>NC_080698.1:48364097-51007847 GCF_030445035.2 Dasypus novemcinctus | reverse complement strand
TGGTGATCCACGTTCTGGAGCCCTGCAGGGGCGCCAGGGGAGAAGAGGGGCTGTTCCTGGGACAGGAGGAATTGAGAGGGCAGTGGAAGCAAGAGAATTGCAGAGGCTAGGAGAGGTAGAATTCACACAGGAGGATGCCCTCTACCAAAGGTCAGGAAGGAATCGGGGCCTGGGACTTGATCAGGCGGCCAGAGAGGGCAGTTCCAGGGGAAGGAGAGGCTCTCTAGGGATGGCGGTGGAGACAGACTGCAGGCATCTAGAGGAGGGATAGGAGCCTGAGTTCTAGAAAATGTTTGGAGGAGCCTGGCCCTAAAGGGGAAGAAAGAACTAGGGTGGAGCTGGAAGAGGCAAAGGGTCATTTGAGGGTGCTGGTTTTTCTTCCCTGAGACCTAGCAGACTTTGTTAAGCAGAAAGCAGTAAGTCAGGGAGCGATGTTGAAGAGGGAGGGGAAGAGGAACAGCACTCATTGAGCACCTACTGTGTGCTAGGGCCTACTGAGTGCTAGGGCTTACTATGTGCTAGGGCCTGCACATTCTTCTTTCATTTAATCCAACAACCCCTAAAGTAAGTGTTACTCGAGAGACGGACAAAGAACCACAGTGAGAAGGGGGAAGGACTGAGATTGAACTCAGGTGTATCTAACTCCAGAGCCCGTGTCCACCTGTCATGCTGAGGAAGGAGGCATGAGGTTTACCAAGGAGAAAGGATGTGTCCTCTTTAGAAGCTGCTCAAGTAGGAATATGGCAGAAAGGGTACAGGGAACAGGGACCTGGCTCTTGAGGAAGGGTCCGGGATGGCTGGAAAGGGGCCTTGAGGGAGAGTTCCGCACAGCTTTTGCAGGTGGGGAGGGGGGCTATGCAAGGGGACAGTGTCAACCATTGTACGTGGGGGCTGCCGTAGTGACGGTGCCTTCTCTCCCGGGGCTCTGCTGCTCCGGAGCTGGAGTGGAAGGGACTGCGGTATTGGGACGTGTGGAGAGGCTGGCCAGGCAGGGCAGGGACTCTGGTGGCCAGAGCCTGTGGCCCCGAGGCGTAGCCCCTGGAGTCCTGGGTAGTTGGAGCCCTGGAGGGGGGTGGGTGGAGAGGGTGGTGGGCCGTGGGAGAATACCATTGACCATCCTCCACCGATTATTCCCCTATTTCTGTTCCAGTTTTGACCATGTAAGCTTGTTTTTTAATACAAAGTTGTTTTTGTTGAGTTTCATTTTAATTTTTATTGTGGTAACATACATGCACATAAAATTTCCTATTCTCGTCTCTTTCAAGTACACAATACAGTGGTGTTTATTACAATCCACAGGGTTAGGCTACCATCACTGTTATCCATTACCAAAATTTTCTAAGACCTCAGACACTCTGTACCCATTAAGCATTAACTCCGCATTCCTTACGCCTAACACCTGGTCCCTGGTAACTAGATTCTAATTTCTGACTCTGAATTTGCATATTCTAATTATTTCATATAAGTGAGATCATCTGATAGTTGTCCTTTTGTGTCTGGCTTAGTTCATTCAACAGGATGTCTTTTTTTTTTTTTTTAAGATTTATTTTTCATTTATTTCTCTCCCCTTCCCCGCTCCCAGTTGTCTGTTCTGTCTCCATTCACTGTGCGTTCTTCTGTGACCGCTTCTATCCTTATTAGCGGCACGGGAATCTGTGTTTCTTTTTGTTGTGTCATCTTGTTGTGTCAGCTCTCCATGTGTGTGGCGCCATTCCTGGGCAGGCTGTACTTTCTTTCACGCTGGGTGGCTCTCCTCACGGGGCGCACTCCTTGCGCGTGGGGCTCCCCTACATGGGGGACACCCCTGCCCCCTGTGTGGCAGGGCACTCCTTGTGTGCATCAGCTCTGCACATGGGCCAGCTCCACACGGGTCAAGGAGGCCCAGGATTTGAACCGCAGACCTCCCATGTGGTAGACGGACGCCCTAACCACTGGGCCAAGCCTGCTTCCCAACATGATGTCTTCAATGTTCATCCATGTTATTGCATGTATCAGTTTCCTTCCTTTTTACAGATGAATATTATTCCATTTATGTATGCACTACATTTTGTTAACCCATTCATCAATTGATGCATACCTTTTGGCAATGATGAATAATGCCTCTATGAACATCAGTGTGCAACTATCTGTTTAAGTCCTTGCTTTCAATTCTTTTGGCTACAGACCTAGAAGTGGGATTGCTGTTGGGTCATAAGGTAGTTCTACACAAATTTTATGTTTTGAATGGGTAGCACAATCACGTTTCAAAAATTGAAAATCATAAAAGTTAGGCAGTAAAAACCATTTTTCCCACTCCCAATCTCCCTCTATCCAGTTCCCACCCTCTCTCTTTTTATATATGAAATATCACCCATATTCGTGTTTTCCATGAGGTTTCACTGTTATACAGCCCCATGTTACAATTTTTTTAGCTTTCCTTCTAGTCATATACATGTCCTTAGACTTTCCTTTCAACCACTGTCATACCCATATAATAGCTCTCCTAGTCACAAATACCATGATGTGCTCTCGCCATTTCCATTCCTTTCCAAAGATTTACAAACAACCTTTTAACCAGTTCTGCAGAGATTAACCAACAGCTTTCCATTCTCTACCATCACTCTATGTTCTGCTGACCTATATCCTATTATTAACTTCATGAGTTTACATAATATATTTAGTTCGTATTAGTGCAATCATACAGTATTTGTCCTTTTGTGTCTGGCTTGCTTCACTCAGCATAATGTCCTCCAGGTTCATCCATGTTGTCATATGCTTCAGGACTTCATCTCTTCCTCCCTTACATAATATTCCATCTTGTGTGTACACCACAATTTGTTTATCCATTCATCAGTTGATGGACACCTGGGTTGTTTCCAACTTTCGGCAATCATAAATAACACCACTATGAACACAGGTTTGCAAATGTCTATTCATGTCACTGCTCTCAGTTCTTCTGGTTATACACCTAGGAATGGTATTGCCGGGTCCCATGGCAAGTCTATATGCAACTTTCTTGGGAACTGCCAGTCTTCCACAGTGGCTGTCCCATTTCACATTCCCACCAGCAGTGCATAAACATTCCTATCTCTCTACATCCTCTCCAATATTTACAGTTTTCCAACATTTTAATAGTGGCTAGTCTAACACGTGTGAAATGATGCATTTGTAATTTTGATATTAAGAAATTGACCTCCTCAGAGATTGTCGCAATTTCTGTGCCCACAAGTCATTTATGGGAGCACCCAGGACTTACCTGGTTTCTTCGATGTCTGCACTTGGCTTTCCTACATACGACACCCCATCAGTGAGCCCCCGATCCCCATTACAGACCTGCCCCATTATGGCTTGAGGGGCAGCCACCCTGGACCAGACCTCTGCCCCTCCAGATAGCCATTCCACCATTCTCTCCATGCCCTCTGCCCCAAGGAGGTGACCCGCAATCCCATGGAATTTTTGGCTGTCTCTCCAACCTATCATTCTAAGTCACACCTCTATGCCTTGGCTTTTGCTGTTCCCACCTCCTGCCCTGCCCTCCCTCCCTTCTCAGTCTGGAAAATTCCAACTCATCATCCTGTAAGTCTCAGCTGAAATGTTTGCCTCTGTGGAGACTTCGCTGACCCTCCCTGGCAGAGCCGGGCACTCCCTCCCCCTGGGTGTCCTCCCACGGCCCTTCATTAGAGCACATTAGCATCAGCTGGTGGGGTAACTGTTTGTTTACACGACTCTGGTCGCTCCCAGTGCCCAGCCCGGCCAGGCCCACACCTCAGACTCATCTGTGACTAAAATTAAACTCGCCTGAGAGGCAGGATGGCATGGAAAGGCCACAGGCAAATACAGTGGGACTGTATTTGACTCCATCCTCTGCCCTCTTCCCACAGAGCTAGCCTCGTCTTCCCCTCTGGCTCCCCCTGTGCTGGCCACACTAACCCGCTCCTTTCCATCTCACGGCCTTTGCCCGTGCTGGACCACTTGCCTAGGTGCTCTTCCCTGCACTTCCGGGGCCTTCAGTGCTCAGCTCAGCCATGCCTTCCCGAGAGGCTTTCCTGGACTACCACATCTAATGGTAGACCCTGCTCATGCCCTTCCTTGACCTAATTATTCTAATGGTCATTGTTGGTTGATTGGTTTACTTGCTGCTTATCGCCCCTGCTAGACCTTAGACTCCTCTGGAGGGCAGGGATCTGGCTTGCTCACAGCCGTGGGCTACCGCATGGCCTGGCATATCCTAGGCCTATGGAAATCTTTATCAACTGAATGAGGAATGCACAAGGGAACAGGTCCACACCCCGTCTCTACCGCTTGCCCGGTCAGTGCCTTTGGATTAGAAACTAATGCTCTCTGAAGGTCTCCACGTCGATTGTATAACATGCCCGATACGTGAAGATGCTCCTTAAATGGTGGCTGTTACTTGTGACGTTTTTCTCTTCCTTGTTTGACAAATGCACACTTATGGCCAGGCTTAAAGGCCTTACTGTCTGCCATTCAAAAGAATTTTTTATTGAGGTGTAACAAATATATAGAAAATACTCATATCTTAAGTGTCCATGACCAATTTATATATATATTTTATATATATATTTATATATATATTTATATATATAATTTATATATATATTTATATATATAATTTATATATATATTCACCCCTCTCCCCATGTGACCAGATCAAGAAGTAGAACATTTTAACACCCAGGAAAGAATCCATCTTCACCTTTCCCCAAATACCCTTCCCTGACCTGGACACCTCCCTTTTTTTTTTTCGCTCTCTGTGTGAACCGGGATCATGGTTCTCTCTCCCATTCTCCCTTCCCGCCATTCCTCTTCAGAATATTTTCCTCATAACTCCATTTTTCCCTGAACTCCCCTATCACCAAACCAGAGATCTCCAAAGTAGAAGCCACGCACCCGGCAGGGTGCAAGGTGATCCACTGGAGCGTGGTTTTCCTTGGGTTGGCTTGGGTTGGGTCACATCCCCATCCTTGGGCCGGATGTGTGATCCTGGAGCCAGGGCAGAGGAGGGGCTGAGGGAGGTGTTGTCAGCCTCTTTTAAGTGCTGTGGACTGAGAGTGGGTAAAGAGGCATCCCCAAAGGAAAATCGAAGGACTGTTCCTAAAAACGGAGTGGATCAAAGGAAGGTGGGCAAAAGTAGCAATTGCCAAGAGGCAGCAGAGTTAAGTACAGTTAAGTTAGACAGCCAGGGTTCAATTCCAGGTCCTCCACTTACTTGCTATGTTCCTTCTGCAGTGGCTTAACCTCTCTGTGCTTCAGTTTCCCCGTCTACAAATGGGGATAATAATGGCTACCCATTTCATTGGGCTGTTATGAGGTTTAAGCGAGTTAAAGTGTTTGAGGGTTCCATAAATACAGCAGCTATTATTCCAGAGCAGGGAGAGGAGGACTTGTTACATGCAGGGGAGATGGAGGCTAATGGAAGAGACAGAATCTTAGGAACCATGGTGAGTACATTCCTTCCTACTATGAATATTGGCTGAGCCCTATTCCATGCCATACACTGTTCTAAGCCAGCTCAGGTCCTCTGAGAGGTGTTTGGTGGAGGTGGACAAACTAGATGCACACCCCACGATGGGCCGTAGACACCCACGCAGGTGGTTTGACCTGCCCCCACCCTTTCCAACTTGCCAGAGACCTTACCGTCTCCTACACTCCTAGGTCTGAAACTCAGCCCTGGAGGGAAGTGAGCCTTGCTTCTCCAAATGTGGGCCCCAGACCAAAATCTTCCAGAGCCCTTGGGGGCTTCCCCACCCCAGAATTTTTTTTTGTCTTTATTTTTTTAATGTTATATTAAAAAAATATGAGGTCCCCATATATCCCCCACCCACTCACCCCACTCCTCCCCCCATAACCACAACCTCCTCAATCATCATGAGACATTCATTGCACTTGGTGAATACATCTCTGAGCACCGCTGCACCTCATGGTCAATGGTCCACACCATAGCCCACACTCTCCCTCAGTCCACCCAGTGGGCCATGGGAGGACATACAATGTCCGGTAACTGTCCCTGCAGCACCACCCAGGACAAGTCCAACCCCCCAAAATGCCCCCACATCACATCTCTTCCTCCCACCCCACCCCAGAATTTTAACAAGATGCCTGGGTGATCCATGTGCTCTTTATAGTTTGCAAAGCACTGAGCCTGAGAAGGGGTAAGTTTCCTGCAGTCTTTTGAATTGGGGCCAGTGAGGAAGGTGAGCCCAATTGGGTGTGGGTGGCTACCCCAACCTTCTCTCTTCCCTTACCCCCATTCTTTCCTGAACCCTGAGGCCAGTGGGTATGCCTTCTGCCACTGGGGTTGCTGTGCCCTGCCCATACCCCCTTGGCCTGTCTGAAGCCCAGTGCAAGGTGCCCCCTCCCCACCCTCACAGCCTGCCTTTCTCTGAGGTCTCACAGAGGTCTGGAGATCAGCAGCCCAGGCTGGAGCCCCCCCCCATCCCTGGGTGATACCCACGTCTAGGTCTCTGGTTCTCACTAAGGGGGAGGCTCCAGGATGTCGCTACTGCTCCAGGTGCGTTCGTTCTCTCTTCTGGCTGAGATTCATAAATGTTGGGTGACCAAATTAATTTTGGGAAATGGAGGGTTGAACAAAGTCAGGGTTGTTTTTTTTTTTTTAAATCTCACGTGTGCTTAGAGTGAGGTTGTGAAGTAGTGGCTGGAGAGCTGCATCTTCTCCCCAGGCATGTTTTCTTTGGCCCACGCAGTGCTTGTTTTGGAAACATAAAACCTTGTGTCCCCCATGACTCCTCTGTTTCTCTCATCCCTTGTTCCCACCTCACCCTACCTCGCCCATGTCCAAGCCAGAGGAAAATCAACCATCACTCAACCTTTGAATTATAAGCAGAATCCAACCACTTCTCACCACCTCTACCACCTCTACTGGTCCAAGCCACCATGGCCACCTCTCACCTGGACTTTTCAAGGCTTCCTAACTGGTTTCCCCAATTCCGCTCTTGCTTTCTTATTGTCTGACCTCAGCACAACAGCTACACACAGCTAGTTTAGAAAGCAGAGCCCCATATTGCTCAGAGTAAAAGCTGAAGTCCTTTCAATGGCCTACAAGGCCCTGCAGCACCTGTTCCCCTCCCTGCCCCCTTGACCTCACCTCCTACCTCTCAATCCCCACCAGGCCCAGTCCAACCATCCTGGTCTTCCTGCTACTCCTCGGACAAGCACTGACTATCTTCTCTGCCTGGACTGCTCTTCCCCTAGATACCTCCATGGCTCCCTCTTTCAAGTCTTTGCCCACATGTCACCTTCTCCATGAGGCCGACCCTGACCACCCTCTTTCATATGGCAACCTGTCCCCCTCTCAGGCCCCCTTACCCAGCTTTCTTTCCCCCATAGCAGTTAAGATCTAATAAATGCATATTTTACTTATTAGGATTATTGTTTATTATGTCTCCACTGTCCAGAATGTGAGTTCCTCTATGGTAGGGACCTCTGTCTGTTGCGTTTAATGATGTGCCTAAGTACCTAGGACAGTACCCTGCACAGAGTAAGTGCTCAATAAATATTCATAGACTGAATAAATAAATACAAGTCTGGTTTCTGGCTTTAAAAAAAAAAAAAAGCCTAAGAACCACCAGCAATGGCTGCAGTTCCCTTTGGTAACCACTACTGGTGGATGAGGGTGGCTACCACCTTTAGATGGGATGTGCATTGCCAATGGGCCACAGCCTCCCACCCCAGGCCCACATCAGTCATTCACATCACCTGCCTGGTATTTGCAGGTACTTGAGTTTGCAATCCCTATTATCAGCTGGATTGGGACTTCTGAAAAGAACAGAGTATGTGGTGCCTCCCAGCCTCCCAGGCCACAGAATCTCTTGTTCAGATGACCTTTACTACCCTGCAGGCAGCTGGGGAAAAAAGGGAGAAATCCCTCGAGTCATTCTTCATGATAGGGGGTGGAAGCTCCCTGAGAGATGGGGGAGAGTCTGATTCAACTTTATTTACCCCAAAGGCTTTCAAATCAGGGGTGGTAGGAATCTCTATGATTCTGTGTTGGGTAACTTGGCTTGAGTCACTGAACTTTTTGAGTCTCAATTTCCTCATCTAAAAAATGGAGTAGCCATCCTAAAAGGTCAGCTGTGAGGTTTGAGTAAGGCACAGGCTTCTTGAACTTTCTAAGCTGTAAAATGCTTGGCATATACTAAGCTTGGGGTGGGGGGTAAGAATTAAAGGAAGGGATGACCTGGGAAATGGCAAGTGTGGGCTTACTGCTCTGCCTCAAGTAATGATGATGGTGATGATGATAAGAGGGAGCTATAATTACAGCTAACACTGCTATCATATTTATTACTATGGGCTAGGCTCTATTCTAAGTGCTTTACATCTTAAATTCACTAAATCGTTACAACAACTCTAAGAGGTGGATACTATCATATTTTCATTACAGATGAGGAAATTGAGGAACTGAGAGGTTTAAGTGATTTGCCCGAGTCACAGATCAGGAAGTGGCAGAGTCTGAATTTGAACCTAGGCAGTCTGTCTACAGATACTGAAGTCTCAACCCTCTGGCCTTATGCTAAACGCTCTCCATATTTTATCTCACTTACTCCCATGCAGGAGATGTTACTGTCATTATGCCCACTGGAAAAAAAAAGTCCCCCTTCATGGTTCCCTACATATTCCATGCTTTCCTGTCTTTTTCCTGCCTTTATTTTCATGTTGGTCCACATGTTACTGCCATTGTCTCCTTACCTTGCTTAGTTTTTCCTTTGTAGTGCACATATTATTCCTACCTGAATTTATCTACATATTTCTTCCTCCCATCACTAGAAGGCAGGAATTTTGATTAGTGTTGATTTCCCAATACTTAGAACAATGTGTTATATATAATAGGCTCTCAAATATTTAAATGAACGAATGTCACACACAGTGTTAAGTAACTTTGTATGCATGTTTGCATATAAAATAGTCTGCCCTTTTTTTTACCTAATGTCTTGGAGCTTTTGTTTTTATCAATACATGAATTTAACTCATTCTTTTAAATAGATGACATTCCATACTGTGGGTGTGGCAGGCGTTTTACCAGTTTCCTATTTAATCCACATTTTTTCTATTATTTCTCTAATCCAAACACTATAGCAATAAACCTCCTCGCACAGGCCATTTTGTGCGTGTATACGTAATTCTCTAGAATTAGTGCCTAGGAGTGGAATGGCCAGGAGCACAGGCATATACATATTAAATGTTAAAAGATAATCCCAAATTGCCTTCCCACCATATGACTCCTGCAGCACTGTGTGGGCATACGTGACAGGTGTGCATACACCTTGGACCAAACTGGGATGAATCAGTCTTTAACTTTTCGCCAATCTGATAGGCATGTATTGGGGGGGGGGTATGAACCTCCAATTTACAGTTGAGGAAACTGAGGCTCAGAAAGGTTTAGGATCGTTCCCACACAACCAGTTAAGTGACGGCGCCGTGATTCCCGCATTGGATATGTATGACAGCTAAGAGCACACGCCGAGGCTGGACACTGTCTTCTGTGCGCTGCACCCTCGGGGTCGTATGGTTAACTCTGGGCCTCGAGGAGGCTGGCAGGCCGCAGTCTCAGCCAGGTTACCTTCTCCCTGCACCCCGGGCCTTAGGGCCGTCCTCAGGCAGCTAGACTTCGGCGTTACTAGCAAGCCTCGCAGCCAGCGCTCGGCTCCGAAATGGCCGCCTCGGCGAGCGCGAGGCACGCCCCTTCCCTACGAGGCGGGGCTTGAGTTCAGGCCAGAGCGATCGATGCCCGAGTCAAGTTCGAAGTCTGTCGACCAGGCGGGATCGCGTAGAAGGGGAGAACCGGTGGCGCCGCAGGTCGGGAGGAGGCGCACCGATCGGAAGGCTCGCTCGCCGGGGCTGTCCGAGAGTCTTCATCGCGGGCGCAGGGGCCGCCCATCTTAGATGGCGGGAGTAAGACGAGAGGGAGCTTGAGGCGGAAGGCTTTCCTGTCGCTCTCTTCGGCCCCGCAGCGAGCCAGTTGGCCGAGCTTTGGGGCGTGTGCCCTGAGGCGCGGAGCGTGAGTGGGACGATGCGGGGTCTGCCCGGGGTCCCGTCCCCCGGGCTGGGGACGCGCCGAATGTGACCGCCCCCCGCTCCCTCACCCGCCGCGGGGAGAGGAGCGCCGCTGCCGGACGACGGGACACCGGGGCGGCCCGGTTCCCTCAGGTAGGCGGCCGGGCCGGGACCTGGAAGCCGGGGGAGCCGGGCAGTGGGCCAGCGGGGCCCGGGCTGCCCGGCGGCCGGGCCTGGGCGGTGCTGATGGAGCGACCCCGCGGCTGCTGGGCGGAGGGCCCGGGCTAGGCCACTGTCACTCCGGGTGGCGTTCGGCGGGCGGGGGACCCGGGGCCGGGGGCCTTGGCCGGCGAGCCGAGTTCCCCACATTACCAGTCAGATTTCCTTGTGTATCTGGGAAACGTGTCAAGTGCCACCCATGTACCCAGTGCACATTCCTCATATTTTGGCTGTGGGAAACCCCACACAGAGCTGCCCCACCTCGTTGTCACTCAGGCCGGCTTAGTCCTTTTCTCTCTGGCCACAGAGAGGGGGGCCCCGGGCTTTGACCTTCTCTCAGGGTCCCTTCCCCCAAGTGACACCCTTTTAGGAGAGACGAGAGGAATCGGGAAGAGAGAAGGAAATGGGTCAGTGCCTCACCACAAAGGCGTAAGGACCTCGCCTTGGGTTTCAGGACTCTGTGGGTTATTAATGAAAGGCTTGGGATGCTTCGACGGAGGCTCGGCCCCGGGATGCTTGGGAATGGAGGTCCAGGACTATCTTTCGTGTGACCTGAGAGCCGCCGGGGCGCTTCGGTTCTGCAACTGCAGAGACTGCAGAGCTAGTCCGATGCCCCGAGAGGAGTTTTGAACGTCGTGTGAGGCGTAGCGGCTGTGTTCATTCATTGTTCTCTTTTCAGAGCTTTTGGGTGTGCCCTTTGGTATTCATTCTCTGCTGGAAAGAATGATCGGGTCTCATTTGTCTCCTTGAGATGCGGCCGGGCCCAGGGGGTCCACGCAGTCTAAGCAGGGAATGAATTTCAGCGCACGTTCCCTAAGCCTTTCTGCCTGCCTGACCCTCTGTGGGCTGAGTGGAGGGAGTCATTCGGCTCTTGGTTGCCCTCCCAAGACGTGAAAACAATGCGCTGGGGTAAGGATTGGCTTTCCTGGTGCTGTAGGAATTTAGAACACCTAGTGTGGCGTGGGGCAGTTGCGGAAGCTTGTACCCTTGAGGGGACTTTTGTCCCAAGGTTCGAAGGACTGAAGAGTAAGTGCTCACCAGGTAGAAGGAGGGGAATGGCTAAACTGAGGTACAGGGCGTAGAAGCTGCAGGAGTTGGAATGAGTGTGGGGGGAGCAGCAGATTGTCTGCAGGGAAGAAATGGTGAGAGTTGAGGGGCCAAAGGAAAAGTTGTTAGATTGAGATGGGTCTTTCTTTGTTGAAGGTAGTGGTGAATTAATTGATTTAATCTGGATTCTTCTAAATAGGTGCAGCTGTTTCTTTATTCCCTGACACATGGTTTCTCTCCCCTCTCTTCATGGCTTTTGAAGCTAATAGTAATTGAAAAGATGTACTTTGTTAAACCCAGTTAAGAGCATTTTATTTAAGTGTTTTAGAGAAAATGTTTTGCATTTATACAGTGGTGTGGACTGAACTCTTACTCCTAGAGAGTTGTGCAAAAGATTTTTCTAAAATTCTGCTTGTTCACAAAAATACTGACTTGTAAAATGTAGTACATTTTACTAATTCTCAGTTTTAAATGGCTGTTTCACAATATAAACCATGTTCCCAGTCATACAGAATTTGGCAGATTATAACATCCAAAAAAAGTATAGGATGCAAGTGACTATTTTTAGCTTAATAAATGTGTTTTATTTTGTAAAATGTTTCTTTCAATGGAGTCTCCTGGTTCCAATTGTGTTATGAAATCTTTAACTCTATGACCATAATTTTCCTAACATAGTTGTATTATTGTGATTAATTTTTGTGTTAAAGTTGTTAAGATATTAACAGTCTTTAGCAGTTCCTAAATTTTTCTTAAAGGGTTATGATTATATAGCTCTGAAGAACATTTAAGATTCTTTTCGTTTGCTTTCACCCTTATCACTTCAAGGGCTAAGCTGTTTAAAATGCTACGGAAACATTTGACCCAGTTGAACATTGGATACTGGGGAATATAAACCTGTTACTGTTTCTGATCTGAAAGTATATCTATTAGGTATGCATTATTTGTGATTATAAACTGTAGAATTGCTTAATCTTTTTAAGTTTCTGTCAATAGTTGGAAATAAATTATATGTCTTCAAAGTAGAAGGCTTGAATGAAATACATTTGAACATACTTTATGGGATTTAATTTACCAGGAAGAAAACTTAAGTGAGAAACTGATTAAGCTGTTCATTTGTGACAAAAACTATCCAAAGATGAAATAGAGAGTAAAGTACTGTAGAATTCCTGTGAAACTAGTTGCTTTTAGTAGGAAATATGCCATTTGTGAAGTCCAAAGTAGGTGGTTTGCTTTGAAGATTAAAAAAAAAATTACTTCATACTTCTTGGGAGTTAAATTTGACTTTACCAGAAGCTCTAGGCTATTTATGAAATGGATTATATAATCAATAACTTCAAATTACTGTTTCAAGTAGTCTATTATAGTAGACTACATTTTAATTTCAGATAAAACTTTGTTAGTGGCCTATTGCCTAAAAGTAGAAAATGTTACATGAGAGAGTACTTTTGTTTGCATGTTAGAGACATAATAGGCCATACATAATAATCCTGTTCTTGGGAGGAGCTTGTTTGCCAAACAGCATGCCTTAACGTTGACTTGCAGAAGAGAATTTTAAATACTGCCTTTGGAAGGCGGTAGGTAGTCCAGTGTGACAGTGGGGGTCGGATCCAGTGTTGAACTTTAATTTGAAAAGCTTTTTTTCAGTTGTGCAAATCATGGAAGTCCTTTCTTCAAATATAACCATATCTCGCAAATTGCTCACCTTGACTAAATTAATTGGAAAATCAAAGACCATTGAGCTCATTTAGGATTTAAGTCTTAATTCGTGTGTGAGCGCATGTTGTGCTATGGATGGGTAAGAATTTCTAATTGCACATCTAACTGGATTAGAAATGTAATACTAGATATTTGTGTCTCAATTCAGTTGGTACCTCTGCTATAGGTCTACACTCCCTTGTCTGTCATCCTCATGATAGGTAACAGCTGGCTATTTTATTCTTGCCTTCAAGTTGTAAGTAAAAATTCCTTAATTATATATTAAAGTTTTCGTCTTTAATTTTACCATGTTTGAGTCATTCTATTCCCCCTTTTCCCCAGAATTTCTATTGTAATTCTCAATGATTTTAGTAGTTCACTTCAGATCTATTTGCCTTCTTTCTAAAATACTCACCAAGGAAAATGTCAAGTGGATGTTGTTTCTTTGTTGTTATTGGTTTTGGCCCAGGCTATCTGAAGTTTCTTTGACAAATCACTCTCAAAGTTTAATTGGCATCACATTCCAAACAGTGTACACAGTATTTCTTGAGGAACACTTGACCTGTAGTTTTATTTTTAGGCCTAATTCTAAGGGCTCCTACTGGGTGAGGATTAACAATCCTTAAACCAGCTCTGGGTTTTTAAACCTTTATGACTTCAGAGTTTGTTTACATTTTTGGTTAATGAATGGGAAGCAGCAGGCAATGCCAACCAATGTTTTGGGGGATTCCGTGTGTCTGATGGCTTTGGAGGACCTTTGGGGGCTGTATGGTGTCATTTTCGTCCTCTTTCTACATGTTGGATTTAACTCAATTTCTTTCAGTAGCAAGGGTAACTACAGCTTTACTGTTTTAGTCAAGATGTTTTCTCCTCTTGTTTTCCTCCAACTTGCTGTGAAACGTAAAATCATTCTGATTTCTTTGAAGCTACATAATACTAAGGAGTCATATTTGGCAAAGTATTTACTTTTCTTCTCCCTAGATTTCTGATGGAATTTAATAAGTCTTAATAATTACGAGGTTGGTTATTTTTTGTTTTTAATTATTACTAACCTGGTATTTGGGAGGCATGCTTTTCAACCTCAGGCAGCTTTTAATATCTGTCCTTTACCAAGGTTTAGGATAGACGAAATCCTGATTTTCCCTGGAAGAACATGACTCTTGTTCTCTATGACTCATTAGAAAGCCCAGGGTTTCTGGGAGAGGCATTTTTCTGGATCCCGATAGCTCATTAAGAAGGAGCTCCCACTTGCATTTAAGAAGGTTTATTTACAATAGGAAAAAACTGGAAACAGTTCAAATGTCTAACAACAGTATAATGATTAAGTAAACCGTGGTATAGCCACTTGATGAAACATTTTTATGCTTTTCATTAAATAGCATGTATGACACATTTATGACATAGAAGATGCCGAACATAAAATTATGTATCTGGAATGATTTTAGGTGTATTTAAAAAAAAAACTTAATATAATGAAATATTATTCAGCCATAAAAGAAATGATGTACCTCAGATGTGGTACAATGTGGATGAGCCTTGAAGACATTATGCTAAGTGAAAGAAGCCAGTAACAAAAGACTACATATTATATGATTTTGTTTATATAAAGTGTCCTGAATAAGCAAACTGTAGAGACAGAAAGTAGATTAGTGGTTGCCAAGTGTTGGGGGTGAGTGGGAAATGATTGTGAATGGGGTTTGTGTTTTGAGTGGGTTGATGAAAATGTTTTAAAATTGATTGTGAAGATGGATGCACAACTCTGCAAATATACAAAAATCCATTTAATTGTACATTTTAAATAGGTGAATCTTATGTCAATTATATCGCAAGAAACTTAAAAAACAAAAACAAAACCCCAAAACTTACACATGGGGGACTGGAAGAAAATACATGCATATGCAAACAATGATGGTTAAGCTATAGAAATAAGGATTATTTTCCTTTTTATACTTGCCAAATTCTCTGAATATAATGTTTTTATAATATAAAAACACCTTTAATTTAATGTAAGCAAGCTCATTCTATTCATGGTATGGGCCCTTACATCACTCCATACCTTCAGTCATTTGTCAGATTGTATTGACAGCTACATCTTTGAGTTGCTTTCAACTACTTTCTATTGCCTCCAAATTAGTTCAGCTTATTTGCCTGGACTTCTGTAAGAACTTCTGCACTGAGCTCCTTTTTCTTACGGTGTAGATTTTTACAAATTAAAATGTATTAATTTTTTGAATAGGTAATACATTCATATTCCACAAAATTCCAAGAATACAGAATGTTATGTTGTGCAGAGTAATATTACCTTCTTCTTTGTTCCCCAGCTACCTACCTTTTTTTCACAGAGGGAAATGTGTTCTTAAATATCCTATTCTGTGATAATGTAAGAATATTTAAGTGTAGATGTGCTCTCCTTACTTCCTTGTTCAGATCTTCCAAGGGTCTCTGTTGCCTACAGACAAGTATATAGTTTTTGCCTCTGTGCTTTACTAATGTGGCTCCTTAAGACTGTATTTAGTGGAATTCAGCAGTCATTTTTTTCAGTACCCAGTAGGTAGGTTCAGGCCGCTATGCTTGGTGCAGGGTGAGTAAGGCAAGTTCCTGCCTTCAAGGACCTTATCTAATGGGGAGAGGCCCATGCCATTTCCTTACTTTTATCTGTTCCCCTTTTTATTTTTTTATATTTTTTATGTAAATTATTTATTGTAGGCCAGAGATGTTTCAAATTGTGTAACTTCTACTCATCTTTCAATTCCTTCAGACTCCTGATTAACTTTACTGCAACTTTACTGCAACTACAGAGGTGGTGTTGAAGGCAGGAACCACAGTGCAGCTCCCTGCAGTCTTGTCATTTAGGTTTTGCCACAGAAGGAGCAAGTGTACTTGGTGTACTATTTTCTTAACCGTTTTCCTGAGGGAGGTGTCATAATGGGTCTCATATTTACCAGCAGTTCCAGCTTTCTTGGTGTGTTTAGCCATGTTTTATCTGTTGCATTCATTCATTCGTTCGTTCATTTATTCATTTATAAAAGATACTTAGATTACATGTTACATAAAAAAAAATATAAGGAATTCCCATATGCCCCACTCCCCACACCTCCCACTTTTCCCCATATTAACTACTTCTTCCATTAGTGTGGTATATTCATTTCAATTGATGAACACATTTTGGAGCATTGCCACTCAGCATGGATTATAGTTTATATTATAGTTTACACTCTCATTCACGCAATTCTGTAGGTTATGGCAGGATATATATCTGTTGTTGCTGTGTCATTCAGGACAACTCCAAGTCCTGAAAATGCCCCCATATTACACCTCTCTATTAATAAGAGTTGCAATATCTGTTCCTTTTAAAGAGCCGTTTCAAGTCCCGTCTTCTAAAAAATAATTTCCTGCTCTTTTTATCTCCTTCCCATCCAGTACTGTTATACTTCCTTCCTTGAGCCCCTCTTTAAAACCTTTGGATTTGTTTTTCTTAAGCCCTTATGCATTTGTGAACATACCACTATATTATAAACTCAAATTAATGTTTCCTGCTCAGTGTTTTTAATTCGTTATTTATTGATGCTTATGAAAAAATTTTCAGTTTAATGGACACCAGGAGTCCAGTCCTGTGTACTTCAGTGGAAGTATTGAATCTAAATTCCAATACTTAATACTGGGTTTTATAAGGCCTTTACTTAACCTTAAATGATTTGTGTATTTTTTTTTAGTACTTTAAGAAATAAAATTTTTATTTTAATGATCAGATTTTGGAAATTTGATTTGTGTATTGATGCGTCGTAAAATTTATATGTGTTTATCATGACAAATGAAAGTGCTTGCCTCTCTCCTCTCCTGGAGGACTGTTTCAATCACCTTTGACTACTCAGCTTAGCACCACGGCTGGTCCCTGATTGGAACCAGTTTGTGAAATGTAAGGTGCTAAATAATATTTATATCTTATATATATATATAAATAGAGAGAGAGAGAGAGAGGTTTTATTTTTCTGGCTGCTTAAAGATGTGACATTGCCTTACTCTTTTTTGTTTATATATCTACAATTCTTAAAACCTCGTTTTGCTTATACAACAAACATTAATTGAATGAGTGGATTCAGAGGTTAATTAATTAAACCTGTGGACTTCGTTCTTTCTTAACTGCCCACAAAAAATGCTCATAATAAAGAGAATATATTTACTGAACTCCATACTTAGAAAATCTGTTGAAGGAGTTAGCTTGCTTACAATTCCCTCTCTATTGATTGGTCATGATCTGTAGAGTGCCTTGAGTTCTCACTTCTGGCTGCCTGATTTGCCTGCTTTACTAACCCGCTGACTCACTGGCTCAAGCTGCTTTTGCCTTGCTGGCTCGCTCTTTCTGCCTTCATAGATTTTAGACATGGAAAAGAGTTTTAACCAGAATGAGTTAAATGATACGCTTTTACTTCCTTTGACATTAGCTTGGACTGGAATTAGTATGTGATTGTGAGGGTAGAAATCATGACCTTGACTAGTATTATCTAGCTGTCTGACAATTCAGAGTGGGTGCTATGCTTTTTTACTTATTGTTAGTTAGATCTCAAGGGCAATACTAGATACTTAGAAGTTGGCTATATTTGGGGCTGATGGACTTTTTCTCTTATATATTTACATATAGCATTCTTTAAAGAGCTAAATTAGTTACACAATGACTCATCTTTTTTGAAAAGAATAACTTGTTTATGAGCTGTTTTAGTTCTTTATATCATACATTTTAAAAATGATCCTATTTTGACATAAATTTTACTTTAAAAGAATATTTTAAAAAATACTCTCTCACTGTTATGAAATATGTTGTAATCAAATTATTCCTTTTTTAAAAAAAGGTTTATTTTTTATTTATTTCCCTTCCCCTCCCTCCCCCCCCAGTTGTCTGCTCTCTGTGTCCATTCGCTGTGTGTTCTTCTGTGACCACTTCTATCGGAAATCTGTGTTTCTTTTTGTTGCACCATCTTGCTGTGTCAGCTCTCCGTGTGTGCGGTGCCATTCCTGGGCAGGCTGCACTTTTCTCTTGTGCTGGGCAGCTCTCCTTACGGGGTGCACTCCTTGCATGTGGGGCTCCCCTCCACGGGGGACACCCCTGCCCCTGCGTGGCAGGGCACTCCTTGCATGCAAGAGCACTGCACATGGGCCAGCTCCACATGGGTCAAGGATGCCCGGGTTTGAACCGCGGACCTCCCATGTGGTAGGCGGAAACCCTATCCATTGGGCCAAGTCCGCATCCCTCTTTTAATTTTTATTAGAAGTTTTTATTTTTAAAGCTTTAAATTATATAATTGTTACATAAAAATATAGGGGATTCCCATTCACTCCCTTCCCACACTTTCCCACATTAACCCTATCTTTCATTAGTATGGTACATTTGTTACAATTGATGAACCTTTATTGAGGCTTTACAACTCATTGTGGACTATAGTTTACATTATAGTTTACATACTGCCCTGCACAATTTTATAGGTTTTGACAAAATGTATAATGGCCTGTATCCGTCATTGCAATGTTATGCAGGACAATTCCAGTGTTCCGAAAATGCCCCCATGTTACACCTATTCTTTCCTCAGAACCTCTGGTGGCCAGTGCCTTTATGTCAATGATAAAAGTTCTTCCATTGCTAGAATAATAGAATATAATTCTGTCTATAATAGAATAATAGTAAGTCTGCTTTAGTCCATTGTTCATTCCCAAGTCTTGAGGGTTTTGGGATGGTGATGCCAACTCTGTTTCTAATTGAGAGGGGGCTTAGATCCCATGGGACAGATAGATGGAACTATCTTGCTTGCAGTTGCAGACACTCTGTTCCTTGGGATGGGCATTGTCTGTGGTCATCTCCTTCTTAGTTGTCCTGGGTGAGTCCAATGAACTGGAGAGTAGGTGTTGCAACTCTGTGGCGATTCAGGGCTCAACAGGCACATGAACGGACCAAAGACTCAAGTCTCTGGGACATATATTTAATAAGTATAGTGCTAATTATAGGTTCAAATAAAAGGGGCAAAAGAACCATGTGTAGGGAACCTATAAATGAGTCTAACTCTGTTACACTGGGGAGCATAAACTCCAAAGGCCCAGTATCAGAGTACTGAATTCTTGAGCTTGCCTGCCCTGTTTATAGTGTATAAATGTCTCGAGCCCTCGGGAGCCCTGCTGTTTGAGGCATTGTTTACAGAGGCAATGAGATCCTGCTGAGACCTGCATAAGTGTAAGCTCTGGAATGACCTCCCGACTCACTTTGAAATCTCTTAGCCATAAAAACTAATTTGTATTTAATATTTATTCCTTTTGGTCAAGGTCGTCTTCTGGATATATTGCTAGTTGGAGCTTGGTAATAATAATCCCTTGGTGCCAGGGCATCCCAGGGAGTCATGGCCCAGCTGGGAGAGGGTTGAGTGGGCGGGGAGAGAGACAGTGTGTTTACATGCTGATTTTGGCTTAGAGAGAGGCCACATTTGAGCAACAAGGAGGCTCTTAGGAGGTAACTCCCAAGCAATATACTACACTAGGCTAAGTTTCAACTTCACAAGTAAAGGTTCATTAGTATAACCATCAATATCAAGGGTCTGGCATAATGGTCTGTCTTCCTTCGCTAGGTACTGCCCTTGCACTCGGAATTCTTGCCATTCTATCAGAAAATGTAGTGGGTCTCCATCCACTAAGACAAAGCCCCATGAACACCTGAATATATTCATATGTCTTAAAGGCATGGCCCAGGTACACCCTTCCCTACACATCCCCCCCATCATGGACTCCCCTCACCAATGATCCTCTGCTGTCACTCTGCTGTCACAGTTGTGACCTTTCTTTTTTTTATTTCTTTCTTGGTTTATATTTCCTCCTGGATATGGAACGAACTGGATGGCAGGCTATCCTCATATTCTTTTAGTCTAAAATGTATTCAGTTGACCAGTGAAAGATGATTTCATTTAATCCTGGTTGGTAAAAATATGTGCATTAAGAGAAAAAAGCAGGATTCTAAAATATGTACTGTAAGATCTCATTTTTATGAAGAAAAATATTTACGTGCATATATGCATGCATACAAAAGACTGGATAGGGAAGCGGATTTGGCCCAATGGATACCACATGGGAGGTTCAAGGTTCAAACCCAGGGCCTCCTGACCTATGTGATGAGCTGGCGCCCACGCGCAGTGCTGATGCGCGCAAGGAGTGTGCCCGTAAGGAAAGCCACCCAGTGTGACAAAAGTGCAGCCTGCACAGGAATGGCGCTGCACTCACAGAGAGCTGACACAGCAAGATGATGCAACAAAATGAGACACAGGTTCCAGGTGCTCCTGACAAGAATACAAAGCAGACACAGAAGAACACACAGCAAATGGACACAGAGAGCAGACAACTGGGGGGGGGGGGGGGGGATGTGGGGAAGGGGAGAGAAATAAATTAAAAAAATTTTTTTTAAATCTTAAAAAAAAAATGAATGAAAGACAGTATATTTACCCACAAATATTGGTGAGTGTATTAGTCAGGCAAAGGTGTGCTGATGCAAATACAAGAAATCAGTTGGCTTTTATAAAGGGTATTTATTTGAGGTAGAAGCTTTCAGTTACCAGGCCATAGAACATTAGTTACTTCCTTCACCAGTATTGGAGCAAGATGGCTGCCAATGCCAGCAAGGGTTCCTCTCTTCCCAGATGTGTTTACTCTCCGGGCTCAGCTGCTCTGCTCTTTCCACAAGGCCCATTGTGGACTACTGGGTGAACAGCTTGTCTCTCTTCCTGGGGCCTCTGCAATGTCTTCTTTTCGTGTGTTTACTTCCTGGGCTCCAGCTCAAAACTCCAATTCCCTTCTCTGTGGTGTGGTTTTTCTGTGAGTCCGCACCCACTGGCGGGGTAGAGGCTCAACATCCTACTGACGTGACCCAATCAAAGCCTTAATCATTATTTAGTTAAGTAAAAGTGAAACCTCTGAATCCAGTATAATCTAATATGCCCAGAGGAAGACCAGTTCATAAACATAATCCAATATCTATTTTTGGAATTCATAAACAGTATCAAACTGCTACAGTGAGGATCAGCTAAGGTTACTTTAGGGTTTTTTGGGGCTTATTTTTCTGGATTTTTCCATTTTTCTCCTCTCAGTGAACAGGTGTTCTGTAATCAGTCAATGCACTTAAAAAATAGTAGAGACGGAAATGTAAATTATTGCAAAAAACCCAGATCTGTATGTGTGTATGTATATATGATCTATATGGGATTATAAGGATGGAGAAAGACAGGTATTTGGGCATGATTAGAGGAAAATGACAGGTAAAGCAAAGAAGATAAAAAAGGACTGCTAATCCGTATATAATTTTTTCTAAGAACAAGCACCTTAAGTGCTTACCAAGTTCAAGAAATTTAACGATATAAAGCTTACAGTCTATATTCCAATTATTTTCATATTTCTATATAAAAATTTTAAGTGCTATAGAAAAAAATAAACAGTATAGGGTTTACAGAATACCAAGGGTGAGGGAGGAGTTGCTATTTGTAATGGGTGTGTTTGTAAAGACATTAAAGATTAGAACAAAAGGGAAACAAATTGTGTGATAAGCAAAAAAAATGTACCCTTCATGATCAGGCCCCTTTGTTTCCAGCATGTTCTTTCTCTCCTCTTACTCCCTGGATATACTTTGGCTTTTGTTTTACCTTTTTATCCATCTGTTGAAATAACTTCCCTTTCAAGCTCATATACTACAATAAAACCATCCTTTGTTGTACACCTTTTTCTTAATTTAAGCTAGAAGTGATCTTTCCATACTCTGAATTCTTATAGTAATTTTCTTGAGGAGTTGCCCTCCCCACCCCCCCAAAAAAAAAAGCTACCACATTTTGTAGGTCTTTTTGTTTCCTGAAAGCCCTTAGTACAATGCCCAGCACATAACTCTTGGTAAATGGTGGTGGGTTTTTTTTTTCCTTTCTATTTCAAAAGAAGTCAAGGGCCATGTCTTACTGAACTTTTGTTCTTCAAGGCAACTAGCAAATGAACGTGGATGCTTAGAAATTGTCTAATGAAAGGTGCTCCTTTTTCTTTTTCTCTCAATTCTCTGCCAGATTGCAGTACACACAAGAGGCATTCTGGTTCCTTAGATTATATGTCAGAATATTTATGTAATAGATAATGATTTGACATCCATGAAAAAGTGTTAGGAGAAATACTGTAATTATATCTTTTCTCCATTATTGTTTCATTCAGCAGATATTTGAGCGCCTAATTTTGCATATGCGGTACTGGATGAGGGAGCACCAAGAGTCATGTAGGTCTTTTCCTTAAGGCATTTAATTTGATATATAATTATATAGGTTACATGTTTTTTTGTGTTTTTTTGTTTTTCTTCTCATGGCAAAGTAGCTAGATGTAATTTAGAAATTCAGTGAGTTAATGTTCTAAATAGAGGGGAAAATGTTTGCATATTCTTGCTTTAAGAAAGTTATTCTTGAAAAGTTGACTAAAAATAATTCCTGAAAAACGAGTATACTGTGAATTACTGCAATTCTTTTTTTTTTTTTTTTAGGAGGTACTGGGGATTGAACCCAGGACCTCGTACATTGGAAGCAGACATTCAATCACTGAGCTGCAGCTGCTCTCCTGCAATTCTTATATGTACTTAAAGCAAGCAAGGTGCATAAAGATGAGAGAATCTTTCTGTATGAAAGCCATCAATTCCAGAAGAAGGTGTAGGAGAGATGCTGAATCACATGATTACTTCTTGAAATTGCTTGGCAAGATGTAAACATGGGAAATATTTCTATCTTTAGGAAAAATACCAGTGTCTTCCTGAAGAGGCAATGCCAGTGTCCAGAATGGTGAATAAGCAGTTATATTTTGTATGTTTATTTTTGAGGAAGGCTGATTTTGTTATTTTTTTTTAACCACTTGTTGGCTATACAAAATTTGCCACTAAAATTCATGCTTTTCATGTGGAACAGAAATTAGTGGTACAAGGTCAGTGTGTATTAAATTTAGTAGGATGAGGTATTTTGGGTGATATTTGTTCCCCCTCCTTTCCCTTTCTCTGTATAGCCATTTTTTACCCCATTGTTGTCTGGCCATCAGAATGATCATCCCTAAACTATGTTTTATTTGTGCTTCATATGTTTCCGTATTTGTGTTAGTAATGTGCTTTGTATATAGGTCTGTTCATTTTTAAATTAGCAGTTGCTGCCCAAGTGACCAGACAATGACTGATTTGGGGATGAAAAGAAAAATGGGTTAAAAAGTTCAGGCAAAGTGATTTAAAATGAAAATAACTCTTGCTTGTGAGAGTTAAAATGAAATCAGCTTGTCACATCTTTTACTGTGGAATTGATTGCTTTAACATAACTGTTTTTGAACTAGCTGAATTTTAACTTGTATTTTAAAATTTGTTACCCTTTTTAAAAAGCTCGAGTTTCCTAAACTTGGGCAGCCCCTGTTTGCTCACTTTATGGTGGATTCATGTGTATGTATGCTGGCCAGTCATCTGATGAGGTTGCCAGTTTGTAGTGAGAAATTGAGAAAGAGGAGTGAGGAAACTCAAAATATTGACACACACACCACCTTCCAGTGCATCAGAGTGCCCTTTTGGACTGGTTGGGAAATTGTAGCCTAAGCCGTTTCCAAAGCAGATACATACATTACTGCTTCCTGTCTTGGATGAAATGACATTAGGTTTTTATGTATTTGAGCATGCCTGTGTTCAGTAGAAGCTTATGTGTGAGGGTGATCTTTTTCCAGGGAGGTGTGACCAATAGAAATTTAAAAAGTAGAAACATTTATTTCCTAAAGCTTAGGATAATCTTGAGAAATTGGTATGCCTTGATCATCCAGTCTATTGATGGATCAGGACTGAACTGAGAAAGGAATGTGCTTAAAGGAGGAATGAATATAGTGAAATTGCCTTTTAAGCACAGAATGTGAGTATTAACTATATTTTTGCTCTTCAAAAAAAGTTTTTAAGTAGTGTAAGCCATTTTAGCCACCATTCCTCACACTGATCGTGTATTACTGTGAGAGCTTTTGATTGCATTTGAAGGAAGTCATTTCCTTAGTCATTCTCAGTTCCCATAGGCCTTACAGTGTGCACATCTCATGGTTAAGTATGATTGAAAAAATAATTTGATCCCTCATGGTATTATTTGCTTACCTTTATTGACTGAATTCTACCTGCCATTACCTCTTTACAGTTTACCATAACTCATTTAATCTTCCTCACAACTTGGTGATTATGTAGTGATTATGATCCTTACTTTAAAGAGGAAGAAAGTGAAAGAGAGATGGAGTAAATACCCTAAATACAGACTACCTATTTAATGGAAGACTAAAGGGATTTTTTAGGGTAATTTTGCCTCCATTCTATCTTTTTTATTTAGCATTTTTTCTACTCCCCCCATCGTCCCCATGGCTCCCTCATCTGTCCGCTCTTTTTCTGCTCATAGTCTTTTAGGAGGCACCAGTAACTGAACCCGGGACTTCCCTTGTGGCTCAAGCAGTTGTGCTGCTCAAGACACACTGCTCCCTGTCTATTCTCTTTACCTTAGAACTTAACTCCCAAGTATGATGCAGATTTTCTTTATATGTATTTTTGTTAGGTTTTTTTTTTTTGTTAGGTTTCTGGGAACGACCTGTAGTAGTTCTGTTTCCTACTTAGAGATTTTATGTGACTAATCCCACTGAATCCCTTTATTGTCTCTTCAAATAAATTATGACATTATTGACGGCAGAAATCAAGTCTTAAATTCATTTGTCTTTCCAAGTATTCACTGCCTTCCATTTTCATAGAGTGCTCAGAGATATTTAATGCTCAGAGATATCCCTTTTAAAGAATTGTCTTTCTTAATAAACCTTTATTGACCTAACCTGAGTAGAAACACTTATTTCCATCCACTCCCTTTTTTTTCTGTAAGATGGGATGATGGTTAAGTTCATATGACAGCTTGGGTAGGTTATGGTGTCCAATTTGGTTAAGCAAGCACTGGTCTGATTGTTACTGTGAAGGTATTTCGTGGATTTCAATCATCAGTCAGTTGATTGTATGTCTATCATCGATAAAGGAGATTGTCTTCAGCAATGAGAGAATTTTCCTTGTTGAGTTCTACTGAAGGCCTAAAAGGGATAAGTGATGATTTCAGCAGTCAGAAAGAATTTTTGTCTCTACTTCAGCCAGTCAGCTTCGTCTGGGGAATTCACCAAAACCTTCATCAGAGTTCCCACCTTGTACCTTCCACTATGAAATTTGGACTTGCCAATCTCCCCACATGGCCACGTGAGCCAATTCCTGTAATAAATCTCATAATATTTACATCTATATCCTATTGATTCTGTTTCTGTGGAGAACCCTGACTAATGTAGATGGTATAATGAATCATTTTGATAGTGCTGTTCTTTGTGAAAACTTTTCTTTGGACCTCAAATATTTATTTTAGGAGTCTAGTTTAAAAATAATACTTTTGGAAATAGTCCTTCCAAAATATGTTTCCCTTCACCACCAATCAATATATCCCAAACTTCTAGGAAACTTCATATCACTTATATATGTATAAAATGTGCCCAGTTTATGCACACATTTTTGGTGAGGTTAGAGCCTCATACCGAAGCATTTATATCTAAAACTTGGGGCATTAGGGATACCAACCTGATGTTTTATCTTTAATGATTTACCATTTAGTGAGGGGGACTTTTGGAAAGTTTTTCTATGCTGATTTTGATTCTTATGAGAGTGCTTAAGATGCGTGGAATTTCATATGATAGGTAATAACTCTGAAGTTACTTTAGTGCAGGGGTTCTTAACAAGGGGTCTGTGAGCTTGAATTAAAATTCAAAAAACATTCTTGTGGGGACGTCTTGGTAACAGATGTGATATATTTATTAAATAATACACAGTATAGTGTGGACTTAGTAAGAGGTCCATGGAACAAAAAAGGTTAAGAACCTCAGATTTAGTGGAAAGATTTGTAAATTGATAGTATTGGCTTTGGAATTTTAAAGGTTCTTTCCACAATTAAGTGATCAAAACCAAGTAGAGGGAGTGGAAGTGGCTCAAGCAGTTGAGTTCCTGCCTCCCACATGGGAGGTGACTCCTGGAAAAAAAACAATAAACAAACAACAAATAAAACAAACCAACTCAGGGAAGCTGATGTGACTCAGTGGTTGAGCTCTGGCTTCGCACATACAAGGTCCCAGGTTTAATCTCCAGTCCCTGGTAGCTAAAAATGAACCAACCAACCAACTAAGGAGACACACTGGAGTCTTTTAAAAAAGGTATATATAATTTAGTTTATTCTTAGCTTGATTCATTACTACTACTTCTGTATAGTCCTAATCTATTTTGTAATCTTCTAATTTATCAGAAAGATACTTTCACTGTTAGAATAGTTAATTGGAATGACTTAGTTAACTAAGAAATTATAAATTGAAATATACTTCAAATAAAATTGTGTAGTATATGGAGTTAATAGAGCTACTTTTGCCTGTATTTTTACTTAAAACGGTGAAACAATTTACATTTCTCTTAAGCATTAAGTAGCTTTCATTGTATTTTGGTTTATTTCTCTTGTTTTGGTAATAAGTCTTATCTTAATTTCTGGAGAAGTAAGATTTTTGAGGAAGTGATAAATCCATGCAAAGAGAGTTGAATTGGTTAATGGGAGGTGAGTTATGAATGTGATAGTCTTGACTTTTAAGACATAGACTAATGCATCTAAAGCATCTAGAATTGTCCCATGCAGGCTCTGAATAGGGTCCTGGGAATCTGGAGACAATCTGCAAAGAACTGTATATGATTAAGGTAGTGTACAGTCAATGTCATTCCTCCAAGTAATCTGAGAGTTAAACAAGATCTTTGAGAGTTGATCTGTACTTTGGAACCTCAGGCTTGGTTTTTGGAACACAGTATCATAATATTTAAAAGCTTAGGCTTTGAACTTAGAAAAACCCAGGCTGGATGTTTAAATTCTAGTTGGGTCACTTTGGGTAAATTAGTATCTTTGAGCCTCGGTTAAGATGTTTAAATGAAATAATGTTGAAAAGCACAACACAATGCCAGATACAAATATGATTTTTTGTTGTTGTTCACTCTTGTTAATAATAATACTCCAAAATAAATAAGATTCTTTATTCCTGTCAAAGCATTCAGGTAGTTAAAATATCATAGTCACAGGATCAAGAGTTTTAGAGAAATTTTAATTAGTGACCTTGTAATTAAACCATGTAATAGGTTGAATGTATGTATTAACTCTGCCCTCTCTGAAACCTACTAAAAATGATAATAAAGGAATAAAATAAACCCAAGGGACAAAGAACAGGACAAGAGAGGTCAGCAGAGAAGAGGTAAGTGATTATGGAAGCGAGAAAGTAAACATTAATGGTAACACCAAAAAAACTGAAATCTGAGCCTGTTAAGATTCCAGGGAGGAATGAGAGCGCATTGGCTAGTCACTAATATGCCATAAAACCTTAGAAAGGTTCAGTCATTGGAGACACTGAGATAGGTGTGGAGTGGAGTTAAAAGCCTGAATAGGAGCAGTTAGGCCTTCAAATCCTTATTTCTATCCCAGCATAAAGTAGAAAAAAGTGAATTGGAGACGCTTTGGAGAACATAGACAATGCTGAAACCAGAAGAAAACTTAAAAAAATAAAAACAAAACAAAACAAAATCCAAGCCTTATAAATATCTTCAGAGATAAGAGATTCATGGATGCAATAAAAAACAGTACAGTTAAAGATTAAGAAAGAGATTTTAGAAATTAAGAATATGTCAAGGAGAAAGGAATGCAAGTAAATCTTAAATTTAGGTATCAGTAAGTTAAATGCAATTTAAAAAGACAGGCACCTAAGTAAATTTAGGTCATTTATTCCAGATATAGACTTTTCAAGATCTTAAAACCACTTTCTCCTCTTCCTTCTTCTTTCAAACCAGAAGAAATTTGGGGCAGCCAGATAATATTATGACTGAATTCTTATTCTAGGGTACCTGGGTTTATTTTGGTGTATAAGAATTCTTTTGTATTCACTATTATTCAGAATTAGTGAATCATGGTTTGTAGTTTAGCAGTCTTCTAATTACATGGAGATTTTCTTTTATTAACCCATGTTTATTACCTACTCTGGGGAGAAAATTTGGGGTATGAAAGTAAAAATGAATGGCTTAAAAGAAATTTGTAGAGTCTTCATATTTCTTCGTATCTCAAATCCTTATTCATTTGCCTCAGATTATAATAGCTGGGTGAATAAAATACTTTATTTTTGGTATACTCTTTATTCTTTTTCACTTAAAACGGGTTGTTAACCTGATTTGTTCCACACACCCCTTTGCCAGTCAGGTGAAAATCACGGACACCTTCTCAGAATGTAGTGGCAGATCGTTTTATGATACTCAATTAGCATCCGGTCTACCAACTACCTGTAATTTCAGAGTATGGATGAGTGTTAAGTGATTTTCGAAATATGCTGCGATGTGATATGAAATGAATACTACTGTAATTTATTGCATATATTCATAAGTGAAGGAAATGCTAGATTTCAGTTAGAGGTCAGAGAAAATAAAGATAGAAAGTT
The DNA here is from genome assembly GCF_030445035.2 of Dasypus novemcinctus. Classification (NCBI taxonomy): domain Eukaryota; kingdom Metazoa; phylum Chordata; class Mammalia; order Cingulata; family Dasypodidae; genus Dasypus; species Dasypus novemcinctus. The sequence goes on along the minus strand of NC_080698.1, from coordinate 50,979,332 downwards.
GATTTTTTTTTTCCAGTTTAAACTCAAGGGCCTCCTGAAATCTTTAAGCGGTCTGTGGACCCCCTGGTTAAGAACCCCTGATTTAAAGGATTAAGAGGAAAGAAAAGATCGGTTTAGAAAAAGCATTAAAAATGTAACTGCTGTAGGATAATGAATCTAATCTAAACCCTTTATTATTTCGAAGTAAAGTAAAAAATCTAAACATAAAGATAAAACTTAAATTGATTTTGGTATATAAGACATAGTATGTGTGTATTTTCCTTTCCTCCACACGTGGGTCTGTTGCATTACTTTCCAAAGTATTAGTTTCAAAGTGTAATAGTAAATTATCACTAGATATTTTTTTTCAGTTTCAAATTTGTCTTATTTAAATCTGTACAAAATAATAGTCGGAGGATATGAATTTTTTGTTTGCTTCTTTAAATTGTCATGAAACCTTTTGAACTTCACTTTTCCTCATTTAAAAAAGAGGTAGGAATGTTTGCTTTAGCCTGTTAATTCTTATAGGCTGTGAGATGATAGGAGAGCTGAGTAAACTGTAAAGTTTTGAAATTGTAAATTCTCTTGACTGAAGTAAACTTTCTGGAATCATCAGTCTTTGGATTTTTCTTTCCCAGCCACACAGAAGCAGTCTAAGGTAGTTTTTTAAAGAATTGCTTGGTAAACCTTTTTAAACACCAAACCATTGGCTACCTTAGATATTTTGTTCTACTGTTTTGGTGTTTTTTAAGTATAAAATACCGTATTTTAAGAAAAACTTGAAATGAGGTTCTTCTGAGTGGTTATAATTACTGATTTGCAGAGGCGTTTTTGACAGGAAAAAAAAATCTCCTCCCTGAAGTATTTACATTGTGTGTTTCCCTAATCCAAAAGGGCAATAGGGGAATTTATTTGGCTGCTAGGCTTGCCTAAGGGGTGAGGGAGTGAAACAAGGTCATCCTTAACCCCATCTACCCAGCTACTTCTTCCTTCCTTCCTTCCCTTCCTTTCTTTCTCCAGGGACTGAACCCAGGACCTCCTATATGGGAAGTAGGTGCTCAACCACTGAGCAACATCTGCTCCCCTACAGTTGTTTCTTGACTCTTTCTTTTGGCAGATGTTTTAGGACTTTGGGTTCTTGTACACTCAACTCCTGGAAAGCTTCCTGGCTTAATCAGGGTTTGTTATAATTGGTTTTCTTGCCATGACCCAAAGGAATCTAATCCCAACTTTCAGGAGAGGAGCCATTGGAAATGGGTGAGCACTTCCAGTGTGGTCTATATCTCAAGAAGTTGGTTTGGTCGTATTTCCAGCCAAATATTTATGCTTCAGATTAGGTTTTTTTTTTTTTTAAGATTTATTTTATTTATTTCTCTCCCCTTCTCCCCTGTTGTCTGCTCTCTGTCCATTCACTGTGTGTTCTTCTGTGTCCGCTTGCATTATCTGGCAGCACTGGGAAACTTCATCACTTTTTTGTTGCATCATCTTGCTGCATCAGCTCTCCGTGTGTGTGTCACCATTCCTGGCAGGCTGTGCTTTTTTCACGCAGGGCAGCTCTCCTTGCAGGTTACACTCCTTGTGCATGGGGCACCCCTATGCGGGGGCGCCCCTGCATGGCATAGCACTCTTTGCAAGTGGCAGTACTGCATGTGGGCCAGCTTACTACATGGATCAGGAGGCCCTGGGGATTGAACCGTAGACCCTTCATATAGTAGATGGACACTCTTATCAGTTGAGCCACATCCACTTCCTGTCAGATTAGGTTTTAAGTTGGGAGATGTACCCTAAAACACTAAGTCTCAACTCACTAAAAATTATATCCTAAGCACTGGTAATTACATTTTCATAATTGTACACTTACCAGATTTGACTTGTTCTGAGGTTATTTAATAGTACTTTGTAGTATGTATGCTGTTCCTTAATATTCATTCATTTTGGAGAGTCTTTCAAAACATTTTTTACAGCATCTAATAAACTGAAAAAGAACAAACCCTCCCAGAGTTTTGAAAAGTTCATTTTGTTTTCTAATGTATACTTTATTAATCTATGTTTTCATCTTTAGAAATGCCTCTGAATACAGCAATTCACAAAAATTATTCTGAAGCTGAGCCACATTGTGAGAAGGGTGAAGTGGATATGTTAAAGTTTAAAATGCCTTTATTATAACCCAGCATTCTCATGGGTGCTGAGCACCAAAGTAAATTATACAAGTGTCCTTTTTAAGACAGTTTTTCAGCTATTCATAAGGAATTGTACTAGGAAATAATTTACTTTCTTTTAAATTTTTGAACAAGTCATTTTTTCATAAATATACTCTGGCCCTTGTATTTCCTAACCTTTTACTTTGATCCTTAACATGTTTGCAAACCCAAGAGTGTGCCTACCTGCTATAACCTGTTTCTCATCCATGGGAAGCTTTGTGTGGATTGGGGTATAAGGTGCTCAGAGCTAACAGTGCCCAGAGCTGTAGGCTTTCTGAAAATATAGTAGTTTTTTGTCTTAGCCAACAGAATATTTGTGTCTTTTCTGCTGATTCCTGGGGGTAATTGATAGGTACTGTGCTCTTACCTGATGTTTGATTTCTTTTCTTTTTTTAATCAGTGAAGTTTTAGTTTTTATTTAGCTAAATAGAACAATGAAGTGGCATTGTTTTCCAATTTCCATTTGATTTCTTGCCTGAGAAGAGAGGTGCAATATTATGGGTAGGACTTGTGGCTTGCTTTACCTATGTTTAGACTTTTTAAAAAGATAATTAATCTTATTTCTTGGAAGTGTAAGAGGTGAAAATCACTGGCCGCCTTCTGTTCTTTTTTTCCATATATCGGAAATCTCATTGGCTTCACTAGTGCATGTTGTTTAGTTGTTCATGGAAATCTTCAAGAATACATCCCTGATTTTTAAAAATATGATTTACTGTAAAATTGAATTTTCCTTAAAATTGCTATAGTTTGAATTATTTGAGGAATGAGAAATTATTTTGAACCATAGAAGTCTGTTAATTAGTTGTGACCTTTAAATTTTGTTGATATTCAGCAGTGCAGTTATTTTATTCATTGAGAAATTGGCTTCATCTTTTTACTAAAATGTGAAATTAGGTTTAGGGCTACAACATTATGACTTATGGTTTCTACCTGTCAATAGCAAATCTGAAAAATCAGTGACTCCAACTAGCAAGATGGCAGCAGAGTAAGGAGCTCCTAGCGTCAGCTCATGCTACTGGGCAGTTAGTAATCACCCAGAGCTATCTAAAGCACCTGTTTTGGGGCACCAGAAGAGCATCCTCTAACATCCTTGAAAGAATGGAAGGAGGAGACTGCCTATCTGCAGAGAAGATTGATAAGTAGAGCAGTCTATGCCATGGAGACCAGTGCCCATCCTTCACTGGTGGGGAGTTATTATGTGGCTGGAATTGGAAGCTACACTTCCCAGAAACAGGGGAGAAAGAGACGATTGGTCACCAACTTCAGCTACTGATTAGTGCATTCAGCAGGCTAAAGTATAATCATAAGAACAGCTAAAGTTTGAACCTGTCCATATCAGAAAGAGGCCAGTAGCTGCCGTTTTAACTCTGCCCAGAGCATGACGATAAGCAGGTAGACCCAAAGTCACAGTGCTGTGCTGATAGGGACCAGCTTCTTTCCATCCAGATCAGATTGCAGCCCTATCCTAAACCCCATCCCTTTCTCTGACAGGGAGAAGCTGGGGAGACCTGAGTTAACCTCTCTGGGAAAGTACTGGCCATGTCATAGAGGCCAGACATCATCCTACTGTGGCGGCTTGAGCTACCTTAAGAGCTGTTCTGTGGCTGCAGTTGGAAGCTCCATTTCCCAGAAATGGGAGGAAAAGACTGTTGGCCACCAACTAAAGCTACTGATTAGTAAATTCAGCTGGCTATAAGTATAACCCTAAGAGCAGCTTAAATTTGAACCTGTACAAGTTGGAAAAGGCCAGTAGCCACCATTTTGACTCTGCCCCCAGTGTAAGGGGAAGCCAGGCTGATTGAAAATCACAGTGACAGTAGGGACCAGCTTCTTTTCATCCAGATCGGACTGCAGCCCTAGCGTAGACTTCAGCCCCACCTCTGGCAGGAAGGAAGCTGGTGTGAGCTGCACCAGCCTCTCTGGGTAACTGCAGGTACATTCGGCTGGCACAGACTGAAGAGTTGGAAATCTAGGGGGGCAACTGTGGTCATTTTGGACCTACACACAGTAGATTGCTGCCCACACCTGCAGCTCCATCCCCGCCTCAGGCAGGGGAGGAAGGGAGGTGAAGCTTTGTCTGTCTCTTTGGGCAACTATAGTCTAGGCCTACACAGCTTGGATTATTGCACACAGCTGTGGATCTGTCCCTTTCCCTGGCAAAGGAGAAAGGTGGGATAAGCTTCATCGGTCCCTGGGACAGTGTAGGCAGCTTGAGCCTCCACAGCTTATAGCACCAGCTATGTCCTCGGCTCTTACTACACAACCAGCAAGGGAGAAAGACCAAGAAAGCCCTCAACTAAAGAGAGAAACTATACCCAGAATAAATACATCTAGTAAGCCAGATGCCAAGATACCAACAAAAATGACAGTCCAAAAAACAATAAGCTATGGCCCAGTTAAAGAAACATGGTAAGCCTCCAGATGACATAAAGGAGTTGAGACAACTAATCTTAGATATTCAAACAAATTTCCTTAATAAATTCAGCGAGGTGGCTAAAGAGATAAAGGATATTAAGAAGACATTGGATGAGCACAAATAAGAATTTGAAAGCATACATAGAAAAATAGCAGATCTTATGGGAATGAAAGGTGCAATAAATGAAATAACAAATACACTGGGGTCATATAATAGCAGATTTGAGGAGGCAGAAGAGAGGATTGGTGAGCTTGAAGAAATGGCCTCTGAAAGCAAACATACAAAAGAACAGATCGAGAAAAGAATGGAAAAAATGAAACAAGGTCTCAGGGAACTAAACGACAGCAAGAGACATGCAAACATAGATGCCATGGGTGTCCCAGAAGGAAAAGAGAAAGGAAAAGGGCAGAAAGAATATTTGAAGAAATAATGGTGTAAAGTTTTCCAACCCTATTGAAAAGCACAATGTACTCCCATTTGAGTAAATCCAAATAGACCAACTCCAAGACACATACTCATCAGAATGTCAAAGGCCAAAGACAGAGAATTCTGAAAGCAGCAAGAGAAAAGCAATGCGTAACATATAAGGGATACCCAGTAGGATTAAGTGCTGATTTCTCATCAGAAACCATGGAGGCAAGAATACAGTGGTATGATATATTTAAGATATTGCAAGAGAAAAACTTCCAGCCAAGAATCTTATATCCTGGAAGATTGTCTTTCAAAAATGATGGTAAGTTTAGAATATTCACAGATAAACAGAGGGTTTGTAACTAAGAGGCTGACTTTGCAGGAAATACTAAAGGGAGTGCTGCAGTCTGAAAAGACAGGAGAGAGAGGTTTGGAAGAGAGACTAGAAATGGAGATTATATCACTAAAAGTATCTAAAAGTCTCGAAAGAGTGGTGAAAATAAAATATGACAGATAAAACCCAAAAGTCAAAATGGGTGAAATAGGAACTGCCTTTACAGTAATAACACCAAATGTTAATGGATTGAACTCCCCAATCAAAAGACACAGACTAGTGGAATAGATAAGAAAATAGGAGTCACCTATATAATGTCTTCAAGAGACTCACCTTAGACCCAAAGATACAAGTAGATTGAAAGTGAAAAGATGAAAATAGATATTCCACAAATGCAGTAACCAAAAAAGAGCTGGAGTAGTTATACTTACATCAGGTGAAATAGGCTTTAAAAGACACTAGTAGTGCACAATCTGAGGAGGAAGTAGGAAAAAAAAAATTCATTTACAATAGCGACTAAAAGCATCAATATTTAGAAATAAACTTAACCAATGATGTAAAGCACTTGTATTAAAAAAACTACAATTCGTTGTTAAAAATAAATTTAAAAAAGACCTACATAATTGGAATAACAGTCCATGCTTATAGATTAGAAGACTAAAATATCATTAAGATATCAGTTCTACTAAATTGATATACAGATTCAATGCTATCCCAATAAAAATTCCACCAGCACTGTTTAAATAAATGGAATACACAGTTATCAAATTTATTTGGAAGGGTAAAGGGTCCTGAATAGCCAGAAACATCTTAAAAAGGAAAAAGCAAAGATGGAGGACTCTCACTTCTGGACTTTGCATTATATTACCTTGCTACAGTGGTAACAACAGTATGGTACTGGAATAAAGACAGACACATAAACCAGTGGAACCAAACTGATGGTTCAGAAACAGACTCACATCTATGGTCAAGTGTTTGGTTTTTTTTTTTAAATTGAAAGCAAGTATTTATTGTGTATGGAAAAAATTACATAATATTGATCACAGGAACAATTTGCCGGTTGCAATGAGTAATTGTTCATATACTATAATGTTATTTTACATTTATCTGGTCTACTCGAGCTCTTCTTTGGTTACTCTTTGCATGGAATACCTTTTTCCAGCCTTTCTCTTGTAACCTGGTTATGTCCTTATGTCTGAGGGGGTCTCTTGTAGACAACATATGGACAGCTCATAATTTTTAATCCGTTCTATCAGTCTTTGTCTTTTGATTGGGGAGTTCAATCTGTTAACATTCAGTATTATTACTGTAAAGGCATTACTTACTTCATCCATATTGTCCTTCTGCTCTCTGTTGTCATATCATTCTGTTGTCTGTCTTCCTATCCTTTAGTTTACTTTTCCTAATAATCATTTCTAAAACTCTTCTCCAAATCTCTCACCCTTGATTTTTCTTTTCAGGCTGTAGCACCCCCTCTTGCAAATCTAGTCTTTTCGTAACATATTCTCTCAGTTTTTGCCTGTGAAGACTTTGAACTCTCCCTCATTTTTGAAGGACAACTTTGCCAGATTCAGAATTCTTGGCTGGCAGTTTTTTTCTTTCAGAACCTTAAACACATACCACTTTCTTCTCTCCTCCATTGTTTCTGATGAGAGGTTGGCACTTGATCTCAAGTTTTCTTTGTATATGATCTTTTGCTTTTTTCTCTTGCTGCTTTTAGAATGTTCTATTTATCTCTGATACTTGTCATTCTTAATAGTAGGTGTCTTGGGGTAGATCTTTTCAGATTTATTCTGTTTGGGGTACGTTGATTTTCTTGGGTTTTGGTATTTATGCCCTTATAAGGGTTGGGAAGTTTTTGGTCATTATTTCCTCAAATATTCTTTCTGGCCCTTTTCTGTTCTCCTCTTCTTCCTGAATAACAATAATGTGAATATTTGTTTTGCATTGTCATTCAATTCCCTGAGACCCTATTCCATTTTCCCCGTCCTCTTTCTGTTCTTCTGTCTTTTCAGATTAACACTTAGATGTTCTGCCTTCAAAATCACAATTTTGCCTTCCTGCAATTCAAACCTGCTCTTATATGCCTCTAATGTATTTTAATCTCATCTATCAGGCCTTTTATTCCCACAAGGTCTGTTACCTTTCTTTGCAGGCTTTCAAATTTTTCTTTATGCTCTCCCAGTGTCTTTTTTTTCCCTTCCTCCCCGCCCCCCTCCATGCTGTTTTGCTCTCTGTGTCCATTCGCTGTGTGATACTCTGGTGTCTTTGTTTTTGTTTTCTCTTCTCGTCACCTCCAGGCTTCACTGTGACTCAATCTTGGGGACCTCCAATGTGGGAGAGAGGTTCCCTGTCGCTTATGCCACCTCAGTTCTTTGTTTCTGCTGCGTCTCTATTTGACTGTCCCCTGCGTCTCCCTTTTGTTGTGTCATCATTTTGCTGTGTTGCTTGCCATGTGGGCCTGGCTTACCACGCGGGCACACCTTTACCAGGAGGCTCCAGGATCAAACCTGATCTTCCCATATGGTAGACAGAAGCTCAGTCGCTTGAGCCACATCTGCTTCCCCCGGTGTCGTCGTCTTATCTTTTATTCCTTTAGTCATATTTTCTTTAAATTCTTTGAAGTGATTTAGGAGAGCTGTGTGATTATCACTGATTAGTTGTATTAAATCCTGTATCTCTTCAGGATTTTTGGTTTGTTCTTTTGGCTGAGCCATCTCTTCCTGTTTCCTAATATGGCTTGTAATTTTTTGCTGATGTCTAGGCTTCTGAATATGTTGATGAATTTACTCTGATGGCTAATTTCTCTCTCTTGCCTATTGTTTTTGTTTTTTGTTTCTCTTTCATAGCTCTTTTTTGATATTTGGTTCAACTTATTCTCAGTCTTTAAAATTGCCCAGTCTAAGTTTTCAAAATCAGGCCAGGGAGTCACTTGTGGAGCACAGATTTTCTTCCAGGGGTTGCATACAAACAATGGGAACAGTTTTTGTCCATGCAGTTTCCATACAGGCCAGCAGATGGTGCTAGTCAACGCACTGTTTCAGTTTTCCTGTGTTCTGTGTTGAATCTCAACATCGGAGATTCAAAGCAGGCTCTATTGGCCGAATTCACTGAAGAAAAGCACCACGACATCCCCTTCCCTTTTCCCCTTGAAACACCTGACAGGGAGGAAGATGTCTGCTCCCCCTCTCAGTTGGCTGCAATGAGCCAGTTTTACCCCAGCTTAATATCTTAATATCTTAATATCTTGGGGGTCAGGGAGGGGAACCCTTCCTAGCCACCATGAAGGCTTGGTAATTCATGTTTGTCATTTTGGCTGCTTTGTCTCTCTGTCCCTCACCCTCCTTTGAGTTGTGTAATACTGTCCTGGTCTACTGACCACCAAAGCAGGCCCTTCAAACAGCTTTTGGCTCTTTCTCCATTGTTTTTGTGAGAACATGCAGCTCTGCCTGTTAGTTGCTGGCATCTTCCCACAGTCCTCACCTTCAAGTGATTTTTGACAAGCCTGTCACACCCACCCAGCTCAGGCAGAACAGTCTGTTCAACAAATGGTGCTGGGAGAACTGTATATCCATAGCCAAAAGAAAGAAAGAGGATCCCTATTTCATACCTTATAAAAAATTAATTCAAAATGGATAAAAAACCTAAGTATAAAAGCAAGAATCATAAAGCATCTAGAAGAATATGTAGAAAAACATCAAGACCTAGTTGTAGCTGGTAGATTCTTAGAGGAGCTAAGAGGAGTGCTGAGATGGACTACTGATGCTTAATACATGTAGAAGTTTTAATTAACTTTACTGTAAAAGTGTGGAAATGGAAATGTATAGAGTTGATTGTAACACAGTATAGTAAGTAACAGCTGGTTTATAAATGGGAGTGTGGCTGGAAAGGGTAGTCTAGGAATGTAAAAGTTAATTGAAAGAAAGCTAGAGAATAATCTAGGGACTGAATTACACAGTATACCAGAGATGGATGAGAACTGTGGTTGATGGCGCAGATGCAAGAGCAGGTGTACATCACTATTGCAGGGTGATGGGAATGTGGAGAAGCATGGGAAAAATACAATTGGAGTGACTTATGGCTTGTAGTTAACAGCAACATTGTAATAGTCAGGCATCTATGCCAAAGATTTACTGTGTTGGCAATGGGGAAGTATGGAAAAAGTGTGCCAGATGTATGCTATGGACCATGGTTGATGGTAGTAGTCTAATGATATTATCTCATAATCTGTAACAAATGTTCCACCAATGGTGTAATGTGTTGATAGAGGGGTGTTTATGGGAATTCTGCATGTGTGCATGATTGTTTTGTAAGTTCACAACTTCTGTAATAAAAATATATTTACCAAAATAATAATAGGGTGGGTTGGGGAAAAATGCACCAATTGTAAGATATGAACTATAGTTAGTAAGATTTTGATGATATTCTCTCATAATTTGTAACAAATGCCTCACAACAGTGCAAGGTACTAGTGATGGTTTGATGTATGGGACCCCTTTATGATGTGCATGTTTGCTTTCTAAGTTCACAGTTATAGTACACACTTACTTATGTATGTTCATGTATAAATGATATAAATAAAAAATAATAAAAATAGAGTGGATTGGGGGAAAAATACACCAAATGGAAGATCCTTGGGTTAGTAGTAATATTTTGAGGATGCTCTTTGTTTTTTTGTTTTTTGGTTTTTCCTTTTGAGGATGCTCTTTAATTATTAGTTAAAAATGTTTCACAACAATACCTTGGTATTGGTGGTAGGATGGGGTCTTAGAGCCTTGTACAGTGTTATGCCTGTTTGTTTTGTAAGTTCACAACTTTTAGTATACGCTTATTATGTATATTTATGTATGAGTGATATACTTCAATGAATTAAAAAAATAAAGATCCATGCAAAAAAAGAAGTAGCGACTACTATCTGATTATAGAATCATTCACATATTCAAATATGATGTGAATGTAGCAATTTCCTCATATTTTAGCATTGTGTGTTCTAGAAATTGCTGGAAATGGTGACAAAGTATTTAACAAGAGAAAAACCCACAATTTTATTTATTTACTTTTCAGTAAGTTTAAAACTTTGAGGGGTACAGCATCACACAGATTCAGGGTCCAGTGGCCTTAGCAGGAAGGTTGCTTTGGAATTCAGCACGAACCATACTACTTTGTCCATGGGCAAAAGTTAACTTTCCCAAGATTACTGTGGTTTTGTTAGGTTTACCACCAGGAGTCACTGCTGTTTTTTGCTTTTGTACACATAAGCACATCTCTTGCCCTAATATAATTCTGTTTCATCTTCGGCATAAACTCCCTCATTGTAAGAAGAGTGGTGTGCTCCCTCTGGTTCTGGAGCCCTGGCTTATAACCAGCAAAAATGGCTTGGATCACAGCCTTCGAGATATATTTGCCGTTTTATAAGTCCTGTTCCCAGCAGGCCTCTACAGGCTCCAAGAGGGCAAAAAGAGAATGGCTCCTGTGTATATTTAAAAACACATTTCTATGTTTTTTTTAGCAGGGGCACTGTAGTTTACTTTTTTTTTTTTTAATTCCCTCTTGCCTTGTGGTTTTTTGCTTGCTGTCTGCTCTCTGGGTCCATTTGCTGTGCGTTCTTTTGTGTCTCTATCTTTTTATTTTTGTTTATTCTCCCCCCTATGGCTTGCTTACTGTCTGCTCTATGTGTCCATTCGCTACTCATTCTTCTGCTATTTGCGTCCCCTTTTTGTGGTGTCACCTTTCTAAGTCAGCTCTCTGTGGCACTTGTGGGCTGGCAGCTCTCTGCAGTGTGCGGGCAAGCCTTCCTACACAAGAAGGCCCCGGGACATGAACCCAGGCCTCCCATATGGCAGACAGGAGCCCAACTGATTGAGCCACAGCCACTTCCCTGTAGTTTACTTTTTATTTTCAGCAGTGTATATTTAGGACAGATGAGATATGTGTATAAGTAGAGAATGTTTACAGTTTAGTCTGACAAAGAAGGTGAAGCTCAAGAGTGGGGTTAGTTTTATTTGTAAAATGAAACATCTGTGAGGTGATATGCCCAACAATAATAGTAAAAATTTTGGAAATGCCTCCAAAATAGTAGAATTCCATAACAGCTTCATTTGGGTATCATCAGTTGGGATTTTTTTAATGAGCTGTAGCTGACAGCCAGGCAACAATTATGTTGTGTTGAGTCCACATGTTTTCCACAGTCGTTAGGGTTCTAGTTCTAGAGTGTAGTCCCCAGCATAGTGTGGTTCCTAAGTGAGTACAGTGATGATTTTTGTTACCACTTCCCACTAATTGAACCCAGATGTCAGCATTTGTTATTCGTTCAGGAAATATTTCATATGCCACACACTGTTAAAGGTGATAGGGCTATAATGATGAAATGAATTTAGTCCTTCCTTCCTGGAGCATACTGTCTTCAAGACAGTAATCCATGAGTAGGCAAATATCAAATATAATTTCAAATGGTGTTAAGATATTATGAAAAACATAAGGCTAAATAAATAAGTGATGGGAAGGGGCACAATAGACTTGAACAGGTTATTGAGGAAGGTCCCTTTGAGGGATGACATGTGAGCGGAAACATGATTGAAAAGAAGTGAGCCAACAGCAAGAAAGCAGTGTGACAAATATAATGGGTGGTGGGGTGGAGAGGAGATGGATAGGGGAATAGAGATCAGCTCATCATGTAAGACCTTGTAAGTCACAGAGAATTTGACTTTTATCTTGAGAGTATTGGGAAACTGATGGAGGATTTTAGCAGAGGAATACTGTGATCTCATTTGTGTTTTTTGTTTTTTTTTTTCCCCCCCTCCCCTGGTTGTCTGTTCTTGGTGTCCATTTGCTGCGTCTTGTTTCTTTGTCCGCTTCTGTTGTCGTCAGCGGTACGGGAAGTGTGGGCGGCACCATTCCTGGCCAGGCTGCACTTTCTTTTCACGCTGGGCGGCATTCCTCACGGGCGCACTCCTTGCGCGTGGGGCTCCCCCACGCGGGGGACACCCTTGCGTGGCACGGCACTCCTTGCGCGCGTCAGCACTGCGCATGGCCAGCTCCACACGGGTCAAGGAGGCCCAGGGTTTGAACCGCGGACCTCCCATATGGTAGACTGACGCCCTAACCACTGGGCCAAAGTCCGTTTCCCTCATTTGTGTTTTAAGATCACTCTGCTCTGTAGAGAGTAGATTAGAAGAGTTGGGAGTAGATACAGGAAGACTGATTGGGTGATGGAGTAATCTAGGCAAGAGATGATGGTGGCTTAGGTTAGCTTGGTTGAAGTTAAAATGGTTGGAGTTTTTCTTTTTTTCCAACATTTTATTATGAAAAGTTGTGAAAGAATAGAAAGTTGAAAGAATTTTATGATGAATATCCATATACCTGCCTCCTAAATTCCACACTTAACATTATATTTGCTTTACCAAATACTCATTTATCAGTCCTTCTGTTCATCTGTTGATCCATCTTATTTTTTAATGCGTTTCAAAATAAGTTGCAGACATCTCTACACTTTCCATCCACATACTTCAGCATGGATATCATTACCTGTAGTTAATTTTTGTTTAGTGTTTTTTTCCCCGTAAAAACAAAATGCACAAATCTTTAGTGTACCTAGTCAGTGAGTTTCAACATTGCAGCTCAAACCTCTGCCAAGATACAAAATATTAGATGTTCTCTTATGTTGCTTTCCAGTAAATCCCTGCACCTGTTCCCTACAGAGGCAACTATTCTTTTTTCCACCATAGATTAATTATGCCTATTTTAGGACTTCATATAGATAGATTCATACAATATTCACTCTTATGTGTAGGCTTCTTTTACTCGGTGTAATATATTTGAATTTGGTCCATGTTATAATCTGTTTCAACATTTTGTTCCCTATTTCTGAATATACCACAGCTTATTTATTCATTCTGTTGCTGGACACATGGGCCCTTTTTGGTTTTCAGCTGTTTTGAATAAAGCTACTGTAAACAGTCCCTGCACACATCTTTTTGTGGACACAGTTTTCATTGGGTCATAGGGTAGATGTAGCTTTCATTTTAAGGAGCTGACAGATTTTTTTCCAAAGTGGTTGAATTTTGAAGGAGGAGCTAACAATATTTGATGGGTGATTGAATGTGGTGGATGAGGAAAATAAAGGAATTAAGGGTAATATCTAGGCTACTTTGATGTACTGGTCAGCACTATTATATTTTCAATAATAGTAATAATAGTTATTATGTATCAAGTGCCCACCATGTATCAGGCATTGAGTTTTACATTCTTTGTGGTTTTCATTTAATTCTCACAACAACTTCTCAAAATATTGTCCTTATTTTACATATGAAGAAATGACGGCTTATATGTATAGTTATTCAACCACATGTCCCCTTGGTTTCAAAGCACATGCACAGTTCATTTAATTATTCAAAAATTCCTCGTCATGCACTCTTTTAGGAATTAGGTATTCAGAGGTTAACAAAGCTGAGTCATTGCTCTCATGGAGTTTAAACATTTATACTTTGTGTGTTCTTAAAAAATGTTACCGTAATATGGCATGCAGTTTTGTGGTACAAGTGTGTAGGATCTTGCTTACCTGAGTGTTGGAGTTTAAAATTTTCTGGACATAGCTATCAGCTTGTAAGTAAGCTGTGATAACAAAGCCTTTTCCTTACTCAGTAAGAAGTACTGTAGGCTGCTAAAAACAAGTACCATACAATGGGGTTGGCTTAAACAATGGAATTTAATGGCTCATAGTTTTGAGGCTAGGACAAGTCCAAAATTGAGGAGACAGCAAGGTGATGCTTTCTCCCTGAAGACTGACACTTATGGGGCTGCCCTCAAATTCTTGTTCCTTTTTATACCACACAGGGCAGTATCATCTTTCTCTTAGGGATTCCATTGACTTCCAGCTTCAGGATACTCCCCCTAGTTTCTCTTTCAGGTCCAGTTTCCTTTGTTTATAAGGACTTCAGCCATATATGTTTAAGGCCCATCCACATTCAGTTTGGGCACTCCTTAACTAATAAACATCTTCAAAGGTCTTATTTATAAATGGGTTCACACCAAAGGACCAAAAGTTGGGACCTGAGCATGCCTTTTGTGCGAGACATGATACAATAATTCCTAACAGTAGGGGAGGCCCCTAGGTTCTTGCTGTTTCTTTTGTGTCCTTTTACCCATGAACTTGGTTGTCTGTTTTCTTCAAAGCAGGTTGTCAATGGCAAATGCCCTGGGGGTTAGGGGAGCTGATAGATGTAAAAACAGTGATAGAGGAAAGCGGATGTAGCTCAACTGATAGAACTTCTGCCTACCATTTGGGAGGATCTGGGTTCAATTTCTGGGGCCTCCTGGTGAAAAAGAAGAGAAAGTGTGCCTGCACGGCAAGCCAGGACCCTCACGAGTGCCTGTGTGGTGAGCCAGTGCCCCGCGCAAGTGAGTCGAGCAGCAGGATGATGACACATCAAAAGAGAGTCAAGGGGAGAGTCAAGGTGAAGCGCCACAGAAACTAGGAACCACAGAAACTAGGAACTGCGGTGGCGCAGCTAACAGGGAACCTCTCTTTCCATCAGAGGTCTCGAGCATGGAATCCTGGTGAATGGAGAGAAAATGAGAAGAAAAAGCAACACAAACAGCAAAAACAGGGTGGGAGGAGGGGAAGGGGGAAAAATAAATAAATCTTTAAAACAAAAACAGTGATAGAAGTGACTTGGACAGAGAGCAAGATGTGTCTGAAAAAACTGCAGAGATAAAAAACTGTAGTATATGTTTATAGCATTATTATATTATTTTTGAAACTTTTCCACCAAGTTACTGACAATATTAGAGAAGATTAAATGTCTATCCTTTAAGCCTGAAAGTTCTTTGAAGTCATGTTTTACCTTAAAATCTTGTGGTTCTTGTATTTTATTCCATACTGTATTATAAAAATATTTTGGGGAGTGGATATAATTCAGTGGATGAGCGCCTACTTTCCATGTACGAGGTCCTGGGTTCAATCCCCATTATCTCCTTAAATTTTTTTTTGAAAAGCTGCCTTTCTTAAGTCTTTGAATAAAATTTTTTTTTTTTTTTAGAAAAATTTGATATATTTTTATATTGTCAATAAGCAGAGGTTACTCATTATAGTAATTTATAAATCATTAAGAAAAGATTGCTTGCCATAGTCTATTTGGAAAGATAGGGAAGCATATTTTATATTAGAAATTATTTATTTATTTATTAGATTTCCATGGCACAACAATAAGATGTTAGAGCCAGAAGGATATTTATGAATCATCTCATCCAACTCCATATGGTGTAGAAAAGGTAGCTTGAGATTCAAAAAGGACAAAAACACAAAAACCTACTTGTGTTCACATTTGTAGTTGGTTGCAGAACCTGGATTTAAACTCAAATAAGGCAAGTTATGTAATTTCTTTGAGTTTTTTCCTCAACTGAGATTAAGAACATGTAAGAGTTGTTAGGTGGATTAAGTGAAATAACATCTAAACACTTCGTTTAGGGCTGGGCTCCTGGAGATTGCCCAGAAGATGTCGGTTTCTGTTTTTCTTCATCCATCAAGTCTGTCATCCCCTTTCTATTATGTCTCCTATTTCACTTATCTGGAAATTTAACTTCCCTGGTCCCAGAGACAAATGTGTTCCAGGAAGCAGTAAAGCCAGAAAAATTTCAGATAACCGTATCTTCTCCCTGCTTAAGGATTTACAGTCTTCCTGGGATCTCTCCTTGAGATTTAATAGTGAATAGAGCTAAAGGACTTCAGAAGACTCATGTTGCTTGCTTATTTTGGGGTTGTTGGTTATATAAACAGTGGCAGTATCTGAGAGGCTTGAAATTAAATGTATCACCTGAACTTTGGTTGTACCATTTAAAACTATGCACAAGAAGCCAATTTAATAAATTTCTCTAAATTCCCTTCCTTAATCTCTTGGCCTTTGAGATTGTCCCCTGTAAACTAGTATAGTTGATATTTTGTTTCTGTTTGTTTTGTTTCTATTCCTCTTCCTTCTTTGTTCCTGTATTCCATATTTTCTCTAAGGACCTGTCAACTCTCATTCCTTATTACCTAGCTATCCAGTTTGGGTGAGATTGACCCCATCCGTAGCTCTAAAGGTGAGCCTGATAAGCATAATCCACTCAGTAAAGCCCAACCATCTGGACATACTGATTGGTTCACAGTAAAGTCCAGTTGAAGCCCATTAATATGTGGTGATTTTTAGGGCTTCTTTACCCCAAAGATTTTCTTGGAGAAGTGCTCTTTACCTGCTAGACTTAAATGGGGATGCATCTAACTCTCAGAATCTCCTTGTAGTCACCCGCTTGTGATTGGGGTGCAGGAGTTGCCAGACTTAGAATGAAGCAAACACCAAGGAAGGCAGAGAGAAGCAAATACCAGAAACCAGATCTTTGTGACTATCAGTGAATCAACCATTGTATCAAGCCTTTCTCAAGTTATTCTCCCTTTGTTTTTTTTTTCAGGTTAATGAGCCAGTAAATTCTTTTTATTTACACCAGTTTGAGTTGACTTTTCTGTTACTTGCAATCCAAAATTTATAAAATGATGGTACCCAGGTTACCTTGAAAACCACCTATACTAAACTTCAAATATCCGGGAGCCTATACCTAGTAAAATCAGTTCAAAGAGCAAGCTGCCAGGTGAATTATTTGTTTGGCAAGTATTGGTTGAACTGCTTGTCCATCCGTCCATCCGTCCATCCATCCATCCATCCATCCATCCATCCATCCATCCATCCATCCATCCAGTAAATATTAGAGCACTTGCTCTGTGCCATAGTCCAAGCCAGGTAAGGGTAGGACACAGAGTTGAAGATATGGTCATTCCTGCCCTCAAGGTATTGACAGTTTAGAGGAGATAAGTCATATAGGAACATTAAAAAAATAATAGTGTTTTTTTCTTAAAAGAAATTGCTTTTTTTCTCAGATTAGTGTTTTTGTCTTAGAGTGTACTGCTCTATTTTGTTTGTTTCTCTTTATTGTTATTTTTCTACCTTGTAGTATAGTTTTACTACAGTTATCTGGTATGTATGTATTCCCCATCTCATTTTGTTATACTCCACTAAGGTATAATGGCTAAATATACTTAGATGTTTTAAATGTTAAAATGTGTTTCTCATATCTAAAATAGCAAATCAGAAATGAGCAAGGGAAAACCTGGTCAGATGGTTTTTAAATGCCGCTGACCCTTACCCTGATGATACTTGATCCTTTTTGGATCATGCATTGTTTTCAAATATTGGTAGAAGCTAAGATCTTTCCCCAGAAAGAGCTACATATGCACATGCACAAGATTTTGAGTTTAGTTTCTGGGAGTTCTTGAATTCCTGGACGCCCTCAGACGTTAAATGTCCTAACTTAACCCTTAAACCCCTACCTTTCACTAAATGATGCTCCAGTTCCTAAGCTTAAAAGAACAAAAACAACTATCAACTAGTTCAGCTTTCCACCTTAAGAATTGTAATAGCAGAGACCTACAATTTTGCTAACTTTTAGAATTCTTTTTTATGTGAAATGCAGGTCTTAAGTTAGGTGCTTTACATATGTTATCTTATGCATTGCACCGCAGTTCAGTGATATTTGTAGTTATCTTAACTTTATAGCTGAGACACATGGAGTTTAAAAGTAAGTTGCCCGAATCCAGGTGGCCTGAAAGTAGTGAAGCAGAATTTTTTTTTTTTTTTTGCGGTGCCAGAGATTGAACCCAGGATCTTGCATGTGGAAGCTGGCATTCAACCACTGAGCCACATTGGCTTCCCTAAGTTGGTTTTTCATTTGTTTGCTTGTTGTTTGTTCTTTTGTTTTTAGGAGGCACCAAGGACCAAACCCTGGACCTCCCATATGGGAAGCAGGTCCTCAACTGCTTAAGCCACATCTGCTCCCCTGAAGCTGGATTTTAAACCCAGTACCTGTCTTCTTACACAGTGAACTGCCCATCTCCTTAGGTAATTAATGGAAAGTGCTTTATAGAGCACCCAGTACTCAAATTGTTGCTGCTGCTGCTGTTCAGTTATTTAGCAAATATATGTTTTGAGCAGCTGCTTTGTGCCAGGTTTGATTCTAGATACTGGGATATGGGGCACAGAATTGTAGGATTTATGAGACAGCCCCTACACAATCACTGCAGCCCTGCCCCCTTTTTAATTAACAGTTTTAGTGAGATAAGTTCACATACCATAAAGTTACCAATTTAAAGTGTACAATTTAGTGGTTTTTAGTATATTCACAGAGTTGTGCAGCCATCACCACTATGAATTTTAGAACATTTTCTTCACTCGGTAAAGAAAACCACTTAGCTGTTAACCTCCCAATCTCCTTCATCCCCCAACCCGAGGCAACCACTAATTTATTTTCTGTTTCTGTAGACTTGTCTATTCTGGGCATTTCATATAAGATAAATGGAATCATAGATGTTTTTTTGTGACAGACATATATTAACACTTCACTCCTTCTAATTGCCAAATAGTATTTTCTTGCATGGATAATACCACATTTTTTTAATCCATTCAAGAGTTGGACTTTTGAACTGTTTCCATCTTTTGGCTATTATGAATATTGTTACTATGAACATTTGTGGTAAAGTTCTATTGATTGATTGAATGAATGCATGACTGAATGAATGAATGAATGTGCCAGGCATTAAACCCAGGACCTCATACATGGGAAGCAGATGCCCAACCACTGAGCTATATCTACTCCTCAATGAGAGTTGGCTTTCTCATTTGTTGTTGTTTTTGTTTTAGGAGGTACCAGGACCTTGTACATAGGAAGTAGGCACTCAACCACTTGAGCTGCCTCCACTCCCCTGTTCAAGTTTTTGAGTGAACATAGGTTTTCAGTTCTTTTGGGTATATACCTAGGAAAGGAATTTCTGGGTCATATGGTAGCACTGTGTTTAATCATTTGAGCAACTGCCAGACTGTTTTCTCAAGTGACTATACCATTTTACATCCCCACCAGCAATGTGTGAGGATTCCATTATCTCTTCATCTTTGTCAACACTTGTTATTATCTGTCATTTTGTTACTAACCATCCTAGAGGGTATGCAGTGATTGTGATTTCGTGATTTTGATTTGCATTTCCCCGATGACTAATGATGTTGATCATCATATTTCATGTGCTTATTTGCCACCTGGTATCATTGGAGAAATATTCCTTTAAATCTTTTGTCCATTTTTAAGTTGGATTGTCTTTTTTATTAAGTTGTAGGAATTCTTTGTTCTATATTTTATAGAAAAAAAAATTCTAGATACGAGGCCCTTATCAGATATATGATTCTCCAATATTTTCTCCCATTTTGTGGGTTTTTTCACTTTTTTGATGATATCCTTTGAAGCACAAGTGTTTAACTTTGATGCAGTACAATGTTTTTTTTTCTTTGTTTTCTTGTGGTTTTGGTGTCATAGCTAAGAAATTATTGCCAAATTCAAGGTCATAAAGATTTACCCCTGCATTTTCTTCCAAAAATTTCATAGTTTTATCTCTAATATTTAGGTTTCGGATGCATTTTTTTTCTTGTTTTTCTTTTTTTCTTATTTCTCCCCACCCCCTTCTTTGTACTCACTGTGTCTGTTTGTTATGTGCTGGTCTTCTTTTCAGGAGGCACTGGAAACCATCCCGGACCTCCGATGTGGGAGGGAGGTTCCCAATAACCTGAGCTATCTCTGCCCTGCTTATGTTTTCCTCATGCTTCTTCTTGCATCATCTTGGTGCGTCAGTTCACTGCACCTGCCTGTCGCATCAGTTCGCTGTCTTCTTTAGGAGGGACAGGGAACCGAACCTGGTACCTCTCATGTGGTAGGCAGGAGCTCAATCACTTGAGCCATATCTGCTTCCCTCTGAACCATTTTGAAGATTTATTTATTTATTTATTTCTCTCCCCTTCCCCCTCGCTCCCCCGCCCCCGCCAGTTGTCTGCTCTCTCTGTCCATTTGTTGTGTGCCCTCTGAACCATTTTGAGTTAATTTTTCTGTATGGTGTGAGGTAGGAGTCTGACTTCATTCTTTTGCATGTGGATAAACTAGTTGTCACAGAACCATATACTGTGACCATTTAATTGTTTGGCATCCTTTTTGGAAATCAGTTGACTATAAATGTAAGAGTTTGTTTGTGGATTCTCAGTTCTATTCCATTAATCTGTATGTCTTTCCTTATGCTAGTACCACACTGTCTTGATTACTGTCATTTTGTAGTAAGTTTTGAAATCAGGACATAGGACTTCTCCAACTTTGTTCTTTTCCAAAATTGTTTTGGCTATTCAGGATCCCTTGAGTTTCCCTGTGAATTTTGGGATTAGTTTGTCAATTTATACAAAGCAACCACCTGAGAGTCTGATGGGGATGTGTTTAATTTATAGGTCAATTTGGGGGAATTTTCCTGGTTTAATAGCAGAGCTGCTTTGGTTATGCATGGACCACCATTCTTATCCCCATAGTACCTGAATTCACATGTCCTCAGTTCAAAGGACCATTCTTTCTAGTCTGAATTTCAAATCCAAATTCCTAGCTTGGATGCTTGCTCCACTCTGTTAAAGGCTAGGGGGGCAGAATCATGAATATAAACATGGGTAACTATAACTGCAAAGGCCTTATTCCTATGGGTAGAAGGAAACTAGCTCTCAAAAGAGGAGCATAGGTTTGAGAGACAACAGAGTTGTCCACAATACTTTTCACTAATGGAGGCAGTAGTTCAGTATAGAAAGACGACTGCATAACACAGCCTACAGAAATTTCTAGCAGAGGCATGGTTAGGACAGGATGAAAAATAGAAGCCAGCAGAGTAGACAGGAGATGCCGGAAACCTATGGAGGCAGGAAACCTATGGACATGCAATATGATGAAAATCTCTTCAAGAGGAATGAAGAAGGAACATTAGACTGAAAAAAAATCTCTTGATTTGATTGCTAGGAATTTATTGCTTAAAAGCCTGACAGATAAGTAATGGCAAAGTACCAGATGATTTATTTAAAGAATGAATTCCCTTCTGCTAGACTAGTGTTTCCCCAACTTTTAGTCATTCACCTTCACCTTTAGGAAGTACACCTTCCTGACTCTTACTATAGTGGAGAACTACCTATATATAATATTGCCTGTTGAATATTTTCTTTTTTTTTTTTAAGATTTATTTTATTTCTCTCCCCTTTCCCCCTGTTATCTGCTCTCTCTGTTCATTCACTGTGTGTTCTTCTGTGTCTGCTTGCATTCTCATCATGCGGCACCAGGAAACTGGCGCTTTTTTGTTGCGTCATCTTGCTATGTCAGCTCTCTGTGTGTGCGGCGCCACTCCTGGGCGGGCTGTACTTTTCTCGTGCAAGGTGGCTCTTCTTCGGGGTACACTCCTTGTGTGTGGGACATCCCTACACGGGGAACACCCCTGTGTGGCAAAGCATTTCTTGCACGTGGCAGCACTATATGTGGGCCAGCTCACCACACAGGTCAGGAGGTCCTGGGTATCAAACCCTGGAACCTCCATATGGTAGGCAGATGAGCTATCAGTTGAGCTACAACTGTTTCCCTAATATTTTCTTTTAAGATAGCTCACTTTAAAAACATTTTTTTTAAAGGAAGCTTTAAAACAATACTATATATGGAAAACTAGGCATTTCTTCCATAATATGTGTTTCTGGAAATCGATACATTTTGCCAAATTATACACTAAAAATAACAGGGCTTATGGGCAAAACCAGGACAGACCACTTAATACCTATGCGACTTAGGAATCCTAATATAAATGTAATATAAATTCTCATATAAATATTAGATATGAATACAGTTAAACTTTTTTTGCCTTTTTTTTTTAATTAATAAGGAGATTTTGACTGTCATTTAATCTGTGTTCATCTGTGTATCTTTCTGAACACTAGAGGAACAACTGAGGAGTTGGAATTAGTCGGGATAAAAGTGCCTGAAAAAGAACTGGAAAGTAGTGTTTCCATAACTTGTTGAGCTCCCTTTTTCTGTTCTTTGTGTGTGTGTGTGTGTGAATTTGGAATAAAGTTGTTAATAGGAAAAAGAAAGATATAGTAGTCCTGAAATGAGATTCTCTCCTTATCATGGTCTTTCTGTGATTGATTCAGTATTATTTTATGTCATGTCTACACATCCCCTGAAATCATTTAGTAAGCCATGTATGGTATGTGTCCCATGGTTTGGGGAACACCATGCTGCTCAGGCTGTTTTGTTCATGTTGTACAGCCACCTGTAGTATCTCAAGGCTCAGCACAGATCTTATTCACTACCTCTTCTGTGAAAAGAGAGTGAACCTAAGAGGGGCTATAGGATCAAGTAAAAACAAAATTAAACTTGGTGCTAGTTCCTTTCCTCCTCCCAGCTCCCGGAAGAAAAGAAAAAAACACTGGTGCAAATGAGTGGTATTGGTGGTAGTTTGAGGTTGACAGGAAGGGTCACATATTTATGGATTCTTATGCCTCGTGCACAGTTGTCATACAGGGATTTCCCTCTACTGACCTCCCGGGGGCGGGGGGGAGTTCCTTTGCCTCTTTTCTGTGTCAGATGTCCTATTTTCAGTCTCATGTCTTCCTCTTTATTGATTTGCTCATATTCACATAACGAATCCCTTGAGAAATGATCCATAGATGGTAAAAATTTCTAACCATTAAGTCAGAAATATCTCTCTTCTACCCATTGATAGTTTTGCTTGTTATTCTAAGTTGGAAACATTTTTCCTTCAGAATTTAAAAGGCTTTGCTTCATCACTACTTGTAGCTATTCTAGTGCTGCCGTTGAGAAATTTGAGGGCGTTCTGATTCCTGATCCTTTGTATCATTTTTCCTCCAGAAGGTGATAGAATCTTCTGTTCCTCATTGTTGTAAAATTTAATGAGCTAGGCATTGAATGGGCTCTTTTAATCTGACAGTTTAAGTCCCACAGTTGTATGTATTTTTGTTTTCTTGAGCACTTTAGTTTTAGCTTTTATCCTCAGTCCATGTTTGAGACTTTACTCTGGTAATTTTTGCTCGTCCGTTTACTTTTAAAAGGATTAAAAATTTGATTGGAATCTTTGGTGCTTGGGTGGGATTTATTTCTTTGTAAGCTTCATTGTGGGGATGGGGGCGCTCATGATGTTGGTTTCTTTGGATCTGGTTGTTCAGCTAGAGACGAGGTTGTTGGTCTCTGCAATCAAGCATACAGTTAGATTTCAGAATGGTGCCCATGTGTCTAACTGCGCCTGGAATCCCTCATCTACAGATCCTCTATTTTACCTTCCCCAGAGAATAAAGGTTTCAGAAAGTGCTTTGAAAATTAGTCTGAGTACTACTGTTCTTCGAATGAGAGTGAAAAAACAATATAGTCTCACTCAACATTTAACCTGCTGGTGGAAAGCTGATCTAAACATGGAATTCTTAGTAAGGTAATCCGCTGGTATTGCCTATATCAATCTGAATCTTTACCCTCTATGAATTTTTTGAAGCCTTTGTCACTTCTCAGAAGATGAATTAGCAGCACAACCTTGCTTTTCCTGGTTAAACTAACTGTGCCCTTTTGCCCACCAATGATCAGAAAAAATAGTGAGCAGTTGCTTCAGAAAATAAGTATATCTTACAAACAAAAACTCCAAAGACCAGTTTTGAAATATTAAAAATATGACTGTAGCAGTATTTATATATATGTTACCTTTTGACCCAGCAATCCCACACATAGGGTGTTAAGCAAAAAAAAACCCAAATACTTGAAGATGTTTATTTCAGGTTCTTGGTTAGGACAACAAGGCACACCATTGTTTGTAAGATGCATTCTTATTTTAGAGGTTTTACAATTTGAAAAAATATGTGACATAAAAATAGTAAAAAATAAATTACCTAACACATAAAGTATGCTTAGACCAGTAATTACATAAAGTCTTTTGAATTAAATTGGAAGGAGAATAATGCACCAGGACTTGGATTGAGAATACAGTTGTGTGAAAGTGCCTTGCTTGTGGACAAGGAGCAGGGGTACAACTAGCTCCAAAGGCATCATTGCTAAATACTGTGCAGTCCCTTCTGGACACATGCAGATCTGCACAAGCATAGTGAATAAGGCCTCTTAGTGTGAATTACAAGGATCCCCTTCCTCCGGGCTGATATGGTCCCTGTATCAGGCATGTGGCTTAGTAAGTCAAGCATGGGCTGAATTTTTACTCCCAATTTCTTTGCTGGGTGCCCTTGTGTAAAGCAGGAGCTATGACAATAATATAATTTACTGTATATCAGGCACAGTGCTAAGTGCTTTACAAATACTGAATACAATTTTCATAACAACCCAGTGAGGTATGCAGTATCCTTATTTTACAGTTAATTCTTTAGCCTAGACATCCTCTGAACTCCTTAACTGCAGTATAGTAGCTGGAACAATCCTTTTAGGATCTAAGGCAGATCATATCTCTCCTCTGCTGAAAACCCTTCAATGGCTGGCTTCCCATTTCACACATTAAAAGGCAAAGTTCTTACAGTTGCCTACAGTGAATGTTATATGCATCCCCCACCCCCATTTCAATCTCTAGCCTCATGCCATTTAATGTACTGATCTCTTTACTATTCCTTGTATATGGGGTACTCCTGTCAGAAGATTTTTGGTTCTTGTTTTGTTTTTGCGGTACCTTGGCTGGGAATTGAACCCAGGACCTTGTAAGTGGAAAGCCAACAATGCTCAACCACTGAGCTACATCAGCTCCCATGAGTTGGCTTTTTTGTTTGCTTGTTGTTTGTCTTTGTTTTTAGAAGCCATGAGGAACTTAACCTGGGACTTCCCATGTGGGAAGCAGGCGCTCAACTGCTTGAGCCACAGTCTGCTCCCCCTAAGGTATTACTTTTTTTTTTTTTAAGATTTATTTTTGGGCAGCAGACTTGGCCCAGTGGTTAGGGCGTCCATCTACCACATGGGAGGTCCGTGGCTCAAACCCCAGGCTTCCTTGACCTGAGCTGACACAAGATGACGCAGCAAAAAGAAACACAGATTCCCATGCCACTGACAACAGAAGCGGACAAAGAAGATGCAGCAAATAGACACAGAGAACAGACAATGGGGGGGGGGGGGAAGGGGAGAGAAATAAATCTTAAAAAAAAAGATTTATTTTTTATTTTTCTCCCCTTCCCTGCCGCTCCACCCAGTTGTCTGCTCTCTCTGTCCATTCACTATGTGTTCTTCTTTGTCCACTTGTATTCTTGTCAGCGGCACTGGGAATCTGTGTCTCTTTGTTGTGTCATTTTGCTGCATTAGCTCTCCATGTGTGTGGCATCACTCCTGGGCAGGCTGCACTTTCTTTCACACTGGGCGGCTCTCCTTATGGGGTGCATTCCTTGCACGTGGGGCTCCCCTACGGGGGACACCCCTGCATGGCACACCATTCCTTGCGTGCATCAGCACTGCACATGGGCCAGCTCACCACACGGGTCAGGAGGCCCTGGGTTTGAACCCTGGACCTCCCATGTGGTAGGTGGACGCTGTATCCACTGAGCCAAATCCACTTCCCTAAGATATTACTGACTGTTCTTTCTGCTTGGACTGTTCTCCCAGCTATCTTCAAATCAAATTCCTGACTTCCAAGACTTGGCTTAACTGTTACATAGTCATTGAGGCCTGCTCTGACTTCATTATATAAATTACAACCTGTCTCCCTTCTCCCAGTACCTATCACCTACTAATGTACTATATATATATTTTTAATTTAATTTAATTTTTTAGTTATCTTTTTTTAAAGTTAATAGATCACATAAAATTGTACTATATAGTTTATATGTGTCCCTCCTCTAGGAATCTTTGTTGTTCAGTGAGGTAACCCAAACATCTAGAGCGGTAGGTGCTTGGTGTTTATGGAATGAAGGAATGAGTTGGGGTGTGGGGCAGAATTAAGCAATTTGTCCAAAGGTCACACGTCTATAAAAGGTGGACGTACGTTTTTAATTCTGATCTATGAATTGTGTTTCTAATATGAGAAGATAATACGCAAAAAATGTTGTGTTAGGATGAATGAGATTATGCAACTTTTGTCCTTTATTCCCCCATTCCCCCCCCCCAATTTAACTCTTGATATATATTTTTTAAATAACAGCATAATTTAAAACAAATTAGGGGAAGTGGACTTAACCCAATGGATAGGGTGTCCGCCTACCGTATGGGAGGTCTATGGTTCAAACCCCGGGCCTCCTTGACCCGTGTGGAGCTGGCCCATGTGCAGCGCTGATGCTCACAAGGAGTGCTGCGCCACGCAGGGGTGTCCCCCGCGTAGGGGAGCCCCGCGCGCAAGGAGTGCACCCGTAAGGAGAGCCGCCCAGCGCGAAAGAAAGTGCAGCCTGCCCAAGAATGGCACCGCCCACACTTCCCACTGACGACAACAGAAGTGGACAAAGAAACAAGACGCAACAAATAGACACAGAGAACAGACAACGGGGGGGGGGGGGGGATTACATAAATAAATCTTTTTTTTTAAAAAGTCATTTTCCTTAATCATTTACATAAATTTTAGTACTTAATATACTCTGGGATCCACAGCTACTGCCATTTGATTGGATTTGCAGTCTTGGGTCAAGTGTTAAGCTAAGTTCTGGGAGAACAAGGTTGAAAAACACATATGACCTATTTTATCCTTAAGGAGCTTACCCTCAGGTAGGAAGGCAGACATATTAAAAATAATAATTACAGTACAGGGTAGGAAGTACTGTTAGTAAAGATATGTGAATAGTATAAAGATGGAATAGAGAAGGGAATAGCAAATTCTTTATGGATAGGTAGCAACTAAGAGAAGACGTTATGAGGGGCAATTTCAGGTGTGTTACTTGAAGAACCACTGCAACAGAGGACCTGAAAGTTTCAGTTAGAGGTTTATGTAATTCTTGTGAGGGTGTGCCTTCAAAGAAAGAATCCCAGAGACCTACTTTGCACATTTTAAGGTTTTAATATACTGCACAAAGACTGATCGCTTAAACCATCCAGAAGAGAAGGTAAAGAAAAAAAAAAGTTTCCAGAATGCAAATGAGTACAACCTTTGTTGGGTATATTTTGGGGAAGGACTTAAATTGGGTAAGGAATCTATGTTAAGTTCATTGAAATAACACCACACTCTCATAATTGAGGTTGATAGTTTTCCTAGAAAACGGAAAAGAACATATTCTCAGCAGGCAGGAAACCAAAGGGTCTCACAGTGGCAAAAATCATTGTAGGAAGTGAGAGAGATGAGGATAGGCTCTTCTGAGAGAAAGATAACAACTTCAACATAGAGTAAGATAATTTAGTAAATGAGACTATGCCATATAAGAACTATGGGGAATAGCCAGGTATGTAATCTCCTTTCCTTCCTTTGAAGAAAGATACAATTATTGAAGTTGATTAAAAATGACCAGTAGGAGTTATGAATACAGTTGTCATGATATTTAAAAGTTAGTGAGCCATGTAACCTAATCACAATAAGAAGTTTAGGAATTTCTTAAACAAAAACTTGATAGAATTACATTAGAAGAAATGACCATGAAGCCAGAAGAGTGTTGGATTCTTCTAGGTTCTGGGCTATGTCGCATAAAGAATTTAAGAATATACTAGTTTAGTTAGACTGGTAAAAAAAATTTAAGAAATGGGGGAAAATAACACAGCTTGCTGAGAAATGAGAGAGAAGGGCAGAAATACGGATGGAGATTTAATGTGGGCACCTCCAGGCAGATAGCAAGATTTGACTGGCATGGTTACCTTTGAAGCTATTAATTATTCTTCCCCTTGCTAATGTTAAGGGGAGGGGCCCAAGCTGTTATTGGTTACCCCACCAATGGTGGGAGCCAATGGTGAGGTCTGTTTGTAATATCCAGGACCTCCCTTTGGTCCTCTGAAAGAGTCCCAACTGGGACCTCAAGGTCAAAGGCAGGGTCTCACAACCATGTCTGTTGGCCTTGTGGCTTGTCTTCTCGTTTTGCTGTATTAACCTGCCTCAGCTATCAATGTGACAATTAAAAATAACTTTGAATTAGTATACACATGGAGTTCACTGGTAGGACTAAGGAGGACGTTTTAAGACTAGATGGATCTTTAAAAAAATTCAAGTGCAAGAAAAGATGTATTTTGTGTGGATAAATGCATTTAGATAAACTCATGATTGACAAATAGTAGAGTAGGGGATTACGGTAAACTAAGATATCAGGCAATTATGAGTCATTCCCCCAAACCCCCGCTCCCATGAAACATCCTCTAGTGTCTTTCAGAGATGGGCTTTGGGTTTTAGCCCTTTGTGGCAGTTCTTTAATGGAATAGTAGCAAAAGTGGAGGAAGCAGAGTAGGGTGGGATCTAGACTTTTTGATTTCTGAGGTATTCTGTGATGATTGGGGGACTGGGGGATTAGGGAGGTCTGGAATGCTGAAGGAGGCATTTTGGAATTAGTTGAACCCGAATTCTAGAATAGGCTGAAAGTATTCATATTAAGTAAATTATAAGCTTTTAGGATAATTTATTGTCTAGCTATCACAATAAATGAAATTAAGCCTATTTTGGGTCTTTTCTGGCATGTAAAAGGTAAGTGTGTACTCTGTAGGATATAAAATTCCCAGACTCTCAACAAATGAGTGTTTAAAGTCTGGGAACTTTGGTGATAATAAAGCTACTATTTTGTGTATGTGATGAGAGTTATCTAAAAATGATTATTTTTATCATTAGACAGAAATGAGATTTAGTTTTCATATAAACTTTTTGTTAAAGCTATCTTCAAATGGCTTGTTTAATAATTCTTTTTTAGAAAATACACTTTTTTTAAAAAGACAGTACATTTTTATGTAAAGGTTGAAAAGTTGGTTAAATACCAGGAAATACTTCATAAATGTTTTTATCTTATCTGATGTCTGTTTTACTTTTGATATTAGACAAATGTATTATAGTCCTTCTATAAAGTTTAAATTGTATTGGTGACGGATGGCATTGGCCCAATTCTTTTTATTTATTCGTATATTTATTTAAATTTTTTTTTAGAAGTTGTACATTTGTAGAACAATCATGTATACAATAGAGGATCCCCATATACCATCCTATTATTTACGTCTTGCATTGGTGTGAAGCATTTGTCACAATTGATGAAAGCACAGTTTTATAATGGTACTATTTACTATAGTCCATAGTTTCACTTAGAGTGTACTTTGTGTATATAGTTCATAGATTTGCTATTTAAAATTTTGTATTCAATTAACCATATATTCAACCTAATATTTCCCTTTTTGACCCCATTCAAATACATATATTTCAGTACTGTTTATTATATTCGCAATGTTGTGCCACGTAGCATCACCAACATCCATTACCAAAACTTTTCCATTGTCCCAAATAGGAACTCTGTACATTTTAAACGTTAACTTCCCATACCCTACTTCTCCCTTCACTGCTCCCCCCCCCCCCCCATCTCCTGGTAACCTATGTTCTAGATTCTGACTCTGTGAATTCTGTATTATTTGATATCAGTGAGATATATAATATTTTTTCTTTTGTGTCTGGTTTATTTTACTCAACATGAGGTCTTCAAAGTTCATCCTTGTCACATGTATCAGAACTTCATTCCTTTTTACAACAAGTCTTTTGCCCATTTTTTTTTAATTGGGTCGTTTATCTTTTTATTGTTGAGTTGTAGCATCTCTTTATATATCATGGATATTAAACCCTTAAAGGATATGTGATTTCCAAATATTTCTCCCATTGAGTCGGCTGCCTTTTTACCCTAATTACAAAGTCTGGTGAGGTACAAAAGCTAATTTTGAGGAGATCCCATTTATCTGTTTTTTCTTTTATTGTGTGTGCTTTGGGTATAAGGTCCAAGAAACCACCACCTACCACAAGGTCTTTAAGATGTAGATGTTTTTTAAAAACTTTAGCCCTACCCCCACCGTGAGATGGCTCATTGTCTGCTTGTTGTTTGCTTTATTTATTTATTTTTTTAAGATTTATTTTTATTTAATTCCCCTCCCCTCCCCCGGTTGTCTGTTTTCTGGGTCTTTTTGCTGCCTCTTGTTTCTTTGTCCGCTTCTGTTGTCGTCAGCCGCGGGAAGTGTGGGCGGCGCCATTCCTGGACAGGCTGCACTTTCTTTCACGCTGTTCTTTCACGCTGTTCTTTCACGCTGGGCGGCTCTTCTTACAGGGCGCACTCCTTGCGCGTGGGGCTCCCCTACGCGGGGGACACCCCTGCGTGACGGGGCACTGATTGCGCGCATAGCACTGCACATGGGCCAGTCCACACGGGCAAGGAGGCCCGGGGTTTGAACCACGGACCTTCCATGTGGTAGATGGAT
This sequence comes from Dasypus novemcinctus, assembly GCF_030445035.2. Taxonomy (NCBI): domain Eukaryota; kingdom Metazoa; phylum Chordata; class Mammalia; order Cingulata; family Dasypodidae; genus Dasypus; species Dasypus novemcinctus. The sequence continues at coordinate 50,948,767 of NC_080698.1, read as the reverse complement.
GCCCTAACCACTGGGCCAAAGTCCGTTTCCCTCGTTGTTTGCTTTAGGAGGCACCAGGAACCAAATCTGGCCCCTCCCATGTAGAAGGCAAGTGCCCAACCACTTGAGCCACTTTCTCTCCCTGCTGGTTGCACCTTCTGCTGCTTGCCCTGTCTGTTGGCTGAGGTGTCTGTTCATTTTCTTTAGGAGGCACTGGGAACTGAACCCAGAACCTTCTGTGTGGGAGGAGGGCACCCAATTGCTTGAGCCACATCTGCTCCCCACTTTTCACTCTTTTAGCAAAGTTGCAAAAGTGTTTAATTTTGAGAAGGTCCCATTTATCTATTTTTTCTTTTGTTGTCCTTGTTTTGGATGTAAGAGTTAAGAAACCACCACCTACCACAAGATCTTGAAGATGTTTCCCTGTATTTTTTCTTAGCAGTTTTATAGTCCTGGCTTTTATATTTAGGTCTTTGATCCATTTTGAGTTGATTCTTGTAGAAAGAGTGAGATAGGGGTCTAGTTCTCTGAGCACCATTTGTTGAAGAGACTGTTTTGTCCCAGTAACATGGAATTGGTAGGTTTGTCGAAAACCAGTTGGCCGTATACATGAGGTTTTATTTCTGGACTCAGTTCTATTCCACTGATCAATGTGTCTATCTTTTTTGCAGTACCATTCTGTTTTAACCACTGTAGCTTTTTAATATGTTTCAAGGACAGGCAGTGAAAGTCCTCCCACTTCATTCTTCTATTTTAGCATGCTTTTGGCTATTCTGGTGAACTTTCCCATCCAAATAAATTTGATAATTGCCTTTTCTCTTTCTGTAAGATAAGCTGTTGGAATTTTGATTGATATTGCATTGAGTATATGAATTGGTGTGGGTGGGAGTGACATCTTCATGATATTTAGTCTTCCAATCCATGAACACAGAATGTCTTTTCATTTGTTTAGGTCTTTTTAAATTTCTTTTAGCATTGTTTTATAGTTTTCTGCATAGAGGTCCTGTACGTCTTTGATTAAATTGATTCCTAGGTATTTGAGTCTTTTTTTTTTTTTAAACAAATCAGTTATATTGATACGTATTAGTAAAGCATACAGTCTGTCCAAAGTGTACAATCAATTTGGCACAGTCACATAGTTGTGCATTTATTACTTTAATCATTATTAGATCATTCTCATTATTTCAGTACTACTACTACTAAATCAAAAAACAGATAAAAAAAATTCATCATTTCTCTATGCTTCCCCTGCTATAGATAGCTGCTATTTCTGGCTATTTTTGCTTAGTTATTTTAAAACAGCTTATTGAGATATATTCACATACCAGACAATCTATCCAAAGTATATATCATAAAATGGTCCTTAGTATAATCACAATGTTGTGCATTCAGCACCCAAAAAATTTTAGAACAATTTACTCCAAAAAGAAAAATTTTTTAGCAGTCATCTCTCAATCCTTCTATCCTTACGTAGCCCTATATAACCACTAATCTAATTTCATCTTTATAAATTTATTTTAAAAATGGAATCATACAATATGTAGTCCTTTGTGTCTTTTTGTTCACTTAGTATGATTTTTTGTCTGATATTAACATCTTGTAACATTAACATACATTTCTTCACTTTCAAAGAAAAACACTCTTACATGTGCAATATTATTCATATTTTACGTGAGGTTTTACTATGCTGTACAGTCCCATGTTACATTTTTAAATTTTCCTTTTAGTGATAATTTACATGACTTTACACTACTCCTTTCAACCACTGTCATACTTATATAATAGCACTGTTGTTACCAACACTAAGATATGCTTTAACCTTTTCTGTTCATTTCCAAAGATTAACACACATTATTTGAGTCTCTCTGTTGCTATTGTAAATGGAATTTTCCCCTCATTTCCTCTCAGATTGTTCAGTAGTAGTGTACAGAAATACTACTGATTTTTGCATGTTGATCTTGTATCCTGCCACTTTGCTGAACTTATTTATTTTATTTTGGCTATTCGTGCACAATTATTTATTCAGTAGTTTTATTGAGATATATTCCCATACCATACGATCTATCCAAAGTGTATAATCAGTAGCTTTCAGTATAGTTACAATGTTGTGCATGCATCATCAGAAAAAATTTTCAGAACTATTTCTTTACTCCAAAAAGAAAAACTCAACACTCCAGCATGCCTTTCCCAGCCTGACATAATCACTAATCTAATGTCATTTTTATAAATTGATCTATATTTACATTTATGTAAATGGAATCATGCAATATATTGCACACTATATTTAGTTCATAGTAGCGTAGTCATACAGATTTATCTTTTTGTGTCTGGCTTGCTTCATTCAACATAGTGTCCTCCAGGTTCATCCATGTTGTCATATGCTTTACAGCTGCATAATATTCCACCATGTTAATATACCACAGTTTGTGTATCCATTGGTTGATGGACACCTGGGTTGTCTTCAACTTTTGGCAAACGTGAATAATGCCACTATGAACATCGGTGTGCAGATGTCTGTTTGTGTCACTGCTTTCATTTCTTCTGAGTATATACCCAATAGTGGTATTGCAGGGTCACGTGGCAAATATATTCAAATTCTTTAGGAACAGCCAAATAGTCCTCCACAGTGACTGTACCATTCTGCATTCCCACCAACAGTGAATAAGTGTTCCTGTATCTCTACATCCTCTCCAACACTTGTAGTTCTCTGTCTTTTTAATAGTGGCCATTCTGCTGGTGTGAAATGTTATCTCATTGTAGTTGTGATTTGCATTTTCCTAATCAATAGTGATGTTGAACATTTTTTTCATGTGTTTTTTTGCCATTTGTATTTCTTTTTTGGACAAATGTCTATTCAAGTCTTTTGCCTATTTTTTAGTCCGGTCATTTGTCTTTTTATTGTTGAGTTGTAACATCTCTTTGTTTATCATGGATATTAAACCCTTAATGGACATGTGATTTCTAAATATTTTCTCCCATTGAGTCGGCTGCCTTTTAACCCTAATTACAAAGTCTGGTGAGGTGCAAAAGCATTTAATTTTGAGGAGGTCTCATTTATCTATTTTTTTCTTTCGTTGTATATGCCTTGGGTATAAGGTCCAAGAAACCACTGCCTACCACGAGATCTTTAAGATGTTTCCCTGCATTTTCTTCTGGTAGTTTTATGGTCCTGGCTTTAACATTTAGGTCTTTGATTCTTTTTTTCTTTTTTTAAGATTTATTTAATTTATTTATCTCCCCCCCCCCCATTGTTTTTGCACTCACTCTCTGCTCTCTGTGCCTGTTTCATTGTGCATTCATCTTTTTAGGAGGCACGGGACCTCCTATGTGGGAGAGAGGCGTCCAGTTCCTTGAGCCACCTCCACTGTCTGCTTGTTATGTCTCCCAGTGTGGTTCCTTATTGTATCTCCTCATTGCCTCATCTTGTTGTGTCATCTTGTTGCATCAGCTCACTGTGCCACAGTTGCACCAGCTTGCTGTCTTGCTCCTCATCTTTAGGAGGCACCAGGATCTCCCATGTATGTATGCAGGTACTCAACTGCTTGAACCACATCTACTTCCCTCCAATCTGCTCTTGAAACCCTCCTGGGCATTTTTCATTTCAGTTATTGTGGTTTTCAGCTATAATAGTTCTGTTTGGTTCCTTCTTAATATTTCTATCTCTTTACTAAAATTCTCTTATTGCTCATTCATTATTTTCCTTATATCCTTAGTTCTTTCTCTGTATTTTCCTTTATTTCCTTGAACATTTTTTTTTAAGATTTATTTTTTATTTATTTTTCTCCCCTTCCCCCGTACCCCATTGTCTGCTCTCTGTGTCCGTTTGCTGTGTGTTCTTCTGTGTCTGCTTGCATTCTGGTCAGTGGCACCAGGAATCTGTGTCTCTTTTTGTTACATCATCTTGCTGTGCCAGCTCTCCGTGTGTGCGGTGCTCCTCCTGGGCAGGCTGCGCTTTTTTCGCACAGGGCAGCTCTTCTTACAGGGCGCGCTCCTTGTGTGTGGGGCTTCCCTATGCGGGAGATACACCTGCGTGGCAGGGCACTCCTTGTGCGCATCAGCACTGCACATGAGCCAGCTCACCACATGGGTCAAGAGGCCCTGGGTTTGAACCCTGGACCTCCTATATGGTAGGTGGATGCTTTTATCAGTTGAACCAAATCTGCTGCCCTCCTTGAACATTTTTAAGATTGCTTTTTTTTTAAAAAAAAGTTTTGATCAGTATATCCATATTCTGGTCTTCTTCGTTGGTGTTTTCTGGATTTTTATCCTCTTCTTTTGTTTTCCTGTTTGTTTGCTTGTCTTGTACTCATTTGTTGTACAGTGTACATTTTAATATTTTAAAATATTAACTCTGGGATTTATTCCTTAAGATGTCTCTTTTTTTATTTTGTTATCAGCTAGTGACAAGAAAGAAATTTTCTTGAGCGGTCATCCTTGTACCAGGAAGGTCTGCCCAAGGTGAATGCAGAGTACAGGGTCTTTCCTGTTTTTCCTGGGCCAGTGGCTTGTCTTACACTTGTGCTTGTTAGTTGTTTCCCCCTTTACAGGAGTTTTGAAGCCCCTCTCTTTCCCAGGAGAAAGACCTCCCTCTCCTGGGTGTTTAAAGCAGGCAGGTCTTTGGGAGGTTAAATTCTTGGAGAGGAGTTTCTCTAGTTTGTTTTTCCCATCTGAAAGTAGGTCAGGGACCCATGAAGTGGGCACAGGGTGGCTCCAAACTGGCCTGAGGAGGGGACCAGGATGGGTACTTGCAGCTTCTTCCACAGCACCCCAAAACTGAGCTTTCTTGACCTGAGCAAACTCAGCCCTTGAACTTGTCCCCAGCAGCCCTGAGGAAGCATAGTGTCTTTAGGTCTCCCTTCCTGCCACTCTTGTCCAGGGCGGAGTCACTAATCAAAAGCTGTAATCAGTGATCAGTGATTGGCCATGCCCACTCCTGGTCTTAGGAAAGAGTATCTTTTTGTCCCTTTCTGTCACCCATGAACTAGCGAGGGGTCTGGACCCATGTCCATGGCCTGTGGGGAGAGTGGGGGGTGGGTGCTGGTACATACCCTGTGGCGGGAGCAATTTATTGGTCTTTACTGTAATTTACCAGCTTCTTCCTCTTGCTCCTTCCTGGATGCTGTGTGGTGTTCATCTGGCCTCTGGAGTTTCAAAATAGTTATTTCAGACAGTTCCTGCCTGTTTAATTTGTGGTATAAGGACTGAGTTCTGGATCTTCTGCCATCTTCCCATCATCCTCCCTATTCTTTATTATGGAGATTCATTTGCAGTTTTAGTAATAAATTCCAATAGTCTTTCTAATTAAATAAATAAAAATATAAAATAGTCCCTATTTAAAGATTAAAAGTTTTCTTTTTAAAAAGTTTGCTCAGGAAAAACAAAGTAGGGTTTTTCATAACATTAGGTAATATTTTCCTGAACAAAACAGTTTGGATCTACTTACTTTAAATCAGATCTTTGTGCAGTGTGTTGGTGTATCATGCTTTCCTGTAAGATATTTTCTAAACTAACCTTGCTTTAAGTTGTTCCTATTTTATTCCCATGGCTTTGAGTATGATGTAGTTTGCAGTTTATTGATATTATAAGCAGTATTGCAGTAAATATTCCTATGTGTTTGTGTAGTAGTGCTGTGTGTTTTCCCCTTTAGGATGGATTGTCAAATATTATGTGATTTTAAATCTTTAAATCATTAATAGACATTAGATTGTTAACGAGTTTTTATATTCTTACCAGCAATATAATAAGAGGAAAGGACTTCTGGGAAAATGGCAGACTAGAAATATATGGGACTTTCTTCTCCTCCAGAAAAATAGCTAGAGGACAAGCTGAAACAGCCTAGAGAAATAAAAGAGGAAGAGTGGATTTCCCCAAATGTTTAATTGTGTTGGGTGCTTTAGATCTTTTACAGTGTGTTTTAGGTTTTTTACAGTGTGGAAATCTGATGTTAAAAATAGTATTTAATTTTAAAAATTTTCATTTTCCTATTTTCTTTGCATATGTTTATTGGCTTTTGTTTTTCTAGTCTGAATTTAATGGCCTATTTTTTTCTGTGACATTGTTCATCTTTTTCTTATCAATTTTCAGGAGTTCTTTGCATAGAGAAATAGTAACCCTCTATAGTGGAGTGTATGTGTTTGTTTTTAAGGTTGATTTCTTTAAGTATAAGGTATTTCTCCATTCATGGGAGAATGTATTCATTTTTAGAAATTTTCTTTGGAACTTTCTGTGGAAGACTGTTCAGATTAAAAAGCCAATTTCTTCTTTGGATTTTGTGTTAGTATGTTTGTAGGTGTGTACATGTATGTGTTTAACATAGAACATTTAGTGAGCAGATCAGTGGGAGTGATCTCAATGTTAGAAAATAAATCTAGGCTTACATTTGAGAGTAGTATCAATGGGGTTTCTGTATGTTCCATTTAAGACTGAAGTATGTTGCTACTCCGTAATTTTTGAAAGTGCTTCTTGTTTTCAGATGTCTATTCATTTAATTGATTGAGGAATGCACTGAGCTTCCTGCTTTGAATGGGTTAGAGGTAGACCCTTCCTCGCTTGTGTACCAGCACTTGGCCTTGGAATCCCTGGAAGCAGCCTTAATCTCCTTAACCTCAGCATCCCTTGCAAACATGATCTCTCATTTTGTATGAGTGGTGTGAAATCTGTTGGAAAGCACTGCTTTAGCATGCCTCTTAGCCTGTGAGTGGTCTTGATATGGAGATGGGAAAATAAAATTATGAATGATGAACTCATCTAAAAATTGAGAGAATTAAAGTGGGTATATTTTGTCACTTTTTTAAAAAATGATTTTATTCTTATTCCCCCCCGCCATTGTCTGCTCTCTTGTGTCCATTCGCTGTATGTTCTTTTGTGTTCACTTGCATTCTCAGCGGCACCAGGAATCTGTCTCTTTCTTGCGTCATCTTGCTGTGTCAGCTCTCTCTGTGTGTGGCGCCACTCCTGGGCAGGCTGTACTTTTTCCTGTGGGCGGCTCTCCTTGTGGGGCACACTCATTGTGCGTGGGGCTTCCCAGCGTGGGGGGGCACCCCTGCATGGCATGCACTCCTTGTGAGTGGCAGCACTGCGCGTGGGCCAGCTCACCACATGGGCCAGGAAGCCCTGGGTTTAACCCTGGACCTCCTATATGGTAGGTGGATGCTCTATCAGTTGAGCCAAATCCGCTTCCCCCACTTCCCTTTTGTCACTTTTTATTAAACGTTTTTGTATTCTCTTTCTGTTAAGCACCAGTACTGTATTTTCTAGGTGCCTGAAAGACTTAAGAATCCATCTTAAATTTGCTGTTTTTGGACCTAGGTCACAGGTTAAGTCTTTTACGGGCTTTTTTAGCTAATAATAGATGCCAATACATTCTCCTCCCATAATTAAATATGGAATGAAACTTATTAAAGTTTGTCTTTCGCTGAGAATGGTAAATACTTTGGGTATACTGCCAAATTGTAAAATGAAAAACCAGGAAATGCTAACATCTATTATGATGTCAAAAATTAAATAGATACTATTTTACATGAATTTGATATTAAAAAAAAATACCTTAGAGGATATAAAGATCTGCTTGTCACTGACCCAATTCTAGAAAGAAAGTGTCACCTTCTTTCCCCAAATTTTAAATTAAAGGAAAGAGGTGGGCATCTGTGGCCCTCCACCCCACCCCTGAGCATCAGATTTGACAGATCCTTTCTATTAAAAAATGCATATTTTTTGCAGCATTTTGGTTTCTAACTTCATTCATTCATTACATTTTTTAGTACCTTTGTATTCCGAGTTCTGTTTTAAGTACTAGGAATATCTCAGTGAACAAGATTGACAGGGTCCTGCCCTCCCTGAGTTGGAGGGTAGAGGGATTGATCAAATCCTGTAAATAATTTAACATAGTAGCACTATAAAGATAATACCACCAGGTATGTTATGGGGGTAGGGGAACAGGCTATTTTGGTTGGAGTAGCTATAGGAAGCCTCTCTGAAGAGATGTTTTTTGGGTGGAGAGCTTGGTGTGAAAAGGCTAGTAGCTTTTCTGTTTCTGGGGGAAGAGCCTTTCAGATGACTGGAACATAAAGTTCAAAGGTCCTAAGACTTGAGGCTTAAAGCTTGGCATATTATGAAAGAAGGTCTTAAAGGTCTTGTTAAAGAGTTTAGATTTTATTCTAAGTGAAGGTATTAGAGGGTTTTAACTGGAAATGACAGGATGATCTGCATTGTTAAGATTGCCCTGCCTGCAGTATATAGAGACCATTAGGAAGCAAATCATTTCAGCTAGTGATATGTTCAAGATGAGTCCTCCTCCTCTTTTTTCCTCATCTGTTTTCTCTCTTAACTGGTCCTAAACTTTATCGCTTCCTTCTTTGCTGGAAAATAATATCTAGAGAAAAGAGAGCTGTAGATGCCCCTAAAAAGTGACCTCGTAGTAACCTGGGGACCTAGAAGTGGCTCAGGGCTCAGGTTTAGGTGCCAGAGGCAGGAGGCCATGCTACTTGAAGGTATCTTTTCCTGCCCTGTTGTAGAAGTCGAGAGAGGTTCAATTATTTGCCTTTAGAAAGGCCAGGACTCAGGAATGATTTTGGGAAGGAAAAAGATTTATTTACAGCCAGCCCGTCTCGGGAGCTTTCTTTTCCGGACTGGGGAGCTTTCTTTTCCAAACCCAGGAGCTTTCTGTTCCAAACCCGTGCCTCAAACAAGATTTTCAAGTTCCTTTTATACAGGGTGGGGAGTCAAATGGTGCTTTTATGAAAGAAAACTACTTTCTTTGCTAGTTAAATGTTTGTTTGAGTATCAGATCGGTTTTGAATTAACATATCGCCCACATTCGGTCTGGATGCAACCTTGAATACACATCCCTTCTGAACATTCAAAGTCTAAAGGGCCTGTATTACTTAATTGGATTTCTAGGCACACTTGGACACAGAACTACATAATTTTGAATTCATGCATAGGCTATATTATCTTTCTCCGTTCAAGGCCAAGTCCAAGTCCACTTAAGCTCCGGTATCACCACCATCAGAGTGTCCCTGGGCTGACTGGTATGTATATAGAGTTTGCACTGCTAAATTGCCTCCCCGGACTGGAGTGGTTGCCATGGTCACGAAGGGCAGGGCTGCAGCCTCTCACTGTCCCACACCCACAGCTCAGGACACATTCTGCTTAGGTTATCTGCGAAGAGATGAGCAGCCTTCCACCCATAGCCCACATCACTGCCCCATCCCCTTTACAAATAGGCTAGGCTTATTATAGAAGTTTTAATGAAAAAGTAAAAAGTAAATCTATATTGTATCAAAAGTGAAAGTCCCTCATCCCCTTGAGATAATCAGTTAGCATTTTGTTTATAATTTTAGATTTTCCCCTTTTTTGTTTATAATTCTAGATTTATAGTTTAATATAAAAAAGGTTCAGACTATGCCTTTTCATTTTTTGTCTTGGTTATCTTTTTCTAGCTCTACACATATAGATCTATACCATTTGATCACATGGACATTATCATGATGTGTTTTATTTCCTGTGGTCAGGTATATATGTTCCCCCCCCCAACTTTTCAAGGATATTAATTATGCTGCAGTGAATATGCATGTACTTATATCTTTATACACTTGTCTTATACTTCTGTAGGATAAATTCCTAGAGTGGAATTGCTATGTCAATCTTTATGAACATTTCAGACTTTTAATAGTTATTTCCAAATTCTCTTCCAAAAAGTTTGTACCAGTTTAAATACTCATCAAGAAAGTGTGAGAGTAACACTATATTGTAATCTGGAGTAAGTCTCTAAACCTCTCTGGCCTTTGGTTTCCTCAACTGTAAGCTGAAAACAGTTAATATCTATTCTCCCCTCTTGATTTGGGCATATGATATGAGAAAGTGCCTGGCACATAGTAGGTATTCAGATAGAAACTTCTGGTTGAAATCAAGAAATTTGTATTAAATGACCTTTAATTCTAGGCCATTTCAGCCCTGACTAAATGTTTTTGTTTTTTAATTAAAAAGTCCACCCCACCCCTGCCCCAGATGGTGCCCTCATCTGTTTGCTTGTTGTTTTTGCTTGTTGTTTGTGGTCATTGTCTTCTTGTTTTTTGCTTTTTTTTTTTTTTTTTTTTTTGCTCGTTGTCAGCTTTGTTTTTTCTTTAGGAGATGCTAGGAACCAAACCTGGGACCTCTCATTTGGGAAGAGGGCACTCAACAGCTTGAGCCACATCCATTCCCAGCTTGTTTGGTTTGGTCATTGTCTGCTTGTTGTTTGTTTGTCTGCTTTAGGAGTCACTGGGAACCAAACCCAGCACCTCCCATGTGGGAGGTGGGTGTTCAACTGCCTGACTAAATGGTTTTGAGTATCATTGTTACATATGGGGAGAGTAGAGGCCATGGAGTTGACTAAATCCAGCTCTGAACGCAGCTCTGCCACTTTCCAGCTATGTGTGAGAATCTTTTCAACTGTGAAATGGGGTTATAATTCCTGCCTAGAGTTTCATTGTAAGGATTAAATGTAATAATATGAGTAGGATGTCTGCCGTGCATACTGTCTCATACATAATAGGTGCCTCATAAATGGTAGCTATTCTTAATAAGACAACAGGTTTCTGAAGGAGGAAGGATTAAGAAAGGCAGCATCCCCTGTCAACCTCACAGTTTTTTTTTTTTAGATTTATTTATTTCTTTCTCTCCTTCCCACCCCCCCCCCCCCACCAGTTGTCTGCTCTCTGTGTCCATTCACTGTGTTCTTCTGTGTCTGCTTGTATTCTTTTTGGCAGCAGTGGGAATCTGTGTCTCTTTTTGTTGTGTCATCTTGCTGTGTCAGCTCTCTGTGTGTGCGGTGCCACTCCTGGGCAGGCTGCACTTTTTTCACTCTGGGTGGCTCTCCTTACAGGGCACACTCCTTGTGCGTGGGGCTTCTCTATGCAGGGGACACCCCTGTGTGGCACGACACTTTTTATGCACATCACATCAGCACTGCGCGTGGGCCAGCTCATCACACGGGTCAGGAGGCCCTGGGTTTGAACCTCGGACCTTCCAAGTGGTAGGCGGATGCTCTATCCATTGAGCCAAATCCGCTTCTCAACCTTACAGTTTTTTTAGAGGAGTAAACAAACCCCTCACTTCTTCATGGTTGTTTGGCTCCCTGCAATGCTTGGGTGTTAAGAGTCCTGACTGCTAAGGCAGAGTGTCTAACTTACTTATTGTTACTGTGTGAATGTCTCTGGACTTCTATAGCAGTTATTATCTGTGCTGCCCAATTAAAACATCTGATTATTTTTTGTTAGGTGACTGCCTTTGCTTTATTATAATCTTTGTTTCTATTTCAAAACTGAATTCTGAATGTTTGGGTGGAAGTTCACGAATTTAAAATTTATTTATTTATTTTTTTTAAAGATTTATTTATTTATTTAATTTCCCCCCCTCCCCTGGTTGTCTGTTCTCTGTGTCTATTTGCTGCGTCTTGTTTCTTTGTCCGCTTCTGTTGTCATCAGCGGCACGGGAAGTGTGGGCGGCGCCATTCCTGGGCAGGCTGCTCTTTCCTTTCACGCTGGGCGGCCTTCCTCACGGGCGCACTCCTTGCGCGTGGGACTCCCCCACGCGGGGGACACCCTTGCGTGGCAGGGCACTCCTTGCGCACATCAGCACTGCGCATGGCCGGCTCCACACGGGTCAAGGAGGCCCGGGGTTTGAACCGCGGGCCTCCCATGTGGTAGACGGACGCCCTAACCACTGGGCCAAAGTCCGTTTCCCACGAATTTAAAATTTAAACAGAGATAGAATCAATCTGGTTATCTTGCCTATTACGTGGGTGTTCTTGGGCAAGTAATCTGACCTCTTTGCCTCATATTTTTAGAAAATAAAATGTAGGTCGAGGAAGGGATTTAAAACATGTGGAGATTAAATGAGATAATTTATATAAGGTATTGTAACACATATCCTAGAAATATTAGTTTTCTCTTACTTGAATGCAGAAATTATTTTGGGCTTATACTTTTTCAGAAACTTTCTTATACTAATGTATTGCTCATACTCAAGGGTAGTTGCTCATGATAAATATATAACAGCCAAAGAAGAGAAATGTAATAGAAAAAGTGTTAGACTGGAAATTAGGAGACCTGGGGTCCCCCCCCCAAAAAAAAACCCAAAACTTTATGTTCCTTTATTGGAGCAAGATTCCTGACCGATGTATAGTGATATATTTACTAAACATAGAGACCTGTGCAGAAAAATTACATACTATCTTTCTAAACAGGTTTGTTACACTTGGCCTTTTCATGGAATAGTTCCGTTTATAAAGTTCTATACATCAAAAGCTTTGAACTTAACCAGACTGGCCATTAATTCATCTCTTAAAACATTTAAGTGGCATTGAAATTTAGCTACTGTGTTTTACACCATTAAAAACTTATCTGTTAGGTAGCTTCTCAAAATGTTATATGCACAGTGGCTTTTAGCAGATTGAGCAGAGTCGTAATCTCACCCAGGTTCACACAGGGAGACTTGGCTTTTAACTGGCAAGTAATAACCCTTTGATAAATCTTCAGCTCCTGGGCCTCATTTCCCTTATTTTTGAGCTGCTTATAATATTTTATGGAAAAGTATTAACATACTTTCTTTTCTGAGTAATTTAAAGCAACAGGTATCATTTACCAAAAAAAAATCCTCACACAGTAACATTTTCACAATTACTTTTTATACTGTGTCTCTGAGTTAATTGCCTTTGTTCTGGAATTATAATTATTCGACTTTCTTACCAGGTTTAATTTTTTTTAAGCTGCATCAATGGAGCACATACAAGGGGCCTGGAAGACGATCAGCAATGGTTTTGGATTCAAAGACGCGGTGTTTGATGGCTCCAGCTGCATCTCCCCTACAATCGTTCAGCAGTTTGGCTATCAGCGCCGGGCATCAGATGATGGCAAACTCACAGATACATCTAAGACAAGCAAAACTATCCGAGTTTTCTTGCCAAACAAGCAAAGAACAGTGGTACGTAAGCATTATCTCTTAGAAAGTTTAAAATACATTATGGACCATGTTACCCAGCTTATAGAGAGGCAAAATCTTTATTGGGATTTAAAGTCTTCATTAATTAGCTATCCAATTGCAGCTTTTATTGCTTTGTATTGCTGTATTCCTTCTACATCCCCTACTTTTTCCCACCTCTTGGCCCTCCTATTATTTACACTGGTCTGGAATGTCTTCCTTTCTGCTTCTTTTCCAAACAAATAGTACTTAACTGTCTTTCAGTGAGGGTATATTTTAAAGACTTTTCTTTGAAAAGCTTCCTTGGACTTGATAAAAGAAGAAGGAAAAAAAGATGTTTATTGCTTTCCTCTGAATATTAAAGTAAATGTTCACTTACATTTCTTGATAGTACAATGAAGCATAAAGAAGAAAATTTAGTTACCCCTCCCCCCCAAAAAAAGTTATTTTGGTATATTGCATAGGCCTGGGGTTGGGTTGTAAGTAGCTTGGAAATCATGGGTTCTTTCTCTTCTCCAGAGGCTGGCATCCATTATTTCAGCATCGTTTGTTTTTGAAGTTTGTGTTCGCATTGTTGCAGGATGCTGCCACTGGATTTTCTGGCACATAACCCCTATTTTTCTAAGAATTTAACTGCTCAAGAAAAGTTTTCTGCTATCCTTGGAGGAGGAGGGCACTTAACTGAAATTTTAAAAGTTAAATTATACTGGTTTTGCTTGCCACAAACATTGGAGAATACCTTAGTTCAAAACTTTCAGGAGCTGGTGTAGCTCAGTAGTTGCGCGCTGGCTTCCCACATACAAGGTCTTGGCCTGGTACCTCCAAAAAAAAGAAAGGAAAACTTCCACCACCCCACATTGTATAAAATCATTGCGTTATGTTTATCCTGTATGCCCAGGTTAAACATATCCTCATTTGGGAAATACTCAGTTTTCTTACTTTGCTTCTAATAGTTCTATTCTCCTCAGTTTGCCAGTAAATCCCTACCTACATCTTTTGTGAACCTAGGGAGCCTCCAGTTATAGTGGTAGATGCTTATGTCCATTTTGAACTGAAGGCAAAATTCAAAAGCCCAGGTAAAGTTTGAGTACATTTATTTTTTTCCCCCTTTCTAAAAATGAAAGTTTCATGGCTAGCAATAAAGTAGTAATAATTCCCCATAGTTGAACAGTGGTCTCTATTTTACATGTAATTTTTACTTATTCATTTTCATTAATGTGGAATATACCATAAAATTTGCATTTTAACCATTGTGAAGTGTACAATTCAGTGGCATTAATTATGTTAGCATTTTTAAGCTACCATTACCACCATCTATTACCTAAGCATTTTTATCACACAAAACAGAAACTTTGTATTCATTAAGCAAAAATTCCTTTTTTTCATCCCTCCAGCCCCTGGTAACCTCGATCTACTTTCTTTCTTTCTTTTTTTTTTTTTTAAGATTTATTTATTTATTTCCCCCCCCCCCCCTCGGTTGTCTATTCTCTGTCTATTTGCTGCATGTTCTTTGTCCGCTTCTGTTGTTGTCAGCAGCATGGGAATCTGTGGTTCTTTTCATTGCGTCATCTTGGTGTGTCAGCTCTTGTGTGGGCAGCGCCATTCCTGGGCAGGCTGCTTTTTCTTTTGCGCTGGTTGGCTCTCCTTACGGGGGGCACTCCTTGTGCGTGGGGCTCCCCTACGCAGGGGACACCCCTGCATGACGCGGCACTCCTTGCCCGCATCAGCACTGCACGTGGGCCAACTCCACAAGGGTCAAGGAGGCCCGGGGTTTGAACCGCGGACTTCCCATGTGGTAAATAGACACCCTAACCACTGGACCAAGTTCGCCACCTCAGTCTACTTTCTGTCTCTGATTTTGCTTACTTATGTATTTCATATCATTGGAACCATACAATATGTGGACTTTTGTGTCTGGCTTATTTCACTTAGCATAATGTCATAATATTTTGAGGCTAGGAATCTAGGTTTCCACAAGCTCCTCAGATGATTCTTATGACAGCTACATTTGGGAACCCACTGTATTAGAAGATATTTAAAGAATTATCCAGTTCATGGAATCTGTGACTTTTAATGAAGATTGATGATAACACATAGCATTTTACAGTTTTCAGAATGTTGCCCTACAGTATTTGGTGCAGGTCATAATTCTGTTAATAGGTGTTTATTATTCTTCATTTTCCTTATTTTCATAGTTCAGGTCAGTCTGTCTCACTTAGGTGTTTTGTTGTTGAAAAGCAGGAAGTTAATAGAATCTTTCTAAGAGAATGAACTGCAAAATTAGCGATTAGAATAACATTCCCTTACCCAAATTTCAACAATTATATTGTCATGGCCCTCTTGTTTAATCTATATTTCCATCCACTTCTTTATGTTTATTTTGACATAAAACCCAGGCATTATTTCATGTACAAGAAACTTTTAAAGAATATTAATTTCATTTATTTTTAAAATAACTAATGTATTTATATAGATCAAAAGTATCACTCTTTCCTCTAGCTTCCCAGTTCCTTTCCTCAGAGGATTTCTTTCATGAATCCTCCAAGGGAATGTTCCTCCTCCACTCCCACCACCTCGAGAATTTATCTGTTCTATAAATTCAAATTTTAGTATGTTGTACTCTCTTAATGTGGAACCCATCTTTATGCTTCAGAGACTAATAACTGGTCAGAAAAGTCCGCATCATTTGCTGGTAATAGCAAAACAGCCTTTAGAAAAGCTTCTTACATTGCCCTACACTGATGTTTTTCTATTTCTTAGAAACTCTTTCACTTCTTTCCCAGATTGTTTTGTTACCTCTGGACTTGGATGCAAATTCTGTGCCCCATTTTGGAACCTACAAATCTCTGTGCTGTTTCCTAAGAGGTTTTTGCTCTGTCCTAAGCCAGCCAGAAAAAGATTGACCTAGGAGGGCATTGAGATGGCAAGCTAAGAGCGCTTTAGACTCATTGGAGCCACCCCTCCCTGCCTTCAAATGTATATTGCCTAGGAAGACACCTGGGGGGGGAGGGGTGGAACGCCATTGTAGGTAATTCACAAGCCTTGAAAATCCACTGTTCCTATTGCTGACTGTACTAACTCTAGTTGCCTTACTTTTTTTTTATTTATTTTTTATTTTTATTTAATTCCCCCCCTCCCCCGGTTGTCTGTTTTCTGTGTCTATTTGCTGCGTCTTGTTTCTTTGTCTGCTTCTGTTGTCAGCGGCACGGGAAGTGTGGGCGGCGCCATTCCTGGGCAGGCTGCACTTTCTTTCGCGCTGGGTGGCTCTCCTTATGGGTGCACTCCTTGCGCGGGGGGCTCCCCTACGCGGGGGACACCCCTGCGTGGCAGGGCACTCCTTGCGCGCATCAGCACTGCGCATGTAGTTGCCTTACTTTTGATGAACTTTATTGGCCTTGAAAACAAAATGCATAGAATTTTTATTAAAACTCTAGGATTTTAGTTGAAATTTTTTTAAAAGATTTTTTTCTTTAAAGATTTATTTTATTTCTCTACCCTTCCCCGCCCCTCCCCCCTTGTCTGCTATCTGTGTCCATTCGCTGTGTGTGCTTCTGTGTCCACTTGATTCTTGTCATGCGGCACTGGAAAACAGTGTCTTTTTTTGTTGCATCATCTTGCTGCGTTATCTTGCTGTGGCAGCTCTCCTTGTTTGCGGAGCCACTTATGGAGCGGGCTATACTTCTTTTGCTCGGGGTGGCTCTCCTTGCGGGGCGCACTCCTTGCGCATGGGACACCCCTATGCAGGGGCTACCCCTGCATGGCACAACACTCCTTGCATGTGGCAGCACTGCACGTGGGCCAGCTTACCACACAGGTCAGGAGGCCCTGGGTATCGAACCCTTGGACCCTCCATATGGCAGGCAGATGGCTCTATCAATTGAGTCACAACCTCTTCCCAGTTGAAATTTTTATACATCTGCCATTAATAGCACCCAGGGGGTGGTGGACTTGGCCCAGTGTTTAAGGTGTCCGTCTACCACATGGGAGGTCCACGGTTCAAACCCCAGGCCTCCTTGACCCGTGTGGAGCTGTCCCCCGCATAGGGGAGCCCCACACACAAGGAGTGCACCTCGTAAGGAGAGCCGCCCAGCGGGAAGGAAAGTGCAGCCTTCCCAGGAATGGTGCTGCCCACACAGAGAACTGACACAACAAGATGACGCAACAAAAAAAACCACAGATTCCTGTGCCATTGACAACAACAGAAGCAGACAAAGAAGACGCAGCAAATAGACACAGAGCAGATAACCGGGGTGGGGGTGGGAGAGGAAGGGGTGAGAAATAAATAAATAAATAAATCTTAAAAAAAAAAATGGCACCCAGGGCATTCACATTTCCCATAGGCCTCTGAGGGTCTGCCTAGAATCTGAGGGTTGGGTACAAAGGAATGTGGAGGGGGGTATCCTGCTAAGGCTACACTCTATGGCATGCACAGTCATTTAAACTAGCCTCTGTGTTTGTCCCTTACAGCAGGGCAGAAGCTCTATTTCTACTTCCTGCTTGCCTTTACTAATATGGAGTATACATGAGATGGTGGTTTTGTTAGAAGGATAAGCTATTTTGTTGAAAATAAATTGAAATATAAATTTTTGATCAGAAAAACTCAGGTTTATTTGTAGATCAGATTGATTTATTGTTTCTGGTAGAAGTTCATGTTCAGTGTACATTTCAATGTCAAGCAAATTAAA
Organism: Dasypus novemcinctus; assembly: GCF_030445035.2. NCBI lineage: Eukaryota > Metazoa > Chordata > Mammalia > Cingulata > Dasypodidae > Dasypus > Dasypus novemcinctus. The sequence continues at coordinate 50,931,143 of NC_080698.1, read as the reverse complement.
GATAATATAAAGGGAAAGTTTAATCACCTGATTGCTCCCATCTTCTACCTCTTGATAGTAACAGCTTGGTGTTTATCTTTCCACGTCCATACAATATATATAAACATAATATATAACCAGGGGAGGGGGAGAAATTAAATAAATAAATAAATCTTAAAAAAAAATAATAATATATAGGTTTCCCTCCCCCTTTAATAATCATACTCTTTGTGTTATGGTTCACCTCTTCCAAGTCATTACGAGACTTAATATAGTAGCTGCATTAGAGATTTAATATTTATGTTTCATGTTTTATTCAAGCGCTCACCTATTGCTGAGCATTCAGGTCTTTTCCTGTGTGTGCTTACCATTAAAAACAATGCTGCCATAAATATTCTTCTATATCCAGCCTTACAGACTGGTGCATTTGTTTTTTTGTTTTTTGTTTTTTGTTTTTTTAATTTACTTTGTATTTATTTCTCTTCCCTTTCTCCCCACCCCCAGTTGTCTGCTCTCTCTGTCCATTTGCTGTGTGTACTTCTGTGACTGCTTCCATCCTTATCAGTGGCACCAGGAATCTGTGTTTCTTTTTGTTGGGTCATCTTGCTGCTGTGTGGGCACCATTCTTGGGCAGGCTGCACTTTCTTTCGCGTTGGGCGGCTCTCCTTATGGGGCGCACTCCTTGCGCGTGGGGCTCCCCTATGCGGGGACACCCCTGCGTGGCAGGGCACTCCTTGCGCGCATCAGCACTGCTCATGGGCCAGCTCCACACGGGTCAAGGAGACCCGGGGTTTGAACTGCAGACCTCCCATGTGGTAGGTGGACACCCTATCCATTGGACCAAGTCCACGTCCCATGATGCATTTGGTTTTGTGGTACACCTTTCTGAAGAGAGTTGCAGCCTGCATTTGGTCCTAAAGAAGATGGTCCTTTGTTTGCAGGTCAATGTGCGAAAAGGAATGAGCTTGCATGACTGCCTTATGAAAGCGCTCAAGGTGAGGGGCCTGCAACCAGAGTGCTGTGCAGTGTTCAGACTCCTCCAGGAGCACAAAGGGTAAGAACTCAAAGTCAGTCAGCAACTCCTCCATATTAGTCAGGACTTCTTAGCTTCAAATAATAACTTTTCATTTTAAAAAAATTGTACTAGCTTCCTATAGAATGCTGTGTGTTGGTATACCCTTATTTATAAAGAGATAATTTAAAAAATAAAATTATTGCATGGGCATACTACTGAAAAATAAAATGTATGCTTGGTGTTGGTAGTGTTTCCATGGATGGAAACGATGTCAGATTGCTTGAGAGCAAAGATTTTTCTTAGATTTGCTTTAATGCACCACACAGAGTAGGTACTCAGAAAGTGTTGGCATTATTGTGTATAGTTTAAAGAACACTATCCTTAGGAGATTGACCAACTTGTCATTTACTTACTCATTTTTAATGTTTACTCAATCCCTGCTGACACAGAGCTAAAAGAGCAGGAGAATTTCTGCTTCAGGGAAGAGCCATAGTTCTCCTGTTTCTTGTGGAAGTGGCAAGGTAGAGGCATCCCCTCAAAGGTTAGGAGTAATACCCCAAAGCAGCAGGACTGTCTGTAATTATCCTTTATCCATTCTTATTCCTTTCAATTTTGGGGGATCCTTTTAGTAGGTCCTTTAACTTTACCCCCCCCTCTTGGAAAGTGGCTTATGGGATCTTCAGCTTGTATCATTCACATTTCAAGGGATTCTCCAGTGTCAGAGAATAATAATCCAGGGAATGAATCTACTCAAAGGATGAGCATAAATGTCTTTTCTTCTCAGTTTAGGAGGCAGTTCTTTGAACTGCAAATCTTCGGAGCAGGTTTTAGCTGTAGCTGGGTGAGGTCCCAGGCTGGTCACTAAATCTATAGTACTTCTTGAGGACTGGACATATTCTAAGACTGAGAGGGGCTTTGTCCACTCTGGTCCAAGGCTGCATTGATTTTGAGCTACCCTGAATTCTTTGTAGGATAGACAGCATCTTAAAACTGATAGGGAAACAGAGGCCTCTCCTTCTCTTCACTGGGGCAAAACAGGACTTTGGAATGATAATGGAGTTTCTCAGATCTTAAATAGGGAAATAAAGGGTATTATGTGTACTGTTGAACAACCAGAAAATAGGCCTTCTGGAAGGTGATGAGAGAAGTTTGAATGGTGCTATGTACATGTCATTCTCTCCCTACCTGAAGATTCTTCTTTCAGGAAGTCTTTTTCAGATTACCTGAAAAAAGACATGAGAAAGGTTTTGGGCATTAATTTTTATTTACATGTATCTATATTTCTGTTTTGTTTGCTCCAGGCACAGAAAGTGATGGTAGAGTAAATTTTAAGATTGTTTTGGAAATAGAATTTATTCAGTTTGTATTCTCCCATCAACTTTTATTTATGGAGCCTGTAAACAACTTTACAGATTTGAACCTAAGTTTATTAATAGAAAAGTACATTTCACTTGTGGTTCCAGATTGAAGTAGGCTAGTGAGAAATTTTGGTGCTGTAGCAATATTCATAATCCTTTTTATAGTATTTTAGGATTTTTATAGGATTTTAATGTCACAATCTCATTTATTATTTGTTTACTTTATTACAATTTTGTTGTATTTCATTGTTAAAGAAAGCTATTGTTAAAGTATAAGCTTAGAAGTCCAACAGATCTGGAGTCCAACACAGGGCACGGTGTGGCCTTGAGCAAGTTGCCACCTTAGAGCCCAAGTTTTCTCATTTTTAAAATGGAGATAATAATACCTTCTTTGTAGGTTTTTTGTGTGGATTAAATAAGTTAGTGTAAATACTTTGCATTGTGTATGTATATAAGCCTGCAGTAAGAGAGCTGTTACCGGTATTGACTTATACTAACCTTGTTTAAACATTCCCTTTTCTTATTACGATTTTTTAAATCCCTTTCAGTAAAAAAGCACGTTTAGATTGGAATACTGATGCTGCCTCTTTGATTGGAGAAGAACTTCAAGTAGATTTCCTGGATCATGTTCCCCTCACAACACACAACTTTGTAAGTTGTAGATCTCTTCTCTGTGATATATGAGGTGCTTTGGTTGGCATAATAAGCACATGTATTGTTGGATTGTTTAATGCTCTAGTTATGCCATTATTTGCAATAAGGCAATTAAGATTTCATTAGTCAGGGATATACTTTAATTTCTTGCTAAGAACTTTGCAGATGTTAGAAGATTGATCTTTTCATTCTGTAAAAACTTTTGGGATCCAAGGGGGAAATTACTTTGTCTTTTGTCTTTCATTTATCCAGTACAATTTACACTTGTGTTCTTCTTGTTCTAGGCTCGGAAGACGTTCCTGAAGCTTGCCTTCTGTGACATATGTCAGAAGTTCCTGCTAAATGGGTTTCGATGTCAGACTTGTGGCTACAAATTTCATGAGCATTGTAGCACCAAAGTACCTACTATGTGTGTGGACTGGAGTAATATCAGACAGCTCTTGTAAGGCATTGTTCTTACTTTTCCCCCTATATTCTTTGAAAATATCAATGCTTTTTGAGGGTGCTCATTATACATTTTGACTGACAAGTTTGAATCCAGACCTGTTTAATTTTGTGATCCAGAAACCATATACTACAGAAAATAATAGTTCTGAAACTAGCAAGTTTTAATATAGGCATTACAACCTTCTAAAATGAGCATGTAGGACTTACTATCAAATAGAAGTTGATTTACCTTGATTTAGTAAGGAAAAGAACAAAGACATAGGAATAAAGAAAAACGTTTTGCTTTTGTCTCTTAACAATATCATCTGTTAGGTTGCCAGTAAACATTACTCTGTATTTTGTTAAATATGGTTCCTTTGACATTGAGAAGGAACAGAAAGCATAGTTGGAGCAATTTTCTTCACTTCAGACTGGAGCAAATATTGTTTGGACTTAAAATAGTTTGAATGTAAAATCTTAAAAGATACTTGTTTCTCAGGAGACAAACCAGTTACAAAATATATTCCATATAATAGACAGATATCTATTTCTTACTAAAGTAAGGTTTAAATAGAAAGTACATAAGCCAAAGAGCCTTCTAACAACTGACAGTTAAGCCTAAGTCAAAGTTTTATCCTTTCTTTTTTGAGGGTATTAGAAAAACCAAGGGAATGTTACGAAACCATGATAGGAACATCTCTTTTTTGCTTTTATGGTTACATGTTTTTTTTGCAAAGGGAACTTGTGTAACATAAATAGTGTACTCTTTGAAGTCAAACAGGCATGGGTCAAAATCTCAACTCTGTTTTTAACTAGCTGTAACTGTCTCTGAGCTCAGTTTTCTCCCTGAAAAAAAAATAGGGTATTATCTTCTGTGCAGTGTTGTTGTGAGGATTAACTTGGATAACAACATGTGAAATTATTGAATGCAAGTGCCCAACTCATAGGAAGAAGGTGCCTAATTAATGTTGCTATCACTTTTTGTCTTATTTATGATTTTTGGTACTGAGTATGACATTCATATTTTAGCCTTTTCATGTATGTGTTTCTAAGACGAAGTGTTTCCTGGAAAGCTCCATAGTTCTTAGGTTATAAAATACCCTAATGTAGCTTTAAAAAACATTATTTCGATATAGCTGAACATTGGATCACTTATATAATTATTTCCTAGATATGAGGGCAGGTCAGTTTGTTCACATTCTGTATAATCATTTGGGTTGATGGTTCCTTTACTCTAGGTAGCCTAAATGGTAGAGAAAAATGAGACTGGGCAAAGTAGCTATGAGTTTGCAAGGGGCAAGGCAGGCTGACTCTAAAATGACTGCAAGTCTATAAACCTGTCTTTCTCTGATTTCATTTAGATTGTTTCCAAATTCTACTATTGGTGATAGTGGGGTCCCAGCATTACCTTCTTTGACAATGCGTCGGATGCGGGAGTCTGTTTCCCGGATGCCTGTTAGGTAACTTTTACCCTTAGCTTTTCTTTTGGGAAGTTATATTGGGGTGGCTGGGGATGCAAGCCTAAATATAAATGACAGGAATTCCTTTGCATTTTCCTCTTTTGGTAAACACCTTACTGCTTCTGTGGAATTTGATAAGCCAGAGGTAGGGATTTGGTGTTACAGCTAGAAAGTAGAACTTAATTTTGTGGTCCTCTAGTTCTTACGTTCTGCGAAGTGATTCTGACTAACAGTTCCTCCTGTATAACAACACATCTCTTAATATCTCACCATATTTTAAAGAGCTTGAGATTTTGCCTTTCTCATGAAATAGTGAGTTGAGCCTTAGTGGAAGGATATTAAAACTGCATGCAGTGATTCAATAAAAATAAAACCTTGAACTTTGAAATGCTTATTATGGCTTTGCATTGCTATAGCCCTGATATTTAATAGAGTGCTATCATAAAAATAATTTCATTGATTTTCAGTATAAATATCTTTTCTAATGTGTCTGTCAATTTGCTTGTAAGCTGTCCTCACTCTCTTATTCAGCTATAAAATCAAAGTTTGAGTTTACATGAATCGCTCAGTGTTACACATGAATTTGGAAACTGAAATAAAGTCTAGGTCTTTGTCCAAAATATCTGACTTCGATGTATATAGAATTAAAGCTATCATGGAAATTATTAAAGGTAGCATATCTCAGAACAAGGAATTTTTATTGAAATGATTTGTACGATAATGATGTTTGAAAAGCAAGTCTGACCAAAAGCTGTATTTGCTTCTGAAGATAATATATATGAAATCACTTGGGATTTCAGAGAAGAAACCAGGCCTCTGAAGGCATGAACATTTAAATATACGGGAAGGCAGTTTTTCAAGGCATCAAAACAGTTTCCTTTAGAAAAACTATAGCCTTTTAACCCTTGAATTATATTATGGTGTTATTTGAATCTGAACAAGGCTCACACTAGTGTTTAGAGCAGATAATGCAAATATTAAACTTTTTTTTTTTTTAAGATTTTTTTTTATTTATTTAATTCCCCTCCCCTCCCCCGGTTGTCTGTTTTCTGTGTCTTTTTGCTGCGTCTTGTTTCTTTGTCCGCTTCTGTTGTCGTCAGCGGCACAGGAAGTGTGGGCGGCACCATTCCTCGGCAGGCTGCTCCCTCCTTCGCACTGGGCGGCTCTCCTTATGGGTGCACTCCTTACACGTGGGGCTCCCCTACGCGCAGGACACCCCTGTGTGGCACGGCACTCCTTGTGCGCATCAACACTGCGCATGGGCCAGCTCCACACGGGTCAGGGAGGCCCGGGGCTTGAACCGCGGGCCTCCCATGTGGTAGACGGACGCCCTAACCACTGGGCCAAAGTCCGTTTCCCAATATTAAACTTCTTAATGCATGTTCACAGTTTGGTTGGTGGGTGAGTTGCATTGGCTGAAAGAGGCCAGTGATTGATTTCAGTTAAATATCACAACCTATTCCCATTAATTTACTTTATGAGCTAGTGAAGGAGGGTGGTTGGCTCAGTGGATAAAATCCTAGCCTTTTTGTGGACATACTTAGCAGGTCTAACCATCTCTTAACAATCTTCCTTAAACCAAACGTGTTTAGAGACTAATTTAGTCTCTAAAGTAATCGATGCAAGTCCCAACTAGCTTAATAGATGATGGTGTAGTTGGCAATGGAGTCTGTTTTTCTCCCAAAGATGCTGTAAAAATTTGGAGTATTCTGTAAAAGTGATTTTATTAGGAGTATGAAAACTTATTGTTCTGCCTTTCATGTGAATTCAAAGCACATGTATTATTTCCTTTTTTCAAAAATTTGCACATTAAACACTTAAATTTTTAATTTTTAAATGGTGTGTATTGAAAGAATGGAAAACTTTGTCAAAGATTGTGGTTCAGATAGAATTTGCCCATGCGTGTCTTAATGAAGAAGACAGTAGAAAGACTTAACAGAGAGAGGCCTCTCATGAAATATCCTTTTCTTCTTTTTACCTAGTTCCCAGCACAGATACTCCACACCCCACGCCTTCACCTTCAATACCTCCAGCCCCTCATCTGAAGGTTCACTCTCCCAGAGGCAAAGGTCAACGTCCACACCTAATGTCCACATTGTCAGCACCACCCTACCCGTGGACAGCAGGATGATAGAGGTAATAGAGTCCTTTGGGGTAAACTCTGGGGCGAGGTAGGGAAAGGTGAAGATGAGTAGAGTCCTTTTTGTGGTTGGGGTTGAGTGTTATGCCAGAGAGTTTTGGGCTTCCAGCCTGATCAGGACTGTTGCAGCACTTTCTCAGGTCCCTGGACTTTTAAAATTTCTTTTTTATTCATAACATCTTTTAGACTGGCTGAATAACTTAACAGGTATATCATTTAAGTGGAGAACTAAAATGCTACGAAGAAACGTTAACATTTGAACTCATTCTTTCTATGTCAAATTTGGATAGGATTTCAGTGAGTAGTTTGGCATGGGAAAGAAAATAATAGTGACAGAGAGCTGCAAATTCTCTGGAAGACTTTCATGTGATTTTATTTAGAAATAAAAAGGTGGAGTCATAGGTTTTTAATAAGCAGATATTAAGTTGCCCAAGGCTAATGTTTCTAAACTGCTTTTCTTCTCTCAGCTTTCTGGTTTGTTCTATTTGGTTTGCTTTCTAGTTCATCTTTAGTAACAACTGAATACACTTAAAATACTTCCTTTGTTCTTTATTCTTCTTTATTTCTCATTGCTTTGGACTAGAATAACAGCCTAAATGCTTCTCCCAGGGTGTGGTCCAGAGGATTTTGTTTGAGGGGAAGAGTAGGTATTATTCTTCATGCCTTTGCATTCTTGTAATTAGCAGGATTGCTAAGACTATCAGACAGTAGACTATCAAAAATGAAACAATCACTAATTTAAATTTCATATTTCTTTTTAGACTGGTTTCCGTGTTTTCTTTTTTTGCAATAGAATATATTTAACAGTTCTAATACAGGAATAAAAGATTGGATGTGGTATCACTGATAGGTGAAGTAAAATTTTCAAGAGCAGTTTAAAAAGTTTTTATTCCAACCAAAAAAATAAATGGTATACTTGTTTAGTTGGTGCTCATGGCACCAATATTCTATTTATACCTCCTTTAGAAACAAAATATGTTGGCTTGGTTGATGTGCCTGGGAAAAAAAATTTTTTTAAAGCTTATCAAGCAATAACTGTGCTCTGTCTATATCATGAATTGTTCCTTTAAAAAACTTGAGGGACATCTGCCACCTCAGGCATGGTTTATCTCATTCAGACCTCAAATCACTTTCAATATACTTGTCCTACCAATTAGAGGTGGCGGGGACTTAACAAAAAAGTTGGCTTCTGAATGTTTCTGCGTATGGGATCTAAACTGGGTATTGAATATCACAAGATGATTGTGAGGAGGTGATGTATATTTAAGCTACAGATTTTTATTATTTTTATTTTATCGTTAGGATTAGCCTGATGATTAAATAATATATATTACTTTTCTTATATTTTATGATTTCTTCCTATGTAAGAACTCTAATACTTAAAATATTAAAAATGAAAATCGGAGAGTTGATGTAGTTCAAGTGGTTGAACGTCTACTTCCCACATATGAGGTCCTGGGTTCGATCCCTGGTACCCCCTAAAAAAACAAAAAACAAATAAATGAAAAAACCAACTGTCATTGGGGAGTGGATGTAGCTCAGTGGTTGAGCTCCTGCTTCCCATGTATGAGGTCCTGGGTTCAATCATCGGTACCTCTTTAAAAAAAAAAAGAAAAAGAAACTCTTTAATTTTTAATATAAAACAACTAGTACAACTATAGTGTTTAGTCTTAATTCCTCGTACTTTAGAAACAGAAGAATTTTGATTCCTGTTTTTTTAATCACATATGATTCAGCATTTTTAAAGTATACATTTCTGCTTTAAACTATTTGTAGTTCTGTTTACCTAATATTTAGATTCTAAGGTAATAGGAAAATTCCTTCTAGGATAAATTAACTCAACTGTAAAAATTAGCACAGAATAAAATATGAATTCTATAATGGATACAGGGAAGAAAAATGCTATGATATTAAGGGGAAAAATTCCTAGTATATGAGAATCATATTAGGGAATATAATTCTGGTAAATAAAAATTGTGATATGTTTAAACTGAAAGCAAAGAATAGATTAGGTGGACAATGAGGCTATAGTTGCTGAATATTGCTTTAAAATTCAGATTATTTTTGGCCATTGTTTTGCCTACCTTGCCAATTATCCTCCCTCGTTTTAAAAACAAAAAACCAAAAATCAGATTCTTGGGCATCCCACCCTTCCCTCCCCAGACATGCTCAGTCAGTCTCATTGTGTATGTAGGGGGTGGAGGTGGGGAAGGAGGGCAGGTATTGGGAATATGTATTCTGAAACACGTCCTCAGGTGATTCTGAAGACTGACCTCATTTGAGAACCCCAGAACCAGGCTTTATCGGTAAACTCTGAAGATAGTTGGGCGGGGCTGCCAAAGAGGGGGCATAGATGGTTTCTGATCTTTTTATCTTATGAAGATGTCACTGAGTGAGAGCGTTCCAGTAATAGTTGTATTAAAAAAATATGTCATTACTGTAGTTACACAAAGACTATGAGAGTAGGCGTTCCCAGAAAAACACCTTTTTTTAAGGCTATGGGACCAAGTGGTTTTATATTATTCTATTATAAATTCTACTCTAAGGATTTGAAAAATTAGGATTGAGGTCTCAGAACCACTGGGGTTTTAATCTGTTCCTTGAACAGTTTCTGATAAATTCTAAGACTTCTCACGTGAGTAGAGTGTAACAAATTTCAGAGCTTACCCATAAGGTATTGTGGCAGAATTTTGTGGTCAAAGAGCTCTGGGCTGAGATGTGTAGATGATAGTTCCTAGCTCTACTTCTACTACCTACTGGCTTGTGACCACGGGCCAAGTTTCTTTACCTTTTTAAATGTGTTTTCTTTCATGTAAAATGTAGATTATGGACTAGAAGATTTATGATCCTTCCACATTGCCGTGCTTTAGGTTTGGATAAAGTAAGTGGCATACTTTTGGTTGCTGTGCCCTGAACTTCTAGTGGAGTAAGAGCAACTTGCCACATAATTCCACTTTTATTTTTGAACCTCAACAGAATAAGAGTCCATCTTTGGAAAGCTCCCAGCTGATAGTAACTTTGTTAGCCTTCTTCAAAAGAGTATGAGTTTGGTGTGTGCAATGTTTTCTTCTGAGAAAGAGTAAGGTTTCCATTGTACATCAACATTAATATCAGCACTCCTAATAGTTAATGTAAACAAACTAGGAAATATTGGCCACTGACATTTGGTGAATGTAATCAATGGGAAAGTTGATTAGAATATGTAATAAGACCCATTGTATTTTAGAGGTTTTATAATCCACTTTGCTCCTACAAATCCTCCTGCTCACCTTCCTCTCCCCAAAAGAAAATCTTTTCTAATGAAGATGACCAGCTTTCATTTTCTGTTTCAGGATGCTATTCGAAGTCACAGCGAATCAGGTACTTAACTCCTCCAGTCATGTAGCAGGTAGTAATGGGCTTTTTCTTTTTATGCTCTGTATCTTCTGTTGGCTTATCCATGTGTGGGTTCTGTTTGTCTTTATCTATTAAGCCTCACCTTCAGCCCTGTCCAGCAGCCCCAACAATCTGAGCCCAACAGGCTGGTCACAGCCCAAAACCCCTGTGCCAGCACAGAGAGAGAGGGCACCAGCATCCGGGACCCAGGAGAAAAACAAAATTGTGAGTATGGCCAATGTTACCTCCTGCAGGTTAAGAGTGAGCTAATTTCCTAGCTGGAAATTAGATTTTTTTAAAAATTATCTAGGAAAAATACTCTTAAGTACATTTAATGAAGATTATAAATGTCTGTGCCAGTTTCAGCATGGTCTGAGTTGGACCACTTGCCAGTTTGCTTTGAGCTGGGGCACAATTAAAATGACACAGGTTAGAGTTGAAAGTATTTTCTCAAAAGACAAAACTTGGAATTATGGTTACTAATATAAAAGATGTGGGAGGAAACAGGTATAGCTCAGTGATTTGAGCACCTATGTCCCATGTATGAGGTCCCAGGTTCAACCCCCGGTACCTCCTTAAACAAACAAACAAATAAAAGATATGGGAGTGAATGGGGCTAGCGTTTCTTTGCCCTCCCTCATTAAACAGACCTTTACCATTCCATGGAGTATATTAATAATCTTTCCTTGTTTCAGAGACCTCGTGGACAGAGAGATTCAAGCTATTACTGGGAAATAGAAGCCAGTGAAGTGATGCTCTCCACCCGGATTGGGTCAGGCTCATTTGGGACTGTTTATAAGGGCAAGTGGCACGGTAGGTTCCAGGCCTCCCTGGAAGAGAGAGGGGAGAGAGGAGGAGGATGAGACTCAGTACGCGCATAGTAGCACTCCCCTGTGGATACTTGATTACCTCTGAAAATTATTAAACTTAATATCTTAGTGAAACTTAACAGCTTTGTTTTTAGACTCACAATGTTTTAATTGGTCTGTTAAAGTTCCCAGTTGTATTACACTTCTCTAGGGTAACAGAATCAGCAGGAGATACCTGTCAATAGTATGTGGTTTTATAAGAGTCTCTCACATGACCCTGGGGATGCACAAGTCCAGGTTCCGCAGGCAGCCTGCAAACCAGGGGCTCTGATGAGAGTCCGTGAAGGTCCTTGATGAGTTTCTAGGAGATGTTGGCTGTCCAGAGACAAGTTGGGAAATTCTCTTTGTTCTTATATACTTGTAGTGTGCTGGGCTGTATGCCTTCTGGTCAAATGTCAGAGTCTCTTCTTTTTATAAACGAATGAAATACAGCCTGCACGTGGTGGGCATGGGCCAAAGCTCCTGAAATAAACAAAAGTATGATGCTGTGAGGAGAGCATGGATCCTAGAAACCTAAAGCTGGAAAGGACTTCAGAGATTCACATACAAAAACTGACTTGCCCATGGTCAAACAGTTGGGCCCAGGAAAGCCAGGAACCTCCCAAAGTAGGTCTCTGCTCTGCCCTGGAATTGGTTGTGGGTATCCCCATGGAGCAGGGAATGCATAGAGTTGTTATTAAATATATGTAGTGCTAGTGTTCCGTTAATGGATACACTTTGTCACTTGGAAGAAAGGTCCTATTCTAACTTCTGTAGCTAGAGCCATGTATTTTGGCAGCATTCCACATTTTGGCAACATACTCAATATTTCTGTCAGGTTTTTAATGGCATTAGGGTGTTAGCAAACATAGGAAGTATTTTATTGAAAATGCAGCATGTTCCTGAAAAGGCATCTCTTCTATTTAGATTATAAAAACTTCTAAGGGGTGTAGGTGCATGTAGGCTGTTTCTTTTTCTTTTAAAAATTGATGGGAAATGGATTTGGCCCAACAGATAGGGCATCTGCTTACCACATGGGAGGTCCGAGGTTCAAACCCAGTGCCTCCTTGACCCGTGTGCAGCTGGCCCATGCACAGTGCTGATGCGCGCAAGGAATGCCCTGCCACGCAGGGGTGTCCCCACGTAGGAGAGTGCCACATGCAAGGAGAGTGCCACATGCAAGGAGTGCGCCCAGTGAGGAGAGCCACTCAGCGTGAAAAAAGTGCTTCCTGCCCAGGAGTAGCGCTGCATACATGGAGAGCTGACGCAGCAAGATGATGCAACAAAAAGAGACACAGATTCCGGGTGCCACTGACAAGAATACAGGCGGACACAGAAGAACACACAAAGAATGGACACAAAGAGCAGACAAGTGGGGGCACAGGGAATGGAAGAGAAAAAATAATAATATATCTTAAAAAAAAAAAAATTGGCCTGCTAGGAAGCGGATGTTGCTCAAGCGGTTGTGCTTCCCACATGGGAAGGTTCCAGGTTGAGTTCCTGATGCCTCCTAAAAAGAAAAAAAACAAGCAAACAGCTAATGTGGGCTAAGTGGTTGAGCGTCAGCTTCCCACATCCAAGGTCTCAGGTTCAATCCCTGGCCCTTTAAAAAAAAAAAAAATTGGCCTGCCTTGCATCCTAGATCACTAAGAAATAATTTGATGCTCTTATAGAATATTTTCCAAGTAGATGTCATAAATGGCTCAGGGATCCCTTAGGAAAGAAAGCATAAGCATTTTGTGAAACAGTGCCTGTATCTGAGGCAGCATGACTGCTAGTAATTGTAGGCAGTGGAACAATTAATACTGCTTTTATTGCTTCTGTTAGTAGCATTTTATGTTTGTTTGTTTTTTAATACCACATGTTTAAAGCCTCAGCTAAAAGCCAATAGAGGCAGTTTATAAGTTGTGCCAAAATTGAACTTTCATCTTGATTGAGGAGTTCATAATCTGGAGCTCATAATTTTTTGAGGCATTGTATTTGCCACAATACTGCTCATGAGCTTGGTTTTCTCAAGGGTGTGAGCATTTATACTATGATAGATGTATTTATTACAGTATCACCTTCATAAAGCATATTGTTAGACTATAGATAACACATCTCATGCTTTTAAGATTCTAGTGGGGTTTTCTGTTTTTTTCTAAATTAGAGAATATCAAGTCAGAGCATGGAGCAGCAGGCCTTTCAGAAAATAAGCCATATATGCATGAAGAAGTGGTAATTTTTGATTCAAGATTTATAAAACTGAGTCAAGCAGCCGTGGAAGTAAGCAGAAAAGTAACCTTAACCTTGGTAGAGGCCTCAGATCCATGAACCAAAAGTTCAAAGTTCAAAGTAGCCAAGCTAGAGGCCTCAGATCCATGAACCAAAAGTTCAAAGTTCAGAGTAGCCAAGCTAGAGGCCTCAGATCCATGAACCATAGTTCACATACTCTACTTAGAGAAGAGGACTTCAAGCCCAAGCTTCCTTTTACACTTAAGTTTGGGGCTGGTTTGTCAACCCTCTGCTAATTATAAATAACACATTAAAAGGGATGAAGATAACAGCAGAGGCTGTCGGACTCATGGCAGCAGGAATAATCACTGACAACGTAGGGGAAGAAGACTGAAAACCCATCACAAGCAGATCACAAACTCTGGAATGGCCTTGGGCTAGTTAGTATGGGGTCACTAGCCTGCTGTAACCCACACCGGAGCACCCCATCCCATCACAGTCCAAGGCAGTGACTGAGATTTATGACCTTGACTGAGTCAGTAAGAAGAGGATGAATGGAATTCATTTTACTCTATTTTAGAAAGCAGGAGTGCGTATGATAAATTTTAGAAAATATGAATGGCTAAAGCAGGAAAATGGTATTTTAAAAGGTAAAAAAATCTAAATTTGCTAATAGCTTTTCCTTCTTCATGTCTTCATATCTGATTAAAAACATGGTAACCTGTAGGAAGATGTTTTAACTTGTTTGAACTATTGCCTCTAACTTTATTGACTATTAAGGGAAAGCAAGAAGTTATGATTTGATGACTAATAAGTAGTTCATGAGCTCCCTTCCTCTGTAAAATGGCCATTACCATTGTCATTTATATCACTTGCTAATGTAACTAAGTCCCGTCCTTTAAATGTTGCAGGATTTCCAGCTACAAGGTGTTTGGATAATTCCAAAAGAAAAACAGCAGATATTATTTGATAATTTTATACTCTCCTTTGAAACAACTTCGAAAGGAGATAGAGAGGAGCAATGAGCAGTATTACTAAATGCCTATTGCATGGAGTAAAGACCAGACTGGAGTACAACCTTAGTTTGGGCCCAATCTTAGTTCTGTAAGCTTGGGGCCAGGCAGGACCTGGAGGGCCTCAGGCCAGACACCAAGTCCTGGCTTCTCCTACCAGAATCTAATTCCCAACCTGTGCCACCAGCAGCTAAGTCCCCAGGATTTCCTGTCAGTGCTTCCCCACCTTCTGCTCCAGAACCTCAGGCAGAACAGTTTGTCAGTTTACCATTTGCCTTGCTGACAGTTTCATTTTAGAATTTATTCATTTCTTCATTCACTGTTTCCTGAGCATTCTTCTAATATCAGGCATTCTAGGGGCTAGGAATGAAGCATTAAATAAATAGCTAAAAATTCATTCTCTTTTAGGAGTTAATATTATAAGGTGGGCAATAAACAAGAAAAGTAGAGTATATAGTATATTATAAGGGCAAAGAAGAAAAACAGGAAAGTATGGAGTGTCAGGTCAGGTATCAGCACTTAGTAGATTGGTCAGGGAGGAGTCAGTTGAGAAGCAGCACTTGTATCGAGGGGCAAAGGTGATGCAGATATCTGGGGAAGAAGCAACCACTCACTGGGCCTGTTCAGGGAAGTCAAGGAAATCTGAATGGCTTCAAGAGAGTGAATGAAGGGAAGAAAAATAGGAGTCAATCAGGAGAACTAAAGGGATGGGGTTGGAGGTGTGTGTGTAGGAGTGTAGAGCCCTGTAAAGATTTTAGGTATCGTGGATAAAATGGAGTCTTGGATTGTAAGAGCCTTTGAGGAGGTTTGGCTAGCCTTTGCCCAAAAACCAGAATGCTGGGGAGCTCATTATCTGTCTGAGAACTCATTCTAGCTCCATGCAGTCCCTACTGGTATAAAATAGTTATTTATATGAGTTGAAATATGTTCTCATATAATGTTTGCCCATTGATCTTGGCAGATTGAATCCTTCTCATCATGGCAATCCTTGGAGTATTTGCAAAGTTATCCATTTGTATCTGTGTCATTGTCTGTGCCTATTCCCCCTCCTCCTCCTCAAGTTTTTTCCCTCTGAAGGTAGTAATAGAACACATGGTGGAAAGGAGTGCTGTTGCTGATTCTGCTCAGCAAGGAAGAAAAGTTGTTGGTAAAACACAATGACCAGGCTCCTGGAGTTTGTGACAGTCAGAAAAGGAGCCTGGTCAGGTTTGTCCTCCAGACTGAGGAAGACACATTAATGTAGACTAAGACTTTCAAAAGGAAGATGGCTCAAGAGGGATGAAAGACCTTCAGAAACAAAAATTGGGCATTAAAATTGCATGTGATACAAGTAAAATGGAAAAAGAAAAGGGCTTCAGAAACCCAGGGAACAAGGGACAGGCCACGAAGGGAACATAGGATGGCTGTAGCCAAGGGAACTTGTCAGGGCTGTCTGAGCAGTGAGAGCTGCAGGGAAAGACAGAGACTTAGAGAAACTCAGAAAAGGCTCTGTACCCATGTGAAACAGATAAAAAGGATGGAGTGGGGCTGGGCCTACTTGGAGGGGCCTGTGGTACAAAGTGGACGTGTGGGTGCCAAGAGCTCACAAATAGGGATGGGAGGGAACTGTGGCCCAGCAGAGCTGCAGAATATAAATGAGTGAAAGAAGGCAAGGCCTGTCCTTGACTCAAAACTTGTAGATGAGATTGTTCAACTTTGTGGAATCCTAAAGATAGAAGTCCTACAAGACCAGGGACAAGCATTTTCAGAAAATGGGAAGATAGATGCAACATATGAGATCAATGGATCCTGAAACAGACCTTTTTTTTTTTTTTTTTTAAGATTTATTTATTTCTCTCCCCTTGCCCCCCACCCCGGTTTTCTGTTCTCTGTGTCTTTTTGCTGCATCTTCTTTGTCTGCTTCTGTTGTTGTCAACAGCACAGGAATCTCTCTTTCTGTTGCGTCATCTTGTTGTGTCAGTTCTCCGTGTGTGAGGCACCATACCTGGGCAGGCTGCACTTTCTTTCGTGCTGGGCGGCTCTCCTTATGGAGCGCACTCCTTGCGCGTGGGGCTCCCCTACGTGGGGGACACCCCTGTGTGGCAGGGCACTCCTTGTGCGCATCAGCACTGCACATGGGCCAGCTCCACACGGGTCAAGGAGGCCCGGGGTTTGAACCGCGGACCTCCCATGTGGTAGACGGACGCCCTAACCACTGGGCCAAGTCCGCCACCCTGAAACAGATTCTGAGAGCCAGTTATGAAAGAGTTTTGTGAGCCCTGCTTGAAAAGGGAAGCCACTATTGCTAGAAACCAACAAAGTTTACTGGAAAAAAGCCATACTCAGCTCATCTGTAACAAAAACACTTGCCTGGGCAATAAGGGGAATGCTTTAGTAGAGAATGTAGCTTTTGGATTTCAGTTAAAAAAAAATTGCATACAGTCTGTTATTTTGCCTCTTAAATGTGAGCTGATTTATCTTTTTAAAAACAGTAAAAATAATTTTTTTTAAAAAGTGAGCTGAATGGCAGGTAAGTCCCTAAGAGAGTGCCATAGGGCTCTGTCTTTAGTTGACCCTGTTCAGTCTTTCCTTCAGTGACTTGGATAAAGACACAGGTATTGTGGATGGCTTGGGGTGGGAGATAGATAATACCTATTTGGATAATAGGATTTAGAAAGATGAGAAGACTATATGACTGTGATGACAGAAAAAGAAAAGATGAACTTTTTTAACAGGAATAAGTCCTATTCAGTGTTTCAAAAGGTAGAAGCTACAAATGGAAAATGTGGGTTAGGATTAGAATATGTGAAAAATGCTAAGGATGTTCAGCTGATGACACGGCAGGCTTTGGCTGCCAGCAAATCCTGTGAACTCCAAGGTTGCATTACTGATTGGATCCAAATTGGATGATGCTGAAGCATGAGTTCAGTGACAGCTGGAGCATGCCCAGAGGAGAGCTGTGGGAAAGGGAAAGGGACTGCAAAACTGAGCTCATAAAATAGAAAGGTCCTGAGAAGCAACCCCTCCTGAGGGACCATATCCAGCATCTCCCCAAACCTTCTCCTGCACCTCCACTTCCATCCTGCCCCTTTAAAGGCACTGACCAGTGGTGGAACCTGGGCCACCAGCATTGCTGCTTTCCTGGCCCTGCCACTGAGTTGACTGCCATGTTGGGTAAGTTCATCTTCATAGGGTTTCTTGCCACTATCCTCACCTTTCTATTCCCACTGTCAACACTGGGTCTGCTGCTTGCCTTGACTATTGCAGCAAAGCGATCTCCCTCTTCCTATCCTACAGGTGCCCAAATCATACTCCTAAACACAATTCATGTTTCTTTCTCATGTCTTTGTTCCTGTTATACCCAGTCTGGATTTCCATTTACTAAAATCCTTTGCTTGGCTTATATCCCATTCCCTTCCCCCTAAAAAACTTTCTACATCCCTTCTGAAAGGTAATCACTAGCCCCTTGTTTTAATTTGCCACAGGACTTCCAATGCAAAATACCAGAAATGTGTTCACTTTTATCATGGGAATTTTATTAGCGGAAAATATTATAGTTCTGAGGCTGTGAAATGTCCAAATCAAAGCATCATCAGAGATGCTTTCTCACTGAGTTTGGTTACTGGTAATCTTGGTATCCTGCCACAGGGTGAGGCAAGATGGTGGCCAGTCTTTGTGGCAGTCCCTGCCTTCCCTTCTAGGCTCACCATCTCTTAGAGCTCAACTGTGAGCAGTCAGGTAGATGGCTTGTCTCTTTCCTGGCTTCCTCTCTCAGCTCTGTGTGGGTGATCCTGGAGTCCTCTCTCTCACATGGCAAGGTCAAAATGGCAGAGCTTCCTTTCTGTTTACTCAGTTTATTATAAGACCCAGCAAGAGGGTGATCTAATCACAAAGGGCCTCATGCCCATAGGAATAGTTTAAGAAATTATCTTTTCTTGGATTCACAAAAGAACCTCAAGCCATCACACCCCTCTTGGGACATCTCACATATCTCATCCTCCAGAGCACGTCTATATTGGCTCAATCTCCAATAAAATGAGCAGTTACGCAGAAGACTCTTGGCCTCCTACTCAGTCATAAGGAACTTGAGGTTAGGGCTGTTGTACATGTGTGTCCCATATGGTTCTACCAGGTCGATTTCCTACACAGAAGGCAGCTCCATAGCCAGCAGCTTCACAGACAGCCCTGGACTCTTGGTAAATACATGTGCAGGTGAACTGAATGAGAGCCAGTTTGGGACATATTGTAAGAACTGTCTCATCAGTTATTGCTACCTAAAAGAAATGAGGACTGCTCCAGCAGAAGAGGCTGCAAAGGAGTTCTACCAGGGGCATTTGCTCATTACATAGATGATGGAACTAAGTCATCTTCAAGGTTCCGTTCTATTGACACCTAATTTGTTTGCTCCTTGGAAAGCTATGTTTAGTAAATGCATTTGTCTTGAAAATTTGAGATCCTAATAGGGTATAAGTAATTTATTATAATTACTATTATAAAAATATTGATATAATCAAAATACTTTTAAACATGATTTCTAAATCTTAGCAAATATGAAATGGAATTGATCCCTGGATGATTCTAAAGTTATATAGAGAAGCTGGTTTTACTCATAGTGATTGACAGTGTCAGTATTGTAGTTAGAAGTGCAGGCACTGGGGGCACAGCAGGGTTCTAGTCCTGGCTCCAGCTGCATGGCCTTGGGGAAGTAACTAAACTTCTGCTTGTCTGTAAAATGAGGATAACACTGTCTACCTCATAGGGCACTCCTGAGAATTAAAGGAGACAATGCCGATAGACGCCCACATAGTGCCTGGACAAAGTAAGCAATCATCATTATTAGGTTTACTTTTTAATGGTATTGAAGGCAAGTCGCTTAATTTCAGTGTATCTTTAAATTTTTATGAGGGACATCTCCGATTGAAGTGTGGATGCTGCCTTTGGCATTAGCCACTTGCTAAATGGCCTGCTTCCTCACACCAGGGATTCAGTATCTGCTAGGCCTTCACATCCTGATCTGCTTTCCTGCTTACAGGCAGAGGTTGTCAGAGTTGATAGGAATAGTTTAAACCAGGGTTTCTTCACGTAGGGTCTGTGAGCTTAAATTGAAATTTAAAAAAACATTATTTTTGTGGGGACGTGTTGGTGTTAGTACGATATATTTATTAACTAACACGTATAGTGTAGATTTAGTACAGGGTCCGTGGTTTGCATCTGGCTGGCATAGGAGTCTGTGGAACAAAAAAAGTTAAGACTCCTGGTTTAAACCAAGCTTGTTAAAAGTTATTTAGAAGCTTGCAGATTTGTTCCATGTGTTATAGGTATATGAGAAGTTGCATGTGAAAAATAAAGTAAGATCATCCAACTGATTGCACTGACTACAAAATCATTTGCAGGAGATGTTGCAGTAAAGATCTTAAAGGTTGTTGACCCAACACCAGAGCAGTTCCAGGCCTTCAGGAATGAGGTGGCTGTCCTGCGGTGAGTAGACCGCTGGCCGGTCCCAGCGCTGTGGAGTGGCAGAGCTGGGGTGTGGTGGTACAAGAACTACAGGATAAGCTCTAGGCAGCATGGCGGGGCCTCAGGATGTCTTGAGGACTCTGTGACTGGGACTTGAGGTTAACAGTTCATAAGGGAGTTCCTATTGTTGGAAGTTCTTCCCATAGGAGTAAAACTAGAGGTGTTTCCTTCCAGTTTATGAGGCTATTAAACCTTTAGAAGAGCCCCTTTTCTTGAGAACACCCTCTTTGACTACTTTTAAGTCTGGTCATAACTGAACTCTGAATAAAGAGAATGTCCTCTTTATAAACAAGGCCACCCTGAAAAGAACAATGATGGGCTCCTCAGTTTGCTCAGAGCACCAGCAGAGTCAGCAAGTGTTTCATGTGTTGGCTTTGCCAGTCACCTCCAGATTGCATGACTGCATCCAGAGAACAGCAAATCCAGTGTCACTGGGGAAGTACAGTACATCTTCCTGTACTGGGGCAACAGAATGTTCAGAGCCTTTTCTCTCCTTCCCTCCTCCCCTCCTCCAGCAAAACACGACACGTGAACATCCTGCTCTTCATGGGATACATGACAAAGGACAACCTGGCGATCGTGACCCAGTGGTGCGAGGGCAGCAGCCTCTACAAACACCTGCATGTCCAGGAGACCAAGTTTCAGATGTTCCAGCTAATTGACATTGCCCGGCAGACAGCTCAGGGAATGGAGTGAGTAGATGGCCTGATGGTTTTCTGTTGGGCCTGAACTGTCTTGTCCCTAAATTGGAGCTAAGGTTAGGAAAAACTTTCAGATCTCTAAAATGATTTCTGTGATATTTGTACACAGTTTTTGTTTGTTTTTTCCTTTTTTAAACAGAGAATACTCCCTGGATACTCAGATCCACCAATTTTAACATTTGCCATATCTCTCCATTCATCAATCCATCTGTCTTGCTATCTGTTAATTCATTTTCTAAATACTTGAGTATAGGTTGTGTATACCATGTTCCTTGAACACTAAATACTGCCATGTTTATTTCCTCAAAACAAGGCTATCCACTTAATTATCCACCTTATATGTAGTTATCAAGTTCAAGAAATTTAACATTGATAAAATGCTTACATTACATATTTTCAGTTTTTTCACATGCCCTAATAATGTCCTTGAGCCTCCTCTCCTCTGTTATTTGATCCTGTCCAGAATCATGTATTGCCTTTAAGTGTCATTGTTTCTTTGTTGTTGGTTTTTTAATTGTGGGAACAACATAAACTTTCCCATCTACCACTCCCAAGCATACCATTCAGTGGGATTAATCACATTCCCTGTGTTATGGTACTCTTGTCACTTTGCACTTTGCATTACTAAAACTCTATACCCATTTTGCATTAACTTGCCATTCCCCCATTCTCTCACCCCTAGCAATAATTTACTCTAATTTCTGTCTCTGTAAGCTTGCATATCTCCAGTATTTTTTTGGTAGTTACCATGGAGCTTAAATGTAATATCCTAAATCTGTAACATTCTCCTTTGCATTGAACTAGTTTAACTTCGATAGTATAAACAATGTTCCTATACCCCTCTGCTTCCCCACCTTTATATGGTTCTTGCCACAGACTACATGCTTATACGTAATGAGTCCAAACCCACTGATTTATCATTCTATTTATGCATTTGCCTTTTAGATCTGTAGAAAATAAAAAGTGGAGTTTTAAAAGAGATCTTTATTTCATCTTGTCTATTAGTCTTTCCACCATGCAGAAATCTTTTTAGCATCTCTTCAAGGGCTCATCTAGTGGCAGCAGACTCACTCAGCTTTTGTTTATCTGGGAATGTCTCTGCCTCATTTTTGAAAGATAGTTTTGCTGGATAAATTCTTGTTTGGCAGTTTTTTGCTTTGGCCACTTTAAATATGTCATCCCCCTGCCTTCTTGCTTCTCTGGTCCGATGAGAAATTGGCATTTAATCTTACTGAGGGCCCCTTGCATGTTGTTTTCTTGCAGCTTTTAGAATTCTCTTTATCTTTGGCATTTGGCAGTTTAACTAAAATATACCATGACATGGGTCTGTTTTGGATTTACTTTGAGAGTTTGTTGAGCATCTTGGATGTGTATATTTACGTCTTTTGTTAAATTTGGGAGGTTTCCAGCCATTATTTCTTTGAATATTTCTTCTGCCCCTTTCTCTCTCCTCCTGGGACTCCCACAATGCATATATTGGTATGCTTGATGCTATGCTTGATGCTATGCTTGATGGGTTCCTCAGACACTGTTCACTTTTCTTCATTCATTCTTCTTTTTGCTCTTCAGACTGAATGATTTCTGTTGTTTTATCTTCAAGTTTACTGATTATTTCTTCTGCCAGCTCCAGTCTGCTGCTGAACCCCTCTAGGGTATTTGTAATTTTTGTTACTGTGGTCTTCAGCTTTGGTTCCTTTCCATAATTTCCATTTCTCTCTTGATAATTCTCTGTGTTTATCTGTTTTCCTTTAATTCTTTGTCCATGCTTTCCTTTGGCTGTTTGAGCGTATTTAGAACAATTTTTTTCTGGAATGCCCGAGGTCTGATCTTCTTCACTGATGGTTACTGTTGTTTTTAATCTTCTCCTTTGCTTGGGTCATCACTTCGTATTTCTTTATATGCTTTGTAATCTTTTGTTGAAAGCTGGACATTTTGATATTTGAATGTATTATCTTTGGAATTTAGACTCTGAGGCATCTGTTCCTTAAGTTTATATCCAGCTAGTGTTAAGACAGAGCTTTCCTTGAATGCCAGCA
The DNA here is from genome assembly GCF_030445035.2 of Dasypus novemcinctus. Lineage (NCBI taxonomy): Eukaryota > Metazoa > Chordata > Mammalia > Cingulata > Dasypodidae > Dasypus > Dasypus novemcinctus. Next base: position 50,908,428 of record NC_080698.1, on the reverse strand, counting down.
GCTGACCAAGAAAAAAAAAAGAAAGAAAGAAAAACACCTTTCAGTCTTTGTAGTTTGAGCTGTACTAGTGCTTTCCTTCAGGGCTTGTCTATACAATGAGCTTAGAGAGTAGCTTGAGGTCAAAGCATTGGAGCCATTGGGGCCTCCCTGGTTCTTTTTACCATTGTTTTCTTGACTTGTACATGTGACCCTGTATACCAGTTCCCCTCTTCCCTAGAAAACTGTTTTACTCACTGCCCCTGTACTGTATGTTATAAAGCCTGCAATTCTCCTTACCCCAGGCAGCCCCACTTGACTGCTTTTCCACAGCATAGAGAAGTTCTGTGAGCTTCCTTCTACAGGCTCCCACAGAGCACCACCAGAAAGATTGGGCCAGACATAAATGCTCCCAGGAAGTACATGAGGGTTACTCTGCTCCTACAGGAGCCAGGGACCTGCGCTGACACAGGCCTGCCTGGTTCCAGCCAGTGAGGAATTGGGAGAGGAGCCAGCCAAGTGCCAGGAGATCTTGCTCCTTTTAAGTAGCCTTTCTCTTGATTTGGTGCTCACTTTGTTACTGAAGTCCTTTGCCTGTCTTCTGGAGCTTTGACAAAGGTGTTTCAGTCGGTTCTTTTTTAAAGATTTATTTATTTATTGCGCCCCCCCCCAGTTGTCTGTTTTCTATGTCTATTTGCTGCATCGTCTTTGTCCACTTCTGTTCTTGTCAGCAGCACGGGAATCTGTGTTTCTTTTTGTTGTGTCAGTTCTCCGTGTGTGCGGGACCATTCCTGGGCAGGCTGCACTTTCTTTCGTGCTGGGCAGCTCTCCTTACAGGGCACACTCCTTGCGCGTGGGGCTCCCCTATGTGGGGGACACCCCTGTGTGGCAGGGCACTCCTTGCGTGCATCAGCACTGCACATGGGCCAGCTCCACACGGGTCAGGGAGGCCCGGGGTTTGAACCATGGACCTCCCATGTGGTAGTCGGACGCCCTAACTACTGGGCGAAGTCCACCGCCTTCAGTCGATTCTTGATGGCTGTTCAAAGCATCCATTGTGGGACGGAGAGTGTCAGTCTGAAGTGTGTCAGTCTGCCACCTTGATTGGGGTGGGGCCCTGCACAGTTCATTTTGCCTTTCGGGGATCAGTTATTAGGAAAGAGAAATTTATCTTCCTTGCCCAAGCTGCGATGGCCCCCCTTGGGGCTCAGATTTGGGTTTCTGATGAGAAATACAAGGATATAATGGGGAGGGGAGGTAGGAACTTCAGCTTGGACTGCCACAGCAGTGTCCTTTGCAGGCCTCAGGTGTCTGAGGCTTGGTCCATCAATAAGTTGTGTTTTGTTCCACATGAGGGTTTGACCGGATGTCACATTTTGGTTTTTTGGTATATTTTTAAAAATTTCTTTCTTTTCGATGTCACTTTTTGGATAACTTACTTTCCTTTTAGAGAAGTCTTAAAAGTCATCCTTAGCTCCTCCATTAAATATCCTTCTGGGTGTCTTGACAGATTGCTCATTGACAGTGGAGTGGGGGAGTGGGTATTCCTTTCCTGGCTTGACCACGCTTCTCAACCTTTTCTTCTGAAATCTCCTACCATACAGGAGTGGGAACTCCTTATAACCCAGGGACCTGGGAGCAAAGTTAAACCTGTACTTGCAAGGGTTGAATAAAATGTCATATTTTCTTAAAATTCATAGGGAATTTGCACTCTACACATTTTTTTTTTTTTTAAAAGATTTATTTATTTATTTAATTTCCCCCCCCTCCCCTGGTTGTCTGTTCTTGGTGTCTATTTGCTGCGTCTTGTTTCTTTGTCCGCTTCTGTTGTCGTCAGCGGCACGGGAAGTGTGGGCGGCGCCATTCCTGGGCAGGCTGCACTTTCTTTTCATGCTGGGCGGCTCTCCTCACGGGCGCACTCCTTGCGCGTGGGGCTCCCCTACGCGGGGGACACCCTTGCGTGGCACGGCACTCCTTGCGCGCATCAGCACTGCGCATGGCCAGCTCCACACGGGTCAAGGAGGCCCGGGGTTTGAACCGCGGACCTCCCATATGGTAGACGGACGCCCTAACCACTGGGCCAAAGTCCGTTTCCCCTCTACACATTTTAACAGATAGTCAAAATTACTTTTTAAAATCACTATTATTGGGGTATTTTCATTACCCCAAGAAGAAACCCCATACCCATTAGCAGTCATTTGCCATTTGCCCCTCTGCATGCCCCATGGAAACCACTAATCTAGTTCTGTCTTACAGATGTGCCTATTTTGGACATTTCATCCAATGAAATCACGCGATATTTGTCCTTCTGTGTCTGGCTTCTTTTACTTAGCTAACATTTTCAAGGTTCATCCATGCTGTAGCATGTATCAGAACTTCACTCCTTTTTATCATCAAATAATAGTCCATTGTTATTTGGGTTATCATACTCACTCCTTACCTTCAGGTCAGGAGCAAGGCCTTCTGGTCATTTACTTTTTTTCAGTGGTAGTTTTAAACACTTTTCTACCCATGTCCCTCAGGCTGCTTTTTAATAGATTTATTTTCCCTTCACAGCTATTTGCATGCAAAGAACATCATTCACAGAGACATGAAATCCAACAGTATCCTTTGGTTGTTGAGTTTCTTTTGACTCCTTAGATCTCAGTTTAGGGAAACGAGAGACTGTTTTCAAAAGTGGTTCTTGGTGCTGGAGTAACGCTTTTTGTGAGAAGCAGCAAAAGATAGGAAGAAACAAAGCTAGAAATTGATGTTTTAAAACAAAATTCTGTGGTACAGTTTAGGCTTGGTAGCCTTCAGCAGTTTGTTTCCACTTGTGCTATGATAGTTTGTAGATGTGTATCTGCTCAGAAGTAGCTAGCTGCAAGGCAAATGTTGCAAGATTTTAAAAAATACTACATAAAATGGTCTCTTCCAGAATGCACCATAAGTGGTTTCCTTACAGTTCATTGTTGGAAACAATCCCACCTCCATTTCTAAGGCCTAATGTTTTTGTAGAAGGGAGAATGAATAAATATATTTTTTATGCCCTAAGGCATGAAATTTAAAAAATTTTAAAATTTAAGTTATCCTTTCCCCCTATGCTTTTCCCTTTGAAAGGGGAATAGCATCACAGCCTAATTTTGCTTTCTTGGCTTGCAAGAGACGTAATAGTTGATTTGAGTTGGATTATGGCACCTGGCCCGTTTTGGGTCCATGTCTGAGGCACAGAACATCTTTCAGTAGTGGGTTTTTGGCAGCAAAATGTAAAGCCATGAAAGCAGTACAACTGGCTGTAAGATGTGAATCACTGGGCATCAGTTGGCCCCTAGTCTGCTAAACTGCCTAACTTCTTTACTTAGAAATGAGGGTAACTGCTTCTGATTTTGAAATCACCAAGTGGTAACTATTCTAGTGAGAGTTCTTACTGACAGTATTCAGCAAGGAGTCAGTAAGGGATTAGCTGTTTTGTAACCTGCTTGTGTTTTAGTTCTTTGAAGGCAAAATACAGGCAGGAATGAATTTGTCAGCTTTTGTTGCTTAGAGTTTAAGGCACCTCCATGACATTGCGTGTGATGCAGCCAGGGATCTCTATTCAGTGCGGGAAGCAAATGGGGGCGGGAGGCTTGTTTTCTCGCCAGAAGAAAGGGTATTTCAAGAGCAGTTTTTAAAACTTCAAAAACCTTAGTAAATCATTGCAGAGAAAGCTGGGGCAGATGGGAGGTAAAAAGATTATGTTGTGAAGAACTTCAGGCAGTTTTTAAAAATTAACTTGACCATTTTTTGAAACCAGAGTCCTTAACAAGCATTGAGATATATTTCTCCATGAAGGCCTGACAGTGAAAATTGGCGATTTTGGTTTGGCCACAGTCAAGTCGCGCTGGAGTGGCTCTCAGCAGGTTGAACAACCTACTGGCTCCATCCTGTGGATGGTGAGGAATCCAGGTTCTTCAGAGCATTCTGGAGATGCAGGGCGGAAGGAATGCCCTGGAAGTGTGTACACAAATTTAAAGGCATTCCTGTACATTTCCCCAAAGTCTATGTTGTCAGGCAGCCTGGGGCAAATGCATGGCACGAAGGGGAGTTCACAAACTGGGTAACTGGAAGTGCTGGATCCCAGTCAGAGACTAGAATTCCTAAACTGGCTTTTTAGCCAAAGCCTGAGATTTGGAGCCTATACAGGGGAACTATATAGGGACAGAGAAATGGATTCTCTCATAACTAATAGAAAAACAGCCCGGTTCTCAGGTGTCTGTGGGGCCCAGATGATTTTGAACACACTTTGTCCCTATAGGCCCCAGAGGTGATCCGAATGCAGGACAATAACCCATTCAGCTTCCAGTCTGACGTGTATTCCTATGGCATTGTATTATATGAGCTGATGACAGGGGAGCTTCCGTATTCACACATCAACAACCGGGATCAGGTAAGTCTGAGGGGGCGGCTGCTTCAGGCGGGCCTAATTGGTTGTAAAAGCCCCTGTGCCACCTACCAGTCTGAGAAAGGGTTTGAAAGAATTGTTGCTTTTCACTGGTGTCTTCACCTATCCATCCCCTCAGCCATTTTCTTTCCCTTAGATCATCTTCATGGTGGGCCGAGGTTATGCCTCCCCAGATCTCAGTAAACTATACAAAAACTGCCCCAAAGCCATGAAGAGGCTTGTAGCCGACTGTGTGAAGAAAGTTAAGGAAGAAAGGCCTCTTTTTCCCCAGGTAAGACTTAGCTCAGGGTGCGGGAACTGAATTCAAGCAGTTCTTAATGATAGAGATAAGGTGGCATGTTTTTCTTTCTTTTACAGGGAGGGGACTAGTGCTGTCCACAGTATTTTGTAGGGGTGTGTGGGAGATACAGCTTGTGTTTTTGGACCCTCGGTTTAAAGCTGCTGCTGAGGAAATCCTAAGCCCCAGGGAATCAGACCACTTTGTCATTGTTTCAGATTCTGTCTTCCATCGAGCTGCTCCAACACTCTCTACCGAAAATCAATCGGAGTGCTTCTGAGCCATCCCTGCATCGGGCAGCCCACACCGAGGACATCAATGCCTGCACGTTGACAACATCCCCTAGACTGCCTGTCTTCTAGATGGACTTTGCACCTGTACTCAGGCCACCAGGGTGGGGAAAGGAGAGTCAGCAGGCATCACTTTTCTGCTCCCTTCCTATGGGATGAAGAGTTTGTTGTCAGAGAAGCTGCTGCTAAGGACCTCCTAGACTATTCACAGGGCCTTAACTTCATGTTGCCTTCTTTTCTACCCTTTCTGGCCCTGGGAGAAGGATTCCATTCACAATGCTGGTTTGTCCTGCTCCCTCCCCTTTCCCTCTGTGCTCATGAGCCAAGCCTTCTCCAGACATGAAAGTGGATGCAGATGGCAGATGGCAATACGTCACCTGGAGCCCTGGCTAAATGAGTATTTTTAAGGGGAGAAAAACAAACAACACTTGGAAGGGGAAGTAAAGATAGCAGATAATCCAGCCCTGATGTTGGGGAATGTATGGATTTTGGAAATAAGCTCCTATAAGGAATATGATACAGGAAGGACTCTTCTTCAACGATAATAGTTGGGCGCCAAACAGGTAGTTTTGCACATAATGCACCAAACAGCCCAGGACTGGTGAGACCCCGGCCTCCTGAAGGAGCCTGCCTTGGTACTATGGAACTTGGATGCTTCCTTCCTTCATGTAGCCTGTGAGGTCTCCAGTGCGTTGGGATGGCTTTTTCAGATAAGGCGTTGGGTCTGCCCCTCCTAGCCTCCACCCTCCTCTCAGGGAGCAGTCCTCCATCATGCTGAATTTAGTCTTCCAGGAGCTGCCCCTATGGGGTGGGGCCACAGAGCCAGCCTTGTCTCTTTAGTCACATCATGTATATGCAAGGAAGCCAAAAATACAGGTTTTCTTGATGATTTGGGTTTTAATTTTGTTTTTATTGTGCCTGACAAAATACAGTTATCCTATGGTTCTGCAATTATGTTATTTTAATAAAATAAATTAAAGTTAGGTTTCATGGCTGGCACCTCTTTTTAAAGAAACAAAGTGTCATAGGTTAGGACCACTGAGCTCACAACTAGAACTCGCCACGTGCTTACCTCCTTAAAGTGCAGGACACAGACTAGCAGAAGAACACAAGAAGCCAGAAGTGGGCCTGGAGCTAGGCTGAGAATGAATTTAATTCAGCCTCTATGTTCTTTGTAACCCTTTACCATTTATAAAATATTAACCATTTATAAAAACTAAGCAAAGAACATTCTAAACGTAAAGGTTTAAGGGTTAAACTAGAAGACCTTTTCCTACCAACACAAAGTAATGCATTCTATAAAATATTTGGTATCTAGAGCTTTTACAAAAATACATAAATTCAGACTTGGAGGCAAGTTCATTCTGATTCACAAGATTATTATGCACATCGTTCAATTAAAATCACGATAGCAGAAGACTTGTGCTCAGTTCTTTTTCAGGACCTCTGGTGAGTACAGAACAAGAAATTTTCTTAGGTTCAATTAAATTTTTATTAAATTTCAAACAAAGCCAGGCGTTATAGGTAAGACTACATGGCTTATTAACCACATGTTACATAAGAGCACATGTATACTGGGCCCTCATAGGCCTGAACCCAAAAAAAAGCCTCCAGGTTAGAGCTGGGGGGTCTTGTTTTTCCTGGAGGGACAGGTGCAAGGAGTCTTTAGGTCCAGGCCCCACACCAACCAGAAAGGAGGCCTGTGCATTTACTCATCACCTGCTATTTTCTTTTATTCAAGAGTCTCCCTGTGGGAGAAACATTTCTACTTTAGCTTTTGTTTACTGGACAAGACTGCTGCTCTTCTTTCCAACACTACCTCTTTCATTTCCCAGGTTCGTCAAAATACTACTTCTAGCATCACAGAAACTGGAAAGGCTTTTCCCTAAAAGAAAAAGCAACTGATTTTGAACACTTCAGAGAACTCAGAAAAATGACACTAAGAGTCTGAAAGAAAGCATCATACTACAGGTGTGCAATGCCCACTTCACATGCAATTTGTTTTTTGAAAAGCTCTGTATAAGTAACATTTTTGACCACACAATATTTAAATACACTTAAGGTAATGCACTACCTACAGAGGAATTAATCCTTTCATAGGTTAAAGAATCCTTTGGTAAAAGAAATGAATCTGCTGCTTTGGGGACAGCTGCAAGTTTACAGTTTCTGGGGAGAGAAAGATCAAGAAGCACAGGCACCAGACTTGTTTAAAAGCCATCCATCAGAACACAGCCTGAATAGATAGCTGGAAGTGCAACTAAGATATCAACTCTAAAAACAGCAATTCCATAAACTTGTTAGATTATTTTATATCCTTCACTGTCCCATGGCTGTAATAATGGAGTGGATCAGACCAAGGTTGAGTACAACCCCACTCAAATGCAAGCGACACGCCACCTAGTGCTGCGGTACGAGGAAGCTCTGCACACCCCAGCTCAGGATAAAGACTCGGCCTGCGGAGCCCAAGATGAGGGGCGATCATTGACCGACGCTTGAGGACTCTGCTGACTCCACTCCAGAAAGGTGCATGAAGAGGTCCCCAAGCTCTGTCATGTCAACATCGTCAGTGTTCGGGATGTTCTGGCTTTCTCGGTTCTCGATGAAGTCCCAGAGCCGCACTGAATTAAAGAACTGCAGAAACAACCAACCAGCAAACGTGCCTGGTTATTGCACAAGGCAACTCATTAAGGTGGTGAAATTTTTTTTTCTTTTGCCAAGCCCACTCACTCCCAAAGTCAGGTATGCCTCAGCACAGCAAGGTCCTTACCCTCACAGTGCCTTCAGAACTGAGCTGTTTCCGTGGCTTTTCAGGCTCTGCTAGCCGCCCGTCGGGGTAAGCATGGCGGTAAAGGCATTTGCTTCCAAAAGGGCAGGTCCCTTTGCCCTGTTCAAAGTATTTACAAGCCTTTTTTCTGAAAAGCAGAAAGACGAAATCAATAGGAGAATCTGGGGGCCAGAGAGACCACGGCCTTCACCTCCGTCTCAGCCTGTAACATGAGTTAGACAGCCTCAGCTCCAAGTCCCAAAAGGAGTTCCACCCCAGAGAACTTTCCTTCTTCCTGGCCAGCAGTGACACCAAGGTGACCACAGGAAGCTATGACTTAGGAGTCACAGGGCATGTAGTGAATTTGAGCAGTTGCCTAAAGCTATAGGTAGGTCTCATTCCAATTTTTCTTTGTCTTCATCCTCTAGAACAGGAGTTCCTAATTCTATGTGCTTTGGACCCCTCGTCAGAATAATGTTTTTAAATGTGTAAGATAAAATAAATAGGTCTATAAAATATAGTTATCAAAAAGTAGTGAGGGGAGCTGATGTGGCTCCTCCCACATGGGAGGTCCCAGGTTCAGTTTCCAGTGTCTCCTGAAAAAAAAAACAAACAAACAAAAAACCCAAACAAAATGGGGCCAGGGAGGTTGATGTGGCTCAGTGGTTGAGCACCAGCTTCCCACATAACAGATCCTGGGTTCAATCCCCAGAGGCTAAAAAAAAAAAAAAAGGGAGGGGGGACACAGAGACAAGCTCCCTCATCGCTGCCCAGAGGGAGGCACACCTGCTTGCAGAGCAGTTGCTACCTATATTAAATAGGTTTCTTTCAAGCATGGGAGGTAACTGGGGAGGGGACTCAAGCAAGGCAAGGGTTTGGACCTGATGTCTTTCATGATCCCCTTGAGTGCCCCCAAGATTCAGAGCAGCCCCTCAAACAGCTACTCTAGCAGTGAACCTGCACCAAAGCCAAGGGAGGCACGTCAGCTGTCTGCTGGACACCAGACTCAGGTAAACTCACCAGGTTGAAAAATTACTCTCTAGTCCCTCACTCCACTCCCCAAAATCTGGTCACCGAGGCCAAAGCCTCTAGATCATGCTAACTCTTCTCATCGCTCACATCCAGTTGTGTTACTTGTGTGTAATTACAGTGTCCCTCTCAAATCCTTCCATCCTTTCTATTCCACCCATTGAAGGTAGTAGATCACCATCCTCTGCTGCCAGCCCTACACAGACATTTCTTAATTGGTCGTCTTCACACTACCAGAGAGGCGCTCCCCAAGACAGCAGTCGCCTTCATCCTAGTCTTGAAGACCATTTAAGGTATTCAAGGGCCCCAGATACTTGACTCCAGTCTTTTTTTTTTTTTTGAGGAGATACCAGGGACTTAAGCAGGAGTTCAACCACTAGCCATACCCGCTTCCCTCCTCTTTATTACTGAATCCCACTACATCCTATATATACCTCATGTTACAGCCCTGTTGGACCACTCCCACTGCCCCTATATCCACGTGGATAGCTATTCATGAGTCACAGCTCTGACACCCCCAAGTGGGGTCAAGTACATTCTCTGTTGACATCTGCCTTTATGTACTCTCTCATTATGAAAAATTTTGTCACCAGAGAACCTACATCATAACTGCCTTTGGAATTTTCTGTGAAATTATTTTTCTAATCTCTACCCTCTTCCCCTCAAGCCAGTGCTTAGCTTGAAGGAACCTGGCCCATAGCAGGCATTCAGGAAATAGCCAGTAGAGACCAAAACATAAATAACATGAGAAGTTTCAAATTTTGGCAAAGCTCCTTTTTGCAGGCTCAGACACCACCTCTGTTTTGCCATGCCTGCTCTCTGGTGGACACACATTAACAATTACAAGAGGAAAATATCAAGCCATTTAATTACCTTGTAACTGAAAGGAGCTATTAAAAGGTTACAGATAGTTTTGTTCCCAGCATGGCCAAGTAAGCTACTAGACCTGACCCTATCTGCTAAAACAAAACAACACTTATTTAAAGAGAAACCTAACGGAATCCAGCATCTCCACAATGTAATATTTACAACATCTAGGATACAATCCAAAATTATTCAGCATCGGAAGAGTCAGAAATGTTGACCCATTCTCAAGAAGAAGCGTCAACAGAGACCAACCTCAAGATGACAAAGATTTTAAAACAGCTACTAAAAACATGTTGAAGGACACAAAGGAAAATACATTCAATGAAAAAAATCTTGGCAGAGAAAAACAAACTATAAAAAAGGACCAAATGGAAATTCTAAAACTAAAATATCTGAAATTTAAATACAGAACAAGCACTGGGGAGCAGAATGGCAGAATGAATATGAAACCAGAGAAGTGGATGTGGCTCAAGTGATAGAGCTTCTGCCTATCATATGGGAGGACCTGGGTTTGATCCCTGAGGCCTCCTGGTGAAACAGAAGGGAAAGCCTGCCTGCATGACAAGCCAGTGCCCGCCCAAGTGCCCGTGTGGTGATCCATAGTGCCCCACGCAAGTGAGTCACGCAGCAAGATGACACATCAAAAGAGAGACAAGGGGAGAGTCAAAGTGAAGCACAGCAGAAACCAGGAACTGAAGTGGTGCAATTGACAGGGAACCTCTCTCCCCAGCAGGTCTCAAGGATCGAATCCTGGTGAATCCTTGAGGAGAGAAAATGAGAAGAGAACACAGCAAAAAACAGTAGGGCAGGAGGAGGAGGGGAAGGGGGGAAAGAAAGAAATCTTTAAAAAAAAAAGAAATCAGTGGGTGAACTTGAAGATGTATCAATAGAAATACTAATCTGAAGAACAGAGCAAAAAAAGTTTGGAAAGGAAAAAAAGAGCCCCAGAGATGTGTGGGACAATATCAGAAGTCTATTATATGAATAATGAGAGTCCCCAGAGAATAAAAAACAAGGCAGAAAAAATATTTTAATGAAACAATGGCTGAAATTTCCCCTAATTTTTCAGAGACTATCAAACAGTATAATAGGAAAAAACTACTCCTAGGCAAATGTCAAACTGCTGAAAACCAGGATAAAGAGAAAATCTTGAAAGCAACGGGGAAATAAACCAACACATTACAGTGTGAATTATCACTGACTTCTCACCAGAAACTCTCTGCAAAGTGCTGGCCAGCAGAGGCGGGGGTGGATCCTGTCAATCCAGGATTCTACACATTAAAGGAGACAAGGGGAAATATGGAGACCAATAAGACCAATATATTCAATGAACTGTCCTTGAAAAATGAAGAAAAAAATAAAGCCATTTTCAGATTAAAAAAAAAAAAAAAAACCTAAGGGGATTCATTACCAGCAGATCTACACACCAGAAATGTTAAAGGCAGTTCAGAGGCTGAAGAGAAGTTACAGCAAATTGAAGGAATAAAGAGCACTGGAAATAGTAAATATCTGCATAAACATAAAAACCAAACAAAACATTTTTTCCTCTTCTTTGAAAAAAAGCACGAGTTTTCTAAGGCAAAGTAGAATTCCAAAAATTGGAAACAATACAGGTTGTCAAGGGAGAATGGAGACTGTAGTGCATGGGCAGTCCTAGGTTTGTATGGTTCTGATCCACATCAATTTCAGTTACCACGTCTATAGTGGGTTGACTAGTTGCCCCCCAAAATCCTAATCCCCAGTACCTCTGAATATGACCTTATTTGCAGATATAATTAAATGAAGCACCTGGAGATGAGAGCATCCTGGATTAATCAGTGGGCCCTAAATCCAAGGACTGGTGCCCTTTTAAGAAATGGAGAGGATATGGAGATTGGAATTATGTTTCCACAAGCCAAGGAATGCAAGAATTGTTGGCAGCTAACTAGAAGCTAGGAGAGGCATAGAACTGATCTCTCAGAGCCGCCAGAAGCAACCAACTCTCCTGACACCTTAATTTCATCCTGGCCTCCAGACTAAGAGAATAAATTATTCCTATTGTTTAAAGCCACCCAGTTTGTGGCAGTCTGTAGAGTAGCCCCAGGAAAACTAATATATTGCAGTTTAGTTAAATAGCCCGTGTTCTCAAACAATATGGTCAAATTTCAATGACCACAATTGAATACCACAAATTACAAGTCAGTGAAAGCGCCTCTTTCAATGTATCCTCAATAGACCATCATCTAGTGATCCTCTGAATGTAACTGAGATCATGTCACTACTCTGGTCAAAACCCATCTCATTCAGAATAAAAATTTTAATCCATATAATATGATCTGTAAGACCCTATACCATCTGCTCACCCGCCCCACCCTGCTCACATCTCCAGTATTTTACCCCCTCGGTCTCATTGAGTCACTCTTTGCTGTTATTCAAACAAGCCAGAGAAGCTCTTGCCTCAGAGTCTCTGTATTGACTGGTCCCTTATCTGGAATGCTCTTCTCCCACTCATAACCAACATAGCTCAACCTCACCTACTCTAGGTCTTGGCTCAAATATCTCCTCACTGAGGCATTCCCTGGTCTCCCACACTGAAACAGCAACCCTTAACTCCCACCCCTTCTCCCCATTCCCCAGCTTCATTTCTCTCTTTTGCACTGACCACCACCTAATATTACATATTCTCCTTTTTTATCACGTTTATTTTTATTATTATTTTCCTTCACTGGAGGGCTGGAATTTTTGTCTGATATGTTTAGTACTATATCCCCATCAACTAGAAAAGACCTGTCATATAACAGATCCTTAATATATATTTGCTGAAGGAATCAATGATCACAGATGACAAGTCAACCTTGCCAGGAAAAATCAGGATTGTCAGGGATACTGTTCAACTTTTAAACTAAACAAGTCCACTTCAGAAGGAAATGATACATAGTCACTTGTTGAAATCAATATACCCACCCAACTGGAGTATATGGAGGCAGGCACAGGGTCTGGCTCACCACTCTATCCCCAGAGCCCAGCATGGTGCCTGAGAGAAGGAAGAGACTCTTGGGTGTCCACACTTGTGAAGAGGAGGAAAGGTTCTAGAAAGACTAAAATCAGAGCTAGGCAGGCATCAGGGTCATGTCTGGACACTTACCCCATTCCCTGTTTGAAAGCTTCAATCAACTCATTCTTTTTATTTTGATCTTCTACCCAGTACACACTTGGAATTACAAACTCTGATATCACACGGCATTCTGGACAAGACCTGAAATAAGAGTCAGGTTAGTGAGAAAGTGAAGAAGTTACAAATGATGTGCACATTCCATCACCAAAACCTTTACTCAAATGCATGATGACTACAGGCATTCTCTTAACCAAAACTTCCGCATGATGCAATCACAAGCACATGGGAACTGAGGGAACAAGCTTTTCCAACAATAAAAAGATGTAAACCTTGATTTAAAAGTGGGCAAGGGATTTAAAGAAGCATTTCTACAAGATGGCCAGTAAGCACATAGATGTTTAACATCATTAGTCATCAGGGAAATGCAAAGCAAAACCATAATGAGATACCACTCCAGACCCACTTGGATGGCTAAAATCAGAAATACAAATAACAAATGTTCTTATACATCACTTGTGGGATTGTAAAACGGTTCAGCCACTCTTGGCAGTTCCTCAAAATTTAGCATATGATCCAGCAATCCCATTCCTAGGTGTATAACCAAGAGATGTGAAAACCTATGTCCATACAAAAACTTGTACTCACATGTTCATAGCAGCATTATTCATAATAGCTAAAAAGTGCAAATAACCCAACTGCCCGTCAGTTGATGAATGGTTATTATCCATATAATGGAATATCATAGGAATGAAGTTCTGACACGGGCTACTACCTGGATGAACCTTGAAGACATTATGCTGAGTGAATGAAGCTAGATGCAAAAGACCCCATGGTAGGATTCCATTTATATGAAATGTCCAGAAAAGGCAAATCCACTGAGACAAAGTATATTAGCCGTTGCCAATGCCTGGAAGGCAGGGGGAATAGGCACTGACTGCAAATGGCAGTTTCTTTTTGGGTGGATGGAAATGTTCTAGAATTAGATTGGCACTGGTTGTACAACTCTGAATATATATACTTTAAAAACCATAAAATTGTATACTTTTATCTTGCTGAAGTTGTTACTTTAGCACGCCATGCTTCTGTTTTCTTATTTGTAAAACTAGGATGAGGAGCACAGGTAGGGTCTCTGAGCATATGAGTTGTACAGAGGGTTTATAACAGGACATAGAGCTTGCAGCAGGGGCTGCTATGTGTTAGCTCTTACCCTGCCCACTGTAGGATTTAAGAATTCTATACTGGCTACATGGAGCACATCCCATGTATAGGCATCATGCCAAATGTTTTACATGCGTTATTCCAGTTACTCCTCAGATAACCTTATTTTACAGATGAAAATAAATGAAGCCGGAAAAGGTTAATAGGCAATTTGTCTAAGGTCACACCACTAGTAACTGTGAACACTGGATTCAAACTCAGGCCTGAGAAGTCAGTGTCATTCAGCACCTCTTCACCTAGATGCTCTCTGCTGAATTTTCCCTCAACACCCTGCAAATCTGGTAGGAGTTGTTATCCATATTTTACAGGACAAGGCACTTGGTCCCTGAAAGGGTAAGTGACTTGCCCAAGTTCATGTATGCAGGAAGATGGAGGAGCCAGAACTCACCCATTTATCTTAGCACTAAAACACCTCTAGAGGGCGAGAAGGCTTAAATGTGGATGGAATTAAGTCCCATATCAAACTCTGTCCCCATTTTCTAGAGCCAAGACCCCTGGATCTTTATCCCTAGTTATACTTACTTAATGATTGGGTTCTCAAACTGCTTGGCGCACCTCCACTGTCGGATGCAGGACAAGCAATATGTGTGATTGCAGTTGGAAAGAATCCCAAATCTCCTCTCAGAAGCAGACGCTTTCTCAAGGATCACTTCCATGCAGATACTGCACACTTTGTCCTGACTTGCCTGGAAGGCAAAAGCCTTTTCCATCTCATGTTCAAATGTCGACATGCAGATCTGAAGCACAGACAGGGAAGAGGGAAACCTGCTGAAGTCTGGAGCCAAGGAGTGGTGGGCACCCTGAAAGCTGCTGCCAGCCATACTGCCATGGCCCAGCATCATGGTCAGGGCACAAGAAGGACTTACAAGCACTACCTGGTACAGCCCCTTGCTTTCATAGTATGATGTGGTTATTTCCATTTTAGGGCCAAGACCAGGGAGGTCCAAAAAGGTTAGGGGGCTGCTGTGGGGTCACAGAGTCAATGTGGACCGAGACCCGGGTATCCTGGCTCATTTGGGCTGTGCACTTCCCCACGCTGGGCAGTACAGGAATGACAAATCATCTGGACTATAAACACGGGGCTGGCAGTCCAGGGTCACAGGGAAGTTAGCACGTCTGCCCCCCAAAACTGATCTAATGCATTCAATAAGCAAGCCCCAAATGCTACTGTGTGCCAGCTGTACCATATATCAGGCACTAGATGCAAAGGATCAGAAGACCTGGGTCCTGCCTTGGGAGCTCACAGTGTACACAGATGTGAGACAATGAAACCTGGATAAGGAGGAAAGCCTGATGCTATGTTCACCTGAAAACAGACAAGGAAGACACTGGAGAGTGACAGGCTCAACCTCCACACACCAAGCCCCACACCACCCCTGCCATGCAGAGTATATTTTAAGTCTCAATTACTTAGGGCCACAATATCCACTAAAATATACTTTGGGCAACCCTCCTAGAGGGAAGCCGTTTCTAACTTAGGCCCAAAGAACATTTAATCCCGCATTAGAATTTAGCCCTAAATTGAACAACACTGGCTCTAAGTATCTAGCCATGAGCTCCTCTGTCTCTCTAATCCACCTTCATATCCCTGCACCCAGCAGAGAGCCAAAGGTGAAGCAGAGCCTCAAGCAACACTTGGTGAGATCGGTGACCCCAGAGGTCACTTCCAACACTTGGCTCCTCAAATTCTCCAGAACTCAGCCTAGCTGGGACACAGCCACAATGATACACAAACCTAGGGAGGGAGGTTATATGTGTGAGACAGACACACACACACACATGCTTCTGAGCTAGATTTGTTCTACAAATTCTGCTTTGCTTTGTTTCTGCTTTTTTTTTTTTATTCTAAAGTAATCAAAAACTGGTAAGTGACAACAGGAAAAAGAACTTGAGAGATTACCACACATAGGGTGTAAGTATTCCAGGTACATAATGTAGGCATTACTGGCAGAAAGCTACCTCTGGAAACATCAACAACTCTGTCACTTAGTGCACTTCACATTTCTTAAAATGAGTGTGTGCAAAGGTTTGCATCTTTACCTTCTCGTGTGCTTTCCTTTGCTCTGGGTCGAAGGGGTGCAGGACCCGCAATCTACAGATCTCACACATCTCCCCATGCAGGTAGACACAAGCATCTCCAAAATGGCACTCCCCGGCGGCTGCATAGGGGCAGAGCTGCTGCTCGCTGCTGTAGGAGCTGCTGGCTTCTAAGTCATCAAGACCACTCCTGATTGCTTCTAGGTAGGAATGTGGCTTCATCTCAGGGCTATTCTGGTGGTCACTGCAGCCTCCTGGATTACTTAACACGCAGGGTCGAGTCTTTTCTTCACCCATACCACAGAGATCTTAATACAAAACACATTACACACACAAATGAAAACTGGTCCAAGCTTTCTGGTAACCAGTTAGCCAAAACTTAACAAATTAAGCAATTCTGACCTTGGCAATTTCACTCTTGGGAATATGTAGCAAAAGTTACAGGCCAAGAGGGAAAAATAAAATGTTCCCAGTGGCACTACTACTACTATTAAAAAAACTGAAAAACACAAATATCAAGGTAGGGAAATAGCAAAGCAGACCACCAATACATTTATACATAATATCAAAGTAACTGTTTAAAAATGGCAAGTATGGAGATGGCAACACATGGACCAGTTAATACTAAAACACTTAGAAGACACACCACACACACACTCCATAAGAATACTGGCTCCAATGGAATGGAGGACGAGCACACACTTCTGAATGTACAAGGTCTGCTGGGTCCTGGGCTAAGCAATTAATGTGCACAATCTCGTCCTCCCAGTAATTCTGGAGGAAATCATTTTATTCCCATTTTATGAGTGGACTGAAACTGAAAAAAGCAAACACTGTGCCCAAGCTTCCACAACCACAAGTGGGAGATGGGAACCCAATCGGTCTGGTTCCAAGGCCTGCATTCTTTTCTTTTTTCTGGTCCCACCCCCCTAAAGTCATGTGAAAATATAAAGGCAGAAGGCAATTTAGAGTGAAGTCAAAAGAATTCAGTGGTTTGCTTTCTATCAATAAAGTTACTTCTCATTTTAAAGTGAACTGTGGGTCCTGAAGCCAGTGTTAAACGGCAATCCCTGCCTCACATCAGCAGCAACTGCCTTCCCACCACACATACTTCCGAGTCTTTTTAGAGGTGACTGATTTGACTGGGTTGACTACCTGTTTCCTTAGGATGGCATCTGGCTATTTTAGCTGCACAACTTCAAGAACTAGAAATTCCTTCAACTGATGAGGATAAGTCAATAAAAACAACTTTTACAATTTATAGCCTTTCCCCCCAAAACCTCTTCTAGAGTAGAGACCACTCATAAATCCCAACATGCTATTCTATTTCCAAAAGTGCAACCCAAAAAAGCAAACAATGGCTTAGCACAAGAAGGAAAAGACTGAATTGACCTAGAAGTCAAGTGGTGAAATGTGTTTTCCAAAATATACAGCTTTGAAATATATAGCTTTGAAATATATCAACACAGACAGACAGACACCCCATGCAGACGGCAGTTACACACTGACAGAAAGATCACTTTAGATGTTGGCCAGGACAAACTTGGGGCTCGGCCCAGCTTTGGTAACAAGGCTGAATGCATGTTCCAAAAGCTGTGTGGCCAAGTGAATGCATTCTCAGAACAGTTCTGGTGTTTCCACAAATGGACAACTTGAAGAGGTATTAGGTTAGGAGCCCTTTTGATAAGAGGTCAGAAAGGAATATCGAGTACAAGTGGGTGGGAATGGGGGGAAGAGAATGCTTTTCAAAAAGAGGGAGTGAAAGGATTCTGCTCACTCACTTCGGTCTCTAAGTACCAATGTTCTCTTTTCACGTTTCCCAGGTTCATGTACGTTAGTTTTCATAATAGATGCAGTGAGGTCGGAAGGAGGGTGAGGGCTGTGGAAACCCGGGGAGGGCACGCTGTGGGGCATGGTGCCCATGGCACCACCAGCTGCAGCAGAGGGCCTCGTGTGATCGTATCTAAACAAAACACACAGCAGATGCGTTAATGGACACTCTACCCACACAGGCCTCTACTCTCCAGACAAGGAACATCCCTCCCCCTGCTCCATGTGTTGAGGCAGAGAATGAGACAAGCTTTTGCAATACTTTCATCTATAAAAGCCATACCTATTGATATGAACTGCGCTCCAGAGTGAGAGGCACACACTCACCCAGACCGTCCTATGAGCGCCTGAAAGTTCCAAAGAGATGTTGAACTGAGACTCCTGATACCCAATCTAGTGTTCTTTTGGGAAGGAATCCCCAAACTGTTGGTGAAGGCCAGTGTAACAGCCAAGAAACTGGCCTCAACTTGCCTGTGCCCTGGGGCACTCACTCACTGGCAGGGGGAGAGCAGGGAAGGCTGGCTTCCATCATCTCCCACACAGCACAGAGGGAGGGAGGGAAGGCAGCTTTGCAGGCCAAGGAAAAGGAGAGAAGCTCTTCACTACAAAAGCAGAGGAACAGAATTTTGGAAAATTTTTGCTGTCTACAAGTTATAAAACCTTTCCTACAGTTGGCGCTAAAAAAAAATAAATAAACTCTATACACAAAAACTGGACTTCACTTAAATACCTAACAGAGAAACAGTTAATAAAATGATGTTGCATTAATGGTATGAAACGTAAAATCACAGCTAGAAGACAGTTTCCTACAGCGTAGGGAAAAACTTACGTTAAATGTAAGAAAAAAGCAAGACAGAAAATCCCATGTATACTGTGAGTACAATTTTATAACCATATATTTATAAGAACAAAGCCCAGAAAGTGATTTCAAAAAATTAAAATTATTGCGGTTTTAAAGTTGTTTACCATACATTTTATAATACTGTCAATGTTACTTTTAAATTAAAATCTGCCTCTATCAGGATCCATGCTAAAAAGGTATTTACGTTCCTGATAGTATTCAACTCGATGGCTCAGGTGGCCATAGCTGCGAGGTTCTTGCCTGCAACGAGTTCCATAGGCGCAATAACCCTTCTGATAGTATTTGCAGATGGTGGATGGCTTGCTGTTTGCCAAGTCATGTGAGAACAGGCACTGGTTTCCTTCCCGACACACACCATGCATAAAATACCTGAAAAGACAAACAGACACAAAAATTTTTAGAAACCCATTTTGCTTTATAAAATCACCATATTCTTGGGAAGCAGCTGTGGCTCAATCGATTGGGCTCCTGTCTACCATATGGGAGGCCCTGGGAAGGCCAGCTGGCCTGTGCCCCGCGGAGAGCTGGTACAGCAAGATGACACAACAAAGGGAGACAAACAGACATGGAAGAATGCACAGCGAATGGACATAAAGAGCAGACGGCAAGCAAGCCACAACGGGGGGAAATAAATAAATTTTTAAAAATCACCATATTCTTGCACCTATCATACAAATATTTATTAAGCGCATGATACGTGACAAAGTTCTTTTTGGCATGGGATCTAGATGTATTTCCTTGATTCTAAGATAGAATGTGGGTACACCACCGATTCAATGACAGCTTTTCTGGAAGAAAAGCAAATGGTCCTGTTTCTATTTTAAGATCTATGCTCCTGATTTTTGATATGCTAAATATATAAATTCTGAGCCTTACAATTAAGAAGATGAAAAATTGCTTTCTCTGTTCTCATGTAGCTTAAAGGGTATAGCTGTAATGGAGTCAGAGTGACCCGGGTTCAAGACCCAGTCATGTCACCTAAAAACAAGTCACAGAGACAACTTCCCTGGAACTCATTACCTATATCTAAAAAATGAAGATAACACTACCTGCTTCACTGGGTTGTAGTGAGGAACAAATAAGATGCCATAGCATCAAAAGATACATATAAGAATGTTTCATTGAGATGTTCACTTCTGTCCCTGAGGGAATAAACTGGTACATAATAACTGGGAAACCTAATTCTGACCAACCAGAGTAGAGACCTCATTCATTATTCAGAGCAAACAGTAGAGAGATCCCAGAAGGGACATGCTTTGCTACTAAGGCTATAATTAGTCCTAGAGTAAAGAATATTTTAGACCTGTCCAATAAAGCTTAAAAACAAGCTGCAAAAGGATCAAACTAACCATCAGTTTTTGCTTCTGGCTCTGAAGGAATTAACTGGTATGGAATCTGCTCTTCACTGACCAAAATTTATGAAACAACAGATAAAGGACAAAAGGCAACACAAGACTGATCTTTGACAGAACGGAAACATGAGTTAAGTCCCCTGTTCAGCCTGGATTTCTGCCTAGAAGCATATTCTGGACCGTGGTGCAGGAAGCCCAGTGGTCTTGCTGAGCTGGAGTCAAGAGGATGGCATTCAGGGAGGCCTAGCGGACTCTCTAAAGAGCCTGGAAAGAAAAGCACATGCACATGATTGGCTTTTTTTTTTTAATTTTAAAAATTTCCTTATTGAAGTATATCACTCATACATAAATATACATAAACAATAAGTGTATGGTAATAGTTGTGAACTTATAAAACAAACATACATAGCATCATTCAGTGCTCTCATACTTACCCTACCACCAATACCTTGCATTGTTGTGAAACGTTTTTAACTAATGAGTAAAGGGAAATTCACAAAATATTACTACCAACCAAACTATCTTACATTTTGGTGTATTTTTCCCCCAAACTGCCCTATTATTTTTTATGTCATTTATATATAAACATACATAATCAAAAAATGTATAGTAGAAGTTGTGAACTTACAAAGCAGCAAACATTACAAACATTACAAACCACCAAACATGGATAACATCATACAGGGGTCCCAGACGACAACCCACTACCAACGCCTTACATTGGTGTGAGACATGTTACAAATGATGAAAGTGTATCATCAAATTCTTACTAATTGGGCGGCGGATCTGGCCCCGTAGTTAGGGCATCCGTCTACCACATGGGAGGTCCACGGTTCAAACCCCGGGCCTCCTTGACCCGTGTGGAGCTGGCCCACGCACAGTGCTGATGCGCGCAAGGAGTGCCCTGCCACGCAGGGGTGTCCCCCGCGTAGGGGAGTCCCACGCGCAAGGAGTGTGCCCCGTAAGGAGAGCCACCCAGCACGAAAGAAAGTGCAGCCTGCCCAGGAACGGTGCTGCACACACGGAGAGCTGACACAACAAGATGACGCAACAAAAAGAACCACAGAGTCCTGTGCCGCTGACAACAACAGAAGCGGACAAAGACGACGAGACGACGACGCAGCAAATAGACACAGAAAACAGACAACCGGGGTGGGGGGGAAGGGGAGAGAAATAAAATAAATAAATAAATAAAATCTTTTTTTAAAAATCTTAATAATTATAGTCCATATTTTACATTTGGTATATTTCCCCCCAACCCACCATGTTATTTTTAAAATATATTTTTATGACAGAAGTTGTAAACTTACAAAACCATTATGCGCATGTGCAGAATTCCCATACAACACCCCTCTGTCAACACACCACACCGTGGTAGAACATTTGTTACAGATTATGAGATAGTATCATCAGACTATTACCAGGTCCCATAGGGTATATTTGGGACACTTTTCCCCCCACTATCAACACAGTACATCTTTGGCATGGATGCATGAATATTACATTATTACTGTTAACCACAGTCCATAGGTCACTCCAGTTGTATTTTTCCCATGCTTCCCACCATCCTGCAAGTGACGTACAGCTGCTCTAGCTCACAAAGGACACTCCTGCATCTGTACCATCAACCACAGTCCTCATCCACCTCTGGGTTCACTGTGTTATTCAGTCCCTAAATTATTCTCTAGCTTTCTTTCAATTATCATTTACATCCCTAGACTACCTTTACCCTTTTCAGCCACATTCCCATTTATAAACCAGCTGTTACTCACTATAATGTGTTATCATAAATTCTACACATTTCCACACTTTTACAATAAAGTTAATTAAAACTTGTACATACATTAAGCATCAGCAGCCCATCTCAGTCCTCCTCTATCTCCTTTAAGAATCCACCAGCCACCACCAGGTCTTGAAGCTATTTTCCTACATTTTCTTCGAGAAGCTTTATGTTTCTTGCTTTTATATTTAGGTTTTAGTTTCATTTTGAGTTAATTTTTGTATAACGTGTCTTTCTTTTGGCTACAGACATCGAGTTCTCTCGGCACCATTTGTTGAACGGACTATGCCTGGGCTGGGTGGTTTTGACAAGCTTGTCAAAATCACTTGACAATACATGTGAGGGTCTGTTTCTGAACCACCAGTTTGGTTCCATTCACCTATGTGTCTGTCTTTATGCCAGCACCATTCTGTTTTTTACCACCGTAGCTAGGTAATATGACTTGAAGCCCAGAAGTGAGAGCCCTCCAACTTCACTTTTCCTTTTTAAAAGATGTTTATGGCTATTTGGGACCCCTGACCCTTCCAAATAAATTTGATTATCATGTTTTCCATTTATTTTTAAAATGTCGGAATTTTTATCAGGATTGCATTGTATCTGTGTATCTATTTGGTTAGAATTGACATCTTAATGATATTTAGTCTTCCAATCTGTGAGTATGGAATGTTCTTCTAATTATTTAGGTCTTTTTAAATTTCTTTTAACAATGAGTTGTAGTTTTCTGAATACAAATGCTTTACATCATTGGTTAAGTTTATTCCTAAATATCTGATTCTTTTAGTTGCTATTGTAAATGGAATTTTTTTCCCTGGGCTTCCTCCTCAGATTGCACATTACTAATGTCTTTTAAATCTATTTCATTTAGTGTAAGTATAGCCAGTCCAACTTTTTTTGTTGTTGTTACTGCATATGTGGAACACTTTTCTAGCCTTTCACTTTCAATCTGTTGGTATCCTTAGGTCTAGGGTGACT
Organism: Dasypus novemcinctus; assembly: GCF_030445035.2. Lineage (NCBI taxonomy): Eukaryota > Metazoa > Chordata > Mammalia > Cingulata > Dasypodidae > Dasypus > Dasypus novemcinctus. Next base: position 50,885,660 of record NC_080698.1, on the reverse strand, counting down.
CTCTTGCAGAAAGCAGATAGGTGACTCACATTTTCTTATTTGTTCTGCCAGTTTGTGTCTTTTGATTGGGGAGTTTAATCCATTAACATTCAATGTTTACTGTAAAGGCAGTTCGTATTTCACTCAATTTTGACCTTTGGGTTTTTAGTCTCCCTCCCCCCCTCCCCAGCCACCGTTGTTTTGTGCTTGCTGTCTGCTTTCTGAGTCCACTCGCTGTGTGGTCTTCTGTGTTTGCTTGTCTCCTCTTTAGGCAGGACCAGGAACCAATCCTGGGACCTTTCAGAGTAGGAGAGAGGTGCTCAATCTCTTGTACCACCTCAGCTCCCTGGTCTGCTGCATCTCTTATTGTCTCTCCTCTGTGTCTCTTTTTGTTGCATCAGCTCTCTGTGCGCACCAGCAATCTATGCAGGCCAGCATTCCTGCATGGGCCAGCACACCTCATGGGTCACAATTCTGCATGGGCCAGTTCACCACGCAGGCCACCCTGCCTTCACCAGGAGGCCCTGGGAATCGAACCCTGCACCTCCTATATGGTAGACAGGAGCCACATCCGCTTCCCGTGACCTTTGGGTTTTATCTGTCATATTTTATTTCCACCACCCTTTTGAGACTTTTATTTATTTTAGTGATATAATCTTCATTTCTAGACTCTCTTCCAAGCCTCTCTCTGCTGTCTTTTCTTTTTCAGGCTGTAGCACACACTTTAGTATTTCTAGTATTTCCTGCAAAGCCAGTCTCTTGGTTACAAACTCTCTGTTTCTCTTTCATCGTGAATATCCTAATCTTGCCCTCATTTTTGAAAGATTATCTTCTTGGATATAAGATTCTTGGTTGGAAGTTTTTCTCTTGCAATATCGTAAATATATTACACCACTGTCTTCTTGCCTCCATGGTTTCTGGTGAGAAATCAGCACTTAATCTTATTGCGTATCTCTATATGTCATGCATTGCTTTTCTCTTGCTGCTCTCAGAATTCCTCTTTATCTCTGGCATTTGACATTCTGATTAGTATGTGTCTTGGAGTTGGTCTATTTAGATTTATTCAGATGGGAGTACGTTGAGCTTCTTGGGCATAGGTATCTATGTCCTTCAACAGGGTTGGGAAATTTTCTACCATTATTTCATCACATATTCCTTCTGCCCCTTTTCCCTTCTCTTCTCCTTCTGGGATACCCAAGACATGTATGTTTGCATGTCTCTTGCTGTCATTTAGTTCCCTGAGACTTTGTTCCATTTTTTCCATTTTTTTCTTCATCTGTTCTTTTGTATGTTCGCTTTCAGAGGCTATTTCTTTAAGCTCACCAATCCTTTCTTCTGCCTCCTCAAATCTGCTATTACATGATTCCAGTCTATTTTTTATTTCATTTATTGTGCCTTTCATTCCCATAAGATCTATTTTTCTATGTATGCTTTCAAATTCTTCTTTGTGCCCATCCAATGTCTTCTTAATATCCTTATTCTCTTTAGCCATCTCATTGAATTTATTAAGGAGATTTGTTTGAGCATCTATGGTTAGTTGTCTCAACTCCTTTCTGTCATCTGGAGGCTTATCTTGTTCCTTTAACTGAGCCATATCATTTTGTTTCTTGGTGTGGATAGTAATTTTTTGTTGGTGTCTTGGTCTCTGGCTTACTAGATGTATTTACTTTGGATGCAGTTTCTTTCTTTAGTTTAGGGTTTTCTTACCCTTTCTCCCTTGCTGGTTGTGTAGCAGAAGTCAAGGATGTAGTTGGTGTTGTAAGCTGCAGAGACTCAGGCTGTCCACATTGCCCAAGGGACCAGCAAAGCTTCTCCCAACTTTCTCCTTTGCCAGGGGTAGGGACAGAGCCATAGCTATGTGTAATAATCCAGGTTGTGCAGGCCTAGACTCTAGTTGCCCAGAGAGACTGATTAAGTTTAACCACACCCTTCTCCCCTGCCTGGGGTGGGGATGGAGCTGCAGGCTTGGGCAGCAATCTAAGCCATGCACATCCAAAATGACCACAGTTGCCCTAGTAGACTTTTGCCTATTCAGTCTTGCCAGCCAAATGTACCAGCATTTACCCGGAGAGGTTGGTGCAGGGCCTGCCACCCTCCTCCCTGATCGAGGTGGGGCTGAAGCCTATGGTGGGAATGCATTCCAATCTTGGTCAAAGAAACCAGTCCCTAAAAAAAAAAAAGAAAAGAAACCAGTCCCTACTGTCATTGTGATTTTCAATTAGCATGGCTTCCCCTCATCCCGGGAGCAGAATCAAAATAGTGGCTACCTGCCTCTTTCTAACTTGGATAGGTAAAAACTTTAGCTGTTCTTAGGGTTATACTTTAGCTAGCTGAATTTACTAATCAGTAGCTAAAGTCAGTGGTTACCGTCTCTCTTCCCATTCATGGGAAATGGAGGTTCCAACTCCAGCCACAGAATAGCTCCTGAGTTGGCTTGCGCCACCAGAATAGGATGATCTCCAGCTGTCTGTGGCGTGGCCTGTATTTTCCCAGAGAGTGTGGTGCAGGTCCCGTCCCAATTCCACCCCCTTCCCCTGCCCCCGCCCCCAACTTCCTCACTGCCAGAGCTGGGACTGTGGCTTAGACTAGAGCTGCAATCTGATCTGGATGGAAAGAAGCTGGTCCCTACCAACACTGCGTCTGCCAGTGGCAGAATTAAAATGTTGGCTACTGGCCTCCTTCTGACTTGGACAGGTTCAAACTTCAGCTGTTCTTACAATTACACTTCAGGGAAGTGGACTTGGCCCAGTGGTTAGGGCGTCTGCTGATCACATGGGAGGTCCCCGGTTCAAACCCTGGGCCTCCTTGACCTGTGTGGAGCTGGCCCATGCACAGTGCTGATGTGCGCAAGGAGTGCCGTGCCACGCAGGGGTGTCCCCCGTGTAGGGGAGCCCCACGCGCAAGGAGTGCACCCATAAGGAGAGCTGCCCAGCGCGAAAGAAAGTGCAGCCTGCCTAAGGATGGCGCCGCACACACAGAGAGCTGACACAACAAGATGACGCAACAAAAAAGGAACAGATTCCCGGTGCCGCTGATAAGGATAGAAGCGGTCACAGAAGAACACGCAGCAAATGGACACAGAGCAGATAATTGGGAGGGGGGGTGGATAAAATAAAATAAAAATACAATTACACTTCAGCCTGCTGAATTTACTGATCAGTAGCTGAAGTTGGTGCCCAACTGTCTCTTCCTCCCTTTCAATTCCAGCCACAGAATAGCTCCCAAGGCGGTTTATGCCGCCAGTGGAGGATGGGCATCAGCCTCAGTGCTCTGCTTATGAATCTTCTCTGCAGATGGGCAATCTCCTTCCATTCCTTCAAGGATATTGCAGGATGCTCTTCTGGTCTCCTGGAGCCCTCAAACAGGTGCTTTAGAGAGCTCTGGTGATTACTAATTGCCCTGTAGCATGAGCTGACTCTAGGAGCTCCTAACTCTGTTGCCATCTTGCTGGCTGTTCCAAGACTGGCTTTTGATAAAAGTGCAAAAGTTATTCGATGGGGAAAGGATAGTCTTTTCAACAAATGATGCTGGACCAGATATGTATTAAGAAAAACAACAAAACTAAACTATTATGTCTGCTGATGTGACACAATATGAAGTGTACAACATAATCCCTGATGTACTCTAGCTAAAATCATATAACTTGAATCCAACAAAACTTCAGACCCAACTTTCAGTTTACAGGAAATACAGTGGATTGGGAAAAAGCTAAAAGACATTACGAGGAAGCAACCAGAAAAAAATACAAAAGAAGGCGCAGTATTTAAGACTTCTGGCCTTGTCTCCTTAACAACTTGGGTGTCATGTAAAAAAAATAGAACGGAGTTAGGGAAACAGTTTGGCAGTTTCTTAAAAACTTCAACATAAATTTACCATACAATCCACAATTCCAGACCTAGGTATCCACCTAAGATTAATGAAAACACATATCCACACAAAGACTAGCATGCAAATGTTCTGAGCAGCACTATTCATAATATCCAAAAAGTAGAAACCACCCAAATGTCCCTCTCTTGTGAATGGATAAGTATGATTTAATATATCCATACAATGGAATCTTAATTGCTTTAATAAAAAGGAATAAAGCACTGATACATGCCATGACATGGATAAATCTCAAAAATATACTAAGTGAAAGAAGCTAGACACAAAAAAACACATATTGCATAATTCCATTTATATGAAATGTCCGTAAAAGGCAAATCTATAGAGACAGAAAGTAGATTAGTGGTTCCCCAGGGCTGGGGGAGGGAGGAATAGCGACTACAAATGGGCACAAAGGATATTTTAGGGGTAATGGAAACATGCTAATTGGTTGAATTTTATGGTATGCAAATAAAACTGTTAAAAAAAGAAAGATTAAAAAAATAAAATAAAATTTTTTAAAAAGACAAGAATAAAAGGAGGGGGATGCACTAGGTTAGTAGAGAGAATATAAGAGACATAATAACCAGCTAAAAAATATCCTAGGTTATATTCTGGTTTGGACAAACTAGCTGTAAAGGACTTCTGGAGGACAAATGGGGAAATAAGATTAGGGACTAAGAATTCTGTAAAATTAAAATTGAAAATTGTTAACTAAAAGAGATTATAAAACAGTATATACAGTATGATTTCATTTTAGTAAAACTACATAAAAGTATATATACATGTATTTTATAAACCTAAAAAGATATATATAATGGTATGTTAAGAGTGACATTTCTTGAGGTAAGGTATATGGTATTTTTAGCTTTATTTTTGTTGATCTGTACTTTCTAACATTCTACCATGAACGTATACAGCTTTTGTAATAATAAAAGGTTCTCTTAGTTTTAAAAAAATTACAAAGACTATCCAATACTGGCAAAGGTATTGGTACAACAAGAAAATTGTATGCAAAATACCTGGTCCAGTACCTATTCCACAGAAGGTACTCAGAAAGTTCAGCTCTTTAATTAAAGTCTAATAAAAGTCACTGACAAACTAACAGCTAGTTACAAAAGAGTGATGTGTACTTTATTAAAATGTATGCAGAGTACTGGAGAAGCAGAGAGAAGAGGCATATACTATCGGCTGAGTGCAGACATGGGAGGGCAACAGGGGAGGTGATACCCAAGCAGAGCCAAAAGGAACAAGGAGGTGTGCAAAGTAAAGGATGAGGAGGGAGGAGTGTGTGCCAGAGAGGACAGCAGCAAGTAAGAAGGCAAAGAAGTGTGTAACATGATAAGAAGCCTGCTGAGTGGTAAGGATGGATCATATTATCCTAATCGTGTTCCAAGAAACCCTGGTGTCAGCTGAAACACTGGTGTGTGCCTCAAAACTAGAGGTACAGGGCTCAGAGTCATGTAAGTTTAGGAAAGCACTGCAACAGAAAAGCAACACGTTATGTACAAGGGAATCCCAGTAAGATGAAGTGACTATTTCTCATCAGAAAGTAGGGCAACAAGAAGGCAGGGGTACAAAATATTTAAAGTGCTGAAAGAAAACAATGGTCAACCAAGAACTTTACATCTGGCAGGAGTTTCATTTTAAAATGAGGAAGACAGGAGTTGATGTGGCTCAGTGGTTGAGCACCGGCTTCCCACATGAGGTTTGGGGTTCAAACCCTGGGCTTGGTACCTTAAAAAAAGAGTAGCTGAGAGGTGGGAGGAAATGAAGGCGAGGGAAGTGGACATGGTTCAAGCGACTGCGCTTCTGCCTCCCACATGGGAGGTCCCAGGTTTGGTTCCTGGTGCCTCCTAAAGAACACAAGCTGGCACAGTGCACAGGCACAGTGAGCTGACGCAACAAGATGATGCAACAAAATAGATACAGAGAATACAATGATAGACACAACAAACCAGGGACCTGAGGTGACTCAGGTGACTGAGCACCCTCTTCCACATGGGAAGTCTGGGGTTCAGTTCCCGGTGCCTCCTAAAGACGCGAGTACACAGCAAATGGACACAGAGAGCAGACAGCTACCGCAAACAATGGGGGTGGGGATAAATAAATCTTTAAAAAAAAAATGAGAGCGAGATTATGACATTCCCAGATAAACAAAAGCTGAGGGAATTTGTCACCACTAGACCTGCCCTACAGGCAATGCTAAAGGAAGTTCTTCAGAATGAACGGTAAGGACACTAGACAGTGGATCACAGCAGCATAGAGAAATAAGGACCTCCAGGAAAGGCACTATGGGTATCAAAGAAGAATAAATGCCAGTACTATTGTATTGTACTATTTATTATGCAACTCCACTTCTTGATTCACACAGGAGTTAAAATGCAAATATATAAAAAATAAGATAAATTGATGGCTTTGCACATACCATGTACAAAGAAATATTTTTGTGACAAGTACCCAAAAAAGGTGGGGATACAGCAGAGTTTTGGAACAAGGTATGTGTTTACTATTTAAGTTAAGTTGGTATCTAATCAAATACTGTTAAAGATTTAGGATGTTGCATTTTAACCCCGTGGTAACCAGAAAAATAAATATGAAAGAAATTAAGAAGAGACTCAAAGTGGTTCAGTACAAAAAGGCCAAATAAATAAGGAGGCATTAACTGAAGAATTGAGAGTGAAAAAACGTGTAAGACTTAAAAACACAAAAGAGCAAAATGGCAGAAGTCCTGCATTATCAGTAATTATTTTAAATGTAAATGAATTAACCTCCCTAGACAAAAGGCAAAAATTGGCAGAATGGATAAAAAAGCATGACCCAAATATATGTTATTTACAAGAGACTCACCATAGACTCAAAGACACAAATAGATTGAAAGCGCAAGGATGAAAAAGGATATTCCATCCAAATATTAAACAAGAGAGCTGGGATGGCTATGCTATCAGACAAGTTAGACTTTAAGTCAAAATCAGTTTCAGGGGAAGCGGTTGTGGCTCAACTGACTGTGCATCCACCTACCATATAGGAGGTCCAGGGTCCAGTACCCAAAGGCCTCCTGACCCGTGTGAGGTGGCCTATGCACAGTGCTGCCACGCAAGAAGAGCAACCCGCATGAAAAAAGCATAGCCCACCCAAGAGTGGTGCTCCACACACGGAGAGTTGATGCAGCAAGATGATGCAACAAAGAAAGCAACAGTGTTTCTTGGTGCAGCATGAAAAGAATGCAAGTGGACACAGAAGAACACACAGCGAATGGACATAGAGCAGACAGACAACGGGGGGGGGGGGGGGGGGGGGAGAGAAATCAACAAAAAAATAAAGCTTTTTAAAAAAAACACATTTCTGAAAATTAAAAAAAAATCAGTTTCAGGAGGACAGCAGATGTGGCTCAAGTGGTTGAGAGCCTGTTTTCCACATGGGAGCTCCAGGGTTCAGTCCATGCTGCCTCCTAAAAAACAAAACAACAAACAAGCAACTAACGAAAAAGCCAACTGAAGGGAGCCAATACGGCTTAGTGCTGGCTTCCCACATGAGGTCTTGATTCAATCCCCAGCCCTGTACCTCAAAAAAAATCCCATTTTAGGATCAGGAGACAGAGTATTCATTAATAAAAGGGATAATCCCCACTAAGAAGAAATAACATTCGTTTTTATCCATCTAACCATAGTGCCCTCAAATAAATAAGCCAAACACTGGCAAAACTCATGGCAGAGATGTACTTCTACAATAAATTTGGAGACTTCAATACACTGTTCTCATTAATGCAAAGAACACCTAGACAGAAGATTACAAAGGAAACAGAGAACTTAACAATATGATAAATGAACTAGATTTACACAAATACAGAACAAAAACATGTGTACCCAAAAACATCAGGATATACATTCTTCTCAATTACGGATCATTTTCCAGGATAAACAACATTGTCACAAGTCTCAAAATTTAAACACAAAATACCAAAACAGGAAGAGAAAGTTGTGCATTATCAGTAGTCAGTTTAAATGTAAATGTAGTAACTCCCAAAGCAAGAGGCAAAGATAGGTGGAATGGATAAAATAGCATAACCCAACCATATGCTGTTTATAAGAGGCTCACCTAAAATTCAAAGACACTAGTTCTTTGAAAACTAGGTCGAAAGTGAAAGGATAGAAAAAAATATATATACCATGCAAGTAGTAACCAAAATATAGCTGGGAGAGATATACTAATGTCAGATAAAATAGACCTGCTCCTCTTTTACACAGAATTTTTTTTCTTCCTCCTCAGAGTGCATATTAATCTTGTATTCCACCACTTTGCTGAAATCACCTATAAATTCTAACAGTTTTGTTGTGGATTCTTCAGGATTTTCTAAGTACAGGATCAGGAAAGCAAATGTGGCTCCAGCAGTTGGGTGCCTGCCTACCACATGGGGGGGGGGGGTGTCCCGGGTTCAGATTTGGATGCTTCCTAAAGAAGATGAGCAGACCCAATGAGGAGAGACAGCAAACATACAACAAGCAGACAGATGAGGGAGCCTGGGGCGGGGGAGAGGGACATGAAAAATATCCAACATCACTACCTATTAGGGAAACACAGATAAAAAAAAACAAAAGACAATGAGATACCATTTTACACTTTATAGAATAACCATCATCAAAAAACAAAACTACAAATGCTGGAGAGTATGTAGAGAAAGAAGACCACTCCTTCACTGTTGGTGGGGATATAGAAAGGTACACCCTCTGTGGAAGACAGTTTCACAGTACCTCAAGAAGCTGAATACAGAACTGCCATATGATCCAGCAATCCTGTTACTAGGAGTATATTCAGAAGAACTAAAAGCAAGGACACGAACTGACACTTGTACCGTGTTCATAGCAGTATTATTCACAATTACTAAAATATGGAACTAGCCCACCTGTCCATCAACTAATGAATGGCTTAACAAAACGTGGTACATACATACAATGGAACATTATTCAGCTGTAAGAAGAAATGATATCGGGATGTGTATGACAACATGGACAAACCTTGAGAATAGTATGTTGAGTAAAATAAGCCAGACACAAAGGACAAATATCGTATGGTCTCACTGATATGAACTAAATAAAATGAATAGACTTATAGTGTTATACTACTACTGACCCCAAAGGAATCTAGAAAGAACTATAAGAAGATACTAGGAACAACTGTATGCCAATAAATTGTATAACCTAGATGAAAAGGACAACTTCCTAGAAACACACAAACTATCAGCACTGACTCAAGAAGAAACAGAAGATCTTAACAAGCCAGTATAACTAGTAAAGAGATTAAATCAGTAATAAATAAATGTACCAACAAAGAAAAGCCCAGGACCAAATGACTTCACAGGAGAATTCTACCAAATATTCCAAGAAGAATGAACACCTATCCTGCTCAAAGACTTCAAAAAAAATTGAATAAGAGGGAACACTCTCTAACTCAACTCATTCTACGAGGCCAACATCACCCTCATATCAAAACCAGGTAAAGATACAAGAAGAAAACTTCAAGCCAATATATCTTATGAATATAGATGCAAAAATTCTTAACAAAATACTAGCACACTGATTCTAACAGTACATCAATTGATACAGAAAAATCATATGACAAACCTCAACAATCCTTTTTGATTAAAAAAACAAAGCAAAACACATAGAACACTAGGAATAGAAGGAAACTTCCTCAATAGGATAAAGAACATCTATGAAAAACCCACAGTGAATATCATACTCAGCCGTGAAAAACTGAAAAGTGTTCCCTCTAAGACTGGGAACAAGACAAGAACGCCCACTGTCACCACAGTTACTTAACACTGTAGTGGAAGTTCTTGCTAGAGCAATTAGGCAAGAAAAAGAAAGAAAAGGCATCCAAATTGGAAAGGAAGAAATAAAAGTTTCCCTATTTGCAGATGACATAATTCTATATATAGAAAATCTAGAAAAATCTGCAACAATACTCCTAGAACTAATAAATTATTTCAGCAAAGTGGTAGGGTACCAGATTAACACACAAAAATCAATAGTGTTTCAGAAGAAATCAAGAAAAAAAATTCTAAAAGAATCAAATATATAGGAAAAAATCTAGCCAAGGATGTAAAAGACTTATACATAGAAAACTACAAGGCATTGCTAAAAGAAATAAAAGCAAACCTAAATAAATGAAAGTCATCCCATGCTAATGGATTGGAAGACCAAATACTTGATGTCAATTCTACCCAAAGCAGTTTACAGATTCAGTGCAATCCCAATAAAAATTACAACAAACAAAATTTTTTAAAATTTCAAAAAAAATAAAATTACAACAACCTTCTTTGCAGAAATGGAAAAGCCTATCATCGAAAGTATAAGGAAATGCTTAAGACGCCCCAAACAGCCAAAGCCATCTTGAAAAAGAGGGACAAAGTTGAAGAACTTACTCTTCCCAACCTTAAAACTTATTACAGGGAAACGGACTTGGCCCAGTGGTTAGGGCGTCCGTCTACCACATGGGAGGTCCGCGGTTCAAACCCTGGGCCTCCTGGACCCATGAGGAGCTGGCCCACGTGCAGTGCTGATGCACGCAAGGAGTGCCCTGCCACACAGGGGTGTCCTCTGCCTAGGGGAGCCCCACGCACAAGGAAGTGCGCCCCGTAAGGAGAGCTGCCCAGCATGAAAGAAAGTTTGGCCTGCCCAAGAATGGCGCCGCACACAGAGAGGTGACACAACAAGACAACACAACAAAAAGAAACACAGATTCCAGTGACAATGACAACAGAAGCAAAGAAGAACACGCAGCAAATGGACACAGAGAACAGACAACTGGGGGGTGGGGGGGGAGGGGAGATAAATAAATAAAAATAAATCTTTAAAAAAATTTTTTATTTAAATAATTTAAATAATTAAAATAATTTTATTTAAATAATTTAAATAATTAAAACAGCATGGTACTGGCACAAGGATAGGCATATAAGGCCAATGGAATCAAACTCAGAGTTTAGAAATGGACGTGTACATTCATTGCCAACTAATTTTTTTTATATATACATTTTTTACTAGAGAAGTTGTGAGCTTACAAAACAATCATGCATAATGTGCAGAATTCCCATACATCACCCTTCCACCAACACCTTACTTTACTGCGGAACATTTGTTACCGATTATGAAAAAAACATCATCAGTCTATTACCATTAACCATGATCCATAACTTACATTTGGTATGATTTTTCCATACACTCCTATTATTAATACTAATATTAGTAAAATGCATGTATTACAGTTCATGAGAGAACACTGTCATATTTATACTGTTAACCACAATCCATCTCCCACATGGTTCAGTTATACAGACCCATGCCTTGTACAATCTATCCAAAGTACACTTTCAGTGGCTCTCACTTTCGTCACAGTTGTGCAGTCACTGTCTTAGCAAATTTTTTAACGTTTTCTTTAGTCTGAAAGAAAAAATCCCATCCCTCCTATTAACGAGCTTTAGCATTGATATTGTATCTTCTTTCACATTGCCACAACATTGCAGTACTGCTGCAAACTACAGTCTGTAAATCACATTAACTGTATTTTCCCCATGCATAACCATATTCTTACCACCTTGTAATGGTGACACACATTTGTTCTCGTTCATAGAAGAACATCCTTGTATCTGCACTGTTAGCCACAGTCCTCATCCACCCTCGGGTTCACTGTGCTATTCAGTCCCTAGATTATTCACTAGCTTTCTTTCAGCTGACATTTATGTCCCTATACTACCCACTTCAGCATGGCCACCTGATTTTTTTAAAATTAATATATGGAAGTATATCACTCATACAGAAACATACAAAAACAATAAGTGTATAATAATAGTTATGAATTTACAAAACATGTATAACATCATACAGGACTCTCATAACTCACCCTACCACCAATAGCTTGCATTGTTTTTAAGCCTTTTTAACTAATGATTAAAGAGCATTGTCAAAATATTACTACTAAACAAAGTAGTTTTCCCCTAACCAATCCTATTATTATCTTTATATCATTTATATATGCACATACATAAATAAGTATAGTAAAAGTTGTGAACTTACAAAGCAAACATGCATAACGTCATACAGGGGTCCTCCCTCCACCAGCACCTTGCATTGTTGTGAGATGTTTGTTACAAATTATGAAAGAATATTGTCAAAATCTTACTACTAATCATAGTCCTTATCTTACATTTGGTGTGTTTTTCCCCCAACCCACCTATTATTATTTTTTAAATATATTTTTTATGACAGAAGTTGTAAACATATAAAAACAATCATGCACTTGTGCAGAATTCCCAAACAACATCCTTCTATCAACACATCACACTGTGATGGAATATTTGCTACAGATATCGTCTGATTGTTACCACGTCCATAGTGTGTATTTGGCACACATTTTCCATACTGCCTCATTATCAACACAGTACATCTTTCGTATAGATGCAAGAATATTTTATTACTACTGCTAACCACGGTCCACAGGTCACTCCAGCTGTATTTTTCCCATGCTTCTCCACATTCCCAACACCCTGCAGTAGCGACGTACATTTGCTCTGTCTCACAAAGGACACTCTTGTATCTGTATCATCAACCACAGTTCTCATCCACCTCTGGGTTTACTGTGCTATTCAGTTCCTAGATTATTCTCTATCATTCTGTCAATTAGCATTTACATCTCTAGACTACCATTTTCAGCCACATCCCCATTCATAAACTAGCTCTTACTCACTATGTTACCATCCACTCTATACATTTCCACACTTTTACAATAAAGCTAATTAAAACACCTACATACATTAAACATCAGTAGTCCATATCTCAGTCTTCCTCTTATCTCCTTTAAGAATCCACCACCTACCAGGTCTTGAAGGTATTTTCCTACAATTCTTCTAGAAGTTTTTTGGTTCTTGCTTTTATTTTTAGGGTTTTTTTTTTTGTGTTTTTTATCCATTTTGAGTTAATTTTTGGACAAGGTGTGAGATAGGGGTCCTCTTTCCTTCTTTTGACTATGGATATCCAATTCTTTCAGCACCATTGGTTGAATGGACTGCTCTGCCCGAGCTGTGTGGGTTTGACAGGCTAGTCAAAATCACTTGATCATACATGTGAGGGTCTGTTTCTGAACCACAGATTTGGTTCCATTGGTCTATGTATCTGTCTTTATGCCAGTACTATGCTGTTTTTACCACTATTGCTAGGTAATATGATTTAAAGTCTGGAGATAAGGGTTTCCTTTTCCTTTTTATGACATTTCTGGCTATTCAGGACCCCTTACCCTTCCAAATAAATTTGATGATCATGTTTTCAATTTTTTTTTAATGCTGGTGGAATTTTTATCAGGATTGCATTGAATCTGTATATCAACTTGGTTAGAATTGACATCTTAAGTCTTCCAATCCATGGGCATGGAATGTTCTTCGAGTTATTTAGACCTTTCTTAATTTATTTTAACATTGAATTACAGTTTTCTGAATACAAGTGCTTTTCATCACTGGTTAAGTTTTATCTGCCATATTTTATTTTCACCACTCTTTTGACACTTTTGGTTACTTTTACTGATATAATCTTCATTTCTGGACTCTCTTCCAGGCTTTTCTCTCCTGTCTTTTCAGGCCCTAGCATACCCTTATTTCCTGAAAATCTGGTCTCTTGCTTAGAAATTCTCTGAGTTTCTGTTCATCTGTGAATATTCTAATCTCACCCTCATTTTTGAAAGACAGTCTTGCTGGATATAAGATTCTTGGCTTGAAGTTTTTCTCTTGCAGTACCTTAAATATATCAGACCACTGTCTTCTTGCCTCCATGGTTTCTGGTGAGAAATCAGCATTTAATCTTACTGGGTATCCCTTATATGTTATGCATTGCTATTCTCTTGCTGTTCTCAAAATTCACTCTTTGTCTTTGGCATTTGACATTCTGATGAGTATATGTCTAAGAGTTGTTCTATTTGGAATTTTTCAGATGGGAGTATGTGCTTCTTGGACATGGGTATCTATATTCCTTCAATAGGGTTGGAAATTTTCAACCATTATTTTTTCAAATATTCATTCTGCCCCTTTTCCCTTCTCTTCTCCTTCTGGGACACTCATGACAAATATGTTTGCACGCCTTTTGCTGTCATTTAGTTCCCTGAGACCTTGTTCAATTTTTTCCATTCTTTTCTTCATGTTTTTTCGTATGTTCACTTTCAGAGGTCATTTCTTCAAGCTCACCAATCCTTCCTTCTGCCTCCTCAAATCTGCTATTATATGATTCCAATGTTTTTAAATTTCATTTATTGTACCTTTCATTCCCATAAGATCTGCTATTTTTCTATGTAGGCTTTCAAATTCTTCTTTGTGCTCATCCAATTTCTTAATATCCTAATCTCCTTAGCCATCTCAATCAATTTATTAAGGAGATTTGTTTGAACATCTATGATTAGTTGTCTCAACATCTTCATGTCAACTGGAGTCTTATCTTGTTCCTTTAACTGGGCCATAGCTTCCTGTTTTTTGGTGTGGACTGTATAATTTTTGTTGGTATCTTAGCATCTGGCTTACTAGAGTATTTATTCTGGGTGCAGTTTTTCTCTTTAGTTTAGGGCTTCTTGCCCTTTCTCCCTTGCTGGTTGTATAGTAGAAGCCAAGGCTGTAACTGGTGCTATAAGCTGTGGAGGCTCAAGTTGCCTTCATTGCACCAGGGACCAATGAAGCTTCTCCCAACTTTCTCCTTTGTCAGGGGTAGGGAAAGAGTCACAGTTGTGTGGAATAATCCAAGTCATGCAGGCCTAGACTGTATTTGCTCAGAGAAACTGATAAAGGTTCATGTCCCTTTCTCCCCTATGCAGGGCAGGTCCAAGATGACCACAGTTGCCCTGGTAGACTTCCAATTTTCAGTCTGTGCCAGCCAAATGTACCTGCCGTTACCTGGATAAGCTGGTGCAGGGCCCGTCAGCCTCCTCCCTGCCAGAGGTGGGGCTGAAGCCTAGTCTAGGGCTGTAGGCACATCTGGGTGAAAGAAACTGGTTCCTACCGTCACTGTGATTTTTGGTCAGCCCAGCTTCCCCTCAGGTGGGGGCAGAATAAAAATGGCAGCCATTGGCCTCTTTCAGACTTGGGCAGATGCACACCCCAGCTCTTCCCAGGGTTATATCTTAGCCAGCCAAGTCTACCAACCAGTAGTCAAAATCAGCAGCCAACCATCTCTTCCTCCCATTTTTGGGAAATGGAGCTTCCAATTCCAGCCACAGAATAGCTCCTGGGGCGGCTTGTGCCACCAGAGTAGGATTATCACTGGCCTCCACAGTTTGGCTGGTAATTTCCCAGAGAGGCTGGCGCAGGTCCTCGCAGATTCCTCCCTAGTAGAGGTGGCATTGGGGCCTAGGCTAGAGCTGCAATCTCATCTGGATGGAGAGAAGCCAGTCCCAACCAGCACTACGATTTTCAGTCCGCTCCACTTTCCCTCTTGCCAGGAACAGAGTTAGGATGGCAGCTACTGGCCTCTTTCTGACTTGGACAGGCTCAAACTTTAGCTGCTCTCAGGATTATACTTTAGCCCACTGAATTTACTCATTAATAGCTGAAGTTGGTGCCCAAACCTCTCTTCCTCCCCCATTTCTGGGAAGTGGAGCTTTTAATTCCAGCCGTGGAACAGCTCCCAAGGTGGCTTGTGCCTCCAGTGGAGGGTGGGCACTAGCCTCTGTGGTGTGCAGCGTTCTACTTATGAGTCTTCTCTGCAGATGGGCTGTCTCCTCCTTGCATTCCTTCAAGCATGTTGCAGGATGCTCTTCTGGCCTCCTGGAGCCCCGAAACACATGCTTCAGTTAGCTCCAGATAGCTCTAGGTGTTTCCTAACTGTCGTGTAACAAGAGCCAACTCTAGAAGCTCTGTACTCTGCCGTCATCTTGCTGGCTGTCCCAACTGATTTTTGACAAGGGTGTCATGTTAAGTACACTCAATGGAGAATAGTTTCTCCAACAACTGGTGCTAGGAAAACTAGATATCCATATGCAGAAGAATTAAGATGGACCTTCTACGCTTCAGACCAGATACAAAAATCAACTCAAAATGGATCACAGGGAACAGAACTCAAGACATTGGGTGCCTCCCTCCCACGAAGTCCTGGGTTTGGCTCCTGGTGACTCCTAAAAAGATGAGAATACAATGAACAGACACAGAAAGCAGCCAGTGAGCACAAAGGGAGGGGGGGGAGTGGGCAGGGGGCCGGGGATAAATAAATAAATCTTCAAAATAAAACAAAATGAGGAAGCAGACTTGGCCCAGTGGTTAGGGCATCCAGCTACCACATGGGAGGTCCACGGTTCAAACCCTGGGCCTCCTTGACCCGTGTGCAGCTGGCCCATGCGCAGTGCTGATGTGCACAAAGAGTGCCCTGCCACGCAGAGGTGTCCCCTGTGTAGGGGAGCCCCACGTGCAAGGAGTGCGTCCCATAAGGAAAGCCGCCCAGCACGAAAGAAAGTGTAGCCTGCCCAGGAATGGTGCCACACACATGGAGAGCTGACACAGCAAGATGTCGCAACAAAAAGAAACACAGATTCCTGGTGTCGCTGATAAGTATAGAAGCAGTCACAGATAACAGGCAGCAAATGGACACAGAGAGCAGACAACTGCGGGGGGGGGGGGGGGCGGGGAGAGAAATAAATAGATCTTTAAAAAAAATTTTTTTTTTAAATGGATCATAGACATAAGAATCAGAACTATAAAACTAAAAGAAAATGTATGGAAACGCCTTTAGAACCTTGGTTCCTTAGACTTTATACCCAAAGCACAAGCAACAAAAACAAAAATAAATAAATGGGACCTCATCAAATGTTTTGGTAATGGGGGAAGCAGATGTGGCTCAAGCAGTTGGGTTCCTGCTTACCTCATGGGAGGTCCTGGGTTTGGTTCCCAGGGCCTCATAAAGAAGACAAACAAGACAAGGAGCTGATGCAGTGGACTGGTGCAGCAAGCTGATGTAACAAGATAATGCAGTGAGTAAGTCAACCAAGAGACAGAGGAGAAAATGCAGAGATACAACGAAATAGGGAGCAGAGGTGGCTCAAGTGATTAGGTACCTTCCTCCCACAAGAGAGGCCCTGGGTTGGGTTCCCAGTGTCTCTTAAAAAGAAGATAAGCAGAGATAGCAAACAATGGGGGGTGGGAATACATAAAAATAAATCTTTAAAAACAAAAAAAAAATGTTTTGGTAATGGATGGTGGTGATGGTAGCACAACATTGTGAATGCCATTAACAGCACTGAAAAAATATATATATATATCTGAATGTGATTAAAAGGAGAAATGTTAAGATTATATATATGGCAAGAGAATAAAAATTTTAAAAATCCATGGAACTACACTACACAGTGTATTTGTGCATTATAGGACATTATCATGAAAGCAAAAAGACAACTACTCAATGGGAGAAAATACTTGCAAACCACTTATCTGTTAAGGGTTTAATATCCAGGATATATAAAGAAATCACAATATACAAAGAAACCCAACAATAAAAAGACAAACAACCCATTTTAAAAATCGGCAAAAGAACTGAAGAGATATTTCTCCGAAGAAGATAAACAAATCGCCAAAAAACACAAGAAAATATGTTCAACATTATTAGCTATTAGGGAAATGAAAATCAAAACCACGATGAGAGGGAGAGTAGAGTACCTCAAGCAGTATATAGGAGGTCCCCAGTTCAGTGCCCAGCGGCTCCTCAAGAAAAAACAGACAATAACCAGATGAGGGGAGGAGGGGGGAACAAAAATCAAACAACACAAACAAAAAACAACCAGCAGATAATGAGCAAAAACAACAAGCAAGTACATGAGGGAAGCATCTCAGGGGTGGGGTGGGGGGAATTGTTTAAAAAACAACAACAACCACAGTGAGAAATCATTTTACACCCAATAGAATGGCTATTTTTTTAAAAAAGGGTAATTACAAGTGTTGGAGAGGATGTAGATAAACAGGAAGACTCATTCATTGTTGGGAAACTAAAATGATGCAACTGCAGTTTGGTGATTCTTCAGAAAGTTAGGTATAGAATTATCATATTACCCAGAAATTCCACTTCTAAAGTATATACCCAAAAGATTTGAAAGTAGGTACTCAAACATTTGCACACTGAAGTTCATAGCAGCATTATTCACAACTGCCAAAGATGGAAGTAACCGAAGTGTCCATCAGCCAATGAATGGATAAATAAAATGTGGCATACACATACAGTGGAGTATTATACACCCATGAAAAGGAATGAAGCTCCAATTCATGCAACAACATGTATAACCCTAGAAGACATGCTGAGTGAAATACACTAGACACAAAAGGGCAAATATTGTATGACCTGATATGAAATAATTAGGCTAAACAAATTCATGGAATCAGAATACAGAATAATTTCTATTTGGGTTGATGGAAAAGTTTTGGAAATGAATGGTGGTGACAGTAGCACAACACTGTGAATGTAATTAAGAACACTGAATTATATATTTGACCGTGGTTTAAATAGGAAATAAGAGGTTGTATAGATATTGCTATAATAAAATTTATGTTTTAAAAATTGAACTGTATAACACAGTGAACCCTATTGTAAATGATGGACTATGGTTAATAGTATAATTATTAAAATGTTCTTTCATGAATTTTAAGAAATGTACCAGACTTCTGGGAAGATGGCAGATATGAAGGACACAGGACCCTCTTCTCTCCCAGAAAAATAGCTAGAAGACAGGCAGAAATGACCTGGAAAAAAAAAAACATTCTATAGTTTAGGACACCAGGGAAAGGTTCACCCAGAAGAGAAAAGGGCACAGAAAAAAAATCTTGATAAAAACACCTCTTCCAGATGAGATGTGGAGGCGTTTTCAGGACGTGGAGTTGTCCTGGATAGTGCTTCATGGACAATTACGGGACACTGTAGATCCCCCCAGGGCCCACTGGATGGAACGTGAGAGAGTCTGGGCTAGGATGTGGACCATTGACTATGGGGTGCAGTGATGCTCAGAGATGAACTTACCAGGTGCAATGGATGTATCACGATGATGGGAGAGAGTGTTGCTGTGGGGGGAGTGGGGGCGGGGGCGGTGGGGTTGAATGGGACCTCATATATATTTTTTTAATGTAATTAAAAAATAATAATAATAATAAATAAATATTAAAAAAAAAAAAAAAAACACCTCTTCCTCCCCAAGGCCCTTCGAAGCAGGGCTGTAACCCATTATTGGGTACAGAGCCCAGATCTGAGCAACTAACAAGGACAATCCTAAACCTAGAACAGGTTGAACCAAGACTCAAAGAAGGCAGTAATGCACAGCCTCCTGACACTAAATCCTTACAGAGAGAGGAACTGAGCATCAGAGTAAAACATGCTATCATAATTAGATGCCTAGACAGCAAAAAGTTACAAGCCATACTAAGAATACAGAAATGGCCCAAGGAAAGGAATATATAAAGCCCCAGAAGAGACACAGGATTTGATACAATAATAAGATTCATACAAATTTCCAAATTAAATTAATGAGTTGAAAGACAATATAGTTAAAGAGATAAAGGATATCAAGAAGACACTGGGTGAGCACAAAGAATTTGAAAACCTAAATAGAAAAATAACAGAGTTAATGGGAATGATAGGTAAGATCAAAACACATTAGAGGGAAGAAGATGTGGCTCAAGTCATTGGGCACCCATCTACCACATGGGAGGCCCCAGGTTCGGTTCCTGGTGCCCCCTAAAGACGAGCAAGACAGCGAGCCAATGTGGTGAGTTGACCCAACATGATGATGCAGCAAGGGGACACAACAAGAGACACAACAAGATGGGAGCAGGAGGTACAAAATGCCAAGGGGAAAACTGTGGCAAAACTGAAGGGAAAAACAGATGTCTCTACAATAATAGCTGGAGACTTCAACACACCACTCACATCATTAGAAACTAGAAAGAAGATCAACAAGGAGACAGAGAACTTGAACAATATGACAAACAAGCTAGAACTAACAGACATATAGAATGATGCATCCCAAATCTGCAGGTTATACATTCTTCTCAAGTGCTCATGGATCTTTCTCCAGGACAGATCACATGTTAGGTCACAAGGCAGGTCTCAATAAATATTTAAAAAACCAAAATTAAACAAAGCACCTTCTCAGATCATAATGGAATGAAAGTGGAAATCAATAATAGGGAAAGGGGGAAATTCTAAAAGTGTAGGGTCTGAACAACACACTCCTAAACAAACAGTGGGTCAAAGAAGAAATAGTAAGTGAAATTAGTAAATATACTGAGACGAACAAAACGAGAACACAACTTATCAAAACTCAGGGGACAGGGAAACAGATGTGGATCAAGTGATAGAGCTTCCACCCACCATATGGGAGGACCTAGGTGCATTCCCTGGGGCCTCCTGGTGAAAAAGAAGAGAAAGTGTACCCTTGAGAGTGCCCGCATGGTGAGCCAATGCCCCGTGCGAGTGAGTCAAGCAGGAAGATGATGACGCATCAAAAGAGAGACAAGAAGAGAGTCAAGGTGAAGTGCTGCAGAAACCAGGATCTGAGGTGGCACAATTGACAGGGAACCTCTCTCCCCATCAGAGATCTCCAGGATCGAATCCCGGTGAATCCTAGAGCAGAGAAAATGAGAAGAGAAGAACAACACAGACAGCAAAAACAGTAGGGCGGGAGGAGGGGAAGGGGGGGAAATAAATAAATAAATCTATCTTTGAAAAACAAAACAAAAACTTATGGGACATAGAGGAGGCAGTGCTGTGAAGGAAATTTACAGTCCTAAATGCCTATATTAAAAGGAGAAGGGAGAAGATGCAGCTCAAGAAGTTGAGTACCCACCTCCCACATGGGAGGTCCAGTTCCTGATGCCTCCCAGGGAAAAAGGGCAAAACAAAACAAGCAAAACAAATGATAAAACCAACTCAGAGATGCCGATGTTGCTCAGTGCTTGAGCGCCAGTTTCCCACATACGAGGTCCTGGGTTCAATGCCCAGCACCTGGTACCTAAAAAAAAAGAGAGAAGAGCCAAAATCGAAGATCTAACTGAACAACTGGAGAAACTAGAAAAAAGAATAGCAAACCATTCCCATAAAGAAAGAAAGCATAAAGATTAGAGCAGAAATAAATGAAAATGAGAACCAAAAACATTCAAGAAAATCAACGAAACCAAAAGTTGGTTCTTTGAGAAGATCAATTAAATTGACAAACCCTTAGCTAGACTAACAACGAAAGAAGATGCAAATAAATAGTCAGAAATGAAATGGGGGAAGTTATGACTGACCCCACAGAAATAAAAAGGATCTTAAGAGGATATTAAGAGAAATCGCATGCCAACAAACCAGTCATTCTAGATAAAATGCACAAATTCCTAGAAATGCACTGACACTACAGAAATACAAGAACTTAACAAACCAATCACATTTAAAGAGATTGAATCTGTCATCAAAAAACTCCCAACAAAGAAAAGTCTAGGTCCAGATGGTTTCACAGGTGAATTCTATCAAGCATTTCAAAAGAATTAACACCAATCCTGCTTAACCTCTTCCAAAAAATTGAACAGGAGGGAAAATTACCCATTCTATGATGCCAACATCACTGTAATACCAAAGCGAGATACAGACAAATCTCTCTAATGAACATAGATGCAAAAATTCTCAACAAAATACTTGCTGCGGTCACCCCTCGGGCTGAAGTGTGGTTTGCTGGCCTGGCGGGGGAGCAGCCGCGGTAGGCCAAGCCGCTGCCCCCATAATAGGGTGGCTGGTCGGACTCACCGCCACCCCTGAAGGAAGCTCGGCATGGGCGCAGAGTGCCCTCGGGTCTCCCCTTCTCGGCAGCCATGCTTCCACGGCCGCCCCTCCTCCCAGATGGCGCCACCCGATGCCTGTGGGGCGGCACCCTTCTTCTTCTTTCTCCCTGCGCAGGCGCAGGGCGGAAAAATCCAGTCTGCCCTTTTCCCCTCCCCCGACAGCAGCAACAGCCAGGCGTGGGCGGAAAAATCCAGTCTGCCCTTTTCCCCTCCCCCAACAGCAGCAACAGCCAGGCGTGGGCGGAAAAATCCAGTCTGCCCTCCACCCCAGCAACAGCAGCCACCAATCCCTAAACCCTGCCCCTTCCCCCAGCAACAGCGACAGCCAATCCCTAACCACCACCCCTCCCCCGTCCAGTACCGCCCACTGACCTTTCGCCGGCAACCAATCAGAACAGGGCATGGCTTCGACCAATCAGCCTTCCCCAGCCCCTATAAAACTGTTGCCTCTCCCTCAGTAAAGTGGACTTGCGTGTTTACCTTGTCTCCGCGGTAGTTCTTCTGCCGTGCGCCCTCCAGTCCTGAGAGCCCCCGACAAGGGCCTGGCCTCCCTTGTCCCCAGTTCGTCGCCTGCTTCTCCGGGCGACCCCTTCATCGCCGGCTTCTCCGGGCGACCCCTTCGTCGCCTGCTTCTCCGGGCGACCCCGTCAGCCGAACCGCGCAACCCCTTGTGAGACCGATCCCTCGTCTGCTGCCGGACCAACCCCTCGTCCCAAGTGGGACCGACCCCTCGTCCCAAGCGGGACCGACCCCTCGTCCAGAGCTGGACCGACCCCTCGTCCGCAGCCAGACCCCACCTCTACCGACCGAGCAAGCCGTCGCAACTTGCTAATAGAATCCAACAGCATGTGAAAAAAATTATACACCACAATCAAATGGGATTTTATTACTGGTATGCAAGGGTTGTTCAACATAAGAAAATCAATTAATGTTAATACATCACATTAACAAAGTGAAGTGAAAAAAAAACACATGATCATCTCAACCAACGCAGAAAAGGCATTTGACAAAATCTGACATCCTTTCTCGATAAAAACATTTCAAAAGATTGGAATAGAAGGAAAATTCCTTAATACAATAAAGGGCATTTATGAAAAACACAAAGCCAACATTATACTCAATAGGCAACACTGAAAACGTTCCCACCAAGATCAGGAACAAGACAAGGATGCCCAGTGTCACCATTGTTACTCAATATTGTGCTAGGAAGTTCTAGCTAAAGCAATTACACAAGAAAAAAAATAAAGGCATCCAAATAGAAAAAGAGGAAGTAAAACTGTCACTGTTCACAGAGGACATGATCCTTTATTTAGAAAGTTCTGAAAGTCTACTATAAAGCTATCTGAGCTAATAAACGAGTTCAGCCAAGTGTCAGGATACAAAGTCAACACGCAAAAATTGGTATGTTTCTGTACACTAAGTATTGAACAACCTGAGGAGGAAATTAGGGAAAAATTCCATTTATAACAGTAAGAAAAGACTCAAATACCTAGGAATCAATTTAACCAAAGAAGCATAGGACCTACATGTAGAAAACTACAAAACAATGCTAAAAGAAATCAAAGACAACTTAAACAAATGAAAAGATATTCTGTGTTCATTGGTTGGAAGACTAAATATCATGAGGATATCAGACCTATCCAAAATGATTTATAGATTCAATGCAATACCAATCAAAATTCCAAGAGTCTATTTTACACATAAAGAAACGGCAATTACCAAATTTATTTGGAAGGGAAAGTACACCCAAACAGCCAAAAGCATTCTAAAAAAGAAGAGCAATGTGGGAGACCTTTCACTGCCTCATCTTAAAATGTATTAGAAAGGTTACAGTGGTCAAAACAGCATGGTATCGCCATAAAGAAAGACAAATTGATCAGTGGAATAGAACTGAGAGTCCAGTAATAAACCCTCCCCCCTCTATGGCCAACTGGTTTTTGACAAACCTACCAAGTTCATGTTACCGGGACAAAACAAATCTCTTCAACAAATGGTGCTGGAGAACAGGATATCCATAACCTAAAGAATGAAAGACGACCCCTATCTCACTCCCTAGTCAAGAATCAACTCAAATAAATCAAAGACCTTAAGTATAAAGCCAGGAACATATAACTACTGAAAGAAAATGGAGGGAAACATCTTCAAGATCTTGTGGCAGGTGGTGGTTTCTTGAATCTTACCCCCAAAACTCATGTAACAAAAGAAATATATAAATGGGACCTCCTCAAAATTAAACACATTTGCAACACAAAGGATTTTGTCAAAAGGGTGAAAATTCAGCTGACTCAATGGGAGAAAATATTTGGAAATCTCATGTCTGATAAGGGTTTCATATCCAGATGCTACAACTCAACAATAAAAAGATAAATAACCCAAATGCCCATTTAAATGCGCATTTAAAAAATGGGCAAAAGACTGGAATAGACCTTTGTTTAAAGAAGAAACACAAATGGTTAAAAAAAAAAAAAAAACAAGAGGAAAAATGTTAAACATCACTAGCGATCAGGGAAATACATATCAAAGCTACAATAAATTATCATTTCACCCCTATTAGACTGGCCACTATTAGGACAGAAAACTACAAGGGTTGGAGAGGATGTGGAGAGAGAGGAATGCTTATTCACTGTTGGTGGGAGTGTATAATGGTACAACCACTATGGAGTACTGTTTATAGATTTGCCACGTGACCCACCAATACCACTACTAGGTATATATCCAGAACTGAAAACAGTGACATGAATAGACACCTGCACATCAATGTTCACAGTGGGGTTATGTGCAATTGCCAAAAGATGGAAACAACCCAGGTGTTCTTCAAATGATGAATGGATAAACAAACTATGGTATATATACATGATGGAATATTATACAACGTAAGAAGAAATGAAATTGTGAAGTATATGATAATATGGATGAACATGAGGACATTTTCCTGAGTGAAGCAAGCCAGACAAAAAAGGACAAATATTGTATGACTGTGCTATTATAACTAAATAT
The DNA here is from genome assembly GCF_030445035.2 of Dasypus novemcinctus. Taxonomy (NCBI): domain Eukaryota; kingdom Metazoa; phylum Chordata; class Mammalia; order Cingulata; family Dasypodidae; genus Dasypus; species Dasypus novemcinctus. Next base: position 50,861,011 of record NC_080698.1, on the reverse strand, counting down.
ATTGCATAAAATCATGGAGTTAATAACCAGAAAATAAAATGTGGGTAGAGAATGGAAAGCTGAGCGTTAACCTGAGCAGAACTGGTAAAAAGGTTGTGTGTTAATCTTTGGAGATGAAAAGGAAAGGTAAAAGCACAACACAGTGTTTGTAACTAGCAGTGCTATTCTCTGGGTCTGACAGTGGTTAAAAGGGAAAGTCTAAGGTCATGTACACTACTAAAAGGAAAGTAGGAAGCCAGTGCAGCTTAAGCGGTTGAGCGCCGACATACCACATTCAAGGTCCCAGGTTCAATCCCCGACCCCTAGCACCTAAAATAAATAAATAAATAAAAACATTGAAAAAAAGGAAAGCTAAAATACATGAGTCTGTATAGCATAGTAAAACCACGTGTGAAATATGAATATGGGTAATATTGCATATAAAAATGTCTTTCTTTGAAACCGAACAAATATGTTATTGTTACAAGATGTTATTATCAGGCAAAAAACAAAAACAAAAAAACCAAAAACATTATGCTAAGTCAAAGAAACCAGACACAAAATATCACATATCATATGATTTCCATTTATGTAAAATGCAAATATAAATCAATTTATAAAGATGGAATTAGATTAGTGGTTATATAGGCCTGGAAAGGACAGAGATTAAAAGGTGACTGCTAAGGGGTGTGGAGTTTTTCTTTTTGGAATAATGAAATTGTTCTAAAATTATTTGTGGTGATGAATGCACAATACAGTGATTATACTAAAAGCACTGAATGTATGCTTTGATTGTGGTATGTGAATATACCTCAATAAAACTCCTTAAAAAAAAAAGAAATGCACCACACTAATGTAGAAGGTAATAACAGAATGGTTTATGGGAACTGTGTATTATATATATTTTTTGTAAATCTACAACTTCTTTAAGAAGAACCTAGCATAGAAACTTTCAAACATAAACAAAAGCAGACAGAACAGTAGAATGAACTCTTGAAATGTACCCATCACTGGCTCTCATAATTATCAACTCATGATCAATCTGGTTTCACTTCTACGCCCATCCGTTTTCTCCCTCTCTTGTATGACTTTGACAATTTATCTTTTTTTAAGGAGAGATAATTCACATACCCTTCCTTGAATGGGGACTTTTGGGAAAGGAGGATTCCTCCTGCCTTGACAATTCATCTTTTTTTAAGGAGAGATAATTCACATACCCCTTGAATGAGGAGTTTTGAGAAAGGAGGACCCTTCCTGTCTCTGAACAAGTATATTACGAGAAATAAATGAAATGAGAATAAATATAAAAGATCTGACAAATAATAACTATCAATACCCTGTTTGGTGCTTTCACTATCTTTATCTCAGTAAAGCAAATAGGAAAACTGAGATTCAAAAAGGTGAAATGACTTATAAAAGCTCTAATTGCCAGGCATGGGATAAAACAGGAACTCTAACTGTGGTCTTCCCTAACCTTTCCCCACCAAAATTGATTTCCCTATCACTGTGCCATTGTCCCCCATCTAAAAAGCTATACCTCATTACCTGGCCCCCTCCTCCATCTTTCACCCCACTGAATTATTATAACCCATTTTCCTTCATGGACCAGCTTGAGTCCTGGCTAATCCAAGAAGTCTTCTCCTGCCCGTCTCACCCACAGTAAGCGCTCCCTCCTCTAACCCTGCAGGCTCACAGGTGGTAGCCACACAGCATGGTGCATCCCAATCTGGGGTCCCAACCCAAGAGAGTTAGAGTCCTTGAACATATATGTACATATGTATATAGTTGGAACCTGTCTCTAATGAAGAATATCTGGGAATAACTTCAGGAAGGTATAATTGGAACATGACTCAATGTGTAATGAACATAGAGAGAACTTAAACCTTATCAACTATATGGTTCTGTCTGGAAGTGGAGAAAGGCTTGACAACAAAAAGGGAATCTAAGGGAAGTCAGGGAGGCCCAAGAGGCCCAGATTGCCAGGGTCTCCAGAGAAAACATACTAATAAATGCAAGAGGCCAATTCATGCTGCACATCTGCCCCCACAATGGCATGAGAGGCATCCGTAGTTGGATGCCATGAGATTAAGACCTTCCATCTCTTCTTGCTCACCAAGTAAACTTCTTTCTTCACCTGTTAGTCTTCCCAAAAGGAGAGGATGTGCCAATCAAGTCTACCTGATGGTTATTTTTCTCTCAGGGAAATGATACAAGCATTATATGTCAGTTTATATGTCAGTCTCTCTGAGTTTGGCTAGCATGAGCCACCTCTTTGTATGCAAACTTCTGAGCATACAAAGATGAGAAGTGAACCCTGGGACTTACCTGACTATAAAAAGGTTTCGTCCTATAGGGACTATTTATGCAGTCAGGTAGGCCTTCCCCAGAAAACATCCCCCTCAATCTCACTCCTTTTCTTTTGAATGGCAACTGTTTTACAAGAGTTTTCCACTAGATCAGAGACTAGAGAATATACAGGAACTTGCTATATAATACTTGGGTTTATTTTCTTTAAAAAGACACTCTTATAAGCGATGGGCATTCCTTTGTGAGACACTTATAAGGAGCTTCAGGAGCAGATATGGCTCAAGCTGTTGAATGCCTGCTTCCCACATGGGAGGTCCCAGGTTTGGTTCCCAGAACCTCAGGGAAAAAAAAAAAAAAACAAGCAAGCAAGCAAACAAACGAAAAAAACTACTCAGGGGAGCTGAGGTGGCTCAGTGGCCCCTGGACTCATTCCCTGGTCCAAGTACCTTATAAGAAAATTAAAAAAAAAAAAAAACCCTATATCAAAGGGAAGTTTCTTTCATAAAACTTATTTTAAAAGTGAGCAGAAAACAGTTAACATAGCAGGCCTGAGATTGCTCTGCTTTGAAAGGCCTGCTTGCAAGGCTGGTTCTTGGCTGGCATCTGAGAACATGACTGGAAAGCAGTTCCCTTTGCTGATATAACGTTTCCCACCTAACTGATAAGGTGGTCCACTGTGCATAAGCCATTTGTACATACAGTACATACAGTGAGCTCCTGTATGTACACCGCTAGGAGTCTGGGATTTCTGTTCATGCTAGGCAGAGGGTGCCTATGTGACCAGCCCCGGGTAAATACCCTTGGCAATGAGTGTAACAGGCTTTCCTGGGCAGACATCACACCCATGTTGCTGCATTTCCATTGCTGGTAGAGAGTGGGCTCTGTAGGAATCCCTCATGGGAGGGAGAGAGCAAAAGGAAGCCTGCCCGTGGATTTCTCCTGCCTGTGTCTCCCACAACTGATTGTGTCTCCTTACTACAGCACTGTTAACATTATCTTGAGTACAACTATATGCTGAGTCCCATTAGTACTTATTCAGTCTTAGGGATCCCTGACCCAAAAGTATTTTACATTCTAAAAAGGTTGATAATTCTTTTTCAGGATACTACTCAGGATTTCAGTGTTATTTCAGTTGTCCTCAAATAATGTAATCTTTCATTTTTGAAGGCATAATAAAAAAAAAAATCAGTGCCAAAAGTCAAGTCTGAATGATAGAGGAAGTAAGACTGGTACTCTGGAAGAGAAGGGGTTCAAAGTGGCTACATAAACAGCTCCAAAAACACAAGATATAACAACACTTCATTAAATTTCTTTTAGAGAGACCAGACCGGAAATTTTCCTGAAAGAACCAGGGTAAGACTATGGTAGGTTGAATTACTCTAATTCAGAAAAAAACATATTCTTTATCTTAATCCCATTCCTATGGATATGAACCCATTGTAAACAGGACCTTTTGGAGATGTTATTTTTAGTTAAAGTGTGGCCAACTGAATCAGGATGGTCTTAATTCTATTACTACAGTCCTTATAAAGAGAAAGCCCTAGGGAGGAGGTGGGAACTGGAAGTCCAGAAAAGAAAGGAGAGAACATCACCATGTGACAGGAAAGTCAAGGAACCCAAGGACTCCTAGAAGCCAGAATGCTCCTGACCCCCAGAAAAGCAAGCCTTCCAGCCTCTGAAAGTGAGACAATAAATTTCCATTATTTAAGCTAACCCATTGTGTGGTATTTGTCATAGCAGTCTAGAAACTAAGAGTCTAAAAGGAGTACTTTCTACCAGATATTGTTTGTTATCCAGGCAGGCAAAAGAAAGGAAAAAAATCTGGGGGGTAGGGGTGTCCTACCAGGATGCCTTTTATAATTCTACCACCACTTCTCATAAATCCCATTCAGAAAATGGGCTTTCTGAACCATTCTCACTAATTATCTTTTCCATCAAAAAATAAAATACTTTAAATGCCAACTGGAGCTTCTAGCTAGTTATGCCAGTTAGAAGCTAAGCAACTTCACACAAGACTCTTTACTTCTGTCAGTGACTAAGCTGAGAATGACACAGGTTCGAAAATAACTTCTAGACCACCATCACGGTCTTCAAGTGTGAGAAGTGTCTTGGGGGGGGGAGGGGAGAGAAATAAATAAAAAATAAACCTTGAAAAAAGAAAAAAAGAAAATTGCTCGAATTTCCTTTTTGTCAAATATTTCCGTAGTCTGAAATAAATATAAAAATAAATAGCAAGTAATAAGTCATTATCAATAAAACCTAAAGTGAGAAATGCACATTAAAATGATGTATAACATAAGCACATTTATTTAAGAATGTATACCAATATCAAATGGCAAATTTTAACAATGCAAAACTGCAATTAATTTTGCACCAACCTAATATAAATATCATTGTAAACACTGCTTGAACTGCATGCCATGTGTTTTCATATGTTATATTTTAATTTTAATTTTGTTTGAAATATTCAATAATTTCCCTTTTGATTTCCTCTTTGACCTCTGAATTATTTCTAGATATTTGAGGAGTTGCTGGGTATCTTTATGTTATTGATTTCTAGTTTAATTTTGTTATGTTCTAAAAACATATTTTTTAAAAATTTGTTGAGGTTTGCTATATGGCTCAGAATATAGCCTCTCATGGTGAATTTTCCATATACAATTGAAAATAAAGTGTATTTTCTTGCTGCTGGGTAGAATTTCTATAAATTAAATTAGCCCAAGATGGTTGATAAAAAAAAAAAAAGTGTGAGAAGTGTTACGTAAGAGGTAAAGCTAGCCTAGTCCTATTTCTGTAGCATGTCACCAAATCGACTCCCCAGTGACAAACACAAAACCACCTTTAGGAGTCTTGAACACATCCTACCCTGTCCCCTGAGGCATCTTTGGCATCCACACAGAGCCATTCCTCTCCATCTATATTACATGAAAGCTTAAGCCAGGCCTCTTTCATGTTGTACCTTGTAATGGATTTCCAACTGCTTACCCTACCTGATGACCAAACCCCCTTACATCAATCAAAAGAGAAGACAGACACAAATGGGGGGACATGTGTAATTAAACACTCACAGAGGGAAGCAGATCTGGCTCAACTGATAGAGCATCCGCCTACCATATGGGAGGTCCAGGGTTCAAAACCAGGCCTCCTGACCCATGTGGTAAGCTGGTCCATGCAAACTGCTGATGCGCGGAAGGAGTGCCGTGCCATGCAGGGGTGTCCCCCGCATAGGGGAGCCCCATGCACAAGGAGTGCACCCCTAAAGGAGAGCCTCCCCACATCAAAAAAGTGCAGCCTGCCCAGGAGTGGCGCTGCACACACAGAGAGCTGATGTAGCAAGATGACGCAACAGAAAAGAGACACAGATTTCCGGTGCCACTGACAAGAATATGAGTGGACAAAGAAGAACACACAGCAAATGGACACAGAGAGCAGACAATGGGGGGGGCGAGGGAGGGAAGAGAAATAAACAAAAAATATATCTTTAAAAAAATTTTTTTTCAAGAAAAAAAAAAATGCACATGGAGGTTCTTTGGAGGGGGCAATTCAAAGTGGTCAGTTTCCCTGAGTGACCCAAAAAGACTTTTAGACAGTATGGCTATTGTATGCTGCAAAGGATAACAGGTTCACTCCTATCCACCAAGAATGGCCAGCAACTCTAGCTGTAGCTAAATACTGAGCAAAACAGACTCAATCTAGTTTTCTGTAGGCCCTTCAATGGTGACTCTCTTTTGGGAAAGCTCTTGAGAATCATTTCCAACTATATGGATAATATGAATTCTCAGGGTCAATTTCCTTTATACCTCTTACATGTTTTTACAGGCTCAAATTTTATGGCTGTACTGCCTGTGATAGCAGATCTTTCAAGAAGGAAGGGAGCTAACATGAGGCAGCATGGTAGGCTTGAATTAAAATTGTCTTTATTGACTAGAGGTAGGATGAAATTATAGCATAGTAAGTAAAGACCGTAAAGTCAGGCTGCTTGCTATGTGACCTGGAGCAAATTACTTAAATCTCCAAGCCTTAATTCCTCTATCTATAATATGATTATAATAACTGTAGTTCATAGACTGCTGTGATACACTATTGTGAGGTTTAACTGAGACAATGCAGTAAGTGCTTAGCCTAACACATAGTAAATGCTTTAAGATGATTAGCATTAGTTGTTACCTTATCTTCTAACTACCCCTGCCAGTTAGGCATCACCACCCCCATTTTACAGAAGAAGAAGCTATGGCACAAGTGGTGCCAGAATCAGCATCTGGGATGGCCCAACTCATGCTCTTCCTCCCACTTACCAACAGACAAAATCCCCCATGTTTGTGACTTCAAAGAAACAAAAGCTCCAGGCTTGACTATCTCAGGAAACTGAAGTTCTAGGTCTCCTACTGGTTGTTATGAGACAAAGGGGCCACAATGACATGAGGAGGGGAAATGGGTTAACAAATTATAATCAGAGCCTACGCCAGGGCTTCAAAAACAAATTGGAAGACTTAGGGCAATTGTGATAAAGAATCAACAAAAATGACCCCCAGCTTGAAATTCTGGATAGAGTGGCATGGCAAGGAATCAGTAGAGCTGACTAGTTAGAATATTGTGCTGGCAGCCATTTTGACTATTCCAGGTAGTAAACATATGGAGTGTCTTTGTCAATAAGTTTGAGAGGGGAAGCGGACTTGGCCCAATGGATAGGGCGTCTGCCTACCACATGGGAGGTCCGTGGTTCAAACCCTGGGCCTCCTTGACCCGTGTGGAGCTGGCCCATGCGCAGTGCTGATGCTCGCAAGGAGTGCCCTGCCACGCAGGGGTGTCCCCCACGTAGGGGAGCCCCAGGCGCAAGAAATGCGAGGGTGTAAGGAGAGCCGCCCAGCGCAAAAGAAAGTGTAGTCTGCCCAGGAATGGCGATGCACACACGGAGAGCTGACACAAGATGATGATGCAACAAAAAGAAACACAGATTCCTGATGACGCTGATAAGGATAGAAGCGGTCACAGAAGAACATGCAGCGAATGGACACAGAGAGCGGCGATAAATAAATAAATAAATCTTTTTAAAAAAAATAAGTTTGAGAAACCTAGCCCTTGATATCCATGTCTTGAAGAGCATAATACATATTAGAATGGAAGCAAAACTGGCACGTTGTCCTGCTACCGTTCAGAATAAGTTATGTATTATCATGTCCCACAGTCAGGAAAATAAGTCTATAAACTACTCACACCTTGAGATAAACCAAAAAACAGCTGAGCACCTGTTTAGATCTGGTTCTGCAAGTAGATGATACCCTAAACATTTCCTGTAGAAAGTCTGGAGTTAAGATTTTTGTGGGTAAGATAACCAAGTGAGAAAAGCTGCTGTTTTTCATACTTAATTCATTAATGTAAACTGGTACTCTTGGTAATTTTACAGTTCAATTTTTTTTTTTTCATTTAAACACCTGTTATGTTTTTATTTGGCAAGGTAACCAACCCTTCTGAGGTCTGACTCCCTCACACCCCTTTGCAATTGGTTTCTTTTTCATTCTAAATGCTTTTGTCTCAATTTTTCTCTCATAAGAGCACATTAAAAGATTTGAAAATTTCTGCAGTAAAGAAACTTTAATTTAGCATCTCTCAAGTTTATCTGGAGGCCAGAGTTTATGAGCATGGACTCTGATATCATACCTCTGCCACTAAGAAGCTGAATGGCCGTGGGCAAGTCATTTCAATGTTGAGCCTGTTTCCTGATCTATGGAACCGTGCCAGTTACTGCATTATATTTGATATGGCTGGTAAAGCACTTAAAATAGCACCTAGCATATTGTAAGACCCCACATCACCTAGCATTTAAACAGAAGTGATCCCTTCCCTCACCATTCCAACCAATTCTTAGCTTATACGTAACATTCTGAAAGCCTGTTTAGGAAACACCGGATTTAAAGTTTTCAGGAAGAAAATAACAAGATGATCATGATTAAAGCTTTTGCTTCCAAAATTAGGTGTGAAATTTGGGCAAAGTGTAAGTCTTTCTGAGCAGGTTTCCTTATCTGTAAAATGATACTACATGGAGTTGTTGAGATTCAGTTATGAAACATTATATATCTGTGCAGTTTTGTGAGCATCAACTTAGGAGCTGTAGATGGGGTTTGGGAATAGTAGAATTAAACCATACAAGCGAATAGAAGGAAATGTAGCTAGAATATGCTTTCCAGTCCACAATGACCTAAGGATGAGTACATACACACAGGCCTTCACAAGGTACAAATAACCTGGTAAAAGTCTTTTCTATGAACATTAAATGCATAAAATTTCTGACCACTACTTAACATAAGCCATCGCATGGGCCTTAGATAAACTGGTTTAACAGTAAATAACCATTTAAAATGTAACTTAAAATTGTCACTTCTCAATTATTCATGCTAATGATGAGCTGTGACAACAAAGATGGTATCTAAATAAATTACCACATAATCAAACCATATAACTATATTTTAGCAATGTTTCCCACACAAGTTTTGCTAAAACCAACTACTAACATAAAATCTGTACTTTCCAAGCATACAATTCAATAAGACTACAATCCCAATACTGGTAAGTCACAATCATACCAAGGAATGAGGGCACTACACAGCCAAGCTATTTCTACTTCACAGCAGCAATCACAGAACAGTCATCTATTTGGTTTTTAATCTTCTACAACAAATCAGCCATCACCACTGTATTTCTCTTAAGTGAATGGTCGCTCTGTAAGATGGCTATCATTTAAGCCCTTTCTTAGTTTTCTCTGCCGTAAAATGGCAATGATGTCTGCCTGTTATTTTAAGACCTAGGGATCATGTATACAAAGCACGAGTAAATAAGCTGGACTTTTCACAGACCTTCAGTAAATGCGACCCGCTATTCTTATTTTCCGCACAATTCTTACTCACTAACACGCTGCAAGTTTAGGTTACAACTGGGATCTTCCAACTCTGACTCGCCCGCGGGAAAGTTAAGGAAGGGAAACAAAGGCGGCTGGCGATCCCCCAGCTTCTTTGAGGACCTTATCTCGAGTAACAACCTACCCCTGCGAGGTATCCCCGTTTGCAGATGATCTTTTAGTGTCGCTTTACTGAATTCCAAATCTCCTTTCCCAGCTAAACTTTTACGTTCTAGGGGACCCCAAACACTCTGCACAGCCCTGGCCAACCCGTCCCTCCTCCCAGTCCAGGGGGGCGGCCCCGGCAGGGGTCCCGCTTCAAATTCGCGGCGCAGCTTCCCGCGCTGGCCTCGAGGCCCCGCGGCGCCGGGAGGCTGCCACCAGCCACCGCCACTCACGCGCCGGCTCCCGCTACTCCGCCCTGAAAAGCCCAGCAGTGAACGGCTGAGGAACTTTCCAGCAGGCCTATCCCAGCCTCAGTTTCTCCGGTAGGACCGAAGCGCACCGGTCGCCCTGGGCCACGGGAAAGGGCCCGAGGTGGCTCGGCGCTCCCGACCCCGCAGCGTACGTCAGGTGGCGCTGGCCACCAGCCAGGCCTAAGCGCAGGGTTCGTCCCGGTGCCATGCTCTGACCTGCAAGTGACCTGCTTGGTGCTCATGGTGGTCGGGCCGGGGGACCTTCGTCGCGCCGCCACCGCTCGCCGCCACCACCTCGGCCTTGGCCCTGCCCATCCCGCGCGGCCGCGTCACGCCAGCGCGTCCCGCCCCTCCCGTGTGGCACCTTTGTAGCGCCGGCGGGAAACCTAACCGCCGTCACAATTGGTTCCGCCCCCAGGGATGCGGCGGGCGGGTCAGCATTCCCGGCGCCCTGTTTCGGCTTTTCCGAGCTGTGCGGGTGGGATTTGGCCGCGGTCGTAGCCTTTCAAGTCGTGTTCCGGGCCCCAACTGTTCCTACCACTCTGCCTTCATCCCAAAGCATTCCTTAGAGACCTCTCCGGCCAAACTCTCGCTTCTCTACAAAACTTAATCCAAAAGATTCCTATCTAAACTTGCACGCCCTGGGTCCCTGTCTCTGGCACTGTCTCGTCCGCTCCCGCCAGATCTCCCTTCCCACTTAAGGAATTCCTTAGTCGCCTCTTAACCGGTCTCCTTGAGACTTTTGTTTTTTCAAAAATCTCTATTCTCACCCACTTTTAAACCCTTGTTTCCTTTCCTAATATTCCTATGATGTTCGTCTAATATTTCTTATGGTGGAAACCCAAAAAGACATTTTTTTCTTTTAAATTTACTTCGAAATAATTTTAAATTTACAGAAAAATTGTGTCCCTCACGTTAGTGTCTTAACCATAATAATGGCCAAAAAAAAAAAAATTAACATTATACAATGCTATTAACTAATCTATAGACTTTAATCTATAACTAATCTATAGACAAGTTTTCCCACTAATTTCCTTTTCCTCGTCTAGGATACCACAATGCATTCACTAGTCACGTCTGTTTCAGTCTTTTTCTTTAAGGACCTTGAAATCTTTGATGCTTACTGCACAATTACTTTGTCGAATGTCCCTCGATTTGAATTTAATGTGTCCCATAATTAGATTGAGGTTATGCATTTTTTACAAGAATCCCACAGAACTTTCCAGCCATGATGATGATGTTCATACTGGTGGTTTACCTTGATCTCTTGGTTACCATGGGGTCTGCCAGCTTTCTCCACTGTAAATACTTTGAGACTATGTAAATATCCTATCTTTAATCATGCATTTGCCCCATAATTTTAGCATCCATTGATGGTTCTTGCCTGCAACAACTCTTACCATGGTGTTTGCCAAATGATTTTCTATTTCCCCCATTCCTTCTACATTTATTAATTGGTATTCCACTATAGGGAAGAATTGTCCCTTCTCCCTATTTATTTGTTCCATTATTTGTTTATATCTGTATGGACTCAAGCAAATTAATTTTATCCTATGGGTTTTAAGCCAATATTTTAAAAAATATATAATGTACTTTTTAAAAAAATGCCCTTTATTTTTTTATTTATCCCCCCCCTTGTTGTTGTTTTGTGCTTGCTGTCTGTTCTCTGTATCCATTCACTGTGTGTTCTTCTGTGTCTGCTTGTCTTTTTTCTTCTCTTCTTTCCCTTTAGGGGGCACCCAGAACAGATATCGGGACCTCTGGTGTGGGAGAGAGGCACACAGTTGCTTGAGCCACCTCATCTCCCTGGTCTGCTGCATCGTGCACTGTCCCTCCTCATGAGTTTCCCTTTGTTGTGTCATCTTGTTGCACCAGCTCTCCATGGCGCGGGCCAGCTTGCCTTCACCAAGAGGCTGCGGGAAATGAACCAGGAGCCTCCCATATGATAGACAAGAGCCCAATTGCTTGAGCTACATCCTCTTCCCAGTTGTCCTTATTTAATATTTTTTGCTCAAACTGTTTAAGCTTTAGCCATTGGGAACATCTGCAAACTGGTTCTGTGTTCTTTCAACAAGCCCCCATCATTTTTTGACATGTTCCAAGTTCATCCTGTATTTTCCTTGCTCCAGCCCTGGAATTGACCATTTTTTCAAGAGCCCTGGTACCTTTGATTGGAGAATGATATTTAGAACTAAGATCTGAGCATTAGGTGTGCTTATTACTACTGGGTGTCTGCTGCTAGTCCCTTTCAGCAGATAGATCTAGGAAATATATACGTGTATACTAACCCGTGTCTACACACCTGTTTCTATTTATTCTAGATCTACCTTTAAATAGATAGAATATGTGTAGGTATGTTCACTGGTACTACAATTTCAATCCAACACTACCGTGTTCATTCGCATGTATCTCTATTTCTAACAAGTTCTCAAGTTTTTTTTTTTTCATTAGAGAAGTTGTGGGTTTACATCTCAATCATTCTTTTTTTTTATTTTTTTTTATTTTTTTTTTTAAAGATTTTATTTATTTATTTAATTTCCCCCCCTCCCCTGGTTGTCTGTTCTTGGTGTCTATTTGCTGCGTCTTGTTTCTTTGTCCGCTTCTGTTGTCGTCAGCGGCACGGGAAGTGTGGGCGGCGCCATTCCTGGGCAGGCTGCTCGTTCTTTTCACGCTGGGCGGCTTTCCTCACGGGCGCACTCCTTGCGCGTGGGGCTCCCCCACGCGGGGGACACCCTTGCGTGGCACGGCACTCCTTGCGCGCATCAGCGCTGCGCATGGCCAGCTCCACACGGGTCAAGGAGGCCCGGGGTTTGAACCGCGGACCTCCCATATGGTAGACGGACGCCCTAACCACTGGGCCAAAGTCCGTTTCCCTCAATCATTCTTAAAATATAGGGTTCCCATCTGCTACCCTATTTTTAATACCACTGGTGTGGTATTAATACATTTGTTACAACTGGTGAAAGCATATTTTCATATTTGTACTATAACTAGAGTCTGTGGTTTAGAGTTCACTGTGTTGTGCAGTTCCACGGAGTTTTGTAAATTTTTTTATTCTAGTACCATATATACAACCTAAAATTACCCTTTTAACCACATTCAAATATATAACTCAGTGCTGTTAATTACATTCACATGTCGCGCTACCATCACCACCATCTATTACTAAAACTTTTCCGTCATCCCAAAGAGGAACTCTGAACAAAAAGACATTCTTGACACTTGCATGTAGTTCTTATATCCAGCAGCTGCTGCTCCCACACCTCTTTTCAATGCACTCCCTTCTTCCAATTTACACTATCATGCGTGTAGTCTAGGCATTTCTTGCCTAGGACCATGCGATAGCCTCATTGTTTTGTTTTGTTTTTTGTTTAATTATTTATTAAAATTTTTATTTTGAAATAATTTCTAACTTAAAGAACAGTTGGAAAAATACAAACCCCATGGAGAAGAACTCCAACATATCGCCACACCCCATATGGGTGCATGCAGATCCCATAATGCAAAAGCAAGTGGCTCTTCTAGTTGTACAAACTAGCTGCCGCTGGTTTGGCCTAAAGAGATCTGGCAGGAAATTTCAAAAAGCATTTGGAATTTTCTCTCTTCCTGATCCTTCCTCGTAAAGGGTAAAATATTAATATTTAGAATGGAAAGAAGAATTATTGTAATCTAATGAATGCAAGCTTAAAGAAAGAAAACAAAACAAAAACAAAAATACCCTGATGAAAACTTTGGAGAAAAATTTGTACTGTACCTGGTTTTGTCCTTCTCGTCTGTGTTATGTTGATGGAGAGGGTTATTTGGATCTCTAATTACTGCTTTGTTTTCTCCCTTGTATCCAAAGTACGTTTGATTTCTTTAATATCCATTCAAGCTCTACCATTTCTGAAGTACCTGTTAGTTATTAGTATTCATGTATATCAGGAGTATGCACTCACTGTTTAGTATGTTTTATTTGCAGTAGCTCCAAAATCTTCAAAATTTCCTTTTGAAAATGCCTCCCCCGTCTTAATTTTTACACTCCTTACTGTTTTAGTAAATATTATGTGTTCTTTGACAAATTTGGTGTTCAGGAGTTTGGGAGGACAAAAATAAAATGAATCTGTCGGTATATCAGAAAGTTTGTTTAAAATTCAGATCAAATGTGCCTTGATTTTTTTTTTTCATTTAGATTTCAAACAATGATAGGTTTGCCATTTTACTATATGTCCTTGGAGATCAGCTTATTGCTCATTTGGAAAAAATCAGTGAACAATATTTTTCTATTGTAAAACAATACAAACCCCAGACAGAAGAATTCCAACATATTGCCACACCCTCACCCAGATAACCAGTTCCACCAAATTTTACGTTTTGACACCATTGCCACACCATTCTATCTATCCATGCATCTCTCCACCTTCCAAACATTTGAGAGCTGGCTGCACTCATCATATTTCTTGAATATATAATACCTCCAAGCACATTTTGTACAAACAAGAATACCCACTCATATAATGATCTTAAGTGCAGTTACCAAGTTCAAGAAATATAACACTGATGCACAGTTTACATTATATATTCCAACGTCTCCTGTGTCCCAACAATGTCCTATTGAGCCTGTTCTCCTCCCTAGAAGCCATCCAATATCATTTATTTAATTGCCATTATCTCTTTGGCTTCTCCCTTCCTCCTTCCCTCTTCCCTCCCTCCCTCCTTCCTTCCTTCCTGTTTTGGAAACATACACAGCATAAGCCTTTCAAGCCAAACCCTCCTAAGCATACCATTCAGTGTGGGATTAATCACTTCACAATGTTGAAGAACCTTCACCACCTCCATTACTTTCCTTCATCCCAAACAGAAACTTTACATTCATTTTGCATTGACTCCTGATTGCCCCATCCTCTCCAACCCTAGTGACCTGTACTCTACTCTGTCTCTTAGAAGTTTGCAGATTGTCTGATATTTTCTTTGTAGTTACCATGGGGCTTAAATTTAACATCCTAAATCTATAACATTCTCGTTTGCTTTGATACCAATTGTATTAGTTAGTCAAAGAGGTGCTGAGGCAAAGTACCAGAAATCTGTTGCCTTTTAAAAGGGTATTTATTTGGGGTCAAAGCTTATAGTCACAAGGCCGTAAAGCACACGTTACTTCCCTCACCAACGTCTGTTGCCTCATGTTGGAGGAAGATAGCTGCCGGTCTCTGCCAGCGTTCAGCCTTCCTCTCCCTCCTAAGGCATCATGGTCCCAGTTCCTTCCTTTTTCAGCTGTAGGTTAGCATAAGTCTCGTCTTTCTCTCCAGGGCTCAGTTCTTTCCGGGCTCAGCTGCTCTGCTCGCTCCATAAGGTCAGCTGTAGTCCATCAGGCTCTCTCTCTTCCCAGGGCCTCTGCCATGTCTATGGAGCTGAGTCTAAGAAGCTGTCTCTATTCCTCTGTGTTCTTCTCCTGTGTTTACTTCCCAGGGCCCCAGCATCAAAACTACAAACTCCGTGTTCTCTTTCTCCATGTATTTATTTCCTGAGGCTCCAGGATCAGAACTCCAACTTTCTCCCCTGCCCTCATTTTCTTTCTTAGTCCCTGCCCACTAAGAGGGTGGGGACTCAACAGCCTATTGACATGGCCAAATCAAAACCTTTATCATAATTTTTAAAAAATGTATTTTATTTCTCTCCCCTTCCCCCCACCGTTGTCTGCTCTCTATGTCCATTCACTATGTGTTCTTCTGTATCTGCTTGCACTGTCAGGTGGCACCAGGAAACGGCATCTCTTCCTCGTTGCGTCATCTTGCTGCATCAGCTCTCTCTGTGTGCGGTGCCACTCCTGGGCAGGCTGTGCTTTTTTCACGCTGGGCGGCTCTCCTTGCAGGGTGCACTCCTTGCACGTGGGGCACCCCTATGCGGGGGCACCCCTGCATAGCACGGCACTCCTTGCACGTGGCAGCACTGCGCGTGGGCCAGCTCACCACACGGGTCAGGAGGCCCTGGGTATTTTTATTTAGTTAGTTAGTTAGTTTTTTGTGTGTTTTTTTTCTGTTTTTTAGGCCCTGGGTATTGAACCCTGGACCTTCCATATGGTAGGTGGACACTCTGTCATTTGAGCCACATCCACTCCCTTTATCTTAATTGAATCAAGTAAAAGTGAAAACTCTGAATCTAATACAATTTAATATGCCCAGAGAAACAGACCAGTTTACAAACACAATCCATATCTATTTTTAGAATTCATAAACAATGTCAAACTACTATACCAACTTAACTTCAGTAATACACATAAATTATGTTCCTATAACCCTCCATTCCCACACCTTTATGTAGTTCTTATCACCAATTACATATTTATACGTTTTGAGTACAAAGACCATTGATCTATTACAGTTTATGCCTTTTAGATCCTGTAGGAAGTGAAAAGTGGAGTTACAAATAAAAAATACAATAGTACTGTTACTTATATTTACCCTTGTTGTTTTCTTTACCAGAGAGCTTTATTTCATCATGTCGTTTCAGCTAATTATCTAGTTGTCCTTTTCTTTCAACCTGCAGAACTCCCATCAGTATTACTTGTAGAGCCAGGCTAGTGATGCTGTAATCCCTCAGCTTTTGTTTATCTGGGAATATCTTTTTAAAAGACAGTATTGGGAAGCAGATATGGCTCAAGCAACTGGGCTCCCATCTACCATGTGGGAGGTCCAGGGTTTGATTCTTGGGGCCTCCTGGTGAAGGTAAGCTGACCCGAGCAGGGAGCTGACACAGTAAGATGATGCAACAAAAGAGACAAAGGAGAGACAGTAAAGGACACAGCAGCCAGGGAGCTGAGGTGCTGCGAGAGACTGAGCACCTCTCCCCTACTCTGGAAGCTCCCAGGATCGGTTCCCAGTGCTCCCAAAAGAGAACACAAGCAGACACACAGAAGAATGCACAGCAAATGTACAAAGAGAGCAGACAAGGAAGGGGTGGGGTGGGGGAAATAAATAAATCTTTCTTCTTTTTTTAAAGAAAGAGTATTGCCAGGTATAAAATTCTTGTTTGGCAAATATATCATCCCACTGCCTTCTTGTTTCTGTGATTTCTAATGAGAAATTGGCACTTAATCTTACTAAGGCTCCCTTGTACCTGACATGCTGCCTCTCTTTAGGCTTTCATAATTCTCATTATCTTTGGCATCCAGTGGTTTGATTATAACATGGCACAGTGTGGATCTATTTGGGTTTATCCTGTTTGGAATTTGAACATCTTGGATATATATATTCATGTTTTTCAGTAAATTTTGGAAGTTTTTAGCCATTGTTTCTTTGAATATTCTCTCTGGCCCTTTCTCTCTTTCTTCTCCTTCTGGGATGCCCACGATGCAGATATTAGTATGCTTGATGGTGTCCCTCAGATCCCGCAGGCTCTGTTCACTTTTCTTCATTCTTTCTCCTTTCTGCTCCTCAGACTGGATGATTTCAATAGTTGTGTGTGTGTGTTTTAGGTCGTGGTACCCAGGGAGGGTCTTTTTTTTTTAAATTAATTTATTTTTAATGTTACATTAAAAATATATGAGGTCCCCATTTACCCCCCCACCCCCCTCACCCCACTCCTCCCATAACCACAACCTCCTCTATCATCATGGGACATTCACTGCACTTGGTGAATACATCTCTGAGCACTGCTGCACCACATAGTCAATGGTTCACATTACAGTTTACACTCTCCCCCAGTTCACCCAGTGGGCCATGGGAGGACAGTGTCCAGTAACTGTCCCTGCAGTACCACCCAGGACACCTCCAAGTCCTGAAAATGCCCCCACATCACATCTCTTCTTCCCATTCCCATCCTCAGCTGCTACCGTGGCCACTTTCTCCATCTCAGTGTTACATTACTTCCACTACTAATCACGTTAGTTCCAGAATAGAGTATCAGTAAATCCACTCTAATCCATACTCTATTCCTCCATTCTGTGGTTGGCTATGTCCACTCCACCCCTCTATCAAGAGGGTGCCTCAACTCCACTTGGATGATGGATGCAATTCTCCTGTTTGCAGTTGTAGGCACTTTTGGCTCCCTGGAGTGGTGGTTGACCTTCTTCACCTCCCTGTTAGTTGGCTGGGGTAAGTCCAATAAACCAAAGGGTAAGAGTTACAAGTCTGTTGAGGTCAGGGCCTGGCTATCACATGGACAGTCCAGAGATTCAGGTCCCCCAAGTATACTCTAAACCACAGCGCCCATCACAGGTCCAGGAAAAATGACAGGAGAGGCTTGTTAACAAAGATCACACCTGAGTACAATTCCATCACACTCAGGACCACAAACTCCAAAGTAGGACCAACTGACATGGCGCTGAAGTCCATCTGCCATGACTACAGAACCTGTGGGTCTCTGTAGCCCTCAGAAGAACCAATACCTGGGGTTGTATCTACTTTAGCAGTCTCTGGGACTCTGCTGAGGTGTGCATAAGGGTGACCCCTCTGATGACCTCCCAGCGCTTTTTTGGAGACTCATAGCCATATAAACTCATTTGTCCTTTCCATTTCCCCCTTTTATTAAGGGTCAAAAAGCATTTTTAACTCCTGATATTACATGTAGGCTGAGATATTCTGCTGGTCTGAGTTGACCCTTTTATTCAAGGTCATTCTCCAGCCACATCATCAGCTGGTACTTGGTAGTAATCCCTCAGTGCCAGGGAAGCTTATCCCTGGGAGTCATGTCCCACGCTGGAGGAGTTTGGCTTCGAGACTGGCCACATTTGAGCAATATGGAGGCTCTCAGGAGGTAACTCTTAGGCACCCTGCAGCTCTAGGCCTAGTTATTATTTCAGGCCCACAGGCCTACAAGCATAGTCATTATCATTAAGGGCTCATTTTTGGACCATCCTTCCTTATTAGTCTTAGCCATTGCACTCAGAGAATTGTTGCTGTTCCATTGGGGAATGCAAAAGAGCTCCCCCGGCCACAACTCAGCACTCTCCCAGCCATTGTTCCCAACTGTAATCATTATGAAAATATCCAAACATTTTTATGCACCCCGCACATATGCCCTGGAGAACTCCCTCCCAACCATGCACCGCCCCACCAATAACACCCCACACCACTATTCCTCTCCCACCACCATTGAATCCCTGTGTGGTCCAAAACCTCCCTGAAAATGAAGCCCAATATATTGCCAGGTTCCATTAATAGTAAAATGGGATATATTAATGGGTTTAGAGGTTAGATATAGCATACTAATTTAGAAAAATTAAAGTAAAAATAAATTGGGGTATCAAAAAATTAAAAAATGAAAAAGCTTTGTTTTTGATGTTTTGCCTTCCATCACTGCAGTAAGTATTGCCCGGTATGCACATTGGCAAGGTAACTTCCGTCTCTTCCTCAGGTCTTCATCCTTTCTTTTTCTTTTTCTTTTTTTTTTTTTTTCCTAATTATTAAGCTTGTCTTCACAAAAGTTTTAGACCACAGTAATTCATATATACAATATACAGTATTCCCACATATTCAATATCGGACACTTTGTCCCTTGCCCAGCAATAATATTTTTACATGTTCATACCATATTTACTGCAACTGATGTACAGATATTGAGACAATAGCTTTCAAACAAGGTTACACTTGGGTTTGCATTATGGTCTATATTTTAGACTATACAATTTTCTAAATTTTTAGTTATCTTTTGTTTTACATTATGATTTACATTTTAGCCTATAAGCCCCTATACATTTTGGGGTATAATTTAACATGTCCTATATCCATCCTTGCATAATCTTGTGGAACACTTCCATTGCCCCACAGGTACACTGATTCCCCCTATTCAATACCTCTTTCCCCCTCCCCTCAGGGCCCACAGTGACAATCATTGCTTGAAGGGCCATGTTCAGAGATACTTGCAACACTGTTTGATTTCAATAGTTTTCACTTCAAGTTCTCTAATTATTTTTCCTGCCAGTTCCAATCTGCTGTTGAACCCCTCTTAGAAAATTTTAATTTATTTGTTGTCATCTTCTATCTTGTTTGGATCCTTTTTTATAATTTTCACCTCTCTATTGATATTTTCTCTGTGTTCATCTATCATTTTCCTGATTCCCTTTAATTCTTTGCCCATGTTTTCCTTTAGCTCTTTGAGTCTATTTAAGACCTTTTTTTTTAATTTTAAGTCTTTGTCTGGAATGTACTAGAGCTGATCCTCCTCATTAATGATTTCTAATGCTTTAATCTTCTCTTTTGCCCAGGCCATTGCTTCTTTTGTAATCTTTTGTTGAAACCTTAAAATTTTGCTATTTTAGTGGGTTATCTTTGGAATTTAGAGCCTGAGGTATCTGTTCCTGAAGACTGTATCCAGCTAGAGCTTGCCTTGAAGGTCAGGAGTCAACAAAAACAACAAACAAATAGAAGATGGGAAAAGGAAAACGCCTTTCCCAGACTTTGCTGATTGACCTGTGCAAGTGCTCTCCTTCTGGGCTCATCCACAAAATGAGTTGGAAGAATAGCTCGAGACCAAGCCTGGGGGCCTCGCTGGTCCTATCTGTCTTCTCCTGAGCATGTGCTTGTGGCCTTTGGAGTCTCATTTCCACAGAACATCCCCTCTTCCCTAAGAAAGTTTCCTCCCAGCCCTGGGAACTGCACTGCATGTCCTACCCCGTGCCTCAGGCAGCACAACCCGACTGCTCTCCCACGGCTTTGCTGGAGAGCTCTGGGAGCCTCCTTCTATGTGCAGGGGAGTTCTGGGGTGGCAGCTCCCTCAGGCCACCACCAGACAGACTGGGCCAGACAAGCTTGCTCCAAGTCTATGCATGAGGGTGACTCCTCTCCATCTGGATATTGGGACCAGGAACCCTCACGAGTAGCCGTGGGCCAATTACGTGGAGCCGGGGAGGGAACGGAGCAGGGGCCAGCCGGGCGGCAAGATCTTACCGCCTTCAAGTTGCCTTTTTCTTTATCTGGCGCTTTCCCTGTTGCCGCCATCATTTATCTGTTTTCTGCAGCTTTTAGAAAGGTGCTTCTGCCAGTTCTTGCTGGTTGTTCAAAGCTTCTCTGGGGGTATGGAGCTCTGAAGAGCCTCGCTCTGCCATCCTGACTGGGGCAAGGGCCCAGAACTCCGTATCACAGCCTCGCTGCTGCCACTCCTGCCCTCACCTAGTGTGTTGTCACCTAAAACTTATTTTTAAATATAAACTGGACCACTTCTCTCACCTCCTTCAACCCTCCAGTGGTTTCCCTTATTTTTAAATTTTTAACGGTTGAAATATAACATGTATAATAAAGTGTACAAAACATGTATATGCCTCTATGAATTTTTTACATGTGTCTACACTCATGTAACTACCACTTAGATCAATAAAGAACATTACCAATACCCCAAATGTTCCTCATGCCCTGCTCCCAGTCAATATCTCCCAAAGGTAACGGCTTATTCTTCTGTAATCACCACCAATTAGTTTTGTTTGTTCTTTTTTTGTTGTTGTTAAACAACTTTATTAAGATATAATTATATTCACCCAATTAATGTGTACAATTCAATGATTTTTAGTATACTCACAGATATGTGCAGTTATCACCATAATCAACTTTAGAACATATTCATCACTTCAAAAAGAAGTCCCTTTAGCTATCACGCCTTCCCCAAGCCCTAAGCAACCACTAGTCTACTTTCTGTCTTTATGGAGCTCTCTATTCTTGACTTACATATGAAAGGAATCATATAATATATGGTCACTTGTGACTGCCTTCTTTCACTTGGCATAATGTTGTAAAGATTCAGTTATGTTGTTACATGTATCAGTACTTCATTTTTTTATGGCTAAATAATATTCCACCAAATGAACACACTGCATTTTGTTTATGCATTCACAAGGGATGGACAATTGGGTTGTTTCCATCTGTTGGCTATATGAATAATACTGCTATGAACACTCATATTCAAGTTTTTGCATGGGCATGTTTTCATTTCCCTTGAGTATATACATGGGAGTAGAACTGTTGGGTCATATAACTCTGTTTAATCATTTGTGGAACTGCCAGGGCTGTTTTTCAAAGCAGCTACACTTCACTTCATTTTCAAAGCATTTACATTCCCCCAGCACAGTATAAGAATTCCAATTATTCCACATCCTTGTCAGCACTTGCTCTTATTACATTTTAAAATTCTAGCCATAACAGTCAGCCTGAAGCCATGTTTCATTGTGGTCTTGATTTGCTTTTCCCTAATGACTAATGATATCAAGCATCTTTTCATGTGCTTATTGGCCATTTATACATCTTCCTTGGAGAAATACCTATAAGGATCCTTTATCTATTTTAAAATTTGTTTTTTTGTCTTTACGTTATCAAGTAGTAAGGAGTCTGTATATATTCTGGATATAAATCCCTTATCAGATATATGATTAGCAAATATTTCCTTCCATTTTGGGAGTTGCCTCTTTTTTTTTTTTTTAAGATTCATATTATTTATTTCTCCCCCCTGCCCCCATTCCCCACATTGTCTGCTCTCTGTGTCCATTCACTGTGTGTTCTTCTGTGTCTGCTTATAATCTCATTAGGTGACTTCCGGAACCAATCCTGGGACCTTCTGGAGTGGGAGAGAGGTGATTACTCTCTTGCGCCACCTCAGCTCCCTGCTCTGCTATGTCTTACTTTCTGTGTCTCTTGTTGTGTCACCTTGCTGCACAAGCTCTCCACGTCAGCTGGCACTCCTGCATGGGGCTGCGTTCCCACATGGGCCGGCACTCTGCATGGGCCAGCTCGCCCTCACCAGGAGGCCCTGGGCATCAAACCCTGGACCTTCTATACGGTAGATGGGAGCCCAATTAGTTGAGCCACATCTGTTCCTTTTTTATATGGTGTCCTGTGAAGCACAAAAGTTTTGAATTTTGCTGAAGTCCAGTTTATTTTTCTTTTGTTGCTCATGCTTTTGTTGTCTATCTAAGAATCTCACCCGCTCTTGATCTTCATATAAATGAAGATTTTGGTACCAGAAGAGTGGGGTCCTGCTATTGCAAATACCAAAAATGTGGAAACAGATTTGTGATTGGGTAATGGGTAGAGGCTGGAAGAATTGTGAGGTGCTTAAAAGGCCTAGATTGCTTTGAGGAGACTGTTGGTAGAAATATAGAGACTAAAGATACTTCCAATGAGGCCTGAGACAGAAATAATGAATGTTTAATTGCAAACTGGAAGAAAGATGACCCTTGTTTTAAAGTGGCAGAGAACTTGGCAAAATTGAGTCCTGATGTCAGACGGAAGGCAGAATTTGAAAGTAATAAGCTTGAATATTTAGCTAAGGAGATTCCCAAACTAAATGTGGAAATCGCCATCTGGCTTCTCCTTGAAGCTTATAGTAAAAGGTGAAAGGAAAATGATGAGCTAAGAACTGAACTCCTAGACACAAAGAAACCAGAAATTGATGGTTTTGAAAAATCTGTGTTTCTGGAAAGCGAGTCTCCAGAAAATAGTGCTCCATGTGAGGACTTAACTGAACGTGGAACTTAGCCATTTTAGTGCAACTCAGGATTGGAAGGGCCATTAACCAGGGAGGATCTGTGGAAAGTCCTACTGTCTGATGGTTTGGCCCCCTGTGTAGTACATGCAAAACCGACAGGTTTTTTAAATAAGAGCTGTATGAATGGAACCACTGCCAGCCTGAACTAAATGAGACAGATTGAAGGAAAAATGACTTCAAAGACCGAACCATGGATGCTGAGATCTAGACCAAAGACATCTTCTTGGGTTAAGAGAGTGAGTCCACTCGTGTGTGGAAAGGGTGAGTGTGCCCTAGAGCTTGGAGAGGGGAGGCCTTCTCCCCCATTGCTCCGCAAGAGTATTACCACCTCAGGTTTCTCAGGTGACCCGGGGACTGCAGAGAGCCTGGCCTCCACCCCGATGCTTGATGAGGGTGGAATGTGAAGACCAAGGTCCACCCCCAAGTCCTCAGCATGTAGCTGCCTACATGACCTAAACATAAGTTAAAGGTTAACAACCCTCCCCAGGTTTAGATGGTATCATAAACTATTATCTTCCCAAAGCAGTAAATGTCCTTGGTAAATGTCCTTCCTGTGAACATAGTGAAAATATCACCCAACGCCATATGCACACTTCCCATAACCCTATTGAAATTCTGTTCTCAGACCCTATGGAATGTCCTTGTTCTGAAACCCTTAATATCACCCCTCATTTTCTCATCTCTTTGCAGAGCTCGATCTTCATTTTATGAACCATTACCTTTGGAGAGTCTCTCCTGTCCGTAAGTTCCAATAAAGCTTATGCCTAATTGCCAGGTGCATTCTTTGGTCTCACAGCCACACCAACTTGTGCCCTTCAGAGGTTGGGTTGGAACAATTGGCGAGCCAGCCAGGAAGACTGAAGGATCACTGGCAGTGGTGGGCATGAGCTCAGGGAAAGGAGAATCCATGGTGGAAATCCCAGGTTGGCCTATATTGTCAATGTGGGGAGGGGCAGCTGCCCTCTTAGATGAGTGAGGACCACTGAGAATATGGGGACACTCTAAAAACTCTGGCAGGTATGCTTGCTGTGCTGCAGCAGGTAGCAGAGTAGCTGCACTTAAATAAGGAAAAAGGAGACTACCAGATAGTAGTGGCCATAGTTTGGTCCCTGTTAGGAGCCTTGCAGGTGGCTACCAAGGCAGAAAAAGTGGCAAGGGCCTTTGTGCACCACTTAGAAGGAAATTAAAGTTAGAAAAGGATATGCACCGAGCACAGGCAGAGATGAAAGAGTCCATTTGTTTTGAAGTAAAAACTTTTTAGAAACTATACTTAAGAGTTAAGATTATTATATAGATGCCTTTATATTATAATACAGCAAAAGGATAATATCTGAAATTGCTATAATTGGGTGGATTTAGCCTAGACCTAATGTCCTGATGTAATCTTACCTTTGTTTATGGTTACTTCAGGTCTAGCCTCACCTTGCATATGTTTGCTATAGTAATGGCAATTCTAAACTGAACTTAACCTTTACTTATATTTATTTCAGGACTGGCCTCACCTTTGTAATGGTAATTACTCTAGTTTCCCCTGTTTGTACCCATGACAACTTCTGCTCCCCATGACTTGGAGGAAGGCAAATTTGAGACACCCCTGTCTCCTGTTCTTCCACTGGTGTTAAGAACCCTGCTTTCTCTCATGTCCATGCAGATGTGGACTCCAATTTACCTACTCTGGGCAAGAGCTCAGAGGGACTCCACAAACTTTGCGGAAGACTGCTGCTTGGCGGAATCCTTGGCCCTCAGGGTTGGACATCCACTCTTCTAGCCCAGCAGTTGCTGGAGTCCTGTTGTCTCTGAGGACTGTGGAGTACGGGACTGCCCACCCCAAGCATCAGGAATCCTGAATGAGATAAACCAGTTTTCCCGGAGACTTCAGTGACCTCAGTGAGTACACACTGGAATTAGTGTTGCCTACCTGAGGCCTGTCAAAATGAAGTGGGAAATAAGCAAAGCTCTGAATTAAAGGAAAATTATGTAGATTGTATTTTAAAGCATTGGGAGAAATTTGGTTATAAGCCAATAACTAAAAAACAAACAAAAATCCTTGTGCAAATTTGCGTGGTCACAGTGCAGACTAGGTCAATTAGAAAATGCCTTCACAGAGATCTTCGGAATATGTTATTTTACAGTTAAACTTATTTTGTAAGAGAATGAAAATTTTAAGTAACATTAGTGAGTTGTGTGTTTTGTGTTTAACGCACAACTGTTAGCCCCCTGTTTGCTCAGTTTACATCTTCCTATATCAGGAAGGTAATATCAAACAGACAAATGAAAATTCTTAAAAAAAAAAAAAAGAAAGAAAGCTCTAACTTTCTGGAAAATGGCAGGCTAGAAAGACATGGGACTCTCCTCTCTCTCAGAAAAATAGCTAGAGGCCTAGAAAAAAATCTTCTAGGGTTTAGGATACCAGGGGAATGCTGGACTCTGCCCAGAAGAGAGAGGGACAAAGGAAAAGAATTGCAACAGCAAAACTGTGAGTTAAAAGAGGCAGCTGCCACTGCCGGCGCCCTCCTCCACACTGAAAACACTTGAATACTCAGGCCTCTGGGCCGGTGGCTACAGGAAGAGGAGGCCCCAGGAATCTACCTCCCCAGGAAAGGGAAGAGAGAGGGACACAGCCTAAGCCTGACTCAGCTACTGACCCACAGGCTTGGTCTGCTGTGCCCCGCGAGCCCATCCAGGCTGGGTGGGGCCAGGTCATTGTTTGTCCTGGAGCCTGCTCAAGACTAAAGAGATCTGGGACTAAGGAGATCTGACCCTCTCAATCTCCCTCTCTACTAAACAGGACTGATTGTTGAGAACAGAGAGGGAAGTGGAATTATTTTCTACCTAGGAAAATGGAGGAGGCTGCCAGCAAAGGTTGTAGAACTGTCTCTGAGAAAGTTTGAATTACAAGTCGCTTAGCCTCCAGGAAGGAACCTTAGCACATTGATCCAGTCCATGCTGCAGCAAACACACTCCAACCAGGCTTTGAACTGAGAGGGCTGGCAAAGAGTGCCATCTGCTGGCATACCAAGGAAATGCATGTCAGGAAATTAAAAGTAAAGAAGAAAGAAAGGCTTTTTCTGGCCTTTATAGCTTTCCTCCCCAAGGCCCTAGGAAGTGGGTCTGCAACCCATTACTGACTTCAGAGCCCAGTTTTGATTATTTAACAGGGACAACCCTAAAGACCCAGGTTGAACGAAGAATCAAAGAACAGCAGTAACACACAGCCATCCACCACTAAATCCCTATGAAAGAGAAATTAGCTTCTGAGTAAACTCACCATCCTCATCAGATGCCTAGACATCAGCAACAAATTTTGAGCCATACTAAGTAAATGCAAGACATGGCCCAAGAAAAGGAATATACCAAAGACCCAGAGGAGATGCAGGATTCAAAACAACTAGTTAATGAGATGCACACAAATTTCCAAAATCAAATTAATAAGTTGAAAAACAATATGGCTAAAGAAATAAATGACATCAAGTAGACGTTGAGCAAGCACAAAGAAGAATTTGAAAAGCAGAATAGAAAGGTAACAAAGCTTTTGGGAATGAAAGACACAATAGGTGAGATCAGAAACACATTAGATTCTCCTACTTGCAGTTGTAGACTTTCTTGGTTCCCTGGTGTGGTGGTTGACCATCCTCACCTCCCTGTTAGCTGATCTGGGTAAGTCCATCGAACCAGAGAGTAGGGGTTGCAACTCTGCTGAGGCTCAGGGCCCAGCTGGCACAACTGCAAGCAGAAGAATCACATCTATCAGCCATGTGGGATCTAAGCCCCCTCTTGATTTAGAGGTGGAGTGGACATCACCATCTCAGGGTCCATAGGATGGAGAAATAAAATATGGATTAGAGTGGACTTACTGGTTTTCTACTACTATGGAACTATTGTGACTCTAGCAATGGAAGAAATTATATTATTGATGTGGAGACAGTGACCACAGGAGTTGCTGAGGGCAGGGAGAGGGAAGAAGAAGGGTGATATGGGGGCATTTTTGGGACTGAATGATACTGCAGGACAGATCCAGGACATCATATATCTTGCCATACCCCACTGAATGGACTGGGTGAGAGTGTAAACCTCAGTGTAAATTATAATCCATGCAGTATAGCAGTGCTCCAAAATCTATTCATCAAATGCAATGAATGTGCCACACTGATGAAAGAGGTTGTTGATGTGGGAGGAATGGGGATGGGTAGGAGTGGGGTATATGGGAACCTCTTATATTTTTTAATGTAATATTTTGTGTGATCCATGTATCTTAAAAAAAAGACAATAAAAATAAATAAATTTTTAAAAAGTAAAAAAACCCAGCAAAACAACAAGAAAAGTGTTATTGAGTAAATTACCCAAAGTAGCAAATTTTGGGGAAAAAAAACACATTAGAGGGAAGTGGATGTGATAGAGCCCCCGCCTGCTGTATGGGAGGACCCAGGTTTAAATGTAAAAAGTTACACGAGACACAAAAAGCCATTATATATTAATAAAAGGAACAATACACCAGGAAGATATAAGTCATAAATATCTATGCACCTAACCAGGGTGTCCCAAAATATAAGAGACAAACTCTGGGAAAACTGAAGAGAGAAACAGACATCTCTAAAATAATTGTTGGAGACTTCAACACTCCACTCACATCCATAGATAGAACAACTGGACAGAAGATCAAAAGGGAAACAAAGGACTTGAACAGTAAGATAAACAAGTTAGACCTAACAGACATATACAGAATGTTGCACCCAAACTCAGCGGGTTATACATTCTTCTCCAGTGCCCATGGATCTTTCTCCAGGATAGACCACATATTAGGTCACAATGCAGCTCTCAAATATAAAAAGATTAAAATTATACAAACCACCTTCTTAATGGAATAAAACTGAAAATCAATAATAGACAGGAAAGAGGTAAATGTGCAAATGTGTGGAGGCTAAACAACACACTCCTAAATAATCTTCCTCTTTCTAAAGAAGAAATTGTAAATGAAATTAGTAAATATATTGAGACTAATGAAAATGAGAACACAACTTATCAAAAGTTATGGGATACAGCAAAGGTAATCTTGAGAGGGAAATTTATAGCTGTAAATACCTATATTAAAAAAGAAGAGCTAAAATCAAATATCTAACTGAACAACTACAGAAGCTAGAAAAAGAACAGTAAACCATTCCCAAAGCAAGTGGAAGGAAAGAAATAATAAAGATTAAAATAGAAATAAATGAAATTGAGAACAAAAAAAAAAAAAGAGCAAGAGAAAAAATCAACAAAACTAAAAGCTAGTCCTTTGAAAAGATCAAGAAAATGGAAAAATCCCTAGCTAGACTAACAAAGAAAAAAAGAAAGAAGATGCAAAAAATAAAACAAAAATTGAAAGGTGTGAAGTTACAATTGACCCCACAAAATAAAAAAGGATAAGAGGATATTATGAGAAAATGTATGCCAATAAATTAGACAACCTAGATGAAATGGACAAATTCTTAGCAATGCACAAACAACCTACACTAATACTACAAGATATACCTATCACAGCTAAAGAAATTGAATCAGTTATCAAAAATCTCCCAACAAATAAAAGTCTTAGATCAAATGGCTTCACAGGTGAATTCTACCAAGCATTTCTGAAAGAATTAACACCAATCCTGTTTAAACTCTTCTAAAAAATTGAAGAGAAGGGAAAATTACTGAACACGTTATGAAGCCAACAGCACACTAATACCAAAGCCACATAAAGACATTACAAGAAAAGAAAATTACCTACCAAAACTCTAATGAACATAGAAGCAAAAATTCTCAACAAAATACTTGCAAACTGAAACCAACAGCATATGATATGATAAAAGGCACATATGAAAAACCCACAACCAACATTGTACTCAAAGGGGAAAGGTTGAAAGCTTTCCTTCTAAGATTGGGAACACGACAAGGATGCCCACCGTCACCATTGTTATTCAACATTGTACTAGAAGTTCTAGGGTAATTAGACATGACAAAAAAAGTAAAGGCATCCAAATAGGAAAAGAGGAAGTAAAACTCTCACTATTTGTGGATTTAGAAAATTCTCAAATGTCTTCTACAAAGCTACTTGAGCTAATAAACTAGTTCAGTAAAGTGATATGATACAAGGGCAATACACAAAAATCAGTAATGTTTTTGTACACTAGTAATGAACAATCTGAGGAGGAAATCAGGGGGGAAATTTCGTTTACAATAGCAACAAAAAGAGTCAAATACCTAGGAATCTATTTAACCAAAGAAGTATAGGACCTATATGCAGAAAACTACAAAACAGTGCTAAAAGAAATCAAAGAAGATGTAAACTAATGGAAAGGCATTCCATTTTCATGGATTGGAAGACTACATATTGTGAAGATGTCAATCCCGCCCAAACTGATTTATACTTTCAGTGCAATACCAATCAAAATTCTCACAGCCTACTTTACAGAAATAGAAAAAGGCAATTACCAAACTCATTTGGAAGGGAAAGTGCACCCAACAGCCAAAAGCATTCTAAAATAGAAGAGCAGTGTGGGAGGAATTTCACTGCCTGACCTCAAATCATATTACAAAGCGACAGTGGTCAAAACAGCATGGTACTGACATAAAGACAGACACATCAATCAGTGCAACAGAATTGAGAGTCCAGAAATAAACCCTCATCTCTATGGCCAACTGGTTTTCAACAAATCTACCAAGTCCATGTTAATGGAACTAAACAGTCTCTTCAACAAATGGTGCTGGAACAACTGGATATCTATAACCAAAAGAATGAAAGAGGACCCCTTATCTCACTCCTTATTCAAGAATCAACTTAAAATGGATGAAAGGTCTAAATATAAAAGCCAGGACCATAAAACTACTAGAAGAAAATGTAGGGAAACATCTGAAAAGACCTTGTAGTAGGTGGTGGTTTCATGGATCTTACACCCAAAGCATGCACAACAAAGTAAAAAATAGATAAATGGGACCTCCTCAAAAGTAAACATTTTGTACCTCCTAGGACTTTGTCAGAAGAGTGAAAAGGCAGTCAACTCAATGGGTGAAAATATTTGGAAATCACATATATCCATGATATATAAATATATATCCATGATATATAAAGACATGTTACAACTCAACAATAAAAAGACAACCCATTAAAAAATGGCCAAAGACTGAACAGACATTTGTCCAAAGAAGAAATACAAATGGCAAAAAAAACACATGAAAAACAGTGAACATTACTAATAGATTTAGGGAAATGCAAATCAAAACTACAATGAAATATCATTTCACACCTATCAGAATGGTCACTATTAAAAAGACAGAGAAGTACAAGTGTTGGAGAGGATGTGGAGGGATAGGAACACTTATTCACTGTTGGTGGGAATGCAGAATGGTACATCCTGTGGAGGATTGTTTGGCAGTGGTGATGAATGCACAAGAAGTTGAATATAGACTTGCCACATGACACTGCAATACCACTACTGGCTATATACCCAGAAGGACTGAGAGCAGTGATATGAACAGACAGCTGGGGAAGTGGACATGGCCCAATGGATAGGGCATCCACCTGCCACATGGGAGGTCGGTGGTTCAAATCCCTGGGCCTCCTTGACCCGTGTGGAGCTGGCCCACGCGCAGTGCTGATGCGTGCAAGGAGTACCCTGCCACACAGGGGTGTCCCCCACGTAGGGGAGCCCCACGCGCAAGGAATGCGCCCCATAAGGAGAGCCGCCCAGCGCGAAAGAAAGTGCAGCCTGCCCAAGAATGGCACCGCACACACGGAGAGCTGACACAGCAAGATGACGCAATAAAAAGAAACACAGATTCCCGGTGCTGCTGATAAGGATAGAAGCGGCCACAGAAGAACACACAGCGAATGGACACTGAGAGCAGACAACTGGGGAGGGGGGAGAGGGGAGGCGGGGCGGAGAAGGGAAGAGAAATAAATAATCTTTAAAAACAAAAACAAAAACAAACAGACACCTGCACACTGATGTTCATAGCAGCGTTGTTCATGATTGTAAAAAGTTAGAAACAACTCAGGTATCATCAACAGATATGAATGGATAAACAAACAGTGGTCTATTCACACAATGGAATATTATGCAGCTGTAAGAAGAAATGAAGTCATAAAATATATGACAACCTGGATGAACCTGGAGGACATTATGTTGAGTGAAGCAAGCCTGACACAAAAGGACAAATATTGTATGATTGCATTACTATGAACTAAATATAGTGTGTAGCATATTGTATGATTCCATTTATATAAAATGTAAATATAAATTACCATATAAAGATGAAATTACATTAGTGGTTATGTGGGACTAGGGAAGGCATGCTAAGGGGTATGGAGGTTTTTTGGAATAATGAAATGGTTCTAAAATTTTTTGTGGTGATGAATGCACAACATTGTAATTATACTAAAAGCCATTGATTATACACTTTGGATAGATCATGCGGTAAGTGACTATATCTCAATAAAAAGTGCTTAAAAAATAAAGAAGTGTGTAAGAACTGCCAGAAATAGCAGCTATGTACAACAGGGGAAACATAGAGAGATTGATAGGTGAAGAATTATTATGATTGAAGTAATGAAAATGCTCTAATAATGATTGCAGTGATAAATGTACAACTATATGATTATACCAAATGACACTGATTGTACACTTTGGATAAACTGTATGCTTTAATAACATGTCTCAATAAAATTGATTTGTTTAAAAAAAACTAACTGGGCATCTTCTGAGTATGACAGAGATGACTTTATTATCTTGAAAAGTGGGTAAATAAAGAAACATGGGAAACGGACTTTGGCCCAGTGGTTAGAGCGTCCGTCTACCATATGGGAGGTCCGCGGTTCAAACCCCGGGCCTCCTTGACCCGTGTGGAACTGGCCCATGAGCAGCGCTGATGCGCGCAAGGAGTGCCCTGCCACGCAAGGGTGTCCCCCGCGTGGGGGAGCCCCACGCGCAAGGAGTGCGCCCGTGAGGAAAGCCGCCCAGCGTGAAAAGAACGAGCAGCCTGCCCAGGAATGGCGCCGCCCACACTTCCCGTGCCGCTGACGACAACAGAAGCGGACAAAGAAACAAGACGCAGCAAATAGACACAGAAAACAGACAACCAGGGGAGGGGGGGGAATTAAATAAATAAATAAAT
The DNA here is from genome assembly GCF_030445035.2 of Dasypus novemcinctus. NCBI lineage: Eukaryota > Metazoa > Chordata > Mammalia > Cingulata > Dasypodidae > Dasypus > Dasypus novemcinctus. The sequence goes on along the minus strand of NC_080698.1, from coordinate 50,828,842 downwards.
CTTTAAAAAAAAAAAAAAAGAAACAGATCAGGGAAGCAGATGTGGCTCAAATGATTGGGCTTTACTGTCTACTATATGGGAGGCCCTGGGTTCGAGTCCCGGAGCCTCCTGGTGAAGGCAAGCTGGCCTACATTGCGGAGAGCTGGCGAAGCAAGATGACACAACAAAGGGAGACGCAGAGGAGAGACAGTGAGACGCAGGAGACCAGGGAGCTGAGGTAGCTCAAGCAATTGAGTCACTCTCTCCCATACTGGAGGTCCTGGGATTGGTTTCCTGGTACCTCCTAAAGAGAAAGATGCGATGAAAAAGACAAGCAGACACGGAAGAAGACACAGTGACTGGACACAGAGAGCAGACAGCAAGCACAAAGAGAACAACAATGGGGCGAGAGAGGGGGAATAAAATGAAAAATAATTTTAAAAATTCCTAAAAAAAATCAGGTCAGTATTCCTTCCTGTTCTTCAGACTAAAGTACCTAGTGACTAAAAACAGTGGGGTGGGGGGGTGAGATGTATCTTCTTATAAAGGTGTTCAAGCTAATATATGAACACAAAACGGCGCATTTAGAATCTCACCACTGTGGGATACGGCTGAAGTCCCGGCTCTCTAGGTACTGAGAGTTAACGGCTGAAGTCCCGGCTCTCTAGGCACTGGGAATTAATGGCTCTTAACATAGGAGAGGGTGAAACCAGACCTGACGTGCCGCAGGAGGAAAGGACACACCACCCCTGCAGTCTCGCCACGGGTGGAACCTGAGTCTGCTCCCGCTTCCGGATCCAGCTGCTGTTTCTAACAGACGAGAGAGAGGAGCCTGCTGAACTGCATCCGCCATGCGCAGGCAGTCATGCCAGACTGTGGGAAACTCTCCTGGTCAAACAGCTCGGGTGCTTCACAGACACGCTGTAAGGAGCAGAAAGGGAGAATGGGAACCCAGAGACTCACAAAACATCAAAACATTTTAAAATGGGGGTTACTTCCGGAGGGAGACTCAGACAGGTGTGGGAGGGGCCTCTGGGACGGCAGGGAAAGTTCTATTTCTTGCCCTAAGTGATGGCTACAAGGAGTTTGCATTAAAATCATGCACTAAGTTATACATTTTAGTGTAGTCTTCTGTATTGTGTATTTTTTACAATAAAAATATTGTTAAAAATAAAGACAAGGCAAAAAAAAATCAAGATGACTGTGTTTAAAAAAAAAAGAATGTGGGGAAGCGGATGTGGCTTAAGCAATTGAGCTACCACCTACCACGAGAGGTCCATGGTTCAGTTGAGGTGCCTCCTAAAGAAGACAGCAGGTGGGCATGACGGCAGGTGCAGCAGGCTGACGCAGATACAACAAAGCAGGGGACGGAGGCGGCTCAAGAGCTCAGGCACCTCACCACATCGGAGGTCCCGGGTTTGGTTTCCAGTATCTCCTAAAGAAATAAGGAAGACAAAAAAATGAGGGGGGGGGGGGAGAGAGAAATAAAATAAATCTTAAAGAAAAAAAAAGAACATGGTGTCTTAAAAATACTTATTAAGTCATGGTGCCTAACTTCATTTGCATAAGACTAAAACTATCTCTTGGTGTTGCTATCGTGAGGACGAATATTTTCTCAGTAGCAAGAACCCTGGTCCATCAAACAGGCTAACAAACAATAGCCAGGTGGTTTCTATTAATAATGAACCATCTCAGGTCCTTGTCACCTGAGCTTGATGTCTACTTATATAACCTGTCTGCCTTCAGTGTAACAAAAGAAGTTTGAATGAAATGATTTCCAAGGTTTTTTCTAGCTCTGGAAGTCTAATTGTCATTCTCAGTTTATAAAACTGAAGCTGTCCTTTCTTGCATTTCAAGATAAATATATTCTCTCCTGTAATAAATTTAAATGCACATTTATAAAACATTTAACCTTCCAAAAGTACCTTTATCTGCTGTGATGTCTTCTCTGTGGGTCTCTTCCTTGACTGTTACTTATTCTTGGAAATATAAGTATCAATAACAAGCTGGTGAAATAAGTTGTAGTACAACCAAACTATGGATTTCTATGCTGTTATTTGAAAGGATGAGCTGGACCTATAGTATTGATATTGTATCAACATTTCCAAGATGAGAGAAAAACACAAATTTCAGAACAGTATCTAGTATGACAACATTGAGGTTTAAAAAAAATTGCATGGAAATCGTCACCTATATTAACATTAGTTTTCTCCAAAGAGTAGAATATGGTGGGTGGGGAAAACGTTATGAGACAAACAAGGGCATTTCAACTTTTCTGTTTGTGTACAGTTGCTTAAAAATGTTTAAATGTGAAGAATATAGTGCATTTGTAAAATGTACACCTTGATGAATTTTCACAGTGCTCCCAGATAATGAATCAGAACAGCCCAGAGTCCAGAAACCTCCTTGTGCCTCCTCCAGTCAGTAACTCCCACAAAGGCAACCACCATCCTTGTTTCTGTGTTATAAATTTTTTTTTGAGCAAGATTACTTCTCCAATACAAAACTTCAAAAGAAAAGAGCCTCAAAGCAAGGAGTTCATTTATTGATTTATTTTTGAGGTACCAGGACTGGGCATTGAATCCTGGACCTTGTGTGTGGGAAGCCAGCGCTCAACCACTGAGCCACATCAGCTTCCCTGAGTTAGTTTTCTCGTTTGTTTGCTTGTTTGTTGTTTTGTTGTTTAGGAGGCACTGGGAACTGAACCCAGGACCTCCTATGTGGGAAGCAGGCACTCAACAGCTTGAGTCACATCCGGTCCCCAGAGCTGATTTATTTACTCAACAACAGAAAGAGATAACTTACTTCAAGGACACAAAATTAGGAAAACAGATGTGGCTCAAACAGTTGGGCTCCTGTTTACCATTTAGGAGGTCCAGGGTTCAATGCCCAGGGCCTCCTGGTGAAGGCGAGCTGGCCCGTGTGCTGAGCTGGCCAACGCGGGAGTGCTGCCCCATGCAGGAGTGCCGGCCTGTGCAGCAAGACGACGCAACAAGAGAAACAGAGGAGAGACAATAAGGAGACGTAGCAGAAAAGGGAGCTGAGGTGGCACGAGAGATTGAGCACCTCTCTCCCACTCTGGAAGGCCCCAGAATCAGTTCCTGGAGCCGTCTTAATGAGAATACAAGGAGACACAGAAGAGCACGCAGCGAATAGACACAGAGAGCAGACAACAGGGGGTGGGAGGGGAGAAATAAATAAATCTTAAGAACAACAACAAGAAACAAAACACAAATTTAAAGGTTGGTCCCCAACTCCAAGGAGTTCACAGGGAAAAACAAAACTAAATGCCTAAGTAACAGGCCCCAGGTAGAAGTCGTCATCCAGTGGCACCCGGGCGGGGGACCGCTGGGCGAGGCTGAGGAAAATTTCACAAGAAAAGGAGGGCTCTCCGGGAGCAGCAAGTTCAAGGCAGGAGGGCCAGAAAGACACTGCGTGAGCCAGCACAAATGAAAACCAGCCCTTTAAGAAACCAGCCTCTGGGAGGGGCTGGATCAATCATTAATCGAATCCTCCCCGATCGGGTTCCTGGAGCCGCGTTTTATTTGCTAGCTGCGTGAAGAGGTCAAGGAAGTCACGGGGAAGCTCCCTGGCAGCTGCTGCCATGCAGGGCGCGGAACCCGGAAGGCCTTTGGTTAAGTTCAACCACTGCGAGAAACACATCTACGGCTTCCGCGTGCCCGAGAGCTGCCCCCTCTGCGGGCAGGCCGTGGGCTCCAGGAGGCTGGAGGAGGCGCCCGTTAGCATCTCGAATCCGTTCTCCAATGGGCATCAAGAAAAGTGCTCCTTCCTCCTCAGACCGACTCAGGGGACGTTTCTTAGGTACAGTCTTTTTTTTTTTTTTTTTTAAGTGTTAACGTTGAATTGTGCACACGTGTCCTTCTGTGGTGTCGCCAGAAGAATTTTCTTTTTCTAGCATGTGCTACAGTGTGAGGTTGGGAAAATGATTTCTCCATTGTTTTGACTTCAGATCCTGAGAGGCGGGCCTATTTGTTTCATAAAAATAGATGGCATGTGCACTCGTCTCCTGCACCCAGGAGTGCAAGAATGCATGGGGGTCAGAGCGGCTTTTACAATTTTAAGAGAGAAAAATCATCAGCCTGGAGATTTTCTACCCATAGACCTTGTGCTAAAAGGCCAAGTAGGAAAATTGACCAGCAGTGAATCTAATCAAAATATTATAATACTTTTCATAAGAAACTCTGATGGGCCAGTAGTTTGTAACTTCTGTGGCAAACAGGAACCTTGTACAGTGCCTGAAGAATGGACACTTAGGGCAAATTTTCCCTTTTATTAGAGAAGTTGTGGGTTTACAGAACAATCATGCATAAAATACAGGATTCCCATACACCACACCACCGCCAACACCTTGCATTGGTGTGGGATATTTGTTACAACTGATGATAGCACTTTTTTATAATTAGACTATTAATTAAAGCCAGGTGAAAAAGTTGAAGACTAGCCCTGGTCTATTTCATTTGCAGACACTCCCTTGGCTCTGATTAAGAAAGACTTTAGAAAGCAAAAGGGGGAGCGGATGTAGTTCAAGTGGTTGAGTGCCTGCTTCCCACATACAAGGTCCTGGGGGCAATCCCCAGCACCTCCTAAACCAACCAACCAACCAACAACCCCATTGGGGAGCAGATGTAGCTCAGCGGTTGAGCACCTGCCTCCCATGTATGAGGTCCTGGGTTCAATCCCCGGTAGCTCCTTAAAAAAAAAAACAACAACAAAAGAAAGGACTGTGCCTCCTCCTGGTTGTCCATGGCTTTACAGATGGAATTAGAACTGGCCCCATATAAGCCATGCTTTAAAAAGAACAAGGACGTTACTGAGTGATGGCTCATGCATTATTAAGTACGTTCCTGCGCTTCCTTACGGCTTGGTGTGAAGACCCCCCTGCCTCCCTCCTTGACATCTAACCCCCCCCTTCCACCCCTCGAGGTGCTGGTTTGGGATAGGAAGATCGGAGCTGAGACTCACTTTCTGCTTCTTCTCCTTGTGCCTCACCCTTGTCAATCACTTTCCTTGTGGGTCCCGTGAGGATGAAATGAACTGAAGGGTGTAAAAGGTGTTGGTAGAACTGTTGGGTGCTGAACCAAGTGCACCTCCGAGCCGTCCTCGGGGGTTACGGGTGGTGGAGCAGGACGCAGAGAAGACAGCGCAGGCTTTGGCGCCACGACACCCCTGCCTTCCAGGTAGGGCGCTCCTCCTGCCCAGCGCCACGGCCGCCCGAGGCCCTCCCTGCTTTAGAAGTCAGAGCGGGGCTCAGCCGCTGGGAGAAGGGGGTCTCCTTAGAGAAGGGCCGCCTGCCAGGGGCATCTCTCTGGGTGGTTAGGCTGGTTCAATCAGCAACCAGGATGCAAAGTGAGGCTCCCCAGAGGCCTCGCAGAGCCGTGGGGTTAGCAAAAGGGGTGTAAGAAATTCAACCAAACACGCATGATGATGTTTAGCCAACATTCTCCTTCCCTTCCTGTTCCTTTCATATTCAGCTCAGACCATAACTCTACAGCCTGGTGGGATCGTTGGTGCCACCTTAATCAGAATCAGGAAGCCCGGACCGTTTTATGAGACTTTCATTTGTGCTCACTCTGAGTCAACGACTGCTTGGATTCCAAAAGCTTTTGAGTAAAGCTGTTGAAATTCGGAATTCATTTTCCGTGACATTGGTTCATCCAACAGATCCTTACTGCACTGCTCTGGGTGGGAAGTGCTAGGGGTGCCCCATCACCCATGACATCTGCCGTGGCAGGTTTTCAGCGTGGCCCATCAGCATTTATTTACCTATGATATGGTGGTGAGACTGATAGACCAGGTCTCAACTCTGGCTGCTGGGAATAGGGGTCATTTGGCATCTGCAGCAGGGAGGTGGTGGTGGTGGGCTGAAACAGGCCATGTGTGTGGCAGTCTGATATTACTGACGAACTCCAAAAAGAGATACTGGATTATGTTTGTAAACTGGTCATTTCCTCTGGGCATATTAGATTATACTGGATTCAGGGGTTTACTTGATTAAGTAATCAGGCAAACCTCTGGTGCCAGTAGGGCATTCAGGGTGGGGACTCGGAGATAAAAGGCATGGCAAGACAGAGTTGTGGGTTCTTAATGTTGGAGTTTGATGCTGAAGCCTTAAGCTGGAGCCCCAGGAAGAGAGGAACACTGAGCCCAGGAAGAAACAAGCCCTGGGAAGGAAGGAACCCTGAACCCAGAGGGAAGCAAGACCCTGGAAGGGAGGAACCCAGGAAGCCTGAACCCTGGACCCTCACAGACGTTGGCAGCCATTTCACTCCAACACATGAAAATAGACTTTGGTGAGGCAAGTAACTTATGCTTATGGCCTGGTATCTGTTAAGTTCCTACCCCAAATAAATGCCCTTTATAAAAGCCAACCCATTTCTGGTATTTTGCATCAGCACCCCTCTGGCTACTACCAAATGCTTCAGCATCCTCCTGTCCCCTCAGGTGCTCAGGCCGGGATCTGCACAACCCCCAGCACAGTCCCCTGTCCACTAGACCTGCTAAGGCCTGCAAGTTCCAAATGATTTCCATCCTCTAATCCAAATGTCCAGACTCTCAGGACAGTCAAGAAAATACTGGTGGGCCAAGGTTCACTCTATGCTGTGAATGCCTGACTCAACTCACCTTGAGACAACTGCACTGATTTTGTACAAGAGAATCATCGAGGCTCCGCTCTAATTAGGTCAGGACCCCTCAGGGCTGCCACGCAAGGTTGTGCAGGTTGTAGACTGCACAAGAGCACCTGGCCCAGGGGTGGAGGGTGCTGAAACTCAGCCTGCGCTCCACTCACTAAACCAAGCGCCCTGTACAGAGCTTCACCCATAGAGCTGTACAAAGGAGCCTTACGAGAGGGATAGCCTGGATTCTGCCCCTACCATGTGCTTCTGTAACATTCTATGTGTTTTCCGTTCACTTATCAATCTATTAAGAACTTGTTAAACTAACACGAAAAGCTCTTCTTTGGATGTGAGTAAACTCCAAGGCAGGGGCATCGGCTTCTTCCCTGTTGTGTCTTGAGCCCTCGACAGCCCCATAGTTAGGGCCCAATACACTTCTGTAGGATGAATGAGAAATAACTGAAGGGAGGGAGGGAGCGAGGAAGAAAATGCCTGGTTTAGACAGGGGAACAGAGTGCAGTGATTAGCTTAGGGAGCTCTACACACAGCCCCTCACCAGTCACCTACGGTGGTTTTTCCCAGCGTCTTCCTCACCCTCGGCACCCCGGTCTCAGCAAGCTCAAAGGTGGCTGCAACAAGACAGCCGGGGGGAATTGCTCTAAAGAAGATGGGGCAGCCTTTTGTATCCAGCAGTTATTTGAAAGCCCAGGACTGCTGGTTTTCATGAGGTCACTGTGTTCTCTGAACCAAATATCCAGACTTGGAGCCTCGACAAAGGATCTTTTTAATTTAAAAAGTGCCTCTGATTTATTAGACGCCTATATGTGGCTGGCACTCATTAGGCATTTTGTTCTTATATCCAGCTTGCTAGGGGGCTTCTGAGAGTCCCATTTCACAGGCGTGGAAACTGAGATCAGAGGGAGTAGGTGACTTGCCCGACATCCCAGGGCTAGTGGGTGATGGCCTGGGATTGAACATAAATTATGCTGAGTTATTTATTTAATGGATAATTTCAGGAAATGAGGGCTGTCCAGGGAAAACAGGTGTGGCCACAGACTAGAAGACCAAAATGGGCTCTTCTAGGCTTGACAGTTCAGGTCCACTGAGATGCATTCAGGACAGGTGGCAAGGAGGAGTTCCTTCAGCGAGCCACCTGCAGGACAGGTAGTGGTGGGAAGGCGTCCTGCTGAATTTATGCTCTAGCTGGGCTGGCCCCCAGCCCACTCACCTTTAGTTCAGGTATTCCGAGAAAATCCAGACCGAGCCAAAGGAGTGTTTTCTATCTCAGATGTACTCTTTGCTCACGCATCCTGCGGACAGGGCTTCAGGGCGGTGGACTCTTCTGACGGTGGGTCCTGGCAGCAGCCAAGCAAGGAGGCCCAGAGCCCACCTCTTACTTTACATGTCAACTCTTCACAGCAAATAGGTGCAAAAGATAAAAACAATACCTTATTTCTTTCAGGGAGTATGATGGAAGGTCTGATCTTCATGTTGGAATTACCAACACAAACGGTGAGTGTGATTTCATACATAGGTTTTTAATTTTTAAAAAGCCCCACGATTTTCAGTTAGAGAGCAGGGTCTCTAGAGCAAATGTGATCATGGCTACTCTGAAATACACTGTTTTCTTTGTCCCCTGGGTTCTACCACTGTATGATGTGAGGTTTCACTACTCCCCAAAAGGAGAAATAACTTGCCTTTGGAGCAAGTTAATACTGCTAACAATACTACATGCTGCAAAGCTCTTTATGTTTTCTCACTTGATTATCCTCGCAATCCTATAAAGGTTTTTGCTTGTTTTTGACAGATGAAGAAACAGATGTCCAGAGAGGTTGAGTTACCCAAGACCTCATCTTGTATTTGACACAAACCCTCTCAGTCCCCAATTCTCTAAACAGCCCAATTCTCTACATAGTCAATAGCAGGGACTCAAGGAATGAAACAAGGGGATATAACGTTTTATGGTGTGCTGGGGCCTGCCGTGGGTCTGTCAAAAAAAATAAAGGCTGTGTGTGACAATTTAACCGAACAGCTTCTTTGGTCCTATTTACCTCTGAGGGTACAGAGCTTGTGACTCCTGCAAACCAGGAAACATCCTTGTCTGCAGGAAAGTGGGCTACATGCAGGAAGTAGTGGGCCTGGGAATGGTGAGTAAAGCCAGCCACGCGAGGATCTTATCACAGGCCTGGGTGAAATCTAATTACAAGAGAAACTGACTTTGGGAACAGAAATGTAGAAGTTTTTTTGAACTAGGATTTCCCTACTTGAGCAGTCAAATTTACCCCCCATCTTTATCAGTGGAAATTTACTGCTGATTTAAGGAAACACAATAGACCCATTTGTAAACAGAGAACTTGAACAAAATATTTGGAGATGACTATCCTGGCGCTTATTCTAGTTTCAGTTTCCTGGGGGCAACTTCACAGCTGAATAGCAGGTAGAACAAGAACTGGGCTTCCCTGAATGAAGCGCTTTGCTGAAGCAGAGGCTCTCTAAACCCCTCTGACCCAGCCAAGACCTCGCTCAAGCTCCTTACACAGCTGGCTGCCTTCTGCACTTAGCCAGTCCCAAGGAAGGACATTCTAGAAGATACCACAGGTCCATTGCTCTCCGACGGGAACCTGGGCACCTGCAAGTGCACCCTGGGCTCATATTTTGTGAGGTTAACGAGGGGGCTGCTGTCGTTTTCTGATGTGCGTTTCCCCTTGAATCCTTTGGTTTCTGTCTGCAGGGGTTGTGTACAATTACAACGTACACGGGGTTCGCCGTGATGAAGCCGGGTGGGAGCAGAGCCTGAGTGTCCCGTTACTGCAGCCTAACATGTTTGGACTGGTGGACCAGTGGGACAAGTACCTGGACGAGTTCTCAGCCTCGGGGGCCTGGCTGCCCCACAGGTACTGGCCCCCAAGACCACTCATTCATCACGCAGGTGTGGTCACTGCATGACCCCTGCCCAGGGCCGGTTTTAAACGGCCAGCTTCATACTGATACTCTTAATAGAATTTAACCGGGGTTGAATTACTTTGGATTTTCTGGGAAGGTGAGTCAGCATAAATTTACATTAAAAAAATCGTAGCAGGTTAAGAGCTGAAAGAACCATAACCTAGAGCTCTATTTAGTTATTTGAGCAGGTATTTTTCACATATTTAACATATATAAGCCACAGTATTATATTCCCTTAGAATAAAAAATTTTTTAAAGACTATGTTCAAAATGTAAAAGGATTTTAGAATTTAAAGCTGTTTGCCAATTTTGAAATGGCTTGATTTCACAAGTCCTCTGTCCCCCAACACTTTAAATGTATAGTCCACGTGAGGTTTAAAATGGTTTTAAGGCTTCCCTTGAACTATGTTTAGACACTGTTACTGAGCAAAGGCTCGTTGCTCAGAAGTCAATGTCATGACATTGGGATTTTGAGGAAAGAAAGAGCTTTAGAGCTTTAACACAAGGTCAACTGGCATGGAGATAGGATCCCCGGCTCAAATCTGTTTCCCCAAGTCTAAAGAGCTTAGGGTTTTTATGGATTCCAACAAAGGCAAGTGGAGAGTGATGCCACTTAAGTTGGCAGGCGCTGATTGGCCAGGTCTCAGTTATGGCCACCAGGGAGTGTGCCAGCACAGCTGAGAACCCTTGAAAACCGACAAAAGCCAGCTGGGGCAAACTTTTGTTACAGGTTGCCACAGAGTTGTAAATCACTCAGTTAACAGACCAGAACAAGTAGAGGAATGGAAATAAGCTAAACAACTGGCTGTGAGTGAGGGGCAAGGAAGGCATCTGGTTACAGCAATACTACTGCTGTAGAAGTCAAGAGAGGTTCAATAATTGCGTAAGGAAAGGTCAGGACTCAATAATAATTTCGGGAAGGAAAAAGGAATTTATTTATGACTGGCGAGGCTCAGAGCTTCTCCATTCAATATTCAAGCCCTGAATAAGATTTTCGAGTTCCTTTTATACAGAGGAAGAGTTAAATGGTCTTCTGTTTCAGTGCTCAATAAGTATGAATTAACACACATCTCCCACATCCTAGGTAAGCTTTTAGCATGGACTTCATACTTTCTAGGTAAGCTTTTAATGCTTTCGGTTTGCATTTTCCCTGAATATTTAAAGCTTATAGTTTGCATTGCTAAATTGTTTCTCTGGGGACTGGAGTTGTTGCCATGGTTACCAAGGGCGGGACTGCTGCTCTCACTGTCCCACACGCACAGCTCAGGACACACACAGCTCAGGTTATCTACGAAGAGATGAGCAGCCCCCCCACCCTTAGCTTATAGCATTATGATCCCCTCAGCTAATATAAATTACAATAATCAATAAATCCACTATAGCCAGCAGTTCCAGTGCCTCTGTTGAGGAAGCAGAGAGATTCAATGATTGCATATGGAAGGCCAGGACGCAGTAATAATTTTGGGAAGGAAAAATGTATTAATGACCGGCTGGGCTCGGAACTCTTATTGAAAACCCTGAGCCCCAAATAAGATTCTTGGGTTCTTTTTATAAAGAGGAGGAGCCAAATGGTGCTTTGAGTTAACATATATTTCCCACATTCCTGGTAGGCTTGAATTAACATATTTAGTTTGCATCCTCCCTGAATATTCAAAGTCTATAGTGCTTACATTGTTTAATTGGCTTTCTGGGATCACAGTGGTTGGCATGGTTACAAAAGGTGGGGCTGCAGTTTTTATTGTCTGATACACACAACCCAGGTTATTTATGAAGAGACGCACAGCACTATGAAAATATCCAAACATTTTTAGGAAATCAAAAAAAAAAAAAAAAAAGAAAAAGAGATGCACAGCCCCCACCCATAGCCCTATCAGCGCCACAAACCAGTTTTTCCTCCACGGTTTCAAAACTGCGGGATAAAACTTAGTTTTGGAATTCCAAGTCTAGAATCCAGAATGTCAGTGAAAATTAAGCTCCTTAAATTGGCAGTTTATGTGCAGCTTAAGTCACCACTTTGGGGGCGTCTACTCCTGTCTGTGAAGTAGCAGCCAACAGAAACAGCCAGGTGTCCCATGGCCGGCAGTCACCGCGCCTCTGGAAACTCTGTGCTCAAGGGGCCGTGCACGTGGGGGCCCAGCTCGCCCAGGTACCGCCTCGGTTTCAGCTGTGAAAGTCCTTCCTGGTCTGTTCCTGAACAGTTTTCAAAGCCCAACCTTCTCTCTGCCTCTTTTGTCTTGAAAGGTATGAAGAAAATTACCACAACTGCTACAGTTTTACCCTCACGTTTATTAACTGTATCCTGACCACAGAAGGCAAGAAGCAACTAGACAAGGATGAATTCACAGAGAGATACGTGGTCCCGAGAACAAGGAAGGCGTCCAAGTATATCATGCTCTACCGGGCGATAGAAGAGCGCGGCTTCTATGTGGCTGACCCTCCCGATCCACAGGCAGACCCTCCTTAGGGAGGCGGTTTGCTAGGTTTGGGGTTATTGTCTTTGATAGAGATTTCCAAATGCACTAAAGTTCTGGGATTACTGAAAAAAACTCTCACGGTTGTCCTTTAAGCCTATTTCAGCTGACAATGGCATAAGAATTTACAAAATTAATAAAAATTTCCCTGTGTTTTAAATATCGTATGCGTTGCAACTAAATTATTTTCCTAGCAGTTTGGTTTTTAAATGGAGAACCTGTGACAGCACACATTTGCAGCATCTTTTAGTCCCAACTTATTCAGTTGTTTTATAGTGAAACAATTCCTATAAATTAATCTGAGCAGAATAAATTCACGTCACTGGGAATCCAGAAAACGAGGATTTGAAGATAGGAAGGTGAGTGAGGCACTTACAATTTATCAAGTAATGAGTGCCTATGCCACATTGTTTTTATTTAAAAAGTACATGATAACCTTCTTAATGATAAGAAGAAAAAAATGAAAAGACCTCATAATATAGGTTAGGAAATGAGTACTCCTTTTGAAAGGGCTTTTTTGAGTCTATAAGCACAAACTGGGCTGGTTGGTAAAATACCAGTCAGCTTTCTTTTCATTTTTCCTGCCCGATCAAGAAAGAGTTTGGGGCTGTTGGAAAGTGCTTCTTCTGTCCATTTTAAATGCAGAGTTTGGAAAGGAGACAAAGAAAGGGCTGTGTTCTATTTCTAATGCTTTATGGGGAAGAGGAAAACTGATGAGAAACTATAACAAAATTAGGTCATTTTTAACAAGCACGTTAAAATTAGTATACCTAAACATCAAACTTTAAAAGGTCAATGAACAAAATATTTCAAAATTCTTTTTTGGAAACTGCTCTGAGAACTCACTTTGTTTTTTTACCAAATGTGATAGACTATCATGCAATGTATAAAACTGTAATCTTATGCAATAATATAAAGGGGGAGGGGCTGAGATAAATAGGAACAGAAAATTTGCATATACCTAAAAATAGGCTGGTACTGGTTGAACTAAGTTGCTATTAGTTTAAGATGGTCATTGTAATCACAAAGGTAAGCACTAACGAAATAACTTTAAAAATAGAGAAAAGGACAGAAGGGAATCAAAATGATATATTACAAAAAAAAACACAACTAAATACAAAAAAAGGCAGTAATGGACTAATTGAGGAACAAAAAACATACGAGACATACAGAAAAAAATAACTATATGGCAGAAGTAAATTCTTCTCAGTTATTACCTAAATGTCAATTGATTAAACTCCCCTACTAAAAGACAGATTGGGAGACTGGAAGAAAAAGCATGATCCATCTCTATCTGTCTATAGGAGACTCACTTTAAATGCAAAGACACAAAGGGGTTGAAAGTCAAAGGGTAGAAAAGATATTCCATGCAAACAGTAATCAAAAGAGAACCAGGGGAAGCGGACGTGGCTCAACTGATAGAGCATCTATCTAGCATATGGAGGGTTCAGGGTTCGATCCCCAGGGCCTTCTGACCTCTGTGGTAAGCTGGCCCATGCACAGTGCTGCCACGCGCAAGGAGTGCCATGCCACGCAGGGGCACCCCCATGTAGGGGTGCCCCACATACAAGGAGTGTGCCCTGCAAGGAGAGCCACCCTGCATGGAAAAAGCGCAGCCTGTCCAGGAGTGGCGCCGCACACACTGAGAGCGGATGCAGCAAGATGACGCAACAAAAAAGAGACACAGTTTCCCAGTGCTGCCAGATAAAGCAAGCGGACACAGAAGAACACACAGGAAATGGACACAGACAGCAGACAATGGGGAGAAGGGGAGAGAAATAAATAAATCTTTAAAAAAAAAAAGAGAGAGAACCAGAGTGGCTATAATATTGTCAGGCAAAATAGAGTTTTAAGTAAAAAAAGATTATGAGAAATAAAGAAGGTTAATATATATTGAAAAAGCTTCTATATACCAAAAAGATATAATAATTATATAAACACATACACATCTTACAGTAGAGCCCCAAAGTAAATGAAGCAAACACTAACAGAATTGAAGGGAGAAATAAATAGTTCTAAAATAAGAGTTGGAGACTTCAAAATATACCTCTTTAAATAACTGAAAGAACATCTAAACAGAAGATCAATAAGGAAATAGAGGACTCAACGCTATTAACCAATTAAACCTAATGGCCACGTATAGAACTCTCCACCCAGCAACAGCAGAATACACATTCTTCTCAAGTGCACATGGACCATTTTGCAGGAGAGACCATATGTTGGGCCACAAATCAAATCTTAGTAATAATGAAATCATAAAAAGTATCTTCTCAGAACTCAGTAGGATACAGCTAGAAATCAATAACAGAAAGAAAATTGGAAATTTTACAAATTAAACAATACACTATTAAACAAAAATAGTTCAAAGAAGAAATCACAAGAGAAATTAGGAAATGTCTTGAGATAAACAAAAACACAACATACCAAAAACTTATGGGATGCAGTGAACACAGTGCTTAGGGGGAAATTTAGAGCTCTAAATGACCACCCAAAAGAAGGGGATTGAGAAAAAGGAGGAGGAGGAGGAGGAGGATCAAACAGAAAAGCTAACTTCACACCTAAAGAAAGTAGAACAAGAGGTGCAAACTAAACCCAAAGTAACTAGAAGGAAGGAAATAGTAAGGATTAAAGCAGAGGTAAACGAAATAGAGAAGAGAAAAATAAGAGATAATCAACAAAACCAAAAGTTGACTTTTTGAAAAGGTCAATAATTGACAAACTTTTATCCAGACTGACAAAGAATAAGAGAGAGGATACAAATACTAAAATCAGGAATGAAAGTGGGGACATTACTACTGACAGAAATAAAAAGAATTATAAAAGGATACTATGAACAATTAATTATATGTCAACAAATTAAAAAACCTGATGAAATGGACAAATGTCTTCAAACATATAAATTACCTAACCTAACACAAGAATAAAGAGAAAATCTCAACAGACTTATACCAAATAAAGACATTGAATCAATAATCAAATCTTCCCAACAAAGAAAAGTCCAGGACCAGATGGTTTCACTGCTGAATTCTACCAAACATTTAAAGAAGATTTAACACCAATCCTGCTCAAACTCTTCTAAAAAATAGAAGAGGAGGGATTACCTCCTAACTCATCCTATGAGGTCAGCATTATGCTGGTACCAGAGCCAGATAAAGAGAGCACAAGAAAAGAAAATTACAGACCAATATCCCTTATGAATATAGGTGCAAATGTCCTCAATAAAAGACTGGCAAACCAAACCCAATAGTATATTAGAAGGATTATACATCATGACCAAATGATTTTAATAAAGTGGGATTTATTCCAGGAATGCAAGAATGGTTCAATATAAGAAACTCAATCTATATAATATACCACATTAATAGAATGAAAGGGGAAAAACCACATGATCATTTTAATTGATACAGAAAATCTGACAAAATCCAGCACCCCTTCTTGATAAAAACATGAAGAAAACTAGGATTAGTCAGGAGCCTTCCCAACATGGTGAAGGGGATTTATGAAAAATCCACAGCAAATATCACACCAATGGTGAAAGACTGAAAGCTTTCTCCCTAAGATGAGTAACAAGTCAAAGATGCCCAGTGTCATCACTGTTATTCAACACTGTACTGGAAGTTCTAGCCAGAGCAATCAGGCAAGAGAGAGCAATAAAAGACATTCAAATTGGAAAGGAAGTAAGTTGAATTATCCCTATTTGCCGATGACATGATCCTGTCAGAAAAGCTCAAAGAACCCAACAGAAAGTTACTAAACAAATTCAGCAAAATTGCAGGATACAACACAAACACCCAAAGATCAGATGGATTTCTATATACTAATAATGAACAATCTGAAAAGGAAATCAAGAAAATAATTCCATTAACTATGCATCAAAAAGAATAAAACACCTAGAATACATTTAACCAGGGAGGTGAAATACTTGTAACTGAAAAGTATAATTAAAGAAGACCTGAATAAATGGAAAGACAGTCTGTGTTCATGAATTGGAAAACTTTATATTGTTAAGATGCCAATACTGCCTGAAGCACTCTACAAAGTCAATGCAATCCTTATGAAAATTCTAGCAGTTTTTTTTTTTTTTTTCAGAAATGGAAAAGCTGATCCTCAAATTCATACAGAATTGCAAGGGAACCCAAATAGCCAAAACAATCTTGAAAAAGAACAAAGTTGGAGGACTCACACCTCCTGATTTTAAAACTGACTACAAATCTACAGTAATTAAAAGTGAGGTACTGGTGTAAGAATAAGCATACAGACCAATGGAATATAATTGAGAATTCAGATATAAATCCACACATCTATGGCCAGTTGATTTTTGACAAGGGTGCCAAGTCCATTCAACGGGGTAAAGACTAGTCTCTTCATGGGAAGTGGACTTGGCCCAATGGATAGGGCATCCCCCTACCACATGGGAGGTCTGTGGTTCAAACCCTGGGCCTCCTTGACCCGTGTGGAGCTGGCCCATGCACAGAGGGGAGCCCCACACACAAGGAGCGGGCCCAGCGCGAAGGAAAGTGCAGCCTGCCCAGGAATGGCGCCACAAACACGGAGACCTGACACAACAAGATAACGCAACAAAAAGAAACACAGATTCCCGTGCCGCTGATAAGGATAGAAGTGGTCACAGAAGAACACACAGCAAATGGACAGAGAGAGCAGACAACTGGGTGGGAGAAGGAAAGAGAAATAAATAAAAAATAAATCTTTAAAAAAAAAAAAAGAATAGTCTCTTCAACACATGATATTGTGACAACTGGAAATTCACATGCAAAAGAATGAATGTGGACCTCTACCTCTCACCATATATAAAAATCAATTCAAAATGGATCATTGATGTAAATAAAACTCTTACAAGAAAACATAGGGAAATATCTTCAGGACCATGTAGTGGGCAATGGATTTTTAGACTTTAGACCAAAAGCACAAGCAGCAAAAGGAAAAAAAGAAGATAAAAATGGACTTCATCAAAACTAAAAATATCTGTGCATCAAAAGACATTCTTAAGTGAAAAGGCAAACTATACAATGGGAGAAAATATTTGGAAACCATATATCTGATAAAGGTTTAATATCCAGAATAAGGAAGCAGATGTGACTCAAGTGATTGGGGTACCATCTACCATATGGGGGGATCCTGAGTTCAATTCCTGGCGCCTCCTGGTGAAGGCAAGCTGGCCCATGCCATGGTGAGCTGGTCCACACTGCGGTGAGCTGACTCACACCGTGAGCTGATGCAACAAAAATAAGACACAGAAGAAAGACAAACCAGGGAGCTGAGGTGGCTCAAGTGATTGAATGCCTCTTTCCCCTGGTGGGGGTCCCAGGATCAGTTCTTAGTGCCTCCTAAAGAGAACAATGAGAAGACAAGCAGATACAGAAGAACACACAGCAAATGGACACAGAGAGCAGACAGCAAGTGCCAGCGGCAAGGGAGTGGGGGATAAAAAAAAATCCAGAATATATAAAGAACTGCAACTCAGCAACTAAAAACCAAACAACCCAATTTAAAAAGTGCACCAAGGATATACATCTTGGCGGTGGACTTGGCCGAGTGGTTGGGGCGTCCACCTACCACATGGGAGGTCCGCGGTTCAAACCCCGGGCCTCCTTGACCCGTGTGGAGCTGGCCCATGCTCAGTGCTGATGCGCGCAAGGAGTGCCCTGCCATGCAGGGGTGTCCCCCGCGTAGGGGAGCCCCACGCGCAAGGAGTGCGCCCCGTAAGGAGAGCCGCCCAGCGCGAAAGAAAGTGCAGGCTGCCCAGGAATGGCGCCGCCCACACGGAGAGCTGACGCAACAAGGTGACGCAACCAAAAGAAACACAGATTCCCGTGCCGCTGACAACAACAGAAGCAGAGAAAGAAGACGCAGCAAATAGACACAGAACAGACAACCAGGGTGGGGGGAGAAGGGGAGAGAAACAAATAAATAAATAAATCTTAAAAAAAAAAAAAAAAAAAAGGATATACATAGACAATTCCCCAGAGAAGATATTCAGGTGATCTCTAAATATATGAAAAGATGCTCACCATCATTAGCCATTAGAAAAATGCAAGTTTAGCCTACAATGAGATACCACTTCCTACCCACCTGGATAGCTATTATTGAAAAAACTGAAAATAACAAGTGTTGGCGAGGATGCCGAGAAATTGAAACCTTCATACACTACAGATGGGAATGTAAAATCGTGAAGCTGCTATGTAAACACGTTGGCTGTTCCACAGCAAGTTAAATATAGAATTACTCTATGACCTGGCAATTCCACTCTATCCACAAGAATTGGAAAGCAGAGACTTGGACAAATATTTTAACATCAGTGTTCACTGCAGCATTATAAACAAAAGCCACAAGGTGGATGCAACCCAGATGTCCACCAAAAGATGAATGGATAAATAAATGTGGTATATCCATATAATGGACTATTACTCAACCGTAAAAAAGAAAGTGCTGGTACATGGATGAAACTTGAAGACATCATGTTGAGTGAAGTAAGCCAGAAACAAAAGGACAAATATTGTGTGATTTCTCTTATGTGAAATACTTAGAATAAGCAAGTTCAGAGAGACAGAAAGCAGAAAAGTGGCTACCAGGGCTGGTGGGGGATGAAAATGGGGAGTTATTACTAAATGAATCTTTTTGGTCTTAGGGTGACTCAAATAGTCTGGGAAGAGTGATGAAAGTTACACAATATTCTCAAAGTGCTTAGTATCAGCTGTATAACACAGGGAATCCTGTGTGGAAAATGGACTGTGATTAATAGAATATGAAAACATTCTTTCATGAACTATAACAACTATAGAATACTAATACAAGGTGTTAATAATCAGGTAGGTTGGGGGAAAATACACCAAATATATGATATGAACTATAATTAGTAGTAAAAAACATATATTTTAAAGATTTATTTAACCCCCCGCCTTATTGTTTATGCTCGCTGCCTGCTCTGTGTCTGTTTGTTGTGTGCTCTGTGTCTGCTTGTCTTCTTTTTAGGGGACACTGGAAACCAAACCCAAGACTTCCCACGTGGGAACAAGGCGCCCAATTGCTTGAGCCACCTCCACTCCCTGCTTGTTGTGTCTCATTATGTCATCTCATTGTGCCTTGTTCATCTTCTTTATGAGGCACCAGAAACCGAACCTGGGACCATCCGTGTGGTAGGCAGGCACCCAACTGCTTGAGCCATATTCGCTTCCCAGTAGTAACATAATTTTTAAAAGTGGTATTACTTTATTTTCCCCCTTTCCCCTCCTCCTGCCCTGTTTTTGCTGTCTGTGTTGTCTTCTCATTTTCTCTCCTTTAGAATTCACTGGGATTTGATCCTGGAGACCTCTAATGTGGAGAGAGGTTCCCTGTCAATTGCACCACCTCGGTTCCTGGTCCCTGCTTCGTTTCACCTTGACTCTTCCCTCGTCTCTCTTTTGTTGCATCATCATCTTGCTGTGTGTCTCACTTGCACGGGGCATTGGCTCACCACACGGGCACTTGTGTGGTCATTGGCTTGCCACACAGGCACGCTTTCTCTTCTTTTTCACCAGGAGGCCCCAGAGATTGAACCCAGATCCTCCTGATGTGGGCTATGGGTGGGATGCTGTTGTTTCTTTGTAGGTAACCTGTCTGTGTCCTGACTTTGGGTGTGGGACAGTAAGAGGCTGCAGTCCTGCCCTTGGTGACCATGGCAACGACTCCAGTCCCAGGAAACAGTTTAGCAATGCAAACTCTATAAACTTTAAATATTCAGGGAAAATGCAAACCAAATGTGCTAAAAGCTTATCTAGAATGTATAAAGTCCATGCTAAAAGCTTACCTAGGATGTGGAAGATATATGCTAATTCAAGCCTATTGTATAAAAGGAACTCAAAGCTCTTGTTCCGGGCTGGGGTTTGAAACAGGAGACTCCTGAGTCTGGCCGGCCGTCAATAAATCATCTTTCCGTCTCAAAATCATTCCTGAGTCCAGGCCTTTCTATACGCAAATAACTGAACCTCTCCTGACTTCTACAACACTCCCATATGGTAGGTGGAAGCTCTATCACTTGAGCCACATTCGTTTCCCAAGAGTAATATTTTGAAGATGATCTTTCATAGTTTGTAACAGACATTTCACAATGCAAGGTGTGGGTGGTGGCGCGATCTATGGGAGCCCTGGATGATGGTATGCAAGTTTGTTTTATAAGTTCACAACTTTTCCTATACACTTATTGTTTATGCAGGTTCATGTATGAATGATATACTTGAATAAAATTTTATAAAAAACAAATTGTCCATATAAAATGGCTAAAATGATTTTCATGTTATATATATTTTACAATTAAAAATACTTAAAAACTTCAGAAAAAGAAGACATCATTGTTATTACGTGAAATGCTTTTCAGGCTCATTTCTCTCAGTGCTGCACCCCTTGCTTTTCAAACAAAACTTTTCCACAGTCCTCTATTTTAGGGGGTTGCTTTCCAGCCTGCAGGTGACACTGGCATTTATTGCTTCATATTTAGTCTCTTTGCCTTCAGCAGGCTATGAATCTGCCCCCCCACCTTTTTTTCTCTTATAAAGGGGATTTATTTTAGGTATAAGCTCACGTTGAGACACTGAAATGTCCAAACTAAGGCACTATCAGAGATGCTTTCTTACTGTTGATTCTGGAATCCTGGCGATATGGCCACTGATCTCTTGAGGTCCCTGCCTTCCCCCCAAGAATCTGCCATTTCCCGAGCACAGCTGTGAGCAACCAGGCATCGGGCTTGTTGTCTCTCACTGGGCCTCCTCTCTCATTCTTGCCTGCTCCACTTTCTTCCCAAGTGGAGCTTGTGAGCTTACGGCTGGCCTTACCTCTGTAGCCTGGAACTGCTCCATGGGTCCAGCCCCTAGGGCCTCTCTCCGTGCCTCTGGGCTCTCCTAGTTCCAGATTCTGGGACCTCTCAGCCTCTCTGGGCTTGTGTTTTTCTGTAGCCCTCTCCCTCAAATGGCAAGATCATTACAGTGGCTTCCTTTTCTCTGTGTGAATCTCCCTTTCCTGATAAAATCACAGTATTCACCCCATACTAATGGAATTATGTATCAGAATAGCACCCATAGATGGCGATGTTGCTCAGTATTGGAGAATCATGAACTGGGCCTGATTAGGTTTCCTTGGTCATGGGGCTAAATGCCGAACACAGGGGCAAGGTGATTCAGCGCTGGCACCGACGCTGTCACCCACACTGAGGTCTCAGCGGACCCTCCAGCCCCTGCCCACCCCCACCCCGCAATGTACTTTTTTTTTTTTAAAGAACATCAATATTTAACATAAAAAAAGAAATTACATGACATTTGCATTTAAACAGTAGTATGTACCTGTGCTCATTGCAGTTTACATTTGTACACAAACTACTAGATTTGAAAACCTGGTTATTGCTGTACATAACTATTCCAATGAAGTACAAGTCCAGTACTTCAGAATACCTACACTTTTAATTATTTTTAAGAAAAAGTAAGCAATAACATTTGTGTTTATGTTGACAAGAGTGTGGCAGTAACTACTGACGTTGTAATCTGACTGGGAAATAATTATAGCACAAAACGTGACATACTTCACTTAGCAATAATAAGATGGCAGGCACATTATGTGTATACACACACACACACAATTTTTATAGATCAAGTGTGAAACAGCAGTGCAGTAGCCAAAATGGGTAAGAAAAAAAGGGAAAAAAGTTTTCTTGGCAATAATAATAATAGCTAAATTTATGTACCAAGAGGCAGCCACCTCTGCCATTCCCCGGCAATGCACTTCTTTACATTGATTAGCCCTTCCCTGGGTACACATCTAGTACTCAATTAATGCTCATGAAATGACCACTGGGTCCCTTTCCACAGCAAGGTCACAGAGTTTGCCTCAGTGTTACCGATTTGAAAGACTAAAATGATGTACACGAAAGTATTTTTCCACAGTCTCTACAGGGTGCATGGATTATTTTCTAAGCAGGAAAACCCAATCAATGTCATGGCTCTCTGTCAGGCCACAATGCCATGTCTAGCTCCTTTTGCATGGGGAGCGCCTACTCGTCTTCCCCTACCAGCCCTTTCCCCGAGCTGCCTTCACTACTTGACCTCAACCCTATTTTTCTATCGCCTCCTTCTCCTCCACTGCCTTCTCCACTGTGGCGTGAAATGGGCCTCTCATCTCCAGGAGAGAAATAATGATGGCAATGCTTACACATTTGGTTCATCTGAAAGGGAAAACAGAATGCCTCCTACGTACCACTTTCTTTTTCTTTTTTTTTTTTAAAGATTTATTTATTCATTTAATTTCCCCCCCTCCCCTGGTTGTCTGTTCTCTGTGTCTATTTGCTGCGTCTTGTTTCTTTGTCCGCTTCTGTTGTCGTCAGCGGCACGGGAAGTGTGGGCGGCGCCATTCCTGGGCAGGCTGCTCTTTCTTTTCACGCTGGGCGGCTTTCCTCACGGGCGCATTCCTTGCGTGCGGGGCTCCCCCACGCGGGGGACACCCTTGTGTGGCACGGCACTCCTTGCGCGCATCAGCGCTGCGCATGGCCAGCTCCACAGGGGTCAAGGAGGCCCGGGGCTTGAACCGCGGGCCTCCCATGTGGTAGACGGACGCCCTAACCACTGGGCCAAAGTCCGTTTCCCCGTACCACTTTCATAGGCTGTCTTATTTCATCTGGCTGGCAAACTCTGGAGGTGGTGATTATCCCCATTTTACAGCTGAGGAAACAGGCTCAGCGTGAGCAAACACTGTCCTGCAAGTCATCACCCTGTTCTACCACCAGCCTGCAGTTTGGACCCAGGGTTTCTGATTCTACTCTTTCTGCTCTATCACAATGTGCCACTTAAAAGGTAGGAAGAAGAATATCTGCTTTGAAATACTGTTTCTGAAATGCTTCATATCGCTTAAAGGAAATCACAGAGGATTCTTTAGCAATAAAAATTTCACCACCTTAGTCTTACATATCATGTTTTTTCATATCATGAATTCTGAAGTGAGGCATCCCTACATTTCATAAAAGGGTAAACAAACTTAAAAAATTTCCAGTTTATATGTAAAAAATAAGGATTTACGATAAAATGGTGGCTTGAAAGATGCCATTCAATTTTGGAAATGGGCCTTGGTTAAAGTGTTAAGGAAGTTGGCATTCATGGGATGGTTATTCAAGTAAGCAGGTTTTTAAACATTCATTTGAGTCGGTAACATCATAAATGGAAGGTGGGCGGTAGAAAGGAGAGAAACTTTCATTTCTTCTTAAACAAAGTACTTCTCCCCTTGGGGAAAAACAAGTTAAGAACCATGTTTAAAGTAAATAGCAACTTAAAAAAAAAAGAACGATATCAAATATGCTTTAACAATAAAGTTAAAATAATTAAGACAAAATTAATAAAAACTTTACTCAATAAGAAACAATGGAATTTCACCTTTGTGTATTATGCTCAAGGGCGTGCTCCATCCAGCCTGCCGGGCCTGCTGACCCTCCGTAAACTCCTGCCCCATTGCCGTTGCTTGAATCGTTGCCAAGCGTTCCATATGAACAAATTACTTCAGATAAGTGAATCTCTTGAGGGAACTTCAGAGCAGGCAGTGCAAAGAGTTATTTCCCTAATAGTTTGGGGATGTGGTCAGAAAACGTGAGTCTCTAGAATCAACATAATCAACTGTACAAGTCACTGCTCCAGAGAAGGTAAATCATTAGAATACGGGCGTTTCCTCCTTCCCCCAAATGAAGAGTCATAGCTGCAAATTACTGACAGTCTATTATGCACCGGGCACTGTGCTATTAACAAGCAACCGAGGGGACAACCCGCCCAATCCCGGCGCCCTCTGAGGTCGAGAGCACTGACTTCGTTTTAGACTACAGGAACTTGCTCAAGGTCGCACGGCTCCTAAGGGGACAAGGTCTGCACACCTGGGGCTGGCTCCTAACCATCCTGTCTCCCTACCCAGTACCAAAGAGAGACCAAGAACCGCTGAAAACTATCACCCAAATCTGAGAACTCTAAGCTCTACCCACACTATCCAGAGGAAGCGGTGCTTTAGAGGGGAGCAGGTCTGCGGCTCCTAGCCACTTTCCTCCACGCCCCACTGCTCCCAGTGCTGTTCTGGCACGCTGCAAGGGCCACCGCTCTGGTTCCAGCCCTGGGCTCGCTAGAAGGCAGGGTGAAATAAGTCACCTCGCTCCCGCTGCTCCACACGACAGCCCCTCCGGCTAACAGAGAGCCCTCCGCAAATCTTCTCTGCCTCTCTCCACCTTCTTCTGGGCGTTTATCAGACAGGCCTACCTTCCCAAAGGGCGTTTCAGTTCTCCACCCAGATTCAGCTCTGAATCTAGATGAATATGCTGGCCTTGTACTGGGTTGCTTGCAGGTTGGGGGGTTTGAGTCACTCTTTCCTGGAAGGGAGGGGAAATGCCCTGTTAGGTATCAGGTGCTTTTCATTATCCTTCTAGCCACATAACCACGTGGTAAGAAAACTGAGGTTCTATAAAGGCAAGTAAACGGCCCACCAACACCACCGCTGAGTGGCTGAGACCTGAATGGTTTCTTCTTAAAAGTTTCAGTCCACGACCCAGCCTCCAATAGAATTTTCTGTGAGGAAATAAGCCAGACACAAAAGGACAAATATTGTATAATCTCACTAATATGAACTAATTACAATAGGCAAATTCAGGGAGTTAAATCTAGAGTATAGGTTGCTAGGAGATAGAATGAGGATGGTGGGGGGTTGATGCTTGATTTGTGCAGAATATTTAATTAGGTTGTGTTTGAAAATGGACAGAGATGATGGTAAAACATTACTGTGAGTGCAGTTAGCAGTGCTGAATTACGTGTATGACTGAGGTTGAAAGGGAAGTTTAGGGTTATGTCTGTATCTAGAAGGAAAGCTAAAGGATAGACCTGTGACTAACATAGTGAAACCTGTGGGTGATGACTGTGGTTAACAGTACAAATAAAAGGATGTTCTTGTAATAACTAGAACAAATGTATGTCACTAGTAAAAGGTGTTAATAGGATGGCATATGGGAAACAATATACCTAATGCAAACCATGGACTAGAGTTAACAGTAATATTTGAATATTCTTTCATCAATTGTATCAAAGGTACCATATGCTATGTGTCAATAATGGGGGGGTGGGGATAAGAGGTATAGGGTATTTCTTTTTGGAGCAATGAAAATGTTATAAAAATTGACTGTGGTGATGAATACACAATGCTGTGATACTAAAAGCCACTGATTGTACACTTTCGATGGATTGTTTGGTGGGTGAATATATCTCAATAAAACTGCAAAAAAAAAAAAAGGAAAGGACTTGAATGGACATTTCTACAAAGAAGATAATCAAATGGCACATGAAAAGATGCTCAATATCATTAGCTATTAGAGAAGTGAAAATCAAAACTACAATGAGATATCTCACACGCACTAGGGTGGCTGTCACTTTAAAAATGTGAAATAAGTGCTGATGAGGATGTGGAAAATGTATAATGGTAGCAATGTAAAATGATGTAGCCACCGTGGAAATCATTTGGTGGTTCTTCCAAAAGTTAAACATAGAATTACCATATGACCCACCATTTCCACTCCTTGGTATATGTCCAAATGAACTGAAAGCAGGGACTCAAATACCTGTACACCAATGTTCATAGCAGCATTACTCACAATATCCAAAAGGCAGAACAACCAAAGGGTCATCTGCAGATGAATGGCTAACCAAAGTGTGGTCTACCATACAAAGGAACAGCATTCAGCTGTCAAAAGGAACACAGTTCTGATACATGCTACAACATAGACGACTCTTGAAAACATTATGGTAAGTGAAAGAAGCCAGATAAAAAAGGACAAAGATTGTATGATCCCACTAATATGAAATTCCTGAAAGAAGCAAATTCATGGAGATAGAGGTTACCCAGGGGCTGGAAGGGAAGTAGGAGTTACTGCTTAATGGACAGTTTTAGGTGATGAAAAAGCTTTGGTAATGGATGGTGGTGAAGATAGCACAACATTGTAATGAATGACACTCAGAAATTGCTAAAATTGTTCTGTTGGGAAGCAGATGGCTCAACCAATTGGGCTCTGTCTACCATATGGGAGGTCCAGGGTTCGATTCCCAGGGCCTCCTGGTGAAGGCAAGCTGGCCTGCACAGCAAGCTGACTTGAGCAGAAAGCTGGCACAGCAAGGTGGTGCAACAAAAAGTGACACAGGAGGTGGCAGACTTGGCCCAATGGTCAGGGCATCCATCTACCACATGGGAGGTCCTCGGTTCAAACCCCAGGCCTCCTTGACCCATGTGGAGCTGGCCCATGCGCAGTGCTGATGTGCACGAGTGCCGAGCCCCATGCGCAAGGAGTGCGCCCTGTAAGGAGAGCCGCCCAGTGCAAAAGAAAGTGCAGCCTGCCCAGGAATGGTGCCGCGCATAGGGAGAGCTGACACAACAAGATGACGCAACAAAAAGAAACACAGATTCCCGTGCCACTGACAATAACAGAAGCGGACAAAGAAGATACAGCAAATAGACACAGAAAACAGACAACCAGGGTGGGGGGGGAAGAGGAGAGAAATAAATAAATAAATAAATCTTTAAAAAAAAAAGACAGAGAGACAGTAAGAGATGCAGCAGAGCAGAGAGCTGAGGTGGTGCAAGAGATTGAGCACCTCTCTCCCACTCCATAAGGTCCCAGGATTGGTTCCTGGTGCCACCTAAAGAGAAGACAAGCAGACACAAAAGAACACACAATGAATGGATAGAGAGAGCAGACAATGGGGTATGTTGGGGGAGGATAAAGAAATCTATTAAAAAATTTTTTTTTTTAAATTCATGTTAACCACACGAACAAAAATTTATATACCTGAGCATGCTCCTGGGGAGTGGGGCCTGTCTCCTCCCCAGCCTTGAGGTGACGCACCCCTGCCCAGCTCTGCACTGTGCCATCCCACTGAGCGGGTTCTGCCGTGCTGCTGGGTGGCCTTCCTCTTTACAGTTTACAGCACTTGACAAGCCTCTACCAGGGCCGTATTTCTGCCTTCCCACAATTTTCTAGAATAGTGCCATTTTGGTGGTGGTGATTTAGCCATGGCATTGAGGGCAGGACTGAAAGCCCTGGGTTCAAGACCCCCCTTGCCCTTACCTGTGGTGATGTGCAGCAGCTGTTTCTGAGCCTCAAAACCTTCAGCCTTGCGTCCCACCCACCTGAACTCAAAAGGCTGCTGGGATCAACAAAAACGCCCACTGGAGAGTGGATATAGCTCAAGTGGTTTAGCACCTGCTTCCCATGTATAAGGTCCCAGGTTTGACCCCCCGGTACCTACTAAAAAACAAACAGGCAAACAAACGAAAAAACCAACTCAGCGGGGAGTGGATGTAGCCCAGTTGTTGAGCGCCTGCTTCCCATTCATGCAGTCCTGGGTTCAATCTCTGGTACCTCCAAAACAAAAAACAAAAACAAAAACACGCCCATGTATCTGTCCCTGTCTGAACTCTCAATGAGTTTTAATATTTGCTAAAATGATTTGCAACAGATGTTACCCCATATTGGCTATCCAAATCAACTATAACAAATATAAAAGAGCCGGCGGCAAAATCGTTAAAAGTTGTGTCTGGACCAAAGATAGGGCATGCACTGCCGTCTTAGCTGATAATGCAAAGCTTGTGTTGTTTAGATGTAGCTGGTGTTACATCATCATATTCCCTTCTTTATTAAGTGAAAACATCTCCTACAGAAGTGGAAAAACCCATGAAGAAAGTGGGTGAGCTTTAGAGGCCTTGGAAATCCATGTTAAAAAAAGTTGTGTGTGTATTAAGAAAGGTGAACACATAAACGATATCATCCTGGCCATGTGTATGTTCCTTTTTTATGGAGGTGGCCTTTTGCCTTGGGTAACAAAATACATGTAGCAGTACTGCTGGTTCCAGAAAGCTCTGTGGTGTTTATTTTTCCATTGTTGTTGTTTTTGCTTTTACAATGGGGACTTAATAAGAGTTACAGTTTCGAGGCTGAGAAAAATGTCCAAATCATGGCTTCATCAGGAGGCCAGCTGCTGGTGACCCTGGCAGCCTCGCTCACAGGGCACGTGGCGGTGCATGCTGGGGCTCTCTTCCTCTCGCAGCAAGCACATGGCAGCACCCACTGGCCTCTTCCCTCTCCTCTGGGCCTCCCTGCTTTCAGCTTCCGGCTCCGAGGGCCTTCTCTCTCAACCTTGGGGAGGTTTCCGTTTCTCTGCAGTTTCCTGAGTGTGGCATGCTATTTTTAGGAAGCTCCTGAAGTTTGCATGCTACAGAAGCTGCTGTTGGCAGGACACCATGGACCACTGTGCTGAGAAGGCCTCTGAAGAGAGGAAAAGTGCCAATGGAAGGGAGTGGTGATTTGATGAAACACTCCACTTTTAAAGCAAACTTGGATGGTTTGAGAGTTAAAACCACGTGGGCCCGAGGCTTTGAGGCATATGGGCAGAATATGCTCTAAGTGCATATTCCCAGCACACTGAAGGAAGATCCTCATGCAGGTGGTTAATTGCAGAGCAAATTTCTAATCTTGAGGAGCCTGGGCTTTCTTTTGAAAACAAGTGCAGTCTTGTACATTCATTTCAGAAGACGAGAAAAAAGGGCCAGGACATAAAGCTCCCAAAGATTAGCTAATACTACTTTTGGCTAGAAACTGTGAGGGTGATGAGAAGCCAAAACTTGTGCTGGTGTACTGTTCTGGAAACCCAGGGCCCATGGGTAATGCTGAGGTGTGCAACGCCTGTTAACTGGCACTCAAATCATATTTAAGAATGAAAAATTTTTTCATCTTTCAGACAAGGCTTTTTTGACTAAAAATAACGCTTCTGGACATCACTGTAGTTTCTGGTTACAAATAATGTCTGTGGTCTTTCGGCCTTTCAACACTACATCATTGTAGCCTATATACCAAGGAGTCATTGTGACCTTATGGCATGTTAGTAAATGATAAAGTATCTGATGCAGATGATGGTACTCTGATGAAGGATTTGCAGAAGAGTTTTTATCATGAAGGCATCTGATGCATTCATCAGGCTTGGTAAAGTGTCAACAGAAATGATGAAAGAAATAGGCAAGAAGTGGCACCTGCAATTTTTTGCTTACTTTCAAGGTTTAGAGTGATTGATTCAAAGCAAAACATCTTTTACTTTGCTAAGGAGCCCAGATTAAGCAAAGTGGACAGTAAAAAATGCTAAAGGACTATTAGCATCTCTACTGAAGAGCAAGGACTTGGTACTTTGCTCTTAGTAAGATGCATTCATAAGAGCAAAGAAATTTAGAACCGGAGAGTCATAACTGATCTGAGGCAGGAGAGGAAGAGGAGTTCCATTACTTGAACACTGACTTTTCAAGTCTAGATCAAGCAGATACGATGATTTTGTTACAAGGGAGAAGCCTCCTGACATGAATAGAAGCACTCAGTTAAAACCTAAAATTACGAGCAGGGTCTCATGTTGTCAAGAGCTACAAGGTTTCTAGTAATAACATTTTACATGTGTATGGTACATTTGTTACAGCTGATGTAGAAAAACTGAAGCACTGCTACTAACCATGGTCACTGGTTTACTATAATGTAAGCTATAGTCCAAGGTCAGTAGCAATGCTTCAGTATGTGTTCATCATTGTAACAAAGGTACCACCCTAATGAAGGATGTTAATGGGGGGAAATGTGGGAGGAAGAGAGGGTGGAGTATATGGGAATCCCCTATATTTTCCATGTAACATTTATGTAATCTAAAGCTTCCGGGAAACGGACTTTGGCCCAGTGGTTAGGGCGTCCGTCTACCATATGGGAGGTCCGCGGTTCAAACCCCGGGCCTCCTTGACCCGTGTGGAGCTGGCCATGCGCAGCGCTGATGCGTGCAAGGAGTGCCGTGCCACGCAAGGGTGTCCCCTGCGTGGGGGAGCCCCACGCGCAAGGAGTGCGCCCGTGAGGAAAGCCGCCCAGCGTGAAAAGAAAGAGCAGCCTGCCCAGGAATGGTGCCGCCCACACTTCCCATGCTGCTGATGACAACAAAAGCAGACAAAGAAACAAGACGCAGCAAATAGACACCAAGAACAGACAACCAGGGGAGGGGGGGAAATTAAAATAAATAAATCTTTAAAAAAAATAAAAAATAAAAAATAAAGCTTCCTTAAAAAAAGAGCTACAAGGCCACAGGTCTAGGGAATGTCAACAGATGTCCTCTCTCACAGCTTCCACAGATGGCTCATAGCTGTCCACTTCTGAAGTCCTGAGTGCTGAGGATCAGACTATCTTAAATTTGTACACTGGACAAATCTCATTTGTTAGCTCGTGTGTGCTCATCCTCCCCCACCATCAGACAGCAACAATTCTCTCTGTCCACCTCCTTCCTCCTGCCACCAAATGCCCCTCCAGCAACTCTTCATTGGTATGTACCCAATAAAAAAGGCTTTGTATATTTGCATTTTACTGAATGTTGACTGCATTCATTATGTATCATCGAGCATATTATTTCATTGCTTATTTTTATTTTATAAAAACCTCATCGAAAGGTGAGCTGATGCAACAAGATGACACAACAAAAAAGAGACAAAGAGGGAAACGGACTTTGGCCCAGTGGTTAGGGCGTCCGTCTACCATATGGGAGGTCCGCGGTTCAAACCCCAGGCCTCCTTGACCCATGTGGAGCTGGCCATGTGCAGTGCTGATGCGCGCAAGGAGTGCCGTGCCACGCAAGGGTGTCCCCCGCGTGGGGGAGCCCCACGCGCAAGGAGTGCAACCGTGAGGAAAAGCCGCCCAGCGTGAAAAGAAAGAGCAGCCTGCCCAGGAATGGCGCCGCCCACACTTCCCGTGCTGCTGACGACAACAGAAGCGGACAAAGAAACAAGACGCAGCAAATAGACACCAAGAACAGACAACCAGGGGAGGGGGGGAAATTAAATAAATAAATAAATCTTTAAAAAAAAAAAAAAAAAAGAGACAAAGAGGAAAGACAATGAGAGACACAGCAAACCAGGGAGCTGAGGTGGCTCAAGTGACTGAATGCCTCTCCCCCATGCTGAAGGTCCCAGGATCGGTTCCCGGTGCCTCCTAAAGAGAAAGACAAGAAGAGAAGACAAGCAGATACAGAAGAACGCACAGCGAATGGACAGAGAGAGCAGACAGCGAGTGCAGGTGGCAAGAAGGGGGGAGGAAATAAAATCTTTAAAAAAAACAAAAAACCCACAAAACCTCGCTGATACAAGATGTAATTTTCACTTGATACTGTACTGTATACAAACATGCCCACCAATGAGTTCATTCAGAGTTAAACAATTTGGTAATTGATGTCTTCCATGTTTTCGATGATACAGAAATTCTTGGTAGACGTTAAATGGATTTTTAAACGTTTGAGTGCTTGGCTGGCATTTGGGGCAAGCTAAGACATTATTTTTTCCGTTTAAAGCAATGGCATATAGGGTCTTGCAATCCAAAACTCCGCTAGCCCACATGCTTTCAGGACATGTAACAAGAGATGCCTGTTGGAAAGTGCTTTGTAAATTGTAGAGTGCTGCCTAAAACAATTATTGTTTTCAAGTAAGAGAGAGAACAGCAGAATTTCTTTGTTGCTGGACATGTCCTCTTGGGAATCAAGTCCAACATTCTCATCTGATGGATGAGGACACAGACCAAGGCCCAGAAATGTGAAGCTCAGGATCAGGTGGCGAGTCACTGCTTGATTCAAGGACAGGATCTGAGGTCCTGGCACAGGGCTCTTTTTCTCTCGCCTAATGTCAGTTTGATCTTTTAAAACACTAAAAATTGTTTCGTGCTGGGAGCACTTTTACTAGGCCCTTTTAAACTTTTAATTCATGAGCAATTTTAAGAAAAGGACTTTTTACCTAGTCCTGAATTTGGCATATCATAAAAGACTCAAAACATTTACTGGTGAACTGAGAAACGTGCGGTTGAATTGTTAAAGCTCGTCTTGGTCACTCCTCTCTCTTGAAGAAACCCAACGACTTAGAATCACCTCCTGAAACGAGTCAAACCAAAAGGGCAAGTGAATTTCAGACAGAAGTGGAAAGAACACCCCCCGCCTCTGACATCACGGCTACGTCTCGCTGAGAGCTGTCTAGAACGATGATGGCTATTTACATTCCTTGTGACCGAAACATTTGGGGACAACGTGAATGCAGCAACATGAACTGTTAAGTGCAACAGTGCCAGTCCTGGAATCATGCAAAGGTCTGAAAAGCTAAACTTGCCCCAGCTGTGGAAGTCCATGGCACACTTCAGGGAGAGGAGTGTGAGGAAGGAAGCTGGCATTTAATATTAGAACCAAGTCTAGGATGGCACTGGCAGATCTGCACCAGCCCTGAGAAAGGATAAGTGAATTTTGACTGGCATTTTATGAAATGCAAACATGAAATGACAAGCAGGACAAACTGGAAGGGAGAGGCGCTGTGGCCATGGGACAGTGGTAGAGTGAAAAAGGAGGAAAGGGAGGGGTCAAAGACAACATCAAGACTTTAAACACACAGGGGGAGACAAGCAGGACAGAAACAAGAAGGAACACTTGATTATGCGAATCCTGTATTTTATGCCTGGCTGTTTTGTAAACCCGCAACTTCTCTAAACAAACAAACAAAAAGCACTTGATGAGTGGACAATGGATTTGTCAGCCCTGGTACAGAAAAACCAGCCAGGAAGGCAGAGGGAGACTCGGCTCCATACAGAGCCCTGAAAGCCAGGTGAGAATTCTTTGGGGGGAGCGAGTCTTCAGGGTATGAGACACATGAAGGGTTCGGGCCTGACCGGGTCACAGGAGAGTGGTTCCAGCTGAGTGAGGGGACAGAGACCTGACTGCGCTGTGATCGGGGTGGGGGGAACAGGGGGAGGTCAGTGGAGAAAAGGTACAAGAATGACTCTCACTTCTCTTCTTGGGTCATGTTCCAGATAATATCATGTACAGAATCTTTGGGATGACATTAATTTGCCTCCAACTCTACCCACCTGAACTTGAATGTTTTTCATACATTCTGGTGACTCCATTTCTTCATCAGTCATGGTTGAAGGTTTAATCAAATAGCACAGCATAAGTTCCTATTGAGAAACGAGAAGAAAATTCCATATACCAAGTAATAATAGTGCAAATTTGGGTGCATCAACAGGAAGTGCAGGCAGTCTCCATTCCCTCTCACTGTGAGCTCATGGAAGTATCATCAAGTAGAAACCCAAAGAGCACACTGGTTTCCCCCTAGGGAAATTATAACTTAGGTTTGTGTTCTCAATGGAGAAGACAGAGCATGTAAACAAAACAGATATACTGATTATAAATATAGTATTTAAAATATTAAATATATGCTACAATCCCCATAAAATGGGCATACAGATACCAGAAACAGCATAGACGCACTGTTTTGTTTAGGGTAAAGTTATCTTGAACAGGCTGAAGCCTAAGCAACTTACCCTGTGCTCGACACCAGGCACTGCCTGCCCCTGCCAGCCTTTCCGGCTCTACCTGTTTACTCCGCCAGCAGCAATGGGGGGAAAGTTGGAGGGAACCCATCATTTGTTTACAGTTAGCAAAGTGCTGAATAATGGAACACACCAAGCTTCTTTTTGAGGTACCGGGGCCAGGGATTGAACCCAGGACCTCGGATGTGGGAAGCTGGTGCTCAACCACTGAGCCACATCAGCTCCCCTGGGTTGGTTTTTTTGTTTGTTTGCCTGTTGTTTCTTTTTGTTTTTAGGAGGCGCTGGGGAACTGAACCCAGGACCCTCCATGTGGGAAGCAGGCACTCAACTGCTTGAGACACATCTGCTCCCTTGTTCTTACTAGTCCTGGTATTAGAGGAAATTCCCCTCCCCTCCTTGGGGGCAGCAGAGGTGGCAGAACACAAGGCAGGAAGGTAGGTGGGTGTGGGTGGGAATCCCAGCTCTGTACGTGAGCTGCACGACTTGGGTCTGGCACTCAACACCGCTAAAACGTGAGGTATTTAGGAATAAGTGCTCCTTCCCTTCCTTTCTCTTCAAGAGACCTGCAAACTCCGAAAAGAAGTGTGTGAATGTGTGCTGAGTGGATGCTTGAGCATGTGAAGGCTGTGCTTACAAAGTGCAAAAGAAAATAGCACACGCAGCAGCGGCACCCTGGGAAGGCAACACCCACCATGCCAGACCCCCGGGGAAACTTAAAGCCACACAAGTGGAGCTCAGCACCAGCTGGGGGCTGGAAGGTCAGGCTAAAATGCAGCGTGCCAGGAGGCCAACTTCCAGCCCAATTAAAGGAGGGACGCAAAGGATCCCAATTCCCCTGCAACTTCAACGGCAGGAATGCTGTGAAATTTCTACAAATGACTTTTCTGATTCTACTACATTAAAAAAAAAATCATTCAATGACGCCTGAATGCCAAAGCTGATGCTTTGTTACCTTAGAAACATTAGCTGAAACTCTGCTTAAGGCTGCCAGTGACTTCCAACTGAAAGGTCTGCGAAGAGATCCTTCAAAATGGTCGTCAACTAACTCAATAATGACGGAGTAACTGGAAAACACACAAAGGGGCATTTTAAAAATAGAAAGCATGAAATAAGCCTGTTTAGAAAGAATATTTTGTCCTACCCTGAATGAAGATATAGAAAAGAAAATTTAGATCATCTGATCCTAAATTTCCTTAGACTGCCGGTGGGAATACATTAATGAAAAATTCCCACTTTAAAAAGTTGCAAACTTGCAGCTGATTTCAACATTTACTTATAGGAAAGGCACAGAAATGTTTTTCCCAACATGAAAGCTGTAAATTTGTGCAACTAGTCCTCACCAGTATTAAGATGAACAGTTACTATGTAGATTACCTTGACTTTAAAACATACGTTATCATAACCTCTATATTATTTTATACATAGTAGAACAATGTCAGTGTATGAGGCAGAGATATTTAGTATCTATTTCTCCAGGTCAAGAGGAACAAAACTTTGTTTCTATGGCATTGAATATTAAATAGGAGTACTACATATTGAATGACTCCATTTATATAAAATGTAAATATACATCAATTTATAAAGATGAAATTAGATTAGTGGTTATGTAGGGCTGGGGAAGGATGCTAAGGGGTGTGGAGTTTTTCTTTTTGGAGTACTGAAATTGTTCTAAATTTTTATGGTGATGAATGCTCAACATTGTGATTTAAATTAAAAGCCAATGATTACATATTTGGGATAGATCGTATGGTACGTGAATATGTCTCAATAAAACTGTTTACTAAATAAATAAATGTGCAAGAATAGCCACAAATAGCAGCTATGTATGGCAGGGGAAACACAGATATTGAGAGGTGAAGGATCTCCTTTTGTTTGTTTTTTCATTATTATTACTGTAATAATGAAAATGTTCTAATAATAATTGAAGTGATGAATGCACAAATACGTGATTATACTAAATACCACTGATAGTACACTCTGGATGAATTGTGTGCTTTATTATTATATATCAATAAAATTGATTTGTTTTTTTAAAAAATTAAATTGGAGACCCCAAATTTTCTTCCCATCCCTTTAAGCCATTAACACTGAAAAATCACTCCAAACCTTGCATGGTAAAACGGAGGGCCTTTCCGATATAGCACTGCAAAGAGAAAAAAAAAAAGTCTAATCACGCAAAATCAAGAGTTTGCTTTATTTCTTTATTTTTTCCTTCTCCAATGGGACACAAACACCCAATTATCTGTAAGTGGGTAATCTGCAATATGCCCTGTAGTCTATTTTTAAAACCCAAGCTCTTTTTCCCTGATAGTAAAAGAAATCTGTGGCCAAGACCATAACACTCACTCCCCACTTCTACCCCAACAAGTATGGGTGCGTCTTGCCTTGCTTCTTGTCATATACTCTCCAGGTAAGAGGGTGAAATCATTTCAAGTGTTTGACTTTCATATACTATGGATCAACTGTGGAAATCTGCCCACCAATCAGAGCACCTGTTTTGGACTTCCTACATACAAATATGAACTCTTGCTAAGCCTCTGAGATTTGGGAGTTTATATGTAACTACTGCTAGCATTACCTGGCCTAACACACAGTCTAATCTGTAAGCTCTGAACTGTCCCCTATGCTAAGACACGGGCAGGATAGGTCAAGGGAAAGCTTTGTGTCTCTTGAGGAGATGAGAGAACCTTTTCTTTTTGGACCTATCAATGCTGCAGCTAATCACATTTTCCTTTTGGCTCAGGAAGCTCACAGCCCAACTTGTAGCATGACTTAGGACTCAAAGGACCATGAAAAGGCCCACTGCCCTGTCTTGCTTTTCTAGTCTTTGTTTTCCACAGCTATAATTCCTTTTTATAATTATATTTCTTAATTAAATTGCATTTAAAGTATTTGGCAAGGGAGCTCAAACTCACTGTATAAGGGCAAAAATGTAAATAAATATCTAAAATATTGAAAAGAAACGGAAGCATGGGTCTTCATTTCCTGTCCACTCTCTGCTACTCCTCATTGTGAGACTTTATTTTTATTTTTTGAGGTACTGGAGGCCAGGGAATCAACCTGGGACCTCATATGTGGGAAGCTGGCACTCAACCACTGAGCCACATCGGCTTCCCTGGGTTGTTTTTCAGGAGGCACGGGGAAGCAAACCTTGGACCTCCCATGCAGGAGGCAGGTGCTCAACTGCTTGAGCCACATCTGCTCCCTCACTGTGTGACTTTAGGCACATTAGCAATTTTTCTGAGTCCCAGTTTCCAAAATAACAAAACAAAGACATCAGAGGAAATGAACATCTTTTCTAGCCCTAAAATACCATTTAATCCATGATCAAAAACACAACTTTAATCTAGTATGCATCTGGAATATCACACAGCTTGAAAGCAGCTTACACCCACAAGGTTAGGTCATTTCTGATGACTAATTACAATGGTGGAAAAGCTCAGAAGGTAAGAGCTTGTATGTTGGTATCAGATAGACCCAAGTTCAAGCCTAACCAGTGCCAAGACCATGTGATCATTCTGTGCCTCTATTTCCTTGCTATGAAAAATGGGATAATAATGGATGTGGAAGTCTCGGCACAGTGTCTGGCATATGGTAAGTGCCCAAAAAGAGTTACCTATAATGATAGGGTCTTTGATGATGGCTGTGTGCCCTGAGGAAAAAACGGAAAATATCCCCCAAGCAGCAAGATGAAAGCTTCAGAAGTCTGAGAAATAATGGGCATTAAAAAAAACATTAAGTTTGTTGACAACTGCACTTAAAAGTGCTTACAGGGAAGCAGATGTGGCTCAACCACTTAAGCACCTGCCTACCACATGGGAAGTCCTGGGTTTGGGTCCCAGTGCCTCCTAAAGATGAACAGATGCTGCCTCCCATCACAACGAGCTAGACTCCACCCCCACTGCAACAATCAGAGGTCACAAGCCAGCTGACCAAGGATCCTGCAAGGAATAGATGTGGCTGAGTCTGCTGGGCACTCCCTTCTCAAGAAGGAGGTCCCGGGTTCGGTTCCCAGTCTCTACTGGAGAAGGCGAACAAACAATGAACAGACAGAGGAGAGAACAATTTGGCATTGGGGGCGGGGGGCGGTAAAATAAAAAGAAAAGAGAAAAAAAATAAATCTTAAAAGTCCTTACATGGCTGAGTGTCCTTGTACTCAGGAAATGTAGCTGGAAGTGTCAAGTGTTAGAAGCATGATGCCTGCAACCCATGCTCAAATGTTTAGATAATAGAGAGACAGATACAAAGAATGATATAATAAATATTGCAAAATGCCAAAAGTTGGTAAATCTGGGTATCTGGGTGAGGAGGTATGTTGGAGTTCTATGTTCTGTTTTTGTATTATTTTTGCAACTTTCTTGTTAGTTTGCAGTTACTTCAAAATAAAAATAGAGTTTGAAAGAATGGGAGGTCAGGGTAACACTTCCTTTCAGATGAAAGCCAGATAAGAGATGCAGAAAGAATGACAGAATTAGGAAATGACAGTGTAATAATTCAGTCAATAGGTGTCACTGTTGGGGAAGCAGATATTTACACAGTTTGATAGTATCACTGTACAGATTAAATTGTTAATAACAAAAGGAAAAATGTAATTTTACTACTGACATCTGATGAAGACCATTGCCAAATGATCAAATTTAGTATCACCAATTGCGGGACAACTACCATTACGTACCCCCAATGTGGTACAAGTATACAAGTCACCTCTGAGTTTCCACAAAATGCTGAACTTGAATCTAATCATGAGGCAACAGACCTCTCCACAATGTGGGACATCCAATGACACTCTTCAAAAAAAGTCAATGTCATGAAAAACAAACAAAAGGTAGGATGCTGTTTTAGATAAAAGAGACCAAAGAGACATAAATGATGTGATAAATGAACCATGGCTGGAACCTGTATCAAAATAAGTCAAAACACAAAAGAACTACAAAAGACATTTTTGGGATATGATATTTAGGTGATACTACTGATTAATGTTAATTTTGTGGCATTTTCACTATGCAGGAGAATGCTCCTATTTTTAGAAGCTGCGTGTAGTTGTATTTAAGGATTAGGTGTTGCATGTTTGCAGATGTGAAATACGCTTTTTTTTTTTAAGTTTGACTAGAAAAATAAGCCAAGAAGTGGTTTAGGAGAAAAACCAAAGAGGGAGATGGAAAGAAGACCCATCCCATGTATTCTGTGATGAGCCTGGTGCCACACTGATGACCCTCCCTCGCAGTCTGAACTAGCTCTGGGCTGGACATGACAATGGACAATGAATGTTCCTTTCAGCTCTGGAAATTCTGTGGCTCTTCTGATTTGCACAGAGCTGAGAGATCACACAACCAGACTTAGTCAATGGAAATACAACACTGGAGTGGGGTGGGAAGGAGGCTTAGGAGTAACTAGATCTTTGAGCGGAACCAAATCACATCAACCAAATAAGACAAAAATATAAATCTCAGGCTGGTTTTTAGCTTTTGGCTAGCAACATTAGTTAGGTGTAGTGACACAGTGCATGGGCATACCGCACTGTTCTAACCCTCAGTTTCCTCGGTTATCCAATGAGGCTAATACAACCAGCCTGATAGGGTGTGAGGATGAAATGAGACAAGGGAAGACAAGAACCCAGGCGAGGTACCTGGCTTACCACGCGAGCCGGGCAGCTGCAAAGAATCTGAGTGAGGAGTGTAAGGGAAGCCCCGCCCCCAGCTTCTAATCTGACTTTCAACAGCGGCTGATCAAGATCAACCGGCCTGGCATTGCACTTGATTTGAGAGCCACATCGCTTTTTCCAAGCACTGCCCTGCGATGATATGTGACTGACAAGATCTAGTCAAGGGAAGAGTTTTCTTGATAAGATATGAATTTCATAACAGCCCTTTATCATGGTCATTACCGTTGACAGGAAAAGCGATTGTTAGGGAGACTGTCCTGGGTTTAACCTGTGTTGCCAGTTCTGGGGCACAAGGTGATTAGGTCACTGGCCTCCAAAACAGAAATAATATTTTGAAAAATCAGCAGGCACCACACAGTCACGCCCAGAGGAGAGCTAGCCCTGCTTGTGGACCCGGGCCGAAGCAGGAGAGGTGAAGACTCCTTAGTGCTGCAGCCGGGCCAGCCTCACTCCAGGCTTGAGTCGGAGACCTGGGTCTCCTGTGAATTAATTTAACAAGTGGCCAAAAAGGGATGATATGCCCCAGTGGGGCAGATGCTCTAGGCAGCTGTGAAATAGAAGTTTATTTCTTTCTCTGTTCATCTGTCCATCCGTCCATCCATCCATCCATCTATCCTTAATAAAGCAGTTTAAATTAGAAAAGTTCTCTCTGCTTATCATCCAAAAACATGGCTTGACCACTGAAAACAAAATGTTGCAAGGAAAAGGGGTTTTTGTTGAGTGCCTTCTAGGCGTTCATGATCTCATTTATTTCTCACAGCTGTTTTAAAATGAAGGCCCACGTTATATGATGAGCAAACAGAGAGATTAAGGAACTGGTCTAGGTCACACTGGTAGTAAGAGGTAGAGCCGGCCATGAACCTGAAGAGCCCTCTTTCCATCACCCCCTGCCACCTCTTACTGCATCATGATAGTCTTGTCAACTGGAAAACTTTACTCAAATTTCACCCATCGAATGAGAAAGTTGGGGAAGACCTGCCAAGCATTTACAGGAAGCGGCTGTTCTTATAGGAGCATGGAAAGGAGGACAGGGAGGGAAGCCAACGAAGAAAAACGAAGCAGGCACATCATTTATTTAAATCAGATGGCTTGTGGCCAATACAATTATCTGGAAATCTGGCAAACTCATCTCCAGCTAATTCTGATCACTGGTGTGGTAACTCTAGATTATGCTATCTGTACCTAAAGTCCAGGCATGAAAGGAAACAAAAGAAGCCATTTATTCTGGAGGAACTGTGGTCCTGAACACCTTTCTTTTGTATTGCTGAGCCCATCTGGAGCTTTAACGAGAGCTACAGACTCTTGGCCCAGAAGAATGCACAAATGAACAATCATGACATTTTGTATAATATTTTAGGAGGCTCTGAGGCCCCTTAAAAGGCCACCCTTGATTCCAGGTTGACATCACTGTTTTAGAGGACTTAAAGATTTTAAAGACTGAACTGACTCCCCTTTGGTATTTAAAAAGGCTCAAAACACATCGATTATGGGACAAAGCTTAAAAAACCTCAAACGCCACTGCTTCTTAGGAGGCCTTCTCAAATATCTTGAGTTCTTTGCTGGAGCCTCACAAACAATTCTGAAAAACACCCAGGAAGTGCCCTCACTTGACAGACGTGGACTATCAAAGGAATAATCCTAGTGCTGGAAAGGCGCCCGGAGATCTGTGCCCATGCCCATGCTACTCCCCAGGAGGTGCCTAAATGCCACTTACACAAAGACAACTCCCAGAGCTTTGTTACAGGTCAAGGCTCTCCTGTGCTCTAGCACTGTTTGCCTTTCTCAACATCTCCACTTGACTTGCTTACTATGTCCCAAAGATGAAGCCAAATATTTAGGAATTATCCCTGCTTCCTCTCTTACTCTCGAATCCCAAATCCAAACCTGTCAGTCCATCTTCAAAACATCTTCAGAGTGCCGTCACGTCTCACCACCCCACCGCTGCCATTTCCTGCAACGACGGCTCCCCCACCAGCTTCCCAACTGGCCTCTCTGCTTCCGCCTTTGCCCCATTCAGTCTATTAGCAAGACAGCACGCAGGGGCCCGTTAAATTATGCATCTGAAGCCACGCCTCTGCTCACAACTGTCCCAAGACTCCCATCACAAGAACAGAACCCAAAGTTTTTGCCAGGCCCTACGTGGTCTGGTCCAACTCTCAGACCTCACTTCTATCGCTGACTGCTGGGGCCGCTAAGTTCTAGCTAGCCATGCTGGAACTTGTTGAGCTCGCTCCCACGGGGGGCCTTTGTTCTTGCTGATTGTTTGTCCTGTTCTGCTGCAAACTCTCAGGTGACTTGGCCCCTCACTGTCTTCACATCTGAGCTACAATGTCACCCTAGAGTCTTTTCCACATATTTGTTTGCTTGCCAGTACTGCCCCCTGCCACTCCCTTGTCCAGTCAGCTTTTTTGTGCCTTGTTCACCTCTGTATTCTTGGTACCTAAAACATGCCTGGCCCTTGGAAAACCCCAGCCACGGGCTGCTGAATGAATAGCTCATCTGGTCCAGACTCCTCACTCTAAGCTAGGAAGATTCGGGAGGCACGACTGTGTAGATGTTTCTAAGAGCCTGGGCTTGGGGATTCAAAGCCCAGCTCTGCAAGTTACTGGCCCTGGAAACTGTCACAGACTAATGAGCCATTCTATCCAAACTATAATGTACGTATTAGAATGATGCAGATAGTAAGAGTACCCGTCACAGGAAGCAGGTGTAGCTCAGTGGTTGAGTGTCTGCTTTACATGTATGAGGTCCTGGGTTCAATTCCCAGTACCTCTTAAATACAAACAGACAAACAAACACAGTACTCATCCTGTTACCAGGACTGAGATAATGCCTGTATGACACTTAGTACAATGCTTGGCATATAGTAAGTGCTCAATAAATGACAGCTGTGATTATGACAATTATATGATTCTCTCACTGGTCAGAGGAGGCAACTGAGGCCTTAATCACATGGCTAATGGGACAGCAGGGGGGTTATAACAGCAAGAGAGGAAAAGGCTGATTTGTGGCTGCAAGCTTCTACCCACAGGCTGTTCCCCTAGATTGCCTTTTCTCTTTCTAGAGTCCCCGTCCCACTGCAATGTGGGTTGCATTATGTCCTTCAAAAGGATATGCTGAGGTCCTAACCCCCAATCCTCAGAATGCAGCCCTGTCTGGAAGGAGGGTCACTGCAGATGGAATTAGTCAAATAAAGATGAGGCCATACTGGAGCAGGGCAGTCTCCTAGTCTAGCACGAGAGGAGTCCTCTTGAGAAGAAGGAAATGTGGACACAGGCATGGACAGACCCAGTGGAGAGTACCACGTCACACTGGAGGCGGAGACTCAAGTGCTGCAGCTGCAGGCCAAGG
Source organism: Dasypus novemcinctus (assembly GCF_030445035.2). NCBI lineage: Eukaryota > Metazoa > Chordata > Mammalia > Cingulata > Dasypodidae > Dasypus > Dasypus novemcinctus. The sequence continues at coordinate 50,786,395 of NC_080698.1, read as the reverse complement.
ACCGCCAAGGGCTTGTGGTCAATACCAGAAGCTAAGAGGCAGCAAGGAAGGGCTCTCCCCTCCAGCTCAGAGGGAGCACGGCCCTGCCAACACCTGGATTTTGAACTTCCAGCCTTCAGAACCGTGAGACGATACATTCCCATTGTCTTAAGCTGCCACATTTGGGGTACTCTGTTACTGAAGTCTCTAGGAAGCCAAGATACCTCCCCTCCCCTCCCCAAATATCCGACACTCTTATCTAAGTCAGAAGGAAGACATCTTGGAAAAGCCTGGCAACAGCAGAGATAACCAGTTCAGTCTTCACCAGGGGATCTAGCGCAAACCCTGGCTGTCACGCCCCCCAAGCCAGTTACTCACATAAATCTGTTCCGTACTTGAGTCCTACTTTGGGCACCCAGCCCTTGCTTCGAAAGTAATGGTACGCCATGTATGTAGTCCTGAATGTGGGCTGAATGGCAGTGAAAGCTTTCCAGAGTTTCACTATCGTTAAAGGCTCCTAAAGTTGTTAAAAAAGAAGAAAAGGTATTATTATATATTTACTCACTCATCAGTCAATCACTGTAAGTGTGGAGCTGCAGAAGTGAAAAAAACAAGCATGGTATCCGGGGTAGAGGAATTTACTAGAATATTTAACCCATATAGTTAAATACTTAAATATTCAGACTATTTCATTAATGTGGCAGCCACCAGCCACACATGGCTAGTCCAAACTGAGACGTGCTGGAGGTGTCAAATATACAATGAACTGCAGGACTCAGTATGGGGAAAAAACATAAAACATCTTAATAATTTAAAATATGTTGGGTTAAATAAAATACGTAACATATTATTAACACTTTTTTCACAATTCTTTTTTTCGTGTGGCTACCAGAAGACTAAAAATTACACATGTGGCTTACATTTGTTATATTTCTATTGGAAGGCACTGTTCCAGAAGATGCAGAAAAGGCTCACCCAAGAAAGAAATATCTGAGAATGAGAAGGGAGTAGCTAAGGGAAAGGAGAGGGGGAGACCATCGGAGAGGGGGTGCTGGCGGCCCGGGAGATCACTCCAGGCAGGCGCCTGGTGCATGCCGGGCTGTTCCGGTCAGAAGTCCACCCTGGAGGGCAGAGTCTTCCAAACACCTCACAGATCTTGAATAGGTTGCTGCTAAATCAGGCCACATTGAGAGAAGCCAAAGTAAATTTGTGAAAGCTAAAAAATAAAACAAAAACAAAAGGTGCTCTAACTGGCCTTTGAAACTAGAGAATTTGTTATCAGGTGGCAGAAATTAATAGTCCAACTGCTTAAAAGAGAATTTTGTTTCTAAAGCAGGCTTGAAGAAATGGGAATGGTTTGGTTCAGAAAACATTCTGACCTCTCAATACAATGCTTTAAGAAAAAACACAAAACCAACTAGGCCAGATTAGAAAGCCTTTCGCTTTATTTCAGAGCTTAAGAAAAGAATTCTTCAGCTCATTAAGGGTTCAGTCACTCAGTGAGATTTGCTAAGTTTGGCTCTGCCTAAGATTTTAACACCATAAACATAAACTGGAGTTGTTTCTTTGTGTTTTCTTTTCGTTTTTTTGCAGTTGCACTCAAAGCAGGTCTTAAGTGTGGAACAGATTTACATAACTCTGGCTTGGTGGATGTGACAATCAGGGTTTGCATTAGATCCCATGGTGAAGTTTGAACTGGTTACCTCTGCTGTTGCCCAAGAAGGAAACTCCATATATGTGCAGCTTTCTTCAAACCTCCACAAGTAAACACTCAATTCCCCCTCTAACAAGAAGGCAGTATTTCCAAACTGGATAATCCACGTTTTTCAGATGTTGGGTTTTCTATGTCGCAGCTAGAAGGCTTCCAGAATATTCTGACAAATTTGAGCCAAGACCCAGGAGAGGCAGGGTGGGACTCTGAAAGGCCACCATCTGGGAAAATGAGTCATCTGTCAGCCAGACACCCATTCTCAACAACTGGAAGACTCGTGAAAAAGATTGTGATTAGATTTTGACAGATGACAGAATTAGAGACTCCTAAGAACAGAAGAAATAAAGTACACTTTCTCTTCTTTTTTTTTTTTCCTTAAGATTTATTTATTTATTTAATTCCTCCCCTCCCCCGGTTGTCTGTTCTGTGTGTGTTTGCTGCGTCTTGTGTCTTTGTCCACTTCTGCTGCCGTCAGCGGCAAGGGAAGTGTGGGTGGCGCCATTGCTGGGCAGGCTGCGCTTTCTTTCGCGCTGGGCGGCTCTCCTTATGGGTGCACTCCTTGCGCATGGGGCTCCCCTACGCGGGGGACACCCCTGCGTGGCAGGGCACTCCTTGCGCGCATCAGCACTGCGCATGGGCCAGCTCCACACGGGTCAAGGAGGCCCGGGGTTTGAACCGCGGACCTCCCATGTGGTAGACGGACGCCCTAACCACTCGGCCAAGTACCTTCCTCATTTCAGTTTTTTACTATTTGAATTATTTTTGAACAGGTATTATATTACAGGTATATTATATTATACAGGTATTATGTTCACAAGGCTTCAAAAAGCACAAAAAGTGAACAGGTAAAAGCCTCCCTCTCACCTGTGTGCCCAGCTTCTCAGTTCGCCTACCTGGAGGTAAACACTGCTGTCAACTTCTTGTGCCATTTTCTTCTACAGGCAGTGGCTACAGGACATAAGCGTGGGCTTTGGCACCCTGGCAGAGATTCAAATATTAATTCTAACCATACTAGCTGTGTGATCTTGGGCAAGTTACTTAATTTCTCTGAGCCTCAGTTACCTTATCTGCAAAAATCTTACCTGGATGAGGCATACTGCATATAAAGCACCTGTCACACAGACTTTCCTCTAATAGGTGCTAAAGACTGATTGCTCTTATCTTTGTTGTTAATGTTCAGTGCTGTTCTGATGCAGATTTCTTGATTGTTACATATAATAAGAGAGTGCTCTTCTCTTAGTCTCTGGGAATGAAATTCAATCTAAAAGGATCAAAGATGGCTTTTTCCTAAAGAGTCTCAATTCTGGACCTAAAGATAAAACTTTTAGAGAAATCATTCCATTTCTGTTTTATTCAGTGGAAGTAGACAGATTTGTATTAAAGCTGTGTAGGGATCAATACAAGATTACTTTGTTTTTTTAAAAAGATTTTACTAATTCCGGCTCCCTGTACCTCATGTTTGCACTCACCGTCTGGTCTGTATCTATTCGTTGTATACTCATCTTCTTTTTTAGGAGGTACAGGGAACAGAATCTGGGACCTCCCACATGGCAGGCAGGAGCCCAATTGCTTGAGCCACATCTGCTTCCCAATATTACCTTTTTTTAAAAAAAGACTTATTTATTTCCCCCTCACCCCCACGTTATTTTTGTGCTCGCTATCTGCTCTCTGTGCCCATTTGCTGTGTGTTCTTCTGTGTCTGCTTGTCTTTTCTTTAGGCAGCACTGGGAACCGATCCTGGGACCTTCCAGAGTGGAAAAGAGGCACTTGATCTCTTGTACCACTCCAGCTCCCTGGTCTGTTGCATCTCTTATTGTCTCTCCTCTGTGTCCCTTTTTGTTGCGTCATCTTGCTGCGCCAGCTTTCTGTGCGGGTCAGCACTCCTGAGTGGGTCAGCACTCCTCTGTGTCTCTTTTTGTTGCGTCATCTTGCTGCGCCAGCTTTCTGTGCGGGTCAGCACTCCTGAGCGGGCCAGCACTCAGTGTGGGCCACCTATCTGCTCAGGTCAACTTGCCACGCAGGCCAGCTTGCCCTCACCAGGGGGCCCCGGGAATCGAACCCTGGACCTCCTATGTGGTAGACAGGAGCCCAATCGTTTGATCCACATCCACTTCCCCAAGATTACCTTTAACATCAGGAGAATGCTAAATGGATTGTGTCTAGATAAAACTGCTTACCTCCTCATAATAAATACTCAGACATCCCAGAGCATAGACCAGGAAGAATGCCTAAAAACAGAGAAAGGAGAAATGCTCATCAGAAACAGTTGCACATTCTTGAGCAATTATTTTACAGACTGATCTCTTTTCACCTGAAATACAGAAATCATCAAAATGGTCACATATTTTTAACATTCAAATCTTAAGGATTTAAAAAAAAATCTCAGAAAAACTAAGTATCACAAACTGCTTTAAATCAGTGAAAAAGACAGCAAACATATATCTGTATGGATTTTTTTCCATAATGTATTTCTCTTTCCTTAAAAAGCCACACAGCTTAACTGAAGAATGCCATAAATAACAGCAACAACAAAAACCTCTGCTCACTGGATTTTCCTGTAATTCAGCTGAGGATTAATTAATTGAGAAAAATATACGTAGAAAGGGATGGGTGAAAAGCAGTGTGGATTTTGCTTGCGTAACAAAATGTGAGTTTCTCAGTTATCCGTAATTTTATAGTCAGCAACTCCTACATTGACGACTTTATACAGTGAAATGTTTTGCTTGTATGGGGAGAGGCAGGAGGAATGGCAAAGAAAGTTGCCCTCGTTGAATAATAGCGTGCTTAAACAGAAGAGCTTTCTTTTTTTTTTTTTTTTAAGATTTATTTATTTATTTAATTTCCCCCCCTCCCCTTGTTGTCTGTTCTTGGTGTCTATTTGCCGCGTCTTGTTTCTTTGTCCGCTTCTGTTGTCGTCAGCGGCACAGGAAGTGTGGGCGGTGCCATTCCTCGGCAGGCTGCACTTTCTTTCACGCTGGGCGGCTCTCCTCACGGGCGCACTGCTTGCGCGTGGGGCTTCCCCACGCCGGGGACACCCTTGCGTGGCACGGCACTCCTTGCGCGTATCAGCACTGCGCATGGCCAGCTCTACACGGGTCAAGGAGGCCCGGGGTTTGAACCGCGGGCCTCCCATGTGGTAGACGGATGCCCTAACCACTGGGCCAAAGTCCGTTTCCCAAACAGAAGAGCTTTCTGACAACGCTCTAACACCAAGCTCAGAGCCACTTATTTGCAACACCTGTATGGGGTTGCTCGGAACCTCTGCACACACCCAAATGTTCGCCACATGCCTGGTCTTGAGGGGGGAGGGACTGAATGGTAGCTGCTAGTGACACCGGGCTACTTTCCTTTTCAAAAGCAGCTATTCTGTTCTTGCTATCACTTCTGCTGCCACCAAGCACAGCGGAGGAGGTATCCTTTGTGCAATGTGGCAACAGAAACGCAGTCCCCTCCCGATGGCGGAGTGCTGACTGACAGAACCTGCTCAGGCTTGCTTCCTCGCCTCACCCTGCCTGCATCGCTGCACAAGGGGGACCCGAGGACGGGAGGATGCACGAGAGCATGAGCTCTACAGGAGCTGGGGACTTCCAGTAGCTACAAGGTCCTGTGAAGGAGACATCTTGGCCATCTCTCAGGAATCACCCAAATCCTCCCCAGGATCGCTCTCTGCCTGGCTAGCTCACGAGGGTTCTCTGGAGAGCAGTTTTCCCAAGTGTGATCCGGGGTCCCCCGGAGCCCCCAAGTCTGCTGCAGGAGGCCTCAAGGTCAAAACTGCCTTTTTCAGGCTCATTCTCTCCAGAGGAAATAGGATGTATGCTGTCACAACAGAATGAATACAGCAGCAGATGGGAGAGGTCAGCTGACTCCTCTAAAGCCAGACTTGACTTTAAAAGAGATTTGCAAAAATGGAAAACAATGCCACTCTCCTCACTGATTTTTTGTTTTGAAAACTATAGTTTCATAAAAACATTTATGTTAATGCATAATGGGACTTAGCATTGTTATTTTTAAACGAGTTAATATTTAAAATTTTCTCAGTTATATTTATAATATAGGAAGTATCAATAGATATAATCCATACAAAAATGCTCTTTGGGGCTCCCAATAATTTTCAAGACAGTAACAGGGTCCTGAGATCAAAATGTTTGACCACCATGACTTTAGTTTTACCTGACTCGCAGTCTAGAGTTTCTGTGAAGATGCAGGCGGTTGGTCAGCCGCCGGCCCCACTGCTCACCGCCTCCACCCCAGGCCAAGCCGCTCGTCCCGCCTGGACTTCTGCAAAGGCCTCGCTGCTCCGCGCCCTCCACAGTGCAGAGCACGAGAGCCATCAGCTTAACATGGTAAGAGCAAGCTGCTCCCTGGCTCAACTCCTCCCAAGTGCTTTCACTGCTTAGAATAAAGTCCAAATTGCCCATAGGCCCCTGTGTGGTCAGACCTTCACTCTGTCATTCTGGCTGCCCTTGTGTACCTTGAACACACTAGGTGGGCTCCTACCTTTGCCCCTGCAACTGCTACCCCCACAATCTGGAAGCTCTGCCCCAGAACCAAAGGTCCGTCCTCAGAGAGCGCTTCCCTGGCCACCCAGCTAAGGAAACCCCCGTCCTAATCATCTTCTTCAGAGCACTTAGCTCTGTCTGAAAATATCATCCTTACTCGTGTCTCTCCAACTACCATGTAAATTCTGTGAGAGCACAAACTTTGTGTCTGCCTGTTCTCTCGGCCTGGAAGGGGGTCGAGCACAGGTGGGCACACAAATCCTGAGATGAAGCAATAGTGGAACCAGCCCCCTGCTCCTGCCCGAGGCTGAGCCACCCTCGGGCGGGTCTGTGCACCTAGTGCTTCCAGTTCATTTCTCCTAGGTTTGGACACCTGTGCCCTACTTCCCCTGTCAGCTAGTGTGGACAGCCCTGCCCGGTGCCCTACCACTTTGTTTTCACCTTTCCTCTTCCTGTCACCTTCTACTTATTAATACAGAATCCCATTGGTTTTTGGATGGACTATAGACAGTACCCAAAAGGGGCAGTGGAAAAGACAAAGTTGTTTCCTTAAGTGGTCAAGCCCTTCTCTGCCTTCTCTTTCTCACATTTGGCACTCCTTTGTTCAGACAGTACAGGACAAAGAAGGAGTGCTGGGATCGACAGTCCTAGGTGCAAATCTTCCTTCTTAGCCAGGGCCTTGGAAGATCACTTAAACTCTCTGTGCCTTGCGTATAAAATGAGGATGATAATGCCTTCTTGGATACTTTGAAGATTTAATGAGATATGTTCTGCAAAGCACCTGGATGCTCTATTTTAAACTTTAGTTTCCCTCCCTTTCTAAGAGTCATTTATATAGATACTGCAGCCTGGAAAAGTTCAACCCTGGCCTAGCAAGAGATTCCTTGCTGATATCTGATAAGATACAAGTTCTTCGGAGAATGACCAACTCCTTTCCATCATCAGCAAATATACATTTTCCTCTAAGAACTAAAGAAACCAATGCCTCATTTTTATTCACTTTCACTATGATGAACTTTATGAATTAAAGCAAACATCCTTTAGGCATTTATCACAGATGGCTAGGATCTTAATTCAATGGAGTTGGTTTTACTTAGAATTAAATAACCAGTAGATTGAGGAGGTCTGTGGAGGTTGGTAATTATGTCCCCTGAGGTTTCATTCATAAATTTTACTTTTATAGTTCTAATAAGATGGAAGAGAAGTTTAATGATTTTTTTTAATGTCAACTCTCTAAATCTAGTTAGGAAACAGAGCATTATAATGGAAAAACAGGGTTCAGTAACAAATCTCCAAGACACAATGGAGCAAATTAGCTCACTGGCACCGTAATCTAATTATCCCCAAGATGAACACTGACAGAGCGTAAACATTAGATTATCATTGAGTCTGATTTACAAAGGGTATGGGTTTGAATGTCACTGACTAAAAGGAGAGGTAATGAAGATGTAGAATGTGGAAGGTGATATCTGGTAAGCCTGAATAAAAGCTCCTGGTGCCCAAGCAGAGGAAAAAAAAAGTACATCTGCATATGTTTGAGCTAGTCACTGGGGATGAACACAAGATTCTACTGTTCAAGTAGAAGATATATTTTATGATCATTATAAACAATTTGGAGAAAGACTGTCCATGTGTTACTAGGGAGTGAATTAAGGTGGAATTGAGCACCTATTATATGTGCCAGGAACTGTGCTGGATGCTGTATGATTACACGTTACTGTTTATATTAAGGCAATTGTAACATCTGATAAAAAAACTGTGGGCTTTCACTGTACCTGGAATAAAGTCCAATTTGCTACAAGCTTCCCATCACCCACTACTTGGTAATACAAAATATAGACCATCGATATTAAATTAAAGCAAAAATGCAGAATTCTTTCCCAAAAGTGGTTTTCTGTGAACATTAGTCCTCTCTTAGCATAATCATACCTTTCTGCAAACTACCCACAAACCAAATTCCATTGAAGGTCATTTTAAAATTACAGGAGATGTGTCCATTTGAAGACATCTGCCATTTTGTTTCAAGGAAGCACGCAGAACCACAGTGGGAAGTAAAGCTATGCTTTGATTCCATTCAGGAAAACAACCACACTTCTAGGTATTTACCCAAAAGAATAGAAAGCAGGAATCGAACAGATATTTGCACACTGAGGTTCACAGAGGCATTATTCACAACTGCCCAAAGATGGAAGCAACCCAAGTGTCCATCAATGGAAGAATGGACCCAAAAAATGCGGTATATGCACACAATAGAATATTATTCAGTTGTAAAAAGAAATGAAGCTATGATACATGCTACAACATATGACATGGATGAAACCTAAGGACATCATGTTGAGTCAAATAAGCCAGACACACAAGGACAAATATTGTAAGAGCTCATTGATACGTGAAATAATTAGAATATGCAAATATATAGAATCAGAAATTAGGATACAGGTCACTAGGGACTGGGGTGGAGAATGGGGAGTTAATGCTTAATGGGTACAGAATTTGTTTGGGATGATGGAAAAGTTTTGATAATGGATAGTGGTGATGGAAGCATAACACTGTGATTGTGATTTAATAGCACTGAATTATATATCTGAAAGTAGTTAAAATAATTTTAGGTTGTATATATGTTACCAGAATATAACTGTACAGCACAAAGAGTGAACCCTAATGTAAACTATGGACTATAGTTAATAAGATTATAATGAAAAAAAAAAACCTTTTAAATAAAGGAGGATAAAAATATATACACAGCTTAGAATTAGTGAAATAAAAACTGAGGAGTGAGATTTAGGCACGTCTACCTTGGAAGCTGCCTAAGGCGACTGTGATATGGTGGGGATCACCCAACAAATGCAAGAGGCGGCAGCTCCATATACGGTGCCACCCCGGCCTTTGGAGAACAGGACAGCGAGGGCCCCGAGATCGAGAGCTGAATGTTCATGTGGCACAAACATACCTCTTCCAGGCTGAGCTGCAAATACTCAAAGATCCTATACGGATTTCTTCTGCAAGTCAGTCTCTTCCTTTCAACCAACTAAAGAGAAGGAAATAAAATCATACATGCTCAGAACACACGGAAATATTATGTCATAAGGCAGAGACAGCATTTTTAAATGTCTTGGGAAGCGGACTTGGCCCAGTGGTTAGGGCGTCTGTCTACCACATGGGAGGTCCGCAGTTCAAACCCCAGGCCTCCTTGACCCGTGTGCAGCTGGCCCATGGGCAGTGCTGACGCGCACAAGGAGTGCTGTGCCACGGTAGGGGAGCCCCACGCACAAGGAGGGCACCTCATAAGGAGAGCCGCCCAGCGCGAAAGAAAGTGCAGCCTGCCCAAGAATGGCGCCGCACACACGGAGAATTGATGCAGCAAGATGATGCAGCAAAAAAAAGAAACAGATTCCCGAGTTGCTGACAAAAACAGAAGTGGACAAAAAGAACACGCAGCAAATGGACAAAGAGAACAGACAACTGGGGCGGGGGGAAGAGGAGAGAAATAAATAAAAATAAAATCTTAAAAAAATAAAATAAAATGAATGTCTGCTTTATAAATTTGAAGATCTGCATGCTGTTGGATGAATATTGTACAAAAAATGAATTTTAAATATCTAGAAAGAAAAGGGAGTTTTGCTTTGCCTTACTCTTAACTACTACTTGGATCCTCCCACACGGGCATACTCAAGATTATGTGTAATTACACTGCATTTCCTTTTCTCCCAAACATGGGAGATAGCATTATTGAACCTGCCTTTCTTAATATCTTTTTCAAAATAAGTCATTCACTGAGGTTTTGGTTGGAAGAGTCTTTGTGACAGATGTGCCTCCAGGCTGCACGGGGCCTAGGGCCTCCAGGCTCCCTGGAGCTTGTGCAGTGCGGTGGTCCCCACGGCTGCCAACACACCCTGGGGGCCGGCTACCGGCCCCTACGAAAGAACATCCCGGCTCACCAACATCTCAGTGGGGCCTGGAAGAGATGGTTTTGGAGGAAATGACTGTTTTCTTGAACTTACTTCCTCCCCTGGTGCCTCTTCTGTCCTGCTCCCGCTGCTAACTTCTTCCTCCACGAGCACACACTCGTGGTCGAGACCTCTCTCTCTGGCAGCAATGAGACCCGCTCGGTGGCTACTGTCCTCCGGCTGGGTCCCATCACGGTGGCCGCACTGGCCGTGGAGTGGAGGGGCGGTGTCCCCTGCCACGTGCTCATCGAAGCCCTCTGTGGCTGGTGGCTCACTCCCGGAGCTCTCCTGTGGGCAGGTCGACTGCTTGCATACGTCCTCCGCATCCTCTGACTTTCCTGGGTCTCCGTTCGGCTTAGAAAGCCTCTCTTCCATTTTGGGATCCATCTCAGAGTTCAGCACGCGGGCCCCTTCATTCCCTTTCAGACAAGGGTGCTCCAGGGGTTTTGTGTAGTCCTCGAGGATTCTGTGCACGGCGCTTTCATCCTGACCCTGTCGGCACATGAGCTTTGCAGCCCATTCTACGCCGCGCTGATATCTGAGGAAGGGAGATACTTTTAGTAACGACACAAGTATTTCAAAATTTCAAAGATAATGGACAGCAAAAACTAAGCATGTGAGAAAGACTGAAGGGAATATGCCAAATAGTCACAATGCCAAGTCTGTGCCACTTTGTTATAGGAAATGAAATTCAATGAAAATCGATGTAAAATTAAAGACAGGAATCTTGCGAAAGCTGGAGGATTGACAAAGTTGATGAAAGTAATCAAATTACATGCAAAGCAACTAAAAAATAAGAACCTGGCAGAGTTAGACTAGCAAAGAATTGAAGAGAAAACCAACTAAGGAGATGGTAATAGAAGGCTCTTCAAAAGTGTTGAGGAAGCAGATGTGGCTCAAGTGGTTGAGCTCCCACCTCCCACATGGGAGGTCCCGGGTTCAGTTCCCGGTGCCTCCTGAGAATGAAAACGAACAACAAGTGAAACAAATGAAAAACCAACTCAGGGAAGTGGTTCAGTGGTTGAGTGCTAGCTTCCCACTTATAAGGTCCTGGGTTCAATCCCCAACCCCCAGTACCTCAAAAAAAAAAAAAGTGTTGAGAAAGGAGGAAGCAAGAATGTTTGGCTGGAAATGGAATTTATTTTACAATGTCTGTTCACTACTGAATATTTCATATTAAAACGTTTGCTTTTCAACATAACCCTGTAATGAATACTCGGATAACAAAGACTGCCAGTATTAGGTTTGATAAATAATGCATAAGAGTATCCATCAAAAACTGTTAAAGTGTAACACCTGAGTGCTTCAGCTAGTTGGACACCTCTCTTATCCAGAGCCTCTCATAGACACACTGGCTTGACGGCAATTTGTCTTCACTCCTGGCTTGATCGGATGCATTTCTGACCAGCGGCTTTTGCTCAGTTTCTGAATCCTAGTTTCTGTTGCAGCAACCTGCCTATCCTGGAATTGGGGCTCTGTCCCCCCCACAGGCTAGAATCCTGGGGCTGCCCCGCTGTGTAGGGTCTAGAGCTGGAGCAGCCCTTGAGCGCTCCCTGGCCGCTGTCCACCAGCTCCTCCTCTGGTGGTAATCGGGCTCTATCTAAGAGGGAGCTGTTGGATTCTGCCAGTAAGCGCCTGCAGCAAGACAAAAAATCACTGTGGACTTGAGTGTTGTAGAAGGCTTCAGGGAAGAGTGGAGACTTGGGCCGCAGCTCAGGGACAAGGGGGATCTGGACGGCTGAACATCGAGTCAACAAAACCTTCCCGAGGGGCCACTCAGTGTTGGGTGCAGAGGTGAGCAAGGCGGGCGCTGGCTCTCAAAAAGGAAGACCAAAGGTGTGGCAGGTGTCAGCGCAGGGGCAGTGGGGGTTGAGGAGCAACAGCACGGAAGGAGGTGGCGAGGGCGAGGACCCTAGAAGAGCTGACGCTAGAGCGGGAATCAGCCAGCGTGTGTGTGAGTTTCAGGAAAAGGGAACAGCATCGAGAAAAGCCGGGAGGAAGGGATCATCACTGCCCCGAGGGGAGGGGGGGTGTGTAGCGAGGATTTCTTTCCCTGGGCCTCTGCGAAAGCCTCTTTCTCTGAACCTGGAGAGCGGGAGAAGGGGGCAGGGCCACTGAGAGACTCAGAGACCAGCACGCCAGTTGTAATTCTAAGTTTAAACATCCCAGGACTTACAAACATACATAGTACAGGACCATTATTCGTATTTTGGAAGGAATTAAGTTGGCAAAGGATTTAGTTCAGGAGTATTTTTTTTAAATATAAGCTCAGTTGCATTTAAAATATGATCTGATCCACATTAAATTCAGATATAATTTTCAAGGACACTTCTATAGTCCAAAAAAAGGAAAAAACAAAACTGCAACTGATGAGGACTGTCCCATGGGAAAACGCCACCTAAAAACAGGTTTGTAAACCAGAATTTTCATCAAAGCTCAAGTTTATCAGACTTACTTCTTTGAAGTGATTATAGGCATGTTTGTCTTCACATCTGTAACAACAAAGAAGTTCTATTAGCTGAGACAAATTTTCCTTAAGGGGTGATAAACACTGAACATCTAGAGAAGGCCAAAGGAATTTCAAGTCACAAAACCATGCATCTAGAAGGCTCATTTTATGGAAGGGCTTGTTTTGGATGCGGGCTGGGAGCTCTGGGTTCTGGTTCTGGCTCTGGGCACCCAGTGGGAAGTCTTTCCACACACAGTGTTGACTGGGTCATCCAAAGGTTAGAGTTTTAGTCCTGATCCTTTCTAACTCTGCCTCTGGGCAGGACATTTCTCCATTCCCAAACTCAGTCTCTCTGATGGTTCAAAATTTTAACAGATGATGTTCCAGCCTTAAAACCCTACAATCTCCTCAGGAACTTATCATGTTTTCCCAGTGTCACGACCTTCTTCCTGTATGTGCCACACAGGCAAAATCCCTGGAGGTACTCATTCATTATAGTTCATTATAGCCTAGCTGGGGAGACAGACCAGAAACAAATGATTCTAACCCACGATGATCTATGACCAACTACAGTATTATAAAGGGATTGGTTAACTCTACCTGGAAAGGTTAGGGAAAAAACACAAAGAAGGGAAATTGAGTTGGGCTTTGAGGAATGAATAGGAGTTCACTGGGTAGACAAGGGGGAAATGGGCAACCTGTGCAGTAGAAATCATGTGCAGAGGCAGAGGGACAACAAATGCATGGCACATTTACAGAATGGCAAGTAGCGCCAGGTGGCTAAAGCAGAGAGGGAGAAGAGAGTGGTTAGAAATGACGGTGGAAGAGTAGCTGAAGCCAGATTTTGAAGAACCTCTAGAAAGGGACACTTGAAATTTAGTTCTTTAAGGCAGCCCACAACCTTGATTTCTGATTCTTTTCCTTCAAATCTTTAGTGACTTTTAAATTGCGTTATGATATAGATCAGGAAAGATTCTCAGTTGTTAAGATTATTACACTATTTGAAAAATTCCTTATTTTTTGGCAAAATATTATTAAAGCTGGGTAATGTGTACAGACAGGTAGGTTCATTACATGATTTGTTCTTCCTCCCCCACCCCCTCGTCTTTTAAAATGTTTTACTATGGAAAATTTCAAACATACATAGAAGTAGAGAGAATGGTATAATAAAACCTCACATACCCATTGCTTGGCTTCAACAATTAAGTTGAATCCTGCTTTACCTCTAATTCCACTCTTTCCCATGGGCCCCAAATTATTTTGAAACAGACCTCTGATATCCTATCATTTCATGTCTAAATATTTTGGTTTGTATGTCTATAAGAACTTTTTAAATTATAAACTGTTCTTATTAGACAAGCTGTTTAGAGAAAAATCATGCAGAGACAGAGTTCCCATATACTGTACCACATCCATTATTAACACTGTGCATTAACATGGCACTTTTGTTACAACTGATGAAAGAATGTTAATTATAATTGTATTATTAACTATAGTTCACAGTTTTCATTAGGAAGCCATTAGGTTCCCCACTCCCCTCCAGATAGTTCCCTCATCTGTTTTGTTCATTTGTTCTCAGTCTACTTATTATTTTTTTGCTCCTTGTCTATCTGTTTTTTCTCTTTTAGGAGGAACCAGGAATGGAACACAGAACCTCCCATGTGGGAGGCAGGAGCTCAACTGCTTGAGCCACACACGCTCCCTCCTTGTTTTTTATTTATGTTCATTGTCTGCTTGTTGCTCGCTCTATTAGTCAGCCAAAGGGGGTGCTGATAAAAAATATCAGAAATTGGTTGGTTTTTATAAAGGGTATTTATTTGGGGTGGGAACTTACAGATACCAGGCCACAGAGCATAAGTTACTTCCCTCACCAAAGTCTATTTGGAGCAAGATGGCTGCCGATGTCTGTGAGGTTTCAGGCTTCCTGGGTTCCTATGTTCCTGGGGCTTGCTTTTCTCTGGGTTCCAGATTCCTTTCTTTCTGAGGCTGGCTTCTCTTTCCTCTGTGAGCTTACTTCCCAGGACTCCAGCTTAAGTCTTCACCATCAAACTCCAACATCAAAAATCCTCAACTCTGTCCTTTGCCATGCCTTTTATCTATGAGTCCCCATCCACCAAGGGAGTGGTGAGTCAATGCCCTAATCATAACTCAATCATATCCACATAGAGATCAGATTATAAACATAATCCAGTATCTATTTTTGGAATTCATAACCATATCAAACTGCTGCACTTGCCCATTGTCTTGCTCATTGTTTTTTTCTCACCTGCTCATTGCCTGCTCATTTGTTTTCTTTAGGAGGCACCAGAAACCAAACCTGGGACCTCCTATGTGGGAGACAGGCGCTCAACTGCTTGAGCCACATCTACTCCCCCCCATGGTTTTATTAAAAAAAGAAAAATAACCACAATACCATTATCATACTTTTTAAAATTAATATTCCTTAGCATCATCCAAAATCTAAGCATTATCTTATTTTTTTTCCCCCTTAAAAAGTTTAACTCATGATCCAAATAAGGCCCATCCACAGCAACTGACTGGTAAGTCTTAAAATTGATTTTATTCTATGGGTCCCCCCCTCATGATTTCTTCCCTGCAATTTATTTTTTGAAGAATGGTCATCTGCTGTATAGGCTGCCTGCCCCTGCCCCACCCCAGGCTGATCTCAGATGATGACATCCCCATTGTGCTCCTTGAAGTGTGGTCACAGTCCAGATGCTGGTCCTCGAACTGCGTGCAGACAGCCCAAGAAGAGAGGAGAGCGCACATCATTTGTCTCACTCGGCACGCTTCTTCTTAGTTCCACTGCCCTTTTTTTCACAGCCAGACTTTGACAGAGATGGAAGCTGTATGTTGATTTCCATTCTGGTGCAGAGTTCTTTTCTCACTGTTTAGTTCCAGTACTTTGAACAGCACTGTGATCCTCTATCTCTGTGTTTCTTATGAACTGGCGGATCTAGAGGCTTGATCAGATTTAGGCTCAGTTTCTGGGAAGACTACTTGGCTGGTAGTGCTTCCATTAGAAGCCGCATGTCTCGTCTCTTATGATGTAAGCGCTGCTGTTGCTGTGAGGTTGCAAACAGCCCTATTATTCCTTTGTTTGTTAGCAGGGTTTGTTCTATAAAGAGAAACTTTCTCTCCTGAACTGTTTGGTTAGCTTGAGGAAAGGTCCAGATAGAAAAAGCAGAATAAATGCTTGATTCTTTGCTTTTCTTTCTCAGTTTTCAAAATGATGAACTGGTTCCTTAATGTTCTCCATAGGTAAACAATGAATTTCTTTTGGAGGGCTTGGGGTGGGGTTCTATTATAAACTAAAGGATTTAAACATTTTAAAAATATCATTATGAGTGAATGGACTTTAAAATAAACTGCAGTTACTATTTTCATCGATGCTTAAATGTTTCCATCTTTGACCAATGAAAGCCTCTTCAATTTGGTGCCTGGATCCTTTCAAAACAAGCCAAGTAGTCCTTGACAGTTTCCTTGCTTTCGGGTACAAGACATTCCATGTCAAAAATCCTGGTCTTCAACTACACATAATTACTCACTTGCTTTATCACACAATATACACATAACAGTCTCAGAATAACAATACCAACACTCCTGCAAATAAAATCATTGTTGAAAACAATTCTTTTTCCCAGCTCTTTCTTTTCTTTAGAGTGTAGGGTAGGCTGATTGCATTGATGGCCTCATTTCTTCATCAGGTTTCCCACTGGGCCCACCATTGACACTGGACCAGGGAATATTAGGAAATGGTATGCAAGGGCAGGTATGCAAGGGCAGGTCTGCAGGGGGCCGGCACACTGGGCTGGCTCTGACTCCTCCACCATAACCATGAGAACATGCCTGGGACGGCCTGCTAGGGCAGGAGCCAAATGGTGCCATTCTGCCCTCCTCTCAGCTGAGGCCACCCTGGAGCAGCCAACTCATCCACGACTGACCACAAAGATCCGCACAGCCCACCTAGCCAAGCTGCGGACTCGTGGGCAACACTGCTGCTATTTAAGGCCACTGAATTTTGGGGTGGTTTATTATGAGCCACTATTGTAGCAAGAGACAACTGACACCAAGTCTATCCCATTAGGGTTGAACACTCAAATTACCATGTTTTAAAGTCAATCAGAATAATTCCTCTCTGTGCAGTTATACCACCAAATGATATATAGTTAAGTTCAGTTGTTTCTTTTTTTTTTTTTAAAGAATTACTTTTTAAATTTAAGTTTTGTTTTTAAATTATGTGATACATTTACAAGGTTCCACCAAAGTCATACCCATGATGTCCCCCCGCCCCACCATATCCAGTTCCTTTCCTCTCTCTATAGGCATTAAAAGAAAAAACATTGGTTTATCTCAATTTTTAAAGTATAGGAGCAAAAATGCATTTGTATCTCCCCCTCCTTTTTATATCAAACCATGGCATGCTATGCACTTTCTTCCACCTTGCTTTCTTCACTTAGCAATATATCCTGGTGATCACTCATTCCTATTTACAGCTCCACAGTACTTCATTCCATCAATGCACTATTGTTTATTCAACCCACTCCTGTTACCAAGGTTTATTAGTCAAGGTTCTCTAGAGAAACAGAATCAACATATTTGTAAATAGCATGAGATTTTATAAAATTCTCTCACATGACCCTGGGGATGCACAAGTCCAGATTCCACAGGCAGGCTGCAACCAAGGGCTCTGACGAAGGTCTGGGGAGCTGGCAATTCTCTCTGAATGCTGAAATCACTTTCCCTTTTAAGGCATTCAACTGATTGGATACAATGTCAATCTCCCTGGTTGATCGTAGATGTAATACAGCCATCGATGCAGTAAACTCACGGATGACTAAAGTCCATAAATGTCCTTGTATCACAATTAGCCCCATGCCTGCTTGACCAAACAACTGGGCACAGTTACCCAGTTACCTGGCAAAGTTGACAGGTTAGCCTGGCCATCACAACCCACTAGTTGTTTAACTTCCACATATTTGTGATTTTTCCAGTTCTCCTTTTATTGATTTCTAGCTTCATTCCACAGTGTTCAGAGAAGATACATGGTATGATTTCAATATTTTTTAATTCATTGAGACTTGTTTTGAGATCTAAGGTCTGTCTTTCCTCAAGATCATTCCATTTGCACTTGAGAAGAACACATGTTCTGTTGATGCTAGGTGAAACGCTCTATATATGTCTGTTAGAAGTAACTGGTTTAGAGTATTATTTATGTTTTCCATTTCCTTATTGATCTTCTGTCTAGATTTTCTATCCATTAATGAAAATGGTTGTGGCAGTTTGAGATTATTTTACGAATCACCAAAAAAAGAATTATGTTGGTAAACTAATCTATTCCTCTGGATGTGATACTCTTTGACTGTATTAAATTCAGAGGAGGGCCTTTGATTAGATTACCTGTTAAGAGTGCTATAGGTCTTCTCCCCCTCCCATCTGTTTGCTCATTATCTGCTCACTGTTTTTTGCTAGTTGTCTGTTTTTCTTCAGGAGGCATGGGGAACCAAACCCGGATATCCCATGAGGGAAAGTAGGTGCAATTTGCTTGAGCCACTTCTGCTCCCTCTAGTTGGTTTTGATCACTTAATTAAGTACAAAGAACCTGCTCGCTTTATTTTTTGTTTTGCTCATCGTCTGCTCATTGTTTGTCTTCTTTAGGAGGCACCAGGAATTGAACCTGGGACCTCCCATGTGGCAGGCAGGCACTAAACTACTTGAGCCACAGCCACTCTCCTGTAGGACTTTTCATTGGACTACGTCAGTGAGGTGGGACTCAACGTCAAGTCCCAAAGAGCTCTGTTATTTTGAGGTCCTGGGAGAGACTACTTATTTACCTAATAGCTTACAGCTGAAACTGGGAAGAGAGAAGAACAGCCTAGACTGAGATAGGTAGTCCAGAAAGAAACCAGCCCTATGCTGAGACAGAGGACTACAGAATCACTTAAGCACGAAGCCTCAAGAGGCTGGGCCCACAGAGCTCAAGAGGAAAGGGTGAGCTCAGAGGGGAAGGCTGAAACCTGGGGAGAGATCTGCAGCCATCTTGCTTCACCAAGTGGCAACACGCCAGGATCAACAGTAGCTGGCTTTGGTGAGAAAGCTTCTCTGATGGTGCCTCAGTTTGGACTTTTCATGGTCTTAGAACTTTAAGCCTTTACCCCAAATAAATCACTTTATAAAAGCCAACAGACTTCTGGTGCTTTGCATTGGTAGCCCTTTGGCAAACAAAAATAATAGTGTATTAAAGTCTCCTACTATTAATGCAGAACCTCTATTTCTTCCTTAAGTCTGCCAATATTTGCTTCACATTTGTAGGGCTCTGCCATTAAGTACATATATATTTATAATTGTTACGTCTTCTTGTTAAACAGACACAAATTCTTGCCTCCTTCTGAATTTAACAGTATATAGTGGCCTTCTTTACCCTCATAACAGTTTTTGACTCAAAGTCTATTTTATCTGATATTAGCAGCGCTCCTCCAGCTCGGTTGGTTACTATTTGCACGATGCAGTGCTTTTCAAGCCTTTCACTTTCAACCTACTTGTGTCTTTGAGTTTCAAGTGAGTCTTATATGTAGCATAGTCATGCTTTTTTATCCATTCTGCCAATTTATGCCTTTTGAGGGGAGAGTTTAATCTATTTCTATTTAAAGTAACTACTGATAATGCAGGACTTTTTTCTGCCATTTTGGTAGTCTGTCTTTGTAAGTCTTATGTCTTTTTTAACCCATAATTCTTCCATTACTATTTTTGTATTTATTTGAATTTTTGTATTGTATCATTTTGAGCCCCTTCTCATTTCTTTTTCATACATTTTCATACATTTCATATTTTTCATACATTTTCTTTGTGGTTAACATGCAGTTAAAATTTAACATCTTAAATCTGTAACAACCATGTTTTATTTGATACCTAATTAACCTCTATAGCATAATATAAACTTTCCCACCCTTTTGTTGTACTTGTTACAGATTATGTATTGTACACTGCATGCCCAGAACAATTGATGTATCATTACGTTTTATGTATATGCATTTTAGAACCTGTAAGAACTAAAAAGTAGGGTTATATTCCAAAAAATACAATAGTACAGGCATTTATAATATCTGTATGGACCTTTACTTCGAAACATTGTCTAGTGTCCTTTCCTTTCAGTTTGAAGAATTCCCTTTAGAACTGTTTGTAGGGCAGGTGTAGTGGTAATGAACTCTCTCAGCCTTTGTCTTCCTGGGAATGTCTTAATCTCTCCCTCATTTGAGATATAAAATTCTTGGTTTCCAATTGTTTTCTTTCAGCACTTTAAATATTTTGTCTAACTGCCTTCTTGCCTGCATGGTTTCCAGTGAGAAAGTGGCACTTAATCTTATTGGGATTCCCTCGTACAATAACTAATTGCTTTTTTCTTACAGCTCCTAGAACTCTCTTCCTGTCCTTGGCATTGAACACTTTGATTACTATGTGCCTAGGTATGGCTCTCTGAGTTCATCCTATTTGGGGTCTATCGGGCTTCTTGAGTGTGTATATTCATATCTCTCATTAAATGTGGGAACTTTTCTGCCGTTTTTCCTTTGAATATTCCTTCTTCCCCTTTTCCTCTTTCTTCTCCTTCTGGGATTCCCAAAATGAGTATATTGGTATGCTTGATGGTGTCCCACAGGTTTCTTAGGCTCTGCTTGTTTTTTTCCTAATTTTTCTTTCTGCTTCTCAGTGTGAATCATTTCAATTGTCTTGTTTTTGAGAAACTGGTTCTTTTTTCTGCCAGCTCCAATATGCTGCTGAAACCCTCTAGGGAATTTTTCATTTCTGTTATTGTGGTCTTCAACTCCAGTAACTGGTTCCTTTTTAAAAATTTCAATTTTTTTTTTTTAAGATTAATTTTTTATTTATTCCCCCCCCCCCCCCCCCCGCACTGTTTGCTCTCTCTGTCCACTCACCATGTGTTCTTTTGCGTCTGCTTGCATTCTTGTCAGCAGCATCAGGAATCTGTGTCTCTTTTTGCTGAATCACCTTGCTGCGTCAGCTCTGTGCGTGTGTGGTGCCACTCCTGGGCAGACTCCGCTTTTTTCGTGTGTGGGGCTTCTTGTGGGATGCACTCCTTATGTGAGGGCGTCCCTTACGCGGGGAACACCTCTGCGTGGCAGGGCACTCCTTGTATGTATCAGCACTGTGCATGGGCCAGCTCACCACATGGGTCAGGAGGCCCTGGGTTTGAACCCTGGACCTCTCATATGGTAGCTGCCTACCATTAGTTGAGCCAAATCCACTTCTCTCAATCTCTTTCTTGATATTCTCATATTTTTCCCTTACTGTTTTCCTGATATCCTTTAGTTCTTTTTCTATATTTTCCTTTATCTCCTTGAGTATACCAAGGATGATTTTTTAAAAAATCTTAGTCTGGTATGTCCAAAGTCTAGTCCCCTTTATTGATGGTTCTGGATTTTTTATCTTGTTCCTTTGGATGGGCCATCATTTCCTGTTTGTCTTGTAATCATTAGTTGCACACTGAAATTTTAGTATTTTAAAGTGTTAACTCAGGGATTTAGTCCTTGAGCTGTCTGATCTTTAAGTTTGTATCCAGCTAGTGATACAACAGAGATTTCCTTGAATACCAGCAGCCAACAAAACACAATATCTCTCATGGTCTTTTCAAATTTGTTCTCTTTTGGTTTATAGTCTTCTTCAGAGCTTAGCCCTCCTATCAAGAAGATCTGCTTGAGGCAAATGCAAAGTACAGGGTCTTCTATGTTTGTACCTGAGCCTGCCTGGAGGCTCTTCTTGCCCTGGGCTTGTATTTACTGGTGGCCTTGGGAATTCAACTATATGGGAATTCAAATGCTGCCTCTACTCCTTTGAAAGAGTTCCACCCCCTCCTGGGTGCTCTGCTGTATGTCTTAATGCAGACAGTCCTTTGTCCCAGGCTGCTTCAACTTAATTATTTCTTTCATAGCTTTAGCTGTCTATAAGCTGTTTCTCTGCCTTTAGGACAAACTCTGAGAGGGTGAGCCTCAGACACATTTCCTAGTTTAATCTTTCATGCTTCTTCCTGACTGACTGGCACTATCCTGATAGAAAGCATCTGAAACTGTGAATATAGGCACCAAAGTGCTAGCAGAGGGTTACTCAGCTTTCTCTGGGACAGGGCCAGGGACCCATAATGGAAGCAGAGGCCAGCGCCACAGTGCTCTGTGGAAGGTGTGGGGAAGGGCTAGCAGGGGCACCAGGAGCTTTGCCTACTGTTTTTCAAGCCACTTTTTCTTGATCTGGCACTTTACAAGTTATGGCAACCCGTTAACTGTTTCCCGGAGTTCTGAGTAAGATTCTGTGAGGGACAGTACTGTGGACCGTCTTACGCTGCCACCTTGGTTAACCGCAGGACCTGTTTCACGTGTTCAATTCATTGGCTTTCAGTACCTTCACAATTCTGTGCTATCATCATTATCGCACTCCAGAACATTTTTATCATCAGCGCAGTTTTAATTTGCATTTTTTTCTTACAATAAAAACCTTAATGTGGGAGGAGTGGGGAGTGTGGGGCGTGGGGTATATGGGAACCTCTTATATTTTTTAATGTAAAATAAATAAATAATTTTTTAGCAAAAAATACAAAATAAAAAGTAAAATAAAATATTTTTTAAAATGTGAAAAAAACGCTTAAAAATGTCTATTGTTTTAGCTGTTGGTATTGGTTCTTAAGTAATTCAGTAAGACTTCTTTAGAGAAATACACTAAGATAAAAGACTTGTAACTTAAAAAAGGAACAGCAAGTGAGAGAACTACACACCTTAGTGTGTTTTAACATATATATTAATGTCATGGTTATTGTTGTAAATTCTATTTCTGGAAATAAAAAGGAAAATTCATTTCGGGGGGAGTAGACATGGCTCAAGCAGTTGAGTATCCACCTCCCACACAGGAGGTACCAGGTTCAGGTTGTGGTGCTTCTTAAAGAAAACAATGAGTAACCTGTCAAGGGAGTAACTCAGGGAAGCCAATGTGGCTCAGTGGTTTATGCACCAGCCTCAAAAAAAAATTTAATTTCACACAGTACTAGAGGTAAGCAGGTATAGTATTCTGCTACACAAAGCTTAATGACAGAAAAGCCTAAGTAATACTTTTGATCATTCCAGAAATTAAAAACGACAACAACAGCACAACATTTTCACTATCTATAAGGACACTTTTGTTGTGATTAGATTTCTTCTACTTCCTATTTTTGTCAGTAACCCTGCCAGTGAGTACAGTACTTCTCCTTTGGAAGTAAACTATATACCCTGAGGGATAAGATAAAAAATGAAAGAAAATGGTAATTTGCCAAAAGAACCAAATGATACACAAAGTTACCTTTCCATTTAGCAACCAGCTTAGGATCTGAAATTGTGAAGTTCGGACGGCTTCTTGACAGAATACCTTTTCCAAAATAACCCTTCCAAGAAGAAAGAAAAAGTAGTTAGCTCATGTTTGTCGATTTTTTTAGCTGATACAGAATAACTTTAACAACAGGTTCACTCCATTTTTCATAGTTTTACATTTTACCTCTGATTATTGAGTGATTTCCAAGAAAGAGCTTAGTATTTTCTCCATCAGAGTGCTTAAAGAGTACAACTAAGCTTCTAGCCCACCTCATTTATCTCACGACTGGTGTTACAGTCTATGCCTGATAGGCTAAAGGCAACAGGGCAGGCAGAGGCAGAATTTCTTCTTTACATGTGGTTAAGGAACACAATTCACCTGAAAACGAGTCACATCTCCATAGGTACAAAAAACTCCTTGAATCCTATTGTGCCCTAGAATTGAACTATTCTCCTCCCTGCAGATTCCAAAAACAATATATATACAGTTTATATGAAAAGGCAAATTTAGAGAGATAGAAAAAGAATCAGGGAATGCCTCAGGCTGGGAGCAGGAACAGTGAGTAAGTGCAAATGGGCAAGAGGGATCTTACTGGGGTGATGGAAATGTCCTAAAACTCGACTGTGGTAATGGCTGCACCCTCAACAAATTTACCCCAATTATTGACTTGTACACTTACAGTGGGGTGAATTGCATACTATGTAAATTACACCTCAATAAAGGTGTTAAAATTTGCCCCAACAATGATTGGGCTCTGGGGGAGAAGGGGAGAGAGGAGGGGGGGAGGAGAGATGGGGGAGGGGGGAAGGGGGGAGAGAGAGAGAGAGAGAGGGAGACAGAGAGACAGAGAGACAGAGAGACACGAAGGAAGGGAGGGAGGGAGGGAGGAACGAGTAGGGAAGCAAGAAAGGAAGGATGCCACCAGTCTCACTCGAAACCTACTGTTGCTGCTGGAAACTAGTAAAGACTAGAACTTGTCCTTACCTAAGAGACCTCCACCTAGGAGTGCAAGCGGACAGGAGCCACAGTGTATTCTGAAGACTCATCTGATTTTTCTGTAAGCCGTGCAATGACCCCTTTCCACCCAGGACGACCTGCCCCAGTCCCAGGTAAGGGAGAGCAGGCACAGCCAGGAACAGCGCTACTGTTTGGACATTCCCTCACCACCAGCATGCCCCAATCCCAATTCTTTATCTTAGGGGGAGGGAGAGGTTGTTCTTCCAGGAGATCAGGGGATTCTTGCTCTGAACCACTGATCTGAAATCAGTTTATGGAAAAAGAAAACTGGAACTGATAAACTCAGTTACTTCTGGGAGTAACTCACTCCGTTTCTGTAAATAGCTTGGATTTCTTCTTTTTTTTTTACACTGAACGTCTATTGCTTTTACAATTAAAAAAGAGGAAAAAAGGTGAGTCCACTGGCTCCACTTCAGTGTTGAACTGTGGGACCATGGGGACAACCCACCTGTCATTTCATTATCCTCATAATGGGTGACTTTGCGTACCAATTCAAATTGTACTATTTCTACACTCTATCAAACCACAAGGGAAAATCTGTTTGGGGGGTGGGTGGGCAAAGGGATGAGGGCGGCCAGGAACTAAGCACACCCAGGTGGCCTGCACTTACCTTCCCATACAGCTGCTTGATGTCTTCTGCGTTCCTCACGATGACGTTGTTGTTCATCATTTCTGCACGGTATATTCTGAATTCTTTCTCAAGAACATGGTCCTGACCAAAAGGGATGGGCAGCGGAGACTCATAATTCTCATACACTCTTCTCTTCCTCTTTGGTGCATGAAAAACCGCTTCTGCCATTTTTCAAGGACAACTGTTCTTTAAAGGGTAGACAAGGAAAAAGAAACAGTCAATCAATGACTATACTGGTCAAAAACATGGAAATGTTTTCATGTGCAGGGCTCAGAAAACATTGCGATCTTTGGGGAAAAAGAGTATTCATAAAGCAGTATATGTATTACTATACAGGATTTATAACAAAACCATGTATACTGTATGTTAATGGACAATTTAAGAGATTTGTTTTCAAGGGTATTTTGTCTAGTCTTTCATCTTACTTGCTAACTTTATCTCTCAATCCAACTACTGCATCTGATACTCAACTGAAGAAACAGCAATTTATTCTAAAACTGAAAATAAACAATCTCGTTAGATTTTTTCAGGTAGTATGTTGGTCTCTATCATGACATCTTCTAGAGATTTCCAGGAACAATCTGGACTTTTATAAGATTTTCACTTTTATGCTTGACTTGTATATATTATATCTGAAATGTCAAAAAAAGGGAAAAAGTTTAATGGCTAACTTTAAGTTCTCTCACACAAGAGAAAATGAAAAGTTTCATTTTACTCTGGTTTGTTTAGGGTTTTCCCTTTGGAATTGCTGTTACACTCTAAACAAAGCAAGATGGAGCTATGAAGCTTGGGTTGGGTACTCCAACCCAAGTTTGTGTGATCAAATCGTATCTGCCATAAAACACTCCCTGTTAACTTCATAATCCAGGGTCACCTCTGCCATGTGACAGTAGGTGCATCAAGAATTGGTTCATAGTAGGCCTTTCATCCATGCAAAACTGCCATTGTTAGTGTGTCATTTTGAACACTCCCTGAGTCATGTCTTCAATTCACATGTAAGAGGACTGGACAGCAATTTTGGCAGTTTCTCAAAATGTTAAAACAGATTAACCCAGCAATTCCACTCTGCGGACTGCAAACATGTTCACACAAAAATCTGTATGCAAATGTTCACAACAGCCCCAAAGTAGAAACAAGCAAAATGTCTGTAGATGGATGAATGGAAAAATGTGGTCTATTCATATAATTAAAGATTATTTGGCCAAAAAAAGGAATGAAATACTGATACGTTACAATATTCATGAACCTTGAAAACATTATGCTAACTGAAAAAAATCCAGACACAAAAGATCCCATATAGTATAACTTAATTTATATGAAACATTCAGAATAGGAAACTCTATAGAGACCAGAAGTAGATTAGTAGTTGCTAGGGGCTGAGGGAAGGAAGGAGACAATGGGGAATGACTGCTAATGGGTAGAGGGTCTCCTTTTGGGATGATAAAAACATTTTTTAAAAATTAGAAGATAGTGGTGATGGTAACACCTCTGTGAACAAAAAGTACTGAAATTTATATTTTAAGAGAGTAAATTGTATGATATGTGAATTATATCTCAATAAAGTTAATAATTTTAAAAAATCAAATAGGACAAACCAGATGATCTGCAGTGTTTAGTTTTGTGGAGTTAAATCTTGTGCTGAGCTCTGAAGACAAAGCAGGGGAGAAAGGATAGCATCTGCCACAGGTATTAAAGAAACGTTTCTTCAGTGCTGTACTAGTCAGCCAAAGGGGTGCTGATGCAAAATAACAGAAATCAGTTGGTTTTTATAGAGGGTATTTATTTGGGGTAGAAGCTTACAGTTACCAGGCCATAAAGCATAAGTTACTTCCCTCACCAAAGTCTTTTGCCACATGTTGGAGTAGGATGGCTGCCAACATCTGCCAGGGCTCAGGCTTCCCGGGTTCCTCTCTTCCCCGGGCTTGACTCTCTCCAGGCTCAGGGTTCCTCTCTCCCCAGGTCTGCTTCTCTTTCCTCACAACCAAGCTCCTCTGTGTGCTTACTTCCCAGGGCTCCAGCTCAAGACTCCAGCATCAAAACTCCAACATCAAAAAACTCCAATTCTGTCCTTTGCCATGTCTTTTATTTGTGAGTCCCCACCCACCAAGAGGCAGGGACTCAACACCCTACTGATGTGGCCCAATCAAAGCCTTAATCATAATTTAATCACATTCAGGTACAGGCCAGTTTAAAAACATAATCCAATATCAATTTTTGGAATTCAGAAACATATCAAAGTGCTACAAGTACCTTGCTAGAACAGCAGGAATTGAATAGGTGGGCTTTGAGTAAAATTAGAAGAGGTTAACAATCATTGTTACAATAAGCCAGACACTGCTACATGTGTGGGGTCTGTTATATTCATTTCACAGACAAGGAAAATAGGCTCAGAGTGGATAAATGATTTGCCCAAAATCCCACTGCTAGGGAAGATACAAGAGGCTGGTAAGGCAAGGAACAAGAACATGGTAAGAAGACTGGCCTAATAGAGGAAATGTGTCCAAAACACACACAGATGTATAGGAAAGACCAAGCCAATTGTCAGACAGTTTGGAATGCAAAGCCTGGTTTAGACTTGGAGCCACACTGCAGGTTCTTAAGCAGGGAATGATAGACTGAAAAGAGCAGAGTGCACATATAGGGGGTTGTTAGTTTTTCTTCCTCAGAACCTGGGCTTGCCTGACTCCAGAGTACCTGTAGAGCTAACTGCATTTATTACTCAAAAGCAGGGTCTGTTCCTTATTCTTCCCTTAAACAAACTAACATTTTTTGGGGGTACTCCACAAACGTTAATTTAAAAAAACAAATAAGGGGAAAGGTGACTCCATTTAATTTTCCAGTCCTCTTGGATCAGGTGCCAAAAAAGCCTGGTTAAAACCCACCAGCAAACCTGACCTTCTCACAACTGAAAAATACGTTTGAGGATCCAACTTGCACTTTGTGAGCTCAGGCAATCCGAGTGAAAGGCATATAAACAAACGAAGGTTTATTGAATGTTGTCGCGAGGCTTAAATGGGATCACTGTGCGAAGGTGCCTTGTCCAGGACCCACCACATGGGAAGAGCTCGCCAGGAGGTGCCTACAACTGAAATAAACGATTGTGCACAAGACAGAATGTGTTCAGGGCCAGGCAAGTTAGTAACTCCCTGTCTTTACTTATCCTTTTGCTTGTTTCCTTGAGTGTCACACCACTAGAGGTTAAAGTTACTGGCGTGCAGAGACGGTGTCGACTGCACCTTGGCGTCCCTGGAGTCCAACAGGAGACAGGGTTTCCAAAATGAACAAAGAGAGAAGTACGACGGACTACGGGTACTAATTCTCAGAACTAGGAATCTTGGCTTCTCCTTCCGGTCCCATTTCTGGGGAACCCCAGGAAAGTCTCTGGACTCTTTCCGCTCTAGCCCTGAAAAGCCTTCAGGGGAGGTGGTGTATACCCCACAGCGAAATCCCCCGTGTCGCCCTGACTTCCCATGTTCCGGTACCCCGGGACGTAACTCGCCACTCTAGGAAGATGCCTTACCTCTTCCAGACCGACGCGTTACCCCGGCAATGCGGGCGGGGAAGCGGACGCGGCTACCGTCAAGCAGCACCGCCGCAAAGCCGGGCGAGTGCGCAGCCGCAGAGCCCGCGGGAGCGCCCGCCGGGTCTTTTCAGAGTGCGCTTGCGCATGACGGGAGGGCGGGGCTTCTATGAGTCCCTCGCGCTCCCCCTAGAGTCTGAGGCGGAGGTTGCACGGCGTCTAACCTTAACCTGCACGGAGTTGTAGGGACAAAACCCCTGCACAGGTGCTGTTCTCGTTTAATCTTCACAAATAGTTCAGCATGATCCATTTTACAGATGAGATGCGAAGTGACTCGCATCTTACTGGGAAGTAGTGGGGGGTAGACTTGAACCCAGGCCTCAAGACCTAGCGTCCTTACTCCTCGAGGGAAGGGTTGTCCGAGGTGGCAGGACTTTATTATTAAGTGGACGCCACCTTGAAGCAGATCAGCTTTCCCAATGTCAGATGGGGGCTAATGAGAGCTTATTAAATCCCCAACTCAAAAATGGGATTTATTGTGAGAGAGGAGCAAAATGAGTGCGATATAAATTGTCAAAGTTTTTCCTGACCCGAGGTCAACAGGTGTTGACCGAGGAGTGATTATTTTAAAGAAGGCCGGGTGTGTGTGTGTGTCCAATATATAGCATGTCACTAAAGGTGGGTTTTTGGGGGACTATTTCTCTCCAGACAGGGTCTCCAGCGCACAGGCCTGGCAGGGGTAAAGCAGGTGACAGGGAAGAGTGACAAATAATGCTAGAGAGGTACACGGGGCTCTCTGTGACTGACTGCTAGGCCTTTTCTGGCTTTCCCTTGCCTCTTCCTGGAACATTCCTCTCCCTTTTCTTTGCAGCAGGAATTGTGGTCATTCTTGAGGTCTCAGCTCAGATGAGAGGTTCGATTATTTGCATATAGAAAGGCCAGACTCAGGAATAATTTTGGGAAGGAAAAATGATTTATTTACTGCCCGTTGGACTCGTGAGCTTTCTGTTTCAAACACGAGTCTTGAACAAGATTTTCAAGTTTCTTTTATACAGGGTGGGGAGTCAAATGGTGCTTTTATGAAAGAAAATGACTTTGTTAGTTGTTTGTTTGAGTACCAGATAGGTTTTAAATTAACTTATCGCCCACATTCCATCTGGATGCAACCTTGAATACATGGTCCTTTCTGAACATTTGAAGTTTAAAG
Organism: Dasypus novemcinctus; assembly: GCF_030445035.2. Classification (NCBI taxonomy): domain Eukaryota; kingdom Metazoa; phylum Chordata; class Mammalia; order Cingulata; family Dasypodidae; genus Dasypus; species Dasypus novemcinctus. The sequence goes on along the minus strand of NC_080698.1, from coordinate 50,757,088 downwards.
GGTCTATATTACTTAAATGGATTTCTAGGCACACTTGGACACAGAATTAGATAATTTTGAATTCATGCATAGGCTATATTATATTTCCCTATTCAAGGCCAAGACCAAGTCTACTTAAGCTTCGGCATCACCACCATCAAGTGTCCCTGGACTGACTGGTATGTATATAGAGTTTGCACTGCTAAATTGCCTCCCAGGACTGGAGTCATTGCCATGGTCACGAAGGGCAGGGCTGCAGCCTCTCACTGTCCCACACCCACAGCTCAGGACACCTACAGCTTAGGTTATTTACGAAGAGCCCAACAGCCTCCCACCCATAGCCCACATCACTAGGAGACTTCTTGCCCCCTCAGGCCTGCCTGGGTGACTTTGGGCTGTGTTCCTGTCATAGTCTGGGCAATCCTTTCTTATTCCGGCAGCTTCTTGGTATTGATAGAAAGAGCTCAAGGCTAGGCATTCGGTGGATGCTTTGCCTATCTGGGTCTTAACTGCTAGACTAAGGAGATTCTTTAGAATCTGAAGTTTAGATAAGCAAACTGCGAACAGCTTCATATTTAGTGTTGGAAAAAAGGGAGAACTTTGGGAAGAGTCGGGCAATAGTGCTATCAGGATGGATTGGGCAGGGAAGAGACATGCTGGAGGGTAGCTGTCCTAGCACAATAGGTGAATTTTGGAACTATTAGTTTTAGAATTATAGGGTTTTAATAATGAAAGGGAATTCAGGAGTAGTCAAGTTCAACTTCCTTATTTAACTGAGAAGAAAACAGGTCCAGAAAGGCACTGCTATCTGAGTTAACAGCAATTTTGAGGTACGGTTTAGACTAGAGCCCAGATCTCTGGAATCCCAGCCCAATTCTCTGCCCTGAAGGGTTTTGGGATTTGTTGATGGGATCTCAGGTGTTACCAGCTGAGAATTCTGGCCTCACTGGGAGTCCAGGGTGAAAGCTGCTAAATAAGGAACTTTCCCCTCAAGATTTCCCTTCAATGTGCATTTTAAACCTTTTGTTGTGATCATTTCCAAACATAACCAAAAGTAGAGAGAATAGTATAATGAATCACTGCTTCCACATTGTTCGACCTTTGGCATCTTGTTTCTTTACATTTTCCATACACATACTTTTACCTCCATGCTGGAGTGTTTCAAAGTGATCCCAGATAGCATAAAATTTCATCTATAATATTTCAGTAGACATCTTTAATAAATAGGACTAAAATCTTATTAGGATATATCTCCTCGATATCATTAGCCACTTAAAATTAATAATAAATCTTTCCATCACTTATCTGTGAGATGTGACACAGACCCCCATGTAATATTTGGGGTATACTTATACCAAAAAAAGTATTCAGTTATCTGAAATTCAAATCCAACTGCATGCCCTCTATTTTATCTGAAATCGGGTATTTTCTATGCGCTAGCCACTTCGAATCCATGCTCTTTTAGTTCTCGCAACAGCCCCGTGAGACAGGTGTTATTATCTCCATTTCACTTGAGGTTCCCTTACCTGCTCAAGTTCTCATAGCAAGGTAGTAGTGGAGGCTGAGCAAGGATCAGATTTGTGGGGTCAACAGGCATCTATACGTTTTAATCCACCATGTTGGGTTCGTGAGGGGATTTGAGTGACAAAACACAGCATTTGAAACTGAAATGTGAAATGAGTGGCAGCCCCAGGAAGTGTTGGTGGGAGGGCAGGGAAGGCCAGCAGGGCCTGGGAGGCTTCTGGGAAGAGGTGAACCCCTAAGGAGGGATGGCATTGGGAGAGGTGGAGAGAAGAAGGGCAGAGGGCGGTCTGGCTACACAGGGTAGGCCCACGTGAGACTCAGGAATGGGCTTTTAGGTTCCAGAGCCTGGGAGGAGCTGGGTCTGGCGAGGCAGGAGGTCTGAGCTGGGCGAAGCCAGCGATAAGGTCTGATAGGTAGGGAGGGGCGCGATTGTGAAGGCGCTTGAATTCCAGGCTTGGCTTTTGGACTTTACCCTGTAGACAATGGGGAGCCGCCGGCGTTTCTGAGCAGGGCAGGGCAGCCCCAGCTGTCGCCCCATTGTTTTTCTGAGACCGGGCCCAAACCCTGCAGGACTTCTGGAGGTCCACTAGATGGAGATATTTCAGCAAATTTAAACCACGCCGTTTCTCTAGGACGCTGCCCTTCTTGTGATTGAAACGAGAACAAGTACAAGGACCCCACTGAGCCTCCACATGGTTATTCCCAGCGTTCTCAACATAAAATGCATGGACCGTGAAACAAAAATCAAATCCGGAGCAGGGCCCTGCTTAACTCCACTGGTGGGACGAAACCTCAGATGGTTTCACAGCTTTTAAGGAGAAAGGATCCAGGGGGAGCAGGGGAAAAGGGCAAATCATTTTTAACTAGTGCTCTGCGTACATTATCGAGCTTTTAAGCCTAACAACAGCCTTTTGAGGTAGGTATTATTATCCCATTTTACAGGGGAGGAAACTGAGGCTAGGCTGTGGGGTGAAGAGTAGACCTTTCCATTCTAAGGAGGGAGAAACTGGTGTAGGGCATTGGGGAGGGTGGGTTCTGAGCTGAGTGGCAGTGGGCCCCTTTGCAGATGCTGAGAACCTATGACTGGCTGCCACTTGAGGCCCTGATGGATAAATCATGGAAAAGAAAAGTCATTCCATACTACCATGGGTGGTTGGTGCGGTAGAAGCAATCTTTACAATTGGAGAGCAAAATAACAAAGGAGCTGCAGTCATTCCTTTCTGGTACAAAGCCGGGCGTGAATACAGAGAGAGGACCTAGGATAAGGAGGTTGGGAACCACAGAAGAAGCTCTGTAACTTCTTTGGTCCTTGAAATGAGTTTGGCCTAGAGACAGTACAGGACTGAAGAGACTGATCAGTGATGGGCAAGCCCCTGAAGCAATTGTTTTGCTGTTTGGGACCCCAATCATTGTGCAAATGGTTGGTTATTGTCTGTAGCTCTTCCTTTGGTTGCCAGATACAGGAGAAGAGCTGATCAAGATACCTGTCATCTGCATAATTCCAAGTGCTTTTTAGAGATAGCCTCACTTAATTCTGACAGCAACCCTAGTAGGTTAGGAATTAGCACATCCATTTTATAGGTAAGAAGGCAAATTCAGAGAGTTGAGGTGACGTGCTCAAGGTCACAAAGGGCATGAGTGCCAGAGAGGGGACTGGGCCCCAGGTTCACCCCACCCTGTCATGCTGCCTTCCAATGAACTTGCAAACATATTCTATTTCTGGGAAAATTTCTTAGAGATCCTCAGATATATATGACTAAGGAGACATGTGCAAAGATTTTTATCAAAGCATGGTGGTTTTTAAATTAAAAAGAAAAAAAAGGAAATAACCTAAATGTCCAGCCCTAGAGGAAAGAGTACATAAAATGTGATATATGTTCATACAGTAGAATACTATGCAGCAGTTAAAAGGAATAAACCAGATCTTAAATACCTATCAATATGGATAGATTTCAAAAACAATATTTGGTGAAAAAGGTAAGAGGCAGAACAATATGAGTGTTGTAATACATTTATGTAAATGAAAACACACAGAATATCAAATAGTAATGCATATATAGGTTGAATGCATATGTTTTTAAATGCCAAACTATTAAAAATTAGTAGGAAGGATATGCACCAAATTCATTATCTTGACTCTGTGGGAGTCGGGCAGTCGATCAAGAGGGAGGTAGCTTATCTCTAATGTTTTATTTCTTAATTTAAAAACACACACACGAAAGGAAACATGGTTGGTGGGTAACATAGGTGCTTGCTAAATTATTTGTGTTTATATATTTCAATTTCTGCACAAAAAATGCTCCAGGCAAATGGATGAATACAAAATGAGAAAACTACGGAACGAAAATCCTTTCCCTGTTTAGGATTAGCTCTTTGGAAATGGAGGCTGCGGGGACTCCAGGCCAGCGGGAAAGGAACGCAGGACAAGGGGGTTAGAGGACGTGGAAGGCAGCTTCTGGCCTTGCAAGTGCAGGCCTGGGATTTGCTATTACAGCAGCAGGGGGTGATAAGGGCTGAATTCAAGAGCATTGCCCAGGAAGGGCCTGGCATCCCACGAATGCGAAGGCTCTCTCTGCCAGGGAGAAGCAAGCTCCAGGGAAGTCCCTGGGACGCCTTGGAGGAGGAGACAGAGGTCCCGGGATGTGGGAAGAAGTGGTTCCAGTGTGGGAGGGAAGAGGCTGGCAGTGGCCACACATACCCTCTGGCCTTGTTTCCTTTCTCCTTTTCCTTGGATCACTTTTTCTGAGTCAGGCCAGATAGACCACTTCTTAATGTGCATCCTTAAGGGAACCATGCTGGCTTTCAAACACTAGGTGCTTCAACCGGAAAATAAGGGCAATTCTCAACTCTGCCTTCTGCCAAGGCTGCAGTGGCCAGCATGTGAAATCACAAATGCGGATGTTCTTTATGAACTTAATATTAAGCACACGAGAAATAAAGGATTATCTCTTGTCCCCTTTTTTCCTCTTAATATCTTTTTTCTTCCCCTTTACATTTGCCATACTATACAAAATAATATGATATATATTGAGCCTAACACTTTACTTGCAAGTGACCCATTTTTTCACTTGTTTAGTTCTCACAATAGTTCTGTTAGTAGCTAATTTCATTATCCTCCTTTTAAAGATGAAGAAGGTGAGAGTCAGAGAAGTTATTTGCCCAAGGTAACCCTGCTAATGAGTGGCAGAGGTAGGATTCGAACCCAGGTTCACCTAACTATAGGGCACGTTTGCTTAACACCTAAGCTATATTGCTACAGTATGTTCTGTGGTCTCATATCTTATCCTGAAGAGGTGGGGCAAAGAACCTCTCTCTCCTCCTATGCCCCCCCCCCAAAAAAAACCACATAAAATTCTTCTTTGTTGCAAGTTACTTTTGTCTTGTGTTAGATCCCCTGCAGGTCCTCTGAGCTCAACATCGTCATGTCTTGAGTGAACTCTGGCCTGCATATAGGGGAGAGAAGGCCCGCCATGGCTAAAACCTGCCTTTCCTGCTCGCCTGGGCACATCTGCCTCCGATGTTAAAAGGCCTGGATTCCAAGCAAACCAGGAATAATGCCCCAGTCATCAAATTCGAAACCAAAATTCAGCAAAGACATGTATTTGCTGCCAGAAACTAAATAGCTTTTTCTTTTCTTTCTCATTTTTTTTTCTTTCGCCCAAACAAAACATCCTCTTATGAAATATGTCCAATTTGCAATATTTACTTTCCCTTTATTTAATAACAGGAAAGGCTTTGCTGGACTTTTGTTGATTTTTGCATTTCTTATTAAAATTCTTAAGGGGGTTTTGGGGGAACTTAATCAGCAAAAAGGAGGAGGAAAAAAATCTCATCTACATTCCACAGGCCTTATTAATGGAGGAAACTTGCTGTTTGTTTAAGACTGTTTTCTGATGGGAGAAGGCAAATCGTCACATGCTCCAGAGCCTTCCTCTGCCTCTTTTTCTTTATTGTGCTTCCTTCTTGGCTGCCTCTAGAGCGGCCCTGAGTCCCTGTTCTAAGCTTTTTGTTCAAGAAGATGAAGTTGGAATTTATGTCGCATCACCAGGTTGGGAAGGAACATCATATTCACTGAGAACCCCAGCATATTTCTCTGTACCCATGATCTCAATTCACCTCAAACCAGCCCTCCAGGATGGCTCCTTTGCATGCATTTGGCAATTGAGGAAACTGAGGCAATCAGGGGTAAGTCCCTTGTCCAAACTCCTCTCCTTGTAGCTTATATTCCTTGGGATTAAAAGGAAAATATTCCTAGTATTCAGAGGCCTTCATCCATCTGAGTCCTCACAGCAACTCTCTGAGACAACTAGATTATCTCTAGTTTCCAAGGTTCAGAGAGGTAAAGTGACTTGCCAAAGGTCACACAGCAGGAGGTTGACAGCTAGGATCTGAGCTGGGCTCTGCCTGATTCTCACATCCATGTTTCACTTCACCTCACCTTGTTGCTAGGGCCAAGAGCAGCAGAACATTTCTCGTCATGATATACCATCTCCCCCAACCCCCCAAAGTTTAAAACTCTTTCCTTCTATGAGGTCTTGGTCCTGCCTTCCTTGGTTCTGGAACAAGATGGTGTATGTTTCAAGGACTTCATTTTTATATTTCCATTCTGCCAGGAATATTTATATACATCATATTTATTATGATGATTATAAGCATGCATATTTCTAATATAGTACCTGATACCAAGCAAGTGCTTGATAAATAGCATCCCGATGCTTTCCTTTTATGGATGAGGAAACTGAAGTCTGGAGAGAACAAGGAATTTTCCCAATGTCCCAGGGGACCAGAACTAGAGGGCAGCTTCCTACTTCTTTCCCCGGGCTGCTTCCCTCTCGACCGTCTGTCACGGCCCCGCTCTTGTTCCTTCAGTTCCTGCCACCGCTGGCACAGCGCGGGAGGTCAGGGACACCCCGATAAACCAAGGACAAGGTCTGCTGCCGAGGTGCTTACCGCCTAGCAGTGGAGGAGGCCCTGGGAAAGAGAAGCTCCCGTGCAGCGTGGCAGGCGTAATGAGAGAGGGGTTCCGGGGAGGGAGAGGCCCGGGGGAGACTTCCCGGAGAAGTGGGCATTTGAGCTGGGTCTTAGAGAGCGAGGAGGAACTGGCCAAGCCTGGGAGGGAAGGACTGCCTGAGCAAGGGCACAGAGGTGGGAAAATGCATTCAGGGGTCCTTAGGAAGCTTGATGAGAAAGAGAATCCAGCCCAGCAGGGAAGGCTGGAGGCCTGGAATGCCAGCCTCGGGAGCTGAGGTTCTATCCCAAGGGTGGGAGAGGCACGGGGAAGGTTGAAGTGACGTAGACTGGTTTTGGGAGATCACTCTAGGAGCCTGGGACAGATGAAGATAAAGAGGGGCTCCTCCACTGGGGAGGAGGCTGATGTGTATTCCAGGCAAGAGATAGCCCTGTCTCAGCCCATCTAAGATCCTCTTTCTCCTCCCCATCCTTGAATGAAATCTTTCCTGTCCTTCAAGGCTCTGCCTCCTCCTCCAGGAAGCCTCCCAGACCACTCACCTACCTGGACCCCCTCTTTATGATTGCTCTCATCCTTACTCTTATTCTCACCATTTGCGCCTTCCTCTCCATTCTCAAAGTCCTCTTTAGTAATGGATCATAACCTTCTGGAGATCACAGACGCCCTGAGAGTCCAAAGAAAGCACTAGATCCTCACCCCAGAAAAATGCACAATTACATTAATGCTCCAAATGTGGAAAACAATCTCCTGAGTTCTGCAGACCCCATGATGCTGCTTTCACTTGGGGAAGGTGATGGTTCGGAGAAAATGAGGCAGGCAGACATCCCACCTGGTGTCGGCTGCACGTTGTAAGGCCCTGAGAAATGGGTAGGCAGTTAAGGGGGCCCAAGGAATTAGGAATTGAGATTTCGCTCTGGGAGTTCAAACATAAAATCAAGAAGGGATCCTAGGCCAGAGAGAGCCCTAAGTAACAGAATAATGTTTCTAAAGAAAGAACGTGCCCAACCGAAGAAGGCATTTTAGGGAGACAGGAAAGCAAAAGGGCAGTGATGCTGCAGGCTGAGGATTTGGGGGGATCCCAGCGGTGGGTCTGTCTTGCCCTGATGTCGTTAAACACTTGAATCCTATCACCAAGCCCTCCCTTTTCTCATTCTGTGCTCACCAAGCAATGTTCTGATTAGAAATTGGCTTTCCATGGAACGTGCCTACAGGGAGCTGATGTCTTGGCTGCAGGACACGTGTATCCGGTCCCTTTGGCAGTTATAGTTCTCGCTGTAAATTAGTAAATTGGGAACAGACAATTCACAGAAGAAGCAATGCAGATGACTAATAAGCATATGAAAAAAATGTTCATCCTCACCAGTATTCAAAGAAATGTAAATTCAAACCAAAACTGAAATTGTTTTCTATTAAATTAGGAAGGTTGTTGTTTTTTTTTAAGTTAATGCACATTGTTGGCAAAGGTGTGGTGAAAGGGGCACCCCATCACCCTTTGTGTGCTATTGATGGGAGTGCGACGCGTTGTTTGGATGGCCATCTCTTGGTCTTGTTGTGTTCTCTTAAGTTCCTGCAGAAGAGATGGATGCAATCTCATCTGCCAGGAAGGAATGGCTGGTATGCTCTCTTCATTCATTTGCCCAGCAAATGTTTACTGAGCATCTGTTATGTGCCAAGGCAATACAAGGCACCCCCGGGGTAGGGGACCATACGGAAATCCTAATCCCAAATGCCACATAGTCTCAGACCAAGGTAGTCCCTGGGTGGGCTGGAAAGGGGAGAACAGACAGAAGGGCAGATAAGAAAAGATCTCTATTTCCTGCTGCTATGTTCCCTTTCGTTCCAGGGCTTCTCAGACTCAACCCACCAGGGTCATGTGCTCTGGATGGAAAGCCACCAGCCCGTGCCACAGCCGAGGTCTTCAGCCCGGGTCTCACGCCGGGAGTCAGATTTAATTGGTCTGTTCAACGGGCCTACGCGTAGGTACTTTTGAAAAGCACCCCAGGTGTTTCAAGTGCGTCGAACCACTCGAGAAAATGGAAAATAGGAAAATCAGCACCAGGGAGCGGTTAAGATCACCATGTTAGGGGCTCGCAGACCCACATCAAGGGCTGGTCCACCACTTACTAACCGAGTCACCCCAAACAGGACACGTCCCCTCCTGGAGCCGCTTTGGTTTGTCTTCTCTGTAAAACAAGAACCAAATGCTGTCCCATATTGTCGCGGTGAGGATTAAATGAGGCAGTGCTTGCAGAATGCCCAGTGACATTCTAATTACCATTATCACTGGCCAGCCAGATAGCATCGTCCACTAAGTCCTGACAGGAACAGAGGGCCCCGGGCTCCGAAGGTTCCTGGAAACTGCCTGGGAGAAAAACTTTACATCGAAACAGCCCTTGCATTTTTTCTGTGAATTGGTAGAATATCCCATGGTTTTACTTGAGCTCCAGAAAGCAGAATTTCTGTGCGGATGGAGAAACAACTCGTGATTCTATCCCAAGCACCCTAATGTAGGAAGCGATGGATGGGACGGAATCAGACCTGAGCTGCGTTTTCAAGGTGCGGCTTTCCTGGCCCTGTGTCTGTAAAGACAGTGGTTGGAAGTCCAGGCTCTGGAGTCCCTCGGACCTAATTCTATTGGATTCCACCCGTTAGTACCCATGTGACCTGGGGTGAGTGACTGCATCTCTCTGAGCCTCAGCTGCCTCATCTCTAAAATGGGAATGATACTGGTTCCAACCTCAAACGGCACTGGGCAGGACTCGGGGGTGACGGCTGCTGAATTCTTAGCACAGGATCTGGAGGATGTTAAAGTCGCAATGAATGGCTGCCATATGGGCCTCTCCCCAGACAGGAAGGGCCCTTCCCACAGCCCTGTTGGATTCCCTAGTGGCACCTACCCCCCACACACGGGCTTTGGGGGTGTAATTGCTTATGCGTGTGTCTAATCCAGGGCCTGGATCGGATTCACCAGTTTCCTTACAGCACTCGGTTTAGGGTGTTGCCACTGCTCAGTGAGCACTCGCGGAACTGAGCTGATCCCCCTCCTTTCACAGATAAGAGAACTAAGCTCCCAGCCGGAAATGATGGCCTGAGCCCAGGTCCCACTCAGAGCTGCTATTAGAACCTTGGCCTCCTGGCTCCGGGGCTAGGCAGGTTTCTCCAGCCCAGGGGCAGGGTCTGGGACTCGTGGTGCTGGGAAGGCATCCCAGAAGGGGCTCCCAGCCGGGGCTCACGGGGCCATACCTTCAACTGCCTTCTTGGGGGGGACTTCTCTTGGGCAGTTGGCAGGGTTGGCGAGGAGGAAAAGAAGACTGTGGTGACCCCTGGGGCCTCGCGCCACGCATTGGGGGAGGCTCGCAGGTGGCTGGAGGACCAGGGTGAGCGAGGGGAGGAGGAGGGCTCAGAGCAAGTGAGAGTCAACATGTTACCGGTAAGGTGACTCATCTGTGCCAACAGGCTGGTGAGACATAGAGAAACTCTGGGTACAGAAAGATCTAATGGGATAACGTTTCTGAAAGTTCTTTGAAAACGTTAAATCAACCTAAGAGCAGAGGGGCTCTGGCTTCAGGCAGACCTGGGTTCAAGTCCTGCTTCCGGAACTTACCGCGGTGGGACCTTGTGCAAAAGTCTAACCACGTGGTGCTTCCATCCGCCCATCTGAGAAATGGCGCAGCGGCAATAGCAGCTCGGGGGCTGCTCTGAGGATGACATGATGGAAATCTTGTGGACAGCCCAGAGCCTGGGCATCCTCCTTCCCTGCAACAATGACAAAGGAACTGGGTGTCGACTCGGCGTGCCCCTCCTCGCTGTGACTTCACAAATGCTTCCTACCCACCCTTCCAAAGCCACCCCCTGGAAAGCCTTCCTCGGCTCCCTGGGATGGGCATGTCCTCTCCGTTCTCCATGCTCTTTATCTGTACCTTCCCGGGGCTCTTATTACTCCAGGTCTGGCTTTACTGGTTAGTAAGGAGCGTCCCTTATCGCTCTGGTGGCCTGGGGCTCTGCAGGGCAGAGCGGGGTCTTTTTCATCTCTGTTCCTTTGCCATCGGTGATGAGCATCTGCCAAATGGCCAGAAAACATGAACCACAGCTGGGTGGTAGCTTTCTTGGTCTTGGTACCAGCAAAGAACATGTCATATGCCCTCACGAAGAGGGAAAGAAATTTGTAAATACATTTTTAAAAATTCTACAGCATTCTTCTGATGGACGTGATTTAATTCATATATATATATATATATATATATATATATATATATATAAATGAATGTGGTTTCCTTCCTTGTTTGTTTTGTTTTTAGACTGTGATAAGGACTAAAAAAAAACCAAAAAACCAGTCCTAGGAACGAGAACTTCGCATACAACCCACAGGATGATAAGTTCACCTGGAATGTTTGTTAAAGAGCTAGGCAGGGAAAGTCGAGCCACTCAGAGAGAGCCCCGTGGCCAGCCATCAGCGAAGGCCCGAAGGGAGAAGAAGAAAAAACAGCCCCTCTGAAAATTGGAGAATTTGAGAGCTTGCCACTTACGTGATAGCCTCCCAAGTGACAGGCCACTCATCTCTTAAGTAGGAGACTAGGAGGGGCAGAGCCTCCCTTGCAAGGACACCGAGGTATTTAACCATCTTGTGGGGAGGTCCTAGCGAGCGGGCGCAGGTGCTCAGTCCCCGTAGCTGCTGTTGTCGTTCCCGCTTGGCAAGAACGAGGGCTTCGTGTTTGGACTCGGTACGTGCAGTTTAAGATGAGTTACACCTAAGAAAACGACCTGTCTCCAAGAGTGAGCCCCAACACAAGCTCTCTGAAATGGCTAACGCCTTTGAAATCAAGATTTTGAACCCAAATGGCTATTATAACATGGGCGGCCGAGAGGAGTCAAAGGATTAGAGGGGCTGCAGTCTCAGGCCCATGCGCAGTGCTGATGTGCGCAAGGAGTGCCGTGCCACGCAGGGGTGTCCCCATGTAGGGGAACCCCACGCGCAGGGAGTGCGCCCCATAAGGAGAGCCGCCCAGCACAAAAGAAAGTGCAGCCTGCCCAGGAATGGCGCCACCCACATGGAGAACTGACACAACAAGATGACGCAACAAAAAGAAACACAGATTCCCATGCCGCTGACAACGACAGAAGTGGACAAAGAAGAACACACAGCAAATAGACACAGAGAACAGACAACTGGGGTGATGGGGGGAAGGGGAAATAAATAAATAAATAAAAATAAATAAAAAAGAAAGTTCAGGGAACTGCTTTAAGGAGGATGTCGAACCTAGGTTTTGCCCATTATTGATACCCTGGAAAAATAAGCAGACAATGAAGAAATAAAACCCCACATTTTCTAAATTTCCTTTGATCTGCAAAGAGTTATTCCTTCCCTCCCTCCCTCATTCCTCTCCTCCCTCCCGTTCTCTTGCCCCTCTCCCCTTCCAATCAGTGTAAATTGCTCTTTGGAAGACCCCTTTCTGCCTGGTACTTCTTTAAATCTAATTTTTTCCTGGCGCATTGACGGCGGCGCCCGTGGCCTTTGGGGGCCCGTCGCGCCTGCGGGAGGCCCCGCGTTTTGCGGCTCCATGTGTGGTTTGCAGGTTAAACACACTGCGCCTCTGTGCTCCTTATCTGGACACAGCGGGGCTGAAAGAGCACCGGTTGGCAAGTCCCGGGACTGGATACTCTGGTTCTGGCTGGGCTGCCCGGCCCGCGGGCAAGCTCTGTTTTGTCGCGGCCCTCGCCTCCTCCTGGATCGCTAGAAGCAGAGGACACCTCAGGCGCCCTGGGACCGCTGGCGCTTCCAATCCCGGCCGCACCCTGGACCAGCTCCGTGGGCCTTGGGCAAGGCACACGCCTCTCTGTGCAGTTCCCTCCTCATCAGGGTGGGGCTCATCCTTGACCCTCCCGTGGAGGGCTGTGACAGTGTACAGATTGAGGGCTGACCCTGCTGCAAGTTTCCTGTGATTGCGATTATGCACAACAGCGTGCAACGGGCACTTCAGACTCTGAACACGGCCTACCCCCAGGCCCATCTCTGCGGACGCAGAGACGAGCCAGGCCCGTACGCAGGGACTGTGCCATGTCATCACTTGACATCCTTGAGAGCGCCAGGGCCAGCGGCTTCTAGAAGGAGCTCAGGGCGGCTCAGCTTGGTTCTTCCCACCCTGCGCTTCTGGGCGAACGTCTCCGCCTGAGCACAGGGTGGACAAGCCCAGCCGGCCGTGTAAATGAGTCAATTCCAGGGGCTGTAGGGCCGTGTGGGAGAGGGCAAGAGGAGCGGTGAGTACCTACTCAGCCGAACGGCAAGGAGATCGGGTAACTCTGAAAACGCTGCCAGCTGGTCAAAATACTGCCTTCCAATTCAGCCAGAGATTGCTAAACAAGGGGCTTCTCCAGCTGCCTGAGTCGAGCCGGGCTTGAGTAAAGATCCTTGCCACCAACACTTATTTTATTTATTTAATTTGTAAAAAGCTTTATTGAGATATGATTCCATGGCCTCGAATTTGCTCTTTTTAAAGTGTACATTTCAGTGGTTTTTTTAGTTCATTCACAGAGATGTGCAACCATCACCACAACTGCTTTTAGAACATTTGAATCACCCCAGAGAGAAACCCAGTACCCACTAAGCAGTCACTCTCCCTTCTTCCCTCCCTCCAGCCTCTGACAACCACAAATCTATTTTCTGTCTTTATAGATTTGTCTATTCTGGGCATTTCATATAAATGGAATTGCACAGTACATGGCCTTTTGTGTCTGGCTTTGTTGACATAGCAAAACGTTTTCAGGGTTCTCCCATGTTTTAGCATGTCTTGGAATTTCATTCCTTTTTATGGTGAGTAATATTCCATTGCATGGATACACCACGTTTTATTTCTCTAGTCACCGGCCGATGGACAATTGGGTTGTTTCCACTTTGGGGCCACCTGAAGATGACTGTCAGGAACTCTCGTGGACCAGTCTTTGTGCGCACGTATGTTTTCATTTCACTTGTGAAAGTACCTAGGAGTGGATGGCTGAGTCATATGGGAAAGTGTGTGTTTAACTTTTTATTTTATTTCTCTTTTGTCAAGTTTGAGAGTTTAACTTTATAACAAAGTGTCTAAGTGGTTTCCAAGGTGGCTGCTCCCATTTTGCATTCCCATTAGCAGTGCCTGAGCGTTCTAGTGCCTCCACGTCCTCACCAGCGCTTGCTATGATCAGCCTTCTTGGTTTTAGCTGTTCTGATAGAGATACAGGGCTGTCTAGTAGCTTTGGTTTGCATTTAGCTGCTGTATTTACCTGTCCACACTCTGAACCCCACCCTCTGCTACTGGAGCCTGCACTGGACACGGGATGAGGAAGAGACAGCGGCAGCCCCCGAGGGTCTCACGGTTGGCATCTGGGGGCCCTCAGTTATTGTATTAGCCTCGGTTTGAATGACGCTTTCCCTGAGCCCACAGGTTAAACCGAGAAGAGTAGTGGGAAATCAGGCTGAAAAAGCAAGTGTTCTGGGTAGGGGCTGAGAAGCTGAGCAGGGACAAAGCAGAGCGCTTACTTAGCGATTTGCACGTTGATTGCCTTTGTGTTTTAGCGCACTGGAATCTCCTGGCTGCTAGTTCTTCACTTCCTCTAATTAGCCCTTCCCCACTTATGGCGACCTGTCAAGATTTCTCGGAAGTGCCCCAGACGACTCTGTCTGAAATATATGCATCGCATGAAATTCATTTGTTAGGGCTCAACTGCAGCCTGTTTCCTATCAGTGGACCTGACTTAGGGGATGGCAAAACAATTTTACTCCCGGAGCTTTGACTTTTCGTTCCCGGATATACATCCACCACCAAATAAGTATATTATTTACAAAATATCTCTATCACCTAGAAATTATCTCCCTGAGAAGAATGAAACAGTTACACATTAAAACCTTTTAAAAATGCAGGCATGGATCATTTGGCACTAAGGCCCTGGCAGCTTCGACCTGTTGAGGGTCTTTTTGTTACAAAAACAAGTTACTGACACTTAAAGGCAAAGTTTGCTCCCTTGATTGTAAATCCAGGCACCGTCAGAGATTCCTTAAGCAGTAACTCACAGAGTGCCATTTTGAGGAAGGAAATTTCCTAAAGTTCCAAACAAATGACTTCGCAATCGATCAGCTACAAAGATCAGAGATGGGGACAGCACGTTTGCCAGCGTTCACAGGTTAACAGGGTCTCTCGCCACCCATGGCCTCCTCGAGAGTCAGTTATATTTCCACTTTTACAGAGGAGGAAGCCGAGCCTGGGAGAGGTGCAAGGACCTGCCCACGGCAGCACAGACATCGAGAGAGATGCCGAAATGTGGGCTTCCCACTCCCCATCTGGGCCTCTTTCCCTTGCCTGGGTTTTGAAAGAAATTCTGGCCACAAAATAATTTTTGTTACTAAGGAAGACTTGAATGGAAAAAACTGGACAAACTCCACCATTGCCACAGAGCTTAGTTAATGCTAGGTGAAGAAACACTCTCCAAAGCTGTCCTAGAATTAATTACCCAGTTAATTAAGCTAATGTACATTCACTTTCTGGTCCTGGGCTGGGCACTGGGAATCTTATGATACATCAGACACAATTCCTAAACTATGAGGCTTATGGTCTAGGATAGGAGACAGATATATAAAGAAGTAAGTTATAAGATGGCATGATAAGTGCTGTGACAGAGAGATGGACCAGGGACTAAGGAGGCACAGCAGAAAAAGCAACTGTTTGGAGGATGGTTTAGGGCTGTTTTCGCAGAAAGGGGGACATTTGAGCTGGGCTTCGAAGGATGAATAGAAGTTCCTTGGAAGCCAATAGAAGAAATGACCCCACCTGTCAGAAGAGCACATATAAGGCACCAACACATGAATCCTTGGCCAGATCAGGAAGCTGCATGTCCTTGAGTGAGTCTGGAGCATAGGGTGGTGGGAGAAATTGTGAAGGGAAAGGTGGCAAGCTCAGCTGAGAACTTGCCCTCAAAGGGCCAGGTGAAAAAGTGTGGCCCTAACCACTGAAGGGTTTCAAGTGGGCGAGGGACCTGTCAGAGTATGTTCTTGAGGGAGCACACTGGCCGCCGCCTGGGGAAATGGATGGAGCAGGCAAGGCTGGGAGTGATTTCTGGGATGGCATGGAGTCAGCGCCAGGCACTGCCCAGGGACCTGTGATGTCACAGCACCATGCCAGCGACCTGGGACGGTAAGCCTGTGGCAGCATGGCCAGGGGGAGCAGGGGTGCTCCAGGGAGAGATGCTCCAGGCACCACCGAGGAGGCCTTCCCTGCACTCCCACAGCTCAATCCCAGTGACCGGGGACACCGACCCTCTTCCCCTTTCAGGGCAGATCCCCGGACACCGCACACTACTCTAACTCCAGGATGGGAGAATGGAGGTGCTCAGGCAGGACTGAGCCACCCCATTCCCTAATGCTTCCCGCACCATCTCCTTTACACAGGAATCTTCACAGCGGGGGTCCTAAGCCTGAGTCCTGGTTTACACCCCAGCGCCCTCAGAGCCACACAAGCTCTGGGAGGCAGGCAGGGAGGGCTGGTCAGCCTGGGTTCTTTTCCAGAAAAGGAAACTGAAATTCAGAGAGGCCCCAGGATTAATCAAGAGTAGAGTCAAAACTCAGATGAATGCCTTTGGATGTGAAATCACTTTTCGAGGCTGCTTCTCAAAATGGATCAGGAGGGAGCAGATGTGGCTCAAGCTATTCAGCACCTGCTGCCCACATGAGAGGTCCCAGGTTCAATGCCCCTACCTCAAAAAAAAAAAAAAAAAAAAGGTCAGGAAAATGAACACTCCGCCCTGTGCTATATATACACTTTCTTCCTTTAATTCTCTTGACTATCTCATTCGGCAGATGAGGAAACTGAGGCTCTGAATAAGTGAATTCTGTGTGGTAAGAGGCACATCCATCTGCTGCCTAGCAGATACTCCAAGCTGCCTCCCAAACCCGAAAACAGACGGGGAAGCAAAATCTCTTTTCTGCATTGGCAATAGTCAAGCCTGCTTTGCTGAGCAAGGGCTGATGGAGACACAGGCCTCTGGAGACGGTCATATTTTCTGCGTAGACGTGGCAGATGACTTGCAAAACACCATGGTACAGAGAGGGGTTTTTGCAACAGTGTTGTTGTGACAAGGCAACGAGACCACAATTTTCTGATGCTTCGGGATTTATTTATTTTTTAAACTTTTTTTTTTTTCCCCTTTTGGCTTTCTGATAAGTAATTCAGATCCCCTGGCCAGTGTCAGCCAAGGGAAGTTACCCGCTCCCAACACGCCCCATTCTCCCTCCCCCAGCCCCACCCCAGCGGCACCCACTTCCTCCCGGGCTCAGGCGCAGAGCAGGGACCTGGCTTGCTATCTCCCCGGCCGCGCTGCTCCCTGGGCCGGCCCCAGGTACCTCGCAGTTTGTTTTACGGATGGGTCTGTCATGAGTCAATATGATAATATTTCCTGTGAGAACTTTATTTCCCTGCATTGTTTGCACAGTCTGCGTGTGTCTGAGCACGTACACCCAATCGCCGTGGAGTGTACTGTGCCCCCGTGTCCAGGACACTGCTGGGGACGTGGGGCAGGGGCGCAGTGAGCCCAGTCAGGGGTTGTCCCTGTGCTCTCTGGTGGCAGGGAGAGAACGGGGTGACTCAGCTGCAGCGGGACTGGCTCTCCCCACTCCCAGGTATCTCTCTGAGCACACCTTAGATCAATCCTGCTCAGCCGGGGAGGGCTCCCCTCGCCTCTCCCACCGACTGCACCCACCCAAGCTTCTATTCAGTCTACTTAGAGCTGGAAAGGTTCCTCACCCTTAGTGATTTGATTTGCACCTGAGGAACCCAGAAAGTTTCCACAGCTAGCCAGGTGGGAGGCAGCACGGTAAGGCAGAAAAGCAGGGTCTTTGGAGCTAGCTGGGACTGGGTTCAAATCCTGCCTTTGCCACTTGACCCTGGGCAAGTCTCAGTCGCTGCACCTGCTAAGTGGTTCATAATACGCACCTCAGAGAAACCTGCTGTGACTTCCAACACTTGCCACAGAAGGCGTTTGGTGAGCGTGAGTTCTTTCCCCCATTTTCTCTTTTCCCCCAACTCTAGTTGGAGCTGGAACGTCTAGGCAAGGGCTGCACAACAAATGCCTCTGGTTTTGGCCCATAGGGACTGCAGCTCCGTAAACACCCTGTAAACACCCTTCTCGCAGCAAAACCTCCTCAGGGACCATTTAATCAAAGCCACGGGGCTCAAAGTTTCCAGAACAGAGAGGAAATGGCCCTGGTGCTAAGAGATGGCTATCAGTATTAGTCATTAGCTTAGCCAAGAGTTTTAAAAGAAGAAGAAAGGAAAAAAAAAAAAAAAAAAAGAAGAAACTATAAGTTACCCCAGTTCTCCTTAGCGTCTCACCCACAGGGCTCACTTCCTTCTCTGACACCCCCGCCTCCATGGCACTCAGGGATAGCTCACATCGTGGTTCCGAGCTTACCTGCCATGAACATCTGCTCGTTCGTTCAACTCTCATTTACATCTTTTGCTGTTATGGAACTTTCCAGTGGGTACTGGACAGCGGTTATTTTTACCAGCCCGGCATTTGTCTCCCCTTCGTCTAGAAACAGCACCCAATTTCGGTTTTGAGACCCCTCTCCTTATTCAATGCAATCTTTAGAAAACTGTCAGTGGGAGCACCTGACTAATTTTGGCCAAGGGAGAGCATCTGAGCTAAGGTAAACCAATTATATGCCCTTAGCCTGGGAATCTGAATCTCCAGGGAAATACATGACCAAAAAAGGCTAGAGACAATTATCCTCACTGAGGCTTCTTAAAGAGATGAGCCATTACTTCCTGCTGCCTAGACCCTGGGAGCTACTTTTGACCCATCCTTTGCATGACATGAGCTGGGGGCCCTCTCCCCTGTGTCTTTTCAGCGGACTTTGTTTGCCCTAATGTTACGGTTGGTTTCTGCTGCTTGCAACGAAGGCATCCTAATGAATACACAGTGTGTGTATATATACATGTAGACATCTTGCTTCTTCAACTTGTCTCAAGGGCAGGGACTGAGCCATTTGTTCATTTACTCATTTATTTATTCAACAAACTGTTACCCAGTACCTACCATCAAGTAAAGGTAGTACCTGAAAACACAGTGCCTGCCTCCAAGCAGCCCAAGGTCAGGTATACATTTGTAAAAGTGCCCCCGTCATTCTTTCAGCATTCATTCACTCATTCGACAAACGCTGAGTGGGCACCTACTGTAAGCCAGATGCTTAGCTGGTGCTGGACTCACAGTTTTCCAGTGTGAAGACAGATTCCTTGTCCATATATAATCCGAAGCAATTTACACAAAGTAGGTACTAAAACTATGCTCAGAATTCCAGAAAGTCACAGTCTGAAGGTCATCCAGAATTCTTCCAGCCCACTGACTCTGTGGAGTCCTAAGCACTGAATAGTGGTGTTATACGAAACATTTTTTTTACAGTTTTATTGAAGTATAACTTACATACTATAAAATTCACCCATTGTAAGTGTACAATTCAATTATTTTTAGTAAATTTATGGAGTTGTGCAACATGACCAGCCAGTTTTAGAATATTTCCGTCACCCAACAAAGTTCCCTCGTGACCACTGGCAGCTGATTTCCGCTTCAAGCATTCTATTTTTCTTTAGAATGTTTAAATGTATTTTTTTTATTGAGGTGAAATTCACATAACATAAAACTAACCATTGTAAAGCGAACTATTCAGAACATTCACAGTGTTGTGCAACCAGCATCTCCAGCGAATTCCAAAACATTTTCAACAACCCCCAAAGAGAACCCCATACCCGTCAAGTAGTTACTCCCCATTCCCCTTTCCCCACTGCTCCTGGAAACCACTAACTTGCTTTCTATCTCCAAAGCACTCTAATTTTTCTTAAAAGCTGAAACAAAGTTTGAGAACCAGTGATCTATTCCAACCCACTGACTCTACAGGTGGGGAAACCGAGGCCCAGAGAGAAGAAAGGACCTGCTTCTGAGACGTAGGGAGCCAGTGGCATTTCAACTCCAAAGCTGCCCGATTCCAAAGCCTGGGTGTTTCTCACCCACGGGAGGCAGAACTGAACATGGTTAAGAGTGTAGGTGCTGGACTCCCACAGTGCGAGTTCAAATCCTGGCTCCGCCACCCATACGCTGATTAACTGTGGGCAAACTGCATGATCTCCTTGTGCCTCAGTTTCTTCATCCAGTCCATGTGAAGAAGAAGAATACCTACCGCAGAGGGCCGTTGTGTGGCTTCGACGAGATCACCTCCATAAGGCACTTAGCCCAATGCATGGCACAAAAGCAAGTTCACCGGGAAAGTTGGCTAATAAATGATCGTTTCGCCATATCCCTCTCCCCCAGTTTGCCCTCAGAAATTGGAAGTGAAAAAGACAGTGATTAAATGACACCAGCCCAGGCCCTGGAAGGGAATGCATGTATAGAAGCAGCTTTCTAAGAAAGTGGTGCAACATACCGCCCTGGGCTCTCATCTCCCGTGTGCAGGATGGAGCAACTGTGGGGCTTGCTCCCGCACGGGGTTTGCTCAAGTTGCCTTGGACACGGCTGTCCTTCCTCCCCAGTCCCAGCATTTCCCAACAGGCCCACAAGAGACACATTTCATCAGCGTCCAGGGGAGCCTGGCTCCCTGCCCACCCCCCACCCACGGGGTCGGATGGCATGAGGCTGGCTTTGGGTTTCTGGAGAGCAATCAGCCGGGGTAGACCAGGCCCTGCCCTCCTGCCTTTGCCCAGCCAGCATTTCTCAGGTCTTCTGAGACCCGGGCTCCCCGGAGAGGGCAGGGCACCCAGGAAGGAAGAGGTGATGACTTATCACAATGCCACATGCCGTCTAGGTGTTATCTCTTTCAGCCTCACAAAGGGAGGTGTTACTATCAGGTCTTTCTGACAGTACAGGAAGCCAAATTTCAGGGAAAGGAAGCAATTTGCCCTGGTCGGGAGGCTCCAGAAAACATGCTGGTCTCAAGAGGGGAGGGATGGGAACAGGTCTGGGTGGTGCCATTTCTACGAAGCAGAGTGGGGTCTTTTTTTTTTTTTAATATAAGCACACGCACATTAGACACACGTAAGGTACCCCGGAAAGAGTTCTGCCTTTGAAATGAAACAGACATGAACTTGGGTAAGTTACTTAACCTGAGACAGTGTGGAGGAAGGAATGCAGTTTGCTGGGTTGTCACAGTGACAAGAGATGCTGCAGGCAAACAGCACCTAGCTCCCTGACTGGACATTTACTGAGCTCCTACTGAGTGCAGGGCATTGAGGATACAGCTGTTTTTTTTAAACAAAAATCTCCCCAAACCCCAAAACACCCCTAACCCCAAGATGTTCGCAGTCTATGGAAATGGACAGACAAAAATTCTACGGTAATTTTAAGTTTAAATTTGGTGATGAGTAGAATACGAGTGCTTCAGGAGAACTCAGGAGCGGGGAGCTAGGAGAGATTCTGGGTTGGGCGTGAAAAACGAACTGATTGTTGACAGCTGGAAAAGGTTTTGGGGCACTGTAGCCAGAACACAAGGCGTGTGAAGAGTTGCTTCTGCTCAGCCACCAGCGAAGGCCAGGCTGCGGGCAAGGTGGAAGAGGCCAGCTGGAGTCAGACTGTGAGGTTCTTGAATGATGGGAAATTTCAGTTTCATCATGTAGGCCCTGGGGAGCCACTGAAGGTAGTTGAGAAAGGGAATGTCACAACCAGAGGGGCCTTTTGAGAAAGATCGTTCTGATGACAGTTACACGTGATTCAACAGGGGAGATGGGAGAGATTCGTTTAAGTGTCCCCAAACTCCCTGATGGCATGAAAAAGCAAACTCTAACTGGGTACCTGGTATGTCTCAGGCACTCGTTGAATTTAGAAACGATTTAAGTCGACTTGCCACTGCAAGGTTGATTGCCCGTGTAGTGGGTAGAACTGTATCCCACAAAAAGACATGTGCAGGTCCTGACCCTCTGGCCCATGGATTTGGAAAGCGGGTCTGAAGGAGGTGATTTGTTGAGACGAGGCCATACTGAATTAGGGTAGGGCCCTAATGGAATAGGACTGGAGGCCTTATATGAAAAGAGAAACTGGAACACGCAGACACCGGGGAGAGTGGACGGCAGAGGAAGAGACTGGAGTGATGCATCCACAAACCAAGGGACACCGAGAATTGCCCGCTGTGAAGGCTGCAAGGTGGCATTCTCCCCGAGAGCCGTCAGAGAGAGCGCTTTGGTTTGGGCTTCCGGCCTCCAGAATAGTGAGACGACACATTTCTGTTGTGTTAAGTTGCCCCGTACGTGGTGCTTTGTTCCCGCAGCACCAAGGCCACCCAAGGCCCGCTCAGGCAGCAGTGGCGGAGCTACTCCTCTCCAGGGCCTTGGAGATCCACCATCCTGCGCTCCCAGAGGGCGAGGCCCCAGGGCTGGGCGCGCCATGGGAGGGAACCGAGGAGGAAGAGGAGAGCTTCAGCAGGACAGAAAATATTGAGAGGGAATGGGAAAAAAATAAAGGTTACGAAACAGGGTGGCCCCATCTTTGTTTCATGAAGGTGTGATTTGGGCGGGATACTTCGGGTTGGCATATACATTTCTGACTTGTTCTTGCTGGTGTGAAGATCCTCAGAAGGTGCAAAACCCTCTCCCACCCCACATCGCTTTCTCCCAGAGAATTTACCAGTTTTTTGCTTCCGAAAGTCTGTGCTCCCGGAGTTGGATGGTTCTGGATGAGGAGGGGGGCCAAGGGCGAGAGGGAACAGAAACGGCCCAGTCTGGGAAAGAAAGGGTAGTGTTCACTCCCGGGGCCGTGGGAGGTGGCCCGGGAGGAAGCCAAGCTGCTGGTGTGCACGCAGGTACGGAGGCCGGGGGACCTCGAGAGGGACCTCAGCTCGGAGGGACGGAGCCCCCGTCTTTGCTGGGCCAGCGAGGACCGCAGAAGCAGCCGTGCGAGGCAGGAGGCCAGGGGCAGGCCTTTCCTCCGCTTGCTGGATTGCCCCTTCCCTGAAAGCATCTGTATCTGCTTTAGAAAGAAAACACATTTATTTTTATGCTCAACTGTTGCAAAATAATTTCGTACCCTGTTCGACATGCCTAGAAAACTCCGCTATGGAAGGAAAGCCCCGCCGAGTATCAGCCGCGGTGGTTCTGCTGGTTTCTGTCCTTGTGTTGTCCATGGTTTTCACTTTTTCTAGAATGGACGTGAATTAGTTTTGTCACGAAAAATGTTTTTAAAGATGACAAAGCAGGTGTCCAAACAGCCTTTTGGTAAAAATGGCTGTAAATGTAGTTCCTCCCTTAGACGGAATGTGTGGAAGACGGAAATGACAGTTACCAGGGAGCCGCTGCTTATTTCTCACTTTCAGTTGTCTCTACTGACTCATTTTTTTCCCCCTACAATGAACATGGATTGTATAATAAAGAAACAAAAATGAGCTATTTAGAAAAGGTGAGGTAAGGAACGAGTAGCTCACGCCCCACCCTGAGCTGCTCCTGGGTAAATGGCAGGAGGAAGGCCTTTCGGGTGGGGGTGCTGGAAGGCACGTCCTGGAGGTGATCACGAGCCAGGGGTGAGCTGCGGGCGTCCCCGTGGGAGCCTGTAAGGAGCAATAAGCCTGGCTGGGCAGGGAGGGCGGGACCTGGTTCCAAAGGCTGCCCGTCAAATCCTCCGCCATCCCAGCATCAGCGCTGGCATCAGAGTCGTGTGCAAGCGCCCTTATCTGCCTCTGCAAGTTATCTAGCCCCAAGGCGGAGCGGGCCTCTCAGGCACCCCTCAGTGAAAGGGCGGCCTGATTATGAGTATTCATTCAACAGGCATTTATCGGGCCCCTGGTATACAAATGGCCGCAGCGATGAACGGGATGGGTTTGGTGGAAGGAGCCTGAGCTGCTTCAGACAGACCCGAGGCCAGAGTCTGGTTCTGCATCTTCCTGGTTGTGCAGCCTTCGGCGAGTTACTTCACCTCTGAGAGCACCGAGCACGTCTTCACATGACTGAGGACGGTGTGACCTTCCCGGAAGGGTGCTGTCCCCAGGGCTAAATGGGGTAATGGCGCTCGTGAGGACCCCAGCAAGGAGGCCGCACAACAGAGGCACCAACCGGGGGTCACGTTCCTGGGTCCTTCTCTTGGGTGCAGATTTCCCAGGCTCAGAGCCAGAGAGTCAGACGTGAAAAAGAATATTGACCCGACAACTGTAATAAAGATTGGAAGAATTAGAACGATGCTACCACTTACTAAGCATCTATTTCCTGTCCGTCCTGGTGCCAAGAGCTTTAGCAGCATTTCATTCTCATAACCGCCCTGTGAGGAAGGGATTATCATTCTTATTTTACAGATAAGGAAGGATTTTGAGGTTCAAAGAGGTCAAGCAGTTTGTCCAAGACCACACAGCTAGCAAGTGGCAGAGGAGGGCCTCAATTCCAGATCTTTCTGTGTCATAAAATGATATTCTTCTCCAATATGATAAAAGCCCAAACACTGTCTTGTCCGGGGTGTTGAGGAAACACAGAAGCGGAAACAACCAGCTCTGCTTTGGTGGTGGCGGGGAGCAGAATCAAAGGCGGCTTCCCGGAGACGTGACATTTGAGCTGGGCCTTGAACCACGTGTTGGCGTATGCCAGGCTCTGCCTTAGGCAGATGCAACGATTAAGAAGACTCGGACTTTACCAGTAAAGGGTTCCCAGGCTCATGTGGAACTCAAGTTCCCAGTAACAGAGCCCTTGATCCCCCACCCATCTTTCGGAATGGAGGCATAAATCAGTTAAAAAATGTCCGTCTGGTCAACGAGAGTTTACTGAGTGCTTCTGATGTGCCAAGACATCCAGGGTCAGCAACTCCTTGAATTCTCATTGCAACTCTGCAACTTTAGTCCCTATGCTAGGTATGAGGAAACTGAGACTTGCAAAGGCCAAGTGACTTGCC
This sequence comes from Dasypus novemcinctus, assembly GCF_030445035.2. NCBI lineage: Eukaryota > Metazoa > Chordata > Mammalia > Cingulata > Dasypodidae > Dasypus > Dasypus novemcinctus. Next base: position 50,732,751 of record NC_080698.1, on the reverse strand, counting down.
GGAACCCTTAGAACTAGCAAGTGGCAGAGCAGGGGTTGAATTCAGGTCTGTCAAGCACCTAACACCGCAGGTTTAACCCCTGGGCTACAGTAGCGCAACTCTGCAGGTGACTGAAAGGGGATCCTGCTAGAAACCAAGGAAATGGTCTCCTGCCCCAACCAAGCATCCTGGGCCCAGAGCCCCACCCTTAGAACAGAGGGCAGGTCTGCGGTGAAGAGCCCCAGAGCCATGGAGGTCTGGGTTCGAATTCCGACGCTGGCACTTAATAGCTCTGTGACCTTGGGTGTGTCCTTTCCTCTCCCTGGGCCTCAGTTTCCTCATCTGTAAAAGGGGTTATTGACCTCCTCCATTTCAGGGCTGTTGTGAAGATACAAAATAATGCATATCTGATGTCCTGTCCTGTAGACTCAGAGGGCACCCAACAAAAGCTTGTTGTCTTTGTATCTAAGGAGCCCGGCATTGTTTATTAAGGCCTCTGACTGGCAAACCCTTGCCCCAAACCATTGCACAACGTTGGTCCCGATCGCGTGGGCCTTTGCCCCAGAGCTCAGTCCCTGGAGTCCTCCCTCATGGCCTTATCTTAAGATCCTCAGCCCCACGCATGTGGCAATAATTGCCTCACATGGCGGCAGCTTGTCTTGCAATGGGAGTATGGAGGCAGCCAAGAGCTTGGTGGTGTCACCATCTTGTGCTCTGTCCCAGACGGGCTTGCTCTGCTCGGGGATTGCTAAATGTAGCCTTGTGTCCCTGGCACCAGGCAGGGAGCTTACGCCAGGGCTGGAGAGGACCAGAAATTCACGGTCTCCTTCAGAAGGGGCTCTGACATGTGGCCTGACTGTCTCTTCCGTGTGTCCACCTTCTGTGCTGTCACAGCAAGGGCTGTGCAGGTCAGAGATCTGGGTTCGAATCTAGGCTCCCCTACTACGAGCCCCAGGACAGCTCACTTCTTTGAGCCTTAGGCTCCTCATCTGTGAAATGGGTTTTGTCATTCCTATGGCTCAGGGGACTATAAGGGATTAGAGGACATGATGAGTTTGAAAGTTCCAGCACAAACCTGGCCCAGAGTGGGGACTGCATACACACGAATTTCCTGGGTGACCTTAGATAATCCCCTTTTCTCACTGGACTTGAGTTTCTTCACATGAAACATGAGGCCTCATGGCCTCCAGGGGCCTTTCCAGCTCTCAGTGTCTCCAGGCTTGTCCCAAACTAGAGCAGCAAGCTTGGGTGGTACCAGGAAATGAGGGGGCAGATCCAGTTCACTGTCACTTGGCCACTCAGCTAGAGTCTCAGGGCAAGCCACAGAGGGGTCTAGGCTTCCTGCCCCTGACTTCAACCACTAAGAACTTCCCCTGGCAGGGTCAGAGAAGAGGCCTATTTAATGTATCGTTCCCTTGTGTACTAGCTTGTACACATCTCTCCAGAGTCCATCTATATCTTAACTCTCCCCGCTCCCCCACCCCCAAATATAAGATCTTAGGAGAAGGGGCTGTGGCTTGGGCCTTGTACAGTACCAGGGCACAGTTAACCCTATCCAGTTTTTTTTTTAAGATTTATTTATTTCTCTCTCCCCCCCGCAATTGTCTGCGCTCTGTGTCCATTTGCTGTATGTTCTTCTGTGTCTGCTTGTATTCTCATTAGGCGGCTCTGGGAACCGATCCTGGGACCTTCCGGAGTGGGAGAGAGGCACTCATTCTCATGTGCCACCTCAGGTCCCTGATTTGCGGCATCTCTTATTAGCTCTCCTCTGTGTCTCTTTTTGTTGCATCATCTTGCTGTGCCAGCTCTCCATGTGGGCTAGCACTCCTGTGCGGGGCAGTACTCTGCGCAAGCCAGCCCTCCGCATGGGCCAGCTCGCCACATGGGACAGCTTACCTTCACCAGGAGGCCCTGGGCATTGAACCCAGGACCTCCTATATGGTAGACAGGAGCCCAATTGTTTGCGTCACATTTGCTACCCAACCCTGCCCATTTTCAAATACTAAGTGAGTTCCTTTACCTGCGAGTCTCTGTGCTAATAATGGGTATAGCTATCAGCCTCCAAGAGGGCCCCCAATGATTCTTGCCTCCTGAGATTCAGGTCTTTGTGCAGGCTCTGCCCAGTGACTTTGGCTGTCCTATGTGAACAACAGGATATGGGGGGAAATGACAACACGTAACTCCCATGGCTAGGTCATAAAAGACATTAGGGATTCTGCCTTGTTGTCTTATGGATGACTCACTCTGGGGGAAGCCAGCCACCGTGGTGTGAGGACACTCAAGCAGGGAGGTCTATGTGATCAGGAACCGAGGCCTCCTGCCGAGAGCCACATGAGAGAGCTATCTTAGATCCTGCAGCCACAGTTGAGCCGACGGATGACTGCGGCTGCAGCCAAGAGGTTGATGTGACCTCATGAGACACCCTGAGCCAAAACCTCCCAACTAAGCCATCTCTAAATTACTGAGCCACACAATATGAGATAATAAGAGATTATCATTGTTTTAGGCCACCAGATGTTGGGGGTAATTTGCTGTGCAGCAGTACACAACTGACACAGTGGGGGTTCAAAATAAAAGTATATTTGACGTAGGACAGTGGGATGAAGCACTCGATCCATCTTCTGAGGGACTATGACTCACTCACAGTCCTTGGTGCCTGAAACACGACGTTTTATCCTGCATGGAAGATGTTTGCCTAAAATGTAGACCATTGGGCTCCCCACTTCTCTTGAGTGAGGACCCTGGGGGGTTCAGTCACAAATGTCGTGGCTCCTGTTGGGCTGTCAGAACTACCCTGGGCAAGTGCGTCATATCTTCTCACATTCTGCCTCAGAACTTTCTCTAGGACACCCTGTGGGAATTCTTGACAATGGGGATGTTTTTTGTTTTATTTTTCAAAATCTTGATTGAATTTATTGTAGAGAAAGATAAGAGAAAATGGGTTGGGGAAAGAAAAAAAAAGAGTTGGAGACACGAACTGGATGAGGATTTTCATACTGGACCTCCTATCCAGAGGCCTCAGCAACCCTGCCACGGATCCGCCAGATTCTTTCGCATCAAGAAGTTGATCTTGCAAGTCATTTCCATGTTGCAGACTCGCTGACAGGTTTAATAGCTTTCCCGCTGTCGCCGGTGGCATGGCTTCTCATAGTACCACCGTCTCTGAATATCCTCAGTGAGCCTGTCCATGGTAAGGATTCTACTTAGGGTCTTATATGCACCTTCCACGTTCACGTTCCCTTCCTGAACCATCACAGTCCTAGCAATGAACTTCAGGTGTCTTGCCAGGACCTTGTATTTAGAATTCTTCACTCGCACGCCCTCAAGCCCCTGTCCAGCGGAAACAGGCTCACAACCGGAAGCGGAAACTACGGAATCATCTGCGCCCGCATGGAGAAGCCGAAGCGTGTTTCTACTGAGAGAGCAGCAACCTCAGAGACATATTCTCACATTGACTTTTCCTCTTTCCTTATCTCATTCTCCTCCCTCTGTCACTACTGCTTCCTGAAATCACCTTCCCAAAACACTGCTTGCCTCCAAGTCCCTGCCTCAGGGTCTGCTTTCAGCTGAGCCCATTCAAAGACACACTGGCTCAGAAACTGTAATGCTGGCCACAGCAAACCAGGTTTGCCAGAGTTCCCTCAACCTCTAGAGCACTGCTTTCAGTAGGGTTTCCCAGCTGTGGACTAGGAACCTGCTGCCAGGGATGGCTGAAGCATCTTCAGTTGGCTATCTTCCACTTTTCCTCTCCAGCTCCATTGCCCCCATTCTTGAAGGCTCTGCACCCTGTGAGGCTTTCTGGTTTACACTCAGTGGGCATCCGTGCCCTCTGGGTTCCGGCTGGCTTCCGTCAGTGGGACACACACATGGGGAAAGGGAGGATCTGATCCTCATTTCCTCTGGTTCCTGCCCTGTGGGGTCCGCATGGGCTGCTACCACAGATTCTGCCAGACTCCCACAGCTGGCCCTCTCTTTCTAGATTCTGATGACTACTTCCTCTCCTTGCCAGTTACTCGCGCTGGGCACTGAGCTATCCGTTGTGGCTTCCCTATACCATGCCTTCCCCTTTGTAAAAAAAAAAAAAAAAAAAAAATCCTTTCTTGAACTCACTTCCAATTACCCAGTTTGAGCTTGCTATCTGTTTCCTGTTGGCACCTTGACTGAGAGACAGAGTCATACACAATTCTATATATGCCACGCCCAGTTAAAGATTGAGTAAATCACGTGATTATAGTGGACACAGGCCATTTGCTTCTCGTTTCCTTTTCCTTTGGCAAAAGCCCCTGAGTTTTGTTTGGGGAAGTTCTCCCCTCCCTGCTGGGATCTAGGTGGAGCTCCACCCCCTGCACATATCACATGACACAGAATGCGCCCTGTTTTTTTTTGCATCCCCCAGTGATTGGTTTAGCCATGTATCATATGACCTTGGCTGGTCCAATCATTGAAGCTCAGGATGTTTGCTAGCGCTACCTAAAAAGACCAGCGGTTTCTTTTGACTTGACCATGCCTCCATCTTGCTAGACCTTGTACTTGCTTTGCTGGGGGCTTTCAGTGATTGCTCTGGGCTTCTTGGGTTGTCAAAGCTTCATGTTGGGCTGAGGTGCAATGTGGGCAAATGACTCACTCCCTTCTCAGTCAACTTAAAACCTGTGTACCTTTGGGGAATTACTTAGCAATTTTGTGCCTCAACATTACCTAGGAAGGGAATTCATAATAACAAGCACCTCAATGGATTCTTCTAAGGTTGAATGAGATACTTCATGATGAGGCCTTGAACAAAGATTTTCCCCAGGTGGCTCCCTTGTCTGTTTGCTCTTTGTTTTTGCTCTTTGTCTACTTATCTGTTTGTTTTTTCTTTAGGAGGCACTGGGAACTGAACCTGGGACCGTCTGTGTGGGAGGCAGGTGCTCAACTGCTTAAGCCACATCTGTTCCCTGCTTATTTGTTTTTGCTTGTTGTCTGCTCATTGGTCTTTTTTCTCGTTCACTCGTTATTTTTGCTTGATGTCTGCTTGTTGTCTGCTGATTATCTTTAGAAAGGCACCAGAAACTGGACCTGGGACTTCCCATGTGGGAGGCGGGCACATAACTGCTTGAGCCACACCCACTCCTGGAACAGATATTTTATTAAAATGGCTCTTTTAGGCTGTACCTAGAGGGCTCTTCTTTCCTAGAATCAGATGTAAGCCAATGGAGCTGGACCTGGAAGAGATTTAAACCACCATGCACTCTTAGAACGGCACCTCCCACCAATAAAGGCTTTTTATGGAATCAAGCTCCTCACACCCAGTTCCCTCTTCACTCTTTCAGAGGCTCATGGGGACTGGCTTTTGGTGGCTCCATCCCACTGGCTCACCAGTAGTGGTGGGTCATGCCTGCATCACCCCTTCCCCATTCACACAAATTATAACCAAAACCTGATTTTTATCAAATTTCAAATTGGGGTTTGTGAGCTTTCAGACAGCCCTGAGAGCTCTCCGGGATCCCTAAAAAGGAACGGGAGTGCAGTCCTTGGAAGGGTCACCCCAGGGAGGCGCAGCCTTCTGCCTCGTGGAGACAGGGAGGCTGAAGGTGCCCGGCATGGTGGCCTCTAGTCTAACTCTTTCTTCCAAAGTCTTGTGAGTCATTGCTGCAGAGATGGCTCCCAGGATCCTTTGCAAACAACCATGTATTTAGTCATAGGCAGGCCTGGACAGTCAATGAAATGGCGCATGAAAAAGTGAAGGACTCTCAATCTGAAATGTACTCCCATTAGGGCTCCATTGTTTAAGGATGAGCATTGCTCTGTTCAGATTTTCCCTTAAAAAATGCAAATACTGGCCTTATTTCCCATTGTTCTTTCAGATGACCCCAGAGACCATCCCCAGTGGACAGCTTAGTGTTTCTAGTACAGGGCCGTGCTTGGACTACCTCTGTGCCTTTGCATATAGCATTCCTTCTACCTGGAACACCCTTCGTCATGTTCTCCACTTGACTAACTCCTACTGGACTTTTTTTTTTAAAGGAAGTACTGGAGATTGAACTCAGGGCCTTGTACATGGGAGGCAGGCCCTCAACCACTGAGATACATCTGCTCCTCCAATACTCTTGGACTTAAAAAAAAAAAGATTTATTTATTTATTTATTTCCCCTTCACCCGCCCCCCCACCCTGGTTGTCTGTTCTCTGTGTCTATTTGCTGCGTCTTCTTTGTCCGCTTTTATTCTTGTCAGCGGCACGGGAATCTGTGTTTCTTTTTGTTGCGTCATCTTGTTGTGTTAGCTCTCCGTGTGTGCGGCACCATTCCTGGGCAGGCTGCACTTTCTTTCGCACTGGGCGGCTCTCCTTACGGGGTGCACTTTTTGCGCATGGGGCTCCCCTATGCAGGGGACACCCCTGCGTGGCAGGGCACTCCTTGCACGCATCAGCACTGCACATGGGCCAGCTCCACACAGGTCAAGGAGGCCCGGGACTTGAACCGCGGACCCCCCATGTGGTAGACGGACGCCCTATCCACTGGGCCAAGTCTGCCGCCCTCTTGGGCTTTTAAGACTCAGCTTGCTTGTTGCCTCCTCCATCGACCAGGTTGAGTAGGGGCCTCTCCTCTGTGAGGCAGCCTGCACTCGGTTCTGTCATCTGACTTCTAAGTCTTGGTTTACTTGTCTCCTTCTCTCCCTAGATGGGACATTTCCTGAAGGCAGGGACGGTGACTGACTCACCCCGGTGTCCCCAGCATCCAGGGTCTGGTACCAGCAGGTCCCCAGGGTGTTCCCACTGCCCGTCAGGATGCCTGAGTGAAAGCCACTGCCCTCACCCTGTCCCCCGGTACTGCCAACCTGGTATCTCAGTTTGGGCTCCTTGCAGCAGACCCTGGGTGAGGCAGTGAAGTGTAAGCGGTTTATTGGGAAGGTGAAGGGTCCATCTGTGGGACAGTGAGGAAGTGAGACCCAGGGGAAGGCAGCCCCCAAGGCGTGCTTCCCAGCAGGTCAGGGCTGAGGATGCCCCGTTCCTAATGGCCTTGTGGAAAAACTGGGAGTGGGCCCAGAACTGTCACCCTCCTGTAGGAGTGAGGCAGGGGGTAGGAAGATCCCAACGTCCACCCGTCCTTGATGGCGCCACTCCTGGGGAGAACTGAGACCCTGGCACACTGCCGCCTGGGAGGGCAGAGCGGACTGTGGCTGGACAAGGCCTTCGGGCCAAGGCCAGCAGGTGGAAGGAGGCCCGCGGCGCGCACCTGCGCAGGGCAAGCCAGGTGTGTTCCTGCAACAGCCCCGGCCCTGCTCTGGCTCCTCAGTCTCCCCATGGCCTTGGCTGTACAGGCCTCGAGCGCCCGGACTGTCCTGCTGACCTTGAGGGAGAAGATGCCTGCTGAATCCTGAAGGGATGCATGAATGATTGGACAGAGTGGCCTTCAGGATAGCAAATGTCTTCCTCCCGGACAGGAGCAATTGGGGGTCTGGAGACCCTGGGAGCGGGAACCCCGGGAGGGCGCGCACGGTGGGGGGCGGCGCGCAGGTGGCAGTGCCCACGAAGGAGGCGGGCGGCGGCCTTGGCGGCGGCGGGTGGGGGGCCAGGCGCCCTTGCCCTCGGGCACGGGGCACGCCTCGCGGTGGCGGGACCCGCTTCCGCCCGGGCCTGTGCGGATTGCGTGACTGCGGGAGCGCCGGGCCCAGGGCGTGGAGGCGAGCAAACGCCATTAGCCCTATCAGCGATCTGCCGGCGCAGATATGGAAGTTTGAGGAGGCCCAGCCGGCTCTGCCCGACTGTAAAGGGCCGTGATTGAGGCGGGTCACGGGGAGGTGGTGGTGATTAGGAGGGGGAGTGCTGCTCACTTCCTGCCCGGCAGGTAGTGGTGGCCCGGCCGTGCGGGGATGGGGCATTAGTCACAGCAGAAGCCCTGCACAGAGCTCGGAGAGCCCGGCCCAAGGGTTTGCTCGGGAGCCCCCAGCTGCTCCCGGGGGAAACTGATTCCCTAGGGGTGGAACTGCTGCCCCCCAGCCTCCCTTCCTAGCCTAGGACCCTGGCCCGGCGCCTGGGGGGGTGGGCAGGGATAGTGGCAACAGCTCTAAGAGGACGAGTGACACCTCAGTGACTCCAGGGCTTCTGGTTTCTAGTGTTTGCAAAGACACGTTCATCTCCTGTGATTCTCAGAACATCCTTCCTGCGTCTGATATCCGGCCGTCACCTCCATTTCACCGATGAGGAAACCCAAGTGCCTCGTCTGAAAAAGTGGGATGCAAAGGAAGGATACTTGGGAAATAGATCTTAGGACTGAATTTCAGCTACAGCAAGCAGAGCTGGGTCTCGGGTTTCGACCCAGGGACGTGGTGGGGTGAGGCAAGGGGCTGGACGTGCAGACAGGAGCCCGCCAGAGCAGGGATCTTAGAAGTGAAGGACTCTGCCCTCTGGCCCCACCGTCTGCCTGAGTCACTGCTTCCTGATAATAAAACTCTCTCTGAAAGGAGAGAGAGGCGCTCGGGGGAGTTTTCTCTAGGGTGACGGGAGAGAATAAAGTCCTAGAGGAGCCAGTGCAAGGCTCTTCAGTGGTGTGTGTGTCTGTGTGTAGACTGGATTGAACAACCATGGGAAGACCCTTTCATGGAGGCCTCAAACACCCAACTCCTGGAGAACTTTTGTTCTGCCAATTTGAGGACATCAAAGTATAGGATAGTCACGTATTTGAATTCAGAAGGTGTGAGTTTGCTTACTAGCCTCAGTTTACCCACCTAAGAAATGGAGTCACACTGTTTATCTCAGATGGTTATTGTGTAGGAGAAATGAGATGACGTATGTCCGTGTCTCTGAAAGGCTCTTATGGACTGGTAGTTGAATTGGAATCCTATTTCTCCAAGGCCCCTAAGCACTAGAAAACACTCAATAAATATTTAGGGAATCAGTGAAGAAAAAGAAACTGAGAAACTGAGAAAGCCAAACCTCCTGTTGACCTCAGTGGGAAAATGGGGCTTAGAGAGTCAAAATGATTCACCCAGGGTCCTAGAGGGGTTCCGGCAGGAATACTTGTTGGTCTTTCACTCACTGTCACTGCTCCCGGGGCTGCTGTCACCCTCTTCGTGGCTCCACATTTGCTCCCCAGCCCAGCCTGCACCTCTAAGCTCCAGACACCCATTTGTTGTCTAACAGCCAGCTGGACCCCTCCACCTGGGTGTCCGAGAGGTACCTCACCCTCAATATTGCTAAAATAGAACTTAGCATCTTGCCCTCCACCAGCACTCTACCTCAACGCAGAGAATGCCCCTAACCTGCAATTCTTTGGCACCCAGGTCAAAACCCGGTGTCACCCTTGAATGCTTCCTCTCACTCACCCCACATCCAGGAGACTCTGGACTGTCCCCCAGTCTGCCTGCTCCTTCCGACCTTGTTGCCAATGTCCTCCCCTTCTCATGCCCGTTTCTCTCTCTTTTTTTTAATTTGTGGTAACATGTACACAACCTAAAGTGTCCCCTTTTAATCACATTCCAATATGCCGTTCAGTGGGGTTAATTACATTGACAAGGTGCTACCATCACCTCCACCCAGTACCAAAACTTTTCCTGCACCCCAAAGAGAAATGCCGCGCCTGTTAAGCATCCCCTTTCTCTCCCCTGCCCCCGCATTGTCTCTTGTCTGCTTGACTGTGACAGCCTTGCAGAGGTCTTCCCACCTTTCCATCAAATCCCCTCTCCTCACTGGCAGGCGGGGATTGCTAGAGTGCATGTCTGGTTTGTCACTTCCCTGCTTGAAATCACCCATGGCTCTCCCATCTCCCTAGGATAAAGCCCAGACACCTTGGTCCATTAGTCCAGGCCGGGCCTGATTTTGATTCTTTTGTTTGTTTATTTACTTGTATTAGAAAGTTGTGCATTTACAGAGCAAGCATGCGAAAATAGGGAGCGATTCACGAGTTTTCGTGTCATCCTAGCTCAGGAGCCATGCTAGACTTCTCTGTGTCGTTCCAAATTTAGTGATGTGTTGCCACAGCGAGCAGCCTAATTAGATTCTAACCTGCTGTATCAGCCGTCTGTCTGTCCTCCCCTCAACCCTCGACAACACCAAAATACTCATCCCCGTCAACATGCCCCATGGTTGGTGCATGCCGAGCTCTTTGCCTGGCATTTCTTTGCTGTCTATTTGGACCACTCTTATACATCCTTCTAGTCTCGTTTCAAATGTCACCTCCTTTGTGGAGCCTTCTCTTACTTCCCCATGCAGAGCGAAGGCTCTTCTGCACTGCCATAACAACGGAAACCAGAGAACTCTGATTACCTGGGAAATTGAAAATACTCTCTTCCAATGTTGGGTCACAAGTGGAATTGTTGGTTGGAAAAATGTGACTTTCTTACTTAGTCATGGCTTATATGCCACCCTCTCTCCTAGCACTTTTACGGCAATGAGATGGCAACTAAGTACCACCAGCTGAGCTGAAGCCCTGACTTTTTGTGGAAGGTGTGAGTGTGCCCAGTGATGATAGGTTAACAGCCAAGGATGGCAGAGTTGGGGAGGTGGACCCATCTGCCTGCCTCTGAAGCCTTCTTCAGGTTTGTCATGTGTTGTTATCACCAAGAGATACGCCCCTCTCCCCTGGGAGCATTCCTTGATGAACTGGACGATTCTGGGCTGATTTGGGTATCCCTAGAGCAAGGGGAGAGCTGGGGACAGTGCATGCCAGTGAACATTTACTGCCATTCAACTCCAGTCTTTCCTTCTCACCCTTCTCAGGCTGACCACTGGTGACCTTTTTCTCTTTTGAGCCTCTCCCTTGGGCTCTATTCTGGCCAGATCTTCTCTGTCTCCACCATGCAGGGAGCAAGGTCATGGGACTCAAAGTTTAATTAGAAGCTGGGCAAGTAACTTCTTTCCCTAAGGAATAATAGTTCCTCTGCTTCTCGAAGGGTCGGGGGGGGGCAGGCAATACACAGCCCCACCTATGTTAGGGATGCTTGAAGCCATAGAAAAATGTCACACTCCTTCATGGAGAGTCATTTGTCCTTGAAGTTTTGGAGAGAGAGAAATTAAGTACTTGAACTTCTAAGTGATAGTTTAAACATTCATTTGAAATACAAAAAAAAAAAAAAAAAAGGTTTTTCAGTCAACTTTTGTAGAAGTACATGAAAGTTTAGGATAAAACATGCCTGCGCTGCTGTGGGGCACACTCCTCACGTTTGCAGGGAATAGAAAGGAACCCTGCAGGAAGCATCCAAGAAGACTGGCCCTGGTTTCCAGCCACCAGGGCCCAGCCTGGCTGGGGACGGGAGGAGATGATGAACGCATCGACCCCCTGCTTCTCGTCTTGTCCCCTGGGGCTTCTCCTACAGCTGGCCCGCCATGGAGAGGGCCGTGGCCTTAGAGCCACAGTGACCTGGGTTTGAATCCCAGAATGGACAGTGCTGTGACCTCAGACTTAGGTTTCTCGAAGTTTCCTCTTTGGTATCCCCGGCTTTAACAGTACTATCCAGCAGTACTGAATATTCTCTGTTTGCCCCTTTCTGATGTGCCGCCGCCCTTCTCTGTCCTGCTCTGGGCCCCAGAGGCTTCACTGTATCAACTGGTTCCACCTTTGGAGCGTGCACTGGTTTCCTGCTGAGATGTCCAGCCACCAACAACCTCACTGGGTTTCTGGAAGGCCCAGACATGCGGAACAGTTTATAAACCGAGCTTGCCCTTAGGGGACTGCGTGGGGAAAGAGGAATGGGTGAAAGTCAGCCCTGGCTCAGAGTCGTACCAGTAGGAGGCAGCTCCTAGAAATGTCCTCCTTCACCCGGGACCGCCCCCCTGCCCCCGCCAGCCAGCCTGGCCCGGGAGAGGCTTATTCGGGTCCCGTTTCCCGCTGCGGCAGCCGCGGCAGCATCACTGATAATCTGCCTGCTCCTCCGAGGCCTTCCTGGCTCTGTCCCATCTGGCAGCCCCAGGCGGCCGGGGAGCCCCAGGCCGGCAGCGGCCAACGCGCTGAGTCAGCGCAACGCCCCTCTCTCAGCAGCTCGGCCCTGGGTGGGAACCCGCCGGCCATCCGGTGTCCCCTCCCCTTGGAGGCGGCCAGCCCCAGCCCTTGAAGGAGGCCTGGTCCAGGCTGAGGTGGCTCGGAGGCGAGGTCGCCAGCCCCGGCGGCAGAGGACACAGGCCTCTGATGTCCCGCCAGAGGGATTTCTGACTTCCTTCCAGCCTCCCCTGGGCAGCCTCCCCACCCCGCCCCTCGAGGTCTTGGGATGTCAGGGCTGGAAGGGTACAACAGCCCTGTGTGGATGGGGAAACTGAGGCTTGGAGAAAGCAAATTTCCTGAGGGCCACTGCCAATCACTGTGAGAATCCAGGCCACCACGGACCACTCCTGGCAGGGTGGAGGCTCATTGTTTTCCCCATTTGAGGAGGCTGGTCACAAAAGTCCCCTGGTCAGGACCAGCTCCTGGTGGCATGTGCCCAGCGGGAGGTGTGTGCCTGTAGAAGATTCTAATCATTTATGGGGCTCTAGGCATGTTGCCTCTATATGATCTATAAACCGCACAGCAATCCTGTAATCAGAAATTGGGATCTTCAGGCACTAGAAGAAGAACCCAGCCCAGAGAGAGGCAGTAACTTGCCTGAGGTCACACAGCTATAAGGGGCAGAACCAACATTCAAACTTAGGTCTAAAGCCCTAGAGGTTGTGCTCTGCCAATAAGGTAATACTGCCATTCTTCCTGAGAGCATACCGTGGTAGGAGAGCCCTACCCAGGAAGCCTGAGTTCCAGCCTCCAACTACCTCTGCCTTTCTCTTGTCTAACCTTGGGCTGGCTAGTTCCTTGGCTCTCGCCGGGGAACTTTCTTCTCTGTGACTAGTGGAGATTGGGCCCGCGCAGCTTCCTTCATGTGACATCCCACAAGACATGCAGTTAGCACTGGCATTCCCATTTTATGGCTGGGGGTGCCTAGACCCATTCTTTATTCAGACCTCTAATTTGCGAGGGACCTATAGGCCAGGCGCTGCCATGTCTCCTGAAAGAAAGGTAACTTGCCCAAGGTCACAGTGGCTAAGCCCTGAGCTGATGACGGATTAATGGCAGACGCCACACGACCCGAGGACCACCGTGCTCAAGCTCCTGCACCAAGGCCCTTGGAGTCTCCCCGCGCCCAGCCCGTTTTTGGCACACAGTAGATCCCAGGAATGACCTTCTCTGGGGAGCTTTTGGCCTGGAACATATTTATAAAACTCTGGAGGGGGTGGGACTATCCCAGCCCACTCCCTACAGATCCAAAGGAGCAATTTTTAAATTCTTTTAACCCCTCTGGAAATACAAAATATGTAATATTAGCCTAAAATTAGGAGCGTAAGTCACAAGAGAGAAGTCCCACCACTTTTGGAGAAGATGTTTTCCTAGCTTCAGCTTAAGCATTCGTTCCAAGTCGGAACACAGCAGTTGTCTTTCAAAATTTATTTTTTCCTGATACATATGGATCGGGGGCAAAAGGCTTTTGAGAGGACGTATTTGTACGGGGCTGCCAAATGCTAACATTCAAGCCTTTTACCTGGCTTTGAATCCACAGGATAGTCAGGAAAGTTGCTGAACACTTGAACAGGAAGAGCCTGTTCCAGGGCCTGGGCTGCCTCCCTAGGCGAAGGGCACCTCAGCAGTAAGAGCGGCAGTAGGCTGCAAAGCAGTATCGACTGCTTCAGATGTGCCAAGAGCCTGGCCAAGTCCTTAACAACCGTGATTCTACTTAATCCTCACCATAACCCTATACGATGGGAGTTATTACTCTGTTTTACATATCAGGGCAGTAACGGCCTTAAGAGGTTAAGAGATTTGCCAAAAGCCCTATGTTTGCCCAATTAGTTAAGTTGTGGAGTTAGAATTTTAAACCACATCAGTCTAACTCTTAAAACGTGTATGCCAGGATATTGCTTGTGATAACAGGTGCTGTTTATTGAGCATATACTATGTGCCAGACACACCTAAGTGTTTAATGTAATGATCTCCCATCTTCACAATGATCCCTTCCAGAGCTTTGTTCCCAATGCAGTACCCCATCTGCCATACTGTCTTCAGGCTGGTTGACTCTAAAGTTGGGCCAAGAACTGGGACAGGGTGAGGAAAGAGAAAACTCTGGAGGTGGCGACCCAGGGAAGAATGGGTGTCTTAGGCCTTGAATCTCCACCCCCACCACTGCTCCAGGAAGAGTGTGGAAAATGAGGAGGAAAGGAAGAACAGCGGGGATGGTCATGGTGGAGGGGAACTTTGGTTCTTTTTCTTAAGATTTAGAACTGAAATAGGCTTTTTAGGAACCCCCACCCCAATTCTCCAGAAGACCCATTTCCAACTCCTCTCATCCCTAGTCTGTTTTCTCAGTACCACACAGTTGAGCAGTGGATGCCATACAGGGCCTGCCCGCAGAAAAGGATTCGCTCTTGGTAGCCTCAGGGGGAGCCAAGGAAAGCTTATTGGAATCCAATAGCAACTAACTAAGCTTCCCATAGCAGCCCAATCTCTCCCCATCCAATAGCAACTAGCTAAGCCTATCTCGGTAGCCTAATTTCCCCCTGGACCCCATTTTTTTTTCATCTGGGGAGGTGACTGTCCCTCTGGCTCCTGCCCCTTCGTCCATAAATGAGAAGTTGTGATGGGTCGCCAGGGAGAGGAGCTTCCTGCTTCTACTGAAGAGCCCCAGTCTCCTTGCTCCTCACCCACATTTTGAATAGAAGCCAGAAACTCAGTTCAGCTCAATTTTTGATTGTGGTTAGAGAAGCAGGCTGCACAGACATGGCTTCTTCCATGAGTACCCCGTTGTTCCTGGGCCCCATAAACAGCAGAAAGAGAAAAGGGAGCCAGGCCATATTCAAAGAAGGGCTCTTGTGGGAACCTGGAAACCCTTTTTGACTCCTGACCAAAGTTCCTTTTCTTCCTATTTTTATTAACACAAATCCCTAAGTGTGTTTGCTTCCAGAGAAAGTGCTATGAATAACTGATGGTACATTTGTTGATTAACTCATGAACCATCCTGGGGGAGAAGGAGATGGGGGTGGGGGGGAAGGAGCAGGAGCTCTGGGGGCTGTATATAATGTGTTGTAAAATATTTAGCAAATGATCATCCAAACCACAGGGAAAAAGCCAGAGCAATGGGAATTTGAAAGCTGCCAGGATTTAAAAGCTATTTAATGCTAACCATCAGTGCCAAAGAACTGGGAGCGTCTCCCTTCCTCCCTCCGTTGGCAACGACAGCTCCGATAATGTGGAAAGGGCTTGGACGGGCTACAGGGTGCTGGTCGGAGCCGAGCTCAGGGCAGTGAGCTGAAAGACTTTTTGTTTGAGAAGTCCGTAAACAAGTGGTCTCCTCTGAGGTGGAGTGCTTACCTTGTCCACTGTTCAACGTCTTGATGTTTGACATCAAGGAAGAAAAAAGAACCCATATGACTGACTGAATTAGACCTTTCCTCCCAAGTGTTTTGAAGTCACTTAGGCATCAGCTTTGGTCCCTGGTTCCCAAAGGACTTGTTTCTATCTGTCATCCTGAAAAATTGAGCTCAAAGTGGTTGATCCTGAAGGGCTAGGGATGTTAGGATTTTAGGGTTGGGGTCTGGCTCACTTTTTTGCCCTGACTCTTGGAGTTCTGTTTATTCTTAGGTAAAGAAGAGGTCTTTCCTGATATTTTGGCTTTAATGTCTTAAAATTAAAGTTACATCCTCCATCCTCCTAAGGATAAATACTATAAGGGAAGATAATATAAGGGAGAAATCGGAGGGAAAGAATCACCCTGGAGAGCAGAGACTTCGAGAGAGTTTGGTTATAAGGCATTCTTCAAAGACACAGTGGGAAGAGTTCATGGGTAGCCCATTCTAGTGACTTTGGTGGCTTCCAATCAACTATTAATCGTGCAAGAAGTCGCTGCCTTTGGGGAACTTAAAATCTATTTGCGGGGGAGGCATACATTACACAAATATTATGGACAATTTGCCTTTGAGTTCAGAAAAGTACAAGATCTTTGGGTAAGGTGGAAAGCAAGGAGGAAAATTACTCTGCATAACTAGAAACCAGAAAGTGGCTTTCCTGCCCTCATTTGGTTTTTTTGTTCCTGCTTTTTAACTTTCTAGAGGGTCTTCTCTCTTACTCTCTACCTATCCCAAATCCAACACAACCTTTGAGACCCACTTCAAGTCCATCTCTCTACAGGTTTGTGCTTGACTATTCCTTTGAACTCTGACAGCACTTAGAGTCTGAGCCATTCCTTTGGCACATGATCACTACTGTGTATTAAACTTTTTTTCTCCTCAATTCGTTTTTTTTTTTTTTCCTAGTAGTGCTCAGTGGGAATCAGGGTATGCATTTGTATCCCGCTAATAGCCAGTTTATTTTATAGGCTGCTGTGGGTGAGTGAAAACCTTGGTTGGGGTTATGGAAGAAGACTGAATTCTTGGTAAATCTAGAGATATAAGCCAACCAGCATTTCTGGGTTAAGAAGCACATTTGGAGAACTTTTTGGTCTTGCACTTCCCCTTCCCTTCTCAGCAGTGATTGCTAAAGCAGATGTGGGGTTCGGAAAAGTTGTAAATTGAACAAAAATTAACTTACTGAAAGTAAAGATTCATTGGCAGTATCATTCACATTTTTTAAAATGTGTAAGAAAGAAGAGGGAGGGAGAGCAAGGAAGGAGGAAGGACAAAGGAAAGAAAAGTAGACTGAGAAGGAAATAAAATGGTGGGGTGGGGGGAGGAGACGTACCGGACTCAGTCTTCAAATACAACCGGCCGTTTCATGATACAGTAATTTTTAATATTAAAAGTAAATTGTAAATGTATCTTTATAAACAATACGCATAAAATAGATCTATTATTCTAAAACCTTTTCTTTTTAAAATGCTTTTTCACAGTAAATTTCTTAGGTGTTGGATTTTCCCTCAAAATAATAGTGCAACTGGGAGGAGGAAAATTGTGTCAGTGACTCAGGACTTCTTTGCTAATACAAGTCCTTGTATATTTCTTGAAGGAGTGGGTGAAGACTCATGTCTGTCTCTGTTTTCTTTATGACTTGCAATAGCTGCACGTGCTCTGTCACAATCTGCCTGAGGTCTGTCATTTTCTGGAGCAGCTTGGCGAACAGCTGGGAGGACTCGGGGTGGTTGAGCTTGAGCTGGAGCTCCAGGGCCTGCAGCAAGTTGTCCTGGATGTCCTCAATGGGCTTCACATTCAGCAAACCTGGGCGGTCTGGGGAACAGAAATGAAAAACGTGACAGGATGTGCAGGCAAAAACCGTTCTGGGTCCCACAGGTTGAGGCACAATCGGCTCTAGTAGACGGTGCCAAACGACTCATCCGTTTGTTTGTTTGGCTTTGGTTTTAAAACAGAGTGGGAAATTATATCTTTGATGTGGAGACAGTGACCACAGGAGTTGCTGAAGGCCGGGAGAGGGAAAAATAGGTGTGATATTGGGAGTTGGGAGTTGTCCTCAATGATATTGCAGGGACAGTTGCAGAACATTATATATCCTGCCATAACCCACTGAATGGACTGGGAGAGAATATGTGCTCCAACATAAACTATAAACATGCCATATATCAGTGATCCAAAATGTATTCATCAAATGCAATGAATGTTCCACACTAATGAAAGAAGTTGTAGATGTGGGAGGAGTAGGGCGTGTGGGGAGTGGGGTATATGAGAACCTCTTATATATATATATTTTTTTAATCTCCCCACCCCCACCCCATTGTCTGTTCTCTGTGTCCATTTGCTGTGTGTTGTTCTTCTGTGTCCGCTTGCATTCTTGTCAGCAGCACTGGGAATCTGAATCTCTTTTTGCTGCATCAGCTCTCTGTGTGTGTGGTGCCACTTATGGGCAGGCTGTGTTTTTTTTGCACGGGGCGGCTCTCCTTGCGGGGCACACTCCTTGCACGTGGGGCTCCCCTAGGCGGGGGACATCCCTGTGTGGCACAGCACTCCTTGCGCGCATCAGCACTGTGAGTGGGCCAGCTCACCACAAGGGTCAGGAGGCCGTGGATTTGAACCTGGACCTCCTATATGGTAGGCAGATGCTCTTACCATTTGAGCCAAATCTGCTTCTCTTATATTTTTTAATGTAACATTTTGTGTGATCTACGTATCTTTAAAGAAAAAAGACAATAAAAATATTTAAAAAAAAAATAAGAGTTGGGAGGAAGGGTTAGCAGATAGTGGGCAAGAAGTGCATACAGGGAAGCAGACTTGGCCCAGTGGTTAGGGCGTCCATCTACCACGTGGGAGGTCCGCAGTTCAAACCCCGGGCCTCCGTGACCCATGTGGCGCTGGCCCATGCGCAGCGCTGATGCGCGCAAGGAGTGCCCTGCCATGCAGGGGTACCCCCGCGTAGGGGAACCCCACGCACAAGGAGTGTGCCCCATAAGGAGAGCCGCCCAGCGCGAAAGAAAGTGCAGCCTGCCCAGAAATGGCGCCGCATACACGGAGAGCTGATGCAGCAAGATGACGCAACTAAAAGAAACACAGATTCCCGTGCCGCTGACGACAACAGAAGCAGACAAAGAACATGCAGCAAAGGACACAGAGAACAGACAACTGGGGAGGGGAGGAAGGGGAGAGAAATTTTAAAAAAAGAAGAAAAAAAAAAGAAGTGCATCCAAGAAGGATGGAATTAAACCAAAAGTATGAAAGTGTTCTCCAGGGGCTTTCTTTTCCTGGCCAGGACTAAAATCTGTTGTGGTCAGTCAACATAATACGGCACCAAGGCAATTTTGTCCTCAAATTGAGGCTTCTTTCACCAACATGTTCCTACTCACTCAGAAATCTCATTTTTAACTTCTGCTCCTTCCTGATGAATGTGTTTTAGAACCTCTATTTACTTTCTTACAACAGCTTTAAAGATGCTTTGGTGAAAAAGCTTTGTCTTCTTTTTGCTTAATATGTCATGTACCTTTTCAAAGGGACAGAAAATAGTTTTTAAATACCATTCAAGTTTGGAAGGATAGCTCTCAAAATTTTAATAGAAATTTTGAATGGTGAGACTTCAGGTAATTTTCACTTCCTCCTTTATACTTTTCTTACTTGAATTTTAAAATAGGA
Source organism: Dasypus novemcinctus (assembly GCF_030445035.2). Lineage (NCBI taxonomy): Eukaryota > Metazoa > Chordata > Mammalia > Cingulata > Dasypodidae > Dasypus > Dasypus novemcinctus. The sequence continues at coordinate 50,713,781 of NC_080698.1, read as the reverse complement.
GCTTAAATTACTTTAAACTTTTTATACTTTTACTCATGAAGATCTTGTTAGATTTATCCTCAAATACTTTGTAGTTTCTATTGTGAATAGGCTCTTCTTTTTCATTAAATTTCTAATATATATCTGCTCAGGTTTAGAACTGTTGATTTTAGTTTATTAAATCCCATTTTCTCAATTCTTGTCAATTCCAACAGTTTTAGTATAGACTTAACATTTTTTAAAGATAGATATTCCATCTACAAATAATGTTACCTATTTCTTCTGTTCCAGTGTTTACACTTCTCATTTCTTTTTCTTGTTATACTTCATTGGCTAACATCGCTAAAACTCTATTAAATAACAGTAGTGACAGGCACATTCTTGGTTTATTCCTTACTTTAAATGAAATGCTTCTAATGGTTTACTACCAAATATGATGCTTGCTGTAGATTATGGTATTATCTGTTTTACTCCTAGATTTCTGAAAGTTTAAAATTTTAAGTTTGTTTCAGTCAGAAAATTTGCATTTTGTCAAATACTTTTAAACACATATCTAAATAGATGACTGTATGTTTTTCTCTTAATCTAGTATAATCAGTTAAATTAATAAATTCCCTTATACCCTTGTCTCATTTGCTAATATTTTATTTACCGTTTTTGTATCTGTAAGCAATATTGGTCTAGGGTTTTGTTGTTTTTTGGTGCCATCCTTTTCCTGATTTGGTAATTGATTGCTGTTTTAGGTAGAACCGTGTTCCCCAAACGGTATGTTAAAAGTCCTAGCCCTCACTGCTGTGAATGTGACCTTATTTGGAAAAAAGGTCTTTGCAGAGGTAATCGGGTTAAGATGAGGTTATTATAGATTTGAGTGGGCCCTAAATCCAATGGCTGGTGTCTTCATACAACAAAGGAGAGGGAGATTTGGACACACAGACCCAAAGGAAAAGGCCAAGTGAAGATGGAGGCAGAGATTGAGTGAAGCTGCCACAAGCCAAGAACACGTGGGACCACCAGCAGTCTCAGGAGGCAAGGATGTGATGCTCCCCTAGAAGCTTTGGAGTGGCCACAGCCCTGTGGACAATGTGGCTTCAGGCTTTAGCCTTCAGAACTGTGAGACAATGCATTTCTGTTCTTTTAAACCACGAAGTTTTTGATAATTGTCAAAGCAGCCCTAGGAAATTGATACAAGGGTTAATTAACTAGCCTGATAGAATGAGTCGAGACTTTTCCTTCTGTTTTTATGTTGAAATGATCTGTTCTTTGATGGTTTCTTGGAATTCATTTGCAGAACCATCTGAGCTTAGTGTTATATCTTTGATTACCTCTAATTTTTCTCCCATGTCTTTAATCTAGTCAGGCTTTCTACTATCCATAAAGTAAAATTTTAGTGATTTATATTTTCATTGAAAATCTTTCCTTTCACATTTTCAAATTTATGAAATAAAATTGTACATAATTTTTCAGAATCTGTTACTTTCATTATTTTATTTATGACCCCTTAAGTTGATGTTCTTTATTTGTGTATTCTCTCATTAAAATATCTCATTTGCCAAAGCTATGCTTATTTTTGGCTTTAAAAACCACCAGCTTTTGGTTTTACTCATCAACTCTTTTTATTAAAATTGCATTTGTTTTCAATGGAACTAATTCCTTCTTTCCACTTTCTTTAGTTTTTTTTTTCCCTCTTTTTATAGTTTGAGTTGAATGCTTACATCATTTGATTTTTGTATTTTTGTTTACTAATAAATGCATTTTATTTTTTAAATAGACTTTATTTTTTTTAAGATTTCTCTCTACCCCTTCCTCCCCCAGTTGTCTGTTCTCTGTGTCCATTTGCTGTGTGTTCTTCTGTGACTGCTTCTATCCTTATCAGCGGGACTGGGAATCTGTATTTCTTTTTGTTGTGTCATCTTGCTGCGTCAGCTCTCCGCGTGTGCGGTGCCATTCCTGGGCAGGCTGCACTTTCGCACTGGGCGGCTCTCCTTACGGGGCGCACACCTTGCGCGTGGGGCTCCCCTATGCGGGGGACACCCCTGCGTGGCAGGGCACTCCTTGCGCGCATCAGCACTGTGCATGGACCAGCTCCACACGGATCAAGGAGGCCTGGGGTTTGAACTGCGGACCTCCCATGTGGTAGACGGACGCCCTATCCATTGCGCCAAGTCCGCTTCCCTCTAATAAATGCATTTAAGGCTCTAATTTTTTCTCTCCATGTCACTTCAGTTTCATCCCAATAGCTTGGATAAACAGTTCTCTCATTTTCAAAATCTCAAGACAGACTTGAGATTTTGATTTTCTTTTTAACCCAAGAGTTATATATATAAGTGTATTTAAAAATTTCCAAGGACAAAGTTTTTGTTTTGTTTTTTCCCTTTCTAATAAATACCTAAGTTTGTGGCATTGTGGTTAGACTATAAGGTCTTCTCATTAAGGCACACTAGAGGAAAAAACAGGGTTTTTGGATAACATTCAGGACTCTCACTTGATCAGTTTTATCAATTTAAAATTTTAGTTCTTGAAGGCTATTCACCCTCTTTATCTAATACTATCTTCTCCTCACCACAAGCTAAATTGCACCATATGAGTTTCTGCTTACCTTTTAATATCCTTCATGATCTTCTCCTGGTCATCCTCTAGCCTTGTCTCTGTAATTATCACTTTGCTCCATTTAGATTAAACCACTTCACACCAAATCTCTCCAACATGTTATGTTCTCTCATGACTACGCTAACGCAGATTTCTTTTCTTCCTACCTGGCACATTCTTACTTTGTCATCATCCCTCTCACTGACTTAAATCTATTCGTCAAAATGTAGCCCATGCCACGATGTCCTGGAACTTTCCTTGACACTACCCCGTTCTCTCCCCTGTTCTTCCCAATCCCTTTCTCTGGGCCCCCGTGGTTCCCTCACCTCAATCACTAATATATTAGTGCTTATTATTTTCCAAACATTGTCCTAAGGGCTTTAAATACAATATATCACTGAATCATTCCAATAATCCAATGAATTCAGCGTTTTATGGAAGAGAAAATAAAGAGTTAGAGAAAGAAGTTAAATCTTGCCAGGAAGTAGTAGAGCTGAAATTCCAACATTAAGTCTGATTCCAAACTCTATACTCTTAACCTTTATTACCTTGTGTTATAACTACTGATTTTCTTGTTTCTCTTCCTTATTAGACCATGAGGTATTAGAGGGCAGAGACTAATCTTGATCATCTCTGGATCTCCAGGGGAGACACAGGAAGCTCTTGGTTTGCTGTGATAATGAGTGAGAAAGTTGTTCTGGCTAAGAGTACTGGGTTGAAAAATACAATTCTCCTGGTTGATGAACAAGCCTAAGGGCAGAATCACCACACAATGAAGTAGTCTGTCAACAGTATTTTCCTGTATTTAATAAACTCCAGTACCTTTTATAGGCTGCGGTAGAGCTCAGGAGAGAAATGGCAGAACCTCGAGTGTTCTCTGTGGGATTTTCAGAACTCTGAACATTCTCCTAAATTGAGTTTCTATTTCTTCTTTCATTACAGAAGGAAGCTTGCCTTCAGTGTTTTTTTTTCCTCCCCCTTTAGCTTCTCCAACATATCCCATTGATGGGAATAAATATCTATTTTATTAATTTCAGCATTTAATTTTGGAACCATCAGCAAAAATCTCAGATGCTGAGAATGAAACAAATGAGGATAGGAGGACAGAGATGAATGCTTCTGGCAAAGCTGTGCCTTTCTCACGGTTGCTGTATAATAGTGAAAAGCATCCATACAGTAAGGAAAAGTAGGGCCTAGATCGGTGCCTTTGGTTTAATTATTGCCGACCCTCCTCCCCTAACGAATGTTCAAGGTTTGAAAGGCCAGTGGCAGTGCAAAGGCTTGTGAGCCCTCGGGGGCAGCCGTCTATGTAAAGACAGGTGTTGAACATGGCTGCTCCTCGGGCTGTGGTCCCCCTGCCTCCTGTAGGACCATCTGGTCATGGGTTCAGTAGAAACAAGGGTATTTTTTCCTTTGTCTTTCCTCTTGAGCAGCATGAGAAGCTCAGTGAGGTCAAAACTTCTGCTGAAGACATTACATTACTGTAGTAGGTTTCACATATCAGCACAGTCCAAACAACCAACCCCCAATATGCAACTCATCAGGCTTGCTGGAAACCCTGGCGTTCATGCAATGGGATGGAACTGGCCTCTCCAGGAGTGGAGAAGGATCTGGTTTGGATTTTCAAACTCCTCTTTGGCAAGTAATTCTTTACGATGTGTCAGATGAAGCCTGGCTGAAGGCCTTAAGTTTTGTGGCCACTGATTAAGTATATTTTCTCTGATGGCAAGTTCGATCATTTACAGATCTCTCTCCTTGTTCCCCCCTAGTGAGCCTCAGTCAAGTGAAAGCAATGCAGTAGAGCGGAAAAGTACGATATTCTACTTCTGGGTCTCTCACTAGCCAGCTATGGGCAAAGTGACTGAGTTCACTGGGCCTTGATTTTCTCCTCTGTAAAGGACTGGACTAGATAGACAATCTCTAAGACTCTTAATTCAAAAGTTCAAAGATTTATTCTCATTGGCAATTCCCTTTACGTGATTTACATAATAAAACTGGAGGAATAAATTAAAAAATGTAATTGGCAAAGTATATTAACACTCTTATAAATTAAACACTTAGAACATCTGGCTTATTAAAAAATAATAAAGTTTTCAAAAGCTTCCTCTGGCCTTAAGCAATCCCTAGGATCAAGGGGCAACAGAGATTTGTCAAGGTTGCTCGCCACCCTCCCCCCCCAATCAGTGAGGCCTCCCCAGCCGCCTCTCCTGTCTTCCTCCCTCCAGTTTCCAGTCCTCTCACACTCAGATACTTCCGGAGCGGAGCACCGCCAAGGAAGGCGCTATGGAGACCTGTCTCAACACTCCAAGCACATCCTACACCTGGATCTGGCCTGGTCACTTCTCTTCACCCTCCCCTCCGTGTCAGACCAGCCTCTGCGGAGACACTGCTCCTAGAAGGACCACTTGAGATTCAGCCCCTGCACCCTGCTAAGGGCTGGAGATGAGACCTAGAAAAGGATCAGCGTCTGGCCCTCCTGACAGGTCTAGGCTGCCTAGACATTTTGGGGGACAAGCCTGTTGTCTCCCAGACTCCAGGACATCACACTTGAGGAAGCTGGAGTCAATTACTGGGGTTCCTACTCCCCAGACCGCAAAGGATTGGGAAAAAAAACCTTTCTGGTCTCTATTCACACAGCTCTGGAACTGATTAGACAGCACAGTTGATACTGGGCAAATCTACAAAGTGCCTCTCTTGTCCAGATCAGGTTAAGCAGAGAGCTTATCTGAAGCAGATTCAAATTCCCTGACCTGGGGAGCAGATGTGGCTCAAGCAGTTGGGTGCCCACCTACCACATGGGAGGTCCTGGGTTCGGTTCCCAGTGCCTCCTAAAGATGAGCAAGACAGCGGGCTGGTGCGGCGAGCTGATGCAATGAAGGGACACAGTGAGAAAACACAATGAGAGACACAACAAGCAGGGAGATGTGGCTCAAGCCATTGAGTGCCTCCCTCCCACATGGGAGATTCTGGGTTTGGTTGCCAGTGCCTTCTAAAAGAAGATGAACAGAAAGCAGACAGTGGGCAGAAACAATGGGGAGTGGGGGGAAATAAATCTTAAAAAAAAAAAAGTCCCCCGATCTTCTTGGCCTCTGCCCACCTGGGCCACACATTCCCCTAGCACAGATTTTTTTCTTAGGAGGTGCCTCTTTAAGGGACCAGATGGCCTAGTCTCCTCAAGGAGAGGCAAAAACAACCAAACTGGACAGTTTTGTCTATTCTAGAAAAGCTGCTCTTGTGGCTTTTCACGTCTTCTCCTTTTGAGCCTTCTGAAAGATATTAATCTGAAATGGACTGTACCTATATAGCACTTAGAAAAAAGAAGCCCAATAGCAGAGCGGCTGTAAATGGACCCAAGGATAACAAAAGACCTTAGTTCAGGTGTGGGATGAAAACTGAAGGGGAGGCAGGATTATCTAAGGAATTCAGTCCTTTGCAAAAATTAACTTCCCTTTAGACTTCTTCTCTAATTTCCTTAATATCATTTGCTTACTAAATTCACACGTTATAAAGAGCAATGGATTTGGAACCTCTAGACTTGATTTGCATCCTCTCTTCCACTTAGCTTCTATGAGACTTTGGTAAAGTCACCTAATCTTTCTGAGTTTCAGCTTAATTTTTAAGATGGCAATATTTCTTTCATAAGGTCATGGTGAGAATGAAATAGGTAAAGAAACTTTTATATACAAGATACTATTATTCTTGGTGTCTATTCAAATCAGGGCAATTTCCACAGGTCAGCAGTTTGAGTAGGATAGACTGGCATATAAACAGTTGGGAAATGAAAGTCTTTTAGCTGTTCTTGGCAAGAAAAGAAATTCGGGAGAGCAAGAAAATAATTCCAGGGAAACAGACTTTGGCCCAGTGGTTAGGGCGTCCGTCTACCATATGGGAGGTCCGCGGTTCAAACCCCGGGTCTCCTTGACCCGTGTGGAGCTGGCCATGTGCAGCGCTGATGCGCGCAAGGAGTGCCGTGCCACGCAAGGGTGTCCCCCGCGTGGGGGAGCCCCACGCGCAAGGAGTGCGCCCGTGAGGAAAGCCGCCCAGCGTGAAAAGAAAGAGCAGCCTGCCCAGGAATGGCGCCGCCCACACTTCCCGTGCCGCTGACGACAACAGAAGCGGACAAAGAAACAAGACGCAGCAAATAGACACCAAGAACAGACAACCAGGGGAGGGGGGGAAATTAAATAAATAAATAAATCTTTAAAAAAATAAAAAAATAAAAGAAAATAATTCCTGATGCAGACATGTTTGGGGGTTCTGGCAAGTTCTTGTTCTTATAGTTGAATATACAAATGCAAGATAGTTTAAGAACAATGACAAAACAAAAAAGCATGGTACCCAAAATCACTAATTCTTTGAAGATATAATGCTAGTGATTCCGAGGCACTTTTCTGATCTAATCATCAGAATCATAGAGGGCATTAGGCAAAACTGTGAATTCAGCGAAGTTTCTTTAGGAAACCTTCCCACCACTCTACCTTTAGGAAACATTAGTGGAAGAAGGTTTCACATGTGGTCTTCTTTTTGGATTTAAATTCGAATTAAAGCTTGCTCTAGTGCAGTGATTTTCAACCCTGGCTATACACTGAAACCATGTGGGGAGATTCAAAATCAACTAAAGCCTGGATCCCATCCTTGGGATTCAGATTTACTTGGCCTGGGGTGTGACCTGGGCTTCAGGCTCCTTAAAAGCTCTCAGGTGAAGAAGCAGATGAAGCTCAAGTGGTTGAGCACCTGCTTCCCATATATGAAGTCCTGGGTTCGATCCCTTACACCTCCTAAAAACACAACAAAACCAGCTCATTGGGGAGCAGATCTAGCTCGGTGGTTGAGTGCCTGCTTTCCATGTATGAGGTCCTGGGTTCAATCTCCAGTACCTCCTTTAAAAAACAAACAAACAAACAAAAATTCCCAGTTGATTCCAATGTGCAGCCAAAGGCAAGCACTACTGGTTTACTGAGAAGCAACTGGAACCCTAATTTGCAATTTACTTGCTGGGCAACCTTGCAAGTTACTTAACCTCTCTGTACCTTAGTTTCCTCATTTGGAAAAATGGAGCTTTAAAGGCAATCTACCTCAGAGTGTTTCTTGAGAGGAGTAAATAAATCACCTTACTGGAGAATGCTTAGAGCAGTGTTTGACACAGAGTAAGGGCTTAGTAAGTTAGCTCTTACTGAGTGCTTTAAAGTAGCCTCTTCCTTCTCCCTAACCTTTCTTCTCCTCTCTTACCTCTGATTTTCCTGGGTCCTTTCTATAACTTTCCCTTTCTCCCTCTCCTAATTACTCCCTTCTTCCCACCATTTTCTTTTTCCTTCCAGATTTCTCTTTCCACTCCCGGGACTGCAGCTGCACCCTGCTGGGGACTTGGTATCAGGAATCTTAGCATCAGCGTCACTCAACCAGAAGTCTGAGCAATGGGTTATTTTAGGAGAAATGTAGTGGGCTGTTGCCTTCAGGGAAAGAAGACAACATAAATCTGAGATCTTGTAAATGCTTTGGCGACCAACAGATGAAGCTCATCTGTAATAAGCACCCTGGGCAGTCGGGGCGCATGCTGCTTGCGTCCTCCACTCTCAAGTGGGTTAACATTTGAACACTTCCCCGTTAAACAATTATTTAATAAAGGCTTTCTCTGCCTAAGTCTGACTGACAGTGCTCTTCATAACAATAATATCTAGAAGTTGCCTGGAATGGCGGGGCGGGATAACCACAACAAAGAAACCCAACCTACCAATATTTTATCGGCCACTGAAGCAATTACATTTCCATTTGCCTCATCGCAAACACTCAACTCCCACCTCCCCAAAGCCAGCCAGCTCCCCGGGCACAAATCGGACCACACAGAAAACCGACCAACAAGCTGGGTACCGCTTTCGCCTTCTCTGAGTTTCACTTAGCTCCGCCCCCAGAGAACTCCGCCTGCGCCCGGCTTCGCTTCCGGCTTCCGGACCGGAAGTGGGGCTGGAGGGGCCTGTCCCGCCCGGGGCAGGCCTCGCCTCTCCATCTCCGTCCGCCCTGGGGTTAGGGCCCCTTGCTCTCGTCATTGGGGCCACTCGGTTTCAGCCATCCCCACGGGTGGCGCCCCTCCTTTGTCAGGTGGCCGTCGTCCCTCAGGCCCGGGGACGCGGGGCCGTCTCCGCCGCGTCTGGCCCGCGCTGGGCTCTGACCAGGCCTAGAAACGGGGCTGGACAGGGCGGGAGGGGCGCGGGGGCTCAGGGGGTGAGTTCTCTGCTCAGGGCGAACCCGACATGCTCACGCCCCTAATCCGCTTGGGGAGGGGTCCTGGGAAGGAGAGAGTATAAAGAAGAGAGGAGAGAGGAGGAAAGGAGCTCTTCCTTACTTCCTCCACCTCCAGAAATGCCGAAAGCCACCGAGAGCTAGTCGGCACGAGAGAGTGGCGAGCGGTAGTCCTCCGCGCCCCCTCTCCATTTCTTTCCAGCGTCTCCGAGAAATTTCGAGAAGAACCTGTGATGTCAAACACAGGTCTGATCTCTAAATAAGACTTCAACACACAGAATGGCCGCAAAGAGGTGATCAGAACTCGGGGAGCGTGGACATTTGCCACCCTCCGGCATTTCCATCTCCTGCAGGGGTAGCAGGGCTTCGAGTGGCCCGCCTTCCCCCCATCCCCAGTATCTCTTTCCCTTTGGGTTTAGTTCTCAATCTACAACTAATCCCCTTAAAGTGATAGCTGATAAAGGGATTAGCTGATACCTCCCTGGGGTGTTTATATTGTAATAAGGGAGTATAAGAGTCACTGCTGGTGGAATTTCAAGCAATTTGACTGGCAGGATTGAATGGAGCTCCTTCAAATTATATCACGCAGGGGGAAAGGGGAAAAGAGCATTTATTGTGTGCTTAACATGGTCCAGGCACTGCGCCAGGGGCTTCACATGATGTTATTTCACTTACTTAGGGCCCAGCGAGGACTTTAAGGCCCAGGAAGGTTAATAATTGCCTGAGTGGTGGCCCCGGGGCTTCTGAGCTCCTGTCCATGCAAGGCCAAAGAATTCAACTATTCTGTTTCACCTCTTCTGGCCTACCTATTTCGTTGGAAAGCTGCGATAAGGAAGGTTTCCCTAGGACTCAGTGCTTCCTTAACTACCTGCACTTGGCCTCTCCGGTTTGAGGGACCTCTGGCAGTCCAGGTTTCATTCTTCCTCACTCCCAGATGATGTGTCTGAATGTCTTGGTGAACTGTGCCAGTCTGGAAACCTGCCTGGGGTCACCCAGAGTTTAAACACACATTGTGAGAACCCAAAATGATAAAGTACTCCCAAAAGCGGCCCACTGACTGACAGGCTGAACCTTTTCCAAGGCTGTCAGTGCGGTGACAGGAATGACTCAGCAGTTTGGCTTTCAATCCCCTGCCTGTCTCTGAGGTCAAGTACAATCGTTTGCTCGCTCATTCAAATGATCCCAACCTACCACGCCAGGGTTAAGAAGGGAATTTTATTTCTGAGGCAGCCACAGATAATGATGCTTTCTATAGTCTACAAAATCAAAAGCCTGTATGCATTCCTTAAAATTTCTCAGATGATTCTAGCCTGTTCCATCTTCTCCCTGTCACCCCATCGCCCACCTCCAGCTCTCTGGTTTTCCAAATTTGGGCACCAGTTGAGAACTCATAAATATAACACCCCTGTGTCTAAACCCAGCCCACGAGGTTATGAAAATAGCAAATGAATGGGACATTTCTAGATAACTCAAATTGAATCATGATTCAGAGCCAACCTGCCAGCTGGACAGGGTTTCCCACTAGTTGAGTTGTGGCAGCATGGTGGGAAGAGGAGCTCTTTCAGAGAAGACTGCCACAGACTACACAGGGCACGGAGCAGTGCCCACTGAATATTTTTTCAATTAAATAAATATGATTGAGTGTGACTGAGTGTGACACAATCACAGCCCAGATGGGGACATGACCATACAATAACACTCTGTCGGCTCTCCTGCTCAAGGCTTAGTCATGTGACAATTCAAATGATGTCCTTGTTGCTTCTCTTCAAGAGAAAAGCCAGAAAAACTACTGTCATCACTTAGGCACAAGCCTGAGGCTTGTCCAAAAAAAAAAACCAAAAAAACTATGGACAAGGTAAATATTTAGCTGGTGTATGGGAGGTAGAGGAAGGCTGGACTGCTCTTGTTTGTAACATTTTGTGTTTGTGTTAACATATATATAACAAACTTTGCCATTTTAATCATTTTTAAGTGCACAATTCAGTGGCATCAGTTACTTTTATAATGTTCTGACCATCTCCCATCACTAAAATTTTTTTATCATCCCCCACAAAAACTCTTTACCCTTTAAGAACAACTCCCCCTAGTTTTAATGTTAACATTTTTAAGTAATTCGGGTTTTGCCTCCTCCCCAGTTAACCTGTTAACCTGTATGGAAGATGCTACTGGACAAAAAGGACGTGAGGGGCCCTCGGCTGTCTCCCTAAGTTGGGGTTTCCTCCAGGAAAACTTAGGCCTTTCAGGCTTGCTCTGGAGAAGAGTTATTATCCACATAACATGCAGAAAGAATAATTCTGAAGTAAAATTGAAAGATTATACGAGCTAGAAATACTTTCAAGATTCTGAAGAACAATTTGGGGACAAGAGAGATGGAACCCTCACAAATCCAGTGGCCCTCAAACTCTGTCCATGGAACACCTGGGTTCTTTAAGCTGGAATGAAGTATTCCACTAATCTGAACTGAATGAGTGCTTTTTGTTGGTCTGTTCCCCACCGGCAGGAAGAAATTCAGTTATGGATGCTATTTTAACAAAATTTCTCTCCCCAAATTGTCTGCTACCACTTGTCTATATTAGAACCTAGTATGAAATGACATCCAAGTACAAAGGTGTTTATTTAATAAAGTTTAGAGTCCTGCAAACAGCACCATTATTTCCAGGTGTCCCACTATTTGAACAGTCTTTGGTCTTATCACTGGGGTGGCCTTATTCCTTCCCCACTTTTAGGATGTAGTTTTGTTTCATAGTTAGGTTAAGATGGTGTCTTAAGAATAGCTGTGGGGAGCAGGTGCAGCTCAGTGGTTAAGCACCTGCTTCGCATGTACGAGGTCCTGGGTTCAATCCCAGGGACCTCCTTAAAAAAAAAAAAAGAGTAGCTTGGGATATTAATAAGTAATATCTTAATTAGAAGCTCTGGAGGCAATATGGAATAGGTAATTTTTGCTAACTACCAAAGAGCTCCAAGACCAAGGTAATTAGTCGAGGTGCTTCCACCGCTCAGTACACAAGAGGCAGTAGAGCCTAATGGTTACATGCACCGGCATTAATTATAATCAGAGACCTGAGCTTGAGCCCTGGTCTCACCAGAGAGCAGCTCTGTAACCTTAGGCAAGTTGCTTGATCTCACTAAACTTCGGTTTTCTCTACTTGTAAAATGATAACAGTGTGATAACAGACATTGTAGAGCCAGAATAAAGATTAAACGAATATTTCCATGGGTGTAAAGAGCTTAGCATATAGTCTGGCACACAGTAGGTATTCAGTAATTGACATTTATTATTATTTCAGATTATTATCCACTCAATGAGCATTTACTGAGTACCTACTCTGAGCCAGGCACTGTTCTTTGGTTCTGTTTTAGTTGCAATAAGTTTGTACATATTCGTGACCCATGGGTAAGCCACAGGGCCCCATGCTCTTGACCTGTTAGGTCAATTCAATTGTCATAGAATACCAACTTTTCCTTTATCTGCAAATGTACAGCTATGAGAACAACGGCCCTTTCTTGTATCCTATTCTCCCTGCCCACTCAACAGCAGAAATGTAATGAACGCTCCAAGAACAGCTGTTCAAAGCTGCCGACCAGGGAACGCTGCTGGGACAGCTGGAAAAGGAAGGCGCTGCTTCCTAGGTGGCTTGCATAACCAAGCCGGACTCAGGGGGGCGAAGGAGGAGGTTGGATTACTTGCCATCTGTGGCCGTTGCAGCAAAGTTTTTAGTTTCTCTGTCATTAGGACAGTGATGGCAATTTGCCTTGAAAATATATTGTAAAAACCCAGCGAATTTCCTCCCCCATATCTTGGAAGTTGAGGAAGAGCCTGTAATGGATTCCAAACTGTTTTAAATTAACAGAAAGCTTTTTCCTGTTGCGGAGTTCCAGCTGGAAGCCCCCTATGTTTTTCTTCACCAAACAGCAAACACTCTACCACTCAAGGGGGCAAAGCGTCGAGTAGAGTGTCGTGGGGCGTGTCAGTCTTACTGAGCGTTATGCTTGGCTTTGGTTGCCGGGTAGGGTTTGGGAGTTTGCTAGGGTGGCTGGCATGGGGCTGCGGCGCCAGCTACAACCATGCCCCGGCTGGAGGAAGTTTCATTGCCGCCGACGCCGCCCGTCCTGTCTGTGAGGCTCCAGGGTGCACGGGAAGCACCATGGCCACCAAGGCCTGGCCACTCTGGGTTCTAGGCCCTCCCACTAGGGGCCAGGAGAGGGGAGTGCAGGTTGCAGGCAGGGACACCATAAGTGGCGGGAGCTGACCCTGACCCTCCGGCCCCAGAAGCGGGTGGGGAGGGGGGCAGGGGTGCACACAGGTGGCAATTAAGAGACCAGGGTTAAGTCTAGCCCTGGTGCTCGCTAGTTGTAAGAGCTTCGTCTTTGACCTTCACTTTTCTTTCCATGAAATGAGAATTAAAATACACGACATCTGTCAGGCTCTAATGACATAATGTATATGAAAGGTACAGACTGTAGTTCTTTTTATTAGTTAAATTATTGCCCCAAGCTCAGGAGAGAAAAAGAGGAGAGCATCTTGAGAAGAACTAGGTCACCTTTCTCAGCAGGCTTGGTTTGAGAGCTGAGTGAACAGTAGAGATGCTAAGTACCAGGCAAATCTACGACCCACATCTATTGGTATCAGCAGTTTTTAGGGTTGAAGTCGAAAGACAGTGATCTTAGACTACCCACTCCGGTTTCCCAGCAAATACTTGGTTAGGTCAAATCAGTTACTTCCACCAAAAGTCCCCCTCTTTGGGTCCTCTAGGGGCATCCCCTTTATCTCCCCAGTTCCTTACCACCTCACTGTTAGATGGTGGCCATCTCCCTCATTCTTCCCTCCAGGGCCATGCATGCCTTCACCAGAAAGAAGCCCTCTTGTGATTCTAAGACTAGCTCAGAATGAGGTCAACTGGATCCCTGCCAAAAACTCTTCTCTCTAAAATCACTAAAGCAATCTATAGACTTCAGAATAAACTGCAGAGGATCTGAAATTTGTTTAATGGATTAAAGCCTCTTGCTGACATAGATGTTTTCCCTTTCTGGGAAATCCAGAATAGAAAAAAAACAAACAAAAGAATTAACTGAGATATTAAATGTTTTACTCTGATAAATTACAGCAACCTGGGCTATTGATCTATAGATGATTAGAATGCTGCTCCTAGCTGGAATCCAGTCTCTGGACTGGGGATGACTCTTGAGCATCCCCAGTACCTAATCAGCCTCTCTGAATAAAGAAGAGAATCAATTTCATGTGGCTGAACAAACCATGGTCCAGCTTATTTCCTCTTTGCTTAATCTTATTTTATTCTGAGAACCAAGGCCTTTATTTTTCACATACACCTTTCTGTACTTTTTAAAATTTTCAAATGATTAAGTATTACTTGCATTATAAAAGCTAACTGATGAAAAATATTAGCAAAGGATATACAATGATATGGAATAATGATTATGAGAAAAGAGAGAAGCAAAAAGATTATAGAGTATGGTATTAGAGAGGAATATATCAAATGTTAACAGTTATATTTCTTTTTTATTAAAAAGTATGCCTTAAAATATTAGCTAGTAAAAATATTCACTTATTTTTCAAAATTTAATATTTTTCCCCAATAAACTTCAAATAAATCAGAATCTCATTCATTTTTGCTGAATTAATCAAAGATCTCAGAGGGCTAAGAATTAATTCATTTTCTAAACTGCTGTTTTGAAATATTCTGAAGAGGATGAACTTGTTTGAAATAGATGTCGTCAAAATGATAATACATTTGGATAGTATATTATTATGTAAACACAACACTGAAAAGCATTTTTCAATGAGTGCAGCCCCAGCCATATCATTATCCATCTGTACCTTAGTCAGTGAAGTGCTTCGAACACTGCCTGGCACATAGTAAGTACTTAAGAAGTGTTGGCTATTATGATTATTATCACTACTAGTACTACTTACACTATGCAGATGATTTCCAAAGCATTCTGCTCTTAAGTAATTGGACAACCAAGGACTACAGAGTGGATCCTGCTCTTTATCAAATACTGTATAATTATATACAATTTACATCTAGAGGACCTCTATCCTCCCACATACCAGTTTTCATGGACAAAGGATATTCTATAGAGTACCCATTAAAAGCTCACCTTAAGTCCATTTCCATAATGGAAACTCAACATTTAAAAACAATTTCTACAGAGAAAGAGGCAAGTAAAACTTTCTTCTACTCAAGTTGGAAATATGTAAGAAGTTAATGGAAGTAGCATTTGGTATAAAACTGGCTTTCAGAATTGGTTAGTTAGATCACGTACTTTCAAGGCCCAACATAGTCAGTTGCTAAGTAACTCTATTCTTAATCATAGTCAACCACCTCCCAAAGGTCCTTTAGGGAAAGCTATCAGAGGCAATGTCATGAGAGAGGGTAGAGGTCAGGATATATATAATACATTCATTGATTCCTCATATTGGGAAAGTAATGCAAAGTAATATCTTGTTCATGGTAGGACACATGCATAATTTTACCAAAAGCAGAGAGTAGTCCTTCTATAAGCCAAGTAAGCACATCTTAAGCAAATTTATATCTTTACTAAATGAAATGACGATTGGGTTGACCTTCTAGAAAGGAAAGGAAAAGGCAAGGAAAAATGAAAAGAAAAGAGAGAAGAGGGCATTTGTCTTTTACGTATGAATTTGAGTGGAAAAATAATGTGAGGGGTAAAAGAAGAGCCCAGGTCACCCTCAGTCTTCCTACAGCAAACCTCTGATATTTTTTATTTTGGTATTCTGCATGTGCAGTAAGACTGTCAGGACCTTATGCCATTGGCTTTTTCCATTTGAAATCTGCAATATCTATAGAATGATGGGGGAATAAATACCAAGACTAAGGAAAGTCAAAATTCTTTTGGTCATCCCACCACCATCCCACCCTCTTTCATGAAAGAGCACAAGATGAATCTTACCTCCACTGAGAATAATGACGGCTATAAATATTGCCAAGTCGCTGTCATCTAATTCCAGTGCATTGAACTTCACAGCAAACTCAAACTTGGGCTCCATAAAGTCACCAAAGGGCTTTCTCAGGCTCTTTAGAAACTCCCTTGTCATGAATCCTTGGCCTTCCGATATGAGAACTCCATCTTTATTCATCAAGGAGGCCAGCATTGTGTATATGATTTCATGGACACCATATTTTAGGAGAGTTACTTGGTCATTCAAGTCAAGGTTTACAAAACCAGGGATGCTTTTGGCATACTCGGTGATCTCTTGTACAGCTTCCACTGAGCGAAACTGACAACCCTGGAAGATGCGGATGGCGACCTCTTTGCTCTGCTCCTGCAGGGGGGTGATGTGTTTGAACTTGATTTTATCTTCTCCCATCATTAAGGAATTCATGTCATAAATAACAAAGGGCTGCAAATGAAAAGGGAGGAAAGAGGCTGAGCAGGAGGTTTCTAAGTAGAAGTCTGTGCTTTACAGCAAATGCCAACCCGGTTTGGAAATCTATTTCTGGGGAGCAGGTGTAGCTCAAGCGGTTGAGCGCCTGCTTCCCAAGGTCCGGGGTTTGATCCCCAGTACCTTCTGAAAACAAAACAAACAAAAAAAACCAACTTGGGGGAGCTGGAGTAGCTCAGTGGTTGAGTGCCAGCTTTCCACAAACAAGGTCCTGGGTTCAATCCCTGGCCCTGGTACCTCAAAAAAAAAAAAAATCTATTTCTTTATGTACATTTTCTTTGCTACTAAGGGACTTAATAATGAGGAAATACTCTTGGTACTATCCATCTTACTTATCTGCTGGCACCAAACATATTTCACCAATTTTGGCCTTCTTTCCCTTCAATTTGTACTGCCATACTTTATCTATGACTGGCTAATAGTTCCAATTTCTAGTTGTTTGCAGCATATTTGTTGTTGATTTTGAAAATGAAACAAAGTCCACTGTTTATCTTGGCTTTCAATGTAATGCTTTTTTTTTTTTTTTTTTTTTTTTTGCGGTACTGGGGGCTGGGGATTTAACCTGGGACCTTGTATGTGGGAAGCCGGTGTTCAACCACTGAGCCACACTGGCTTCCCTGAGTTGTTTTCATTTTTTTGCTTGTTGTTTGTTTGTTGGTTTGTCTTTGTTTTTTCAGGAGTTGCCAGGAACCAAACCCAGGACCTCCCAAGTGGGAGGCAGGAGCTCAACTGCATGAGCCACACCCACTCCCTGTAGTTCTGACCTTTCAATAAAAAATCATATCATCAACTCAAGGTTGAAAATACCCACTTGAACATAAAATAATCTTTCATTTTAAGATTAAATCTATGCTGATCCCAAATGCAACGAAGTTTGCATATGTCATATACTTAACTGTAATAAATCAGTCTGAAAGCAGATTAGTAATACTGGGCCAAAAAAATGTCTATTTCTTTTTTTAATGCTCTGGAAGTGATTGGTTTCAGAAAGAACAGATGTAAGGACTGTGGGTAAGTGCTGCAAAAAGTGGTGAAATAAAAGGGTTTTTGTACTTATTTTTTTTACTATCTATCCTTAAGGCTCCAATAATCAATAAAATACATGTGTCATTTACTCAGGTTTGCTGTATATTATGTTCAAAAGCAAGTTGTGTTAGTCATAAATTTATCTGTCTCTTTCATTTCCTTTCACAGAACCAAAGATCTGTGGTCACTGAAATTCTCAAGGGTACTCTGAGAAGAAACACTTTATATATATATATAAATATACCATATAGTCTGAATATATAAGGAGTTAACCCCCAAATCCTATTCAAATAAGCCTATACCTAAAAGCACTGGAATAAGAGTTGAGAATATCTGGATTCTAGCTTTTGGGGGTGTTTGGGTGTTTGTGTGTGTCCAAGTGGACTGAACACGAAGTCTTTGATGTACTAAAAGTAAAGTTTGAGGAGGGGTGCTGAATTGCAAGGGGGATGGTGGTGGTGCAGTGAGTGGCAGCTGTTGCCAGCTTCAAGATCCGTGAGTTTGGAGATTCTAGACTACTGATCTCTACACAAGTCCATGGTTTAAGTCTGCTCTGCTCTACAGGAAATACCATTAATATTAAGGATTATTAGATGTTGGATAGATTTCCAAACTTGTATATTATTCTGATACCATTTGCCAGCATGATTCTACAAATTCTCACTTTTGTTACCAAAAAATTAACTTCTACTGAATTGTCTAGCAAACCCCAAAAAGTAAAGATGTGAAGACACAAGAGTAAGTTTGAATGACTGTTCTAATTCTTCAAGAATCCAGGAGCACAGAGACACAATGTTTTCTTTAACCAACAGTACTTATGGTATATATTAGAAATTTGTGTGTTTTTTTTTTTCCCCCTTCAAAACGTATTATTAATGGAAGAGAAAGAGGGCTGAGGGCATAGTCAATCCCGTCAATTAAATTACCAAGTTTCCACAGGATGTTAGGCTTAATTTGGATAATGATGCTTTTACAGAACCTGGGGAAGAAGTGGTTTTTGTCCTCAAGGAATTTTTACAGTATGTTGTAACTGATGTTAATGAAATATCGGCTCTCTTTGCTGCCATAAGAATGGGGGCATGGGTACCCAAAAACCCCACCTGTATGTGCCCAAGTTCAAATAACATGAATGTAAAGTTGTCTACTCACATGTGGAAAGACTACACACAAAACTGCCCACTTGAAATTTTGGATGAGCTTGTGCTCAACCATTTGGCCTCTTGGCACACAATGTTCACATCAAATTCTTTCACCTCCACGTAAGCATTTTATCTGGAACTGTGCCCTGATAAATCACCCTCGTGACTCTTCCCCTTTACTTCCCCTGTCCTCTCATATAAAGCCCCTGGTTCCTGTTTTTGAAACTCTGTGATAGCTGAACACAGGGCACAAAATCCTGCTAATTTTCTATCCCAATTTAACAACAATGTGACTTTAACCCCTTGGCAATCAATGTTGGTCAGGATTTCCTGGCAGTAAACACTCAAGGACAGAGAGAGCAATCAGCACCCCCACCATCATGCCAAACCACTGCAGTGGTGGTAGTGGTTTGTTTTTTAAATCCCCTAGCATTCTGAAGAAGTGGCAACTGGCAGAGAATTCTGGGTATTGACATGCAAAGGAATACCTGGAATTCTTTGATTTTCCTACTCATATCTGACTATGCTGTTTTCACTGCAGTTGCAGTTTGACACCTGCAGAGATTCTTTCAGCCTCCATGTGGACCTGTCAAACTGCAGGAGTGATCACGGGGCATGATCTGCTTTGAGACCAGCTCTTTGCCACCAGTTCACCGATTCTTGGACGGCCTGCAGTGAACGTGCACTTGATGTCCACGTTTCATACTGGTCCTCATCCTCAAACCTAGTGAGAAGACAGCGGCCCACCTGCTGGTCTGAGAGCTGACCTAAAACCCTAGGTGGAATTTGGCCTGCGGACCTGATCTTGGTTGCACTTTTGGTAAAACGTTCCACATAAAATGCACATCACTTCTGTGTATATGTTTGTACTTCTTACAAAGCAAAGTAAAGCTCTTGCACTTTCAGTTTATATTGATGAAACTGCTTCCGTCGGTATCCTCGGTTGGTCTGCCATTACAGGAGGAACCAAAACGCCTTCACACTTTGTCTGAATGGCTTTACACTTATAGTTTGGGGCGCACAATGCATTTATTGTCAGACTCCACATCGAATGGCTTAAATAGACATCCTTTCTCAGCAGGAAAGAAAGCCCAATAACATCCAGGCTATTATCAGGAGTGGATCCAGGTCTTGTGGAGCCTGCAATGCACACAATCGTGGGCACTTTCTTTAAGAAAAAGCCTACAAATTATAAGCACGAAATTGGTTGGCCCTTCCCAGAGCCTTGGGAGGGGCTCTGTGCTCTTGCAGTTCAAGGTTTGTTAGCATCATGATAAATCTACCTTTAGATTCTTGTACTTTTCATGTATTGCATAGACTAGAAAAAGGTTTTCACCAAAAAAACGTAACTTGAACCCAACCTTTTTCCAGGAAGGGAAATAGTTTCTGTAAGGGGAAATCAGTTTTCTTTGGAGAGAGACATCAAATGCAATTTATTTTGACATATTTAAAAAAAAAAAAACGGTGCCACCTATCAAAGCCAGAATAGGATTAAGAATACTGTTTTATGGGGAAATGGATGTGGCTTAACCAACTGGGCTCCCATCTACCATGTAGAAGGCCCAGGGTTAAATAAAAATAAATTAAAAAAATAATAAATCTTAAAATACTGTTTTATGTAGATAATTACATTTGGTTAGAGATCTACTGCATGCCCCTCTGTATAATGCAAAGATGATGGGGAGACCGGTTTAAAGATGGAAACAAAGGAGAGGATTAAATGCTTGCTATTTTGAATTTACAGCTCCTTTTGAGTAATAAAATGGCAGGCTAAAGATGATCAATGAGAAAATCAACTAATAAAGGATAGGAAAATCTGGATGATTTCTCCAATTTGGGAAACTGAAATTAATAGACAAGTATACCCTCTCACGAATAACCACTTGTGATCCTGTCAGAGTTGAAATGCTGACCAGGGAAAACGTGGGCCTAATTTAGGAAAGCTATCCTGGTATTATAACTATTCTCTGACAGATTAGAGGGAAGATCCCAGCAAGAAAATTAGGATTTTTCAGGCCTATCTTCTTCACTTTTTTCCTTCTTCCTTTTTATGCTTTTGACTGATTTTCATCCTTTTAGACCTGGGTAGTTCTAGGTTAGCACAATGGGTGAATGTCAATCCAAAAATGCGTTGGTTTGGTTTCCTCAACCTCTTTCTGATTTCTACTCCTGTTCTTGTTTTCCTTTTGCTGAGAAACAGGGATTTATAGAGCTAAAGGGGTCTTTAGAAATAATCTCAACATCATTCTTTGCCTAAGAGAGGTAAAATGACTTTCCAAAGTAAAATAAGTATTTATGGCAAACCTTGACCTAGAAACAGATTTCCTAACTACTTGCTGAGTTTTTCTCTTCCTATTGTTTTTCTACATAACTTCCCCACTTCTATATTTTTCTTCTTTCATATCTCTCTTTTATTCTTTCTCTCTTTCTCCTCTTCCTTCCTTCTCTCTTTCCTTTTTATCTTTCTAACAAAATGACTATTATGAGGGGAACTGGAACAATTAAACTGTTGTTTCTGTATCCTGGAACTGTTGGAAGCAGTAGCTTTTGAACTATTATTTCCTAGAGGTGCCAGTTAAACGTTTTATGTGATAAAAGTTTGAAAGTCTTATATGTAGTTCTGTTTTCCTGGATGGCTTAGCAATTTAAGACAAACAAATAAAAACTTAGTAAGAATTATTCATGCTCTAATGATGTAGCATATAAGCACAGCTCTTAAAAATGATCTTTTTCCAGCCAAAAAGTTACTCAGCTGGCAAACAAGGGTATTGGCCAACTGAGTCCAATCATTAAAAATATAAAACCAAAACCAAAGCGAAACGAAACAAAAAAACTCAAGTACTTTTCTTCTTAACTATATACAATATTATCTTTTTATTTATTCTCTGAAAAAAGACTATTATTTTAGATCTGTTATATCTTTAGCTATTCCTGACAGTCCTGGCAAAGAAAGAATTCATTTTATACATTATATTGTTAATCATAATATGTGATTGTATTATTAATCACAATTTCAGGAGCCTAGTTTCTTCAGTGACCATCCTACATAACTACCCTGCTCTTTTATTTCTACTGGGGTTCTAAGGCTGCTTTTTTTCTCTGAGGGCTTGCCTGGTAGCCTTCTCCTCAGGGAAGCATATCCAGCTCAGTTAGGCTTTTCCATAGTCAGAGGAAGAAGAGACCACACTTTGTTCAGCTGTAGGTGCAGGATTTCAAAGGACAGATATCTCTCCAATAGTTTCAATCACTAGATTTGATTAACCATTGGAAATTTCAAAATGCAAAAATTTAAGTGGGTACAGAAATTGTTTTCATGAATGTTTACATTTCTATATTAGCTTTATTATTCAGTAGCTTCATATTTCACACACTAGAGTAATTTTTTTTCCTTTCTGACAGCATCAGTTTGCTCTTGTAATTATAAAAACAGTGACGCCACATGTACCCGTTGTAGACAAGGTGATGTTTTGGGACCCAAAGTCCAATAGAGTATAAATAAAAAGTTTTATTTCTTATTTGTAGACAGAGCAGCCAGAGCCTCTCCATTTCTTAGATACGGTGTGAAAAGTTGGCAGGCACACTAAGGGCTTTTCTATTTATCATTTTATGGCAAACCATGGCACTGGAAATGGTTTTTGAGAACCACTCTCTGTTTATTTTAGTCTACAAACATGGGATCATGCGACAGTGATACACCCTGCGTGATCATCCCGCCAGGGTAATAGTCAAACATCGCCAGCTTCCAAAGTCCACTTGGCTACCGAACTGCCTCATGAAACAGAGCGCCCTAGCTCCAGCAATTCCACCGTTTCCAGAGTTCACTAGGGTCACCTAAAGAAAGGGTTCTGGCTGGAACAAGCCCCTGAAAGGCAAACGGGTGGGGGGGGGGGGGACTCAGTTCTTTTTCTAGCTGAGAGCGACTGAAAGGCCTACTGCTCCTAAAATTTCTTTTTCAGGGATTTTCCATTCCACATCCCATCTCTTCATAACCCTGAGCCTAAAATTCCCCCAGCATTATTCTTTTAGGGAGGACAAACATATTCCCAAAGATACAGTTAAGAAGCTAGGAAGGGAGCAGGAGCGTCAGTTCATCTGTTTGGAAAGAAACAGGTGGCCCCAGGAATAAAATATAGGAGAAGGAAATTTCTGTCAGGGAGGGAGAAGCCCTGGTGAGCTTAGAGGCAAACTTGGTGCCAGGCCTGAGAGAGAAGATTAGCAGGCATTCTATGACAGGGCAGACCAGGCAATGGTTAAATCACACGGTAAAGTAAATGGAGAGGATGGCTAATAGAGTAATTTCCTTTTCTAATGGTTCTAGATAACTGGTCATCCACTGTGCTGAGCAGCCTCCCCCAGACTTGGCCGAACTACCAAAAAGTGACTTCAGAAACTCAAATTACTCTAATGCACCAGCCATAACCACTTTTTTAATATCCTCACCCTCTCAAGAGTCCATTACTTCTGCAAAACTTTTTCTACCAATGCAGAAATCTTAACTTTCATAAACGTTGGCCAAGATATAATGTAACATCCCCCAAGAGAGATGCTATCAAATGAATAATGGGACCATGAAGATAAAGGACAGCGCTCCAGTCTCATTGGAAATCACATTTTGGATTTCCCTGCCCCTATTCCTCTCTCTGAACTACTTCCTTCCAAGAGTGCTTGATTTGATTTTGCACGATAAGGAGAAAGGAGAGTGCCGAACAACAAATTCTATTTCAGTTTTGTGTAATCAGGGAATGGATGATTTTAATTTGACCCAATGTGTATTTCCTTTTCCTATTTCTGCTCCTATCCAGACCATGAATGATATCCAGTTTGGTGAGCAAATACTGGGCCAGCTGGAGGCCCTGTGTTGAAAGTCCAGCGTTTCAAAGGGCATGGGTGAGTTTTTAATTCAATTAAGCAAATACAGTCTGAGTAACTACTATGGGCATATCAGTTCTAGTTACTACAGGAAAAAAAAAATGAAGACAAACACTTGGCCTGTGGAGGCCTATAATCAGGTATTTTGCAGCCTTTTCCTTTAAAATAGTTCATTAGTGCCTACTTATCCCATAAAAAATCTCCAGTGATTTATTTTTCACTGAAAGATTGAAAGGCAAGGAGTCAATTGGAATGAGTTGTGTTTTTTTTTTTTCTCCAGGAGGCACCAAGGATTGAATGTAAGACCTCTTACATGGGAAGCAGGCGCTCAGCCACTGAGCTATATCCACTCCCCTAGAATGAAGTCTGGTGTTCTCTTTTCTTTTTTAGTTGCTTACCATTTCTTTGTATTTTTATTGAACATTTCCAATATTTTGTTTTCTTAAATTTCTGCTCAGCTACAACAACTAAAAGGGAAACCACAATTATGATTCACAAACTGTGGCATGAAAAATAACATGGAATGAAATTTTAAAGTGATTTATGGCAGGCTGGGCTCTGTGCCCTTCAGAAATATAGATAAGAGCATGCTGGCCCATCGGTAGGGTAAATTTAAATTCTTGACCACTGGGGAAATTTTTAAAAAATGCCTTCCTCCTATCTTCTAGGTACTATTAGATTGATAGGTTTTCCAGCATGGATTGCAGGTCTGGATTGGGAGATAAAGAGAAGGATAGGATGTAGTTCCTGGAAACTAAATTGGGAAAACTGCTTCAGGGCTCTCTTCCTTTGCTCACTCCTGCCTCGAGTCCCTGCTCCCAGTCCTGACTCTCAGTTGGCCACTAAAATGTGCCTTAAAGCGTTAACCCTCTTTAGCCATGTCGCCTACTTTTTCCTTTATCACTCCACCTTTCGGTGAACACAGTTTACTTTCCTTAGTTTAATCGCTTGCTCTTGATTGGCCATGCCTCCAGTTTTATAAAACTTAATGAATGCAGAGACCCAGCCTTGCTCTCACCTACAGTATGCAGTCCTGCATGTGCACAGCTCTGTAATTCAAGAACAGAACAGTGCTAGAAAAGTTTCCTGACCGTGAAGATAGTGGGAGAGCAGAATGAGGTGAAAAATTCCTGCTGTTCTAAAAACAGATGAAACTCAGTCATGCTCACAGGGTTTTCTGAAGGTGAAACTTTCCAGTAGTCTGGCTCTCCTGGGCTCATTGCTAGCCAATGGGAAAGGCAAGTGAATGATGCTAGCTTCGAAAAGCATTGCGGCACTGAGGGATTAGTGTTCTAAGACTGCACTGGACGAGAAGTCAGAAGACCCGCCTTATAGTCCTGGACCTTGCACAGGCTGGCAAATTGTTTAGCCTCTCTGGATGGTTCCTCATCTTTAAAAAGAGGGTAACGATAGCAGTCATAGGATAGTTGTGTGGCACAGACTTCTTAAATGGGCAAGACTGAAATTGTCAAAAACTGGATAGAGATATACTATTATTAAGATATCAGCAACCTCTCCTGCAGTCCAAAAACTCATTGCCCATTGGAGTTTTCTTTTCTCTTGGCTGTTTTTAATCTCATGGTTTAGCTAAAAAAAAAAGAAGAAAAAAACTTCTTGAGAGAATAATCAAAATACATTAAAGGGTAAGGAAATTTCCCCCAAAATACATGTGAGCCGGGGAGAAAGTTACACATATCTATCAAGTAACCTCATTCCTCTCCTGCAGGTGTTCTTTTAAAGATAAATGATTGCATAAAAGGGCTTTCAGGGATGGGTTCTCCTGAATGTGCTCTGTGGCTCCTACTGCCCTAGGAGCATTCTGCAGATATTATACTCCAAGCCAGTCTCAGCCTGTAAAACCTGAGGTCCAGCTATGCGAGCCAGGTCACACTGCATCCTGATGGCAGAACTGGGACTCAAATCCAGGTATTGTTTTGTTTTAATATAATTCCATGTGGCTTTTTCAGCTTCCACCAGGGAAGAGCTCTGCTTCTTGGAAAACTCGATTCAATACAAATATTTTCTCTTTATTAAGGCATCCCATTCTGAGTTTTCTAAAGAGTGGTAATCAATGGGTGTGCAGACATTTGAGAATCCACTGGAGCAGCCAGGCAGCTAAGAGCCTGGCAGAAGATAAAATTCATATACATAATACATAATTAAGAGTTTTCCAGTTGCCCAGGAATAATCACTAGAGTGCTACAATGAAAAAACAGAAGGTAACAATATCTGGAAAGTATTTTTTATGCTCCATGTTGAACTTCATCAGAGGTAACTAGTAGTTCTCCTGAAAAGTAAAATTGGTGGGACTGACAATGAATACTTTTCCCAAATTACTAGATCGGGCCCTTTCCAGAGAAAAGGAGTGTTGCTTGAATGACTGTGTTGCAGGTGATTATTTTGACACCAAGGAAAAAGATGGCTCCTGAAAGTGGACTGTACGCTATAGGCACTTGAATTAATTTTGTTACCATGTAGATGACATCTTCATTCTTGTACTATCCTCAACAATTTTATTAGAAGAACTCAGAGGGCTTTTCCCCTTTTTGAAATATGGTTTACTTACCCATCTGGAAACATTTCCTTTGTTTCAGACTCCGCCTGCAGCACATAAGAGCTAGCAGCTGAACAGTATTCTGTATTTGTGGGGTGTACATAACAGGGGGAATCATTTACTCAAAGGGGGGGAACCCAACCACCCCAAATGAAGACAACAGAAGAGAACTAACTGATTTGTCCGTTGTCTTTCCTGTCAAGATCGCTCTCGCCTTGGCTTTGGTCAGTGGGAAGGACTTTATGTATGAGTCATACAAATGCTTTGCCAGGGCCCGGAGATCAGCAGATTCTGGGTTCAGCTGGTCGATATCACTGGAGATCTCCGCCAACAGCTTCTCCTTCTCGGCCTGTGGCATCCGCCCAAACCTGATCGCTAGAGAGGAAGAGGAGTGAGAGAATGAATCACGGAATGACCGGGGCTTGGAACGCACATTGTTCGCTCCCCACCCCTAGTTTCCACAAGCAGGAGTCCCTCCTCCCCTCCACTAACCTCAAGTTCTGTTTTCTATCTACAACTTTGCTCATGTTTTTATTTCACAGGAATAGCACATGCTATCAATAAAAATTAAAGCTCTTTTTTTAACTAAGAAAAAAAAAAAGCAATGCTTAATCCTGCCAGGAAGGAGAAAAAATTGAAGAGGTTAGCAGAGAAAGAAAAGTATATTTACTTAAACATGAAAAAACTGAGAGTCAGCTCCTACTCATCCCTCAAAACCCAATTCAGGGAGCAGGTATAGCTCAGTAGTTGAGCACCTGCTTCCCCTGTATGAGTTGCTGGGTTCAATCTCTGGTAACTACCCCCCCCCCCAAAAAAAAAATCCAAGAAAAACCCAATTCAAATGTCATCTTTGTGAGGCTTTTCTTGATTTCTTCAAGAAGAGTTAATTGTTCCCCTGTACTCCCACAACCCTTAGTACATACTTCATTTATAGAAATTTTCACATTGTACTGTAGTTTATTTTACAGGCCTGTTTATCCCACTACAGGACACATGTCTTTAAGGCTGGGGACAATGTCTTCTTCATCTTTGATCCCCCCCAGGAGGGTCACATATGTGATGCATTAAAATAAGGAATTATGCAGAATTCTAAGTTGTATGAGCTATAGGCTTTGTTCTGAGGGAGCTTTGTGGGATCGTTTTGTCCGTGTTGTGAGGAAATGTGGAAGGTACTCTGTTCCATGTTATAAGGTCAGAGGGTATATTTACATTTAGTAGAGAGAAGCTATAATTATCCCCAGGGACTCCTCAGGAGTACCACGAAGGATGTCTGTCAAAAAAGACAATTTCCTTCACAGTCGAATTCTTTCAGGGTGAGGGAGTGTGAAAGAAGAAGAAAACTAAAGAAAGAAAGCCAAAGAACCAAGAGGTTAGATAAGACTAAAAATTAATTTATTTGTAACTCTTTCAACTCATGTTTTCCTTCTTCCCTATGAATACTATGTGCAAAACATTATTCTGAATAATGCTTCTTTGGGGGCACATTTTGGACTAGCTGCCTTTTCCCTTCTCTAGAACCACCCTGTGCACAGCCCTATTATTATACTTATCACATGGAATCACAGCAATGTGTTTTTATGATCGTCTCCTGCACCAGATTAAGTTCCTTAAAGGCAGAGATTGTATCACATTCACTGATATCACTTGTATCTCTAGAACCTAGTGGTGCTCAGTAAATGATTACTGAATACAGGAGTGAACAGATAGATAGCTCCTTGTTAGATGTAAACATGCTGCCATATGACATAAAAGTACATGAAGACGTTTCCATCCAAATATTTCATGAAAGATCTACCTGCACTTTTGAGTCTCTAATCCATCATTTCTCCTCAGTTGACCCTAAATAAGCTTTATCACCAACCAATAAAACTACTGTGTTGTAGAGGCCTCCTGAGGGGCCTGTGAACTTAAAAAAAGAGGAAAGCTAAAGGGGAAGGAAATCTGACTTCTCAGGATTCATTTAAATTAAATTAGCTGTTATTTAGACCCATTTGGTGGACACGTCCTCTGCACCCAACCCCTTCAAATAGAAATCTTTGAACAGTTGCAATTTTGATGTCAAACCTCTTACATTCCTACTCACTCTGCCCCATTCTCTTGCTTTTCAGTTCTACAGGAATGGAAAATGGTCACTCACCTTCTCTACGGATGAGGTCTTACTCCTTCCTGCCATCCCCTGGCCCTGAGGTGTGTTTAGGTCCCTTATTGTATTTTCTGTCACAAGCACTGATCAGAGTAATTATATGTAATTTTTTTTTCTTTTCTCCCTTCTATATAATCTCCATGAAGGCAAGAATCTTGTTCATTAGTATATCCTCAGCACTTAGCATAACTTCTAGCAACTTCTGGCACATAGTCCTTGTGTACTATATATTTGAAATCAAATCAAAATAAAACAAAACCATTCCAAACCAAGTTGCAGAATTCTTCAAAATCTTTCTCCGTGGAGCCTTTGCTGACCACTGTGTTCAGACAGAAGCAATAATTTCCTTCCCTGTACTACATTTACTTCTTGTTACCAGTAGTTCTCAGTTGGGGAGCGGAGGTTATAATAGAGGCAGAGTATAGTAGGATGACTTGGTAACTTTTAAAATACATGTATCCTTCATGGGAGATTTTGATACGCTAGCTCCATACCCAATTAGGGGTGTATCGGAAACTGGGGGTTTGGGAAAATTTACAAAATGCTCCCTATGTGATAAGCTCTCTTGTATGTACCCATTAATTCACATATCAAGCTCTTACCATATTACTTTACTGGTTTATATTGGTTATTTTCTAGACTCCAAACTATATGAGGTGGCTACCCTTTTCTAATCTGAACTCCTGTGTGCAACAAAATATACATAGTAGGTACACAATAAACAGCTGATGAATTAAATTTCAAAATACCAAGTTTAAAAACAGAAAATGAGACTTTATATTGGGAAGTTTGGGAAAGTAATGATGACAGAAAGTTCAGAGTAAGAATTACGGCATATGAAATTTTGTTGGTAAACCTTGGAAAGTATCAGAGTTATCATATAAAAAATGAGAAGTGGCTAGAACCACCAACTATCTGCTGCTTCTGGACTTGAGTTATTAACAGACCGTACAATATGGTCTCATCACCCAATAAACAATTACTCAGTGTCTATCCTGTGCCAGAAATCGTTCTAGGCTCTGGATACATGTTTACAGGGAAGAAACTATAAAAAGATACAAGAGTTTACATGCCTAGAAAAGCATTTTTTCCCCCTAATGGGTGAGCAAAGAAGTAAATTTAAAATAAATAAATAAAGCTAGCAGCTTGTTATATGACATTCACTGACTCTGCTTCTCCATAACCTAACATAAACAGCCACAAAGTAAGTTAAAAAATCATTTCAGTGTCCAGAGATATTAAAGTGAAAGCCTTCTCCTAGAATCTACATAAAATGTGAAATTTTATAAGTTGAAGCTCGCCTGAAAGGCAAAATAATAAATTTTCGGCATTGTTAAATGGCCATGGTAAAACTGGGTTCAATGACCTATCAGGACAACAAAATACATAGGAGATTTTAACATTTTTATACACAGAAGCTCGAAAAAGGGAAGAAAAATACATCCCTTTTGGTGGGACTAACTTTGCATAAAACAGAATTCTGAAGTTGTAGGGGAAATAGACATTTTTATTTGTATGCATTTTTAATTTTTTTAATTAATTTTTTTAAAAAGAAGCTTTAGATTACATAAATATTACATAAAGAAATATAAGGGATTCCCATATGCCACACTCCTTACCCCTCCCACACTTCCCCACATTAACAACATCCTTCATTAGTGTGGTACATTTGTATGCCTTTTTTAAAGGGGGAAGAGTGAATTTTTATTTTGTTGCTTTTGAGTCCCATGTAAAAATACCCATCTGCTTCCTTGTGATTAAATGAGAGGAGAGACGGGACGTCTTTAGCACAGTTCTTGGCACACAGTAGGGCTGCATGAACAGCTTTTACTACGTGGGGCCATGGCAGTCCAGGACAAGCACGGCTGTACTAGCTGTGGGTCAGAGACCAAGACTGCAAAGCAGCAACGGCACAGAGTGAACCCTGAAAGCCTCATCTGTCTGTCTCTATCTCTCTATCTTTAAGTTGTTGAGGAAATGGCATTTTTTAAAATTATGTAATTCTTCAACCAAGTTTCCACCCATTTGGGTGGAGAGTCTAGACCCAAGAGGAGGGAGGTGTTCTCCCTCTGAAGGTTGTGGAGGCTGAATCGTTTCCTATAAGACCGAAAGTCAGAGCTTTGAAAGAGAAGAATGTTCTGGATTGGGGATCAGAAACATAAAGGCTACCAGTGTGCCTACTTACAAGTATAATTTCCTAAAACTTCTGCCACTGCTGATTAATCTAAAATGTCAGAAGAAAAATGATCCATGTATTTGCTGAGTCATTGAGTGAAAATTTTTTACTTCTCTGGAAGGCAGAGGAAAGAACAATGCACTTGAAAGTAGCCAGGAAGTCTAGTTTCTAGTTTCAGCTCAGTGACAGATTAGCTATGTGGCTTTAAGAAAATTACTTAATTTCTCTGGTCCTCAGCTGCTTTACCTAAGAAGGGACTTGAAAAAGAAGATCTCTAAAGGTTTCTTCCATTAGCTCTGAATTCAGCTCTAAAATGCTACATATAGTACTGGGGTTCATGTTATGATTTTTTTTCCCCCAAAAAAAAAAAGCAGTATTTGTCTAGTTTTGAGGCCCTCAAAAAGACACACTGTCTGTTCTACAGCTCTTCCACCTGTGTCACAGAGCAAATGCCAGAACACTGGTATTGGAATAATGTCATATTTGGGATAATTAATCAACTACAGAGAATTCATGTATCTTGGTTAAAAAAAGAGTAAGTATGCATCCTTCAGGAAGAATAGGTTTGATAGAGAATCATTAATTTCGGGTAAAAGTATATTAGCATACTTTTATACCAGACACTTTTACTGAACAGAATCCAGCTCACTTCTAGCATGTGACAGATTCAGCACGGTTTATTTAGTACTGATATTACTGAACACACAAAATCTGAGAACATGAAATATTTAGCTGTGTTGCATTTGGGTGTGGGTATATAGCACAGCACTAAGAAACCATGAATTGACATGTTTAAAAACATCTTCACAACTGTAGGGTTATTAAGGATAAATACGGCTTAATTACAGAGATTCATTAAAGCAGATGTGAAAAATAATAAATCACTAGCAAATAGAATGAAAAAAAAGTTGAGTCTTCCAAAAAAAAATTTTTGTCTTTCATCATCTAAGGTCTGCATTCACAAACATATCAGACTTCTGACAATTAGTTACACTATGTCTCCTGTTCAGTTTTTCCATTTTACATGTTTATTTTGCTATAGCTTTATCATGTAAACTAGACGTGGACAAAACTGTCACTTTTCATAAAACTGTTGCCCCCAAATTATGTTTTCCCACTTCTCTTTCTTGAGAAAGCAAATTGTACATT
Source organism: Dasypus novemcinctus (assembly GCF_030445035.2). NCBI lineage: Eukaryota > Metazoa > Chordata > Mammalia > Cingulata > Dasypodidae > Dasypus > Dasypus novemcinctus. The sequence continues at coordinate 50,682,497 of NC_080698.1, read as the reverse complement.
TTGAGGTATTGCAGGATTTGGCAACCTGATAACTATCATCTTTTATGTCCTCTAAAGTAAAACAAGGAACACTCTTAGCACCAACATTAAATTAGTTTTATGTGGGGGTAACATTTTTCAAAGTATTCCCAAAGATGATTGAACAAATGCTGGGTTTCTTCTCAAGAGTCGAGGGAGCAGACGCAGTACTGCCTCAGCTTCTGACTCGATTTGATTCCTGAAGCCATCCCTGACATCAGTAAATTAATTCCTTGAGCAGCCTGGGATGGGGGATACGAGGGTGAAAGGGACACGCAGGAGAGAGCAGACACACACACACCACGCCCTCTCCCAGGTGCGTCTCTCACCGGCGCCTTCGCTTCCACGAGCCGAGGCCAGGGCTCCAGCGCTCAGGTCGCCGCCCTGCCCTCCTTCAGGTTTTCCTTCCTCCACCACAGAACTTCCTGAAAGGGCAGCCTTCACTCTCTGTCTGTGCTTATCACTTCCTATTCACACCCAACCCACTGCAATCTAGCTTTTGCCTCATTTAAATTTACCAAAACTTTGCTCTTGAAAGTCCCTAAGCCTTTTCCTCACACCCGCGCAGGGGCCTCTTCTTCGTTCTCAATCCACAGGAGCTCTCCAGCATTACATCCTGCTCACCACCCTCGCCCTCTCCTTAGTTAACGTTTTCATCCCCGCTCCGTATCTTCCTGTTTTCCACATCTCTTCCTCAGCTTATGTTCTTTCGTTCCGAGATGCATCTTTCCTCGAACACCACAATGTATGCAGGTGACTCCTGCTCTCTCTTTTCTGAGCTTTGGATCTGTATTTTTCACTTCTTTCTACCTTTCACTAGACAAGGATGTTGGATTTTCCATGTGCTCCTCAACCGATCTCCTATTTCTCCTCCAAACTGGATCCACTTCCTGTTTTCCTTTTTGGTGAATTCTTCCAATTACCCAAACCAGATTCTCTGAACAACTCTCCCTGCTCAGAAGATCTCAATGTCATTTCTTCTCTCCCTACTGCACGATCTTCTAATTCAGGGGTTCTTCACCTTCTTTGTTCCGTAGACCTCTTTGCCCGTCTGGTAAAAACCACGGACCTCTTGCTAAGTCCACACTATACTATGTATTATTTAATAAATATATTACACTTGCACCAACATGTCCCCACAAGAATAATGTTTTTTTGACTTTTGATTCAAACTCACGGACCCCTTCTTAAGAACCCCTGGTCTAATTGCTTTCCCTGGCTCTTGTCTTTTCCTCTCTAATTTATCCTTTTTTTTTTTTTTGAGGTACCGGGGCCGGGGATTGAACCTGGGTGCCTTGTCTGGGGAAGCCAGTGCTCAATTGCTTGAGCCACATAAGCTCCCCTCTAATTTATCCTCTTTAACTGCTTCAGGCAACATGTTTGACTCCTTTTTTTTTTTTAAAGGCAAAATGAGCTGTTACAGGAAAGGTATAAATCACACAGAAGGGGAAGAGCAGGAAGTCAGAAAGGTCTTCTGGCAAGGCAGGAAAGGAACTGGCCCTTGAACGTTTGGTAGAATTTCGACAGGGACTAGAAAGACAGAATAAACAGAGGTCTGGAGGTAGTCAAGCATAGGGCATTTTCCAGGTTTGCCCGTAGTGGAAGAGGGAAAAGGGAACAAGGGAAAAAGGACCTAGGGCTGGGACTGTGGACAATCATGCATGACAGGGGCTCTGAGTGGCCCTGCGCTCATGTGCACTAGAAATCTGAAAGTTAACATTTGGTTAATTTTCCTCTATATCGCGAAGATGACTACTAAGACAATAAGAAGGAACATGTCAAAATTTAAATTTCTTCGACATCAGGTTTTTTTCACCCCAGTTATTTGCTAGAGCTTCTGTTTGCAAGGCAAGGAGGAACTGGCATTAAGAAAATGCTGAGTGCCACAAAAAATTGGTGGAATCATTTTTCTGGATTTTTATGAGCCTATGAGAAATTATTTTTAGAGTTGTCAGCTTTTTTTTTAAATAAAAGAGAACATATCATTTATATAATAAGACATCCTAATCAACAAAGCTAAGGCTACACTAATTATAATACTAATGAAAAATATAACTTTTATTCAAATCCCAGTGCTGGAGGGAAAACCTAAGTGAATTACCCATAAGTAACATAACTCAATCTTCTCTAGTTCAGATTACTTTTTTAAATGCATTTAGGCTAAACTTATTTTTTTGTTTAATTCATACATGAAAAGCATTTCTGAATTTGAAATACTGATCAGTTAAAATCTGAATGATTAAATTATTAGAAATAAAGGGGGGTGAATTCTAAAAATATGATTAATCTCAAGGACCTTGACAGCAGGACTTTCAAAGAATTACAACTTTTCAGAACTATGAAAAAATGAGTGCCCATTTTGACTGAAGCATCATTAATCCATGACAGTAATTTTATCAAAGTTCTGTAGAAACCAGCTTCACTAATTCAAAATGAAAAACAAAAGTAGACGGTATAATGACCCCTTAGTAAGTTACCTGCATCTCTGGGTAGTGTAGATAGTTGGCCCTTAATTCCTGCTTTACTTTCATTTTGAGCTTTCCCCTAAAGGTGGTGTCTAGACTTCTGAGCAATCAGCAAGATGGACTCATGGTCTAGAATTTACGTATGGTTAAGTGACCAAAATAATTGGAATATATGTTTATCTTGATTACTACAGGAAAAAAATTTTTTTTTGCTTCAAACACACATAGCTAGGTGCATTTTCTACTTGATGTGGAAACATGGATTTTGGGAAATAACTATGTTTCCAACAAGAAGAAATCTGAAATTAGGTTCTCCTATGATATTTAGGCTATGTGCCACGAACAAAATGGAAGTACTAGCTGAAGAGAAAAAACACATGTATCTTATCATACCATTTATACTTTCTTTAGCCCGGACTGCTTTGGATTTGGACTCTGAGGCTACATGATGAACTGACTTTATTTTTTATTTCTCTCCCCCGCATCTCCTCCCGCCAGTTGTCTGCTTTCTGTGTCCATTTGCTATGTGTTCTTCTGTGTCTGCTTGTATTCTTGTCGGCAGCATGCGGAATCTGTCTCTCTTTTCATTGCGTCATCTTGCTGCGTAAGCTCTCCATGTGTGCAGCACCACTCCTGGGCAGGATGCATTTTTTCCACACTGGGCGGCTCTCCTCACAGGGCACACTCCTTGCACGTGGGGCTTCCCCATGCGGGGACACCCCTGCGTGGCAGGGCACTCCTTGCGCGCATCAGCACTGCGCATGGGCCAGCTCATCACACGGGTCAGGGGCCCCTGGGTTTGAACCCTGGACCTCCCATGTAGCAGGTGGACACTCTATCCCTTGAGCCAAATCCACTTCCCCTAACTGGCTTTAAACTGCTGAACAATTGATCAGAATATACAGAAAATCAGATTCAGGCATCTAAATTATATTTGTATAGTTACATATAACCAAAACATATAGATTAACAATTTTTAACTCAGCCTAGATTGCTGGGAATTCGTGAAGACTGTGACATTGTCTACAAGATATGGAATAGCTGGTTGAAAAATGAAAAAATTCAGTGAGATTGTTTGATTTATATAGATTTACATAGAATCACAGAAGATCAATAATGTTTGAAGATCAGAATTCCCCACGACCTGAGGGTTCCTTGAAGGCTCTCAAGAGCCTCCTTCAAAGCTGTGTATACAGCTGGCCAAAGAGGAAGGTAAACGCTTGAATGGATTAAATAGAGACCAAAGCGGAGAATGAAAGTCAGAGAGAGGAGCAATTTGGGGGGATTTTGATTTCTTCCTGTGACATCTGGAAGCAGCTGGGCACTGATTTTGGTATACCACCAGAAGCTTCCTTTGATAATTTGATGGGTTACTGCATTGAGATCTACTCACATCAAAAGCTGTTCTATCTGAATGGAAGCTTCACATTGGTCAAAGCTATGAATTTTAAATGATTACTAAAACCTCCGCAAAACTCCTTATTTTGGAAAAGCTCCCTTCATCAGGATAAGAGGCAAAAATAACCAAAACCCAGTTGCTGAGCTTTATTTCTCATGTAGAGATCACAGGGATGTTTCCTATTCTGTGCAGCAAACATCCTCCTACAGAAACCTCTGAGAAGGGATTGTCTTAGTCATGTTTGCAGTCCTTTAAGGGCTCAACTGTATAGGTCTTTAATATTATGACATTTAATTTCTATTTTTTCTTGCCTTTGCAAGAAGAACTGACTGAAACTCCCTATCAAGTTTGCTCATCTCTCTGTATATAGTAAGTTAACTGTCACATGAAGCCAAAAGACTATTATGAAGTTTATGAGTGTTCTTTGACTTTTCTGGGAAGAGAAAATTATACCATCCATACTACATAGGTAGGGCTTTAAATAACCTTTGCCTACAAACGATAGGAGGTATATTTTACATGAATGTGTGCAGTGCCTCTAAGCAACAGGAAATATATTTTATGTGAATGTGTAAAGTGACACTTTTTAACAGGAAAATAAAAGCATTAAAAGCAGAACTGGCAAGCTTTCATAGGCCGTTTCAGTGATGCAGACTTCAAAGTCAGTTCTTCAGAGGTGAAATAAACTTATTACAGCTTGATTGCATCACCTGGAATAGAACTCTTGACTTGAAAAAATGGCTGTACGTTTTATGAGGTCTGAAATACAAAGGAAATTGATGGCCTTAAACCAGCAAACGATTTCGCCATCAGTGCCTGCTGTTTGTATACTGCTGCACAGCAGATCAACAGTCAGTTGTCGGGGAAAGCTGGACCAAGCTTCTGTGCTGCCCAGTATTGTTGATAGCTCTGTTCCGAAACACATTCTTGCCTTTAGAAGGAATTGGCCCCGTATTAATGATAAAAATATAATTGTCAACTATGTTTGAAGGGGTAGGGTCTCAACCAATTCATGATCCTTACTGTCTTAGATGGTTTTTCCATTGCGAAAACCAAACACCTGCATGATGGAACAAAAATTTAATTTTCACAGATGTTTTAAAGTCCTTATAGATGAAGAATGACTTCAAAGATTATCTTCTTATCAGAACAGTTTTGAGAGAGGGTGCATACCAAAGACAGCAAAAACAAGATATCAAATGAAATGAGACTTTGGCATTTTAAAAATATTTGCTGGAACCCGTGAGGATTTCTGAAAGAACTGACTATGTTCTTGAAATGTGCTTTGTGAGCCAGTCAAAAGTTAGAAACAAATGGTGATCTAGATTTTTTTTTCTTCCAACAGGCCTATCTTGTATGATTTTACAAGTTAGTTCTACAGTTCATAAAAACACACGGATCTTTGCAGGTCCTTTCTCTTAAGTCGACTCCTAAAGTCATAAACTTGAGTTTAGACGAAGCTTTAAAAAGTAGGAAGGGCGGCGGACTTGGCCCAGTGGTTAGGGCGTCCGTCTACCACATGGGAGGTCTGCGGTTCAAACCCCGGGCCTCCTTGACCCGTGTGGAGCTGGCCCACGTGCAGCGCTGATGTGCGCAAGGAGTGCCCTGCCACGCAGGGGTGTCTCCCGCATAGGGGAGCGCCACGCGCAAGGAGTGCACCCCGTAAGGAGAGCTGCCCAGCGCCCAAAAAAGTGCAGCCTGCCTAAGAATGGCACTGCCCACACGGAAAGCTGACACAACAAGATGACACAACAAACAGAAACACAGATTCCTGTGCTGCTGACAACAACAGAAGTGGACAAAGAAGATGTAGCAAACAGACACAGAAAACAGACAACTGTGGTGGGGTGGGGGAAGGGGAGAGAAATAAATAAATAAATCTTTAAAAAAAATAAAAATAAAGAGTAGGAAGTTTAATTCTCTTATGTTTCTATAGACACTGAAGCTGTGGTTTTGTGGAACTTTTAAATGTTTGCTTTATCCATCCAAGAGTTTATATGCTGGACTGTGCTGTATGCATCTTTGCAAAGTAAAGAGAAGGAAAAAAAAAAAAGAGGAGAAAGATCGATCTAAATTCTGCCATGCCACCTGAAGTTCCACTGCAAGATTTCCTTATATTTAAAGTAGAAAGAAACTACTGATATACGTAAGAAAATTACAATTCTGTTTTTCATGCTATTCAAGCAACATAAGAAATAAATCACAATGATCACTGTATTTGTTTTAAAATACTACAGCTGTTTCCTTAATCCCCTAGATCTTTAATCTTTTTTTCTCTTCCTCCCTCCCCCCCCATCATGGCAGGCACCCAACCACAGAAAGGAATGGAAAGTTTAAAAATACTCCCCTAAATGAGAAATGTCTTGTCAACACGCAATATTTGGAAATCTGGCATTTGGTGGATAAATTGTTCACATTTCCAACAATGACCCTAGTGTCCACCGACCTGGCAGCTAGAATGAGAATAATAAAGTATCTGGTGATATGTTCACTTACCATTATGAGACATCCCCACAGCCAGGCATTTCTGAAACCGACAGTACTGACATTTATTTCTACTTTTTTTGTGGATCCGACAGTTAAGATCACACCTATCATAAATAAGCTTCAACCTGATTGTCCTCCGGAAGAAACCCTGCAGAGGGATAGGAAAGAAGCAAATTTTACGTCCCTGTGATACGAGGAAGCAGCCACATGGGGCCTAAAGGAGCTTTGGCCTGGGACAGGGCAGAGTCTTGACCAGTTCTGACATGGGAGACTTGAGACAAGTCACTTAATCTCTCTGGAACTCAATTTTCTTTGCTATACAAAAGAAAGGTTCTTCAGGGTCCTTCCTTAGCTCTCAGACACTGACCACATTCAACTGATGTCATTCAGTGTATTCTGGCTCTGTATTTTTTTTGGTATGTTCTAAGAATTGCTCTGGATTTAATGTAAGGCAAATAAAATACCATGTAATCAGTTCAGTCTCTCTGAAAACCATTCCAATGGCATGCCCTGAGCCTTTTCAATTGTGCTAAGCAGTTTGGCAAAGTTATAATCATTTCATTCTAAACCACAAGCAGGGCCAATAAAAATCCATATGTGGATAATTTTTTTTTTTTAGATTTCTCTATGTTGCATAATTTCCTGAAGCATTCATTTTATTTATTTATGCAGTTGAAAGAGAGCCCCATAATCACTATAACCTACAGACAAAATGAGATCATAGAAAATAACATGAGAAGTAATAAATTATTTCTCAGGAAATCTACTGCTATCTCAAAATGGCAAATAGGTCGATTTGAGGCTATAAATGAATTCTGCTATCTGGTATCTTTTAGAAGGAACTGGAAAAAACCTCATGAAAAATGTGTTCTAACTCCATTTTTTCCCCTGTTTATAATATTTCTATTCATTTCTCTTGTGTTTTTCTTCATGAAACTCCATTCACAATTCTTTTGAATTTACCTGGCCCTGGTTGGTATAAAAAGTCCCTCAACTACTAATGGGTCTATGACAAACATACTTTTTGACTTTCTCCAGCTTTCTGTCCTGAACTGTAAACTTGTTGTCCCACTGGTTACCTGACATCTCCGCTTAGAAACCTAATAACCATTTCAAACCCAGCGTGTCCAAAAGCAAACTCTTGAGTATCCCCTACAAACTTCCTTCACTCGCGGCTTTCTCCATCTCAGTTGCTACAGCTCCATCCTTCTAGCTTCTCAGGATGAAATGCTCAGCGTCATCCTTGACGTCTTTCTTTCCCTTACTTGGGAAGCGCTTTCTCTAAATACACACTTGCCTATTTCCTAGATGGCCTTCAAGTTTGGCTCACACTCACCTAGTCAATGAGCCTCTTCCGACCTATTACTACAGTGGCCTGTCCCTGCCCCACCCCGACTGGGAAAACCCTTGACCCTCCTTACTCAGCGCTAGTTGTTTTTTTTCCAGTAGCACTTATCACTTTCTAATATGTCAGATAATTTATTTATCCTATCTGCTTATTTTCCACCCCTTTCCCACAAGCCAATTAACACTGAGCTCCATGCGGGCAGGGGATGTCTCTTTTGCCCCTGGATGTTAACTCAAATGCCTACAACAGTGCACAATTAGAACTGCTTGGATAAACATGTGGGAATCGCTTAACTTCCTTTCTGGGCCTCACTTTTGCCACATGTAAAATGGGGAAGCACTCTTTCTGATATTTTGATTCTGAACTGTCACTGAACATTTAAAAGACCTTGGCATACTCTTTTTCTTTTATATTTCACTGTTATCTTTTCAAATGTAATATTAGTTACCAACAGAAAATACATGCAACTATAAAGCATAATAAGAAAATAATCAAATGCGAACCCATTTTCCAACCCAAGATCTAAAACCATGACGAGCAACTTGCATTTACTTATATACTCTTCCCTTATCCAGTTCCTTCCCCCAGGAGGCCCCACTCTTAACAAAGTAATCCTTGTTCTCAAGTTTGGGTTTATTTTCTTGCCTTTTAAGAAAATATAGTTTTATCATGTAAGGATGTATAACTAAATAATATACTGTTTCATTTTGCTTATTAAACAGTATATTACTTTTGCTTCATTAAATGGTATCATACTATATGTAGTTTTTTGGTGGCTCTCATTTTTAAAATTTTGGTTTTAGGTCTCTGAAATTCATCCACTTTCCTGTCAGAAGCTATGCTTTGTTCATTTTCACCACTAGATAATATTCCATTATATTATTCTACCACAATTTATTGATCTATTCTCATGTTGATGGACGCTTGAACTGTTCCAGGTTTTTTGCTACTATGACTATTAATTCTAAAAATATTCTTGTAAATGTTTTATGATGCACATGTTACAAGAGTTACCTAGGAGTAGAGTTTCTGGATTGTGTGATATGTGAATGCTAAATTCTATGAGATATTACCAAATTTTTGTTTTCCAAAATGGTTTTAACAATTTAGACTCCCTCTAGTAGTTTATGAAAATTACTATTAATTCACATTCTCCCTACTTGGTATTGTCAGACTTCCTAATTTTTGACAATCTAGCATGTGTAAAATAGAATCTATGTATGATCTTAATTTGCATTTTCCTGATTTTTCAGTTCCATTTTTATAATGGATTGTCTTTTCCTTAAAATTGAGTTTTATATATTCTTTATATATTCTATTGTTCATTACAGGTGTTGTAAATATCTTCTCCCCTTTTTGGCTTAATACCCTTGGAATTAAATATACATACACCCAGACTGTTAGCTTTACAAAGTCTAAAGTTAAAATTATCTTTCCTCCTCCCCCAAGGACCTTAGAACATTTTAACACAAATTATTATTTTTTTAAACCTGTACATATCTTCATGTCACCCACATTCTTGGAAGTTAGCTTCACAAGGTACTTAGTTATTTTTCTTAACACTTTGAGTTCCACTAGCTTTAAATTTCTTTTGTTACTGTGAAAAAGCTGCTGTCAGTCAACTCTGAAGGTGATCTTTCTTTTTTCTTTGGTTGCTTTTAGATATTCTTTTTGTCTTTAGTATTCTGCAGTTTTATTATAATGTGTTTTGGTACAGATTTCTTTTAACTTATCTTCTTGGACTTTGATTAGGTATGTGTTAGACTTTCTAATTTTAGCCTTCATGTTTCTGAACTTTTCTTTTATATTTTCCATCTTCTTGTCACTAAATACTCACTACTATTGATTGTAACAGTAAAAATCAATTCGAACCGCAGTCAAGCAAGATCACAAATCATCCGTAGTTACAATGACAAAAGTAAAAAAAGAAATGTTTTTCAACAAAGTTGACCAGTAAGAACAGTCCTGTACATTACTCTTCTTTTGATCAGTAAAGAAGACATGTATTTTTAATATTCAAAGATCCTCCCAACACTTAAAGAATTAAAACCTTCAAATTCTAGCAGATCCTGGATAAGCTTTATTCTTTGAGACATCAGTGGTCTCATTTTGGGTAATTTCCTTGCATATCTTCCAGTTCAATAATCCTTTCTTCTGCTGTATGCAGTGTTCTGCTTAGTCCTTCCCATCAACTTTTTATTTCAATAATTATATTTTTCACATTTATAAATTTCACTGTTTTGTCTGTTTTTTCAAATCTACCTGGTCTTTCCTGTGTGTTAAAGACTTTTGCCACTTGCTCACTGTTGTGATCCTGCCTTCTTTCTTTTAATAGTTCATACACAGTTTTTCAGTAGTCTGCAACAGGTAATTCCAACATATGCTTTCTTAGGGTAAGGGTGGAGGGGGAATTTAATTCCATTGTTTTTTTTTTGTTTCTGATGAATGCCATTCAATGCACTTTGTTTTTTTATGTGCTTGTTTTTTTATTTGAGCTCACTGTCTAATCTTAAATTGTGGAAATCCTATAGGATCTAAATTGGGAATTCTCTCCTCCAAAGATAATTAGCTGGAAGCCAGGGTTACCAGTGACTTATGAGTATTTCAAACCCCCTTGAGAATCCTAACTAAATTCTGGTTCAACTCCTCTTCACTTATGGCTGAAGACTACTGCTCACTTTCATTTAGTACTTTTATGGTGTCCACCACGTGGGAAATCCTGCTCCTCTAAATCTGCCTGCAGCTCACAGCGAAAGACCTAGGACTTTTTTGTTTTATCTTGATTTTGATGGTGTGTTTTTGAAAGTTTATTTCTTGTGAGATAAAAAATGTCTCAATGAAATTGTCGTATGTAAGATCTGCTGGAAGCTGAAGCTTTTTTTTTTCCAGGCCTTTATTGTACTTTTTAAGAAATATATTTTTTTATTATTTTTTAAAAAGATATTTAGATTACATAAATGTTACATAAAAAATATAGGGGATTTCCATAAGACCTGCTCCTTACACCTCCCACATTTTCCCTCATTAACATCTTTCATTAGTGTGGTATATTGGGTAAAATTGAGGAACACATTTTGGAGCACTGCTACTAAGCACAGATTATAGTTTACACTGTAGTTTACACTCTCTTTAGTTCTCAAAGGGTATTAAAAAGTTATGTTTTCTTCACTTATTAATCAAATGCCAATGTACAAAATTATTCTGATAAATGCTGGTGAGAAATTTTGTTTGATTTCTGCCATTATGTCCATATATATCTTGTGATATTCCTTGGATGATTTTCTGATATTTACTTTTAAAAACTATTACTAGTGGTTGACAATGCTGCTTGGCTAAGGTGACAATGGGGTAGACCACAGAGTACTCAGTTATTTGACATGGTTGAGAGGAAAGTTTTCTGTTAATAAAATTATGCTCTTTAAGTTTAATCCTTTCAGAGTAATTTTTTAGACTTATGATAAATCTTTCAAAAGTGGAGTACATTCTTTTTGTGATGATTCAGAGTCTGTCAATATTAAAGAATAATCATTATGAATATAATTTATGTACTGCATCTATACATAAAATCTTGAATTGAATATATACAGACCCCAGCACACACACCCTGGACCTTGCTTTTTTTTTTTTTTTTTTTTAACACTAAGTTCATAATAGCCAATATTTTTTCTTATCACTTGACACTTTCTAAAGATGATGATGTAAATATAGTATTACTGAGTGATTTTCTGCAAAATTATTTAGTGATTTGAAGAATGAAGCAGACTTCTTCAAAGTTTCTTTATATTACTCATAAATAAACACTTTAACAATACTCTTCTGTATTCTTTCAGAGAACAAAAAAACAATGTGCAATTTCGACAACTTATTCTTCTGCTAATCATGAAGTCTGAGGCCGGTGTGACAAAGATGCATCAGTCACCATTACAAAAAATGGTTTTATATATGTTATTGTGAAGTCTTAACATTTTTTTTCTGTGAAAGATAGTGTCTCTTTTTAAAATTGTATTTTCTCCAACCTTTCCTTGAACGCTCCACTTTTAACAAAATTTCAGGTACAATGAAATCTAAGAATGGTATTGCTAATTTTACAGTGAGCTGAAAAGTCCTCTGCTGGGCCTGCAGTCAGCTTTCCCATGAAATGCTATGGTCAAAAGAGGCCAAATCATTGAGGGTATCACTGGCATGTGGGAATATACTACAAACTCTTCCTGAGGTAGGATCTTACATAGAAATACAAAAGTAGATACCATTGTTTTGCATGGAAGACTGCATTTACTTATATCTCTAGATAAGTCTCTGGGTCTAAAATGATCTTTCACTAAAGAAACAAAACATGATGAAATCTACTGAAGAAAAATGTGTCCAAATTGCAAGCAATACAGCTTTGCAAGCTCTAAAGTATTCATTTCTTTTGGTGTCTAAGGTTTTCTTTTACATAAGTCTGCAATATTAACACACTTGAGAATCTGTCACTATTTCACTTAAATCAAAACCAATTTTTTTCATTCCCATCTGTTTAATCGGCCTTTTGACAAGTATCATTAATATAAACCTGTTCCACTGGCACTGTAAAATTGTTGAAGATCTAGCGATAGCTATTTTAAGCAATTTAATTATTCTTTTCAATCCATAAGTTAATGTGCAGTTTTGTGGTCAACTGTATTTTAATTTATGGGTATAGCTCATCTACTGAAAAGGCAAATGTTTAACTGCCAAAGGACCTTTCAGAAAACATATATGGATGAATCCATTTGCCCATTTCATTTTCCTGGCTTTTCAATGAGGGTTGATGATAAACTAAGGAGATGTCTTTGATTATTAAGAGTCACTAATCTAATTTAGCTGTATTCAGAGGGTGGCAGCAATTTTATTTAGTTCCAAAGCAGCAATGAATGAGTAATTGTACAGCTTCATTCTCAGTGCCTGGTAAGAGTGGTTCTCAAACATTTTGGTCTCAGGATTCCTTTACTTTCTTAAAAATTACTGAGGCCTCCAAAGAGCTTTTGATTATGTGGGTTATATCTACTGATATTGATTAGATTAGAAATTATAAGAATACATAGTCAAAAAAAAAAAAAGAATACACAGTCATTCTACTCCATCAGAGTTCTGTCATCATCACATGTCATATCAAGAACACTCCACTTATACTCTTGAGAGAATGAGAGTGAAAAAGGTAAATAACAATTTAGGATTATTATGAAAATACTTTCAGTCTCATATGCTCTAAAGGGGTCTTAGGGATCCCTTGGGGTCCCTGGACCACACTTTGAGAACTGCTGATTTATAACTTGGAGAAACCAAATTATATGGTTTTACTAACATTTTTCTTATCCTTGTCTTTTAATGTGTAGATGTCTATTTCTCCTTCTAAGGCTAGCATTAACTTCTTAACTTCTTAACATTTTAGTCTAGAAACTCTATGATCCATATGTTGGATGGTTTGCAAGTTACTGCAGATTAGTAGAGAGTACTTTTAGTTTTTTTTTTTTTAATTCAATCTAAGTTAAGGACTCCACTGTATTCTTCAGGTTTTATTCATGTTTATTTTCCATCTCTGCCTTCCAATCTTTCAGCTTCAAACCTGAAGGCATTCAGATTTTCTCCTCCTCTTTTTTCTTTTGTTGTTGCTGCTTTTATCATTATAGCCAATCACTGACAACGTTGCCTTCTTTAAATTTTCAGTTGCTTTCAGTAGTGTTACCTCTCCACAAATCTGTGCCTAATAGAATCATGGTGGAACTATTTGCTTAAATTTTTAGTTTTTCTAAGTATTTTACTAGACCATTAAAAAACAGAAGTTTATTGTGGAAATATCACAAACCACATATTTTTATGAAGGTATTTATCAAGATAGCCAAAAGAGAATGATTTCTTCAGATAAACATTGCTCAGATTTTAGTAGCCATGTATTCACATGAAAATTGTATAAATTTAACTCAGTAAAATGACATGCTGGTATTGCTCAATGAGATTTGAGATTATGGTTTCATATAATATCATAGACATTTTAATTTGTTTTAATCACAGAGTGAGTGGGATTTTGTGTTTTACATGAAAGCATCTCTTGTCAGAAATATTTCAAGGAGTCATTTTGAAATTATAATCTTTGAGATGAATAAGAATGGGGAGCTCTAATCTAGCCAAATCATTTTACACATGAGGAACCTTAGAGAGCATCTCATTTGACTCTATCATTTGCTTGGTGAGGAAACAGGCTGAAGGAGCACAGAGTAAATCACTCATAAATATTTACCTTATAAAAGAAATACTGTTTTTATAGAATAAGATCTGATTCAATCCTCATTTGGGCTTTTTATTCAGAATAAAAACACAGAACAGCAATTAGGTAGGAGTTAAGATTCTTATGTGGGTTCCTGGTCTCAGCTTTCTCACTGACTGGATCAATTTCAGACCAAAAAAAAGGAAACTAGTATTTACTGAACTCCTACCATGCACCTGCTCTTGCCGAGGTGGTTTTGCACACATCATTGTTTAACTCCTTCAGCCTAAGTTTACATTTCTGAACTTTCTAAAGACTCTTTTCCAAAGAAAGGAGGAAAAACAGTATCTACTTTCCAAAATAGTTGTATTATCTATTTGTCCATAACACAATTTCAAAAAGATGCTAGACTAAGAAAACACAGAGTCCAGGTTTGGGAGGCACAATAAACATGGTCTAGTCCTGTCTAATGGATATGGGCAATTTCCTCTAATCCATACTTTCTACAGCTGTAAAGTGACCATAAATAAGCTGCACCTTACAGGAGTGCTTTAAGTAAGACTCAAATGAAGATACACACACCCATGCACACACAGATAATCTGGGTTCTGGTGCCAGCCTGTTACTGTCTTGCTGTGGCATCTTGGACAAGTCACTTTTTTTTTAATCTCCAAGATGCCAAGGGTTGAATTAAATTAGTGCCTCAAAGGGCCAATTTGGGGAAAAGGAAGTGTGACAAAGCTGTCATGATACTTTTATTAGTTTTCTGAGGTTTCCAAATATTATATTGTTTGAAGAATGGGTTCTGCCACACACACAAAAAGTTTGACAATTTTATCTTAATTCCTTGTAATGTGTTTGCAACAGGAAATGAAATAACAGGTATATTTTCAGCAAATCCTTTGAAGAACGAATTTAGCTGTTTTTTTTACCTTGCATCCCTCACAAGCATGCACTCCGTAGTGGAACCCGGAGGCTTTATCGCCACACACCCGGCACTCGATTGCCATGAGGGAGCTGGAACAGTCTTCATGGGGCTTATTGTAGAGCTGGGTCTTTTCAGAATAATAAGGAGGGGATGCAGGCTCCACTTTGATTGCACCTGTAGTTAGAAAAATGGGAAACAACAGTTATCGAATGAAAAACAATGCTAAAAAGACAATAGGGCGAGTACCATAATCCCCCACACTGACATATTATTATTACTTAAATGCTGGGGCACCATGAGACAGTGAAACAACACTGGAGTTTAAGTCAGGAAAAAGTAGGCTTGGTAATCACAGGCTAATCAAAACATCTCTGAGCCTCACCTGCAAAAATGAAAGGGGTAAGGGATTTCAGTCTATGGCTCCATAGCCCTTCAATACCCTGCAACAGTGAAGTCCTAACAGAGAATACGTGGTGTTTGGCCAGTTCTGCAATGCAATGCTCTGTATTCGCCATTCCTCACCAGAGTAAAATGTATATTTTATTTAAATGGTGCCTTTTAGAAAGTGTCTCTAAATCATTCTTGCAAAAGAAACGCAGAAGGAACCAGGCTGTGATGAGGTAAGAGAATGCCCGGCTGGAAGGTACATGAAAAAGAAGAGACCAAGCTACCATCCAAGCTGAATCAGAAGAGGTAGTATGTAAAATGATCTTTGAACCTATGGAAAATAAGCACTGTATTTTTACTGGTTTGGATCAGGTCTATTAAATTTCCATATTAGGCTATAACTGAAAACCACACAGATAAATATAACCAAGCATATTATTTATCTTTTTAAAAAACTAGAAATACAGGAAGTTCTTATTTATTGTCAAGTAATGGCTGCCAATTACATAGTGGTGGCTTTGGAAAACTAGTATATCAGCACACAAAAAGATAAAAATCAAGGAAACAGCATCACAGAAACATTTTATCTTGAAAAGTGCAGGTTTAGTTTTTCTTCGGTCTGATGTTTTGATGTGAATTTGATGGAATGAAGATTTATCAATAGCCAACTGTCAAAATTTAAATTTGTGCTGAAAAATAGGTTTCAATAAAAGCTTTTCAATTTGCAGGATTAGAAAAAAAAAGGGTACAGCAATAGTAATTTTGTTATGATCTGTTATAAGGTAACTTGGAACTGTTACTCATTAACTTATGAGTGGTCAAAAGATTTCAAAGTTTGGATGATGGACTCAGTCTGGGGTACAACTGGCAATGCAAACATGCTAGAAAATGCACTTAAGAAGGAAGGAAGGAAGAAGGAAGGGAAGGAAAAAATGAGCTGAAGCATTTATACATCACATTCCTTTTCGGCATATAGTAAGTACCTAACATTCCATGGATAAATAGATGAATAAAGGAATGGTAAAATGCCTTCTCTATAGAGGTGTCTGGAGTAGCGATTCCAAAGTTACTGAGAGATTAGTGCGATTCCATTTTAGTAATCTGAAAACTGAACATAAACATCATACTTTGGTACTCTTGGAGCTTCAGGTCATACTTATAATCAGCAACCATTGGGTCCGCTCTTGTGAATGGAATGTCTTCATAGTGTGGAGTAGAAAGAGTGGAGAAGTCAACTGTGGTGAAGGGCTTGATGTCAAAGGAGTGGGCGTGCTCATCCATTACAGAAAGGTCCACGGAGCTGATTCCAAAGTTGGTGGGCCAAAACGGCATCTCTGTGTCAACCATGGTAATTCCTGAAATGGAAAAAAGAAGAGCCACCATGTTAATCCTAGAGACACATAGAGAGGGAAGTGAAAATGTCTCTGGGGGAGCCTCGTCCCGCTCAAAATGGCAGGGTGAGACACTTAGGGGCTTCGCCCCTCCTGGAAGCTTTGCGCGGCCAGCAGGAACTGGCTTTCTCAATGCTTTAGAGAGCAGCTAAAGTTCTGCACCAACAGGGCGGGTGCCGAAGGAAGAAAGAGGCCACTTAAAAGGGGAAGGACTCCGCGGCACCCCGGCTGGCCCCTCTGTCACCCTCTCACCGCAAGCACTCCCAGTGTGGGTCCCTGAATTCTCCTCCTGGCAGGGGCAGAGTCACCCTGGTACACAAGCTGGGAGCATGGACACCTGGCCCAATCGCTGGTGGCGGGCTGAGGGACTCGCTGTCCCAGAACCCGGCCTGTGTGTAAAAGGCAGGTCACTGAGCTCTCCTAAAGGACGCTGTGGGTAAGCCGTCAAGAGACTGCCTGGGCCAAGGGATTGTTGGCATAAGAAATACAGTACAGTGCCCAGGTCTGTGAAGAAACATCTTCCTAAGGAAGGAGGGACATTAGACTTTGTAAACGGGGAATTC
Organism: Dasypus novemcinctus; assembly: GCF_030445035.2. Lineage (NCBI taxonomy): Eukaryota > Metazoa > Chordata > Mammalia > Cingulata > Dasypodidae > Dasypus > Dasypus novemcinctus. Next base: position 50,665,288 of record NC_080698.1, on the reverse strand, counting down.
CCAGGTCCACATGCGCATGGCAAAGACAAGTCACAGGTGCAGAAAGGATCAGGAGGGTCCTTTAACTTTGGCCTCGAGCTAGTCTCTAAGCTCAATGGAGGATAAGCCCTGAAGCAAAGCACTCCCACAGGTTCCCACAAGTTCGATACCATTAGACCAGCGCTAGAGAGATGGCTAAACAGAGTTCTTCAGATTGGAAGGAAAGGCCACTAGACAACAGATCATAGCCTCATGCAGACATAAAAATCTCCAATGAGAATATTTATATGGGTAAGTATAAATGCCAGTGCCATTGTGCTTTTGGTTTGTAACTCCATTTTTTACTTCCTACAGGATTTACAATGCGGATGCATAAAATGTAATGATTAATTAGTGGTTTTGGAATCATGATGTATAATAATAATAATTTGTGACAAGGACTTCATAAATATGTGGGCTACAGGAACACAGTCTATATAAAGATCTATTTTTATTTATTTCTCTCCCCTTTCCCCCTCGTTGTCTGCTCTCTGTGACCCTTTGCTGTGTGTTCTTCTGTGTCTGCTTGCATTCTTGTCAGCAGCACCGGGAATCTGCGTCTCTTTTTGTTGCATCATCTTGCTGCGTCAGCTCTCTGTGTGTGTGGCACCACTCCTGGGCAGTCTGAGCTTTTTTTGCATGGGGTGGCTCTCTTTGCGGTGGTGCACTCCTTGTGCATGGGGCTCCCCTACGTGGGGGACACCCCTGCGTGGCATGGCACTCCTTGCATGCATCAGCACTGTGCATGGGCCAGCTCACCACATAGGTCAGGAGGCCCTGGGTTTGAACCCTGGGCCTCCCATATGGTAGGCAGATGCTCTGTTGAGCCAAATCTGCTTCCCTGTATATACTTTTGAAGTTAAGTTGGTATCAAAGCAAAGGAGATTGTTACAGAATTAGGATGTTACATTTAAGCCCCATGGTAACCACAAAGAAAATACTAGAGAATATCCAAATTTACAAAGACAGAAATTAAGAGTACAAGTTGTAGAGACGGGGATGGGGACTTAATGCATAAGAGTGTAGGGTTTGTATTTGGGGAGATAGGAAAGTTTAGGAATAGAAGGTGATGAGGGTACCACAACATAGTGAATGTGTTTAATCCCACTGAATATGTTTAGGAGTGGTTGAGATGGAAAAGTTTATGTTGTATATCTGTTTCTAAAATTTAAAAAAAAAAGAAAGAAAGAAGACAGAGCAACTAAAGAGACAATGATAATTAAATGCAATATATGATCCTGGATGTGACACAGCAAGGGAAGAGAAAAGGCACAAAGGGATATTATTGGGACATATGAAAAAACTGGAATATAGACTGTTAAGTGTTATATCTATGTTAAATCATTTGAACTTGATAACTGGGCTGAAGGTGGTTAGAGAAGAGAAAACCTTTGTTCTTAGGAAATGTACATGCCCAGTTCTAAGTGTTCAAGGAGCATGATGTATTCAACCTATATTCAAGTGTTCAGAAAGTGGATTCATAATGGATAGACTGATGGGTAGGTAGATAGAATGATACGGCAAATGTGGCAAAATGTTAAAATTGGTGGATCTGGGTATTTGGGGGTAGGGGTATGTTGAAGTTCTCTCTATTGAGCTTGTTTTATTTCTCTAACTGTCCTGTAAGTTTGAAAGTATTTTAAAATAAAATGTTGTAAAGAAAAGTCTTTGGTAAAGTGATTAATCTCATCTAGATTATCACAATGAGGGAAGAGAACATAATCATCTTCTCAAGACCATCTGGAGCATTTTAAACAGGGAAGAAGTTACACCTTATTCGGTTATCACAGCAGAGAATTTTGTGTTAGAACAAACATATGTAGTGTTGCCATCAAATGTCCTGAAAACATTTTTACTTTCATTATGTTCTATAGAAAAGATCATTAACTGGGTCTAATAATGACTGTTTTTAAAGCACAGGGTTCTAGGATAATTTCGTTTTCTTGAAATTGGAGAATCTAAATATTTTTCTCTTTTGGCTGGAACTTTTGCTACTCTATTAGTTTATAATGCTTTTTTGTAACAGAAAAATTGTATGTTTATTAAATTTAGGTAAATTAACTTATTCTTTAACTGCATAATAAAATTATTTTGTTCTTTAAGTAATACTAAAATGGATATATATTTTTTAAAGTGAAAATTCCTTCTGTATATGAGAAATTAGTCAAATTGTTTTTTCTGTGAATACAACTTTTCTTAAAAAGAGAAGGAAGTTTTGGAAATATTTGCTAGCAGTGTGATTAGAGATACATGGATACATATTAGCTGTAATTAAGAGAATGTCACAATTAGAATCTAGTCCAGTAAAAAGACTTGAATAGACATTTCTCCAAAGATGATATACAAATGGGCCAAAAAACAAAGGAAAAGATGCTCAACATCATTAGGCCAGAAGGGAAATACAAATGAAAACCACAATGAGATACCATTTCACACCAACTGGTATGGCTATTTTTGAAAAAACAGAAAATGACTAGTGTTGGAGAGGATGTGGAGAAATAGGAACACTCATTCTTTGGTGGTGGCAATGTAAAATGGTACAGCTGCTGTGGAAGACAGTTTGGCGGTTCCTCAGAAAGTGAGGCATAGAATTACCATATTACCCAGCAGTCCCACTTCCAGGTATATAGCCAAAAGGATTGAGAGCATAACTATGCTGTGGTACCCTCACCACCTTCCATTGCTAAACGCTGACAGATATTTGCATACTAATGTTCATAGCGGCATTATTCACAAGTGCCAAAAGATGGAAGCAACCCAAATTCATCAACTGATGAATGGATAAATAAAATGTGATATATACACAAAATAGCATATTATTCAGCTGTAAAAAAGAATGACGTCTTGATGACTGCAACAACATGGATGAGCCTTGAAGACATTACGTTGAGTGAAATAAGCCAGATAAAAAAAGGACAAATATTGTGTGATTTCACTGATATGCAATAATTAGAATAAGCAAATTCACAGAGTCAGAAACTAGAGTATAGGTTTCCAAGGTATGGGTAGGGAATGGGGAATTAATGCTTAAATTGTACAGAGTTTCTACTAGGTGATGGAAGTTTTAGTAATGGATGATGGTGATGACAGCACAGGACTGTGAACGTACTTAACAGCATTGAAGTATATATCTGAACGTGGTTAAAAGGGAAAATTTTAGCTAGTATAAATGTTACTAGAACAAAAAATTTAAAAAAAATCATAGGACTGGACAACACAGTGAACTCTAATGTAAACCATGGACTAAATAGTAAAATTATAAAAATGTTCTTTCATGAATTGTAACAAATGTACTACACAGATGCAAGGTGTTAATAAGAGTGTTAAATGGGAACATCTGTATTTTATGCATGATTTTTCTATAAATCCACAATTTCTCTAATTCAAAAAAAATCTAGTCCATCATTACTTCCCGCCCCCCCAACAGGAACAAAAAATCCAATCATCAAATTTATCTGGAAGGGTAAAGGGCAACAAACAGACAAAGCCATCTTGAAAATAAAGAAAAAAGTTGGAGGACTCATACTTCCTGGTCTTTAACCCTCTATAGTGGTTAAAACAGCATGGTACTGGCACCAGGATAGACATATAGACGATGAAATTGAATTGAGAGTTCATAAACTGATCCTTACATATATGGCCAATTGATTTTTTTAACAAATCAATTTTATTGATACATAGTAATAAAGCACACAATTCATCCAGTGTCCAATCGATGGTATTTGGTATAATAATATAGTTGTGTATTCATCACCTCAATCATCATTACAGCATTTTCATTATTTCAATAAAAATAATAATAATAAGCAAAAAAAAACAAGTAAACAAACATAACAAGAAAATTTTTCACCCCTTGATCTCTCTATGCTTCCCCTGCTGTACGTAGCTGTTATTTCTGGCTATTCCTGCACAATTACTTATTTATTTATTGAGCAGCTTTATAGAGGTATATTCATATACCATATGATCTTTCCAAAGCATATAATCAATGGCTTTTAGTATAATCACAGTGTTTTCCATTCATCACCACAAAAAATTTTTAGAACAATTTCATTACTCTAAGAAGAAAAACTCCACACCCAGTATTACTATTAAACTGCCCCTGAAACATAAACAAAACAAAACAAAAATGGAAACAAGAAAACATAAAAAAAGACGAAGGGGAAAAAACCTCATTAAGTATATTCTCAGGCCACAGCATCATGAGTTTCATGAATTGCCTGTTCAAGATGGAAAATGTCACATGCATTTTTCTAAATATAATCTGTGGCCACAATATGTAAAATAAAGCCCTGAGAGGTTTGGGGTTGAAGTCTCTAATCTGGACTTGTGACCCACTGGAGTGTGAAGCCCTTAAACCTTTCAGTAAAGAGACGCTGTCCGACTTGGTTTACCTAAAACCGGTTCACTGTTCAAACGGGTGCCATAAGAGCAGTTGCTAAATCTGTAAAATGTCAACTCTGTGGCCAAACAGCACTAGTGGAGAGCTGTGTGCATTCAGGATTGCTGGTGCTGGAGACAAGTGAATTGCTCGCAGGGCCCTGGGCCCTGGAATCACAGGCTTAGCTATCTTTCAGAGCAGTCATATCCCTGCCACCTAACAAAGGACTTGGCTCACAGAAGGCACTCATTCTACATTTACGCATTAAACAGTAAATGAATTGCTGACTGAATATGATGGCTGTGAAATTTTAGCAAAAGGGGCCAGGGAAGGAAGTGAACTGGTATTGCTTGAGTACCTCTCATGTACCACACACATGCTACCTTTTTTTTTTCATGCGTAGTGTTTTATTCCATAAAACAAGCCACACTACTACCTTTCAGTAAAGAGAGGTGAGGAGACTTGCCCAAGATCCAAGAGCTAGTCAGCGGGGGATTTGAACTCAAGGTTGACCCAGAAACCCTATTCTATATAAATTCTTTTAGTGTTGAAAAGGATCCGTCACAGAGGAAGTGTGACTCCCCTGGAGGTGTCTGGGAAGGGGCCTCTTGCTCTTTCCCTGCAAGAGAGCGCTAAGGAACTTGCTACTGAAGTCCAGCTCTTGAATGAGATAAAAGATTTCAGCTGTGGGCTTCATAAGAAGAACAAAGTGCCTAGAAAGCACAAATAAGCAGAACAGTGTAGTGGCTGTGCTCCTGTGGGTCCAATGGGACTCACTAGGCACCCATTTGGGCTCACAAGTCTGAATAGCTACATAAATAAGTACCCAAACAGTCTTGAGCTATCTGTGTTATAGTGTAAACACTACACACCACAACGAGGAATGTGTCCTGATGATAGCTGAAAGGTCAGAGTGGGTCTCAATGACTTTTGAAAGTTTGTCTTATCTTAATGATAAGGGCACCCATCCAACATGCCTTTTGCTTCAAAAATTCACCTGCACCTCTTAATATGGGTCGTGTATGTCTCTTGGCCCATCTCTTCAGCATGCTTTTCTCTTACCGATTTTCCATAGCATAAATTAGCTTCATACCAAAATAGACCTCTTTGGTCCAGATGGTAGTATCCATAAAGGTAGGTTTATCAAATATTTCTCATTATGCCTACTGCAATGTTCTTCTGTGTACAAACTGAAGCCTGACTACCTGAGTTAAAGGTAGTGCATACTCCTCTGTGAGAACACTGGGAAATGAAAATAAGGATGCCAAAAATACCTAGGTTACAGGGAAAGTTGGTTGCTCATCATTTTGCTGGTTTGATTTTTTCGTTGTTTTTAAAGCTTTGTTTCATTTTTAACATACAACTTCAATGACGTGCTGTCAACAAAAGTCATGCTTCTTAATGCAGGAATCTTATCTCTAGGGGGCATCTATTATATTTAAATGTTTTGAAAAAAGGTTGTCAAAATAACCATTTATGAGTTAAGGAATAGAATGAAAAAGTCATGTGATTTTTAAGATATGAGGAAGCTCCCCTAAAATTCTATGCTTGTGGTACATTTCGTGGCCAAAAGAATGGTATATTTTGACTGTCCTCTACTAATTATGGGCATTTTGGTGAAAAAGCCAGAGAAGCACTGAATTACATATAATAAATGAAAATATCTCAGCTTGTCATTCAGGGCCCTGCAAGACACAGCCCTATCTTACTGTTTCAGTCTTATTTTCCACTACTTACCTCAGACCTCACTCCCATCCCAAGCATATCCTACTGTTTGCCCAGGTTAAACATGCTCTGCTTTTTCTAGTCTGCCAGTCTTGTTCATGGTATTTCCCGAGGCTGAACTATCCCCTTTCTGCCCTCATTTCTACATGTTTTTCAAAGCCCAGTTCAACCATGGAGGTTCTCTATGAAGCCTCCCACAAATTCTCCAACTTTAAAAATGTTCTCCCTTCTCTGTGCTCCTACAGCATTCTGTACCTCTTTTTTTTAATTTTAATTTAATTTTTATAATTTGGATAAATATCTCCACTATTAGGTTTCACATTCTGAAGCAAAGGGATGGTGTCTTGGTATTCGATTTTTCTTAGGTCCTTATGCACCGTAGTTGCTCACTAAATATTTGCCAACTGAATAGAGATTGAGTTTTCATTTTACTGTGAAAAATGGAAAAATAAGAAGGCTTTCTCAGTGGTTTAGTTTTGCTAAGATGTAAGCCTCTAGAGAAGAGATGTTAATCTTCAATCTTATATGTAAAATGCAATCACAACATAACCCATCCCCCAACAGTACATACACAGTTTTTCTCTTTTGAGGATTATAGGGGGAACATCAGGGTCCTATAAATATTTTCCTTTTCTTAGTAGAAAGGACAAAGTGAAAAACATATTGACCAAATACACACTTTCCCATTGCCCTTTCCTCTTATTTCTGGGACATCTTGACCTAAACAATATTTCTCCACGGATCGTGGTTACTGGAGGCACAAAGATTTCCTAGAAATTTTATTTTATTTTGACTTTGAGATAGGCCCAGGGAGGCTGCTTCTAATTTGTCTCTAGAAAACACAAGCTACTGTTCCTGCCAAAACTGTAAGTCGAGGAGGTGCTTTTTGTTACTCCGTTCAATTATCCATGAAAGAACAAATGAACAAAAATATCTGCGTGAACAATCTCTTGCAGGAATAAGTTTAACTTTCCATCTGGGTGACACTGAGTTGATGCATCCATCAATTTCACAACCCCTTAATGTGTTTCAAGGAGGCAAGAGTCATTTTTAGGCAGACCTTGTAAGGAAAGGAAAGGATTTGTGCCATTCATCTCAGATCTTCTAACTTGGCTTTAAGCTCTATGATAGTCAACAAGCAGAATTTTTACAATACTCCAAGATACAATCTAGAGCAAACAAAAATACAACCCATTTCATGCAAAAATAAAATAACTTCTCTAATCTGATAGGCATCATTATTTGGGGATATGGAAGCCGGACAGAAAGGCCACTGGATTTTAAAAATCGAGTACCAGAACTATTCAGTTTACCTTTGAGGTATTGTGCTTTCCCTTACAAAAAGAAAAGAAAACCTTCTATTGCAGTAACTGGGGGAAGGCTGCATCTCTTCAACAATTAGCTAGCATTGATAGAACCTTACATTTTTGCTAGATATTTGGCCAAATACTGTACTTGGATCATCTCCTTCAGTCCTCCGAACAGCCAACAGGGCAGCCGCACTCACGATTCTCCTTAAAGGACAGGAAACGACGGCACAAACGATGGAAGAAAGCGACTTGCCTACGAAGGCCTAGTTACTGAATGGTAGAGCAGAATCCAGGTGATCTAACTCCTAAGCCTGCACACGTAACCTTCTAGACTGAATGCTGGTGAGAAAAAGAAATCTCTTCCCGATCGTCCAGTTCCATATAAACAACTATTAATTTCAACAAACATTCCGTTCAACACTTACGACGTGCTGGGTACAGGGGGCTATGACGAGTCATTCCCAAATAAAACTTTATTAGAGAAATGTCTTAAGAAACATCAGGAATATGAGCCAGGAAGAGCCTTTCAGAGATTCTCTAAAACACAGTAGACTTGCTGGAAGTGCCCTTGCAGGGGCAATAACCGACTTTTCAGTCTCTTCTAACTTGTTTCATTTAGTGCCGAGGTCCTCATAAATACGCTTCCAATTTCTTTCTCCTGTTCCTCCTTTTCAATTCACACAAATCATTTTGCCGTGCAATTTGACCTGGGGCTTTTCTAGTTTGGCTCCCTCCACGATGGCTGACATGCAGAAATAAAAATCATTCTGAAATAGTGAGGTGGAAAAGGCCTTTCTGAGGTCATCTAAGTTCCTCATACGCCAGATGAAGAAAACGAAGTGAAGCGATTTGCCCCCGATGGCACAGTTAGAGGCTGACGAAGGAGAACCCGGGGTTTCTGTCTTGTGGCTAGCCTTCTCTGCACTGCATTATGAAGTTGTTCCTATATATGGAGATGGTGGGAAAGGGTCTTTGAACTTGTGTCACCTTTCATAGAGCCAGATTTTTTGGTCTTAATTAAATAATACAGAAGAATGACATCAAATTTAAGAAGGAAAAAAAGTCTCACGCAAATAACTTTTTGGCAAATTAGAAGAAAATACAGAAGCAATAAATCAATGACAGAATTTGTTTCTACCAAAAATAATAACCTCTGAATTCATCAAAAGGTTTAGGAAATGGGGGTTTTGATTAATTGAATGGTCTAACAAGGTAAGCACTGTGAGTGTAAATTTTCACAGAATAAATACAGGGGCACATATTTTATTTATTTGTTTGGTAGCTTTTGCAGGTTGCTTTTCTGAGCATCAAACAGTGAAGAAGGATGAGAGCTGGGATGGGGTCAGGTGGCCTGGGTGTGAATCCTGCCCTGCTGCCTGCCAGTTCCACGATCTCTTTATCCTCACTATCTCCATCTGTAAAATATTCACCTTTGCCTACCACTTGGAGTAGTTGTGAGGATTAAAATAGATAATATACAGAAAGCTCTCAGCACAGGGCCTGGCGCTTAATAGGTTCTCAATAAATATAGTTACTATGAGTAGTACTTGTTTTTTTATTAGAGAAATTGTGAGTTGACGAAACAATCATGCATGCCATACGTGATTCCCATACATCACCCCCCCACCACCACCTTGCATTGTTGGGGAACATTTGTTCCAAATGATGAGACAACACCGTCGAAATATTACCGCCAGCTATAATGGTTTTTGTACTCATTAGTCAGCTGAGCACTAAAGTCATAGAAAAGGTGGGCTCAAACCTCCAATGCTACCGCTAGAGGACAGGAAGAGGAAGAAACGGCAGCAGAGTCTATTGTTCAAACTGGACCACGCCTGAAACAGATGTCCTGTCTTAGAGTCCCCTGGAAGAGCAGAGTCCACAGCCTCTCTTGGTTACTCCTTCCAAAGCTCTTAATAGCTCCTTTGGAGCCAGGAAAGGCTACGTCTTATGTGGCACTTCCCCAACTGTGTTGCACATATGCTAATCACGTGCCTTTAAAAAGAATTACCATGGAAAAGTTTTGTGGCCAAATAAATTTGGGAAATGCTAGGTTAAGCAGGGTTGAATAAGTTTACTACAAGAACTTCTTAGATTAATATGCTAGTGGTTGATCAGAATATGCAGAAGAGGGGAGAGCACAGCATTTAAAGAGTTTCACATTTGACAGAATATGACTGATGAAAGGATGATCTTACCTGTGTCAGAATTTGTGACTATCTTTTTATCCGTTTCTATCCCCATTACCAATGGAAAACAAAGTTTTCATCCTCCACATACTTGCCCTTTCCCATATAAACCTGAGAGGTAGTATTAATTCATTCCTAAGCTTTTCCTTAATGTTAAAATGACCAAGGCCAAGGGTTCATGTTGGTTAATGAGCAACGAAACCCAAGAATTACAGGATTTTTTACTTAAACCATATAGAGAAGAGTCACTCTAAAGATCAATGTCCTTTCTATAGAGATTAATATAAGTATTTCCAGATAGAGGAAGAAATGTCCCATGTAAATGATTAAGAATCAGATAATGCTGAACTTCTCAAAAACAACACTGGAAGCTAGAAAAGCATTAGAGCAATGTCTTCAAAATTCAGAGAAAAAACGAATTTTTCACTCAGCCAAAACATCAGTCAAGTATGAGAGTAGACATAGGTATTAAAAATTTTACCTCTCAAGTACTCATACGCAGAGTTCTCACAAGGACAAAGTCAGAGGAAAACCTGGGATATGAGAAAAAAAGATAAATCGCAAGAGAGAGAGAAGAAGGAAGCCCCAAGAAATAGCCCCAGAGGAGCTCAGGGGAGCAGGAGGTAAAAAAACTCCATGTGGGCTTAGCCAAGAAATTAGATTACCTGGTGTGGCAGTTTGATATTATTTATGAATTCCAAAAAGAGATATTATGTTTGTAAACTGGTCTGTTCCTCTGGGTGTGATATATTGATTGTATTAAACTCAGAGGTTTCACTTTTCCTTTATTAAATCAAGATTAGGGCTCTGATTTGACCACATCAGTAGGGCGGGCAAAGTTGAGTCCCCGCCCCCTAGGTGGGCTATTTAATCAGACGCTCAATCAAGAACATGGAAGCAGATACACGGAGAAGACCACAGGGGAAGAGAGATGAGCCTGATGGTCTACAGCTGACCTTGTGAAGAGCCCAGAGCAGCTGAGTCTGGAAAGAAACGAGCCCTCCAGCTACAGCTGAGATCAGAAGAAGCTGGGCCCACGAAGCCGGAAGAGGAAGAGGAAGGCTAAACCCTCATAGACATTGCCCCCATCTTGCTTCCACATGTGGCAACAGTTTGGTGAGGAAGGAACTTTGAGTTGGACTCTTTAGGGTCTTGGAACTGTAAGCTTTTACCCCACATAAATATCCTTTATAAAAGCCAACAGATCTCTGTACAGATTTCAGCACCCCTTTTGGCTAATTAACCTGGCATGTTTGACCACTTGGAGGGGAGTTTTATTTTGCTGTAAGGTAGCTTAAGAATGAACCATTTGTGGCCACAAGAAAAAGAACACCAAACATGAGCAACAACTAAAGGGGGAAAAAAAGAATTACTAACTCCAGAAAAACAAAAAACTATACAGGACAGGAAACAGTAACATTATACTGCCTGGCTCAGTTGTAAACAACACTTTCATAGTTATTACAAAGCAAACATGGAAAACGGATTAAATCCAAAATAACAAATAACTATATTGTGAAGATGGGAAAGGAAAAGCCAGTGGTTTGGGGGAAGGGATGGTAAGAGAGTCAAATTCTTGTTTTCAGCAGCAGGTCAATGGATAACAAATACAATAAAAAAAAGAAAAGAAAAGAACAGAAATAACAGTATAAGTGTGGTTTTTTGTTTTTTGTTTTTAAATAGAAATTTTATTTCTTTCTCTTCCCCGACCCCCCCTCCAGCTGTCTGCTCTCTGTGTCCATTCACTGTGTGTTCTTCTGTGTCTGCTTGCATTCTTTTTTTTTTCTTTCAGTTTTTGTCTGTTTATTTTTTTTAATTATTTATTTTTAAAAATTACATTAAAAAAATATGAAGTCCCATTCAACCCCACCACCCCCACCCCCCACTCCCCCCACAGCAACACTCTCTCCCATCATCGTGACACATCCATTGCACCTGGTAAGTACATCTCTGAGTATCACTGCACCCCTAGTCAATGGTCCACATCATAGCCCACACTCTCCCACGTTCCATCCAGTGGGCCCTGGGGGGATCTACATGTCCCGTAATTGTCCATTATCAGCGGCACTGGGAAACTACGTCTCTTTCTGTTGTTGTTGCGTCATCTTGCTGCATCAGCTCTCTGTGTGTGTGGCATCACTCCTGGGCAGGCTGCACTTTTTTCATGTGGGGCAGCTCTCCTCATGGGGCGCACTCCTTGAATGTGGGGGCCCCAACGTCGGGGACAGCCCTGTGTGGCGCAGCACTCCTTGCGCGCATCAGCACTGCACGTGAGTCAGCTCCACATGGGTCAGGAGGCCCTGGGTTTGAACCCTGGACCTCCCATATGGTAGGTGGATGCTCTATCAGGTGAGCCAAATCTACTTCCCCAGTGTAAGTGTGTTTTTTAAACATATGGAGATTAAATACCAGAAGAAATGTTTAAAAGAGTTAAAATTATTGTCTCTGAAGAGTGGGAATTGAGTGTGGGAAGGAGGGGGCAAAAGATTGTTGTTCTTCATTAAAAGCTTTATACTATTTGACTTTTTAGACTATGTGAAGCTATTACTTTGATAAAAATTAAGTTAAATATCTTTTAATAGTATAATTTTCTCACAATTTCAGCTAACAGAGGGAGTACTTATATTCCTTGCATGTTTCTCAGTCCTCTTACAAGGAATTACTATGTGATAGTCCTGAACATTATGGCAAATTTTAATGTAGTTTCAAGCCAAAAAAGGGAAAATCAGAAAATAATAATTTTGGTGACTCATCAATAGACAGCTGTCCCTTTGACTCATGCAGTTAAAAAATAAATTCTACCAATTCATTTCTTTTCCATCACTGGTATCATGGATCTTATTTAGGAAAGGAGGGAAAAAACTGTATTCTGGTAGAAGTAATAACAGTCAACCATTTTCAAGCACTTATTATATGAGAAGCACTGTACTTTAAACCTATCACATACATAATTTAATTTTCCTAACAGTCCTATGAATTATAATCAACTATTACCACCACCTAATAGATAAAAAAAGAAACATAAAGGGGTTAAGTAATTTTCCCAATGTCATGCAGCTAATAGCATTGGAGCTGCGGTTTGAAGTCAGGTCTGGTTTCTTTGAATACAGAACTTATATTGCCCCTTATTTTGGACACTGGTTCACATTGTGAATTAATAAAATAATTGAAAAGGAATTCTTTGGAGTATCATTTGTTCCTTCAATATAAAAAAAATGTTTTTATTCCGTTGTCTACTTAGATTATATTAAAAGCCAAATTCATGCTTCTGTGGTTTGATTTCCAATCGGTTCTCAGAAACCTGGGCTTGGTGGAGGTTGAGACATTCCAATATATATTGCAAATGCACGCTTCCTTGTAACAAGCTAAAAGGTCTCTGGCAAAGTTTCAAATTCAGATCAACAAAGAGTATCATCAGCTTTAAAGAAGGCCATGTTCGTTTTTTATGCTTCTTAAAGGTTCATATCCTTCTTGTACGGCTGACCTTGTTTAGACAGCTTGCTTAATCCAGACTTGGAGTTTCAGGATGCAGGGAAGATTATAGGATAATGCCCTCATATATACTCGCTTTCCCATTATGGTCAAACTAACCTGAAGCTTGCGTCTTCTGCTAAAACTCAAGCACTAAATATATAAAATGACCTTGCCCAGGATCAAGTGAAGAATGATGCTTGAGGTCAGAAAAACAGACCCAAAATTCCCCTACCCCCACCCGCCCGCTAGCTCCATCTCCACATTTTGGTTTTGGCTTTGCAGTGACAGGGGAATGAAAATGGGGGAGAGGAGAGTTATCGGGAAGAAAAAGAATGAAAGGAATGCTTCAGAAAGTTCCTAACTATTCAGAAATGAGAGACCCACCAAATTGTCTAAGTACACCTTGCTTTTCCCACCTCTGAAACACTATAACAGACCTCCCTCAAACAGAAGACGATAGCACCTCAAATAGCCTGGGCTTATGATGGAGAATCCCACTGTTTTATTCAAAAGGTTGTTTAGTCTGGCAAACTGATGTGATACACTATACTTCTGTTAACTTTTTTGCTTTCAATTTACTGTGTCAGGAACTCTTAATGAGAAAACAATAGTCTTAAGCTAAACAAACACTGAGACCAAAAGTATTAAAACAGATACGGTCAGATCACTAGGGCTGATTTGTAGGTTTTCATTAGCTATACTACATGTTAAATTAATATACATTATTACATAATATTAAAATATCCATTGTAAACATTTGTACACATTTTAAAACTTCCTCAAGCTATGATAGTATCATCAAAAATATTCTACATGAATGCATCTAATACAATTCAACACTAATTCATGATTTTAAAAAAACTCTTAACAAGGAAAAAAGGGAATTTCATTAATTTGATAAAGAACATCTACCAAAAAAAGCTAACAAAAAAACTAGACTAGCCATCATTCTTAGTGAGGAAACATTTAAAGCTTTTCTCCTGAGATCAGGAATGAGATAAGAATGAGAGCTATTATCACTTCTATTCAACAATATACTGGAGATCTTATATAATGGAACAGGACACAAGGATTGGAAAAGAAGAAATAAAGCTGGGAAGTGGATGTGGCTCAAGTGATAGAGCTTCTGCCTACCATATGGGAGGACCTGGGTTTGACCTCCTAGTCCTCCTGGTGAAAAAGAAGAAGAGAAAGCATGCCCACGTGGCAAGCCAGTGCCTGTGCAAGTGCCCAGATGGTGAGCCAGTGCCCCACACAAGTGAGTCATGCAGCAAGATGGTGATGCATCAAAAGTGAGCTAAGGGGAGAGTCAAGGTGAAGTGCAGCAGAAACCAGGATCTGAGGTGGCACAATTGAACCTCTCTCCCCATCAGAAGTCTCTAGGATCAAATCCTGGTGAATCCTAGAGGAGAGAAAATGAGAAGGGAAGACAACACAGACAGCAAAAACAGCAGGGTGGGAGGAGGGGAAGGTGGGGAAATTAAAAAAAAAAGAAAAAGAAAAAGAAATATAGCTAACATTACACATAGATGACATTACTGTATAAATAACCTCCAAAAACTGTTAGAATTGAAAAGTTAGCAAAGTTGCTGAGTGTAATGTTAAAATCAATTGTATCTCTGTAAGTCAGCAACAAATAAAAAATGAAGTTATTTTTACAATAACACCAAAACTATCAAATACGTAGGGAAAAAAATGTAACAAAATATGTTCAATTACAACTGAAAATGGGAGGATTGCATCCAGCATCCAGGTGGAATCTGAGCCTCCTCTTGACATAAAGGTGCAATGGACACAACCAATCCAGTGTCCACATAGAAGAGGTGGCATTGGATTGGGAAAAGTGGACATAATGGACAAAGGGTATGGGGAAAGGCAGGAAGAGATGAGAGGTGGAGGCGTCTTCGGGACATGGAGCTGCCCTGGATGGTGCTTCAGAGGTAATCACCGGACATTGTAAATCCTCACAGGGCCTACATGATGGAATAGAGGAGAGTATGGGCCATGATGTGAACCAATGTATATGAGGTGCAGAGGTGCCCAAAGATGTACTTACCAAATCCAATGGATGTGTCATGATGATGGGAACGAGTGTTGTTGGGGGGGGGAGAGAGGGGGTGGGGGGGTGGGGTTGAATGGGACCTCACATATATATTTTTAATGTAATATTATTACAAAGTCAATAAAAAATAAAAAAAATTAATAAAAAAAAAAAAAAAAAGCAAAAAAAAAAAAAATATGTTCAAGACTTCTGCATCAAAAACTGAAAAAATTGTATTGGAAAAAACTTAAAAGAATTCCTAAGTAAATGGAGGGATATACCATGTTCATGGATTGAAGGAATCAATATGGTAAATATGTCAATTCTCTCCAAATCAAAAGATTCAACATAATTCTAATAAAAATCTTGAAATATTTTTCAGTGGAAATTGACATGCTGAGTCTCAAATTTATTTGGAAATTCAAAGGGCCAAGAAAAGCTAAGGCAGTCTTGAAGAGGAAAAACAAAGCTGAAGGATTTTTACTACCAGATATCAAGACCTTTTATAAAGCCACAGTAATTAATACAGTAATTGGTGCAAAGACAGAAAAATAAACCAAAGCAACAGAAGAGCAAGTCCAGCACCAATCCCAGGCATATATACCTGGTTTATGAGTAAAATGTCACTGCAGTGTAGTGGAGAAAGGTCAAGTCCCATAAATGTGGTATGTCAATTGGATATCTATACGGAAAACAAAAGAACTGACCAGTATCTTATATCATACACAAAAATCAATTCCAAGTGGACTATAAATCTAGATGTAAAATTTTAAACCAAAAAAGCTTTTAAAATAAAAATTAGGAGAATATTTTATCAACCTTGGAGTTGGCAAAGATTTCTTCAACAGGACTAACCACAAAAGAAAATGTCAAGGAATTGGACTATATTAAGATTTAAAATGTGTCTTCTAAGGGATGAAAAAGCAACCTACCCAGCAGGAAAAGATATATGCAATACATGCATCTCACAACGTATGCTTTAGAACTCATATCCAAAATATATATGGTACTTGATAGAAAAACGAGCAGAAGATTGGAACAGCCACTTCACACCAAATGATTGCCAAACAGACAACAAATATTTTAAAAGGTGATTAACTTGTTAGTCATCAGGGAAAAGGAAAATAAAATTATAATGTATCACTACATACCCACCAGAATGGCTAAAATTAAAACAGAGAATGCCAAGTGTTGATAAAGATGTAGGGCAAATGGAACATTCAATGCACTGCTGGTAGAAGTGTAAGTTGGTACAATCATGTTAAAAAGTGTTCACAGTCTCTACTAAAGCTGAACATAATCTATGGTCCAAGTATATTTCCAACAGAAACACGTACACTTGCTCACCAAAATGCTTTTTCAAGAATGTTCATAGCAGCACTATTTGCAAGACTGGAAACTTCCCAAATGCTCATCAACAGTAGAACAGATAAATATATTGTGGTATATTCACACAATGAAATACTTATACAATGATAAGAATGAATGAACTAAATGATACTCAACAAAATGATTACTCTCCCATACAAATGCTGAGCAAAAGAAGCCCAGACACAAAAGAGCAAACTATGTATTAGTCTATTTATCTAAAATGCAAAAACAGGCAAAATTAAATCTATGGGTTAGAAATCAGAACAGTCAGGGTCTTCCAGAGTACTGGTATTATTCTCTTTATTTTGCTGGTTGTGAATTACCTGAGTTTGTTCATTTGTGACAATTTTTCAAGCTATACACTTATGACTTGAGCACTTTTATCTACGTACGTTATACTTCAAAATTTTAAAAAAAATGATTAAAGAGGAGAAAATGTTCCATAGGAATCAGGGGCTAGGAGAGGGGGGTGTTGATAGAAAGAAGTATGGAGACTAACGAAATAAGGAAACAAAAAACCCTTCAATTGGTGTTAAATGGATTCTTGTGTAATTTTTAGGGCATTATTTTGAGTATTGTCCAAATCACGTTACAAAATAACATTAAAATTCATCTTAATAAACTACCTGTTTTCTCTAACTGGCTTCCTTGCACTATAATGGCTAAATATATATCCAGTGAAGATCCATAAATTGGTGCAAAGTGGACAAGTAAAAATTCAAAGGGTGCACATTTTATTCTAAGGAGTAAATTATTAAAAGTTTTGTTTTTGCTTTAGAACTGATAGGTCTGCCTTATATGTAAGGCCTATTCTATTTTAAAAGACATTTTAATTTTTCTCAATGCAGGAGATTTTATTCAAAATATTAATACCTACATCAGGAATTTTGTGTTTGGAAAACAAATATGCTTGGATCAGTTGTCTTTTGAGACATTCTATTTAAATGAAATAAAGTCAATGGTTTAGGTCCATTCAAGTTACAAGCTACCAATTTTATGCCAATTATTTACCTCTTCTGTGTATTAGGAGTCTATTTTATAAATCTAGCTTCTAAGAAGAGCTTTCATTATGCTTTACTATTGTGTTTCTCTTCCTAAACCCTTTCTCATTTTACTTTTCTTTGGCATTTTTCCTTCTCAATACCTTAAGCTGAGCACATGTTCCAAAATCAGGCCCCACAGGAAATTCAATATAATATAGATCATAACCTTGAAAAGCTTACAAAGATGAAAGGTAAGTTAGTAACATAGGGAAGTTTAACTAGATAAGTGCTCTAGAAATGTAGAAAGAGACCAATGCATTCCAAAACAATCAGGGATAGCTTTATGGTAGAGGGAGGTTTTGAATCATGTGGACCAAGTAAAGTGAGTAGGATTTGGATTGCTGTTGTTAGATACTCTAAGGAAAAAGTACATACATATTCCTATCATCCAGTATGCCCCTTATATTATCTGATTGCTTATGAAATAGTAATTACATGTTTCACAACAAAGATGATTAGATTTTGCACAGGACATATATTTAAAAATTGGATTGGTTTCTCCTGAGTCAATTGTTTGTGTCTTGAGTAATTGTGAATAGAGATGTGGTTGTATCAATGGAAAATGAGTTTTTGCCCAAGAAAATCTGGCTATACCTAGGTGAAATTCATACTTTTGGTTCTTATTGTATTACACTTCCATCAACTAAGCAAACTTGCCCAGACAATCTATATAATAGGTCTGTAACTCTAATGACTAAAGAAAAGGCTGAGTTTGGGATAAAGCATAAGACCATAGTCCACTTATCTTACATTAAAAGTATTGAATTGCTAAGGCAAAGTTTACACAAGAATAATAATGAATATTTTACTTTTTCCCCAAGAAGAAACTTAGTTAAAAGTAATGGATGCCATGGTGTTCACATATCTGGAACGTGCAAAGGACATTAGGACTCCTATTTTGTTACTTAATTTTGCCATTGGTTCTTTGCCAAAACAAATAATTGTATCTCGGTTGCTCTCTTCTGCAACTATGATTAGTAATATGTACCTATCAGATAATATCTAAATATTCTGAAAACATGCTAAGGGAAAGATTGTATGAGAGTAAACAGTCCAACTCAATTAACCATGGTAATAGAAAACTTCTGATGGCACATGGCCAATGAAAAATTGTATTATCTCAAAGTGGTAACTTCCATCTTAAGGTGAGAAGAAGAGAACTAACCTTTATTAGGTATCTATTATATTGCAAGGCACTGTATAAGGGCTAAATTGTTGGATATTAGCAATTTACTTGAATATGTTACTTTTCTTTTCTTAGCACTGCTAGCAAATAAGTGTCCTGAATGTTCAAATAAATACCAGAAGCATCAAAAGGTGGGTGGGCTTACAGGAGAAGCCAGGGACTTAAGATAATTCACAAAGTGAGGATTCAAATTAACGGACCTACTGGTGCAAGTAACTCTGGCTAATAGGTAATTCCAAATATTTGTTACCCAGTTTGTACCACGTATAGAATTGTTGATTTGTTTATATCAGCAATGATTTTACAATAATATTTAGCATACACTTAACTTTTGTTTTTACTTACTGCAAATACACCAGTTCCTGACCTCAGGATCTTGCTGATGTACAGGAGGAGAAAATCAGCTTGGTATTAATAAGTCAACAAACTTACTGGAAATCTAGTATGTGCTAGACATTTGTGGGATAAAGAAGAATAAAACAGGACTACTGTTCTCAGTGACTACATAATTTGGCTTAGGAAACAAAGAAAAGAAAATAATTCCAGGCAATCTCTAATTAAGAGCTAAATTGCATGATCTAGACAATAAGCATCATAGGATTTAATTCTTTCATTTAACAAGTATCAGTGAGCCCCATGATTCACTGCTGTTCTAGGCATTAGGGCTGTATCAGTGAGGGTGCAAAAGAGAAAAAGATCTCTGTCTCTGAGGGGTTAATATTCTAGTAGGATGAGGCAGGCAACAGACAGTAAATATAATGAATAAGTAAATTAGATGGTATGTTAGAAGATGAGCAATGCTTGAGAAATAAGAAAATGTTGAGCAGGGGAGGAACGGGAGGAGGAAGAGTAGACTGCTGCATTCAGTGGGGTGACAGGGGTCCTCATTAGAAGGTAAGATTTGGGCAAAGATTAGATAGGCGTTCTTAACCAGGGATCCACGGACCCCAAGAGATCCATGGAAAGATTTCAGGGGATCTGTGAGCTTGAACTGAAAATTCAAAAAAAAAACCCCATTATTCTTGTGGGGACGTGTTGGTGTGGGTGTGATATATTTATTAAATGATACACAGTGCCATGTGGACTTAGGAAGGGGTCCGTGGTTTCATCTCACTGGCAAAGGGGTCCGTGTAACGAAAAGGGTGAAGAATCTCTGGATCAGAAGGAGCTGAAGGAGTTAACCCAGAGGATCCAGAAGAGCGATCCAGGCAGAACCAAGAGTGACGGGCAAAGACGTGAAGGAGCAAGTCTGGCCAAGGAACAGCAAGGTGACCAGTGTGCCTGGAGCACAGTGAGTGAAGGAAAACTGAAAGAGAAGGGGATTTGAGAGTTGACTCGGTGGGGAGGGCAGAGTTGTGATTTTGTGATCAAGGAAATGGGAAGTCTCTGCAGGGTTTTGAGCAGAGCGGCAGATCTGACTCGCGTTTTAATGCAAGCCCTCCAGATGACGGGTTGAGACTAGGCTGTGGGGAGGCCGGGGCAGAAGCAGGGAGAGCTGTCAGGAGATGTCTAGAGTGATCCAGGCAAGGGAAGGGGACTTGGGTCAGGGCGGCGGCAGTGGAGGAAGGAGGAGTGATGTGTCCTGGACACAGTTTAGGTTTAGAAGGGATGGAAAGCTGTGAACAGGGCTGGAGTAAGCTTCACGGAATAGAGGTACAAGAATCAGGAGAGGTATTCCAGGATATGGAAGGCTTGGAGGCAAGAATGAGTTGGATTTATTTTGGGGAAAATGAGATTAATCTGAATAAAGCAGAGTAGACCACTGTGGGGAGTGGTGGGAAATAAGGTAAAATAAGAGAGCCCAATTGTAGAGCTTTGTAAGCCAGGAAAGTGTTTAGACACCACAAGGTTTACTATGGAGCCTGTGTATAATAGCAGGCGCTCAGTAAATATTAGAAGACTGATAATAAAGGCAGACTTAGGAACATTTATCTGACAATCTGGATCGGATGGCAGAGGGTTTCTAATGTAGAAGTAGCTAAAAGATCGTACAGAAATCCTGGCAAGCGGTAAGGAGGGATACCTTACATGCAGGCAATTGACAAATTGATTGTTTTAAATCTACTTTATAATGTAAACCACAAGTGCCATTCACCACTTGTGGGGACTTGTGGGAACCTCAATCTTGTGTTGGCAATCCCTGGCTCAAATAAAAATTACACAGGTCTGAAAAACAGTGTCCTCAGACATGTGATCTTAACTCTGAGGTTACAAAAGCTGGATTGCAGTTGCTGTCAGCTACATGTGCAATTTCTGTGTCTCTAAATTAGTTACAGGTGCAAAACTTCATCCACAAGATGTCCGGTGAAGACATATATAAAAGTGATTCCATTCAAACCAGTCTGATTCTTTCTCACACATGTTCTTGCTTTAATAGGTGGACATGAGGCAATTTACTGGATGATCTCTAGAATGCCAAACTTAAAGAGTGTCCAAAGGAAGCTAAAATAATACTTTGTATCACTTCTGTTAATCTAACACAGTGAAGATATTTACATTACTCAATTTCCTCTGTCCCAAAGGATACCTACTTTATGAAGAACTAGGGTGATTTCAGAATTTCCCCAGGGTTATCTTTTTTTAAGATTTATTTTTTTATTTATTTCTCTCCCCAGGATTATCTTAACTAAAATTATAAGTGTGAATGCTGATTAAAAACACTGATCCATAGCAACTGCTATCAGAGGTATAAAAACTGTTTTTATTTTGATGTGGGATATGGGTGGGAGGCTCTTTGTTTCTTCACAGATAACCTAACCTACGCTGTCTGTCCTGACTTGTGGGTGTGGGATGGTAGGAGGCTGCAGTCCTGCCCTTGGTAACTATGGCAGCGACTCCAGTCCCAGGAAACAGCTTATCAATGCAAATTCTATAAACTTTAAATATTCTGGGGAAATGCAAACCAAAGGTGCTAACAGCTTATCTAGAATGTATGAAGTCCATGCTAAAAGCTTACCTCCGATGGAAGATATATGCTAATTCAAGCCTATTGAGAACTGAAACAAAAGAATCATTTGGCCTTTCCTTTCTGTATAAAAGGGACTCAAAAATCGTGTTCGGGGCTCAGGTTTGCAACAGAAAGCTCCCAGGTCTGGCTGGCCGTCAATAAACCATTTTTCCTTCTCAAAATCATTCCTGAGTCCTGGCCTTTCTATATGCAAATAATTGAACCTCTCTCAAATTCTACAACAATTTAATGGCCCCATGTTTTAGACTGCAATTCGTGTAGTTTAGGTAAGTCAGGTAGTTGTCAAGGTAAGTTGCATTCCTTACTGGGGTTAGGGGAAAAATAAGATAAAAATAATAATAAACACGGTCTTTTCTCATAAGCATCTAATATAAATGACATTTGTTTTTTTGTGTTTCCTGTAATTCATAGTTCGAGGGAAAGTACTACTAAATTCTGGTGGTCAGGAATGAATTTTAACAGTTTAATTTGAAATAAATGAAAAACCCAGAGCCAAACTAAGGAAAAAATTAACGTGGACAATAGTAACATTCTAGAAAAAGACCCTGCATTGTTAGTAGGTGTGAGATTACAAAATTCAGAGCAGTGTCACTAGCCTAAATTTTTTCTGCACTTGTATTGCACCATACAGAGAGCATTATAATCTGACAGTTTTTCAATCTCTCTATGAAGAAAACATGTAATCATCACTTTCATTAGGCCCAAAGAATAATTTCAATCTTTTGAAATTCAATCCCTTCTTAGACAAATGATCATAAATGTTGGAGGTAATTTCCCCATTTAAAAAAACATCATACATAAAATGCTCTCTGTAAGCTGGATCGTAGCCTTATCGAATGGGAGCTCACGCAGAAGCCCCATCTCACACAAATAATTCCCACCGTATTTTGTAAAGAACGCTGTAGGCCTCGCCCCATCATTTACCAACCGTGTGCCCTTGTTTCACCTCTGAGCCTTGTTTTCTTCCCCGGTAATGGGAATATAACACATACTCTGCCTATCTCACAGGGATGTTGTGAGGATGTAATTGGGGTATGCGAAAGTTCTTTCAAAATCAAAATACTACACAACCCTGAGGATTTACTATTAATGTACTTGTTCCGAGGTTATTAATAAAATCTTAAGCATTAAAAACTACAGAGGAATGCTGCGGTTTTTGCTTGTCCAAATTCCTTAAAATGCTTCAAATTTAGGATATTAGAGCCTTCTCTTCTATCCCCCAATGATTAATACTATGAGGCCAAAAGAAATTCTATAGAGGAATTTAGGAGTGTTCACGTAGATGATCTCATTGAATCCTCATAACTCTGTATCTTCTGTTAACAGACATGGAAACTGAGTGCCTGAGAGGATAGGTTTCTTGTTCCAATTCACATTGCAAGTATGTGGCCAAGACAGGATTGGTACATATACTCCCTGATGCGCCAAGGGTCCCTTTTCATCTCAAACTTCTGGAAAGGTGAAAGCTTTGGCCAATGAGCTAAATGCTCCAAAGAACTTTCTTTGTTGCCTGCAGTCATGGAGACACAGCTTAAATATTCCTCAATAAAAATGGCATGCCATCAATCCCTCACTGCAGTCTCAGGAGAGGGTCTTGTTTCGAAGAACCTCCTCTTGCAGCAACTGCTTGTCTCTAAGGCATATCCCCATTGCTCAATCAGTGCTAAGCTCAAGTGTGTCATCATCTCTCCATGTTCTGGCGCAACAAACTAAAAATGATAAAATCCACACAGGACTAAGTCTGGCACGAAAAGCAGGAGGCACGCTCAGCTTGAGTTGGTGGACGCTTCCTTTCCATCGTGCCAATTTTCACTAGTTGAAATGGTTGCAGAGCCAGCATGGGGTTAGGGAGGGTTGCCTGAGACGCTCATGAAGGAAACAGAGAGGGGAGTGAGACGAAGGGGGCGCAGGAAAAAGCATGGTAAGTCCTCTTTGGGCATCGTGGCTAAGTAGAGGGGAGAGTTTTACCTCATGAATATGATCAGTACAGCTAACCATCAGGACAATTCACTCTAGATGAGCCACTTTTTCCTCAGTAGCAGCACCCAGCTACTGGCAACAGCCTCTGATTCCACTTTGTCCACGACAAGGAAGGAGGAGCACCTAAATGAACCCCTGTGCCTAGCCAGCTACCTCACCATCTCTGCAGAGCTCTGGATGGAAGTGCCACCTTTGCTGGCCCCAGGCGGCTAAGGAGGCTCACAGTCCCCATTTGTTTTCAGGTTTGTCTGTTTGCTTTGACAGGGGGTGGAGTTGAAATTGTCAGTCGACCACTAAGTATTCACTGGTGACCTACAAAATATAATAAGAGAACTCACAACCACGGGCTTCTGGCTCTTTAGGAACACTTACTTTTAACAGAAAAAACAACACTTTATGAATAATTTGGTAATTAGAGACCAGATGAGATGGTAAGAGACCACGGGCTAAGCTACTGACACAAAATAGAAGTGTTAATTGCAAATAACTCTATACTGTACCATGTTAGTTAAGGAGAAAAGTACTGAGTTAATTCTTTCGGAGGGGATTTGAGACTGAAAACAAATTAAACACAGGGCAAATTCAAAGCAGACAAATAAAAGATGAGCACTGAATGAAAACTAACTTGAATCACATAACCTTTCCTTGCCATAAACAGTATTTGCCCCCGGCATATCGTAAAAGATACAGCTGCACTGCATCCTAGACATACTCTTTTCAAACAGATAACACTATGAAATTTTGACTCAAGAATTATTTCACAGTATAGGCAGCACGTTCTTCCCTAACACAAGCTAAATTAGTAACTGCAGAAAGACAGCAACAATTTTGATGGCTTGCCAAAAAAAGATAGAATAAAAGCATTTTAGATAACATAATGAAAATAAATTCCTCCTTAAGAGGCTCACACAGAAGTATACAATGAGTTAATGATTGTAATAAAACTAAACAGTATTTCAGGAAACAGTTTTTATTAATTTTTAAAAAGCTGGAGGTTTTAAAAAATTGTGGTCCCTATGTTAAAATTACAAGGTTAAAATGTCAAGCTACCCATTTTAAAAAACTGTGATGATTTTAATGCTTTTAGCATTTATATTATAGAACATGAGCCACACTAGTCACCAGTAGTTTACATGGGATCTATGAGAAGAGAAAAAATAAAACAAATATAAATACAAAATAAATACAAGAAGATACAAAACCAAAAAAGTGGTGCTAAGAAACTCCAGTAGAAGGAGCGATAGAAATAAAGAACTTACATTCTGTAATGGTCAAGAAAGAAATGCTGGAAAATGAGGTATCCATTTGAATCTTACATATCCTAGCAGAAGTAATAGTTAATCATTTATTTTAGCATGCAATAGGCATTTAACCTTTTAGATACCTCACTTTCTTCATGCGTAAAGTGAGATGCTTAGAATAGATATTCTTCAAAGTCTCCACACTATATTCTCCTATAGTGCACCAGGCAGTATGCTAGGTAACGTAAGAATTATAAATAAAGAATATGACTTGGTCCCTGCACTTGGGGAGCTTACAATTCTTTGGGGAAATAAAATGTACACAAATATCTAGATTTCAGAGTAAGTGCCCTGAGTACTTTAAGAGGGATGAAAACTGCAATGAAAGATGTCTAACACAAAAGAAGGTGAAAAAGTGACACTTAAGTACTTTTGAGAAATGTAAACAAACTTAGGAAATAAAAATGAATAGGATTGTTTTTAGATATAAATATACCTTTAATGCTTAAAAATCAGGAAGTGGGACCCAGGCAGAGATAAAATATATATTAGTTTAGGTTTCTTAAGATTCTGAATATGCTTCATAAAGGAACACTAGAGACTCAAGCTAAGCATGAAGTACCTGAGCACTCCCATGATTGCTTAGAACAAATACAATTTGGAAAACACGTTTTCTGTAGTTTATAGCTAGAAAATTTATATAATGCCCCAAATATCCCAAAAAGCCCTTTCTGGGATAGACTTTACCTTGTGAAGTGCTTGTATCAGTGAAGGGATCTCTTTCTGGGTCAAGGAGAGCGTCTCCCAGAGTTTCACCCATAACTGGCATGGAATAGGGATTTGCTGAAATTCATACTAATATTTTGTCTATTTCTTGCAAAGTACCAATCCATTAAAAAAAAAAAAGACTGGAAGTGACAGAATATGAGAATACACCAATGAGTCAAGATCTCAATTTCCAAATATTTGAGAAAGGCAGGAAAAAACACAGAAAGGACCAGGTCTGAATTGGCGGGCATGAACTGTTAAAAGAGCCATGGTGACAAAATGTTGTGTCATAATGTTGTTCACTGCTTTGGCAAGACTTGGTATATTACAAGGAAACATTGCCACACTGTCTCGCCGGTGACCCACATGTTAAGCATCTTGTGAGGGGCGTGAACTGTAGAAAGAACATTGGGAATTATCAGAGCAAAGAGGTGGTTCGATATTCATTTGCTTCTTCGATGGACAACTTTAAATCTCTGTGTTATGAAATGCCAGGCAAATTTATTTGAACAAAATATTTTCTAGCTTGTCCATCTTCTAACCCCATGATCTGAGGAAAACTTTGAAATTCAAACATGTATTCATCTTTTAAATTATCAGGATGCTACTGAAATGTAATATTGTAAGATATTTGCTACTTTTTTTTTTTTTTTTTTTTTTTTTTTTTTTTTTTTTAAGATTTATTTATTTTATTTAATTTCCCCCCCTCCCCTGGTTGTCTGTTCTTGGTGTCTGTTTGCTGCGTCTTGTTTCTTTGTCCGCTTCTGTTGTCGTCAGCGGCTCCGGAAGTGTGGGCGGCGCCATTCCTGGGCAGGCTGCTCTTTCTTTTCACGCTGGGCGGCTTTCCTCACGGGCGCACTCCTTGCACGTGGGGCTCCCCCACGCGGGGGACACCCTTGCGTGGCACGGCACTCCTTGCGCGCATCAGCACTGCACATGGCCAGCTCCACACGGGTCAAGGAGGCCCGGGGTTTGAACCGCGGACCTCCCATATGGTAGACGGACGCCCTAACCACTGGGCCAAAGTCCGTTTCCCTATTTGCTACTTTTCATAGCCCAAAATGACACTGCTTGCTACCCAAATTCTATAAAATTAAATAGTTGAGAAAATGAAGCCCAGGACTGATAATGGCTTAGATTTTACTTATTGGGGTTTATGTTTTTAAAGCGATCAGGTTTATACAACAATAACGAATGCAGCAAGGTTGCATCAGCTGGTGTCTGAATACCAGTTGATGTTTAAATGGTAAATGCCAGGTCATAATAAAAAAAAATGGGGACGGGGGTCTTTCTGTGAAGAATAATGAATTACCAGAAAAAATGTAGACTGATGCGGATAGGCTGGCGAGGAATTGTGGTCAGTTTTGTAATCAGGAAAATGCTGGCTTCTTGCTCAAGGCCTTCGCCCTTTTTGGCAAGGAGAAATGCTAGCTATGCCAAACACCTAATGTGGGAGCAGGTCTCCTCTTGTCACATAAGTGGCCCTAATAGAACTGCACTGATTCTGTGGACTTAAAAAGATACCACCACAGAAGGCGGTATATCAGATGGCAATGACTATTATCCTTAGCCCAATATTCCACAGGTGGAAGCTATACAACTCTATCTCACTAATCTACACTAAGTACCTAATTCATCTGTCAAGGGGACTAGTTGAAGTTTCTCTGGCAATCCTGGAAGCTTGGTGGGAAAATGCTTACTGGGTCCAAACAACACCGCATAGAATGGGGAGGTGGGCAATTTCATTGCTATTTTAAGTCAAAAGCCCTTTTAAAAAACAAGTAACAAACAAGCCTTTATTAGGGTAATTCAAATTAAAGCAACTTTCTGGACAGCCCAAATAACTGAGGTAATTATAGTTGTAAAGAACTAGTTCTACCTATATATATTCAATTTGAATTCTCAATAAACAAGTTGTAGGAAGCAGATGTGGCTCAAGCAATTGGGCTTCCGCCTACTACATGGGAGATCCCGGGTTCAGTTCCCAGTGCCTCCTGGAGAAGGGGAGCTGGGCAGCACGCAGGCATGGTCAGCTGATGCAACATGATAACGCAACAAAAGAGACACAACAAACCAGGGAGCTGAGGAGGCTCAGGTAAATGAGCGCCTCTCTTCCACATGGGAGGTCCCAGGTTTGGTTCCTGGTGCCTCCTAAAGAGAAGACAAGCGCACAGCAAATGGACACAGAGAGCAGACAGCAACTGCAAAAACGGGGGGGGGGGGGGCGGCGGGGAAGGAGTAAATAAAAAAAATGAATCTTAAAAAAAATAAAAATAAGCAAGTTGCTCTTTCCCTCTCAAGGCTGGGAAATTTACTTATGCTAAAAAGTAATCAGACACAGTGACATAATATTTAAGGGCAAGGTTAAAATCAAGATTCTTGATTGAATTTAAGGTAGATCAAAATAAATTATTAAAGTCAAGGATACTTTCCTTCTTTTTAGTAAAACAGTACATGAATTCAAACCCCCTTCTGCCTACAAATACTCCTACTCAAAGTCCCAAGATGTGTTTGTGTCCAGAAGGCAAACTTCAGTCTTATTTCCTACTAAATGGCAGTACACAAAGCAAGCAATATAGAAAGCATCCCAAGCTACTAACAAAATGACTATATAATGTGGACTCTAATTATATTTTATGTTAACCTTCATTATAATATTTTGTTTTAACCACACTATAGTGTGAGGTCACTTAAGACACAACTTGCTCACATGGACAGAAAAATGGACCAAAATAAATGAAGTCAAATAACTGAGCCAATCCCACTTCTACCTAATCACATGCCTGTTTGGTCCTTAGATACTGGAAAGATTTATTTTACATCTATCCATCCATTCCCCTAGCATTTGGCAAATGCCTACTAAGTTTCAGGTATTATTCTAGGCATAGGAAATAAAAACATTAATAAACCATCTTCATCTTCGATGAGTTCATATTTTGGAAAATTAAACTTATTCAAATAAACCTACAAGAGT
This sequence comes from Dasypus novemcinctus, assembly GCF_030445035.2. Classification (NCBI taxonomy): domain Eukaryota; kingdom Metazoa; phylum Chordata; class Mammalia; order Cingulata; family Dasypodidae; genus Dasypus; species Dasypus novemcinctus. The sequence goes on along the minus strand of NC_080698.1, from coordinate 50,636,619 downwards.
AATTTTTAAATTTACTTAACTTTGAATGCCAGTTATTATATGTATATATCAGAAACAGAACATTTGCTTAAACAAATTCTTTATTATTGGTGGACAGTGTGTGGTCACCAGAAAATTCTTGAGTTTTGACATGCATGTGAATATGTTTATGGTTAAGGATTTCAGGTTCCCCAGTGTCCTACTTGCTATAATAGCAAAATCTGAGGAATATTACAACAAGATGCATAAAAGAGCATGCTTGTAGTTTCACTGGAACATAAAGTCTTGGCGCTCTGGACCCTGCCTAGGGCACCTCTGTACAGCAGTCTGTTGCTGTCCTGTGGAGAAGTCCCTAGAAGAACAGTCCTTGGTAATTTTGTAGATGCGGAGCTGTAAAAGATCCACCTTCCTTGTGCGCTATGCACTAAAGCTAACTCAATTATATGAAGGGATGAAGATTTGTGTGATAAAGAGGTTGAGAAGGTTATCTCTTCTTGAACTTCTAGAGGTCTGAAGGGTATGGAAATGGTTACGCATATCATCCATGTGTGCAGGAGGAGAAAGATTGGGGATAATTAGGAATGACTATTCATAAGGAGGATGAAAAGTTCATTTAACTCTACTCTGGTTCGTGACTGTGAAAAAACCTTGATGGTTTGATATATGAGATGGCTGGTCTTCAATATTTAGTCTTCAGTATTACTTTATGGAAGTTGCCTTTGACCAAAAATCACCCCATATTTTAGTAAACTTAGGAGAAGGCATCTAGACTAATAAATGTGAATGATTCTATAATAAAAAAAGTCAGAGGAAAGCCTTAAAAATACAAGTATAGTATTGTATTTGAATAAAGTTTTTTTTCTTAATTTAGCATTATTCAGTGTTTGGAATGATTTACATCAAATATTCCCATGAAATAGGATATTAAATATTTTTTATAATCTTGAAAGCTAATTAAAATTTTGTTTTTTGGCTATCAATTAAATCCTCTACATTGGATTTTTTTTTTTTTAGTTTATTTATTTTGCCCCCTTCACCACTTACACTTGCTATCTGCTCTCTGTGTCCATTCACTGCACATTCTTCCATGCCTGCTTGTCTTCTCTTCTCATCTTCTCTTAGGAGGCACTGGGAACCAATCCTGGGATCTTCCAACGGGGGAGAGGCACTCAATTACTTGAACCACCTCAGATCCTGGTTTGGTTTTGTCTCTCATTGTCTTTCTTTTGTGTCTCTCTTTTGTTGCATCATCTTGTTGCATCAGCTCTCCACGGGGGCCAGTGACCAGCTCGCCTTCATCAGGAGGCTCCGGGAACCAAACCCAGAACCTCCCACATGGGAGATGGGAGCCCAATCGCTTGAGCCGTATGCTCTTGCCTACACTGCATTTTTAAAAATGTTTTTATTGCTTTCTGTTTCTTTCACGTAAACTTTGTTAGTATCGGTATAATATGTATGGTATTATTTTCTTGTGCTATAATCCCATTTTTAAAAGTTGCTCCATTAATGAGTGTGACTAACACTTATGCTCCTCCTGAAAGATAGGAGCTCCTTGAAAGAACAGTATCTTATTCCTCTATGTCTCTGGAGTCTAGTGCCAGTGTCCCCACTTGGCATAAAAATACACATTGATTGTTTTTGTTGATGATGCCAATGATGAAAGAACAATTGCTTGCCACATTCACCTCACATGGATCATTCAAGGAGGAGATGAGAGACCTCATGGCCAGGAATGTCATCGATTTTTCCCTTGTTGGGACAAAACTTAGATTTCCGTACGGTGCTCCAGAGGAAGTCCGATAATTGCTGGCGACCAGAATGACTACCTCTGCACACCTCTCCCCCTCATCCAAAAGAACTACTGCCTTTTTTTTTTTTAGTGCAATTACAGATTGGCTTGGAGCCTTGTCTTCTGATGGCAGTTGCATCAGCTCAGGGTTTCTTCACAGTCAAAGGGCAGACAACATGGGAACAATGATGTGCCAATGGGACATGTGCCTTTTAGAAGAACAAATAATCTGTCTCTTACATGTAAATTCTACCACCAGCATCACAAGGAGCCTATTCCCACAGAAAGAGACAGAGGAAGGCTAGTCCCAGTTTTTATGTTGGCATAATCCATTCTTTAGTGACAAACCAATTATGTTTCAGATGCTCAAAAAATAAACATATTTGCAATACAAAATTACTATTTTAAACCACTAGGCCATTTTGATTTTAAATGCTAACCAAATGAAATGCTGTTACCTTGAAGCCAATGGCTTCAGTAGACATGTATTTGATATTCAAAACCCTGATCCTAATCCTGAAGCAGTGTAGTATAAGGAAAAGAACACTGATAGTGGAGCCAGAAAGCCTTGGTTTGAGATTTTTATCTGGGCTCAGCCACAAGCTCTTTGGGTCCATACTTCTCATCTATAAAATGAAGAGAGAGACCTTTCTGCAAACCTGAATGATCCTTAAAGTCCTTTTGGGTTCTAATGCTGAGATGCCTACAATTATTTTATTTAAAGTTTAATGGAAATTCTATATATTATATTCTTCTTTGTGTATGAACTCAGAGTTTTCCTTTTCATATCTGACTGCTAATTAGGGAACAGTACGAAAGCTACCTTGGTCTGAAAAAATAATGCCCAACTGTAAATTAAATGTCTCAAAAAGAAAAACCAACTGAAAACTACCCCCCGCCCCGCCCCCCCACCAGCCAACAAAAGTTAACTTGCCTGTAATATACCTGAAAAAGAGCCTAACCTGTCTGACCACTTTCTAGGGATCAACTAAAGATTTTTCAAATTGCTGTAACTTTGAACCAAATCCTACCTCAACTATGTTAACTTGCCTTTGCATGTAATATCTGAAATCCTCTAGCAATTGGGTTTCCATGGGCTCAATTATCAAATGGCCCATATTTACATCATGGGAAAATGCTAAACCTCTAAAAACATGTATCTTCTCTAGCTTTCAGATTTCATCTATTACTTTTTTTTTTTTTTTATTTAATTCCCCTCCCCTCCCCCGGTTGTCTGTTTTCTGTGTCTTTTTGCTGCGTCTTGTTTCTTTGTCCGCTTCTGTTGTCGTCAGCGGCACGGGAAGTGTGGGCGGCGCCATTCCTCGGCAGGCTGCTCCCTCCTTCGCGCTGGGCGGCTCTCCTTACGGGTGCACTCCTTGCTCGTGGGGGTCCCCTACGCGGGGGACACCCCTGCGTGGCAGGGCACTCCTTGCGCGCATCAGCACTGCGCATGGGCCAGCTCCACACAGGTCAAGGAGGCCCGGGGCTTGAACCGCGGACCTCCCATGTGGTAGACAGACGCCCTAACCACTGGGCCAAAGTCCGTTTCCCATCAATTACTTTTTTAAGATCAATCTTTGGTGAGCCACATCAGAGAGGTTAGTACTCCACAGAGATCCTAAAACAAGGATGGTGGGGTTTATATAAATTGAGCGATTTCCCTGTTCTTTGATTATACTAAAGGAAATATACAGACTACTGAAATCACAGACTCACAAAACTTAATGCCAGGAAGACTGACACTTTCAAGCTCTTAATTTTTCTTATAGGGAAATGAAATAATTTGCCCAAAGTATTCCCCAGGTAGACAGTAGCAGAGTTTCAGTTAGAAATCAAGTTTCTTGATTTCCAGTCCAAATCTCTAAACTATGCTCTGTTTTATGAAAATAATACAATAAAATGTTCTAATAAATTGTTCAGAGTAATTATCGTTAATTGCTGATGAACATGTTAGAAGTCTATCAGCATAAAAGCATTTGTATTAAATGATTCGCTTAATGTGGATGAATTACCCATGAAAATGCTACCATGAAGTTCAAGTACAAGAGTATTTAATAATGACTAGGTGAATTAGAATTTGGTAATATTTGAACATCAATTCAGAAATTCATTCTGCTAATAAATGTCCTTTGCTTCATTCATAGATTCATGAGTCAGCCTAGTACCCTGGGTTTCTTCTGGCACCAAGAGTTTTCTATTGACATAATTCCTTAGTCTTATGAAAATAATAAAATTTCTATGTGAAAATTTCCACTTTGAGGTAATAATACTCTAATTTAGAAATACCTTAGATGGGGGGATGGCTTTCTAATTTCTGCATGATTTTTTCTGTAATCTACAACTTCTCTAGTAAAAAATAAATTAAACAAAACAAAAATACCTCAGAGCTGTTTGGTGTTTTATTTAATTTGAAAATCACAAACACACTGGGAGGTTATTCAAAGCAAAATAAGAAAATAATAGCAGCTATAGAATATGGCTGCAATACGGAACGTGGCTGGTTTTGGGCTGTAAAGCTTTGCCTGCTTGTCTTTAGTCACTATGGTAAGCAGATCTGGGTTTGAATTCACAATCTGTCACCTACAAGTATTTTCAGTTTGGCCTTTTACTTTGGATTTTCTCATCTAAAAGGGTAGTTGTGAGAATTAGAGATGATTTTAAAAGATCAGTGCCTGCAACAGAGTAAGCTCTCAAAATTATAATATGAATTCTTATAAACAAAATTTAAATTGGGGGATTGGACTAATCAAAAATTAATCTAATCATACTCGATTAATAAAACAACAACAAAAAAACAGTCATCAAGAAACCCTCCTATTGTTTTTGTGTTCAAATGAGTTATGTAAATAAATTTCAGGAAGAAATGGTATAAAAGTAGAGTAGGGAATTTTCAAAAACAAGTATGAATTTTAAAAGTTTACTTAGAAGAAGACACATTTAATTCACAATACAATTAGAGATATAATCTAGATTAAAATATAACTGTGAAATCCATACATAAAAAACAGAATTTTAATGAAAACTAAACAATAGGTGGTATCAAAAATAGTTTTATGTCTATTTTCTAATAAGGGTCATTAATCTGTTAATAGTAAACTGGGCCAATCTAAAGGTTTGCTGCTTTAATTGTCTTTATCAGGCACAGCATTATAAAATCTGTTCCTGTCTAGTAGTCTATATTCTGATTTAGAAATTTTATCTTAAAACAATGAAATTTATGGGACTGAAAAAATATCAACTGGCTTTAAGATTCAGATTCCACATTTATTCAGGTATTGTCCTAAGTGTTTTAAAATAGAAAATCTTATTTAGACCTTACAAAAACTCTGAGTTTTGCTGAAAGGAAACATGCTTGGAAAAGGGTATGGTCAATGTCAGGATTAGATAATGGCCTATTAGAGACCAAAAAATAGATGTTAAGTATCACAAAACTAGGGTTATAAAGATCAGTAAGACTCAGTCTCAGTTTTCAAGCCAATTTCTTTTTAGTAAAGAGGACTAAGACAAGTAGAAATCACTCTATTATAAGACAAAGTAGGTGACTTGAGACAAGTACAAATAATACCTGTTACTGAAGTGCCTTTTCTTTGGGTCAAGACTCATGTAATATTAATAGCCACAAATTTTAATCCCTTCTCTCTCATCCTCACAACAACCTTGTGCAGTAGTTGATTATCATCACCTTACAGATGAAGAAACTGAGGCTCAGAGAACTGAAGTTCCTCATTCAAGGTCACGTCGCTAAAAAGTGACAGAGAAGGGGTTTAAACCAGATGCAAATGAGTCCAGACAAGGTTCTGAGGGGGAACGGACCCTGCTACTTGGGCATGGGGCTGAAGGAATCTGAAAGGGCCTCAGGGAAGAGAAGAAATTTGAGATAAGCCTTGAAAGACAGAAAAACTTTGGATTGGTAGCAAGGAGATGGAAGAGAGGATGGGAAAGGCCAGATGGAGCAGAGCAAAGAGTGAGAATGAGGAGTCGTGAGGTAGGGGAACTGTGGAAAGTGCTGGAAGAGAAGACGCCACAGGAGACCCAACAGTGAATTTAGATCAACAACAACAAAACCAGTGTAGCATTACAGCTTAATCATGTGTGCAGGATTAAACAATTATATACATGTGTGCAATAGGATAAAAGAAATCTCTCTACCAAAGATAGTGAGAGTTTCAGCTTAAGTATACTATACTTTATACATATTAAATCTTTATAGTTGGATGCTTGGTGTTTTTTCAAAATAAAATTTTTTAGAGAAGTTGTAGATTAACAGATCATGCATAAAATACAGGGTTCTCATATAACCACCCTATTACTAACACCTTGCACGGTTGTGGAACATGCCTTACAACTAATGAAAGCATATTTTTATAAATGGGCTATTAACTGTCATCCATGCTTTAACTTAGGGTTCACAGTTTGTGCTGTGCATTTCCTGGATTTTTAAAAAATGTTTTATTCCAGTACCATATACACAAACTAACATTTGCCCTTTTAACCACAGATGCTTAGTGTTCTGAAAGGTGTTTTCTAGTCTTTGCTGCTGCTTTCCTCAAAGGAAACATTATTTTCCTTAAAGGACAGAATACACATTGCTTTTCTATATGAAAAGGTGGGTTTAAAAAAAAAATAACTTTTTATCATTACAGAAGCAATCTATGTTCATTGTTGAAAATTTGAAAATATGGATCAGTAAAAATAAAATTACTACATTTCCCCTACCCAGAGAGTATCAGTGTTAAACCCTTTGTGCTTCTCTTTCTGGATCTTTCTCTGTAAATATGCAACATCATCAGTATATACATACACATAAGTGAATACATATATACTTATGCTTACAGTATTTGTATTTTTAATCAAAATGAGTTATGGTTCTTACTGGTGATCACTTGCTTTTTTCAATAATAATCTCCACCTTTCCATTTTAGTGAATTTGTATTTCAAACAATACTCAGACCATACTCAGATTTTCCCATTTGTTCTTTATCTGTATAGCTGTTTGTTCCAAATCTGAATCTTATCCAGGATGAAGCAGGGCATTTGCTCATGATGTCCCTGAAGTCTTTTTTATGCTGTCCCATTCCCCCACTCCCCCAACAATCCCCTTATTTTTAAGGTCACTGACTTATTGATGAGAGCAGGCAGTTACCTTTCAGATGTCCCACCTTCTGGATGTGTTTGGTTATTTTCTTGTAGCATCATTTAGCCTGCATCTCTATCCTCTGTGTTTCCTATACCCTGGATTTTTTTTTTAAGATTTATTTTATTTTTTAAAATTTCTCTTCCTTTCCCCGCACCCCCCCCCCCCCAGTTGTCTGTTCTCTGTGTTCTTCTGTGACCACTTCTATCCTTATCAGTGGCACCGGGAATCTGTGTTTCTTTGTCGCATCATCCTGTTGTGTCAGCTCTCCGTGTATGTGGCACCATTCCTGGGCAGGCTGCACTTTCTTTTGCGCTGGGCGGCTCTCCTTACAGGGCGCACTCCTTGTGCATGGGGCAACCCTACGTGGGGGACACCCCTGCATGGCACAGCACTCCTTGCACACATCAGCACTGAGCATGGGCCAGCTCCACATGGGTCCAGGAGGCCCAGGGTTTGAACCACGGACCTCCCATGTGGTAGGCGGACACCCTATCCATTGGGCCAAGTCCGCTTCCCTACCCTGGATATTTATCTAAGGAGTGAAAGGTTCAAGTCAAACGTTTTTCACTTGAATATTTTCTAAGTGACGTTATATGCTCCCTATTCCACACATCAGAAGACCCTCAGTATCTGACATTTAGTGATGGTAAGATCAATACTAACTTAGAATGATGATAGCCTGATCTCTCCCTTGTATGGTTACATTTTTCTCCTGGTAACCAGAAAGTAATCTGTATGGCATTACATTGTATTATTAGGATGCTGTGTTTCATCAATCATTCACCTAAAAGTTTTAACACACTTGATCATCTTTTCCCAAATCAGCAGTTTGAGTTTATGAAGTTTTTCTAATTCCATCACTCTTTGCTTTATTAGTTGGCATTTTTGTATAAGGTAGAGCTTTCCCTTAGGAACTAAAGCTATGTAGTTACCCTGAAATATAGTCCCTACTAGAAAGGAGGAAGGTTTAATTGGCTCTTTTTTACTAGAAAGGTAGATATCTTAAATACCAAACTTACTTGATAAGACATCTGCTTCCTCTGAATAGTCATATCATAAAATACTGTACTTACATATCTAAGTTACTCTTTCTCCAGTTATCTTTAGGGAATTTTTTCAACTTCACTTTTCTCTGGTTCTCCTGAGTTCTACGACAACCAGGATTCTATCCCTTGGCTTTTTAGGAATCTAATGCTTTTTTTAATGCTAAATATACAAAAACATTCACCAACTCCCCAATAGTATAAGTAATACTTCAGTTTTACCTAGCAATTTATATTAACAGAGATTTCAGTTTTCACCCAGTGGTTATTCCTAAATGATAGCAGATAAGTAGACTACAAACTTAACTGGTTCTTCCAAAGTTATGCTGTGTGCCTGCACAGTTTTACTAAGAGTCTAAGATTCCTGACAGGTTTGTGGACTAATTGAACCACATTCCAACCACCCAATTTGTTTTTTATCTTCCGCAGGTGTTTTTCTTCATATTTACTGAGCTCTAGGAATATTTGTTTTTATATGCATAAGCCTAAGCTCCATTTTAATAAACTTTTAATTTGAATCATGCAGAAGCATCTTACTGAGACCCAAAGGGGAAAAGAGGAAGACTAAAATGTTAAGACAGACAAGAAACAACTCTTGCAATTCTAAATTAAGCACACACCCCCAAATTAAAAATAAAGTTGAGTCTTAAATCAGGCGTCTTCCTAATTATGTTTTGATTTGTTATCTATTGCACACAGTCAGATGAAGAGCTCAAAATGCCTAAAGTCACCTGGGCAAGTAGACAAGTAACCTACACACTGAAATGAGAAGAGGAAATGAGACCAGATTGCTTCATTGTTACTTGGAAATTCAAGAAGGCGGACAAATCAACATCTTTATGGGGATCCAAAGAGTACAATCCCCTCCTTAGGCGGCCGGAACTGGGCCAGCTTCTTATTCTGTGTTATTTTATGGGATGATTCCACTGTATAGTCTATTGTTTCTTTCATGTACTGCCTTGAGGGGAAGTGTATTGTTATCTATGGGAGATAGATAACTTTCCACAAGAAAGTTACACAGGATGAGAACAGCCCCTGGCAGATAATGAATGATGGAACATTCAGTCTAGGGTGGAACATTCAGGTAAACATTTTGGGAACTGTGTACCTCAAAGACCTTTGCATTAAGGTTGCTTTGGTGACCAAGAATTGATGAGATAAGCAATATACCTGGCTGATTAAAGGGACTTTGAAAAGAGTATGGGGGCTGTGAATGAGAATTGGGAGAGGGCATGGCATTTAGAGATCAGAAATGAGACTATGAGATGGTCATATCTGCAAGAAGTCATAGAGAACATTTAATCTAACTCTCTTCATTTATAGATGGGGGAAACCAAGGCACAGAGAGGTTAAGTAACTTGCCCAAGATAAAACAGAGTTAGTGATAAAGTCAAAACTAGAATCCATGCTATCCCAATTATTGGACCCATTCTCTCATTCCACTAAAATAGTATTTTTTGAAACTGAGGTCTCCTCACTAGTGGAGTGAGGGGAGTATCTACAGATACATATTCTTAGGAGGTCCTAGAGCTCTTTATACATTTTTTAAATAACTTCTTTTACAGATTGTAAAATACACTCATTTCATGTGATGCCAAATTCTTCAGTTACACCTCTTAGTACATTAGGTATTCAATACTTGATTGATAAATTCCAAACCAGAAAAAAAGTATTTTCAAAGGCCTTCAAGAAAGTACCCTACCCAAATGTAAATGCCCAGAAGAAGCTCAGTGCCTTTGTTTTACTTTGAGAAGAGATTCTAGGAAAGATGGCATCGTTCTTTGAATCATGTCCTTGTACAAAACTAAAGGCTGTTATTAAAAGACAATATCCCTCTTTCTTACCTTCTTTTCTCAACTAAATGATCAGTTTTTCATAATGGGCTCTTTAGACCTGATTCAGTTCTGGGTATTTGAAAGTTCTAGTGTAATTAATTCCTTGAGTTGTACATAGGAGCACAACCCTTGGTCTATGAAGGAGCCCAGCGTTAACTCAGTCTCTTCCACTTCCTGATGGGTTGTTTTGGGGCAAGTCACTGTGCATTTCTGGGCTTCACTTTCCCCATATGTAGAATGGAAAGCAATATCGGCCCATCTTACAAAGATACTATTAGGATTAAAAAGGTTACTATTTGAAATAAATTTACACATTTTAAAGGGCTATGCAAACGAGAGACATTATTTTCTTGTTACCACAACACGAAAAAATATTTTTCTTAAAGTGGTAACTTAGGCGTATCATTGAATAAACATTTATATACGTGTGTGTCTAAAAAGATTGAGAGGCAATATGCCAAACTGCTAACATTAGTTATTTCTGGGTGGTGGGATTATGATTATTTTGTTTTAAAATTTTCTGCATTTTCTGCAATAGTACCATGTGCTCGTATAATTTGAAAAGTTATTTTAAATAAAATAAAGGCTCTTTGCAACAACTGTTTGCTAAAATATAGCTACTGAATTTGGAGGACTCTTTGAAGGCAATATGTCAAAAGCAAGACATCCATAGTTGGTAAAACTAAAATTCTCCCTAGATTATGAAGGTAGAAGTGTTTAACTACACTTTTCCAAAGAGCGGTAAAGTGAGTGAGAATAATGGGTTTCCATTTTTCTAAAGAATTCTCTTCCATCTTTCTTTTTTCTTTTTCTTTTTGCCCCTGAAGTGTTTCTATTAGAGATCAGTATCACTAGTCCTCTGAGTACAAAGAGGTGAGACAAGGTGGACAACCTCAGACGAGAAGTTTAATGTTAGTATGGCATCAAGGCGACCACAAACTCCTGACCTGGTTATTATCTGCCCCGCTCCTCTTTCCCCAAGAGCAACCAGCATTAACATGGTGTATCTTGAGATGTTCAGAAGGTGTTCATAAACCTATTTCCAGCTCAATTTATTTATTGAGAATCCTGATCAACAGCCTTCTTTTGCCAGCTGTGTCTCAACCTGAATATCATTTTTCCTGTAATAATTTCTCATTATTCCCTTTCATTATCCCTCCTGATTGGTGTTTCAGAGATGAAGGGATTAAAAAAAGTGACCATATACTTTAAGAGAGAGAGTATTATTGAAAACTACGCTAGGACAAGAGGCATGAACTGGGACTGTCCTAGGCAGATAGACACATGCAATCACTTTAAGATTAGTGAGGTGAGGAGATTTAGAGAGGAGGGTACCTTTGGCTCTGGCCCCTAGAAACTAGGTCAGTGCTGCCACAGATAGTTTCTTGTCTTTCTCCTCTAATGCTTCCAATTAGAAGCATTCTATCAGAAGATTCCAGTTAGTTCATTAATCCAGGAATCTTTTAATGCTATTTTATTGGAAATGCATAATGAGATTGTGGTGGAGTGAATTTTCTGTTTGGTTTTCCTTTCTTCTTTTTTAAATGTTAAATGTTCACACGGGACAGTTCTTTTGCAAAGGAGGGAGGGAATTGCAATGTTTTTGCCCCAGGCTCTCTTGCACCCAGAACTGTGGCATCTGGCCACTTTTCAAGCAACCAGGTGTGAGGCAAGTAATGACCATTTGGCTTACAAGCCTCATTTTAATATCTTTCAACATCAGTAACAATAACAGCCAATAATAGAAGAGATGTCACAAGATGGTGCCTGGTTAATTACCAAATCAATGGGAAAATGACTGCATTTCGGTGGGGGGGGTGGTGAGTGGGAGGAGATTCTGAGCCTTTCACAATGGGATGGCCAGAAAAGGCATCATGGAAGAAATGGGATTTCAGCTGGAGACTGCAGAGAAAGCAAGAAGGATATAGATACTCCAAGAGTACTCCTAAGAGCCAGCCACCATGTATCCTTGGCACTTCCACAGAGCTCAAAAGAGCCTCAGAAACTATTTATTGTGTGGATAAAAATTATAGCCTGACTGACCAATGAACCGAATGGCTAGTGAATGAATGAGCACAGGGATAGGAAGTATGGAGCACTCTGGGCAAGGGCAAGGAGCAAAAGCATGTTTGGGGGATGGAGAGTGAGTGCAAACAAGTCATTGTGCTTTAAGGTAGTCCAGTGAGTGGTTTATCCAAGGTTACATAGAGGACATTGTGGGAGCTAGAATACAGGCCTCCTGACTTTCAGGGAGGTAGACAAGTGTAAATGGAAAGAATGTTAGCTTTAAAATGAGATAAACCTAAGCTGAAGTCCAACATCACTATATACCAGGTATGTAACTCTGGACAAGTTGTTTAACTTCCTGAAGTTTTCATTTCCCCATTTGTAAAACAGGATCACTGTGAAGTTAAAAGGAAAAATGTATGTAAAGAACTTGCAAGTGCTTGGCACATAGAAAGTTTTCAATAAAGATGAGTTCCCTTCTCTGCAGACCACATTTCAAATGTGCATTTTACTTTATTAAAAGATGCACTTTGGGGAAGTGGATGTGGCTTAAGCGATTGGGCTCCCAACTACCATACAGGAGGTCCAGGGTTTGATTCCCAGGGCCTCCTGGTGAAGGCGAGCTGGCCTGCGTGGAGAGCTGGCCCAGAGGTTATGCTTTTGCACGTCTCAGCAGAATCCCATGACTGCCACAGTAAACAGTGCCTCAAATAGCAGGGCTCCTGAGGGCTCTAGAGACATCCAGACACTATAAGGACAGACAGTTCAGGAATTCAGCACCCTGTCAGTGGGCCTTTGGAGTTTATGTTCCCCAGTGTAACAGTCAGACTCATTTGTAGTTTCCCTACACATGGCTCTTCTGTGACTTTCATTTGAACATATAATTAGCAATATACTTGATAAGTACATGTCCCGGACTTAAATCTTTGGTCTGTCCATGTGCCAGTTGAGCCCTGAATCTCAGCAGAGTTGCAACACCTACTCTCCAATTCATTGGACTCACCCAGGACAACTAACAAGGAGATGATGATGGACAACACTCATCCCAAGGAGCAGAGAGTGTCTGTAACTACAAGCAAGATAGTTCCATCTATCTGCCCCATGGGATCTAACTCCCCTCTTGATTAGAAGCAGAATGGGCATCACCATTCCAAAATCCTCTAGACTGGGTAATGAACAATGGTCTAAAATAGGCTTATTATTATTCCACTATAGACTTATTATTATCCTAGTAATGCAAGAAATTTTATCATTGCTATAAAAGCAGTGGCCACCAGAAGTTCTGCAGGGAGGGAGAGGGAAGAATAGGTATAATATGGGGGCATTCTTTGGGACACTGAAATTGTCCTGCATGACACTGCAATGACAGATACATGCCATTATATATTTTGTCTTAACTTACAAAATCGTGTGGGACAGAGGTAAACTATAATGTATATTATAATCCACGGTCAGTAGCAATGTTTCAATATGTATTCATCAATTGTAACAAATGTACCAAACTAATGAAGGATGTTGTTAATGTGGGGAAAACACCCTATTATTTTTTATGTAACACTTATGTAATCCTAAACTTCTTTAAAAATAAAAAAAAAATTTTTAAGTATAACAATATTTAAAATTCTTAATGAACTGAAAGTTTCTCACACACACCTTTAGAAGAAATGGACAAATGCTAAGAGTGAAAAAAAAAAGCAGTTAAAAAGTGATTTATTTTGAAAAGCAGCTTCCAGAGCATTTCCTGAGATAATCTTCAACATTTTCTTTATCTGCACTGAAATGTTATTTTCTATTCAGAATGAAACTAAGACACGATAAGTTCCTGACTCATCAATTCAGGATGATTTAAATTCAATTTAAATTTTATTACCATACTCTACTCACCAAGGCAGAAAAATGGCTTACTATGCTTAAGAAAGATTTTACACAACCAGAAATCAAAACGGCTTTCTGGCTCACTGAGTTAACCAGAAATTCAATATAACCTAAAACAATGTACACATTGTACATTCCAGTTCACCAACATTTCACATGACTAGATTGTGGCAAATTGAGAGAAATGTTTAATTTGACAATCACAAGCATAACACCATCTCAGGCAGACACTGAGTGGAGTCAACCACGTAAAATTATCTTTTTTACTACATGGGAAAATAGTATAATGAATTAAAAAGTAAAAGAAGATGGGCAGTTTATTTACACATCTAAAACTGCTAATGTATTCATGATCTAACAGAGATTAAAATATACAACACTGTTTTCAGAGGAAAAACCTGTTCTATACCCAAGGATCTCAAGAACTAGCAGTAATAAGTGTACGATGAATTGTCTCATCTATCTGCTTGTTCTGGAATTACTGAAGTCCCCATAACTGGTTTACACCTATCAAGCAGTTCCATACTCCAATTCTATGGCTCTAGTTAATTACTATTTATCTTTACTCCTGAATGGTAAAGGGTGTGAGGATAACTGAAAAAACAAGGTGATTTACAACTCAAAATATTCCTTTTTACCCCCTTCTGGCAGAGAAGGGCATGGAGCATTAAATCATTGTCAGAATCCAGGAGAGAAAATTTAGTTTGACACAGACGGCTTCTCAGAGCAGAGTTTAATACTACTTATCCCAATTTCACTTACTGTGTACGATTTGCAAAGGGTGGACAGAGCTTTGCCAGTGCCATTTAGGCACTGAAGAATCATTATTTACTCAGTTGATTTCCTTGGTTTCTTTACTTGTTGATAACAAAGGATATTCATAAATTCCAATTTGAAAAGTACTTCTGATAGAAGCAAGTAAAAAACTGTGGAATTTTAACACCTCTTTTATGACAATGAATTTCAAAGTTCAAAGGAATTTCCCAAATCTAACCCAGGTGTTAGAATGACAACTGTCATTCTTACCCCCTGGTGTTGGAGGAGGGATTACTCTACAGGCTTTGGGTCTGGTGTCTTTCTCAACAGTGTCGAAAAGCACTCCTGCCAGGTGTCATCTTGAATTACCTCCTGCTGTCTTCACCGCATTTTGGCTGGGCTCCTCACTCCCTTAAAAAAATCTTGCCAAGTAAGTAGAGAATGAGACAGTATCTTTACTTTCTTTCAGGCTGCTTGGCATCAAACTCCTCATGGAGAAAAGAAACATATCTATCTACTAATAATACGTGCTCTTATTCTTCAGGCTCCTCTTTACTAGAACAAACGCCCAGTGGTCATGAGCTCAAAAAAAAAATTATTCAAATATATAGTAAATTCTTATTTCCTGACTAAGGCCTTATCTATGAAGATTCCACTCAGACTGCTGACTGTGTAGTGGTTTTTGTTTGTTTCTTTTTTTTTAAAACATAAGTGGTGACTCTACTCACTGTCAGGCAAATAAAACTACTAAAATAAAATTACTGGGAAGCAGATTTGGCCGAATGGATAGAGCGTCTGCCTACCACATAGGAGGTCCAAGGTTCAAACCTCATGACCTGTGTGATGAGCTGGCCCATGAGCAGTGCTGATGCGCGCAAGGAGTGCCGTGCCACGCAGGGGTGTCCCCCATGTAGGGGAGCCCCACGCGCAAGGAGTGCGCCCTGTAAGGAGAGCCACCCAGTGCAAAAAAAGTGCAGCCTGCCCAGGAATGGCGCTACACACACAGAGAGCTGACACAAGATGACGCAACAAAAAGAGACACAGATTCCCGCAGAAGAACACACAGCAAATAGACACGGAGAACAGACAACTGGGGGTGGGAAGGGGAGAGAAATAAATAAATAAATAAATCTTTTAAAAAATTTAAAAATTTAAAAAATTAAAAAATAAAATTAGCAGCAATCCAAAGAGGAAGAAGCAGACTGGGTATAACATCCAGTTTCCTTCTCTTTTTACCACTTGACTTTTCATTCTACCTCTCATATATTGAGGTACATGAGAGTCCCTTTTCAATAGAACTTCCATATACATATATAATAGCAAATTTATTGTTCTGGTTAAATAACAATATCAGAGTGCATATTTGGGGGGAAGCAGACTTGGCCCAGTGGATAGGGCATCCGTCTACCACATGGGAGGTCCGCGGTTCAAACCCCGGACCTCCTTGACCCGTGTGGAGCTGGCCCATGTGCAGCTGGCCCATGTGCAGTGCTGATGTGTGCAAGGAGTGCCGTGCCATGCAGGGGTGTCCCCCGCGTAGGGGAGCCCCACGCGCAAGGAGCGCGCCCCGTAAGGAGAGCCGCCCAGCGCGAAAGAAAATGCAGCCTGCCCAAGAATGGTGCCACACACACAGAGAGCTGACACAGCAAGATGTCGCAATAACAACAAAAGAAAAACAGATCACCGTGCTGCTGACAACAATAGAAGTGGACAAAAGAAGAACACCCAGCAAATGGGAAGAAGGGGAGAAAAATAAATAAAATGAATCTTTAAAAAAAAAAAGAGAGAGAGTGCATATTTTGGAAAAATACATACATAAAATTGATCAACTTTGATGGGAGAAAAAATCATTAACAGTTTTCAAGCTCATATTTTCACAGGATCTCTGATTCTAGAAGCTATACTATCTTGACTCAAAATCCAGGATAACTTAGAGTTCCAACCACTGGACATCCAATATTTTGGATAATTGGTTGTCCTCGCCAATATTTTAGTTTCTGCACAAGAATCAAACAGCCATTTATTAACATTCCCATTGTTATGCATCCCATGTAAACAATTACTCAATCTCTATACCTCAGGGGAAGGGAAAACCCATGCTAAATGTGTAAGCCTACAGCTTGGTAATGGGAAATGATATAAAGACAAATTCAAATCACCAGATCACAGATGATAAAATCTGTTAATAGTGAAATATACAATCAGAAGAGAAGGATCAGTGACCTCAAAAATAGCACTGAGTAAAATTGATAATATTCTGGAAAGTATTTTACATTATAGAAACATGTATTTGGACAAATATTATTGCAGTTAATTTTCTCATTTAAGAACAGTACGCAGACATGTCTCTGTTGATTTTTTTTTTACACCTGTAATTTTTCCTCCCTTTGAAGCATTAAGGTTACAAACTGGCTTGCTAGTGAGTGGTCTGTAGAAAGTTTATTTTGTATCACTGGCCTGCAGTAAATTTAAACCTGTTTCCTCTAGTTCACGGCTCGTTTGGCAAAATACTTCTAACTAAAGGGCAATAAACTATACTGTCATACTTTAGGGTTTTTACAACATGATCTGCCATAATTGGGGAACGGGGAGTTAGCAAGAACCCATAAGGAAGTAAAAGGTGGATAGTGACATTATGTAATCTTTAGCTAGTCTGAGGACAACAAAATCATGTGTTTAAAATGGGAAGAAATACTAAATTTGAGATGACTTTTGGTGGCTTTCTTTTTTTCCAGCACCAGCACCACTAAATTTGTTCAGAAACAGATTTCTGTTTTTTTAAAAAAATCATTTTTCTTCCATAACATAAAACACAATTTCTTTTTATAAAGGAAATATTCTGGGTAAATTTTAAAATGCAAAGACAAAAAACTAGAGTGCTATTTAATTTTAAGTTACTTCAAACAGTATTTTTGAAAATCTGAAGATTTCCATTAAATGTCAATTTCCAAGTTTAAATTCCGTTTTTGAAAACATCAACATAGCAACCAAATGGGAAAAAAAACCTAATAAAATGATACAAAACTGTAAGTACATGAAAAATTATTATCTTAAAATCAATATATCACTGAATTGTCACGGACAGCCCTGAAAAGAGGGATCAGAGAGAAGAAAAAGAGTGGAAAATGTCATTGGTGACATTTATTTTGTTAATCCAACTCCCATTTACTTAAATATTTATTGAGCAGTTACTACGTGGCCAGCACTGTGCTAAATGCTGGGACACAGGGGAGAATAGGACAGAGTCCTTGCCTTCAAAAGAGTTCGCAGTCAGGAGCATCTTTAGACGTTTTGAGAGGTAATTTTTAACGGGGGGTAGGGGAAGGGCTACATGCAGAAATTTTGACTGTGGACTCGAGTTCTAAAAATTTCCTTTGTACGTCTTATGGCATTAGTTCTAATTTTAGTTATTCCTACCAGTTCCTTTGATATATAAATCTCTCTGCTTGCCATATCTGTTAACAGACCAAAGCGGTCCCATCCCATGATGCTTAGAAAGTTAATATTGGAAGGGTCCTTAAAGACGAATTACCTAACCTAAATTTACATGTGGGAAAACTGAAGCCTGAGGAGAGAAAGCGACTTAAGATCGTGTGGCTGCCATGTTGTCGTTACTTTATTTTAAATAATGAGATTTCTTCCAAATAAAATATAGCTTTGGGGGTATAACTCGTGCTTATATCAGTCTCTGCTTCTCTGATGCCGTCTTTCTCGTTTCTTCTTCCTCTTATCTCTGCTGACCAAGTCGCCACACTAACCTCGTTTTTCTTTCTTCTGAACTTAGTGGAAGAAGTCTCTTCTCACAAGGTCTGCCTCTTCTGAATGCTCATTCTGAGAGACCTCAGCCCTAGACTCTTTCCTCCTCCACTGATTTGCACTCTGCTGCCCTTTACTTGACTCACTGGCTTCAGGAGAGCTGTGCCATTCACTGCCCCAAAATGCCAGTGGTCTAGAACGACTCCCTCCATTCATTTACCATCTAACTGACCTCCGAACGCCCTGAAACCTCCATCTGTACCCCTATACTTAAGCTATAATTTTAAACAATGATTTACGTCTCGCATACAGTGATGACCTTGTTCATTCTGTCATTCTTTTCCTTTCACTGTTACTTCACAATACTTTAGTAAAACATATGTGGGCTTGGGAGTCAGACAGATCTCCATTTATATCCAGATTTCACCTTGAACTTGTAGGGTGACCGAAGGTAGGTTGTTTACCTGTTCTCAATGTCATTTTATTCATCTGCAAAATAAGGAACATCACAATTCCTACTTCAAAGAGTTAGTGAGGGAAGCGGATTTGGCTCAACTGATAGAGTGTCCGCCTACCATATGGGAGGTCCAGGGTTCAAACCCAGGGCCTCCTGACCCATGTGGTGAGCTGGTGCACGCGCAGTGCTGATATGTGCAAGGAATGCCAAGCCACACAGGGGTGCCCCCTGTGTTGGGGAGCCCCATGCGCAAGGAGTGTGCCCTGTAAGGAGAGAGGCCCCACACGCAACAAGTGCAGCCTGCCCAGGAGTGGCAATGCACACTCGGAGAGCCGACGCAGCAAGATGATGCAACAAAGAGGCACAGATTCCCAGTGCTGCTGACAAGAATATAAGCAGACACAGAAGAACACACAGCGAATGGACACAGAGAGCTGACAACGGGGGGTGGGGGTGGAAGGGTAGAGAAATAAATAAAAAATTAAAAAAAAAATAGAGTTATTGGGAGGACTAAATAAGATTATATAAAGTCATGAACACAACGCCGGGAATGCAAAAGACACTCTTTGGATGTTGTTTTCCTTTCCTCTTCTCAAAATTCTCCTTTGTTGCCAACGATACAACTCTTTCCATTCCCTCATCTCCCTCTACCTCTGATGGTTCTTAAGTCTTTGGTTTTCAACACATTCTCCAGTCTATACCCATGGCACCCAAACCAACATCTCTAGTTCTGACCTCTGATGACCCTGTGCCCTTCAGTCACGTCTTCACATCACTCTAGAGGATTTGTTCTTAGCTCTTCCACCTTCACTTCAAATACAACAAATTCAAAAGCAAGCTCACCTTTCTCCCCCCAAAATAGGGTCCTCCTCTTCCAGATTTCTTTTAACACTGCAATTACTAATTTAGATACCATCCCCAAGTTCATTTTGACTCTTCTTTTCCTTTGGACCCCTGTATTTTTAATCCAGTTACCAAATTTTACACATTTTTGGAAATTCCTCTTTCATTTGTTCCTTTGTTGTTGTTGTTAATCTTTACTCTCATAATTGCCCTCACACCCAGACAATGAAATGCACCTTTCTACCTCCAGCCTCATCCTCTTCCAGTTTAGAGCCCACCTGGGATCAATCTTCCTGAAACACAGCCTTTGTCATACTGTTCCCCATCCCCAAATTGTAAAGACCCCAAGGCCTCCTAGAGAAAGTCCAAGCTTCTCACTCTCTCCTTTGTGTCCTGCCAAATTTAGGCCTTTCTTCTTCTCACATGAACTATCCACTGACTTCAGAAAACAACTTACCCGAGGCTATTTTGAATTTTTTTGCCCGTATTGCATCTCGTGTTTAAAATTTAGAACTTACTCCTTCCCATGCAACCATAGCCTTCCTTTAAGGGCTCAGCTCTGTGCAACCATTTGATGAAACAACTACTGACTAGTCCACAGGTGTGCCTTCTCCTGTGAAGTTTTACTACATGTTTTCCTTCAAGTACGCATTGCCCAGTTCTGTCATTTAATTATTTCATGGGGTATGTGTAGGTATTGTCTTTGAGATGAGACTGCGGGCAAGAACTATGACATAATTCTCTTTTGTCTAAAGCAGTGCTGAACACAGTCATTCAATAAATACTTGTTTGATAAATAATATATGCAAGTAGTTATGTAAAAACATAACTATTCTAGTCCTTTACATGACATAGGGGCCCTCCTTCAAATGCTACAGGGGGCTAAAGACCACAGCCAGTTTGTGAGCTGAATATTCCTCATCACTGAGCCAGAGAGGTGAAAAGCGGCTGATAAGGTACCTCAGTATTTTTGCGGGTGCATTTCCAATAGCCGCACAAAAAGAAGCGTGCAAAGATTAAACGACGAAATTGGAAACACAGATATGGAAACTCTTTTCTTAAAAGAACTCAATACTGTAGCATGCTTCGCACCTCGAGTTGGTAAATTTTCAAATCATATTTACATAGTTGAGACTGCAAAGAATGCAACGTTTAATTAGGGGAAATAAAATATGTCAACAATTTCATTTTTATAGTTAATTACTTGCTTAATATTTGCTAGGACTTGTATTAAGCAGTAGAGACATCCAGAAGACAGTCCCCATCCTCAAGAAGCTCACTATATTCAACTAACTACAAAATCAACCAACAATGTCACAGGATATGATCATTGGTACATTACAGTCATAAAACCAATGCTGTGGGAAGGACACTGAACGGTCTGGTGTGTCTGAACCATAAAGATCTGTGGGAGCAAGTGAAGTCGGTAAGACCGCACTGTGTCTGATGCTCCTTGAAAAGAGGATGATGTGAACACGGTGGAAGATGAAATGGAAATGTTCAACTGTTCAGGCCAGGAGACAATGTGCAATAACTTAGGTGAGGTATATAGAAAACAGGATTAAAACATTATCAATGGAAATAACAGACTAGAAAAACAAATAAATGGGAGCAGCCATCAGCAGATTCATATACAGAAAGAACTTTTTTCCCCTAGCAGCACGTGGCACTGAGGAGCAGAAGTAAACAAAAATGTATTCTTCCTAGATTTGCATTTGCTGTTGCGACTGCTTTTATTCCCAAGTCTGGTGCATAAAATATTTATTCTACATACTGAGGATACAAAGTTGGCAAAAAATTTTTGTCATTTTCCATGTATCGTTCAGGGTGAAAGTTGAGTCACTCTTCCCCATTCTAGCCACTGCCCCTACCAGGTTGGCTATTCTTTAAAAGGATGTTGAACTTCAAGGAAGTTATTTCACTTTGTCAGAAACGGAGGTGCTGCATTTTTAAAAAGGATGATTCTTTCTAGAAAGCACATAGCCAACTTCTTCTGGTGTATGTGTGGTTGGGTACAGATGTGTGCCTCTGACATCTCACCCTTTTCCTGTTGGTGCTTAACACAAAATAAAAAAGCCAAACAGGAATTTAACACACAAAAAAGGAGCTTAATGCTTTTACTGAATAAAGATATTAGAGATATAGTGAAGAGCTGCAGAGATTCTTGGAACTCACATCAGACAGATAAACATTTAAGCATATTATATTTATTTCTTATTGTGTGGTAATATGTTATGTGGAGTTTGAACAGAAATAATTACTTGAAGAAATTTCTATTAAAATTTTTCAACAGTGGAGTGGGTGTAGCTCAGTGGTTTGCAAGTATGAGGTCCTGGGTTCAATCCTCAGTACCTCCTGGAAAAAAAAAAATCTGTTGACTGATAAAAATTTTCAACAAATGACTTGCTACAGATCAGGTCCCAGCAGGTAGGGTACTCGGGTATGTTCCTAAAATTTTTGTCTCACTTCATTTCATTTTTTTATTCAAACTTTATTTCAAATTCAAAAAGTAAAATAACAAAGAGAAACAAGTTATGGAAGTTCCTTAACAAGTTATGGAAGTATACTCCAAAAAAGGTCGGTCCAGGCACTTTTATCTCATCTAATCCTAAAAACAACCTCAATTTTTCCTCAAGTGTTCAAAAAGATCTCACATGTATGGTCAAGTGATTTTTGACAAGGCTGTCAAACCCACTTAGCTGGGGCAGAACAGGTGCTAGGAGAACTGGAGAGCCACGTCTAAAAGAAAAAAAAGAGGACCCTTATCTCACATGTTATACAAGAATGAACTCACAATGGATGAAGGACCTAAATATAAAAACTAGAACCATAAAATACCTAGAAGAAAATGTAGGGAAACATCTTTAAGATCTTGTAGTAGGCAGTAGTTTCTTGGACCTTACACCCAAAACACAAGCAACGAGAGAAAAAAATAGATAAATGGGACTGCCTCAAAAATAAACACTTTTGTATTTCAAATGATTTTGCTAAGAAGGTGAAAAGGCAGCCGACTCAATGGGAAAAAATGTTCAGAAACCACTTATCTGACAAAGGTTTGGTTTCCATGTTATATAAAGAGATCACACAATGATAAAACAATAAACAACCTAATTAAAAAATGGGCAAAAGACTTGAATAGACATTTTTCTGAAGAGGAAATACAAATGGTCAAAAGGCACATGAAAAGATGCTCAACATCATTAGCTATTATGGAAATGAAGATCAGACAACAATGAGATATTATAGAATGGCCATTATTTAAAAAACAGAAAACTACAAGTGCTAGAGAGGATGTGGAGAAATAGAAGGCTCCTTCACTGTTGGTGGGAGTGTAAAATGGTGCAGCCTCCGTGGAAGACAGTTTGGAAGTTCTTCAGGAAGCTAAATACAGAACTGCCGTGTGCTCCAGTGTATTCCTAGCAATCCCACACGAGGAATATACACAGAAGAACTGAAAGCAAGGACAAAACCAGATATTTGCACATCAATGTTAATAGCAACATTCTTCACAATTGCTAATAGACGGAATCAACCTAAGTGTCCCTCAACAGATGAATGGATAAACAAAGTGTGTTAAATTCATACGATGGGAGACTATTCACCTGAAAGAAGAGATCCGTGGGCGAAGCACATGACCGCATGGAAGAATCTGAGGACATTATGTTGAGTGAAATAAGTCAGATACAAAAGGACAAATATTGTATGGTCTCACTGATAAGAACTAAATGCAATGAGTACACTTACGGAGGGACTACGGAATGTAGGTTGAGAAGGCAGAGGTGATGCTGAAGTATGTAGAATGTTTAATAAGATCAATTGTAAATAGGTGGTAATGGACAGAGTTGATGATAGCACATTATAATGAGTGTACCAAACACTGTTAATTTATGGAAGTGTTTGGGGCTAAAATGAGTAGCCCAGGGAGACTGATGTTGAGCTGGAGTACAGCTGGAGGATAATACAGGGAATGTAGAACAATGATTTTGGTATAAATGAGAACTGTGGTTAATAATATAAATACAGGAATGTTCTACTACAAGGTATTAAGAATATGGTGATACATGGGAAAAACATAACTTATAGACTATAGTTAACAATAATACTGTAATATTTTGTAGCAAAAGCCAATAAGGTACTATATTAATGCTAAAGGTAAAAAAGAATATGAGGTTTAGTTTTATGAGATATGAATATGATTAAGCATTTTTTCCTCTCTGTCATTTTCTTCACTAACAAAGAGACCCTGATTATGTCATTTAACCAAACTGTGTTTATCTGAGTATTTCCTAAAATTTTTTAGTTACTAAAAACATATGATCACCATTAAGGAAATAAATATCAGTAGGTCAAAAGACAAAAACCTCATTATGCTTGGCTTAATGTGTAATAAAAAATAGAGACTCAGGAATGAAGATGCACATTTCTCTGAAGCAAAGAAACTAAATATCCATGGTGCATTTCCAATAACATAACTAAATATCCATGGTGCATTTCCAATAACATAACCTCAAAAAAGGTTACTATGTATGAGGAAATATTCATTCCTGACTGTAAAATGAACTCTCTCCGAATTTAACGGAACAGGGCTGCTTCCATTAAAATCACAGCCTTTTAAAAAATGACTAAGATTTAGCCAGGGATTGCAGCATCATCGATTAGGGTGTCCTGTCACTTGGATGGGATGAGATAAACCCAAACCATTTATTCCTCTCTCTTTGGATTTCTTCATTTGGAAAAGATAAAAACGTAAAGGCAATGATTATAATAAGAACTTAAAGAGGGAAACGGACTTTGGCCCAGTGGTTAGGGCGTCCGTCTACCATATGGGAGGTCCGCGGTTCAAACCCCGGGCCTCCTTGACCCGTGTGGAGCTGGCCATGCGCAGTGCTGATGCGCGCAAGGAGTGCCGTGCCACGCAAGGGTGTCCCCCGCGTGGGGGAGCCCCACGCGCAAGGAGTGCGCCCGTGAGGAAAGCCGCCCAGCGTGAAAAGAAAGAGCAGCCT
Organism: Dasypus novemcinctus; assembly: GCF_030445035.2. Classification (NCBI taxonomy): domain Eukaryota; kingdom Metazoa; phylum Chordata; class Mammalia; order Cingulata; family Dasypodidae; genus Dasypus; species Dasypus novemcinctus. Next base: position 50,612,139 of record NC_080698.1, on the reverse strand, counting down.
GCCCAGGAATGGCGCCGCCCACACTTCCCGTGCCGCTGACGACAACAGAAGCGGACAAAGAAACAAGCCGCAGCAAATAGACACCAAGAACAGACAACCAGGGGAGGGGGGGAAATTAAATAAAAATAAATAAATCTTTAAAAAAAAAAAAAAAAGAACTTAAAGATATATAATGCTGTAAATAAACTTCTAAGCCCTTCACAGAGTTTATGAGTACCTGAGGTCTAGAGTTTTTAAGAGACTGCCAATTAACGGAAGAGAAGAGACCAGAATCCAGGGATCCTGTCTCCCGAAGCAGTGAATTTCTCTTAGAGTTCATCCAAAGTATAACTGGAGAGCAGTGTGGGGAAAAGGAGAACACTAAACATCTTTATAGTAATAGGAAAGATCATTTTCATTATTTGTATGTGATTACTATAATATTTTCTGAATAATGTATCTTGTATTTTCAGTGTAAGTAACAAAAAAAAAAGGTTTTGTGGTTTACTAGTCGTGCTAGATTGCTCTGGATGCTCATAATAGAATGTTAAAAAAAAAAAAAAAGAGGTCTTCTCAGTTGTATCTATACTCCAGAGGTTACTTCTGAATACAAATGTGCTCTCAATTTTATGACACTCTCTGGAAAAAGTTCAATAGCACATTGTTAATAGTCTACTCATACAAAATGATTTTAAAGCTCCATGGGAATTTAGATTTGCACAAGTCATTAGGATGTGACCTTTCCCTTAGATTTCTTATTTTAGGATCGACTTAACGTGGTATTTCCCAGTGGGAGTTGCTGTACTTCCTTTACAGATAAGAAAAATAGCAATCACAAATTATAATGAGTAAACTTAGGGAAGCATATATTACTGTGATGCAGACGACACTCCAGTCTTAAAAGATCACACTACATATTCCTTGAGTTTGAGAGGAAAGCCATGTGGCTTGCTAACAAAAGAAAAGAAAAGTCAGGCCATTACAGTATTTCCCTGAAATTTAGAACTAATTGTTTCTTGTCTCAAGCTACCAAGTCTTATGACTGTTAATTATTATTAACGATGTTTACGTCACTAAGTTTCCTATGTCCTGTCCACTGGGAATATAAAAGGTTGAAAATATTATACTTTTAATAGTTTAAATTATTTCAGATCACAAGGGCTGGACTGAAGAACAGGGAGTTCATACACTTAAAAAACAACAACCAATTAGAAAAACATGAGAGATGAAAGTTGCTTCATTTTATGTTCTGTGAAATAAAAGCAGCTTCTAATTATTGAGCTATATGTTGCTTTGGTAGAATTTTATACACATAGTCTGTAACATCTACTTATTGGAAGTATGCAGTGAATTAAGTAAGCTATACCTGAAGCTCATTATTGGAATTTTTTTTAAGAAGGCAAACCAAATTGGGGGAAAGGAGATGAAAAAGATATGTACCTTTTTCCCTAACTAGTTTACTTTTATTTTCCTCCCTCCTCCTCCCTACACCCTGCTGTTTTTGCAGTGTCCATCCTTTGTATGATCTTCTGTATCTGTTTCTCCTTTTTTGTCTTCTTCTCTCATTTTTTTCTCCTCTAGGATTCCCAGGGATTCAATTCTGAGGACCTCTGACGTGGAGAGAGGTTCCACTAGTTTACTTTTATATAAGGTCATCTCAGTTAAACTGAAGCGAACAATCAGAGAAACTAATAGGTATGAGACAGAGATCTTGTTCCAGTAGGCTGATGTTTTCCTAAGAAAAGAATAAAGGGAGAAATTTGCCCTGGTGTGTTTTCTTCATGTCTAACCTAGTGCCTCCTGTAGCTCTCTGTAAAAACAGATCCCCAACCCCCGTTTCTTTTTTAAGGTACCTGGGCCAGAGATCGAACCCGGGACCTCGTACGTGGGAAGGTGGCACTCAACCACTGAGCCGCATCGGCTTCCCTGAGTTGGATTTTTCGTTTTTTGTTTTTTTTTTTCAGGAGGTCCCAGGAACTGAACCTGGACCTCCCGTGTGGCACTCAATCACACCCACTCCCTAAAGATCCCTAATTAATAATTTTATATTGTGCTAGTTAATGAAGACATTAAAATTAAGAAAGCATAAAAAGTGATTTTTCTTGTTTTTTGTGTGAATCAAAGTGTGGGATATTAATTAAAAATAAGAGGTGGCAAGAAGCAATTTTTCATATCTCCTCTTGTCACAGTTATTTCGTACAGGTTTTTATTAACATTACTAGTTAGGAACACTGCATTTACATTATTACTCAAGAATCTCAAATAGCCTCTCTCCCATCAGGAATTCTACAGTTTAAAAAACTATTTATTCATGGTCTCCATACTACACAAGTTCAGTACTCTTTCAGATATAGCTTTTAGGAAGTAACCCTCTACATTTTAAAGTTGTGACACTAGATTTTAGTAAAAACAGTAGCCACTGTGATTGGTTTATAATTTTCTCCAGAAAATATTATATAGTTTCTACAATTAGGTTTTTACAACATCATTTTTGAGTGGGAAGAAAACTAGGAAATCATTTATCATCTTACCTTAATGTTATAGACAAGTACATTGAAGGCCCGAGACAACAACACACTTACTTTCTCGAATACTATATAGACATAGAAAATACGTGTGACTGTGTATTAAGAATTAGAAGACATCATGTAGAAATTAAAATAGTTTGAGTAAGGTTTTAAGATTCTAAGTAATATTTTTCTTTAAACGAGTTTATTGTTGTTACTACATTGTCTTAATATACTGCACTGCAGTCAAAGCTATAATCTCCATTTCATATCATTATCTATAACTTTTTTGTGTTTTTTTTCATGAGGTACCAGGGATTGAACCAGGGACCTTGTACATGGGAAGCAGGTGCTCAACCACTGAGCTAAACCCACTCCCCTATCTATAACTTCTTTCAGAAGGAAAGAAAAATACCCATAATCTTTTTTCTACTTTTTTTGTTTTAAAGATTTATTTTATTTATTTCTCTCCCCTTCCCCTGGTGTCTGTTCTCTATGTCCATTCACTGTGTGTTTTCTGCATCTGCTTGCATTATCCTGCAGCACTGGGAAACTGCGTCTCTTTTTTGTTGCATCATCTTGTTGCGTCAGCTCTTCGTGTGTGAGGTGCCACTCCTGGGCAGGCTGTGCTTCTTTCATTCAGGGGGCTCTCCTTGCAGGGTGCACTCCTTGCATGTGGGGCACCCCTATGTGGGGGTGCCCCTGCGTGGCAGGGCACTCCTTGAGTGCAGCAGCACTGCGTATGGGCCAGCTCACCACACGAGTCAGGAAGCCCTGGGGATCGAACCCTGGACCCTCCATATGGTAGGCGGATGCTCTATCAGTTGAGTCATGTCTGCTTCTACCTACTTATTTTATTTTTAAAGATTTTTCTTTCCCCTCCTCCCCTCCCCCTGTTGTTTGCTCTCTGTGTCCATTCGCTGTGTGTTCTTCTGTGACTGCTTCTATTCTTATCAGTGGCACCGGGAATCCGTGTTTCTTTTTATTGCATCATCTTGTTGTGTCAGCTCTCCGTGTGTGTGGCACCATTCCTGGGCAGGCTGCACTTTCTTTCATGCTGGGCGGCTCTCCTTATGGGGCGCACTCCTTGCGCGTGGGGCTCCCCTACACGGGGGACACTCCTGCATGGCAGGGCACTCCTTGAACACATCAGCACTGTGCATGGGCCAGCTCCACACGGGTCAAGGAGGCCCGGGGTTTGAACCGCGGACCTCCCATACACCCTAATCATTGGGCCAAGTCCGCTTCCCTCCCTATTTATTTTAATACATTTTGTATCTTAAATTTTCTTACCATTGTCCGTGATTACACCCATATTCTAAAATCATTATTCCTCCTCAAATACTTGAAGCACAATTTTGAAATTTTGATTGAAATAAATATTTTTAAAATTTGATTTGTATCCATCTACTAGAAACCCTACTTTGTTATACCTGCATTTTCAAAAGTAGGCATTCTTCTCTAACAACCAGCAATATGCAACTTAAAGACGATTAGGGGCCTGGTAGCACAGTTGAATATTTTATTCAAAGTTGGCACAGCCTCAGGAAACAATCCGCAACTTCTTTGCTCTTAGGTAGCGTTGGGAGGTTTTCTTGTATATAAAAAAACAGGGTCCACATGGAAAGGATTCATGAGGCTCCTCACGCTCCACCCTCCTACCCCCCACTATCATACACACAAAGTCACAACTAAATGGTAATTAAATGAACAGAAATCATATAAAAACATCTCCAAACCATTTGATGTTTTTGGTATACTTTGTATACTTGCTACAATACATCCTCAGAGCAGTTTTACATTCATAAAAACTAATAATGCAAGAACGATAAGGTTGCTCAAAATCTTTCACATAGGAAGTCCTCTACTGGCAATTTATCTGGAGAAAATAATTTCTTAAAAGAGTGAAATAAGTGCATGAAGATATTCACTTGTATGTAAAACAGTCTTACATGAGAACAGTAATTGTATAATAATAAAAAACTGGGAGCCACCTAAAAACTGGTTTAGTAATTTACTAAGGTGAACTATTCTGTTGCCATTTATGACAAATACGGATGCCAGGTAGAAACAAAGAAAAACATGGATGATCTAACAGCGGAAGAAGCAAAGTACAAAAATGCTGCAAGTACTGTAACTGTAAGTGAAAAAAAACCATAAAGCTTAACAGGAACTAGAAGAAATAGGCAGAAGAAAACTAAGAATAGTAGTTTTTATATTATAAAGAGGATTAAGTATGCTATTTTTAATCTGGAAAATATTTCCACAGCTTTTCGGTAATAAAAAATGTTTTAAAATGAATTGACACAAGATAAAACAAATCCAATGGCCAAAATCTCAAGGGTAAAAGCAATTTATTCTAGTTCCTTATCTTATTTCTAAATGTACTGCTGACCTGCCTTTAAGGTTTTAAAAATAAACATAGCTTATGCTCCAATTCTGAAGCCTTGAATTTATACACAGCCGTATAGCTGGGCACTGGGAGTTTATTTACAGAGGGCAGGACTGAACTTTGCATGTGAACACATACAGAAGATGATAACAATCTTTGTGTCCTATTAGTAATTTACAGAATTGTGATTTACTCCACCCAGCACACCTATAATTGAATTCCTCACTCATAAAATCATGGGGACCAAACAAGTTCAGATATCTTTTATCTAAAAACCCTTTTTCTCCCTTACCATCAGTTAACATATTTCTTATGGGGTTTTTCTTCTTTTTATGGATTCATTTGTCTTGGTTATAAATTAACTCAAGAACTCTCTCTCTGCTACCCCAGCTTTACTGTTTCCTGTGTACCAGGGTTTTTGTGTATTTTTTTGCACAAGTTATAATACAGGGGGCATTTAAGCTGCCAGTTTATAAATGATGTCCCAGGAATCATCTCTAGATTAAAAAAAAAAACCCTAAGGATAAACGCACCCAAGCAGAGATTCTGGGCACTCTGGCAGAGGTGGAACATACCTGACAAAGACTTCTGTTAATTCTTGTTTCAACAAAAGTATGTGTACTAGTACAGTTTATTAAATTGGTTGAACATATAAGACACTTGCCAACAACAAAAAAAAACCTTCAGGGTCAAATTCCAAATACTTAACCTTTCATTTTCCATGCCAAGACACTTGAATTCAGACCAAACCCATTTTCAGATGCTGAAGTACATACTTGCCCCTTACTTTGTCTTTCTAGAGTCCAATCTTTCTATTTTAAATGGTTTTAGTTTTTCTAAAACTAAACTGATTTCCTAGGCAAACTGAAAGGAAACTTAATACATTTCCCTTAAGAATTAAAGTTCCGTTGGCCCTTCTAGTAGTCACTGAATTCCTGGACATTTGTATCACAAAACTAAGATGGTCTTCTCTCATCTCACTTTTCAGACATTAAGATTGTTAATTCTAAGTTCTTGTTCAAATGTTGTCTTGGGTAATGAAGACTGATGGACCATGAGATTGTTAATGAGATTGAAGGACTTTCACAGGTCTGATTTGAATATTTAAGTCAGACCCGACTGTCACCAACTAAAAATTTTGCTAGGAGAGGTTCCAGAGGAGGCAGAAGTCCTTCAAGGTTTTCCCATTCATAGGTCGTCGAGGGGGCTGGAAGGGGCAGAAGTATCAAGTAGTGACCAAACTTGTGGAAGGAGAGATGGGAGTAGGAGGAGTAAAAAACACAGCTCAAGAAACAAGCCCGATTCAAAGAATGCCCCTGCCTCTTTCTGTTCTTCTCAGATGTGTAAACAAACAGGAACAGTTTATTCACTAACTGTTCAAATCAGTGAAAATCTAATGAGAATAATTATTTAATGGCCCCCAAATGTCTTTTAAAAAAGGATTTATGGTGAAGTAACTTCAAGCTTAAGGAAGAATTACAATGATAGGAGAGAGAGCTCCAATGTACTCTTCCCCCAGCCTCCCTTACTGCCACCACCCCACGATCACAGTATGGAACACTGGTACACGACTTTGTCGACATTGCACCAGTTTTTCCACTAATGTCCTGATTTCCCAAGTTCCAGGAGCCAGTCTAGGATCCGGCATTGCATTTAGTTCGCACGTCACCCTGGTTGTCTCAGTTTCCTCCAAAGCCTCAGTCTTTACTTGTCTTTCATGCCCCTGACACTTTCGAAGAGTGCTGGTCAGGTATTTGTAACTCGTCTCTCTATTTAGGTTGTCTGACATTTTCGTATGACTAGACTGAGGTGGTAGATTTTGGGGAAGAAAAACACAGACATGATGAGGCCTTTATAGACTATCAGATCAGGAAATACATGAGGCCAATATCCTAGCTTCCTTGGTTAACACGGTGTCTGCCATGATTCTCCACTGTAAAATTACCATTTTCCCTTTGGAATTAATAAGTATTTGGGGTGTTTATAAATACCCTGTTTCTCACACTTTTTGCCCTCCAATTTTTTTTCAGGTACTGGGGCTGGGGAAAGAACCCGGAAACTCGTACGTGGGAAGCTAGCACTCAACCACTGAGCTATACTAGTTCCCCTGAGTTGATTTTTTTCATTTGTTTGTTGTTTGTTTTTGTTTTTTAGGAGGCACCAGGGCTTGAACCTGGGACCTCATACATGGGAAGCAGGCACTCAACCACTTGAGCTACGTTTGCTCCCCTTGCCCTCCAATTTTAATACATTCACTGGTGGATCTTACCTGCAGCAATTAGTGCTGTGCGGTTTTAATGGTGATTTTTTATTTCCCCCATTCCTTTTATGTTCATTAATTGAAAATCTTCTGTAAGGAAAGTTCTCCCTCTCCCCCACTTTATTTATTTATGTCATTACAGATTCATAGATACTTATTTTATTTATTCGGTTATAATCCAATGCTCTAGTTATTTATTTTATTGCTCAGATTGTTCCAGCTTTGGCTACTAGAAGCTCCTTGAGGTTGACTCTTGAGCCTTTTCAACATGCCCCAATCTTTCTTTCAAGTTCATCCTTACTTTCTGGCACCACAACATGCTCCAGACACATCTTATACTTTCTCTGCCCCCGCCTTGCAATCCATCACTTCTCCAAGGAGCTCCAGTTCATTTAAATGGAAAAAGGTGTTGGAAACCATGATCTGGTTTGCTACTGGGGTATCACTGCTTAGTCTAGGTCCTCTCAGCAGACGGAGTTAAGAACATATTTGTATGTGTACTAACCCATTCACATATTAATTTCTGTATCTACCTACCTGACCATTGCTTTTTTCAATGCTACAGAGTCCATTTATCTGCAAATTTCAGGAAAATGAGCCATCCTATGACTTCCAAGAATTAATGAAATTAGGTTTTATGTAATTTTAGGACTACTAAGAATGACTTAATAACATTCCCTCCCCCACACTCCCGCACCCCACCAACACACACACATTTGAAGACCCAGAACTGCCTGAGAATCTTAGGATCGGGCCCCAGAGGAATAAATCACAAATAGTGGACTATCCAGAACTTTGCCTGACCCTGAAATCTCTTCACAATCTTGTCTTCTACCAATAAGCACAATCTCATGAAGGAAGTAATCCCAATATAGAGCACTAGCTAAACCCAGCTGTTCTCCCTCCCAGATTGGGGCATATCTGGCATCTGAGACTACTTTTCCCTTTGTCACCAGACATCACAGCTGCATGGCCTATAGGGAGCCAAGCAAGATATCTTAATTTTTATCTCAGTTTAATTACAAATATCAGAGACTTAGTAAAATGTACTTAAAATTGCTACCTGGGTAGAAAAATAAGAGGAAAGAAGGCTTACAGATTTAAAGATTTGAGTTTTTCTCAATGTCTAGGTCATTTTCCTATCTCTGTTTTGTCTTAGACAAATATGTTGCTGATTACTCCTTCAACTGGCTGGTAAATAATATGGCAGAAAATATTCCCGGAAGTCAAAATAAAAACTCTCACAATGAAATACTATAAAGAATTCACATGTTCTTTTCAAAGGATATTTTAAAACACAAATCCAGTATAATAAAATAATTCTGAGTTTACCTACCGTTAAAGGGCAATCCTTGTTTGAGAAAATGGTCGTCTCAATGTAAATCTGTGGTTTTGAGTGGGCTTCTTTCAAATCTGAACAATTAAAAAAAAAACAAGATATTTAAAACTCACGGACAACCTATGCTACGAAAACAATACAGAGATAAATGTATTTTTCTTTCTTGAATTTCATTCTGTTTTCCATTAGCCTATAATGATTTGTATTCTCTAGAAGTAACCAACAGACCACCAAATAACTCATCATAAACCACACACAAAACAGGCAAGTATCAGATCACTTTACCTACTTTCCTAGTTCTGCCACTGATTATGAGTCAACGTCCTTCATCTCATCCAGCTTTTATGACAAATTAATGACACCTGCATTACTACGTAGACTTAAGAAAAACTAGACCTCAAAGGGATTCATATTCTTGAAAGCCACACATTTGATTAAAATTAGACAGCAATGGTAATCACTCAAACAGAACCTCATTCTAGATGGCACATTTCAGCTCAGCCTAAGGTGAAAGTACATTTAGGGAAGGCAGGTGCAATGCATCCCATGCAGTGCAAAATTTGAAAAGACCAAGAGAGCAGACTGTCTATCTACATGTGCCTGGAATCTTAGAACTCACATCCTTGGCTTTTATGAAGGACACAGGGATCCTAGAATAGCTGGACATTCCATAGACAAAATAGCATCTAGTGCCAAAAGCCTTATCATCAGGGGCTCAATAATTCCAACATCCAGGCAAAGAACATTCTGCACAGTACAACCTACAAAAAACCCTGAATATTTTTTTTTTTCTGTTTAATTCTGCACCTTTCAATTTGGATTTTTTAAACAGGGATCTGTTACTTGAAGCATGGTATAAAAGTAGTGGATTGTGAAGATAAAATCTTTTTCCATTTGCTATGTCTAATAATGAGGGATTATAAACTCAAGTCAATGTATTTTGTTTCTCTAGCATCGTTTAGTACTTCTGTTTGGAAACTGAAAACTTCATGTGCACTCAATAGTAATAATAATGTATCAATAATATCAACATAATCTTGTTTTCAGAGTGGGATAAATTCTTCTATTACAAAAACAGCTAATTTGTTGGTGCTTTCTGCCTACATTTTGTGTTTCCTGCCTGTGACTGCTGACAGGCATCACAGCAATTTACGTATAATTATGATTTGTTAGTCAAAAATGAAAGGAGCAGCCACACCAAAATTCAATAAATATAACGTGTAATGATACAGAAGAAAACTATTCACAGTAGATTACCATTTTGACTTTTTTTACATTTAACTCAACTACAAAAACGGCTGAACTATGTGAAAATGAAGGGAAGAATATTAATAAAGAAAATTTTGAATAAAGTCTCTGGCTGCAAAGTCAATGATGTCGATTCCGGGTTAAGTGTTAGGTCGCACTAGCTTTCCTTGGCACTTCTCCCAATTTCCATTTGAAATACACATGGATTCATAAAGAAGGAGACAGGATGAAAGTAGAGGCTTCTGGAAACTTCTCTCTGTTCTGGACCAACTTCTACTACTTGCAGAGACAGACTTCTACAAGCTCAACCCTCTCCTACTAACATGCGTCAGTGCTGTCCTCTCTGCGTCCATTCAGAACGACACGGTGTCGTAGGGGAAGTGATCTCCAGTCATAAGATACAGTAGGGCAGAGACCAGACCCGCTATGGGGGCAGTATGGATCAAGGATTATAGTTCTTTCATGCTGCCACCTGAACAAGAAACTAGAGATGGCTTTATACACATTGCATTATAACCTCCCCCACCTATGTCTGACAAGGCTGTGCAGGCAGGAAACAATCCCACACTGGACAAGAGCTGTTCCTGCATTCATCCAATCATTTTACTTCCAAGGTAGGATTCTTACCAGAATCCAAGCAGTTGCTAAGGCAGGGCAGTTGACTCAGACTACTTTGTCCAAAATGGTATACATGATCAAAGTTAACTACAGAACTAGAAAAACAATTACCAATGGAAAGAACTGAAAACTTACTAAAGAATTACTTCCCCAGAAGGCTCTCTGAGCCTAGATAACTTTATAGGTGAATTTCCTCAAACTTCCAAGAGATAATTTTCTTGCTATATAAGCTGTTTAGGAGTAGTGGAAAAAAAGCAGTGGGCAAATTAATTTTTCAAAAATAGTACAGTATTGATATTAAAACCCGACAAAATCAGTCCCACTTATTAATTTTGATTGAAAATTATAATTAAGTGTAAATTTGAACATTTCAACAGTATACTAAAAGAATAAATCACTACAATCAAATTGGATTTATCTGAAAAGGGCAAAGATTTAATGTTGGGGAATCTATTAAAATAATGTTTTTCAGCACAAGGCCAAATTTCAAAGGAGCCAGATGATTATCTCAAAAAATGCCAGAAAAATATTCAATAAAATTCAACATCCACTCTTGATAATATTTCCTTTAAAAAACTAAGAAATAAAGATTCTTCTTTGATAACAAGAATAATTTTCTGAAACTTACAATCAGTATCATCTTTAATATTATAGCAACATTTCCCAAAATGTATTCTACAGACAACTGGTTCCTTAAGATTCCCCATCAGAAAAGGTTGCACCATAAAATAAGTTTGCATATGTTGTTCAGTTAATAAAGTACATTAGCAATATAAAGATTATGAGCCCTACAATAAAAAAAAATAAAACTACCACTGTCAACAATAACAACCTACTTTAACTCTGCTTAACCCAAGAGCTCTTAAACTTATTTGGTTACTTGTTTACTTCCCAGTGTTTTCATTCTTCAGCCCACTTCACTGTGGTTTTCATCAACCACCTTTTTGTTGAACGCAAGCAAAACTTACAAATAGTCGCCTTCTAGCTAAAATTCACTAGCCTCTTCTTGATTTTCACTCTATTTATTCAACTGTGTACTGGTAACTGTTTAACAACTTCCTCTCATGGAGGAAGGTGGGAGAAGCGTTCGCCAATTTCTGCAGTGTAAAAACTACTGTGACTGATTTCAAGCTTCCCACATGATGTACTGAGCAGAGAGGTGGGAAGAGATGGCTCAGTAGCGCACAGTCTACAGTCATTTGACCATATGCAGATGGTAGACAGAACCTTAAAAGTGTAAAATAAGTAGGAAGTGGGACAGTTTGTTTATTTATTACCTTTGTTTTTAATAGAATTTATTTAATTATGACATTAAATTTTATATTAATGACTGTGCTTTACAATCAGCTCACAAAAATCCTGAAAATTCAACAATGGACTCACAAGTTGGTAGGAGCTGGCTTCAGTACACGGCATCATCTCGACCTCTGCAGCATTTGGTATTTTGTCCATCCTCTATCAATGAAACTTCCTTAGCCTTGCAGAGACCAGTTTCTCCTCATTCCTGTCCTACTATGTGACTGCTATGTCAATCCCTTTTCCTGTGGGACCTCTTCAATCTGTGCTTTTCGATTTTGTGTGCTCTTCAAATTCCTTTTCTTTATCTACTTGCTTAGCTCCCAAATTTTTTTTTTTAAGATTTATTTTATTTATTCCTCTTCCTTCCCCCCTGTTGTCTGCCATGTGCATTTGCTGTGTGTTCTTCTGCATCCACTTGCATTATCCTGCGGCATTGGAAAACTGTGTCTCTTTTTTGTTGCATCATCTTGCTGTGTCAGCTCTCCACGTGTGTGGTGCCACTACTGGGCTAGCTGCACTTTTTTCACACACAGTGGCTCTCCTTGCGGGGCACACTCCTTGTGTGTGCCACACGGGGACGCCCCTGTGTGGCATGGCACTCCTTGTGTTCGGTAGCAGTACTCCGCGTGGCCCAGCTTACCACACCGGTCAGGAGGCCCTGGGGATCGAACCCTGGACCCTCTATACAGTAGACAGACGCTCTATCAGTTGAGCCAGGTCCACTTCCAGCTCCCAAATCTTTATCTCTAACAACAATCACTCCAACTTTCTTTTGAATGCCACACCCTCCAAAGTTTCTCCTTTACCAAAACTTTACCATATTCTCCATTTCTAGCCCACATCAATTCATAATCTCCCCCTTTCCACTCCTTCCTAGTAATTTTTAAATGTATATCAACTTAACTCTCCTCCAGCTTTTCACTTCCAGTCCCTTTCTACTGTATTCTCCAATGCTTCACCATGAAAATCTAGGAACTGACCTTGCAAGGTCAACTTTTCTGAGGGTAGGGGAAGGGTGTATGAACAGTCAAATTAAAATTCTCTTTGGTGGGATGGGAGAAGGTAGAAGTGTATGAATGCCTGCCAAGGAATAACTTTTTATACTTCAAACTGAAATACATGGGTCTGCCCCCCACACACAGCTGAATCATTCCATTAGATGCCAGATTCAAGATGGGCCAACAGATTCCTTCCCCAGATTTTTACAGTGTTATACACAAAACTTGCTATTCAATTGATCTCTAGATCCCATGATGACAAAATAAAATGACTTTTTTTAGATTAAGAAGAATTTAAGATAGCCAAAAAGAAATAATTTCCTAACAGTGGTTAGTTTCAGGTGATGGTGAAGTTTCTTAATATAAATGAAAGATGTGGTGATCTAATCTATCTTGTCACGAGCAACAAGGTACTCTCAACTTGCTTACTACTTATAAGACACACCGACTTGCGGTGAACTAGAACAACTAAAAGTTTAGATCTGATCCATGGTTGCACCTGAAAATGGTTATACTTGTGTAGATCTAACGGTTAAATGGTAGTGGTGGTGGTAATAAGGTGTAGTTGTCTTGTTCTCTGGGAAGTTAAATATCAGAAAATTAGGTTCTTGTTAAAGATTGCAAGATGAGGTGGCTGGATTCAGACTGTGTGGGTTCAAATCCTAGTTTTATAACCTGGCAGGTTAACATTACCTGTCTGTGCCTGTTTCTTCATCTGCAAAATAGAGGTAATCGTGTATACCTTAAACAGTTGTTAGGAGAATAAAATGAGATCATGCATGTAATGTGCTTAAAATAGAGCCTGATACAGGATAAGTGCTCAATAAATATTAACAATTACTATCAATAGCTAAATAACTTTGGTTTGGTGCTAGAGATAATTAAAAGACCTGTCCTCTGGAAGGATGGTTAAATGCCATTTTGGCACTTCTAAGGCTTTAAATTGTGAAGTAGACAATATATATATATATATGAATTGTAAACTAAGATCCCAATAGAGTAATATTACTCTGAGAAGTCAAGTCGTGATAGCTACTTAGAATTAGGAAGTAGGGGGAAACTGTAGATTTGAAACATTACAGCAACAATTATTTGTTGACCATCTGCTATTTACTAGCAGTGTTCTAGGAACTGGGGATACAAAGGAACAAAACAGACAAAAATTCCAGCTCTCGTGTACCTGCATCTAGGAATATGTAATAAAGAATGAGATGCTGAAGGATCATATAGCTGTTGTTAAGAAGAAAAAAGAGGACAGTAATTAAGGCAGCTAAAGACAATTAGGAGCTACCTTAACATAGTAGTTACTGTGCTTTGCTATGATTTGTGAGCCAAGGTCTATTGGTCTTCCTGCCCCAATCTGAGAATCAATGACTCAACAGCTTTTTAAAAAATCAATCAAAACCCATTTATAAGTGTTAACCAATGTATTAGTCAGCCAAAGGGGTGCTGATGCAAAGGACCAGAAATTTGTTGGCTTTTATAAAGGGTATTTATTGGGAGTAAAACCTTACAGTCACAAGGCCCTGAAGAGTCCAACTCAAGGTTTCTTCCTTACCAAACTATATTGCCCATGTTGAAACAAGATGGCAGGCCATGTCTGCAAGAGTTCAGCCCTCCTCTTCCCTTTTATGTCTCCATGGGTCCAGCTTCTTCCTATCTCAGCTCTAGGTTAGCATAGCTCATCTCTCTTCCCCAGTTTCGTTTCTTTCTGGGCTCAGCTGCTCTTTTCTCTTCACAAGACCAGACGTGAACTATCAGGTGAATGGCTCATTTCTCTTCCCAGAGCCTCCGCTATGTCTATGGAGCTGTCTCTCTGTCTCTGTATCTACTTCTGTGGGTCTTCTTGGCTGAGTGTCGGTTTATATAGCCCACCAACGGAGTGGGGACTCAACCCTGTAGGCCCTAAAGACCAATCAAAGCCCTAATCTTGATTTAATCAAGTAAATGTAAATTTAAATCAAAGGATATCTTGCCCAGAGGAACAAACCAGTTTACAAACATAATCGGTATCTCTTTTTGGAATTCTTAAGTAATAGCAAACTGCACAACCAATTTTTTCTCAGAAAGAACAACATAAACATTTTGTTCGTGTTAAATTCAGAACAAAAGTTCCCCTTTTGTTCATTTGATTGGTAAATAAAAATACACTTCATTTCCATAGTATAGTTAGGAACCCAAAGAGAAAGATGTTAGGAATTAGGAAACAGCAAGGGAAAAGAAGAGAGGTATCAGAGAGAGAGAGAGCCAGGATAGAAAGAGACAACAGCCAGGAAACAAGAGTGGGGAGGAGGCAGATTAAGAACTAGAAGTGGGTAAGAATTGAGGGAAGGAGGGGGAAGGCTGCAGCAAGAACGGAAGGAAAGGGGATAGAAAGGAAGACAACAGAGGGTCAGAAATCCTGATTAGTCAGAGGTAATAAATTTCTCACATTCACGCTCAGCGACTCACGTTGGATATCAACACCAGAAAGAGTCATCACTGGTATTTTAAATATAGTGTAGAAATAAAGGGAATATCAAAAGTACTTAGTCAAAAAACTTTCACATTGGTTAATTATACATAAACGCTATCTTAAGTAAACTGCCTTTGCTTTTCTCTAAATTCACATTTTCCCTGCTTCTGGACCCATGCTCAGACATTTCAGTTTGAAATTCTTTGCCGCGCATCACCCCACATTCATTTGACAACATTCAATAAACACTATCTAGTATATAGCAGGCACTTTTCGAAGTATGTGTCACAAATTTATACATATTTTAGTGAGAAGTATACACTGTTTTAACAATACACAATGAAATGAGCTATTTTAACAAAATACTCTACTAGACTTGAACTGGAACAATCAGAAGCCACCTAATAAGACAAATACTCTAAAAAGGGTCTGGCCTAAGAGGTTTGATACAGTATTCTGAATAAACACAGCAGTTAACCTTTCTCTTCTGTAGTTAACCTTTCCCTTTCCCTGATACCACAGACATTAAAATAATCCTCCTAAAAAATAATGTCCCATATTTGAGTTCAAAACATTCTAGAAGCTTCCTGAAAATTTAGTGAGGATAACACTCCTATAGGAGTCTTAAGTTCTTCAGATCTTCAAAGCGCAATTAATTACCGCTAAATGTTGACAATAGCATGCTGATGTTTTTAAATAACTATGTCAAATAGCCATGAATAATAACATACTTGAACTTTCACTCACATCAAATTGGCACCCAAAGACATCCCCGAAATGGGTAGTCATGCCAGGTTCAACCACAGCATTACATCACAGGAGATGAACGGATGATTTAAGGATCAGCAGCTCAACTGTGACTTACGTAAAGGATTTCTGCAGAAATTTGCATGCCTTGTGAAAAATATCACGTGAAAGAGGAACTTATTACAAATATTAAAACTGGAAATAAATGGTGACTCAGAAGGCATAAGACAATAGCACTTTCTTTAAAAGATAAGTGTGGGGGCAGCGGAGTCGGCCCAGTGGTTAGGGCGTCCATCTACCACATGGGAGGTCCGCGGTTCAAACCCCGGGCCTCCTTGACCCGTGTGGAGCTGGCCCATGGGCAGTGCTGATGCGCGCAAGGAGTGCCCTGCCATGCAGGGGTGTCCCCGCGTAGGGAGCCCCACGTGCAAGGAGTGCACCCCGTAAGGAGAGCCGCCCAGCGCGAAAGCAAGTGCAGCCTGCCCAGGAATGGCGCCGCACACACGGAGAGCTGACGCAACAAGATGACGCAACAAAAAGAAACACAGATTCCCGTGCCACTGACAATAACAGAAGAGGACAAAGAAGACATAGCAAATAGACACAGAGAACAAACAACCGGGGTGGGGGGGAAAGGGGAGAGAAATAAATAAATCTAAAAAAAAAAAAGAGGAACTGGGAATCCAACTGCACAGATATGTTTAAAATCCAATTGGCATTCAAATTGAGGCAAATGTAATTATGAATATTGATGAAAATGGCCAGAAACCTAGGCTATATTGGGCTTCTAATACAGTCATTTATGAAAGAAAGGCGTTCTACTAAATGAATATTACAGAATAGGGAATCATAGCACCTTAGAGTCGGAAGGGACCTTTTAAGGCACCTAGTTCGTTTTTCCCAACAAAATCAGAATTCGCATGGGACAGCCATTGAGTCTCTGCATGAATAGGTCTAATGACAAAGCACTCGCTTTCATCCAAGGCTGCCTTTCATTGTTGGGCAGCTGTAGTTATTAGGAGCTGAACTATGCCTCCCTTGAACTAGTAATGAGGAGGAGGACTCTCGTAGATAGATCAGCTCTATAAGGGAGCTTATCTGCCTGCCTTCTTTACTGCTACAGTCCCAGTATTAGTCAAGGTGAGGCACGTAGGAGAGCTCCAGAAAAAGGAATCGGTGACGGGATGGCTGCCCCACTAACTCCAGCCAATTCGTTCTGGAGCGCAGGGGTTCTCTTAACTCTACTTGCCTTGTGCCAAACCAGTAGCTCACAGTGCGGCCACCAGCATCAAGCCCCACTAAACACTCTGCATTCTCACGCACTGACTTACAGCCTCTCTCACACCTGCCCTTCCCCTTCGCTCCATGTACAAGCCTTCCCCACGTGAAGTCCAGGTTTTGCAACAGCCTCCTAACTGCTTTCCTTGCCCACAAAGGCCAAATTGAACGTCTGATCAAATCATTTCACTCTTCTTCTTAGGACCTGGAATTTCCTGCATTCCAGGCCCCTTTTCAAATCCGACCTAAAATAGGCATTTCCAACCACATTTCTCACTGATCTCACCCCTCTCTGAGTTTTTACGGCACTTGTTTTCTGCCTTATTTTAGTCCTTGATTGTACACTGTTTCGAATTGTTGGTTAAGTCTTCCAACTTTCTTTTTTAAATGTATTTATTTATTTATTTAGGAGGCACCAGGAAGTGAACCTGGGACCTTGTACATGCAAAACAGGTGCTCAACCACTGAGCTACACCTGCACCCCTCTTCCAACTTTCTCCCTTTTTGAATCAGATGGATTAGAAACACTGAGTCATAGGACCCTCGGAGCCTCGGAAACCTTACTGCCTAGAACCTACAAGAACACGTGTTCAATTCATTCCCTCAACAAATATGCATCGAGAGCCTACTTCATGTCAGGCAATGCACGAATAAATACAGGGCAGAAACTGATGTTGGGATAATCACTGAGGGAGAGCTGCAAGCTGTCTCAGTTCTTATCTTTCCTTCTATCACATGCTACCTTTTCTCACTATTTTACTTCTTCCTGTTGCTGTTTGGGCCTAGTAGGGCAATTCTTTGCCCGAGGAGGAGGTGAACAGCTGTGAGAGTAGGAGGATAGTGGCAGGAGGCCCAAGAGCAGAGAGGGTGCAAGTTCTCTGAATTGATCTTTTGCTAACACACTCCTATGTTTGGCTATATCCACAGATGAAGGCCTACCAAGAAGAGTGGGTGTATAAAGATGTCACAAGGCCATATTTAAAAAAAAAAAAATCCATTGGCTGTGATTTTATATGTAAATCAGTTTCTTTGTCTGGTATTTTGATTTAAAGTTGCTCATGAAGACATATCTATTTTGCAACAGATTAACAAACAAGGATGATGATAATTCTTGTGATCATACATAAAGTAGCTAAACAATCTAATTATTTTATACATTACAATTCATAGGCTAAAACTTGACAATGTATCTAACACTTAATAAAAATGTTAAGTTTGAAAGGAAACCAGTTTTTATTCATGAGTAATAAATCTGTATAATATTTTGTATTGTACATCATAATAAAGGTCTCTCCAGCGGTAGTACTGAACAGAATTGGTTACGGTTGCTATTGAAACCCTCCAAACAAGAATGTAAAGCAGAACTCTGGCCCTTAGGCCCTTAAAAACCTGTTCTTCTGACCAGAACAACTAAAAGATCCAGCATAGAAAGCCAAAGTCTATAATTAACATTTTTGTTCCTTTCATATTCCATTTTACCAGCTTTGGAATAATGAAATGGAAATCCCTTTTGGCATTAGTTTCATATCATTATGCATCACTAAAAATGTTCTATAAAAGATTTAAATTAACATTTTAAAGAGTGATTTAGGGAATTCCCTAAGAAAGTGGAGAACAGTAGCACAGAATCCCATACAAGTGATACTGAAAAAGCACAAATTTGTCCTCAAAATCAAATCAAGTTTAAAAGTACACAGAAAGTACTTCCACCACACCCAGCTCCTTGTGCTATATATAGGCAGTGGCTTGGGAAGGTCTGCAGGACATAAATGTAAGAATAAGAATTGCAATACACAATGCTTATTCTCTAGGAATGGATGATTTTTCTTGGTACACAGAACTTACACATAGAAATTATAAGGCATGACAGCAATCAATCAGATGCTAAATGTGTATAATAGAATATGGAATGCATTCGTTTACATTTCAGAGGAGATTTGCCTTCCAATGATGTTTTACTTAGGCTAAGATGAAAATTAGCTTGCATTTTTCTCAATTCAAAAGCTGGTGACAGGGGAGCAGGTATACCTCAGTTGCTGAGCACCTGCTTCCCACGTACAAGGTCCCAGGATCAATCCCTGGTACCCCCTAAAAAACAAACAAACAAACAAACAAAAAGGCCAGTGGCCAGACTGTAAGAAAGTTAATTTCTGTTGTTTAAAAAAAAAAAAGTTGGTGGCCAGGGTAAATATTTCATACATGTTATATGACAGAGAAAATCAAGCAATCACGTAGACATTTAAAAAATTCATGTGCATTGAAAGAAGAAAAATTAACTGCATGTACATGTTGTGCTTTGTCAGGATCAAAGATCCAGCAGGCATAGACAAAATATGAATTGTACATATGGCCAAAAGACACAACCAGGGGGGAAGTGGACGTGGCTCAACTGGTAGAGCGTCTGCCTACCACATGGGAGGGCCCAGGGTTCGAGACCCAGGGCCTCCTGACCTGTGTGGTAAACTGGCCCATGTGCAGGACTGCCACGTGCAAGGAGTGCTGTGCCACACAGGGGCGCCTGCATGGGGGTGCCCCACGCGCAAGGAGTGTGCCCTGCAAGAGAGCCACCCTGTGTGAAAAAAAATGCAGCCTGCCCAGGAATAGTGCCGCACACACAGGGAGCAACAAAAAAAGAGATGCAGTTTCCCCGTGCCACAGAGGGTGCAAGCGGACACAGAACACACTGCAAAAGGACACAGAGAGCAGACAACGGGGGTGGGGGTGGGGGTGGGGGTGGGGGGTGGGGGTGGGGGGAGGGGCGGCGGGAATAAAAAAACCAATCTTTAAAAACAAGACACAAACATGACAAAATGCTATATGTCCAGTCATTTATTTAGTTTTTCAACTAACTTTAATTGAGCTGTGAGATTATTTGCCTGTCCTAGATGCTGGTCAAGCAATATGTCTCAGGACTTAAGGCAAAAGGTCCACCATCTACAAGACCAGGATTTTAGGTTTTGTTTCCTTTAGATGTAGTGCTGATAAGTGATACTCATCCAATAGATGTTTGTGGAGTTTACAGAGTTAACTAAATGAACTGTGATGAAATTTGTAGAATTTGAAAGGTTTGGTTATAATCGCACGGAGCTGTACTCTAAAAATACATGCCATCCTTTATATGAAACAATAATTCTATTTCTCTTCATTTAAACTCCGTCAAAATGTATTTTTCCCATCATTCTCCCCTCACAAATTTTACATTATTCACCTTTATTTCTAAGAACTCACTAAGATATTTTCTGTCATTTTAATATCAAAATCAAAATGGCAATTTGATTGTGAATACAGAAATTGGAAGCAGCTATAAAAATAATTTGAGCAAAGGAAGGTATTTCAAATAGTATTTGGGTCTCCTTGTATTAAAAATTATATTCTAAAAAAATTATATTCTAAATGTTTAAAAGTGCTAATAAGCCTTCAAAATTTTTATTGAGGTAACATAACTACAACATAAAATTTGCTATTTTAATCATCATAAAGTATACAATTCAGTGATATTAACCACATTAATGAAGTTGTGCTACTATCACCTCCAAACTAATAGGCTCTTTTAAAGAGAAAATAACTTTATTTCCCAGGAAAACTAAGTTTCAAAAAAATTTTAATTGGGAGATTACCAGTGAATTTTGTTTCACATTTTGCTAGGTGAAAATAATGTTTCGCAAACAAAGTGAGGAAATAAAAAGTAAACCATTTAACTATATCCAATGTGAGAACATTTGTCAAATAAACAATCCCTCCTCAAAGTGAGTAATCACTGCTTATCATTTGGATTTTCCAGACTAGTAACACCTTCTTAGCAAAGGGTGCGTTCCTACATTCTTTGTTGACAATTCTGTTACCAGAATATAAATAATCTAATAAACACATTATGCATAACATACATTATCTATATAATAGAGTCTAAAATGAGATAGTAAGAAATCTACAAATACTCAAAGACAGTCCTGTTCTTCCCATTTCATACCTCACAGACAGCATTTCGAAGAGGCCAAGTCAATGCCACTACCTCCTTTTGTTTTTTTAAAAGATTTATTTATTTCTCTCCCCTTCCCTCTCCCTCGCCCCAGCTGTCTGTTCTCTGCGTCTATTTTGCTGTGTGTTCTTCTTTGTCCGCTTCTGTTGTTATCAGCAGCACGAGAATCTGTGTTTCTTTTTGTTGTGGCATCTTGTTGTGTCAGCTCTCCTTGTGCGCGGCACCATTCCTGGGCAGGCTGCACTTTCTTTCGCGCTGCGCGGCTCTCCTTACAGGGTACACTCCTTGCGCGTGGGGCTCCCCTACGCAGGGACACCCCTGCGTGGCATGGCACTCCTTGCGCGCATCAGCACTGCGCATGGCCAGCTCCACACGGGTCAAGGAGGCCCGGGGTTTGAACCGCGGACCTCCCATGTGGTAGACGGACGCCCTAACCACTGGGCCAAGTCCGCTTCCCACTACCTCCTCTTAATCACCATCTCTCCCACTGAAAAATTTTCTTGTTAAATCTAGATAATGACAATCATCAGCTCCAGGAGGGAAGGAATTTGTCTCTCACGTTCATTGCTTTATCCCCATTATCTATTACAGTACTTGCCACAAAAGTAGAAGCTCAATAGATCACTGTTAAATTTGTTCTTAGATTTGTTCTTTGAGGGATCATTCTATCAAATTTGCTTTAACTGAAGAATGCCCACAAACCAATTCTAAGATCCAAAAAGTGAATTTTGGTAGCTGAAGTCTGCTTTGGCCTCTATTAAGGATTAAATCACTCAGAAACTGAGGAGGCAGAAAGAAGAGAGGAACGTTTAGTACCACTGATAGAAAACTTCTAAAACACTTTAAAACTTTTTTTCATTTAAGATAAAAGTTATTCTAAGACATTGGGCTAATAAACAAGTCTTCTGAAAGAAAGTCCCAAAGAAAATGCCATGAAAAATATAACCTATAATCTGGGTCAAAGGCAAAATCACTTAATTTTCCCCTCTGGGATTTCTATAACAATGCAACAGAAAAGAAGAAAAATCAATTCCAAGGCTATTTCTGTGTGTGTCTGTATTTGTGTAGATAAATAGATCTTTTACAATATTCACACAGAAGATTTTTGGAAACTGCTAATCACTTGCTATTTTAAACCTCTTGTTATTTTAAAAAGTACTAGCACAAGTTATATCCAGGTCTCATAATGGCCACTTGTAATAGATGTTTACCTTTATAGGCTTCTGCATCAGCTGTTACTTATAAATACAAATTCAGCATTTTGTCAAGAGTTAGAATACCAAATAATAACTCTATCATGAAATTAGATTTTAGAAAAAAAAATAATAAAATATACATTTTTTAGATAAAAATTGAAAGAAGGTGGCTTTAAAAGTAAATAACTCTGGCTTATTTACTGTTTATTAAAGCTCTGTTTGCCAGTCTATGTCATAGAGCAAAGAGGTCACAGGTCCAAGGGAATCAGCCAAATCAAACCTTGCATGTTTGAGAATATTCAGAGGCTACAGTCAAAAGAGGAGGTTTTGTAGGTTTTTAAATTTTTTTTAATTTCTCCTAAATAGAGATAAATGAAGCAAAGAGGACAGGAGAGTCCAATGTATGAAACAGAGCTAAGTATAAAATAAAATTTAGATACAACAAAATAGAATTAACAGACTACTTCACTGTTTTCCATGACATTAAAAGAAATAAATTAGCTAGAACAGTCTCAATGTTTAAATTACTCTTTGCTTTTACTGATTACGGTCACAGACCCACCAAAAAGTAAAAACACCATAAATCTATGCTTTCAATCATCAAAGTAATATTATATTACTGGCTAATCTATGGAAAAGAAGGAAAAATATAAAAACAAACAAAAGCCTTCCATAATCTCACTCCTTTAATATAACTATTATCATTTTTGTATATTCTCTTCCAGACATTTCATATACATGTTTTTATATGGTGGCAATCAATAGTGCACATGCATTTTCATATTTTACCTTTTTTACTTGATATTGTTCAGTTGTTAGTAGTTTTCTAAAGTGCCATTGATAAAGACTGTATAATATTCCACTAGGGATTACACTGCCATTTACTGACTATTCCCCTGTTGTTGGATATTTAACTTACTTCCAAACATGGGTTTTTCTAACAATGCTTTTATGCAAGTTTTTGGTATATGGCTTTTCCTACACCCTCCCCACCCTCACTGCTGCTTTGGAAAAAAGTTCCAAAGTGGGATGATAGATAGCATCAGAGTTGTGCAATATATTGTCTGATTTCTTTCTACACAAGAATTACAGAAGAGGACAATTTTTTTCAAACCCTGAATCAGAGAATCTCAAATAAAAAGGGACTCTCACCAACAATCACTAGAAAGGGCATGTTCTCCATTATCATTAAACTGGAATTGAAGTTTACAAAACCATATCGTCTAAGTTTCTTTAACATGAACCAGTTCTCTAGAACCAGATCATCCTCTGTGATCTCATAAAATTCAGTCTTTGGAGTTGTCGTATTTGAACTTGGAGACTTAGGATTCCTATCCACCTAAGATCAGAGGAACCTGCTGGGCTTGGAGTGAACAGGGGGCCAACCCGCTCTCTTGCAAGCTTACCGACACCACCACTGAGCGGCTCTAAGTGATAAAACACCAAGCAATGGGGATAATTTTAGAGGATGATCCCAAGAGATACTATAAACGGGCAAAATAGGGCAAAGACCTTAAATATAGACAAGGGTAAGGGCCACTAAAAATAATCCAAACTAAGTGCATTGGCAGATGAGCTCCAGCTACAGGAAGGCGCTGAGAAATCATCTTGGACCAGAGGTGCTTCAACAATGCACATCAGAATCACCCAGAGAGCTTGCTGAAACACAGAGAGCTGGGCCCTGCTCCCAGAATTTGATTCAGAAATCAGAGTGGGGCCTGAGAATTTGCATTTCCAACCAAGTGCAGCTCAGAGGATCGCACTTTAAGAACCACTGCCTTAGACTAGTTCTCTATTCATTTTTTTAGACATTCACTGAATGCCTTCTAAGCACTGTGCTATATGTTAGAGATACAAAGATGAATAAAACCTAGTCAGTACCAGCCTTCAAAAAACAGATCATCTGAATCTGTGTAGCTATTGTACTACTCTCATAGTAAAAGTCAACACACTTGAACTTTGTTAAAAACAAAGTTTAAAACTGTGTCATCTTGCCTTTAAATAAAACCAGGGTGATTTTAATTAGTTCCAAATGCTTTAGGAAAACATATCGTAATCTTGTACTGACAACTACCTGGGTATTTTCTTCACTCTTCTGTACTATATTGACTTATGCAAAGAATTTATTGACTAGTACCTACGTCATTTATATACACACCATTCATGTCTTTTTTTTTTCCTCTTTCACACACCTATCCACTCTATAAAACGAGAGAGAGGCTTTATATATGTACTTTTCCATGTACAATCAAAAACGTGTTTACACAGGTAATTGTTAACTGACAGAAAAGAACAACTTTTAGTAAGCTAAGACTGTGGGAGTCTCTGCTTCAAATTCATAGGTGTTAGCCAGGTTGTGTAAAACAGTGACTGTCAAGTAAGCAGTGCGCTTAGTTATAAAGTACGGGGTGGACTGTACCCAACTGTTAACCACCACCTATTAGCTGATCGACAGACTTAATGAATTAGCTTTTGACGAGGCTAGCAAGCTTCTACTTCTAAGAGAGGCACTGGTTTGCCACAACTACTTTCGGAAGAAGAAAAAAAAGTTTTCTTAAAAAGCATGTATGAAATCTCATAACTGTGGGTCTGACAAAAAAATTAAGCATTTTGTGTATACCCCTTGGGCCTAATTTTTCTGATGTGACTAGATGGTCCTTTTGATTTCAATTAGGTAGCTACTTTAAAAGTCTGGCAGGGCTAACTTATGGAGATACTATATGACTTGTCTAACATAAATAAGACACATCACAAAGCGCCAACATACAGCTATTTGACGACATTAACCAACTATTAGCTCATAACCCTAACTCTGATAACACTTCCCAGGTAATTTTCTCCACGGGCAAAGATGGTTCAAGGAAGAAGTACAACTTGTGTTGATTTTTAAGAGAGGAAATAAAGGTATGTTTGGGGGGAGGATATATCCTTTCTTATCACCACTTTCCCAAATGGTTGTTTTCGTATTTGTTTCGTGGGATGGTTTATGGGGAAATACATCACCTTAATTTTATTCTTCACTTTCTTGAGCCCCTCTGTCGATCTTCATGGATGTTTTCTATTCCTTAAAGGCCTTGTACTCAGGTAGAAAGGAAACTAGGAATCACCCTCTCAAATTTTTGTTGATAGTGATTTAATAAATTAACCCTGCTAGGAATATTGTAATTTTAAAGGTGAACTCCACTGCTTCCAATGACCAAAGACATCTGCTGGGTCGGGGTCAAGGTTAGGTTATGGAGTTCTTTTAACACCTCCTTATTGCACGGAGGCAGCCCTTCCGTAGTATTTCCCCATTGCCCTCACTACAAAGGAGAATTTATTTCTTAAGCATAAAGGACAACAGAGTATCCTCTTTCCATTCACTGTCCCAGATTCTTTCCAGAAGTGCCTTCTAGAGCCAGAGGGAACAGCAATGCGAGGCGGCAACTTTTGAATGTAAAGCTCTTCTAAAACTCCCTGATGCCATTGGGGATCAGGGTAAATTCTTCGAGACCAGCATTATTATTTTAGGGCCATGCATCCTAACTATGCAAGCTGCCGATCGTGGGAGTTGAGCATACATAGATCTGTTGTCCTCCTACTTGGGGTATTTCCTCATTTACCAGTCATCTCCTTATCTGTGCTAAACTGTGAAGGACTTCTTGCCCCAGGTTTATGCTAGTCTGAACTCTCCCCAGAAGGCCAGACATCATCATCCTCCAAGATGAGTCTAAAAATTAAAGTGTATTTTTTTTTAAAAAAAAAGAGTGAATAATTTAAAACTAGAAATGACTTTATTATTTCCTGAAGTCAAGAAGCGGTATAAAAATATTTTCTAAACAGATACTGAATCAAATCGAGCCCAACCTTTATATGATATATTTTCGAGCCTGGCTGCTAAAGGTTTAATTGAGTCACGTTACATGCATTGATGACTTTGTGTCTGTCTTTTATACCTGAGAAATTACAGCAGGAAAAAGAAACTCCATTGCGCTGTGTCCAACAAGATTTCCAGGATGAAAATGTCCTGGTTCCTGTGACTAGATGAAGGCACAGCAGTGGCTCAGAGGCAGTCCAAACTGTGTTATAGAGAGCGGGAGGTAATGCCCTGCCTCTCCCCGTCCCCAAAAGGAAATCCGCAGGCACAAGGGACACTCACTTCACAAGCCTTTCTCTGCCTTCCAGGTCCCCGTCTTCTTGGTTATGTCCCCACACGGGCTTTGGAGCTTCACACCCCGTGAACAGAGAGGTTTACCAATGCACTGTATAATTTGGGCCTGAACCGGGGAGAAGAACCCCAATTTTAACATTTACAGAGAAGCCCTTCTCATCCTGTGCCACTAGATCTCAAAGTGCTAGGCCTCTGGTACGACACACTCGGTCCAAGTCCCTTACGTTCTTGCACAGTAGACGTGTCACAATAAAATTGTTGAACAAGTCATAAGGAGCATGTAAAATTTATTATTGCGATGATCCATGCTTAACTATAGACTTTTCCAGTTACTCCCTACTAGTAAATTGGTGCGTTACCAGGAGGCTTATTAACTTTCCAAGGCACTGAAAGACTATTTGGTGATGGCTTGTTAGTAAGACCCAATTTTAATGACAAGTCACTGTTTTGTCTTTTGGGCTGCAATACTAAACTGTCTTCTGATTTAAAGGAAAAACAGGCCCCATTATAAAGTGAACTTGCTGCCGGGTAGGATACATTAAATATTCACCAGGTACCCCATAAAAATCTGAAAAGAATAAAATTTTATCAAACAAAAACACCTTCCAGACGCATTGGGACTCACAATATTGACACAAGACGCTCTACGTTGTGTCTACAAAGGACGCATGAGAACGGAATAAAAAGAGTTATCAAGCTGATTTTTGTCCAAAGTCATCAGGGAACAGAGAACATAATTTTTAATAGAATAATAATGAAATATCCCCAGAAACATTTTGTAAGTTGATCACCACACGGCAAGTAGTATCTTTGGTTCATTCTTAACAATAATCTGAAAATTATTACTAGAGTGAACTATTAACATTTGTAAAATAGCTAGATATGACATAGATATCCATGAAGGTTCTCTTTAAAATAGCAGCTCAATTAAATGCAGGGCCAAGGTTGTCATATCATTTAAGATATGCAGGTTTCCTGATAAAGTCTTAAAATCATACAAAGGAAGCACGAAATAATGACTGCAATAATTTTCCCATTTCACATCTGAGAAAATAGAGCATTAGAGAGAATAAGTGACTTATTCCAGCTAGCTATTAGGAAAGCTAAAATAATTAAAACAGTTAAAAAAGGTAAACATTCGTACACTGAGCTAAATGTTCAGTATAATACTGGCATGAGTTTATTGTTGAAGAAAAATATTAAGAATCCTTAAACCTGTTTTTTAAAATAAAATAATTTAGATGTGTACTGTTATCAGCAATAGCTGTCTTAACATCTACAAAAGTTTCCCCCCAAAACGGCTAATCATATTTGATCTGATTTCCTTCCAAGAACCCTTCTTAAGCAATTTTGGAAAATAAAAATTAAAATGTGGCATTTTTATTAAATTACAACTTTAAAACACATACTATATACGTCCCCCAAATCCACCTCTGTATTGTAAGAAAATACAAATATAAATAAGAAACTTCTAGGAAGATTTCAAATACTCTTCAATAGAAAATTTGGATTTGGTATGCTATTAAACTAAGTATTATATTCTTACAAGACGGCTAGTTCACAGATCTTATTGTACTTTTGTGCCGTCAAGTTAGAACTGTTTCAAAGGACCTTTGTAAGCAATTAAGATCACTACCCTTTGCTTTAGGCCTTAAGATAGAGTAAGGAACCCCTCAAGAAGTAAACTACTCTAATGTGGAGAGCTGCTAGGGAAAGTAAAGAAAGAAAGATAGAAATTCAAATTAGTTGCTTTTAAAAGGTTGGGGGGGGGAGGCTTATAGACTAGAGGCTGAAATTAAGTTTTCTTGATGAGTGATTTTTTAAAAACTCATCTACAACTAATATTTACTGAGTGACATCCTATGAAGCGAAAAACATCTTCTAGAACATCTGCCACACTTTATGACAAATTATATTTCCAAGTTCAAGTGACATGAATTCAGCAGAAAGACACCCACTAATTACAACGATCAAAACTTTCTATCCTATCCATTGGGCATATACAGATCCTGTGAGAGAAGTGAAAGTATGGGCCAAGATGTATAAAATGTTTAGAAAGTACGATTTTAACATTTTCCCGTACTCCATTAATGTCTCCTGTTATTAAATATCATTTCATAATTTGAAAACTAAATGAAATGCTAGTATTACTAACACTTTATATATTTTCACAATAGCACTTTCACACAGCTTTGACAGGGATAATTTTGATAATTAAAGTTAGTGACAAATATCCTTATTTTCAGAGAACTAGAGAAGAAAATAAGTATTTGCTTTTATTCATATAATTTACTGATAAAAAGCAATCAGTCATCATCAAGGATGCACTTCTAATAATATTCCTAAAGTCGCACCTTTTCTCCTGTATAAATTTTAAATGTCCTTCGGGTTTTTAAAGTATTATTGTGTTGGGTTTTTTTTATAGTAAAATATTTTTTTTAAAAGTAGTTCTGAAACACACAAAGCAATGAACAAGGCAATTAGTTCCTCCAAAGAAAATGGTGTATTACATTATTACAAATAGTATTATTTCAAAGTAACCTGTTTAATAAAGAAGAGGAGGGTGAAGGACATTCCCGTTTTAATTTTTTAAAAATTATATTCCTTCAAATTTAAAAGGAGAAAACTGAGCCCGCAAAATCTTCAAGCCTGGAAATCTCCAAAACTTCATACTTTACCAATGTCAACAGCAGTTATAACTATCATGGCTTTTTATAGTAGTTATTGTAAAAGCTAGAAAAGAAAATTTAAATTGGAAAATTTTTAATTTAAAAATAAAAGCATCACCAGTGTTCTCCCCCACTTCCAAAGGGTTGCAAAAGATTGAGATGGTCACCAGTTGATTCTAAGACCTTTTCACTTAAGATACAATTGTCAGTAATTTAAAATCAAATATCATATCATTTAAATAAAGGAGAAAAATTATGTCTTACACAGTAAGACAAAAATGGATTGTTTTGTAACAAACCACTATTTGGCTAACACAATATTCGTTTTAAAATTTCACGTATTAAAATGAATATTGCGGGGATACGGAGCCCATATTCAACTCCACACTGAATCTGTGTGAAAATATACAACACAAAGCCTATTTTAAAACCTGAGCAGACTCTTTTGAAATCCCACCCCAAATGCTAACTGGTGGCATGATGAGTGCTTCTGTAAAATCTTTGTAAGAGTGAAAGGTCTTTCTTTTAAGGGAGAAGCTGCCTTCTCCTTTAATGTCTAGAAACATGCCTAATGACAACAGAAGGGATTTCTAAATCATCTGGCACCATCAATCAGACATGCTTTCAAACAGCGATTGATAACTTAAAGACAGGAAGATTGCTCTAGGACACCTGAGGTCAGCCAAGGAATAAGTTCAGTTAAAAATTTATTTCACGAATGGAAGACAGTCGAGGTTAAAATATACTTAAATATATATATATACACACACACACACACACACACACACTTCAAATCAAGAGTTTCTCCTGCAGTGGGCTTCAGACAACTCAGTTCCATCATCGCCTCTGGTTTTGTTTTCAAACAGTAATTTATACAACTTAATTTTACATTTTGTCCCTATTCTTGAAAGGAAAAGAAGAGAATCTTCATAACAGACTACTATCTCTAAACTTTATTTCTCCTACCGTAACTGTTGACACTATTTTTCAACAGAGGGCCTCAGTTAGATTCTTTCTATAAAACCAGAGCCCTGCATAAGAGTAAAAAATAATGATGACAATACACACCAATCCTGTACATTTTGGACGAATCCCCCAACACGTTTCAAAAAAAAAAAAATCCAATTACAGCGAGTGGACTCACCTAAGTAATGGAAGTGGACAAGTCAAGGTGGAAACGCACGGATGGCCAGCAGAGGCAAAGGACCCTTCTCGCCCTAACAACTGACCTTATATAAAAGCAGCGGACAGGTTGACTCCCAGTTTCTGCCTCCTTACTCTTGGCTCCTCCCAAAATACCGAGGCAGCGAGGACCGCGACCACACGCCCCCCTCCCACGCCCGACGCGGCGGGACCCGCGAGCTGTGCCCGCGCCGCCACCTCCGCCCGCTTCGCGTGGACGACAGGAGCCGCCCTCGCGCGCGGCGCGCTCGGAGCCCCGCGGCTACCGGGGCGGCGTCTCCTGAACGCCCGCGGGCGGGGGCAGGGGCGCGCCTTGCCCGGCTCCGCAGCCCCGGGGAGGCCAGCCCACGCGCCCGCCCTCCCCTCGGCCCGGGCGAGCATCCCGCTCCCGCGCGCAGGGCTCAGGTGACCCTCGCGCGCTCCTCCCTTGACCGTCACCGCGGCCCCGGGGAAGAGCGCCGCCGGACCTGCGGCGCCCCAGCCTGTCCAGCGGGATCTGGGGCAGGAGGAACTCGGGGCCGCCCGGCCGGACCCCCGCGGGGCTGCGCGCGTCTCGGTACCCGGGGACTCCCTGCGCCCAAGCTGCCGTCGAGCGGCTCCCCGGCGCGCCGCACCTTCTCCGGGGCCCCGGAGCCCCGCGCGCGCGCGCGTGGCCGCACCCGGGCGCTCCCGGGAAGGGGCCTGCTCCCGCCAGCCCGGCGCGCACGGCCGCGTCTGCCCGAGCCGGAGCGCGGGCCCCCGGTTTCCGTCTCCGTTCCTCTCGCCGCCCGTGCGCCCCGGGCTCTGGACCCGGACGTGGGCTCAGGGCGCGCCCCTCGGCCCGGGTTCCCCCCCACCCCCCGCCCCGGGACCTGTCGGCACCGGACGCCCCGTCCGTCGCGGTCCCCTCGGCGCGCGCTTCGCCCCGCCGCCCGCGGCTCCCGCCCCAGCGCCCCGACTCTGACCTGCCGCGGCGGCGTCGGCGCCCGGAGTCCCCGCGGCCGCCCCGAGCGCCCCGGGCGGCGGCTCCGGCTCGGGTCGGGCTCGGGCTCGCGCTGGGGAGTGCGGCCGCGCCCCGCCTGCCCGTGGCAGCCCCGGGCCGGGGGCGGGCGCGGGGCGGGGGCTGCGGCCACGCGGGGCGGGGGCGGGAGCCTCGCGCCGCCCGCACCCAGCTCGCGCCCCCAGCCCGGCCCCGCCCCGGCCCGGCTGCCGGCCCCGAGAGCCCGGCCCGGGCGGCTGAGGTGGCCCCTGCGGCGGGGAGGCGGGGGCCCGGGCCCTGCGCGTCCGCGCCCAGCTCGCCGCCGGGGCGCCCTTCCCCGCGCGGGCTACCTGGCCTCTCCCGTCCTCACGGGCGCCGCTGGGAGGCGGCCCAGAGATGTGCCCATTTCACAGAGCAGGGCCGCGCAGCCCAGAAAGATGCCCAAGGTTCCCTCCAGGTGTGCGGGCCCGCGCAGCCGCTCCTCCGTCGAGGCCGCTGATTCTTGCCCTTGGCAAGATTAAACAACGATTTAAAAAAAGTTCTCTTCCATGAGAGTCTTTACAAAATGATAAATAATTACAGCGTATTAACCCAGGGGCACTGCCTGCCCTCCGTGCCTCTCCCGCCTCCCGCTTTGGCGTTTGTAATCGACGTTGATGCTTCTCAGCCACTTAAAGTGGCAGAGTTGTACTTGTAATCATTAAAAGCACTTCTTAAACTCATTAACAGGATTTCTTAAATTCTTTAACGGCGTTTGCTGCAGTGAGGGACCCAGACACCTGCGCGTTGGGGAAGGGGGCATGGGAATCTCAAGTTTCCAAGTTCGGGGCGTGCTGCCTCATAAATTTGGTGGGTGGACTGTGGGCAAGGGGCAGCCTTCCCTGCCGCGACCGGTCCAAAAGCAGCTGACAATATCCAACCAGGAAGTCTCTGGCCGCCTGGCTTCGAGGCCTTACTTTCTTTTCCTCCTTCCAATCTCATTTACGAGCATCCTCTTGTAGGCCTGCCGCCTGCAAGGGAAGGCAGTGATTTGAAGCGAAGGCCCTGTCTTCAAGAAGCTTATAGCTACTGGCCCAGAAGGTCCTCAAACTTTTAGCATCTTAATTTGTCGGGGATGCCTTGTTCTTTTCCCTTCAGTGCATGAGGTTCTCGTTTGTGGTTGAATTAAATGTTTGTGACATTGAGTATCACTAGGGAGAAGGTTCAGAGATCAAATCAACAGATTCATGTCCTTCCCATCTCCCAAAATAAGAAAGTAAGAGCCACAACTCCACAGGGACTTCAAGGAAGATCATTTTGTTATTAGTGACCTCTGAAAGACTCCATTTCTTTGCCTGCCATTTAGGCAGTCAGTTGGACGTGGCTCAACATTCTACTCTCATGCACAGAAGGGCTGCAGGCATCCTACTACTTGTTGGTTCCAGGGTCCAGATCGGCTGGTAAAGCTATGTAACGATTTCACTGAGATTAAAGTTACATATTGTAAATTTCAAATGTAAAATTCATTGATGTTTAGTTTATTCTTAATTTAGTTTATCGGTTTCGCAACCATCACCATAATCGAAGTTTAGAACATTTTCATCACCCCATAAACCTAGTGTTAATTAGCAGCCACTCTTCCCAGCCTTAAGCAACCACAAATCTACTAACGCCGTAGATTTGTGCATTCTGAGCATTTTATATAAATGGAATCATACAATCTGTGGTTTTTGTGGCTGGCTTCTTTCAGTTCATGCGATGTTTTGAGGCTCAGCCCCATGCTGTAGCATGTATCATTACCTCATTCCTTTTTAGGGTCAAATAATATTTCATCATATGGATATACCACATATTGTCTAGTCATCCATCAGTTGATGGATATTTGGGTTGTTTCTACTTTTTTGGCTCTCATGAATAATGCTCTATGAACATTCATGAACAGTCTTTCATGTGGGCACAAGTGTCATTTCTCTTGGCTAAATACCTGGGAGCAGAATTGGTAGGTCACATGGTGATTCTGAGGAACTATCAGAGAGTGTTTTTCAAAACTTCTGCACCATTCTACATTCCCACACTGCAAAGTATGGACATCCTTAGCAACACCTGTCTTTTTCATTTCTTAATATACCCTTTTTATCTTTTATTTTTATTGTTTTTTCCCCCTGGGTTTGTTTTTTAAGGCTGTACCAGAAATTGAACCCAGGACTTCAAACCTGCCAAGCAGGAGCTCAACCGTTGAGCTACACCCACTCCCTTGTTTATCTTTTTTATTTTGGTCAACCTAGTAGGAATGATGTAGTATTCCATGGTGGTTATGATTTGCATTTTCCTAATGGCTACTGATGGTGAGCCTCTGTCATGTATTTATTGGCTATATTTGTCTCTCTTCTTTGGAGCAATGTCTATTTAAGTCTTTTGCTCACTTTTTAATTGGGTTGTCTTTTTATTGTTGAGTTGTAAGAATTCTTTATATATTCTGAATATGAGTTCCTTATCAATTATATGATTTTCAAATATTTTCTCCCATTCTGTGGGTTGTCTTTTCACTTCTTTAATGATGTCATTTGGAGCACAAGAGCTTTCAATTTTATTGAAGTCTGAACTTATCCATTTTTTCTCTTGATACCATGTCATCGCCTAACCCAAGAAAATTTACTCCTGTATTTTCTTCTGAGAGTTTTATAGTTTTAGCTCTTACATGTATTTCTGTAATACAGCTTGAATTATTTTTTGTGTATGGTGTGAGTTAGGGGGCCAACCTGCTTTTGGTGCAGAAAGTCTCAGAATTCAAAGGGAATCCTATCACATTGAGTTCATAACTGGTACGTTTTAAAGTTGGGCTGAATCTTCTGAACATTCCTTGTGGATCAAAAATTTGGTGACTTTTTGAAGTGAGGTATGAATAGGAAAGCCTATTAAATATAAGAGGTTAAACAATATAAACAGAAATAATATAAACCTGTTTTTCAAACACTGATCATGACAGGTTAGGCAGTTATGAAATCAAGGTAGTGGTTCATAACCAATATTTTAAATAAAATGGAACAGGAAAGAACAGAAACCATAAGAATGTACCTCCTGTATTAAAGAAATAGTTGCTTCATAAAATTTTGTGTAAAAAATGTGTCACTGTGTGTGTGTGTGTGTGTACCAGGACTCAGTAAGAAATGTGTTTCTTCCTGTGGGCCCCAGTTTTAAAAGGTGGAAAAACATACCATATAAACTACAGTTGCAGAATTCTTCCATTCCATAAACATTTATTGAGTGCTTATTGTGTGCCAGGCCCTCTGCTAAGAGCTGGGGATAAAATGATAAACCTCCTATGGTCTCCACCCTGCAACAATGCACAGAATACAGAATACAGAATGATCCATATAACATTTCTAGAGACAAAAGCTTCTGCTCTAGTTCAATATCCTCTACCTGTGAAGACTCCTTCCAAATATTGGCATTTGGTCCTGTGACACTTATTCTTTTTTTTTTTGCAATTAATGCTCAGTTTATCTTATTTGAGATGTGCAGTCATATTTGCTTTTCTTCCAACTAGGAGAACTTTGTTCCCAAGCTCATAACTACATACGATTATTATACTGGGAAGAAAGTACAGATCTAGCAATGGGAGTTGACCATGACTGAATTGATTTCCATTTTACACCAACTATATTTAAACTGGTTCTACTGGACAGACCTCAGACATTTAAAAACTACTGTTGTGTTACTTTTCTTTTTTTTTTTAAAGTTTTTTAAAATTTATTTCTCTCCCCTCCCCCCCCCCCCCCCCCCCAGTTGTCTTCTCTCTGTGTGTTCTCTCTGTGACCACTTCTATCCTTATCAGCGGCACCGGGAATCTGTGTCTCTTTTTGTTGTGCCATCTTGCTGTGTCAGGTCTCCGTTGTGTGCGGTGCCATTCTTAGGCAGGCTGCACTTTCTTTCGCACTGGGCGGCTCTCCTTACGGGGCACACTCCATGCGCGGGGCTCCCCTCTGCAGGGGACACCCCTGCGTGGCACGGCACTCCTTGCACGCATCAGCACTGCGCATGGGCCAGCTCCACACGGGTCAAGGAGGCCCGGGGTTTGAACCGCGGACCTCCCATGTGGTAGACGGACGCCCTAACCACTGGGCCAAGTCCGCTTCCCTGTTGTGTTACCTTTCAAGGGAAAAATTAAGAATCGTGGCAAAGATGTTCTTTAAGTTATTTCCCAAAGGATCAGAAAAACAGGATGTTAGCATTGACAATGTCATCTAACTATTTTGCACAGATTGATCTCAGGTGAATTACTGTGCCCATTTCCAGCCATCCCATCAGTCACTCACTGAGAGCAGCTGTGTCCAGGCCTAACTCTGCCATTGTACCTCCTTTTTACCTGAGATATTTTATCAATCTCTAGATATTACAAGTTCCCAGGAGCTATAAAGATCTTAATTTAAAATTAACATTTATAACCAGTTCAACATGCTGGACAGGTTAAAAAGTATACATGCAAACAATTCCACAAATTCATTTGCTCCTCAAATAATTATACATGATTTTTAAATAGTTATGCCATTTTGCCTGTAGCCTCCCTGAATTTTATAAAAGTAATTTTCTTCTGCTCCTCCTATTCTGCTTCCTCTTTTCCCACCTCCTGCCAATTGATTTGGAAATTTAAGTTCTTAAGGAGCAAAGCCAGGTTTGTAATCCACTACTTCGGACTTCAAATTTCTTGATCTTTCCACCTCTCTGCTTAACTCCGCATTCTATTTCTGTTTGAGTGGTTGCCTATAAAGAAAACAAACATTTCTGAAGCATTCTAATAAAACTATTCATCTTGGTTATATATTAATCATTAATTAGAATATAAAACAGTTATATATTGATTCAAAAAACCATAGAAAATGTAGCCTGGTTAATATTTTATTCTTTTCTTAATACCCCAACTTGGAGCTTTCCTTTTGTTAATCCGGAAGAACGTAAAGAAATATGATTTTAAGACTTTTTTTTCCAATAATACTCTTCTTTAATATTGAAGGAAATAGCATCCAACTTTTAATTCATGTTTTAAAAAATCTATCACATTTTTCACAATTTCTAAACATGTATAAAGTTAATAATGATATTCACTTCCAAGGAAATTCCATTTGGTAATTTCAATACTTTTGGGTTAGACTGCTTAAATGTTAAGATTTAATAAGGTTTGAAAGCATTTTTTTCAAAGATTCAAAAATACTTTTGATATTCAGGGAATAAGAGAGGCATTTGCTTGCTTTATCTTTTTTTTTTCACTTCATGTCCCTAAAACTTGATCTACTTTGCTTATCAGATTGTTCTCTAAGTATCTAGAGGTTGGAAGTGGATTAAAAGGTTCGCGTGAAGAAGACTCATGATTACCTTGGAGTGGCACTATTTTCAGAAGGGGTAAATTGGACTACTTTCCATTTCTCTTTTCCTTTTAAGAGCTTTGCTTCAATTAATACTGGTCTGATTGAAAGAACCCTGAGCATTATTTCTGCTCATTGTGATCTTGAGCAAGCAGCTCAACCTCATTCAGGCTTAATTTCTTCCTCTATAAAGTGGAAAGATAATATATTTTCATAATCTCATCAAGGAGATAACATGAGAAAAAGCCAAGTTAGGCTCCAGTAGGAACCAAGTAACCATTTATCAACTGGACTATAGCAGAGAATGGTGTTCTGATAGTAACTCATTGATACATTCAAACACTAACAATGAGACTGCTAAATTTAAAAGTTTTTTCCCCCATATATAGATCATATCTAGTCATCGATCTACAATTTACTATCTCTTTCTTACATGTAAAAAAAAAAATTACTCGCCTAGATCTGGTCTAAGGAAGGAGGAATGAAAACAGTTTATCACAGAGCAGGGAAGAAACTCAAGCACAGATGTTGCAGGACCAAGGAATGTCGCAGAAGCAGTACAGGATTTGGAGGTAGCTCGGAGTCTGTTCCGGATGGTGCCTTGGGCAAATCGTTTAATTGGAGGCTCAACTTCCTTTTCAAAAAGTAGGAGTAAAAACTACCCTCACTAGGCCACTGTGACGATTAAAATGAATAAAACGTTTTAAATTTGTTTAAATAAATGTCCAAAGCACCAAAAAAACTACTTGTCTAATGAAAAGATTTTTTAAAATTTTATTGTTATAACACATATACAATATACATTTCCCATTTTAACTACTTTTAAGCAGACAATTCAGTGCCATTAGTCACATTCATATTGTTGTGCTTCCTTCACCACCATTCATTACCAAAACTTTTTCATCACCCAAACAGAAGCTCTGTACCCATTCAGCAATAACTCCCTTTCTTCCCTCCGCCAGGCCTGGTAACCTCTAATCTACTTTCAGTCTCCATAAATTTGCTTGTTTTATTCATATAAGTGGAATCATACAATATTTGTCCTTTTGTGTCTGGCATATATCATGCAACATGATATCTTCAAGGTTCATTCATGTTGTAGCATGGATAAGAACTTTATTCCTTTTTATGGCTAAATAATATTCCACTGTATATATTTACCACATTTTGTTTCTCCATTCGCCTGTCGATGGATACTTGGTTTGTTTCCACCTTTCGGCTATTGTGAATAATGATGTTATAAATGTTAGTGACAAACATCTGCTTACATTCCTGCTTTCATCTAATGAATAAATTTTGAAATAGTTATTAGCCTCAGATTTCTGCGTGAGAATGGCTTTCTGAGAACATCTGTTGAATTTATAAGTCCTGTGCTTTATCCTATAAAAACTAAAAAACAAAAACAAAAGTTTTTATTATGGAAAATGTGAAACATATCTAAAACAGATAGAATCATATAATGGACCCTTGAACTCACCACCCAGTTTCAACTCATGGCCAGTCTTATTTCATCTGTACCCCCCTTCCCCTTCCTACTGTATAATTTTAAAGCAAATTCCAGACAACACATTTCATCATAAAACTTAAAAGCTGTCTTTAAAATGTTGTTCATAAGCCTTTTGTCTACAGGTTGGTTATAAATAAATGATTTGCTCTGGCAGAGGTCCTGAATTTATCAGAAAAGTTTCTTAACTGAAATTTTACAGCTCTTAACTTCCATCTCTGGCAAGTTGTCAAATATGTTCCTTGAGGAGAGGACCTTTATGAGCACAATACAGTGTTTCCAGAGAACCCAAGGACTGAAACATGCTCAGGCTGAGAAATGGGCAGGGATCCTGTACCTGGGAAGGGTAGTTACGGTAGTTTCAGTCACTGACCAAAAAACACTCCTCACGCACTAGTGCCAAGAACAGATTACAGCAGTCAGTGACCCCCTAAACTTTGGGGTGGCTGCGTGGGGCTGGTTGGCAGAGTCCTGGGGGTTCAGCTTCAGCCCCCACGTTGTGCTGAACAAATAGGATTGTGTGCTAAGATGCGACACAGGTTGGGAAGCACTGTCTGACCCCACCTGCCTCCCACTCTACTGTGTTTCTCTCTCTTCAGAATCCCTTCTGTCAGGTCTCTCTGGGAAACAATCTTGCTCCTCTGGGTTTCTGCTTGTTCCTCCATTGTGCTGAGCATGGCCTTCTGGCATGACACCTGTGATATTTCATTATGGGATGTTGTGCAAGTGTCTCTCTTCCCTTTTTAAGATGTAAGCAGCTGGACAGCAGGAGCCATGCTATTTGTTCATCTTTTTAGGTGCAGGTCCTACTGGCCTACAGTTACTGAACCCAAAGAAGCAGACAATAAATGTGTGGTGAGAGATTACTGAATTTAACAGGCCACCCCAAGCCTATTCTTAAAGAGCTCATTCAAATTTCTCACCAGGAAGTCTTCCAGCACCGTCATTCTATTCTCTTAACTGGTTTTATTTTCCTTCATCCCATGTTTCACTACGTGAAATTACATTTTAAAAATTGTATCGTCTCTCTCCAGACCAAAACCTGCGCTCCACGAAGGCAGGAGTGTTGCTTTCTTAACTATCCCTAACACCCAGCCCCTAGC
Source organism: Dasypus novemcinctus (assembly GCF_030445035.2). Classification (NCBI taxonomy): domain Eukaryota; kingdom Metazoa; phylum Chordata; class Mammalia; order Cingulata; family Dasypodidae; genus Dasypus; species Dasypus novemcinctus. The sequence goes on along the minus strand of NC_080698.1, from coordinate 50,572,942 downwards.
AAATGGGAGGGCTTGGGCACATTTTTATTATTCAAACACTAGTGATGTCAAAAGTTCAATCACTTGTAGAAGTTGTATTTTCATCTTTAAATCTACAAAAGTGATTAAAAGTCATCCACGTAAATTCCCAGGCTCAGCTCCTGAAAGGTTCTTTCTGTTTTTATGAACATGATTTTATTTTGAACATTTGAATCCATGTGCCAGCTCTGTTCTTGCTACATTCAATAGCTACTCTTCATATATCATTTCTCCTTTTAGCAGAGTCTGAGGATTGGGAAGTTTCGGCCAAAAGCTCAAATGCAGGGTTTCCTACAACAGTGATTCCAGACATGCTGTTGCCACTGTGATTTTTTCAGTAATATAACTTCCCTACCCCCTTTACAGAGAGGTTTTCAGGCCCAGGGTGCCTATTTCTGAAACGCCTGAAGATGAAGGATATGCGCTAAGCTTCCAACAGACCTCTTGCAACCATGAGCTTCGGCATGAGGTAGAATTTTCCTCTCTGTTTTCCATTTCTACTGCATTTTAAATGCTAGGGTAATTGGTTAGGTTTGATCATGCATTGCATTTCTGTGTTTAGAAACTTTTGTCCAATCATGGGAGGAGCTGTGGGGGGAAGCAGGGAGCTTTGTATGCTTTACTGAAGACATTCTGTCTTCCAGCATGCCTTCCCACCACCATAACGTGGATATTTTATCCTCCCTAAAGTGTTTTTGTGATTTAAATCTATTACCATCTATTTATTCTCTCAGGAGCATTTCAGTTCCCTCTAGGTCACTTCCTGTACCCCTTCACTTAGTGTTCAGAATAAAAATTATTTTATTTCTGCAGGAGAATGAAATTGACTCTTGATTACCGGGCTTTGAAAAGATAGATGTTGACCTATGTAACTGTTCTTCTGTCAAATGGAATTGCAGTAGCCTAGATGATTGGCATATCCTATTAATGACAGACAATGAGAGAAATTATATTATTAGCATTTAGGGCATTGTTTAATCTAGTTCCATAAGACCTAATTCCCACTAAGATTTTTCAGTAATATAATCATAGAGTATCTCCAGGCAGTTCCAAAAATGTTTTAATTTATATATCATAAAACATGTTTAAAATCAATCAAAAATGTTAACACATGGGCAAATAAAGTCAATACAACCAAACAGTAAAAGAATGTTTGTACTTAAGGAGAAAAAAAGAAAAAGAAAAAGACCAAAAAAACAAACAAACAAACAAACAAACAAAAAACACAACACAGCCTTAGCCTTTATACAGATAACTTTTCCTTTTCTTTTTAATTACTTTAAAATTACAGAAATAATACAAGTTTCTTGTAAAATTTAAACTATGCAGATATACATAGAGAAAAAGGAGCAGTTCCTTTTTCATTTCCTCCTCAGAGGTAATCATGGTTAACACTTTAGTGATACAATATATGCATATATGTGAACTTTGGGGTTTAAGGATTTAAAAAAATTATTTAGAAGAGACCATACAATAAATATCATGCTGCAACTTTTACTTTAATTAACAATATCTTGAGTTTTTCATGTCAGCATAAGTCACTTTCTTAATGGCCACAATTCTGGGAGAAATATGTTAATGTCTCTCAACTCTAATTGGGGTTTTTCATTTTTTTCTCCTTGTTTTTCTAGCAGTTTTTGTTTTCTAAATTTCAGTGCTATGCTGTTCAGTGCATAATGGCTCATGATTTTACACTATATAATGATGGATCTTACCTTTCATAAGTTTAAAATATTCCTTATTGTCCCTGATTAACAATTTTTATTTTTTATTTTATTTTTTAAAAAAGATTTATTTATTTATTTATTTCTCTCCCCTTCCCCCCCACCCCGGTTGTCTGTTCTCTGTGTCTATTTGCTGCGTCTTCTTTGTCCACTTCTGTTGTTGTCAGCGGCACGGGAATCTGTGTTTCTTTTTGTTGTGTCATCTTGTGTCAGCTCTCCGTGTGGGCAATGCCATTCCTGGGCAGGCTGCACTTTCTTTCACGCTGGGCAGCTCTCCTTACAGAGCGCACTCCTTGTGCATGGGGCTCCCCTACACGGGGGACACCCCTGCATGGCACAGCACTCCTTGCATGCATCAGCACTGCGCATGGGCCAGCTCCACATGGGTCAAGGAGGGCCGGGGTTTGAACTGTGGACCTCTCATGTGGTAGATAGACACCATAATCACTGGGCCAAGTCCGCCACCCTGATTAACAATTTTTAACGTTAAATTTTATTTTACTCAATATTATCACTTCTCTAATTTAACTTTGCATCTTTATGTTCACCCATTTTTTGTTATTTTTTAAATTGTATATTTTAATTGTATATTTAATTGTATATTTTTTTAATTGTATAAAAGTTTATCCAGACTTTGTCTCCTACATTTAATAATCTATATCTTTTAATGGATTAATTTAATCCATTCAGATTTATTGTGGTTATTTATATGCTGAACTTTATTCTTATCTTCATGTATTATATGTTTAATTATTGTACTTTCTTGTCATTCCCTCCTCACTTTCTGTCTTTTGCTGGGTTTATTGAGTTTTATTTCTTTCTTTTCCCCACTCTATTTATTGATGGTTATGTATCCTATTTCTTCTCTTCCAGCAGTTATCCTTAAATTTAAAAAATGCTTTTATAAAATTATTATTCATAGTTATACAATGTAATACATAACTAAAATTTCACTGTAAAAATTTTAAATAATATGCAATTATATAAAGATGAAGCTTTCTTTTCTTCCTCAACTCCTTTCCCTAGAGGTAACAACTATTAACAGTTTGGTCGGTATCCTGCTAACATTTTTGTATATTTATATGCACCATTATACCCATAACACACACATATAACAATATGTATAGGATTATATGTGTAGAACTCTATGTATACTATGATCCTTATGTATGTATTACACATAAGATCATTCCATGCATATTGTTATAGTACATTATATGTAGTAGTTTGATATGCATACTATATGTAGGTATCATAATATTGTATGGTATGATTGTATGTATAATCATATGTATAGAATCACACTACACATTGTTCTACAACTTTTTCTGTCATATAACAATATTTTTGGAAGCTCATTCCATATCAGTATATTTATATCTGCATATTCTTTTTATTTGCTGCATATTATCTATAATACAGCTATAAAATAATATAACTAACCATACTATTCTTACTGAATATTCAGATTGTTTCTAGTGTTTTGTTATTACAGTATGCTGCATTGAATATCCTGGAACACTGTACACATTGCCATGTTGCCAAGTATTTCTCTAGAATCAATACTTCATAGAACTTCTGGGCCAAAGATGGTGTGGATTTACAATTTTGACAATATTGACAAAATAAACCCTATTAAAACAAGTGTATTTGCTCACAGACTCACTAACACTGAATATTACCAGTCATCTGAATTTTTTACACTCCTGAGTGAGAAGTGACATTTCACTATGAGATGAATTTGTATTTCCCTCCTTATTAAAGGGGCTGAACATCTTTTCATATATTTATTGGATATTAGTTTTTCTTCTTCCTTTACTTGCTTATATAAATCCTTTGTCCATTTTTCTATTAGTTTCTCTTTTCCTTATTGATTTCTAGCAGGAAAAAAAAAGTATTTAAAGGTAGGTTTTTAAAAGTTAATGTTAAAATAATAGCCAAAAGTAGAAACAAGCCAAATGACAATCAACCGATGAATGGATAAACAAAACTTGACATAGCCATCAATGGAATATTATTCAACCATAAAAAGGAATGAAGTTCTGATACACGAATGAACCTTGAAAATAATATGCTAAGTGAAAAAAGTTAAACACAAAAGACCATATGTTGCATAATTCCATTTATACAAAATGTCCAGAATAGGCAATTCCATAGTAACAGAAATTTGATAGCAAGAAGCTGGGAGCTAGGTGTGGGGTGGGGGAGGAACTAGGATGTGATTGCTAATAGGTAAGGACTTCTTTTTGTGGTGATGAAAATGTTATGCACAATTCTGTGATTATACCATATGCCATTGAATGTACACTTTAGATAAATTGAATGGTTTAGGAACAAAAAATAATAGGATGGGTTGAGGGGAAAATATACCAATGTAAGATATGAACTATAGTTAGTACTAATAGTTTGACAATGCTCTTTCATAATTTGTTACACATGTTTCACAACAATGCAAGTTATTTGTATACTTATTGTTTATGTATATGTTCATGTATGAGTGATATAGTTCAATAAATTTTTTAATGAAAAAGTGAAAAATTGTGGCTTTTTATATTTTAGTATATACAACTTTGTTATATATACTAAAAACTACTGACTTATACACTTTATTTTTTATTTTTTAAATCCCCCCTCCCCCAGTTGTCTGCTCCCTGTGTCCATTCGCTGCGTGTTCTTCTGTGACCACTTCTATCCTTATCAGCGGCACCGGGAATCTGGCTTCTTTTTGCTGCGTCATCTTGTTGTGTCAGCTCTCCGTGTGTGCAGCGCCATTCCTGGGCAGGCTGCACTTTCTTTCGCGCTGGGCGGCTCTCCTTGCGGGGCGCACTCCTTGCACGTGGGGCTTCCCTAAGTGGGTGACACCCCTGCGTGGCACAGCACTCCTTGTGCGCATCAGTACTGCACATGGGCCAGCTCCACATGGGTCAAGGAGACCTGGCGTTTGAACTGCGGACCTCGCATGTGGTAGGCGGACGCCCTAACCACTGGGCCAAGTCTGCTCCCCTGAATTATACACTTTGAAAGGTGAGTTTTATGGTTTGTGAATTATATTTCAATAAAAAATCTTTACAAATTAATGTTGAGGACAATAATTAGGTCTATTTATGTATACAGTAATTGTGTATAACTGCTGACCAAGGCACATAACTGGTATTTTGCTTTTCCCTTCTCTATTCACCTATCTTGTTCTGTCATTCTGTATTCCAGGGTTGTAGCATATTGTTGTGCAGGCTGTAATGCTGCCCCAAAGCAACTGGACCTAGGGACAACTAGGGACTGAAATCCAAACCCTATCAGAGCCTCATTCTGCCTCAAGGAGGGAGTGCCTTTTCCTACTTTACACAGAGGTGCTGTATGGACTAGCAGTGGCCTTAGTCTTTTTAATGGGCTTGGCGTGAAGAAGGGACTGGTAAATACATGTATTTAATCTATTATCTTGAAATAGAAGCCAAGCACTTCCTTTTACTCTAATACTATAATGAATTATTTTCTAGAATGGAATACCCTTTGGCCCTCTCTTAGCAACCTGAGTTGAAAATTACTGGATTAACCTTAGAAGGCAAAATTCTGGTTTAAAAATATGGTAGATTGTTTCTGTAATATTGCCTTTTTTATTTAAAAGCACCGACTGTATTATTCAACCTTGTATTATGATTGTCTAATACTTTTTTAATAATTGATATTTCTAAAGTACCACCATTACCAAGGGAATTTCCTGGTGCAGTCCTTATTTGGTTCTTTGTTTTTCTCTAATAATGTAACTTTTCTGACAGTATTTTTGTATAGGTTTCCAAATAGCTCAAATGATAGTATTTTCCACATTAAATTTAATCAGTGAGTCAACACATATTTATTGAATTACTATTATGTCCAAGATGACACTCTTCCAAACTCCTGACACATTACATACAAAATACTTGTGTGCTTGGTACATAATAGGTACTCAATAAATATTTGTAAATGAATCAATGAACGAAGAGCAAATTTTTGTGACAACTAAAGAGCAGACACTGGCTAGTAATCATAGAATTTCATAGGTCTTTAATCATACCTATAGGGGAAGGGAAAACTATCTGTTGTAAAATATGTGATATTATTAGTGACGATGTTTACGATAAAGTCAAGAGTTAAGGAACACTAATACCTGTTTGTACTAATGTTAAGCATTTGTGTTTCAAACTAATAACTTTTCTTAACAATTATTTTGCTACCTTGGCTATTCATTCATTTATTTACCTATAAAAGAAGTATTTACTCTTGAACCATTAACTTTCAGGATCACTAAAAGTGTTTCCATATAAAAATCAATAATCAGGAAGTAGTTGTAGCTCAAGTGGTTGAGCGCCTGCCTCCCATGTATGAGGTCCTGGGTTCACTCCCTGGTACCTCCTAAAAAAAAAAAACAACCAATAATCAGTGGTCCCCAAATCTGTGTGCACATCATTTAGTGGACTCTTTTTCTTTTTGTTGGTTTGTTTTTAATCCCAGAGAGGTAGAATCCAGGATTCCCCTTTTCATTCCCAATCTTGGTTCCTTCTTTCCTTCCCTGACAAGTGTTTCTTCTGCACATTAAAATTTGAGGACAGGTAAGAGCAGAAAAGTGAAAAATTTTGTTGGAGCTCAAACTACAGATCCAGATTTTTTATTTTATTTCCTATTGTGTGAATTATCACCAAAGTCCCAGTCAAGGCAGAAAAGAATTGGCTTTTTAAATATTTGAGAGTCATCATTTAAGAGGATAGTTCACCAAAAGAATCTCTCCTCACAAAAAAAGTTTAATTTTGATTACTCTCAGCAAGAAGTGCAAGCAATGGAAACAGTAAGCATATCCAATATGTGGGGAAAACAGTTGGCGTTCAGTAAACAATCAAGTGATTTATGAACTTGGCGAAGCTCCCTTGAACTCTAGTACACAGCTAACTCTTAAATATCTATGAACAGATTTCGTATTTTGTCAATTCTTTGTTGTGTTACTGAGTCTTCTTTCCATTATTTGCTATATTCTAGGCTATCAGTAGTATAACTGAGACAGCAGTGGAATTAATCAAGCTGAATGGTGGGCTGAGAGTAGTTTCTCTTTCAAATATTTTATTAAGCACATCCTTTTTCTTTGATCTGTGCAGTGTTAGGATGAACAGTAAAAGCCTTGCTTTAGGGAGCTCACAGTCTAGTAAAGGAAGAAGGGTAAAAAAAAAAAAAGTATAATATAATGTGATAAATGGCGTGAAATTGGCGCTGTATGATACCATGGAGGTACACGGAGGGGAGAGGTCTCACTAGGGGTGGGGAGGGAGTGGTTAATGGGAAGACTTCCCACAGAAGTACCTACCACCTGTCCTGAACCTTGAGGGTGTCTAGAAGATAGCCACACAAAAAGAGTGAGCAGGCAGGATCCAAGGCCTTTATTTTTGGAACCATTTACCCGGGAGAGCCTAAGATGATGCTCAGGTTTCTGTCTTGAACAACTGATGGAGCTTGGTTTAGGATGAGCGGAGTTTTAGGCATTGGGGGGTTAGCCAAGAGAAGCTGTCCAGAGACAACTGGATGTGTAGTACTATAACTTTGGAAAAGGTTGGAAATAGAAAGTGGGAGCGGCAATCAAAGCCACGGAAATGAATAAGAGTAAGAAGAGAAGGAGGCTGAGGAGAAATCTCTGGAGGACGTTAGCTTCTAAGGGATAAGTGGAGACTGAGAAGGAACAGCTGAAAAGGCAAAAGAAAGGCAATGAGGAGGACCTGGTATAATGCTATGCTCTAAGATTACAACCCAGCTCTACCTGGTTCCTGAGGCCAGTCTCCACCACTGTGGTTACAAGGTGGTAAGAAAGTGGAGATGAGGAGTGTGGGCTGAAGGAACGACGGTAGATTTTCGATAAGGAATGCTGAGTACTAACAATGAGGAATGTTTAAAGATGAGTGAAGCTTGCAAATAATTATGAGTTAAAGAGAAAGAGCTGGTGAAAAGAGAGAGCGGGCTTAAAAAAGAAGGGATTAAGGTATATTTAGTCATAATTCGATATCTATGGCTGGAGCAGAATAGGTCTGGGAAAAATTGTCAGTTTGAATAATTGAGTCACAGGATAGGCTCCATTTATACTTTTCCTTCCTATAGTCAGGGTATAAAATCTGATACCTTGTTTCCTTTCACTGGTTGCTGTGCTCCAGTGCAGAACCCAGTGTAATTTTTTTTTTTTGCAACAGAAAAAAAATTGGTGCTCGCTGCATAGCTCTTAGCTGAACCTTCTATGGCACTAGAAATTATTAGTTTCAGTTCTCCAAGATCTCCTTTAAAAGAAATGCATGCCAAGTGTGGTTAAACTGTATAGAAATAGAGCTTCTAGTCATTAGATTAGAAAGGACAATAAAATCCAACGTGTTTATTTGGCTGTTGTTGTTGATTAAAAGAACTTATAATGACTCCATACCCAAGAGCTCTGTGTAGATTCATCTCCAAAGGATAAATATCTCCTACTCTGGAGTAGCAGTGTCTTCTAAATCACACCCTAAGTCATTATTTTCTACAATCCAGAAATACATGCTTAGGACCAACTGTGCCAAGACACCAATGCTAGAGCTGTGGGAGAAATGCAAAGTACAGGGCAGGTATCTTCTCTGGGAGCTTTTAACTTGCTTACAAGAGATCAGATGGTTGCAGAAATGACTAGAATTCATAGTAGTACAGTATCAATAGAAATGGCTCGAGTCATGTTCATTTCTTCCGTTTAAAAATAATTACGTCAGTAATGCATGAATATATTCTTGTTGAAAGGAATATAGAAAAATCTAGAATAAATGGTCAAAGTTCTCCTTCATGCCCTCCCCATTTCTACTCCCCTTTTCAGGTTGAAGTATTTCTCACTAATCTCTTTTCTATGCATTTTCTCATGTATAGAAGCACATTTGCACTTTAATAATTTTTTTAAGATAAATTATTCCAAATGTATTGTTCTGTGAATTTTGCACTTACTAAGTACTTTTCAGGTGACAGCATATAGACCTATTCTTTTAAAAGTCAGGGTAATATTACTACAAATTAAATTTACCACTACAAAACAAGTGTATCCTACAAAGGAGAGTGAAACCAAAAAACAACTGTTTTCAAACTTGATTGGCAAACACTGGGGATTACATTACAATTTCCAGGTTTATCTACTTGTTTGTGAAGACTAAGCCTCATAGAGACTCCCCTCACCTTTTTAATCTTTTAAAAATATAGATTGAAGGCATTGTTTTGATATATGAAAGACCTTGTATAAATGCTTTGCTTAAAAGCAAGTATTCTTAAAAGGACTACTTAAGGAGGGACTAGTAACTGAAATAGTACCTGTTAAGTATATATAAATATATACATAGGTATATATAAAATATATATAAATAAAATCTGAATGCTGTGGATCATACATGGAAGAATTAGAATGGAATAAAGGAGAAACATGCTTAACTATCTAAGGGTAATGGGAATTCTCTTTTTAAAAATTTCTGTTTTTCCCCCATCATTGTTAAACTGATAACTAAAACCTTTTTTAAAACAAAATTCTATCTGCATCTTTTGTAAAATATATTTGTACATATGCATAGGAAAATGCTGGAAAAAATAAGTGTATGCTTTAACACTGTTATCTTTGGGTGGCAGAATGTATTGAGGTGATTTTTATTCTTTACCTTTTCCTCAACTTTCCAGTGTTAAAGATAACGAATATATATGAATCTTCTTCATTAGAAATCAATAAAGTAATAAAATGAACTAATAATAAATGTGCTAAATGACTATGTCTCTAGACATGAAAATAGGAACAATGCCTTCATTATTTTCTTATCATCAGGAAGATGTCAATGAAAATTTTTAAGATTTATAGGAACAAAAAATAGTACTGGACTATTAAGTGTAATGTACAAAATTACATCCTTGTGTCAAATAAATGTAAAAATAGAGTTGTTCTGTATAAACAAACACCACGTCCAAAGTAGTTTATTCTAGTACAGTCAGATTAGTACATGAAATACATTTTAATTTGTTAGTAAGTTAAATCTCTTTTGTCAAATACATTTTTTTTAGTTTACAATTTAGCAAAATTTAGTTTTTTAAAAAAAAGCTTATTCTCGTCGTTTCCAAAAAAAGAGAGGGGAAAGGAGAGAGGAAGCTGTGCTTAGTGGGAAAGTTGCAACATTCAGTTCGTAAGTAGTTTTGCTTTAGTTTTTTTTTTTCAACGACTTCTCTTACATAAGAGTCCTGTAATATCTCCATAGGGAGAAATAACCCAGGGCCACATTATGTCTTTTTAATTTTTCCTCCAGATAGTGTTTACAAATCAACATGCAGGAGTGACTCCATATTCAAAGGGATTAGCCAACTTTGGTATCCATTTGCCATTAAAGACAATTGGTAGTTTTAACAATCAATGAGGGTTTATTTTAGGAGAAAACTTACTGAAATTTGCAGGAAATAACCTTTTTGTTCTAAAACAGCTGTCATTGAAAACCATTATATCTACAACAATTAAAATGATCTTTGGTGACTTTTAACATTTGGCATTGCTCCATTATTGTTCAGTTAAATATTTTTCAAGTTTGCTAGGACTTTTGCCGCTGTGTGGTTACAGCTCTTTATTGTCAGTATGAATCTTGGAAGTCACCTTTGTGACATTACGTTTTGAATTATGGGAGAGTGTGATTTCTGAAGTAACTTGCCTAAGAAACTAAGGAATATTTATTAGGAAATTGCAATACCTATGTGTGAATTACTTACAAAATAGTATTACAGTTTATTTCATTATATTCGGCAACAAATATTCTCTTCTCTTTTATTTCAGATCCCTGCAAAAAATTCCCAGTGTGAAAAATTAGAGAATGTGGAATGGGCAAAAAGAGCAGTGGGAAACATACTGTAATTCTGATACGTTTCCTTGAAAATTGTGAAGAAAAGTTCTGAATTGAAGTCACTCACACCATCAGTGCAAAAACATTCAAAAACGTTTTATTGTGTATATCTTTGGAGGCCAAAACATTTCAGTTCTATCCCCATCCCCAGTGGGTTCTATTTCTCAGAAAAAATAAAATAAAACTGGAGATACTATAATACCTCAACCCAATTTAAATAGTAAATAAGACATCATGTTTGCCTAAATTTCAGAGGAAGTAAACGTTTGTCTTCTGGAATGATGAATTAAGCACTGAAATATAATAGCTCAGGAATCCTAAATGCATCATATGTATCATACATAAAAGAGCAACGCTTTTATAATACCTGAGGCCTGGATCACTATTACTTTGCTACTGTATTTTAAGGGAAAGAATTTATCTGCCGTGAATTTATTCAGACCAAAAAGGTGTTTGGAAAATATTTAATAATTATTTCTCATTATTTAAACTAGGAATTCTGACACCAATGTACATTTCTTAAACTTTTCTGAACACTTAGAAGCCAATAATTAATCTTTCAGTCAAAAAAATATGAGAACTAGTGTCGTGGGGTAGTTCAAAGCAATTTGCAGAAGTTCAAAGCAATTTGAACTGCGTGTTAAGTATTGGAAGGTTTGTCTATTTGCACAAATTGTCTTTAGGCCACCTCACTTTGATGGTCTTCTCCTCTTAGGTCACAACAGATCTTTTATTCCTGGACTCCCCTGCCGCATTTCATGTGTAAAAAAGTAGATAATCAAATCCTGCATCATTTTATAGGAGAATAGTAGCTAATAGTAGTTGAAAATGTAGAGCATGTAAACTATTATTTTAAAACAACATTATTTTAATATTATTAAAATATTATTTAAAAAACTAACTTACATAAAAATTAAAATGGACTAAACACTGAAAGAGAGTTACACCAAATTGTTAAAAGGTCTTATCCCTGGGTTATGAGATACTGGTGATTTTTCATTTTTTGTTATTTTCTGGATTTTTCAGAAGTTCATGTTATTCTTTTTATGGATAGAAAAATAGTAAAACAAGGGAAGAGTATCCCATGAATCATGAAAAGCTGAATAAAATATTCCAAAGACTGAATTTCTTCAGAGAATTAAAGAACAAGTTTTGTAAAATAATACAGGACGGCGAGAGCTCTTCCTCTCATTTGTGGAACATAAAATATATTTTGTATCAAAACATGGAACATTCCAGACAATGTGAAATCTAGAAAGGAACTGCACCTGTATCCCGATGCAGCGCCAAAAACTATAGCTACTGAATAAATATTCATCCTAAATTAGGAAAAGGAATTAAAGTCCACTTTTCCACAAAAGTGAAAGTCTTAGTCTTGGCATGAATAAGATGGAACTCATGGGATAGTAATTACTATTAGTAAGGATTTTTAAAAAGAGTTTTATGAAACTGAGAAGTTTTAAGTGGAAGAGTAGGCATTGGTGAATAAAACTCAGTGCCATAATTGAATACTTGCTGATTTAGAATTAAGCAATAACTATTTACTTAGTAAGTTTTGAAAATGATTTGACTATTTTCCTGAAAACTGTTAGTTGTACTGAACAGAGAACATTGTGTATTTGAGGAGTTGTTTACCTAAACCGGTGCTCTCGGTTAGGATGAAGTTAGCATCAGCAGAATTTTCTTTAAGAAGACTGACAGTTCCATAATGGCAAGTCTAAAAAGGCAGTCTTTTTTTTAGGAAATGTGAAGCAATGTATGTGGGAAACTGCATATTTTGGAATTGCAAGCAGATTAAGGAAGGGACATTTGTTATAAGAAAAAAAATTAAATCATGGCTTAGAAAAAGATTTTTCTGGCAAAAGTAATTAATATATGGAACAAACTATTCATAGAACTTTAAGAAAAATAACCAGAAGTTGTATAAAAATGTTGACAGAGGAGATGAAGAGGCATGAGATAGAAAGGGAAGTTGAGAAAGAAGAATGAGTATGGGTCCAGACATGTGACTTTGTCATTATTTTTATTGTCTTTGCAGAAAACCTCACACTAACAAGAAGAGAGGATTAAAGGCAAGATAAACTAAGATTTAGCTCTGAGAACCGGATCTTTTGCTTCTATTTTATAATTTATCCCCCTCCCCGCACTGTGTTAGTTTTTCTGGGTATATTTTGTGGTGGAAAAAATCCCGCCCCAAAATCCTATAGTTTACAACAAAAACCAAAAAGCAAATTAAGTCTGTGACACTTGTCTCAGACCTAGACAGAAAAAGACCAAAAATAAATCTTCACCTTTACCATTTAAATTTTTTTTTTAAAGATTTGTTTATTTTTTAAATTTATTTCTCTCCCCTTTCCCTCTCCCCCTCAGTTGTCTGTTCTCTGGGTCCATTTTGCTGCGTGTTCTTTTTTGTCTGCTTCTGTTGTTGTCAGAGGCACGGGAATCTGTGTTTCTTTTTGTTGAAAACAAGTACGTCAGCTCTCCGTGTGTGCAGTGCCATTCCTGGGCAGGCTGCACTTTCTTTCACGCTGGGCGGCTCTCCTTTCGGGGCGCACTTCTTGCGCGTGGGGCTCCCCTACGCGGGGGACACCCCTGCATGGCAGGGCACTCCTTGCGCGCATCAGCACTGGCAATGGGCCAGCTCCACACGGGTCAAGGAGGCCCGGGGTTTGAACCGTGGACCTCCCATGTGGTAGGCGGACGCCCTAACCACTGGGCCAAGTCCGCTTCCCTTACCATTTAAATTTGAATAGGAGCATCATAGGTTTCTTCCAAGTCTGATGCTTCAGCCGTACTCATTTCTTCAGTCCTTTTAGCAGTAATTTTAGGAAATGTTTAAGGAACCAAATTGTTGACACCAATTCCAGTTTAGTAAAAGTATCTGTTTCTTTCTTTTTTGAACCTTCTTATTAATCTCCCCCCATTTATCAGAATTTAAAACTGCTCTTGACTTTTCTCTCTATTTAAATGTTTGATATTATAATCCAGCCTTTTATTCAATCACTAAATATCTATTTTTTGAAAAAATATATGCCGGGCACTAGAGTTACATCATCAAACAATTTAGAAGAGATTCCCGTTCTCAGGGTACACCACGTTCTTTCCCAAAAAGTTTGTAAAGATTCTAACATTCTCTACAGTGGTATCAAAAATAATCTCTCCTTTCTAATTTGGAAAACAGGAACATTAGCCATAATTTGTTTCTTAGTAATTTTCCACATGCCAGTTATCCTCTCTTGGAACTCCTCCTCAATCTCAGACCAAACCTCTCTTGGTGTATGATTTTTCCCATGTGACCTTCTAAATAAATTCTAAGATTTTCCCATAATTAATTAATCTCAGAAATCAAAATCAAACATGTCACCAGAGTCTTATTTAAAGCCAAGAAATTTGTTGGCTATTATCCAGTCTTCTTTCTAAATTAAACTACTCCAAACACTCTTCTTACCATTCTTATTTCTTGATACAAGGCATTTTACTTTCAGAAGAACAAGGGCAAGTGTAAGTAAGAATTTTGATATGTCCCCACCTTAGCCAGGGCTAAAATTATATTTTATATCTACAATATTAACGGGATTATTCTCTACCATTTCCATGTCCATGTGCTTTTAAGGAGATAGTCACCATGGAAATTATTCCCTCATCCTCAGTAGTAAAATACTATGACGCCATTTTTCATTTTTTGAAGGATCCAAAATGTAGCAGCTCAACATTTTTTCTCAAAGTCCCACTCTTTACGCCTGGTAACAATTTAATGTACACCTGAACCTTTATGGTTTATAGATGGAGTACTTGAATTAGACTTTATCTTTGGTGTCTCAGCTCTTTCTCACCTTGGCCATTCAGCCAGGGTCAACAAAGCTGAAAAGGAAGCTGAACTGGATAGTGTCCAACATGCAAAGTCGAATCATAACGTGTGCACGCGCGCGTGAGTGTGTTTTAGCTCCTAAGCCAAATTCGAGATTATCCCTTAAAAAAATTCCCTCTTTTGTGGAGGTAGAAAAATAATTACACGTGACTAAAGAGAAACTGGCCGCGTTTTCTCCCTCCCGCCCTTGTTTCCTTCCTTCTCCCCCTTCTTCCTCCCTTTCTCCCCCTTCACTCCTTCCTTTCCTTCCTTCCTTCATTTCCAAATGATCTCATCTTAGCCTAAAGCAAGGGATTCTTCTGTAGCAGGGTCGATGGGGATGCCTTCACATCCAACCCAGTCCTTAGGGAGATATGGATCTGGCTATCACAACCAGCGCATCCTGGCCACTCCTGACCCCCCTCTGGGGCTATCATTAAAGTGTACCCTCTGAAGCTTTAAACATGAGAGCAGAACGCGCCTTGTGAGAAGGGGGAAATTATTCTGATGCTTACTTTTTGTCCAGACTGATCTCTCAGACTTCCATGCCTGACTTCCTCTGTTTCCTTCCCCCTCACCCCCTTCGGCCCCCTCCTCTGTAATGCACCTTTGTCTATTTCTCTCACCTTCCTTCATTGCTACATCTACTGTTCCCACTGTTTCTTTTCCATTCAGTAATATTTTCTCCTCTTTCCTCACCTAAACGTCTAAATTATTATTTACTTAAAACATTTTCTTTCTTGAATTTAAATTTAAAAGCTGGTGTTTTGACAGATTTATATTTCTTCAAAGATATATCTGCTATAGTTTCTAGATATAATGTTAATATATCGTATTCTATCAGTAACCTTTGATATATTTTCCCCCTTGGACAGATACATTACTCCATCTAAAATGGAGGCAGTTTAAGCAGAAAAACTAACTCCATACTAAATTTCCTATTCTCTTCCTGTGAAAGAGGCATTTACTTACTTAATGAACATTGCAAAAGGCAGCACCTCGGACCCTCTTAAAAAACAGATAACCTTATATTTGTGCTAGGTTGATTTTTTTCTTAATCAAAATTTTCCATGATTATCGTGGTCATATTTATTTGTATAATGTCTCTAGAAGATTGTTATTGATAATACTTGGTACTGATAAAGAATTCTTGCCTAGTTTTGAAATTTTTAATGCGATTACATATGTAACATAAAATGTGCCATTTTAACCACTTCTAAGTGCACACCTCAGTGGCATCAATTACAGTCACAATGTTGCGCTACCATCAGCACTCTCCTTTACCAAGACTTTTCCATCACCTCAAAAAGAAACTCTGTTCCCGTAAAGTAACTGCCCAGCCCCACCTCCCCTGGGTGTTTGGTTATTTTTTTGAATCAATAAAGTGGACATGTTTCTACAGCTTTTCAGATGCAATTTGATTGCTGAGCAATAACATAAATGAAGGTTTTTCTGTGTGTGTACATGCTCACGTGTGCATATGCGTGTGGGTTAATTTGGATAAAAGAGGACAAGTGGATTTCTTCACCTCAAACTGAAATGTCTGATTGTGTCGTCTTTTTTTCTCAAGAGAGAATTTAAGTGCTATAAGAACATTGCCCTTGCTTGCCTTGTTTGGGGCTGTATGCCCACCACCAAGAGCAGTGCTACTTCCCAGTAAGTGCTCAATTATAAATACATAACTGTTGAATAATAGAAAACAATGGATTTTCTGTGGGAAATACGACATAGCTATTTCTAATTCAAGTATGGTCTGGTGAAACCTCATTGACAATAATTTTCATTCATAATCCCTTTATACTGAAATTTTACTAGTTTTCAATGTTAAATGTTTACATGCTTGCTGTAACATATTAAACCCTCTAAGTGGTACAAAGTGAAGAGTGAAAGTTCTCTGCCTCTAGCTCCCCATTTCCCAGAGCAATTACTTTAAAAACTTTTCATTAGTGTTTCTCTAAAAACTTTCTGTGCCTATTTAGCCAGATATAAAGATAAGTGTTCTTTAAAAATCAAAACAATCCCATTTTATTTAAATAAATGTTGGTGTAATTAATTTTTTATTACCCAGGGAATTGCTGATAAATCATCTAGATATGCTAAGAGACCAGCTGCCTGTGACCTGAAGGTATCCTTCCCGTTGAAAAATAGTGTTGCACAATTGGTCTTCCAGCTCTCCCTCATTTTAAACTAAAATACTGAAAGTAAGGTTAACTATAGTAATATTAACAGCAAGCATTTATTGAGCACTGACCATGCAACAGGCACTGTTCAAACATATAACAACTTAAATCATTTAAGCTCCCCTCAAATCAGTGGGGTAGGTACTATTATTATTCCCACTTTAGTGATGAGGAAACTGAGGCACAGGAAAGTTTGGGACCATGCAGTCTCCCCTATAATTGACATCTTACCTTAGTATGGTTCATTTTTCACAATGAATGAACCAACTCTGATGCATTATTACTAACTAATGCCCATACTTTATTCAGATCCCCTCAGTTTTACCCTAATTCCCTTCTCTTGTTCCAGGACATTGCATACATTGAGTTGTCATGTCTCCTTAGGCTCCTCTTGGCTGCATCAGTTTCTCTGACTTGCCCAGTTTTTAATGATTTTTGAGGAGAAGGGGTCAGGTGTTTTGTCCCTCAGCTGGTTCTGTCTGCTTGTTTGCTCCCATTTCTACTGGGGTTTGCTCCCATTTCTATAGGTTTGTGGAAGGAAGACCACGGAGGTAAAGTGCCGTTTCATCACACCACACCAAGGGTACTTACTGTCACACTCCATCCCCTGCCTGAGCTTGTGTCTGGGAGGCTTCTCCTCTGTAAAGTTACTCTTTCTTCCCCCTTTCCACCTTCGACTTTAAAACATTTTCATTGTCCCCAAAAGAAAGCCCACACCCCTGTTCCCCCCTTACTTCACCCCACCCCAGCCAACCACCACTCTACTTTCTCCCTATTCTGGATAGTTCATTAAGTGGAATCACATGAAATGCCGTCCTTTGTGGCTGTCTCTTTTCATTCAGCATAATGTCTTCAAGGTTCATCCATGTCTCAGCGTGAAGTACTGAATGAAACACATATTGGTACTTCATGCCATTTTATGGCTGAGTAATACTCCATTGTATGGATACATCACCTTTCATTTATCCATTATGCGCTGATGGATATTTGGGTTGTTTCTACTTTGGGGCTATTAGGAATAATGCAGATAGAAACATTCATGAAAAGTTTGAAACATTATTTCAACTTCAAAAAATAAAAGAACAGACAAAAACGCAGTTGAACAAGTTGTGGAATGTTACTTTAAAAATCTTGTTAGTATTTAATCCTAAAAACAAACTCAACTTTTTTCTCCAGTGGTCCAAAAGATGAATAAATAAGCACAGATTGGTTAAATGACATGACCAAGGTCTCTTTGTGAAAGAAGAAATATTCACATCTCATCAAACTAAATCCCATATTCTTTTTTTTTACCTTTAGCATTGATATAGTATCTTCTTCGCCTTTGCTACAAAAATAATACAATATTACTGTTACTATAAGTTACAGTTTTTCCCTTGTATCACCATAATCTTAACACCCTGTAATAGAGGAAAATTCTTATATGTGTAGTATTAACCACAATCCTGTGCAATTTTTTAAAAAGATTTATTTTTTTAAAAATTTCTTTCCCCATCCCCTCCCTCCCCGAGTTGTCTGCTCTCTATGTCCATTCGCTGTGTGTTCTTCTGTGACCGCTTCTATCCTTATCAGCGGCACCAGGAATCTGTGCCTCTTTTTGTTGCATCATCTTATTGTGTCACCTCTCCGTGTGGGCGGCGCCACTCCTGGGCAGGCTGCACTTCTTTCGCGCTGGGCAGCTCTCCTTACGGGGCGCACTCCTTGCGCGTGGGGCTCCCCTACGCGGGGGACACCCGGCATGGCATGGCACTCCTTGTGCACATCAGCACTGTGCATGGGCCAGCTTCACATGGGTCAAAGAGGCCCAGTGTTTGAACCATGCACCTCCCATGTGGTAGGCGGAAGCCCTATCCATTGGGCCAAGTCCACTTCCCCTGTACAATTTTTAAAAGAAGAAAAACATGACTGACTGGGCCATGGGCTGTCCACCTTGGGTAGGTAACCTAACCTATTGCTCTACAGACCAGTAAGACCAGGTCCCACCTCTAATCTGTTGGCAGGTTCCCAAACTACAAGCATTTTGACTAGATGGGGAGAATAGCTCCATTAAAGCCTACCGACACAGCCCATTCCATAAACAGAGGGAAAATAGTATCATTTTTACACACTGAAAAAAATACAGATTCTGTAAGTCACCAGTTTCTGTTAAAAAATTATGATCATAAAGCTGTGCCTGTCCTACATCTAGATGGTCTTCATATTGCATAAAGAGAAAGTCATGTGCCTAAGGCTGATACTATTACAACTACTAGGATTAAATATTATTGATAAAGAAAACAAGAATAAAAGAAGGAGTGGTAGCTACTACTTTCTAATGCCATCTCAAGGAAGCATTAGAGAAGGAAACAATAAATGATTGTACAGTTTTGAGCACTAACATTTCTACCCTGGAGAAGAGGACCACAGACCAAGAGGGAAAACAGCAACAAACAAACAAGCAACAACAAACGAGTCCAAAGTCTAGAATACCACCCCTTTCTATTAATCACTCATGACAGTTCAGTTAATTAGCAAATTTTTTAAAGTAAAACATTATTTGATCATTTGGCTATCCTTGGTGGAAAGAAATGAAACTCAATTGGTTTGTAAAAGAGATCATTTAAGTTGTTCCCTTTAAACTTGTTTTTTTATGAATAATAAAACCCTCCAAAATAGTGATAAACATTCATTGGTCATATCTTGTTTCTACTGTTCCTTGTCCCCACTCAAAATATCGGCTCCAGGATCCCACCCACAGTTGGAGTCAATAAGTGTTGCCTGATTTCTACTGATTTACTTCTGCATCTACTTCTAGAATTTTGCTGACTCCTGACAGAAAAGACCTCTGGTAAGCAAAATGTAAAAATGCAAGTCATAGTCTGGTTACTGCGGGCAAGGTATGCGTTAATGTGTGTGACAAAAGAGAATGTCACAGGGAATTGCTCTTCAAAGAATGCAATCGTGGTTGTACACATAAAATAAGGTCCTACAAAAGATAGAGATGGCCCAGACTAGGGTATGGTTGGAAAATAGGAATCCCTGGCTGCTGTTCGGGCGGCAAAATATGAGGAGATAGCCTAAAGGAAAATTTACATTAGGAAGAGGGCTAGAATCTGTTTAGAATCTGTTTTCCTGGGGATATTTACAAACATACTAGGTTTGCCTCTGGGATGATTAAGATCAGAACTGGTGTGCAGAGAATGTGTCTAAGGCATGCTAAGATAACGATCATTTCAGCCCGAAGGGGAGCTGGGTGGGACCTGGTCCCAAGGGACCCGAGGCTGATCATTTTGGCCACAAATAGCCTCTAGGGTGTACCCCCACATGCCATGCAACCATCATATCCATGTGCTCCATCATGCGAAAAAAGTTGAGAAGCTCATCTTTAGATGAAGCTTGACAAAGGGTCACTTACATGATTATTCAGTAAGGATTAAAGAGGATAAAGTTTAGAATATTCCTTCTCATGAAGACAAATGATGGTGCAATAATTGAAATTTTACTTTTACTTTTACAATTTCTCTTTTACTTTAGAACTTAGGGGATGGGAATTGAAGTTTTAGCCCAGCGTTAGAGGACCCAGCATCACGTAGCTCTAGCTACTAATTTAACTTGTTTCTTGGTATCTCGAGGCTGATACCTGGGTTTCTGCTTTATTCCCTGCTGCCTGAGCTCCTGTCTCGGGGTTTTACCTAACACCCCAGATCCCATGGAACTTAAGCTCTGTCTTGTTCTTACAAGTTTTTCCTTCAAAGGAATGAACTTCTTTGCTCCTGAAATCAAGCTCAGGGCATTCCAAGAAGAAAAAATAACATCTGTTAAGATACCGAAACAAGAATAAACATGGAGATTTCAAGAGGTTCAACATGACTAAATTGAAGTGTAAAGATCTGAGAAGGGTACGATATAAAATTAAAAAGGTAAGCAGGGAACACATCATGGTATATTAAGGCCTTATATGTCACAAAGACATTCTGGGGATATACAGATATGTGTATTAAAGCGCATATTTTAAAACATATTTTATTATAAAATAGTACATGCTCATTATAGAAAATTTGAAAAATATAAGAAATTCAAAGAAAAAGATAAATATCATATATTGTCCCATCACCAATATATTCTCACTGATGATATGTTGGTGTTTCTCTTTTAAGATGTATTTGATACACAAGATATATCCTGTCTTAATGTAAATATAGTGTTGTGCTTCTTTCGATTAACATTATATCTTGCACTTTTCTCATAACATTAAAATTCTTCCAAAACATAATTTTAATGGCTGTATAGTATTTAATCTTAAATAGTGTAATTTATTTAGTCATTCCCCAAGTGCTTGACATTAGATTGTTTTCAAGTTTTTTAAAATTATTGTAAATAATGTTGCAACAAATGTTGTACATAAATACTTGTATTCTTCTCTGATTATTTCCTTGGGTTATTTCCCAGCAGTAGAATGTTTAAGTCAAAGAACTAAAGCCTTAAAATTTTTCTTTCTTACGATTTTTAAGTTATATCGCATTAAGTTTGTACCAATCAGGAATGTCTTGTCACACTCTCCTCAACACTTAGAATTAAATTGTTTGTTATCTTTGCTAATTTGAAAAGTAAATATGGTATCTTCATTTAAATGTATATAAGCAATGAGATGAACATTATTTTGAATGACTTTCGGTATTTTTTCCCTTAAATGGTTTGTTAATGTCATTTTCTGATTTTCCTATTGAAATTTTAGTATTAGGCTATTAAGATAAATTCCCAAATGACCATTTTCATGTTTTGTCATAAGTTGGGTATATATAAATAGAAGACTGACTATATTGTGCTGTTAAAAAGCTGAGAAAGAATCACTCTGTGAAAATCTAATTTAATAATATCTTGGAAGTTATGACATTTCTTCACCTTTCTTCATACTCAATTCACTAATATCAAAGCTGAACAAAAAAGGACTGAAAATTGTTAAGATAATGCTACTCACAAGCCCAAATGGAACTGTCTGTTCTTTCTAAGTGGGCTGTTATTGTAGTTACCCCTTTTCTTGAGGTAAAAATAAAGACTTTTTGGAGAAAAACTCTCATTTTCCATTAGTAGATTGGAGATGACCATGGGGTGGGGTGGGGAGAAGGGATGGGGAGTTAATGCTCAATGAATACAGAGTTTCTGTTTGGGATAATGGAAAAGTTTTGGTAATGGATGGTGGTGACGATAGCACAACATTGTGAATATAATTAATGCCCCTGAATTATACACTTAAGTATGATTAAAATGATAAATTTTAGGTTTTATATATATTACCCCAATAAAGTTTTTATTTTTTTTTATTATTATTTTTTTAAAGATTTATTTTTTATTTATTTAATTCCCCTCCCCTCCCCCGGTTGTCTGTTTTCTGTGTCTTTTTTTTGCTGCGTCTTGTTTCTTTGTCCGCTTCTGTTGTCGTCAGCGGCACAGAAGTGTGGGTGGCGCCATTCCTCGGCAGGCTGCTCCCTCCTTTGCGCTGGGCGGCTCTCCTTATGGGTGCACTCCTTGCGCGTGGGGCTCCCCTACGCGGGGGACACCCCTGTGTAGCAGGGCACTCCTTGCGCGCATCAGCACTGCACTTGGGCCAGCTCCACACGGGTCAAGGAGGCCCGGGGCTTGAACCTTGGACCTCCCATATGGTAGACGGACGCCCTAACCACTGGGCCAAAGTCCGTTTCCCCTCAATAAAGTTTTTAAAAAGTTCCCATCTTTCATCTTATGCTGGGCTGTAGGT
Organism: Dasypus novemcinctus; assembly: GCF_030445035.2. Classification (NCBI taxonomy): domain Eukaryota; kingdom Metazoa; phylum Chordata; class Mammalia; order Cingulata; family Dasypodidae; genus Dasypus; species Dasypus novemcinctus. The sequence goes on along the minus strand of NC_080698.1, from coordinate 50,550,563 downwards.
TTCTTATGGACTAAGTATGTAGAAATAGCAATGATGACCACAAAAGTTTTCTCCAAGAAGACTAGTCGAAACCACTCCAGGATTTGAAGACAAGATTTATCACAGAAACCTTCATTGCAAATAATCTTCTAAATTCAACCTAACCACACTCACAACAGATAGGATATATACACTATAAACTTGGAAAGACATTTAGATGGCAGCTAAAATGTGAGATTGCACAAGAACTTTCCTTCTTCCTATTGAGCCAAATGAACAAAATGAAGTGAAAAGAGCAAAAAAATATGATATCGATGCTGAAACCAAGTCAAGGTCTCAATCTCATTCCTCAATCTTCAAGAACTAGCATCAGGTATAAAACAAATTTTGTCGAATTAAAAGGAGATGCAGGGAATAGACCCTTGGCTTCAACTCCCAGAGAGAAATGCAGTGGGGCAACAGTTAAGCAGAGAAAATTAGGGAAAACCTCACTAGGTTTGGTGGGATGAGGGCTTGGGATACAGATGACTCAAACCAAAGAGAGAGAGAGCTTCTAAGTTGAAGTCTTTCTCACCTACCTCAGATAAAAAGTTAATAAGCCTAATTTAGAAAAACTTACAGAATTTACCTCTTTTTTTCCCCTTTGTCCACCAGGTAGAAAGTGAGAGAGAACCTTTAAAATAAAAATGAAAAAAAAAATTAGTAGAAAATAAAGTTTCTGAATGGTAGGGAGGAGGGAGGAACATTAGGCCACAAACCGAAACAAAAGTTCAAATACTAAATATACTAACTTGATTGTTTACTCTAAAACAAAAACAAATTGAGGCTGTAAAGAACCTCATTGCCCCAACTATTTGTCTACAGGGACAGACTGGACAGACTTTCCTATCTCCCCCACCCCCAATGCAACAGAATGACCTCTCTGTACAGGACTCATTACAGAGAGAGTGATGGCCAAGCTCCACGACTTCATCTGCTCCAGGTCCCAATCCTACCATCATTCCCCCTTCTGCTCCCCACAGGCAGGTAAAGGATAGAGCAAAACCATAACCCATGAGCACCAGCCCTGAAGCTCATGTGTACCTAGATAAGCAAGGACCAGAGTCAAAAAGAAGTTGCTTACATTATTTTGGGGCAAATAGGCCAGAACTGGATTGCTTTGTCAAAGGCAGTATCTTGAGTAGGCAAAACAAGCTGAACATGTGACCTGTGTTAAAAATTTGTTACCCTCCACCCCTCCCACCCACCAAAGACCTACAAAAGGAAAGAAAACAGAAAGATAGAAATAATAGGGTATGCACAAGACTGGTGAAGAATTCAAACTGGAGGAAAACTTACCTTGGAGAGAGAAGAAATGTTTAGATTCCATTTCCTTCATACTCTTGAGGAAACTTGAGTCCATGAAATGATGAAATGACAGAAGAAGTTCTAAAAGAAGCTGGATGTGCTAAGCAAAGGAACTGAGGAGAAAACAATACAATCCCAGAACAGATAAATGTGTTAGAAGTAAAAAGCTACAGAATGAACACGTGGAAAACCAAGTTAAAAATATATTCAGTGATAAAAGGAAATGTTTCTGAAATTATTATTTCAATTTGCATCTCAAAGGGCTTCAGGAAAAAGCAATAAGAAATAATCAACTCCAAGAAAAACAGTGGTGAAGCTGCTGAACTTTAAACATGAAGAAAAATTCCCACAAGCATCCTGGAAGAGGGAATCAAACCACCTACACAGGCAAACAGAACTAAACTGGCTTGAGATTTCTTCACAGGAACATTCACTTGAAAACAGTGAAGCAGCATCTAAATGTTTCGAATGAAAAGGGAAGTGACTGAAAAATTCTATACCCAGAACATGTTTCACTCATTTGTACTAGTAAGAGAGAGTCTCAAATATGCAAGGGTTCTGGAGCTATACCATTTCTGAAAAGTCACCTTGATGATAAAATTCAACCAATTAAGAATTGAAATAAAATGGAAACTTGAATGTCCAGATATCTACCTTACTAGTTACTGCTAAAATGTACTTCAAAGCTGTAGGCTTAATTTACACTGTATCAAGTTTGCCCTGGTATCAAGTGGTTGTATCAAGTTTCCACTTTCCCACTTATTTGCCAACACTTATTATAATAAGACTTCAAAATTGTTTTCATATGATGGGCATGTAATGGCATTTCATTGCTGTTTTAATTTGCATTTTTCTAATGTGATTCATTAAATTGCTCCCCAGAGTGGTTGTACCAATTTTCACTTCCATTAGCAGAATATTGAATATCAGCGTGCATTTGGCTCCACATCTTTGTACACACTTAATGTTTGGGGAACAGAGGTGGTCCTCAGTTGGTCTAACATGTAGCCAGCAGATTTGATGCTCTTATCCATTTGTGTAAGTTTATATATACTAGTAAAAATTTCTGGACCTCCTCCATAGATATATGGACATTTCCCCCATTTTAAACACAGAGCAGAGATATATACTACATATCATAACCTTCTGTCTTCAATCAACAATACATTGTGGAGGGTTCTACACTCACTCCTCTTTTCCTCCATTCCTCACCACCAACAAAGTCTCTGAAGGAGACTTTCTTACTTTATTACATAATTGAACTAAAACTCAGTAACGCTTTACTGGAGTATCAAAATGAAAATACTGAACAATATATGGATTCTGTCAAAAACACATTTTTTCCTGCTGAGGATAGAAATGATGACCTAGCAAGAAAACCCAGAGAATAATAAGCATCTGGTGTGGTTTCTGGCACTTAAGAGGTGTTTTGTTTTGTTTTTTAAAGATTTTTTATTATTTATTTATTTATTTCTCTCCCCTTCCCGCCCCCTCCCCTTCCCCCTCCCCCCCCCAGTTGTCTGCTCTTTGTGTCCATTCGCTGTGTGTTCTTCTGTGTCTGCTTGTACTCTTGTCTGTGCCACCTGGAATCTGTGTCTCATTTTGTTGCATCATCTTGCTGTGTCAGCTCTCCGTGTGTGTGGCGCCACTCCTGGGCAGGCTGCACTTTTTTTGCGCTGGGTGGTTCTCCTTATGGAGCACATTCCTAGGGCGTGGGGCTCCCCTACGCAGGGGACACCCCTGCGTGGCAGGGCACTCCTTGCGTGCATCAGCACTGCATGTGGACCAGCTCACATGGGTCAGGAGGCCCTGGGTTTGAACCACGGACCTCCCATGTGGTAGGCGGATGCCCTATCCATTGGGCCAAATCCGCTTCCCAAGAGGTGTTGAACATTAGTTGTTAAACACATGAAATAAATTTTGTTCTGTGGTACTTGGAGACTGAATGTACCTCCAGATAATCACGTTCTTGAAACTAATCCATTCCTGTGGGTGCGAACCTATTGAGGAGATTACTTCAGTAAGGCATGACCCAGGAAGGGTCTCAATCCTCTCACTGGAGTCCTTTATAAATGGTATGAATAATGACAGAGGGGTTGACAGAGACACACGGGAGATGAGAGATGAATCCACAGACACTGAGAGAGAAAGCCATGGATGGAGCAGGCAGAAGATGAAAGCAACAGAACCCGGAGGAGAAGGCAGAGATCAGGAGACGCCACTATGTGCCTTCCCATGTGACAGAGGAGTACAGGATTGCCTGCAGCTGGTCTTTGGGGAGGGAGAGTCACCTGATGCCTTCATTTGGACACTTTTCTCAACCTCGGAACTCTAAGCTTTTAAGCTAATAACTCCCCATAGCAAGAGCCAACCCATTTCAGGCATATTGCCTTGGCAGCCTTTAACAAACTAAAATGTGTTCTCTGATTGATCACAGGTTGAATTTCCTGTTAAATGTGTACCTCACACTGTATTTAAATGAATCGTCAATGGATGCTAAAATCAAGGGGGCCATTTAGATGAGGAGGAGATCTTCCCACAGACTACTTATTGCAAGGAAGAAATAATAATTAAACAGTGGAGAAATTGAACAGTACCTTGACCAGGTCTAATAAAAATTAACATCATCAAGGACCTCATGTGCCTCCCCATGGGCTGCCCTGAGAAAGACTGAACATCACTTATGATGTATTCTGAACAGAAATGCAGAGCTTGAGTCTACCATGAGGACATATCAGGCAAACCAAAACGAGGAGCATTCTATTTAAAAGAAAAGGGAGGAGGACTGTACTCTTTAAGAGATGACAGTCATAAAAGACTGTTAGGCTTTGAGAAAGTTCCAGATTAAAGGATGCAAGGGACATGGCAACTAAATGCAATACCTGGGAAGCAGACTTGGCCCAATGGATTGAGCGTCTGCCTACCACATGGGAGGTCCACGGTTCAAACCCCGGGCCTCCTCGACCCGTGTGGAGCTGGCCCATGCGCAGTGCTGATGCGTGAATGGAGTGCCCTGCTATGCAGGGGTGTCCCCCACGTAGGGGAGCCCCACGCGCAAGGAGTGCACCCTGCAAGGAGAGCCGCCCAGCGCAAAAGAAAGTGCAGCCTGCCCAGGTATGGCACCACACACATAGAGAGCTAACACAACAAAAAGAAACACAGATTCCCATGCCACTGACAACAATAGAAGTGGACAAAGAAGAAGACGCAGCAAATAGACACAGAGAACAGACAACCGGGGCAGGGGGGCAGGGGAAGGGGAGAGAAAGGAAAGAAAGAAAGGAAAGAAAGAAAGGAAAGAAAGAAAGGAAAGAAAGAAAGAAAGAAAGAAAGAGAAAGAAAGAAAGAAAGAAAGAAAGAAAGAAAGAAAGAAAGAAAGAAAGAAAGAAAGAAAGAAAGAAAGAAAGAAAGAAAGAAAGAAAGAAAGAAAGAAAAAGAATGGCGCCACACACATGGAGAGCTGACACAACAAGATGATACAACAAAAAGAAACATGGATTCCCTGTGCTGCTGATAAGGATAGAAGCGGTCACAGAAGAACACACAGCAAATGGACACAGAGAACAGACAACCGGGAAGGGGGGAGGGGAAAAATGCAATACCTGATGCTAGACTGGAGGAAAAAGAAATGATATAAAAGATATTATCAGATCAAAATTGGAATATGGATGATAGATGTTAAATTTACCAAAATTAGTAACAAAACCGTGGTTATGCAAAATAATATGTATTCTTATGAAATATTGTATTTTGGGATAAGGACCATAATAGGCAGAACTTGGTTTTAAATCATTTGGAAAAAATATTTTAAATTTATATAAACACTCTCTTGTATATATGTATGGTGTGTGTGTGCAAATGGTAGTGCAAAGGGAACAAAATGTTGAGAGTAAGAGGATCTGAATAAAGGGTATATGAGTGTTCCATGTAATAGTCTTATTCTTACAATTTTTCCAGTTCATATAATATATAGTGTAAAGTATAGTTTGAAGCTATTCCCAATAAAAAGGTAAAAAGAAAACACACTTGTCTCCCATCTATCTACCTTTTTTTAGGAAGTTTCGAAAGAATGTGCTCCATCAAAAGAATGGAATAGGCCAATTACACTGAAGACAAAAATCCAGGAAGCAGGGGAGCCAGGCCCTGGAGAGAGGGAGGGCATTCCCAGGCTGAGGGGGAAGGCAGGAGTAGCTGTGCAGGTGGCCAGCGAGCCCACCCCTGCCTGGAGCGTGAGATAGACGGTTCCCAAGAGGCACGTCTTGCCAGCCTCTTCACATGATACCGATTGATAACCTGAGGAGCTTGTGTTAAAAGGAAGTTTACAGTTCTTTTGGAGAGTTTGGGAAGAAGTTGTGGTAGCAAACAAGGAGGCAGTTAACTCTAGGCAAAAACTAACTCGTACAAGAAAAGGAATGTAATCATACTATAGTAGTTGGCTCACTTGTGAACAATATTTACATGACAGTGATAGCGTAAGCATGGAATATTCATTTACCCTAACATGGTGATGAAACTATATTGGGGAGATGGAAGAAGGGCACTATGTATTAAGAGTGGATGGGGTGTAAGAGTGCTAAATTCACAGCTTCCATCGCGGCAAGTTGGATAATGCCTAAATTGACTAATATAGAAAAAACAACATAAGCATATCATTTAGAAACATGGAGGGAAAGATGAGAAGAAACAGAAGAAACACAGAAGAAAGAGGTGAAAGTGACTCTGCGAAGCAGAAATGAAGAAGTGAATGTGGGTTTTGTGTTTTTTTTGTAGTAAGCTTTGTAATATTTAATTATATACATCTATTGCTTGGATAAACATGAACATCTTAAAACTCCAAAGTTGTTTTCTAACTGCATTTATTTATTTCCTTCTTTGACTGGATGTAATAAAGCAAAGGGGTTAACAATTAGAAGGCTTGATCATTATATTCAGGAAATAGTAGTCATTGTATTATATTCAGGATAAAATTTAGCTCTTGTGTTAATTCTTTAAAGTTGTGAGTGAGTAGGCATTGAGGGGAGGGCAGAGTTTGAGAGGGAGAGAAAAGGAAGGGCTTGGGTTTCAAATAATTCAGGTATTTGCAGAACTAAAGAAGAAAACTGTCTTGTCACATAATTTGTAATATGCTTATGGTCAAGAAAAGTAATTCTAACCCAAGCGGAGTGCGATACCTAAAAGTAAGGAGGGGAAATACGAAGAAAGATGTTCTCATAATGTAGAAGGTTGTTTTCTGTAATTTTGGAAAAAGGACAGGGTGCAAAGGTGAAAACACAGAAGAAATGTTTACTTGATTTTTACAAATTAAGTACGAGACTTAATGTGGTACAGCTGGGGATTATTTCACCTGCAGGACAGGTGTAACAAACTAAAGAAGAGGAGTTTATACATGTTATTTGGGCTTCAAGCTGAGATTTCCCTGGGGAAGTGGGGAAGCAAAGATCAGTGGGTGGTACAAAGTCACTCAGTCTGGTTGGAGGAAATTTCAAGGCTAAGCAAAAATACGCTGGATTTTCTTTGGCAAAAAAAAGATGTAAGAATACCAGTGATTTCTTAATCCAATTTTGCAAGTACAAACAATGTGTATTATAAAAAGGGCTATTCAGAATTCGATTTCTTAATAGTTCCAATAAGGCAAAGATCAAATTTTAATATAAAAAAAAAGGACAGACAGATACTAAGTGAGAATGTTCTAAAAACTTTAAAGGCATTTTAATGGCTGTTGGTTTATAGCATTTCAAAGTATAATTCTCATAAATGGCAAGTTAACATGGAAAACAATTAAAATGTTATAGTTATGAAGGTGTTTACAGTCATGTCAATCTAAAATAAAATGTACATTGGTCTTTTTTGAAGCTCTGTGATGTTAATTTATTGATTGAAAATGCTTCATGGTTATGATGCCAAATATCCTGTCAGAACAAAATTTTAAAAGTCCATCATCTGGTTGTTTCCAAACATCCAGATACTTAGTGTCGTGTAGACAAAAACAGCCAAATGACATGACTTCAAACACAGAGACTTTTACAGAATCTTGCATGTTGTGTTCAAATAGTTGGGATGGTATTGCTAGATGTTCACTGCACTTATCTCATGCCTCAGGAAATGGGCTATGCAAAATGCATGCTTTGTTTAAATCTGCCTTAAGCTAGCTTCACTTTTTGCTGAAATGGGTTATAATTGCTACTCTTTACCTTAACTACCCTATGCACAAGTTTGAAAGTGCAGTGAGGCATATCAGGAAAAAAAAGGAAAAGATTGTATCCTGGGGTTTCCAAGCCAGGATCAGGAATTGGTTAAATTTATTTTCCTGGTCAACTTAGTCTCTAGTGGACAACCTGGTGGCTGCATTTTTAAACACAACAGAAAACAGCCAATGTGACACAGACATCTTTCTTCCTTCCCTTCTTTTTTTTTTTTTTTTTTTAACGGAGGGCAGTCCAAGAATGAGTATCTTGATAACCACAGCATTCCAATGGAGAGATTCAAGAAATGGGTGTGTGTGTGTGTGTATGTGTGTTTGTGTGCTGATTCATTATCCATTTGATACAAAAGGAACATATGCCTAAACTCAACCATTCTCCCAAATTTGGAAGTAAGGAAGTGGGAGAAGGTAGCCAAATAAGTAAAGAAAGAAATGCTTCCATCAGCAATAATTCCCAATGTTATTAATATCTATGCTTACTTATATATATATGGACCTAGTACAAACAACAACAACAAAAATTTTGACTGTCATGAGTCTAACACACAAACTAAAATAGAACAAAACCAAATCTTCCTCCTATGTGGTAAAACGTAACTGAGCCTGAAACAAAGGCAAATACTTCTTGATTTTCTGAATTTCTGAGGCCTTTAGTGAAGGGATAAAGAATTCTTGACTTGTGACTACTTTTCAGCGTGACCCCGTGAAAAGCTGGCACATTCTTCCACACTGACATTGGCTTTCTTTTTCCAATGCTACCAATGGAATAGCAACATGTGAGAGCGGGAAAGGACACATGGGAGGCAATTCAGTTTAACCCTCTTCTTTTCTGCCTGAAGAAATGAGGTCCAGAGATATTAAGTAACTGATGGTGGATCCCAGAGCCCAAGAGAGGCAGAGGCAGGCATCCTGTCTTCCTGCGCACCCAGCTTCTCTTCTGGAGAAGGGACCAAGTGTTAAAATGCAGTTCCTCCCTCTTTTTCACTCACTTCTTAAGCTTTCCTTTCCCCAGACATGTTCTTCTTGTCTTGCCTTTCTCTAGTCATTTCCTTGTTCTCCTCCAAAACGAATCACTGTAATTCCTGACCTTAAATGTTTGGAATCTTTGCTGAGATAGTATCTACACACAACTTATTAATGTGCTTTAGAAAACACTGAGGCAAAATAGTGCAATGGAAAGAATTTTAAATTTGAATTTAGAAAGTTTGTTTTTAATTTGCTATAACTTTGGGCAAGGCTTTGCCTTTCCACTCTGCTAGTCTCCTGATCTATAAAATGAGAGGATTGGTCTGAGCGATCCCTGGGGACTCTCGTGATCCTGCTGCTCCTATAGCCGATGGATGAGTTTGTGTATTAACAAACTTAACTGTGAAAATGAACAAGCAGAAACCCCAAACCTGCTTTTCTTAATCTTCATAATTCCTTACCCACTGGAACAATCTATACTCTTCACATTGTGCCTCTGTCTTAGCTTCCCATTTCCACTCATCAAAATGGGAATTGTCCCTGCGTAGTTCTCTTTGTACAGTGCTTACCACAGCACCACACGGAACTGATGGCTTAATAAGTAATTTCCAACGTGATGACGACAACAATTTATTTTATAGAGTGCAAACACAGATATTCTAATGCCTGATATTTTTAAATCTTTATAGAAACTTCTCCATTATTTGTTTTACTCTTCTTTCAAAGACCAAGAATAAAATATTGGTTTTGATAGAAGCAAATTAGTTAAATCTCTTTAGGGTGAGTCCCTAGCCAATTCTTAGTTAAAGTAAGTTTAGAGAGATCCTAGCAAGGGCATCTTTCTCTCCTGGCCCCTAACAGACAGGCTTTGCTTAGTCCATTAGAAAAACATTGACATTCAAGGGGTACAATAAAAAATGGTTGAAATAGAGGCTAAATAAGATTTTACTCTTTGAGACGACTGAGGAATTTCTTTCTTTATTAAGTGTATTTAAAAGACAAAACCTTTTTAGGAGATGGAAGAGGAGGTCATTGTTTATAAATAAGACTTGCTTAGGTTTATAGTCTCTAGGATTTGCCATAACATGCATACTAGAAAAAGAATTCCATACTATTTGAAAGGGTGCAGCATGCCTTAAGTGTAAAATGAAAGTTGAGTAGCCAAAGGTAACTGCCCAATAGCAACTATGAGTCATCACTCCACATGATAACCAAAGGACAAAACGAAAATGACTGAGGAAAGAAGACAGAATTACTGGAACTTTTATTGGATTGCCCAGGAATGTTAGCTCCATTTTTCTTACTATAGAATTGGATTTGCCTTTTGAAGAAATTCTAGCCATCCATCATCATAATAGCCAGTGTGGCTCTGTAGCTTCATTGGTTCATTGTGTCTGTTGGTTTGATTGCAATCTGGGTGAGAGGGTTGGTTTATTTGTACTGATCTTCCTTAGAAAACAAGTACTTATTCTGAGCTTTCTTCTGCCTTATACTAGTAGGACAAGAAGAGGTGGTTTTCAATATGCTGTGGGAGAGATTCTTGCTTTCTTTGGCCTGACACTTCAAGGAAAGAGCAATAAAAGGAAAGCCAGAGGGTGGGAGATCCCTTCCACCAAGTGCAGTAGGTGCAATTAACTTTATCTGATCTTTTATTCTCACAGCTCAAGGTGAGAGAGAACAGAAGGTCCATTCATAAGGACAAAGACTGACACTCAGATATTTGGGTGTCTCACTTGAGAATATAAAATGAGCTATCATTAAAAAATGAGCATAGGAAGATGTACATAATTATATCACAGCTTTCAGAAGGACTACTGAACTTATCAACCATAATACCCAGCTATGGCTTCACTCCAGCGCTATTGAGCTTTTTCTTGCTGATTTAGAAGGATATTTGTGCCATTCACTGTTTTTTTTTAAAGATTTATTTTTTATTTATTTCTCTCCCCTTCCCCGCTCCCCCCCCCCGCCCCGCCCAGTTGTCTGCTCTCTGTGTCCATTCACTGTGTGTTCTTCTGTGTCTGCTTGCATTCTTGTCAGTGGCACCACGAATCTGTGTCTCTTTTTGTTGCATCATCTTGCTGCATCAGCTCTCCGTGTGTACAGCGCCACTCCTGGGCAGGCTGCACTTTTTTTTGCATGGGGCGGATCTCCTTAAGGGGCACACTCATTGTGCATGGGGCTCCCCTATGCAGGGGACACCCCTGTGTGGCATGGCACTTCTTGAGCGCATCAGTACTGAGTGTGGGCCAGCTCATCACATGGGTCAGGAGGCCCATGTGGTAGGCGGACGCTCTATCCATTAAGCCAAATCTGCTTCCCTGTGCCATTCATTGTAACACTTTTCAGTGAAGGATATAATTGCAAGTGTTCACCTCTACAATCCATGTTTACCCAGTCATATTAGAAACACACGGTTAAAAAAAATCACTTTGCCATGTTGGCCTTCTGTAAAATAAGGAGCTAATGACTCTGTATTACTCACACCCTCTATTTCTCTTCCACCTTCCCTGGAAATTTTTGACCATTTCATTGCCACTAGTTTCTCCAACAAAATATAGAGGAAATTTTAAAAGATGGAGCTCAAACAAGAATTTTATCCTATGCAAAAGCAGCAGGTTCAGGAGAAGTTTCCCTGAGGAAGAGGGTGAACCATTACTCGTAATTTAAGAATTCCATTTCAGCTGGCCATTCTTTTGATACCTCCCAACAAGAATTTTTCAAAGCTGTGCACCTGATTAAACAGCAATATTATACCAGGCAAGTCAGCAAATATGGATTATATATGACCCAAAAGTAGAGACTTTGTTATTTTACTCTCTGACTATGGAGCCAAGCATCCAAACATTTCATGCGTGCTCAGAATCTTTCCCTCCGAGTTGGTACTATCACAGAAAGGGGGCAGATGTCTAAGGAGTGGGATAATTGATGCCCAGGTCATCTATACACATCCCACCCAGGTAACAGGAAAGATAGTAGAGACAGAGCTAAATGTTCTTTAGGGATGTGTCTCAAGGGCCTCACCACCCTCAAATCACTTTCCCAAGGACCTGTCACTGACAGCTAACATTTCACCGTTAAAGAGCCATTTCAATTGTCACCTAGTAAAATGCAAATATTCCCTGGGAGATGAACACAAATTAATAAGATGCAATCTTTCCATGCTGCCACAGTATGATTTCCATAGTCTGACTGTATTTCCAGCATGACGGTTGCCTGAGAGCAAATCTGAAGGGTGTGTAGGGGCGATGGAGGCCCCGGTGTGGGCTCGAGGGATGTGGAGAGGGGAGGCAGGGAAGGGCATAGAGCATGCACCAAGCAGGGAAATTGTGCCCTCCACTGACCTAGGGGGACAGAACATCTCTGGGTTGAACACAACCACGAGTGTCTTATCCGCCAGGGAGTCACATGAGGACTCTGGGCAGCTACAGTGAGGGGAAGGATTGTAAGAGGCTCCTGCGATACATTTCATCTTCACAGTTTTGTTTCATTCTGGCCTTGGCCACTGACAGCAGAAGTGATGACGAGGGTTTTGACTCTGGTGACAGGTCAGCCCTGGGGAGGAAGGGACTGCAGAATAGCAGAAGGGTTTTGGCTTCCACGGTGTGTGTGTACATGTGAGTAGAAGTTGGGACCAGGCATTTGACCACAGAGCAGGGACCTCTGAACAGCAGAGTGGTTTTGGCAAGCACATGGATAAGGAGGGTAAGTGGACCCAATAAAAAGAACAGAAAGCTGGATTTGGGGGATGAGGGCGGGGAGCTGCTGCAAGGCTGGGGAAAACTGTATTGACCTTTTTTTTTTTTTTTTTAAGATTTATTTATTTATTTAATTCCCCCCCCTCCCCTGGTTGTCTGTTCTCTGTGTCTATTTGCTGCGTCTTGTTTCTTTGTCCACTTCTGTTGTCGTCAGCGGCTCGGGAAGTGTGGGCGGCGCCATTCCTGGGCAGGCTGCACTTTCTTTCACGCTGGGCGGCTTTCCTCACGGCGCACTCCTTGCGCGTGGGGCTCCCCCACGCGGGGGACACCCTTGCGTGGCACGGCACTCCTTGCGCGCATCAGCACTGCGCATGGCCTGCTCCACACGGGTCAAGGAGGCCCGGGGTTTGAACCGCGGACCTCCCATGTGGTAGACGGACGCCCTAACCACTGGGCCAAAGTCCGTTTTCCCTGTATTGACCTTTGTGCTCACTCTTTCTCTGGCATTGTGCCTTTTTGTCTTTTTTTCCCTCATTTTCTATTTTCTCTCTTCCCCCACATTTTCCCTTTCCAGCTGGACCTTTCCCTTGTTCTTAATCGTACATAGCATGGAGCTGAGGAATATTTTAAATTATTTGTATACTAAATAAAAGGAGGAAGTATAGTATACAGAAATCAGGTTGCCTGAGTTTTGGTTTTAGCTTGGTTCCCGGCTAACTGGATGATCTTAGACAAGTTAATTAACCTCTCCGAGCCTATGTTAGTACATCTGTACAAAGAAGGAATTGTTCTGGAGGAATACCTTTCCAAGGTTTATGATTTTTGGTTCTCTCTTCTTATGTTTAAAGCAAGAGGATTAAACTGTTATCTCAAATCAAATAGATTGTTCCTCATTCATATGAGGATATTTTGGAATCTTTTCCCTTTCAGTAAGTGATACTGTAGGAGAAAAGCCCTATACTTCTAAGCTAAGCCTTTTATGAATCTGTTTGTATTTTTGACATGTAGTGCCTTTTATAGGTAGTGAGTTTCATAAGTTTTCTATGGATAAACTTTAAGATATTCTTGTTAAAAACTAAGCCTCTGATGGTGTATTAGTCAGCCAAGGAGGTGCTGATGCAAAATACCAGAAACTGGTTGGTTTTATAAAGGGTCTCTATTTGGGATAGGAGTTTACAGATACCAGGTCATAGGCATAAGCTACTTCCCTCACCAAAGTGTATTTCCGTGTGTTGAGAGAGATGTCTGCCAATGCCTGCCAGGGTTCAGGCTTCCTGGGTTCCTCTGGGCTCAGCTCCTGTTTCCTCCACAAGGTCAACTGTAGACTATGAGGCTCTCTAGGCTTTGCCTCTTTCCACAAGGTCAGCTGTAGACTATCAGACAAACAGCTCTGTCTCTCTGCCTGGGGCTCCAGCTTCAGCATTAAACTCCAACATCAAAACTCCAACATTAAAAGCCTCAACTCTGTCCTTTGCCATGCCTTTTATCTGTGAGTTGCCACCCACCAAGGAGTGGGGACTCAACACCCTAATGACATGGCCCAATCAAAGCCCCAGTCATAACTCAATCATGCCCAAGTACAGACCAGATTACAAACATAATCTAATATCTATTTTTGGAATTCATAACCATATCAAACTGCTACAGATGGTAACACAACATTGTAAATTGTAATTAATGCCTTGTAAATTTAATTAAAGCCACTCAATTTAACACTTAAAATGGTTAAAATGGCAATTTTATGAAATATATGTTACCATAATAAAATTTTAAAAACTTAGTCTCAATCAAATGTTTTTAATGCACAGATATTTATGGAGCTCTTTTATGTGTCCAGAGTTATATTGTTTTACCATGGAGAACTTTTGAAAAAGAGCCTTATAAGGCAATGGTGCTGCTCTTGAAAAGTCCAAAACAAAATTTAATGTGTTCCAGGTTTGGGGGGAATTATTGGCTTTTAAATTTTCCTTTCAATTCATCCATATTAATATTTGGATTTTATTTTCTTTATTATTTCTGAAATTGATCAATCCTGTGGTTTTCTTTGTTTTTCCTTCTCCATTTAGAACCTTATTTGTGTGTGTGTGTGATAGACACTTTCTCATTTTGAGTCTCTCATAAGCAAAAGCCCTGGCATGAATGGTGTTTTAATTTCCCAGCTGCTAAAACAAATACCATAGAAGGGGTATGCGTAACAAAGGGAATTTATTGGCTCACAGTTTTGAGGCCAGGAAAAGTCCAAGATCCAAGCATCAGCAAGATGAAGCCTTCTCTCCAAAGACTATGGCATTCTGGGGCTGGCTGCTGGTGATGGTTGGCCCTTGGTTTTTCTGTCACACGGCAATGCACATGGCAGCATCTCTTCTGGGTTCTGTTGACCTCCAGCTTCTGGCTGCCCCTGTGGTTTCCCCTCTCCATGTCCAATTTCCTTTGCTCATAAGGACATCAGCTGTATTGGATTAAGGTCCACCGTCATTCAGTTTGGGCACACCTTAACTAAGAACATTTTCAAAAGTCCTATTTACAAATGGGTTTACACCCACAGGACCAGGGGTTGGGACCTGAGCATGCCTTTTGTAGGGGACATGACTTGACCCCCAACAAATGGCATGGTAGAGAACATTCTGTATTTCACTCATACCTTCATCAGAAAGGCATATCATGGAGAAGAATTAGAAAGAGAAAATTAAAATTATTCAAGAAACACCGGTCTGTACATGGCAGTCTTAAAAGATTCAGAGTTCTAGTCTGGAAAGATGAAGGATTATGAGTAACATGTTCAAGGTCTAATATATAGATAAATGTTAATGAAGGGACTCTGGAACCAGGGAGAACCAAATAGAATTTGAAGATGAAAGACTCTGAGTTAAATACACCAATCTTTACACTTAAGAAACTCACTGCTCCAAAGAAATAGTACATTTCTTGAACTCACCATGTCCCTGGGAGAGGCACAAGCTATAAGCATAGTTTTAAATAAGAGCCTGGTAGATGACTAGAACAGGGCTTAAAGGGGAAACATACGGAACAGTAAGCCTCTTGCAATGGCTGGTATGGCTAATAAGTAGGAGAGTTGAACTGACTATTTAAGCATCATGCTGTAAAACCTCTAGAAACAAATGTTGTTATGAACACCTTGATTTTTAAAACTTATTTATGTGTTTATTTATTTAATAAACACATATATAGAGCTTATTATGTGCCAGGCATACTTCTGAGCACTTTATAAACATAATTTAATCCTCATACTAACTCTCCAAGAAAGAGAATGCTAGTGTCCCATTTGACAGAAGGGGTAACTGAAGCAAAAAGAGATTAAGTAACTTGCCCAAAGTTTCCTACTTAGTAAGTAAGGGAGCCAGGATTTGAGCCTGAGTAGTCTGACTCCAGAGTCCATGTATGTAAACTCTACTCTACACCATCTCTCTCATCTTGTGTCGTGGGATTTAACCAGGGGTTCTAATATGCAGGATATAATGTGTCTCCACTGAGTTTTTTGGGTTTTTTTTGGCTTTTATTTTATTTTTTTTATTTATTTAAATTAATTAATTTTTAATGTTAACATTTAAAAATTACGAGGTCCCCATATACCCCCACCCCCCTTTTAAAAAAACTCTAATACCACACTGTACCTCACTGCCAGGTAGATAAAAATCACATTTCATAATGTTTCTCTAGATTTCTAAGCCTCCCATCAGGGAAAGCATTCCAAGATTACTAACAATATTTGCTGGTCATTCATCAGAGGCAGAATTCTGGACTCTCCTGACTTTGGATGAACAATTCTAATTTCTTACCCAGCAACATTCCACAGAAGTATGAGAGGAGTGAGATTGTCTTTTCTGTTAACTTGCAGATAACTTCTAGTTATGCAGAACCTGAAGAATTGTATTAACTGCTGTATACTGAGTTCCACAAGACCACACATATTCCAAGTTCTTCTCTGTCCATGCATTATAGCTGTCTATTGACAGTCAACCAACATGTGTGCAGATGCTTGATTTCAATGTGAAAAAAAAAAAGGTCTAGAAAATCAACCAGAGAAGCCATCTTTAATTAATAAGCATTCTGGAATATGAGGAGCAACTAGGGAAAGACGGGATTTGTTACCTGTGGCCCAGAAAAGGCAAGGGTTTTGAAGCTTGGGATTTTCTCCATGGAGCACCAGTAGCCCAACAGTAATGAGTGCAGCAGAGAGAATTAATTCCTTTCTAATTATTAAATGGAAAGAAAGTACCCAAGTCCGACCTGCTGAACATGCTACTTTGCCCTTGCTCACACTGTGCTGCAAATCTTCCACACCCTGCCCTTCAGAGTTTCAGGTTTTAAAGGCTTTGTTTGCAGTTGTTTATTGCTCAGAATCACGTGTACAGGAGCCAGAAACACACCTCTTTCTTTTTTCCGATTCCAGCTGACTCACCCCTAGCTTTTATGAAGTGACCATGAGAGGCCAAGGCAGGGCATGGAAGGCACATATGGCGCCAGTGAAAGTTTGGACTTTAATGAATCAGCATACTTAGGGACTGAAAAGTTAGAGCTGAGGAAAGGGCTTCTTCATCTAAGACATGCTGCAGCCTTTCCACTTCCCTTAAGAGTTGGTGCTGACCCCAAGTTCTACAGAAAGCATCTGGATGGAAGGAGAGTGACAGATCCTTTTCCAAACATGACTGGGAAATAAAGTCAGAGTACCCTCGATGTGAAGGGTACAGTGACCTGAAACCTAGCTAAAAACCATATTCTCTCACTCTCAGTCAAAATCTTGACTTTTAAAAAGGGATCTATGGAGTTCTCTGTCTTGTTCTAATAGGAAGCACTGGCACTTTTTCTCCCCAAGTTAAGCCTGATATTTCTAAATAGGCCCCAGTCCCAACATAACCATTGCAGAGAAATCCTAAGCAAAGTTGTTGGCTGATCTCTCCTGTTGTTCTGGGAGCCAGCTCTGCCCCAGGTGTTCTAATGTTGACATGTGCTGCAGGGAGCCGACTTAGAACATCTGAGAACAAAAGGAGAAAAACATTATGAAACGTGATTTCTCCCTGGGATATGCCACATAGGAAGGAAACACCTTTGTAAGGAAGCAGGTCTCAGCCTGAATGGCACTGCCCTGGTAGAGAATGCCAAGAGGCTGGTGGTGGTTGTAGCTGGTGATGGTGGAGAGAGGCTAGTATACAAAGGGCTCAAGAATTTTGAAAGAGACAACTCAGCTCTGGAGAAAGCATGATGCTGAAATGCCCATAGCACTATAAATATACGCACCTCCCAAACTCAATGGGACATGGTTCATTTTGGTATAATCCATTCACTTCAGGTTTATATAAAAACAAAAAACAAAAAACAAAACAAGGTCAGATTAACCCATATCAGGCATGTGAGAAAATTTCATGCACAGCCAGGTAACTGGGAAACGTTTCTATAACTGAGACCTTTGTCAATCTCTGAACTCTTTGGAGATGCAGCTAGAAAATGGAGTTATAGGTAAGGTCAACACAAGGTCTGGCTTCTTCTTTGGGTAGTTTAACTCAGATGGGAGTTACTGGGGAATTCTGTTTCTTTGTGTCATGCTGAAGGCTGAAAGAAATGTTGCCCTGCTGTGAAACAAAGTCCTTTATCACACTCTTAAGGAAATGCCATGACAGCAAAGTAGGTGGCTTTATGCTCCTTTGGGTCCTCCTAACTCGAAGAGCAACATTGCTAGTTTATCATTTCCAACTAAGTCAGACTATACCTGCTATGCAGGATTTCTAAGCAAAATAATTTACTGCAAGAAGCTGTCAATTGCTGTCTGCCTTGGTGACTCTAAAGAGATTGACAAAGACCAGAGATATGAAAGGAAAATATTTATGAAATAGAATCAGAGTCCGTGCTCCCTCCACTTGGCACCAATCTTATCTTTCCAGAATAATTCTAAGACTCTTATTCAAGTTGAAAGCTCATTCTGCTGCCCTCCATGATGAATATTTGTATAGTTGGATATTTGTTTGTCACTCATTTAACTAGCCAATTTATTTTAGATGTAGCCTAGGTAAGGCGAAAATTCACACAAAGAACCATATTATGTGAGGGGGTCAAAGGGGAACATGCATATTTTCCGATAATTATTTCAGCACATTGGGTTCAACTGGAGCTCAAAAAGAAAAAAGGTCTTATCAGGTTATTCTTTAAAAAAATTCACAACGATATTGATGAAAGTGCCTAGATATTTTCTCACCCAAGCTAACTTGTGTTGGCTAAGTTATGCTGTTGGGTTGCATAACTGAATTAGGAACTGGTAAGGTCAGAAACCTACTTGAGGTTGAAAGAGCAATGAATTTAAAATAACTGTGGTCACCCAAAGTATTTAGTCAAGAAAATTCTCTGGGTTCATGGAGTGATTTGGAGAGAAAGTAAAAGGAATTTGGTGGTTATGTGGTATAATAGCAAGATCCCCGAATCAATTGTCAAGAGATCTGACTTCAAGTTCCAGCTTTATCATTACCTAGTTGTGTGACTCAGGATAATTCACTTTTCCTTTCTGGGTTTCATCTGTAGAATGAGGTACTTGATTAGATGCACTCTAACACAAATACTAGTCATGAAATAAGTAATATTAGCTTAAATGGGTTGGTTTTGACCAGTTATACATTCTTCTGTTTATAAATGATTTTATTAAATTAAAAACTGTATTACATTAGAATGCTTGGGATTTTTTTCACTGTCTTTTCTAATCTTCATTCAAACTTGGACAATCATGCTAGTTAAATAGTTTAGGACTGGGGAGGACTGTGGGAAGATAGTGGAGTAGGGGGCTCCAGGAATCAGTCCCTCCACCAGAAACACTATTAAGCAGGCAGGAACTGTCTGAATCATCTATTTTGAAACTCTTCAGTCCAGGAAGACAGAATCCAGGGTAGAGGAGGGGTAGGAGGCTGGTAAATTACAGTAAATACTGGTAAGTTGTTCTCTCCATGCCACTGGTTGTTGTTACCCAGCCCCCACTCTTATAACAGGCAGCAGTAGGGCCTGGCCCTTGGAGTAGCTTGCCGTGCCAGAAAGGAACATACTGATCTACTTCCCCGGAATCTGGGGTGGGCACAGCTGATCACTGATCACAGCTTTTGATTAGAAGCTTCAGATTGCTGGGGGCTTAGCTCTAACAGCAGCCATTGTTCCAACCTGCCCCAGACAAAGGCGGCAGAGAAGATTAAAGACTATGTTTCTTCAGGGCTACAGAGGACATACAAAGGGCTGCATTTGCTGGACTGGTAAAAAAAAAAATGCAGCTTTGGGAAGCTATGGAAGAAGCTGCCGGCACCCTTCCTGGTCCCTCCCTCATTCCCTCTCGAGGGTTTAGAGCCAGCTAGTGCTCCCTTTGTGGGTCCTGGTCTTGTCTCAGCTAAGACTGACTTGGGAAACTCCTCTCTGGTGTGCCTCCCTCCCAGAATTTGCCCTCTAAGTAAAAGGACCTTGAAACAGGGAAGCAGTGTAAGAAACAATTGCGATGAATGGCCTAGGACAAAGGTTTACCTGCTTTAGGTCCAGCAGTGGAACACCCAGGAGATGGAGAAGGTCCCTCTCCAGGAAGTAGAAGGGGCATTCAAACTTTAGTAAACAGGGGAACTCCTAAGGCCACTTGCAAGCACAAGCTCAGGACAAGACACAAATCCAGAAAGAGAGGGAGGACTCTGCATTTGCCTGCAGTGGACTTTCTGGATAGGATAGCTGATACTTAAGAAAATCTCTGTCATATCACCAGCTGGTTACAAAATCAAGAAACAGACACCAGGGAATAAATCCCATAGTTAATATTCTAAAATATTAAAATGTACAGTGTGGGAAGTGGATGTGGCTCAAGCAATTGAGCTCCTGCCTACCACATGGGAGGTCCTGGGTTCAATTCCCGGTGCCTCCTGGAGAAGACAGTGAGCTGGTGCAATGCACAGGTGTGGCAAGTTGTTGCAAAAAGGAGACACAAAGAGGAAAGACAATGAGACAAAACAAAGCAGGGAGCTGAAGTGGCTCAACCGATTGAGTGTTTCTCTCCCACATGGGAGGTCCCAGGTTAGGTGTCTCCTAAAGAGAGAATGAGCAGACATAGAGAGCACACAGCAAATGGACACAGAGAGTAGACAGTGAGGGCAAACAATGAAGGGGGGAATAAATAAATCAAATAAATCTTTAAAAAATGTACAGTGTGCCAAAAAAAGATTACAAGACAGACGAACAAACAAAAAGCAAAAACAGAACTTGATGGTTCATCCAAAGGAAGAGGATAAAAATCCAGAAAACATCAACAAAGAAGACCAGATTATAGATATACTAGAAAAAGACTTAAAAAATATGATTTTCCATATGCTCAAGGAGACAGAGGAAATACAGAAAAACAACTAAAGGATAAAGGAAACGATGAATGAGTAATATAAGAATCTCAACAAAGAGTTAGAAATTTTACAAAGGAACCAAGCAGAAGTACTGGAGTTGAAGGCCACAATAACTGAAATGAAAAATTCCCTGTTTCAGCAGCAGGTTGGAGCTGGCAGAACAAAGAATCAGCAAAGTCTAAGACAAGAAAACTAAAATGAGTCAGGTTGAGGAGCAGATAGAAAAAAGAATTATAAAAAGTGAAAATAAGCCTAAGAAATCTCTGGTACACCGTCAAGCATACCAATATATACATCACGGAGGTCCCAGAAGGAGAAGAAAGACAGAAAGGGGCAGAAGGAATATTCAAAGAAGAGACAGAAAACTTCCCAAACTTAGCAAAAGATGTGAATATGCACATACAAGAAGCCCAGAGAAGACCAAACAGGATAAACTTGAAGAAAAAAATGCCCAGTCACATACTGATCAAACTGTTGAATGCAAAGGACAAGGAGAGAGTTCTGAAAGCTGCAAGAGAAAAGCAACATGTTATGTATAAGAGAGTCCAAATTAGATTAAGTACGGAAGCAAGAAGGCAGGGAGTTGAAATACATAAAGAGGTAAAAGAAAACAATTGCCAACCAAGAATTTTATATATGGCAAGACTGCCTTTCAAAGATGAGGGAGAGATTAAGACATTTCCAGATAAAAGCTGAGGGAGTTCATCACATCAGACCTGCCCTACAAGAAATGCTAAAGGGAATTCTTCAGACTGAAAGGAAAGGACATTGCTCTGATAAAGGTAACTATTTGGGTAATTATACATGTCAGTTCAATTGTATTGAATTTTTGGTAGGTAACTCCACTTTTTACTTCCTACACTAGCTAAAATGAAAATGCACAAAAAGTAATGATAAATCAATGATTATGGACATGCAATATATGAAGATAATTTGTAAAAAGTACAAAAAAGTTGGGGGAAGAGGGATATAGGAGTTGTGCTTGTGTATTCTATTGAAGTCAAGTTGGTATCAAATCAAATGTGATTGCTATATATTGAGGATGTTAAGTTTTAATCCATGGTAACCCTAAGGAAAATATATGAAAAATATATCCAGATAGAAATGAGAGGACATTCAGAATAGTATAATACAAAAATTTGTAAATATGAAAGTAGGCATTAACTGAAGAATTGAGAGGCAATAAAGGTATAAGTCTTACAAAGATGAAATAGAAAAATGGCAGTAGTTACATTAAATGTAAATGGATTAAAATTTCCAGTAAAAAGGCAGAGATTAGTAGAACAGATAAGCATGAAGCAACTATATGCGGTCTACAAGAGATTTACCTTAAATTAAAAGATATAAGTTGAATGTGAAAGGATAGAAAAAATATCTCATGTGATTATTAACCAAAAGTGAGCTGGGGAGAATATACTAATATCAGAAAAATATGCTTTAAGTAAAAATAATAATGAGGGACAAAGACAGTCACTATATACTCATAAAGGGGTCAATTCAAAAACAAGACATAAGAATTATAAATACATATGCAACTAACAGCAGAACCCCAAAATATATGAAACAAATACTACATATTTGAAGGGAGAAATTAATAGTATAGGAGACTTAAATAAACCTGTTTCAATAATGGATAGAATATCTAGACAGAAAATCAAATAGGAAATAGAAAACTTGAATGATATTCTAAAATAACTAGATCTAGCTAACAGATATAGAGCACTTCATCCAACAACAAGAGAATACACATTTGTCTTGAGTATGCATGGGTCATTTTCCATGAGAGACCATATGTTGCATCACAAAACAAGTCTCAGTAAATTAAAAATTATTTAAATCATACACTGTGTCTTCTCTGACCACAATGGATTGATGCTAGAAATCCATAACAGAGAAATATGGGAAAATCACAAAAAGGTGGAAATTAAATAATGTACTCTTAACCAATGGGATAAAGAAGAAATCACAAGGAAATTAGGAAATATCCCAAGGCAAGTGAAAATGAAAATTCCAAACACTAAAACTTATAGGACACAGTGAAGGCAGTGCATAAGGGAAATTTATAGTTCTAAAAGCTTATGCTAAAAAAGAAAGATCTCAGAATCAATGATCTAGTCTCAAACTGGAAGAACTAGAAAAAGAAGAGCAAACTAAACCCAAAGAGAGCAGAAAGAAGGAAATAACAAAGATTAGGGCAGAATGAAATAGAATAAATTTTTAAATAGAGAGACTCAACAAAACTAAAAGTTGGTTCTATGAAAAGCCAATAAAATTGACAAATGTTTAGTTATATGGACAAAGAAAAAGTGAGAGAACACAAATAACCAAAATCAAAAATAAAAAGGGAGACATTACTACTGATACCACAGAAGTAAAAAGGGCTATAAAGGATGATATGAACAACTATAAGCCAACAAGTTAGATACCTTAGATGAAATACATAAATTCCTAGGCAATATACAAACTACCTACACTGACTCAAGAAAAAACAGATGACCTCAACAAACCAATAACTAGTTAAGAGATTGACTCAGTCATCAAAAAGCTCCCAACAAAGAAAATCCCAGGACCAGATGACTTCACAAGGGAATTTTACCAAATATTTCAAGTGGAATTAATACCAATCCTTCTCAAACTCTTCCCAAAAATTGAAGAGGAGGGGACACTCCCTTATTTATTCTATGAAGCTGAGGCAGTTTGAGATTATTTGTCGATCCTCAAAAAGAGAGATTATGTTTGTAAACAGGTCTTTTCCTCTGGGTATGATACCCTTTGATTGTATTAAATTCAATGGTTTTAAATTTACTTGATTAAATCAATTTAGGACTTTTGATTTGACCATGTCAGTAAGGTGTAACTCAGGTTGAGTCCCTCCCCTCTGGGCGGGCTGATATAAATGGATACTCACTCAAGAAGACACAGGGAGAGAGAGATATCTATAGATGCCAGAGAGAGAACTTTGTCGGTTGTGATCCTGGAGCCTGGGGAGAAATGAGCCATTCACCCAATAGTTTGCAGCTAAGCAGCTGAGAAAGCCTAGAAAGAAATGAGCCCTATGCCAGACTGATACAGGAAGCACTGAGAGATGAGCCCTATGCCAGCCTACAGATGAGAAGGGAAGAATTTGGGCCCATGGAGCCTTAAGAGGTAGAAGGCCTGAGAGACCAGGCAGAGATCACCTGCCATCTTGTTTCAATACGTGGCAACTGACTTTGATGAGAAAGCAGCCTTGAGTTGTACTCTTTAGGGCCTTATAACTATAAGCTTTTACCCCAAATAAATACCCTTTATAAAAGCCAACAGATTTCTGGTATTTTGCATCAGCACTCCTTTGGCTGACTAATACAGAAGTCAATATCATCCTCACACAGAAACCGGATATAGATACCTCAAGGAAAGAAAATTACAGCACACTATCTCTTATGAATATAGATGCAAAAACACAACAACAAAATACTAGCAAACCAAATCCAACAGCACATTGAAAGAATTATACAGCATGATCAACTAAGATTTATCCTAGTTATACATGGGTGATTCAACATAACATAATATACCACATTAAAAGAATAAAGGAAAAGAAATCCCACATGACCATCTTAATTGATGCAGAAAAGGAATTTGACAAAATCCAGCACCCTTCTTGAGAAAAACACTTGAAAACTAGGGACAGAAGGAAATTTCCCTAACATGATAAAGAGCATATATGCAAAAACTCACAGCTTTCCCTCTATGATCAGGAATAAGACAAAGATGCCTGCCCACTGTCACTGTTATTCAACATTATATATAACAAGATCTAGTCAGAGTAATTAGGCAAGAAAAAGAAACTTTTATATCCAAATTGGAAAGGAAGAAATAAAACTTTCTTTGCAGAGTATATGATCCTATATACAGAAAACCCTGAAAAATCCATTAAAAAACTCATAGAGCTAATAAATGAATTCAACAAAGTAGTGGAGTACAAGATTAACACCCCAAAATCCGTAGTGTTTCTATATGTTAGTAATGAACAATCAGAAGAGGAAATCAAGAAAGAAATTCCATTTGCAATAGCAACTAAAAGAATCCAAAAATATAAAGAAACTACAAAACATTGCTAAAAGAAATCAATGAAGACCTATGGAAAGACGTTCTGTTTTCATGGATTGAAAGACCAAATATAGTTAAGATGTCAATTCTACCCAAAGTGATTTATGGAGCCAATGCAATCCCAATCAAAAGTCCAACAACCTTCTTCACAGAAGTGGAAGAGCCAGTCATCAAATTTATATGGAAGGGTAAATGGCCATCTTGAAAAAGACAAGCAAAGTTGGAGGACTCACACTTCCTGATCTTAAAACTTATTACAAAGCCACAGTAACCAAAACAGCATGGTACGGACACAAGGACAGACATTTAGACCAAAGGAATTGAATTGAGAGTTCAGAAAGCAACCTTCACATTTCTGGCCAACTGATTTTTGAAAAGGGAAAAGATCCCTGAATTGGGAGGGAGTAGTCTTTTCAATAAATGGTGTTGGTAAAACTGGGTATCATTTGCAAAGGAATGAAGCTGGACCCCTTCCTCACACCATATATAAAAATCAACTCAAAATTTATCTAAGACCTAAATATAAGAGCCAGAAATGCAGAACTCCTAGGGAAAAGAAAAAGTAGGGAAGCATCAACAGGACCTTGTATTAGGCAATGATTTCTTAGACTTTAAACCCAAAGCACAAGCAACAAAAGAAAATATAGATAAATAGGATCTCATCAAAATTAAAAATGTTTTGTTTAAAAATAGTTTATTATATGAAAAAACCTTTTGTGCCTCAAAGGACTTTATTATGAAAGTAAAATAGCTTACACAATGCAAATATTTGGAAACTACATATCTGTATTAGTCAGACAAAAAGGTGCTGATGCAAAGTACCAGAAATCTTTTGGGTTTTATAAAGGTATTTATTTGGGGTAGAAGTTTACAGTGACAAGGCCATAAAGCATAAGTTACTTCCCTCACCAAAGTCTGTTGCCACATGTTGGAGCAAGATGGCTGCTGGTCTCTGTGAGGGTTCAGCCTTACTCTTTGTCCTAAGGCTCTGTGGTGCCAGCACCTTCCTTTCTCAGCTTGTGTCTCTCCCTGGGCTCATTTCTTTCTGGGCTCAGCTGCTCTGCTCTCTTCACAAAGTCAGCTGTAGACTATCAGGCTTATCCTCTTCCTGGGGCCTCTTCCATGTTTAATGGAGCCTTCACTCTTTCCTCACATACTTGCTTTTCTGTGTATTTACTTCCCAGGGCTCCAGCATCAAAACCCAAACTCTCTACTCAGCTGTGTCAGTTTCTCTGTGAGTCCCTGCCTATCAAAGGAGTGGTAACTTGACATCCTGCTGATGTGGATGAATCAAAGCCTTAATCATAATTTAATGAAGTAAAAGTGAACCCTCTGAATCTAATACAATCTGATATGCCCAGAGGAACAAACCAGTTTACAAACATAATCCAATATCTATTTTTGGAATAGACTCAATATCCACTACCCAATATCTATGTCCAATATACAATATCCAATAAGGGTATAGTATCCAGAATTTATAAAGAAATTTTTCAAGTCAACATCAAAAAGACAAATAAGCCAATTTAAAATGGGCAAAATACTAGGATAGACATATCTCCAAAGAGGATATACAAATGGATCAAAGAGCATATGAAAAGATGTTCGCCATCATTATCCATTTAAGGGAATGCAAATCAAAACCACAATGAGATAGTATTTCCTACCCACTAGAATGGCTATTCTCAAACACACACACATACACACACACACACACAGAAAATTACAAATGTTGAAGAGGGTGTGGAGAAATAGGAACACTAACTCATTGCTGATGGGAATGTAAAATTGTGCAGCCACTGTGGAAAACAGTCTGGTAGTTAAGTATAGAAATACCATGTGACCCACTTCTAGATATATACTAAAAAGAATTGAAAGTAGGGACTTGAACAGTCATTTGCACACTAATGTTTATAGCAGCATTATTCACAATTACCAAAGGTGGAAGCAACTCATGTCTATCAACTGATGAGTGGATACAGAGATTGTGATACATACATACAACGTGCGGTCGCCCCTCCGGCTGAAGTGTGGTTTGCTGGCCTGGCAGGGGAGCGGCCGCGGTAGGCCTAATTCCGCTGCCCCCATAATAGGGTGGTTGGTCGGGCCCACCGCCACCCCTGAAGGAAGCTCGGCATGGGCGCAGAGTGCCCTCGGGTCTCCCCTTCTCGGCAGCCATGCTTCCGCGGCCGCCCCTCCTCCCAGATGGCGCCACCCGATGCCTTGTGGGGCGGCACCCTTCTTCTTTCTTCTCCCTGCGCAGGCACAGGGCAGAAAATTCCAGTCTGCCCTTTTCCCTTCCCCCGACAGCAGCAACAGCCAGGCGTGGGCGGAAAAATCCAGCCCGCCCTTTTCCCTTCCCCCAACAGCAGCAACAGCCAGGCGTGGGCGGGAAACTCAAGTCTGCCCTCCACCCCAGCAACAGCAGCCACCAATCCCTAAACCCTGCCCCTTCCCCCAGCAACAGCGACAGCCAATCCCTAACCACCACCCCTCCCCCGTCCAGTACCGCCCACTGACCTTTCGCCAGCAACCAATCAGAACAGGGCATGGCTTCGACCAATCAGCCTTCCCCAGCCCCTATAAAACTGTTGCCTCTCCCTCAGTAAAGTGGACTTGCGTGTTTACCTTGTCTCCGCGGTAGTTCTTCTGCCGTGCGCCCTCCAGTCCTGAGAGCCCCCGACAAGGGCCTGGCCTCCCTTGTCCCCAGTTCGTCGCCTGCTTCTCCGGGCGACCCCTTCGTCGCCTGCTTCTCCGGGCGACCCCTTCGTCGCCGGCTTCTCCGGGCGACCCCTTCGTCGCCGGCTTCGCCGGGCGACCCCGTCAGCTGAACCGCGCAACCCCTTGTGAGACCGATCCCTCGTCTGCTGCCGGACCGACCCCTCGTCCCAAGTGGGACCGACCCCTCGTCCCAAGCGGGACCGACCCCTCGTCCAGAGCTGGACCAACCCCTCGTCCGCAGCCAGACCCCACCTCTACCGACCGAGCAAGCCGCCGCACAACGGAATATCATTCAGCCATAAAAAGGAATGAAAACATGTGACAATATGGATGAATCTTTTTTTTTCTTTTTTCTTTTCTTTTTTATTGATTTTGTAAAAATATTACATTAAAAAAACAATATGAGGTCCCATTCAACCCCACCACCCCTACCCCACCACTCCCCCCCAGCAACACTCACTCCCATCATCATGATACATCCATTGCATTTGGTAAGTACCTCTCTGGGCATCTCTGCACCTCATGGTCAATGGTCCACATCATGGCCCATACTCTCCCACATTCCATCCAGTGGGCCCTGGGAGGATTTACAATGTCCGGTGATTGCACCTGCAGCACCATCCAGGGCAACTCTAAGTCCCAAAGGCGCCTCCACATCTCATCTCTTCCTGCCATTCCCCATACCCATATCAGCCACCATGTCCACTTTTCCCACTCCACTCCAATGCCACCTTTTCTCTGTGGACCTTGGATTGGTTATGTCCGTGACATCTCTATGTCAAGAGGAGGCTCAGATTAATATGGATGAATCTTGAAGACATAATGTTGAGTGAAATAAGCCAGACACAAAAGGACAAATATTGTATGATCTCACTGATATGAAATAATTGGAATAAGCAAACTCATAGAGTTAAAATCCAGAATACAGGCTACCGGTGGGTGGGGCGGGGATAGGAAATAGGGAATTATGGGTTAAATTTTAGAGTTTCTATTTGGAGTGATGGAAAAGTTTTGATAATGGATGGTGTGATGGTACCATAACATGAATGTGTATAACAGTACTGAATTATATATTTGAATGTGGTTAAAAGGGGAAATTTTAGGCTGTATATATGGTACTAAAATAAAAATTAAGAAGAAAATTCATGGAACTGCACAACACAGTGAACCCTAAGTCAAATCATGGACTACAGTTAATAGTACAATTATAAAAATGTGCTTTCATCAATTATAATAAATGTACCATACCAGTGCAAGGTGTTAATAATAAGGTGGTATATGGGAATCCTGTATTTCATGCAAGATTGTTCTGTAAATCTGTAACTTCTCTAATAAAAATAAATCGTTTAGGACTAGAAATTTCTATTGGGATTGATGGGGTTAGAGTGGTTATCAGAGCTCAGTTAAAATAGTAGGATGGAGATTTTAACTTAGAGAAAAAAAATGGAGATACATAATACTTATTTTAGCTTAGCAGCAAGAACATTTTTCTGGGTAGGAAATTTGAAAACCCAGGGTAAGAAAAATACAAGTTATCAGTATTCTTTTCTTTTAGAGTAAAAACTTTGGCTTAAAAGAATAAAGAAATCACAGTGGATAATCAAAATGAACATTTCTATCTTTGAAGAAATAAAAGAATAGAATTTTTTTAAAAATCCTTGAAATTTCATAGGCATAAAGACATAAAACCTCTACAATAAAAGTGGTTTTCTGAGTAAATGTCGGCTTATTATAAACTTAATTTTAATAAACTCAACTAGCAAACTTCACAATCTCCACCCAAAGAAAGAATTCTATAGGAAACAGGGAAATCAAGAAGTTGGAGTGAGGGAGAGGCAAGATAGAGGTCCTATCATAAAGTGCAAATGTTCATGGAGCTGTGGAGTACTCCCTTAACCAGGCTGGAGTCGGCCAAGGAACTCCATAACTGCTTCTCTAAGGTTTGGTCCCTGGGAAACAGACTCTGAGATGGAAATTTGCATGCAGGAGTTCTCAGGCACAACCTCTGTGATGGAGTGAAGGAAGCAAGATTGGGCAGGGGGAGAGGTTGATCTATGGTGAAGTTGCAACAAGAGGCCTCAGCCTATCCCACAGGAAGTTCTGGAACTGGGATGCCTTTCAGAATTGTCTCAAATCAAGGCAAGGGGGCTGGGCCTTTTACATCCAGATCAATGTGTCACTAGATGTGCACCACACCTAAGTATAGCTACCTTGGATGAAACAGCTCTATTTGGCTGAGGGCAGTGCCTCGAGAGAAACTCAACTGTGAGCTTTAAGCACCCAACACTCTCAGGGGCTGGGGAAAAGAGTGCCCAGTTTTGAAAGGGGCATTTGGCCCGGCACAGTGCACCAACATCATCACGGCCCTGTTTGTCAATATGGAAATTAACACTTCAGTGTGTGGGAAACTATATAATATAGTAAAACTATATAATACACTAAGAATCCAGCTTCCAAGCAGCCTCACCCACTTGGAACACGTCCAAGAAAAAGGAAGTGAGCAAAAGATGCCTCCGTACATATGCAACAAATGTTGTCAAGGTTATGCACTAAAGCTGATGAACTTAATTCATAGGAAAGTCTCTGCACAATAAACCTGGTAATATATTTTCCAAACCCATGTCCAATTAGAAATAACAAATTTACAGAGAGCTATCAATTGTAACAAATGTACCACACTAATGTTAGATGTTATTAATAGGGGAAACTACGTGTGTGGTGTGTGTGGGAGATTATAATGGGAATTCCTGATACTGGCAATGTAATTATTCTGTAAATCTAAAACTTCTCTAAAAATAAGGTTTATTATTACAAAAAAAGACAAAAATTAAAAAGAGCTACCCTAATGTAAAATATAATAATAGGAAAAACTGTGTGTGTGTGTGTGTATAAAATGTATGGGGAACTCTGTACTTTCTGCATGATTTTTCTGTAAACCTACAGTGTCTCTAATTTAAAACCAATAAACAAACACCCTACAACTTATAATAGCAGGAAGATGTGATCACAAACAATTCATCTGTGAGAAAGGAGTCAAAGAAAGACAATTACCTAAAATAGAAAAAAAATGCTTAAAGGGCATAGGAGTCTGGGCCCATTTAGTATAGGGAAAATTTGTCCAACATCTAGGTATGCTTTAAGGATATTATTGTGTTATAGCTTGTATTAGTCAGCCAAAGCAGGGTTGATGCAAAGTACCAGAAATCTGTTGGCTTTTATAAAGGGTATTTATTTAGGGTAAAAGCTCACAGTTACAAGGCCCTGAAGAGTCCAACTCAAGGTACCATAAGAGGTACTTTCACACCAAAGTCTGTTGCCACATGTTGAAGCAAGATGGCGGGCGAGCTCTGCCTGGGCTCTTAGGTCTTCAACCTCTCAAGGCTCCATGGGCCCAGCTTCTTCCCATCTCAGCTTAGGCTGGCATAGCGCTCATCTCTTCCTAGGGCTTTAGCTGTTTGAGCCTTCTTTCTGTCACATGACAGGATGGAAAAGACCAAGTTCTCTCCTCTTCCATATCTGTGGAGCTCTCTTTCTTCCTGTATATCTTCTTCAGTGAGTGTCCCTTTTTATCAGCTTGCCAAGGGGGCGGGGACTCAATCCTGACTCACACCCCACTGACCTGGTCTAATAAAAACCCTAATCTTAAAAGGTAATTTAATCAAAGACATCGCAGGTGATTCTAATACAATCAAAGGGATCGTACCCAGAGGAAGAGACAAGTTTTTGGAATTTAGAAATAACATCAAACTGCTACACTCTACCCTCTGAATTCCAAAAAGATATTACAATATTTTTTTAAAAAACTTAAATCAGTAGGAATGCTAAGCACAAAATCACATCAGTGTTATAGAAACCCAGTTTGTCTTGGGGCAAAGTCCCCTCTGGCTGTAGACCTGTGAAACTTACAGAACAATTTATCTGCTTCCAATATACAGAGGGACAGACACAGGATAAACATTTGCATTACCACAAGGAGAATTTGGGAGGGAGACATGAGTCACTGTTCCCCAGCCATTCTGAAAACCTGCAGGGCATACTCCATTAAACTTCACAGTCGGAGAGTCATTCCTAAAATGATGGTTTCTTCTCCTCCTTGGCGCCTCAGGGGGGCCCACCCTTTCCACAGGCTTGCCCAACGGCCATTTTCTTGGTTCCACTGTCATGAAGCATCTTGGCAGAGACTGAGCTCCAGACCTCACCCTCCAAAAACATTGGGGTGATGGCCACACTTTACCCAGTCTCTGGGGTAGAGTCTCAACCCCATTAGTACAGTGAGCTGGCAGCAACATTCTCCCTAATCTGTGGCATAGAGGCCCAACCATCTCAGAACAGCTGGTGACTTGGCCTTTTCTAATCTATGGAGAACAGGTCCACCCCTCTCAGATCAATGGGGTGTCGACCTAACCCTCCCTGACCTATGGAGAACAGGCCCATCCCTCACAGCACACTGGGGTGTCAGCCTCACTCTCCCCAACTTCTGGTGGCCACTGCCTTTATATCAAATGATACAAGTTCTTCCATGGCCAGAATAATAAGTCCATAATAGAATAATAATAGAATAGTAAGTCTACTTTAGCCCCTTGCTCATTCCCCAGTCTTGAGGAGCTTTCCGTTTCTGACTGAGGGAGGGCTTAGAAACCTTGGGGCTGATGGATGGAACTGTCTTGCTTGCAGTTGTAGACACTCTCTGTTTTTGGATGAACATTGTCCAACATCATCCTTTTGTTTGTTGTCCCGGGTGAATCCAATGAACTGGAGAGTAGGCATTGCAACTCAGCTGAGATTCAGGGCTCAAGCAGCATATGAACAGATCGAAGATTTAAGTCTCTGGGACATATATTTTAAAAAAGAGCTTGACTACGTGTGATTTAACTATACAGGAAATGGGGCTCTCCAGACTCCATTCTATTCTCTGAGGGTTCTCTATAGCCATACTTTCCCCCCCTACACCCCATTTTTAAAAAGTTGTGATAATATATAACATAAAACTTGCAATTTTAATGTACATTTAATTTACCATCATTGTAAATGTAATTATATTTACATTGACTATCAACATTATCCATTACCAAACTTTTAAACACCCAAAACATAAACTTGGTACTCATTAAGTAATAATTCCTCATTTCCCCTCCCTACTCTGTCCCTAACCCCTGGTAACCTTTAATCTACTTTCTGTCTCTATGAATTTATCTATTCTAGAATATTTTATATAGGTGGAACCATACAATATCTGTCCTTTTGTGTCTAGCTTATTTCACTCACCACAATGTTTTCAAGGTTCCTGTATATTGTTGCATGCATCAGCACTTCATTCTTTTTCATAGCTGAATAATTTTCCATTGTATGTATTTATCACATTTGGTTTTTCCATTCATCTGTCAATGGACAGTTGGGTTGTTTCCACCTTTTCGCTACCATGAACAATACTGCTACAAACATTGATAAACAAATGTCTGATTGAGTACCTGCTTTCAGTTCTTTGAGGGTATGTATCTAAAAGGGGAGTTGCTGGGTCATATCGTAATTCTATGTTTAGGCCATCGAGGAAGCATCAGTTTTCCACAGTGGCATGGCTCTACATTCTCACCAATACTAGTTATTTTCTTTCTTCTTTTTAAAAATAAATAGCCATTCTAGTGGGTATGAAGCGGTATCTCACTGTGGTTATAGCCATGCTTTTACTCTATGCAATAGACATGAGAGTTAAGGGTTAGTAAGCATGGCATCAACAAAGGCTTTAGTAGGGAGATGTTCACAGCTTCCAGCAGGTCTATGGCAATGACTCTATATCTTATTTCTTTCCGTCCTTAATCAGGTCCCCTGGGGAGTAAGCTTGATAAGCTAGGCTAGATACAGATTCCTTCAGGTGATCGCATGGGTTTGACACATGCTCTTTGTCTCACCAATCATTTCACCCTTGCTGACCTGCCTGAGACAAACTTTCTGCCAGCAGGAAGTATCCTAGTCTGTTGTTAGTCATCCACATGTCTCTCTCCTGTCGATTTTAGATGGAAAATCAGATATAAAGAAGGCACAGTAAAAGCAGATCTCTGACCAGCTCTAGAAAGCTATGAATGCTGTAAGAAGGTGCACTTTTACCGTTCAACTGATTCACCTATTAGGAGAAAGTATTCCTGAAAATTTACCAGAGGGTCACTTGTAGCAAATTATTTGTGAAACGCTGAATCATTCTGATGCATGTGGCCAGAAGTTTATGCAATGCCTGTTTTATCACCGGAAGATCTTTAGTAATTATGGGCACTCCTTTTATTTCAATAGCTTCAGAGAGGGATTGTTGACACCTTAGATTAAGCCAGTGGATGCATGCCACCTTTTTCCATTCATAAAATCAAAGAACTATGATGTGTTGAAAACCTGAAAGTCATTTAGGGCACTGGACTTAAAATTTCTTTTTTTAAAACTTGAAGTCTGTTTAATAGTGCTATAAGGTCCTTATACCATAAAAACAATTAGGAATTCTCTAATTTAAACACATAAAAATCTTATTCATTCTCTGCCTCTCGCCAATCCTCATCAAATATTCTTTGTTTTCAGTCAAGCCCTGTGGCTTATAATGACATTCCTGACATACACATGGATTGCTGTGTTTTTATAGTGTGAAAAGCGTAACACACTACTATATATCTTGGTGGTGTCTTTGCTAAAAAAATCAAGCCCAGTTTTCCAGGTAAAAGTTTTGGTTATGGGAGACGGACTTGGCCCAGTGGTTAGGGCATCCGTCTACCACATGGGAGGTCCACGGTTCAAACCCGGGGCCTCCTTGACCCATGTGGAGCTGGCCCATGCGCAGTGCTGATGTGCGCAAGGAGTGCCGCGCCAC
This sequence comes from Dasypus novemcinctus, assembly GCF_030445035.2. Lineage (NCBI taxonomy): Eukaryota > Metazoa > Chordata > Mammalia > Cingulata > Dasypodidae > Dasypus > Dasypus novemcinctus. Next base: position 50,516,357 of record NC_080698.1, on the reverse strand, counting down.
GCAGGGGTGTCCCCCGCATAGGGGAGCCCCACGCGCAAGGAGTGCGCCCCGTAAGGAGAGCCGCCCAGCATGAAAGAAAGCGCAGCCTGCCCAGGAATGGCACCGCCCACACTTCCCATGCCGCTGACGACAACAGAAGCAGACAAAGAAACAAGACACAGCAAATAGACACAGAGAACAGACAAGGGGGGAGGGGCGGGGAGGAATTAAATAAATAAATCTTTAAAAAAAAGTTTTCTTTATATTGTGTTTTTTTCTTCTCTCCCCTAGCACCCCCCCCCCCCCCCCCGTTGTCTGTTCTCTGTGTCTATTTGCTGCATGTTCTTCTTTGTCCGCTTCTGTCGTTGTCAGCGGCACGGGAATCTGTTTCTTTTTGTTGCGTCATCTTGTTGTGTCAGCTCTCTGTGTGTGTGATGCCATTCCTGGGCAGGCTGCACTTTCTTTCATGCTGGGCGGCTCTCCTTATGGGGTGTACTCCTTGTGTGTGGGGCTCCCCTACGCGGGGACACCCCTGCGTGGCACAGCACTCCTTGCGCACATCAGCACTGCGCATGGGCCAGCTCCACACGGGTCAAGGAGGCCCAGGGTTTGAACCGCGGATCTCCCATGTGGTAGACGGACGCCCTAACCACTGGGCCAAGTCCACTTCCCTATATTGTATCTTTAACACAGCACCTGGAATGTTGTGGGCACTTGGATAAACATTAAATAGTAAAAATAAGTATGCCTTCTTTATTGACTTTTTTTGCATTAAGTTGCATTAAGTTGTGTAGTGCTCACCAGACATAATTAATTCAAATAAAATATTTTTACCTAAGGAAGAGACTTAGCTTCACATTTATCCTAATGATTAATTTTTTACTCAGATAAAATATCCAATATGTTACAAGCCTGGAAGTATAGGCCATCTATCAGAAAAAATAATGAAAATATGTAAGACCAATCAAACTATTAGTCCTACTCATATTGTTAACAAAATCCAAATACTCAACACAAATTGAGTGAGGAAATTGGCCATAATATCTAAAGCAGAATCATACACTTTTAAATCTTATGAAGACCTTATTTTCTCAATGAAAGGAAAACACAAGTTAGCAACTTGACCTTGAAAACACATGTCTTAGTTTGCCAAGGGGCTGCTGATGCAAAGGAACAGAAATGGGTTGGCTTTTATAGTGTAGATTTTATTTAGGGTAAAAGCTTAAGTTCCAAAGCTGTGAAATGTCAAAATCAAGGCACTATCAGACATGCTTTCTCACCAAAGTCAGCCAGAGTGACCCTGGCGTCCTGCCACAGGACGATCAGGCTTCTGCAGGGCTCGTCTCCTCAATCTTGAGCTGCTCCCTGGGCCCAGCCTCTCAGGGGCCTCTTTCCATGCCTCTGTGCTCTTCTGGTTCCAAACTCTGGGAGTTCTCTCAGCCCTTGGGGCTTCTCTGTTTTCCTGCAGTCCTCTCTCTCACATGGCAGGATCAATACAGCAGCTTCCTTTCCTCTGTCTGTTTGTCTGTCTGTCTGTCTGTCTCTCTCTTTCTCTGTGTCTCCACAGAGACCCAAGCTGGCTCACATCTTACTGATGTAGTCCAATCAAAAGGCTTCACACTCACATGAATGGATTAGTTCGAAAACATAATCTTTCTCTTTTTAGGATTCATATAAGACCTTAGAACTGTCATAACATGGTTGGATGATTTATTTCCAATATCAATGGATCAAGCTGGAGCTTATTATTTGTACTTCAGTGAAAGAGGGCACAGTGAAACAGCATAATGTTCTCAAGGTTCATCCATACTGTAGCATGTATCAGAGTTTCATTCATTTTTCTGGTTGAATAATAGTCCATTGCATACATATACCATCTTTGTTTTATTCACTCATCTGTGAGTGGACACTTGGATTGTTTCTACAGCTATTGTGAATAATGCTGCTGTGAACACTGGTATACAAGTATCTGTATTAAAACATATTTGGTATTCCTAACTTTATATGAAAGGAAATCACAGAGGACACCTAAGGTCACTGTGGGTGGCATTATACTGGTGTTAATGATCAACTAAAATTGCATTGTAAAGGAGTAATTTCTGGAAAATCCATGGCCTGGGAGGAAGAATGGAACTAAAATGAAACGACAACATAACTTAAAGTATTATTACTTAAAGTGAGATGTTAAAGTTTCTCCAAACTGTAGGATATCTGATCATACCATTGGCAATTTATTTTACCATATTTCATTCATTCATTCATTACTACTTTAACCTGTGTGGGAATGCAGTCATATACTATCATTGTCCCATGAGGCTAAGAAACAATATTAGGGAAGCGGATTTGGCCCAGCGGACAGGGCGTCCGCCTACCACATGGGAGGTCCAAGGTTCAAACCCAGGGTGTCCTGACCCGTGTGACGAGCTGGCCCATGTGCAGTGCTGATGTGCACAAGGAGTGCCCTGCCACACAAGGGTGTCCTCTGCATAGGGGAGCCCCATGTACAAGGAGTGCACCCCGTAAGGAGAGCTACCCAGCGCGAAAAAAGTGCAGTCTGCCCAGGAATGGCGCCGCACACACGGAGAGCTGACACAGCAAGATGATGCAACAAAAATGAGACACAGATTCTGGGTGCCACTGACAAGAATACAAGTGGACACAGAAGAACACACAGCCAGTGGACACAAAGAGCAGACAATGGGGGGAGGGGTGGCGGGGAAGAGGAGAGAAATAAATAAAAAATAAATCTTAAAAAAAAAAAAAAAAAACTTCTTCTAGGTCAAGCCATGATGGAATAACTGGTACCAGACTTGCCCTTCTACTGCAAACAACTAGAAAACTGTACTAAATATATGGAACAACTGTTTTCAGGCATTAGACAACAGACAGTACCAGTCTGTGATCTTATTTTTTTTTTAAGATTTATTTTATTTATTCTGTTCCCCCGCCCCCGCCCATTCTCCCCATTGTCTGCTGTGTCCATTCACTGTGTGTTCTTCTGTGTCTGCTTGTATTCTCATTAGGTGGCTCCGTGAACCAATCCTGGGACCTTTCGGAGTGGGAAAGAGGTGATCATTCTCTTTCACCACCTCAGCTCCCACTCCCTGGTCTGCTATGTCTTCTTATTTTCTCTCCTCTGTATCTCTTGTGTCATCTTGCTGCACCAGCTCTGTGTCAACTGGCAGTCCTGTGCAGGGTGGCTTTCACGCACAGGCACCACTCCCATGTGGGGCCACATTCCCACATGGGCCGGCACTCCACGTGGGCCAGCTCGCCGCATGGGCCAGCTTGCCCTCACCAGGAGGTCCTGGGCATCGAACCCTGGACCTCCTCTATGTGGTAGACGGGAGCCCAATCTGTTGAGCTACAACAGTTTCCCAGTCTGTGATCCTTAAGAGAAGAGAAACAAATGAGGTAAGCCTTATGATGAACTCAGCTTTCTGCCTGAGGTGCTTTCTGGACCATAGTGCAGGGAGGGGAAACACAAGCAGAACGTGGAGGTGTTTTTAGGTGAAGAGATGAAGATTAGAGTTCTGGGAGGCTGAAGAGGCTGGAATGTTCAGGGTAGAATAATGGTGACTAGGAAGCTACACAGAGAAAGTGCTTCAGAAATTGGAATGAGTTCCCATCTAATCTGTGGCTGAATACTAAACTGAGCATGCATTGGATGAAATGAGGCAAATAACAACTGTAACTACTGGGGAAAACGTAACTATCAGGAGGCTATAAGCATAACCATTTTATAGAGGATACACAATGCTAGCAGACATTCAAATGTTTAATACCTGAGATATTCAGGGGAGATATGTTTTAATTTGCTGAAGGCTGCCAATGCAAAATATCAGAAAAAGGTTGGCTTTTATGATGGGAACATATAAGGGCAAATTCTTACAGTTCTGAGGCTGCGAAACTATCCAGGTCAAGGCATCATCAGAGACACTGTCTAACCAAAGGTCTGCTGTGGGCAGATCATGGACTCCTGCAATGTGGCAAGGCAAAATGGTGACCGGTCTCTGCCTTTTCCTCCAGGCTCACTTTCTCCCTGAGCTCAGCTATGGGCAAACAGGCATATGGCTTGTTGCTCCCCTCTCCTTCTGTTTGGAAAGAGCCTCTCAGGGGCCTCTTTCCATGCCTCTGTGCTCAGCTGATTCCAGCCTCTGGCTTCTGGGACCTCTCTCTCAGAAGCTTGGGGTTTCTCTGTCTTTCTGCAGCTGTAAGTGATCCTGGTGTCCTCTGTCACATGGCAGGGTAAAATGGCTCTCTTTCTCTGTCTCCTCCATTTATAAAGGATGCCAATAAAAGGATTAGGATCCACCCTGGGTTCTGTAATCTAATCAAAGGCTCTTAACTGAAGTAATGTAACCAAAAGGTCCCTTAACTGAATCTAGCCAAAAGGTCCCACATACAATAGGCTTACATACACAAGAATGGGTTAGCTTAAGAACATAATTTTCTGGGGTCCACAAAAGACTCAAACCAGCAGAAGACAGCAGAAAGACCATGCTTTAAAAAGAGGGCTAAATTAACCATAGAATAAAGGATAGACCCATAAATGGATGGAATATAATAAAGAGTCAAGAAATAGCCCACATACATATGATGAATTGATTTTCAACCAAAAAATCCAATGTAATTCAATAGAGATAGAAATGTCTTTTCAACAAAGGTACTAGAATAACTGGACATTTGTAAGGGAAAAAATGAACCTGGATTTTCATCTCACAAAGCAAGCTCAAAATGGATCATAGACCTGTAGGTAAAAATCAAAGAAGAAATCCTAGGGAAAAAAATCTTTGCAGCCTCGTTTTAAGCAAAGATTTCTTGGCTAAGATGAAAAATAATCCTAAGAGAAAAATAAAGATAAATTTGACTTCATCAAAATTATAAACTGCTCTTAGAAGGATATCACTAAGAAAGTGAAAAGGGAACCCACAGACTGGAAGAAAATACTTAGAATACATATATCTGATGAGAGATTTATATGCAGAATTTATAAAAAACTCTTACATATTAATAAGAACATGAACAAATCACACTCATAAAAGACCAAAAGGTTTTAATAAACAAGGTGGTTTGGAGTTATACGCTCCAGAAAAACATTTTCTTAAACTCAATCCATTCCTGAGAGTGTGAGCTCTTGTAAACAGGATCTTTTGATGAGGTTACTTCAGTTAAGGTGTGGCCCAGCTGAATCAGGATGGGTCTTAATCATATTACTGAAGGCCCTATAGGTAAAGTCACACAGAGAGAGAAAGCCATAGGCAGCAGCCAGAAGCTGGAACCCAACTGGAAGTGAAAGGAGAAGCCAGGAGAGACTGCCATTTGCACTGTCAAGTGAGAGAACAACCAAGGACTAAGGATCACCAGCAGCCAGTCCCAGAATGTCACTGTCTTCTTGGAGAAAGCACCTTCTTGCCAATGCCTTGATTTTGGACTTTTAGATTCAAACTCCCATTGTTTAAGCCAACCCATTACAGTATTTGCTTTGGTAGCCAGGAAACTAAAATAAAACCCTTTACAAAAAAAGATATTTAGGGAAGCAGATGTGGCTTAAGAGATTGGGTTCCCTCTACCATATAGGAGGCCCTAGGTTTGATTCCTGGGTCCCCCTGGTGAAGGCAAGCCATGGGGCCTAGCCGCCAGCACCATGGAAAGCTGGTGGTCCATGGTGCAGGGTAGCACGATGAAGCAACAAAGGTAGATACAGAGGAGAGATAGTGAGAGATGTAGCAGACCAGGGAGATGAGTTGGCTCAAGAAGTTGAGTTTCTCTCTCCCACACTGGAGGGAGACCTCCTAAAGAGAAAAAAGAGGAGAAGACAAGACAAGCAGACACGGAAAGAACACACAGCAAATGGACACAGAGAGCAGACAAAAGCACAAACAACAACAAGGGGAGGATTTAAAAAAAGATGTAAATGGTCAATTTACACATGAAAAGTTGCTCAACACGCTCAATCATCAGAGAAATGCAAATTAAAACCACAGTAAGATACCACTATACATGCTATAGAATGGCTAAGATTTAAGAGAAAGTTAATATCAAACTTTGGCAAGGATAGGAACACTTAAGACTGTTAAGCATTGCTTTCAAAAGTGTAAATATTGTCCAGCCAATTTGGAAAACTATTTGGCAGTTTCCCGTATAGTTAAATGAATTCTTACCATCTGACCTAACAATTCCTCTCCTAGATACGTCCCAAGAGACATAAAAACGTAGGTCTACACAAAGATTTGTAAATGAATATTCATGGCAGTTTTATTCATAATAGCCAAAACCCTGTAGTTAACTCAACAGATGAGTGAATAAATAGATTGTGGTCTACAATGGACTACCACTCAGCGATAAAAATAAACCAACTACTGATACTTGCAACATGGATAATTCTCAAAAAAGTTATGCTGACTAAAGAAGTCAGACACAAGAGTACATGCTGTTTGATTCCATTTAAAGAGAAAGTGGCCATGGTGGCTGCTGGGGGTAGGGAGTGGAAGGAAGAGATGAGATGTGGGGGCTTTTTTGGGACTTGGAGTTGTCCTGGATGGTGCTGCAGGGACAGTTACCGGACATTGTATGCCCTCCCATGGCCCACTGGGTGGACTGTGGGAGAGTGTGGGCTATGATGTGGACCATTGACCATGAGGTGCAGCGGCGGTCAGAGATGTATTCACCAAATGCAATGAATGTCTCATGATGATGGAGGAGATTGTTGTTATGTTATGGGGGGAGGAGTGGGGTGAGGGGGGTGGGGGGTATATGGGGACCTCATATTTTTTGAATGTAATATTTTAAAAAAAAAGACAAAAAAAAAAGTAGTTCCTAAACCTGGCTGCACCTGGGGAATTGTTTTTAAAAAACAATTTCCTGGGTCATATTCTATCTAGACCTGCTGATACCTTGATATTGGACTTCTAGCCTCCAAAACTGTCAGACAATAAATTCCTGCTGTTGAAGCCAACAAGTCTTTAGTATTTGTCATAGCAGTCCTTGCAATTAAGACAATGGCAATCTCTTTAGTGTCTCAAATGTTCCCCGCAATATATGCTTTGTGTTTTTTATTTATTAAGGAAATCATTTCTTGATTTAAAAAAACCTTATTATTATTATTGGCGGCGGACTTGGCCCAGTGGTTAGGGCATCCGTCTACCACATGAGAGGTCCACGGTTCAAACCCCGGGCCTCCTCGACGTGTGGAGCTGGCCCATGCACAGTGCTGATGCGCGCATGTCGTGCCCTGCCACGCAGGGGTGTCCTCCGCGTAGGGGAGCCCCACGCGAAAGGAGTGCACCCTGTAAGGAGAGCCACCCAGCGCGAAAGAAAGTGCAGCCTGCCCAGGAATGGCGCTGCCCACACGGAGAGCTGACACAACAAGATGATGCAACCAAAAGAAACCAGATTCCCATGCCGCTGACAACAACAGAAGTGGACAAAGAAGACACAGCAAATAGACACAGAGAACAGACAACCGGGGTGGGGGGGAAGAGGAGAGAAATAAATAAATAAATAAATCTTTTTTTAAAAAATTAAAAAAAAAACTTATTGAAATACATGGAAAAGAAAGTGAAGTAAATCCATGCATATTCCTTTCCTCCCATTCAAAATTCTAATGTAATGACAAAAAAAGAAAGTAACTTAAGAGATCATGACAATTAAATGCAATATGTGATCCTGGATTGAGGAGAAAAGGCTCAAAGGCACATATGAAAAATTAGAATGTGTACTGTAAGTTTATAGATACATGTTAAATTTATTGAAATTGACTGCACTTAAGTTGATTACATAAGTGAATATCTTTGTTCTCAGGAAATGTACATGGCAGTATTAAGTATTCAAGGAGTATGATGTAGGCACCTGCCACTCAAGTGTACAGAAAATTGATAGATAGATAGATAGATAGATAGATAGATAGATAGATAGATAGATAGATAGATAGATAAGATAGATAAAGAAGGCAAATATTTGAATAACTTGAGACTTTTCTAGAAAAATTTAGACTATATTATACATATTTAAAAATTCAGGATGACCACTAAAAGAACATAATGTCATTCTATAGTTTCCAAGCCAGCAGAGTCAAAAACAGAAGAAAACAAAACAAAATGAGGGGAGGGAACTATGTAAAATGTATAATATTTAAAATAATAAAATATATAAAGTTTGCCAAGGCAGAAAAATAGAAAAAATTTAAAAGGATAGGATAGTACACTAAAAAACACAAAATGAGATGATAGTAATATGTCCATCAATTTTTGAAATGACAAAAGAAATAAGACTGGATAAAAACAAAATCAGCTATGTGTTATTTATATATATTATACTATATAAATATATATGTGTGTATGCATAGCACATATATACATACATATGAAAAGAAAGATGTTATAGTAATATTAATATTGGGCAGAATTCAGAGCAACAAGCATTAAAAGAAATAGAAAGAGGCATTATGTAATGATATAGGAAAAATAAAAGGCATAATTAAAAAGTAATGGATTATTTTAAGTAAGATTATTTAAGTAAAGGAAAATTTTAACACTTCAAATATAAACTGATAAAGTTGGCAAAAGATTACTAAGTACAGAAAAGATTTGAACAACAAAAGTACCAAGTTTAATATAACTAGATATATAGAATCCTATATGTAACTAACAAAGGGTGTATATTCTTTTATTCACTATATGGAAATATTTAAAAAGAACTATAAATACATTTCAACAAATCCCTATCAGACAGACCCTACTGTCTGACCATAATGAAATTAAATTAGAAATCTATCATAAGTTTCCATTTCTGGTAATGGCTGAGTCAATGTAATTCATACATTTTATTTTATTTTATTTTATTCATTTTGTAAAAATATTACATTAAAAAAATATGAGGTCCCATTCAACACCCCCCCCCCCCCAGAAACACTCACTCCCATCATCATGACACATCCATTGCATTTGGTAAGTACATCTCTGGACATCTCTGCACCTCATGGTCAATGGTCCACATCATAGCCCATACTCTCCCACGTTCCATCCAGTGGGCCCTGGGAGGATTTACAATGTCCAGTGAAGCACCATCCAGGGCAACTCCAAGTCCCAAAAACGCCTCCACATCTCATCTCTTCCTGCCATTCCCCATACCCATCAGCCACCATGGCCACTTTTCCCACTCCAATGCCACCTTTTCTATGTGGACCTTGGATTGGTTGTGTCCGTTGTACCTCCATGTCAAGAGGAGGCTCAGATTCTACATGGGTACTGGATGCAATCCTCCTGCTTTCAGTTGTAGGCACTCTAGGCTCCATGGTGTGGTGGTTGTCCTTTTTCAACTCCATCTTAGCTGAGTGGGGTGAGTCCAATAAATCAGAGTGTAGGAGCTGATGTCTGTTGAGGCTCAGGGTCTGGCTATCATATTGTCAGTCCAGAGATTCAAATCCCCTAAATATATCTTAAACCCCAACACCAACTACAATTCCAATAAAGTAGCATGAAAGTCTTGTGAAAAGAGATCCCATCTGAGTCCAGTTTCATCATGCAGAAACACCAGCTCCAAAGAAGGGCCATCTGACATGGCAGTGAACCCCATCTGCCATGACCAAGAACCCGTGGGTCTCTTTAGTCTTCAAAGGAACCAATACTTGGGGTTGTATCTACTTTATCTGTCTTTTAGACTCTGCTCAGTTGTGCATAAGGGCAATCCTTCTGACAACCTCCAGATTCTTTTTTAGAGACTCGTAGCCATATAAACTCATTTGTCCTTTCCATTTCCCCCTTACCTTAGGTCAAACAGCATTTTAAAGTCATGTTATTATATGTAGACAGGGATATTCTGCTGATCCGCATTGAACCTTTAATTTAAGGTCATTTTCCAGTTGCATCATCAGTTGGTACTTGGTAGTGATCCCTCGGTGCCAGGGAGGCTCATCCCCGGGTGTCATGTCCCACACTGGGGGGAAGGCATTGCATTTACATGCTGAGTTTGGCTTCGAGACTGGCCACATTTGAGTAACATGAAGGCTGTCAGGAGGAAATTCCTAGGCACAGTGCTGCTCTAGGCCTTGTTCTTATTTCAGGCATATAGGCTCACAAGCATAGTCATTAGTTTCATGGTCTCACTGTTGGACCCTCATTCCTTCCTGGTCCTTACCGTTGCTCCTGGGGGACTGCCGCTGCTCCCCTAGGGACCACGACAGAGCACCCCCGGCCCGGAACCCAGTACCCCCCCAGCTGTAGTTTTTAATTGTTGCCACTATGGGTGTATCCAAACATTACCATGCACCCTGGACATATGCACTGTATAGCTCCCTGTCAGCCATATATCACCTGTCAGTAGTATCCTATACCAGTATTCCTCCACTGCCATTGTTGAACCACTCTGTGATCCAAAACTTCCTGAAAAGAGAAGCCCAATATAATGTCAGGATCCCTTACTAGTAAAATGGAATATAGCGATGGGTTTAAAGGTTAGATCTAGAATACGTATTGATTTGGAAAAATTCTACATACTATCTTTTTCTTTTCTTTTTTTCCTAATTATTGAGCTTCTCTTCACAAGAGCCTTAGATCACAGTAATTCATATATACAATATATAGTACTCCCACACATCCACCATAAAACCTTTTCCCTTCCAAAGCAATATTCTTATAACTTATTCATATCATATTTACTTAAACTGATGTACAGACTCTGAGACAATAGCTTTCAAACAAGGTGACATCTGTGTTTACATTGTGGTCCATACTTCAGGATATACAGTTTTCTAAATTTTTAGTTATCCTATGTTTTACATTATGGTTTACATTATTAGTCTGTCATTCCCCCATATGTTTATGGTGTAATATTACATGTTTTATATCCATCCTTGTGTACCCTCGCGAAACTCCTCTCTTACCCCACATTTACCTTGGTTCCACACATTTAACATCCATTTTCCCCTCCCCTTGGGGCCCACAGTGACAGCCAACCTCCATTTCCTGAGGAGCCACGTCCAGTTCAGGGCCTAACTTGCTCAAGTGCCCCTAATGCCCTGGGAGCCACCCTTTCTCTCGAGAGATACAGTTCCCTCTATTTGATGGCATTAGTCCTCCCCAGGATGTGGGTCCACCCCCACTCCCACTACTTGGTCTCTACCCAATGGTACAACCCACCTGGCAAAATGAGCATTCAGACATTCCCCAGGAGTCCGTCCCGCATCAGACCATCCCCTCCGAGCATCCTAAACAGGTAACCCTCCTAATTATATCTTGATACGAATTTTCTCAGCATTTTTACTCTCAACCAACACCTGACACTCTCCTATGTTCGTATGTTGCCCCTCCTCCCCCCACTTTTTGGGCAATATTACCCATCCGCCCATCCCCAGCCCCCTCAAACCCGCAAAGCCCCACCCAAAGGCAACCCCTTGCCCCCATTTTATCTGCTTCTTTGTGTTCATACTTACCTGCCAGCTTATCATAAATTCCACCCCTGTAGATGTCGACTCACATTCTTCCTCCACCCCCTGATTTCCTGTAAGCCTATCTTCCAGTCTCTAGCTCTCTGAGGCAGCTTGCTTATTTCATATCATTGAGGTCATGTAGTATTTGTCCTTCAATGCCTGGGTTGCTTCACTCAACATAAGCGTTCTCAAGATTCATCCATGTTATCACATGTGTTTGTAGTGTATTTGTTCTTACAGCCGAGTAGTATTCCATTGTATGTATATACCACATTTATTGATCCACTCATCTGTTGATGGGCATTTGGCTTGATTCCAACTTTTGGTGATAGTGAACAATGCTGCTATGAACATTGGTGTACATATATTGGTTTGTGTCTTTGTTTTCAGTTCTGCTGGGTATATACCCAGCAATGGTATTGCTGGGTCATATGGCAAATCTATGGTTAGTTCTTTGAGAAACCGCCAAACTGTCCTCCAGAATGGTTGTATCTTTCTGCATTCCCACCAGCAGTGGATGAGTGTTCCCATTTCTTCACATCCTCTCCAGCATTTGTATTCTTCTGTTTTTTTCATAGCTGCCAATCTTATGGGAGTAAGATGGTATCTCATTGTAGTTTTGATTTGCATTTCCCTGATAGCTAGAGATTTGGAGCATTTTTTCATGTGCTTTTTAGCCATTGGTATTTCTTCTTTGGAGAAGTGTCTGTTTAAATCTTTTCCCCATTTTTTAAATGGGTTGTTTATCTTTTTATTTTCAAGATATATGAGTTCTTTATATATGCAAGTTATAAGTTTCTTATCAGATATATGGTTACCAAATATTTTCTCCCATTGTGTGGGTTCTGTTTTTACTTTCTTGACAAACTCCTTTGAGGTGCAGAAGGCTTTAATTTTGAGGAAGTCCCATTTATCTATTAGTTCTTTTGCTGCTCGTGCTTTTGGTGTGATATTCATGAAGCCATTTCCTATTACAAGGTCCTGTAGATGTTTCCCTACCCTGCTTTCCAAGGTCTTTATGGTCTCGGTTCTTATATTTAGGTCTTTGATCCATCTTGAGTGGATCTTTGTATAAGGTGTGAGATGGTAATCCTCTTTCATTCTTCTACATATGGCTATCCAGTTCTCCAGGCACCATTTGTTGAATAGGCCATTCTCTCCCAGTTGAGAGGGTTTGGTGGCTTTATCGAATATTATAAGGCTATATATGTTAGGTTCTATATCAGAACTTGCAATTCAATTCCATTGGTCTGTGTGTCTCTCCTTATGCCAATACCATGCTGTTTTCACTACTGTAGCTTTGTAATATGTTTTGAAGTCAGGTAGTGTGATTCCTCCAATTTCGTTTTTCTTTTTCAATATGTCTTTGGCTATTCGGGGCCTCTTTCCTTTCCAAATAAATTTCATAGTTAGTTTTTCTAGTTCCTTAAAGAAGGCTGTGTTGATTTTTATTGGGATTGCATTGAATGTGTAGATCAGTTTTGGTAGGATAGACATCTTAATAATATTCCTATCCATGAACAAGGAATATTCTTCCATTTATTTATACATTAATAGAACAAAGAAGAAAAACCATAGGATTGTCTTAAGAGATTAATTGAAAGCATTTGAAAAACTTCAATATCCATTCTTGATTAAAAAAAAAAACCTTTATATACTAAGAATGCAAGCGACCAAACAAACAACCAATTTTAAAAATCCAGCAAATATTATATTTAATGGTGGAATATTTAAAGCTTTCCTCCTGAAATAAGAAACAAGACAAGGATAACTGCTATCAGCACTTCAGTCAACATTATACTGGAATTCATAGCCTGTATGATAAGGCCAGGAAAATAAACAAGATATAGGGATTGAAAAGAATAAATAAAACTGTCATCATCCATGATGATAAGATTGCAAATGTAGAATCCTAAAGAATCTACAGACAAATTATTAAAAATACCAAGTGCATTTATGAAGATTGCTCAATATCTGGTCAACATATAAAATATCAGTTTTATTTCTATATACCAAAAATAAATAATTAGACAATAATTTTTAAAATGATGTTATTTACAATAAGAAAAAAGCACCAACAATCCAGTAAAAAGTTCTAGAAAAAGACATGTAAAACTGCTGCACAGAAAATTACAAAACATTATTTAGGAAAATTAAAGAAGACCTGAATAAACAGAGGAGTACACCATGTTCATGGATCGGTAGGTTCAATATTGTAAAAATATCTATTTTTCCAAGATTGAACTTTAGATTTAATGCAATCCCAATAGAAACTCCAGAAGGCTTTTTACAGAAAATGACAAGTTAATTCTAATATTTATATGGAAAGACAAAAGATCAAGAATAGCATAGACAATCCTGATGAAGATGAATATTGGAGGGAAAAGCTACTTGATAACAAGACTTACTATAAAGCTACAGTAATTCAGACAATGTGGTATTTTTTTAAAAAGATTTATTTATTTATTTATTTATCTCCCCTTCCCCCCCACCCCGGTTGTCTGTTCTCTGTGTCTATTCGCTGTGTCTTCTTTGACCGCTTCTGTTGTTGTCAGTGGCATGGGAATCTGTGTTTCATTTTGTTGCGTCATCTTGTTGTGTCGGCTCTCTGTGTGGGTGGTGCCATCCCTAGGCAGGCTGCACCTTCTCTCACACTGGGTGGCTCTCCTTTCGGGGCGCATTCCCTGCAGGTGGGGCTCCCCTATGTGGGGGACACCCCTGCGTGGCACGGGACTCCCTGCGCACTTCAGCCCTGCGCATGGGCCAGCTCCACACGGGTCAAGGAGGCCCGGGGTTTGAACCGCGGACCTCCCATGTGGTAGACGGATGCCCTAACCACTGGGCCAAGTCTGCTTCCCCAGACAACGTGGTATTTACACAAGGATGGACCAATAGAACAGAATAGAGAGCTCAGAAACAGACCATCTGATATTTATGACGAAGTTGTCACTGTAATTCAGTATGGTCATTGCAATTAGTGGTGTTGTATCAATTTTGATATCTAAATGGAAAAATAAACAAATCTTGACCCTATCTCCTACACACCAATCAATTCCATATGGTTTGCAGACCTAAATATGAAAGGTAACAATATAAAGCTTTTTATAAGATAGTCTTGGGGGATAGCTAATAATTCCTTAAATAGGAACGGGAAGAAATAACCATGAAGGAAAAGATTCACAATTAGGATTTAATTAAAATGAAGAACTTCTGGGAGTGACATTGTTAACATGGTGACATAAGACATCCTCTGAAAAATCCTTCCCAAACATTTAGTGCATAAAAGGACAAATTCCATTTACTTGGAACACTGGAAGATGGTAGAGCCTGGACAATGACACATATGCTGAATTGAAGAAACTGAAAAATCTCAGGGATGAGAATTCCATCCTAGACTTCTGGTCTGTTCCCACTTCCACTTCCCTTACTCAGTCCCACATGGCTTGGGATTCACACAGAGGCAGCACAACTCAGCCCCTTCCAATCACAGAAAGACACTACATACCCCTTCACGACAGTGAATTATAACTCCACACATATCATGGCACAGGGACCTAAGTCCACAGAGACCTAGGGCAAAACATGAATAGCTAAAGATGCTACATACAAAAAGGCTCTTGGAGGGAAAAAGAGAGACCACCATAGAAAGGCTGGGAAGAATTTTTGTGACTTCATTCAATCCGAATGCAGTTGACCAGACCACCTAAAGCCAAAACAGACTTTTCTGAAGTGACCCAATCTTTCTGGATTAATTCCATCTGTCTTCCAGGGGTGGGATTTCTTAACAGGAGAGAAATCAGAGGCAAGAAAGCCACACACACACACACACACACACACACACACACACACAAACACACACACACTTGTGGTGTTTGCTGTAAGACAGGATGGGTCTCAGAATTGAAAAGTGTAAGGAAACAGGGCACTGAGTGAGGGCAAGAATTTAAACAAATCATTGGAGCTGGGGAGAAAAGTCCACACAAAATCAAATAGAACAGATCAAGATTCCCAGAAAAGGAACAGAACAAAGGAAAGTCTTTCCTGGATGTGAAACAATTGCACAAAAAGTTCCATCTAAACAATTGCATGGCATATCCAAGGAAAGAATCAGATGAAGAAGAGCTGAGAAAATCTGAACAGGTAAAAATAGGCTTTTCTAGAGGTCTAAAATAAGTAAGACCAAGCATCAAAGAAGAGCCTTGCCAATCAACAATAAAACCCTAGACAAGAGGAAGAAATGAACCTTCAGAGTTAACTCATGAAGATTATCAGATGTCTGGACATCAGCAAAAAATTGCAAGCCATACTAAGAATCAGGAAGATATAGTTCTGTCAAGAGGACAATTCAAAACTTCAGAGGAGACTCAGAAGTTGGCATGACTAATAAAAGATGCTCAATCAAATCTCCTAAATCAGTTCAAGGAAATGAAGGAAAATATGCACAGAGATATAAGGGATATTAAGAAGAAAATGTGTAAGCATTAAGAAGAATTTTAAAGTGTAAAAAGAAACATAACAGAAATTATGGGGGTAAAAAGGCATACAACAGCAGATTTGAGCAGGCAGAAGAAAGAATCAATAAACTAGAAGACAGGACAATCAAAATCATACAGTCAGAAGAAGAGATAGAGAAAAGAAGAGAAAAAATTGAGTGTGTCTCAGGGATTTCAATGACAGCATGAAGTGTACAAACATATGTATCATAGGTAGAGGAGAAGGGAAAAGGGACAGAAGGACTATTTGAAGAAATAATGGCTGAAAACTTCCCAGTTCTTATGAAAGTCATAAATATGCATGTCCAAGAAGCACAACGTACTCCAAACAGAAAAAATCTTAATAGACCTACTCTGAGACACATACTAATCAGAATGTCAAACCCAGGATCTCCTGACCCATGTAATGAGCTGGCCCACACACAGTGCTGATGAATGCAAGGAGTGCTGCCACGCAGGGGTGTCCCCCGCATAGGGGAACCCCATGTGCAAGGAGTGCGCCCTGTAAGGAGAGCTGCCCAGCATGAAAAAAGTGCAGCCCACCCAGGAATGGTGCTGCACACATGGAGAGCTAACACAGCAAGATGATGCAGCAAAAAGACACAGATTCTGGGTGCCACTGACAAGAGTACAAGTGGATACAGAAGAACACACAGCAAATGGACACAGAGAGCAGACAACTGGGTGGGGGTCGGGGAAGGGGAGAGAAATAAATAAAATAAAAATAAATAAATCTTAAAAAAAAAAGTAAACCTTAATCAAGTAAACTTATGAATCACAATTATCTAATATGCCCAGAAGAAAAGATCTGTTTATAAAATAATCCAATATTTCTTTTTGGAATTCATCAATATCAAACTGCTACAAGAGACAAAGGTAAACAATATATATTAATAAAAAGTATAACACACCAAGAAGAACTAACAATCATAAATATTTGTGCATCTAATCAAGGTACTCCAAAATACATGAGGCAAACACTGCCAAAACTGAAGGGAGAAATAGACGCCTCTATGATAATAGTTGGAGATGTCAATAAAAATCAATAGAACAGCTAGACAGAAGTAAGAAAGAACTTGGATAATATGAAAAATGAAGGGAAGGGGTTGTGGCTCAAGCAATTGGGCTCCCATCTACCATATAGGAGGTCCAGGGTTGATACCCAGGGCCTCCTGATGAAGGCAAGCTGGCCCATGTGGTGACATGGCACATGTGGAGTGCTGGCTTGCACAGAGTGCTGGCCTGTGTAGGAGTGCTGCCCTGTGCCAGAGTGCTGGCCCAAGTGGAGAGCTGGTGCAGCAAGATGACACAACCAAAAAAGATACAGAGGAGAGACAATAAGAGATGCAGCAGACCAGGATGCTGAGGTGGTGCAAGAGAATGATCACCTCTCTCCCACTCCATAAGGTCCCAGGATTGGTTCCTGGAGCTGCCTAATGAGAATGCAAGCAGACACAGAAGAACATACAATGAATGGACACAGAGCAGACAATGGAGGGAGGGGGGAGAAATAAATAAATAAATCTTAAAAAAAAAGAAAAAGAAAAATGAATTAGACCTAACAGACATATACCAAACATTCCACCCCCAAATAGCAGGGTACACCTTCTTCTCAAGTGCACATGGATCATTCTCCAGGATAGACAACAAGTTATGTCACAAAACAAGTCTCAATAAATTTAGAAAGATTGAAATCACACAAAGCATCTTCTATGACCATAATGGGATGAAGCTGGAAATAAAAACACAGGTGGAGAAATGGAAAATCCACAAATATGTGTAAGTTAAATAACACCCTCTTAAACAATGGGTCAAAGAAGAAATTGCAAGAGAAATCAGTAAATATCTTGAAGTGAATGAAAACAAGAACACAACATATCAAACTTATGGGAGGCAGCAAAGGTAGTGCTGAGAGGAAAATCTATAGCCCTAAATGCTTACATTATAAAATAATAAAGAGCTAAAAGCAAAGACCTAACAGCAAACTATCCACAAAGCAAGCAGAAGGAAATAAACAACAAAGATTAGAGCATAATTAAATGAAATTGAGAATAAAAAAATAATAGTAAGAATAAACAAAAGCAAAAGTTAGTCATCTGAAGATATCAAAAAAAAATTGAGGGAAACGGACTTTGGCCCAGTGGTTAGGGCGTCCGTCTACCACATGGGAGGTCCGCGGTTCAAGCCCTGGGCCTCCTTGACCCATGTGGAGCTGGCCCATGCGCAGTGCTGATGCGCGCAAGGAGTGCCGTGCTACACAGAGGTGTCCCCCGCGTAGGGGAGCCCCACGCGCAAGGAGTGCACCCATAAGGAGAGCCGCCCAGCGCGAAGGAGGGAGCAGCCTGCCGAGGAATGGCGCCGCCCACACTTCCCGTGCCGCTGACGACAACAGAAGCGGACAAAAGAAAACAAGACGCAGCAAAAAGACACAGAAAACAGACAACCAGGGGAGGGGAGGGGAATTAAATAAATAAATAAATCTTTAAAAAAAAAAAATTGACATAGAACTAGACTGACAAAGAAAACAAGAGAGAAGACACAAATAAATAAAATCAGAAATGAGGGGGGACATTACTACTGATACCACAAAAGGAAAAATAATCATAAGAGGATACTTTGAACAGCTGTATGCCAACTAATTAGACAACCTAGATAAAATGGACATATCCCTAGAAACACATGGACAGCCTACATTGACTTTACAAGAAATAGAAGACTTCAACAGACCAATTACTAACAAAGAGATTGAATCAGTCATCAAAAACCTCTCCCAAAAAGAAAAGCCCAGGACCATATGGTTTCACAGGTGAATTCTACCAATTATTTGAAGACAAATTAATACAAATCTTGCTTAAACTCTTAGAAAAAACTGAACTGGAGGGACTACTACCTAACTCATTCTGTGAGTTACCAAAGCTAAAGATACTACAAGAAATGACAACTACATCTCAATTTGTCTTGTGAATACAGATGCAAAAATCCTCAACAAAACATTTGTGAATGAAATCCAACAGCACATCAAAAAATATATATACCATGATCAAGTGGATTTTATCTCAGGTATGCAAGCTTGCTTGAACTTAAGAAAATTAATGTAATACATCACATCAACAAACTGAAAGGAAAAAAAACCCACATGATCATCTTGATTTATACAGAAAAGGTATTTGACAAAATTCAGTATCCTTTCTTGATAAAAACATTTAGAAAAATAGGAATTAAAGAAAGCTTTCTCAACATGATAAAGGGCATATATAAAGAACTCACAGTTTACATTATACTCTATGGTGAAAGACTGAAAGCTTTCCCTCTAAGACTGGGAACAAGATAGGGATGCCTGCTGTCACCACTGTTATTTAACACAGGGCTGGCATTTCTAGCCAGAACAATTAAGCAAGAAAAAGAAACATATGTCATCCAAGTTGGAAAGGAAGAATTAAAATTTTCCCAAATTGTAGATGACATGATCCTATATAGAAAATCCCCCAAAATTGACAACAAAGCTATCAGAGCTAATAAATGATTTCAGCAAAGTGGCAGGGTACAAGATCAACACCCAAAAATCAGTAGTGTTCCTACACACTAGTAATGAGCAATCTGAGGAGAAAATTTAAAAGTTTATTAAAATAGCAACTAAAAGAATCAAATATCTAGGAACAAATCTAACCAAGGATGTAAAGGACTTGTACATAGAAAACTACAAAACATTGCTATAAGAAAACAAAGAATGGAGGAATAAAATATGGACTAGAGTAGACTTACTGATATTCTACTAAAAGCTATTGTGACGAGTAATAGAATAAATTTTATCATCGAGGTGGAGAAAGTGGCCACAGTAGTTGCTGAGGGCAGGGAGAGGGTAGAAGAGATGTGGTATAGGGGCATTTTTGGGATTTTGAGTTGTCCTAAATGATATTGCAGGGTCAGATGCTGGACTTTATATGTCCTGCCATAACCCACTGAATGAACTGGGGGTAAACTATTATCTGTGTAGTGCAGCAGTGCCCCCAAAATGTGTTCACCGAGTGCAATGAGTGTGCCACAATGATGAGGGAGGTTGTTGGTGTGGGAGGAGTGGGGTGGGGGGATAGGGGGTATACAGGAACCTCTTTTATATATATATATATATATTTTTTTTTAAAGATTTATTTATTTATTTAATTCCTCTCCCTCCCTCGGTTGTCTGTTCTCTGTGTCTATTTGCTGAGTCTTGTTTCTTTGTCCTCTTCTGTTGTCGTCAGCGGCACGGGAAGTGTGGGCAGCGCCATTCCTGGGCAGGCTGCACTTTCTTTTGCGCTGGGCAGCTCTCCTTACGGGTGCACTCCTTGCGCGTGGGGCTCCCCTACGCGGGGGACACCCCTGCGTGGCACGGCACTCCTTGCGCGCATCAGCACTGTGCATAGGCCAGCTCCACACGGGTCAAGGAGGCCCGGGGTTTGAACCGCGGACCTCCCACGTGGTAGACGGACGCCCTAACCACTGGGCCAAGTCTGTTTCCCTCTTACATTTTTTAATGTAACATTTTTTTTGGTGATGTATATATCTTCCAAAAAGCACAATTTACAAAAATGATGTGGTGGGGGTGGGGAGTGGGTTATATGGGAACCTCTTATGTTTTTTATTTTTTAATGTTTTTTAATGTAGCATTCTTTGTGATCTATTAACTTTAATTTAAAAAAATGAAGTATACCTTAAAAAAAAAAAAAAGAAATCAAAGAAGACCTAAATAAATGGAAGGACAGTCCATGCTCATGGATTGGAAGACTAAATATCATTAAGAATTACCCAGAATTATTTACAGATCCAATGCAATCCCAATAAAAATTCCAACAGCCTGCATTGCAGAGATGGAAAAGGCAATTATTAAATTTATTTGGAAAGGTAAGGGGCCCAAATAACCAAAAACAAAAAACAAAAAAAACCTTGAAAAATAAGAATGAAGTTGAAGGACTAACACTTCTTGACTTCAAAGCATGTTACAAAGGTGCAGTGTATACTGCAATGGTACTGGCCAAAGAATAGACATATCGCCCAATAGAAATGAATCAGATATCAGAAATAGATCCTCATGGTTATGGCCAACTGATTTTTTTTTTTTTTTTTTACTTTTAACAATGAGAATTTATTACACTGTACAGTTTTGATGGTCAAATGGTAATTTTTTGGCCTTTTTTTTTTTTAAAGATTTGTTTACTTATTTATTTCCTGCCCCTTCCCCTCCCCCTCCCCCCACCCTGCTGTTTTTGCTGTCTGTGTCCATTCGCTGTGTGATCTTCTGTATCTATTTCTCTTTTTCTCTTCTCATCTTTCTCCTCTAGGATTCTCCAGGATTCGATTCTGGGGACTTCTGATGTGGAGAGAGGTTCCCTGTCAGCTGCACCACCTTAGTCCTGGTCTCTGCTGGCCTCACCTTGACCCTCCCCTTCATCTCTCTTTTGTCACATCATCATTTTGCCGTGTGACTCACTTATGCGGGCACGAGCTCGCTGTGCAGGCACTCCCATGGGCACTTAGCTCACCATGCAGGCACTCGTGTGGGCACTCGGCTAACTGTGCGGGCACTTGGCTCACCACACGGGCACTCATGTGGACACTTGGCTCGCTGTGTGGACACTCAGCTCACCACGTGGGCACTCGGCTCACCATGCAGGCACTTGGCTTACCTTGTGGGCACTGGCATGCTGCAGAGGCATGCTTTCTCTTCTTTTTTTACCCCAGGAGGCCCCAGGGATTGAACCTGGGTCCTCTCATATGGTAGGTGGAAGCCCTATCATTTGAGCCAGATCTGCTTCCCTGAACTGATTTTTGACACAGCTGCCAAGTCCACTTAAGTGGGAAAGAATAGTCTCTTCAACAAATGGTGCTGAGAGAACTGGACATTCACATGCAAAAGAATGAAAGAGGGTACCTGTGGCAGTTTGAAGCTATTATGGACCTCAGAAAATCCTGTTCTTAAAGCTAATCCAGGGAAGCAGATTTGGCTCAACTAACACAGCATCCACCTACCACATGTGCTGATGTGTGCAAGGAGTGCTGTGCCATGCAGGGGTGTCCCCCACGTAGAGAAGCCCTATTCGCAAGGAGCGCGCCCCTCATGGAGAGCCACCCCACGCAAAAAAAGCGCAGCCTGCCCAGGAGTGGTGCTGCACACAGAGAGCTCACACAGCAAGATGATGCAACAAAAAAGAGACAGAGATTCCCAGTGCTACTGACTAGAATGCAAGTGGACAAAGAAGAACACACAGTGAATGGACATAGAGAGCAGACAACGGGATGGGGGGAAGGGGGGAGAAAAAAAATCTTTAAAAAAAAGCTAATCCATTCCCTTGCTTGCAAACCTATCATAGGTAGGATCTTTTGATTAGATTACTTTGGTTAAAGGCTTTTGATTAGATTGCTTGACCCAGGGTGGGTCTTAATCCTGTCACTGAAACCCTTTATAAACAGAGGAATAAAAAGCTGCAGACACATGAAAAAAACGGCATAGACAGAGAGCAAAGCCTCCAGAAGTTCAAATCAACAAACCCAGGGAAGAGAAAAGCCACGGATGAAGTAACCCCAAGCTTAAACAACAAGGTCTGGAGAAGAGGGGAGAGATGAGTGGACATGGCCATATACCTGATTACCCACTGCTGTAGCTTGGGAAGAAAAGATCTCCTGATAATGCCTTGATCGAGACACTTTAAAAACAATTTAAAAAAATTTTCTTTAAGTTTTAGATTACGTAAATGTTACATAGAAAATATAAGGATTCCCATGTGCTGTACCTCTTCCCTCTTCCTACTTTTCCACATTAACAACATCTTTCATTAGTGTGGTACATTTGTTACAACTGATGAACACATGTTGAAGCACTGCTACTAACTGTGGACTATAATTTACATTATAGTTTACACTCTGCCCCACACAATTTTATAGGTTACGTCAAAATGTACAATGGCCTGTATCTGTCATTGCAGTGTCATAAGGACAATTCCAATGCCCTGAAAATGTCCCCATGTTACATCTATTCTTCCCTCCCCGCCCCCCCCAGAACCTCTGGTGACCAGTGCTTTTATATCAATGATAAAAGTTCTTCCAGGGAAGCAGATGTGGCTCAAGTGATAGTGGGAGGATGCAGGTTCGATTTCTGGGGCCTCCTGGTGAAAAAGAAGAAAAAGCATGCCTGTGCAGTAAGCCAGTGCCAGTGTGGTGAGCTAAGTGCCCACGTGAGTGCCCATGCAATGAGCCAGTGCCCATGCAAGTGAGTCATGCAGCAAGATGATGACGCAACAAAAGAGAGATGAAGGGAAGAGTCAAGGTGAAGTGCAGCAGAAACCAGGAACTGTGGTGGCGCAGCTGACAGGGAATCTCTCTCCACATCAGAGGTCCTTAGGATCAAATCCCAGTGAATCCTAAAGGAGAAAAAATGAGAAGAGAAGACAAAAAGAGAAACAGATGCAGAAGATCACATAGCTAATGGACACAGACAGCAAAAACAGCACAGTGGGGGAGGGGGAGGGGAAGGGGCTGGAAATAAATAAATAAATAAATAAATAAAAATTTTAAAAAGGTCTTCCATTGTTAGATTAACAATAGGTCTATAATAGAATAATAATGACTCTATTTTAGTCCACTGTTCATTTCCCAATCTTGAGGATTTTGGGATGGTGATGCCCATTCTGTTTCTTTCTTTTCTTTTTTTTAAAGATTTATTTATTTATTTCTCTCCCCTTCCCCCCCACCCTGCACCCCCCACCCCAGTTGTCTTTTCTGTGTGTCTATTTGCTGCTTCTTCTTTGTCTGCTTCTGTTGTTGTCAGTGGCACAGGAATCTGTGTTTCTTTTTTATGGATCATCTTGTTGAGTCAGCTCTCCATGTGTGCAGCGCCATTCCTGGGCAGGCTGCACTTTTTTTCGCACTGGGCGGCTCTCCTTATGGGGCACACTCCTTGCCACGTGGGGCTCCCCTTCGCGGGCACTCCTTGTGCGCATCAGCACCGCACATGGGCCAGCTCCACACGGGTCAAGGAGGCCCGAGGTTTGAACCGCGGACCTCCCATGTGGTAGACGGACGCCCTAACCACTGGGCCAAGTCTGCTTCCCCCTTAAAGCTTTTAACCTTATAAATCCCCATTGCAAAATCAGCCCATTTCTGGTATATTGCTCCAAGCGGTTTTTAGCAAACTAAAAAAAACCCCTATCTTACACCACATACAAAAATTAACTCAAAATGGATCAAAGACCTAAATATAAGAGCCAGGACTTTAAAACTACTAGAAGAAAATGTCGGGAAGCATTTTTAGGTCCTTGTGTTAGGCAATGATTTCTTAGACTTTACATCCAAAGCACAAGCAACTAAAGAAAAAATAGATAAATGAGACCTCCTCAAAATTAAAAACTTTTGCACACCAAAGGACTTTGACATGAAAGTGAAAAGACAATCTACTCAATGGGAGAAAATATTCAGAAACCACATATCCTATAAGGGTTTAATATCCAAAATATATAGAGAAATCATAAAATTCAATAATAAAAAGGCAAAAAAAAACCATTAAAAATGAGCTAAAGACTTGAATAGACATATCTTCAAAAAGGATATACAAATGGTTTAAAAGCACATGAAAAGATGTTCAATGTCACTAGCTATTAGAGAAATGTATATCAAACCGCAGTGGGATATCATTTCACACCCACTGGAGTGGCCACTATTAAATAAACAGAAAATCCCAAGTGTTGGAGAGGATGTGGAGAAATAGGAACGTTCATTCATTGCTGGTAGGAATGTGAAATGGTGCAGTCACTGTGGAAGACAGTTCGGCATTTCCTCAGGAAGCCAAATATAGAATTATCATATGATAATTCTAAGTATATACTTAGGTGAATTGAAAGCAGGGACTTGAACAGTTATTTCACATAAATGTTCATAGTGGTATTATTCATAACTGCCAAGACGTGGAAGCAACCGAAGATAAATGGATAAGCAAAATGTGATCTATACAGACGATGGTATATTATTCAACTGTGAAAGGAATGAAGTCCTGATGTTTACGACAACATGGATGATACTTGAGGACAAGGTTGTCAGTAAATAGCCAGACATAAAAGGACAAATATTGTATGATCTCACTGATATGAACTAATTATAATAAGCAAATTCATAGAGTTAGAACCCAGAATATAGGTTACCAGGGGATAGATTGGAAGTAGTGAATGGGGAGTTGATGCTTAATTTGTGCAGAATTTCTGTTTAGGTTGATTGTAAAGGTTTGAAAGTGGATGGCGATGGTGCTAGCACATTATTGTGGTGTAATTAAAAGCACTCAACTATGTTTGTGAATGTGGTTTAAAGGGGAAGTTTTGGGTCATGCATGTTGCTAGAATGAACATTAGAAGATAAAACATGGGACTATACAACACAGTGAACTCTGCTGTGCATGATAGAATGGATTAATAATATGAGTATAAGAATGTTCTTTCATCAATTATAACAAATGTATGGCACTATTATGAGGTGTTAAAAATGGGGTTGTGTGACAGTTTGAAGTTCTTTTTTGAATCCCAAATGATTATGTCTTCAATCTATTCCTGTGAGTGTGGTACCCTTTGATTGCATTAGATTCACTTCATTTTTTATTTATTTTTAAATTTTTATTTATCTTCCCCACCCCCACCCCCAGTTGTCTGCTTTCTGTGTCCATTCGCTGTGTGTTCTTCTGTGTCCACTTGCATTCTTGTCAGTGGCATGGGGAAGCTGTGTCTCTTTTTGTTGCATCATCTTGCTGCGTCAGCTCTCTGTGTGTGTGGCACCACTCCTAGGCAGGCTGGACTTTCTTTCGTGCTGGGTGGCTCTCCTTACGGGGCACACTCCCTCTGCATGGGGCTCCCCTACATGGGCACTGCACATGGGCCAGCTTATCACATGGGTCAGGAGGCCCTGGGTTTGAACCCTCAACCTCCCATATGGTAGGTGGACGCTCTATCCACTCTATCCGTTGAGCCAAATCTGCTTCCCTAGATTCACTTTAGATCATTTGATTAAGTTGCTTTTCATTGGACTACAGCAGTGATGCATGACATAGGTTGAATGCCCACTCTCTTCCTGGGTCTTACATAAATGGAGATACACAAAGAGAGACACAAAGTTCACCTACAGCTTCAGAAAGGCAGAGAAGCCTCGAAAGGCTGAGGGAGGTACTGGAGTACAGAATCAGGAGAGCACAGAGGCATGGAAAGAGGTCCCTGAGAGAATGAGCCCAAGATGCAGTACAAGGCTGAGGAGATGAGCCCTGCCATATGCCTGATCACCATGTGACAGGATGCCAGAATCACCAGTAGGTGTTTTTGGTGAGAAAGGACCTCTGATGGTGCCTTGATTTGGATACTTCATGGCCTCAGAAGTTTTACCCCAAATAAAATTCCCACTATAAAAGCCAACCCATTTCTGGTACTTTACATCAGTGGCCCCTTGTGAAACCAAGACAGAAATTGGTACCAAGAGAGTGAGGTTCATGCTACTTGCAATTACCAAAAATGTTGGAAAGACTTTATAAATAGTAAAGGGGTATTTTTGTAGGAATTGTGAGATGCTTGATAGAAAAGGTCTAGATTACTTTGAAGGGACCATTGGCAAAAATATGGGATGCTAAAGATAGTTCTGACTAAGCCTTAGAAAATAAATGATGAATGTGTTTTTGGAAACTGGAGGAAAGGTGATATTTGTTTTAAAGTTGTAGAAAATTTGGCAAAATTGACTCCTGTTTTAGATGGAAGGCAGAATATGAAAGTAAAGAGCCTAGACAACTAGCTGAGGAGATTTCCAAACTCAATGTGAAAAATGCAGCCTGGCTTTTACTTGCAGCTTATAGCAAAATGCAAGAGAATAGAGATAAGCTGAGAACTGAACTTCTGAGCACAAAGAAACTAGGAACTGATGGTTTAGGAAATCCTGAGCTTCCATAAAACAAGCCTCTAGAGGACAGTGCCCCATGTGAAGACTTAACTAAACTTGGAACTAGCCAGTCATTCCTTGAAATTCCAGATTAGAAATGCAGTTCAGGAAAGACTTGTGGAAAGTCATCCTGTCTAATGGTTTGCACTCCTCTTTCTTGCATGCTAAACCAACAAGCTTTTGGTGAGATCTATATGAATGAAACCACTGTCAGTCTGGAGGGGAGACAGTGAAGGAAAAATAGCTTCAAGAAGCACCTGGAAGCTTAGGTATGGATTTAAAATATCTTCTTGGGCCAAGAGAGGGACCCCACCCAAGTGTGTGGAAAAGGTGAGTTTGCCCCTGCATTTGAAGAGGGTGGATCTTTCAACACATTGTTCAGGAGCAGTTCGGTGCCCCAGGCTGTAGAGAAGGTGGAGCACATGCCCCAAAGATTAGAGTTAGGTTGCTACTCCACTCTTCTGAGGGGGTTGGTCTGTATGCCAGAGAGTAGGGAGAATGCTGCCATCACCCTACTCGACTAAGGAGGTTGAGATTGTCCCCCAGAGATTGGAGAAAGAGTGGCTGTCACCCCATTATTCTTGGAGGGTGAGGTCTAGAGCTCAGCAAATACCTAGCTGCTTGATGAGGGTAGAACTGAGAAGATGGCCACTGGGCAAGCCCTTGGAAGGGCCCTCATAAGGTCCTGAGGAGAAAAAAACATTTTTTTGTAGATGACTC
Source organism: Dasypus novemcinctus (assembly GCF_030445035.2). Taxonomy (NCBI): domain Eukaryota; kingdom Metazoa; phylum Chordata; class Mammalia; order Cingulata; family Dasypodidae; genus Dasypus; species Dasypus novemcinctus. The sequence goes on along the minus strand of NC_080698.1, from coordinate 50,488,808 downwards.
TCTTATTCTGAAATCTACTAGAATATGCCCTGCTGGGTTTTGGAACTGTTTGGGACCCCTGATGTCTGTTTCCCTTCCAATTTCTCCCTATGATAATGCAAATGTTTATCCCGTGACTGTCCCTTTTCTATATTGGAAAGAGATAACTTGTTTTCTAAGTTTTACAGGTTCACAGCTGGTGGGGAATTTTTGACTCAAGATGGATTGCATGTCTGTAACTGATTTTTATGTAATTTTGTACTTGGCATTGCTACTGAAATGTTTTAAGCTTTTTGAAATATTGTCATGCAATGAATGTATTTTGCATTTGGAAAGAACATGTCTTTTTGGGGTTCAGAGGGTAGAGTGTGACAGTTTGAAGTCCTTTTTTTGAGTCCCAAATGATTATGTTCTTAAACTAGTCGATTCCTCCGGGTGTGGTACACTTTGGTTGCATTAAATTCACCTTAGATCACTTGAATAGATTGCTTTTAATTGGACTATGTTAGTGAGACATGAGTCAGTTTGAGTCTCCATCCTCTCGCTGGGTCTTATATGAATTGAGACAAAGAAAGAGAGAGACACAGAGAGAAAGGAAGCTGCCTTGTTGATCTTGCCATGTGCGAGAGAGGACTGCAGGAAAAGAGAGGAAACCCAGGAGGTTGAGTGAGGTCCTGGAGTCTGGAACCAGCAGAGTGCAGAGGCATGGAAAAGAGACCCCTAAAGGGCTGGGCCCACCACACAGCCCAAGGCTGAGGAGATGAGCCCTGCAATATGCCTGATCCCTATATGGTAGGATGCCAGGATTACCAGTTGCTTATTTTGGTGAGAAAGCATCTCTGTGATGCTTTGATTTGCACATTTCACAGCCTTGGAACTATAAGCTTTCACCCTAAATAAAATCCCCATTATAAAAGCCAGCCCACTTCTGGTACTTTCTATCAGCAGCCCTGTGGCAAACTAAGATAGATGATTATATTAGTCAGCCAAAGGGGTGCTGATGCAAAATACCAGAAATGGGTTGGTTTTTATAAAGAGTATTTATTTGGGGTAGGAGCTTAAAGATACCAGGCCATAAGGCATAAGTCACTCCCCTTACCACAGTCTATTTCCATGTGTTAGAGCAAGATGGCTGCCGACGTCTGTCAGGGTTCAGGCTTCCTGGGTTCCTCTCTTCCCAGGTATTCTTCTCTCGGGCTTAGGGTTCCTTTCTTCCCAGGGCATGCTTCTTTCCAGGCTCAGGGTTTCTCTCTTCCCAGGGCTCCAGCTTCAGCCTCAAACTCCAACATCAAAACCCCAACATTAAGAACCCTCAAATCTGTCCTTTGCCATGTCTTTTGCCATGTCAATGACAACTGGCACAAGAGGTTTACATGATTACTTCATCAAGGAAACCTATGAATCCAAAATAATCTAATAGGCCCAGAGGAAAAGATCAGTTTACAAACATAATCCAATATTTCTTTTTGGAATTCATCAGTAAGATCACACTGCTACAGTGGTATACGGGAAAAAATACATCTAATGTAAACTATGGACTATAGTTAACAGTAACATTTTTTTTTTTAATGTAGTCACTCTTTTTTTTTAAGATTTATTTATTTTTATTTATTGCTCTCCCCTTCCCCCCTCCCCAGTTGTCTGTTCTGTGTCCATTTGCTGTGTGTTCTTCTGTGTCCGCTTGTATTCTTGTCAGTGGTACCAGGAATCTGTGTCTTTTTTTTTTTTTTTTAAAGATTTATTTATTTATTTATTTAATTTCCCCCCCCCCCCCCCCCCCCCCCGTTGTCTGTTCTCTGTGTCTGCTTCTGTTGTCGTCAGCGGCATGGGAAGTGTGGGCGGCGCCATTCCTGGGCAGGCTGCACTTTCTTTCGCACTGGGCGGCTCTCCTTACAGGGCACACTCCTTGCGCGTGGGGCTCCCCTACGCGGGGGACACCCCTGCGTGGCAGGGCACTCCTTGCATGTATCAGCACTGAGCATGGGCCAGCCCCACACGGGTCAAGGAGGCCCGGGGTTTGAACCGCGGACCTCCCATGTGGTAGACAGACGCCTTAACCACTGGGCCACGTCCATTTCCTTCTGTGTTTCTTTTTGTTGCATCATCTTGCTGCATCAGCTCTCCACGTGTGTGGCCCCACTCCTGGGCAGGCTGCACTTTTTTTGTGCAGAGTGGCTCTCCTCGAGGGGCACACTCCTTGCACGGGGGGCTCCGCATGTAGGGGATACCCCCACGAGGCATGGCATTCCTTGCGCACATCAGCACTGCAGGTGGGCCAGCAAACCACACAGGTCAGGAGGCCCTGGGTTTGAACCCTGGATCTCCCATGTGGTAGGTGGACCCTCTATCAGTTGAGCCAAATCAACTTCCCAACAGTAACATTTTAATATTCTTTCATCAATTGTAACAAAGGTACCACATCAATGCAAAGTGTCAACAATAGAGGGTATATGGGAATGTTGTTCTTTTTACATGACTTTTCTATAAACCTGCAACTTCTCTAATTTAAAAAAATTAAAAATGCAAAAAGAAGAGGACTCCTGTTCATCAAAAGATGAGGAAAGGAAATAAGAGGTTAAACAATTGGAAAGGAAGACAGAAAACTCCAGAATTTCTAAACAAAACTTATTGGAGCATCTAGAAAGGTTCTTGATCAACATAAAAAAATCAAAGCATCCCTATGCACCAGTAATAGATTAATTAGGGAATAGAATAGAAGATTCCTATCTTAATATAAAAAACTATGCATTATCTAGAAATAAATCTAAGGTTGTGCAAGAATTTTGAAGATAATTAAAAAACATTATTAAAGAACATGAAAGAAATAAATGTGGAGAGATACATCACATTTCTGAACTAAAAAATTCATTATTATAAAAATGGCAGTTCTCCCCAAATTAATCTATGTATATAATACAATTACAAACTAAATATCAACAGGGTCAATTTGTCAACCTGAGAAACTGATCCTAAAAATTTTATGGGGGGGGGGCAAATGGCCAAGAATTACAGAGAAAATTTTGAAAGTGTTCATGGTGAGGGACTTTATCAGATAATAAGATTTAATATATGATAATCAAGATAATGCAATATTTGTGCAAAGATAGAGGAACCAATCAATGGACCAAATCTGAGAAATCAGAAACATATCCAAGCATGTATGGAAATTTGATGTATGACAGAGATATCACTGCAGATTGGTGGGGGGAACAAGGACTCTTCAAGAAGTGATGCTTGGATCATTGGTTACCCTTATAGGAAAAAAATGACATTGAATTCCTACCTCACAAATATCAATTCCATTTACATTAAAGGCCCAAATGGTACAGGCAAGTTTATAGAAGAAAGTACAGAAAATATCTTTAAGACCTTGAAGAGGGAAGCTGATTTGGCCCAATGAATAGGACATCCGCCTACCACATGGGAGGTCCAAGGTTGAAACCCAGGGCCTCCTGATCTGTGTGATGAGTTGGTCTATATGCAGTGCTGGTGTGTGCAATGAGTGCTGTGCCATGTAGGGGTGTCCCCCACGTAGGGGAGCCCCACGTGCAATGAGCGCACCCCATAAGGAGAGCTGCCCAGCGCTAAAAAAGTGCAGCCTGCCCAGGTGCGGCACCGCACACATGGAGAGCTGATGCAGCAAGATGATGCAACAAAAAGAACATGGATTCTGGGTGCTGCTGACAAGAATACAGGTGGACACAGAAGAACACGAAACTAATGGAAACAGAGAGCAGACAACTGGTGGGGGAGGTGAGGAAGGGGAGAGAAATTTAAAAAAAAGACCTTGAAGAAAGGAAGGATTTTTCAAACAAGATGCTAAAAGCACAAACCATAGTGAAAAATACTAATAATTTCAGTCCATTAAAATTTAAAACTTTGTGCTTCCAGTTTCCTATGAATCAAAAGAAACTTCCTTATCCTAATAAAGATTATCTACCATAGTTTACTCATATTTAATAATTAAGTATGGCAAGCATTTCTTAAAAGTCAGAAACAAAACAAGGATGGTTCTGTCACTCATCATTTTCAACATTTTACTGGAGGTCCTGGCCATTGAAAATACCAGATAAGGAAAAGGGTTTAGGTATAAATATTAAAAAGGAAAAGACATAGTTGCCACATATATCATTGTTTATTTAGAAAATCCAAAACGATCAAGTGAGAAATTATTAGAATTTTCTAGTTTCTAATCAACTAAAAAATGCAATGGAAAAAATTATCTTTACAACAGCAACAACAAATAAATCTAGGAACAAATCTTCAAGAAATGAGCAAATCTTATATGAAGAAAACTAAAAATAAATATATTTAAGAATTAAAAGAAGATCCCAACATATCAATTAATCCATTCAGGAAATATTTGTTGAGCACCTTTTAAGTATCAGGCACTGTCCCAGGTGTGGGGCTATTTATGGCCCCACAAAAAAAGTGTTGGCCTTCATGAAGAATCCATTTTCATATGGGAGACAGATAATAAACAAAGAAGTATTATATAAAGTATGCTAGGGAAGTAGATTGTGGCTCCAGTGATTAGGCTCCCTTCTACAATATAGGAAGTCCAGGGTTCGATTCCTGGGGCCTCCTGGTGAAGGCAAGCTGGCCTGCCCAGCAAGCTGACCTGAGCAGAGAGCTGGCCCATGCAGAGTGCTGGCCTATGCAGAATGCTGGTCGATGTGGAGTGCTGGCCCATATGGAATGCTGGCCTGTGCAGAAGTGCTGGCCTGCACAGAGCGCTGGCCCATGCGGAGAGTTGGCACAGCAAGATGACTCAACAAAAAGAGACACAGAGGAGAAACAATAAGAGATGCAGCAGAGCAGGGAGAGAGATTGAGCACCTCTCTCCCACTCCAGAAGGTCCCAGATCGGTTCCTGGTGCCTCCTAAAGAGAAGACAAGCAGACATAGAACACACAGCGAATGGACACAGAAAGCAGACAGTAAGCACAAAAACAATTGTGGAGGGGAGGGAATAAAATAAATAAATAAATCTTTTTAAAAAATATGCTAGATGGAGACAAACACTTACAGAAAAATAAAGTAGGATTGGAGAAGAGAGAGTGTTGGGGGACTGCAATTTAAAATAGGATGGGTAGGGAAGTCAATTTGGCTCAATGGATAGAGCATCTGCCTACCACATGGGAGGTCCAAGGTTCAAACCCAGGGCCTCCTGACCTGTGTGGTGAAGCTGGTCCATGCGCAGTGCTGATGTGTGCAAGGAGTACCATGCCATACAGGGGTGTTCCCCGTGTAGGGGAGCCCCATGCACAAGGAGTGGACCCCATAAGAAGAGCTGCCCCACACGAAAAAAGTGCAGCCTGCCCAGGAGTGGGGCTGCACACATGGAGAGCTGACACAGCAAGATGACACAACAAAAAGAAACACAGATTCCTGGTGCTGCTGACAAGAATACAGGCGGACACAGAAGAACACACAGCAAATGGACACAGAAAGCAGACAACTGGGGTGGGCGGGGGGGAAGGAGAGAGAAATAAAAAAAATAATAATAATAAATAAATCTTAAAAAAAAAATAGGATGGGTGGTCAGGGAAGGCCTTGCTTAGAGAGACTGTATGCTACAAAGTGGGAAGTTTTATATTGTAGAGATGTCAATCCTCTATGCAATTAAATCCAATGCCTTTCCCAACCAAACTGTTAAAAAGCTTTTTAATGGAACTTGACAACTTGATCCTAAGGTTCTATGTGGAAGAGAAAGTGTGCAAGAGAAAATAATCAAGGCAACTTTGAAGGAAAAAGGTGAGGATTTTTCTAACATGATCAAAACATATTTTAAGTTACAGTAACTTAAACTATGTAATGCTGGTCTACAAACAGAAAAAAATAGACTAACGGAATAGAACAAAGAGCTCTGAAACAGAAATGCGGCGTTTTAAATAAAGGGTGGGGGAGATCTAGGTTTCCTGCTTCTTCATTAAATTCCCTAATTATTTGTAGTTTTTCTACTGATTTTCTTGGGTTTTCCCAAAAGAAGAAAGTTTCACTGCTTTTTTCCAATTTTGTGCCTCTAGTTGCTTTCTCTTATCTAATAGTCTTGACTAACACCTCCAACATCAGGTTAAATAATAATGGTGGTTGTGGTCATCCTGTCTTTTACCTGACTTTAATGGGAATGACTTTACAGATGCTGGTTTGGGGGCTGAACTGTATGTATCTATGTCTATATAATATATAAAATTGATATGCACAAATCTATGTTAAGGAAATAACCTGATATTTTTTGTATTTATCATTTAAAATTATCCATTGGCTTTCATTTTATTGAATGTCTCTACCAGGAATGGTTTTTTAATTTTGTCAAATGCTTAGACATATTAATATGATGACTTACAGGGATAGATTTTCTAATATTAAGGTATCCTTTGCCTTCTGGAATGAGTCTCTGATGTCTGCCTGATATGCCACTGGATTCTATTTCCTAATATTCTGTTTAAGACTTTTGCATCAATGTTCATAAGTGAGATTGGTCTGTAGTCTTCTGTGTATATAAAAGAACTGGGTATTTTCTGTCTTTATTGGGGTCAATTTTGGTAAATTATATTTCCCTAGAACAACAATTCGCAAAATGTGGTCCTAGCATCCCCCTCCCCAAGACCATTTCAGGAAGTTCACAAGGTCACTTTCATAATAATACTGAGCATTATTTATTTATTTCACTTTCATTCTCTCACAGTGCACAGTGAAGCTTTTCAGGGGCTCTGTTAGGCGTGACAATCGCAACAGATTGAATGAAGAAGTAGGTGAGACTCTAACTGTCTTCTATTAAGCCAGATATTAAAAAGATCTGCAAAAATGTAAAACAATGCCACTTGTCTCATTAATTTTTTTGTTTTGGAAAATATAATTATTTTTCAAAAAATTATACTATTTATATTAACATGTAGTAGCTTTATTATTGTTTTAAAATTAATACATACATATATTTAATTCTCAAGTTTAATATTTAACATGGTAAATATTGATCGATATGCTCCACACAAATGATAGCTCTTTTGAGTCTTCGATATTTTTTAGGAGCCCCCTAAATTTGAGAAGTGTTGTTTAGCAAGTTATCATTTCATTTAGGTTTTAACATTTATTTGCATAGAGTTGTAGTTTTAAAATTGCCTCTCTTTTGACAGTCACTTCATTATCACTTGCAATTTTTTATTTTGTGCCCTTGGGCTTTCTCCTGCTTTTAAAAAATTAGACTGCCTAGCGGATTGTTTATTTTTTCTTTTTTTCAAAGAACCAGTTTTTTAAAAAACTTAATACTCTCAGGCTTTTATCTCATTAATTTTTGCTTTTATCCTTATATTTTCATTCTCTTTTTCTTTCTTTTCATTTAAGTTGTTATTCTACATTTAGTTGCATATTAAGTTCATTTATTTCAATATTTATTAGCATGGGTATTTAGTACTATTTCCTTTGAGCACTTCTTAGCTATATTGCTGAGATTCTGACACGTCTACTTTCTAGAAATTCGGCAATATCATCTGGAATTTCTCCTTTGATCTCTGACCTCTTTGATTACATATTTTCAATATGGGCTGTGGCAGTTTGATATTATTTAAGAATTCCAAAAAGAGATATAGATTATGTTTGTAAACCAGTCTGTTCCTTTGATTGTATTAGATTCAGCTAAGACATCTGATTAAATTATGTAAAGATTTATGTTAAAATTATGTTAAGATTAGGGCTTTGATCCAACCACATCATTAGAGCGTGACTCAGCATTGAGTCCCAGCCCCCTTGGTGAGCTGATAAAACAGACTCTCACATGGAAGTAGATGCACAAAGAAGATTCACAGAGCATTCTGCAGCCCTGGGAAGAGAGATGAGCCTGATAGTTTACAGCTGACCTTGTGAAGAGATCAGAGCGGCTAAGCCTAGAAAGAAAAGAGCCCCAGAGGAAGACAGACAAGCCCTATGCCAGCCTACAGCTGAGATCTGAAGAAACTAGGCCCATGGAGCCTTAAGAGGAAAGAGGAAGGCTGAACCCTCGCAGCCATGAGGAGCCATCTTGCTTCAATACGGAGCAAAAGACTTTGGGTGAGGAAGTACCTCTTATGGTACCTTGAATTGTTCTCTTTAGGGCCTTGTAACTGTGAGCTTCTACCCCAAGTAATTACCCTTTATAAAAGCCAACAGATTGCTGGTACTTTGCATCAGCACCCCTTTGGCTGATTAATACATGGGCCTCTAATTTTTCTTCTTACTCTTCCGTACTCCTTATGAAAGACAGCAAACTTTGAAATAAAAGACTTTGAAAGCATGAAATTTAGCCATTCTTCTATTTAGAGTTAATGCATTGCTCAACACCAGGTTTGTAATAGGTGAGTTTTGACTAGATGCCCTCTGAAATTCCTTCCAATTCCAAGCTTCAATTTTTCTAAATGTACATGTTCATTAAAAATTTTTTTCTTTTAGTGAGATTGTTTCTCTCCTTTGACTGATTTTCCAACACTAAAACAGAAAGCAACTGTCTTCATCTGGACTTCACACCTGATTGACTGATGGCCAGGCAGAAGGTAGTGACTTCAGCAAAGTAGAAAACTTCTTAAAAGAGGTAAAGTTTAGAACAAAGTGGAGGGGAGCAAAGTGGGGGAACACTGAACAGTTCAACTATTACTAACTGCCACCTTTCATGCTTCCAGGACCCTGCCTGTTGCCATTTTTTCACATTTGGGTTCCTTATACCACGCTCTTTTGGGGGGCAGAAATGGCCTACTGTTTATCTCCAGTGTGGGGAATAATGAAGCAAGTACCCAATAGACTCCCTTCACCACATCAACAACATGAAACTTCCTACTGACACCATCAAGGCACCTTGTTGGTGCCCAGGAAATAACAAAATCATCAATATTTAGAAGAAAGCTCCCACTTTCAGCATAATTCAGAAGCAGCAAACTGGTTGATAATAGGTTTTATGTTGATGTGCTTATTTCATGATTGAGTTTGACTGCCTGAATTTTATATTGAAGGTTCTTTTGTGCTCTCTGATAGTTGTGCTTCCCTGCTTCCTGTCTGGCACCTTGCTAGCATTTTACCCATCTGCAGGTCCATACCTATCAAAGTCCAACTTCAGTTGTTTGGGGTTTCCCTAATTTGATTTTCAGCATCATCACCCTTACTCACAATAGAGTATAAAATCTTATACTTAGGTTAATGTCATACTTAAACACAATGTATTTTAAAATGAATCACTTTCCTTTCATATAGAGTTGTGCCTTACTCTCTTTTATCTTAGTGCCACCCCCTCTACCCTGCCCCTGGGGGATTTTCAGGCATTTCTGGTCACTAACACACAATCCAGCTTTGCCCTGCCTGTGGTTTACACCAAGAGGCTCTGAAAAACCACTCCTGGGAAGTTTAGCTTTCCCACTAGAGGTTACCCATGATTATCTGTCACGAAGTACTTTTCCTTTAGTTCATTTGGTTGTGGAACTTGATGTGAGGAATCCCTCTTCCCACAATGCCATCCACAATGCCATCTAAATGCTTATTCCTTTCTAAGCTCCCTTTTCCATACAAGGAAAACTATATCTATTTTGTGATCCTGAAAGACCCCACCTGTTGAAGTCTTGGACTTCATTATAGAACAGAGAGACCTGGGAGGTGTGTTAGTGACAAAATAGCAATATGAAACACATATTTAATATTCTCTACCTTTAGTCTTCATTGTAACCTTTCTTTATATCAATGCTATCACTTAGGGTAAACGTTTTAATTAAAATGATGTTTCATGCAGCCCACAGCTCTGAGACTTGAAGCAATTATAAGGAATAAAGATACTGCCAAAGGGCCCCATTCCATTTTCCAAGGTACTGCCTGTACCTGTCTACCTGCTTTCAGTGGGCTGGAGACAGTGGGCTCTGATCCAGAGGTTGACCTTGAACCTCTCCCCTGTCACTCTTCAAGTGCTTTGGCAAACACGGCACTTGTTAATATTTGTTGACGGTTCTTGACCTGTGCTTTGCAGGTAGATTTCAATATGAGCAGCTTTTACTTCTTCATTATGATGATGGCTATAGTGTAACCTAACTCAGACTTAGTGTTCTAGTTTACTAGTCTGCTATAAGCAGTATATCAGAAATGGGTTGGCTTTTACAATGTTATTAGCTTAACAAGCTTTCAATTCTGAGGCTGTGAAAATGTCCAAATCAAGGCAGCATCAGGACAATACCTTCTTCCTAAAGACTGGCTATTGGAGATCCCGGGCTCATCTGTCACATGATGGTATCTGTTGGCTTCTCCTTTCTCTTTCTGTTTCATTTCTTCCAGTTTCTTGCTTCCATGACTTTTTCTCTCTGTGTCTGAATTCCATTCTCTTACAGAGGACTTCAGTAAAAGGATTAAGACCTACCCTGAATGAGGTGGGTAACATCTTAACTTAAGATCCTGCTCACTAAAAGATCATACTGACAACGGGTGCACACCCACAGGAATGGATTAACTTTAAGAACATACTTTTCCGGGGAACATACAGCTTCCACCCATCATACTCAGCTAAGCAGAAAATCTAAAATTCTCTGCTTAAAGACAAGTTGTATGAACAAGCACCAGGGAGGTTGTAGATTGAATATTCAAGCACTTGGTATCAGTGTTGGAATAGACCAGTGATGAACTGTGTTCCATGGAGGCTCAGTGTTCCATGGAAGGGATAAAGGGATCACTTTGGGGTAAGGGAACAATTGAGATGCCAACTGAAAGGTGTTGGCCTGACTTCTTGCCCTGCTTTAATTGGAATAACTTTAATCAGTTTTATACATTAAGATTACATGTAAAAAAATTTAAAGTGTCCTACTACCAAAAAAAAAGTTAGAAAATGACTGGACTAAATAATATTTATCGTTTATAGATTCCTGGGGAATGTACAGATTACCCTGACCTCTAAGCCTTATTCTCCATGTGTCCTGAGAACACATTGTCTTTAATAGGTCTCCAGGTTCTGAGAGGATTGCTTTAGCAGTAGTTATTACTTTAGAAAGATTTTAGTGTTTATGTCCCTAAATTCTAACTAATTTAGTGACAGTTTAATTAGCACTTTGGAAGTAGAGTCTGGCCTTATAGAATACACTTGAATGTAATGTTTATCTTTTTGCCTTCTGAGTCTTTAAAAGTTATACTAATAAATTGCTGTTCTTTGACTTCATTAAGCCAGGCAATATTGGGTTTCCAGAAAACCTGTATCATCCCTCCATCATGGTAGTGATAGGACCCATAATCCCTTGTCATTGCATTGTCAGAGATGACTTCACGGGTGAAAGGTGAGCCGGGGCTAGAAGAGCAGGGAACATTTGTACAAGCAGAAGAGAAAGAGGTAGCACATCTCTAATCTCATGAGAAGAGGTGAAAAGGCAGGGAAGCACAAGGGATATTTAGAGAATATGAGTAGACCAGTTATCTGGAGTAGAGTGTTTGTGGAGAAGGAAGTATATTAGTCACTGAAAGGTGTGCTGATGCAAAGTACCAGAAATCTGTTAGCTTTTATAAAGGGTGTTTATTTGGGGTAAAAGCTTACAGGTACAAGACCCTAAAGAGTCCAATTCAAGGTTGCTTCCTTATCAAAGTCTGTTGAAGCAAGATGGCAGGCAATGTCTGTGAGGGTTCAGCCTTTCTCTTCCTGCTTAATGTTCCCTGGGTTCAGCTTCTTCCGATCTCAGTTGTAGGCTGGCATAGGGCTCATCTCTCTTCCTGGGGCTCATTTCTTTCCAGGCTCAGAGGCTCTGGTCTCTTCATGAGATCAGCTGTAAACTAGCAGGCTCATCTCTCTTCATGGGTCTCTGCTGTGTCTATCAAGCTGTCTCTCTTCCTCTGTGTACCTTTTCTGTTTATCTACTTCTGTGTGACTTCTTGATTGAGTGCCTGTTTATATAGCCCACAAAGGGAGTGGGTACTCAAACTGAGTCACCCTAATCTTAACAGAATTTAATCAAAGGCCTCTCAGCTGAATTTAATACAATCAAAGGGTATCACCCCCAGAGGAACAGACCAGTTTACAAACATAATCAAATATCTTTTTTGGAATTCATAAATGATAAACTGCTACAGGAAGCTAATAATTTATTTTGAATTTTGTTTGCAGAGGGCTTTGATAATAAGTTCTAGATTGACCTTTATGCTCAAGACACTGGGAGCTATCCTGGGCATGTGAGTCAGGGATGTGTGATGAAGAAAGTGATGCTTTAGGCTTTATCTGGGCAAGGGAAATGGAGCCCGGGAGCAACTTTGTATGATAATACAAAGTTAGGGAACATGAGCAATGAAAAGAGCACCACCAAAGGGTCTGAAACTCAGTTAATAAGAAGTTAGAAACCCAAGACTTTAAAAAATACTCTCATTTCTACTCAGTAGGACAGGGAGGCAAATCACTTGGCAATAGGTGGAAATGCAACATCATTTCACAAGGGAGGAGGAGAGTGAAAATACAAAAAATACAAACTTCTCATAATCCTTGTTGAAGACAGCCATTCATTCAGCAAGTTTTTAGGGATACCTACAAATGGCCTATTTACCAAAAGTAAAATAAATAAAAAAGAAAAGGAAACAAGAAAGCCAGTATGTCCTGATATAATGATGTCCTTTGAAATGGCAATCTTAAGGAAAAAGATCCTAGTGTGAATGTGCTTAGTCACACTAGCTTAGTGGACAAACTCTTACTTTGAAAGTCTAAAGATCAGACCTAAAGCCTTGACATCACTTTAACTTACTCCCTGGACTTGAGATCAGTCAAGAATACATTTCTTGGGAAGCAGACTTGGCCCAGTGGATAGGGCGTCCGTCTACCACATGGGAGGTCCAAGGTTCAAACCCCGGGCCTCCTTGACCTGTGTGGAGCTGGCCCATGCGCAGTGCTGATGTGCGCAAGGAGTGCTGTGCCATGCAGGGATGTCCCCGTGTAGGGGAACCCCACATGCAAGGAGTGCGCCCCATAAGGAGAGCCGCCCAGCGCAAAAGAAATGCAGCCTGCCCAGGAATGGCGCCGCACACACAGAGAGCTGACACAATATGACACAACAAAAAAAACACACAGATTCCTGTGCCACTGACAACAGTAGTGGACAAAAAGAAGAACACACAGCAAATGGACACAGAGAACAGACAACTGGGGTGGGGGGGGGGAAGGGGAGAGAAATAAATAAATCTTTAAAAAAAAAAGAATACATTTCTGTACCTTAGAACTATAAAATAGATTTCAATAGAACAAACTTTGAAGAAAAAATGAAATATTTAAATCACTCAAAAGGACAGAAACGTCTAGGAATTTCTAAGGGAAGCATACCCAGGCTGTTAGAAAATTTTAAGTCTAAAAATAGTTCCATCTTAAGATTTAGAGAAAGGTAAATCTAAAACAAAGGCTTAAAATAAAAGTAGCACCAGAAGGATCAGTAACCACATATTCCAACCATTAAGGAATTCTGTCAAGTGAAATTATTTTATTAAGCTGGAAAATAATGTTTCCCATAGAAGGACAAGTAGCCCAGCAAGAAACTAAGCTGAAATTCTTCTCCTGTCCTAGTCCATTAGAGAGAAGAACCAGAATTATTTCTGTGTTTGGTGTGAACAAATAAAAATGATTTATGGGAAGTGGATATGGCTCAAGTGATAAGGCCTCCGCCTACCATATGGGAGGACTAGGGTTTGATTCCTGGGGCATCCTGGTAAAAAAGAAGAAGAGAAAGCATGCCTGCATGGTGAGCCATGCCCGCATGGCAAGCCAAGTGCCCATGTGGGTGCCTGCACAGCAAACCGCATGCCCACATGGTGAGCCAAGTGCTCACACGAGTGCCCGCGTGGCGAGCCAAGTGCCTGTGTGGTGAGGTGAGTGCCTGCGTGGTGAGCTGAGTGCCTGTGCGGTGAGTCGAGTGCCTGTGTGGTAAGCCGAATGCCCACATGAGTGCCCGCATGGTGAGCCAGTGCCCATGTGGCAAGCTGAGTGCACATGCAGTGAACCAGTGACTGAGTAAGTGAGTCACACAGCAAGATGATGACGCAACGTAAGAGAGACTGGAGGGGAGAGTCAAGGTAAAGTGCAGCAGAGGCCAGGAAATGACGTGGCACAATTGACAGGGAACCTCTTTCTACATCAGAGGTCCCCAGGAATGAATCCTGGTGAATCCTAGAAGAGAAAGATGAGAAGACAAAAAGAAATAGATCCAGAAGATCACACAGCAAATGGATACAGACAGCAAAAACAGCAGAGAGGAGGAGGGGGAGGGGAAGAGGGGAGAATGATTTACCATTGGGATAAAAAAAGTTCCAAAGTCCAATTTAGGAGGTAACTCTTAATGAAATCCTTGTACCTGAAATTCTTTGGTCCCAGCCTCAGTTGAGCTTCCACTGAGTCTAGGGTACTTTTTGCCTGAATTCATATTCTTCCTGTGGTCTAATCTGAGCATTTCTCCCCCAGCTCCTGAAAGGCCTTTGTTTTCTAGTTTACAGCTTTAACTAATGGGCTCAGGTTGACATCTCCATGTTTCCTGAGAATTTTTTCTTCCAAAGGGACTCCACCTTAAACTTTTCCTCTAGGTAATTAATTAAGGCACATTTGTCCTTTTCTGGAGGAGTTTGTGCGGGATATCTTTGTAGTAGATTGAGTTATGTATTCCCTTAGTCCCTCAAAAGACATGTTCTTAATCTTAATCTGCAGTCAAGTGGGTGTGAACGCAGTTGTAAAAGACCTTTGGAAGATTACTATTTTGGTTAAGGTGTGGCCAACTGAATTAGGGGAAGTCTTAACCCACATTACTGGAGGCCTAATAAAGAGAAGACTGAAGCCAGAGTGAAAGAAGGCCATATAGGAAGAAGCTGGAAGAAGGCAGAAACCAGAAGAGCAGACACAAGGAGAGAGACGTGAAAGCCAAAGAACCCCATGAATTGCAGCAAGTCAGCACCCGAACATTACGTACTTTGGGGAGAAAACATGGTCTTGATGACTTCTAGCTATGTTTTGTACTTCTAGCTTCTGAAACCATGAGCTAATAAATGTTTATTGTTTAAGCTAACCCATTGTATGGCATTTGTCATAGCAGAATGGCAAACTAAGCACTCTTATTTCCATAACAGTAATAAATACACAGTATACTCACTTATTCATGGAGAAAATAAAGATGTTATTATTATATTTCTAAGCCTTTGGAGATCAGCAACAGCAAGGCTCTGAAGTAACTTTGGGGAAGTTTCTTATATTTCCATAACTCCTCTCAGAATCCCTTTTCTAACCCATTAGACTTAGTTGGATCCCCATGTACTTTATCTCTTAACTCTTTGTAACAATCTGTTCAATATCTATTTCTCCCATTAAGCTATAAGTTCCATGATGGAAAAGGCTTTATCTGTTTTTTCCATCACTAGATTCCCAGGATTAGAAGAATACCAGGTACATAGAAGATGAGCAGTATATATATGTGCATTTATTTTTTTTAATTTATTTTTAAAGATTTATCTTGTCTGCTTCTGTTGTCAGTGGCACGGGAATCTGTAACTCTTTGTTGTTGCGTCATCTTGCTGCATCAGCTCTCTGTGTGTGTGGCGCCATTCTTGGGCAGGCTGCACTTTCTTTTGCGCTGGGCGGCTCTCCTTGCGCGTGGGGCTCCCCTACGTTGGGATACCCCTGCGTGGCACGGCACTCCTTGCGCACATCAGCACTGCACATGGGCCAGCTCCACACGGGTCAAGGAGGCCCGGGGTTTGAACTGCAAACCTCCCATGGGGTAGACGGGTGCCCTAACCACTGGGCCAAGTCCGCTTCCCTATTTGTACATATATTGATTGAACAATGTTGTACTAACTGCTTAATATCTTAGGGCTTCAGTTTCTTTATAAAGTCAAGGGATGAAATAGGTCATCCTCAAAGTCCCTACCAGATGAAACTGATTTGAATGCTTGATTTGTGAAGTGTACGAATGCCTGCAAATTACTATGAAATGCATCAAAAACAAGGAGAAGGGTTGTTGGATGCATAGCAGGATGGGTAAATATGGAATAAAGGAAGTACAGGTGGTGAGTATAAGGCTGCTCACTGTACAGTTATTTCAACTTTCTGTGTATTTGAGAATCTTCATTAAAAAATGTTGGGAGAAATGTGGAGTCCAGCATAGCCTAAAGCACAAGTTTTGGTGGGAAAAAAGCTAGAGAGTATAATTCAACATAAAAATCAATAACAATAGTTAAAGTGGTTAAAATGGGTGATTTTATGTTATATAAATGTTACCACAATAAAAGTTAAGAAATAACAATAGTTCAAAATTATGAATAAAACAGAGATAATATACATATATATTTTAATAAAATTATGAGAACTTGCAAAAATCTAGGATTTGTAAGTAGTAGAGGCAATAAGTTTGTTGTAAGAGTTTAGAGGAGAGAGAACAATCATAAAGGACTACAAAGGTGGGTATATAGTACTTCCTAGAGGTGATATTTCAGCAGGGCCTTGAAGGATATATAGGAGTTGGATGGGTGATGAGTATAAGGAATGGAATTTTTAAGGAGCCAAGGATAGTTGAAGATGATAAAGTGAGCATTTATGTGCAGCAAGAACACAAAAGCAAGGGTGGTGAATTTTATATCAGCTTAGTTGCAACTAAGAGGAGATAGGTTGAAAAGTGTGGCAGTTTGAAATGCTTTTACGAATCCCAAAAAGATTATGTTTTTGGACTAATCCATTCATGAGGGTATGAGACCCTTTTGATTAGACTACGTGAGTTAGGTGTGACTCAGGTTGAGTCTCCATCCTTTTTCTGGGTCTCATATAAACAGAGAAACAGAGAGAGACTCATGGGAAAAGGGAGCTCTGCCCTTTTTCATCCTGCCATGTGAGAGAGGACGTGAGGATTGCTAGCAGCAAAACTCAAGCATGAAGCCCCCAAGAATCTGGGCTCATGGAGCAGCTCAAGCTGAAGAGACAAACCATATGCCTGATAGCCCAAGCTGAACTCGGGAAGAGAGTAGAGCACCCAGACTGAGAGAGGAGACCTGGAAAGAGACAGGCCCTGTGCCTGGTTGTCCACATCTGAGCTCTGGGAGGTGGTAGATTCTGGAGATGATAGATTCTGACCTCAGAAGAGTTCAGCTACCATCTTTGCTATGTGACAGGACACCAGGATCACCAATAGCTGATTTGGATGAGAAAGCGTCTCTGATGATGCTTTGATTTGGACATTTCACAGCCTCAGAACTGTAAGCTTTTACCCTAAGTAAAACCCCCATCATGAAAGTCAACCCATTTCTGGTACTTTGCATTGCAGCCCTGTGGCAAAATACGACAAAAAGCAATGATGATCATAAATAATAGGTATTAAGTTCTCACTTATATGTGTGAGGTATCTGTACACAGCACTTTCCATGTGTTAACTCCTCTGGGGTTAGGACTATTATTACTACAGTAAGTGAGGAAACCTAAACCTAGGTTTAGAGAAGTTCAGTCATTTGCCCAAGGTCACATAGTAAAGCAGGTAGTAGAACCAGTACTGAAGCCGTGCTTGTCTGACCCAAAGACCATACACTTAACCACTATAAAAACTGCTTCCTGGTAAGCTGAGGTCAACTCCGAGGGCCTTAAATACCAAGGTCAGGAGTTTGGGGCTTCACTCTGTAAACATGGAGATTGCCTCAGTTTCCTGGCTGATATACCAAATACCACACCATGGGCTGGCTTAAACAACAGGAATTCATTGTCTCACAGTTTTGGAGGCTGGAAGGCCTCCTTCTTCTCAGGGTTGGGAGCAACCAGGCTGACTGGCAATCCTTGGTTCCTTTGCTTTCCTGTCACATGGCGATGTCCTTTCCTTTCTCTTTTGGGTTCTGTTGACTTCTAGCTCCAGGTCCTCCCCATGGCTTTCTCTATTTCTGAATTAGTTCTGCTTAAAGGCTTCCAGTAATTTAGTTTAAGAGCCAACCTCACCTTAACTTAAAAAAAAAAACATCTTTAAGAGATCCTATTTACAATAGGTTCACACCCATAGGAATGCAGATTAAGACTAAGACTGTCTAAATTTGGGGTACATAACTCAAGCCACCTCAGATCTCCACTGAAAGATTTTGTCCAAGGGAATGGTATGTTTGGAGATCTTTTTAAAGAGGTGTACCTGGCAAAATGTGTAAGAGATTGAAGGCAGGAAGCAAGATTAGGAGGCTATCATAATAGGAGGTGTGAATAAAGCCCCTAAACCAGAACAATAGTCATGAGATCAGAGAATAAAGGAACAGTTATTAAAAAGATAATCTCCTGGGTTTCTTTTTCTACTAATATTATATTGAAGTGTATTGACAAATTCATTGCTTTGGTGTTAAACAAACTGAAAGTGTCTTTAGATCCCAAGAGTTATGTTCTTCTAGTGAAACTCTGAAGACAACTGAGCAGCCTAAATGTCATTCTAGTCCACTCTCCAAATCACTAGGCCTCAGGCTGGTTTGCGGGTCTTCAGATTGTAATAGGTCAGGCTTTGAAAAGCCATCACTGGGCTTTTTTAGGCCTAGTCTTTTTAAAAAAAATTTTATTCACCCTCCCCCACCCTGTGTCCTGTTGTCTGCTCTCTGTGTCCATTTGCTGTGTGTTCTTCCATGACTGCTTCTATCCTTATCAGCAGCACCAGGAATCTTTGTTTCTTTCTGTTGTGTCATCTTGTTGTATCAGCTCTCCGTGTGTGTGGTGCCATTCCTGGGCAGGCTGCATTTTCTTTCGTGCTGGGCGGCTCTCCTTACGGGGTGCACTCCTTGCACATGGGTCTCCCCTACGCGGGGGACACCCCTGCGTGGCAGGGCACTCCTTGCGCGCATCAGCACTGCCCATGGGCCAGCTCCACACAGGTCAATGAGGCCCGGGGTTTGAACCGTGGACCTCCCATGTGGTAGGTGGACGCCCTATCTATTGGGTCAAGTCCACTTCCCTAGGCCTAGTCTTATAAATTCCTATTATTATCAGTGAGCTGCAGAGTGGATCCAAGAATTCCAATCCTGAGTATTCCCATCAGTAAACCCCTGAAACAACAACCCCTGAGATGTGATAGAACCAAAACCTCCCTTCCCTAGAACTGGATCTAGAACAACTAGAGTTTCTTAGGCTGTCACTGAATTTAACCTGATCCATTGCAGTGGCTATTGGCTTTCTGCATTGAACTGTGAGAAGTCATGTGAAGTGTGGAAATTGTTATCAGAAAAGATATATGTGGATATGAAGGTGGCGGAAAATGACCAGGGCGTGGTGTTCCCTGGAGACCATTCATTTACATGTGGGGTGAGGGCCCTTAACAGCTTTACTGCGTTCCTCCTTCCTCTCTCTCAGGTTATCTCTCTGATAAAGGTGGTGGGTTGGGGATAAGGGACCATGAAGCAAGAGAAGAAAAGAGTCCTGAAAATACAGACCATGAGACATGGACAAATGTACGCATGTGTATACACTCTATCAATACCCAAGTGAAACAGAAAGCATGTTCACAAAGAGTGAAAGCGTGTTGAAAGAGAGAAGGATAAATGAGAAGGAATGAATAAGTGCATTATTTTTCCATGTGTTTACAATCAACAGGCTTTGAAGTCCAAGGAGTCTATAGGGGGAAAAGTCCTAGTCCGACATGAGCCCAAAGCTCAGGCACTTGAAAGTTGCCTATAATAACTTTTAGGCATTATATTAGGAATTGCTTTGAAAGAGACCACCTTACTGTAGGAGTGATTGGATGGTATGAGTGTTTAAAAACTAATCCCTTATAGTCACATGGGGCTTGTGTTGTCATTTTTACAGCTGCAGTGGTTTCTGCTCTGTATCAGCATGTGCGTCCACTCCTGATGGAACCTAAGGCGGCAGCATTTGCTTCCCTGATCCTCATAGGGGCGCCCTTCTCCCTCCCCAGGTGTCCACCCTCCACTCAATATAGCCCATTCAAACTAAAAGGGCTGGAAAAGGCATTTGATGGGCTGACAATTGTGTGCCACCTGATAGCAGAAGATGACAAAAGTCATTATTGACATTCATTCAGCTGAGTCTGGAAAAGGGGTGATTTGGAGCTTATACTGCTCTTTTCCCTCTGAGACATAGAGGATTTCTTATATGCATAGTACACATGCACACACTTTATGCGCTACTTCATTTAATTCTTAACCTCCTCAAAAAGTGCACATTGTCCTCATTTTATAGGCATGAAAATTGAGATGAAGAGAAGACTTTATCATAGGTCAATCAGCTGATAATTAGCAGAGCTAGGATTTAAATGCAGATTTGATTCCAAAGCCCAGGCTATATCCACTGACCACTGCTGTCTCTTCCTATTCCTTTTCTGGCCTTTTGAAATGCTCACACAAGCCTGTCCCTCTCTGTAGTGCCCCTGAAAATTAAACTCATTTCACTTATACTGTAAAGGACAGTGTTTCGAAGGGCGCATCAGACATCTAGGATTGAGGTACTTAGGATTTGCTTCTTCACTAACTTCCTTGATGACCGTGGTAAACTCCTTATGATGCTTGGGCCTCAATTTCCTCATCTGTGAAATGAGGTGATAGAACTAGATGAAACTTTCCAGCGGTAAAATCTAGGTACTCTGAATTCTGTGCAATCATGCCACTCCCTGCAGCTGGAATGCCCTTCCTACCCTGACTTTACATCTCATCTTGTAGGTGCAGCCTTTTCTGATCACGTTTGCTGGTCAGACTCCAACAACACTCCACTCACTGCTTGGTGCCTCTTTTCAACTCACTTGGCTAATCTTATTCATTCTTGTTTCATTATCTTATCTGAACTAATTGGAATTTCTCATTTATTTAGTTCATTTCTTTAACTGCTATACAGTATTCCAATTTACGAATAAACCACAACTTATGTTTTAATCCCCCCATGAAGACCGTTGGTTTTTCACCAACAGTGCTGAAACCAATATTCTTTTACTTGGTTCCTTATGTACACAAGAAGATTCTCTAGATGGGACATCTAGGAATAGAATTGTTGAGTCTTAGGTATTGTCAAATTGCTCCCCAAAGTGGTTGTTATCAGTATGTGTTTCCACCAGCAATGTGTAAGCTGAGTTTCATTTCCCATAACCTCATCAATATTTATCAAACTTAAATTTTTCCCAAGTTGGTGGATGTCTAACATTTTGACTCTACATGTCTAATGAGTGACTTATGGCAGTTACCACTTTCTTTTTTAATGTTATATATGTATATATGCTGCCTCCTGTATGGGTTGTGAAATTTGTGAGGGCAGAATCCTTGTTTAACTAATTTCTATATTCCTTTTACAAATTTTATTGAGGTTAGTAAATGCACAATAAAGAGTTGTAAACAAATAAATGGATGAATAGAATTCATTCTATATCCCAAGGAGATGGTGAGTTCCATGAGGGCAGGGAGGGATGGGATTTTTATCTCTATTAATCTGTGGGTGAGGACATGGGTAGGAATTCCCAGAAGCTGGAAAGATGGTAGCACAGTGGTCAAATTGCCCTGTTGAAGGTCTACAGTGGACTGTGATCAATTTTTTGGAGACCATCAGATATTTGTTTATTGTTGTGAGTAGCCAATTTCCTAATCTCTGTCCTGAGGCCATCTTTATTAAGAAGCAGGAGGGTTGTTTCTGAATGGAACTCCCTGATTGATCCCACCCCATTACTAAGGGCTGGATAGAATCCATGTGTCCTTTGGACTAGGGTACTGCATGACTCTGGTAAATGCCTCCCCTTTTTGTCACCCTAGCAGTTCCAGGCTGAGTCATTTTCTAAATAAGTAACTTGTGGGTTTGGGGTTGACATCACATGTGGAAGTTCATGAGTAATTTTTTAAGAACCAGAGTTATATTTGATCAGAATAAGGTACCTTGTGTATGTTAATCATGGTTTTAGGACAAGGGGTCAACACTGGTAGCAAGTCCTCTAACCTTCTCTCGCCCCTCCTTTCCCTGGGGTCAGGGAATAGAAAAAAATGAAGGAGATGGATATGGTATGAAGAATTTTGGGATGTATCTCTTATTTTGTTGACTTATCACATTGTGCAAAATTTACTAAAATGTATCTTGTTGCCCCTGCTAAATTGAATGAAAATAGTGCAGCAAAGTAGTTAAGGGCATGAATTCTGCAGGTACCATGCTAGGGTTCAAATCCCAGTTCCATCCCTTACCACCTGGGTGACACTGAGCAACTTATTGAACCTTAATGGCTTTGTTTCCTCATTTGTAAAATAATAATAGTACCTATCACATAGGAATGTGGTAAGAAATGAGTTGATAGATGTTAAGTGTTTAGAAAAGTGGCTGGAACATATGCAAATGTTTGTATATATAATTTTCACTCCATCACAATGCTTATGCTCACAGTAGGTGTTCAACAAATGGCTTTTGACTAAAAGAATTCATTTTATTAAAACATATTTAGAGGCAGGGGAATATAAGTGATTACAAATGGTAGACTCTGGTTGGAGATTGAAGGAACCCTAAAGATCAATTACCTTGAGCCTAGTTATCCCCTGCCCTTTTGTGTGATTGTTTTTTCCCCTGGTTTTGTGTGTTGTGGTGGGAGGAGGATCACTACCATCCTGGTGTAACTCAGTGGGAGGTTCTAATTTCTGTTTTTAAAGTATAAGCAGTAGGTCCAGTTCTAGATCCTTGAACCCTGGAAACATGGGCTGAGTTAGAAAGGAGACTGGCACAGAGAAATCCACTCTCTGACTTGTCAACACCTACTGCTTGTGAGGAGAGTTAGCAAGATTGTGGCATCTGAGTAAGTATTTTGAGTTAGTAGGATGGGTATTACATGTAGGAAGTTATTTACATAAAATACTTATATATTGATCTCTTTTTATCAGTGCTAATGTGGTATCTTCACAGCATTTGTGGTCTTTGGGAACATACTCCTGAATATCAGAAAGTCATGAAGAAGCCAGAGTGAAAGCCCTCCAAGCCCACCCTCAATTGCAACTCTTCAGGATGCTGGGACCCAGGCTTATGGGATCCCCCATTCATCACAGTAGGTCAGTCCAGCCCCCCATGGCACCACTGCGTGGGCTTTGGTAGAGATGCTTGATGGACCAGAAAAGTAGGTTTAACTTGGCTGTTAGTAGAGCAGGCGCTTATTAGGAAAGCTGGAATTCAGTACAATAGGTAGAAATTCTGAGTTGCTGAAGAAATCCCAGCTATCTGTAGGAGAGAAATTCACCAGAGAGGTACCAGGAGGCCCAGTAGAAGTGGCATCTAAAGGAAAGCCATACTCTCGGCTACTTGCAAACACAGACATACATCTACAATCACACAGCTACTAAACACATTCATATATATACCAACACAGCCTCGCCCTCATACACTTTTCACATCCCTACACTCACAAACACACACACATTCCTCACATACCCTCTCTCAGTCAGGAGTGGCCTAGAGGGGACCTCATAGCGGAATCAAATGCTGTTTAATGCTACTGCTTTTATTACACAAAGGTCTTAACATTTATTTGGAGATGAACACAAAAGTTGGCATACTGCTGTTACAGGGTCATGCATACTCCTCCCTGCAGCAAAGAGGTAAGAACCACCCTCTAGCAGAAGAAAAAATGGGGAAATTTCAGATTCTTGTGCTCTCAAATATCAGCAGACCTAAATTGCTTCACCACTACAGCAGTCTAGGAATCTTGAATGTTGGGCAGGTGGTGTACTAAACAGTTAAACAGGTGTGACAAGGGATCCAGGTGAGGGTAGTTCCTAAAACTTAAGAGCCATGAGTACTACTGGGTAAGTATGTACTCCCCAAACATGTAGCACTGACTAAAGGAAGAGGAGGGCATGCTTAGCACAGCATTTGATCTAGGTTAAGCTACCAGGAGTTAAGGTCACTCTGGTTTCACAGGGAAGTATAAGACATGATGGCGCTGTCACAATAAGGCCACTAAACTCACAGATAACAAGGACTTCAGAAAGAAGCTTTCATGACTACAGGAAAGCAGCTCTTTCCTCCCTGATGTCAGGTGCCTCTTGCCAGTAAGGCACCTGCCCTGAGACTGTTACATGGTCCTTTCTTAGCTGTACAACATCACTTAGCACAACGGAGCAGAAGAAGGGGCCACACACATCAAGGTCGTGGGACATCACCACCAAGCGTGGCTAACTGTTGGTCAACATCTTAGATACCTTTCCCGGTCAGGCCGGGTGCCCCCGTGTGTCTGAAGAGCTAATCTGAAAAGAGGCTGGCAAAGGACTTCCTCAAGCTCCGGATGGTCTCCGCTTTGACTTCATCCTCATTGGCTGAAGACCGGAAGAAGGAGGACTCAGAGAAGCTGAAGGCATTTGTCAGGGACTGCGACTTGCTTGAAGATAAAAACCAGAAAGAACATGAGAGTGTGGTGTTCCCAGCAAGGCAGGAAAGGATGTTGACATGAGGATAAACAATTGGAACCCCCATTCCCACCCCAGGGAGGCCAGGGTGACTGAGGAGAAAGGCTGTAGCCAAAAGGGGCAATTTTACTAGGATACCAGGAGGCCCTCAAGTTGTTTTCCTCACCTTGAGTGCTGCTAAAACAGGAAAGGATGGCGGCAGTACAAGAATGAGGGAGAAGAGATAAAAGAGAGAAGGGGAAAAGGGAGAAGGGAGAGAGGAAGAAGGGATGATTCAGAGGCTATTTCTTTTATTTCCTGCTAAATTTTAGAGGCCTCCAACCTGGTAAATACTGATCTAGGAATCTCATACCCTTCTCCTCTGATGAAATGTAGCAGCCATGGACACTTGCACTCTTTTTTCCATCAACTGCCAAGTAACATCCAGGATCAAAACAAAGTCTTGGTTCTCTCACTCACTCACTCTTGACCTTAGGAAATCATGTCTCCCTTTGAGGCGCATTTCATTTGTGAAATGTAGATGTTCAAAAAATGATTGCTAGGCCCTTTCTGTCTCTTATTCCAAAAGAACCTTAGGTTTACCCCATTCTCTAGTGCTTAAGCTTCCCTGTTCCTAAAATGTGTGATCACTCTAGCAAGTTGATTTACAGAAGCCCTAATATAAGGTCTTTGAAGTTCAGGGTCTCCGGGGGCAAGAGACACACATCAGTCCTATAAAAGGTTACTAGGTTGTTTTCTAATTAAAAAATCCAAATCACACACATTTTAGGGATTTATTTTTCCCCATTAGAGCCTAATGAATTAGAAAGGAAAAATGGTGAAGGCAACAAGGTAGTGGGGAGGCACATCCCAGCACTTGAGGACAGGGGATTGGGCTTCTCCAGTTACCCATCTTGTTTCTTTCTTAACTTTCTTGCTGACTTCTGGTCCCCAAACTCTTCTCCTTGTGGCTTGAAGTGCTGGGTACAAACCACGAATCTCCCTTCTATAGGATGGTGAGTGGTTTCTCTCCTGCAGTGAGCCTGGGGCAGAGGCCCTGCCTTTTTTTTAGGGCCGGGACCAGCCCGAACATGCTGGCTCTGCAATCAGGGGCTTCTCTGCACACACAGAGGGCAGAGGGTTCTAGTCTCAGTCCAGAGGCAGTGAAAACCCAAAGATCTGTGCACAGAGGAGGGCCAGAGTTGGAGAGTGAGAAGGTAGGAGAGATCAAGAAGTCATCATGCAGGAAACAAATGGGTGGAGGGGAGGTTATATGGCAGGTTACATGTGAAATGTGTCCCTGGCCAGACCTTTGGAGGAGAGGGTGACGTCCCTCCTATCAGACAGGACTGGAAAACCCAGAGAAAACAAAAAATCGGAGACCGAGCCTTGACCCAGTTTTGCCACTAAACAGCATCATGACTTTGAAAAGGAACATTAACTGAATCTCTCTGAGCTGTTTCCTTGTCTGTGCCAGGAGTAGATGATGTCTAAGTGGCTTATTTGAGCTCCAAAATTCTATAAACCCCTTTTCCTGCTCCCTGAAGACTTTTCTGATTGCCCATTACCTCACTGCGAGAAGCTCTGATGAATCGCTCCCATTCTCTTAAGGATATTGCTGTATCTGCTGTCAGTAATGACAAAGGCCTATTCGGGAACACTGTAACCTGTCAGAGCATCTCAGGTTCTTGGGGGAGATGGTGGGAAACCCAGATGCTATCTCTGCCCAAACACAGCTTTCTGCTTTCCAGGGGCCTCTGTTCTCCCCTCTGAAGCAGAATAGTATGGTGGGGCTTCTAGGGTTATTGCTGGCAGAGAGAGAACCTAAGAGGATGGAGTCCCTCAGAGTCTCTATGTGGGCACCCCTCTGAGACCCACACCAGAAAATGACCTCCTTCTGACAGAGGTGAAGGTAAAAAGTTGAAATGCATTTAACTACTTCTCCCTTTTCCTTCTCAGCAGTCTTGCTGATTGCACACCCTAAACTGTGAGTCAGAAGCAGGAAAGTTTTTTTTTTTTTTAATTTTAAAGAGAGAAGGAGAAGAGAGAGGGAGAGAAGAAATGGGAAAAAAAGAGTGGGAGGCAGGGTTAAAAAAAAAAACGAAAACTACTCTTAAGTTGCTTTTCTTAGGGAAGCTGGTACAAGAACAGAAGATGGGGCAGCAACTCTGCTTCAGCCACTCCCTGGGAAGAGAGGGGAGGGTCTGAGCTTCTAGACTTTCACTTCCCTCTTTCCTACCCTCCCAAATCAACCTCAACTAGGCTACCTCCCACCCCCAAAAAATACCACCACAAAATATCTGTAGGAGGCCTGACCGAAGGTGTTTTCTAGCAGCTCTGGAGCCTGTGAGGAGGGGCAGGAAGAGGGGGAGGGGGAAGGAGCTGCTGAGTTGTTTCTTACTTGAGCTGTGGGTGAGGCTGGGGCTTCTGTGGTGGTGCGGCCGGGGGTGGCTGGGCCTCTGCCAGGGAGCTGCTGCTGGAGGGTGCATCTCCGTGGGTGGTGGGGCCGCCCGGCCGCTGAGGAGCCGAGGAGGAAGAAGAGGAGGAGGAGGAAGAGGAAGAAGGTGGCAGTGATGGTCCAGGGGGGAGCCGGCGTGGAGGCAGCACCTTGCCTGGGGGTTGCATTCCTTGGGGTTGCCCAGGGCCCCCTAGGTTCAGTACAAGAAAAACTTCATAATTTAACCATATCAAAGGGTTTCCATACTAGAATCTATGTCTCAAAGAGTGTGGTTAGTGAAGTGCCAAAGGGTAAGCTCTATTAAGAGGAGCAACCCGAGGCTCTCAAGGGCTCCAAAGGGAAACCCTGGTTCCCATCACACATTACTACTACGTGCTCTTCCTCTGAGGCACAGCAACTCAGTCACAGCAGAAGTCAGAAGGACAGAGAAGAATATTTGGGGTGAGCAGACCCCAATCAGAGGCCAGCTCTCCCACAGAAGGACCCCCAGATTGTGGGCTGACTCCATCCCTCTTCCCCAGAGGATCCTCAGGTACAGGTCACCTTGCTCTAGGGTCTAGGAAACTCGCAATTCCACACAGCAGAGCAGTATACGGTGGTGGAAAGACACCAAATTGGGAATCAGAAAACCTAAGAAATAGTCTATCAGTGACCCATTGAGCAAGCTCACCAGACTTCTCTGGTCTGGTCCTCGGTTTTCCCAAGCACAAAACTATTAAAAAGGAAGTCCTAGCCTTAGTTATCTTTCAAGACTGTAGAATGTTTGAAAGATGATAATGGATGAGAAAGTCCTTGAAAAAGTATCACGTTTCACATTCACTAATGATCAGGGACTTAGTGTTATCTGTATGCTGCTGGCCTCCATCCAGTCCAGGTCTGCATGTGTCTGTCACATTCCATACCACCAGTGCTTTGTTTCAGCAGGAACTTCATACCCCATGACCAAGAGGAGTCCTTTCTTCCCAGGAACTCTTTTGCTTCTTAGTACCATCTTCAGGGAGTTCATTGTGATGTACCTTTCAGGTGTGTGTGATAAAATTCTCCATTATTTCAAATCCCATTCTCCCCTGGGGAATTAGAGGGCCCCATCTGGCAAAGAAGAGTTCTAAAAGAGGACCAGCATACCTTCTCCCAGCACGAGGCAGAAAAGCATCTGGCAGCTGGAGAGAGCATAGGCCCTTCTTCCTCTGGGGGTTGATGGGCAGTAAGTGTGGTACCAGACTGCTATGATTTTGTTGAGGGATGCCCTATACTCAGAAGTCAAAAGACAACCTCATTCACACACGCTGACTAATGGGAAAAATGCACAATTAACCTCGGAGATTCAATTTCTTGGCCTCAATTTCACATCATAGACCTCTTAGAAGGAGAGGACAGAAATTCAACAGCAGCTAAGAGTTGTGATTTAACTTAGCTTTCTGGAAACACCAGGACATTTGTACCCTCAGGCGATGCAAAATTGTCTATCTATACCACTGGGCATCATGATTGTCCACCCATTTTCCCTCTACATGGCATTGGCTCTCCTTTATCATTAATAACCAGTCAATGCCATGGTCAGTTACATTTAAATAAGAAAGTAGTAAGTTAAGTAAGCAAATAAATATACAGAATTTTGTGTGCTTTAAGACATTCCAAGTTCAAATCAAAGTAGTGAAGATGACTCTTAAGAGATTAGCAGGTTATTTCATGTTAATCAGTTTTTGCCTTTCCAAAGTTTGGCATCAATTTGTATTAGCATTTTCTTGTAAAGTAATACAGATTGAGAGCTCAGCCTCTTGTATCAATACCTGAGTTCTTTTTCACTTGTACAGGGAGACTTGTATAGCCAGAAACTTTACAACTTAACACTGAAGACAGATATAACTTTTCCTTTATTGCACATTAAGCTGTACAAGAGTCACAAAAGAGAGGTACTTCAATCACACTTCCAGCATTGGCTGAGGTTCTCCCAGCTGGATCAGTACAAAAAAAGGGGACAACATCAGAAAAGAAATGGATACAAAACACCTAAACAGCAATCCTATACTGAGACATGGATGTCCCTCAGGCCACAGAGTAGTCCCTTAGCATGCTGCCTGTGGGCACACAGCAGGCAGATTATGCTGCCTGATTGCGTTTGGCAGTGGGAGCCATGATTCGTTTCTCCCCCACCTAAGAGGCCTTGGATGACACCCTTCTGCAGCCTGACTGAATTCAAATGGCAACTTTGTACTCATGGCTCACAAATGTCACATGAGAAGCACCTGGATTTCATATTGATAACATGCAGAGAAGCAACACCACTATCAGCTCACCATTATCACTTGGACAAAAAAAAATGTATTCCTGCATTCTGGGAATTGTTTCTTTATTCCTTTCTATCATTTCATCAGATTGGGAGGTATTTAAGAATGTGAATCTTATGCAACCCACCTGGAAGTGTATGTATGCATATTTGTATATATTTACAACATATCAACAACTACTATCATCATCTAAGGAAGAGATCACACCAGAACATTCACACTCAACGCATTTCCCTGTGGCCTCAGACTTTGCCAGCAATGAAAGTAGAACAGAGGGCACATGCCCCTTGATATGTAAATCATGTTATATGCCACCAACATCAATTACTCCTCAAACCTGGTAATCCAGAACAGTGACATATCAATGCAGAGGTGGGAGGGAATGTAAAAGTAGAACCAGAAGCATTTCTTCTAAAAGGCAAACTGCTGGCATGAATTCCACAGACTATCTTCTAAAGGAGGCCATTTGGTGCCTCTTCCCAGCCCAGCCAGGAGATGGCGAGATGAGGCATGGAACCCAAGGCCTGGTTTTTCTTAACTGCCTCATCACTTGCCCAGAGGTTGCTCATTGAAGTGAAGAGGACAAACTGGTAAGAGCTCTTCAAGAGCCATGCTATGGGGCCTCTGTCCATAATACACATAAGCTAAAATCTAGACAGTTCTTCCAAGAAAAGATAAAGCTCATCGTTTTCTCGACCCCAGAGGGCTTTAGTAATGGCTGAGAACTAAAGTAGGAGTCCACCTCAGAGCAGTGCCGGCAGTGTACCCACTCAAATGAAATGGGACATTTTTTATTTGGTCTCATGTCATGATGCCTCAAGAGAGGCCAACAGCAGAATGATGAGATCCTTCCCACACCTTTAGTAGCTCCCTGCAGTCTAGGGCCAACCTTGCTAAGGAACCATCTCTGGACGCAGTTAAAAGCTTTGGGGAATACAAAGCAGCCTCATCAGTTCCACAGAAGCGCACATATGGCCAATTCAGAAATAGCAACAAAGAAGAAACAACTTAGGAGGACTGAGATCAATACACAGAATACTCACAAGTTCACTTTGATATTGCACTTCAGCGGCCCGATTTTTTTGTCTTTTTTTCCAAATCTCATAGCTAATTAGTTAATAAAAACAAAGGGGTATACTGGGATGTAAAGTACAGAACACATTCCTGAAAACAGCTTGTTCTTTATATTTCGTGTCATCACTAAAAATACAAAAGCTTTACAGGCACAGTCAGCCTACTCACATAAACTCAAACTGCACCAAATTTTAGCAAATGGAGGAAAAGGTAGATACCCTCAAGTTTAACGGATGGAGCTATGGAAATTAAACCTTGAAAATCTCTTAAACTTCTATTCAACCTAGTCATGCAAAAAGGAAACAAAAAGAAAAGCACAGTTCATTGACGATCCCAAGCACGCTTGTGGCGGCAAGCGGGGGTGGGTGTTGGGTGGGGGCTAACCTGCACCTGGGAGAGGGAAAAGGGAGATGGGTTTTATTTTTGTGTCCTTTGTTTCTCCCCTGTCAAGCCCCCTACTCTCAATTCTCCCCACATTATGTAATACTTTTAAAAATACTATCAATCCATCCAGAAGATAAGACTTGAGAGAGGCACAATTCTTTTGGACACTGTTGACAAATAGCCCTGGAATCGCAAGTTATACAGAGAAACGTAAGTGAGCGCTACAAGCACGAACAGGAACAGGTAAACAACCAGACAGAGGAGCTGACACTGCATAGGAAAAACACAGTCCAGTCAGCACTGAAAGATCGCAGAAACGGCACCAATGGGAGGGTCTGTTGCTCCCCTCCCCGCCTTCCTTGCTTTTTTATTTCCTTTTCTTTCATTCTTTCTGTTTGTTTTTGGCTTAAAATTTCTGCTTTGAAAAATTAACTACCAGTGACTTTAAGAAGCTTGGACTTGTTTTGGCCCTACTGCAATGCCATTACAGTCGAGAATATACTGTAAACAACCTTGGGGGGGTGGCCGCTGAGGCGGGGTCTTGCTGGAGTCCAGATCCTTAAGCGGTCCACTCTGGAAGACAAAAATGCAAGAGATAAAAACAAAATTCAAAACGAATTCCAAAGAGAACCCCTGTGGCTCTGAGGCATGGCTGCAGTGGGACCCAGTGAGATCTGGCCTGTACAAGCCAACGGGCCAAAAAAGCCAGAGAGGGATTCTCACCCTCGGGGGTGTTACTGGGGTACAATACAGGCAGTTTTAGGGCTTGGAATCACTCTGATATGGAGTATCTGAGACTTCCTCAACCACTTTTTCATTTCACTCCCTTTTAGATGTGTTCTTTCTAGGAGTTTTGAGTCTTCTGACACCATCTGTTTTCCTCTCTGGTGCTTACCTGATGTTTGGCTCCCTCTTGTATTTACAGGCTTCCTGAAGGAAAGGGAGGATCAACACCAAACTCCAGAGACTGGGTTGGGAATTGGGTAACTCCAGGGGTAGGAAAGACTGGGCAGGCTTACTTCTCGTCTAGAGTTAACTCCAGGATGGGATCAGTTCTGGGGCTGACTCAGAGGTCAGATCCAGTCTTTGGGCTCGGCTGGAACTCCCATGGGAGGGGCCTGAAGGAGGGGGCAGTAGTTCGTTTCCCAGCACCCGCCTTACCCAGAGGGAAGGAGTAAGACATTAATGTTTGTAAAAGTGCTTAAGGTCAGGCTGTTTTCCCTCTCAAACAGCATAATTATATTTTGCCCAATAACATGGCTCTACTCCCATGCTTCCTCTCCTTTCAGCTGTGACTCTTATTATGCCCTGACAGGATCAAAGACTCGCATAACTTCAGTTTGTCTAACATTTGAATTAAAAGCAGTGAGCTATGGGAGCTTGAATTCAGCAGAGAAGAAATGCTCTAAAAACCTAAGGGCTGCTAAGTGGGCTGATGGTGATGTCAGAGAGGTGAAGCCTTTGGAGGCAAAGCTGGGAAATGGGCTATGTCCTCAGCATTCTTCCACTTCCTCTTTCAGTGTTCTTCTCTTCAAGTGACGTGACTTCCAGCCCTACCCCAACGTGGAAGTTGTTTTTCCTGTTACTCAATCCCCAACCACCCCCACACCCCTTCACCCCGGACCCTTAGATTCTGGCCATCTATCTCCCCTCCTGCCCATTAAGGCCAGTCTATTTTCAGCTCCACTACCAGGGAAGTAGAAAGTGTTACTTTCCTAGTGTCATTGTTTTTTTTTTTTTAATTTTTCTTTCTTTTTTTATTTAATTAGAGAAGTTGTGAGCTTACAAAACAATCATATATAATGTGCAGAATTTCTGTACATCAATACTCCACCAAAAGCTTACATTGTTATGGAATATTTGTTACAGATTATGAAAGAATATGATCAGGCTATTACCACTAACTATGGTCCATAGCATACATTGGGTATATTTTTTCCATATACTACCTATTAACAGTATGTATTAATATTATACATTTGTTATTTCATGAGAGAACACTCTCAATTTATACTGTTAACCACATTCCTTCTTTTACCACATGGTTCACTATGTTATACAGCCCCTTGCCTTGTACATTCTATCCAAAGTGTACACTCAGTGGCAGAAGAAAGGATGAGGACTGAGAAGGGGTCCTGATGCTTAATGTGTGTCGAATTTTCAAATACCTTGACTGTAAGAGTGTGGAAATGGATAGAGTTGATGGTATCACATTATAGTGAATATAATAAACTACCACAATTGGTTTATAAATGGGATTGTGGCTGAAAGGGGTAGTATAGGGATGTAAATGTCAATTGAAAGAAAGCTAGAGAATAATCTAGGAACTGAATAACATAGGCAACACAGAGGTGTTTTTCTATGAACTAGAACAAATGTTCTATGATCTAGAACAAATAAACATCACTACTACAAGGTGGTAAGAGAATAGTGATGCATGGGAAAAATACAATTAAGGTCTCTGTCTCTTATTAGCAGCACTACCTAAAACTAGTCTCTAAGAGAATTTCAGAGAGTAATGGGCAGGGCACTTTTGGAAGGTCCTTTAAAGCCACCACACCAGAGATTGCCCATTCTGTCCCAAACCCCCAACCTCTCACAAATCACACATTCTCCTCTTCCAAGTACTCTCAAGATCCATGAGGGTTGAGAATACCCACATCTAATAAAGCCAGCTACAGAATACTCTGTCCAGTCAAGTCATTAAGACCTGTCTGTTTTTCTCACTTGGTATCTTAGATTCTCCATCTTCTCTTGACCAATCTTGGTCAGATCTATATCATTTCTTGTTTAGACTACTATAATAGTCTCCTAATTCTTCAGTCTTGTCTTTCCCCAATTTGTCTTCTCTGGGACTACC
This sequence comes from Dasypus novemcinctus, assembly GCF_030445035.2. Taxonomy (NCBI): domain Eukaryota; kingdom Metazoa; phylum Chordata; class Mammalia; order Cingulata; family Dasypodidae; genus Dasypus; species Dasypus novemcinctus. The sequence goes on along the minus strand of NC_080698.1, from coordinate 50,455,487 downwards.
TATTATCTTCTTAAACTCCTTCCCTGAGTTACTTAACCGCTTTAAAAAATTTATAGCTAACACTTATTGAATGCTTACTATGTGCAAGGTAACGTGATAGGCACTTCTATGTAGTATCTCCCTTAACTTCACAATAGCTCTTAGGGAAAAAACTATTATTCTCAGCATCCCAATGTTTAGAGAAGGAAACGGAGGCCCAAATAAGTTGGGTAATTAGCCCAAGATTATATAGTGGAAGTTAATGAAACTGGGTTGTGAACCCAGGCAGTCTCTTGCATTCTTTCCCCATTGCCTACAGGATGACATCCATATTATTCAAGCTGGCACAGGAAATATGCTTTAGCATGGTCACAGTTGGCCTTTCTACCTCTGTCTCTTCACTATGTCCTAAATACACCTTCTCCTTCCAGACCTGGCAGTTCATTGTTTATTCTCCAGTCTATGCTACACCACTGTTTGTTGATGCTGAGTACCCTCCAGGAATGCCTTCTTTCCTTTGCTATCAAACCACACCAACATATCTTGGAGGCCTAAATCAAGTTCTATTCCATCCATTACATCTTCCCTTCTGACAGCCCATTTCATGGCATTCTCATCTCTGAAATCCTGTCATAGCACTAAATAGACTCATACACTAAAGGGGCCATTTGCAGTGCTGTCTTGCTATCCTGTAGACTGAATAAGCTCCTGAAAAGACTTAGGGATGGTATTTTCATCTTCTCATGAATTCCCAATAAGTGCAGTGGCCTTTTAATTTTTTCAAGGAAAAATTGGGCTACATGGCCTGATACTAGATACTGGAATTATTTATTTAAAAGGTAAACTAGATAAAATCAGGAATATGCTAGAAATCTAAGCCTACAGTCATTTTACCTATACCATCAAGGACAGGGCCAAACAGATAAGAGGCTCTTAATAAATGCTTGTTAAATAAATGAACAAACACCATCAATAGAAAAGAAAATTCAAAAAGGAGTAGAGTCTTTTAAGAAGAAACTGTTGCTCAACCATAGATGTTAAGCCACATCGTTTTTGGTATCGACTTGGTGAACAGCTCTGAAAATGCTCATGTCAAGGAATGAAATCTGAGGCCTGGTCCATGAACTTATTTATTAGACATACAAGGTGAAGTCAAAACAAGCCTCAAGCAGCAGAAATTGCTTCCATCAAGACTGCCTAACCACCACCACTACCACCGTACACCACCCTCCTCCCCAGCACACACATACACACATAGATACACTGCCAAGCTTTTAAGATGGGAAGCAAAGGGACTGGAAGGAATTTGGGCTTTGGAGTTAGGAAGGCCTTGGGTTAAATCCACATCTGCCTTGTGACCTTCGGCAAGTTATTTCACCCCGTTGACTAGCGTTTCTTCAGTGAGGGTTTCTGTGAGATAAAGCATGACAGGATCTATAAAGCACCTGGCTCCAGTAGGTGCTAAATAAGATATAGCAGATGATGGTGATAGTTCTGATATTGGTGAGGCATTTTCTTTTGAGGCTATGCCGTTTTCTAGGTCTCACTCCCATGATGCAATACCCCATGCAGTGTGCTCCAAATCTAGGGATTTGAAGAACTTCATTTAGTTATGTTGATAAAGCCTCCTCTGGGCTCCCATGCAATCCATCAGTATCATGGCTTCTCACTGCCTGAGAGGGATACTCAGGCGAATAACAGCAAAAGCTGGGTTCTTTAATGAGTACATATAGTCACACGGTTTGTGAAGCTACTGGACTGGCTCTTGCTAGACCCCTCTCCCAGGGGCTCACCCTGTATACCAAAGACGGTTGGCAATGTACAGCCTCAGACATTGGTAAAAACAGCTTAAGATGTTTACCTCTCAGAGAAATGGTGTTCTCAGAGAGGGTTATGAAACCACATAGCAAGAGGGCAGAACCTGGGCCAAAAGCAGGTTTTCACTTATTGGAAGAACTTCCCATAGTAAAAACAGTGGGAAAGGCTGTCCTGGGAAGGGGAACACTCCCTGTTACTGGATATGTTCATGCAGAGGCTAGAGGATGACCTGACAAAGATACTGTTGAGAATATGCCTTCATTAAATGTGAAATAGACTAGGTGAACACTAAGGTTTCTTCCAACACTGAGAATCTATGATTCCAGGACAAACTACTAAAATGCCACAAATTAAGCTCTAATGGTAGAATTCTAGATCATGGGATGAGCTTACAGGGGTGATCATACAGAGGTGATCATGAAGGCTAGCCCTGGTTCTCCCCAAGTACAGGAAAATACAAGTGAGACCCTCAAGGATGAGACCAAATATGTTCCCTTCCAAAAGCATTAGGGAAGAGCTCCCAGAAGCAGTTCTTCAGGCTGGAGCCTGGGAATGTGCCTTGGCCACCCTTGTCTGGCACCTTAGGGAGCTTCTCCTGTCCCCAGCTCCACTGATATTGTGGAACAAAGACTTCCCAGGGGCTATCATAAGCAGGGAGAAGAGTCCCCAAGGACTGTCCCTCTCTAGGCTGAGACACTCTGGCTCCTCCCACAAGCCTTCTGTCTGCTAGAGTCTGAGGGCCTATTCCCTGTGGGGTTTGGCTACCATGGGGTCTGTCTGCAGTCACCAAGAGCTGCCTGGGATGCTGAATTCCACAGGAGTCTGGTCACTCTGGCGTCACTGCCAAAGTCTGGCCTGTAGCCAGCCTGTAGCAGAAACTTGTGGCCAAATTGAGCTGCAGAGTTTCCCTCAGAAATTTGGGCTGACTCAAACAGGTAAGAATGTGAAGTGCAGTGCTTATGTCCAGCTACAAAGACAAAAGAAGTGGGATAAACAGTTTTATAGCAGCTTAAGGAAAAAAAAATCTCTGAGCTCATAAATTACTAAGATGACAACAAACTCAGAGGTGTCAGTTTCCAATGGCTGCCAAAAATTTGATGCAGCTGGAGATGTATTGGGAGGAGTCTGGTGTCTCAACAAGGGGAGGTCCTAGGTCCAGGCTAACCAGTTCTGGGCACCTGTTTTAAGAGGGATGCTGACAGAATAAAATGAGCCCATGGAGTAGACAGGATGATGAGAAGCCTGAAAGTGACATCTTTCCTCACGTGACTTTGGGAAAGTTACTTAATCTCTCAGTCTTAGTTTCCCCAGCAGGCAGATTGTAAGGATTAAGTGAGGTAACTGTGGAAGAACCTAGGACTTAGTAGAAGATCAAAATCAGTTAAATGTAAGTCTGAAAAATGTCAAGAGCTGGGTTGGGTAATAGTGTGCTCCCTGGCATTGAAAGTGTTTAGAGTCTGGATAAGCAATGGTCAGAGATACTGTACAGAGGGCTTCAGTAGTTGCAGGTAGATGGCTTCTCCTGGCTCTGGACTTCCATTTATTATTTCATGCATTGTTCAGTTCTGTAGATTCCTGATACATGAAACAATTCTTTCTTATATCCCAAAGTCCTGAGCTCAGCAAGACCCCAAGGCCTTCTAGCCTTCTGGGTCATTCTGGGGTAAGAGGTGATGGTCAGTCTGCTAGTGCAGAGGTGCCCTGTGTGAACAGGCTTGGAGGGTCTTGGCAAGGAGAAGGTACTGTTGCTCTCCAGCAAAACTAACTGGGCTGAATATCCTACTGTGCTGACCCACTGGACTTCAGGGAGCAAAAAAGCAAGGGAGAAGCCAGGAGAGAGCTGGTTGTCCAGGTGAAGCTTCGAGATTCTTCCCAGGTTGCAGGTCCAGCATTTGTTTGTCAGGAGGAAGGCAGCAAGGGTTTTCCATATACAGGGTCACAAATGCCCAGCTCTTTTCCATTCTGACCTTCTCCTGAGCTCTGGTGGGAGCATCAACAGGGCACAGTGCACGGTATTGTGGAGAGTTCCCTGAACTAGGAACAAGAAGATCCAGTGCTCCTGCTTAACAGACATGTCATTTGAACAAGGTATTTTCATTCTCTTTGCTGATATGTAAAAGAGAGAAATACCAGACCAACCTAGCTCACATAGTGTTGTGAGTCTCAAAATAATGGATGTGCTTTGTAAACTGCAAAGTGCTAGGCAAATATAGGTGATCATCACTAATATTATTTAATAATAAATACCAAATCTAAGGAATTAAGCTTTAATCATAGAATTTCAGGCTTAGTGGAAAAGATATCTTGGGGTGGTTTACTGTCACCTGGCACATTGTAATTCAGTGTGCAGAGAATTAAACTGAAATCAGATTACTCAGGTGGCTCTGGGCTGGTTATATCATGTCCTCTGGATATCATTTGGTCCTAGTAAGGTCCCTGCAAAGGCACAAAAATCAGTTCAGAAAGAGTATTAGCTCTTGAGTTGATTGGAAAGGAAATCGCTGGCCTGGGAAAGAAACCAAGTCCTTGAGTAAGGGTTTGTGGGTTTTTGTTAAAGGCACCTTTAATTTCCCAGCCTGCTGCTGTCAGCAGACAAGCTAGAAGAGAGGAGCTCCTATCTGAGGTTCTGGCAGGATGGAAAGCTAAGGAAGGAAAGACACTGAGTGACTCAGCTTTTGAGAGTTGTTGGCCTGAGTCCAGCTGCCTCCACTAAAAAGGAAGGGCCTGTGCTTGCTCAGCATTATTGAGACAGGAAATTGAGAAAGGGTCCCAGAGTCTAGCCTCAGGAAAAGAGGCCAGGCCAAGCTCTTTGCTGGACATATCACAGAACTATTCTGATTAGCTCATCTGCTCCCCCAGGCCCACTCCCCCAGTCTAGGAGCCCAGGGGGAATGAGGCAGCAGGAAGGAATGTGGTCTGGAGGTTGTAGGTTCAGTCAGAGCAAAGAGACGGCAAATTTTCAAGCACCTTGGGATCTTTCTGGGCTCATGCTTGCAGTTACCAGGACCCATCTTCCTTCCTCTGAGTGGTTATAAACAGTGCCCAAGCTGCTCCTCCTTCCTCCCTGTGGTGTGCTGGCGCTTTGAGGGCAAAGCCCATCTCTTGGACTGGGGCTGTCCTATAACCTAAGGACATAAGAAATGTCCCAAGGGGGCAGACCCAGGGCCTATGGGGGCACTGGGGACCAGGTCACCCAAGGTCAGAATGTCAGCGTCAAGTAATTAAAGATGTTCCTTAGAATTTAGAACAGCACCAAAAGAGTCAGTTTTCCTTACAAGTCTGTTAAGGGATCTAGTCACCAGTGATTTTATTTGAACCTGCCTCAAATCTCCTCACATTCTTAGCTTATACTCACTGGGGAACAAATTCTTTAAAGTCAGTCCTCTGTGGGAAGCAGGAAGGCTTTTCATTTGTCCCGAATTTGCCTCTATGAAGCTCAAGTGAAGCCCTTTTACTCCCATATTTGGGATTTTAGGAACAATTATGTCTCCCCCCTAAATGCATAGCTCTTTAGACTCCAATGAAACTCCTTCTGAGCCTTGGTCTACTCACACTAAAGAGACCTTTCAAGCTTTTGTGGTCAGAAAGACCTGGTTGCAAATGTTTTTGAATATCTCTTTAGACCAGAGAACCAGTAAAAAAGGATTGATAGACCATTCCACCAGAGGCCAGATATTATTTGACCTCATTCCTTCAATTCTGAATTTTTTTGACTGTCTTTCCAAGGTTCTATGGCTAGTACATATCCTTGATCACAGCATTTCAGATCTGGAAAGACATTACAAAAATTACCTGTTTCAACAATGTCCATGTGGCCAGTCAGTCCTTTTACAATAGCCCTCACCAGTGGTTCCTCCCACCCCTGCTTGAACATCAGCATGATGTGACTGGCATATACTACTTCCCAAAGCAGCTATTTCCTCTTGTGGTGTTAGAAAGTTTATTCCTTGTTTTGGGCCCCAAAATTTGTCTTCCAGTAGGTTTGCCTTATGGTCCAGTTCAATCCCATGACTGCTATCAGGGATCTGAAGATATGTCACATCTTCCTTGAGACTACTGCTAATTAACTGCAGTTTCTTTCATATTACTCATAGGATAGTTCAGCGTGGTGGAAGAGGCTTGTCTTTGTCATGGACACAGTATATATATATTAATGCATACAAAGACTGAATCTTAGAATCATTTCCATGGGTCTAACCCACAAGGTAAATAGGGGCATACCTCAGTCCATCAGTGTCTGCAATTCTTGCATTATCAATTCGGTCCTTTGTTTCTGGAAGATTTTATAGGAAAATAAAAAGAGGAGGAGCAGTGTAATAGGAAATGAAAAAAGATTAGCCACATGAAGGAGAGCACCAGGATATCATCTCAACTGACATGACCTTGAATCTTTGTGTACCTAAAAGTTCTCTCCCTGGTTCCTGGGAGTCTCAGGAATAGCACACACCTCTCAAGAGCCTCAGTATGTAAGGTCCAGCTCAGATCTCAGGTGAAAAAACCTGAATTAGTAGATGGGAATGGAGGCGTGGGGGGGTGATGGGAGAGCAGAGTATACAGGCTCTGTAGTTATGTAGCCTGAGACTTCGGCCCTTACTGGCCACCAGGTGTCACTGCCACCTTGAGAACAGTCTCCCTAAGCACTTCAAAGTCCATAGTGTAGGGTGTCAGTTGCCCTGGCCAACATTCAGCGCAGCTCCAAGCTGGTGGTTGAGTCAGGCTGAAGCCAAGCTGGGCTTTGCCAATCACCTCTCCTTTCAGCGGTGTAGCCAATGCCTCTTACATCCCTGTCCCTATTCCTATGAACCACAGCAGCCAGCCTGGACCTACTCCCATGACTTTGTTCTTTATTTGCTATAATTAATCCATTGCAGGCCAAGAGGTCTGGCTGATAACAAGGTAAGGCATGCCTTCTACTCAGCCCCTACCTTTGCCCACCCCCCCACGGCCTCCTTTAGGTTTTCTTCTAGAATCAAAAAAATGAAAGTTCTAATGGTGGAGGTGCTGGTAGTCATAAACCTGCCCTGGTCTTGGTCTCAAATTCTGGATAAGAAGTAGCTCCTATAGCTTCTGACTCAGGCTGGAAGTTCCTTTGGCCTGAGCTGCTAGAGCCAAACAAAGAGGCAGTCCTGGCTGGGACCTGGGTAGTGTCCCTTGGTTTACATCCTTTCCCCTTGTACACTACCAAAGTTGTTCCTAGGATCCCAATGTCAACTCCCACAGGCTGGTAGGGCTGTTAAAGATACTTATTCCAACTGGGAACTCGTTCAATCAATATGTACTGCAATGGCATATCAAGGAGAGTGGGGCAGTGGGAGGAATATTTTATCACTGAAATTTGTGGTCTTGCTAGCAAATGGTGATCATAAAACACAGAGTTTGGGTTAGTTTTATTGTTGTTTAAAGTCTTTAGAGGGAAGTGGATGTGGCTCAAGTTATTAGGCTCCCATCTACCATGTGGGAGGCCCAGGGTTTAATTCCTGGGGCCTCCTGGTAAAGGCGAGCTGGCCTGAGCAGAGAGCTGGCCCATGCAGAGTGCTGGCCTGCACAGTGAGCTGACCCAAGGAGAGTACTGGCCTGCGCAGGAGTGCTGGCCTGTACGGCAAGCTGGCCTGAGCAGAGAGCTGGCAAAGCAAGATGATGCAACAAAAAGAGGCACAGAGAGAGACAAGAAGAGATATAGCAGACCAGGTAGCTAAGGTGGCACAAGAGATTGAGCATCTCTCTCCCCCTCCAGAAGGTCCTGGAATTAGTTCCTGGTGCTACCTAAAGAGAAGACAAGCAGACACAGAAGAAGGCAAAGTGAGTGGACAGGGAGCAGAAAACAGGAAGGGAGATGGTGGTGGAGAAATAAACAAATCTTTTAAAAAATAAAAAAAGTCTTTACAGATGATTGACTGCACCTGGGCAGTCGTGCCCCCCTCACCCCTCCCCCCACTTCTAGGCCCTAGAGATGAATCATTGATCAAGTTGCCTATTCTCAAAGGGCTTACATTCTAGTGGAGGAGACAAAGGAATAAACAAAGGAATAAACTTGGCAGAAAATTTAAGAAGGAGAGGACGTAGCCGGTGACTAGGTGGCACTTAGATCGGATGGCTGAGGAAATATCATAAAGGGGCCAGCCTTGCAAAGATAAGGAGCATTTCAGAGATGACAGAGCTAATGCAAAGATCATTACAGGTGTTGCTAGGGTATGGGGGTAGGGGGCAAGACGGAGAATGGTTTGAGGGTAAAGAGGCAGGTGGGGGCCTACATGAATTGCTGGGGAAAATTGGGGGAGGGGCAGGTTTAAGGGAAAAAACAAGAGTTCTGCTTTAGCTGTGTTATATTTAAGATGCCTTTTAGATAGCCAAGAAAAAATATCAAGCAGAAGTTAGAAATGTAAATTTGGAGTTCAAATGAGAGGCCAGGGCAGAAGATAGACATGGACTGAACAAGATCACCAAGGAAGGTACATAGTGAGATGAAGGTCTGGGGCATTGATATTTAGAGGTTTAGTAGAAGTGGAGGAGCCAGCAAAGGAGGCTGAGGAGAAACCCATGAGGAAGAATGAAAACCAGGCAAGGGTGTGGTCATAGAGGCCTAGAAGAGAAAGGAAGGAGTAGTGAACTGTGTTAAATGCTACTGAAGACATGCAAGATAAGAATAAAAGAAAGTGATCACTGGACTTGGTGACACCAAGTGACTTTGACAAGAGCAACTGATAGGGGTGGAAGGTTGACTGGAGTGGATCAAAGAGAGAATATGATGTGGTATAGGGAAGACAAAGACCATTCAAGAGGAATGACTGAAAAGGAATGCAGAGATGGGGCAGAAGATGGAAGGGGATATGAGGTTGAGGGAGGCTTTTGTTTTTATTTTAGTTTTTAAAATGGGAGATATGTGTATGTTGATGTGACAATCTGCTAGAAAAGAATATGACAGGGGATGCTTGAAATCAAAAAAGGAGGCAGGATCTGGATCAAAAGTGGAGAGTGGGCCTTAGAAGCAGATTCATATGGGTAAAGATGAAGGTAAGCTGGTAGATGTGATAGTGGGCAGATGAGCTCCCTGGGCCTGGAGCCATGAGGATTGAAATGTCTCTTCACGTCTAACCAATGAAAATGTACTATCATCTGAAAGAACTGGGAGATGGGAATATGACTCAATCATGGTATTGGGCCCAAGTTACAGGGTTTTGCCAAGGGTGACTGTTGGATATCTTCTGTATTCTGAGTGGCCTAGGATCAAGTCACAAGGCTCAGAAGGGAGCTAAGAGAGGATGTAAGACAAAAAAGATACCATCCCACAAATGGTGACAATCTCTGAAATGATTTCAATTTAGAATATAAACAATTTTTGGACAGGAACTATATCTCATTCATCACTGTAGCACTAAGAACATAGTATTCATTTACAACTGGTATTAAGCACATATTCTGGGTTAGGTTTGGGCTAATCAGTGGTAACAGAGATGAATAAAGCATGGCCCCTCCCTACAGGTGAGTGCTTGGGAAACATTTGTTATATTTATTCAATCATGTGATCTGAGAATTGATAGGGATCTAGAGGTCATCTCATTCAATTCCACTTTATAGCTGAGGAAACATACATCTAGGGGTGGGAAATGGCTGCCCAAGGTCCATACATTATGGCAGAGTAGGGACTATAACACCTGGGAGTACCTTATCCTAGCACAGTGTATTTTCAACAACATCCTGTTGTAGCTTTGAATGTGAGACTAGACATAGGAAAAGCTTATCCTTGAGCCTGTCTGGCTTTGCTACAAGAAACTTCTGCAAGAGCCCCTATCTTTAGGGAAGCTCGTTTTCACGTTTCCTGCTTATCATCCACACTGGAGATTATAAGCTGCAATATTTAATGTTTATAAAAATATGGGGCTTATATCAAAGAGGAACTAATGTCTTCTGGAGAGTGGGAAAAAAATTCTGAACTTTTTTTTTAAAGATTTATTTATTTATATTACTGAACTGTTACTGAACTTTTTTTTTAAAGATTTATTTATTTATTTAATTCCCCCCTCCCCTGGTTGTCTGCTCTCTGTGTCTATTTGCTGCGTCTTGTTTCTTTTGTCCGCTTCTGTTGTCGTCAGTGGAACGGGAAGTGTGGGCAGCGCCATTCCTGGGCAGGCTGCACTTTCTTTCGCGCTGGGCGGCTCTCCTTATGGGGTGCACTCCTTGCGCGTGGGGCTCCCCTACGCGGGGGACACCCCTGCATGGCAGGGCACTCCTTGCGCGCATCAGCATTGCGCATGGGCCAGCTCCACACGGGTCAAGGAGGACTGGGGTTTGAACCGCGGACCTCCCGTGTGGTAGACGGACGCCCTAACCACTGGGCCAAGTCCGTTTCCCTGTTACTGAACTTTTATGCTTCAGATATTTTCATATAATCTAAATTTTATCGCTAAAGTGGAGCTTAGAGATTTTTAAAAATTCAGTCCCTCATTTAACACACAAAGGTGTTGAGGGACAGAAAGGGGAAGAAACCTACCCAAAGTCACTTGGTGAATCAGTGGCAAAGAAGGGCTAAACCCAGATCTCCTGAACTCTCAGCATAGCTTTCATTCTAGTTCAGAATGACTTTCCTTGCAGAAGGCCAAGAGATAATGCTACACACTTTTACAGAAGTACTTAAGGATCCTTCACAGGATCTCAGAGTAGCTCATTTTTATCCTGTCTGGGCAGTGTCAGGTTCTCTTAACTAGTCATAAATTCTTTTTTTTTTAAAGATTTATTTTTTATTTATTTCTCTCCCCTTCCCCCCCCCACCCGTTTCTGCTCTCTGTGTCCATTTGCTGTGTGTTCTTCTATGTCCACCTCTTGTTGTCAGTGGCACTGGGAATCTGCGTCTCTTTTTGTTGTGTCATCTTGCTGCGTCAGCTCTCCATGTGTGCGGTACCACTCCTGAGCAAGCTGAGCTTTTTTTCGTGCTGGGTGGCTCTCCTTGAGGGGTGCACTCCTTGAGAGTGGGGCACCCTGGACCTCCCATGTGGTAGGAGGATGCTCTATCAGTTGAGCCAAATCCACTTCCCCATAAGTTCTTTTTTTTTTTAAAGATTTATTTTATTTATTTCTTTCCCCTTCCCTGCCTCCCCCGCCCCCAGTTGTCTGTTCTCTGATTCCATTTTGCTGTGTGTTCTTGTGTTTTTTCGGTCTGCTTCTGTTGTTGTCAGCGGCACAGGAATCTGTGTCTCTTTTTGTTGCGTCATCTTGTTGCATCAGCTCTCCGTGTGTGCAGCGCCATTCCTGGGCAGGCTGCACTTTCTTTCGTGCTGGGCGGCTCTCCTTATGGGGTGCACTCTTGTGCGTGGGGCACCCCTATGCAGGGGACACCCCTGTATGACACGGCACTCCTTGCACGCATCAGCACTGCACATGGGCCAGCTCTACACGTGTCAAGGAGGCCCGGGGTTTGAACCGCGGACCTCCCATGTGGTAGATGGACGACAAACCACTGGGCCAAGTGACTGCCTGTCACTCTTTCTCTAAAGCAAAGACAGGCAAAAATCTGCCAATGCCATCATAGAGATAGGGTGGACTAAACAGACCTATGTATCTTGACTCGACCAGATTAAAAAATTCATAAAATCTAACCACAGGCCTGTTATTTTTTTCTTCTTCTTTCCCTCCCCCTTAGCTGTGTCCCCCTCCCTCTGTGTCCATTCACTGTGTGATCTTCTGTATCTATTTCTCTTTTTATCTTCTCTTCTGGCCTTACTCCTCTACAATTCACCAGGATTCGATCCTGGGGACCTCTGATGTGGAGTGAGGTTCCCTGTCAATTGCACCATCTCAGTTCCTGGTCTCTGCTGCACTTCACCTTGACTCTCTCCTTTGTCTCTCTTTTGTTGCGTCATCATCTTGCTGCATGACTCACTTGCACAGGCACTGGCTCACTGCGTGGACATGCAGCTCACCATGCGGCACTCGCACGGGCACTTGCGTGGGCACTCAGCTCCCCACGCAGGCACTTGGCTCCCCACATGGGCACTCAGCTCTCCATACGGGCACTGGCTTGCCATGCAGGGATGCTTTTACTTCTTTTTCACCATGAGGCCCTAGGGATTGAACTTGGGTCCTCCCATATGGTAGGCAGAGGTCCTATCACTTGAGCCACATCCACTTCTCAGGCCTGTTATTTTTTTAACCACGAAAATCTTTTCATCATCTCTAGTTAAGTACAATATTTAAGTAATGGGCTTGTATCTCTGACAAGCAATTAAGCTTTGTTCTCCTACTTACTTGTGGCAGTTTGAAATTATTTTATGAATCCCAAAAAGAGAAAGATTATGTTTGTGAACTAATCCATTCCTGTGGGTGTGAGGTCCTTTCAACTGGACTATGTTAGTGAGGCATGACTCAGGTTGAGTCTCCACCCTTTTGCTGGGTCTGATATAAATGCAGACATAGAGACAGACACAGATACAGGAAAAGAAAGTCGCCATATTTGATCCTGCAATGTGGGAGAAAGGTTTTGTCCACAGCTGAGTTGCAAGGAGAGAAGCTCCTGAGACTCAAAGAGCTGAGGCCCATGGAGAAATGAGCCATGTACCTGATAGCTTACAACTGAAATTGGAGAAAAAAGCAGAGCTTCCCAGACTGAGAGAGGAGGCCTGATAAGAGACAAGCCCTATGCCAGGTTTGCCCATGGCTGCAGAAAGACATCCTCAGCAAAGATCAGTGGCTATTTTGCTTCCCCACGTGACAGCTGATTTTGGTGAGAAAACACTTCATACGGCTTGAATTGGACTTTTCAAGGTCTTGGAACTGTAAGCTTTACCCCAAATAAATCCTTTTCATAAAAGCCAACACATTTCTGGTACTTTGCATCAGAAGCCCTTTGGCAGACTCAAATATTAATGTAATTCTCTAATAATTAACATTCCTGAAGTACTGGGAACAGATTCTTACACTTGGTCAGACACGGTGTGAGCCATCTACAAAACGTGAAATATCCACAAGAGGTAATATATGATAATCTCCTGCCACAGGGGACTACTTTCAACTTGAACACCCAAAGAGAGTCAATACCTATTAGCCTATAAGTTCCCACTTAGGTATTTAGATATCATTTCATATTATAGATGGGAAACTAAAGTGCAAAAAGGGACCTCATCAATTGTCATATAGCTTTATTTTAGTCATTTTTTATGAAAATATTTCTCATATATTATATTTCCAGTCTTCTTAAACAGGATATGAAATACTAAAAAACTGAACTCTTTCTTGATGATACAGGCTCATTTATTATGAACATCACCTATGTTATTATGTGATGATTCGTGATATTCAAATGATAAGAAGAGAAATGTAAGGTAATTTGCTTCTATACCAAATAACCCAGACTGCTTTATACTGTGTTTTTTATTCTTCCCTTCCCCTTCTAGTGTAAGGCTTTTGGCCTTTTATCCTTCCTTACTGAGGGATTTCTAGAATCCAATTACCTTCCCTGAAGGTATATGATTATGGCATAATTCCCTGAAAGGCACTGATCTTTAGAAAAGAATTGATGGTCTCAAAGCCTAAAGTGTAGGGAACTCAAGTCCAGAGCTCATTATTACTTACATAATAACGGTGAACTTTTATTAAGCATTCATTTTGTGCTATGCCATATTTTAGGTGCTTTATCTCATTTAATTCTCCTAACAACCCTATGAGGTGTCTCTCCTGAGACACAGATAAAGACCTTATCCAGGGTCATAAAGCAAGTAAACAGAGGGTCCAGGATTCAAATTGAGAAGTTCATACTTTAAGGCCTACACTCTGAATCACTATTCTAGTGTCACTAACTGTTTGAAGTAGGATTCTGGGAGAATCCTCACGAATAATAAAACATGAGTCCAGAAAAAGGTAGTAGCTTCACCCCAAAGTTACACAGCAGTTTAGGAGCACAGCTAGACTAGGACTCAGTTCTTTAATTCACTGTCCCAAGTACTGACTGCTTCTTTACACAAAATTCAGTGGAGAGAAGAGTTTGGAGGTATTTTTGAAAAGTGAGATACCTCCTAGGCTGGACTAAAGACTCTCAAGTCTGCAGGGTCTGTTTTTCTTTGGCCCATTCTAGAGCCTCATGACCTGATGTTATACAAAAGTTTCCATATGGATTTCCCACTAGACCTGCAGCTGGCACACTGTCCCTGTGGGTGTGATTAACCATGAATCTTGTATTACAGATGACTGAAGAATGCTACTTCCTCTTGTTACTCTCCCAAAATGAGGGATATGATTCTACTCTCTCTCTCAGAGCAGACTTGCAGATTCCTCAGGAAGTCCCTTTGTTCTCTGTCAATTTGGCAGACCTGTCACAGAAAGTGAACAGCTGGTGAGGGGTCTAATCCACACTCTCAGTTTAAAAGTGGGAGCAGCCTGGATCCCAGGAAAAACTGGAGTCCCTGAAGACTCCAAGTTCAAAAGGAAGAGATCCTGTACTTACTTCAGACCTGGACAGGACTGTGGCAAAAACTGCAGATTGCTGAGAAGGCCCCTATAAGGGGTAGTGGAAGACAATCAGGCCTCCAAAAGGGAGGAGAGTAAGGAAAGGAAGAGGGAGAAGACTCTTTTTATATCCTATCCAGGACTGTGGATATCTGATTTCAGTGCCATTCTATAGTCACCAAAGTCTAACGGTTCTTAGCTCTCCTATGTTTCTTCTTAGTTGCTTACCTGTGGCTGCTGGGTCGTTAAGGGTCTCTGAGGAGACAGGGCAGGGGTCCTGGACAGCAAATGGTTCATCTTGTTGATGACTAGTTCAGTGATGAGCTGTCTGTCTTCCACCTGGTGTTCCCCAATCAGCGGCATACTACAGTCCATGACCTGGTGGAAGATGGGGCCCAGGTGAGGAGAGTATCTAGAAACCTAAAAGGCCTGGCACAGTATTTCAGAATGGGTAGAACTTAAATTGGGCAGAGGTTTGAGGTGAAGCTGGTGTTCTTGTCTTTAATTAGAAGCCTGCTCCTTTGCAGGAAGATCTTTGTCCCCAACTCCTGCAAACCTTTGTTTTTGGGCCACTCCCCCCAATCTTCACTCAGGTTAGGGCTCAGGTTAGAGACTGAGGGCTGACTGCTGAAGATAGTGGGGAAAGGTAGAGATCAGGGGTCTGAGCTTTATAGGTAGGGGAAGCAGGAAGAGATAAAGGTCAGACCAACACATTCCCTTAAGTCTCTGGCTAGAAGAAGACAGTTTTCATATCTGTGATTTTTATCTATACAATTTGTTTCCAAACATTCTCTGCTCAAGAAATGACTAGATTCTCACCTTCATTCCTGACCTGGGATGACCTCCTTTTTTGCCACCAATCCTGATTCTTCCTGACCTACAAAGCTCAGATCAACGTTGTCCTCCTTTAGGAAGTTTTAGCCTAAATAGGATCATAGACTCTGTAGTCCAAATCTCTCATTCATGGATGAGAAAACTGAGGTCCATCCAGAGAGTGGAGGTGACTTATAGGCATGACCATCTCTAGCAGGCCATGAAGAGAATTCCAAAGCCCACTTGGGCTCCTGACACCAATATTCTAGAAATAACACGAACCCCTGCCAGGGAGCTTTCTTGTTCCCAGGAAGCTTGAGCAGAAATGTGTGTGAAAGATTCTTAATGACTTTTGGCTCTCCCTTTAATACAGGAAAAGGGAGTCAGCAAAGTTGAGTTAGAGGGCCAGGCTGAGTAGTGTCTCCGAGGCTCAGACAGATGCTAAGGAGAATCTTCTGCATCCAAGAGACCTGAATTCTAGCCCAGTTTGAGACAATGATTCATTCTGTGGCCTTGGGTACACACTCATGACCTCAGGCCTGTTTTCTTACCTGAAAAATGAGAAGGGGTGGGGGGTATATGGGGACCTCATATTTTCTTAATGTAACATTAAAAAAAAAAAAAAAAAGACAAAAAAAAAAAAAAGAAAAAGAAAAATGAGAAGGTTGGACCCAGTGATTCCCAAGGCCAGCTTTCTGAAGACAAGAATGGTAAAAACACTACAGGCTTCCCCAAAGGAATGGGATTAGGCTGGGATTCCAGGACCCCAGATCTGGCATTTCTGACAGCATGGTATGGGTTGGCCTAGCTGCATGGAAACAATGACTCCCCACTGGTGGAGGTGTCTTGCTACACACATCCCCTGATCTACCATCTGGGAACCTTCCCGTGGCTTAGGTAAGTCTAACTCAAGTGCAACCTGGGCAACCCACATAGTTCTTAAGCCAAGTCCTTCAGCCTTGGGGTTTACTATCACTGAGATATTCCTTGGGCTAAACATACCTCAAAAATGTAGTCTTTCCCATCTTTGCCATGTACTGCTTTAACAGCACAGATATCCAGGCCACCAAACATCTCAGAGCAGGTATCCACCCACAGCTTGTATCTGGAGGGGACAGGAAGGTGTCTTGAGGCTGGGGCATTTCAGGTCCTTTTTGCTGCCTCTGCCTCTATCATCCCCTATTCCATCCTCATCCCTCCCCCTCTCCACCCCCATTAAGTACAGTCCCTTATTTGCAGTGCCTTCCCACTCTGCTCTCCATATCCTATCCATATTTCCAGGCCCAGAGCAGAACTTGCCTGCACTGGGAGGCCTTCCTCAGCTGCTCCAGCCCATACTAATTATTCCTTTCTTATAACTCCTATGATATATAGTCTTTATCACCATAACATTTAGCACACAACCTAGTCCTTTCTGATCTTGTTAACTAGCTGCTTGGGCCTTTGCGTTTTCTCTGTCCTGTGAGATCAGAGTTTCCCTTTGGGCAGGGCTTAGCTCTTATACCTCTTTGTCTATGAAAGCCTGTCTCCCTGGGCTGGGAGGTCCTTCTCTCACCTGTCTGACATGGCGATCTGCTCCAGCATCGCAGAGCCAGTGTTTGTCTTCCAGTTCCCTGAGATAGATGTCCTCCTGCAACAAGGTCACATCAGGACAGCAAAGGCAATGAGTCACACCAGCAAGATGAGGGCATAAAACCTCCCAGAATTTTAGCTCATCCCTGCTTTCCCCACCCAATTCTCTTACAGACAGCCTAGGTGGGGACCTGTCTGCCCATCTACTGTCTCTGCCAACTCCCCACCTGCTTTCTATAAGGATCTAGCCCAGACTGCTCTGCTCCATGATCTTTACAACCAGATGAGCTGTTGCTCTCCTTAGAACCCCTACAATACTCTGCCTGAAATCCATAATCTTATATCTACTTTGTACTTCAGTTATTTGAGCTAAGTGTTAT
The DNA here is from genome assembly GCF_030445035.2 of Dasypus novemcinctus. NCBI lineage: Eukaryota > Metazoa > Chordata > Mammalia > Cingulata > Dasypodidae > Dasypus > Dasypus novemcinctus. The sequence goes on along the minus strand of NC_080698.1, from coordinate 50,438,493 downwards.
ATCCACAGGTTTGTAAACAACCTGAGGGCATATATTGTGCCTTGCATTCCCAGTAGCCTACCCACACAGTATCTGGGTACAAACTGGATTACATTGATCCTGGGAACTCCTTCTTATGAATATATTTCCCACAGCCTTCCTTAGTGATCACCCATTCATTCAATCAACAGTTAATTTCTGAGGGTCTACAGTATTAGCACGTGACTCCGGGTACATCATTTAATCTCTTTGAGTTTAAGTTGTCTTGTCTGTCAAATGGAGCTGGTGGCATCAAGCCATCAGATTCTTCTCTGCCATGCCCACCGCGTACCCTCTGTTCATAAGCATGTGCTGGGGTCAATTAGTTTTGGACTAAATAGGAGAAAGTTGACCTCTTTTCTGGCTCTAGATTTGCTCTTGACTGCCTGGGTGACTTTGGGGGAATCATTTTACCAGAGTCTGTCATCTGTAGACACAGAGTTGTCATGAGAACCAACTGATATAGGGTCAAAGAAAATGTAAAGTACCAAAACCGTATCTGTTAAATTATTAGTCTTTACCCAGACACAGTCAAGTGGAAGAGGGCAGAAAAGCCCTGCTCACACGGTTGACACAGTCTGTAATTGTGCCATCCATATCACTCAATACTGTTTGGAGCCTGGATGTGCTAGTCTCCATTTAGCAGATCCCAGGAATATCCTCCTCATAGATCTGATTTCAGACAATGAGATACCTAGATATAGAGTTAGTTTTTCAGAGTTTTACGGTGGTCCAGTGAGCTAACTGATGGGATAATAACAATTTTTCACACGTATACAATACTGACTGCTTTCCAAGGTTCCTTCTCACCATACTGCACCCTAGAGCTTCATTTATACCCTCTGTGTGAGCAGGCTGGCATTCTTGCCCCCACTTTACAAAGGAGATTAAAAGGAGAAAGGTTGGATGACTTGCCCGAGGTTATATGTCTAGTTAAAGTAGATATGAGAAAAACCCAGGTCTTCTGGAACCCTCTGTGTGATACACTTTCTCCTATATCCAATTGCTGAGTTCAAAAACACGTAGCTAAGTGGCTTGCAAAGTCTGAGTGGAAACACTAAAATAGAATCATAATAAAAATAACACTGTATTCACAATGCTGGTGGTTTACAAATGCATCTCTATGACCAGACTGGGCTCCTCAAGGGCAGGGAGAGAGAGTCCCTCACTTCCATGTCTCCAGCACAGAGCTATGATACATAATAGAGTCTTAGAAGAAGCTCTGAGTGAATAATAGTAATGTCCCTTACATGTGGATGGCACTTTAAAGTTTACAAAATCTCTGAGGCTTCACTAAACACCCTTCTCCACCAATAGAAAACAGGACACAGACAGGCTGCCTGGGGCACATGGAAGTAAAAGGGACACCAAGAGGTAACTCAGTGATAGCTCACTTGCCTCCTGGACCCATAAGTCATCTGACTTCCTCAAAGAGAGGAGATATTATTGTCTACTGAAAGCAGGAACAACACCTTTTCTCCACCAAGCATGGATGCTTTGGATTATCTGGGATGAGAGCTTGGGGAGAAAGAAGACTCTCAAACCTTACCTTGGCTATTGCCAAGTCAATTCTTCTGAGAGCAAGGATATAAAAAGTTTGGGAAGAGAAGTGGAGGACAGAAGCCCCCAAATAACTGATGGTCCCTTATAAATTAAAAAAAAAAGTCAATTTTGTCTAAAGCTGCTCTGTTTGCCATCCTCATCAGAGTTTGGGAATTCTTTCTTAAGCTTCATTTTAATTTGCTTTTGGAAACCCTGACCTTAAAAATTTGGTGTCTCCTTTTAAGGATCAAGATACATTTGCTCCATTGTCATCATATTTATTTTGAGGACTTTTTTTTTTTAAGTTTATTATTTATTCCCCCCCTCTTGCGGCTTGCTCACTGTCTGCTCTCTGCATGCTGCTCTTCTGTGTCTGCTTGTCTCCCTTTATTGCATCATCTTGCTGTAACAGCTTGAAGTCAGCTCTCTGCGGGTGTGGGCTGTCAGCTCTCCATGTGGGCCAGCTTGCCTTCATAAAGAGGCCCTGGGAGATGAACCCAGGGCCTCCCATGTAGTAAACAGGAGCCCAATCAATTGACCTACAGCCACTTCCCTATTTAGAGGACTTTTAAAAGATAGTGTGGAAAAAAGGGAAGAAGCAAGAAGCTGAAAGCAACAAAACCCAGAAGAGAAGGGAGATACCAGCAGATGCCACCCTGTGCCTTACTGTGTGGCAGAGAAGTCAAGGATTGCAGGCAGCTGGTCTTTGGGCAGAAAGTATCACCTAGATGATGTCTTGATTTAGATAATTTCTCAGCCTCAAACTCATTCTGCAAAGAGGGCAACAGATATGGTGGGACATGAGTAGCTCTTAACAAATGCATCTGTCCATCTGGGTTCATAGGAAGCCATTGTGAGAAAGTGTTGCAGAAGGACTGATCTCATTCCTGTATTCACTTCTCTGCAATCAAAAGCACTGAACTGGGACTGGTGAGTCATCAACATGGTGACATAAGACATCCCCTGAAAAAGCCTCCCCAGAGATTTAGCAAATAAAACACAAATCCCAGTATGTTTAGAACTCTGGAGGATGGTAGAGATGAATAAGGGCTCCAAAATGCTGAATTGAAGAAACGAAAAAATCCTAGGTAGGAGAAAGCTGTCCCAGACACCAGTCAGTTCCCATTCCCCTCCCATTTACTTGGTCCTATGCAGTATGGGAGTCACACAGAGCAGGCCTGGATCCCTTCCACCATGGACTGAGACTGTAGAGTGACTCACAACAGTGAGGTAGAACTCCACACATATCCAGGTGCTGGAACCTAGTCCACAGAGACCCAGGGTAAAACACAAGTGGCTGAGCATGCTGCATACAAAAGGGCCCCCAGGGGAATGAGAGAAAGGGAGGGAGGTGGGGGGGGGGGAGACAGAGAGAGAGAGAGAGAGAGAGAGAGAGAGAGAGAGAGGTTGACCACATCTGGCTCTCCAGGGTGAGATACTTAAATGAGGAAGGAACCTGAGGCAGAAAAGTCTCATAGGAAAAAAAAAAGGTGGATGTTTAAACTGAATGCTGTGAGAGGAGATTGGGTCTCAGAATTGAAAAGTATAATGAAAGTGGGGCACTGAGTGAGGGGGAGAATATAAACAAATCATAGGATTTGGGGAGAAAAATATGCTCAAAATCAAATAAAACAGATCAAGGTTCTTAGAGAAGGAACAGAGGAAAAGAAGGTCTCTCCTGGAGATGAAACAATTGTATAAAAAGTGCAATCTTAAAAATTCCAATGCATATCCAGGGAAAGAAACAAATGAAGAAGAGCTGAGAAAATCTGAACATTTAAACTCAGGTTAGTCTAAAGATCCAGAATAAGTTAGACCAAGGGTCAAAGAAGAACCTGAACACAATACCAATCAACAATAAAACCCTAGACAAGAAGGAAAAATGGACCTTCAGACTTAACCCATCAAGATAATTAGATACCTAGACATCAACAAAAATTTACAAGTCACACTAAGAAACAGGAAAATATGGGCTCAGTCAAGGGAACAAATTCAAATGTCAGAAGAGACTCAGAAGATGGTACAACTAATCAAAGATGTCAGACAAATCTCCTAAATAATTTAAGGACATGAAGGAAGATATGCATAAAGAGATAAAGGATAGTAAGAAGATGATGTATGAGCATAAAGGAAAATTTGAAAGTGTAAAAGGAAACCTAACAGAAATTACAGGGATGAAAGGCACAATAGTAGAGATTAAAAGTACACTAGAGGCATACAACAGCAACTTTGAACAGGCAGAAGAAAGAATCAATGAACTAGAAGACAGGACAATTGAAATCATGCAGTCAGAAGAACAGATAGAGAAAATAATAAAAAAAAAATTGAACAATGTCTCAGGGATTTGAGTGACAGCATGAAGAGTACAAACATATGTGTCATGGTTGTTCAAGAAGGAGAAGAGATGGGAAAAGGGGCAGAAAAAATATTTGAAAAAATATAAGACTAAGTGTTGATTCTCATTAGAAAGCATGGAAGCAAGGAGGAAGTGGTATGATATATTTAAGGTACTGAAAGAGAAAAACTGCCAATCAAAAATTTTTTATCTGGTAAAACTGTCTTTCAAAAATAAGGGAGAAATGAAGGAAAGAAAGAGGAATTAAATAAATAAATAAATAAATAAATAAATAAATAAATAAGGGAGATTTAAAATAATCACAGATAAATAGAAATGAGACAGGAATCAGTGAAACACAGAAGATCAACTATATGGAAAAGGAGGTTTAAATAAGGAAAAGAGAGATAAAAAACATAATACATACAAAAACCAAAGGACAAAATGGCTGAAGTAAGTACTTCTTTTACAGGATTAACACTGAATGTTAGGGAAGCGGACTTGGCTCAATGAATAAAGCATCCGCCTACTACAAGCGAGGTCCACGTTTCAAACCCAGGACCTCCTTGACCTGTGTGGAGCTGGCCCACGCACAGTGCTGATGTGTGCAAGGAGTGCCGTGTCACACAGGGGTGTCCCCCACATACGAGAGCTCCACTCCTCCCAGCACGAAAGAAAGTGCAGCTTGCCCAAGAATGGCACCTCACACATGGAGAGCTGACAAAGCAAGATGATGCAACAAAAAGAGACACAGATTCCCGTGCCGCTGACAAGAAAAAAAGTGGACACAAAAGAACACACAGCGAATGGACACAGAGCAGACAACTGGGGGTGGGGAAGGGAGAGAAATAAATACAAAATACATAAATCTTAAAAACAAAAAAACACTTAATGTTAATGGATTAACCCCCCCAATCAAAAAATATAGGTTGGCAGAATAGATGAAAAAAGCATGATCCGACTATATATATATATATATATGTTGTTTGCAAGAGACTCACCTTATACAGAAAGATACAAACAGGTTGAAAGTGAAAGGATGGAAAAAGACATTTTATGCAAATAGTAACCCTAAAAGAGATAGGGTAATTATACTAATATTGGACAAAATAGACTTTAAGTCGAAAGCTGTTATAAGAGACAAAGGTGGGAAGTGGCCGAAAAGACAGGGCGTCCGCCTACCACATGGGAGGTCCGTGGTTCAAACCCCGGGTTTCCTTGACCCGTGTGCAGCTGGCCCACACACAATGCTGATGTTGTGCAAGGAGTGCCGTGCCACGCAGGGGTGTCCCCCATGTAGGGGAGCCCCACGTGCAAGGAATGGGCCCCATAAGGAGAGCCACCCAGCGCGAAAGAAAGTGCAGCCTGCCTGAGAATGGGACCACACATGGAGAGCTGACACAACAAAAAGAAAACAAAGATTCCCAGTGCTGCTGATAAGGATAGAAGCAGTCACAGAAGAACACACAGAGAATGGACACAGAGAGCAGACAACTGGGGGGTGAGGGGGGAGAGAAATAGATATTTTTAAAAAATCTTAAAAAATAAAGAGAGACAAAGGTGGACACTATAAATTAATAAAAAGGACAATGCACCAAGAACTAACAATCATAACTCTTTATGCATATAACCAAAACAATTCCAAAATAATGAGGCAAACGTTGCCAAAACTGAAGGGAGACATAAACACTTCTACAACAGCAATTGGAGACTTAAATACAAATCAATAGATTGAGCATCTAGATAGAGGATCAGTAAGGTAACAGAGAACTTAGATAAAATGACAAATGAACAAATGAACTAGACATATACAAAACTTTCCGCTCCAAACAGTATACGCATTCTTCTCAAGCGCACATGGATCATTCTCCAGGGTAGACCATATATTGAATCACAAAACAAGTCTCAATAAATTTAGAAAGACCTAAGTCATTCACAGCATCTTCTCTGACCAAATGGAATGAAATCTGGAAATGTATACCAGGCAGAGAACTGGAAAATCCACAAATAACACTCTCTTAAACAATCAGTGGGACAAAGAAGAAATTGTAAGGGAACTCAGTAAATATCTTGAGGTGATTAGAAATGAGAACAAAACATATCAAAACTTATGGGATGCAGCAAAGCAGTGCTGAGAGGAAAGTTTATAACCTTAAATGCTTACATTATAAAAGAAGAAAGAGCTAAAAGCAAAAACCTAACTGCACATGTGGAGAAACTAGAAAAAGAACAGCAAATAACCCCAAAACAAGCAGAAGGAAAGAAATAACAAAGATTAGAGCAGACATAAATGAAAGAGAATAAATGAAACCAAAAGTTGGTTAGTTGAAAAGATCGATAAAATTGACAAACACTTAGCCAGACTGACAAGAGAAAAAAGAGAGAAAACACAGGTGAATTCTATTAATCATTACGAGAAGAATTAATACCAAATCCTTCTCAAACTCTTCCAAAAAAGTGAAACAGAGGGAACACTACCTAAGTCATTCTATGAGGTCAACATCACCCTAACACCAAAGCTGGTTAAAAACACCACAATAAAAGAAAATTACAGATCAATTCCTTTTATGAATATAGATGTGAAAAATCACAACAAAATACTTGTGAATAAAATCCAACAGCACATCAAAGGAATTATACACCATGATCAAGTGGGTCTAATCCCAGATATACAAGGCTGTTTAAATGTAAGAAAATCAATTAGTGTAATACATCACGTCAACAAAACAAAGGAGAAAAAATATAAGATGATCCCAATTGATGCAGAAAAGGCACCTGACAAAATTTAGTATCCCTTCTTGATAAAAAAACACTTTGAAAAATAGGAAGAGAAGGAAACTTCCTGAACATGATAAAGGGCATATATGAAAAACACAGCAAACATCATTCTCAACAGTGAAGACTAAAAGCTTTCCCTCTAAGATCTGGAACAAGACAAGAATGCCCACTGTCACCACTGTTATTCAACATTGTGTTAGAAGTTTTTGCTAGAGTCATTAGGCAAGAAAAAAGAAATAAAAAGGCATCCAAATGGGAAAGAAAAAAAAAATTTCCCAAATTGCATGACATGATCCCACATTATAGAAAGTCTCAAAAAAATCTACAACAAAGCTACTACAGCCAATAAATAAATTCAGCAAAATGGCAGGGTACAAGATTAACACACTAAAATCAGTAATGAGCAAGCTGAGGAGGAAATCAAGAAAAAAAAAATCCATTTACAATAGTACCTAAAAGAATCAAATATCTAGTAATAAATTTAATCAAGGTTGTAAAGGATTTGTACACAGAAAAATTATAAAACATTGCTAAAAGAAACTAAAAATGACCTATATAAATGGAAGAACATTCCATGTTCATGGTTTGGAAGACTAAATAAGACGTCAATTCTACCCAGAATTATTTACAGATTCATTACAATCCCAATAAAAATCCAAGAGCCTTATTTGCAAAAATGGAAAAGCCAATCACCAACATTATTTGGAAGGGTAAAGGGCCCTAAATCCAAAAACATCTGGAAAAAGAGCAAATTTGGAGGACTCACACTTCCTGACTTTAAAGCATATTACAAAGCTAAAGTAGTCAAAACAGCATGGTACTGGAAAAGGATACATATATTGACTAATGGAATCAATTTGAGAGTTCAAAAATTGACCTCACATCTATGGCCAATGGATTACTGAGAAGGCTAACAAGTTCACCCAATGGGGAAAGAATAGCCTCTTCAACATAAGGTGCTGGGAGAACTGAATAACCATCAGCAAAAGAATGAAAGAGAACCCCTTTCTCATACCATATACAAAAATTAACTCAAAATGGATGAAAGGCCTAAATACAAGAGCCAGGCCTATAAAACTCCTAGAAGAAAATGTGGGGAAACATCTTCAGGATCTTGTGTTAGACAATGGTTTCTTAGACTTTGCACCTAAAGCACAAGCAATGAAAGAAAAAAATAGATAAATGGAACATCCTCAAAATTAAAAACTTTTGCACATCAAAGGACTTTGTTACAAAAGTGAAAAGACAACCTACCCAATGGGAGACAATATTTGGAAACCACATATCTTATAAGGGTTAATATCCAGAATATATAAAGAAATCATACAACTCTACAATAGATAGACAAACAACCCAATTAAAAAATGGGCAAAGACTTGAAGAGACATTTCTCTAAAGAGGATATAAAAATGGTTAAAAAGTACATGCAAAAATGCTCAATGTCATTAGCTATTACAGAAATGCAACTCAATCACAATGATATTTCACACGCACTAGCACTATTAAATAAACAGAAAATTACAAGGAAAGGATGTGGACAAATGGGAATACTCATTCAGTGCTGGTAGGAATGTAAAATGGTGCAACCACTGTGGAAGACAATTGGCAATTCCTCAGGAAGCTAAATATAAAATTACTATATACTCATCAATCCTGCGACTAAGTATATACCCAGAAGAATGGAAAGCAGAGACACCAACAGTCATTTGCACACCAATGTTCATAGTGGTATTATTCACAAATGCCAAAAGATGAAAGCAACCCAAGTGTCCATCAACTGAAGAATGGATAAACAAAATGTGGTACATATGTACGATGGACTATTATTCAGCTGTAAAAAGGAATGAAGTCTTGATGCATGCAACAACACTGGATGAACCCTGAGGACATTATGCTGAGTGAAATAAGCCAGACACAAAAGGACAAATATTGTATGATCTCACTGATATGAGCTAATTATAAGCAAACTCATAGAGTTAGAATCTAGAATATAGGTTACCAGAGGATAGATTGGAGGTACAAAATGGGGAGCTGATGCTTAATTTGCACATAATTTCTATTTATATTGATTGTAAAGGTTTGGAAATGGATAGTAGTGATAGAAGCACATTATTGTGAGTGTGATTAATAGTGATGAACTATGTGAATGTGGTTGAAAGGGCAAGTTTTAGGTCATGTATGTTGCTAGAATGAAAGTTAGGAGATTAAAAAAATGGGACCATATAACACAACGAACTCTGCTGTGGATGATGGACTGGGAGCATAAGAATGTTCTTTCATGAATTTTAACAAATATATGACACTAATACAAGATGTTAATATTAGGGTGGTATATAGGTATAGGGTGGTATATCCATAGTGTAAACTATGGATTATAGTTAATAGAACTATTTTAATATTCTTTCATCAATCGTAACAAAGGTACCACATTAATGCAAAGTGTCAGCAATGTATGGTAACACTGTATATTTTACATGACTTTTCTGTAATACTACTTCTGTAATTTTAAAAAATTATGCTAAGTGAAAGAAACCAGACACGAAGTACTATATATTGTATGATTCCATTTATATAAAATGTAAATATAAATAAATCCATAGAGACAGAACTAAATTAGTGGTTATGTAGGGATTGGGAAAGATAGAGAGACTGAGAGGTGACTGCTAAGGGGTATGGGGTTTTCTTTTTGGAGTAATGACACCGATCTAAAATTGATTGTGGTGATGAATGCACAACTCTGTGAATACACTAAAAGCCACTGATTATGCACTTTGGATGGATTGTATGGTATGTGAATATATCTCAATAAAACTGCTTGAAACAGTGCAGAGCAACAGGAACTCTCATTCTTTGCTAGTGGGAATGTAAAAAAGTCATTTTAGAAGACAGTGTGGCAGTTTCTGACAAAGCTACACATAGGGCTTATATGACACAGCAATTGTACTCCTAGGTGGTTTACCCAAATGAGTTAAAAACTTATGTCCACACAAAAACCTTGGCAAAATGTTTATAGCAGCTTTATTCATAATTGCCCTAAGTTGGAAGCAATCAAGATGCCCTTCAAACCAATCCAATGTCCACAGAGAAAATGTGGAATGGGTGTGGGAACGGTAGCCATGGGGGCTGCTGGGTGTGGGGAACAGGAGGAAGAGATGAGATGTGGAGGCATTTTCGGGACGTGGAGTTGTCCTGGATAGTGCTTCACGGACAATTACGGGACACTGTAGATCCCCCCAGGGCCCACTGGATGGAACGTGAGAGAGTCTGGGCTAGGATGTGGACCATTGACTATGGGGTGCAGTGATGCTCAGAGATGAACTTACCAGGTGCAATGGATGTATCACGATGATGGGAGAGAGTGTTGCTGTGGGGGGAGTGGGGGGCGGGGGCGGTGGGGTTGAATGGGACCTCATATATTTTTTTTAATGTAATTAAAAAAATAATAATAAATAAATATTTAAAAAGAAAAGATGCCCTTCAATAGGTGAATAGATTAAAAAAATGTGTTACCTCCATACCATTATATGTTACAAAACAAAGAAAAAAAAAGAGATCCTCTTTTATACCATTAGCATGAATTTAAATAATCAATACTTTTAAAAAATATATCACATGTGACAAACACTTGTGGATAAAAAAAAGGAAATGAGCTGTCAAGCTTTGAAAAGACAGGTATGGAACTTAAATGTCTATTACTAAGTGAAAGAAACCAGTCTGAAAAGAGTACATACTGTATGATTCCAACCACATGACATTCTGGAAAAGACAAAACTATAGAGACAAAAAAAAGATCAGTAGTTGCCAGGGTTCCAGGGGAAGGGGAGGGACGAATAGGTGGAGCACAGAGCATTTTTAGGATGGTGAAACTATTTTGTATGATACTGTGATGGTGGGTACATTATGCATTTGCCAAAACCCATAGAACTCTACATAGACACCACGAGTGAACCCTAACGTAAACTACAGACTTCAGTTTAAACAATAATATATCAATATTGGTTCATCAATTGAAACAACTGTACCATATTAATACCAGATGTTATTAATAGGAAAAACTATTGGGGAGAGGAGAGAGGAGGCATATGGGAACTCTCTGTACTTTCTGTATCATTTTTCTGTAAACTTAAAGCTGCTCTAAAAATAGTCTATCTAAAAAATTAAAATATGAGAAATGTTTTCCTAAATACCTGAAAAGATCTATTTTTCTGCTTCTGTTAGTTTTTACAATAGCTTCTTTTTTTAAAAAAAAAGATTTTATTTATTTATTTATTCTCCACCCCGTCATTGTTTGTGCTTGCTGTCTGCTCTCTGTGTCTTTTCATTGTATGCTCCCTGTGTCTGCTCGTCTTCTTTTTAGGAGGCACTGACAACCAAACCCTGGACCTTCCGTGTGGGAGGGAGGCGCCCGATTGCTCGAGCCACCTCTGTTCCCTGCTTGTTTTGTTTCCTCATTGTGTTTCTTCATTGCATCATCTTGTTGTGTTAGATCGCTGCACTAGCCCATCACATCAGCTTGCTGTCTTGCTCATCTTCTTTAGGAGGCACCGGGAACTGAAACTGGGACCTCCCATGTAGTAGGAGGGAGCCTAACTGCTTGAGCCATATCTGCTTCCCTATAATAGCCTATAAAATTATCATTTTTACATTGTGCTTATATAATCTTAACATAACTCTAAATCCCTTTCTAAAGCAGGAAGATATAAATATAAAATTAGAAACTTAAAAATTAGGAATCTAGTCAATAAAAACTTCTATGCCTTGGTTCTGTACAGGGGTCCTTCTCTGAATACTTACTGGGTGCCTACTCTGTGTCTGCTGTTACACACAATAGTGGGCATGTATAAGTGGTTCCAGTGTTCTCACTCATAGGAGCTTGGAGTCCAGAGGAGAGGACAGCACTAACACCACACGTGTGTAAAGGGCTAAAGGCGTGTGAAGGGGATTCTGGGAAAAGAGTGCAGGGAAAGGACTCCTAACTAACTCCAGGGTTAACTCCAGGAGTATAAATACTGAAATGAGAGGTGAGGGGGAAAAAGCAGAAAGAAAAGCAGAAATGGGTGGGTAAGGGAAAGTAAGACTGTTCAATCTTGAAGTCGACTAAAGTCCTGACTGTCAAAGAGCAAATTCATATATCAATAATGTTCTTTCTTTGTAAAGAAAATACAACCTTAAAAAGAAATAGTGTGCATGTGGGGGAATTACTTCCAAAACTGTATAAAGTTTTTACATTTTCATGTATATTAACGAAGATCAGGTGGTCTTAAAATATTTTCTTTTTCTGCATTCTAATGGAAGAAACTTTTAGCTTTTCATTCTGGCAAATGGACAGAGGCATATGGAAAAGTCACCTCCTTTCATAACCACTAGGCTTTTAACGATCTGAAGCATTTTCAGGGCTGTATATTTACATCATATTTCTATGCTTTGGCCTATGGATCCCTTCTCAGATATATGAAATGTATAAGATTTAAAGTACATAGGATCATAAACTTAAACCCAACTTAAAATAATGTTCGAAATTGAGTTATCAAAATATTAAATGATTATGTGATTAGTAATCTATGTGTTTCTTTATAAATAACAGGATGTAGTGTCAGGTCTAATAAATACCACGATTTTGAAGCAGTGATGAGAGTAATTGGTATTTGGAGATATCTATAACTACAGTATGATACAAAAATATCTACGATTAACATTGGTGACAAAGTCACATGAATTGCTATTATAGTTTGTTGTCTATGTTCATAACTGAAGGGAATACTACATTTCACTTAGAGGTTAATGAAAATAAATCATAATTTTTTTTCACATCTAAGTTCTCACAGATCCCTTCCCCAACTTAAAAGGAACTGAGGATAAGAATCTTTGACTTAAATGAAACCCTCTCTTTGTTATCTGCCCTGTAGGCCAGAGGTAAAACTGAGTTTAGGATGCTACCTGGAGGCTCAGAGTCTCCATTCTGGCTTAGGAGAAAATGGAGAGGATCTTCCAGGACCCCTCCCCACTCACATATAAGCCTTGTAGTTGTTGCCTATCTTCTGGACCCGGATGTCATACTTGGCATCAATGAAGGGCTCTGCTGTGGCATAGGTCTGGGTGAGGGCCACCACACTAGCAATGTCCTGGAAGTCATAGTGATTTTCCACTTTGACCTAATGTTAGAGAAAGGAGGGGGAAAAGGGAAATATTTAGAGCCCTGAACCTCTATGTCCCTCAAGATGTTTCCAACCCAAATGCAAATCTGGGTGCCACATTTCCCTAGGAGATTTCTTTCTTGGGACACAGAGACTGCAAAACTGCAGCAAGGGACCCAATGGACCAAACAGGTAGCCTCCCTTCTACGTGCAGAAAGAGGCTTGGTCTGACAATACCCATGCCTTCAGAGGGACCAAATACTCTTCTCCTTGGAAATAATTAATCAGTAACAGAAGCAGACAAGCAGCTCTCAAATGGACTCTCTGAAAAACACCCTTGTTGACCCTAACCCTAGAATCCAGTAGGCCCCTCTGCCTTACCTTGCCCATGCCTGAGTGAGCGTGGCCAATCTTCACCACCACAGGGAACGTGGGCAGTGTCAGCTGGAAGCAGAGGAGAAAGGAATGAATTGGTCAGAGTGTATAGTATCTCACAAATATTTTTCCTGGGAATACCCTTGGAAGGGTTCGTAAAGAATAGCCCAATGTACTTGCTTTACAAATGGAAAAAGTCTCTTAGAGTACAGTGATTTACCTAAGATTTACCTAAGATCACACAGCATATGAGAAGTAAAGCAGGAATCCTAGATGCTACTCTCTACAACTTAAAACTTGTTGCTTCAACCTTCTCTGCATTAGACAAAATCCAAACAGGACTGGCCCTCAGCCAAAGAGAATTAAAAGTTGCATCTTTGATTGAGTAAATTTTACTGTATATAAATTATAACCCAATAAACCTCACTTTATGTCTCTCCCATTTCTTAGTGCTTTCCTCCTCTCTTCAAGTGTCCAGCATTCCTGTACTCAACCTGGCCCTTCTCTTCTTTCACACATTCTTCACTGAGCAGTTACACTCCAAACCCATACCAAACACAGCTTTTTATGCTAAGACCTACTACCCAGCTTTGGGATTAGAAGAGGGTTGATATAAGAATTCAAAAGAGATCTTTAAGAGAATAACCTCCACCTTGAGGTACCAAGTTTTAACAAAGAAACCTAGAGCCATCTTAACCGAGAACCACCCTTCAAAGGCAGGATTTCGAGCTGTTACAAAATGGGGATGGAAGAAGTAGCATGGTGGAGTGGAAGGGCCACTCGACTGGATGTCAGAAGACTCACATTCTAGTCTTCTCTGCTACTAAATTCACTTTCTATCAGTAAGCCTTGGTCTTCACATCTGCCAAATGAGGACCCTGGACTGGATGCTTTATGAAGACTCTTCCATCAATACACATGACTGTCTCAGTCTGGAGTTGTATAAAGAACCAACCTGGACACCAAATCTTATCTTTCTCAGTCAGACTCACCTCTCTTTCAACTTCCTTCTTTTCAAACACTACTACCACCATGAAAACAAAAATACGCCCTTTGAAGGAAATGTTGACCCTGATGAAAAGTTAGATTCCCATGGGAACCTAAATATGACCTTAGAGACTTGGAAGTACCTAAGGATTTTAGCATTCCTGGCTGAGGCTAGTTAAGGCTGGTGGAAAGAGCTTCAAGGGACCTTAGAAATCATATAGTTCAATCCTATTTTATGGTGAAGAAATTGATGCTCAGAGAGGCAAATGTTATGAAGCTACCTAGTGATACAGAGAATCAGAACCCAGCTTCATACCTTCCTCACAGCTTCCAGTGTGGAAACATTCTACAGGAAGAACCCCATGAGTCCCTTTTTATTTGGTGCCTGTCAAAGAAAGTGGTCAAGGCTCCAGTCACAAGGACCCCAAATACCTTTCTTTTTTGTTTTCGAAGCTGCCCCACCTTCTACAAACAGGGCAGTCTCAAGTGAGCAGCATGTTAAGAAGGCAATTAGTGTAGTCACAGGTACAGAGAGGGCTTTGAAGACCCAGGTTTGCCCTAAGTGATGGAATACCCTGTGTTTTAAGCCCCTGCCACGAGCACTGTCCCCAGTCATCGGCAGAGTCAAGGCTCTGGGTATGGGAAAGGGTTTCTAAAGCACTGGCTTTCTCTGACATCCCTCCCCACCCCCCTGCTGACAGAGCCAAGACACACACACACCCCAACTTTCTCTGTCCTCTTCCATTACTATTTGCTGTTGCTTTGGAACCTCATAAATAGGGCATTGAAAACACTTCCTGCAGCTGAAAGAAGCCCTGAGTAGCTTGCCTCTTTTCCAGTGTGCTGCTCAGCAAGAGGTCCGTCCTTCTCTGTCACTGTCTCTTTTGCCTGTTGTAATTCTGTTTGCCTCTCTCTGACTCCACTTGTCTCACTGTTTCTGTCTCTGTCTTTCCTCACTCTTATTCCTTTTGCCTGAATCACAATCCCTCTGTTTTTTGCTCCCATGCATTTGTCTTTGTCACTCTTTCTGTCTTTCTGCCTGTGACACTGTCCCCTCTCCCAGTGCCTGGCTTTCTGGAAGTAGACGACTGAATTGCTCAGACAGGGAAATAGAGGCCAGGGTCCTCTTTCCTGGCTTCCCGCTTCATCTTACTGAGCCTGCCGGTTAGGAGGACCTCAGGTCCTGCAGCCACGAGTGGCCTAGTGCCAGGGGAGGGCGGAGTCCATCCGGGCAGGATTGGCCCTAGGGCCATTCCATAAAGCCTGGGGCGAGGGGCGAAACGTTCAGAAAGAGTCCTGGAGGGCCTGTTTGAATCGACAGTCCCGCAAGGCTCATTTGCCGTGTCATGCACCGAGGTCCCCGGACCGCGCCTGGCTGGGCGCTGTTGCTGCGGTTGCTGGTTTTGCTGCGGCCCCCGGGGATGGGTGAGGCGTGCAGCTGCGCCCCCGCGCATCCCCAGCAGCACATCTGCCACTCAGTGCTTGGTGAGTCAGGAGGCCCGCGAGGTCCACAGCGTGGGTGGGGGGATAGAGTGGGGGTTGGAATGGGGCTAAGCTGTGGTCAGAGGAAAAGGAAGGAGCTCAAATTCTACACAGGTTGCCTCCTGCTGGGGCTAATGGGTTGGGGAGGGCCGGGAGCCATAGCAACCTTGCAATCAGAGCCTGGCCTGTTTGTAAGAAAATAAAGATCCTGTGAGGGGCCTCCATAGCAACTCCCCTCCCCCACCACAGTGCAATAACTGTGCACTTAAAGTGTCACTGAGAAAACTCACCAGAGCTATCCAGAGATTTGGAGTTGGTGTGGAGTGAGGGTGGAGAGAGGGGTAGTGTACAACACCCTGTCTCTGTGCCCAGACCTGAAACCTGTTGCCACAGTGATCCCACCCCAACACACTTTTTGCCCTTTCTTTTCCTTCTGCCTGGAATGCCTCCCCTCTGCCCCAGCACTGACCTTTAAATTCCTGGGAAATTCCTATTCATCCTTCAAGGCTTAACTCAGATGTACACTCCTCTTTAAAGCTTCTTTCCATTTATTTACCTCCTTGGTGCTCCCACAGCTTCTCTAATATCTCTGTGCTCTTACTATACTATGCTGTCATTCTTTACACGTGTATTCTCCACTAGAACAAGAGTATAGGATGGGGACCCTGTTTTAATCACATCCGTGGCCTACCAAGGCCAGGTACAGAGGAGAGACTTCATAAATAGTTTTGACTAATACCCAAATGGCAAGAAATGAACTGCCTCAGTGCAGGGTCAGAACATTTGTTAATTCAATAAACATTTAGCAGTATCAAATCTGGGTAGGCTCTGGTTGAGGCCGTGGACTACATCAATAGATGAACTGCACACTTACTGTCCTCAAGGGGCTTACGCTCTTTCTTCTACCCTGATTCCAACCTCCACCCTGCTGCAACACAGGGCTATGGAGAACTAGAGCTCTCAAAACAAATGGTCTCAAAAAGGCAGAAAAAATATAGAGGTTGCAGGATTCCCAGTAGGAGGAGCGACTTCAGAGGAAGAGTTACCAGGTCTCACTTTCACACACATCCCTCCTTCCCATAACCCAAAGCTGCCTAAACCAACAATTCCCCTATAAAAATCCTCTGGGAGTTCCAGAATCATGCAGATCCCAAATGGTCTGCTCCCACAGGTTGCTGCAGATTCCTTTTTCTCTTCCTGTGCAGTGATCCGGGCCAAAATCTCCAGTGAGAAGGTAGTTCCTGCCAGTGTAGACCCTGATGACACCCAAAAAATGATCCGGTATGAAATCAAACAGATAAAGGTACATAGGGGCAGGTCAAGGCATTTACCCTGATTGGGCTGTTGGAGGAGTGGGGCCTGTGTTCTGGGAGGGGTGGGGCTGGTAGGTTTCAGGCTGCCTGCCTTGGTAATCCTTGGTATAGAAGCTGAAGTGGAAGTGGATGAGATGTGGGAGCAGGGGCCACAAAACCTGAGTGACAATGTTGGATGGGGCCTCTATGTCCATCTTGTCCCACAGCTGTCTGTGCATTGGGGCCCTCTCAATAGAATAACTTAAGGTTTAGATTTTTAAGACAGAAACGACCCTGCTGGGCCATCTGTGTGCACCAATTCCTAAACTAGCCTTTTGCTTAATTTTTTAGACTGAGAAATTTTTGTGTGTAAAAGATATAAGGTACATGTACTGACCTAATATTGCTTTTTATGTAATTACCTTTCAGATGTTTAAAGGTTTTGAGAAAGTCAAGGATGTTCAGTATATCTATACACCTTTCGATTCCTCTCTCTGTGGTGTGAAACTAGAAGCCAACAGCCAGAAGCAGTATCTCTTGACTGGTAAGTTAAAGACCAGCCACTAGGCTTAGTAGATTCTGTCCTGATGAAGGCAGTCAGGGAGAAGCCACCGGCCTTCCTCAGGCAGTAGGCTGAACCAGGTAGCATTACTTAGGAAAAAAACAGAGCAGTGTTAGTGAGAGGCAGGTTTCTGGCTGTGGGGTATCTTTTGAGTTGGGAGGAGCCTTGATAATCGCCCGTTCAATAGAAAAATCCTCACACCCTGACAGTGGCCACTGCTTCAACATTTGAAGGACAGACCCCTCTCCCAGCCTAGTATGGCTGATTCCATTTTTATACAGTTTCGATTGATATGAATTATTTGGTATCTTGAGTTAAAATCTGTACCTCTGAATCTGCCCTTTGTGGGCTCAGTTCTGCCCTCTGCCCTATGATGGCCCTTCAGAGACCTGCTCTGGTCTGCTTTTCTCCAAGATGAACTCTTCCTGTGAGCCATGGTTCCCAGACCCATTCCTACCCTGGCCACTTTCTCAAATGGGCTATAGCACAGGATCCAGAAATGTACACAAGAGGCCTTAGCCTCACAGAGTAAATGAGGACTTTAGGTGTGCAGATACCCCTGCATTACAGTTACCACAGCCTATGATGGTATTAGCTTTGGATAGCCACATTAGGTCATACTCTCGGCTCATAGCATGTGTGTTTAACTCACCCCCAGGACCAACTCTGGGAGTACAGCAAAGCATAGTTCTCAATTAGGAGTCTTTAGTCTACCATGGTTCTATCTCCATGAAACCTGGGCCTGGGCAGGTCTCTTCCATACTGCATTGGTTGAAATAGAACAGTTAAAGAATCACACAACCACACACAAGAACATGACTCCATATGTGAATGAATGTAACACTAAATTATTTGGAATTCAGGGAAAGAAGTTTTTGTGTGGTTGTGAATGATTAGGGAAGATTTCATTGTGTAAGTAAGTTTTAAACTGGCCCTAATGGTTGAAAAAGACTTAGAAAGAGAGAGGAAAAGAAAAAGCATAGCAGGTGGAAGATCAGAAGACAAATTCCACTATCTATCCATCCAACCATTTGGCAATGAATGAGTATCTATTGAATGCCAGGCCTTGGACTAGAGAGTGGAGATTCAGTAACAAATTGCAGTCTCCAAAGAATTCACAGTCCAGACATGGCTTTTGGGAAGTGATAGGCATTGGACGCTGGAAAGGTAGAGGCTCCCCAGTCTGAGGATGTGAAATGGGGCTGACCTAGAGAGTCTCTGGATGGGAGACACAGAGGCAGGGCAAGCCACTGAGCCCTCAGTTCCTAGGACTGGCAGACCAGGCCTTTCTAATTTCTGTTACCTGACCTCCTTCCTACAAATCTACCTGCTGTGTGTCTAGCCCTCTCAAGGCACTGAGGTGTATCAGGGGAAGCAGGAGGCATGGTCTCTGTCCTCAAGGAGGTCAAGATCTAAGGGAAGGTGGGTAGAGGTGTAATGACAAAACACAAGTCTACTGAAAAGTCACCAGTGGTGCCCATACCCTTTAGGAGAAGGTATGAACTCCTTCACCTAATGTTGAAAGTCCTTTGTGAGCTGAACACTGCTGACCTCTCCAGCTTCATTTGCTTCCACTTTTCAGTGACAGTTCCAACTCCTCTCGTCCCCTAGAGCTGAACTAAATTATTTGCAGTGTTCTGCTGGGGTCTGCCTCTCTGCCTTTGCATAGGATAGTCCCAATGTCCAGAAGTCCTTTCCTCCAACTTGTCTGGCAGGTGAACTACTCATCTCTTCAAGGCCCAACTCATTTTTTCTTTGACACCTTCCTGGCCCACCACCCCCTCCATAGACAGATAATTGAGTTTTCCTTGTTCTTTTGGAAAAAATAACACAGTAGTGTAATTTTTCCTGACTTATCCTGTCAAATTTATTTCTGTATTGCTGGTACCAGGTCAGTGGGTAAACGATTGAGTTACTAAGGTTCTAAGAAAGGTATGGTCTAGAGTGGTCAGGGATGGCTTTGAGGATGAGGTGGTCCTTGAAAGATGGGAAGGACCTTGATAAGTAAAGAAAGGGGGAATTCCTATGGGGAAGGGGAAAGATGCCACGATAGGAATCCATGGGGCAGAAGACTGATCTGTATAGATACTGGGAAGGGTTGAAAGGAGAAGGGATCAATTACATATTAAACATCTTCTTGGGGTCTAGAACTATGCTAGGAACTTTACAGATATTCTCTCATTTAATCCTTACAGCAACTTTATTATTTTCAACTTCCAGAGGAGAGGTTAAATGACTTTCTGAAGGTAACACAGCTAGTAAATGATAGAAAAGAAGGGGATCCCACCCAGGGTCTGACCTCAGACCCCATGCTCTTCTCTCTACCATGCTAAAGGAAAAGGCCTTTAACTTGATATGAATACTAGATACCACAATTCTCTCCTATACAAGCATACTCTGTCACTTTTTTTGATATTAAGATTATAGAGGTTTGTCTGGTCCCTTCACTGAGCCCAATGATACCACTGCCACCAAAAAGCCATTGGAGAGTCTGCAGTTCTGGGCTCTTTCAGGACCTGGGCCCCTGGAGCTCCAGGATCAGACTGAGCCTCATACTCATCTTCCTTTCATCTCCCTCTGAAGGTCAGGTTCTTAATGATGGAAAAGTCTTCGTCCATCTGTGCAACTACATCGAGCCCTGGGAGAACCTGTCCTTGTTGCAGAAGGAAAGTCTGAATCATCACTACCACCTGAACTGTGGCTGCCAAGTAAGGGACTATTCATTTTCAAGGCCCATTGGTGGAGGTGGAGGGTGTCTCAAGCCTTGCAGTCTCACATCATGCTTTCTTTCATGTGTGAATCCATTTATTCACTCACTGTACATCTACTTGATCAGGCACTGTAGGAATTTGGGGGTAACAACTGATCTCAAAGTCCTCGATATCAAGGTACTTATATTTTGGCTGGGAAGGTGGCCATCAAGTAAGGCAGACTATCTCATAATAGTAATGCAAAGGCCATTTAAAGAGTGCCTACTCTTTGTCAGGCCCTATAATGGTCACTTTATTTAAAAAATAGTTAATTTAGTCTTTATAACAAATTTTTGCAGAAATAAGATTTCCATTTTAAACTGAAGAAATTAAAGCTCTGGAAAGTGAAGTGATTTGTTCAAGGTCAGTGGTAGAGTAAGGACCGTTAGGTATGTCTGACTCCAGAGAGGTCATGAGGGAGGTAATATTGCATGTGAGGAGCACTATAGAAGGGGAAATGGGGACTAGGAAAAGCTTCATAATGCAGGGGACATTTAATATGGGCTATAAAGAAGTCTGAAAGGCAGTAATGGAAAAAGAAGTACCTTACAAGTGGAGGGATCCTTCTCATTTTGGTGTTATGTGGCCATGACTCTAGATCACTACCTGCTACACAGTGTCCTGTACCATCTCGGCCCCCAATGAGTGCCTCTGGACAGACTGGCTATTGGAGCGGAAGCTCTACGGGTACCAGGCCCAGCATTATGTCTGCATGAAGCATGTTGATGGAACCTGCAGCTGGTACCGGGGCCACTTGCCCCTCAGGAAGGAGTTTGTTGACATCATCCTGCCCTAAAAGAGACCAGTAACCAACACATCCCTTCAAGAATCCTGAAGACCAACCTAGTTCTCATTCCCCTCAAGAACTTTGGCCATCACCACCTGCCTTACTGCTGCCAGCCAATGGGAAGTATCAAGTGGACAGCTGGCCATGGTTAGGGCAGGGATGGGGCATGTCACAGCTTATGTCTAAGATGCTAGCCCAGAACCTGTCAAGGGCTAAGGAAGATAGCAGGCCCTTTCTGTCCTGCCATCAGCCCTTCTCCCTTGCCTCTCAAATCCCATTAGTCTAGCATATGCCTGTTACTGAGAGTTTTCCCTTGATTCTGGCACAGTTCATTTGTCAAAGCCAGGACTATTCCCTTTTCTCCCCAAGAAAATGTATTTTTCTTTGTCTTAACTGATCTAATTGGGGAGAAATGGTGACTATTATACATATGAGGAGGTGTAGCCTTGTGATGTACAAAATCAGAGGGTTGTGTTGACTGGATCATAAATAGAGTGACTTGGGAGAATGGAGGAACATATTATGGCTGTGTATCCTCTATCTCTCCTGCCTCAACTCATCCTTATCCTCTGATTTATTATCATCTGTTTGGGGGAATGATTTGGGGGACAAAGAGTCACTCAGTATGAGAGGTAGAAAGGCCTAACCTCCCTTTTCATCCTGGAAGCTATCTATACCATTCCTGGTAGAGAGTCCAACTGAATTAGCATACCTCTCTGGACAAGAATAGACTTAGGAATTGTCTTTCCAGGTTAACTATCCCCAGTAACCTCAACTGATGTTCATAAGGTTTCCATCTGCCACTTTGAGAAAGTTCTTCTCTACTAGATTTCTCTATGAGTCTTTGCTCCCAAATCAGAGTTTTTTTAAACAAAAAGGGCTTAACCTTTTAGAAATGAAATCTCTCCATCAGTTTTTGACACTTCAGAGAGATCGTATGAGGTCCTCTATTGAGGGCAAATTTTGGATGGGAGACAGGTAGAAATAACAAAAGGGGCCTTAGGGGAAAAGGATGGTAGAAGGGGAATACACTTTAAATTGTTGCAATTTTTTTCAGTGGCCAGCCCTGTCTAAATGGTACAGTAGGAGAAAGCTGGCTTTGATCCCGAGGGAGCTCCTTCATCCTTTATCTCAGCACCTTTACCACTGTGACCTGGACTCCCTGAGATCTCTAAGCAGAAGCTTCTCAGGGTTCCTTGGTCTCTGCAAGACTTCCTGGCTTGCTCTGAAAGGGGAAGCCCTGATATTGTCCTCACGACAGGGGTTTAAAATTTCAGAGCCTCTCCCTGGGGAAACTCTGGCAAAGATGAAGGAGATACTTATTTTAAAGGCCAAGGTTCTATCTGTGGTTTGTTATGAACAGGGCCATGCACAATATTCCATAAGAAGGCTCTCAATTCACAGAAATGGTGCAATTGGAGATTCCTTTTGGAGAAGGGTGTGGTAGGGGGAAAAATATGACATTTGTTCCAGAGTATAATACTTAGAACACTATGACAGAGAGTCTCTATTGGTGGATTAGGCAGGATTGCTAACTAACCACACAAGCATGGAGCAGAGGATGTGGGCACAGGTAGGAAGAAGGGAGTTTGAGTTCCAGGTTGCCCTGGAGGGAAAACATTAGCAATAGCTCTTTACCAACCAACCATTCCATGTTTCTGCTCCTTCTGACATCCTAGGATGGCCTCAAAGAAGGCATAGTGTTAATCCCAGCCTTCTCACAACCTTGAGGAAGCCAAGGGAATGGAAAAGTCTGGTAAATAATAACAGGAACAACACCTTACATCTAAGGAATGCTTCACAGTTTTCCAGAAGGCTATTGTTTAAAGAATCTCACTTAAATTTTGTAAGTGCCATATTAGATACCTTTGTTGGGGAGAATATGCCAATTTTGACTCTCTTATTGGGAAACTAACATACAGTGAGGGAATGTAACTTGTCCAGAGAAACATGGCAGAGCTAGTACTGTGGCATGAAGCAGTGGGATCTTCTGTTTGATAAATTGCTTGTTTCTGCTTTTCCTTATTTTGTCTCCAGATTTGGAAGACAAGGGATTGTTAGCTAAAATCCAGCCACCCTAGCCCCACAAAGCGGCCCACAAACTAACCCCAACAAAGTCTTCAGGGATGAGATGATGAGGTCCTCATCAGAGACCTGTGATCACCATGTAGTTAAGCTCATAGTGGAAATGGCACAGAGATTATAAAGGATCCACTCAACACCTACCATCTCTTTGTGGTTTGGGTAGTATGTCTGTTCAATGAGTGGGAACTTTTCTCCTCCCAGGGTCTTGTAGATGGCCACCAGCTGGGCAAACTGCAAAGGAAAAGCACATGTTTCAGCTTGTCTAAGACAACTTATGGAATAGGCAGACAAAATATCAATTCATCAAACAAATACTTCTTGAGCATTTTTTCTGCTGTGCACTTTGAGGATATAAAAAAGGTATATAATCTCTATCCTCAAGTAACATATGGTTTAATTGGGGAAGGGAGAGAAAATGAACTAATATTCATTGAGTACCTACTCAATTTTAATGGTGTATTATCAAACCATCATATCAAACTGATAAACTAGGTACTTTATTTTTTTTTTAATATTTATTTATTTATTTATTTCTCCCCCCCACCCCATGTCTGCTCTCTGTGTCCATTTGCTGTGCGTTCTTCTGTGACTGCTTCTATCCTTATCAGCAGCACTGGGAATTTGTGTTTCTTTTTGTTGTTGTCATCTTGTTGAGTCAGCTCTCTGTGTGTGCGGTGCCATTCTTGGGCAGGCTGTCCTTTCTTTCCCGCTGGGCGGCTCTCCTTACAGGGCGCACTCCTTGTGCGTGGGGCTCCCCTACGCGGGGGACACCCCTGCATGGCACGACACTCCTTGCGCATATCAGCACTGCGTGTGGGCCAGCTCCACACAGGTCAAGGAGGCCCGGCGTTTGAACCGCGGACCTCCCATGCGGTAAGCGGACGCCCTATCCATTGGGCCATGTCTGCTTCCCCATACTTTATTATCTTCATTTTATATATGAGACTCAGAGAAGGTAGGTAACTTGCCTAAAGTCACAGAGCTGCAAAAAGGTGAAGTTTGGATTGAAATTTGGGTCTCTTTAAACATCTATGAAAGTTGGCAAAAGATGAAGCTGAATAGGATAGGACATGGGTCCAAGCCATGGAAGCTCAAATGCCAAGGAAGAAATTTTAGGCAGAATAGAGTCATTAGAGTTTGAGCAGGGAAGGTCATGAATGGAGGAGCTGTTCTTGAAGAAGATTTAGATAGTCATGGGATGGAGGATAGACAAACACAGTATTTCTGGGACTTAGTACTTATCAAAGACCAGACCCTTCACCAATGAAAGACTGGAACAGTTCGATAATGAAGAAGTGAAGTGTGCATTCTTACAGTATCAGGGTTAAAAGTCTATGGCAAACATCTAGTGTACACCTCTCCCCATCTCCTGTCATTCACATTTTATAAGGGAAGAAACTGAGGTCCAGGGAGTTTATTTACTCAAGATCAGCAGTAGTTGATCCAGATTCATAGCCAAACCCTTTCATTCACAAACCTTAACTCTCCCTATTCCTTCAAATAGCTGCCTTTTAGGCTTTGTAGAGACCATGCTCTTCCCATAGGAAACACCTAGGACTTTCTGACTCAATTCATTCATACCCACACATCCATATATCCACCCCTGGAACCCTGGCAGCAGCGTGGCTCTTCCCTCTGGTGCTACTGGATTGATTCACTTTAAGTCACCTAAATCTGGAACTGCTAGAAGGAAAAGTTGCCAGATCAAACTGCCTTCTATTCATTAGAGAAAGGAAGGCTAGAACATTTTTCAAAAGCTCATGTCCTATTCTCTATAAGCCATGTTGGCATATGAGCTGGTGGTGGATAGGCAGTTAGAGCAGTGAAAACTCAGAACCCAGCTTGTTAGAAAACTGGAGGCTTCTGGTTCTTGTTCTGCTTCTAAGTTGTTAGGTGTGCTTGGGCAAAATGATTCTCCCTCTCCAGATCCTGTTTTCTTCATACATAAAATGAGGGGGTTGAATTTGATTGGCTCTTTCTACCTTTTTACTACAAAGAACAATTTTTATTATATTTCCTCTAAACTCCATTATCAAACTGCAGTTCAAGTGATCTGTTGTGACTTCTTTTTAAGTAAATATATAATTTTGTTTATTATTTTTGTAATGCTGGAAAATATTGGAATTCCTGGGTCACTCCCATTAGCAGCACAGTTGGTACTCTACATCTTCTAGATCTCTAAGGTCTCCTCCAGGACTGAAAATATAATTCATGGACCTTCAAGCCCCAAAGATTTTACCATTGAAAGAGACTTTAGAGCATCTTAGACCAGCACTCTCACTTTACAGTGAGGAGACTGAGACCAGAAAAACATGGGAAGAGGTAAGTTCCCAGATCACACATCGAGGTGGGGCTAGGTTGGGCTAGCTCCCAGGTCTCTTTTTTCCTTGTCCAGTATACATGATCCATTATACCCTGCTGTCCTTGACATACTTCAGTTCTTTAACTTACTTTGACTGTCAAGACCAATCCCTTGGGAAGCGGACTTGGTCCAATGGATAGGGTGTCCGCCTACCACATGGGAGGTCTGTGGTTCAAACCCTGGGCCTCCTTGACCCGTGTGGAGCTGGCCCATGCGCAGTGCTGGTGCGCGCAAGGAATGCTGTGCCACGTAGGTGTGTCCCCTACGTAGGGGAGCCCCACGCACAAGGAGTGTGCCCTGTAAGGAGAGCCGCCCAGCGCGAATAATGCAACAAAAAGAAACACAGGTTCCCGGTACCGCTGATAAGGATAGAAGCGGTCACAGAAGAACACACAGCGAATGGACACAGAGAGCAGACGACTGGGGGGCGGGCACAGGGAAGGGGAGAGAAATAAATAAAAAATAAATCTGGGGAAGCAGACTTGGCTCAGTGGTTAGGGTGTCTGTCTACCACATGGGAGGTCAGCGGTTTAAACCCCAGGCCTCCTTGACCCGTGTGGAGCTGGCCCATGTGCAGTGCTGATGAGCGCAAGGAGTGCCCTGCCATGCAGGGGCGTCCTCCGCGTAGGGGAGCCCCACACACAAGGAGTGCGCCCCGTAAGGAGAGCTGCCCAGAGCGAAAGAAAGTGCAGCCTGCCTAAGAATGGCACCGCCCACACAGAGAGCTGACACAAGATGATGCAACAAAAAAAGAGACACAGATTCCCATGCCGCTGACAACAACAGGAGTGGACAAAGAAGACGACGCAGCAAAGAGACACAGAGAACAGTCAACCGGGGTAGGGGGAAAGGGGAGAGAAATAAATAAATAAATAAATAATAAAAAAAATAAATCTAAAAAAAAAAAAGGACCAACACCTCAAACCTTCCCTCCCTTCTCCAATTCTCCCCACCACCTCATCTGACCCTTAAGCCCTACTTGCCCATTTTGTCCTGGCTGGATTCCTGCTCTGCCTCTGGATACCTGCCTAACCTCTCAAGGTTCTCCAGCATCCACAGAGTGCTGGTGCCAGATCTGACTAACGACCTTGGTCCTGCTGCAGCCCACACTCTGGCATGGCGCCAAGGCATGTGGGGTCCTATCTTCCTGTTGTGTGGGAGAATTACACAGACATGACATGGGTGCCAGAAAGGCCCACGGCTGACTCCCAGAGCCATGAGAGAGCCAAGACCAAAATGGCAGCTAGCTCCCAGGTGCCAGCTGGGTCCATGGAAGCTCACCCCACACATCTCCACTTGATCCTCAGCAGTACCTATCTACTTAAGGCTTGGCTTCTAACCCCTGTCACCCTTGAAATTTAATATCTAAGTTACAGGTACACAGTCATCAATTAAACAAGTAGAGTATCTGATAAGAGGCATCTCCTCTATGCATAGACAAAAGAATGAACTTGGGGGCTGGGAGTGGTGCTGGCAATGAATAGGAACACATGTTCATTATAACTACCTATCCAATGAGTCAGAAGATTCATTTCTTAGAAGAAATAGGATTTCAGAATGAGTTTGAATAATGTGTTATCCTTACCCCTCCTGGGAATAAATGCTCTAATTTAACTCTGGTGCCTCTATCTCCAAAAGACTGAGGAAGAATGACAGTAATAGTGGAATTTCAGATAAATTTACAGCAATAAGGGGTGGTGGCACTCTTGCTTTCTCTGGAATGCTTCTTTCTTTGATAGTCTATTTCTGCCTCTGAAATTCCTAGTATGCCTGCCCTGATTAATTTCAGAGATAGCCAGATGTACTCAGAGATAAAGTGATGCAAGGTAGGGCCTTTTCCAACCCAACCAAGGCCTCTTCTCATATCATGAACAGCCACAGTAAGGAAATTTAGAAAACATGTGAAAACCATCATCTCAGAGGGACCCGCCCCTCACAGTCAACACTTTCGTACTTTCTCATGAACAGGCAGGGAACAATATGTAAAATGTCATTAGTGTGGTAACTGCTTAATGACACTTAAGGGAGAATTGGGCATCCAGAGAGCCCTCGATTCTTACATAGTGCCAAAAGCAATGTGCTGGGATTTCAAATGAGTGAGAGTGTGAATCCTCATCAGATCTTAAGAGTCACAGGGTCCTAGGCACAGGCTTTCCCTGGTCCAAACCTCCCTGGGCTCAGGCACAGTTCACAAACAGAAACTAGAGAACTAGTTTAAGAAATCCCAAATACTAGGGGACTGTAACAACCAGGCTGGTGAACTGGTCAATATGGTAGGCTCTGAAGATCTAACAAGGGTGGCAGGAACAATTATTCCCATTTATAGACCAGAAAATGGAGGCCCAGAACAGTATAATCATAGGGCTAAGTAGTGAAATTATCCAGAAAAAGCTAATAGTAGCTGTGTATCTATCAGGGAGTCAAATTCTAATAGGTATTGGGAGGAGGGGAAGTAGGGCATATGTGGAGTACAGAAGGCCATGTTACTAAGGTGAAATGGAAGATCCTTAGAAAAGAATGTGGTAAAGGCCTCACATATGCTCTTCTCTGATTAGCAACACACTCAAACCATGTAACCCTTTCAGCCTTATTTCTGGAGAACTTTAAGTTTCCAGATGCTTCAAGGAAAGGCTGTACAAGTGGAGCTCTAGAACCCAACCATTTCTTCTTAACCAAAGTAGCTTGCAGATCTTCTGACTTCTTATCCATTGGTCTTTCTCTTATACTTTACGGTTTTCCTGCTTCTAAGGGGAAAGCTGTTAGTTCAAATGTGGAAAAAAAAAAAAAAGAATAAGAGCAGAGTTGATGAATCCATTTGTTTAAAAATAATCCCTCAGCTCCTGGAACTTCACAACTAGCCACTGAGTGTGATAGCTGACATATGATTTTTACAAAACAAGATGATGAGGATGTGATTAGGGGCAGGTGTTTCCTTCAGAGAGTGCCAGCTTGGAGCAGCAGAGTTATAGAAGCTGGATCTCTATAGTTGACAGAGGGGAGGCCAGAGTATCCCAGTAGCCATCAGAGGCCACTGCCCCCCAACCCTCTCTTCTCTCTACCTAAAAGTTTCCACTCCCTCAGAGATGTCCAGATTGGACAAGGAACAGAAATCCAGACCATCTTCTTTACATGGTAACCCTATTCCAGATGAAAGGCAATATGATCTAGAGAAATCCTAGCTCTGTAAATTTAACAAGTTACTCAGCCCTTTCTGGGTCCCATCTTTCTGTAAAAAGTGATAAAGATAAAAATCATATCTCGTGATATCACATATCATATCACATGATAATCATATATTATTGTGAGGATTAAAGAAATTAATGAGGGAAAATCTCAGAAGCTGGCATCACATATTAAGTGGTTTAATACTTGTTATTTTCCTTTACTTTTCTTATCTTACCATGAAGGAGTGGGATCTGATGATCATTATGGTCACTTCCAGCTCATATAGGTGTTTGGTGCAAATACGTATGTAGATAATCTCATTTTAAGATTGTTAAAGCACATGGTAGGCCTCTTTGTCACTAATACTCCTCTGAGCTGGACCATTCCCTTGGTCCCCACTAGCCTCAGGCCCTTCCAATAGTTGACCGTTCTAAGAGGCAAGAAACAAGCAATTTTATTGTTGCAGCTCATGGACAAAAGCAGAAGCCACAGACCTGTAAGGGCTTCTTCACAGAATCTTTGTGTGACTTTGTTGTGAAGCCAAAGGTCTGCTCTGTGGTAAAAGCTTCCCAGCTGTGACACATGATCATGTGCTGTTGTGCTGTCATACCCTAACCATATTTCAGCTGGCACTCCTCTCAGATCCACTCAGCTGGTACTCCTGCATCTTGATTAATACTGAGCTGGCAATCCTCCTAGGGGACTGGGAGATCATGGTCTTTTACCTGGAGGAAATGAGGGGCTCACTCACCACCCAAGGCTTGTCACAGAAGTTGTAAATGGATTCCAGTGAATTAATGCTGGAGAGGCCTGCATATTGCATGCCAATGATCAGGTGACGGAAGTCCTCATTCTCTGCCATGCCGAATGCATGCTGGCGGATGAGCACAAAGTCTGGTCGGAAGGACCTGGTAATAACGTGGAGGCAGATTTGCTGTTAACCACAGGTCATATATCATACTTCAAACTAAACATCATCTTGTCTCCCATTTCCAAAATCTAAAACAGAGAAGAGGTCTTAGAGACTACCTAGTCCAAGCCCGTTATCTTACTGTTATTCCTTCATGGACTGGGGAATGAGGTATTATGGCGACACTGCACTTTCCAAAGTAGATGTGAAAAATAGATTTCTGAAATTCCTTTATTTCTCTGGGTTAAACATTGCTTTTTTCTAAGGTACAAATACACCCAAGAGGGGAGAAATACTTCTCACATCTTAAGTGAAAAAGAATTTTCCCTATCCTCATGGGGTAGTGTGAGAGCCTGAATCTCACCGCAGCTCCAGAGTTGATGCTCAAAGTAGGTCCTAGCAGACTTTGAAGACAACATAATTGGCTGACTTCACTGCACTGCCACAGAGATTCCTGATCTCAGAGTCCTGTTCTCACTCCTTAAAGCAGATCCTTAAAATAGGCAATGCCTTAATCGGCCCCCAGGAGAGCAAGGAGCCAAGCTGACTGAGAACAGATGCCAGACTTCCCAATGTTATTCTTACAAAGCGGACACTAGGGAGGGGTGCAAATATTTTTCGCACAACTGAGGTTGAGCAATGGTTACAGGAAGCACTGTGTACAGAATGTTCCCACACGTGGGAAATCTCCCTGCATTTCACCTCTAGCCAGCAAGCTCCCTGGAGCTGGTCCAAAGGACCAGAGCTCCTGTCTTTGTGCCCTGACTTCAGAGGAATCTCACCTTCCCAGAGGTCAGTTCTGTGGTAGCTCTAGAGCTCAGCAACTTCACACTCTGTGCAATGACCTAGGTGGTTCTCTGCCTAGGCACCCATCCAACTCCACCTATAGACCCAGCCTTATCCCAGGCTCAAAGATCAGTCTTTTAAAGTGGGTGTTGAAGGAGCCCTTCTCAGTCACTTGGGGCTTAGCCTCAAGTCAGCAGGATATATACAGAAGCTGCTCTGACCTCACTGTGCCCCAGTTCTGAGAAACTGGTGATAGCTGTATTCTTGAGATCAAACTCTAAGACCTTATATCCCAGTTACAGAAATTGAGCTCTAGAGTTGTGGCTTGCTCCTGAGTTCCTACACTGATTCCTGGAAGGACCTGCCTTATTCTTGCCAGATCCCTCCAGGACCCTGCAACTGGACTTTGCTGATACCACCTGTTTGTGTGTAAGCATTACCATGACTTTCTGCCTGTAAATGGAGGAGCCCATCCTCTCCCTCTTGTAGGATCTCCCTGAGCTTACTCCCCACCTAGATGGATATCTTTCATTTGGTCTTCCTTCTTAGTCTCTAGGATGGATGGGCTCATGTTTCCTGTTGTTAGGTCCCAGACACCCCCAGTCTTCCTTTCCTGCCACTGGCACAATTCATAGGATTAGTGGGCAATGGAGGCCTCAGGTAGAGAAAGGGGTGAAGTAGAGAAGATTCTTCCTGAAGCAAGACTCTGATGTCTAAAAACCTAAAGCCATGGTGAGGTTCTGGGAAGAATCACACTGGAATCACATTTGGAATTCTCATCACTTCCCTTACAGAACAGTCATATTACATTTGATGACATCTTATTATCAATAACTGATAATTTTCTTCCATCCACAATGTCCCTTCCAACTCCAGTCTTTCTTATCAAACTGATGAGTCCTCAGGAAGGAGGGATATAGAAAGAACACCGGCCAGGGACTCAAGAGAACTTACCCAGAACACAGGGCTTTGTTACAAACTCACTACGTAATCTGAGCAAATCAATGTAAAATGGGAGGTTTAACTAGATCAGAGGTTTTCAAACCTTTTATTAAAGCAATGGGATCCTGTTTTCCAAGGGAAATTTATTTAGAAATAAAAGCACAGACTTGCATGGGTTGAAGGGTGCCAGGCTCCTAAAACCCCTCTGGTAGGAATCCAATTACTCTAATTGAGTCTGTGAAGCTCAAGGTTGGCTTTTTCTGCTGTTGGACTAAGAGTTCCCTGAGGGCAAGATCTGGTTTTCTCTGCCTACCTCTGCCACTTCCACTCAGCATATACCATTCATAGCATTGCTTTCCCACTCCACCTGACTTTGAAACCACCTCGTCGAGCCAGAGGTGGCAACTCTGGAAACAGTGACAGTGGCCCTGCAGACAAAAAGGACTTTACCGAACAACCTTCGTCCCATTCCGGAGCACCTGCATATCCACAGCATAAGTCCCATCTGCATGGGCCACCAAGTTAAGCTCTGAAAATTCTGCCTGAAAAAAAATGGTAGGGGAATGAGTGCATGGTCCTGACACTGCCAGTCCTCCACAGAACAGCAGTAGCAACATCCCCATCACTAAACATTTATTTACAGTTTTCAAAGCATGTTCATGTATTGATCTCTTCTAATTTTTATAGCAACCCTATGAGGTAGGTGGGAAAGAGATAATAATCTCCATTTACCAAGAGAGAAGACCGAGCCTCAGAACAAGTAAGTGACATTTCTGGACAAAAGAATCTTATTGTTGGCAGAAAAAGGAGCAAAACGCGAGTCTTCTGACTCCTGGCCAGCATCCTTTGTGCTGTCTCTCTACAGAGCATGAATGCTCACCAAGGCAAACACCTTCTTTATCAGTTGCAACATAAAAGCACTAAATTTTAGTTTAGGTAACTGAGTTTCAGTTCTTCCCTGCCTCCAACTATCTGCATAAGAAGTGAAGCAAGTTACTTGTCCTCTCTGGGTTTCCGCTTCCCCCACCTAAAAAATGGGAGTAATTTTTATCTGCCTTGATTATCTGACAAGTTGTTTTAAGAACTGAATGTAATAACAGATAGGAAGGTACTCTGTAAATCATAACACAGTGTAATGAATAACAAGCAACTCATTATTACATAGAAAACACATGCATTGTTTAAACTTGACTCCATCACCCTCAAATGGATTTATTCATCTGTTTATCATGAAGCAATGGCTAAAGGAAAGTAAAAACCAGGCCATTTCACTGCATCAGAGCTACACTACATTAGAACAAGATATTCTTTTCGAGGCTTCCTCTGCAGTGTAGCTTCAGGGCCCAGGTTAGGTACCACTGGAGGCAGCACACCTGAATGGCAGGCGTGCTCCCCAGGAAAACACTTTGCCACACCAATATGGAGGGTGGCTAATGTCCTAGGAAGACATTTCTCTAAGGTTTTCCTCAGTCTGGGAATCCTGGACTGCAAGAGGGCCCCAAGAGTCACACTTCTTGCCCCTCTATAGACACCAGAATCATGAAAAGGAACTGGGGAAATTACAAGGAGGAGCCTACAGTACCATTCCTCACAGAAAGAAAAGATCTGGAAAAAGGTAGGGGAGAGGAAATGGATACCCCAGAACCCAGTAATGGACACTACTCTACTCGGCAGAACTGGATGGTTCACTCTGGGATGTCAAGAGGAACAATGATGATGCAGATGCAACTCTGGGCTTCAGGTTGATTACCTGTTCTACTTTGATATCATAATCTCCAAGGACTTTTTTGCCCCGAAAGCACTTGGCCCTAGAGAAAGGAAAAACAAACACACAAACATGTAAATTAGTTTTCTGCAAGTGTTTGAGTTCAGAGATTAACTATCACAAAGAAGTGGACTGCAGCAGACAGAATCCCAAAACGGGAGTCAAGAGACTTGGGTTCTGACCCCAACTCTATTATTTGATTTGCATTAGACCTCAAGCAAGCTGCTTCCTCTCTTTTAGCCTCAATTTCCCCATCTATAAAATATTCCAAAAGAGTCTTTCACTCTCAGGTGTTATGATTTTATGATAATATCCATGGTCTTTTGGCTACCAAAAAACAAAAATTCTAGAAGTAGGAATTTCCCCAATGTTTTTCTTGGTAAAGATTACGTTACTCTTACAAATCTCTACAGTTTTCCTTATTTCCTGATTCTACCATTCATTCTGATTTTCCAGTTGGTTTCCAAACTTGGTATTTTAGTTTTTAAGGACATTGTTATCATTTTACTTCTTCATATCCATATATCTGAAAAGGACTTGAGGTAATTTGTAATTTAAAAAGTAAATATAACCAACGAAACAGGAATTAAAGACAAGCAGTGAATAAGAGGGAAATCTTTATACCTGGGAAGAAAAGGTAGGTAGGTAAGAAAGCTACTGTAATAGAACACAAAACTTATCCTGTATTTCTGAGCAGTCAAGAATATAAGCTGAGTTAGTACAGTACGTCTTACTTTTCCAGTTTGTCATGGATCCAGAGGAATCTTGCTTTGTAAGTGGGCTCTGTTCAAGTTTATATTTATACTCATTCCTATATTAATTAATTTTCTTATCTGCTCATTTAGGTTGGTTCTTCATTGGTAAAAAAGGCCTTTCCATACCATACCTATTAGGTGGGTCAGGCTTGGCTTTCTTTTCCAGTGCTTAAAATTTCAAATTGGTACATTTTGCTGGAGGTTTTCTGGGGTCCCTCCCAAAAATATTCATTGGGCAGCATGTTCTGGAATTGTGTGCTAGTTGCTTTCAAGAACATCTTATTTAATTCTCTTAACAATTTATGAGATAGGAGGAAGGGTCTTCACTTTAAAGATGAGGAAAGCAAGCGTCAGAAGAATAGAATGCCATATTCAAGGTCATATAGCAAGTCAGTGACAGAGCCTATATTCACATCAAAGTCTGTAGGATTCTGAGTCCACTGCCCTTTGTACTGCACAGCACTGTCTCCCTCCACTGATCATTCTTTCCATCCTCATTCCCACTGCTACTAAAACAGATTTGCCATGTGTGCTGGATGTATTTCTTTTCTTCCATTTTTTCTCTTCTCCCCAAAGGGGACATAATGATACTATACACAGTAGTCCCAACAAAATACTTCCTACCCTGGTTCCTGTCAGCTACCTAAGACGAGGCCAGACTGTTTCCTTTCCTCTCTGGGTTCTGGAACAGCCAGTTCTAGGAAATTGTCATTTGTCCTATCCCGGTCCCTGGCCACCCTTGAATTGCTCCTTAGAGGCACTCAGCCATCCTGGAGTTGGATCACTGAAGTCCATCTCCCCACCTCTGCCCTAATTCCTTACTAAGTTTCAACATCTTACTTCTGGGACTCTGATCAACATTCATAGCTCAGACAGGCCTGTCTGGCAGGGAGACTGTAGCATATCCCATCTCTTTGCCTACTATTTTGTTTTACTTATGGGTTCAAATAAAAGAGTCTACACATGGCAATATCACTGATCTTCAGGTCTTGGGCTATAAAAAGGAGGAACTACAGTAAATGGCCCATGAGGTCTCTTTCAGCCCCTTGATTCCAAGTCCTTTCTTGCTTTCGTGAGGTGTGTCTACCTTCTCACCAGCAATGCTTTCTTGATGCTTTCTCTCATCTTACTGACTCAGAATAGCTCTCCTTTGTGAGGCAGAATTCATAGACATTAACAATAGCCTCTCATTCTGTATGATGTCTTGCATCTTCAAAGCACATTTCTTGCCTTATTTGTCTTCACAACTCTGTAGAGTAGCCAGGACAGGTAGCTTGTGCCTTTGACTGATGAGGAAACTGAAACACAGGTCAGTTAAATGATATACCCAAATCACAAAAAAGTTCACAGGAGTTAAGCCTAGAACTAAGAGTTGACATTAGGTGCTAACATGCTGCCAAGTTTTCTAACTCACCCATTTTATTTTGTGGGCTTTGAACAGTGATATTCATATATTTATAGATTCTGGCTGGGTTTATCTGCCACCTGCCCATTGACCAAGTTGGCTAATGAAACTGTTTTCATGCCTTTCCCTACCCCTACCTCTCCAATTATCCTAATGCCTTTTCCTTAAGGTAATTTGTCCTGTTGGAAATCTCAGTCTGTGTTTCCTGGCCCCGGGTCACTGACCTCTCTTGGCTGAGCCACAGTCTTGTACAAAAGGAGCCAAGATGGCAGGCAGATGGGACACAGAGCCCTCTTCTGGAGAATGAGCACATTCTCCCAGCTCCTGGCCCTTGTGCCTTTTAGTTCAAGGTATTTCCATGGAAAATTGAGTGATGTATAAGCAAGTGACAGAGTACTTCTAAATAATAATAATAATAAAAAGCACTGGTAGGGGACAATGTGCTAGAAGCTGGTGTATATGCTCTGGAATCAGCTGGGGGTTTGAAAATTCTCCTTACTCTGTCCTGGCATTGTGACCTTAGGCAAGCGGTTTAAATTTTTTAAAAAGCAATATGTCATATGGTTAAGATAATCCATCAACTATCTTCAAAAGTACATACAAGGGAGAAGCAGACTTGGCCCAATGGATAGGGCGTCTGCCTACCACATGGGAGGTCCAAGGTTCAAACCCCAGGCCTCCTTGACCTGTGTGGAGCTGGTCCATGCACAGTGCTGACGCATGCAAGGAGTGCCGTGCCATGTAGGGGTGTCCCCCGCATAGGGAGCCCCATGTGCAAGGAGTGGGCCCTGTAAGGAGAGCCACCCAGTGCGAAAGAAAGTGCAGCCTGCCTAAGGATGGTGCCACACACATGGAGAGCTGACACAAGATGATGCAACAAAAAGAAACAGATTCCTGGTGCCGCTGATAAGGATAGAAGCAGTCACAGAAGAACATACAGCGAATGGACACAGAGAGCAGACAACAGGGGAGGAAGGGGAGAGGAATAAATAAAAAATAAATCTTAAAAAAAAAAGTACATACAGGGAAGCGGACTTGGCCCAGCGGATAGGGCATTCATTTACCACATGGGAGGTCTGCAGTTCAAACCCTGGCCCTCCTTGACCTGTGTGGAGCTGGCCCATGTGCAGTGCTGATGTGCACAAGGAGTGCCGTGCCATGCAGGGGTGTCTCCCACGTAGGTGACATCCACGCAAAAGGAGTGCACCCCACAAGGAGAGCCACCCAGCACGAAAAAAAAGGGCAGCCTGCCAGGAGTGGTGCTGCACACATGGAGAGCTGACGCAGCAAGATGATGCAACAAAAAGAGACAGATTCCCATGCCACTGACAACAGCAGAAAGTAGACAAAGAAGAAGAACACGCAGCAAACAGACACAGAGAACAGACAACTGGGGTTGGGGGCCGGGAAGGGGAGAGAAATAAAAAAAATTTTTTAAAAGGTACATACAGGAATAAAAAGAAAAATAAAAGTTTCTTCTTCCTCATCCTTATCACACATAATCACCATTATCAGTTTCAAGCATATCCTCCCAGTGGAGAAAAATGTTTGGATATATTTGTATACATACATGCTTCAAATATATACATATAGTATCATGCTACATAAACACCTCTTTTTT
Organism: Dasypus novemcinctus; assembly: GCF_030445035.2. Classification (NCBI taxonomy): domain Eukaryota; kingdom Metazoa; phylum Chordata; class Mammalia; order Cingulata; family Dasypodidae; genus Dasypus; species Dasypus novemcinctus. Next base: position 50,401,655 of record NC_080698.1, on the reverse strand, counting down.
GAACTTTGATTTTTTTACACTTAAAAAAACATCTTAGTGATATGTTTTCATCATATACTGATGGACCTCTTTTTTTTTAAATAGTTGTATGCAATCCCATTTTAGGGGTATGCAAATATTTAACCAGTATTGTTCAACAATTAAATTTCTAGTTTTTTGTTTGTTTGATATTATAAAAATGCCACAATAGCTTACATTTAAGAATAAAGCCATAAGATAAATACTTGATTGCAGAATTGCTGATACAAGGGATAGAGGCAGTTACAGTTTTTACTGATACTGCCTAACTGCCCCTCACCTAAGAAAACTATTACACCACTGTCAACAGTATCTAGAAGTTTAGAAAATTTACTTCACCTCCCTTATTTTCCTCCACAGTCCTTTGCATAAGCTGGGCACAGAAAAGTTGCTCAGTAAAGATTTCCTGATTGGCAGTCTTGTCAAATCAATCCCAATTCATCCCGTGTTCACTCCTAAACAGAACCCAAGATGTACATCCTTGAAGCAAAGACTAAAAATATCTCTGATGCCTGTTTTGTTAATTTCCCTCTATTGTAACATTTTCTTAACAAGCCTAGCAGCTGAGGATCTATGTGAGTTTAATGGCTTGCAGCTTCCTTAACAGACCAGGTAATGAACCATCTCCCCGAATGCTAAACTGATTGTAGAGGCCATAGAGTTAACTCTTCTTAGTCAAAGCAGTGAATACTTTTCATCAATTCTCATGCCAACTTGGGCTTGTAAGGCCGAGAAGCAATGATTTCAGACTTCTCTGCTAATGTAACTTTAAAATCTGGCTCCTCGAGGGAGGTGCAGCTTAAGTGCCCCCCTCTTTTATGTTTCGGATAATGGAGAAAGAGCTCCAGAAATAGGAGCCAGGGGGAGCTGAGTTCAGTCCTAGTTCTACTACTTTTCAACTGTGTGACTCTGGGCAAGTAACTGCCTCTCTGGCCTCAGTTTCCTCATGTATAAAATAGGGCTAATAATAATAGCAAACACTAATGCACTAATAACAGTTCTAAATATGTGTTTCAATTCATTTAATAACTTCATTATTTGAAGACTTAATGAAATCAGATAGGAATAACTGGTATGAAAGCTTTGAAAACTGAAATGCTGTACAAATATAAAGTATGGTTAGTAAAATGCAATAAATATTTATGTGCTAGGTATTAGGCTGTTTTACTATTATCATAATCAATGTGGTTTCTTCCTCTTGGGAACTTTTATCACATTTATTATCTGTGCAAACAGCCTGGAGTATAAATCCTCCCTAGATGACTGAGATTTGCACAAGGATCAAAACCTCAAGCTAGAAGATGAAAGCATTAATGGTACATTTGCAGGCTCCAGTCGCATCTAGAGAGTAGAAGGCCTTAGAGCTCCAGAAATCAGTTCTGCACCTAGTAAATACCTGCTACTGATGTGGTCATTTATGTCTGGGAAGGTGCTTACAGTCTGGCTCTCACTGACCCTAACTCAGGCTTGAACTTTTGGCCAAGCATCTTAAGGCTTCAAGAAGTTAGAAGATAAACTAAAAATAGGAGATTACTATTTCCTACCCTATACTCCAAGGGTAGAAATCAGGCCTGCCTGTGTTGGAGAGAGTTTGTGAGTGTCTACCGCCATCCACTGGCAAGACATGTATTGCATAATCACTGCAGTTCCATCTCTGCCACTACCTGAACCAGCGAAATAGCCATGACCAAGGGATATTCCTCCAGGCACTATTTGCTGCTCAGACAAATAATGCTGGGAGATTAAAAGTCTTCTCTTAAAGTGTGTCACCATACACATTCAAGCTGGATAGCTGGATTTTTGCAACCTGCAGAAAGGCCAAGGTTTGTTAGTTAATTCAGCAAAAATTTACTGAGCACCCAATGTTAGGTGCTAGGGATGTAAAAAAGCATTAGTAGGGAAACGGACTTGGCCCAGTGGTTAGGGCGTCCGTCTACCACATGGGAGGTCCGCGGTTCAAACCCCGGGCCTCCTTGACCCGTGTGGAGCTGTGTCCCCACGTAGGGGAGCCCCACGCGCAAGGAGTGTGCCCCGGAAGGAGAGCCGCCCAGCACGAAAGAAAGTGCAGCCTGCCCAGGAATGGCGCCGCCCACACTTCCCGTGCCGCTGACGACAACAGAAGCGGACAAAGAAACAAGACGCAGCAAATAGACACAGAGAACAGACAACCGGGGGAGGGGGGGGGAATTAAATAAATAAATAAATCTTAAAAAAAAAAAAAAAAGCATTAGTAGTCACCAAGTCTAGAAAAACACATCTAGAAAAGGAGAATGGTATCTATAAGGTGATAGCTAGGGTCCCTTTCAACTCTAAGATTTAAAACTAGGCTTCACATTCTCACCTTTCAATCTTTTCCTTTTAAAAAGTAAAGTATTTTAATATATATAGGGTAACAATAACAAATGTTTCCTGCAGCACAGAAAGATGTACAGTAATAAAATAAGTTTTATTAACACTTTATTAAACTTTATTAAAATAAGTTTCCTCTACCTTCAAAGAGCTTACAGGTTAGTGGGGAGACAGAAACATGAAAAAAAAAGTTTGTGATATAGGGTATAAGTTGTAACGGAATATGAATAAGGCATTCTGGGAATCCAAAGGAGGGAGCAGTTCTCTTTGGAGAAATCCAGGAAGGCTTCACAGAGACTGAGTTGAGTCTTAAAGAATGAGTAGGAATTTGTCACAAAAAGAAGGAAAAACTGGAATTGAAAGGTGACTACAAAGGCAGAGGGGCTTGAGTGAGTTCTCAGGGCACTACTGTGGTCCAGCTGACTGGAGGGAAGGGTACGTATGGGGAGCTGGCAGAACTCTGAGAGCTGAGGTTCCTGATGCGGGGAAGAAGCAGATAGGCAAAGGGCTTCAAACGTCAGGCTGAGTTGCTAGGGCTAAATAGCTGGCTTCCACAATATATCTTAAAGCCTTTTATTATGAAAAATTTTACCCTCAATAATTATTGGCATTTTGTCAATCTTGTTCTATCTCTTACCTTTGCTGTTTTTGTTTTTGGAATTATTGTGGCAGTATTTAAAAGCAAATCCCAAAACATCATGCCATTTCTCCTGAAAATACTCAAGTATCATCTTTAACTGGTAATGACTTTTTTTTTTTTTGGTGGCAACAAATATATGTGTGTGTGTGTGTGTGTGTATATATATAAATACATATATCATAAATTTTCCCATTTTAACCATTTTCAATGTGCAATTCACTGGAATTCATTATATTTACAGTGTTGTGCTGTATCCATCTAACTGGCAATAACTTTTAAAATATAAGCACATGGCATTATCTCACCTAACAAAATTAACAATAATTTTTTATCAACATCTTTACTGAATCTATAGTCAAATTTTCCTGTCTCCAAAAATGCTCTGAAAGATTTTAAGCAAAGCAGTGATGTGGTCAAATGCATCTAAGATCTGAGAGGCCACTTTGTCTGGAATGTGGGGGAGGATGAAGGGAACAAAACAGGGCTCAAGGAGATCATTTCAGAAACTGATATAGTAACTTGACTTCAGGATTTGTTATTTTACTTGCACTTGGCAAACCATTGCAAACCACGGGCTTATCAACTTAATCACTTGCTTGATTAGATCTGGGAATTTAGAACTTAGCTGGTGACAGTGACAATAAAATATTGGATATAATGAAGTGATAGAGAGTGGTATCGAACTCCCAGTGTAAACATTCTAGAACAGATACATAAATGAAAGCTAAAGTAGTCAGGTAGAGCCTTTCATTGGTGCAGGGACTCAACTCAAATTTGGACCTGTTATCTAATTCATGAACCATCAAATTTTCTTTCAGTAGATGGAAAAATTTCTGTTATAGGTAACTGGTTTAAGAATGAGAAACAACAAGAAGAAATAGATACTTTTCCAGATAAAGGCAAAGTTCTGTGGCTGGTCCTTGATACTATTAACTCAATGATTAAGTTGTTAAATCAAATGCTCTGCAACCAAAGCAATTCTTAGACAGAGAGCAAGCTGCATGTGTCTTAGTTAACACTCATATAAATGATCTGGAAATGAGTACATGAGGAAATTGCCAGGTTTGCAGATGGCATTCAGCTCTTCCAGGGATTAAAATGCCAAGCTGCTTAGGGACAAACCGAAAGAAGATGTGGATGTGGGCAGAAAAGTGGCAGATGAGTTTTAATGTGAGTAAGTGTAAGAAAACACATTAAGTGAAAATAATCTTATCAGATGATCATGATCTGAAGTGCTCAACTACAATCCAGTAAAGGAACCTGGAATGACAGAAAAACTGTTTCATTAAAAAACGCTGTGAACTATCAGACATAAAACCTAAAAGATCAAGGGAGAAAAGTGAAAAAAAATGCTGGTTATCAGAAAGCTTACAGGGAAAACCCAGCATAAAGGACCATAGTACTTTTCATATATGTGATACAATGTATCAGTTCCACTCATCTAAACTCCAATGGCATGACCAAAGTAGAAATGGTCCAGAGAAAACAAAGAGCAAAATGAAAAGGCTCTGATTTTAAGGAAAAGCTAAAATGAAGAAATCTTCTTCAATCTGTAAAGGTAAAGATTGAAAAAGGACAAGGGTGTGAAAGGGGAAGGGAACGAGCATACTCAGTGTCTATACACAATATCACTCATCCTCAAATAACCTAACTCAGTCCTCACAATATTTCATCTTATAGGAAGGAATGTTAATCTCAGTGTTATTGGTTTTATAGGAAAATGAGTTTCAGGTAGTGACTTGCTTAAAGATGGTAGTTAGTAAGTGTTAGAGCTAGTAAAATTAAATTCCAGCTCTTCTGATGACCAATTTTAGAAACTGTATAAACTATTCATCTTTGTATTCCTAATGTCTGTCCTACTTCTGGTACATAATTAGAAGCTCAGGAAAAATTTACAGAATTATTGAATTGAATACAGCTAGACATTTGGAGGTCATATCAGAGAACTATACTCAATTTGATACAGAGCCCTGGGTTTGAAGAACTCTGAGAAGCCTTACCTCAAGGATAAGGATATCACTTATCCTTCTCCAGAGTTTATGATTCCCTTAGGTGATCTGTAGAAGGACTTCAACAGCCTGAGGTGGCAGATGAAACCCCTTAAGAAAAACAGTAATCTCAAAGCCTTGAAAATAACTAATTTCTGAGTTAACATCCCAGCTGTGACTTAGTTGGAAACAGCAAATCACTTCTGAGCAGATTTTCTGAAGATCCCTATTTTGGTGAATAATTAAATGACACAGTATCACAAAATAACAAGATGATCAAATACAGAAAGAAAGAAAAAAGAATCCTGTAACTCAGGAGAATACATGATGGGAAGATTAGATGCATTTGTCTGTAATTATAGTGGAGCTACAGAACAGAATGCTTTGGAATCCTGGGACAGATTCTCTTTCCATGACCAGTTTATAAAATTAAATCATTTTGAGGCAAAGTAGGTCAGTTATAAAGTTTTCTTTGGAGAAACATCAAGCAAATATAATTTTCAAAAGACATGGACTTATTTTATGAGCGGTAAAAAGGTTCCTAGCATTGACAAAGCTCCTGGTTTACCTCCAGTGTAAGGTCACAATTCATACCCACAATCACCATACCATGAAAGCTGCACATTTCCATCCTTTGTAGCAGTCTAGATACAAGGAAATGCCTCAATAATCTGGCCTGCTCATTTTTATTTTTAAATTAATAAAAATTTTGTTTTTTGTTTTAGTTAGGACAGTAAAAAGAATTTATTGAAAAATGGGGGGAAAGAACAGAGTTTGCTGAGAAATAGGAGAGAAGATGGAAATATGAACCAAGATTTGATGCAGGCTCCTCTAGGCAGAGAGCAAGATTTGGCTTGTGTGGTTACCTTTCAAGCTATTAATTATTCCTCCCCTTGTTAATGCAAAGGGGAGGGGCCCCAGCTGTTATTGCTTGCCCCACCAATGGTGCAGGCCAATGGCGAGGCCTGTTTGGAATATTGGGGACCTCCCCTTGGCCCTGGAAGAGTCCCAACTGGGACCTCAAGGTCAAGGTCAAGGTCTTGGAGGGGTCATGCAACCATGTTGTCTGTCGGCCATGTTGTGGCCTGTCTTCTCCTCACTTCCCTGTACTAACCTGCCTCAACTCCCCCCTTGGAGAGTTCACACCCTTATTCTTAAGGGGGTGCTGAAGGGTGATGGTCATTCTTCTGTAGTTACTTCCTGCTAGGTAGGGCAGTAGTCCTTGCCAGACAGGTTGTAAATGTCTCTGGCCCACTCTTCTATTTCAAACTTAACTCCAGTTATTTCCCTACTGCCTGACTGCTGCAGGGTCTGTGTGAATTAGAAAAAGGTACTCCTTCCCTTTAGCTTGACTAAACTTTAGTCAGGTTTCTTTCTCCCTGTCTCCAGGGCCAGGCCTCTCTCTTACCCAGGTCCTTACACCATCCAGGCGAGTTAACCCTCCCTCCCCACCATCCCACTCCAGCCCTTAAAAGGCTGGCAGCTCTGTTTCCATGGAGTTGAGCTCTACTCTCTTTCTCTGTTATAGCAGTCCCTGAATAAGGTGATCTTTGCCTATTTAGCATTGTCCATTGTAATTTTTTCTTTGACAACACCTTTCAACCAAGGTATATCTCCCTGGCTCAAAAGGAGGAAAGAGTACCTCCCAGACAGGGAACAGAGAAACAAAGTATTCAGGTCAGCTCAGAAACTGCATTTTAAGCAACTGCTGAGTGGCATAGTGGAAAGAGCACTGATTTTATGAACCAGATTAACCTGGTTTAAGTCTCATGTCCTCTACTTACTATCTGGACTTGGGCTCTTTTACCACTCTGCATCTTCATCTGTAAGATAAAGATAATATAAGTTTTTTTAAGGACTAAATGACTCTGCCTTCAATGTATTCCTTAAACACTATCTGCTAAATGCATCTGCCCCTTTATGGCTTTTCATTCCCTGCCTGAAACATTCTACCCCAGATCTTCCATGTCCTGCTTCTTCTCTCAGTTCAAACAGCGATTTCCTCCTTGATGAGGTTTTTGCTGACTTCCTGAGCTAAGGCAGTGCCATTTCCTACTAGTCATTTTCTATATGTGATCTTCATAAACATTATTTCTATTTTGAAATTTCCTTGACTGTTTGTTATCCATCTCCCCAACCAAAATCTAAGGTCCATGACAGCAGGGCACCTTGCTGTCATGGTAGCAACTGTCCCTAACCCATGCCCAGTTCTATTATAATGCCTGGTATCTGTTAGGTGCTTTATACTACTTGCTGAACGAATAAATGGGGTAAGTAAAGTATCTAGCACAGCACCTAGCCACCCCTTACATCTTTTCTCACCCATTTTTATGTAAAATTCATTGGGTTAAACAATGTGCCTGTGTAGGTCCTTTGAAATGGAGGCCATTTCAACAAAATGGATTCATTGTTAGAATACTGATCAGGCATTTATAAATATAGACAGGAATATGGTCATTTACTCCAATGAGCAATAAGACCATCCTCCATCTTAACGTTGAATTTAGGTACAAATCAACATACCAGTTATTGAAAAAAAATATTGTATACATATTACTAAAATGTGCTATATTTATGATCATAATAGAGAAGTTAACAAGAACACAATATTCTATCAGCATTCTGGTGGGGAAAATTTTTACTTATTTTACATGTGATGAAACTGAGGTTCTGAGAGAGGAAATATTTGACTAATTCAAGGTCAAACACCTAGTTAGAGGCAGACTACATTTCCTTCCCATTTCACCATGCCACCTCCTTAAAGCAAGGAAGGTAACTCTCCTAAAATCAAGGAAAGTGGAATTCAAGAGAAGGGAATCTCTGAATGCATATTAGAGGATGTGGAAACTGAGGACCTGATTTCCATTCAGAGTGCTTGTGAGATCCAGTATGATAAAGAATGTAAATGGCTAAGCATTATAGAAGTGTAAGGAAGATTTATTTATTTATAGACCTTTGTGATACTGCATCACCAGCACATGGTTCATACAGCAAATTGCTGGGAGGAAATAAGAAATGAGCTTTACCTATATTCTGCTCTCATTAGCAAAGGAGACTTGACCCTCTTTTCTTGGTCCAAATGCAAACTTCCATGACTGGTATTATCAGCTTCCTCACTACCATGGCTCAGAAGAAACATCCTTGGGCCTCAAGCAACAACACTTTGGATTTCCAAATTCACACCCAGGTGGTGCATTCTATTCTACAATTTCCAACTGGCACCAATTCAGGAAGGAGAAATTATTCACCAGAATAGGCACTAACAACTGAATTTTGGCAGACTGGGAAGAGAACTGGCACTGTCCAGGAAGAGAAAGGATCTCAGATGCAACTGAGTTTAGCAATATTGAATCACAAAAGTTCTGAATGAAGAAATGGACCTTTGATGCTATTCTCTCATTTTCATAGATGAAAAGAACTGAGGCTGAAAACGTGGCCCAATGCCATGTGGAAACCCGTGGGAATGCTGATCTCCTCTCAATCCAAATCTTTTTTCCTATCCAGAGTGGATCTGGATAGGAGCCTTAATACAGACCTGCAAAGATACATGGTGTCATTCCATTTCTGTTTTCCTTGTTGAATTTGTCTTTTCTTTTAAACATCTCTTAATGATCCATTTAAATGCTTCTCAAACTCAACAAGCCCTATGAGTGGTTTTAAAATCCAATCCAAACTGATTAGCCTGAATACCCAGTTCATTTTATCATTAGTGTTTGGACACATTCCTTTGAAAAAGAGCCTATTATTCAGTCCTGGTACAATGAAATACATTCTACAACTCTTTAAAAATATAATTCTCATTCATTTGCTCATTCAACAAAGATTCATTACACTAGGTACCTACTATTTGCTCAGTGTTATGCAAAGGTTTGGATGGGGGTAGGAGAAGGAAAAATTTTAGTCCTCACCCAGGTCTAACACGAAGAAGAATAAACATAAAATTAGTGTTAACAGTACAGTAGATTATTTATCCCAGAGCCCAAACACCAACATTAGATTAACAAACATTATAAAATTAATAGTAGCTAGTATTAAATACATCATAAGCACACACTAGTCACACTGCTAAGCACTTTATATACCTTATTCAATGAACTCTCACATCAATCATATTAATATAGATAGCATTATCTCCTAATTTAACAGATAACTAAGGTACAGAAAGATTAAGTAACTCACTCAAGGAAGATGATACAACTAGTGAGTTAAGAAGAAATACTAAAGGGAGTACTGGGAAGTGGACTGGGCCCAGTAGATAGGGCGTCCATCTACCACATGGGAGGTCCGCGATTCAAATCCTGGGCCTTCCTGACCCATGTGGAGCTGGCCCATGTGCAGTGCTGATGCATGCAAGGAGTGCCCTGACATGCAGGGGTGGACCCCCACATAGGAGAGCCCCACGCACAAGGAGTGTGCCCCGTAAGGAGAGCCGCCCAGCGCGAAAGAAAGTGTAGCCTGCCCAGGATTGGAGCCGTACACACAGAGAGTTGACGCAGCAAGATGATGCAACAAAAAGAAACACAGATTCCCATGCCACTGACAACAACAGAAGTGGACAAAAAGAACAACACGCAGCAAATGGACACAGAGAACAGACAACTGGGGGGCGGGGAGGAAGGGGAGATAAAGAAATAAAATAAATCTTTAAAAAAAATAAAGGGAGTACTGCAGGTTGAAAGGAAAAAACAGGAGACAGAGGGTTGGAGGAGAGTGTAGAAAGGACAATTATTAGTAAGAATAACTAAAAGGATAAAAAGAGAAATAAAAATAAAACATGATATATATAAACCTAAAGAAAAAAGGCTAATGTAAGTACTGCCTTGACAGCAAAAACATTGAATGTTTATGGATAAAACTCTTCAATCAAAAGGCACAGACTGGCAGAATGGATAAGGAAATATGACCCATCTATATGCTGTCTACAACAAACTCACTCTAGACCCAGGGACACAAGGAGGTTGTAAGTGAAAGGTTGGAAAATGATTTCACATACAAACAATAGCTAAAAAAGGGCAGGAGTAGTTATACTAATTTCAGGCAAAATAGACTTTGCATGCAAAACTACTGTAAGAGACAAAGAAGGATACTATATATTAATAAAATGGGTGATGTATCAAGAAGAAAAAACAATCATAAATATTTAAGCACCTAACCACAGTGCCCCAAAATACATGAGGCAAACAATGGAAAAACTAAGGGGAGAAATAGATGCCTCTACAATTACACTGGGGGATGTTAATACACCATTATCACCATCAGACAGAGCATCCCAAAAGAGCATTAATAAAGAAGCAGATATCTTGAATAGTGTTAGAGGATCATGACCTAATAGACATATGCAGAACATTACACCCAAATATAGCAGGATATACATTCTTCTTGAGCAGATATGGATCATTCTCCAGGATAGACCACATGCTAGGTCACAAACCAAGTCTCGATGAATTTAGAAAAATTAAAATTACACAAAGTACTTTCTCTGAACACAACAGAATGAAGCTGGAAATTAATAAAGAGCAGAGAACCAGAACAGGCACAAAGACATGGAACCTAAATAGCACACTAACAATCAGTGGGTCAAGGAAGAAATAGCAAAAGAAATAAGTAACTACATTGAAATGAACGAAAATGAGAATACAACATATCAAAACCTATAAGAAGTGCAGAGAGGGAAATTTATAGCCATAAATGCCTACATTAGAAAAGAAGAAAGAGCTGAAATCAAAGACCTAACTGTATAGAGGAGCTAGAAAAAGAGCAACAAACTAACCCTAAAGCAAGAAGAAGGAAATAACAAAGATTAGAGCAGAACTAAATGAAATAGAGAATTAAAAAAAAACAACAACACTAGGAAAAAATCAACAAAACCAAAAGCTGGTTCTTTGAGAAGATTAATAAAATTGACAAACTCTTACCTAGACTAACAAAGAAAGAAGAGAGAAGATAAAATACATGAAATAAAAACTAGAGAGTGATCCCACAGAACTAAAGAGTATCATAAGAGGATACCTTGAAAAATTGTGTGCCAACAAGATGGATAACTTAGACAAAATGGACAAATTTCTAGAAACACACAAGCAACCTACACTGATGAAAGAAGAAACTGATGAACCCAACAGACCAATCACAAATAACGTGATTGAATTTGTCATCAAAAACCTCCTAACTACGAAAAGCTCAGGACCAGATGGCTTCATGGGTGAATTCTACCCATCATTCCAGAAAGAACTAACATCAATCCTGCTTAAATACTTCCAAAAAATAGAAGTAGAGGAAAACGGACTTTGGCCCAGTGGTTAGGGCGTCCGTCTACCATATGGGAGGTCCGCGGTTCAAACCCCGGGCCTCCTTGACCCGTGTGGAGCTGGCCATGCGCAGTGCTGATGCGCGCAAGGAGTGCCGTGCCACGCAAGGGTGTCCCCCGCGTGGGGGAGCCCCACTCGCAAGGAGTGCACCCGTGAGGAAAGCCGCCCAGCGTGAAAAGAAAGAGCAGCTTGCCCAGGAATGGCGCCGCCCACACTTCCCATGCCGCTGACGACAACAGAAGCGGACAAAGAAACAAGACGCAGCAAATAGACACCAAGAACAGACAACCAGGGGAGGGGGGGAAATTAAATAAATAAATAAATCTTTAAAAAAAAAAAAAATAGAAGTAGAGGGAATATTCATTACCTAACTCATTCTATGATGCCAACGTCACCCTAATACCAAAGCCACATAAAGACTACACAAGAAAACTACGGATCAATCTCTCTAATGAACTTAGACACTAAAATCCTCAACAAAATACTTGCTAATCATATCCAACAATACATTAAACAAATTATACACCATGATCAAGTGGATTTTATCCCTGGTATGCAAAGTTGGTACAACATAAGAAAATCAATGTAATATACCACATTAACAGATAGAGAGAAAAAAAAAATCACATGATCATCTCTATTGACACATATAAAGCATTTGACAAGATACAGCATCCTTTCTTGATAAAACAACACACACAACACTTTGAAATATAGGAATAGAAGGAAACTTCCTCAACATGATTAAGGATATATATGAAAACCACTCAGCTAACATCATACTCAATGGTGAAATGCTAAAGGCTTTCCCTGTAAGATCTGGAACAAGACAAGAATGCCCACACTTACCACTCGTATTTAACATTGTGTTAGAAGTCTTGCCTGAGCACTTAGGCAAGAAACAGAAAGAAAAGGCATCCAAACTGGATAGGAAGAAGTAAAAATTTCACTATTTGCAGATGACATGATCCTATATGTAAAAAAATCTACAACAAAGCTTCTAGAGCTGATAAACAAGTTCAGTAAAGTGGGAGGATACAAGTTCAACAAGCAAAAATCAGTAGTATTTCTGTACACTAATAATGATCAATCAGAGAAGGAAATTTAAAATAATATTTCATTTACAATAGCAACTAAAAGAATCAAATATCTAGGAGTAAACTTAACTAAAGATGCACAGGACATGTACACAGAAAACTACAAAACATTGTTAAAGGAAATCAAAGAAAGACCTAAATAAATGGAAGAATATTTCATGTACATAGATTGGAAGACTAAACACCATTAGCATGCCTGTCCTACCTAAATTGATTTAAAGATTTAATGCAATCCCAATAAAAGTTACATCATTTTTCATGGAATTGGAAAAGCCAATTAAGAAACTTATTTGGAAGGGAAAGGGCCCTAAATAGCCAAAAACATATTGAAAAACGAAAATGAAATTGAAGGAATCATGCTACCTGACTGTAAAGCATACTACAAAGCTACAGTGGTTAAAACTGCATGGTATTGGTACCAGGATAGACATACTGACCAATGGATCCCAATTGAAAGTTCTGATATATATCTTGCATATATGGTCAACTGATATTCAACAAGGTCACAAAGGCCACTCAACTGGGACAGAATGGCGTCTTCAACAAATGGTGCTGGGAGAACTGGATATCTATATCCAAAAGAATGAGAGAGGATCACCATCTCATGCTCTATACAAAAATTAACTCAAGGTGGATTAATGACCTAAATATAAGAGCCAAGACCATAAAACTTGTAGAAAATAATGTAGGGAAGTATCTATAAGATCTTGTCATTGCAAATGATTCCATAAATTTTACACCCAAAGCATGAGCACTAAAAGAAGCAGATAAATGGGACTGCCTCAAAATTAAAAAATTTTGCACTTCAAAGGAGTTTGTCAAGAAAGTGAAAAGGCAAACTACTCAAAGGAAGAAAATATTTGGGAACCGCTTATCCAATAAGAGTCTAATATCCAACATATAAAAAGAAATCCTACATCTCAAAAGCAAAAACAAAACAAAACAAAACAGCAAACAAACAAAACAAACATGCCATTTTAAAAATAGGCAAAAGATTTGAATAGATACTTTTCCAAAGAGAAAATACAAGGCTAAAAAAGCACATAAAAAGATGCTCAACATTACTAGCTATTAGGGAAATGCAAATCAAAACCATAATGAGGTATCATCTTATACCTATTAGACTGGTAGCTATTAAAAAAACAGAGAACTACAAGTGTTGGAAAGGATGTAGAGGAAGGGAACCCTTATCCACTGCTGGTGGGAATGTAGAAAGTTGCAGCCATTGTGTAGGACAGTTTGGCAGTTCCTCAGGAAACTAACTATAGAATGCCATATGATCCGGCAATCCCACTGCTGAGTATATATACCCGGAAGAATTGAAAGCAAGAATACGAAGATATATGCACACCAATGTTCACAGTGGCATTATGCACTCTTGCCAAAAGGTAGAAGCAAACCAAGTGTCCATCAACAGATAAATGGAAAAACAAAATGTGGTATATACATACAATGGAATATAATCAGTTGTAAGAAGGAATCAAGTATTGACACCAGCAACAACATGGATAAATCTTGAAGACCTTATGCTGAGTGAAGTTTGAAGCCAGTCACTAAAGGACAAATATTGCATGACCTCACAAATATGACCTAAGCATACTGAGCATATTCACAGAGCTAGAGTCTGGAAGACAGGTTATCAGGAGACAGAAAGGAAGTAGAGTGTGGTTAGCTGATGCTCAATATGTGCAAAACCTATGATAAGGTGGAAGGAGGTGGTTTGGCAGTAGGTGGGGTTGATGGTGGTGCAGGGATGTGAGTAGGGTCAACAGTGCTGGAATGTGAAGGTGAGCAAGGTGTGGGAGGGTTGGGTTGGACTATCCATGGAACTGGGGGGAGGGCTGGAGGAAGGAACAGGTGAACTCTGGGGATTTCTAGGTCTATGGTTGAAACTACAATGGTGGGAATGTTCTTTTAGCAAATATGGCAGGGGAGGGTCATTGATGCAGTGTGTCAGTGGTGGCAGGATATGTGGGCAAGAATATGAAGGACAAAAATTGCATGACCTCACTGATATGATGTAAGCATATTGAGCAAACTCACAGAGCTAGAGTCTGGAAGATAGGTTATCAGGAAACAGAAAGGGAGTAGAGTGTTCATTTGCACCAGGGCCATGGGTCTAAGGAATAAGAATGTGTTTATCTTATCATCTCAGTGGGTGGAGTGTCATCTCTGGGTGGAGACACACACAATAAATAATACAAATTCCCATTCTGGGGAGTCCTGCTACATTCTCAAATAGAGGGGTGAGACTCTCCCGTCTATAGGCAGTGTCTAATAAAAGAAAACAGTCCAGTATATCAAGCCCTCTATATTAATATTAGCTATGAACTTTATTCTTCAAAAATTGAAACTCAGTGGTAACTGGAGGTTCCAAGAGGAGTGAGAGGGAAGAGTAGGTAGAATATAGGGCGTGTTTAGGGCACTGGAATTGTTCTGTATAATCTTGCAATGATGGATACAGGCCATTAAACATTTGCCAAAATCTATAAAAGTGTACAGTGCAAAATGTAAACCATAATGTAAACTACTGACCATGGTTAGCAGCAATGCTTCAATATTTGCTTATCAATTGTAACAAATGTACCATACTCATGTAAGATGTTATTAATAGGGGAAAATGTGAGAGGGGGAGTATGGGGTATATGGGAATCCCCTATATTTTCTATGTGACTTTTCTGAACTTAAAACTTCTTTGAAAATAAAATGAAAAAAAAAAAAAAAAAAAGACACGGGGGGACCATACAGAAGAAATTGTCAATATACATAAAAGATAATAGATCTTATGGTGATGAAAGGCACAAAGCAAAAAAAAAAATTTTTTTTTTTTGGCTTTGTTTTTGGGGAGGTTTTGGATTGCAAAGAGTTGCAACTATGGCAGGGGAGGAACACTAGTGTCGGCGTCTGGTGGGGGGATATGTGGGGAGGGGTGTACCTGGGGAATGCCTCTGTGGAATATGAATGTGTTCATGTGGTCATGCGGTATTGTATGGTGGATGGAGACCCACATAGTAACTGATAGAATATTGAATTCCCATCCTGGGGAGTCCTGCCACATTCTCTAATACAGTGGAAAGAATATCTAAAGTATATGGGTAGTGCCTAGCAAAGGACAGACCAATATGCCAGACCCTTGATGTTGATGCTTGTACTTAAGAACCTTGTTCTTGGAAACGGACTTGGCCCAGTGGTTAGGGCGTCCGTCTACCACATGGTAGGTCCGCGGTTCAAAGCCCCAGCCTCCTTGACCCGTGTGGAGCTGGCCCATGCGCAGTGCTGATGCACGCAAGGAGTGCCCTGCCATGCAGGGGTGTCCCCCGCATAGGGGAGCCCCACGTGCAAGGAGTGCGCCCGTAAGGAGAGCCGCCCAGCGGGAAAGGAAGAGCAGCCTGCCCAGGAATGGCGCCACCCACACTTCCCATGCTGCTGAGGACAACAGAAGCGGACAAATAAACAAGACGCAGCAAATAGACACAGAGAACAGACTCCCAGGGGAGGGGGGGGTTTAAATAAATAAATAAATCTTTTAAAAAAAAAAGAACCTTGTTCTTGTGAAACTGAAACTTAGTTTAGTAATATACATTGCCTAGGAGTTACCTCCTGAAAGCCTCCTTGTTGCTCAAATGTGGCCATCTTTCTAAGCCAAACTCAGCATGTAAACTCACTATCTCCCCTGCACACCTGGCAGGCATGGAAGGCACCAAGGGATTACTGCCAGATGCCAACTAGTGATTCATTTGGAAAAAGCCCTTGACTGAAAGGGGGAAATATTAAATACAAATGAGTTTTTATGGCTAAGAGATTTCAAAGTCACTCCAGAGATTATGTTTATGCATGTCTCAGGAGGATCTCACTGACACAGTAAACAATGCCTCAAGCAGAGGTGCTCCTGAGGGCTCTAGAGACATCTAGACATTATAGGCAGGGCAGACAACCCCAGGAAATCGGCACCCCATCAGTAGGCCTTACCTTGTAATATATGATAACCTATCTCCCCAATGTATCAGAGTTAGACTCATTTTTAATTTTCCTAAATATGGCTCATCCCTTTCATTTGAACCTATAATGAGCACTATACCCATTAAATATATGTCCCAGAGACATAAATCTTCTGGCTGTTTATATGTTGGTTGAGCCCTAAATCTCAGCAGAGTTACAGCCAACACCTATTCTCCAGTTCATCTGACTGGCCCACGACAACTAACAAACAGATGATGATGGACAGCACCCATCCCCCCAAAACAGAGAGTATCTACAACTGCAAGCAAGACACTTCCATCCATCTGCCCCATGGGATCTAAGTACCCTCTCAATTAGAAGCAGAGTGGGCATCACCATCTCAAAATCCTTAAGACTGAGGAATGAACAAACATAAGGAGGGAATGCAACTATGGACTAAAGTAGATTTATTATTATTCTAGTAATGGAAGAATTGTAACATTGATATAAAGACAGTGGTCACCAGAGGCTCTGAGGGGAGGAAGAGGGAAGAATAGTTAAAACATGGGACATTTTTGGGAATCTGGAATTGTGCTGCATATTGTAAAGTTTGATACAGGCCATTATATAGTTTGTCAAAACCTATAAACTTGCATGGTATGAAGTATAAGCCATTTTGTAAAGTATCAACCATGGCTAGTAGCATGCTTCAATACGTATTCATCAAATTTCACAAGTGTACCACACTAACGGAAGATGTTAATGGAGGTGTCAGAAAGGGAGGGAGTGGGGTATATGGGAATCCCCTATATTTTCAATGTAACATTTATGTAACCTAAAGCTTCTTTAAAATTAAAGAAGAAAAAAAGTGGGGAAATTCTTAAACAAAAGTTTTGCACCCTGAAAATATATTCACAAAGCCCTGCTAAGAAGTGGTGCAGTTATGGTATAATACAGGACATGACATGACAGGGGAAATGACAGGGCAGTGGCGATAAGGTTGAAAGAGAGGGTGGAGCCTAAAAGAAGTTACTTGCTCTACGGTTTACCAGTGACCAGGAGTGGGACCTCTGAAGACCTAAGGTCTGTGAAGCTAATGACTTAGAATTCTGGAAATGATGAAGCAGAAACCTTGACAGTATTCTTATACCCTCTAGAAGAGAGATTTCTATTTGAATACTGTTTATGGATTCCAGACTCTACTTTGAGGGTTTTCCTAAAATAAAGCTAAAATCCTGTGGCCACAAGTAGATTCCCTCTTTGTGTTGACACATTTTGATATATGGCTACGTTCACTTGAGTAGCTTAAAGATTCCAAAAGAGAGTCTGTCTCTATCATATATGTATATGAAAAACCTAGAACAAGGAAACTAAAGTAGATCATTAAATCCTACCTCAATGCAAGAATCTACTCTACAGTGTTCATAGCTAAGAGTCAGCAAAGAAATTACTATTCCTCAGTATTTTTGTTTTTGCTTTATCCATTTCCAGACGGCTGATTTTTAAAATGGGCCAAAATTCGCCATTTTATAGAATGTTTACTGTTTGGTTCTGGCTCTGTCCACATAAAACCTGTCTGTTCCTTTCTTATACTGGTCCACCCTGCTTGGAACAGTGAACAGGTCCCTTGAGACTTCATTTCTTCAGGCTGCAACGCCCCTATTCTTTTGAACATTCCTCATATGACATGGTTTTTAGTCTCATCCTAAAGATTTTCCCTTGAAAATGCTCCATTTACATTCTTAGAGCATGACACTTAATGAAGTTTGAGCATGAATTTGATAAAATTCATCTGAATTGGATACATCAAACCTGAGTTAAACAGGAAGTATTGGAAGTTGGATAAATCGGAGATTTTATACAGTGTAGTTTTCTTTGGGCAAGCTATCATTTAGAAAAAACATGGTCTTAAGAGAAATGAAATTCTGTTTCTTTCTTTAAAGTAATGAATTTTAATCAGGCCCAGGAGTATCTTTAAATTTCTGCCATCACTTTATCATGACCTTACTTACTGTAGAAAAATTAAACTTTACTAATTAGAATCCTCAAGCAGCTATATACATTTCTCCAAATTTAAATTTGTATAAATGAGAAATAGTTCGAGCAAACAGAAATATTTAAATAATGATATAAATATCTGTTTATTCACCACTGAATTTTGTCAAATCTTAATATTTTTCTTTATTTTCTTAAGATTTTTAAAAAAGAAATACAATAATGTACACTGTTGAATCCTTGCATTCTTACCCAATCCCATGTCTGCCTTCTCCAATAACTATTGAGTTAATATTTATTAATTCCATATATACACTTATATAATTTTACTACATGTATACATATCTATAAGCTATATATAGTATTGTTTTGCTTGTTTAGAGGCTTTATATAAGCAGAGCTATTCTGTATATATCTGTCAAAAACTTGTCTTTTCCCACTCAATATTATATTTTTGACATTTATTTATGGTAACACATAAAACTCTGGCTCATTTACTTTTTTTTTTGCTTACAGTCTGCTCCATGTCTGTTTTCTTTAGGAGAAATTGGGAGCCAAACCCGGGACCTCCCATGTTAGAGGTGGGTGCTCAACTGCTTGAGCCACACGTGCTTCCACTCATTTATTTTTTTTAATCCCCCCGTGGCTTTTCTTTTTTTTTTTGCATGCTGTCCACTCTCTGTGCCCATCTGTTGCATGTTCCCCTGTATCTGTGTCCATTCACCTTATTTCCCCCCCCCACTTGCGGCTTGCTTGCTGTCTGCTCTCTGTGTCCAATTTGCTGTGCACTCTTCTGTGTTGTGCTTGTCTCCCTTTTTTGTTGCATCACCTTGCTGAGTCGGCTCTCTGTGGCATGTGCGGATGAGCCTGCCCTTACAAGGAGGCCCCAGGATGTGAACCCAGAGCTTCCCACACGGCAGACAGAAGCTCAACTGATTGAGCCACTGCTGCTTCCCTCATTTACTTTTATTGCTTAAATATTCCATAGTTTATCTATCTCTTGTCCCAGTGAAGGACATTTAGGTTATTTCCGAATGTTTGTTACTGCAAATAATGCTGAACTGATCTTCCTTGTATGGCATCCCTTATGAAAATCTTTTACCTTTAGTTATCTGGAAATTACACCCTTTATATTTTATTTGTATTCTTTTTGTGGTTACTGCTAACTTTTAAAAATAAAATGCATAGTTTACTTACCGAAGTATAAATGTAATCAAACCTCTACTCTCCTCTCTAACAATACTAAGTATGCTTTAAAATTGATCACTCACCTCCTGTTTTTCTTTTCCTTCCATAGCCCATCTTATTATTGCCCAATATTTTAATCTCACCTTTTTATACTCTTAATTGGCCATTATTTTTAATTTTTTACAATCACATTTTTCCTTTTCCTTTAAAAAAATTACTGACATGTCTACCTGTTTTTCTGCTTACTATTACTTTTTCTATGTTACTACTTCCTTTTGGCTTCAACTTCTGACTTTATGAAGAGCATTCATTTTTAGTAGTCTTTTCAGAAAGGAGCTCTTCAAAGTAAACTTGGTCTTTATCTGTCTAAAATTATCTCTATTTTACTTTCACTCTGGAATGAAGATTTAGCTAGGTGGGAAAAGTATAGATAGACAGGTGGTTTGTTTTTTTCCTCTCAGCCATTCAGGACATTATTCCATTGTTTATTTTGCCACTGAAAAGGTTTATGCCAGTCTAATTATGATTCCTTGTAAGAACTCTCTCTTGTCTTTATATGTCCTTAAGATCTACATTTTATTTTTGATATTTTACAGTTTCCTACAATGTGTCCGGATATACCTTTAGTTTAGTTTATGCTTTTATAATGCAATGTGCTTCCTAATTAATGTCTTTCATCAGTTTTGGAAAAATTTCAACCATTATCTTTGAGTATTATCTCTTCTCCATTTTCTCTATTCTCTCCTTCTGAAACTATAATTGAACATATATTGGACCTTCTTATTTTTTTCTCCATGTCTCTCAACCTTGCTTCCATATTTTCCTTCTCTTTCCTTTCATTGAGAGGCATCATGGGTAATATCTGCTTTATCTTCCCTTTCACTGATTTTCTCTTTAGCCGTTTCTAATCTTTTCTTTAAGCAACCCTCTATGTTTTTTATTTCAATGACTATATTTTCTGTTTCTGGGAATTCTATTTGTCATATCTGCCTTATTTTTTTCATAGTATCTTGTTTGTTCCTCATGCATTTTATTTTATTTTCCTTATGCTTTCTTTTTTTCCTGGTTGTGTCATTGTCTTTTTGGTGCATTGCTTCACCACGCAGGGGCCTTGCACCTCTCCATGCTGTGCAGAGGCCTGTGCCTCAATGCATAGTTCTGGGGCACCTTTTTTCCTTTTTTACCAGGAGGTCCTGGGGATCAAACTTGATTCCTCCATATGGTAAATGGGTGCTCAATTGCTTGAACCACAGCCACTTCCCTCCTCATGCTTTTTATTCTTCCTTGTCTTTAAACATTTTAAACACACTATATATAGTCACTATTACATTGTTTTATCATCTGAAAAGGGTTTGTATTTACATCTCCTAAGCACCCCAGGATATCACTGGCTGGGCATATTATTTATGTTAATTAACCAACTTTTGGGACCCCATACCAAACTCCAAACTCAGATGAAGACATATCTGTGGTTATGAATTCTCAGGAGGACTCTTTTTTTTACTACCCAGGGCATAGGGTACAGACACTTTCTTGTGTCTATGAATTAATGAGTTTTTTTTTCTATCTATCATTTTACTAAAGGCCCTATCCTCACTTGTGGGTCCTGTCTTTAACTCCTGTCTTATGAATACCCAGGTCTTCACCTTCTGTTCCTCTATGGATATTAAAATCCAAGCCCCATAGTTACCAAGACGGATATCCTAACAGGGCTAATACAACCTCAGCTTATATGCTTACCACTAAATTGTCTTCATTTTCAGCCTCTGGAGATTCTTTCACTTTCTTGCAAGCTCAGTTATGTATTTTAAAGAATGTTACTTTTTATTCAGAGTTGTTAGGAGTAGTGGAGGATTTTCAGGTTATCATGTTCAAATTATTTCTGGGAATAGACCTAACAGTGTTCTCTTTTATCTCCCCAAGTACCTAGCACAGATAAGAAGCTCAAAAGCATATTTCAGTTCAATCCAGCAAGCATTTATTGGTAACTTACTATGAACAATGCCCCATAAGATATAATCCCCTTCCCTGCTGTAGCAGTTTGATATTATTTACGAATTCCAGAAAAATACATTGATTATATTTGTGAACTGCTCTGTTTCTCTGGGTGTGATACCCTTTGATTGTATTAAATTCAAAGGTTTTTCATTTACTTAATTAAATTAAGATTAAGGCTTTCATTCGAACATGTGAATAGGGCTTAACTCAGGTTAAATCCCCGCCCCCTTGGTGAGCTATATAAACGGACATTCACTTTGGAAGACATACAGAAGAAAATACATGGGAAAAGAGAAAGAACCCCCTAGATGCCAGTGGAGAGAACTTGGTCATTTTGGTCCTGCCACGTGACAGAAAGGAACCATTTCTCTGGTAGTTAGCAGCTGAAGAGACCAGAGCCCTGAGCAGCTGAGAAGGCCCAGAAAGAAATAAGCCATCCAGCCTACAGCTGAGATCAGAAAACCTGGGCCCATGGAGCCTTAAGAGGAAAAGGAAGGCTGAACCCTTGCAGAGATCAGCAACCATCTTCCTTCAACACATGGCAGAGATCAGCAACCATACTGCTTCAACACGTAAGGGAAAATACCTCTTACAGTACCTTGAATTGGACTCTTTAGAGCCTTGTAACTGTAAGCTTTTACCCATAATAAATACCTTTTATAAAAGCCACTAGATTTCTGGTACTTTGCATCAGTACCCTTTTGGCTGACTAATACACCTGCCCTCACAGAACCTGGAATGTACCGGTAGAAAAATACCTACAAAAAAGAGTAGAATACAAATCAAACATTATAACCATACACAAGCTATTTATCCATTTATTCAATAAACATTAAGCATCTACCATAAATGACATGCTGCTAGAAGCTAGAAATAGAAAGATAAGGTATTCATGCCTCTTTCTAGAAACACTGACAGCTGTGGGAATCAGAAACAGATAATCAAAATATAGTATGTAAGTATAAATATAGAGATAGACACTCTATTATGGGAAGGATCTAATCCAGCTTAGAGGGGTCAGGGAAGACATCCTGGAGGAAGTGATGCCTAAGCCAATGCTAAATGTTAAACAGGTAAAAGTGAAGGAAAGGATTGAGGCATAGAATTTTAGGCAAATGAACAGCATAAACAAAGGTATGGAATCAAGAAACAACATTGCTGTGCATAGAACATGAGGCAGGGAATGATGGGAGATAAGGCTAAAATGTTCTAATATTTAAGTGGAGGGAGATTGCATTTTCTGCTGGATATCAGAAAAGGCATCTTGAAGAACGTGGCATGTAAGTCAGATATGGAAAGAGAAATAGGATTTTGATAGATGAAGATGAGGAAGAAAAAGGAGAAAACACACAAACAAAGCCTAAAGGCAGGAAAACAGTGTGTTCAGTACCCTGGGAGAAAACACAGGATGCATGAAAGGGACATTGGGAAATGAGAACAAAAGGTAGGTTCTAGCCAGACCACAGAGAACTTTGAATGATCGATGCCTCCCAGCATGGAGGTTGAGATATATTCTCTTGGGTAGTGGCTAGAGGCCTGTGGAAAACAGAAGCTAATGAGGAAATTGCGGTTATAAATACCTATCACCTCCAAGGACTTGGAAGATCCACCAAGACACACCTGGCCATGGCATTCAACTCTCTCTGAAACACATAGCCAGACTGGCCAAGGGACAGGAAACATCTGTGCCTCTATGGCCTGCCTGAATCCGCTCTCTCTCTCTGTCCTTCTTGGCACCACAAAAACTGGGAACAGAACAAAGGCTAAAGCAAGCCTCAGCTTGGGTCCCAGAGAAAAGCAATAACAAGAGGAGGCCAACCTGATTTACCAGTGGGGAGGAGAGGTGGACCCTGTCATTTCTCATTAAGGGGATTAAAATAAAAGCCTCATTGTTACTGACTTCTCCCCTTAGGAAATGAGGCTTGAAACAGTAAACTGTGGTTAAAAGAGCACTGCTCTGGAAAGGAAACCTGGGTTCTAGTCCAGATCTTGCTATGTGTATTTGGCAAGATGTTGCACTTTTCTAGGTCTCTGTTTCTTGTATTGTGAGAAAGTTGAACTAAACAAGTGGTTCTCAAACCATGTTCTGTGGAGCACCAGTGCATCTCAGGGCACCCCTGATCCCATTTCAACCAAAGCAGCTCCATTTTTACTGGTTTTATACATAGGGTTCTGCACAAAACTTTGTTTAAAATACACATTCAGCTGCTTTTTAAAAATCCAAAAACCCCTAGACTTAATAATCTCTAACATTCTTTTTAACTTCAGTGGTCTATGACTGTAGTTTCATGCAAGCTGCTATCAAGGGTACAGCTAGGAGTTCCCATCTGAGGTCACTTGGGACTGAGATTATTACATGCGGAACTCAAAGTAAGGGAAAAGCCAGACAGAGAGAGCAAAGGCAGGTTGGAGGAGAGAAGGAGAGGAAATGAGCGTGGGAGAAAAATCAGGAATCAAATTAGGCAGTTAAAGGAGCCAGGTCTCAAATAGACCCCAAAGACTTCCCTGACGTAGGCAAAAATCAGACAACCTAAAAAGTGACCAAAGAATGGGCTTCTGCAAAGAACTGTGGAATATGTATAAAACTCTGGTTATATGTTTTCCTGCAAATCATTAAAACCACAAGTAACAAGGGTTGCCTGTATGTGCCAAAGCACAGCAATGAAACAAAAATTATTGTTACAGAGAAAAATTACAATGGGGGGAGGGAGGTGCAATGAAGAGCTGGCAAAATAACCAGGAAAGGCTTATTTGTTTCTTTATTCGATCATTAAACATTTATCAAATTTCTGTAAGGATTCAAAAACTGCTAGGTTGCTGGGATTATAGAAATTAATAAAATACTATCCTTGTCCTCAAGGAGCATAAAATGTAGAAGAAACAGACATATAAGGGAGATAGGAAGCTCAATTAAAAAGAGCTGAATGTTCACAGAGAAAGAAAGATATAGCATGGGGAACACTAGCTGATTTCAAATAGTAGCTAGAAGATTTTCTTTTTTTTAAATCCTGACAAAGGAAGGACACCACCTCGCATTTAGAAAAGAAGATTGACTCTCTAGGGACCAGAAAAGGAAATCAATAGTGTTACTGGATTTTGTTTAGGTTCTTGGTTATGCTGTAGAAATGAATTTCAAGAGCACACCGGGTAAGTTAGGCCAGTAATTTATTCAGGTAGGGAGGGAAGAGAAATGGGAGAAAATAACAGAACAGGGGTCCCAGGTAGAGAGAAAGAGGCTGAAAAGTGATAAAGAGGGCTGATATACAGACTACAATTCCCCATTATAGGTTATAAATCCCCAGGTTTACTTGCGTGGCCACATGGCAGACGAAAAATGGTGAGTGGCATGCAGAGGGCGGAAACAGGTCCAGAGGCAAGAGAGCTGAAAGCCAGAGCACTTGGTCTGGCCCTGTTTGACTTTTTGTACTGTTAATAATTTCACCCCTTTGCTAATGGCAGGGGAGGGGTTCCAGCTGTTTGCTGTTTTGATTCATTACCCCACCCATCATTTCCCTGTGAGGGCCCAATGATAAAGTCCCTAGGGAACATCTGGGGCTTCTCCTGGCTTCCAGAAGAGTCTTTGTTCTGAATAGTAGAATCTTGGGGGAGGGGGTCTTCCAGCAACCATCTTGGGGGTTACTGATGTCCACATGGACGTCTTGCCAGGCTCCAGATCTGTCTATTGATTCCCTATCTTACTAGCCTGCTTCAGTAGGTCCATTGAAAGAAAATATTGATTTGTATGATCTATGTATCTTTAAAAAAAAAAGAAAATATTGAGGACAACAATGAAGATTAGAAAATCCAGAGTGAAAGATGGGGAAAATGGAGATTGTAGAAGGTTGCTAAATGTGTTGAACCTGTACTGTCCAATACAGTAGCCATTCACCAGGTATCAAGCACTTGAAATGTGGCTAGTATGAACCGAGATGTGCAATGAGTGGAAATATATACCCAGTTAGTATGAAAATAAGAATGTAAAGGATCCCTGTAAATTGTTATATAGATTACATGTTAAAATGAAGACTTTTTCTGAACATGTTGTATTGAATAAAATGTATTATTAATTTCACCTGTTTCCTTTTACTTTTTTTACTGTAGGTACTTAAATTTTTAAATTTCTATAAGGCTTGCCTTTGCAATTTGCAATGTATTTCTATTAAACAATGCTGTGTTAAAAATTGCCAAGCCCGACAACCAGCAAGATGGCAGTGGAGAAAGGCACTCCTAGAGTCAGCTCCTGCTACAGGGCAGTTAATGAACACCCAGACCTATCTGAAGCTAGCTGAAGCACCTACTTGGGGGCTCCAGGAGACCAGAAGAGCATCCTGCCACATACTTGAAGGAATGGAAGGAGGAGATTGCCCATCTGCAGAGAAGACTCGTAATAGAGCAACCCACGCCATGGAGGCCAGTGCCTATCCTCCACTGGAGGCACAAGCCACTTGAGGAGCTATTCCACAGCTGGAATTGAAAGCTCCACTCCCCAAAAATGGGGGA
The DNA here is from genome assembly GCF_030445035.2 of Dasypus novemcinctus. Classification (NCBI taxonomy): domain Eukaryota; kingdom Metazoa; phylum Chordata; class Mammalia; order Cingulata; family Dasypodidae; genus Dasypus; species Dasypus novemcinctus. The sequence goes on along the minus strand of NC_080698.1, from coordinate 50,375,638 downwards.
GGAAGAGATGGTTGGGCACCAACTTCAGCCACTGATGAGTAAATTCAGCGAGTCTGAGAACAGCTAAAGTTTGACCCAGTCCAAGTCAGAAAGAGGCCAGTAGCCACCATCTTAACTCTGCGCCTGGCATGAGGGGAAGTGGGGCAGACTGAAAATCACAGTGCTGGTAGGGACTGGCTTCTTTCCATCCAGATCAGATTGCAGGTTTAGCCTAAGCCCCAGCCCCACCTCTTGGAGGGAGGAAGATGGGGGACCTGCACCAGCCTCTCTGGGCCAAGCTGTGGAGGCCAGTGACTGTCCTACTTTGGCACCGCAAGCTGCCCCAGGAGCTAGTCTGTGGCTGGAATTGGAAGCTCCATTTCCCAAAAACAGGGGAGGAGTAGATGGATGGCCACTGATTTTGGCTACTGATTAGTAGAGTTGGTTGGCTAAGATATAACCCTAGGAATAGCTAGGGTATGAATCTGCCCAAGTCGGAAAGAGGCCAGTAGCAGCCATTTTGACTGTGCCCCTAGCATAAGGGGAAGCCAGGCTGATGGAAAATCATAGTGATGGTAGGAACTGGTTTCTTTTACCCAGATCGGACTGCAGCCCCTGCACCAGCCTATCCAGGGAACTGCAGGTACCTTTGGCTGGAACAGAATGAGTCTACCATAATTGGAAGTCTACCATAATTGGAAGTCTACCAGGGCAACTATGGTCATCTTGAACCTGCACGGCATAGATTGCTGCCAACACCTGCAGCTCCATTCCTGCCCCAGCAGGCAGGGGAGAAAGGGGCGTGAAGTCTCATCAGTTTCTCTGGGCAATTACAGTCTAGGCCTGCACAACTTGAATTACTCCACACACTGTGACTCTGTTCTACCCCTGGCAAAGGAGAAAGTTGGGAGAAGCTTCATCCATCCTTGAGGCAATGAAGACAGCTTGAGCCTCCACAGCTTATAGCACCAACTACATGCTTGGCTCCTACTGCATAACTGGCAAGGGTAAAAAAAACAGGAAGTCCTAAACTAAAGAGAAAAACTGCACCCAGAATAAATACTCCAGTAATCCAGATGCCAAGACACCAACAAAAAATTATAATCCACACCAAGAAACAGGAAGATATGGCCCAGTTAAAGGAACAAGATAAGCCTCCAGATGACATAGAGGAGTCAAGACAACTAAACAAAGATGTTCAAACAAGTCTCCTTAATAAATTCAATGAGATGGCTAAAGAGATTAAGGATATTAAGAAGACAGTGGGGCGGCAGACTTGGCCCAGTGGTTAGGGCGTCTGTCTACCACATGGGAGGTCCACGGTTCAAACTCAGGGCCTCCTTGACCCGTGTGGAGCTGGCCCATGTGCAGTGCTGATGCACACAAGGAGTGCTGTGCCATGTAGGGGTGTCCCCGGTGTAGGGGACCCCACACGCAAAGAGTGCTCCCCGTAAGGAGAGCAGCCCAGTGTGAAAGAAAGTGCAGCCTGCCCAGGAATGGTGCCACACACACGGAGAGCTGACACAACAAGATGGCGCAACAAAAAGAAACACAGATTCCTGTGCCACTGACAACAACAGAAGAGGACAAAGAAGACGCAGCAAATAGACACAGAGAACAGACAACCGGGGTGGCGGCGGGGGAAGGGGAGATAAATAAATAAATAAATCTTAAAAAAAAGAAAAAGAAGACATTGGATGAGCATAAGGAAGAATTTGAAAGCATACATAGAAAAATAGCAGATCTTATGGGAATGAAAGGTGCAATATATGAAATTAAAGGAATCATAACAGCAGATTTGAGGAGGCAGAAGAGAGCTTAAAGAAATGGACACTGAAAGTGAACATACAAAAGAACAGATAAAGAATGGAAAAAATTGAACAAGGTCTCAGGGAACTTTAAGACAGCAAAAGACGTGCAAACATACAAGTCATGGGTGTCCCTGAAGGAGAAGAGAAGGGAAAAGGGGCAGAAGGAATATTTGAAGAAAGAATGGTAGAAAATTTCCCAATGCTATTGAAATACATAGATAACCATGTCCAAGAAGCACAACATAATCCCATCCGAAACAATCCAAATAGGCCAACTCTGAGACACATACTAATCAGAATGTCAAAGGGCAAAGACAAAGAGAGAATTCTGAGAGCAGCAAGAGAAAAGCAATACATAACATATAAGGGATACCCAATAAGATTAAGTGCTGATTTCTCACCAGAAACCACGGAGGCAAGAAGACAGTGGTTTGATATATTTAAGATACTAAGAGAAAAACTTCCAGTCAAGAATCTTATATCCTCATTCAGAAATGAGGGTGAGATCAGAAAATTCACAGATAAACAGAAACTGAGACTTTCTAACCAAGAGACCAGATTTTCAGGAAATGCTAAAGGATGTGCTAGAGCCTGAAAAGAAAAGACAGGAGAGAAAGGCCTGGAAGAGAGTCTAGAAATGAAGATTATATCAATAAAAGTAAACAAAAGTGTGAAGAGTGGTGAAAATAAAATATGACAGATAAAACTCAGATAGGAATAAATGTAACCAATGATGCAAAGCACTTGTATTCAGAAAACTGCAACTCAATGTTAAATTTTAAAAAGCCTTGCAAAGCAGATTTTGCTCAACAGATAGAGCGTCCCCCTACCACATGGGAGGTCCAGGGTTCAAACCCAGGGCCTCCTGACCCATGTGGTGAGCTGGCCCATGCACAGTGCTGATGCATGCAAGGAGTACCGTGCCACGCAGGGGTGTTCCCCACATAGAGGAGCCCCTTGCGTGAGAAGTGCACCCCACAGGGAGAGCCGCCCTGCATGAAAAAAGCGCAGCCTGCCCAGGAGTGGGGCTGCACACACAGAGAGCTGATGCAGCAAAATGACGCAACAAAAAGAGACACAGATTCCCAGTGCCACTCACAAGAGTTCAAATGGACACAGAAAAACACACAGTGAATGGACACAGAGAGCAGACAACAGGATGGTTGGGGGGGGGGGGGGGAGGCAAGGGTGAGAAATAAAATAAAAAATAAATCTTTAAAAATAAAATAAAATAAATTTTAAAAAGCTTAAATAACTGGAAAGACATTCCATGCTCATGGATTGAAAGACTAAATATCATAAAGACATCAATTCTACTCAAATTGATATACAGATTCAATGCAATCCCAATAAAAATTCCACCAACATTTTTTTTTTAATTGAAAGCACGATTATCAAATTTATTTGAAAGGGTAAGGGGTCCTGAATAGCCAAAAACATCTTAAAAAGGAAAAGTGAACCCTTATCACCAGAATCTAAATTATATTACCTAGGTATAGTGGTAAAAACAGCATGGTTCTGGCATAAAGACAGACACATAGATAATGGAACCAAATGTATGGTTCAGAACAGACCTTTACATGTATGGTCAAGTGATTTTTTGGACTAGCCTATCAAACCCACACAGCTTGGGCAGAATAGTCTGTTCAAACGGTGCTGAAAGAACCAGATATCCATAGCCAAAAGAAGAAAAGAGGACCCCTATCTCACAACTTATCCAAAAATTAACTCAAAATGGATCAAAAACCTAAATATAAAAGCAAGAACCATAAAATTCATAGAAGAAAATGTAGGAAAATATCTTCACGCCCTGGTGGTAGGTGGTAGATTCTGAAAGAAGTTAAGAGGAGGACTAAGATGGAATACTGATGTTTAATATATATAGAAGTTTTAATTTTCTTTACTGTAAAAGTGTGGAAATGTATAGAGTGGATGGTAACACATAGTGAGTAACAGCTAGTTTATAAATGGGGGTGTGGTTGCAAATGGTAGTCTAGGGATGTAAATGCCAATTGACAGAATGCTAGAGAATACTCTGGGAACTTAATAGTGCATTAAACCAAGAGGTGGATGAGAATTGTGGTTGATGGTACAGATGCAAGAGTGTCCTTTGTGAGCTAGAGCAAATGTACATTGCTACTGCAGGGTGGTGGGAATGTGGAGAAGCATGGGAAAAATACAACTGGAGTGACCTATGGACTGTGGTTAGCAGTAATAATGTAATATGCTTGCATCTATGCCAAGGATGTACTGTTCTGATAGGAGAATGTGTGCTAAATGTACACTATGGACATGGTAACAATCAGATGATATTATGTGATCTGTAACAAATGTTCCACCACAGTGTGGTGTGTTGATAGATGGATGTTGTTTGGGAATTCTGCACATGTGCATGGTTGTTTTATAAGTTTACAACTTCTGTCATAAAAAATATATTTAAAAAAATAATAGGCTGGGTTGGGGGGGAAAATATACCAAATGTAAGATAAAGACTATAATTAGTAGTAAGATTTTTATACTATTCTTTCATAATCTATATTTTAGATTTAATCTATAACAAATGTCTTATAACAATGCAAGGTGTTCATGGAGGATTGATGTATGGGACCCCTGTATAATGTTATGCATGTTTGCTTTGTCAGTCCACAACTTTTACTATACACTTAATTGTTTATGTACGTTCATATATATATGATATAAAGATAATAATAATAGGGTGGGTTGGGGAAAATATTTTGGTTAGTAGTAATATTTTGACAATGGCCTTTAATCATTAGTTTAAAATGTTTAACAACAACGCAAGGTATTGGTGGTAGGGTGAGTTATGAGAGTCCTGTATGATGCTATGTATGTTTGTTTTATAAGTTCACAACTATTACTATATACTTACTGTTTATGTATGTTCATGTGTGAATGATATACTTCAATAAATTTTTTAAAAAACTGCCAAGCACAATGCTTGGTAATAGTATATATCCCTATAATCAGTCTCCCTAGGATACAACTGGACTCCAGAACATCCTCACATTTTATATAGTGCTAACAGCATATTGGCTATTTAATAGTCTTGCAACAGACAAAGTCTATGAAGGAGGGAGAAAAGTGAAAAAGTCATTCTATTTTACACCTAAATTCCACTTATCATAAGCACATACGACTTTCAGCAAGTTTTTTCATTTGTTTGAGTCTATTTCCTCATACATAAAATGGGGTAAGATCACTTTCTACCTGTGTTTGTATTTTAATTTGTGGTTTCCCAAGTTGTACATATAATATCTCACTTGAGCCTCACTACAACCATGTAAGTTTAGCAGGGTCAGGATCATTATGCCCATCTTACAGATGGTAAACTAAGGCTAGAGGCAAAAAGGACATAAAACTGAGGCTTTGAATCCAGGTTTTCTAAACTCTAAGGTAGTGCTCCTCTTCCATTACTTCACACTGCCTCTCAAGCCATAAACGGTGACTTTCTATTCTTGCTTTTCATTTAGTTTTTCCTGTACATGTCCCATCTCTCAAACCAGTCTAAGCTTCATGAATACAATATCCATGTCATATTCATCTCTGTATCCACAGTAGCATCTAATACCTTCCTAGAAGAGAGGCTCAAAATTAAGACTAACTAGGGTGTGGCACAGAAGGCCAAGACAGAAGAACTGGGAATCCCCCTTTTGAGTCCTGTCCCTGGGGAAGATGGGAGGATGTTTCATCCTTTCCCAAAAAGACAAAAGTCAGAAAACACATAAACATGGGAGATTTCAAAACTTCAAAATTTAAGTAAGTTGACTTGACATCTGCAGCCCAAAGGCAACATTTTTAGCAAGTTATATAAGAGACTCTGGCACTACTCACTCATATCATCCAGAATGCTGTTGGTTCCAGATCCTGGTATTATTTGGAAGGTGGGTTGGGATAGAGCTAGTTCTCTGATTCTCTGGGCCTTCGAAAACAATGAATGATGAGATCTTATGTGAGCCAGCACTGAGGGTACAAAATCCAGAACAGTACATCTGAAGTAACTTCCAGCATTTCTTTGTAGATTTTGAGACCAGATTTAAACAAGATAGGATAGCCCTTTTCCTTCAGACTGCACCTTGATAAAGGTAGAGCCTAAACCTGTCTTGCTCACTGTTAAATCCAATGCACCTAACAAAGTTGTCACTCAATAAATGTATGCCAAATAATCAGTGGTCATTATCAGAAGAAACTGCTTTGCAGTTTTCTATAGGAATAAAAACTCAACCCAATGATACTGTATTTGGAAGATTTATGGAAGAAGAAATCACAGATATGGTGTATCTTAAGTGAGTTTTTTGGTTTTTTAAAAATGCATCTTTGAAGGTCGAGAAAGGGGAATGGGATTTTAACTGTACTGACTTTATGTAATTTCCATCCCAAATATTTACTCTACAAAAAAATCTTGGGTGGCATAGACAGTGCAATGATCTTTGCATCCCCTGAAGCAAATTATCAAGAATGCCCTAGACCATAGGGCTTAGAGCAGCATTTACAAGGAACCAGAGAAACTCTCTCTAAAATGGCAAGAATTCTTTTGAGAATCTTTTATTGTGAAAGAGGATAGTTGTTTTTAATGCCTCCAACCCCTTTCTCCACAAAACCTGTAAAGCTTTTTCTGGATCCCAAGGTTCCCCAAGACTAAAAGAATTGGAAAAATGATAACTACTAAAATGAAACCTAAACAATTGATATTCTGGCCACTCTGAGGAACTAACTCTCCAGCATAAACTTCATTTACCATCAGATCATTGACCAAACAATACCAGGGTCAGGCCACAGTCAGTGTTCTGTTAGGCCATCTTCCTCCTCTCTGCATTCCTAGCTACTTTTCCCTTTTTCCTTCTAACTGCGTCCTCAATCCCTTCCCCTCTCCTACTGTCCTTTCTCTGATCTTGCTCCCTTTCCATACTGGCAATCTGAAATACAGCATGCGCACAAAATTCTCCAGTTTCAAGTCCAGAAATCCAATTAGGGGAGAGTTTTTCACTTCCTTTCCCCAGGAGTTCAGCAAGATTCACAATTTTTCCTGACTTGGGGCTATAGGAACATTATTGCCAGTCTTTGATTTATCTGGGTCCCCTCCTGAAAGAGCTGACATGTGGCCCCATGAATCAGCTAATAAGCTAAGTCTCTTTTCTGGGCTGTCATTAACCATCTGACTCATTCAGGGCTCTGACATACTTGGCTGAAAAATGCCTATTTAAAATGATAGGCATCTACCTAAAAGAAAGTAACAATTTCAATTCAATTAATGCTATAAAAATTATTGAATATTTATTACATGCTAGCAGGTACTGTGTTAGGAAATGAGGTATTAGAGATGTATAGGTCCAGACTCGGCTTTGAGGAAACCAACAACCCAGGTCATTAAAAGCTCAGAGAGGGAAATGGATGTGGCTCAACCAATTGGGCTCCCATCTACCATATAGGAGGTCCAGGGTTCGATGCCCAGGCCATCTTGGTAAGGGCAAGCTGGCCCACGTGGACTGCCAGCCCACACAGGAATGTCATCCTGTGTAGGAGTGCCACCCTGTGTGGGAATGCTGCACAGCATGGGAAAGCTGCCCTGCGTGGGAGTGCCAGCCGACACAGTGAGCTGGCACGGCAAGATGACGCAACAAGAGACACAGAGGAGAGAAAATAATAAGATGTAGCAGAACAGGAAGTTGAGGTGGTGCAAATGAGTAATCGCCTCTCTCCTACCCTGGAAGGTCCCAGCATCAGTTCCCAGAGCTGCCTAACGAGAATACAAGCAGACACAGCAGAACACACAGCAAATGGACACAGAGAGCAGACAACAGGGGGAACGGGGGGAAGTGGGGGAGAGGGAGAAATAAATAGACAAAATTTAAAAAAAAAAGAGTTCAGAGAATGCCTACTATGTGCAACATACTAAGTCCTAGTGAAAGAAAAGTGGTATTCTTGGGAACAAAATAATCCCGCCCCAAATTTCTCATCCTAATATAAAATTAGGAAGGCAAACATCAAAGACCTGCAGCCAAAAGCCCTCACCATTTAAGTTCTGATGTAAACTGGAACTCCTGATACCTTGCATACCTTTTCTCAGGAACTGTTTAACATTGCTGAAAGAAATTTAAAAAGACCTAAATAAATGGTAAGGTATCTGTGTTCACAAATTTGAAAGAATTTTTTTTTTTTGCATACCACAACAAGCATTTATTTCTATGCATCTGTGTATCTAAAAGGGAGGCTCTGCCTTACTCTCAGGTCCAGCTCTTCTCAACATGCCACTGGACGAGCAAGCTGACCGGGGCCTGCTCTTCTCATGGTGGTCAGAAGCACAAGAGGAATTAATATTATTAAGATGGCTATACTCTCTAAAGCAATCTACACATTCAACATGATGTCTATCAAAATCCCAGTGACCTTTTTTTCAGGAATGGAAAATCTGATCCTAAAGTTCATATGGAATTGTAAGGGACCAGAATAGCTGAAACAATCCTGAAAAAGGAGAATAGAGTTAGAGGGTTCATACTCCCCAATTTCAAAACTTACTAGAAAGCAACAGTCATCAAAATAGTATGATACTGGTGTAAGGACGGACCTATAGATCAAAAGAATAGAATTCCGAGTCCTGAAATAAACCCAGACATCTAAGTTCAATTGATTTTCAACAAGGGTGCCAAGACAATTTGTTATAGATTCAAGTCCTGAAGAAATGAACCCATTTGTAAATAGGCTCCCTCCCTTCCTCCTCCATCCCCCTGAGATGGTTCTCTTGTCTGTTTGCTTGTTGTCTGCTTAGTGTCTGTTTTATTTCTTCTTAGGAGGCACCAGGAACTGAACCCAGGACCTCCCATGTGGGAAGGCACCCAACTGCTTGAGCCACATCTGCTCCCTGCTCGTTTTGTTTTTGCTTGGTGTCTTGCTTGTTGTTTTTGGCTTGTTGTCTGCTTTTTTTTTTTCTTTCTCATTGTCTGCTTGTTTTTGCTCAATGTCTGCTTGTTGTCTGCTTGTTGTTTTGCCTGTCTTCTTTAGGAGGCATGGGGAACCAAACGCGGGACCTCCCATGTGGGGGATGGGTGCCAATGGCCTGACACATCTGCTTCCATAAATAAGCTCTTTGAAGATGTTATTAGTTAAGGTGAGACCCAACTGAATCAGGTTAGGCCTTAATCCAATATGACTGGAGTCCTTAGAAGCAAAGGATATGTGGATACAGGAGGAGACAGAAGGAAACAGATGGCCATATAACTGAAGTGGAGATTGAGTCATACTGGCAAACCACCACCAGAATGTTACAGACTTCAGAGAAAGTATGATCCTGTCAACATCTTGATTTTGGATTTTTAGTCTCCAAAACTGTGAGAAAATAAATTCCTGTTGTTTAAGCCAACTAGTCTGTAGTATTTGTCATTGTAGACCTGGCAAACTAAGACACAATTCAAAGGGGAAGAAATCTCTTCAGCAAAAGGTCTGGGAGAACTGAATACTTACATGCAAAAGAATGAAGTTGTACCCCTACGTCATACCATATATACAAAAATTAACTGAAAATGGATCAAAGACCTAAATATAAGAGTTAAAACCATAAAACTTTTTGAAGAAAAGAGTTTGTACATCTTTGAGACCCTGGATTTGGCCATGGATTTTTAGTTGTAACACCAAAAGCAAAAGGAACAAAAGAAAGAATAGATAAATTGGACTTTGTTAAAATTAAAAACTTGTGCATCAAAGGACACAATCAAGAAAGTGAAAAGACAACCTATAGTTTGGGAGAAAATATTTGCAAATCATACATCTGATAAGGCTCTAAAGTCCTGAACATATAAAAAAATTTTACAACTCAAGAACAAAATGTCCTAAAAATTAGGTAAAGAACTGGAGCGAATGGTTTTCCAAAGAACAAATATAAATGGCTGACATGAAAAGATACCCAACATCATTAGCCATCAGAGAAATGCAATACTCCCCAGTGGAATACCACATTCACTAGGATGGCTATAATGAAGAAATGAGATAGAGAAATCTGTCTTTCTCTGGCGTATGCGATCCTACACATTAATCTGGAAGTTAGAGGGCCACCAAAACAATGTTATTTCTTGTGACTTCTTCCCTGACTCTGCCTTGCTTGTCACGGCTTCTTACAACACCAATGTGAATATGTGGGACCCCTACAATGGTAAAAGACTGAGGTCACTTCACCATACCCAGCTCAACGCCCCCATGGATGACAGTGATGTCCATATTAACTCCCTGAAATGAGTGTGCTCTCTGGAAGGCTTGTACCTTGCCATGGTGGCAGATGACAGACTCCTCAGGATCTGGGCCCTGCAACTGAAAACTCCAATTGCATTTGCTCCTATGACCAATGGTCTTTGCTGCACATTTTTTCCACATGGTGGAGTTATTGCCTCAGGGATAAGAGATGGCCACGTCCAGTTCCGGACAGCTCCTAGGATCCTATCATCATTGGAGCACTTATGCCAGAAAGCCCTTCAAAGTTTCCTAACAACTTACCAAATCCTAGCACGGCCAATACCCAAGAAAATGCAAGAGTTCCTTACAGACAAGATTTTATAAGCATTGCTACATGGAGTCCTATTTTCTTTGTAGCATGATAAATCTTCCTAACAAAAGAATAACTGGAATAAAGGACCAAACATCTGGTCTTGGACTGAAATATAATTTCTGTTTGGGATTGTGAATAGAATGGAGCAAAACCAGATTCCAGTGGACTAGCCATGAATCTTTTTCTCTGTAACATGTGAAATTCAGTCTTAGAGGTGATTCTACTTCCACAGCTCCCAAGCCTTACCTTAAATCTGAAATCCACTTATAAACAGCAATGTTGAATTCTTTCTAGTTGTTTTGATTCAAAATGCAGTTATTGATATTGTTTTGATAATAAAAGTAACTGGGCCTCAAGAGCCTCTCTGTAGTGGGCAGAGAAGATTAATCTCCCTCCACTGGGAAATGGGATTGCAGCCTCGTCCCTGTCATTGAGGTGGCATCCACATGCAGAGGTGACTGTTTAAAAGTCCCTCCTGCTGTGGTCAGGGTGGCCCTGATGTTGGCAAATGTGGCCCTTCCACTGGCTCCTCTCTGACCCGGGGGACAGTCTCTATGGAGTTGTTTGATATGAGGGCTCAGCATAGCTTAACTCAATTACAGGTGAATGAGAGGATGTGTTCTTGCCTGGTAAACACTATCATTGCCTCTTTTGTTCTTTAACAATGGTGTGTGTGTGCAGGAGATGACACGTATATGTAAAATTACAAAAGGATGTATTCCTAAACCGCATGACTGTTAAAATGGCTACTGAGCTTTCTGTTTTTGCCATTAATTAGCATATTTATTTGTATTTTCTCAACAGATGTTAAGGTACAACTGTGTTTTTCTCAATGGTATCTAAAAATCATACTACTTCATTCAGTCAAAACAAACAGACAAACAAAAAACTTGTACATAAATGTTCAACAACCCAAATGTGCAACATATGAATGGATAAACACAATGCCACACAATAGAATATTATTCAACTGTAAAATGGCATGAAGTACCAATATGCTATAACATGAATGAATCATGAAAATATTATGCTAAATGAAAGAAGGCAGACATAAAATACTTCATATTGCATGATTTCTTTTATGTAATATATCCAGAATAAACAAATTTATAGAGACCTAGATTAGTGGTTGCCAGGGGCTGGGGAAAGGGTGAATGGGGAATGACTGCTTAATGGGTCCAAGGTTTCCTTTTGAGGTAATAAAAAATGTTCTGAAACTAGATAGTGGGATAAGAGGGGAGGGGAATAAATATGACCTGCCTTCCTGAAACATCAGTTTTACTCAAAGGTTTTTACATTAAACAATTATAAATATTATGGAGGAGAATGCAAATTTTACATATATTTAAAAATAAAATATAACACTTCAAAAAATTCAGATTTAAGGCAAGCACCTATTAAGTTATATATGTACTCTCTTCTCCTTAGAATTCTTTGATGGAAAAAAATACTTCAAGAAGATATGGATGCCATATCTAGGATGCCAATCTGAGCACGATCATTCCAAGAGAACAGAACAGAGGATAGTGAAATGCTTTTTTTGGATGATAATAGATTGCTATTTTTGAGTTTAAAACGTACATGAAGTCCTCTACACAAGAAAACCCTGTCACTCAGAAGATCAGGCACTACAGACCCTCTCAACAGGTCCTCTGTTCATTTATGGCTCAATTAAAATCTTTTTTTTTTTCCCCCAATATTTGTTTTTCCTTTTTAAGATTTTTTCTTTTTTTCTTTTTTTAATTTATTTCTCTCCCCTTCCTCCCTCCCACCCCAGTTGTCTGTTCTCTGTGTCCATTCACTGTGTGTTCATCTGTGACTGCTTCTATTCTTGTCAGCAGCACCAGGAATCTGAGTCTTTTTCTGTTGCGTCATCTTGCTGTGTCAGCTCTCCGTGTGTGCGGTGGCCACTCCTGGGCAGGCTGAACTTTCTTTCATGCTCTCCTTACAGGGCCCACTCCTTGCGTGTGGGGCTCCCCTATGCAGGGGACACCCCTACGTGGCACAGCACTCCTTGCATGCGTCAGCACTGTGCGTGAGCCGGCTCCACACGGGTCAAGGAGGCCCTGGGTTTGAACTGTGGACCTCCCATGTGGTAGGCGGATGCTCTATCCATTGAGCCAAGTCTGTTTCCTCAATTAAAATCTTATCTACTCCACAAAGCTTTCCATGGTCGCTTCAACCCTTTATCTAAAGATATCTAGTCTTGCCTCTAAAATATATCTTAAATCTGCCCACTTGTCTCCATCTCTACTATCATTACCCTAGACTAAATCACCACCATTTCTTGCCTAACTTATTGTAATAGTCTTTTAACTAGACTCCTTGCTATCCTTTTTTCTGGCTCCACTTCAATCTGTTCTCCATAGTTTGCATATTCATGAGAGAGATCTTTTAAAAGTATAAGTTAAATCCTGTCATGGATAGAAGCCTTCCATGGCCTATATGGCCCTTCATGATCTGGTTCCTGTGCCTAGCTCCACTTTTCTACTTATTTATTCTACTGTAGCCATGCTGACATCTTTCCTGTTCTTCGAACATGCCAATCTTTTTTCCACCTTAGGGCTTGCACTTTAACAATTCCTTTGCCAGGGGTGCACTTTCTCTAGATCTTTACTTCACTGTTTCCTTATTTTCCTTCTGGATTCAGCTCAAATGTTACTTCTTAAGTAACCCTTTCTTGGATCCTACTACCTAAAATGTCTCTTCCCCGACATCTTACTATGGTATTGCCAAGCTTATTTTTCTTCATAGTGCTTATCAGTATCAGTGATTATGTTTAATTATTCTTTCTTTTTACTAAAATGTAAACTCCACGAGGATTTGTGTAGTGCTTAGAAGAATGTGTGGGACCTAGAAGATGCTCAGATATTTGTTCAATGAATGAGGAGAGGGCTGCATGTGCAAAGGTGTAGGGGCATGAAAATGCATGGCAGATTTGGGGAACATGAGCAGTTCAATAGGTGGAATGTAATTAGTGGTGTGTTACAAGGAGAGCAGGTAGTTGGTCAAGATGAGGCTGGTAACTCCTTAATACTCAGAGTTCTAAGTTTTAAAACCTAGATTTATCTCCTCTAGGTCTCAGGACAATAAGAGAGTTACATTAAGCTTAATAACATAAATAATTTGCCTTTATATATGCTTATTGTTTCCTCCTGCTCCCATCCACTGTGATCATAATGCTGTGACTTGGAATCCAGAAAAAAAATGTATTTAAGTCCTTTTCTACAGGGTTCAATATTAAAAATATTTCTAATTTGCTTATAGTAGAAAACATTGAAGTGTCTGTCTGCTTTTTCTGAGAACTCTTCTTATCCCCTCTTCTCTGCTGGACAAAGGGTAGACACCTGAACCAAACCAGGATAATCCCTGAAAATATGAAATTTGGCCCAAGAGACACTAGTTTAAAGTGGAGAAAAGTCAGAGATGAGCGGCAGAGTGACTGGTTCCTGATGATTTGGCAGTATCTGACTTCAGACTTTCAAGAGGCCAAACTCTTGGATTCACTGAGATATCCCAGAATCCTTACAATAAATTCTCCTTTTTTTGTTACACTAATTTATAATGGGTTTCTTTCTCATTATCAAAAGAACTTTAAGATGCCACTCTTCTTCCAGGTTTACTAATGATAAATTAATCCTGTTTCACCTCTCTTTAATAATTCATAGTTTACTACTTTGTTGTTAATTATTCCATCTCCTCACAACAACATGAAGATTAGATGTTTTCTTAATCTGATAAAAAAGGAAACTGAGGCCTAGACTGATGAAGTCACTTGCCCATGTTCTTACAGATATGGTTGATGATCTCAAATTAGAACCCAAGTCTTAATTTCAGTTCAATCGCTTTCTATGCATCACTCCATCTCTAAATATAAGCCTAAGGCTCTCACAAAGGTGTTTTTTATTTTCACAATATGAAGTCTCATTTTTCCAAAGTAGAATTGAGATCACAGGAAAAAGCTTTTACATTAAATGTTCTGACACATATAATGAGAAAGCTGGTATTCTATTTGTTAAAAAAAAAATTACTTTGGATATAATTGACATATCAATTTATATGCTATATGGGTTTTTATCTACCTAACACAGGTGGAGGCTTATAATGGAAGGATGCTCTGCTGTTAGAGCAGAAGAGTGAAATAGGTGCAGTCTACATCTTTCTGTGGATGCTAATGAGTTTCTTCTTAGACCTGTGGTTTTCTTTAAATAAAAAATGAAACCTTCTGGATCACTGAAAAGTTATTCTGTTCTTCCTCTTTTCCCTTGATAATAAATTTCTTATACATTAAGAATTGTGGGTGTATTTGGCCAGTGATTTAAACGGATGCTTTCCATCTTTGAAATATCATTAGGAGCACATAAATACTCTCTTAAAATTTTTCATTTATTCAGAAAAGCATGTGCAATGCAATGCCTGTTATTTTCAATATTAGGCCACATGTAAAATGTTTTTTAAAAATGAGTTAGTCAATTACTTGACTTAAAGAGCATTTAGGCTGGTAATAGTAATAGCCACCATTCCTTGAGTACTTACTGTTTGCCAGGCACTATTTTAAACACTTTAGAGTATGTATTAATTAATCCCCACAAAAATTCTATGAGCTTTGTACTATGGATTATCCCCCTTTTACATGTGAGAATAGGTACAGAAAGGTTGAACAACAAGCTCAAGTCATATAACTACTAAGTTGTAGAGTGAGGACTAGAATCCATGTGTGATTTACTCCAAAGTTCATGCTTTTCCCATATGCCATGTTGTCTTTGGAAGCAGGGAAAAAGCAGGCTAATAAGGAGAAAGATGAAATAATGCCAGGGTGAGGTGATAAGTGCCTGGACTAAGTGCAGTCATGGTGCCACATTTCTTGAATTTTCTCAGATAGTACTGATTTCAAATAGTCTCCTTGTCCTCCTGAGCCATGAAAATGGCAAAATCCAGTGTTTTGGCATGTAAAATATATTTTCCAGGTTGCTTTTTCAACCTAAAAGGTAATAATTTTTATTTTGTCAAACTGTGTATAACCTTTTTAGATTATGGTAACATGATCACCACAAGGAGATAAGAATGGAGAAAAATATTAAAATTTCAAGGGAATAATACTAACAATAGATACTTTTTAATCAGTCATTACTAGGTGCCACCGTGCCAAGTGTTTTACCTGCATAAACTAATCCTTACAACAATTCTATTATTTCAATATTATTACTCACTAACACTAAGCAAGATTAAGTAGTTTGTCTATAATATGTGGCTTGTTAGTGGTAGAGGTCTGTTCTGAACCCAGGTTTGTGTCATTAGAAAGCCTATGAGCCCTCCATTTAGCTACTTCTGGAAACAAACTGGGGTCACCCTTACAGCTCAGGGAGGCTAAGAGTACACCACATCAAATGCCTGTGTAATGGCAGATGGTTTGGAGGATCAGGAGTGATCAGAGTTGACTTTGATCTGGGAAATTATGTGGCTTTAGACAGATGGCTAGACAGAGGAAGAAGGGATATAGAAGGAAGGCTGAACAGCTGATGACCAATTTTATAGAATCTAATAGAGGTAAAGGTGTTGGGAGTTAAGTTTCCTCTCCAATTTTTTCGTGTTTAAGTTTCCAGCTTTCTGCAGTTTTACTAATGGGATAATCTTACTACAGTGTCTCCTCTGTAATCTAGTCTCCAGAGCTAGTAAGATTGGTAAATTAGATTAAGCTTGAAGCAAGTGACTCAGTTGAGATGGATTCACTTAGAGGAAAATTTGTGTAGAATAACCCTAAATTCTGGCCTCAGATTTCAATCAAACTTTGTACAGAATTTTTCAGAGTATTTGGTGTCCCAACTGTGGTGGAAGAAACATGCTAACATTAAGAATTTGAAGGCCAATAGTTTAGAAAAAAAGATAACTTCATTGCTAAGTATTATGAAGAAAGTAAATAGCATCATCTATTAATGTATTTTCACTGATGAGAGGATTTATTACAACTGGATTTTAGCACTCAGAGCTTTTTTAACAGCAAACAACAAAGTTTAGTCAAAAGCTAATCTGTGCTGTTAGTCTGGCATAGTGCTTGACATATAAAAGCCCACTAAATAAACAAGTGAAAACTTTTATTTAAGCCTCACAATTGTCTTTTCTAATACAATGTTATATTATGTTTATAATATCAAATCACAAAAAATACTTGAAAGGAAAATAAAACATGTAGTATTAACTTGTTGGTTTCAGAAGAAATGAGCTATTGTTCTAGATATGTTACTTGCATATCTACAGTAAAAAGGCAACTAAAACATCATTTGCTTTTTTTTGCAATCCTTATTTTAGCACATATTTTTATTATTGTTCATGTTAAATATTTGAGTTTTTAGCTCCTGCATTTAATTTACTTTTTAAAAAAATCAACACAACTCTCAAATGTTTTGAAAGAATACTTGAGAAGGCAATTCAGATAGTGTTCAGTCCTTTGTAATAAACCCACAGAACATGCTCTATACATATCTGGGGTTAGGAAAGGTTCTGTAATTAAACTGATGCTTTCTTCCTGTGCTTGAAAATTAGAGAAGCAGAATATCAGAAGAAATATTTACATGAGTAGCTATCTAACTCATCCTTCTGTGACCCCATATGCCCCTTTCCCCACCAGAGATTGAGAACTTTTCCTATGTTCAGACTGATTGCCTGAATATATTAATGGGTTGATTTGTAATCTTTTGGCTTTTCCTGTCTATATGCCACCCTCCCTTCAAGGCCCAATTCAAGTCTTATTTCCTTTAGTGAACTTTCCTACAATGCACACTGTTCTTTTTGTGTGTGTGCTTATTGGATTTATTAACTTTAGCATTTTAGTCATTAAGCATTTGTTCTATGATGAACAACTGAAGGACCAATGGGCAGAAACTAAGGGAGAGAGAGTCAGGCTTAGTATGTGTGCTGGATGTCCCCAAGACCACCCTTAAGTTCCATGATTTACTAGGAAGACTCACGGGACTCAGCATACAATTATATTCACAGCTAAGATTTATTGCAATGAAAGGGTACAAAGCAAAATCAGCAAAGGAAAAAGGTACATGGGGCAAAGTCCAGAGGAAGCTAGATGCAAGCTTCCAAGAGTCCTCTCTTGGACATAGATACCCTCTGCCTAGAACATACCAAAATCCCAGACTCCTACAAGGAAAGCAGGGGCCCAACATAAAACACATTGTTTGAACAAACAGTTTAGGCACAGTAGGCCACTCTTTTCAGTTGGGAATTGTGGGAACCCTCCTGAAATCCAAGTTCCTAGAGATTAGCAAGGGACAATCTTATAAGCAGGCCTTAATAAGCATAACAACCTCAGGCCTGCTCTCTTAAATCTTTTCTTCCCTGTAAGGTATAAGGAAGAACTTTTTAAAGTGCTGATAGAAGTTGAAGCAGACTATTTTAGGAAATAATACGTACCTTGTTATTAAGAGGTATTTACAAATAAATTGTAAAAAGAATCCTGCCTGAGAAGTTTTAAAGGTTATATATACCCACTGATACTATTTAACCCTGGGACTTTAGAACTCTGAGGTATATATTATTTTGTAGTTTCTTTTTTCCATAAGTTAGTCCTTTTATATAAGAGAATGGAATTGGGTTAGAAGTCAGAAAACCTGGGTTTTGACATAGTACTGTCTCTCTAACCTATATCCTTCATTTTTCTTATTTATTTTATAAATAACAAATTTTTCATCTCAAATATTCTTTCTAGTTCACATATTTCTGTCTCTTGAGAGAGGATGTTGGATTACTGCAATTGCTGAAAAGTTCTTAATGATACTGAGCTGAAGTCTACTTTTATATTAACCATTCCTATTGTTCTTAGTTATGTCTTTTGGAGTCACTGAGATAAAATCTACTCCATTTTTCACAGAGGATGGCTTTGACCAGACTAAGAATTCCCACTACTCTTGGCATTTCTGCCAATAAATCTTGCAAACTAATATTTGAGAGTAGCTTTTTACCTAAGGTTCATGAATCTGGGGCAGTAAGGAACAGAAAAACTCAAGGAAGGAGTTAAGGAAAATAGAGATGTTTATCCCTTCTTCCCAAAACCGAAATTTCCTCTTAGAGTTGGAAAGCCTTCAGGTTTAGAAAAACACTCAGAAAATACCAGAAGTGCTTGAATATTCCTGAAAACTACCATGTCTCTGTAATTTCTTTCTCTGTAGACAGTCGTGATTCTGCCTGAGCAGAACAGGTCTATGTGTGGGCTGCTGCCTCCCACTGAATATGGCCCTTCATCATTTTTCCACCCAGTGGTCTCTGTTAAGGATGGTGCAGAGCCCAACCATCTGCTCATTTTAATCTGTCTGGAAACAGGAACTTACTGGGGTTGAGGAAGACCCAATTCCTCCATCTGCGTAGCAGAATTACCACAACAACTCCATTTTACCGCATATGCTGCCAACATTTTACTGAGAGGAAAATGAAAAAATCTGGGAAACAGTGACATCCTTAGAGCTGTGTAATGTGTTTCACAGGTTGGGGTGGGAAGAGGAGAATGATGGAATGGTTCCCTGCCCAGACAGGTCTTTCTCCAGTCACATAATTAAAATATCCCATTTATGACATCTGTTAGGTAGTCATCCAGGTTTTAAAGTCTTCAATGATCAAGAGTTTATTTCTGGGGAAGTGGACATGGCTCAACTGATAGAGCATCCGCCTGCCATACGGAGAGTCCAGAGTTTGATACCCAGGGCCTCCTGACCCATGTGGTAAGCTGGTCCATGTGCAGTGCTGCCACACACAAGGAGTGCCGTGCCATGCAGGGGCACCCCTGCATAGAGGTGCCCCACATGCAAGGAGTGCACCCCGCAAGGAGAGCCGCCCCACAGGAAAAAAGTGCAGCCTGCCCAGGAGTGATGGATGCCACACACATGGGGAGCTGACACACCAAGATGATGCAACAAAAAAAGCAACAGTTTCCCGGTGCTGCCTGACAATGCAAACGGACACAGAACACACAGCGAATGGACAGAGAGCAGACAATGGGGGGAGGGGGGATGGGGAGAGAAATAAATAAATCTTTAAAAAAAAAAAAAAAGGTTAATTTCTGCCCCTTGAGCTAATCCATTGGATCACTTTGAATATTCTTTATAATGTTGAACTGAAACTTGCTTCTCTGTGATACCTAATCATTTTCTGCTTTTCCTAATTATATCTTTTTGAAATCATTCAGACTCTCTGAGCAGCCCTTCAAAATATTAGGAAAGTTTATATTTTTTGGCTAATTGCTACCTTCTTACACCCTGCAGATGCTTGTGGGAAGGGTAATCCATTAAATCCATATACAAACTAGTTAATTATTTATTTCGTCTCGGACAGTGGATCAGGTGATAATCCAGAAGAAATAGTCAATTTTGGAGCAAGCCTGGGTGAAAAGCATTATAGCAGCCTCTAAGGAGCCTTAAGGGCATTAGGTGTCTAGGAGGAGTCATAGGATTGTGGCTTGGGAGTGCAGAAAGGGAAGATAGGAATGTCCTATGGGTTATTTATTATGGAATGTCCTATGGGTTATTTATTATCTTAGAGCAAGCGGGTGCAGGGGAAAAATCCTGGGCTGGATGCAATAGTCCTGGTTTCAGTTTTGCCTTTGCTCCTGATGGGCTCTGCAATTCTGGATAGTCACTTTTGGTTCCTAGTTTTCTTCCTATAAAATTAGGGAGTTAGAGAACTGAATAGGCACAAGATATCCCTGAAAGCACTAACGGTTACAATTCAACACCATTAAACAGAATAAAAATCATTTTAAGAAAATTTCTGCTCAGATGTCTGATTTGACTTCCAGAGGACACAGATCTTCAAGACTAGTATATTTAATTCTGAGCTTTTTTTAAATCATTTGACTGGCTCTTTAGTCCATATGAGTTATAAAATCAACAGCTCCATAAAAGATCTATACCCAGAAAAGTTGATGAACAGGGAGCTGGTAAAGGAAGTCTCTGGAGTAGTGGTCTTCAGAAAACTTTAACTATTTTCCTGCAAATGTGTTGTTATTTATATAAAGACTCTGAGATGGGTATCCAGGCAGGAGGTGCCAGGTTTGGGGTGGTCTTTATAATCAAGAAAATGAAACAGGACACACCCAGGGTACCACAGAAGGATCAAATACAAATACCTAAGTTACGGCAGCACCCAAAAGAGAGATGACACAATTTAGTGGAAGAATATTGGATTGAGAGTCTGAAGACTCAAGTTTAAGTCCTGGCTCTCCCACTTTCTCGTTAATATGACCTTGGGCTAGTGAATTTATTTCTCTGTGTCTCATGGTTTCAGCTGTAAAATGAGATAGAACAACTTTCACGTTTTAGTAACTGAGACATGGCAATCCAGGAGTGAGAGAATGGAGTTAGAAGGCCCTGGACAGGAAGTCATCTGGGACAGCAGAATTTTCCTGTTCAAGAGCCTGATAATGAAGTTTTAATTCCTAATGAACTTCAACCTAAATTAGTTCTGCAGGAAGAGTCTCTATGCTTACTCTGTAGAGATATATGTACTTTTTGACACATTACTCCAATTTAAGAAGCATGGAGCTAGGAGAAGATGACAACCTTGTTACTCTTCTCAGAAATATTTTGATGATTCAGAGACTGAGTGGTAGCTTTTAATGTCATTGTTTCCCAAACTGTTTGCTATGGCTTTTATAGGCAAAATTTGATTATCTCAACTATGGGAAGATGGAGAGAAGGTCTAATTGTTGCAGTCTTTTTGAGAGGCAACATGATGTAGTAGGAAAAGGACTGAGTTTTGGAGTAAGGGGGGGAAAAAGCAAAAAAACAAAATAAAAACAACTTGAGTTATGAGGCCTTGGCAAGAAAACAAACTTTTCTGAACTTCAATGACTTTATTAGGAAATTCTCTCTCTTCTTAGGGTTGTTATGAAAATTAAGATATCATATGTGTAAATAGCTTGCAGAGCACTTGGCACATAATAAATACTTGATAAATGTTCTTTTCCTTACTTCTTCATTCTTGTTGAGGAAGCACTTCACTCCTTTCAGAGAGCTTGCATACTCAAGATCAATTTGGATGATTACAGCTCAAGAGGTATCATCGTTCTCTTAAAAGTGAGGCCCACACAAGGAAGGCAACTTATCTGAGATCACATCCAGAATTAGTTGAAGAGCTAGAACTTGAGCCCAGGTCTCTCACTAGTCTCAGTGCTCTTATTCCGTATTTAATTTGGGGGAATAATTTTTAAAGTTTAAATTGACTTATAGGTATTATTTATGCTAAGAATTTGCTTCCATCAATATAAGGAGGCCTCAAAACTTAGTGGGAACTTAACAATGGTCTAGACTAGGTATCTTACTTCTTACTCAACATCTCTGCAGGCTTTCTAAATAGAAATAGAGGGTTTATAGTAGTTAGAGTTTTATGTACACTGTTACCTTTAAATCCTTTCTTGGTGGTTTTTAAGAGACAGGTATACCTTGACAAAATTAGCATCAAATCTTTTAATAAAAATTCTGGATTTGCATTTCAGAATCACTTTGGCTAAATCACAAAATAATTGTACAGAGCAGTTATTAATTATCAATGGAGGGAGATGCCATCATAACAAGTAATTAAGGCAGATTACTACAGATCAGCCACTATTCTTTTACCAATGAAAATTCATTTTTAAAAAGGTTTTTTTCAAATAAGCTATCTTTAAGTCTTCCTGTATGTCTAAAATCATACATCAGAGGTTCCCTAGAATTTGAACTTAGCGTCATTTATGAAAAAATAAGAAATTTTAAAACTCCTTCACTGTTCAGAAGGACAGAAATGTTAGATATTTCTGTACTCATGTTTAAGCAGAATTTCTGAAGGCAGTTAGGGTTGACATCCAAATACAGAAAATACTGAGGTCTTCTTTCTTCAAGAGGTGCTGAAGACACAATTCCTGCTTTCCAAGAACTCATTCTAGTAGCAAATAAAGATATACAAGCAATTAACCACAATAAGTGAGAGAAAGACTTGTTATAAAGAGATAAGGGGAGCACCAAAGGAAAGGTAAATTATTCTACCTGGACAGAATCACATCCTAGTGGCTTTGAAGGATGAGTAAAATTTTCCAGATAGACAAGGGACTAGTGTGGGTGGAGCAGGAGATTGATCTTTCTAGGCAGAGGGAATAACATAAAAGTGCAGAAGCAAGTAAGTGCATATTTTAAATGGAAGATCTTATAATATGACTTGAGTACTTGCTGCATTGAGTGGAGTTGTTAAAAAGGCTGAGCCTAAGTTGTAAGGATCCTTGAAAGCCAAGCAGAGAGGAGCTTGACTTGAAAAAAAAATTTTTTTTTAAATCCAAAGAGTGATGCAATCACATAGTTTTTTAAAGCTCAGGTAGTATGGCTGGCTAGGACTTAATTTCTTGAGCCTTTGAACCCCTGGATTTTAAGGATGTACTTCAGTTCAGAGTTCTCTGCTTCTTGGAATCAGAGTCTCAGTATTAGGGGGACTTTACAGGTTATCTAGCCTAGCAGTTATCAAGTCTTCCTGTGCATCAGAATGCCATGGAGAACTTAAAAAATATTCCTAGTTTTTACCTCACATCTCTTTAATAAGACTCTCCAACGTTGGCATGCTAGATTTTTTTCTTAAGTAAGCTTTCCAGATAATCCTCACATGACCAGTCAGGACTGTGGATCAGTGTTTGAGAATGAATAGTCTAAGTCTAGACTAATTCTTATCGTCTTTGTGATCGACCTCCCACCAATGTTTCAGTCCCAACTTCAAGAGTAGAAAATTAGTTTCCAGCTCTCATTTCTTAATCTATTCATGTCCAGGCCCTAACTTAACTTTATTTACTTTATCTTCATTCACTTCTTTAACATTTTCTCAACCCAGCACTTTCCTTCACACAGCTGGTTCCAAACAAAAAGCAAAACAGAAGTCAATTAACAACAAAAACAGCCAGCTATTTATTGTCCATCTACTGTACCCTGGTGCTATGCTTATCTATCTTTACTTTATAATTCTTGCAATAACCTTGTGTTGAAGGTAGTATTATTCCCATTTCTACAAAGGTTAAATAACTTGCTCAAAGTCACATAACTAGCAGGTAACAGCACTGAATCTTGAAACCTAGGTTATTTTAGCCAGGCCCTGAGCCTCAACAGCCTTCAGCTCCTACACTCTGATTTATTGGACCTACCCCGCTCTGCTAACATGGAGTTGAAGAAGGTCAACTACCACACCAGGGAGCCAAGAGTGCCTACAACTGAAAGCAGCAGGATTGCATCCAGCATCCATGTGGAATCTAAGCCCCCTCTTGATATAGATGTGGAGTGGACACAACCATTCCAAGGTCCACAGGATGGAGGAATAGAATATGGATTAGAGTGGACTTACTGATATTCTATTCATGAACTATTGTGATTAGTAATCAAAGAAAATATGGCATTGGTGTGGAGAAAGTGGCCATGGTGGCTGCCGGGGGTAGGGAACGGGGGGAAGAGATGAGATGTGGGGGCGTTTTCGGGACTTGGAGTTGTCCTGGGCGGTGCTGCAGGGACAGTTACCAGACATTGTATGTCCTCCCATGGCCCACTGGGTGGAATGTGGGAGAGTGAGGGCTATGATGTGGACTACTGACCATGAGGTGCAGTGGTGCTCAGAGATGTATTCACCAAATGCAATGAATGTCTCATGATGATGGAGGAGGTTGTTGTTATGGGCGGAGGAGTGGGATGAGGGGGGTGGGGGGTATATGGGGACCTCATATTTTTTTAATGTAATATTAAAAAAAACAAAGACAAAAAAAATCTTTTAAAAAAACCTAGGTTATTTTAACTCTTATTTTCTTAATATATGCTACTGCTTCATGTCTCATATTTGTTGTGCTTTCTCTGAGTAAAACTCTTCTTCATCAATAATGAGATCTACAAATTTAGGTCCTCAGCTCCAGGCAGGCTTGAAGGGTTTCCTCTATCCTCTCTCCTAGCCAAATCCCAAGTTCCTCCATGAAGTCTTCTCACTATACTCCTATCTACTGAGATCTTTCCAAACTCCTCTGAATTCAGAGCACTTATTAAACATATCATTTACTTGAAATTCTTTGACCCTTCTTATAATTATTTTATTTGTCAAAAGTTAGTTACTTCTTAAATCCTCAGCTACAGTGTAGGCTTCTTGGGTTCAGGGACTGCATTTAACATATTATTGTACTCTACACCCTCCAATGTTTCAGAATGTTTTGCCTAGTTGGTATACACTAAATATTACTGACTGACCACCTAAAACATTTGGGAGATTGACTCTATGTTAGGTTACAGACACTGGAGAAGGGACTTTTGGGTAAGAGATTGAAGTAACTTTACACTATTCTTTTTAGGTTTCTTGAGCAGCACCAAAAACTACTGTAAATTCTAAGAGTAGCTCAATAACAGTTTTCCTTTTCCCATTTGCATTACTACTCTCACTAGGGCCTCGGGGCCCTCATTAGTAAAATAAGGTCAAAGTAATCTCTAAGTTCCTGTCCATCTCTAATACTCTACAATGTCCTTTGTCCAGAAGCTCTGCTGAATGATGAAGCAAATTATGATCAGATTTCTTTATTACAGAAGCTAAATTCTTTCACTGAACAAGTTCTAGAGAATAAAAACTTCTTCATCCAAGCCCCAGACCTAGTGGGCATATTAGTATTGGTGGTCTCTATGAGTTTTTATCAAAAGAAACTTTAGATACCGGAACTGGGATGTTTGTCAGTGTTAGTACCTGCAAATGGAAAATCCAAACTAGGAAAAAACGACTGACGTCATTAGGCCCATTTTGATAAGTGTGGTATTATTTTCAAAGCACACCCCAGAATCAGAGTTATTTTTATCTTATCTAGGTCATAGTCTGGGCTTGTTCCCCTCCTGAGAAGGTGGGTAGACAGTTTAATGATGGCTCTGCTTACCAGGGACATTAGGTCTTAATAGTGGGCTCAGACGTTTCCTTTGTTCCATTGAGAACTTCAAATTGTAACCAGAAAACTTTGTAACAAAAATACTTTGATGTGGGAAAAAATAAGCACATTTTGCTGAAATCAGGTTGTTATCATCACTGACTCTGAGCACGTCATTCTCCTTTCCACATCAATGTCTTGTCTGCTGAGCATCCTGGTCTTTGCTGATATCCTTTTTTTTTTTTTTAATTAACAATGGGGCATCTTTATCATTACTGATATGGAACAATCTCCAAAATAGAATGTTAAGGTATTGAAATCTTTGTAGACTCTCTTCTTTTGGGTGTATGCCAGAATAAGAACATATGTACACACATATAACCTTTGCAGAGTTGACACAGGCTGCCTCTTGGAGCACTGGAGGATGTGCTTTTCTTTTTATGTCCTTTTATATCTTTCACACTTTGCACTATGCATTATTTCCCATTTAAAAAAATGTTGAAAAGAATGTAAATAACCTGTCCAGAGGGAGAAAGGATTAATTTCCTCTGGATCTTATACAGGGAGTAATGCTTTGTGCTCTGCAAATAATTATCAAATTAAGTCAGTAAGAAAGAAAAAACTGAATTAACCAAAGTTGTTTGATTAATTTTCTTGACTCTCAGTAACTGATCTGTTTCTTTGTCTACCCCCATGGATTTTTTTTTTTTAATTTCTCTTCTGCCCCCTGTTGTCTGCTCTCTGTGTTCATCTGCTGTGTGTTCTTCTGTGTTCGCCTGTATTCTTGTCAGCAGCACCAGGAATCTGTGTTTCTTTTTGTTGCGTCATCTTGTATCAGCTCTCCGTGTGTGCGGCGCCATTCTTGGGCAGGCTGCACTTTCTTTTGCGCTGGGCGGCTCTCCTTAAGACGCACATTGCTTGCACTGGGGCTCCCTTACGCAGGGCACACCCCTGCATGGCACGGCACTCCTTGCACGCATCAGCGCTGTTTGCTGATATCCTAACTTTATATTCTAATCATCTAATAGTCCTTTTTTTTTTTTTAACTACAAAGCTAAATCAACAAAGTCTAGTACATTCAATGGGACTGAATGTAGCATTCATAAATAAACACTTACATTTATGATCAACTGATTTTCAACAAGGATGCCAAGACAATTCAGGGGGGAAAGAAGTCTTTTCAACAAATAGTTCTGGGTCAACTAGATATCCACATGCAAAATAATGAAGTTTGACTCTTATCTGATACCATACACAAAAATTAACTGCAAAGGGATCAAATACCTAAATGTAAGAAGTATACTTACAATACTTTTAGAAAAAAATAGGAGTAAATCTTTGTGACCTTGGGTTTAGCAACAGATTTTTAGATAAGGCACCAAAAGTACAAGCAACGAAAGGAAAAACAGATAAATTGGACTTCATCAATTAAAAATGTCTGTTTTTTAAAAGGAGACGCTCAAGAAAGTGAAAAGGCAAACCGAAGAATAGGGGAAAATATTTTCAAACCATATGTATTAGTCAGCCACAGGAGTGCTGACCAAAGGGTGGGGACTCAACGCTCTACTGACACAAGAGGTATACATAATTACTTAGTCAAGTAAAGCTATGAATCTGATATAATCTAGTATGCCCAGAGGAAAAGATCAGTTTACAAACATAATCCAGTATTTCTTTTTGGAATTCATAAATAACATCAAACTGCTCCACCTGTGACTGATAAGGCTCTAATATCTAGAACATATAAAAACCTCTTAAAATTCAACAACAAAAAGACAAACAAGCCAATTAAAAATTGGGCAAAGGGCTTGAATAGATATTTCTCCAAAGAGAATATATAAATAGCCAACAAGCACATGAAAAGACGTTCAGTACTGTAGGTCATCAGGGAGATGAAATCAAAACCACAAACAGATACCATTCTCCTATACCCACTAGGATGGCAATAATAATAAGAAAATAAAAGGAAGGTAAGTGTTGGTGAAGATGTGGAGAAACTAAAACCCTCACACACTGCTTATAGGAATGCAAAATGGTACATCTGCTGTGGAAAACAGTTTGGCAGTTCCTCAAAAAGTTAAATATAGAGCTACCATATAAAAATAATGGACTATTAATCACCCATGAAAAGTAATGAAGTTCTACTTTCATTACTTAGATGGTACAATGTGAATGGATGAACTCCAAAAACATTGTGCAAAATGAAAGAAGTCAGACACTAAAAGTCACATACTGTATGATTCCATTTGTATGAAATATCAAAAATAGGTAAATCTATAGTGACTGTTATGAATTGAATCATGTCCCCCACTGATTTAGTTAGCCAAAGGGATGCTGATGCAAAGTACCACAAATCTGTCGGCTTCTATAAAAGATATTTGTGATAGAAGCATACAGTCACAAGGCCCTAAAGAGTCCAACTCAAGATACCATAAAAGGTACTTCTGGTCCTCAGGATGGAGGAATAAAATATAGATTAGAGAGGACTTACTGGTATTCTACTACAGAATTATTGTGACCCTAGCAATGGAAGAAATTATATCTTCCATTGGAGACAGTGGCCACATGAGTTGCTGAAGGCAGGGAGAGGGAAAAAGAGGTGTGATATTGGGCACTTTCAGGACTTGGAGCTGTCCTCAATGATATTGCAGGGACAGATGAAGGACATTATCTATCCTGCCATAACCCACTGACTTCAGAGAAAGCATGGCCCTGTCTACACCTTGATTTTAGACTTCTAGCCTCTAAAACTGAGACATTAAATTCCTGTTGTTCAAGCCAATTAGTCTGTGGCACTTTGTTATAGTAGCCCTGGATTAAAACTAAGACAGCAAAAGAAAGTAGATTGCTGGTTGTCACATGCTGAGAACAGGGAATAGGGAGTAACTTCCTTATGTGTTTACTTCTGGGGTGATGAAAAAATTTTGAAGCTAGATAGAGGTGGTGGTTCACAATATTATGAATGTGCTGAATGTCACTGAATTGTCCACTTTAAAATGGTTAATTTTATGTTGCATGAATTTCCCCTCAACAAAAAAAAGTTTAAGAAAGTGAGCAAATAAAAGGAAGAGACTAGGGGAGTGGCTGTAGCTCAAGCAATTGAGCTCCTCCTGTTTACTGTATCGAGGACCTGGGTTCAACCTCTAGGACCTCCTGGTAAAAAAAAGAAAAAAAGTCATCCCGGACCTGCATGGAGAGGTGCAGGCCCCCACACAGTGAAGTGACACACCAAAAAAAAGATGATGACACAACCAGGTTTAAAAAAAGGAACAGACTGAAAATTAGCAGGAAGAATTTTAAAAAAAACGAAAAACAAATAGAACTTTTAGAAATAAAAGGTATTATCGGGAAACGGACTTTGGCCCAGTGGTTAGGGCGTCCGTCTACCATATGGGAGGTCCGCAGTTCAAACCCCGGGCCTCCTTGACCCGTGTGGAGCTGGCCATGCGCAGTGCTGATGCGCGCAAGGAGTGCCGTGCCACACAAGGGTGTCCCCCGCGTCCCCAGCGTGAAAAGAAAGAGCAGCCTGCCCAGGAATGGTGCAGCCCACACTTCCTTGCCGCTGACGACAACAGAAGCGGACAAAAGAAACAAAGAAACAAGACGCAGCAAATAGACACCAAGAACAGACAACCAGGGGAGGGGGGGAAATTAAATAAATAAATAAATCTTAAAAAAAAAAAAAAAGGTATTATCAGGAAGCTGATGTGGCTCAAGTGATTGAGCTCCCATCTACCATATTGGAGCATCCCAGATTTGGTTGCCAGTGCCTCCTGGAGAAGATGAGCAAGACAGCAAGCTAGCATGATGGGCAGGCACAGCGAACTGACAAAACAAGAAGATGCAACAAGGAGACACAAAGAGGAAAGACAATGAGAGACACACCAAAGCAGGGAGCTAAGATGGCTCAAGAGATTGAGTGCCTCTCTCCCACATGGGAGGTCCCAGGTTCATTTCCTGGTGCCTCCTAAAGAGAAACTAGCAGACACAGAGAACACACAGCAAATGGACACAGAGAGTAGACAGTGAGTGCAAACAACTGAGGGGAATACTAAATAAATCTTTTTTTAATAAAAGGTATCAACATTGAAAAAGAAATTTAACAGAAAACAATGAACAGCAGATTAGACTCAGTTGAATAGAGAGCTAATGAGTTCAAATACTGATTTGAATAAATTACCAGAATATAGCACACAGAGATACAAGCAGATGGAAAATATGAAAGTGAAGTTATATGGAGAATAGAATGCCTAAAATACATGTATGGCTCTAGAGTTCAGTGCCTTGCCAGCGGGCCCTACTTTGGAATTTGTGCTCCTGAGGGTGATGGAGTTGGACTCAGATGTGACCTCTCTATACACGCCTCTTCTGTCACTTTTACTGAACCTGTGGTTGGGGCTGGGGTTTGTGTATGCTCAGGAGATTTGAATCTCTGGACTGTCCATGTGCCAGCTGGACCTTGAGCCTCATCAGAGTTGTAACACCTACTCTCCAGTTCATTGGACTTACCCAGGTCAGCTAACAGGGAGGTGAGGATGGTCAACCACCACAACAGGGAACTAAGAGAGTCTACAGCTGCAAGCAGGAGAATTCTATCCATCAGCCACATGGGATCTAAGCCCCCTCTTGATTTAGAGGTTGAGTCAAAATCGCCATCCCAGGGTCCGCAGAATGAGGAATAAAACATGAATTAGAGCGGACTTACTGGTATTCTACTATAGAACTATTGTGACTCTAGCAATGGAAGAAACTGTATCATTGATGTGGAGACAGTGGCCATGGGAGCTGCTAAGGGCAGGGAGAGGGAAGAAGAGGTGTGATGTGGGGGCATTTTTGGGACTTGGAGTTGTCCTGAATGATATTGCAGGACATTATATATCCTGCTGTAACCCACTGAATGGACTAGGGGAGAGTGTAAACTACAATGTAAACTATAATCCATGCTGTGTAGAAGTGCTCCAAAATGTATTCACCAAATGCAGTGAATGTGCCACACTGATGGAAGAGGTTGTTGAAGTGGGAGGAGTGGGGGTTGGGGTGGGGAATGGAGTATATGAGAACTTCTTATATTTTTTAATGTAATATTTTGTGTGATCTATGTATCTTTAAAAAAAAAAAAGACAATAAAAAATTTGCTAAAATAAAATAAAATACATGTAAACTGTTGTTCCAGAAAATGGGAAAATAATAGAAAGGCAATATCCAAAAATATAATGGCTGAAAATTTAACTTGAGAAAAAACAGAATCTCCAAAGGAAGCACAGAAACACAAAACAGAATTTTTAAAAAACATGCAAAAAACCTTACACCTAAATACAATATAGTTAAACTAGAGCACCAAAGCAAAAAGAGTACATCTTAAAAACAGTCATAAAGAAAAGTAGGCCACCTACAAAAGAACTACAATTAGACTTGTGATAGTAATACCATTGCAAATATTTCATTTCTCTTTCTTTAGGACATGCAGTAGAATTTTATTTCTCTATTCCTTGAAGTTGGTGTTGCTATGTGACTTGCTTTGATTGATGAAATAGGAACAAAAGTGATATGTCATTTCCTGGAGGACCTGTTACGAGATTTATCATTTCTCCTTTTCCTGTCTAAGCTATTATGGAAGATTTCAAAAGCATGGGTCCCGGAGTAATGGGACAGAACCCTCAGTGACATGTGTAGAAAATATAGTGTGAGAAAGAATAAATTTTTGTTGTATCAAACCCGAGAGATTTGGGGGATTGTGTATTACTGAAGCATAATCTAGTGTATACTGATTGATAAACACATACAATAGACTTCTCAATAGCGATACTAGGAACCAGATGTGAGATGATATTTTCAGAGTTAAGAGAGAAAAGAAAATAACTGACAATTTAGTATTGCATAATCATAATAACAGTTATTTAGAGTTTATGATGTTCCAGATACCCTTCTAAGAGCTTTACGTATATTAATTCATATATATCAGGCAGTCTAGACTGTTACAGTCTACCATTTAACACTATCTTTCAAAAATGAGGGTAAGGGAAAGTGGA
The DNA here is from genome assembly GCF_030445035.2 of Dasypus novemcinctus. Lineage (NCBI taxonomy): Eukaryota > Metazoa > Chordata > Mammalia > Cingulata > Dasypodidae > Dasypus > Dasypus novemcinctus. The sequence goes on along the minus strand of NC_080698.1, from coordinate 50,344,384 downwards.
TTTGGCTCAACTGATAGAGCATCTGCCTATCATATGGGAGGTCCAGGGTTCAAACCCAGGGCCTCCAGACCTGTGTGGTGAGCTGGCCCACACGCAGCGTTGATACGCACAAGGAGTCCCGTGCCATGCAGGGGTGTTCCCTTGTAGGGGAGCCCCACACGCAAGGAATGCACCCCGTAAGGAGAGTCACCCTGCACGAAAAAAGCCCAGCCTGCCCAGGTGTGGCACCGCACACACAGAGAGCTGATGCAGCAAGATAACGCAACAAAAAGAGACACAGATTCTCAGTGCCACTGACAAGAATGCAAGCAGAGAGAGAGAGCAGACAATGGGGGTGGGGGAAGGGGAGAGAAATAAATAAAAAATCAATCTTATAAAAAAAAAGAATGAGGGTGAGGGAAGCAGACGTGGCACAACTGATAGAGCGGCCGTCTACCATTTGGAGGGTCCATGGTTCTATCCCCAGGGCCTCCTGACAAGTGTGGTAAGCTGACTCACGCGCAGTGCTGCCGTAAGCAAGGAGTGCTGTGCCACACAGGGGGGCCTTCATGTAGGGGTGCCCCATGTGCAAGGTGTGTGCCCTGCAAGGAGAACCGCCCTGCATGAATAAAGTGCAGCCTGCCCAGGAGTGGCACTGCACACACAGAGAGCTGACACAGCAAGATGACACAACAAAAAAGAGACGCAGATTCCCAGTGCCGCCTGATAATGCATGTGGACGCAGAAGAACACACAGCGAATGGACAGAGAGCAAATGGGGGGAAAGGGGAGAGAAATAAATAAAATAAATCTTTAAAAAAAAAGGTGAAACACGCTTAGATTGTTGGACATCTACCTGGGCAACTGTGGTCATTCTGGACCTACACAGCATAAATTGCTGCCCACACCTACAGTTCCATCTCTGCCACCGGCAGAGACGTGAAGCTTCATCAGTCTCTCCAGACAACTACAGATGGTCTTGACCTATACGACTTGAATTTTTACATTTGGCTGCTGCTCCATCCCTACCCCCAGCAGAGGAGAAAGGTGGGAGAAGCTTCATTGGTTCCTGTGGCAACACAGATAGCTTCAGCCTCCACAGCTTACCGTACCAGGAATTCTGATGCTTAAAATATGTAGAAGTTTTAATTAACCTGACTGTAATAGTGTAGAAATGGATAGAGTTGATGGTAACACATGAGAGTGAACAGTAACTGATTTATAAATAGGGTTGTGGCTGAAAAGGGTACTCTAGGGATATAAATGTCAATTGAAAGAAACCTAAAGAATAATTTGGGACTGAATAACACAGTGAACCCAGAAGTGGAAGAGAATTGTGGTTAACAGTACAACTGAAAGAATGTCCTGTGAACTAGAAAGGATGTACGTCACAAATGGAGAGTGGTACAAATGTGGAGAAGCATGGGAAAAATAAAATTAATGTAACATATGGACTATAGTTAACAGCAATACTGTAATATTCTTGCATCAATGCCAAAGACGTACTGTGTTAATAATAAGGGGGTATGGAAAAATATACCAAATGTACGCTATGGACCATAGTTAATGGTAATAGTCTGATGACATTATCTCATAATCTGTAACAAATGTTCTATAACTGTGTGGTGTGTTGGTGAAAATGTGTTGTATGGGAATTCTACACATGTGCATGACTGTTTTATAAGTTCACAATTTTTGTAATAAAAATATTTTTAAAAAAAGAATAAGGGTGAAAAAGTAAGTTTACCATCCAGTGAAACTCTGCTTAAGGAACTTCAGAAAAAAGGAAAATAATCCTAGAAGGAAAGCCTGGGATGCAAGAAAAAAAGGTAAATCTTTAGGTAATCCAAATGAATACTGTCTGCATAAAAGAATAATAATGTATAATTATGAAATTATAAAGACATAATTGGACCCCAGACAACAGCAGTATGTAAGTCTAACAGGAGATAACCGAAGTAAAGTACAAAGGTTTCCTTTCTCAGCAGCATTGCATTACCTGGGAGCTTATGAGAAATGCAGAATGTCAGGCCCATGTCAGACATACTGAACTGGAATTTGCATTTTAAACACATTCCCCAGGTGATTCGTATGTACATTAAAGATTGAAAAGCAATCTTCCAATTTCCTTGAATTGTTTGGGAAAGAGATTTTTCAATTAACTTCAAACTTGGTTAAAGTCAACATTATAATTTCAAGGATAACCATGAAAAAAAAAAAAAAAGGCATGTACATAACTTCCAAATCAGTAGAAGGGACTACTGGACTCAGAAAATTAACAAATAAAAAAGAAGGGGAAGGTAAGGAGAAGAAAAAGTGTACAGGGCAAATGAAAAGCACAGTTGAATTCAAGCATAACCACCGTGGTGATTTGAAGCTGTATGAATTCTAGAAAAGCATGTCTTAAATCTAATCCATTTCTGTGGGTGCAAACCCATTGTAATTAGGACCCCTTGATGAGATTACTTCAGTTAAGATGTGGCCCAAATTAATCAGGATTGGTCTAAATCCTATACTGGAGTCCTTTATAAGTGGAATAAAATTCAGGCAGAGAGAAAACCACAGAGCACAAAGCGAAAGCTGAAATCCCAACAGAGAAGCTGCAGACCAAGGATAGCTGGCAGCCAGTCCCAGAATGCCATAGTCTTTGGGGAGAAAGCATCGCCTTGATGATGTCTTGATTTGGACATTTTCCTGGCCTCAAAACAGTCAGCAAATAAATTCCCATTGTTTAACCTGACCCATTTTATAGTATTTGCTTGAGCAGCCCAGGAAACTAAAACAACTATAGTCTGAACAAATTTAAGTGACCAAAATTTGCCGGTGAGAAGACAGATTTTATCAAATAGGATTCAAAAAATAATCTAATTAACATGTTTTTCCAAGAAGCAAATCCAAAGTCGTAAAGGCATAAAATAAAATTCAAACAAAAGTGGCACATTAAACATAAGAATGCTGGGATACCCACATTAATATAAGATAAAATACACTGTAAAAACAAGAAAGCTCAATTCAAAAGATTTAATAATTCTAACATAGCCTCAAAATACATAAAGCAAAATTGTTAGAAATTTAGGGAGAAATTTACAAATGCAATATATTTAGTAGAATTCTATATATCTGTTTCTATTATTTGAAAGTCAGGAACCAAAAAAATCTATACAGATATAGAAAATTTGAACACAATTAACTTGCATAATCTAATGGACATGCATATACATATCCTGAACCCACCAATTAGTAAATATACATCCTTCTCACGTACATGTGAACATTTTTTTAAACAAAACAACAAAACTTACAATAAAACAAAATGACTCACAAAAAAATGATGGTGCTGGTTTAGATAAATGTTAACTTGCTTTCATTTTAAATCTTTGCTGCATTTTGAGCACAATTACCAGTACTAAACGAGCATAATACACATAATTGTTGTTTCTGAAGCCTTGATCGTTCCTGTGATACTCACCCACTTTCCATTTGCAGACCCTGCCATGAATTGAGAAAGAACTGCTTGTGTCTTTGACAACATAATTGAATTGTATGAGCAATTTGATTTCAGCTGTTCATGAACTATAAATTAGAAGTATGCCAACTCATGCAGTGGTTACAGTGTTAGACAAAGGCTTTGCACCTGTTTACTGGAGTGAAAGGAGTAGAGATTTTGGAGTTTGGGAGCTGAATTCTTATTTTAGCATCCTTCATCACTAAACTGAGACCTTTTTGTATATCCAAAAGCCTGGTGAAGTCGTATATGACCTTTCCAAATACACTCTATTCCCACAAAACCAGAAGTAATCTCCACTTCCTCTGAATCGCTACAGACCTTTATTTATGCATAATGTTTGATATGGAGCATTTAACAAAAATTTGAATAAATTAATGAATGATAGATTAGAAGAGGGAAAAGAGAAGATATGCCTCTTAGGGGGTTTTGGTCCTAGGTAGCCCAGAGTAGGAAAAAACTGGACTCTGATTTATCAGAGAAGAGCCTTGCTGTAAGGCAGGCAACTCTGGTGCTTTGTAAAAAATACACACACATATATATTTTTTGATAGAGTACAGTGCATATCAGAAACATCCAGTTAAAATAATCCATAATATTGTCAAAGACCTTTAGTTTCAGAATTTATGTGGCCTCACTAGATTTTATCTCTTAAGATTTCATGAGGGGAAGAGGACTTGGCTCAGTGGTTAGGGCGTCCGTCCAGCACATGGGAGGTCCGCGGTTCAAACCCCGGGCCTCCTTGACCCATGTGGAGCTGGCTCACGCACAATGCTGATGCGCGCAAGGAGTGCTGTGCCACGCAGGGGTGTCCCTGCGTAGGGGAGCCCCACGCGCAAGGAGTGTGCCCCATAAGGAGAGTCACCCAGAACGAAAGAAAGTTCAGCCTGCCCAAGAATGGCGCTGCACACATGGAGAGTTGACACAACAAGATGATGCAACAAAAAGAAACACAGATTCCAGTGCCGCTGACAACAACGGAAGTGGACAAAGAAGAACATGCAGCAAATAGACACAGAGAACAGACAACTGGGGTGGGGAGGGGGAAGGGGAGAGAAATAAAAATAAATAAATAAATCTTAAAAAAAAAAAAAAGATTTCATGAGAACATCTGGATTCTATTATACAGGAACACTTTTTCCAGCCTGGTACTGTGCCATCCCAGGCCCTCTGATCTCCTGGTTCACCCTGCCTTCTTAATAGACATTATATAGACTCATACAATTCCTATGATTCTTGCAGTTTGTAAAGATTTGTTGTATTAATTTTCTATTACCATATAACAAATTACCACAAAGTCAGATGCTAAAACAAAACCCGTTTATTAGCTCACAGTTCTGGAGGTTAGTACTTCTGATATACTGTGTTCTCTGCTTAGGATAACCAAGGTGATGGCCAGATGACCTTCTTATCTGGAGTCTCTGGGTAAAAATCTGCTTCTGAGTTCATTCTTGTTCTTGACAGCACTCAATTCCTTGTGGTTATTGGACTGAGATCCCATTTCCTTCCTAGCTGCCAACCATAGCCTACTCTAAGCTACTAGAGGCTGCCTGTACTCTTGATATGTAGCCCTACAAATCTTCAAGCCAACAATGGCACATTGAATACTTCTCCTTCTCTGTCTGACTTGTTCTTCTGGCACCAACTGGAGAAAACTCTGCTTTTAAAGAACTCAAGGGAAAGCGGACTTGGCCCAATGGATAGGGCGTCTGCCTACCACATGGGAGGTCCACAGTTCAAACCCCAGGCCTCCTTGACCCATGTGGAGCTGGCCCATGCGCAGTGCTGATGTGCACAAGGAGTGCAGTGCCACGCAGGGGTGTCCCTCACTTACGGGTGCCCACACACAAGGACTGTGACCTGCAAAGAGAGCCACCTGCGTGAGAAAAGCAACCTGCCTAGGAGTTGTGCCGCACACTCAGAGAGCCAACGCAGCAAGATGATGCAATGAAAAAAGCGACAGTTTCCTGGTGCTACATAACAAGAATGCAAGCGGACACAGAAGAACACACAGTGGATGGACACAGAGAGCAGACAAGGGGGGGGGGGGAGGGGGAAGGGGAGAGAAATAAATAAAGAAATTATGAATAGGGAACTATAACTTTATCCAGTTGTAAATGTCTAGTATCTAGCATAGTATATGATTAATAATACAGTCTTGGTAAATGTTTAGATGAATAAATAGATAATTCAAAGCTGTGTCCATTATTTTCATATTGCGTATGCACAATATTTTTCTAAAATCAAGTGTAATTCAGTTTGTAATTTCTTTGAAGTTTTAAAATAATAGAGTACAGATATTGTTTTCTAGTTTTAACTAATGTTTTAAATTTTTTTTCAAATTGGTTATTCATATAAATATCTTTTATATTTGTTCCTATTATGAAGAAAGGAACCCTAGAATAAAAGAAGAATGCTGGATTCAGATCTTGGCCCTACCGTTAACTAGCTAGGTGTGTGTATAATATGTTCCAATGACCTATGTTACCATTTCATCACCATGTTCCTTGCAATTTTGATTCCAGTACCCAACAGAAATCTTTCAACTAAAGGAGTAAATACTTGAAACTAGGCATCAGAGGTATTAACCATTTTTCTCCTAGTAGATGGATGTCAGCAACAGCCTCTAAGACAAAGTTATATTTGAAATTGAAAGTCTACTATCCTGGGACTATCTAATGCTAATGTTTTCCTTCCTGTTTGAATAGCTTTTTAACCTATAGTTTTGAGGGATGGATGGTGATATTGTAATATAATGACATTTGTTCAGCTCTTATTGACAATCTGCTAAAAAAAATAGATTAGTAGATACTTATCCCATCAGAGAGTTTTTCTGCATAATGATGTCACTGTAATCAGGCTGGGAAATGCAATTCTCTGCTTAGACAAGTTGATAATGGTCATCCAGAAAGGTCATTCCCACCTAAGATGATTCATGTGGAGGCTTCTAGAAGACGGTATTTTAAAGAAGGCCATGTGAGGAGGATTAATATGACTTATTCACCATCTCTGGCCTTCCAGTGCATAATAGGTTTAATCCTATATTTCCTAATGTCTTTGACCATAGAAGCCCCACTCCTTTTGGTCATCACAGAATACCCAATAAATCTCACAGAATACAGTTTAGGAAAGACTGATTTCTTCTAATGTAAGAAACTAAGATTAACTTTTAGGAGAACCATGGAGTGTTATTAGAAGTAGCTTTACACATCACCTGGTTGAAATACCTTTTTACAATTGTAGTAACTGAGACCCTTGGGGATTGAGGATTGAAGAGATTTGCCCAAAATAGTGAGTTAGTAGAAGAATTTGGATGAGAATAGTCCAGGCACCTTGTCTTTCATGTCTATGTTTTACAAAAATGCAGTTCTTAACAAACTGGTAAAATCACTTAGCTACTCTGAACTAGAAGCCCTTCTTTGTTGAAGGTGGCAATACTTTTAACATTGACTGCTTCAATTTGGGGACAGGAGAGGGAGAGCTTTGATCTAAAGTTTTATGTTTGAAGAATGTCCCCAGATAGTAAGCTTTTTCCAGATCTAGTTCCCTTATTTTTGTATATAGAGTTCTTTTAACTAAAGGTCTCTTCTTATTTCCCCTTCTCCCCTAAGGAGTAAAAGCCCGTTAAGTCACTGAACTCCTGTATAATTTAATTCGGTCATCTGCTTTATTAACAAGGAATGGTAGCTCCAAGGTGGGGTCTTGCATCCTTTATAAATTATTCTGTGTGTTTTTTATTTTTATTTTTTAGACATAATCAGTTTAGGAGGCCACTTCCCCAGAATTTTTCTTAACCATCTATTTAAAAGAGAGCCTTTTCATAAAGTTGGCACCAAAAGCGAAGAAGGAAGCACCTGCCTCTCACAAAACTGAAGCAAAAGCAAAAGCTTTGAAAGCCAAGAAGGCTGTACTGAAAGGTGTCCGCAGCCACAAAAAAAAGATCTGCACATCACCCACCTTCTGGTGGCCTAAGATGCTGCATCTCAGAAGACAGTCCAAATATCCTCAGAAAAGCGCCCCCAGGAGAAACAAGCTTGACCACTATGCCATCACCAAATTCCCCCTGACCACTGAGTCAGCCATGAAGAAGACTGGAGACAACAATACACTTGTGTTCATTGTGGACGTCAAGGCCAACAAGCACCAGATCGAGCAAGCTGTGAAGAAGCTCTATGACACTGATGTGGCCAAGGTCAACACCCTGATCAGGCCTGATGGAGAAAAGAGGGCATATGTTTGACTGGCTCCTGACTATGATGTTTTGGATGTTGCCAACAAAATTGGAATCATCTAAACTGAGTCCAGCTGGCTAATTCTAAATATATAAGTTTTGTGCCCATAAAAATAAATAAATAAATAAAAATGAGAGAGAGAGAAGAGGCAGAAAGTGTTGAGAAAGGCTGTGTGTGTGGAGAAAATTCCAATCTCTATCCCTAATACTGGACTGCCCAGTAGAAAATAAATGTGACCCTTATGCCCAGTGAGGTTTACAGGCTGCCCCTTCTCATAGCCTGGAAATCCATCCTTAGATATTATTCTTTCATATGTTGAAGGTTTTCCATTCTTGCTTTCTCTTATCAGAAAATGCTACTTGAAATCACATTAAAGGAGTTACTTTGTAGGAAAATAGAATAGGGTAGACTCAGGATAGGAACATGTTTGAGGAGTCAGGGGGCAAAGAGGTGTGAGGTAAGAAACACAATGAGAGTTTCCAAAAAGCACAACTGTGGTAAGAGCCTGGACTCTGAAATCACCAGACTTCTAATCTTGAGCTATATCATCTGAGATATGGTATATAACCTCTTTGCATTTGTTATCTGATCTCTAAAATGACAAAAATACTACCAATATCCAGGATTATGAAGATAACTTAAAACAAAATATGGGTATAATATTTTATCATATATTGTGGTATCTTATGATATTCAAATAGATTACAGAGTTTGCCTCTAGGAAATGAGACTGAGAAAGTTTTGTATTTTCTTCTTTTTGTTTGAAATACCTAAAATGACTACATAGTATCAGAAAATCAGTAAAGATATTTCTGCTTTAATAAAAAAAGGAAATAAAAGAAGTGCCTGACATTTAATGAGTGCTCAGTAAATGTTAGTTCTCTTTTCACCCCTCCTTTTCTCCAACACATACCTCCACCTCTGCACTTCATTAATTTTTCTCCTTGAGACTAGCTCTTTCTTCTGTAAGAGAATAAGAACCCAGCTATATAGACAACACCTCTCCTGGGTTTGCAATAGATGTAGGGTGAGAAGAGGAAACTCTACCTGCCTAGGCAATCTGTAAGAAACAGTAAAGAGATTATGGAATCAGGCTTACAAGAAATTCAGATTTAAATTTGTATCTTAGGTTCTACCATTTATTAGCTGAGTAATAGTAAGCTAAAGCAAGTTATTTGATGAAACTTCAGATTTTTTCTTTTCAAAATGGCAATAATTATAATACTTAACTAATGAGGTTGTGGTCTGTACAAACTTAGCATAATACAAGGCACCTTGTGACACTCAATGAATGTTGTCATTATCATCATCATCATCAATATTATTGTCATCTCATTCATCTAGATCTCCTTCAGGTCCTTAGGCAACCCTAAATGAATTTTTATTTTTTTTAGTAAAGCAATTGTAGGGTTAGAGAAAAATCATTCAGAAACTACAGAGTTCCCATGTACCATTCCTTCTAACCCCAATGAACTTTTAAAGAACTGGCAATTCTGAAGAAATCCTATAGGATGGTTCAGGGAAAGTGCTCTTCATCTTTTAGCATGTCTTGTTTTTTTAGATCTTTCTCTTCTTTATCCTAAATAGAATTTTTGACTCGAAAGCTTTGAGTTTGCTATTGGTATTGATATATTGCCCACACTGCCAGTCTCCAACCAGTCCTGATTAGTGGGTTTTTTTCCTTATGGTAAGATTTTTTTTATTAGAAAAGTTGTAGGTTTACAGAAAAAATCATGAATAAAATACAGAGCTCCCATAACACCCTAATATTAACACCTTGTATTCATGTGGTACAGTTTACAATTCATTAAAGAACATTTTTATAACTGAGCTACTAACTATAGTCCATTGTTTACAATCGGGTTCATTCACTGTTTGTATTGTATAGTTCTATGTTTTTTAAAATTTTTAGTCTAGTACCACACATACAACCTAAAATTTCCCTTTAATCACACTCACATATATAATTCAGTCCTATTAATTATGTTTACATTGCTGTGCTACCATCACCACCATTCATTACTAAAAATTTAATTGGATTTTTTTAAAGATCTTCTTTTTTTGTTCCCTCCCCCCTTGTTGTTTGTGCTCACTGTCTGTTCTCTGTGTCCACTCATTGTGTGCTCTCTCTGTCTGCCCGTCCTCTCTTTAGGAGGTACCAGGAAGAGAACCCAAGACCTCCCATGTAGGAGGGAGGTGCCCAATCACCTGAGCCACCTCCACTCTCTGCTTGTTGTGTTTCTCATTGTGTTTCCTTGTTATGTCTCCTCATTGAATCATCTCATTGCATCAGCTCACTGTGCTAGGCTGTCACATCAGCTCACCATCGTGCTCATCTTCTTTAGGAGACACCAGGAACCTAATCTGGGACCTCCCATGTGGTAGGCAGGCACCCAACTCCTTGAGCCACATCTATTTCCTTTCTCTTCTTTTTAAGGAAGAGAAATTTGGAACTCCTTAGCCAACAGTTCACTGTGTTGGGCCATTTGGGAAATCTCTGGGCATAATGATTATTGTTCCATGTTAGAGAATCAGAGAATCTTTAGTCAGAGTATACAATGGATTATTTTGGGATCCCCATACATCAAGTGGCTAAGAAAAGAAGTCTTGATGCCTGATAAAGTGAAATGTAATCTAGACCATAACATCACTGATGTTGTCAGGCAGGCTTCAAGAATGCAACTTTTAGAAACTACAAGGAAGTTGAGGAAAATTCCTATAATAGATAAGATTCCTGGGCAATTACTGATAGCTTGTTTCCCTAGAATCTCAGCTAAGAGACAGAGCAATGCATCTTTCCAGTGTTTTGTTTTTTTTTTAATATAAGTAAACAAATATATATCTATATTTTTCCCTTAAATAAAAGCATATCATACACACTATTCTTTACCTTGTTTTTTTCACTTATTATATCAAAGAAATAAGTCCTTATCAGTACATAATGACCCTCTTTATTCCTTTTTACAGTTGTATCGCATACCATTATGTGGATGGATCATTATAATGGACATTTGGACTTTTTCCAATTTGTCACTATTACAAATAATATGGACTTGAATTTTGATGTCCAACTGAGAATGAGATATAAACCTTAGGACAGCACAAGGAAGACATTGGAAGAAAGATTCCGGTATAAAGCTGGGTTACACAACAAAAATAGTAATAATGACTATTTTGGTGAGTATAAAAATAATACAGTAATAACACATAAGATGGAAGGAAGCAATCATAGTAAGGCTGTTGAATTATTCTGGAGGACAATAAATAAATTGATTGAATTTAGATTTTAAGTCAACTGCAAGTGCAAAATTTTAAGGATATCCACTAAAGTAATTCAAACAGAATGCATAACTTCCAACTTAAAGGAGAGGAAAACAAGTGGAATTTTAAAAAAATTCTTGGAATCCTGTAGATTGCAAGAAATAAAAAGGAAATGACTAGAAAAAGCAGGATAGCAAGCACAAAACAAACCAGTAGAAATTAATCCAACATATCAGTAATTATAATAAATGTAAAATTTCAAGTTAAAACAAATATTGACAGGTTGATTTTTTAATCCATTTACATGCTGTTTACAAAAGAAACACCTAAACTACATGAACAGAGAAAAATTAAAAGTGAAGGGATGGAGGGAAACGGATGTGGTTCAAGCAGTTGGGTTCCCGTCTACCATACAGGAGGTCCAGGGTTCAATGCCCAGGGCCTCCTGGTGAAGGCAAGCTGGTCCATGCAGCAAGCTAGCCCACGCAGAGTGCCAGCCCGCGTGGGAGTGCCGCCCCGCAAAGGAGTGCTGCCCACAGTAGGAACGCTAGCAGTCACAGCTGGCACAGCAAGATGATGCAACAAAAAGAGACACAAAAAAGGGACAATAAGAGATGTAGCAGGACAGGGAGCCGAGGTGGAGCAAGAGAATGATTGCCTCTCTCCCCTTCCAGAAGGTCCCAGGATTGATTCCCAGAGCTGCCCAATGAGAATATAAGCAGACACAGAAGACCACCACAGCAAACAGACACAGAGAGTAGACAATGGGGAAGGGGGGGGAATAAATAAATAAATAATATTTTTTTAAAAAGTTAAGGGATGGTGGAGTGAGTGCAGCTCATTGGTTGAGTACCTGCTTCTGCTGTACGAGGCCCCAGGTTCAATCCCCAGTACTGCGCCATGCCCCCCCAAAAAAGTTAAGGGATGGAAAAAAGATATCAGACAAAATATAACTAAAAGCAAAAAGCACTGATAGAAGGATAATGAGGTTCTTACACACATTTAATAGGAACAATATGGCAGAAAGATACTTGGAAACATACACAGCCCTAATACATAGCTTTCAAATACATAAATCAAAAGTTGACAAAATTGCAAGATGAAACTGACAACCTGTAATTGTAGAGGTAGATTTTAACAAACCTCTCTAAATAATTGATAGATTAATAAGAAAATTGCAAAGTACAAAAAATATCTGTATGATAATTAGCAAGCATAATCCAACAAATGATTTTGATACCAACAATTAAATACTATATACTATTTTCCAGCACACATGGAACATTTATAAAAGTTGATCTATCTAAGGCTTTACTACAAAGCAAGGCTTAAATTTCCCTGACTCCTATATATAAAATTAGAAATTAATATAAGAAATATTATTAAATAATCTATTTTTGTTGTTGTTATTAAATATATGCTAGGATGTGACCTCTTGCTCCAAGTTCATATATGCTCAAAAGAATGTGCGTTCGTACATGCTCAAACACAGGATGCCCCATTCCGGCCCTTGCTTAACACCATACCTGCAAGGTCATAGTAATTCCTTCCCCATAGTACATTCCTTTCCATACTTGTCAGACATACGCCCTACTCTGAAATAGCTATCTTGTTACTTTTCCACCATATATCTTCCATCACACCTACACACCCCTTCTGTAAACCCACCCAGTTCTCCCAGCTCAGAAGGAGCACTCCCAACCTAGATGGGCGGGTTGAAGTGTCACTTCAGACCCCCGCCATGCCAGTAATCTATTAAACTGCCTGAGTCTTGATCTGTCTCCCAGCCCCCATTAACCTGGGACTAAAAAGATAACAGAATGAACACAAATATTTAACTGTGTTACTTATAATGTGTAAAGGGTTGCTTAGTTCTGTTTTTGTTCGTTTGTTTGTTTGTTTGTTTTAAGGTATAAATCCAAAGAGAATAGAAAGAATGACAGCCATGAAATTTTGGACATTACAAAATGGAAGGTGGAGTGGTAACTGAGTTACCAGACTTAGGAAGGCCAAATTCTAAATCATCAGTGAGGAAAGAAGAGAAGGAGCCTGGCGTATATCACAGAACCTCCAAAAGGTTCAGGAGAAGTGGCAGCTGGTCTCTGGAAGTGGAGGTAAAGGTAAATGTGAGCGTATGGATTGCATGTCAACAAGCAATTAGGCCCTCCCATATCCTCCCCATTACTATACTTGGTTCAGTAACCCATTCTCTCAGTATTCTCCCCTTCTTCCAGGAAGAAAATGAGTTCATTCACTGGAGAGGTTAAAAAAAGAGGGTTTCTGGCTTAGATGCCACTAGGCACATTTGAAGGTAGGGATACTTCATTGATAACAGGGGAATTAAGTTAAAGTTTACTTTCTAATTAAACCCTAATTAAGAATCCTGGGAGCCATGATTACACCCTCCCAGGAAGACAAGTAAGAGAGCCTTCTGAACTGTTCAAGAAAAAAAAAGATCTAAAGATACTGACACATCAGTCAGGTCCAGCTGGATCATCCCACAGTATAGCCCACAGTGGGTAAGCTCCACCCAAATGCAGAGAGACTTCAGCCTTTACTGTCCCATCTTTAGATTTCAGGAGGCAGTTGAGAATAATACAAATTTTAGCAGGCATTAAAGAAAGAAAGAGATCAAACTTATGAACAAAAAAAAGTAACCTGGAGAAATAGAGACTATGCAGGGAAATGAAAACATTAAATGCTTTCATTAATATCCTCAGAGAGGTAATGGAAAATATCACATCCATAACACAAAAACATGGTTTTTAATAAGGAATAATCAGAGCAAAACAAATAGTTCTTAGAAACAAAAACTACAAATTGTAGAAGTCCAGAAATAAACCCTCACATTTTCAGTTAGTGAATTTTGATAGGGTATCAGCACAATTCAATGGAAACAGGACAGTTTCTATAACATATGATGCTGAGACAACTGACTATTCACATGCATAAGAATGAATTTGGAGTCTCCCATCTTACATCACATACAAAAATGAAGTCAAAATGTAACAAAGAGGGAAAGGGACTTTGGCCCAGTGGTTAGGGCGTCCGTCTACCATATGGGAGGTCCGTGGTTCAAACCCCGGGCCTCCTTGACCCGTGTGGAGCTGGCCATGCGCAGTGCTGATGCGCGCAAGGAGTGCCGTGCCACGCAAGGGTGTCCCCCGCGTAGGGGAGCCCCCACGCGCAAGGAGTGCGCCCGTGAGGAGAGCCGCCCAGCGTGAAAAGAAAGTGCAGCCTGCCCAGGAATGGCGCCGCCCACACTTCCCGTGCTGCTGACGGCAACAGAAGCGGACAAAGAAACAAAAGCAGACAAAGAAACAAGACGCAACAAATAGACACCAAGAACAGACAACCAGGGGAGGGGGGGAAATTAAATAAATAAATAAATCTTTAAAAAAAAAAAAAAAAAAATGTAACAAAGAGGGAAGCAGATTTGGCTCAATGGATAGAGCATCCGCTTACCACACAGGCAGTCCAGGGTTCAAACCCAGGGCCTCCTGACCCGTGTGGTGAGGGAGCCCACATGCAGTGCTGATGCATGCAAGGAGTGCCCTGCCAGGCAGGGGTGTCCCCTGTGTAAGGGAGCCCCACGCGCAAGGAGTGCACCCCTAAGGAGAGGCACCCTGTGCAAAAAAAAAGTGCAGCCTGCCCAGGAGTGGTGCCACACACACGGAGAGGTGATGCAGCAAGATGATGCAACAAAAAGAGACATATATTGCCGGTGCCGCTGACAAGAATACAAGCGGACACAGAAGAACACACAGCAAATGGACACAGAGAGCAGATAACTGGGGTGGGAGTGGGGGGTGCACAGGGAAGGGGAGAGAAATAAAAGTAAATAAATAAATCTTTTTTTAAAAAATGTAACAAAGACATAAAAGTAAGAGCTAAACATATAAAATTCTTGAAGGAAAACATGGGTCTAAATCTTTCTGACCTTGAATTAGACAATAGTTTCTTAGATATGACATCAAAAGCACAAGTAACAAAAGAAAATCTAGATAAATTAAACTTCAACAAAATTAACATTAATAGCATTTGTGCTTCCAAGTACTATCAAAAAAAAAAAAAGGAAAGAAAGAAAAAATTTTGGGTAGGGAGCAGGTGTAGCTCAGTGGGTAAGCACCTGCTTTACATATACAGGGTCCCAGGTTCAATCCCTGGCACCTCCTTTAAAAAAAGAAAAGTATACTATCAAGAAATTGAAAAGACAAGTCATAGAATGGGAGAAAATATTTGTAAAATATATATCCAAAAAGGCTCTAGTATTTAGAATATATAAAAACCTCTTACAGAGGCCCTGCCCCATCAAGACGGCTGAGTAAAAAGCCTCCAGGACTTTGCCTCCCCACAGGCTTTGAACAGTCAGTAAGAACTGGAAGAGACATCTTTCTCAAAGCTCCAGTAAATAGCTATAGGATTGAATAAAAGGGTCAGCACTGTATCAAGAAAAAGACAACTATTATGGTAGAATCACCTGACATCCTTGCTGACTCCTCTTGTGATCCTCCCTAGTCCTGGTTCCTGAAGGAGCAGAGTAACCCTCGTGCACATAACAGGAGCATATATATCTGGCACAATCTGTCTGGTAGCAGCCAAAGGGAATGATGTTCATTGAAGGCTCACAAACCCAGAATTTGTCCTGAATGTAGAAGGCAGCTCACAGAGCTCTCCTACAGAACACCAGGGGAGAGCAGTCAAATCATGGCTTCCTGGGGCAAGAGATTACTGGCTCTGGTATATAAGCACAGTACTCAAGACCTTGAGGAAACTGTTGCCTAGGGAGGAGGGAACATTAGTATAAGTGTAAATGGGGGAATCCTACAGCCACACACAGAGAAAGGATTAGGGAGGCCCCTATGCTCTAGCCTTGAACTATTCTCTAAAACGCACTGTATGGATAAGCCCTGAAGGAGAACACACTGGAGCAATCTGCAAAGACTGGGAAAGCTGTGTTCTTTATTTCTTCTTCCTCCTCCTCTTCCCTCTTTGCTCCCCTCCCTCCCCTTCCTCTTCTGTCTCTCCCCTCCCCTCCTCACCCCCTATATTCTTTCCTTTTTCTTTTGTTAGACTCCTAGCATTAAAGGAACCTTCTGCCATAACACTAGCTAAATACAAGTGCAAAGAATAAACACCTCAGAGTTGAAATTCCAGCAATTAACACATTAAAATATTAAAATATCTAGGTTTCAACAAAAGATTATAAAACATACATAGAAATAGGAAGCCATGGCCCAGGCAAAGACGAGATTAAAGCATTAGAAATCATCAATGAGGAAGATGAGACCTGGGACACAGCAGAAAAGACTTTTTAAAAAATGGTTCTAATATAGTTAAAGAACTAAAGGAAAACATGGACAAAGAACTAAAGGGGATCAGAAAAATGATAGATAAACAAAGATAATATCAATAGAGAGATGGAAATAGAGAAAAAGAAGCAAATAGAACTGAAAACCACAGTAACAGAAATGAAATATTCCCAACAGGGGTTCAAGAGATATTGAAGCTGGTAAAATTAAAAATCAGAAAACTTAGAGATAAGACAATTGAAATCATACAGTCTGAGAAGCAAAAAGAAGAATGAAAAAAAGTGAACAGAGCCTGAGTAACTTGTGGGATACCATCAAGCACACCAAAATACACATTGTGAGACTCCCAGAAGAAGAAAGAAAAAAGGGGCCAAGAGAATACTCAAAGAAATAATGACTGGTTACTTCCCAAATTTAATTTAAGACTCATGTCATCCCATCCAAAATGCTCAACACAATACAATCAGGATAAACCCAAATACGTCACACTGTGACATATTTTAATCAAACTGTTGAATGTCAACTATAGAGAGAATTCTGAAAGCTGCAAGAGTGAAGCAATGTGTCATGTATGAAGGAGCCTCAAATTAAGTACCAATTTCTCATTAGAAACCACAGAGGCAAGAAAGAAGAGGGAAGACATATTTTAAGTGCTGAAAGCAAAAAACGGTCAACCAGGAATTCTATAGCCAGCAAAATTGTCTTTCAAACATGAGGGAAAGATCCAGATGCTCTCATATAAACAAAAGCTGAAGGAGTTTATTACTACTAGACAGACCCTACAAGAGAGGCTAAAGAGAATTCTACAGGTTAAAAGGAAAGGACAATAGAAAATAGATTGAAGCAGCATTAAGAAATAAAGATCTCTGGTAAGGATAATGGCATGAGTAAATATAAATGCCAGTACTTTGATATTTTTGGTTTGTAACTCCACTTTTTACTTTCTACAGAATCTAAAAGGCAAATTCACAAAATGTAATGATACCACAGGGGTTTTGGACACAGAATGTATTAATAAATAAATTGTGAAAAGAACTACATAAAGGTGGGGGGACAGAGGATAAAAGGAAAATATTTTGTCCATGCTATTGAAGTTAAGTTGGTATCAAAGCAAACAAGATTGATAGATTTAGGTTACTAAATTTAAGCCCCATGGTCACTACAAAGAAAATACTGGAGAATACACAAGGTCATAGAGAAAATGGAGTACAGGTTGCCAGTGGTGGAGAGTAGGGGGAACAGAGAGCTAATGCAAAATGGACTTATGGTTTCTGTTTGCGGAGATGGGAAAGTTTTAGTAAAGAAAGTTGGCGAGGGTACCATAACATTGTAAATGTGATTAATCCCACTAACGTATGCTTGGGAGTGGCTGAGATGGAAAAGCTTATGTTGTATATAAGTTCTTGCAATTTAAAAAAAAAAGAAGAAAAAGAGCAACTAAAGGAAAAATGACAAGGAAATGCAATAGGTGATCCTGGATGGGATCCTATATGGAAGAATAAAAGGCTCAAAAGGACACTGGGGGAAGCAGATTTGACTCAACTGATAGAGTGTCTGCCTACCACGTGGGTAGACCAGGGTTCAAATCCAGGGCCTCCTGACCCATGTGGTAAGCTGGCCTACACGCAGTGCTGATGCACACAAGGAGTGCCGTGCCACACAGGGATGTCCCCCATATAGGGGAGCCCCATGTGCAAGGAGTGTGCCCTGCAAGGAGAGCCCACCTGCACAAAAAAAGTGCAGCCTGCCCAGGAGTGGTGCCTCACACATGGAGAGCTGACATTGCAAGATGACACAACAAAAAGAGACATAGATTCCCAGTGCTGCTGACAAGAATGCAGGTGGACACAGAAGAACACATAGTGAATGGACACAGAGAGCAGATAATGGGGGTGGGGGGAATGTGAGAGAAATAAATAAAAAATAAAAATCTTTAAAAAAAAAGGACATTGGATATATATGAAAAACACTGGAATACAGACTATAAACTTTATATCAATGTTAAATTTCTTGACCTTGATAACTGCACTAAAGGTGGTTACAAAAGTGAATAACCTTGTTCTTGGGAAATGCACATGGCAGTATGTAGTGTTCAAGGAACATTCAAGTGTTCAGAAAATGGACTGATAAATAGATGACAGGCAGATAGATGAATGGATAGAGAGAAGGACCAACAGCTGTATAGAAAGAATGATATGGCAAATGAACCAAAATGTTAAAATGGGTGGGTCTGGGTATCTGGAGGAGTATGAGAATATTGGAGTTCTCTGTATGCAATTTTAATTATTTTAATAACTGTTCTGTAAGTTTGAAATTATCTCAAAAGAAAATGTATTTTTTTTAAATTCCCACAACTCAACAATAAAAAAACAAATAACTCAATAAAAATAGGAAAAGAATCTGAAGAGACATTTCTCCAAGGAAGATATATATTAATAAACGGCCAATAGATGTGAAAAGGTACTCAACATCATTACTCATCAGGGAAATGCAAATCAAAGAACACAAAAAGACAGCATCCCACACCCCCTAAGATGGCTGTAATAATAACAAAAGACAGTAACAAGTGTTGGAAAGTATATGGAGAAATGGTACACCCACTGTGGAAAACAGTCCGGCAGTTCCACAAAAGACTAAACATACAAGTTACCATATAAGCCAGCAATTCCACTCCTCAGTAGAATACTCAAGAGAATTGAAAACTTACTTTTACAAAAAACTTGTACACAAACATTCATAGCAGCATTAATCAAAAATAACAAAAAAGTAGAAACAACCCAAATATCCATCAGCTGATAAATTAAATATGGTATAGCCATATAATGGAATATTATTCAGCAATGAAAAGGAATGAAGTTCTGATAGGTACTACAGCATGGATGAGTTTTGAACATTGTGCTAAGTGAAAGAAGCCAATCATGAAAGACCATATATTGTATGATCCCATTTTTATGAAATGTCAAGGATAGATATATCTATACAGGCAGAAAGTAGATTGGTGATTACCTAGGATTGGGAAGGTAGAGAGGAAATGAGGTGTGACTGCTTATGGATACAGAATTACCGTAAATTTAAAACTGTTGTAAAAATTAAGTTTTTTAAAAAAAATGAAAGCAGGGGTTTCAATATAGAAGCAAAAACAAACAAAATCTCACTTCTGAAAATGGAGAGATAATTGGAGACAAATATTTTAGAAGAAAAGATCCAGAGGAAGGAAAAAATCTAATTAAACTACAAGACATGTATTGAGTATATTCACCAAAACTCTTGGAGTCATTGGTAGAAAATCTGTCTGGCTCTTATGTAAATTGGATAGCACACTTGTATAGCAGCTGAGTTTTTCAGGCCAACTAATTCCGCTTGCCCACCCCAAAAACATTTGTGTATATCAGAATATTTCTAGAACGTAGAATATGTTAATAAATATGATTGGAGTCCCAACATCACAGTTACATTCAAAATGTAGTTACATTCAGAATGTGTAGAGCAATTCTGAAGAAACTTTTCACAAGTGTTGTTAAATTCTGTGTCACATTTCCCCAAGGGAGAAAGGCCAGATGCAGATTTTAGCAAAGGAAAAAGGAAAGAACAAGTTCAAGTCAAGATTTTAACCTAGGACATGCAGGGACAAAGAAAAAAAGTTACTCCTCTTACTGTTTCTTTTGACAGATAGACCATCACTTCCCTTTCCTTGTGAAAATTCTTTCCATCCTCCAAGACTATGTCTTCTGTTTATCTGTAGTCCATATTATGTATGTTCCTTTTTTGAACGACTCTAATAAATTTAGTGGGCAACACTGTTTTGTTTCTTAAATATGAGTCTTTTAGAATATTAAATTTATGGATTATTTGGGATCTCTACATACCATATAGTTTCCTTTTTTTAAGACTCCATGGGAGAAATTTTTCTTAGTTCTCATTATGAGGAATAGTTATACTTTGCCCAAATAACTTATCTGTTTGCATTTAATAATGCTACAACCCTAGTGGGTTTTCTTTCTTTGTTTTTGTTGTAAAAAAGCTGAGTGCCAAATTTGCTGTCCATCAGTAGCTAATGTATATGATCTTTTTTTTTTAAAGATATATTTATTTATTTATTTCTCTCCCCTTCCCCCCCCCCCCCACCCCAGTTGTCTGTTCTCTGTGTCTATTTTGCTGCGTCTTCTTTGTCCACTTCTGTTGTTGTAAGCGGCACCGGAAATCTGTGTTTCTTTTTGTTGCGTCATCTAGTTGTGTCACTTCTCCGTGTGGGAGGCACCATTCCTGGGCAGGCTGCACTTTCTTTCCTGCTGGAAGGCTCTCCTTAAGGGGCGCACTCCTTGAGCGTGGGGCTCCCCTACGCAGGGCACTCCTTGCACACATCAGTACTGCGCATGGGCCAGCTCCACACGGGTCAAGGAGGCCCGGGGTTTGAACCGCGGACCTCCCATGTGGTAGACAGACACCCTAACCGCTGGGCCAAGTCCGCCACCTGTATAGGCTCTCATGGCATACATCTCTACTGCTCTTACTCCAGCCCATTACTTTCTGCTGTATTTTCCCTTGCCTTAACACCATCAATGATTTATTTTTTATACTTCTCTATTATATGTGTTGGGAAACACTCTTAAATCCTTGTGAAATGATATAAACATTAAAATTACTCATGGGTATGTGGTTATAGCAGATGTGGGAAGAGCACTAATTAGGCAGTCATCAGACCTGAGTACTAGTCTTTGCTGGATCACTAACTAGCCATTTCCTTTTTCCAGCCTCAATTTCCCCACTTGTACAATGAAAGAATTACCTTATATAAGAATTTCTAAGGCTTCTTCCTGATCTAAAGTAAGTCAGTCAGTCTCATCCTATTAACTATTTGAAAGCTCCCAAGGAGCAGAAATTGATCTTAGTCTTCTATCTTGTTAAACATTTTGCACAGAGGTGAATAACTGTTAAAATCTTATTAAATTCTTTTTTGAATTTAACATTTTTCTAGGTCTTCGTTCCAGCATTCAGTCATTGCTATTGAGATTTTCAAGGTGACATCAGAATGTCATTTTCATTTAAAAATAGAAAGGGGCAGTTATTTCCCATATCACTGAGAAATGCAGACTTCTCTATGCTGCAGGCTTTGTGAGTTATTTACACATATCCTGGGGCTTTCTCTAGCACTTTGGCAAATAGGTGGCTGTTCTTGTGCCAAATTTACTGACGTTTTATTTGGCTCATTTATGAACTGAGTTACTGTAACCTCTGTAGTATGCACTGGTATAGTAATATAGCATATGTCAGGTATTCAGGAAAGAGACAGCAAGCACCAAAAAATGTGTTGTTGATGAAAAACAGCATAGGAGGAAATATAAGAGAACTGAACTTAAGAGTTCTAATATCTGGTTTGGGCTCTGCCTCTATTTTATATTATTTTTGATTTTTTGTGCAACAATAAAGCTTTACTTGATCTGATCTCGAACCATTTTATGCAATATTTCTGATTTTCTTTTAATTTTAGGTAAATCACTATACCTCTCAAATCCTTAGGTATCTCATCTTCAGTCTGAGGAGGTGAACAAGATGATTGCTGAGGTCCTTTTTAGGGCTAATATTTAATAACTTGCATGGTCCAAATATCTGGTTGAGATACTCAACTTTGCATGGAGCTCTAGGTTTATGATAAAAGTATCAAGAATCACAATTACTTTTGTAACTTGAGCTACAGCTCTGAGAGAATCATATTTTCTCTTATGAATGTGCTTTACTGATGAAAGGGGATGCTGATGTGGAGGGGAGATGGGGATTGTGGTATATGGGAACCTCTTATGTTTTTTAAAGTAGTGTTTTATGTGCTCTATTTATCAATTTTAAAAAAGACAATTAAAAAAGATAAATAAATAAATAAATACTAGGAGCTATATTACATCCCAGATAGATTCACATCGTGATATTTATGACTCTAGAACAGCAAAGTTTATATGAAGCCACATAGGTTCAACCTAAAGATCTGAATGGAATTAGTATTGGTGGTGGTCAGAAATTTTCAACCACCTGTGTCTGTGGTTATCTCCTTAGCTCCTTCAGAAACTTCATGCTGGTATTTCTGGAGCTCCCCGGAGCTGACAGAGGGGGCATTCCAGTTAGCATCAATTTATCCCTCTCTCCAGAATCATTTCCTTTAGCATACTATATGCTCCAGAATCAATTACCTTAAAAAATGAAATAAACCTTAAAAAAAGGAAAAAGTAAAGAAAAAAGCTTCAACTCCCATACTCCTGATAGTTACCCTACTATTTCTCTGTTCCCTTCCTAGAAAAACTTCTTAATCTGTCTTCATGACTTCATTTCCCAAGCTGTCTTTAAAGTTTAAAATTTAATTTGAATATACTCAACTATAACAAATACATTTGGTATGTACCTACTACTTGATATTGCTGTCTATTTATGAAAACAATTGGAAAGCAAGTCTTTCAATTCTGGGAAACTGTTTTGATTCTTTGTTGATTTCCAAACTATGTTTTTCTGTTCTCTTTTTCTGGAATTGCTATTATTTGGATTTTTTTTTTTAAGATTTACTTTTTATTTATTTCTCTCCCATTGGTTGGCTGCTCGCTGTGTCCATTCGCTGTGTGTTCTTCTGTGACTGCTTCTATCCTTATCAGTGGCACCAGGAATCTGTGTTTCTTTTTGTTACATCATCTTGTTGTGTCAGCTCTCCGTGTGTGCAGTGCCATTCTTGGGCAGGCTGCGCTTACTTTATTTTTTCTATTCTATTTTCCATCTCTTAGTTTTTTTCTGTATTTTGTGACAGTTTTCTTCAATTTTTATTAAAATATTCCCACAGACTTTCCTTTGTACTACTATATTTTTATCCCTTAAAATTTTTCTCATTTAGAGCATCCAATTTAATGGCTTTTAGCATATTCACAGAGTTGTGCAACCATCATCACAATTTTAGAACATTTTGAGCATTCCAGAAAGAAATTCTGTATCCATTAGCAGTCATACCTTATTTCCTCTCTACCTTCCCAGTCCTAGGTAATAATCTACTTTCTGCCTCTATAGATATGTTTATCCTTGACATTTCATAAAAATGATATCATACAATATATGGTCTTTCATGATTGGCTTCTTTCACTTAGTGCAATGTTTTCAAAGCTCATTCATGCTGTAGCACCTATTAGAACTTCATTCCTTTTCATTGCTGAATAATATTCCATTGTATGGCCATTCCATATTTATCAGCTGATGGATATTTGGGTTGTTTCTACTTTTTTGTTACTTTTGATTAATGCTGCTATGAATATTTGTGTACAAGTTTTTGTGTGAAAGTTAAGTTTTCAATTCTCTTGAGTATTCTACCGAGGAGTGGAATTGCTGGCTTATATGATAACTTGTATGTTTGTCTTTTGTGGAACTGCCAAACTGTTTTCCACAGTGGGTGTACCATTTCTCCATATACTTTCCAACACTTTTTACTGTCTTTTGTTATTATTACAGCCATCTTAGTGGTGTGGGATGGTATCAGATGGTGCTTCTGATTTTCATTTCTCTGATAATGATGTTCTGTATTTTTTCACGTGCTATTGGACATTTACCTATTTAAAATTTTAATTGGATTATTTATCTTTTTATTGTTGAGCTACAAACATTTTTTAATATATATTCTGGACACCTGTACCTTCTTAGATAAATGATGTGTAAAACTTTTCTCCCATTCTGTGGGCTCTTTTGAGTTTCTTGATAGTGTCCTTTGAAGCACAAGTTTTTAATTTTGATGAAATCTAATTTATTTATATTTTCTTTGGTTGTGCCTTTGTTCGGGTGTAGGTTTCCTTAGTTCTTATATGATGATATTTTCCATTCCAGGATCCCATCCAAGATAACACATTATGTTTGCTCATGTCTCCTCGGGCTCCTCTTGGCTGTTAAGGTTTCTCAGTTTTGAAAAGAATTGGCCCTCAATTGAGATTTGTCATATCTTTTTCATGATTAGACTGAGATTATAAACTTTGGGAGGAAAGACCACAAAGGTAAAGTGTCATTTTAGTCTCATCATATCAAGAGTCCACGCTATTACATGATTTATCACAGTTGACGTTGACTTTGATCACCTGGCTGGGGTAGTATTTGTCTCTACTGTAAATGTACTCTCCCCCCACCTTTCCATAGGAAGTCACTAGGTCTAACCCATACTTAAGGGGTGGGGAGTTATGTTTCACCTTGTTGAGAGCTGAATAGTTACATAAATTATTTGGAATTCTTCTGCAAGGGATATTTGTCTCTTCTCCACCATTTATTTATTTATTAGTTTGTTTATTTATTCAATCATTTTTTATATCAGCATTGATACACAGTGATGAATAACCTTTAAAAGTCCCCTAAAGGAGTAAAAGCAAGATGGCGGCAGAGTAGGCGCTCCTAGAGTCAGCTCCTGCTAAGGGCAGTTAGCAAACATCCAGAGCTCTCTGGAGCTAGCTGAAGCACCTGTTTGGGGGCTCTAGGAGACCAGAAGAGAAACCTGCAATGCCTTTGAAGGAGTGAAAGGAGGAGACTGCCCATCTACAGAGAAGACTCATAAGTAGAGCGCTGCATGCCGCGGAGGCCAGTGCCCATCCTCCACTGGAGGCACAAGCCACCTCGAGAGCTGTTCCGCAGCTGGAATTGAAAGCTCCACTTCCCCAAAATGGGGGAGGAAGGGACTGTTGGGCACAAATTTCAGCTACTGATGAGTAAATTCACTGGGCTATAGTATAATCCTGAGAACAGCTGAAGTTTAAGCCTGTCCAAGTCAGAAAGAGGCTGGGAGCTGCCATCATAATAGTGTGCCTGGCATGAGGGGAAGCAGGGCGGACTGAAAATCCCAGTGCAGGTGGGGACTGGCTTCTTTCTATCCAGATCAGATTGGAGCTCTAGCCTATGCCCCAGTGCCACCTCCAGCAGGCAGGAAGCTGTGAGGACCTGTGCCAGCCTCTCCGGGAAATTACCGGCCAATCATGGAGGCCAGTGATCATCCTACTCTGGCGGCATGAGCCACCCCAGGAGCTATTCTGTGGCTGGAGTTGGAAGCTCCATTTCCCAGAAACAGGGGAGGAGGAGAAGGTTGGCTGCCGATTTTGGCTACTGATTGGTAGACTTGAATGGCTAAGAGTAACCCTGGGAACAGCTGAGGTAAGTACCAGCCCAAGTCAGAAAGAAGCCAGTAGGTGCCATTCTGACTCCAACCCCAGCCAGAGGGGAAGCCGGGCTGACTGGAACTCTCAGTGTGGGCAGGAACTAGTTTCTTTCATGCAGATCTGCCTGCAGCCTGCCTAGGATACAGCCCCACCTCTGGCAGAGAGGAGGCTGAGGAGACCTGCATCAGCCTATACATGTAACTGCAGGTAACTTTGGCTGGCAAAGACTGAAAATCAGAAGTCTACCAGGGCAACTGAGGTCATCTTGGACCCGCACTGCATAGATTGCTGCACACACCTGCAGCTCCATCCCCACCCTAGGCAGGGGGGGAAGGGATGAGAAGCTTCATCAGTCTCTCTGGGCAACTACAGTCTAGGCCTGCACTTGGATTATTCCACATAGCTGTGACTCTGTCCCTACCCCCGGCAAAGGAGAAAGCTGGAAGAAGCTTCATTGGTCCCTGGCGCAATGAGGGCAGCTTGAGACTCCACACATTACAGCACCAACTACATGCTTGGCTCCTACTGCACAACCAGCAAGGGAGAAAGGATAGGAAGTCCTAAACTAAAGAGAAAAACTGCTCCTAGAAAAAATACTCTAGTAAGCCAGATGCGAAGACACCAACCAAAAATTACAATTCACACCAAGAAACAGGAAGCTATGGCCCATTTAAAGGAACAAGATAAGCTTCCAAATGACATAAAGGAGTTGAGACAACTAATTACAGATGTTCAAACAAATCTCCTTAATAAATTCAGTGAGATGGCTAAAGAGATAAGGGTATTAAGAAGACACTGGATGAGCACAAAGAAGAATTTGAAAGCATACATAGAAAAATAGCAGATCTCATGGGAATGAAAGGTGCAGTAAATGAAATAGAAAAAAACATTGAAATCATGTAATAGCAGATTTGAGGAGGCAGAAGAAAGGATTGGTGAGCTTGAAGAAATGGCCTCTGAAAGTGAACACACAAAAGAACAGATGAAGAAAAGAATGGGAAAAATTGAACAAATTTTCATGGTACTAAATGACAGCAAAAGGCATGCAAACATGTTATGGGTGTCCCAGAAGAAGGGAAAAGGGGCAGAAGAAATATTTAGTAGTAATGGTAATAATGGTAGAAAATTCCCCACCCTATTGAAAGACATAGACATCCCTGTCCAAGAAGCACAGCATACTCCCATCCAAAAAAAACCAAATAGACCAACTCCAAGACACTTACTCATCAGAATGTCAAAGGCCAAAGACAAAGAGAGAATTCTGAGAGCAGCAAGAGAAAAGCAATGCAAAACATTTAAGGGCTATCCAATAAGATTAAGTGCTGATTTCTTACCAGAAACCAGGGAAGCCAGAAGGCAGTGGTCTGATATATTTAAGATACTACAAGAGAAAAACTTCCAGCCAAGAATCTTATATCCAGCAAGACGGTCTTTCAAAAATGAGGGTGAGGTTAGAATACTCACAGGTGAACAGAAACTGAGTGAGACCAGATTTTCAGGAAATACTAAAGGGTATGCTAGAGCCTAAGAAGAAAAGACAGGAGAGAGGGGCCTGGAAGAGAGTCTAGAAATGAAGATTATATCAATAAAAGTAACTAAAAGTGTCAAAAGAGTGGTGAAAATAAAATATGATAGATAAAACTCAGTCGGGAATAAACTTAGCCAATGATGGAAAGCACTTGTATTCAGAAAACTGCAACTCAATGTTAAAAAAAATCAAAAAAGCCCTAAATAACTGGATGGAAGAACGTTCCATGCTGATGGATTGGAAGACTAAATATCATCAAGATGTCAATTCTACTCAAATTGACATACAGATTTAATGCAATCCCAATAAAAATTCCATCAGCATTAAAGAAAAAATTGAAGACACAATCATTAAACTTATTTGCAAGGGTAAGGGTTCCTGAAGAGCCAGAAACATCATAAAAAGGAAAAATGAACCCTCATCTCCAGACTTTAAATCATAATACCTACCTATAGTGGTAAAAAAACAGCATGTTTTTACTGGCCTAAAGACAGACACAATAGACCAATGGAACCACATTTATGGTTCAGAAACAGACCCTCACTGGTATGGTCAAGTGACTTTTGACTAGCCTGTCAGAGTCACACAGCTCGGGCAGAACAAACCATTCAACAAAAGGTGCTGAAAGAACTGGACATCCATAGCTGAAAGAAGGAAAGAGGACCCCTATCTCACACCTTATCCAAAAATTAACTCAAAATGGATCACGAAACTAAAAATAAAAGCAAGAACCATAAAACTTATAGAAGAAATTGTAGAAAAATATCTTCAAGACCTGGTGGTCGATGGTGGATTCTTAAAGGAGATAAGAGAAGAACTGGGTGGACTACTGATGTTTAATGTACGTAGAAGTTTTAATTAGCTTTACTGTAAAGGTATGGAAATGTATAGAGTGGATGGTAACAGACATTGAGTTAACAGCTAGTTTATAAATGGGGATATACTGAAAATGGTAGTCTAGTTATGCGAATGCCAACTGACAGAATGCTGGAGAATAATCTAGGAAGTGGATAGCACAGAAAACCAGAGGTGGATGAGAATTGTGGTTGATGGTACAGATGTAAGAGTGTCCTTTGTTAGCTGGAACAAATGTATATCGCTCCTGCAGGGTGTTGGGAATGTGGAGAAGCATGGGAAAAATACATCTGGAGTGACCTATGGACCGTGGTTAGTAGTAATAATATAATATTCTTGCATCTATGCGAAAGATGTACTGCGTTGATACGGAGGCAGTATGGAAAATGTGAGCCAAATGTCCACTATGGACGTGGTAACAATCACATGATATTATTTTATCTGTAGCAAATGACACCACAGATGGAGGGGTGTGGTTTGGGAATTCTGCACATGTGTATGATTGTTTTATAAGTTTACAATTTCTGTCGTAAAAAAATATATTTGAAAAGTAATAATAGGGAAGCAGATTTGGCCCAATGGATAGGGCATACACCTACCATATGGGAGGTCTGTGGTTCAAACCCCGGGCCTCCTTGACCTGTGTGGAGCTGGCCCATGCGCAGTGCTGATGCACGCAAGGAGTGCCATGCCACAAATGGGTGTCCCCAGCGTAGGGGAGCCCCACGCGCAAGGAGTATGCCCCGTAGGGAGAGCCGCCCAGCGCAAAAGAAAGTGCAGCCTGCCCAAGAATGGCACTGCACACACGGAGAGCTGACACAAGATGACACAACAAAAAGAAACACAGATTCCTGGTGCTGCTGCTAAGGATAGCAGTGGTCACAGAAGAACACACAGCGAATGGACACAGAGAGCAGACAACTGGGGCAGGAGGGGGCGGGGAAAGGGAGATAAATAAATAAAAAATAAATTTTAAAAAAAGTAATAATAGGGTGGGTTGGGGGAAAAACACACCAAATGTAAGATAAGAACTATGATTAGTAGTAAGATTTGACAATATTCTTTCATAATTTGTAACAAATGTCTCATGACAATGCAAGGTGTTGGTGGAGGGTAGATGTATGGGACCCCTGTACAATGCTAAAAATGTTTGCTTTGTAAGTTCACAACTTTTACTATACACTTAATTCTTTACGTATGTTCATATATAAATGATATAATGATATAAAGATAATAATAGGATTGGTTAGGGGAAAAATACTTTGGTAGTAATATTTTGACAATGCTCTTTAATCATTAGGTAAGAAGGTTTAAAAACAATGCAAGTTTTTGGTGGTAGGGTGAGATATTATATATGTTTGTTTTGTAAGTTCAAGACTCTTATACACTTATTGTTTATGTATGTTTATGTATGAGTGATATATTTCAATAATTTTTTTAAAAATTGAAAAATAAAAAAATAGACAACCTAAAAACAGAAAACAAGGCCAAGGACCAACAAAGGAGGTGCAGGCTGGCTCCAAAGTCACCCTGGCAGGGGATGAGAAAGGGTGCCAAGGGCTTCTGCAACAGCTCCCTGAAGCTGAGCTTTCCTGGCCAGCAAAAACAATTCTTTAACTGTCCCCTGCAGCCCTACATAAGCATAGTGTCTTTTTAAAAAAAAATATATATACATATATATATATTTCTTAAAGATTTATTTTATTTATTTCTCTCCCCTTCCCTGCACCCCCACCAGTTGTCTGCTTTCTGTGTCCATTTGCTGTGTGTTCTTGTGTCCACTTGTGTTTTTGTCCGTGGTACTGGGAAACTGCATCTTTTTTTTGTTGCGTCATCTTGCTGCGTCAACTCTCTGTGTGTGCAGTGCTACTCCTGGGCAGGCTGCATTTTTTTCATGTGGGGCAGCTCTCCTGATGGGGTGCACTCCTTGTGAGTGGGGCTCCCCTAGCCAGGGGACACCCCTGCGTGGCACGGCACTCCTTGTGCACATCAGCACTGTGCATGGACCAGCTCCACACGGGTCTGGAGGCCCTGGGTTTGAACCCTGGACCTCCCACATGGTGGGCGGACGCTCTATCGGGTGAGCCAAATCTGCTTCCCCATAGTGTCTTTAAGTCTCCACTGCCAGAGCCCCTGTTGGGGAGGGTTGAAACAATGGCTGCCTTTGTCTGTTCAGTGATCAGGAGCCGGTAATCAAAAGCTACATTCAGTGGTCAGCTGTGCTCATTCCTGTTCTTAGGGAAATAGGAATTTTATGTCCCTTTCTGTCACCAGTGAGCTAGCCAGGGGTTGGATCCCTTTGTGGTCTGCTGTGAGAGTGGGGGATAGGTGTCAGTGGGCGCCAGTAGCCACTATGTGGATAGAATAATTTACTGTTCTTTATCTTTATTATCAACCTCTACCTCTCACTTTTCCCTGGATGCTGTATGTGTTTTTTTGGGGTACAGAGTTTCTGTCTGTTCAATAGCTGTTTGGGTGGAAAAACTGAGTTCTGGAGCTCCCTTTTGTACCATTTCCCACAATCCTCTGGTCTGAGTATATGGATTTTTTTATCTAACAATTTAAGGATACAGATTTTCTTCAAAGTACAGAGAATATTTACAAAATTAATTATAAGTTATAGAAAATGTATCAACAGATATGAAAAATAGATACAATACAGAATGATCTTTGACTACAACACAGTGAAGTTAGAAGTTAATACAAAGAAATAAAAATTTTAAATTCCCCATGTGTTTGAAAATTTAGCAACACATTGCCAAATAATTATTGAAAATTTAAAATACTTAGAACTGAATGATAATATAAACACTATCTAGTAATATTTAAGAGATGCAACAGAGGTGGTGTTTTGATAATAATTGATGTTTTAGATACTAGAGAAGAAAGCTTTAAAATGAATGCACTAATGTACATATTATAAGGTTACAAAATGAGGACAATATACCCAAAGGAAAAAAAGAAAACATAAAAAAAGTGAATTTCCACAAGCATAGAAAAGGATTTGTGACTGTGGGACTCTGGATCAGTTTGCAGGAAATATCTTTGCAATGATGAATAAATATCCTTGTTCATGAACACAGTGTATCCCACTATTTATATGATTCTTCTTTAACTTCTCTCAGTTATATTTTGGGGTTTTTCAGTGTAGATGTCTTTAACATATTTAATTGCCTTTATCCCTGGTTGCTATTATAAATGGTATTATCTTTGAACTTCATTTTCTATTTACTGGTTGCTGGTTCACAGAAATAAAATCAATTTTGCCTGAAAAAAAAAAAAAAAAGGTAAAATTAGGTTCTTGACATTTTGCAACTCCCAATGAATTAATGGATCTAGGCATTGAACATCTCCAGTTATTAATATCACAAAAAGAGATATACCCACACATTAGAAGCATCCTAATAAAAGAGGACAAGTGTATCTAACATGAATCTGATAAAAATTCTGTATCCAACAGCCAATATGTAGGAAACACAGGGCTGAGGAACATGGTGATCTTTCCCATGAGTATGTAGCACAACAAATGTTGCATGTTCTTTCCAGTTCTTTCCAGGTCCAGTTCCAGAGCAACTGTAAGGAAAAGAAAGGAATAAAGAGGGAAACCTGGGAAGCGGACTTGGCCCAGTGGTTAGGCCGTATGTCTACCACATGGGAGGTCCACGGTTCAAACCCCAGGCCTCCTTGACCTGCATGAAGCTGGCCCATGTGCAGTGCTGATGTGCAAGGAGTGCGGTGCCACGCAGGGGACATAGGGGAGCCCCATGCACAAGGAATGCACCCCGTAAGGAGAGCCGCCCAGTGCAAAAGAAAGTGCAGCCTGCTCAAGAATGGTGCCACACACACGGAGAGCTGACACAAGATGACGCAACAAAAAGAAACACAGATTCCCATGCCGCTGACAACAACAGAAGCGGACAAAGAAGAATACGCAGCAAATAGACACAGAGAACAGACAACCAGGATGGGGGGGTGGGCAGAATAAATAAATAAATCTTTTTAAAAAAAGAGGGAAACCTGTGAATTAAAAGAGATTTAGAGGGAAACGGACTTTGACCCAGTGGTTAGGGCGTCCGTCTACCACATGGGAGGCCCGCAGTTCAAACCCCGGGCCTCCTTGACCCGCGTGGAGCTGGCCCATGCGCAGTGCTGATGCGCGCAAGGAGTGCCGTGCCACACAGGGGTGTCCCCCGCGTAGGGGAGCCCCACGCGCAAGGAGTGCACCCATAAGGAGAGCCGCCCAGCGCGAAGGAGGGAGCAGCCTGCCAGGAATGGCGCCGCCCACACTTCCCGTGCCGCTGATGACAACAGAAGCGGACAAAGAAACAAGACGCAGCAAAAAGACACAGAAAACAGACAACCGGGGGAGGGGAGGGGAATTAAATAAATAAAAATAAATCTTTAAAAAAAAAAAAGAGATTTAGAATTGTAAGCTATGGAACATAGTTAGTGGTAATAGTCTGATGATGTCCTTTCATAACATCATCATCTGTAACAAATGTTCCACAACAATAAGTGTTAGTGGAGGGGTGGTGTATGGGAATTCTGCACATTATGCATGATTGTTTTGTAGGCTTGCAACTTCTCTAATAAAATATGTATGTTTAAAAAAAGATTCATAAGAACAAAAATATTTTTAAATGGGCAACTCTAAACTATAGCTTCTAAGGATATGTCTGAGATGCAAACATAAGGATATAATCAATGTAAAAGTCAGGATAGTGGGTATTCTTTTTTTAAAGATTTATTTATTTATTTATCTCCCCTTTCTCCTGACTCCCCCCAACCCCCTCCGTTGTCTGTTCTCTGTGTCTGTTTGCTGCTTGCTGCGTATTCTTCTTTGTCCACTTCTGTTGTCAGCAGCACGGGAATCTGTGTTTCTTTTTGTTGCGTCATCTTGTCGTGTCAGCTCTCCGTATGGGCTTTGCCATTCTTAGGCAGGCTGCACTTTATTTCGCACTGGGTGGCTCTCCCTACGGGGCGCACTCCTTGCGCCTGGGGCTCCCCTACGCTGGGGACACCTCTTTGTGGCATGGCACTCCTTGCGCGCACCAGCACTACGCATGAGCCAGCTTCACACGGGTCAAGGAGGCCCGGGACTTGAACCACGGACCCCCCATGTGGCAGACAACGCCTCAACCACTGGGCCAAGTCCACTTCCCTAAAAGTCAGGATAGTGGTTATTCTTGAGGGAAGAAAGAGGGTGTGGTTGGAATGACGTACTGAAAAAGCTCCTAGGGTGGCTTGGAAAGGTCTTTTTCTTAATCTGGATTGTGATACTTGGGTTCTTGCCTTGTAACAACTCAATAAGCAATATATATTTTGATAGAACTTTTTTTTATTTTACAACATAAAAATTAGTGACAAGAATGTTTTCTGGGATCTGAACTAATGAATTAACAAAAGGATTAATGTGGGTAGATAGGAGAAAAGAAGGGTGGATAGATAGGAGAACAGAAGGGAGTTTGTATTATTAAATACGTTTTTTTACTGCTATGTGCTAGGCTCCATGCTACAGAATTTCACAAATTTTTTTTTTTATTGTGGTACATACATATAAAATTTGCCATTGTAACCATTTTTAAGGGCACAATTCAGTGGCATTTATTGCATTCACAATGTTGCACAACCATTACCACCAACCTTTTCCAAAAATTTTTAATCTTCCTTTGCAGAACTCTGGACCCTTTAAGCAATAACTCCTCATTAACCCCTCCCTCCAGTTGCTGGACTGATTTTATCTTAATATTTAAAACTAAATCTTCTTTTTTCACAGAGGCTCAGAGAGGTTAAATAATTTGCTCATGGTAATGATAGCAGAGCAGGAATTCAAACCCAAATGTGATCTGGTTCCAAAGTACAGGTTTTCTATTCCCTTTTTGACTGATATTGGCCAGTAGATGTGTGCATGGTATACTAATTTCTTTCTAAACCCAGTGTCAATAGTATTCTTCAGTTAACACTGCCCTTTTGAAAAGTTGTGTGTTTTGTGTATACTAAAAACTATATGAAACCTGCATATTTAATTCTCTTCTCCCAATTGATCTGTATAAAAAACCAGGTTGTGGTGCTCATTCTAACAGAAAAAACAAACAAAAACAGACCAAAAAAAACACAAACATTCAATATAGTGGCACTTTTAATCTTGTGTTTTTAGGGGAATTTTTTTTCTAATGAAACTTGAGCAGAGATATTTGAAATGATTTTCAAATACGATCCATCCAGCAGAGCAGTACCAGAACAATCTTAAACATACAGAAAAATAGATGACAGGGAGGGATTTTATTTTTGATCCTTTTTTTGTGGTGCTGACCTTATTCCTGAACACTCTATAAACTTGTGTTAGACTTGCATTAGGTGCCTGTAGGTTGACTAAGATTCAAATTGGTATTGCTTTGGTTATAGCTTGATTTCGAAAGTTGACTTATATTTACAGTTTTAATTTTTACTGAGATGTATTTCTCTTAGCATCTTATTCCCTCTTATAATTTTATTTATACTCTCAAGTTTACAGGGAAATGGCCTCTTCCCCTTTCTCTGGCTTTCTTCTTTTCTACTCTCTTAGCATGCTTTTATTGTTGCTTTGACGCAATTAGGGTAGATTTTATGATAAAATATCATGAAAATACTTAAGCACGCAATTTAAACTGTGTAATTTCAAAAGTGTTAAAACTAAAAATTAGTTATATAAATATACTTGATTCATTTTATTTTCATCATTTTTGAGCCTTGTTTCTCAAAGTGTAATCCTCTGTCTACTTGCATCAGAATCACTTGGTATGCTTACTTTAAAAATTATATTCTCTGGGTTCCACCCTAGCCCTTCTGATTCAGAATCTTTGCATCTTTAACAGGTACGTATGCCTTGAATTTGCCCTTATTCTTTCTTCAATTTCCCGGTCTATTTCTTCACTTTGTCTGAATTTCTTGTATGCAATGTCTATAAGGACATTGTAGATATCAATAGCCACCTGGAGGCTGATTTTGATAGACTATTTGCATGTGTTTGAAACAACAGATTTCTCTTATAAGTTGGAGATCTTGATAGTTTAGTATAAATACATGTTCATCTCAACACATAAATGATCCCTTTAATAATTTCTTTATGGTTCCAGGTGCTTTATCAAAGACAGTAAATTAAGATACGCTGTTAGGCTGTTTTATATATAGGACTAAAAAAGGAATCTGGACTCAGGATTTTTTTTTTTTTCTGGAATGAGTGTCAGTTATTTAGATTGTGTTTTTGTGTGGTATCAGATAACAGAAATTTACTTCTTTTCCTAACAAGCAGTTATGCCATTCCTATTAAAATATGCCAGTGGCAGGAAACCCTCTCCTGAGGGAAACTGTCGCTTCCAGTACAGACAAAGTTGCCTCTATTATTTCCTCTACTAGTTCGACTGTCAGACCTTCTGATAACATATTAACCTCTGCCATCTCAAAGTGGGCCCAGTGAGTAAGTCAAGATAAAAGCAGTGGGGAAGAGGACTAGAAGGCAATGCTGAAACTGGGGTAGAGACATGGGCAGAGAAAAACACAGAAAGAGGCATGGATGTTGGAGATCTATTTGATAACTTTGTTTTCCCCGACCTAGTCAGAGAATTCTGTTGGAGTTTCATAGCAGAATTGAGCATGGCTTCTAAAAGCAGCTCTCACCTTTATCATTTCTTCAACCATCTCCTGAGAGTACCTTCTCATTCTAGTTCTATGCTGGTTCCAACTACTTTCTCATCTTATACAGCCAACCTCTAGTGAAAGTATCTGAACCCCACATCCTCACCAATTTGGATAAGAGGATCTTAGTATTTCGTTAAGAGCTGGTTCCCACCACCAAGACGTATCTAAATCTGCTTCCCTGGTTAGGAGAACACATGCATACAAGTGCCCAGTTAATTGAATTGTAAGAATAAAAATGAAAGCAGCATGTATCAGTTCCAACATGTAAAGAGCTTGGAAGTCATCATTCTCATGGTCACAAAAAGAAAAAACTAAACAAGCTGAAAAATCAGTGTTTTTTCTTGGACTCATCAAACTACTGAGAGGTCAGGGCAAACTGCTACCTTGGAATCTAGAGAGACAGGTGAATTCAGAAAGTCACAGGTAGTATCTGCTTATCTGGAGCCATAAGCTTGTAGGACACTTAAATGGTAATTTGATAAATCACTGGAGGCTGAGAATGGACTAACTTGAGAACAAGACTTGGAAGCCAAAATCTTAGAGGGCTTTTGCTTTTGTGAGTTTTACTTACAGGAACCCACCAGTTTATCATGGTAAAGAGCCAAGAAGATTCCATTTTGGTTCTGGCAAGGGGAGGGAAAGAGTAACCATTGTGAAATATACCCATAGTGTTCCCCATAACAAAAGCTTCTACTCCCTAGGGAAAAAGATTTAACCAGACTCTTATCCCACCTGGGGAAGGACAATTCTCTGACTTTATCCTCTTCTAGCCTTCATGTCTCACCCAAGGTCAGAGCAGGAAGCTAAGAAACACTTGTCAGGGTCACATTGCAGGGACACAGGTGCACTAAAAGATGGAGATTTAATCATGAAATTATAGAATACTTCCTCCCCTACACATCATTCCATCACACCAACAAGACTCCAGGATAATAATAATGAATTACAGCGGAAAGAGCTGCAAGACTCAGTCTTTATCTGAGGAGTTCTTAGGGATGCCCAAAAACAACAGGGGAGGGGAACAAAGGACACTAGAGGAATTTGAAGCCTGACATCTACAGCTATGGCAAATATTAAACAGAAACCAACTCCTAGCCAAAGAAACATGGAATCTCACACTGAAGGCCTCTTTACCTCTGTTCCTGTTTTTAATACATCAATTTTTGCTTTCAACATACTAAAAGACAGAAAAAACATAGTCTGAAGATTTAAAGCAAACATCAGAATCAGGCTCAAATATGTCACAGATTTTAGACTTGTTATACAGGGAATTTAAAAGAACTATGACTAATATGTTAAGGGCTCTAATAGAAAAGGTAGACAACATACTAGAACATGGGTAATGGAAGCACAGAGATGGAAACTATAAGAAAGAATGAAAAAGAGATACTAGAAATTAAAAATCACCAAAACAGAAATGAACAATGCCTTTGATGAGTTCATCAGAAGATTGAACATGTTCAAGGAGAGAATCAGTGAGCAGAAACTTTCAAACTGAAATGCAAAGAGAAAAGAAAAAGAATGAGGAAAAAAATAGAAGAGCACATTCAATAATAAGAGTTATGGGAAAATTTTAGTAGGTGTAATATACATGTAATTGGAATACTAGAAGGGAACAAAGAATGAAATAGGAAAACAAAAAAAGTAGCTAGAAATATTTGAAGTAATAATGGTAGAATTTATGCAGAAAAAGTTTTTGACAAAATGGAATACACGTTCATGTTAAAAACTCTCCTCAAACTAGGAGTAAAAGAGAACTTCCTGAATATGATAGAAAAAATATACAACTAATAGCATTCATAAAAGTGAAAAACTGGGATCCTTCCCCTAAGGTTAAAGAATAAGGGAAAGATGTCTTCTCTCATCACTCCTACTCAATTCATACTGGTAGGCTTAGTGTCTTAGTTTGCCACTGCTGCAATGACAGATACTACAGACTGGTTGGCTTAAGCAAAAGAAATTCATTATCTTACAGTTTGGTGGCTGGAAGTCCAAAATCAAAGTTTCAGTAGACCATGCTTCCTCTGAAGTCTTTAGTGTTCTGCTGGTGGCCTTGTGGCAATCAATCTCTGTTTTCTGTCACATGATGATTTATCTTCTTCAGAGTGGTAGATTAAATCATGCACCCTCAACAAAAGACATATTCTCTTTTTTTTTAAAGATTTATTTTATTATTTATTTTTCTTTCACCCGCCCTTCCCCTCCGGTTGTTTGCTCTGTGTCACTCACTGTGTGTTCTTCTGTGTCTGTTTACATTCTCCATGGCACCGGGAATCTGTGTCTCTTTTTGTTGCGTCATCTTGCTGCATCAGCTCTCTGTGTGTGTGGCGCTACTCTTGGCGGACTGTGCTTTGTTCGCTCGGGGCGGCTCAATGAGGGGTGCACTCCTTCCGTGTGGGGCTCCCTTATGCGGGGGACACCCCTGCGTGGCACAGCATTCCTTGCGTATGGTAGCACCACACGTGGGCCAGCTCACCACGCAGGCCAGGAGGCCCTAGGTTTGAACCCTGGACCTCCTATATGGTAGGCAGACACTCTATCAGTTGAGCCATGTTCACGTCCCAAAAGACATATTCTTAATCTTCATTTCTGTGGATGTGAACCCATTTGTAAATAGGATCTTTTGAATGTTATTATTAATTAATAACTAATTAACTCAATTAGTCAAACTGAGCCAGGGTAGGTCTTGATCCATATTACTAAAGGCCTAATATTAATAAAAAGAGGAAATTTGAGCACAGTCAGTCAGTAGAAACCAGAAACCAGAAGAATCCAGAACTCAGAGAAAGCCATAGGAAGAGACCAAGAACATTGTTGTATAATGGAAGCAGAGTTGCGAGGTATATCAAAGATCATGGCAAGTCATCACCAGGATGTTACAGACTCCCAGAGAATGCATGGTCTTGTCACTGCCTTGATTTGAGACTCCTAGCCTCTAAACCATGAGTCAATAAGTTCTTGTTTAATCCAACACATTATGTGGTATTTGTCATAGCAGATCTGGCAAACTAAGACATTCAGTCTCCTCCTTTGGCTTCTACTTTCATGTCCAAATTTCCTTTGCTTATAAAGACTACAGTCGACTACGTTGGAGTAAGATGCACTTTGATTCAATAAGATGCAATTTAATTCACTTATCCTCATCTTATTAGGATTGTCAGAGATCATCCTATTTACCAATGAGTTCATACCCCAGGACCAGGAGTTATGGCTTGAACATATCTTGTGGGGGACATGATTCAGTCCCCAACATTCCACCCTCTGGACCCCAAAAAGACATTTTCTTCTCTCATGCAAAATGCATTCACCCCATCCCAACATTCTCAAAAGCCTTAAGCCATTTCAGTAACAGTGCTAAGTCCAAAATTTCATCAAAATCAGTTATAGGCATGGTCTGTCCTGGGGAAAAATCCTTCTCCCTCTGTGAACCTGTGAAACCTAGAAAGCAAGTTATTTGCTTCCAAAATGCAATGGTAGCACAGACATTTCCATGCCAGAGGGAAGGCGTTGGAAGGAAAACAGGGGTCAAGTGTTCCAAGAAAGTGAAAACCAAGCAGGGTGAACTCCATTAGATGCCAAAGTCTGAAAGTTGTCTGTTGTTTCATGCTTTGTCCTCCAGGCTTGCTGGAAAAGCTTCCCCATCTTTTCCAAGTTAGCCATGCTCTCCCCAAACACTGGAAATTTGGTCCCACCCTCTCCAATCAGCAGGGTGGTGTCCATGCTCTTTCTGAATACAAGGGTGGCAGCTCCTATCGCTTAGCCCAAGGAGATCTCTTTGTCTCAGACCCCTGCTTCTATGGTATTGCTGTTGCTGTCATTCTTTCTTCATTTCATAATATCTCCGTCCTTTTCAGTCCAAGCTAGCAGTGTTTCTGCTCATACAGAATTCAAAAAAACCTTGTCAGTATTCCATGTAATTTAAGGGAAGGGAGTCCAAACCAACAGACAAAAGGATTTACAGATCCTTTCTGAATAATGGCATTTCCATTTCTGACTTACTCTGAGATGGCTGATTGGATGGATCCATGAGTTATATGCCTAATCTCTTTAGTAAAGTCATTCAACCTCACTCTTGCATGGCACCCTGTTTTCTGTGTACTCACCTCCCAGGAACTCGTGGAGAACCCTGTTAAGGCCACCTTTGGCCCTAGTTTTAGAGTACACTATATGGAGAGGCTGAGAGTTTTCCAGATTATCAAGTGCTGATTCTTTTTTGCTTAATAGTTCAGTCATTAATTTACCTTTTTCCTCTCATATTAATAATAAGCAGCAGGATAAATCAGACTATATGTTCCACATTTTGCTTGGAAATCTCCTCAGCTAAATATCCAAGTTCATCCTTTGCAAGTTCATCCTTCGCAAGTTGATTCTTCAATTCAACATCAACACTATTTCAGCAATTTCTCTGCCACTTTATAAAAGCATTGCTTTTCTTCCAGTTTCCAATAACACTGTTCACCATTCCCTTCTAAGACTTCACTGGAAGCACCCTTAATGACCACATTTCAAACAACATTCTGTTCATGATGATACATGTTTCTCTAAGATTATAGAAACTTTCTCAACACCTTTCCTCATTTTTTCTTTTCTGAGCCCTTTAATGTCCATATCTCTATCAACAGTCTCTTCAAAACAATTTAGGCTTTTTCTATCAAGCACCATAAAATTCTTCCAGCCTCTAGCCATTATCCAATTCTAAAACCACTTTTACATTTTTAGGTATTTGTTATAGCAGCACCCCACTTTCCAGTATTAAAAACTGTTTTAGTTTTCCAGGGCTTCTATAATGTAACACAGTGCCACAAACTGGTTGGCTTATTGTCTCATAGCTTGGGAGGCTAGAAGTCTGGAAGGCTAGAAATCTCATAATTTGGGAAGCAAAAGATATCAGCAGGTCATATTTGCTCTGAAGTCTGTAGTGTTCTGGAGGCAGCTTGCTGGCAGTCAATCTGGCTCTGTCATGTAATGATCTGTCACCTATTGTTTCCTCCTGTGATATCTACTTCTGTGTCCAAATTTCCTTTGTTTATAAAGACTCCACTCATATTGGATTAAAGCCCACCTTGATTCAATTTGAGCTCATCTTAATAGGATATTTGATGATCCTATTTACCAAGGAGTTAATACTCACAGGAAAGGAATTAGGAGTTGAACTTGTCTTGTGGGGGATATGATTTAACCCCTACATCTAGGTAGACCACTAAGACAAGAAAAGGAAATAAAAGACATACAGGTTGGAAAAGAAGAATAAATATGTCTTTTTGTAGATGATATAGTATTTATGTATAAAAGTTCTAAGAATTGATGAATAATGTCCTGGGAATAATAACTGAATATGCAAACTCACAGGATACAATGTAATATAAAAGGGTCAGTTACCTTCTTAAGTACCAGCAAAGAAAAATTTGAATTTGAAATTTAAAAAGTAATACCATTTAAAATAGCACCAAAAATAAGAAAGAAAAGAAAGGTATAAATCTAACAAATAAGTATTGGAGCTATATATGTAAAACAGGTGAAAGAAATCAAAGAAGATCTAAGTAAATGGAGAGATACTTCCTTTTAGATTCGCTTAGGAGACTTAATATTGTTAAGATGTCAGTTTTTCTCAACTTGATCTATAGAGTCAAGAGAATCCCAATTGAAACCTCAAAGAACTATTTTTTAGTTATCAACAAATTGTTTCTAAAGCTTATATGGAAAGTCAAAAGTCTAGAATAGCCAACATAGTTCTGTAGAAAAAGAACAAAGTTGAAGACCACTACCCAATTTCAAAACTTACTATAAAGCTATAGCAACCGGGACAACGTAGTATTGGCTAAAGAATAGTGTGGCAGTTTGAGATTATCCCAAACAGAGAAAGATTGTTTGTAAACTAATCTCTTCCTCTGGGTATGATACCGTTTGATTGCATTAAATTCAGCTGAGGTGTCTTTGATTCAATTACCTGTTAAGATTAGGGGTTTTGATTTGACTATGTCAGTGAGCATGATTTAGGTTGAGTCTCCACCCTCTTGCTGGGTCTGATATAAACACACAGACAGACACACAGGGAAAGAGAGTTCTGTCATTTTTGATCCTGTCATATGACAGAAAGGAGAAGATTTAAACAACTGAGGCCCCAGGGAAAGATGAACCATTTGCCTGATAGCTTACAGCTGAAATCAGGAAGAGCAGAATGGCTAAGACTGAGGCCCAGAAAGAAACAAGCCCTATGCCAGGAAAGAAGGGACTACAGGATC
The DNA here is from genome assembly GCF_030445035.2 of Dasypus novemcinctus. Classification (NCBI taxonomy): domain Eukaryota; kingdom Metazoa; phylum Chordata; class Mammalia; order Cingulata; family Dasypodidae; genus Dasypus; species Dasypus novemcinctus. Next base: position 50,302,647 of record NC_080698.1, on the reverse strand, counting down.
ACTAAAGCCCAAAACCTCAAGAGGGTGGGCCCACAGAGCTCAAGAAGCCCTTAGGGGAAGGAGAGAGGAGGCAGAGATCGCCTGCCATCTTGCTCAGCACATGGCAGCTGACTTTAGTAAGAAAGCACCTCTTATGTTGCCTTGAGTTGGACTTTCCATGGCCATGGGACTGTAAGCATTTATCCAAAATAAAAGCCAACAGACTTCTGGTAATTTACACCAGCACCCTTTCAGCAGATCAATACAGACAGCCACATAGATCAACATAATAGCATAGAAAGCCAAGAAATAGACCCATACAAATATCATCACTTGATATATGATGAAGTATAAAGGCAACTCAATGGAGAAAGGATCGTCTTTTCAGGAAATAGGGCTGGAACACTTGGAGGTCCATTTGCCAAAAAAATGAACCTAGACACAGACCTTTATACCTTTGATGAAAATTAACTCAGAATGAATCATAGACTGAAATGTAAAATGCAAAACTAGAAAAAATATTGGAAGTAATCTCCTGTGTTTCACCTAGAAGAAACAAGTGTGATGTGTTTTTAGACACAATGCTAAAGGCGTGATCCATGAAAGAAAAAAATTGATATTGGAATTTATTAAAATTAAAAACTTCTGCTCTTTGAAAATCATTGTTAAGAAACTCAAAAGACAAGCCACAGGCTGGGAGAAAATGTTTGCAAAACACATACCTGATAAAGGACTTGTATCCAAATATACAAAGAACTCTTAACTTTCAATAATAAAAAAAATAACCTATTTTTAAAAGTGGGCAAAATATATGAACAGATAATTCACCAAAGATAAACAGATGGCCATTAAGCATATGAAAATTCACTCAACATCATTAGTCATTAGAGAATTGCAATTTAAAACAACAATGAGATTCTACTATACATCTACAAAAAAGCCAAAATCCAAACAATTGACAATACCAAAGGATGAAGTGAGGATGTAGAGCAACAGGAGCTCTCATTCATTGCTAGAAATTCAAAATAGAACAGCTACTTTGGAAGACAGTTTTGCAGTTTCAAATAAAGGTATATATAGTCTTAACATACAATTAACAATTGTACTCCTAGGTATTTACCCAAATGAGGTGAACATCTATGTCCACATAAAAATCTGTACACAGAGGAAGCAGATATGGCTCAAGCAATTGGGTGCTCACCTCCCACATGGGAGGCCATGGGTTTGGTTCCTGGTGCCTCCTAAAGAAGACAAGCAAACACCACAACGTGCAGATGGTGCAACCAGCAGATGCCACAACCAGCAGGTGCTGCAACCACTGCACTGAGCAGACACTGCAGTGACTGCAAGCTGCAACCACTGCAGTAATCAGACATTGTAACCAGCCGACGACCCAACCAGCAGATGACCCAATCAGCAGGGACTGGAAGTGGCTCAAGTGGTTGAGGACTTGCCTCCCACATGGGAGGTCCCATGTTTGGTTCCCCATGCATCCTAAAGAAGTTGAGCAGATAATAAGCAGACAGATAAGGAAGCCATCTGAGGGTGGGGGTGGTGAGATTAAAAAAAACAGATAGTGAAAATGTTTAAAAAATCTGTGTACAGTACTTAAAGCAACTTGATTCATAATCACCAAAAACTGCATGCAATCAAGATGTCCTTCAACATGACACCCGGGGATGAGTCTCCCTGGCACCGAGGGACCACTATCAACTACCAACTGATGATGCAACTGGAAAATGACCTCATACGGAAGGTTCAACGCGGATCAGCGGAATATCCCTGTCTACATAAAATAACATGACTTTAAAATGCTGTTTGACCTAATGTAAGGGGGAAATGGAAAGGAGAAATGAGTTTATATGGCTACGAGTCTCTAAAAAAGAGTCTGGAGGCTGTCAGAAGGATTGTCCTTATGCACAACTGAGCAGAGTCAGAGAGACAGATAAAGCAGATACAACCCCCAGATATCGGTTCCTTCAAGGGCTAAAGAGACCCATGGGAGTTATGGTCATGGCTGATGGGGTTAACTACCAGGTCAGATGGCCCCTCTTTGGAACTGGTGTTTATGTGTGATGAATCTGGACTCAGATGGGATCTCTCTTCATAAGACTTTTCATGCTAATGTGCTGGAGGTGCAGTTAGTGTCGGGGTTTAAGATATATTTAGGGGATTTGAATCTCTGGACTGACAATGTGATAGCCAGGTCCTGAGCCTCAACAGACTCCAGCACCTACAATCTGACTTATTGGGCTCACCACACTCAGCTAAGATGGAGTTGAAGAAGGACAACCACCACACCATGGAGCCTAGAGTGATTACAACTGAAAGTGGGAAGATTGTATCCAGCATCCAGGTGGAATCTGAGCCTCCTCTTGACATAGAGGTGCAATGGACACAACCAATCCAATGTCCACATAGAAAAGGTGGCATTGGATTGAGAAAAGTGGACATGATGGCTGATGGGTATGGGGAAAGGCAGGAAGAGATGAGAGGTGGAGGCGTCTTTGGGACATGGAGCTGCCCTGGATGGTGCTTCAGGGGCAATCACCGGACATTGTAAATCCTCACAGGGCCCACTGGATGGAATGGGGGAGAGTGTGGGCCATGGTGTGAACCGCTGACCATGGGGTGCGGGGGTGCCCAGAGATATACTTGCCAAATGCAATGGCTGTGTCATGATGATGGGAGGGAGTGTTGCTGAGGGGGGGAGAGGTGGGGTGGGGGAGGTAGGGTTCAATGGGACCTCATATATATATATTTTTAATGTAATATTATTACAAAGTAAATAAAATAAAATAAAATAAAATAAAATAAAATAAAATTAAAAAAGATGTCCTTCAATAGGTGAATGCATAAACCAACTGGATACCTCCATCCAGTGTAATATTATTCTACAATAAAAATAAACAACTTCTAGCATCATGGGAAGACATGGATGAATCTTAAATGAATACTGAAAAGTTAAAGAAGCCAGTTTGAAAAGGTCATGTACTGTATGATTCCAATTATATGACATTCTGTAAAAGGCAAAAAAAAGTTTTAAAAAATCAGTGATTTCCAAGAAGTTGGAGGAGGAAGGGTTATGTATTAGGGGATTTTTGTTGTTGTTGTTGTTGTTTTTAATTTATTGAAATATATCACTCATACATAAACATACATGAACAATAAATGTATAAGAGTTATGAACTTACAAAACATATATAGCATCAAACAAATAATATCTCACCCTACACACTAATAACTTGCATTGTTTTTAAACCTTTTTAACTAATAATTGAAGAGCATTGTCAAAATATTACTACTAAACAAAGTATATTTCCCCTAACCAATCCTATTATTAACTTTATATCATTTATATATGAACATACATAACAATTAAGTGTATAGTAAAAGTTGTGAACTTACAAAGCAAACATTTTTAACATCATACAGGGATCCCATACATCAACCCTCCACCAACACCTTGCATTGTCATGAGGCATTTGTTACAAATTATGAAAGAACATTGTGAAAATCTTACTACTAATCATAGTCCTTATCTTATATTTGGTGTGTTTTTCCCCCAACCCACCCTATTATTACTTTTCAAATATATTTTTTTACGACAGAAATTGTAAACTTATAAAACAATCATGCACATGTGCAGAATTCCCAAACCACACCCCTCCATCTGTGGTGTCATTTGCTACAGATAAAATAATATCATGTGATTGTTACCACGTCCATAGTGGACATTTGGCTCACATTTTCCATACTGCCTCCGTATCAACGCAGTACATCTTTCGCATAGATGCAAGAATATTATATTATTACTACTAACCACGGTCCATAGGTCACTCCAGATGTATTTTTCCCATGCTTCTCCACATTCCCAACACCCTGCAGGAGCGATATACATTTGTTCCAGCTAACAAAGGACACTCTTGCATCTGTACCATCAACCACAATTCTCATCCACCTCTGGTTTTCTGTGCTATCCACTTCCTAGATTATTCTCCAGCATTCTGTCAGTTGGCATTCGCATAACTAGACTACCATTTTCAGTATATCCCCATTTATAAACTAGCTGTTAACTCAATGTCTGTTACCATCCACTCTATACATTTCCATACCTTTACAGTAAAGCTAATTAAAACTTCTACGTACATTAAACATCAGTAGTCCACCCAGTTCTTCTCTTATCTCCTTTAAGAATCCACCATCGACCACCAGGTCTTGAAGATATTTTTCTACAATTTCTTCTATAAGTTTTATGGTTCTTGCTTTTATTTTTAGTTTCGTGATCCATTTTGAGTTAATTTTTGGATAAGGTGTGAGATAGGGGTCCTCTTTCCTTCTTTCAGCTATGGATGTCCAGTTCTTTCAGCACCTTTTGTTGAATGGTTTGTTCTGCCCGAGCTGTGTGACTCTGACAGGCTAGTCAAAAGTCACTTGACCATACCAGTGAGGGTCTGTTTCTGAACCATAAATGTGGTTCCATTGGTCTATTGTGTCTGTCTTTAGGCCAGTAAAAACATGCTGTTTTTTTACCACTATAGGTAGGTATTATGATTTAAAGTCTGGAGATGAGGGTTCATTTTTCCTTTTTATGATGTTTCTGGCTCTTCAGGAACCCTTACCCTTGCAAATAAGTTTAATGATTGTGTCTTCAATTTTTTCTTTAATGCTGATGGAATTTTTATTGGGATTGCATTAAATCTGTATGTCAATTTGAGTAGAATTGACATCTTGATGATATTTAGTCTTCCAATCCATCAGCATGGAACGTCTTCCATCCAGTTATTTAGGGCTTTTTTGATTTTTTTTAACATTGAGTTGCAGTTTTCTGAATACAAGTGCTTTCCATCATTGGCTAAGTTTATTCCCGACTGAGTTTTATCTATCATATTTTATTTTCACCACTCTTTTGACACTTTTAGTTACTTTTATTGATATAATCTTCATTTCTAGACTCTCTTCCAGGCCCCTCTCTCCTGTCTTTTCTTCTTAGGCTCTAGCATACCCTTTAGTATTTCCTGAAAATCTGGTCTCACTCAGTTTCTGTTCACCTGTGAGTATTCTAACCTCACCCTCATTTTTGAAAGACCGTCTTGCTGGATATAAGATTCTTGGTTGGAAGTTTTTCTCTTGTAGTATCTTAAATATATCAGACCACTGCCTTCTGGCTTCCCTGGTTTCTGGTAAGAAATCAGCACTTAATCTTATTGGATAGCCCTTAAATGTTTTGCATTGCTTTTCTCTTGCTGCTCTCAGAATTCTCTCTTTGTCTTTGGCCTTTGACATTCTGATGAGTAAGTGTCTTGGAGTTGGTCTATTTGGTTTTTTTTTGGATGGGAGTATGCTGTGCTTCTTGGACAGGGATGTTTATGTCTTTCAATAAGGTAAGGAATTTTCTACCATTATTACCATTACTACTAAATATTTCTTCTGCCCCTTTTCCCTTCTTCTGGGATACCTATAACATGTTTGCATGCCTTTTGCTGTCATTTAGTACCATGAAAATTTGTTCAATTTTTCCCATTCTTTTCTTCATCTGTTCTTTTGTGTGTTCACTTTCAGAGGCCATTTCTTCAAGCTCACCAATCCTTTCTTCTGCCTCCTCAAATCTGCTATTACATGATTTCAATGTTTTTTTCTATTTCATTTACTGCACCTTTCATTCCCATGAGATCTGCTATTTTTCTATGTATGCTTTCAAATTCTTCTTTGTGCTCATCCAGTGTCTTCTTAATACCCTTATCTCTTTAGCCATCTCACTGAATTTATTAAGGAGATTTGTTTGAACATCTGTAATTAGTTGTCTCAACTCCTTTATGTCATTTGGAAGCTTATCTTGTTCCTTTAAATGGGCCATAGCTTCCTGTTTCTTGGTGTGAATTGTAATTTTTGGTTGGTGTCTTCGCATCTGGCTTACTAGAGTATTTTTTCTAGGAGCAGTTTTTCTCTTTAGTTTAGGACTTCCTATCCTTTCTCCCTTGCTGGTTGTGCAGTAGGAGCCAAGCATGTAGTTGGTGCTGTAATGTGTGGAGTCTCAAGCTGCCCTCATTGCGCCAGGGACCAATGAAGCTTCTTCCAGCTTTCTCCTTTGCCGGGGGTAGGGACAGAGTCACAGCTATGTGGAATAATCCAAGTGCAGGCCTAGACTGTAGTTGCCCAGAGAGACTGATGAAGCTTCACATCCCTTCCCCCCCTGCCTAGGGTGGGGATGGAGCTGCAGGTGTGTGCAGCAATCTATGCAGTGCGGGTCCAAGATGACCTCAGTTGCCCTGGTAGACTTCTGATTTTCAGTCTATGCCAGCCAGTTACCTGCAGTTACCCTTATAGGCTGATGCAGGTCTCGTCAGCCTCCTCCCTGCCAGAGGCAGGGATGAAGCCTAGACTAGGGCTACAGGCAGATCTGCATGAAAGAAACTGGTTCCTGTCCACACTGAGAGTTCCAGTCAGCCTGGTTTCCCATCAGGCAGGGTGCAGAGTCAGAATGGCGACTACTGGCCTTTTTCTGACTTGGACAGGCTCAAACTTTAGCTGTTCTCAGGATTATATTGTAGACCAGTGAATTTACTCATCAGTTGCTGAAATTGGTGCCCAACTGTCTCTTCCTTCCCCATTTTGGGGAAGTGGAACTTTCAATTTCAGCTGCGGAACAGCTCCCAAGGGAGCTTGTGCCTCCAGTGGAGGATGGGCATCAGCCTCCGCAGCATGCTATGCTCTACTTACAAGTCTTCTCTGCAGATGTGCAGTCTTCTCCTTCCATTCCTTCAAGGGCATTGCAGGATGCTCTTCTGGTCTCCTAGAGCCCCCAAAGAGATGCTTCAGCTAGCTCCAGAGAGCTCTGGGTGTTTGCTAACTGCCCTATAGCAGGAGCTGAGTCTCGGAGTTCCTAACTCCACCGCCATCTTGCTAGTTCTCTCCTTGACCCTGTTTTGAGTGGGAAAAACTGACCTGGGAAAGGCTCCTCTAGTGTCCCCCTCTCCCAGAATTTGCCCCCTAGACAAAAGCAATTTGAGACAATAAAAAGGAGTATATAAAAACTATAGAGGCAAACAGTCCCAAGCAAAGGCCTCCTGGCTTCAAACACCTGGGAAAGGGAGGTCTGTCTCCTGGGAAACAGAGGGGACAACCAAACTCCTGTAAACATGGGTACTCCAAAATGATTAACAAGCAAAAGCCTGGGATAAGACAGAGGCCCAGAAAGACAGGGAAAACTCTGTACACTGCTTTCACCTTGGGCAGATCTTACTGATAGGAGGGCTGAAACACAAGAAATTCTCTGTCTTATCAACAGCTGGTTACAAAATCAAGAAACATTCATCTCAGGGAATAAGACCCAAAGTTAACATTTTAAAATATTACAATATACAGTGTGCAACAAGAGTTCAAGACAAAAAAAACAAAAACAAAATGATGGCCCATCCAAAGTAAAAGGATAAAAATCCAGGAAACACGAATGAAGAAGATGAGAATGCGGCCATTAAAAAAAAAAAAGCCTTTAAAGCAGTGATCTTATAAATGCTCAAGGAGAAGGAAAATAGAGAGAAATAACTAAGGGATATCAGGAAAATAATGAATGAAAATATCAGTCTTAGTAAAGATATAGAAATTTTAAAAAGGAACCAAACAGAACTACTTGAACTGCAGACCACAATAACTGAAATGAAAAATTTCCAGGAGGGTTTCAGGAGCAGTTTGGAGCTGGCAGAAGAATCTGCAAACTTGAAACACAGACACTTGAAATAAGTCGGGCTAAGGAACAGAAAGAAATAATTATTAAAAGCAAAAACAGCCTAAGACACTTCTGGAATACCATTAAGTGCACCGACATATGCATTATGGGAGTCCCAGAAGAAGAAAGAGAGAAAGGGGCAGGATGAATCTTAAAAAAAAAAATGACAGAGACCCTCCCAAAACTTAGCAAAAGATGTGAATATAGAGAATCAATAAACTCAAAAGCTGATTCTTTGAAAAGATCAATAAAATTGACAAACCAGTAGCTAGATTAACAAACAAAAAGAGAGAGTATACAAATAATAAAAATCAGAAATTTAAAAAGGGAGCAATTACCACCACATGGAACATTCATGAAATAGTGACTATTTGCCAACAGAGCAATAAAAATATTCCCAAGATAAAATAGGCCTAGCTAGCTAATAGTCCAAACTGAAATAAAGTAAAGGGCTCTGGAAGGGGGAATCTCTACTTGGGGGATGAAAGGGGAGAACTGGTCAATTTTTTCAGATATTGTTAGTAATAGGTTGTACTAGACACATCTTTTGTGCCTCCAGATTTTCTTGGCTTTACTTGCTCTGCATCAGTTGCCACCAAGGTGATTCTGTCCACACAGAGTGTACAAAACAGTTCCATCTCCCAAAGCCAACCAGCTACACACTCTGAGTCTCTGGCTCCTACACAACTTCCAGATTCAGATGAAGTACCATATTGTAAAACATAGGATCTTGCTTCCCCCTAAATTGTCAAAGGTACATGTGATGCTACAACTCGGAAGGATGGGGAAAATTTTAACCAACAGATTTCCCTCTTTCTGATGGACTTTTCTAATGGTTTTCAGCACAATGTGTATGAAAATGTCCTAAATGGGTGAGTAGGAGTATCTGCCAAATAACCAGCTGTACTTCTTCTTGACTTGTTATAAAGCAGGACCAGTGAGCTACCCCATCATCTTGCATTTGCTTCCCATCCTTCCTGCCTCACTTCCCTCTACACTCATTCCTGCTTACCTGGAACTGGAGTTCATAATAAATATTAGCATTTAATCCTTGACTCAAGCTCTGTTTTCTAGGGAACATAAACCAAGTCACAGATGTATGGTGGATTCTGATGAAATAGTATGAAAATGTTTAATTCTGGTTTTAAAGATTATTCAAGTAAAAACATGAGAAAACTATTCCAGATAAAAGGTTGTATAAGATAAACATTGTAATCATTATTCAGTGCATTACCTAGCTCTTCAGAAAGCAATATTTACTTAATTATTAACATTGTAACAAATGATCACTGATATAAGTACAATTGTGGAAAAATTGAATTTAATGGATGGGGTGTAGAAACGGAATGTGACAGCTAAGTTCACATCTACCAAGGAATGAGAAAGAAAGATCACTCAATCAGAATAATATTCTTAGTTCCAAAGTAATTCAGTGCATGACCTTTGACAAGTAGTTTTATTACCTATGTTTCAATTTCTTCATTTGTCAAATGGAATTAATACCTGCCATGTCGGGAAGTGGACTTGGCCCAATGCATAGGGCGTCCGCCTATCAAGTGGGAGGTCCGTGGTTCAAACCCTGGGCCTCCTTGACCTGTGTGGAGCTGGCCCATGTGCAGTGCTGATGCGTACAAGGAGTGCTCTGCCACGCAGGGGTGTCCCCTGCGTAGGGGAGCCCCACGCACAAGGAGTACGCCCCATAGGGAGAGCTGCCCAGCGAGAAAGACAGTGCTGCCTGCCCAAGAATGGCGCCACACACACGGAGAGCTGACACAACAAGATGACACAACAAAAAGAAACACAGATTCCCGGTGCCACTGATGAGGAGAGCAGCGGTCACAGAAGAACACACAGCGAATGGACACAGAGAGCAGACAACGGGCGGGAAGGGGAGAGAAATAAATAAGAAATAAATCTTAAAAAAAAAAAAATCTGCCATGTCTATTGTGGCAGGGTTAATGTAAAAATAAAATGAATTAATATATATGGAAGTACTTTGAAAAACAGAAAGCCCATCTTTCAGAAGAGGCAAAATGACTAGCAGCAAGCTCGAAGCAGTATTTTTGAGTCAAAGGAAGAAAAGTGGGGCATGACTTCAGAGTTCATATCATTTGAGTCTAAATTCCTTAACTGTCTTTGAAGGCTAAACTAATTAATTGACAAAAAAAAAAAAAAAAGGTAAGAATTTCAAGCATAAAAAAATTATCCCTCAGCATAAGTTTTTTTTTCTTTTCCCAAAGGAGGAAAACATGGCCAGGACTGGCTCCTTTTTTTTTTAAGATTTATTTTATTTATTTATTTCTCCCCTTCCCCATTCCCCGCCTTGTCTGCTGTGTCCATTCACTGTATGTTCTTCTGTGTTTGCTTGTATTTTTCATTAGGCAGCTCCAGGAACTGATCCTGGGACTTTCTGGAGTGGGAGAGAAGCAATTACTCTCTTGTGCCACCTCAACTCCCTGTTCTGCTATGTCTTCTTATTTTCTCTCCTCTGTATCTCTTGTTGCATCATCTTGCTGTGCCAATCTCCACATTGGCCAGCACTCCTATGCAGGGTGGCTTTCCCGCACTGGGGGGCATTCCCATGCAGGGCAGCACTCCTGCATGGGCCAGCTCACACGTGGGCCAGCTTGCCCTTACCAGGAGGCCCTGGGCATCAAACCCTGGACCTCTTATATGGTAGATGGGAGCCTAATTGGTTGAGCCACATCCATTTCCCCCTAAGGATAATCTTGATTACAACTTACTAACTTGTTTTCCTGTCCCCAGTCTTTCCTCCCCTCAATCCATCTAATTAGTTTTAATATTCGTAACCCACTCTTTATTACGCTATCCCCAGATCAGGGATCTACAATGCTTCTGGAGACCTCAATTAAAGTTCTACCTCCTCTTCATAAACTGGTATTAACTTCTCTAGTCCACTTAGATTTTGATTCTTCTTGTCCTTTTCCTTTATTTTTTCTTGGAAGTATAACCAACATTAAAAAGTACAATGTTAAATGGACTGGAAGAGGACACTAGCAGGGAGCCAACTGAGAAGTAGTAGCCCACATGGAAAACATATGATGGATTTAAAATATTTCTGGGCTCTGAAAAGCTTCTTTCTTTGAGAAGCTGAATAAATGGCTGAAAGGTTTAGTCTGAAGAGGTGAGATCCTAATACGTCAGGCACAAAGGCACACACATGGCCTTGAAGCAGATGCTGTTAGATAGAGTGTGCTCCAAAGACCATTCTTTGCAACTGACCCATCTAAGGAATATGCACTGTGGTCCAGAAGATCTTTGATAAGTGATCTGCAATGGTCTGATACAGAAATAAGCCTGAGTGTTCAGTTTCAGAGCACCAGGATCTCCATAATGCTGGAGAAGAGGACAGAACTAAAAGTACTCATGAAAGAAATGAGGTAGATCAGATGATCTCTAAGATTTTCTAGTTCAGACATTTTAGGATTCATTTATGCTAAGGAAACTTATTGGGACAGCAGCAATTTGAGGAATAGACCACCACCATCAAAACTAGAAGACCAAAACTAGCTCTGGAGGAGAAATTTCCTATTCCTGTGCTCCTACCGGGGATGTAGAACAGTGTAACAACTCATTTTTTAGCACAATACCTGTTTTATGTTTCAATAGTAAAGAAGCATACTATCCAATGAAAGCCTTTAAGATTATCTAAAGAATTTGGCACTATATATTCCCTTGCCAGTCCTACCGTTCATCTTAAATTCCTGTTCATTCATAAAGCTATTACATTTTTCTTTAAAAGTATGCAGGATTTATTATTTCTTTTATCCTCATAATCTGAAATACCTTTACTGAGAGGGTACTTGAAAAATCAAAGACAGACAGCTAAGTCCATAGTCACACACTAAGGACTGACCTTCTTGTCAAAAGACTTGAATTCCTCTCCAGACTTTTCTAATGACTTGTGCTCAGTTTGGCAAGGCATTTACCATTTTGCTGTTCCTCTCAGTACCTGTTTTTTCTATATTTAAAATGAAGGCATCAGATAAAATGATCCCAAGGATCTTTCCAAGTCTACAAATCTATGAAATCACTCTAAAGCAAAGCCATCGCTGTCAAAGAATGCACACTAAACGAAGGAGGTATAACTCAAGGATCTGGTATGATAAACCTTAGTATTCAAAAATTCTTGCAGATATTATAATCATTGGCAGCTGAGATTTGCTGGAATTGCTTGAGTCCAGCGCCCGTCAGGAGCTCTCCAGGGTACTGATTGCACCTCTGAATGGCTTCTGCCTTTCCACTCTTCTGGGCCTAAGCACATTTCCAAGTCTATCAACCACCCAGGGAGAGCTGAGGCAAAAACACAATGCATAATGCAATGTACATATGAAAGATGATAATATCATAGCAGAAAACATAACAGAGTTAGAAAATTAAATGTATTCCAAACCTGGTTTTCATTCAACATGTACCAGTCACTTAATGTTACCATACATTTCCTACACCTTCTCCAAGCCATCTATAAAGCTCTGGTACTAAACTAGAACCCAAGACCCCAATCTTCAATCTAATGTTCTTTCCATAACTCCTGTCTGTTTTTTGGTTTTTTTTTTGAGTCCCAACATTAAATTTCCCAAAGCTATGCTAAACATTTAGCACTCAGGCAGTTTTATTTCAATGTCTAGCATAATATAAATTCTCAAAAAATATTTGTTGATGATTGAGAAAGATGGATCCATAAGCATTCCTAAACTTCAAGTGCCTCCAGTTTCACAGTGTCTCTCACACGTATGTCCACAAAACACTGACAATCCCATTTTTTATGGATTTCAGAAAACTGATATAGGCTTCCAGGGCTGCCAGCTGATAAAATTATCCAAAGTAGATACTACTGTGTTGATTTCTGCAGTTCCAATATTGTGATTATGAGCAGGGGTCTGGAGTTGGATAAACTTGAATTTGAACCCTGGGTATCACTCATCTGACTTGGGAAAATTATGTACATTTCCTAAGCCTCATTTAACATATTTATAAAATGTAGGAAATATAGTATATACCTTCATAAGAGTGCTGATAGGATTAAATGAGATAATATATTAAAATATTTACTAAGTAGGCACTCCAACTACTCAAGATGTACTAGGCACAATACCTGGCACAAAGTAAGTATTCAATAAGTGTTACCTTCATCATTTTCAGCAGCAGCATCTTTATAGTAAATCTCTAGCTTCTATGATTATTAAATTAAAGACTTTATATATAGCAAACAGCCTCAAAATAATTCAAATAATTTTGTGGTTTAAAAAACAAAATAAAATATCACGATATCCCTTTGGGGCAAATAAAAGGCAACAAACATTGATTCCCTCACTTACAAAAGGCACAGAGGCTAAATCTTTCACTAGGAGTCACAGAGAATGCTCAGTCCATTAGAGATAAACAATGGCATTTTGCCTGTGAGAAACTAGAGGTTAGAATACACAAAGAATGCAGCAATCAGGCACCAAGGAAACCAAAGTACTCTCACACCCAGAGTTACTTGTTAATTTATTGAATCACTTAAATCTGAATGGCTGGATCAGAGCAAAAAGCACAGTAATAGCTTTCTTCAAATTAAAGAGAACATTCACACACTGCCTCCTTAACACCTACAACCACCGAAAAGAAAAGCATCAGAACTTTTCATCATTCATTTTTCTAATGAAAGCTATCTATGTTTTAACAAACGCTCCAGATGACTCTGATGCCCACTAAAGTTTGAGAACCACTGTCCCAGTCTATCACTCCCCTCTTATCTTCTGCCTCTATTTCAGCTTAGATTCCATGATCTTACATTTCAATAACCTAAATTTCCTTTTCATTTCTTTCTCTCCATCTGATAAGACCTCAGAAAACATGTAATGAGTTCAGTTATCTGCCGTCCCCAAAAATGCCCAAGCATCTGAGGATTGTTGCCAGAAAAAAATAACAAAATAGGGCAGATTAGTATCTCTATAAACTCACAGTCACCCACCTCAGCAGGGCCCTCAACTCTGTCATTAAATCACGTGTCTGTCTGGTCAAAAGACAATGATGAGGGAAGTGGATGTGGCTCAAGTGATTGAGCCCCGGCATACTACATGGGAGCCCTAAGTTCGTTTCCCGGTGCTTCCTAAAGAAGATGAGCAAGACAGTGAGCTGGCATGGCGAGCTAACACAACTCTTCAAGAGACACTCCTTATATCTTCCTTCCTATTTCTCAGTAGATGACCTGGTCTTCTACTTAGCAGAGAAACTAAACTTCCTTGATTCCCCACCACACAATTTACAAGACTTTATGTAGCCTCACCCATATTCTCCTGCCCTTAAGTTAAAATAATAAATCAGGAGCTCCTTCTCTTATCTAAGACCAATACTTAACCGCCTATAGGCCAGTTTATTCTCTCTTTTGAGGAAACTTAAATTATGAATCATTCTTCTTTCCATATCATTTGCATTTTCCTTAAGCTATTTATGGTACATAACTGGAACCTCAGTGTATATAATGAAATACCAAGAATCATGAAAAAAGAATAAGATAGTCCTTCTTGTCCTGATATGGAATATAGTCATGGAATAAAATATGCAACCCTAAATTCAAACCGCACCTACTACCTACTTGACATCCTCCACTTGGACATTCACAGGCACTTGAAACACAACATGACTAAAACAATGTACATCATCTCCTCCTAAAATCTGTTCCTCATGTCCCTCCAGTGTTCCTTATCTCAGTAAATGGCACTACCATCTACCTAGCTGCTCAACCAGAAACTAGTTGACAAACTGAGATTTTCTTTTCCACCCCCCATCTAATCATTCAAGTCCTGAAATCTCATCTATTAAATATTTCTCATATTATTTCATTTCTATCTCCACAGCCACAATATTTGAACAAAACAAATATCTTACCTTTTAAGTTTCCCAACATCCACTCTTCCTACAATCCAGTCTCCACTAGACTGTACCCAGAGGAGTCATTTAAAAAATAACATCTAATCATGGTTCTCCTTCATTAATACTAATAGATAGCCTCCTATTTCTATCAGAATAAAAGGTAAAATCCTTAGCAAAGCCTATAAGCCTCAGCAAGATCTAATCTCTGTTTACTCCAGCCTCATCTTCTCGTCACCCTTCCTCTTTACATTCCAGTCACACAGGAATGTATTTCTTCTAGTTAACTATGCTCTTTTCCTTTCAGGAGCACAGATGATGGTCTCTCTACAAGAATGTTCTTCTCCTTATTCTTTGCCTGGTCAACTCCCGTTTATCCTTCAGGTTATAATTTATATGTAATTTCTTCAGTGAAACCTTTTCCAACCTCCCAAATTTGGTCAAGTCACTTTGAATTCCACCCCCTCTACCTCCCCCCATTTTAGCAGACATTTATTCATTCAAAAAAGTGTTTACTGAGCACCTTCAGTGTACCCGTTGCTGGGTTAGGTGCAGAGAATATAGTTGCGAACAACACTGTTTCTTTCCTGATTAAGCTTATATCCTAGGAGAAATTATAATCATTAAACAAATAAATTATTCAATTACAGCTGTAATAATCACTATAAAGGAGACATTCAGTGAGTTTTGAGAATAAACAAATGAATGTCTGGTAAATGGGGGAAGGAGGGAGTTGAAATCCAGGCCTTCTGATGCCAAATCCCATGTTTTTTTCCCCACTACACTATGCTATAAATTCAAGCTTCATGTTTATTTCTTAGCATAACTGATTTTTAACTTTTTCTTCTTAACTCCACTAATTCAAATTCTATATAGTTCTCTCCTGTGCTTTGAGGAGGCAGTCCTGAGCTCACCACCACTCAGCCTGCAGTACCCCAACTCCACAAGACCTACAAATCACCTCAACCATGAATACTGTTCTTGAAAATTCTAGTAGAGAAGGGGTTGTGTGGGTGAATGATATAAATAAATTCAGTAGAGTACAGGGGTATGTGCAGAGGACTATGGGATCACATAAGATGGAAAGACTAATTCTGTCTGGGTATAACGACATAAGTAAAAGTACTCTGTAGAATGTAAAGCATTCCTCACATGATTGTTATTGGTGGTAGTAAAAGTGGTGGTCTGTCTAAGCAAAGGCATTCCCAAAGGATAAGAAACTATGCTTTAAATTGAGAAAACAGTAGTGCCATTTACTTAACCAAGAAAAAAATGAAATACATTTTTCCTCACTCATTCTTAGCATCTTATTTAACACATTTTGCATTTTACAAACAAAATTCCTACTGGAAATGTTTATAATAATTAATATATATTAATATATATTTTTATAATAATTAATATATATTAATATATATTTTTTACTTTCTATTGCCCTCTATTTAAGTCCAACAATTCTCATTTATTATAATTACATCTCAGTCATTAAACATCACTGCTGTTAAAACATACTAAAATATCAAATGCACTGAACTTCCTTTAAACCTCTCACTGTAGCACAGATTTTCTTGCATCACATGTAAGGTCCCCTAGTGGTTGTTTAGTGAAAAGACACTGGATTAAAAAGAGATTAGACTACTAGAAACTTGGAGAGCCCAGTATGGGAATCTCTAAACCACACAATCTCTATGGCACACAACAATCTCTATGGCATACAATAATATTTTTAACAATCTGGCTTGCCACTTATTAGCTGTGTGACCTTGGTGACATTTCTTAACTTCTAATCTTCAATTTCCTCATTCATAAAATGGATATGATAATTGTGCTTATCTCATAGGGTAATTGTGTAGATTACACAAAAATAACATATGTAAAGATATTAGCATAATGCATACAGCATAATTATTCATCAATAAATGTTTGCTATATAATTCTTATCTTTTTCAGTACTAAAGTTCTATGAACTCTATAAATCCAATGCTACAGAGCATAATAAAATACAGAAAGCCTGAATGATAGGTATTTTCTAATTCCCCAACAGCAAAAATGTGCTATAGTTGACAAGAAGAGCCACAATCATGTAGACTTATAATAGTTAAAAGGGATGCCCACTGCTCACCTAGAAATCTCACAGCCTCCACATTTCTATAAAATCAGATGACCATGACCCAAGATAAAAAGACTCCTACTTTGAGGTTCTAATGTCTAATCAATTGTCTGCATCAAAGTCTAAACATCTCAGACCAATTCTTCTAGTTCTTTCCTCTGAAAGAATGAAAAACAATTGCTCAGAGTTATTGTGACCACAGAGCAAAACAGTATCAGACAATTATCAAGTTTTCAGTCCTGTTCTAAAACTCCTTACTTTTCCTTCCATAAAGATCTTGTTTCAAATCTTTCAATATCATAGTTATTCATGGAGTGGGAAAGACAAAATATTCTATCATGAGTCTGAACAAGTTTAACAATTACAGAAGAATTGCCATTTGCTCTTTGTTCTTGCTATTCACACTCATGCCTTACCTCCCCTCTCCTCATCTGAAGCCTACCTAACCTTTAAGGAAATGAAATTACTTCATTTCACCAACTGACTATGTTAGATGAATATCAGCGTCAGCATCCTAAGAGAGGAAACTAAGGCTCAGAGAAGCTAAAAAAGATTCAGTTGGTAAAAGACAGCACTATGATTGTATAAATTCACTTATAGTGGCCATATTTAACCACGGAGAAACACAATGACAATTGAGTGGTATCAAGAATATCTCAGATATCAATTTGGATTATTCTGATAAAAAAATACTCAGTTTATTTCAAACAGGTATCAAGATAGAAGTGAATCAACCACATAAGTGGCTTTTCAGCCCAGTCTATTCATTTTAAAAGTGAGGAAATAAAAACTCAGAAAAGTTTGTCTGAAGTCACTTTTTCACTTAAGTCTCTTATACTTTTTGAGGTGTAAACAAGGTCAAAAAATAATTTATTGATTCACCTACTAGAAAAATCCAGGTTTTGAGTTCAATAAATTTTAAAGATACTGGTTGCTCTCCATCTCCCTTTTGGCTTCACTCCCAGGCAGAACTTCTCCTGAGGACCCCTTTCATCCTCCAGGGTTCAAGTCCAGCATAAAAAAAGAGTATCTCTCTTCTCTACAAAACTCATCAAAAGTCACAGATCCAAACTGAGATTTATGCTCATTCCTAAATCAATTTCCATGGCAAAAGGAATGTAATACTAATTAAAAAGGCATGAATCACATGTCCACCCCTGGTTTCAAGGGCAAAGTAGGCACAAGGCCTAAGTTATGGTGAAAAGATGGCACCCCAGAGGAAAATGGATACTGGTACTAAAAGAAGGAGATAGTGGAGCAAAATCAAAAGAGCCACTATAATCACAAAAATAACTAGAGTCAGATCTGGCATACAAACTTGCATTGTGACTCCCAACTCAGTGTTCTTTCTATTAAATCATACTACTTTCCTGGAGGAATAAATTATAAAACAGGATCTCAATCAGCTCTAAGCTCTGAATTATCTGAACCTGAAAATGTTTCGCTTTGCCTCTTAAAAGCTATGTTCATAAAAGCACAGCTTCACAAAGTTCTCCAAGAAAAAATCCTGCTCCATACTGAGTTTCAGCATCACATATCAAGATGATCTTAGCCTTGTGATCTACTTCCCATCTACACCTGGCAGGACCAGAAATACTAAATCTAAAAGGTTGAATATTAGAGGAATCAAAAAACCCCCAACCCAGACCTCTACCTCAACATGAACTGGATTTGGAAGGCCTATTGGACTTCAGTTTTCTTAGGAAAATACAGACATACTAGAAAAGATAAACACTCATTCAAACAACATTTAATCAATGTGAACCAAAATGCTAGGTATTTTGGGTATAAACAATGAGCAAGAATAACCCTTGCCTTTGAGGAATTAGTGGTTTGATTGGGCAGGCATGTTACAATGCATTGTGAAAGAGCTGTGACAGATCTCTTTATAACATGATATTGAATAGAGCACAGCAATCACTTTGGCATAGAATCAAGCGACAGATAAAAAGGCCCAGACGAAGTGTGGAGTACACCATGAGAGAAGATGATGTCAATAAGAAGGAACATAGGAAGAAATCAAAGATGAACTCCGCTTTCCAAGGGTTGGTATTCAAACCTGGAAGGGGGTGAGAGGGGGAGTAGGAAAACAGAAATGCAACTAACAATTAAATAGCCCATGTTATGAATAAGGATTCCTATAGGTGGTAATATAAAGATATAAAAATGAGCAAGATATGATCCTCATCCTCAAAAGGCCTATAATACACGTGGGCAAATTAGATACAGGCACAAATCATATAATAATATCCTGTAGAAAGTACAACAAAACTGAAGCTAGGGAGTTTCAGATGAGAGGGGGAAAGGGAGTGAAGGGCAAAGGGAAAGAGGGAGGGAGAGGGAGAATATTAGGTAAAGAGGAATCTAGGAAAGCTTCGTGAAGGAGGTACAACTATAAGAGGATGGAGGGCAGGAGAGATAGATGCTGAAAGATAACCCCAGAAGAAAGCCCTTATGAAAATACAATAATAAAAAATAAATAAAAATAAATGCTCATTAAAAAAAAAAAAAGAAAGCCCATATGAGAGACCTCTACCTCTGAACATCCTTTGACTAATCCACCTTTCACAAGTATTCGATCACTCTGGTTCTTATAAAAAATAAAAAAAAAAAAGTCAGGCAATCAAACAAAAGAAAGTATTAATATATGGTTGAAAACTCAATGAGAGAATATTCCTGAGATGAACTTTCTATTTATCTTTCTGAGCTTTATTTTTGTGATCTGTAAAAATAAGGATAAATAGCCCCTATTCATATAATGTTGTGAGATCAAATAAAATAACATATTGAAGTGCCTAGAATACCTCTGATATACAGGAGACCTTTAGTAAATGTTAATTTTTCTTCCTTCCTTCTTCAGCTCTATGAGTCTGAAATACTTACAAGGTCTCATATCCATCCAGTTCACATGAGGACATTACCTTTTCATTAAGCTCCCAGGATGTTTCCATGGTAATGAGAAACAATATCTACAAATCCTTCAAGCGAAATTGGGATTTTAAGAAAACCTGAGGAAGTCAGCATTTTCAACAGACCCAAAACCTTGGGCTCCCTCATTTTGTGAACTCTAAAATAATATACAAATACATTATTATTTACATAACTTGTTATGTTTAATTATTTAACAAAATGTACTGATAAGTAACAAGTACCATCTTAAACACCATGAGGAAATAAGAGAAGGAAAACATGGTCCATGACTTCAAAGGGCTATAGTCCAACTCTAATAAATAAAAATGAGGAAACAATTGAGATCTAAATTATTTGGACATTAGTATGTTTAGTAAAGCAGAGAAGACAGTGATCAATGCCAGCTGAAGGAGTCAGAAATTTGAGCTAAGCCTTAAAGGGCAGGTAGGATTTAGTTAGAAGATAAAGGAATGTTTTAAGCAAGGGGATATAAGCGGAAATGAATATTGTATTTTGGGAGACAGAGACAAGACTAACCTAACAGTAGCAGATGGTGAATGCTGGGAGGGATGATAAGACATAAAACAGATATAACAAATTCCAAAGCTAGACAGTATGCTAGACTTGATAAAGAGTGGCAGCTACTACAGTTACCTGTATGGCAAGAGCCATGATGAAAGCAGAGTTTTAGGAAAAAGAGTATAGCAGCATTTACAATCTAGACTGGCAGGGGAGACAAGGGTTACCAACTAATAGGCTGTGGCCCTAATCCAGGGCACGTTCAACTTCAATGGTTGCTAAAATCGTGACTGGCAAGAAGATCCATGATTTCTGAAGAGCTGCTTACTTCTTTAAAGAAGATATATTCAAATATATTCAATCCATCCAAAGTGTACAACCAATGACTTTTAGTATAATCATACAGTTGTGCATTCATCACCACAATCAAGCTTTCACTTCTTAGACAATATTCAAGCCTTTTACAGGATTGTTTCCTGGGCTAACTTCCCTAAACCACTGGATGCCTCCATCTCACATTTCTTAGAATCTCAGGACAGAAAAGAAGCTTGGAGGACTCATAGACAAACTCCAATCCAATATAAAAGTCATCTCTAAAGTAACAGGGATTGGAAGAGTCACACAGCCTCTGCTTAAACACTTTAACCTAAGAAATACCTATATTTCACCAAAGCCTCTGTCCTTGCAAAAATAGAGGTCAAATACATCAGCTCCTTAAAGGAACATTTGGTCTGCCTGAGTCTGGTCAGCTCTTCCTCTAGGAAGAGTAGTGTTAACAATTGCTGAAGTGGAAGGAGGGATGACATTATCCTGCAGCTTTTAGCAGAGATTCAGGCCATCCTGACTGTAGGGAGGCAGGTCTGAGTCAGCCTGTCAGGTGATGAAATCCTCACTCCATCTGTTCTGACAGAGTTGTCTGCCAAGGCTGATGCCTGGACACATGAGGTCCTACTCCCACACCTACCTCTTTCTCCTCTGAAAAGCAGAAACAAAAACTTTCAAAGTTTCATCTTTTCTCCTCTTCCCAAGTCTCAATTCCAAGAAATTACGTCTTAGTTATAGATTATGGGAGAGAATAGTGGAGCAAATATTGCCCTAATGATTCTAAACGGGCATGACTATAATATGACCTACATTCAGCAAAGGCTGCCTAGCTTTTCTATCATGAATCTCCTTCCTTTATCCCTCCATCTTTCTTTTTTTTCCCCCCTTCCTCTTTTTAGAAATGAAATATTGGATATATTGTTTAAAAATTTGATGTATATTATAAAGCATAGTAATAAAATGAATACTCATGGGCCCACAACTTAATTCAAGAAATACAACTTGTCAATACCTTTAAAGCTCTGTTTCACACCTTCCTGCATTACCCTGGCCTCCATCAGAGGTAATCACTATGCTGTATTTTGTGTTCATAATTCTTCTCTCCTGCTCAACAGAACAAGATTAACTCCCTAATCCAAAATTCCCTTACCTCCTATTTTTCCACTCTGAAGTTTAATCTGCCTTTTCTGTCTGTATCTCCACAATTTTCAGCCCATCTCCCATTAAATTCCAATCATAGTTGAGAAGTTGAATCCCCACCAAATCTTTTTTTTTTTTTTGCTAAATAAGTGTCATTTATTTTTTTTTGTATGAGGTCCCCATATACTCCCCACCTCCCTCACCCCACTCCTCCCCCCATAACAACAACCTCCTCCATCATCATGAGACATACGTTGCACTTGGTGAATACATCTCTGAGCACCAGTGCACCTCACGGTCAATGGTCCACACCATAGCCCACAGTCTCCCACAGTCCACCCAGTGGGCCATGGGAGGACATACAATATCCGGTAACTGTTCCTGCAGCACCGCCCAGGACAACTCCAAGTCCTGAAAACACCCCCACATCATATCTCTTCCTCCCCTCCCTACCCCCAGCAGCCACCATGGCCACTTTCTCCACACCAATGTCACATTTTCTTCGATTACTAATCACAATAGTTCATGAATAGAATATCAGTAAGTCCACTCTAATCCATACTCTATTCCTCCATCCTGTGGACCTTAGAATGGTTGTGTCCACCCCACATCTATATCAAGAATTGCTGGATGCAATTCTTCTGCTTTCAGTTGTAGGCACTCTTGGCTCCTTGGTGTGGTGGCTGACCTTCACCTCCATGTTAGCTGAGTGGGGTAAATCCAATAAACCAGAGAGTAGTAGTTTCAAGTCTAGTGAGCTTAGGGCCTGGCTATCACATGGTCAGTCCAGAGATTCAGGTCCCCTGGGTATATATTAAACCCCAGCACCAACTACAGTTCTGGTAAAAGTAACAGGAGAGACTTGTGGACAAAGATTACATCTGAGTCCAGCTCCATTACAAAGAAACACAAACTCCAAAGTAGGGCCAACTGACATGGCACTGAACTCCATCTGCCATGACCATAGAACCTGTGGGTATCTGTAGCCCTCAGAAGAACCAATACCTGGGGTTGTATCTACTTTATCTGTCTCTGGGACTCTGCTCAGGTGTACATAAGGGCAACCCCTCTGATAACCTCCCAGCTCTTTTTGGAGACTCATAGCCATGTAAACTCATTTGTCCTTTCCATTTCCCCCTTTTATTCAGGTCAAAAAGCATTTTTAATCCCTGGTATAATATGAGATATTCTGCTGGTCCGAGTTGACCCTTTTATTCAAGGTCATTTTCTAGTTACATCATCAGCTGGTACTTGGTAGTAATCCCTCGGTGCCAGGGAGGCTCATCCCAGGAGTCATGTCCCATGCTGGGGGGAAGGTAACACATTTACATGCTGAGTTTGGCTTCAAGACTGGCCACATTTGAGCAACATGGAGGCTCTCAGGAGGTAACTCTTAGGCACCCTGCAGCTCTAGGCCTTGTTCTTATTTCAGGTGCACAGGCTCACAAGCATAGTCATTAGTATTAAGGGCTCATTGTTGGACATTCCTTCTTTTTTGGTCTTTGCCGTTGCACTTGGGGGATTGTTGCTGTTCCTTTAGGGACTGTGATAGAGCTCCCCTGGCTAGGAACTCAGCAGTCCTCCCACCAAATCCTAATTGTTGATAATCTAACTGCTGAACACCCTCCTGCTCAAACATGAGCACAAATCTCCCAAATCACCAACTTGTGTGTGACACTGGCATATTTATATCTAATCACTCTATACTTTATCATTATTGAACTAAGTATACAATGAGTTTTCCAATGCCCATCTGGCTAATGTGAGTTATTGCTAAAGGCCCAGAATCCCATAGCACAGCTTGCATGTCATCCACACTAGACCATTTAACTCCTTAAAGACAGGAAACCTGTCTTCCTGTACAGTAATCAATGTATGGCCTCGCCTAAGATTTAAAGATAGTTCCATTTTAGGGGTTAAGGTCTGATCCTACCTGATAGCAAAAAAAAGGGTGGCCAGACAACTAAGACTTGGGTTTCTTTCTCCCTATCTTCAATCCCTGTCCTCATATCCACAGCAGGTCCAGTTCTGTTGCTATATCCATAAAGCCAGCTTTACCAGAAATTACTCAAGACACACTTTCCAAAAAATCCATTGCTTGTGGTACATCCATACAATGCAGTATTATTTAGTCATAAAAAGAAATGAAGTTCTGATACATGCCACAATATGAATGAACTTTGAAAACATTATGCTGAGTAAAATAAGGCAGATACAATAGGGCAAAATACTAGGATTCTACTTATATGAAATCTAACATAAGAAATTCATAGAAACAGAAAGTAGATTAGAGGTTATCAGGGGCAGAAGGGGAAGAAGGAATGGGGAGTTATTGCTTAATAGGTACATAGTTCTGTTCGGGGTAATAGTAGTTATGACAGCACAACACTTAAAAAGGTCAAAATGGGAAATTATATGTTATATAAATATATATATAGCCACATTAAAATTTTTTAATTTAAAAAGGAATGAAGTACTGATACATGGATGAACACTGAAAAAATTATGCTAAGTGAAAGAACAGATACAAAAGACCACACACCACATATTACATGATTCTATTTATACGAAATGTCCAGAATAGAAAAGTCCATAGAAGGATAAAGTAGATAAGTGGTTGCCTGGGGCTGTGGGCGATGGATACTAGGGATTGATTACTAATGGGTATGAGGTTTCATCTGGGGTGATGAAAATGTTCTGGAATTAGACAGTGGTGATGGTTGTCCAGCCTTGTGACTATCCTAAAACCACTGAATTATATACTTTAATGGGGTGGGTTTTCTGGTCTATTAATTCCATCTCAATTTTTTAAAGTTCCAGCTGCATATCAGTCTCTCCCATCTCTGTCTCATATCCATAAATTATCTAAACTCATCACCTTCCACAACGTAATCTATTTCATGCCCAGAATGAAGAATTGCTTATAACTCTTTGCTTTCAATATTTCATAAAGGTTACTACTCTCTTGATTAAGTGTTGATTCTCCAAAATCCCTTTTCTGACACTGTTGACCCATAAACATTTTTCTACTAAAAAAAACAATTATTTGTCTTTTAGAGTCTTGAAGCACAAAAAATAAGTATGGTGGCTTGGAGTTATACACCCCAGAAAAACATCATCTTAATCTTAATCCATTCCTGTGGGTATGAAACCTTTGTAAATAGGACCTTTCAAATATGTTACTTAAGGTGTTGCCCAAATGAAATCAGGATGGGTCTTAATTCTATTAGTGGAGTCCTTTATAAGCAGAATGAAATTCAGGCAGAGAAAAAAACACACGAAGAAACTGGAAGTCAACAGAACCCAGAGAAGCCAGGGGAGTCCACCATGTACTTTGCCATGTGACAGAAAAGGCAAGGACCAGCAGCCAGCCCCAGAAAGCTACAATTTTCTTTTTTTTTTAAAGAGTTATTTTTTATTTATTTCACTCCCCTACCCCTCCCCGCAGTTGTCTGCTCTCTGTGTCCATTCGCTGTGTGTTCTTCTGTGACTGCTTCTATCCTTATCAGCGGCACCAGGAATCTGTTTCTTTTTGTTGCGTCATCTTGCTGTGTCAGGTCTCTGTGTGTGTGGCACCATTCTCTGGCAGGCTGCACTTTCTTTAGCACTGGGTGGTTCTCCTTACAGGGCGCACTCCTCATGTGTAGGGTTCCCCTATGTAGGGGACATCCCTGCGTGGCACAGCACTCCTTTGGCGCATCAGCACTGCGCATGGGCCAGCTCTACACAGGTCAAGGAGGCCCGGGGTTTGAACCGCAGACCTCCCATGTGGTAGGCAGACACCCTATCCATTGGGCCAAGTCCGCTTCCCAAAGCTACAGTTTTCTAAGAGAAAGCATTGCCTAGATGACATCTTGATTTTGGAAATTCTAGCCTCAAAATCATGAGCTAATAAATTCCTGTTGTTTAAGTCAATTCATTGCATGGCATTTGTTTTAACAGCCAGGAAACTAAAACAACATAGGTTTTGAATTCAGACAGCCAAAGGTTAAAACCCTCACTCATCACTTTCTAACTGTATGCACCTTTGGAGGGTTATTTAGCCATTTGCTCAAATATAAGTAGGAGCTAAAACCTTGAAGGCATAAGGATTCAATGTGTGTAAAGTGCCTGGTCATAATAAGTTTTTAATCGATGTCAGTTTATTCCTTCCCACCCCACTGTAAAATGGGTGATGCTAATATTGGCCCCAACCAATCAGGTATTGTGACCCAATCCGAAACCTTTCTTCAACAGTATAAGAATCTCAAGGGATCCAGGGATATCTCCAAAGTCACAAATTATATAAACTAGGTGAGTGAGACATCTACCAGACGTGTTTAATTGGGAAGCTGTTTCCCAACCTAATGCAATTAATAGGCTCATTATATCAGGTTCTGAGGCTCTCCAAGCAGGGAGATGGGTGTTTGACAAGAGAATAAAAAGACACATTGTTCCAATTACCACAAATATAATGTATTTCAAATAAACATATGTTCCTGGTGATAGAATGAGGAGGTCCATTATGTAGAAGAGCTAGGAAGGCTGAGCCACAAAGCCAACTCTAATTTTACCCATAAGAGGCAAAATTACAGTCTTGCCATTTCCACCTCTGGTGATGTGTTTAAATGGCAAGGACACCACTGAGTTTATTACAGTGTAGAGACTTCCTGTCCATCAGCAGACTCTCCACCACACCTCCTACCCTTTTGTTTTATGCAAGCATTACACACATATCAAATTCACAGTTTTAGGCAGTTTTAATTCAAATGTAATTTATAATTCTTCATTAGTCCCCAACATTCTAAATTTAAATTCCTTTATAAACTGTCCCAGTGACCCTTCCAACTTCATCTCCTAGTGCTCCTCACTCTTCCCTCTTCTGATCATATACAACACCCATTCCAAAAATGCAACATTTTCAAAACATCAATGTCTTATCATGCCTTCCTGCCTCATTCCTCTATCTGAAATGCCTTATTCCCCTAATCTCCTTATCCACCTAGTGAATTTCTACTTTTCCTTTAAGTCCTTCCTGGATGATGTGTCTTTTGTTAATCCTTCTGTAACCTCCCAAGGTGGCCAGTGGGTAGCATGAAGATCTCGTATATATGAAGAAAATGTTAAGGATGAAAATTTCACTCATTTCAGTTTTACCATTCATTATCTGTCATGAAAGTGATAGTTCCCTTAGTATATACCAACTAGTCTAGTGGATTTCAAGCATATATTTATTACATAATCGTTTACTTGAACTAAAATCTTAGGAGAATGATCAGTATAACAAGTAAAACCAGAGCTGTTGTGGTTGTAATAAAATATAGGGCAGTCAAAGCATCTCCTATTTAGGTCCCACAACAAAAATCACTGATCCCAATGCAACCCTCTCTTTTCATAAATTAAGAAACCTAGGCCAAGAGAAGGAAAATGAGGTATTTAAATTACAACAATTTAGTAATAGGGCCAGGACTTCTCCCTGCCTTCAAGCTCTTTTTATTACAAAGTCATTCCTGCCTTCCTGCTGTTGGGGGTAAAAAACTATCTGAAGAAAACTGGTGAGAGAGCAAGAAATAAGAGGCATGGTTGGCCTTAAAAAAACAAAAGTAAGCTTCTTCCATCAGCCTGCCAGCTAGAGTAGAGAATGTGCCAGTATAATATCTACCTTGAGACAATCTTAATGACCAGCTGCTAAACCATTCGGTGGGGAGGCAGGAGGGCACAGGATTGGAGGAGGTGCCCGGTTGAGAGGCTGCTTTATGTACAACAGAGATCAGGGCTAGCTAAGCACTGAATCTCAAAAGGGCTCTATGATAATAAATAAAACCTCTTACTCACAAATTGCAGTTTCCATGTAATGTGACTGGTTCAGATTCAAGTGAATTTAAGTTGGATTCTGGAAGGCAGTTATGAGTTGCCTGACTTACCTGTGAGTCTCAGTTTTTCTGGCCTATAAAATCAACACAATAATGCTCATTTCACAGTTTATATGGACTTTATCATGATTAAATGGGACCATGTAAGTAGAAGTACTTAGGTAGTACCTGGTATACAGCAGGCGTTAAATAACCAGTAGCTCCCTTCTTCTTTTATGTTAGGCATATCCCTCTTTTATCAAGTTTCATATAACATAAAAACCTGAAATTTAAAATACTGACAACACAAAGTGCTGGTGAAGAACTCTCATAATAACTGCTGGTGGGAGTGTAAACTAGTGCAACTACTCTGGAAAACTGATTGGTAGTAGCTACTGAGGTTGAATATACATATGTCCTTTGACCCACCAAATTCCACTCCTGGATATATACCCAACAGAAATAACAGCTTATATCCACCAAAAGACATATACAAAAAATACTCATAGCATCATTATTGATAATAGCCCCAAACTGAAACAAATTTAGTGCCCAACAATAGAATTGTATATTCATACAATGGACTACAAATCAACAATGAAAAAGAATGAACTACTGCTACATAAAAAATTTTAAAAAAGAATCTCATTACTGTAATGTCAAACAGTGATTCCATTATATAAGACTCAATACCAGATGAAATTAATATATGGTGATGGAAGACAAAATAGTGGTTACCTTTTAGAAGAGGAAAAGTATGACTGAAAAGGGCATAAGGAAGCTTAGCAGTTGATGATAATGTTGTATATATCTTGACTTGAGTGGTAGTTATACTTTGTAAAAATTCATCAAGCTGTGCACTTATTATGTGTATACTTTTACATATGTCAGTTTTATATTTTAAAAGTTTATAGGAAAAACAAACCTGTGGGAGAGAGAATTTATTGAGAGTCATACAGTCCCAGAGCTCCACATTCTGGGTCATCTTATATCCATTCCTTTTACTCCACTGCCATGATCCTATTTCAAGTTTTCAGTAGCTCACAGATGGATAACGAAGACATCTTCCTAATTAGTTTCCAAGCCTGCACAATTTCTTCTTCCTCCCATTTTCCACACTGTCTCAAGATAAATCTTCCTAGGCACAGAACTGATCAAGCCATTACCCTACTCCAAAACCTTCACTACTCCCCACTAACCAGGAAAGTAACTTATGCTTTATGGCCTGGTAACTGTAAGCTTCTACCCCAAATAAAGACCCTTTATAAAAACCAACCAATTTCTGGTATTTTGCATCAACACCCCTTTGGCTGACTAATACAGGTTATATTACTTTAGGAACTCCAATTTCATCTTTAACTGATAAAGATTGACAGCAAAATTGAAGAATAAATCTAGCTCCTAACAAAAATAAATAAAAATAAATTGAAAAGATATTTTAATTCCTTGGTTTCCTATATGATGGGGATGAAAACAATGATTTTTTAATTGTATAGAACTTTAGAATTTACAGAACACTTTCACTTTCATAACCTAATTTATTTCAATAAAGTTTCACAATAACTCTGGGAAACACCCATTCTAAACCACATTTGCAGATAAGGGAACCAAGGCTCAGGTGATCATTATGATTACTTTCCAGTTCTAAAATTCCTGAGTCTCTGAAATAGGTGAACTTTATTTCTGACAACTTAAATTACTCTTCTGAGCATCTCCTTCTCATTATAATTCCACTCCTCCACTACTAGGTATCTATTCTATATTCCATTCCTGCACGGTGTTGCTCTCAACTTGTGGTTATAATCTCCAAAATGTTGCCTGAGACTACCATACCTATCCTTCTAGAGGTATTAATAACTCTTTAGAGAACTCCAAGATTAGAAAGTCTTTAAGAGCCAAACAATGAATCTTAAATGGTAAAATTTTCGGCAATGTGAGAAGATGTGATATGAGATTTGGCGAAGACTATCTAGAACTCCAAGAATGTAATATTCCTTCAACAATTTTTAAAAAAGATTTATTTATTTATTTATTTCTCTCCCCTTTCCCCTGCCCCCACCCCCGTTGTCTGTTCTCTGTGTCTATCCGCTGTGCCTTCCTTGTCT
Source organism: Dasypus novemcinctus (assembly GCF_030445035.2). Taxonomy (NCBI): domain Eukaryota; kingdom Metazoa; phylum Chordata; class Mammalia; order Cingulata; family Dasypodidae; genus Dasypus; species Dasypus novemcinctus. The sequence continues at coordinate 50,273,127 of NC_080698.1, read as the reverse complement.
ACTTCTGTTATTGTCAGCGGCATGGGAATCTGTGTTTCTTTTTGTTGCATCATCTTGTTGTGTCAGCTCTCCATGTGTGCGGCACCATTCCTGGGCAGGCTGCACTTTCTTTCGCGCTGGGCGGCTCTCCTTACGGGGCACACTCCTTGTGCATGGGGCTCCCCTATGCAGGGGACACCCCTGCGTGGCACGGCACTCCTTGCATGCATCAGCACTGCGCATGGGCCAGCTCCACACGGGTCAAGGAGGCCTGGGGTTTGAACCCTGGACCTCCCATGTGGTAGGCAGATGCCCTATCCATTGGGCCAAGTGCGCTTCCCAAACATTGCTTTTTTAATTGCCTGTCTTCCTCACTATATCATAAGCTTTGTGAAGACAGTACATACATTCTTCTTGGGCTCAGCATTATAGCACTAGCTCCTATCCAATAATTTGTGAAAGAATGAATTAAATGTATGGGAAACATCAAAATAAATACTCCCAAGAAGGGGGTATTGATTATTAAAAATAAACAAAAGGCTCAGCTGTGTGTGCCTACTTTCACGATCTAACTCTGGCAGAAAAAAAATCAACTCATTGAAGAATTTCTGGAGTGTCTTTCTTCCCTCAAAACCACTGTTTAGCTCTTTGCCCTTAAAGGGCACATGGTCCTGGGAAGTGGGCACAGCAACAGAGTTCTTCCAGGATTTCCTGGAAACACAGAGTCAGAAGGGACTCTACCCCCAAAATTCACTGCCATCTGACTTCCAGAACCTTCTACATAAGTATAGCTGGAATTAAGACCAGACAAGGGGGAGGGTGGGGCAGGGAGGGAGAGGGATGGCAAAAGGTACTAGCTATGACAAAATATAGAATAAAAAAAAAAAATACATTAGCAGGAAATGGTATTTTTAGTAGGTACACCACCTGAGCTGTGGCTAAGAAATGAATTTCCAGGTATAAAGAAAAATTAGAAGCTTTAAAGAAATTGAGCTCTAAAGTAAAAAAATAAAAAAAACAAAAACGCTTTCTGACAACTCAAAATCAGTCTGGAATATGCCAGAGATACCAGAAGGACTCTAAGTTATAAAAGTATTATAAGCATTAACAAAAACACATAGGGAAATTTCAGAGACGATCTTTAAGTTATTTTTCAACCAACCTACGCAGCACCTGTCACAGACCATACAGTCTCTTTCCAGCTTAAGCGATTTTTTATTTATCCTTGGTGCTTCTGTGCAAAAGCATCATCAATTGGCTAACGCAGAGCTCAGAAAGAAATTTAGTTACACAGAAAGAAAGGACACTGAGTAAGAAGAAAAGGGTACAGAGTAAGAGGAACCTAGATTTTAGGCACAGCTCTACGTATTTCAGTGTTGCAACTTTAAGCAAATAACAAATCTCTCTAAGCCTTGGTTTCCTAAACTAAATGGGAAATTATACCAATTTGCCTCACAAGTTTATTGACAACTAAATGAGATGATATATGTAAGTCAAAGTACATTATAAAATGTAAAGTTTTACTTAAATATATAACCTTATTACAGAATGACAAACGCTACGAATATAATTCCCTTCCAGGATCAAAGTTAAGTGCATTTTTCAACCAAGCCTGACCTGCATAAGCCATCTAGAGGCTGCAGGAAAATCAGCCTCAACCCACTTTGACAAGTCAACTGATGGTTTATTCTTCCATAGAGTAGATTTTTCATGTAAGCAGGAGGCTATAAGAAATGATTCTCCTTTCCCTCAATTCTTAGTGCTGAAATTCCACTATTAGTAATTCATTAGTTAGAGTTAGAAAAGCTTTACTATTTTCATGCTCCTCTATGAAAATGCAAAAACCTCAAAAGGGATTGTCAATAACCATTAACAAGTCATAGTTGAGCTAAGATTACTTCAGCCTATGAAAACCAAGGGATAGAAAACAAGTATGCCAACAATAATTTGACCTAATTTCCTAAGAACCTGTTGGTTTCAAATTTTCAATCTCACAGTTTCCAACTACCAAAAATTTTCCCCACATTTCCAAATTTTAGCGTCTAAAATCTTCCAGGTTTTTTTTTCTTTCAAAATATATGTTTATTTTTGGAATAGGCTCCAGGTCATGGGACATATATGTTCATGGACAGAAAATGAGCAGTATCCGTAGAAAGGGCTTAGAAAATTAAGAAAACAAAATCTACCACCTTCACAGGTTCTGACTAGAATCAGCAACCCTGTTACTAAGGAAAACCTATTTTCTTCCCTAAATTCTTACTCCTACAGAAAAATCTGACCATGAGAATACTTAAAAGGGGAATTTCCTCACATCGATCCTCAAATACCACCTGTTGCTATAGTTTCGGCCCATATATATTTAAATCCATAGTATGTATTATAATTTGCAAAGCTCTTCCATGGACTATTTCACCTGACCTCACAACAATCCTAGGAAGAAAATAGGGAAATAAAATTTAAAAATTTTTAAACATTGTTTCTTTCATCACTGTAATATCTGTTATCTTGTATTTACAGTGACAATTTCTTCCATATGTTCCCTCAGTATCTTTTTTTTTTCCCCATTTTATCTTCAAAGAAGCTTTAGGTTACAGAAAAGTCACCTAGAAAATAATAGGGAATTGGGAAGTAGATGTGGCTCAACCGATAGAGCATCTGCCTACCATATAGGAAGTCCAGGGTTCAAACCTAGGTCCTCCCAGCCTGTGTGGTGAGCTGGCCCATGCACAGTGCTGCCACGCACAAGGAGTGCCATGCCATGCAGGGGTGTCCCCCATGTAGGGGAGCCCCATGTACAAGCAGTGCACCCCACAAGGAGAGCCGCCCTGGGCAAAAAAAAAAGCAGCCCACCCAGGAGTGGCACCACACACACTGACAGCTGAAGCAGCAAGATGATGTAACAGGTTCAATGGGACCTCATATATATTTTTTTTTAATGTAATATTATTACAAAGTCAATAAAAAAAATAAAAAAAGATGATGTAACAAAGAGAGACAGACTCCAGTTGCCGCCGAGAATTAAAGCGGACACAGAAGAACACACCACAGTGAATGGATACAAGAGAGCAGACAAGTGGGGGAGGGGAAGAGAAATAAATAAGAACAAATCTTAAAAAAAAAATATATATATATATATATATGTATGTATAGGGAATTCCCATATACCCAATGCCCTCCTCCTTTTCTACTCTCCCTTCTTAATAATATTTTATATGTGGATGGTACATTTGTTAAAATTGATGTACAAATATTGAAGCATTGCCACTGACTATGGTCAATAATTTACATTATGGTTTACATTTTGCACCATGCATTTTTAGAGGTTTTGACAACATTTAAAATGGCTTGTATCCATTATTGCAAGACCATGAAGAACAATTCTAATGCCCTAGAAATGTCCTATGTTCCATCTGTTCTATTCTTCCCTCCTCCTTCCCTCAGAACCTATAGTAACCACTAAGTTTCAATTTTTGAAGAATGAGATTCATAGTTACTTGCAGTAATATTGAAGGCTTGATATATTGGTCTGTTTTCTTTTTATTAGGCACTGCCTATGTTTCTGAACGATTCTTGTCCCTCAAATTGAGAATACAGCAGGGCTTCCCAGGATGGGAATTAAAATTTTCTTGTTTATTGTGTGGGTCTCCATTCACTGAGATAACACAGTATGACAAGATGAACACTTACATATTCCATAGAGGCATGCCCCAGAAGCACCCTATGCCACATATTCCCTGACATCTGACACCCTACACTAGTAACCCTCCCCTGCCATATTTGCCAAAGAATATCCCTACCATTGTAGTTTTAACCACAGTGATGAAAGACATGTATTTTTTAATTTAATTTTATTTCAATTTTTTATTTTTTTATTTTCTTTGTATCTTGTTATTTTTTATTATTATTTTATTTTCTTATCAATTTTATTTGTTTATATTTTTTGGCTTCATTTTTGGAGAGGTTTTGGATCACAAAAGGATCACAACTATGGCAGGGAGGATCATTGGTGTGAGGTATCTGTGATGGAGGGATGTGTGGGGAGGGATACACTTGGGGCACCTCTAAGGCATATGAATATGTTCAAGAGTTCATGGGGCATTGTCTCGGTGGGTGGAGACCTACAAAATAACTGAAAGAATGTTGAATTCCCATCCTGGGGAGTCAAGCTACCTTTCTCTAATAAAACTGCAAGAATCCCCCAAGTACATGGGTAGTACCTAATGAAGGAAGACAGACCATTACACCAGGCCCTTGATATTGATAATTGTATTTATGAAACTTTTTTTGTGAAATTGAAACTTAGCCTAGTATTATATATTACCTAAGAGTTATCTGAAATCCTCCCTGTTGCCCAAATGTGGTTTCTCTCTAAGCCAAACTCAGCTTATAAATGCATTACCTTCCCCCTGGCATGGGACATGACTTCCAGGGATAAGCCTCCCTGGCACCAAGGGATTATTAACAAGCACCAAGTAGCCATGCATCTGGAAAAAGACCTTGACCAAAAAGGGGAAATATTAAATATTAAATTATGCTTATGCATGTCTCAGCAGGATCTCATTACCACAGTAAACAGTGCCTCAAATAGAGGGGCTCCTAAGGGCTCTAAAGACATCCAAAAACTATAAGCAGAACAGACAAGCTTAGGAATTTTGCACCCTGTCAGTGGGCCTAACTTTGAAATTTGTCTCCAGTGTAACAGAGTTAGATTCATTTATAGTTCCCTTACACATGGCTATTCTGCCACTTTTATTTGAACCTATAATTAGTACTATACTTGTTAAATATATGTCTCAGAGACTTAAATCTTTGGTCTGTTCATGTGCCAGTTGAGCCCTGAATCTCAGGGGAATCGAAACACCTATTTTCCAGTTCACTGGACTCACCCAGGAAAACTAACAAGGTGATAATGGTGGACAATACCCATTCTAAGGAACAGAGTGTCTGCAACTGCAAGCAAGATAGTGCCTTCCATCTGCCCCATGGGATCTAAGGCCCCTATCATTTAGAAAGAGTAGGCATCACCATCCCTAAATCCTCAAGATTAGGGAATGAACAATGGACTAAAATAGACATTATTATTCTTTTCAAGACTTATTATTCTAGCAACAGAATAACTTTTATCATTGATATAAAGGCAGTGGCCACCAGATGTTCCAAGGGGAGAGAGAGGGAAGAATAGGTATAACATGGGGGCATTTCTGAGATATTGGAAATGTCCTGCATGATATTGCAATGACGGTACAGGCCATTATAGATTTTGTCATAAGCTATAAAATTGTGCAGGGAAAAGTGTAAATTATAATGTGTATGGTCCATGGTTAGTAGCAATGCTTCAATATGTGTTCATCAACAAATGTTCCACACTAAGGAAAGATGTTATTATAGGGGACAGTGTTGGGGGGAGGGATGAAGCATATGGGAATTCCCTAGTTTTTAATGTAACATTTATATAATCTAAAGTTTCTTTAAAAAGAAAATAGGGAAAGTATTATTACTCCAGTTTTAAGGATGAGGAAATTGAGATTCAGAGAAGTAGAATAGCAACTTGTATATGACCTGAATTAAACCCAGATCTTCTGACTCCAAATCTCCTAGGCTTTCCAGAACACCATGATGCTTCTTGAGATCTTCTGGTTCCATTTTCTCCAGAGAAGACAACCACCTGTCTCAACTTTCCTGACAATACCTTCCATGGCACTGTTCATTGGCTCTTTGTTTCAGAATCTAGTAGGTTCTGCAAAAAAATCCCAAGCTAGCACAGAAGGGGAGTCAATAAACCAAATGCCCTTGGAAGACAAAGAAGCCTGGAAAATGCCTAGAAGAACTGATATTCTGTATTCTTAATACAAGTTTCCAATCAGATTAGCTAACAGTCTACTAATTCCATATAGCTCTATGGCACCTGAAACTCAGTTTAGGAAGCCTGTAGAATTAAATATATGACCCAAAGTCAAAAAACCTGGGATCTAGTTCTGACTCTACAACTTCCCAGCTATGTGAACTTGGGTAACCATCTTAACCACCTGGAATCTTTATTCCTTCATATATAAAATGAGAGTTATATAAATTACTACCCCACAGATACTATTGTGTGGGGGATCAAAGAGACAACTAATGTGATAGCGCTTAAAGTATAGTTTCTACAAATAAGCCAGCTCAAAAACATATTACCTGGAAACTGTTCCAAAGCACTGGTAAGTAGTGTTTTCTAACCTATGTGCAACAAAGACCCCAACCAAAATAAAAGAATATCCATGGAGACTTGTTTTATTTTTCTAAATTATTTTTAGCATCATGCAAACGTGTCCATGGTTTTACCTGATTTGAAGGCTCCTATAAATACTCACGTGGTGAGCTGTTGTCTTAAAAAGCTACCATGAAAATCTTCATGGTGAAACAGTTATTGAACATTTACCATGTGCCAGTCACTACGTTAGAGAATTTTATAATTTATTTCAATTCTCTATAAGAACCCTTTGAAATACATTTTATCTCCTCTTTTCATGGAAGAATCTGAAGTTCGAAGAACAAGAAATTGCTTGTGTTTGTGTCACTGAGAAAAAGAAACATCAAGGTGTTTAGGGACAAGGAGAAATTGCAACATTGTTATGCAATGATAACAGAGCAGGGTGGTTAAGGGCATGGATTCCAGAGGCAGACCATCTGGTTCAAACCCCAGATTCACTGTGAGCTTTAGTTTTCTCATTTATAAAATAAGATTAATAATAGTAATCTATTTCATAACCTCATAAGAGTTAATACACTTACTTAGAACAATGCCTCCCTAGCACATATAAGTACCCAATTTCTTAGGGATTATTATCGTTCCACCCTCCTTATCAAAACTTCTCTCCCTTTTTCCCTGCCCTGAAATCATTAGTCCAACTTAAATCTCCTCTACATACATCTTACTCATTACTGTTACTATGCTTTTGCTCTTTCTCTTCCCTTTAACTGAAATGTCTCTCTTCTTCCTCACTCATCTAAATTCCACTCAATTTTCAAAGCCCAGATCAGATCATTCCCTTACATGAAACATTTCCTGACATCTCTAGCCCACAGTGATTTCTTCCTACTCTGAACTCTAAAATGTCAAACAATTCAGTCTCTAGAAATCAAGGGCTAGGAGGGCACCCACAGAAAAAAATGATTTAGCACAAATTTCTAAGTTTTGGGATAGGAATCAAGACTTCAAAAATTAAGTTGTCCATGGTCATACAAAAAGCTATCTGGCAAAGTCAAGGATTGAATCCAGATGTTTCAAGTATTTGCAATGCTCTTTTCACTATACTATCCCAATTTTGTCTCCCTTTAGATTCTATAAGAGTCCTCAAAACTGAAAGCATATATTTTCTTAATCCAAGTATTTTCACTGGTTTGGTAGCTGTCACAGCCATTAAGACACTGGAGTTAATAACTATTTGCTGATCAACTGATCAATCTTTCACTGGTGCCCTTTTTTCTAAAGGTAAAAATGTTTGGAAAACAGAATTCTATAGAACTTAAATTCTTACCATCAGCTGTTCATCAGGGTGAGAAAGGTACAAAGGAGGGAAATATATTCATATGTATTCCTAGAGTCATATCACAGAGTTCAACTAAGGACTCACTTTAGATCTCTGGAACTAGAAGTGTAAAATAAACAGTATTCAATTGTATTATCATTATTATCAATATTGGGGCCCTCAAGGTTTCAAGTCCATAATAGAGAAAAAGGACCTCAATTTCCTCACACAAAGCCCAAGCCTCTTTGTGCAGGATTAAACTAGGTTTAAATTGTACAAAGTTGTTAGAGCCTTTCAATAGAAAAATAATAAGAGGTATATATCTTAGAAAAGATATTATAACTGTATTTGAAGGACTGAAATGGAAGAATGGTACTAGACAGGAGGAAGAAAAAGAACAAACCCTCCAACTTGAGTTAAATGAACAAAGATATCTCAGTGCTTAGGCTAAGAAGGGACAAGCAGAGAGCATTCCAGCTATTCCTGAGAAAGAAAGAACAAGCATGGGGTGCTTAATCACATCAAGGAAGAAAGGATTAGAAAGATGTGGAGCAGGTACGTAATCAGAGTCATGCAAGGAAGAATGTAGGATATTCTAACCTGGTAACAATAATTAATCCTTGGAAAGCACTTTATACATTGAAAAGACTTTTTTAAATACCACCTTTTGTAGACTAATTACTTTGGTTAATGTAGTTGTCATTTGCTTATATTTACAAGGAGCTGAAGAATTGACTTTGTCATCATTCAGTTTCAAAAACTTTTAAGACTTTTATTGGTTTAACAAAAAATTACTGAAAACCTTTGTTTTACCGAATGCTGGGGACACTGAAATAAAAGTTATAGTCATTGAATTCAAGGGGATCTCAGCATTTTTGAAGGCGAGAGAGGAAGAGACAAATAAAACTTGATTATAATATGCTGAGTTAATTGCTTTGGTTACTATGTAATTACTATGTAAGTAAGTGTATTATCACTTCTAATACAAATTGTAAGTATTAAGGAAGGCTGACTGGAAAAGTAAACAACTAAACTGAGTCTTTTTTTTTTTTTTTTTTTTTATTTAATTTCCCCCCCTCCCCTGGTTGTCTGTTCTTGGTGTCTATTTGCTGCGTCTTGTTTCTTTGTCCGCTTCTTCTGTCGTCAGTGGCACGGGAAGTGTGGGCGGCGCCATTCCTGGGCAGGCTGCTCTTTCTTTTCACGCTGGGCGGCTTTCCTCACGGGCGCACTCCTTGCGCGTGGGACTCCCCCACGCGGGGGACACCCTTGCGTGGCACGGCACTCCTTGCGCGCATCGGCACTGCGCATGGCCAGCTCCACACGGGTCAAGGAGGCCCGGGATTTGAACCGCGGACCTCCCATATGGTAGACGGACGCCCTAACCACTGGGCCAAAGTCCGTTTCCCTAAACTGAGTCTTAAAGATGATCAAAAATTATCTAGGCAGGACAACAAGCAAGAGACAGCAGAGTAAGAAACTCCTAGAGTCAGCTCCTGCTATAGGGCAGTTAGTAAACACCCAGAGCTTTCTGGAGCTAGCTGAAGAACCCGTTTGGGGGCTCCAGGAAACAAGAAGAGCATCCTGCAACATCCTTGAAGGAATGGAAGGAGGAGACTGCCCATCTACACAGAAGATCCGTAAGTAGAGTGCTCCATGCCATGGAGGTCAGTGCCCATCCTCCACTGGAGGTATAAGCTGCCTCGGGAGGTTAGCGGCTGGAACTGAAAGCTCCACTTCCCAAAAACGGGGAAGGAAGAGACGATTGGGCACCAACTTCAGCTACTGATGAGTAAATTCAGTGGGCTAAAGTATAAAGTATAAAGCAGCCATCATAACTCCATGCATGAGGGAAAGCAGGGCTGACTGATAAATCACACTACTGGTAGGGACTGGCTTCTTTCCACCCAGATCAGACTGCAGCTCTAGTCAATGCCCCAGCACCACCTCAAGCAGGAAGAAAGCTGGAGGGACCTGCACTAGCTTTTCTGGGAAATTACCAGGCAAGCACACAGAGGCTGGTGATCACCCTACTTTGGTAGCACGGGCACCCCCAGGAGCTATTCTGTGGCTGGAGTTGGAAGCTCCATTTCCCAAAAACAGGCAAGGAAGAGACAGTTGGCCACCAATTTCAGCTACTGATTAGTAAATTCAACTGCCTAAAGTATAACCCTAAGAACAACTAAAGTTTGAACCTGTCCAGGTCAGACAGAGGCCGATAGCCACCATTTTGACTCTGCCCCCAGCATGAGGAGAAGCCAGGCTGACTGAAAATCACAGTACGGTCGGAACTGGTTTCTTTCACCCAAATGGGCCTGCAGCCCTAGCCTAGGTTTCAGTCCCACCTCTAGCAGGGACCAGGCGGGCGGGCCCTGAACCAGCCTATCCAGGTAACTGCAGACACCTTTGGCTGGCACAGAATGAATAATTGGAAGTCTGCCAGGGCAACTGTGGTCATCTTGGACCCACACTGCATAGATTGCTGCCCACACCTGTGGCTCCATCCCCATCCCAGGCAGGGGAGAAAGGGGTATGAAGCTTCATCAGTGTCTCTGGGCAAATACTGTCTAAACTGTGACTTGGATTATTCCACATAGCTGTGACTCTGTCCCTACTCCTGGTAAAGAAGAAAGTTGGGAGAAGCTTCATCAGTCTCTGGGGGCAATGAGGGAACCTTGAGCCTCCACAGCTTATAGCACCAACTACATCCTTGGCTCTACTGCACAACCAGCAAGGGAGAAAGGGCAGAAAGCCTTAAACTAAAGAAAAAACTGCACCCAGAGTAAACACTCTAGTAAGCCAGATGCCAAGACACCAACAAAAAGTTACAATCCAAACCAAGAATCAGTAAGATATGGCCCAGTTAAAGGAGCAAGATAAGCCTCCAGATGACATAAAAGAGATGAGATAACTAATTATAGCTGTTTAAACAAATCTCCTTAATAAATTCAATGAGATGGCTAAAGAGATTAAGGATATTAAGAAGATACTGGATGAGCACAAAGAAGAATTTGAAAGCATACATAGAAAAATAGCAGATCTTATGGGAACGAAAGGCACAATAAACAAAATTTTTAAAATGTTGGAATCATGTGATAGCAGATTTGAGTAGGAAGAAGAAAGGATTGGTGAGCTTGAAGAAATGGCCTCTGAAAGTGCACATACAAAAGAAAAGATGAAGGAAAGAATGGAAAAAATTGAACAAGGTCTCAGGGAACTAAATGACAGCAAAAGGCGTGCAAACATACATGTCATGGGTGTCCCAGAACGAGAAGAGAAGGCAAAAGGGGCAGTAGAAATATTTTAAGAAATAACAGAAAATTTCCCAACCCTATTGAAGGACATAGATATCCATGTCCAAGAAGCACAACATATTCCCATCCAAAAAAATCCAAACCAACCAACTCTGAGACACAAACTAATCAGAATGTCAAATGCCAAAGATAAAGAGAGAATTCTGAGAAAAGCAAGAGAAAGGCAATGCATAAGATATAAGAGATACCAAATAAGATTAAATGCTTATTTCTCACCAGAAACCATGGAGGCAAGAAGACAGTGGTCTGATATATTTAAGATACTACAAGAGAAGAACTTACACACAAGAATCTTATATCTGGCAATAATGTCTTTCAAAAATGTCAACGAGTTTAGAATATTCACAGATAAACAGAAACTGAGAGAATTTCTAACCAAGAGTCCAGATTTTCAGGACATACTAAAGGGTGTGCTAGAGCCCCAAAAAAAAAGACAGGAGAGAGAGGTCTGGAAGAGAGTCTAGAAATGAAGATTATACCAAACAAAAATAACAAAATATCAAAAGAGTAGTGAAAATAAAATATGATAGATAAAACTCAAATATTCAGGAATAAACTTAACCAACAATGTAAAGCACTTATATTTAGAAAACTGCAACTCAATGTTAAAAGAAAGCAAAAAAGTCCTAAATAACTGGAAGAACATTCCATGTTCACGGACTGGAAGACTAAATATCATTAAGATGTCAATTCTATTCAAATTGATACACAGAGTCAATGCAATCCTGATAAAAATTCCACCAGCATTTTTTTTCAATTGAAAACATGATAGTCAAATTTATTTGGAAGGGTAAGGGGTACTATACAGCTAGAAACATCTTAAAAAGGAAAAGCAAACTCTCATCTCCAGACTTTAAATCATATTACCTAGCTATAGTGGTAAAAATAGTATGGTACTGGCATAAAGACAGACACATAGACCAATGGAATCAGATTGATGGTTCAGAAACAGACCCTCACATGCATGCATGGTCAAGAGATTTTTGACTAGCCTGTCAAATCCATACAACTCAGGCAGAACAGTCCATTCAATAAATGGTGCTGAAAGAACTGGATATCCATAGCCAAAAGAAGGAAAGAGGACCCCCATTTTATACCTTATCCAAAAATTAACTCAAAATGGATCAAAAACCTAAAAATAAAGGCAAAAACCATAAAGCTTCTAGAAGAAATTATAGGAAAACATCTTCAAGACCCAGTAGGTGGTGGGATTTTTAAAGGAAATAAGAGGAGGACTGAGATAGACTACTGATGTTTAATGTATGTAGAAGTTTTAATTAGCTTTACTGTAAAAGTGTGGAAATGTATAAAGTAGATGATAATACACAGTGAATAACAGCTAGTTTATAAATGGGGATGCAGCTGAAAATGGTAGTCTAGGGATGTAAATGCCAATTGACAGAATGCTAGGGAATAATCTAGGAAATGAACAGCACAGTAAACCAAGAGGTGGATGAGAATTGTGGTTGATGGTACAGATGCAAGAGTGTCCTTTGTTAGCTAGAGCAAATTTACATCACTACTGCAGGGTGGTGGGAATGTGGAGAAGCATGAGAAAAATACAACTGGAGTAACCTATGGACTATGGTTCACAGTAATGATGTAATATTCTGGCATCTATGCCAAAGATGTGCTATGTTGTTAATAGGGCAGTATGGAAAATGTGTGCCAAATGTACACTATGGGCATGGTAACAATCAGATGATATTATCTGTAACAAATGTTCCACCATGGTGTGGTATATTGATGGAAGGTTGTTGTTTGGGAATTCTGCACATGTGCATGATTGTCTTACAAGTTTACAATTTCTGTCATAAAAATATATTTACAAAATAATAACAGGGTATGTTGGGGGAAATATACACCAAATGTAAGATAAGGACTATAATTAGTGGTAAGATTTTGACAATATTCTATCATAATTTGTAACAAACATCACATGACAATGCAAGGTGTTGGTGGAGGGCTGATGCCTGGGACCCCTGTATGATGTTATGCATGTTTGCTTGTAAGTTCACGACTTTCACTATACACTTATTGTTTATGTATGTTCATATATAAATGATATAAATATAATAATAATAGGGTTGGTTGGGGGAAAAGTACCTTGGTTAGTAGTAATATTTTGACAATGCTTTTTAATCATTACTTAAAAATGTTTAACAATAATGCAAGGTATTGGTGGTAGGGTAAGGTACAAGAGTCTTATATGATGTTATATATGTTTGTTTTGTAAGTTCACAACTATTGCTATACACTTCTTGTTTATTTATGAGTGATATATTTCAACAATTTTTTTTTTTAATTATCTAGGCAAAGACACAAGAAGAAAAGCATTTTAGATAGTAGGAGTGGTATAAAGATGGGAATGGCACATTCGGTTAACTCTAAGTAGTTTGTCATAGCTATAGCAAAGTGGGTGGTAAATCGAGAAAGGCAAGACTGAAGAGGTAAACAGAGTCAGATTATAAAGGGCTTGCTGTATAATTTCAACATTTTTCAATCACAATGCTGCTTTGATTCTCCAAAACTCTTTTCTACACTGTACTGTTTACCATTTAAGCTATTTTCTTTTTAAGAAAACTAATACACTGTTTGTGACAGCTTTGAAGAGACCTTAGAGATCAGCAAGTTAAACCATTTACACATTCTTATTTTGCAGGTGAAGAAACGGGAAGCCCAGAAAAGTTGTGTGGAACAAGGTACACAAAACTTTGATAAGGGTGTAGGCAAACCAATAACCCAAATAAACATTTCACTAAAGAGAAAGAAACAAGCAAATAGGGTAGCCCAAGACTGGAATTGCAGAGTGAGGGGAAGGTTCTCTGGATATTAGAAGAAGGCAGAATAAACTTGAGAAACCTGAACTCTTTGAGAGCCAAGTATCATGAAGGCTAGAGCAGGGCAATTCTGTCCTCAATTTTATCCTATATAGCCTTTGCTCTGCCCATAACTGCCATGGATCAAGTAATACTTTACAGTATCGTAGACTGCCATGACGCTCTCATTCAATCTCTAAAGAATTCTCATTTGGAGTGGTTGAAAATTAATAATTAAGTTAATTTGTATGTCATAGAACATAACAGTAGAATTATCCTAAAACTTATATTTGAAGTACATGAGGATGATGTTCAACATTACAACATATACCTTTAATCATAGAATACGCTCCTCTCCAGTGTTCTTTTCTATCCTTTGTTTCATTGAATTTTCCTGTTCAACTAAATCTGATAAAGATTTACTGGCTTCAAACTGTGTGTTAGGTACTCTTCTGGATGTAAGGATACAAAAATAAATAAAACACTAAACCCATCTTCAAAGAATAGGATCTATTCGTGGGAACAGAAGCATAAAAAGATCATTGTATTGAGTTTAGTGATAAAGATATCCACAGGATTGAGAAAGGACACAGAGGGGGCCCAGAAGTCCAATACAATCTAGGAAGTTAGAGAAGATTTCTCAACCCTGAAGTACGCAAAATAGGCAATCACCTCCAAAATAAAATTTGAGGAACTCAAAAAAAAAAAAAAAGAACCAAAATAGGTTGGATACCTGCAATTGGAAACAGAAGGATGCAACAATGATTAATATGGCACTTAATACTTAACGAAGTGTTTTTACAGAACCTTCTTCTATTTAATCCTCACAATGCTGTGAGATACATATTGTTATTTTCATGTTACAAATAAGGCAACTAATTTTTGTCTGTTATTCCAGAACCTAGAACAGTGCCTGGCATACAGTGGGCCCCAATGATGATTTGTTAAATGGGAAAGAAAAAAAAAAAAAAAAAGGGTTTAGAGTTCATGTAACTCTTATAGAGTCATATAGCTAAGGACAGAGCAAGAGCTCAATCCTAGGTCTTTTGACCCTTGATCCTCTGTCTTCACATTGTTTCATGCTGCTAAAAAAGAGGAATAGAGGGGATGGGGGCGGTGGGGTTGAATGGGACCTCATATTTTTTTAATGTAATTTTTAAAAATAAATAAATAATTTAAATTTTAAAAAAAAGAGGAATAGAAGGAAAGGGTAGGGAGACTGAATATAATTTTAATCAGCTTTACAATTTTACTGTGAAATGGCAAAAATTTCTGAAATGCCTACTGTCACACAAAAAACACCAAGGCCGGTATACTTCCTCCTATTCTTTATTACACTGCATGGGCATCCTTAAAGTTCAGGCATCTGTGGCATATGATTACCTTATTTTCTCAAAAGGTTACTTGTCTTTTTCTAAGCTACATCTTCCTGCCACACTGAAGTGGTATCTACAGAACAGGAAAGTCCTCTAGATCATTCTCTCCTCTCTCTACAGTTATATATAAGAGATAGAAAGTAGAGTACAGATTATCAGGGGCAAGAGGTAGCAGAATGAGGATTTAATGCATAATTAGTACAGGGTTTCTGTTTGGAGGAATGGAAAATTTGGATAATGGATAATGGTGGTAGTAGGACAACAATGTGATTGTGATTAATGCCACTGAATAATATGCTTAGGAGGCTGCGATGCTTAGGCTATTTTGTCAACTCAGCCAGGTAATTGTGTCCAGTTGTTTGGTCAAGCAAGCACTGGGTTACCTGTAATACAAGGGCATTTATGGACTTGAGTCACCGTTGACTTTACTGCAGTGGTAAATCACAGACAGATGATTACAATTACATCAATCAGGGAGATTGCCACCAGCAATGAGAGACGCTTTATCCAATCAGTTGAATGCCTTAAAAGGAGAAGTGATTCCAGCATTGAGTGAGAATTTCCCAGCTTGTCCCAATGTCTCCCAGAACTCATCAAGAACTTTCACTGGACTTACATTTCAGTCCCTGGTTGCAGCCTGCCTGAGGAACCTGGACTTGTGTATCCCCACGGCTGTGTGAGAGACTCATAAAAACATATGCTATTAACAGATATCTCTTGTTGATTCTGTTTCCTTAGAGAACCCTGACTAATATAGAGGTGTTTATTTTTTTTTAAAGATTTATTTCTCTCCCCTCCCCCCCCATTGTCTCCTCTCTCTGTCCATTCGCTGTGTGTCCTTCTGTGACCATTTCTGTCCTTATCAAGCGGCACCAGGAATCTGTTTCTTTTTGTTGAGTCATCTTGCTGTGTCAGCTCTCCGTTTGTGCGGCGCCATTCCTGGGCAGGCTTCACTTTCTTTCACGGTGGTCATCTCTCCTTACGGGGCACACTCCTTGCACGTGGGGCTCCCCTACACAGGGAACACCCCTGCGTGGCAGGACACTCCTTGCACACATCAGCACTGCACATGGGCCAGCCCCACATGGGTCAAGGAGGCCTGAGGTTTGAACTGCGGACCTCCAACGTAGTAGGTGGACGGAAGCCTTATCCTTTGGGCCAAGTCCGCTTCCCTGCAAAGGTGCTGAGATGTAAATTTTTATGTTGTATATATGTTACCACAGTTAAAGAGAGAGAGACTAAGGAGACAAGGATAATTAAATGAAATATGTGATACTAGCCTGGAACTAATTATGGAAAAGAAAATGCCCAAAAGGACATTAATGAAACAAGTGAAAAAGTTGGAATCCGGGCTGTATGCTTTATATCAATGTTAAACTTCTTAACTTTGACATTTATCCTTAAAGTAGTTACATAAGTGTTTTTGTTCTTGGGAAATGTACATGATAATGTTAAATATTAGATGAGCACTGTGTATACAACCTATTCTCAAATGTTTAGAAGATAGATTAGATAGAGATAGGTAGGTAGGTAGGTAGACAGACAGATAGAATGATATAACAAATGTGACAAAATGCTAATAGTTGGTAAATTTGGGTATCTGAATGCGGGATATGTTGAGGTTCTAGATATTGTTTTTGTATTATTTTTGCAACTTCCTGTAAATGTGAAGTTATTTTAAAATAAAACATTTTAAAAAAGAGCTATGTGTAGCTTTCTGGTATCCAATGGCATCTAGGTAAGATGCTAAAATCACGGATGACAATGCCACCCAATGAGAATGCAGAGGGTCTCAAGATTTAAAGGTATACACACAGTGTGCCATTAAAGACACAAAATAAAACAGGATGTAACTTTATCCTAAGGGCACTGTGTTTCACCATGCCCTCATTCTATGCAATGGGTATGATGCTGAAAAAGCTGTGTGTATATCAAGCAGTGGGGAAGTTACTATTTAAATGAATCCTGTAGTGAATCCTTTTGCAAAAGAAACAACCCATTTTATAAGAATAAAATCATCTCCTAATTTATCTGGCATATTTTGTAGAAGTCTATCAACCTGAGTTCAGGTCCTGACACTTTGGCTTAATAGGCTGTTCATTCATCTAAGAAATGGAAATACCTACCTACCAATAAGGATCCTTGTGAAGATAAAATTAAATAATAGATACAAATATGTTGTATAAACTGTAAAGCACTGTGCACATGGCAGGGATCAAGAAATCAATGCCATTAGCGAACATTTCAACATGTTTCTACAAAAGTTCTTAAGCCTATTAGGGAGAAAAGAACCCAATCACAAGTCTCCAATTCCCACTGTTGAGGACAAAATACACACACACACACACACACACACACACACACACACACAGAAGACAACAGCTACCAAGACCTCTTTTTCAGGATACCATATAGTAGTAATACTGTCAGAAGGAAGTACTGAGTGGAAGGTACTCCAAGGTGAGTTTTCCATCCAAGAAAATATTTCATCATTTGACATATTCCTCTTCTTTCAAAGATTTACAATCATTACCACACAGAAAAAATTACAAAGCTGAAATTTTTGAAAGAATGGCACAAAATCTGTACCATGAAGATAATGTATAGCCGGAAAGGATCTTAGAGAAGGTCTGTTTCAGTCCTCTCATTTCACAGGTTTTAGAGAATTGAAGTCCAAAGAGACAAACTGGTTTACCTAAGAATACAGGGTGACACATTTTTATCAAATATTTTTAAGGTTCTGATAGTCACATCTTCATTCCCCAGGATAGCCCATCTCTGTGTTCCAGGGTTCAAACCCAGGGCCTCCTGACCTGTGTGGTGAGCGGGCCCATGCACAGTGCTGATGCGCGCAAAGAATGTTGTGCCATACAGGGGTGTTCCCCATGTAGGGGAGCCCCACGTGCAAGGAGTACGCCCCGTAAGGAGAGCTGCCCTGTGCGAAAAAAAGCACAGCTTACCCAGGAGTGGTGTTGCACACACGGAGAGCTGACGCAGCAAGATGACACTACAAAAAGAGATACAGATTCCCAGTGCTGCTGACAAGAATCCAAGCAGACACAGACAAACACACACAATGAATGGACACAGAGAGCAGACAATGGGGGAGGGGGGCGGGATAGGGAGAGAAATAAATAAAAAACAAATCTTTAAAAAAAAAAAGACTAATGCTGCTACAGATATGAACTTGAGTACAGAAAGACAGTAAGTGATCTTAGGTAGACAAGGACAATAAGATAAAAATGGGTCCCTGAAAAGAAGGTCAGCATTACTGCACCTTTATTAGATTGTGGGATTTTGATGTCTATGTCTCTAAGAGGTTCCTTCAACCACTTTTAAAATGACCTATATTGAAGAAACATACAAAATATACACAATATATATCAATATTATACCATATATACAAATATCAATAAAACAAATAATAAACAGTGAAATTGTTGATGTGAGTTTCATGTTATGTGCTCAGTTGGTTCTTTTTAAAGTACTTACTACAACTCCACAAGGCATCTTTAAAACAAGCTGACATAAACAGTATTTTTAAGGACAAACTGGATTAAATTTGAGGAAAAATCAATTAGAAGTAGTAAAAAAACGAGTTGAAGTCAGAAGATGTGAAGTCTCATCACCATTCTGTTAATCACTTTTTATTTAACCTTGGAGAAATCGTTCCATTTCTCTGGGCTTGCTGATCACTCGGTTTCCTTCAAGTTCAAACTCTTACAATGATAAGATCAAGTCTCCATCAGGGCGGCAGACTTGGCCCAGTGGTTAGGGTGTCTGTCTACCACATGGGAGGTCCGCGGTTCTAACCCTGGGTCTCCTGGACCCGTGTGGAGCTGGCCCATGCACAGCGCTGATGCGTGCAAGGAGTGCCCTGCCACGCAGGGGTGACCCCCGCGTAGAGGAGCCCCATGCGCAAGGAGTGTGCCCTGTAAGGAGAGCCGCCCAGCGCCAAAGAAGGTGCAGCCTGCCCAGGAATGGCGCCGCACACACGGAGAGCTGACACAGCAAGATGACGCAACAAAAAGAAACACAGATTCTGGTGCCGTGGACAAAGAAGAAGACGCAGCAAATAGACACAGAGAACAGACAACCGGGGGGAGGGGAGAAGGGGAGAGAAATAAATAAAAATAAATCTTTAAAAAAAAAGTCTCCATTAGTCCTTGAGAGTCAGAGATGGCATAAGATAAAAGTAGTTCAGAAGGTAAAATCCAGGGATACTGTGGTATTGTGGTACAGTGAAAAACAAGCTTGGTAGTAAAACTGAAGTTTTGGATTCTAGTTCTGGTTCCGGCTTTAACTAGCTGAATAACCTGGAGCAAGGCACGTCTCCATTCCAGACACAAAGTTTCCCCATTTATAAAGTAAGCCAAATGCTCTTTCAACTCTAATGTTCTAGAATCCTAATGTACAGGCTACTGAAACTATGAACAATGAAATTCTATGGGATCAGTATGTTTGTGTTTGTCAGAAACAAAGACATATAGATAAAATATTTAGCTCAAACTTCCCTTGAATTTCCCCCAAAGTTCCACTCCATATATTTCTCTACAGCCACTCACAAGCCCTGATCCATACTTACTACTGAGTTTGAAAGCCCCTATCCATAATGAAAAGCCCAAAGGCTGACCAGAAGACTATCAAAGAATGGAAACAGGTACTGCCTACATAACACATCAATCCAGTTTCTTCATTGTCTCCTCCTTTTTCGCTGCTGTACTTCCCTTGTATTATCCATTGTCTGGACTGAGCCTTTGATTCAAATTCTTCAAGGCTCAAATCTCTCAAGGTCAAATCTCACTTCTTACATGAAGCTGTGCCTTCCCACTCAAGCCCACATTAATGTCTCACTCTTTTAAATTTTTACAGTACATGTGCCATTTTGCATTCCTGTTGCAAAGACTAAATGAGACTTGTAAAAAGCTTGGTACATCTGACACATAGTAGATGCTCAATAAATGATAGTAGTTGTTGGTGTTGCAACTCCTTTAGCACTAATTTGTTCAGTGCTTCTCAAACTTTAATGTGCATATGTATCACCAGGGAATCTTGTTCAAATGCAGATTCTGATTCAGTAGGTGTGAGATAGGACCTGGGATAATATAACTCTAACAAGTTCCTGGGTTGATGCCAGTGCTGCTGATCTAGGACCATACTTTGAATAAAAGGAGCTGGTTTTTAGTAAAGTTTTAAAAGAATTATTTATCTTATCTACCTACCTGTACAGTAAGCTCCTAGAAAGCAGATAATATGTCTCATATTTCTTGCCATATGTATACTACACAAGGGTACTCGAAAAACATGTTAACTTAATAGCTGCAATCTCTAGACAATCGAGAGCACCTGTGGGGAAGCAGCTGTGGCTCAGGTGATGGGGCTTCCGCCTACCATATGGGAAGAGCCGGTTGGATCCCTGGGGCCTCCTGGAGAGAAAGCATGCCTACGCAATGAGCCAGTTCCCCTATGGTAAGCCAGTGCCCATGTGGCCAGTGAGAGCTTGCGCAGTGAGCCAGTGCCCACGCAAGTGAGTCACCCATCAAGACGATGATGCAACAAAAGAGAAACAAAGGGGAGAGTCAAGGTGAAGTACAGCAGAGATCAGGAACTGAGGTGGCGCAGCTAACAGGGAACCTCTTTCCGCATTGGAGGTCCAACCAGGATTAAATCCTGGTGAATCCTAGAGGAGAAAAAATGAGAAGAGAAGACCAAAAAGAGAAGTAGATACAGAAGATCACACAGCAAATAGATACACACAGCAAAAACAGCAGGGGGGTAGGAAGGGGGGAATAAAATAAATAAATGAATCTTTAAAAAAAAAAGAACACCTTTGTTATACTGATTTTCACATCAAACACTAAGATGAGCTAGGATGAAATAGTTTACTTGACCCCTAGAATCAGAAACAAATCACTGGAACAGAGGCAGGGGAGGCTCTAAGAGAAAATTTACCTCTTCACCAGTGACAATGTAACATACAGAAGAAAAAGCAACATACACCAAAGGACACCTCTTCGTTTTGAGCAAAAAAGATCATTAAAGTGCAGTCTTAAATGCACTTCAAATTCAGGTATTAACCATAAAAGACAAGCATTTTCAGGCAAAATAAAAACACTAATAATAATTACTAACAATGTAAATGAGCTTGATTTAACTTTTGGGTGGCACAGATACATTTTTCAATGATCCTTTAGTGTGCAATTAAACTAAAGAACTTAAATAACCAATGAAAAATCATTTCAAGCTATTTTTTTAAAAGGTGGGGGTGGGGAGGGAGACTTTCTCCCTCCAGTTTTCCTAAGAGCCTGGTCAGTGGTAAGATTCAACAGAATCTGCTGTGTATTAAGGCTGCTTCCTAGCAGAAATGAGTTTATATGGCTACGAGTCTCTAAAAAAGAGTCTGGAGGTTGTCAGAAGGATTGCCCTTATGCACAACTGAGCAGAGTCTAAGAGACACATAAAGTAGATACAATCCCCAGGTATTGGTTCCTTAGAGGGCTAAAGAGACCCACGGGTTCTATGGTCATGGCAGACGGGGTTCACTGCCATGTCAGATGGCCCTTCTTTGGAGCTGGTGTTTCTGCGTGATGGAACTGGACTCAGATGGGATCTCTTTTCATAAGACTTTCATCCTACTTTACTGGAATTGTAGTTGGTGTTGGGGTTTAAGATATATTTAGGGGATTTGAATCTCTGGACTGACAATATGATAGCCAGGCCCTGAGCGTCAACAGACTCCAGCTCCTACAATCTGATTTATTGGACTCACCCCACTCAGCTAAGATGGAGTTGAAGAAGGACAACCATCACACCATGGAGCCTAGAGTGCCTACAACTGAAAGCAGGAGGATTGCATCCAGTATCCATGTGGAATCTGAGCCTCCTCCTGACACAGAGGTGCAACGGACACAACCAATCCAAGGCCCACAGAGAAAAGGTGGCACTGGAGTGGGAAAAGTGGACATGGTGGCTGATGGATATGGGGAGTGGCAGGAAGAGATGCGATGTGGAGGCGCCTTTGGGACTTGGAGTTGCCCTGGATGGTGCTTCAGGGGCAATCACCGGACATTGTAAATCCTCCCAGGGCCCACTGGATGGAATGTGGGAGAGTATGGGCCATGATGTGGACCATTGACCATGAGGTGCAGAGATGCCCAGAGATATACTTGCCGGGTGCAATGGATCTGTCATGATGAGGGGAGTGAGTGTTGCTGCGGGGGGAGTGGTGGGGTGGGGGTGGTGGGGCTGAATGGGACCTCATATATATATATACTTTTTTTAATGTAACATTTTTACAAAGTCAATTAAAAAAAAAAAAGGCTGCTTCCTATTTTAAGCCCTTCTTTTAAGTCACCAATTATTTAAATACTTGCTAAAACCCTCTTTATTTTATTTTAGCGATCTATAATTCAGATGGGTGCAATATTCTTAAATTCTTAAAGATACACTTTGACTTCTTATTCAAGCACCAAGAAAATAATATTGAGTATATATGACACCTGGTCATTAAATACAATCTAGGTTGCTTAATGTGTTAGACAAATTTACTAAAATGAGTCTTCAGAGCAAAAAGCACCTTTTTGTCACTACACATGTCATAAACAGATACTTACACCTTAACTCAGAGACCTTCCCATAAAACTGTTCATTAATATTTAACTGAATTGTTTTTAACAAATTTAGACACATGTTAGAAGAACACAAACTCTGTGATTCTGGAAATTGCCAGCAAGCACAGAAACACAGAAGTACAGAATTGCTGTCAAGCACTAGACTCAAACTGGATTTATGAGTTTTAATAAATCAATGATGTTATCTTCAGAAAAAATGAGAAAACAGTTGGGAATCAGTCCACAGAAAAGTGGTTTCTATTACTTCCATCAGAAGTCCAGTCTCTATAGCAAGGCAAATTCTCTGGTTCATGCCAAGCAACTTCCTAGAGAGTAATACTACCCAAGGAGAGTTTCAAAGTTCAAGCTACTGAAGCATTTATAACTAAACATAGATCTGCAGCAGCCTCATCGTACCCATACAAATTAGTATCTACCCTATTCCTGGGTCTCTAATTCATATTTAGACCCAAAGCAAAACCCTTCAACAAGATAGGAGATCTGGCAAGATTCTTGCAGAGAAAAATGAAACACCAGTGTCATTCTCGTCCCTCCTCTCCTTTTTCAAATTCTAGCCTTTCTTCAAGATTCATCTTTTGTAAAGCCTTCTCCAATAACTTGGAGTCTCACTAATCACTTCATTTATTGAAGGCCTTTTTAACACTTACTGTCTCAAGCCAATAATTCTAGATTCCTTTTATAATTTTTTCATGGATCCTTCTTGTCTCCCAAATTTGAGTGTGAGTTCTCCTTAAAGTCCCCATAGTGCCTGGCACCTAGAGAGTTATTATTAATATTGTTAATAATATAATAATAATGGAGAGGCAATATAACACAGTGGAGTGGTAGAAGTTCAAATCCTGGTTCCACCATTTGCTAGCTATATGACCGTAAGCACATTACTTATCTTTTCTAAATCTCAGTTTTGTGGTGAGAATTCAACGACACATTGTATTATAGCACAGTGTTTGACACCTAATGGATGCTCAATAAAGCTTAGTAACCTTCCCTTCCCCTTTAATAAGTACTTGTTGATTTGAACTGAGTTAGAGTAATTCTCCTATGGGGGTTGCAAATGGCACCCACCGTATGCTCTTATACTTTCCTCAATATGCTATTGCTAGTGAGTTTGTCATTTCCTGGCAAAGATCCCTCCAGATTTTCCACTCCACTGTCATGAAGAGAAAAAACCAACCATACAAGTCTCCTACAGGACTATTCAGAATGGTCACATTAGCGGCCAGCAGGCGGGCAACTCCACATCTGCATCTCACTTCCACCACACCCACAGCAGCCCTCCCTCCCTCCAGCTCTCCCAATGAGAGAATGATGGAGAGAGAAAAGCAGCGAGGAAGCCAAAAGAGGAAACAGAGATAAACAACGCTGTGGTCTCTCTGTGTTTCCCTCTTGGGAGAGAGCACACAGGTCCAATTTCCAAGCTCAACCCCTCTGAAGGGAAGAAAGAAAAATAAAAAAAATAAAAACAAAACACGAAACTTCCCCATATTCCTGGAGAAAAGTGCAACGCCAGATTCCTCACCTGGTCGTTTCTTCAAGCTGTCTCCCCTTCGCCAGTCAGGTGCACCACCACCCAGGCAACCACCTCCTATGCCAACTTCCCACTACATAAAATAGAACCTCTTTTTATTCATTTGTCTCAAACGGACCTCATTCATGCTTTTACCAACGAAAGGGCAACATTTTACCCCAGCACTTCACCATTCTGAGTTGGAAAGCTGCACCCTATCTTTAAAAATAATAATAATAATAATAAAAATCTTGAAGTTCCCTGTGTACTGCAGGAAGGCGGATCTCTTTCCAGTTGTGTGTCCCTTTAATGATTCAGATATTTTACCTCAGTCTTCATCTTTCCAGCTGAAAAAGGCTACCATCACTTCCACCCACCACACACCTACCAAGCAAACAAATCCACACATCCCCCTCCCTGCCGCAGGAAATGCAAGAATTGCATTATTCCCGGGCGCCCCTCGGCCGTGCTCCAAGGGCTAAAAGCCCACGACCCCCCGGCCGGGCCACCACGTCGGGGATTTTACCAGCCTCGAAGGCAAGGCCTGGAGCCAGCCGTCATCCACCCAGGGGGAGAAAGCCCACCAAAAACGCCCACCATCGATCCCCTTCCTCCCCCCAGACACCCACTTCCATCCCAAATTCACTCCGTGCCTCAGAAAGTAAAATCTTTTTGAAAAGGCCTTCAATATCCCCTCGGCGATTTGGGACCATTTTCACCTCAGCTTTTATTTATTTGTCTTAGCTGAAAAGTCAGACTCCCCCCACTCCCCTCCCCCCCCAAAAAAAAACAAGTCTACTTCTTAAGCCCCTTCTCTGTTCCGTCAAGTAGCTCCTTCTTTTACTTGTTTCGGGGCATTTGAGAAAATTGAAGAAATATTTTACCTCAGGTTTCTCCTTTCCGGGTCCATCAGTGCCACCGACCACTACCCACCCCGCGACCCCCAACACCCCCCCACGCGCGCGCCTCCCCTCCCTGCCCTCCCTGCGGGGCCACGCGGAACCTCCGCGTCACTGGGCTCGACTGTTTCCTCGGCGACCCGGGGCCGTCGTCGCCTCAGCGCCCCGCGGCCCCGGGAGCCCCGCGCGCCCCGCGCGGCGGCCGCGGCCCGGGCACCTACCAGTCGCTGTGCGGCTCGTCGACCACCAGCAGCACCTTGGCCTTCCGGGCGGCGGCGGGCGCGGGCGCGTCCACCAGGCCCGCCGAGGCCGCCGTCTGCTTCACGGCTTGGGACAGCGAGCTGAAGAAGCTGCTGCCCACCGACGGCGCCGCGGCCGGCTGCGGCGCGGGCTGCGGCGCGGGCGCGGGCGGCGGCGGCGGCCTGCGCTCGGGGCCCGGCGAGGCGGCCGGGGGCGCCGACGAGGCCGCGGCCGCGCCGGGGGGCGGCGGCGGCGGCGGCTGCTGGGGCTCGGGCCGCTGCAGGTCGGTCATGTAGCCATTGGGCAGGTTGGCGATGAAGCTGCTGTCCGACAGCCGGCGCCGCAGGAAGTTCATCATCTGGCTCAGGGGCTGGGGGCGCGCGGGGCGGCGGCGCCGGGGGGCCCGCTGGAGCGCAGAGGGCGAGGCGGCGGCGGCGGCGGAGGCGGCCGAGGCTGCGGAGGTCGGTCCGCGCGCCGCGAGCCCAGCACACAGCCGCGGCCGACTGAGCCCCGCGAGCCCGGCGGCGCGAGGCTGGGCGCGGGCGGGGCCGGGGCGGGGGCGGGGCCAGCGCTCGCCCCGCCCCGCGCCGCAGAGCCCGCCCCGCCCCCGACTGGCTGCGGGCTTAGGGGACTCCTAGCCGCCCGCCCCCGCGCCGCGGGATCTGGGGACGCTGGAGCGTCACTCCTCCCGCAACCTGAGCATGTGCATGTTGCGGGTAAAGGATGCGGAGCAGGTCCTCCTCTCCGAGGTGGGGTTGAGGGACGGAAGGCAGGGTCTCTACCACCTTTTCGGGTGGGGAGAACGAGAGTCATGCCCCCCCCCCTCAGACTGAGACGAAAAAACCACCCACATTCCCCCATGGAGGGGCCAGAAGTGTCAGCTCTCCTACCCTAAGGTGAGAAAGGACCCGCCCCACCCACCCAATTTTATACATACACATGCAGACTCTTTAGTGAACAAAAAGGGGGGGGGGGGGGGAAGGGCCACCTCTTTTCCAAAAACTGAGGAGAAAGGTGCCATCTCCTCAACCTCCAGGTGAGGGAAAAAGAAATAATCCGCGCACCCCCTCTGCGCGCACACACCACACCCTACAGGGAGAAAAAGAATAGAACCACCCCTTTTTCAATGCTGGAGGAGAAAGGAGACACCTCCCCTGTCCAAGGTGAGGGAGACCAGTTACCCTCCTCCCAAGGTAGGGGGGAAATAAAGGGATATCACTATTTTGGGATGAGGAGAAACAGAGCCTCTCTACCCTGTCTTGGAAGGGGGCGTGGGTGCATTTTTGGCGCTTGCACTTTAGGGATGGTTCATAAATTGGCAGGTACTTCTCATCCCCTTCTTACTGACCAGAGAGGAAAAAAAAACCATGTGTAATGTTGGAGACTCCCCTGCAGGAGCCCCAATATCTCAGTGTTTACTTCACTGACATGCACTGGTGCATCCTACGCAGCACCAAGAAGATTAACTCTTCAAGAGCTTTCTTTCTATTTGTTTTTACAGTTCATTCATTGGCCAGTCTTCCCTGAAGATGTCTCTGAAGCCAGCTTCACATATGAGCTCCCTAACTTTTGTGTGACCCCCGGATTTTTGTTTTCTGCTCTCATGAGATGTATTTATTCCCTGTGTGGTATTAGAACAGGACATAGTAGATATACTTTGCTGTCAGACCATCCTGGGTAATGATGTCAGACCATCATGGGTGACCTTGGGCAAATTCTCCTCATTCCTCAGTCAAGAGGATGTAGGAGTTAGATATAGTTATGAATTCCAAAAATAGATATTGGATTATGTTCGTAAACTGGTCTGTACCTGGGCATGATTAAATTATGATGAGGGCTTTGGTTGGGCCACATCAGTAGGATGTTGAGTCCCTGTCCCTTGGTGGGTGGGTACTCACAGATAAAAGACATGGCAAAAGAATAGAGTAGAAGATTTTGATGTTGGGGTTTTGATTTGGAGTTTGATGCTAGAGTCTTGAGCTGGAGCCCCAGGAAGTAAGCACACGGAGGAAAGAGAAGCAAGCCCTGGGAATAGATGACCTGAGACAAGAGAAGAATACAGAGGAAGAGAGAGACAGAGCCGTTCACCTGATAGTCTACAGCTGACCTTGTGGAGAAAGGAGAGGACCTGAGTCCAGAGAGAAGCAAGACCTGGGAAGAGAGGAACCCAGGAAGCCTGAACACTGGCAGATGTTGCCAGCCATCTTGCTCTAGCATGTGGAAATAGACTTTGTTGAGTGAAGTAACTTATGCTTTATGGCCTGGTATCTGTAAGCTCCTACCCCAAATAAATACCCTTTATAAACGCCAGCAGGCTTCTGGGATTTTGCATCAGCACCCCTTTGGCTGACTAATACAGGGGATAATCACACTTTTCTATGTTGTTATATGGATAAAATGAGATAATGTACATAAAACACCTGGCACATGGTAGGTGTTCCTGGAGTGGTGGCTGAATTCTTATTCTCTTTTCAATTAGTTCACAGTAAATATTTATTGGGCTTAAGGTAATCAATGAGTAGCTTGTCACTAATATTGGCAGTCCAATATTTATTCCTTAGTTGTTGCTGGCATTCAACTTGGGGCCTGGACATGCACCATCCAGCTCTGAGCCAGAGACTCATGATTGTGAAGAGAGTCCTTCAGCCAATTAGAATAATAAAATGACCTTCCTGTCTACCATGTGCCAGGCACTGTGGTAAGAGCTGGAAAAAAATTGATATGAAAAGGAAGTGACCCTGGCCTGTGGGCAGTTCACAATCTAAATGGGCTGAAGAAGGGAGAGGAGAGGAAGGGTGCAGGAGCAAGTAACACAATAGCATGTGAGAAATGCTGTAATACAGTTGGCAGAGTGGTTTGGAGGGTCCGAGGAGGGAGTGATTCATTCTGCATGTGAGGGTTAGGAAAGGCTCCTTAGAGGGTTGACATTTGAAATGGCTCTTGAGGCAGATGTAGGAGTTTTCTAGCAGATAAGGGGAGGGGGTGAAGGCACACAGGCAGAGAAGGCATGGAGATATGTGAGTTGATGACTGCTCCAAGAAACTTTCCCTCAACCCTCTAGGCTCGGCTAAGTGTTTCAAATCTGATGCTTGGCTTTGTCATTGCCTCCAAAGAAATTATAATAAAATATTCTGGTGATTCATCTATTTCCTTCACTTGTATGCATGCTTTTCATGGATAGGATTGTGTCTTAGTTATCTTTGGATCCCAACAGCCTGTACAGTACCTTGCACTTAGTAAGGACTCAGTTGTTTGAGAACTGAGTTGTATTCTTACTCAACTCAGTTCCTGTGTCTATTGGAAAACAAAGCTAAGTCACTAATAATAACTTAAATATGAATTAATTTAATGCACTGCCCTTCCTAGGAGTATTTTTTAGAGGATCAGTGAAATCTTATCCAAAGACACAAATCTCTAACTGTAGAATTTCAGACACTGTATCACTTGGATTTTTTTGATAATTGGGTTATCTTTTTTCATAATCCACCAAGTAATTTCCTCTAACCATTAAGTTTGTGGAGTATGTATACTGTTTTAAAATCCAACCAATCAACAAACATGTTTTGAGTACCTAATGTGTGCAATGCAAGGATGAATAATACTCCAGTTCTACCCTTAATAAGACAGTTCATAAACATGTACACACATGAAGTCTGTGTATGGCCAGCAAGTGGAGCAGCCAGCGAGTCTTAAAAGAGCCAGCAGAAGAAGAGATCGATGAGGTAGAAGATTTCCCAGGGGAGGAAGGGCTCAGGCCTTGAGAAATGGGTGGAATTCAGATGGGCAGGAAGGAGTGTAGAAGGCAACCAAGATAAAGAGGATAGCAAGGGCAAAGTCAGGGATGCTGAACTGTGTGTAACAATGAGTAATCTACTTCTTGAAGGCAAAGAACTTGTCTCTATTGTTTAGCACTATGTTCCTTGAGCCTTAGCATAGCACGCAGCATGTTGTTTGTATGAAGATGTTTGTAAGGGACATTCTGGGAGGTTGTACTTGTGTATATGTTTATGTTGCTTGTGTGTCTTTCCAGCTTCTCTTTTTAGATTGCAAGCACTTCAAGATGAGGTATGCTATTTTCTGTTTGTCTTAGAATGATCTACAATGTCTGATAATGACATCCAACTCACAGTAAATTACCCGACTTTGGGAGCTGGATGAGGATATTCCCAGAGATTTGCTTTGCTTTAGATTCCTCCATTGAAACAAGCCCATTAGAAAATATTATAAGATATTTTTGAATTTGAAATACAAATATTTCTGGTAGTTTTCAATAACATTATTCTTATGGAAGAACAGACTATATTGTGTTATAACTGTGACATTGCTCAGTTGTATATGATCACAAGTCTGTCATTAGTTAGTATGTAGCAGTTTGATATAATTGATGAATTCCAAAGAGAAATATTGGATTATGCTTGTAATCTGATCTGTACCTGGGCATGACTGAGTTATGATTAGGGTGTTGCATCCGCACCCCTTGGTGGGTGGAGACTCACAGATAAAAGGCATGGCAAAGAACAGAATTGGGGATTTCTAATGTTAGAGTTTGATGCTGAAGACCCAGGAAGTCAGCACCCAGAGGAAAGAGAAGCCAGCCCCAGGAAGCAAGGAACCTTGAACCCAGAGAAAAGCAAGCCCCAGGAACCCAGGAACCCAGGAAGCCTGAACCCTCACAGACCTCGGCAGCCATCTTGCTCAAATAGACTTTGGTGAGGGAAGTAACTTATACTTTATGGCCTGGTGTCTGTAAGCTCCTACCCCAAATAAATACCCTTTATAAAAACCAACCAGTTTCTGGTATTTTGCATCAGCACCCCTTTGGCTGACTAATACATTGGTACATCTGTAAATCACATCTGCTTCAACCAATATCCTCTGTGTTCCAGTGAGTCCTGGATGGCTTGGGTTTTAATGAGCAGTAATGAAAATCTTTCCCTTATCCTGGCCTGTGGATCTACATTCCAGATGCAGGGAAAATATAGCACTCTTATCCTATTTTATGTCCTGCTTTTTCCCTGGATTTGAAAGGGGAGCAGAATTTGGACTTAGGAAATTCTACAAAATTTAGATTATTGGAACAGTTAAGGCCTTTTCTACCTATCACCCCGTGAGGCCAACCAGCCATTCCCCCTGCCTACAGGTCTCCCCACCTGAATTTTTCAGAGAGCCCTTGCAGTTCTTGAGACTCAGGACTCTTTGAGGTCTTTCCCGTGTAATCTTTTTCTTCCTATTGAATTGTAAACACAATCCACAAACATCTGCTGCGGACAGATGAAAGAATCCTGCTAAAATCAGGAACCAATTTAAATGCTTTATTGTCTCTCTGATTTCTCTCTTCCCCTGAGCAACAATGCTGTGGAGAACGCTCACAGGAAAAAAGGCTGGGACAGGACAGAGGAAGAGTTGAAGTGTTCTTTTGTAGGCAGAGCTCAAGGCCTGGCTTAAAGAAAAACCTGGGGCACCCAGACACCTGGCAAAATACTTGCTGCCTAGGCTTCCTGCCAAACAAGAAAGTTGACTGGAACTATGCCATCCTTGGGCCTTGTTCATGTCTCAGAATCAGGGATCCCATTCTGACCCTCCTGACCTAAAGAGAAGTAGAAAGAATTTAGAGGATGGAAGTTGTGGGTTTTCACCCTGGCTCCATCACTAAATGGCTTTGCAGTTTTCCACAAGGTGCTCAGCTCTCTGGGCCTCATGTGTAAGCAAGGAATGAGAGTGTCTGTCTTGGGCCTCTCATGAGATGATAGGAAAATCTCTTTGAAAGGAACAAAGGTTTATGAGTAGAGGCATCATTCTTGCCTTCCATGCCAGCCTGTTACTTGGTTCTCCAAAATCCAATGGATCAGCCCTGAGGATGCCTCCCTCCTCACCTCTGCATAGAGTTAGCAGAGGACAGCTATGCTCCAACTTTAAATTCTCCAAAGATGGCCCTGTCAGCAGGGCCAGTTTGTTATAGTTAGGAATCATATAGATTTTAGTTCTGTTCCTAAATCTGCTGCTTGGTAACTTTGAGAAAGTCACTTTCAGCCTCAGTTTCCTCATCTGTAAAAGAGCAATGATAATTATCCTAACAACCTTGAAGGACTATTATGAGACAAAGCATCTGAGTGTGTTTTATAAGCTGTAAAGCAATGTGCAAATGTTAGCTATTAATATTTATGATGCCAGGAGAAATCACAAGAGCTCTCAAGCACTAAAACTAAAACACAAAAGACAACTCCTCCACATATACCTATCTCTACATTAATCACCCAAGAGAATTAAGGCACGCCTGAGATCGACCCTTTCAGTGACTCCCTGGCTTAGTCATACCTTTTAAAATAAATGCAACAACCACTGCAACTACTGGCTTCTACCCTCTTGGGTGACCTTGAACAAGGCACTTAACATCTCTCTTTAGGCTTTTGTTTCCTGGCCTGGAAAATGAGGGAGAGGAAACTGAGCTGGGTGATCCCCAAGGTCTAGTTTTGTGACAGTCTCTGGGTGGAGTCCCACAGGGGGAAACAAGCACTTGATGTCACCAGGCTGAGCAGGGAGTACTGGGGCCAAATCTAAGGAGCAAACACAGAACACTGACAAGTGGTTAGAGAGAGAGAGACAGAGAAGCAGAGGAATGCAGGAGAAACACAGGTGACATGAATTGTAATTCTAAGTCTACCCCTGACATTAAGAAGTCGGAGGCATTCTCCTGGCCAAACCTCTGTTTCTCTGACAGTATTAGGTACACAACATAACAACAACTGATTAGATGCTGACTACATGCCAGAAATTGCCCATGTGTTATCTCATTTAATCTCCCACAAGGGAAGCCTCAAGTACCCTCTTTTTGCCAGGGAAGCAATTTAGACTTAGAGAGGTTATACCAACTAACAGGAGATCTCAGCACTAAAAGGTTGCAGAGCTGGAGGTCATGTCTGGCTGCCCGCAAAACCCTATGAGATTCTCCATTAGGATATACTGATAGGCCCCTTAAAAGGTGCAACCCATCAGCCTAATAAACACACTTATCAGATGCCATAGGAGAAATAACATGCCCTGCAGGACTTTCCCTGTAAACTTCCCTGCTATGACCCTTTGCCCAGAGTCCCACATACGTAGGAGGCTTGGTGTAGCAGGGACCCTGGATCAACATTCCTGCCAAAGAAGCTAGCCTCAAACAAGAAGAATCTAACTAGTAAGACACCCTTCCGATCCATTCCACTCCTATCCCTACCCTGCTAGGACTACCATTCCCCACAGAGCAGCTCTGGCCTCTTGCGGGATGTGTGTCTATTTATTTGCTGTTGCCATGGTGATGGAGGAACATCTCTGTCATGCACACATGAGTAACATGGAGTGGGTTTCCCTGCCTTGGAAACTCAAGGGATTCATCAGAGGTTGTTTTCTAGCAGCATCCTCAACACCACTTCAATAATGAGTGAAAGAGTATCTCTTCCACTCAGCATTCCATCCACCCCACGGACAGGGCTGAGCTTTCTGTATCAAGTCAATGCAGAAGGCAACCTCTTCCCTCTGTCAATAGTATAGTGTCTCTTCAAGGAGGTGCCTTTCAGGTGATAGGAAGAGATAATTACAAGATGCCAGTCACTGGCAGTTTTGTTTAGGACTTCCGTAGTCCTGCTCTGCCGCGCCCAGAGTGTGGACCAATTACATCTTTAGCTCCAGACCCTTGTCGGTTTATCGCCTGCCTCAACCACTTATTAGCAATGCATCTCATACAACTTCTTTAATGAAACTCAGTTTGTTTATCTATGAAGTGGGGTTAAACTTTTTTGTTCACATCTGTTGCAGAAAATTAAATGAGATCATATGTAAAAAGTGCCCAGTGCAGTGCCTGGCACGTGGTAGGTACCTATTCATGACAGCAGTTATTTTAAAGAAAGAAACATAATGAAGCATAGGTTCTGATTTGGAGACAGATAAATGTTTGAATTCCTAGTTCACCATGTTATAATATGAATATAATACCTCTACTGGGAAACTTGGTAAAATGGCATAAGGGAATAATAATAGCCACTTTTATGGAGCACCATCTATATAATAAGGACTGTGATGGATGTATACCTTCGCGCTCCCATTGTTTTCTTCTGAAGTAGGAATACTTTTTGCAAATTTTCGGTTGAGAAAGATGAGAAACCTGTAGGTAATGGAAAAAATAAAAATTAACAAATCATATCCTTGCCTTTGGTATAAGTGGCTATACACTGAGAAAAAAGTATCCTCTAGCCCCACCCTACGACATCACATTATATGAGTTCCTGCAAGGCTGTCCCCCAGGAGCTGCTCCTTAGTGCCAGGGCCATCTCTGAGCAGACGGCCCCATTTCTTCTTCTCTTGAAAACAGCCAGCTCCAGGGATCTGAGAAAAACAGAGTCATGGTCCAAGGTCAAACACTTGACTGTTGTTCTGATGCCTTTAAGCCCATCAGTACTTTCTCTCTATTCCCTCCCCTCTACCCTGCACATTTGCAGCACTTTGCCAGCAGGCACCGTAGATGGCTCAAGGGGCAGGATGGCTTGCCTGCCCCTGTTCCTGATCAGGAATGAGTCAGTATTCCTATTTCCTGGTTTTTATGTTCTCCCTACACTGCCAGTATCAAGAGAGTGTCTTTTCCTCTTCTCCAAAATAGCATCTGGTCTGTTCGAAGCAGGCTAGCAGTAGGCTGTCTGCCAGCACCCTCATTTCTTGGCAGATAAAAGGCATCCCCCATCCAATTATCTAAAAGTCCCCTTGCCTGATGACTCAGCCAACCCCTCCATCATGAGCCAGCCCTGGGTATGCTAAAGTCACCTTGGACACATCAGTAGTAATGATTGCTACATGCATTGCCTTGAATTCTCACAACTCCACAAGGTAGGAATCATACTCTCATTTGACAGATAAGGAAACAGAGGCTCCAAGAGGGGAAGCAACTTTCCTTAAGGTCCCATGGCCTGCCAGCAGAAGAGCTGAGATTCAATGCTCTAAATTCCCAGCTTGAGGAGGATGAGTTGAATGCTCACTGGCCACTTACTTTTTCCTACCAGTCATACCGAGACCTTTGCAAAGTGCTGGGATAAGAAAGAGTGACTGCCTAGGGTCCCAGAAAATCAACCCCTTTGGCATCTTTAATGTGCCTCCAAACTGTTGCCCAAGGTGGGGAAATCCCCCTTATGTCTTGCAGCTGCTGTGGAATAATCACAGGATTTGTGGTCAACAGAACTCTTTGCAGCTTTTTGAGCTGAAGCAACTTCTTTAAACTCCCTGACACATTCTTCCTCTGAAAGGTAGGGCTATCTGCCTTGTCTGAGGATACAAGTTAAAAGAGTCTAGCAGGAAGCAAACTTGGCCCAATGGATAGGGCGTCCGTCTACCACATGGGAGGTCCACGGTTCAAACCCCGGGCCTCCTTGACCCGTGTGGAGCTGGCCCATGCGCAGCGCTGATGGGTGCAAGGAGTGCCGTGCCACGCAGGGGTGTCCCCCGTGTAGGACAGCGAGGAGTGCGCCCGGTAAGGAGAGCCACCCAGCATGAAAAAAGTGCAGCCTGCCCAGGAGTGGCGCCACACACACGGAGAGCTGACACAACAAGATGACACAACAAGAAGAAACACAGATTCCCGGTGCCGCTGATAAGGACAGAAGCGGTCACAGAAGAACACACAGTGAATGGACACAGAGAGCAGACAACTGGGGGGGGAGGGATGGGGGAAGAAATAAAAAAATAAATAAATAAATCTTTAAAAAAAAAAGGCCTCGCATGGTACCAGACAGGTTAAAGATGCTCATAATTATAACCCTTCCAAATGCTCAGGAACCATCATCACCTCTGTGAAGCACTCCATGCCCTAACATTGATTCATTTTTTTTCCCTTCTGGTATAGAAGAAAAAAATATTTAAAATGCATAACTAACTCAATCATAGCACCCAGCACGTGCTATTGTAATTACTGGTTCATAGTGGGTTTCCCCCATTGGGCCGGAATCTATCTGAGGGCAGAAATTTTTGTCTGAGTCATTTCTGAGTGCAGGATGTGTAGTCCAGATCCTGGCAAGAGGAAAGGACAGAGAAAGGAAAAAAGGAAAGTGTATATTATATATAGTATAGTAAGAAATGGAAGGACAGGAAGAAAGGAAGGCACAGAACGGCTTAGCAAAACCTGCTCCAAAAATTCCCACTTCTCTGTATCCAGGCAGATAGGGAAAGCACCTGGCCCCGCCCCCAGCCTTCTTTGCAAATGCCTCCCAATTTCTCCTCTGAAAGGCGCCAGCATGGCGGGAATATCAATAACCGCCTGAACAGAAGCCTCGGATGAGCCCCGCACGGAGGGGCGAGACAGGCAAGTGGCGAGTGGCAAGGCCCTGCCGCAGAAAGGAAAATTCCGCGCGTGGAGCGGGTGGGGAGAGGCGGCAGGCCCGGGCCTGGAGACAGTGAGTGCGTGCGGTTGGCCGCGCGGAGCTCCGCCCACCTCCAGCCCGGGCGGCGGCAGCCCGGCAACAGCCCA
Organism: Dasypus novemcinctus; assembly: GCF_030445035.2. Classification (NCBI taxonomy): domain Eukaryota; kingdom Metazoa; phylum Chordata; class Mammalia; order Cingulata; family Dasypodidae; genus Dasypus; species Dasypus novemcinctus. The sequence continues at coordinate 50,237,371 of NC_080698.1, read as the reverse complement.
GCCTGGCAGGTGAGGACGGCGGTCCAAACCCAGCGGGCCTGGAGTCCCGAGCCAGGGCCAGAAGTACCAGGGAGGAGGAGAAGGGGCCTCCTTTCTCCCTGCTCCGCAGATAGTGCCCCCGACCACCACCAAACCGTCTGAGCGACTACTAAAAAAATTCCATTCTAATCCCATCGTCCTTCCTCTACGGAGAGTCAAGCTCTTCTCTGCAAGGCATTCTGCGTACCGCCTTTCTAGCTCATCCCCTAGCATTCCGTGAATGGTTCTTCAGCCACGCTCAACTTCTTTCTGTTCCCCAGACAAAGCATGCTTTGCCATACCTCCGTGTCCTTGCTGGTGCTCTGCCCTCTTCCTGGAGTGCATTCTGCCCATGCTTTGCTGCATTAGATTCAGTTCTCCGAAAAGCAGACCCTGAGACTAGGATTTGAGTGCAAATAATTAAGAGGTGATTTTTAGGAAGCAACAGTAGGGGAATTCCGGGGAAATGAGCCTGGGAAGGGAAAAAAGCCACTACAAGGTGCATTAGTGAGCAGGTTACCACTTTGGGCAACTGGGGTTCAATCCCACTGAGGAACCCTGGGAGATATTGTAAAACACATCAAATTCCAATTGAGAGTGGTTGGATACTGCTCCTGAGGGCGTTAACTCAAGAGCAAGGGTTAGGCATATCCCGCACTAGAGAGCTCCTATGTAGAGAGTTGCAGGTGAGGGGATTTGGGCAGAGCACTGGTACCATCTGCTATCCTTGCCGATCTAGCTAACCACACTCCATCTTTGAAGGCCCATCTCAAAAGCCACCATCTCCGCTTTCCTTTCTCTGCACTCCCAAGCATGTTGGGTATCCCTCTATTGGGTGTTAGCCCAGTGTGTTACGGTGACTTTCTGCCAGTCTCCCCCACTAGCCACGGGCTCTTCTAAGGCAGGAATTGTGCATTTCTGTCTTCTCAGCTCCCAGCACAGGATGACAAATAGATACCAAGTGCTCATTAAATATTAGTGATGGTTGAGGACACTAACAATGATGTCTCATTACAATAGTAGCCACAGAAACAGTAACTGGGGGCCTGACATTACAGTTTTCTGGGAGGACATTGGACACCCTCTTGCCTTTCCTGATCAGAGGCATAAAGAGTGTCATGTTTTCAGAAAGTATAATATTGAATGCTGCCTCAGTCCTCAAGGTGATCAATCTTCAGGACACCAAAGGCTAGTCTCTCTAAAGACACCTCACAGTAGACTCCTAGAGATCTGTAGTTATTTGTAACATATAAGACATCATCACCTGCTTTAGTACCCCTGCACCCATTCAAAGGTGCTTTGCAATAGATAAACCATTCCCTTGGTCAGAATCTCAGAGGCCATCAATATCTCAGTGATTCTGGGCCTTGCCTGCAAGATGGGGCAGGAACTGGGGCCCAGGACAGATCAGACCTGATTGGGTCAACTCAGATGCTTCCCAAGAGAGTCTGAGTCAAGACAGCCAGAATGGGGATTTATAATTGTTGCCAAAACAACATCCAGTCAGGTAATGTGATAGAAGAGAAAAAAAATTTGCAATAGCAATTAAAAAGATGGATTGTTTATCAACAAACTTAACAAGATGAGTGCAAATTCTATTAGGAAAAAAAATTAACATTACTAAGAGACACAAAAGAACACTTGAACAACAATACAAATATATATCATGTCTTGGATAGGGAGACTCAACACCATAAAGATGTCATCCTCCTAAAGTCTGTAAATTTAATGAAATTCCAATTTTAAAAATGCCAACAGATTTTGGAGGGGGGAACCAGACAAACTGACTCTGAAATTCATGTGGAAAAATAAACAAGCAGGAGTAGCTAGGGAGATTCTGAAAAAGAAGAGTATAAAGGAGGGATTAGGTCTATCAGATATTAAAACATGTTTTTAAGATGAAGTAAATAAAGCAATGTGATACTTATGCATCAAGAGACAGATCAATAAATAGAAGATTCAGAAATAAACCTACAGGGAAGCAGATTTGGTTCAACGGATAAAGCATCCGCCTACCACATGGGAGGTCCATGGTTCAAACCCAGGGCCTCCTGACCTATGTGGTGAGCTGGCCACATGCAGTGCTGATGCGCGCAAGGAGTGCCCTGCCATGCAGGGGTGCCCCCCACATAGGGGAGCGCCACGTGCAAGGAGTGGGTCTGGAAGGAGAGCCACCCAGCGTAAAAAAAGTACAGCCTGCCCAGGAGTGGCACTGCACACACAGAGAACTGACACATCAAGATGACACAACAAAAAAAGAGACATAGATTCCCAGTGCTGCTGACAAGAATACAAGCAGACACAGAAGAACACACAGTGAATGGACACAGAGAGCAGACAACTGTGGGGGATGGGGTGGGGAAGGGGAGAGAAATAAATAAAACATAAATCTTTAAAAAAAAAGAAATAAACTTACATATAGTAAGAAATTTAGTATAGAATAAATGTGGCATTTGAAATCAGCAGGAATCAAGATTTAGTAAACGTTGCTGGAATAACTGAATAGTTATCTGGGGGAATGGGGGGGTGGATGTCATTCATGATATCAAAAGGAATTCCAGATGGATCAAAACCAAAATAGCAATAGAAGAAAACTCAGGGAATTTTTCTCTATAATATTGGAGTAAGGAATAGCTGTCTATGAATGACATCCTAGAAACATTAATAAATTTGACTACCATAACATTTCTCCATGAAAAAAAAAAAAGCTTTACAAGTCAAAAGGCAAAAGACAAACTGGAAAAAAATACTTGCAACTCATACCACAGGTGTAGGACTGATTTCCTTAATATAGTAAAAGTTCATACTTTAAAAAGCTTCTGTATAGTAATAAGCTTCTAGTTCAACAACCCTATAGCAAAATAGGTAACTGATGTGAAAAAAAGGAAATGCAAATTGCTTCTAAATCTTATGCATAATTAGAGAACGTAGGAAAATGTCCATATGTCCTTTTGCACCTTTAATTTTGTACCATGTGCCCATATTATCTAATTTAAAATAATAAGCCCCCCCCCCAAAAAAAAAAAGAACAAACAAAAACTTATTTTTAATCACAGTCAATCAGACCAAGTATACTAGCTGTGGCCATCAAAAGGCAGACTTGAAAAAAGCAATCAATTTGGAAACTGAGTGTTAAAGCAAGTCTGAAGGACCACAGTGTGTGATCATCACACTGGCTTTGGTGCTCAAGTTCCAGCTCCATTTTTGCTAGCTGTGTGATTTGGGGATTTGACTTCACTTCTGTGACTTTCAGTTTCCTCATAGTAATTACCTCATGGGGTGTTTCTGAGGGTTAAAAGAGACCATGCACAAATTCATAGCATCAGAATCTAGAACCGAGGTTACCAGGGGCTGGGGTGGAGGTACAGAATGGGAAGTTAATTCTTAATCGGTGCAGAATTTCTGTTTGGGGTGGTGGAAAAGTTTTGTATATAGTGGTGATGATAACACAACATGGTGAATGCAGTCAACACTCCCAAATTATATATCTCAATGTGGTTAAAAGGAGAAATTTGCAGAGCGGATGTGACTCAAGCAGTTGAGTGCCCACTACCACATGGGAGGTCCCAAGTTCAGTTCCCAGTCCCTCCTGAAAAAACAAAAAGAAACAACAAGCAAATCAAACAGAAAAACTAACTCAGGGAAGCCAGTGTGGCTCAGTGGTTGAGCGCTGGCTTCCCACATAAGAGATCCTGGGTTTAATCCCCAGGCCCCGGTACCTCGAAAAAAAAAAAAAAGAGAAATTTTAGGTTGGTATGTATGTTGCTAGAATAAAATTTTAATGAACAAAAAACCTTAGGACTGTACAATACAAACAGTAAACCCTAATTTAAACCATGGACTTTAATAGTACAATTATTAAATATTTTCTCACTAATTGTAACAAAGGCACCACACGAATGCAAAATGTAAATGGAGGGGGGGTATGTGGGAACTCTTTATTTTTTTAATGATCTCTCTACAAACCTACAATTTCTCTAATAAAAGAAAGAAAGAAATAGATGCACAAAAAGTGCTTAACACAATATCTGCCATATAGTAAATGCGTGAGTACCTCCTTGCATATGTTCAGAAGAGTGGACGTGACAGTTAAGTGGCTGTGCAGGATAGGCACAGAGAGCTAGACCTCTGACCTCCCAGCTTGACACCTGTGAGACTGGCTGCGCTCTCCCCCACTGGCAGTCACAAAGTCTCCTCCCTCTCTCAGAAGACCTGTGAGAAACAAATACTACAAATCCTTTTAGGCGTTTACTCCCTTGAATATCCAAAGCCTCTGATACCTAAGAATTACAAATTCTTGTTGGCTTGCACAGGACTCTCCAGCACTGAATTCCCCTGGAAAATTCCATTAGTGCTCTAGATATACTGATCTATAATTGTGGCTCGATTAGGCTCATAGTAAGAGTTCAAGGTATGCATTTTGCCCTCAGCCACAGCTGTACCACCCCTAGACTTTTCAACAAGGCCATCACAGCCTCTCATCACATTCCTGCCAGATCTTAAGAGCAAGCTATAAATGGTAGCTGATACTTTGGGCAATCCCTCAAGGCCAGTGGATCCTCACTGCTGTCTGATCCTAATCCATTCTAATAGATCTTGTCTCCCTGCTCTAAACTCCTGACTCCATTCCCTGACTTTGATCCCTGCCTCTGGCCTCTTCTAGGATTTGGTTCATCTTGACTCTATTCCTGACATTTGGACCTCAGTGCTCCTGGATAATTATTAATTTGAATAATCATTGTAGAATATTTGCTCCCCCGTTAAGGGGGGGACTCGCCCCAACAGAATTGTTTAGGTACAAGTTTGCCTCTTCTGCCTTCCCACTCCCATTTCACAGTCCCTGGCTCAGACCTGCCACTGCTGCACTCCCCAGGACACTACCCATAATGCTTTGCTCTGGGTGACAATCATCATTGCCCTCAAGACACCAGATGACAAGGTTTAAGGATGATCCCTCTTTTAAAGCTGTGGATTTTCCAAAGGACTTTAGACCCTGCAGGGCCTCCATGACCCTGTGGAAAATATATATTGTATTATCTGTCTAGCATCCTCCTCCATTACCTTTTTTTTAAATTCCCCCCCTTGAGGCTTTCTTGCTGTCTGCTCTCTGTGTCCACTTGCTGTGCGTTCTTCTGTGTGTCTGTATTTATTTTTCATTATTTCCCTCCCCACCTTGTGGCTCGCTTGTTGTCTGCTCTCTGTGTCCATTTGCTCTGTGCTCTTCTGTGTTCTTACTTGTCTCCCTTTTTTGTTGCGTCATCTTGCTGAGTTGGCTCTCTGCGGTGCTTGTGGGCTGGGCAGCTCTCCACGGCGTGTCTTCACAAGGAGGCCCCGGGACGCAAACCCAGGGCCTCCCATATGGTAGACGGGAACCCAACTGATAGAGCCACAGCCACTTCCCCTCCATTACCTTTCCTTGGGAACTTACTCCCACACTCCATCCACAAGGCTGCCATTTTTTGTATACTCACTCTCTTGACTACAGTTGATAGGTTTCCCTGACTCAGGCCAACCCCACCAGTCTTTTCTGGATTTTTAAAAACTGGAATAAAGAATAATAATTGGTCTTTATGATGATGATGGGATCTGCAAGGCCAATGCTTAGAGCCCCTTTTTATCCCTGTGTTAGGTCAGGTCTGTGAAAAAGCAGATGCCAAGATGAGATTAGAGATGCAAGTGAGCTATTAGGAAAACAACTGTGAAGTGTAAAGGGGAGGGAGTAGGAGTAGGGCAGAAAGGCCTTTCGGACTGCAAAGCAGGTTTGCCACCTATGAAAGAAGAGGGAAAGGAAGGAGGTTGGTTAGAAAGAGTCTCAGACTGCAGCACAATTCTAAGAAAATTTTGGCCAGGCCTATAGGGAGTCCCGCATCAAAGTTGCCAGTTAGAGGAATGGGTCAGACTAGATGCCCACCTCCCCCCCCCCCCCCCCCCCCGTGAGGTCTAAATTGGTTGGGAACAGTCTGGGGGAAGCATGACCTCAGCAAAGCACTATTGTTGGTTCAGATGGGTGCAGCTAGGCCTTTCAGCCAACTCTGCTACCCATAGCAGGCCCTCCTGTAGAAGTGTGTTAATCCAGTTCTCCAAGAAACAAACAATAAGACAACATTAAATGTGCAATGATTTTGTTAGGTGAATTCCAAGAGAGAAAATGGGGAGCCAAGGAAGGCTGGGAGAACAATCAGACAGCAATTCAAGTCTAACCCCAGGTGAAAGAGAGAGGGAAGATATCATCCTGGAGTATCCTACAGTATTAGAAAGGTTAGACAAGATTGTTGGGGAGCCCTTAAGCCAAATCCAGCATGAAGGGTTCTAGGGTTTTCCAGGAGTGGGCCTGCCTAGGTATCCCTGCCATGCTCAGTCACTGGCTGGAAACACCCAGGGGGAAGTATAGCCTCAGGGCAAGCACAAGCAGAACACAGCAGCTGGGCCCTCCGTCCGTGGCACTCTCTGTGCTTGGACATCTCTCATGGTCACCTCTAGATCTAAATGGTGCCTTCAAACAGCCTCCAAAACCAACGTGCAGAGGAGGTTGGTCTGAGGAGAGAATGATGTCTATGTACTAGGAAGAGAGATGCAGAAGGAATGCTGGCACTGTTCCCATTGCCAGTTCTTCCAGCTTTCACTGCTTTTTGCATAATTTGGTTATTCAAATTTTCCTTGATTTGGTAAGTCAATAAATTTCTACTCTTTGTAACAAGTTCAAGTTGAGTTTCTGTCACGTGCAACCAAAAACATCCTGATTAGTACAGAACTAAGGGAAACAAACTTGAATGGTGAAATTTCAGCATTGTGAGCAGCCATTAGAGGAAATATTTTTGGTCAAGGAATTCAAATCAAACCAACTAACAAGGTTTAGGTACCAGGAATATATGGATAAATGAGACAGATGTGGGCTTTCCCTATGACAATTGTTAATTTGAATTGGATTTGATGAATAAATGGTTGCTTCTTTACTACGCTATGAATTCCTTAAGAGTAGGAACCATGTACTTTATCTGATAGCTCCAGCATGTATAGCAGTGTTTAATACACAGGACTCAATAAATAATCATTGGATAAATGAGGCACATTCCCTCCTTCAGTGAGCTTACAGTCCAGTTAGCAGCAGAAACAGACATTGAAAAAAAACCAGGGGACCAGATGTAGTTCAAGTGGTTGAACGTCTGCTTCCCATGTATGAGGTCCTGGGTTAAAATCCCCAGTACCTAAAAAACAAAACAAAACAAAACAAAAAACACATAAAAACAAACAATACAATGCTATAATAGAAGTATATACAAGGTATTATGAGATCAAAGAGCAAGGAACATTTAATTCTGTTCTGCTTCAAGGGGATCCGGAAATAGTCTAAGCTGGACTTTAAGGGATAAAAAAGTTTATACCAAAGACAGAAGGAAGAGCAGTCTAGTTGGGCAGCAGAAAGAACATCTACAAAGACACAATGACATAAAAATAGAGAACTACTCCCATAGTTTTTATATAACATTTATGTAATATAAGTATCTTTTAAAAAAATAAAAAGGTATATTATTTTAAAATATAGAGAAATAGAGTTTAACTAGACCATGAATTCCTGTGGTTTATATACTGTGTCCTACTCTTTAGTGAATATCCAACACTTAGTGAATATCCAACACTTAGCAAAAGGCCTAAAACAGTGCTCAATACATTTTTTGGTAGTATTTCAAGGTGGCTGAAGTATGATACTGGGTGAAGATGAGTGGAGGGAGATAAGGCTGAGCAAGCAAGTTGGAATGTTAAATTTTAAAATTATTTTATAATAAAATAATGAAGGCTAATATTAATAAAATAATATAAAAACAAAAAAACAGTAATAATAAATAGTAACAACAATAGCAAATATTAAATATATGCCTGCTGTGTATCACGCCCTATGCTGAAAACTTCACATGCATTATCTCATTTAATCATTTTGACGTCCCACAATACAGGCACTATTATACTTTTCATTTGTTTTGGTTTGCTACCATTTGTTTTGTTTTATTTTTAAGATTTATTTTATTTATTTATTCCTCCCTCATTGTTTGAGGTCACTATCTGCTCTCTAGGTCCGCTTGCTGTGTGCTTGTTTGTCTTCTCTTTAGGAGGCACCGGGAAACCGAATCCAGGACCTTCTATGTGGGAGAGAGGCACCCAATCACTTGAGCCACTTCAGCTCCCTGGTTTGTTGTGTCTCTCATTGCCTTTCCTCTTTGTCTCATCATCTTGTTATGTGCTGGTTGCACCAGCTCACCTTCTCCAGGAGGCACCAGGAACTGAACCCAGGACTTCCCATGTGGTAGGCGGGAACCCAATCACTTGAGCCACACCTACTTCCCTTGTTTGTTTTTAATAGCTGGAAACACTGACGGTTAGAAAGGGGAATGGTGTCACCCAAGTTCAAACAAGCAAGGATGGAGACAGATCTAGGATCAATATCAGGTCCAGCTAATTCCAGAGGCAGTGTACACCTTCCTTCCTCCCTTGCTGAAGGCAATGGCTGAGGCAATGGCAGAGGCGGCAGAGCTATTTAACATCTGTGTGCTGCCTCGAGTTTCTCCACTCTTTGGACAGAGTCTCAGAAGTGGGCTGAGATAGAGCTAGAGTGAAATGACTACACTAGGATGGGAGAGGCCAAATCAAAATCAGAAATGGATTGGGGGTGATGCCAGGAAACAGTCTTACGAGCTGTTCTCACACCCAAGGTGAGAACTTGTTTCTTCACCCTGCCTTGAAGTGTTCCTGAACAGGAACACGTCAGTGGCATCCTCTCATTCAGTCCTCCCTGGATACGAGCCCACCACACATGTTAAGGATTCTAGGCTCAGGAAAGTGCAGGGACTTGCTAAGGCACTTGGCTAGTTAGCAGCAAAGCAAGGATTCTAACCCAGATATTTCTTTTAAACCCAAGTCCTTTCCACAGAAACTGCTTTCTGCCACGTTTTATTTTATTTTTTAAAATTTATTTCTCTTCCCTTCCTGGCCACCGCCCCCCCCTCCCCCCCCCGCCGACTCCAGTTATCTGCTCTCTGTCCATTCACTGTGTGTTCTTCTGTGACTACTTCTATCCTCATCAGAGGCACTGGGAATCTGTGTCTCTTTTTGTTGCGTCTTCTTGTTGTGTCAGCTCTCCGTGTGTGTGGTGCCATTCCTGGGCAGGCTGCACTTTCTTCGCACTGGGCGGCTCTCCTTACGGGTGCACTCCTTGCGCGTGGGGCTCCCCTATGCGGGGGACACCCCTGCGTGGCACAGCACTCCTTGCACGCATCAGCACTGCGCATGGGCCAGCTCCACATGGGTCAAGGAGGCCCGGGGTTTGAACTGTGGACCTCCCATGTGGTAGACGGACGCCCTAACCACTGGGCCAAGTCCGTTTCCCTATGTGTCTCTTTTGTTGTCTCATCTTGCTGCGTTGGGAGTGTGACACCATTCCTGGGCTGGCTACGTTTTATTTTAATTGCCTTACCCATGGTAAGTGGTCAATTATTTTAATTGACTTTCCCGTATTTAACATCATGGGTGTGTAACAGCAGGGGACCAGCTGTCTCCAAGGCTTGAGGGATAATGTCAACCTTTGCCTTCCCCGGGAGGATGGCTCTCAACTACACAAATGCCCAAACGTGGTCAAGACCAGCCCATTCTATCAAGTTTTTCTCTCTGATCAACTGTGTTCATAGGTCTGTTGCTTCCCCCCAAAATGAGCCACAATCCAAGGTAAACTGCCTCAAGAAGGATTTTATCCATTGGACTAATTGGGGATATTTCCAAACATTAACATCTTTTGCTAGGTTCCACAGAAGAATCACCCTCTTCTGATAGGTGTCATTGCTGAAAAAGCGCTTGTTAGTCTCTGTTGTAAAATCTGAAGTTCTCTTGAAATGTGTTCTGCTCTGATAAGCTTGGATCTGTAAATGAAAGCTTTCTGGCTGGCAAAAAAAATTGGTAACGACTTCTAAACTAGCTGTCAGAAAATGTGGTAATTGGAGAAAAAAAGAGTGTGAGGCAGCAGTATGATCACACCATTACGTAAACTGTTTCTTTTTCCTTCTGCTTCACCCGGAGGCAGAAAAGGGCTCCTCCAGGAGAAGGGTCATGACACAGACTTCTTCATCCAAACAAGAATGCTCAGGAGGACAATGGACATTGCTCCATTAAATGATGATTAGTAGAAGGATATGAAACAGGAGTTGAGACATCTCTGGAAAGGCACTTAAGTCGGCCATGCTTGAAGTATGTCCAGCATGGACAAGCTTAAGGAGGATTTAAAGCTAGGAAAGATTCAGAGTTTTTAAAAAATATCATCTACCCAGTGGCCAAATGAATTCTTAGATCTGGTGGATTCAGACCCAGATTTTATTCTCCAAACCCTTTGTTGCTATGCTCCAAATCTAAATTGTATTTGCAGGCAAAAATAGAGAAATCAGGTCTGCTCAAAGCTGTCTTTTTCTCTATTCAGAACAAAAGTTTATCATGAACCCTGAGAGTCCTTTTTAGTCTAAATCATTTTTTTTCAGCTAAATAGTTGCAGGGGTAATTTGTGATCCATGTCCTCAGATTCTCCATTTTTCACCCTTTTCTGATTCTTCTTCCTCCAGCCCCGAGGCTCATCTCGTCTACTCCTGTTCTCCCTCATCTCCTCTCTTCAGTTAAAACCCACTCTCAGGACTAGAATGCATAGCAACTGCATTTTAACAAGGAGGTAAGAATGCCCCCACTGAAAGAATTTCATATTCAAGAGTAGAATTTCAGAAGCCATCTATTGTGGGAAAGCATATCTTGGGGACGCAAAGTCTTCCCAGGGCCCCCAAGTCATCCCAATAGAGAACCACTTAGATACATACGGGTCAGATCGATTTCACCCACTCTGAGTCTGAGCCGGTTTCATTAAGAGGCAGAGTGGTGCATCAGAAAACCCACTGTGTGAGTGAGTTCAAGTTCAAGTCTGAGTTCAAATTCCAACCTGCCACTAATTCACTGCGTGATCTTTGGCAATTTACTTTCCGTCTCTGGAATTGTTTTCCTCATATGTAAGCATTGAAGATTTCTTAACATTCTAAGAATCAACAGTGGATTTTTTTTTTAAGATTTATTTATTTTTTTATTTCTCACCCCTTCCCCCTGCCCCCCATTATCTGCTCTCTGTGTCCATTCGCTGTGTTCTCTTGTGTCCACTTGTATTCTTGTCAGCGGCACACGGAATCTGTGTCTCATTTTGTTGCGTCATCTTGCTGTATCAGCTCTCTGTGTGTGCAGCACAATTCCTGGGCAGGCTGCACTTTTTTCGCGCACTTTTTTCTCTCCTTATGGGGCACACTCCTTGCGCATGGGGCTCCCCTACGTGGGGGCACCCCTGCGTGGCAGGGCAGTCCTTGCGTGCATCAGCACTGCGCGTGGGCCAGCTCATCACACGGGTAAGGAGGCCCTGGGTTTGAACCTTGGACCTCCCAGGTGGTAGATGCCCTACCTGTTGGGCCAAATCCACTTCCCAAACAATGGATTTTTCAGGACCATGACTCTACAAGTAGTCAGACTTGGATTAGGGAGTCATCTCTGTACTTCCCATTTGGAGGAACTTCGCCAGTCACTTAGACCTCACTAAGCCTCATTTTCCCCATCTGTAAAATGAGAATTGAAAGTACCTCCCTCAGAGTGTGGTGAAAAATTCAGCCAGATGTGCAGTGCATGTGAAGGCTCAATAAGTATTGGCTGTTATGATCAGTGCTTCCTGTTAAAGGGTGATTGCCTCTTCCTCAACCAGCAGCCTGTCACCTGATAGTTGGATATTCTTTAAATAAAGTTTGAGGGTGAACCTTCCTTTAGTTTTACTGGATTCTCTAACCTAACTTTAGAAAGAAATTCATGCCCAAAACAATAGAGAGTATATTGAGAGGAAAAATTATTTCTTTCTTAAACAAATGGAAGTTTAATATTCTAATTTTTCACCTTAGCATTTATGAGTCACTGAAATTAATTATGCTCCGTGTTAAAAGAAGCACATTATCCCCCTTATGTTTTGATAATCAGCTCCCTGCCAAGTATTTTTAAAGGGAAATCAACATGTCACACCTGGTTAGCATTATTACTTCTTTAATTCAATCAGGAGGAAAAAAAATATTACATTTTATCAAGTCTTCTTGGAAATAAAGTTGGATTTTAGCAACTCAATAGTTTGCAGTAATTCTAGTCTCCCTCACAATTCAGAATGTATCACACCCAAGAAACTACCTAACAGAAACTGTTTTGTTCATCAAAAGTGAAAAGGTTTACCCTATTTCAAAACATCCCCTTACTCACCTGAGCTACTTACAGGGTCATTGATTTCTATCTCCTTTTCTTTAATGCACAAGTAAATTCATATTCTTAAATAAGAAATATACATCATCAGACAGGAAAGAAAATCCCCAAATTTCTGCCATCCAATTAGCCAAACTAGAAATTTGGAAATCATTCCTGATTTCTCCATATTTTGGAACAGTGACCTAGTCTTGTCAATTCCACCTTCTTAATAGCGCTGGAATCTGCTTACTTTTCACCAGCCCACTGCCATAAACCTAGTCCATACTACTCAGAATGTTATTCAGGCACTGACAACATCAGCATCACCCCAGAACTTGTTAGAAAACAGAATTGTAAGCCTCCCCCCAGACCTTCTAAATCAGAATCTGATTTTAACAGGATGTCTGGTGGTTTATGTGCCCTTTAAAGCTTGAAAAGCACTGAATAGACTGGGTCAGGAGTGGGACCTCAGATCCTACATTTCTAACAAGCTCCCAGGCAATGCCTGATCTGGCATTTCCATGGACCACACTTTGGGTGGCTCTTTGTCTTCTTATCCTCAGTCTGGCCTTCTTCCAACTTAATCTACATTTTGCCAACAAAAGATCATTCTAAGCAGGATCATGTCACTTTCCTGCTTAAAACCTTTTAGTGGTTCCTGGAGTGGACATTTATTTTATTATTAGATTTGGGTTTTCAATTGTTTTAGGAGGCAGTTTGGTTGACCCCTGTAGCAGTTTGATATAGTTATGAATTCCAAAAATAGATATTGGATTATGTTTGTAAACTGGTCTGTGCCTGGGCATGATTAAGTTATGATTAGGGCTTTGATTGGGCCACATCAGTAGGGCATTGAGTCCCCACCCATCATGGGCAGATAAAAGGCATGGCAAAGAACAGAGTTGGAGGTTTTTGATGTTAGAGTTTTGATGTTGGAGTTTGATGCTGGTCTTAAGCTGAAGCCCTGGGAAGTAAGCATACAGAGGAAAGAGAAGCAAGCCTCAGGAAGAGAGGAACCCAGGAAGCCTGAACCTTCCAGACATCGGCAACTATCTTGCTCTAACACGTGAAAATAGACTTTGGTGAGGAAAATAACTTATGCTTTATGGCCTGTTGTAAGCTCCTACCACAAATAAATACCCTTTAAAAAAGCCAGCAGATTTCTGGTATTTTGCATCAGTACCACTTTGGCTGACTACCACCCCCTTCCTAATCTGGGAAATTCACCACTCTCAACTCTTGAAGGGAGGCAATGATGGCCTCCCAGTGCAGAACCCAAAAGGCCCAGATAAGCTCTCTTTCTCAGCCTTTCTATTAGCCAGAGCCTGCGCCGATAACCTAAGCTTGGCAGAGCTGACATACCCACTTTGGAGTTTGACCCTGGAATTAGTGATGAAAAGAAACAAAAACAGATAACCAGCCACAACACCCAATTTCCAGAGGTGGCAGTGGCAGGGATGTCCAGGGCTGTAGGTGTCATCCATGTAAAACTAGAACATCCAGTGTTCAGCAGTGACGGTGGTGGACTCCTCGTCAGTTTGGTTCTCAGATTGATTTCTGCCTGGCTGTATAATCTTTTGCTCCTGCCCAGTTTCCAATCCTGAGTCTTAGCCTTGCTGGCAATTCAGTGAACTACTCAATGTCTATTCAATCAATTCTTTTCTGGTTTATATAATCCAGTGTCAATTTCTGTTGCTTGCAACTAAGATCCCTGACTGGTAAGCTAATCTACATGAAAATCAAGTCCTATAATGCCTTCTTTATTTGGACCTTCATATTAAATAAGGTAATGGTATCTGCTGAAACAAAACAGCCCTGAAATATCAGAAATTTGACATAATAGATTATTTCTTGTGCACATTTAATCCCACATGTGTGCTCCTGATTGATGGGTGATTCTCCTTTAAGTAGTGGTTCAAGAACCCAGGCTCTTTCCACCCTGAAGCTCTGTCATCTGCAGCATGGCTTCCAAGATGCTAGTCTGCATCAGGCTGGTAGAAGGGAAGAAAACATAGATATCTTTCATTATGATTACAATTAGGGATAAGAGTTGGTAGGACAAGCCTTTGGGAGGGGGGTGGCCGGGTGGAGATGGGGATTAGAGGGTAGGCCAGGAAACTGGGGTTCAGATGGTAGAAATGTGACTACTGCAGTCAAGGATTCTTGTTACAGGTAACAGAATAACTATTCTGTTATAAAAACAGAATCCTCCGGTTATTAGTCAGCCAAAGGGGTGCATGCAAAATACCAGAAATCGATTGGTTTTTATAGAGGGCATTTATTTGAGGTAGAAGCTTGCAGTTACCAGGCCATAATGCATAAGTTACTTCTGTCACCAGAGTCTTTTGCCACGTATTGGGGCAAGATGGCTGCTGACGTCTGCCAGGGTTCAGTCTTCCTGGGTTCCTCTCTTCCTGGGGTTCATTTCTCTCTGGGCTCAGCTCCTCTGTTTTCTCCACAAGGTAATTGTAGATTATGAGGTTCTCTAGGCTTTGTTTCTCTCCACAAGGTCAGCTGTAGACTATTAAACTTGTTTCTCTTCCCGGGGCCTTCTCTCTTTCCTCATGAACAAGCTCCTCTGTGTGCTTACTTCTTGGGGTTCCAGCTCAAGACTCCAGCATCAAAAGCTCCAACTCTGTCCTTTGTCATGCCTTTTATCTGTGAGTCCCCACCCACCAAGGGGCGGGCACTCAACACCCTACTGACATGGCCCAATCAAAGCCCTAATCATAACTTAATCATGCCCAGGTATAGACCAGTTTACAAACATAATCCAGTATCTATTTTTGGAATTTATGAACCATATCAAACTGGTACACCTCTTCAAAACCATCTTAAGCCAGCTAAAGAAAAAGGAAAAAATTTATTATAAGAATAGAACAATACGTGATGAATACATATTATATTTATTGCCCTGTATACAGCCCTCCTTCCTCTAGTGATGGCAACATGGTTTCCCTTTGGAAAACCACTTTTTCCCACTTGGTCCATGCAGCTTGAGTGGAATTGACCCCAACCTTGGAACCATATCTGACTATAACTGGCATTCCATCTCCTTGCATACACTGATTGCTGTGTTCAGAGGTGGGTATGTGATCCAAGTCAGCCAATAGTGCTCAATCATGGGACCTTTCTTGTTTATTTTGGGGAAGAGACACACTCGGTGATGGAAATGTAAGAATCTATGCCTGGGACTTGCAGCAGCCTTCTTTCTAACATAAGGGAAGAGCCTGCTGGAGCCTGACACCAATACAGAAGAAAGTAAAACCAAGGAATAGAGAGGAAGCCTTGACAAAATTGGGTCCAGCTTTCCCTGAAATCAGAGTTATTCTTAGAGTCAATGGAAACCCTTTCATTTTAGTCAGTGGGGGGTCAGATTTCTATCATTTACCCCTAGAAGTTCTAATACAGGCAAGGAGTATAACTAGAGAATGCAACAAGTTAATATCTTTCTTTTTTTTTTTTTATTTTTTTTTAAAGTATTGTTTTTTATTTTTTATTTTTATTTATTTTTATTTTTTTAAAGATTTATTTATTTATTTAATTTCCCCCCCTTCCCTGGTTGTCTGTTCTTGGTGTCTATTTGCTGCGTCTTGTTTCTTTGTCCGCTTCTGTTGTCGTCAGCGGCACGGGAAGTGTGGGCGGCGCCATTCCTGGGCAGGCTGCTCTTTCTTTTCACGCTGGGCGGCTTTCCTCACGGGCGCACTCCTTGCGCATGGGGCTGCCCCACGCGGGGGACACCCTCGCGTGGCACGGCACTCCTTGTGCGCATCATTTCTCTTTCACTGAAGGTCCATTCATTTCTTTCGGTGTGTCTGCCTTTCTTTCCACTTTCTCGCAACAGAATGGCTTTTCTATCTCTATGCGTACATGGCCGTCACATGTCTTCAGTTTGAGTGGCCAGATGAGACTACCAAGCCCCTCTGAGCTCCAGTTCCAAATTTCTGGAAGAAGGAATCTGAGTGATCCAGCTTAGGTCTGCTGTCCAATCCTGGATTCTATCAGCTATGGCTTAGGGGGCTTTGGCAATTTACTTAAATTTCTTGGACCTCAGTTTCCTCATCAGTAAAATAAGGATAAGAACAGTAACCCCACAAAAGTTTGTTGGGGGGACTAAATGAGATCATGCATGTAAAGCTGTTAGTGTAGTATATGGTGTGTAGTAAAAACACAACAGACGCAAGCCATGAAAATGATATTTCTTTGATGATGATGAGGCTCCTCCTCTGCCCTCGGTCTCCTTAGTTCCTGCCTGATGTTGGGGTGGTGTTGACGATGCAGGGGGTGCTGGGGTCCCAGCTGTGGACTTGAGAAGGCTTTGGAAGCAGGAAGCCAGGTAGGCGATTACAATGATGAAGGATTCCACCCAGAAGGCAGCTGCCATGAGAGAGCGGAGAGAGAGATGCTTCATATTCAGCCAAAACACTCCAGCCTAGGGTGAATCAATGAAATGAGCTCTTCTTCCCAAACTGATGCTGTCTTCAGAGAAAGTCTCAATCAACTCAGCCCTGTCACCTGGTTTTCCCTCAGGCTCATCTAGATCAGCAAGCAGCAGGTAGAATTCAGAAAGACTGACAAGGGTTCTTCTTAAAGCTCTCTCATTGAATCCTCAGGACAACCCCTGAGTTGGTATTATTATTACTTTGTTCCAAATGAAAAAGCAGACACTTAAATAGGTTGAGGAACTTGGCCAAGGTCTCAGAGCAAGTAAGTGGCAGAGTCAGAATATGGTCAGATCCATCAGATCTGGTGTCAGGACAACCTCATAATTAGCATAGAAGCTGACCTGAAGAAGAAGGTGTGGCAGTTTGATATTATTGATGAATTCCGAAAAGAAATACTGATTATGTTTGTAAACTGGCCTCTTCCTCTGGGCTAGTGATAACCTTAGACTGTATTGGATTCAGAGGTTTCACTTTTAGCTGATTAAATAACAATTAAGGCTTTGATTGGGCCACGTCAGTAGGATGTTGAATACCCACCCACAGAGAAACCACATCACAGAGAAGGGAGGGTTGGAGTTTTTAATGCTGGAGCCCAGGAATTAAGCACACAGAGGAGCAGAGAGAAGGTTCGATTAGACATGGCAGAGGCCTCCGGAAGAGAGAAGAGCCATTTGCCTGACATTCCACAGCTGGTCTTGTGGAGAGAGCAGAGCAGCCGAGCCCAGAGAGAAATGAACCCCAGGAAGAGAGGAGCCCAGGAAGCCTGAACCCTGGCAGGCTTCGGCAGCCATCTTGCTCCAACAAGTGGCAATAGACTTTGGTGAGGGAAGTAACTTAGGCTTTGTGGCCTGGTAACTGTAAGCTTCTACCCTAAATAAATATCCTTTATAAAAACCAACCGATTTCTGGTATTTTGCATCAGCACTCCTTTGGCTGACTAATGCAGAAGGTAATAAATGATAAATAGACGAGTGAAGTAATGAGCCTCACAACAGCCCTGGGAGGGGAGGTACTCTGTCAGCCATTGATTCCTCAGGGGATATATATCCTGCTCCAGAATCTGCACTAGCTGCAGAAGACTCAGATTTTTAGGACAAGTTGCCTTAGTTTGTCAGGTTGCTGTGACAATTACCACACAATGGGTTGACTTAAAGGGAATTTACTGGCTCATGGTTTCAGAGACCAGAAATCCAAATCCAGGTGCTGGCTAGAAGGCTTGCTTCCTCCAGTGGATATCATTCTGGCTGCTGGAGATCCTTGGGTTCCCTGGGATTCCTGTCACATGGCAATGTCCTCTCGTCTCTGTTTCTGGTTCCTGCTGACCTCAGCTTTTGGCTCCTGTCCATGGCTTTTTCTCACTAAACCTGAATATCTACTGTTTATAAAGACTCAAGTAATCTGGACTAAGACCCAATCATCTCTCACCTTAACTGAAAATAATATCTTTAAGAGGTGTTTTAGAACCTGTTTTCAAAGGGTTCAGATTCATAGGAATGCAGGTCAAAACCAAGTATATGTCTAAACTGGGGTACATAATTCAATCTACCACAGTGCCTGATTATTTTAATAATCAGTTTATTTTTTTTTATCCACCCACCCCCCCCCCCCCCGCCCCGAGGATGGATTCCTCTTCTATCTGCTTATCTTTTTTAGGAGAAACCAGGAACCGAACCCAGGACCCCCATGTAGGAGGCAGGCGCCCAACTGCTTGAGCCACATCTGCTCCCCCAATAACAGTTTATTGAGATATCATTCACACATTATACAATTTTCCCAAAGTGTACAATTAAGTGGCCTTTAGTATAGTCACAGAGTTAAGCAATAATCACCACAGTCAATTTTAGAAACCCTAAACATATTAGCAGTTACTCCCCATTTACCCAAGCACTCCACACCCCAGTTCTAGGCAACTACCAATCTACTTTTTTCTTCATGAATTTGTCCATTCTGGATAATTTAGAGAAATGGAACCATACGTGTGGTCACTGGGGTCTGGCTTCTTTCACTTATTATAACGGTTTCTTTTTATTTATTTATTTATTTAATTCCCCTCCCCTCCCCCGGTTGTCTGTTTTCTGTGTCTTTTTGCTGCGTCTTGTTTCTTTGTCTGCTTCTGTTGTCGTCAGCGGCATGGGAAGTGTGGGCGGCGCCATTCCTCGGCAGGCTGCTCCCTCCTTCGCGCTGGGCGGCTCTCCTTATGGGTGCACTCCTTGCGCGTGGGGCTCCCCTACGCGGGGGACACCCTGCGTGGCATGGCACTCCTTGGACGCATCAGCACTGCGCGTGGACCAGCTCCACACGGGTCAAGGAGGCCCGGGGTTTGAACCATGGACCTCCCATGTGGTAGGCAGACGCCCTATCCATTGGGCCAAGTCCACTTCCCCTGAATCCTTTTTTGATCCTTCCATTCCAAACAGTAGTTTTAGGAGACATATGAGCTTTAGATCCCCATCTTGCTTTACCCCTATAGCTGGGGTGTCCAATTCATCCTGGTTTGCCCAGGACCTTTCTGGCTTTAAAACTGAAAGGTTTTTTATTCCAGGAACACGTTTATTCTTGGGCAAACTGGGATGTTGGTCACCTACCTGCAGCATACATTGTTAATGCTGTGCCCATATTCCTTACCAGTTGGGTGTATACAACTCTCTTCCCACTGCCAGGTCTGCATCTCCTTGTCCAAAGGCTTTCTCCAAGTCACAGAAGGCTGCTCTGCTCAAAACATCAGACTGGAATTAAATCCTTATCTGTGGTAGTTGAGTTATGTACCCCAATTTAGACAGGTCCTTAACCTTAATCTGCACTCTTGTGGGTGTGAACCCACTGTAAATAGGAACTCTTGAAGAAGCTATTTTTACATCAGGTGTGGCCCAATGGAAGGAGGGTAGATATTAATCCTGATTACTGGAGGCCTTATCAAGAGAAAACCACAGGGAGGAGCCAGAAACAGGAAGTTAGTGGGGAACCCAGAAACAGAAGGAGAGGACCTCACCTTGTGACGGGAAAGCCAAGGGGCGGCAAAGAATGCTGCAAGGAGCACCAGAATGTCACAGTCTTTAGGGGGAAAGTACGACTTTGTTGATGCCTTGATTTTGGACTTCTATCTTCTGAACCCAAGTGCCGATAAATTCCCATTGTGTGGTATTTGTCACAACAACTCAGGCAAACTAAGACACGGCCCTATAGGAGTAGCCCTGATGGCAAAGTATTAGTACCCCAGCTCTTTTACCTCTTGGGTGGGATAGCTCTGAGGCAAGAGTTGTATACTGGCTCCCATAATTTCCCCAGCTTGATACCCTCCACTCACTCACTATAGCTGGCTGGATGGCATATCCTGTATTGCCTGCCTTCCCTTCCTTATCTCACTTCCCCTCTCTTAAATATCTCAGGTCCACTTCTGGTCAAATCCAATCTAAGGCAGCCTCCACTCCCAAATCTTCAAAATAGACAACTATGCTTTCTCAAAAATATGCAAAGTATTATGCCAATGGGAATTTGAATCCCTTCTTTCAACCAGACTGCTGTCCACAGTGACCTCATATAGAAATTCTGGAATTGCCACCACTTGGCTGGACAGATCTTGATTCCCATGCCCCACCCCCCTCCACCAGACACACATCCTCATCCAGCACTTCACCCACCTTCAGTTCCTTCTGCTGCTTCTTGGGCTTAGGGCAGACCTACTTCAAAGCAGAAACTTTCTAGCCGTGGCTGCCTGCACTCCATGCAATGGCACGGAAGCAGATCAGCACTTTTCTTCCTGTTTATGATCAATGTCAGGTCATCTTGGCAGGCAGGATCATACCTGTGCCTTTCTTGGCGAGGACTGCCAGCTTCCTGAGAAAAGTGGATTACCAACTAACCACAGTATAAATGCAGAGCAGAGAAAAGCAGAATTATGAATTCAGGAAGCTGGACAAAGGGCCCCAGAAGTGATGGGATCTGATTAGAGACTTACCAATGGGATACCCCACCCCTTGAACAAAATTCTGTCCTCACAGGCATGAAATCCCACCATTAGAGTTGTGTCTGATTCTATTTTCCGAAGGTGGCTACACCAGTATGTATTCTATGCCTTATGTTCTTCTAATGGGACATTACATTCCTCCATTGAGAGGTGGGTTCTGTGTTAGCTCCCCTTGAAATTGGGTGTGTCTTTTTGGTACTGCTGCAACTAATGAAATAAGGCAGAAGTGACATTGCATGACTTTCAAGACTAGATGATAAAAAGCAGTATGAGTTCTACCCCTCTCTCTGGATACCTGCCCTTGGAAACCAGTCACCAGGTTGAGAAGCTTAGGCCACATGGAGAGGCCACAAGTGGTTGCTTCAGTCAACACCTGGCATTGACCACCAGATATGTGAGTGACCCAGGCTTCAGGCGATTCCTTAGAGTCTTGCAGCTGAGGATCCAGATATCCAGGAAAAGAGTCAAGAGTTCTCTTCTGTGCCCTGTCTGAGTTCCTGAACTGTAGAAGCTGTGAGACATAATAAATGATTATGTTGTTTCAAGTCACTAAGTTTTGGGGTGATTTGTTATAAAACAATAGGTTACTACTATAGGAATGAATCCCTTAGTTATACTAGAGAGCAACCTCTCTAAATGCAAACATATCCAGATGGGAAAACATATGAAGCTAGGTACAGTCATTCACATTTTAGTATGAATTACTCATACTTGGCACTATTTCTCTACCCTCACCAGGGAAAAAAAAGATAAAGTTGAAGGATTTAGGAAATGGGAGATAACCCTGGAATCTGGGACGCTGAAAAGGCAGAAACTGGATGGGGAGCACTTTGCGGGAAGAGATCTGGACTTAAAGCCAGACAGGACTGGGTTCTAGTCCTAACTGAGCCCCTCTCTGACATAGTTTCCTCCAGTGTAGGCAAGAAGCTCTGTCACTTATTAGCTATGTTACCTTAGCCTCAGTTTCTTCATTTATATAGCACTCCCAATAATACCTACCTACCTTCCGTGATTGCTGGTGAAAACTAATAAGACAATTGACAAGAAGGTAAATTGTCCATATGACTTAAAAAATTCTCCTAATGGAGCATCCAAGTAGGAGTCAGTGGATCTCGGTTCAAATCCAGGAGTTGCCAATAACTCCCTCTTCAGCCTTTGGCAGTCACTTCCTCTCTCCATGGGTGCTCCCACAAGGCCCATGAAAATACAATAGTGACCCCTAGAAGCAAAGCATCCCTGACTCATGAAGGCATTCAACTATCAGTGCCAGCAGAGGGCTCAGGGTCTCAAAGTCATCAGCCCAGCTAACAAGGCAAGGTAGGGAAGCAGACTTGGCCCAATGGATAGAGCATCCACCTACCACATGGAAGGTCCATGGTTCAAACCCTGGGCCTCCTGACCTGTATGGTGAGGCTGGCCCACGCGCAGTGCTGATGCATGCAAGGAGTGCTGTGCCATACAGGGGTGTCCCCCGTGTAGGGGAGGCCCATGCGCAAGGAGTGTGCCCTGTAAGGAGAGGCGCTCAGCGCGAAAGAAAGTATAGCCTGCCCAAGAATGGCACCACACACACGGAGAGCTGACACAGCAAGATGACGCAACAAAAAGAAACACAGATCCCCAGTGCCACTGATAAGGATAGAAGTGGTCACAGAAGAACACACAGTGAATGGACACAGAGAGCAAGCAGACAACTGGGGGGGGGCAGGGAAAGGGGAGAGAAATAAATGAAAAATAAATCTTTAAAAAAAAAAGGCAAGGTAAAGGCAAAACAAGATCAAAAGTGTGGTTATCAGGCAGTTATCAGGCAGGGTTAAAGGGATCCAAGGTGAGTCCCATTCTTTAAAAACACCTTTAGAGCTATGAGAATGAAGGACCAGGGATGCAGCTGATAACTGGTAATAGGGACCATCCAGTGACAGGTGGATTAGTTGGGGTTCTTCAGAAAAACATAACTGACATGATATACATATGTAAATATTAAGAGATTTATTACAGGAATTGGCTTACACTCCCAGGGAATTTGCAAGTCCCAATTCCATAGGACAGGCTGCAAACTTGATGATGACCTTGAATACCCAGGAGAAGCTGGCTGGCTGAAGTGGAGATAGAAATTCTTCCTTCTGACTGCTGAAAGCCTCCATGCTCCCTTTCGGGCCTTCAACTGATTGGCTAAGGTTTCTCTCCTTGCTGAAGGCAATCTCCTTCCTTGATTGCAGATGTCATCCGCCATAGACACAATCAATTGAAAATGACCTAAATCTGTCTAAGAAATAGCCTCACAGTAACTAACAATCAGGCCCGTGTTGCTTGACCAAACAACTAGACACCAGCACCTAGCCAAGGTGACACATGACATTAACCATGGCAACTGTATAAAATGGCAGGCAGTTAAGAGCTTAGACTCTGGAGCCAGAAACACCTGAGTTCCAAACCACAGCTCTACTACCTCACTCTCCTCATCTGTAAAATGGAAGTGATAATTACAGCATCCTCTTCATGGAGCTTCATGTGAACATTAGATGAATGTGTGGGGAAAGAGTTCTTTCACGCCCAGGAAACTGCCTTCAATGAGGTGATTCTGACTGATGTTGCCCAAAGTGAGGAAAGTGATGGTTATAGAGATAATTTTAGGAGGTAAATTCACAGGTCCTGAAATGGTAAATCACATACTTTTCCTTACCTGCCCCGCCCCCATCACTTTTCAATTCTCTTTTAAACCAAGGAGAAAGTGTCATCTTAGTGCTAGTATGTCTTTTACACTTCTCTAGCATTTGCTGATATGCTAATTCCCCTCTAACAATGAAGATCCTGACCAGGCAATGCTGGCTAGCTACAGGTTTAACACTTTCTGCTTTTATGGTATTTGTTTTTGCAGTTACTTTCTTTTTATGGCAGGTCATTCTGGTTTTCTGTTTATAGAGTTGATACAAAGTTTCCTTTAAATGTAAATATATATTTAAATTAATCTATATTAAAATACTTAACATATTATGGTACAGGCGGTACTTGGATATGAAAAAAATCGTGAAAAAGGCACTCATTGAAGTTTGGGAAACATGGTATTGGGATACCTAGGGCAGGCATGGCTAACATGTCTCTGGGAACTACAGCTCTCCCAACAATTAACATTCCAGACACATTTTCTAGTCTCATGTTGTAAGCCACAGTCCCCTTTTCTGTTTCTCCAGGACCCCAAGGATTCATGCTGCTTTCCTGTCCTTTTAAAAGCTGCCAGAATGTAAACTGGTACAAACTTTGCAGGATAATTTGGAACATATGTACTTTTTAAAAAAAAGATTTTATTTATTTCTCTCCCCTTCCCCCTCATCATCTGCTCTTTGTGTCCATTTGCTGTGTGTTCTTCTGTGTCTGCTTGCATTCTTGTCATGTGGGACTGGGAAACTGTCACTTTTTTGTTGTTATTGTTGTTGTTGCATCATTAACTGTGTCAGCTCTCCGTGTGTGTGGCGCACCTTCTTGGCGGGCTGTGTGTTTTTGCGCTGGGTGGCTCTCCTTGCAGGGCACACTCCTTGTGTGTGGGGCTCCCCTACGCAAGGGACACCCCTGTGTGGCACGGCACTCCTTGCATGTGGCAGCACTGCGTGTGGGCCAGCTCACTATAACGGGTCAGGAGGCCCTGGGTTTGAACCCTGGACCCTCCTTATGGTAGGCGGGCACTCTATCAGTTGAGCCACAACCACTTCCCGGAATATATGTACTTTAAAAGCCAGCAATTGCATTTCTAGGAACTTACTTGTAATGTAATAATGATTAAAAAAACAACACATGGATGTGTTCAAAGATATAGGCAGAGAATATTTGTGGCCACATGGTTGATGGTGGGAAAAAATTGGAAACCACCTCAAGGCCCAATGAAAAGGGACCAGGTTAACAAATTATATAATATCCAAATTGATTTAATAACAGTTCAACTGATTTCATAATAATGTGGCAAATACTCAGTGCCAAGTATGTTTCTAAGCATTTTACATACATGAACTCATTTAATCCTTACAAAAAATTCTACAAGGTAGATGTTATTATTAGCCCCATTTTACAAGAGAGAAAACTGCTGCACAGTTAGATACCTTGCCCACAGCCACACAGCTAGTATGTGGTAGAGCTGCCATTTGAACTCAGGCCATCTGAATCCAGACTCCATGTTCTTAACCAATACACTATACTCCTCTCATTGAAGCTGTTTTGTAGATGGAAATGTTTTGACATGGGAAAGTGTTCCCAATGAATCAGTAAGTGAAAAAGCAGGGGAAAAAAGTCTAGAAAAACATACCGCCATATGTCAAAGAGGTTTTTTCTAGTTGGTAGGAATATAGGTTATTTTTGTTGTTCAGCTTGTTCTTAATTGTGTTTTCCAGGTTTTCTGCACTGAATGCTTATTACCTTCATAATATAAAGGTATGAAAAGATGACTTTTCTTCTCAGCTCTCCCATTCCTTGCTGCTGCTCAAGACAATTGGCTCTTCCTGATAACAATTAAAATGATAATGATAATAATAAACACTAACATTTCATGAGCTTTTCCAATGCAAAGGATTCATAAGTATGATCTTTTTTAACTCTTTTTATTAGAGCAATTGTAGATTTAAAGAAAAATCATGCAGAAAGAACAGAGTTCCTGTGTATTCCTTCTCTCACACAGAGTTTTCCCTGTTATTAATATTTTGCATGAGCATGGTACCTTTATTACACTTGATGAAACATTATTATTTTAATTACACTATTAACTTTAGCTCATAGCTTACATTAGGGTTCACTCTTTCTGTTGTACTATTATATGGGGTCTTTTTTTTTCTAACTTGTATACAACCTAAAACTTTATCCATTTTCAAATGTGTAATTCAGTAGAGCAGATGTAGCTCAGTGGTTGAGTGCCTGACTCCCATGTTTGAGGTCCTGGGTTCAATCTCTGATACCTCCTGAAAAAAAAAAGGCTCAAAATCTACAATTCAGTGGTGTTAATTACATTTGTCAGCTGACTGCCATCACCATTATACACTGCCAAAGCTTTTCCATCATCACTGTATTAGTCAGCCTACGGGGTTATGATGCAAAATATCAGAAATCTGTTAGCTTTCATAAAGGTTATTTATTTGGGGTTGGAGTTTACAAATACCAGGCCATAAAGCATGGGTTACTTTCCTCACCAAAGTCTATTTCCATGTCTTGGCTGCTGACGTTTGCCAGGGTTCAGGCTTCCTGGATTCCTCTCTTCCCAGGGCTTGCTTCTGTTCCTCTGTGTGCTTACTTCCCGGGCTCCAGCATAAGACTTCAGCATCCAACTCCAACATCAAAACTCCAGCATTAAAAACCCTCTAACGCTGTCCTTTGCCATGTCTTTTATCTGTGAGTCCCCACCCACCAAGGGGTGAGGACTCAACACCCTGCCACAAGAGGTTTACTTGATTAACTAATCAAGAGGATTACTTAATCAAGTAAACCTCTGAATCCAATATAATCTAATATGCCCAAAGGAAGAGACAAGTTTACAAACATAATCCAATATTTCTTTTTGGAATTCATCAAGAATATCAAACTGCTACAATCACAAACAGAAACTCCGTATCACTGAAATATTACCTCCCCATTTCCCACCCCACCCCCTGGTAAACTACATTCTAGTTTCTGGCTTTATGAATTTTCATATTCTGCTTATTTCATGTAAGTGAAATCATACAATATTTGTCCTTTTGTGTCCAACTTATTTCACTCAACATGATGTCTTCAAGGTTCATGTATGTTATAGCATGAATCAGAACTTCATTCCTTTTTACAGCTGAATAATATTCCATTATATGGATATACCACATCTGTTTATCCATTCATCTGTTGATGGACACTTGGGTTGCTTCCACCTTTTGTCAATTGTGAATAATGCTACTGTGAATGGCAGTTTGCACTCAAACATCTGTTTGAGTCCTTGCTTTCAATTCATACAGGTGTATACCTGAGAGTGAGGTTGCTAAGTCATATGGTGTGATGGTTTGGCACTATGTGCCCCCCAAAAAACATGTTCTTAAAGTTAACCCATCCCATGGGTGTGGTCCCTTGTAAATAAGATCTTTTGATGCATTTACTTTAGTTAAGGTGTGGCCCAGTAGTGGGTCTTAACCCTGTTACTGAAGGTCTTACAGGGAAGGTCAAAGAGAAAAAAAGAAAACACAGAAGAAGCATCCATAAAAGGAAAGTTAACCGAACCTGGAATAGAAGGTAAAAGCTAGGAGAGGCTGCCAGATACATTGCCATGCGACAGAGGAGTCTAAGACCAAGGAGTCAAGAGAGCTAGCCCCAAACACCAGTCTTTGGGAAGAAAGCATTGCTGAGGATGCCTTGACTTTGAACTTCTCCTAGCCTCAAAACCATGAACCAGTAAATTCCCATTGTTTAAGCCAACCCATTACATGGCATTTGCTTTAGCAAGAAGGAAACACAAACATGGTAATTCTATATTTAACTTTCTGAGGAACTGCCAAACTGTTTTCCACAGTGGGCTGCTCCATTTTACATTCCCACCAACAATGAATGAGGATTCCTATTTCTCCACATCCTCTTCAACACTTCTTACTTTCCATTTTTTAATTTATTTTATTTTTCTAAGATTTATTTTTTATTTTATTTCTCTCCCCTTCCACCATCCCACACCCCATTGTCTGCTCTCTGTGTCCATTCACTGTGTGTTCTTCTGTGTCCGCTTGTATTCTTGTCAGTGGTACCAGGAGCCTGTGTCACTTTTTTGTTGTGTCATCTTGCTGTGTCAGCTCTCTGTGTGTGCAGCGCCATTCCTGGGCAGGCTGTGCTTTTTTTGTGCAGGGCAGCTCTCCTTGCAGGGTGCACTCCTTGCGTGTAGGGTTCCCCTATGTGGTGGACACCCCTGGGTGGCATGGCACTCCTTGAGCACATCAGCAGTGCACATGGGCCAGCTCATCACACTGGTCAGGAAGCCCTGGGTTTGAACCCTGGACCTCCCATATGGTAGACGGATGCTCTGTCAGTTGAGCCAAATCCGCTCCCTTCCATTTTTTTAATAGTAGCCATAGTAGTGGGCATGAAATGCTATCTCATTGTGGTTTTGATTTGCATTTCCCTGACATGAAGCATCTTTTCATGTACCTATTGGCCATTTGTATATCTTATTTTTTTTTTTTTAAAGATTTATTCTTTACTTTTTTCTTTCCCCTTCCCCCTCCCCTCCCAGTTGTCTGCTCTCTGTGTCCATTTGCTGTGTGTTCTTCTGTGACTGCTTCTATCCTTATCAGCTTCACCAGGAATCTGTGTTTCTTTTTGTTGCGTCATCTTGTGTCAACTCTCCGTGTGTGCAATGCCATTTTTGGGCAGGCTGCAATTTCTTTTGCACTGGGTGGCTCTCCTTATGGGGTGTACTCCTTGCGCGTGGGGCTCCCCTATATGGGGGACACCCCTGTGTGGCAGGGCACTCCTTGCGTGCATCAGCATTGCACATGGGCCACCTCCACACAGGCCAAGGAGGGCCGGGGTTTGAACCATGGGCCTCCCATGTGGTAGGTAGATGCCCTATCCATTAGGCCAACTCTGCTTTCCTGTATATCTTCTTTGGAGAAATGTCGATTCAAGTCTTTTTTCCCATTTTTTAAAACTGAGTTGTATTTTGTTGTTGTTTAGTTGCAGGTGTAATTCTTTATATATTCTAGATAGTAAACCCTTATCAGACATATAGTTTCCAAATATTTTCTGTAGTCTTTTTTACTTCCTGGAAAAGTCCTTTGATGCGCAGAAATTTTAAATTTTGATGAAGTCCCATTTGTCTGTTTCTTTCTTCGTTGCTTGAACTTTTGGTATAAAGTCTACAAAACCAACACAAGGTCCTGAAGAAGGTTCTCTTAATTTTCTTCTAGGAGTTTTATAGTTCTAGTTCCTGTATTTAGGTCCGTGACCCATTTGATCTCATTTAACTCTTTTTTGTTGCTATTGTTAAAGATTTATTTTATTTATTTCTCCTCACCCCTTGTTGTTTTTCACTTGCTGAGTTTATTTGTCTTCCTTGTCTCTTTAGGAAGCACCGGGAGCTGAACCCAGGACCTCCAATGTGGGAGGGAGGCACCTACTTGCTTAAGTCACCTCTGATCCCTGCTCTGTGGTATCTCTCATTATGTTTTTCCTCCCCACGTCTCTTGTTGCATTCTCTTGTTGCATGAGCTTGCTGCACCTGCCCATCGTTGTCAGCCTGCTGTCTTCTTTAGGAGGCACTGGAAACCTCTGCTCTCTGCTTTATTGTGTCTCCCATTATGTTCCTTTCTGCTTGTGTCTCTTGTTGTGTCAGCTCACCATGCCTACCTGTTGCACCAGCTCACTATCTTCCCCAGGAGGCACCAGGATCTGAACCAGTGACCTCCCATGTGGTAGGCAGAAGGCCAGTTGCCTGAGCCACATCTGCTTCCCTCATTTAACTCTTAACAGTCAGGACCGATGTGTGTGGCCTCCCAGGCTGTGCACTGTGTAACTCCAGGGGGTACCACTCATATATCAGCAATATTATACACTGTCAGTGGTGCAATATGGCCCCGTTGGGACCACATCAACTGCCCTATCAACAATCTATGGGGTAGATAATCTAATTATCTCCATTTTATGGAAGGAGGAAATGGAAGAATGGAGAAGCTAATTAACATGCCCCAAATCCCCTAGGTAATGAGAACCAGTATCGAAACTTAGGCAGTCTGAATTCACAGTCCGTTCTGTTATTTTTAATTGCAGGGGGGAAACACGCAGAACATGACAAAGAGGACAAAATAAAATGGAGAGATTCAGAACCAACGGAGGCATTGTGGTAACTTGAAAAAAAGCACTGTGCTGAGAGCGGAGAACCCACGCTCCAGTCCCTGCTCGGCCCCACCAGTTCTGTGACCTTCAGAAAGTTCCTTTTTCTCTCTGGGCTCAGCCTCCCCATCTGTAAAAGGAGGGACTTAGACAAGATGATCTTTCAATTCTCTTCCAGCTCTGAGAGTCGACAATTACAGATGGCATCCCAATATGGGCCCTGAATCGTGCCCTCCCCCTCGGCATGGACCAGGCTCCCTCTGGCTGGAGGCAGCGGTCTCTGAAGCTGACCCACTTCGTGTGTGCAGGAGAGAAGGTCAGAGAGGAGAACTGGGGGCGGGGATGGTAGTGGAGCGTACCCGAAGGCTTGCTCTCCTGAGAATCAGGCTCCTGTGCAGAGTGTTGCCTGCCGTTCAGTGGCTGCCCATCTCACCTCCTTCTGAGGCCTCTCCTCCCAGCTCTGCAGAACGCTGGAGGCTTAAAATATCTTCTGACTGGGGTAGTGATGTTGTTTGAACGCATCGCTTTTTTATTTTTTAATCATGCTGATGATTCACCAGGGTCTTTCTCTGACTTTCCAAACATGGCTTCGTTGAAGTCATTCTTGCCGGATCTTTAGGATGTTTTATTAAGCCAAAAAGCAAGGCATGGAACAGTCTGTGTAGGGTGAGAAAAGTAATATAAGTATACGTTTGTGTGTGTTTGGGGAGAGAGCAAGAGAATGAGTATCTCTGGAAGGAAGCATGAGAGACTGTTCACTGTTTGCCTCTGGCAAGGGAAACTGGGTGTGGATGAGGCAGGGATAGGAGGGAGAATCTACATCCTTTCCAGGTGTGTGCCTTACCTAGTCAAAAAGACATTCTTCATCCATCTGGGCACTGTTGAATTCCTCTTCGTCTTTTTCCAGGATATTCCTGGCCTACACCTCTGAATTCAGCCTCTTCGTACCAGTGGTTCTCCGAGGAATATTTATGAGTTCTTAGATTCATTCCATTTTCACTGAGCA
Organism: Dasypus novemcinctus; assembly: GCF_030445035.2. Classification (NCBI taxonomy): domain Eukaryota; kingdom Metazoa; phylum Chordata; class Mammalia; order Cingulata; family Dasypodidae; genus Dasypus; species Dasypus novemcinctus. Next base: position 50,206,851 of record NC_080698.1, on the reverse strand, counting down.
CGTCTTGTGAGGGAAGCTTTGTTGTAGGATTGGGGTAATACCAAACAGTTAGATTTGATTCTGGCCAGAGGATGGATAGAGAGACAAGAAAGAGTACAAGACTCAAAATCACAAGTCCTGATCATCAAATCCTGGCTCCTACCGTTTACAAACTGAGCTACCCTGGACAAGTTGCTCAGACATTAGTTTTATTATTTGTAAAGTGTGGGTCATAATACATATCTCAAAGGGTTGTTGGGAGAATTATGTGAGAAAAGGCATGTAAATTGCCTGGTGATTGTAAGCATTTACTACATAGGCATTTAGCATTCATCTCATCTTCCAGCTGAACTGTGGGCTCTGGGCTACAGGGGCCAGGCCTTTCTCATCATTATGGCCCTAGGGTGCAGCAGCAAACATCAGGGCCTGGCAGGGCAGCTGTAACCCAGACTGATTTGTGAATGGATGTTGATATACCCCAGAGGGACTTCCTGAAATACTATAGAGAGCACCTTTAAAAACAGGTTTTGTTTTGTTTTTTTTTTTTTTAAGATTTATTTGTCCCCACTCCGTTGTTGTTTGCCCTTGCTGCATCTGTTTGTTGATGTGTTCATGTTCCTTTTAGGAGGCACTGGGAACCAAACCCGGGACCTCCCAGATGGAAGGGAGGCCCCCACTCACTTGAGCCTCCTCTGCTCCCTGCTTTGTTGTGTCTCTCATTATGTTTTCCTCCTTGTGTTTCTTGTTGAATCATCTTGTTGTGTCGGCTGGCCACACAAGCCTGTTGTGTCAGCTTGCTGTCCAGTTCCTCTTCTTTAGGAGGCAGTGGGAACTGAACCTGGGACCTCCAATGTGGTAGGCAGGAGCTCAATCACTTGAGCCACATCCACTTTTCAAAAGCAGCTTTTTAAAATGAATAAAATGTGAACATTAATGTTAACCACAGACTGATGAAGCAAAGGTGTCTGATTTATATTTGGAACACCTATGTTTCATGCTATGCAGCTCTCCTTGGGACAACGGGAAACATGTTATGTTTTTAGTAGACTTCCATTGTTTTGACCTGCCAAACATGCATCTCCCCTTCTTCTGGTAGAGGAATTCCCTTTTTCCTTTGGGGAACCATCCTTGCTCATTGTCAGTGGCTTAGATGGGGTGAGAGCACAGGGTTCAGGCCTGGCCAGGGACCATTCTATGGTCTCCTGTTTACTGCCGTTGGTGCAGAGATTAGCACAGGGCCCCAGCCAGGCCAATCAGAGCAAATCCTGGGACTTTTACTGAGATTATCAAGAAAGAAGTGCTCTGTTCTTACCAGGGGAGACTAAACTGGAACTGCTGGTGGCCATTTTGCCCCTGCCTGAGTTCCTAGTTACATCAATTGAGCCCATGGATCCAGCCTGGCCTGATGCCAGAATGAGCCCTGAACATAACAGCAGTTTTGTGAGCCAATAAATGTTCCTTATTTTATAAATTAGTTTGAGGTGGATTTCTGTCACATACAGCCAAAAGAATCATACTTACAGGATTAGCTCTTAATGACTTCTTCCAGCCTGAACCCCCTTGAACCCTTTCTACACGGGACTAAAACTCTTTATTGCCAAATATCAATTCAGCAAACAACTTGCCTGAGCATGGCCCTTTGGAGTTTACAAACCCCTTTCATAAATCAGGGGTTGGGAGAGTATACTGTGAAAATAGATACCGGAGGTGTGGAGGAAGTGAAATGAGGGTTGACTGAATCCTCCACCTGCCAGGGTGATCACATGCTGATTCCCGCCAGCCAGCACACCTCGACATAACGGGCTGATTTCGTGCTCTGGGCCTGGCCCGGAGCTGGCAGGGACCAGCTAACAAGAGCCGTTTGTTAAGTACTCAGGAATTTTGAGAGCTGATTGTTAAACCCTTGAAAGTTTGAAACAGAGTGTTTACACTGCAGAAATTACCAAACACTACACACCAAGGCTTTGTTTCCCCCCTCAGAGAGTCAGTTTATCAGAAAACCACTGGTTCTGCCCTTGATTCTGAAAATGGGCAGCGGGAATGATTGTTAAACAACAAGAACAACCAATATCTATATTCCTCTTCGCAGAACTTTCTTATCTGTCATCTCATTTTGTCCTTCCAGCCATGCTGTGAAGTGGAGATTATCACCCATATCCTACAGGTGAGGAATCCAAGGCACGGAGAAGTGTCTTGCTCATGATCAGGTGGCCGTGCTGAGAAGTGAACTCGGGTCTTTGGACCACATGCCTAATGTTTCCCCGACACCCCAGTGGGAGGTAACTGGATAGGGTCTAAACAAGCAATTTGGTCACTGGGTATGGAAAAGCTGTTTCTGTAAAGAGAGTTTTTAAACAATGAGTTTCCAAACAGAGGAGGCCAATTAGCAAGGCAGTTGCCCAGGGATTAGCAATAATACTACATATTTGATCTGCTGAGAAAACACAGCATCACTTCTAATAAATTATATACTTCACATTTGTACAGAAATTTTTTTATTTATAAAGCTCTTTCACATATCTTGCCTCTGTAGATCAATTTCTTAAAAATACCCTGGGCCCTGTATTACAGACTGATTAACCCAAAACCTACCACCAACAGCCTTCTCCTTTAACTGTCTCCACTACAAAAATATAAAGATTCACTTGGTAAAAAAAACACACAAAACCCTATCAATTCACTTCTGCAGCCTCCCTTAGAGCCCTACAGACAAATAATTTAGTTTTGGCTCTTGAGACTTAAGCAGATGTCTGCTTTTCTATTAGAAAGTAATGTCTTTCCCCGCTTCATCCTGCCTTAAACAAAGATATGATGCCTGGTACTGCAGCAGCTATGTTGGAACCATGAGGTGACAAATAAAAAGCTAAGAATGGCAGGGCAGAAAGACAGAAAATGTATGGTCTTCGGTGACATTGTTGAGTATGTTCTATTTACTGTCCTTCAAGGGCAGTACCTGTAAAAAGCCATCACAGTTGCCTGAATAAAAGGTGTACAAGTAAAGCATAATATGTTGTAGCAGTTTAGCATTGTTTATAAATTCCAAAAATATATATACGATTATGTTTGTAAATTGGTTTGTACCTGGGTGTGATTAAATTATGATTAAGACTCTGATAGGGCCACATCAGTAGGACGTTGAGTCCCTGCCCACTAAAGTGGCAGAGACTCACAGATAAAGCTACATGGCAAAGCAGAGGAGTTATTTGGAGTTTTGAGCTAGAGCCCAGGAAGTAAGCACACAGAGGAGCAAAGCAACCCAGCCCAGAGAAAATCAAACCCCGGGGAGATAGCAAGAACCAGTCACCTGATAGTCTACAGCTGGCCTTGTGGAGAAAACAGAGGAGCTGAGCCCAGAGAGAAATGAGCCCCAGGAAGAGAAAACCCAGGAAGCCTGAACACTTGCAGGTATCAGCAGCCATTTTGCTCCAACAGGTGGCAAGAGGTGATGAGGGAAGTAACTTATGCTTTATGGCCTGGTAACTGTAAGCTTCTACCCCAAATAAATACCCTTTATAAAAACCAACCAATTGCTGGTATTTTGCATCAGCACCCCTTTGGCTGACTAATACATAGATACTAGGAGTAAACAACCTATTAATAATTCAAAATATTTTCTTGTTATGCACACAGTGGAAAAGATCTGAAATGATCTACACTGAGGTGTTTTTGGTTATTATCTCTAGATGATGGGAACACATGAATGTAATAGTTACAGTGGAAGTTACAGAGAACCCAACTAACAGTGGCTTAAAATAACAAGGGTTCATTCTGTTTATTCTTCTTACAAAATAAGAAGTCTGGAAGTAGGCGGCTGCTGGCATTGGTTCGGCAGCTCCACATCGTCAGGACCAGCATCTGTGCAGTCCCCTTGGCCTTGGCATCATGGTCTCAAGATGGTTGCAACTCCAGATCTTACATCCCACATTCAGGGAAGAAGAGATGGCACAAGCCCCATCTGTTGATATGAGCAGGAAAAGCAAAGCCTCACATTTCATCTTATTGGCCAGAACTGTGTCACATGGCTACCCCAGATGCAAGGAAGGCTGGGAAAACCAGGGAGAGGTGCAGACGGGCATGGGAGAAGAAGGTGGAAATGGACATTGGGTTAGCCAGCCAATGGTACACTACCAAAAAGGGTAAGGATATTTACAATTTTTCATCTTGCTACTCTGTATCTTCTCATTTTTCCACTATGGACAAGTATTGCTTTTACGAAAATAAATAGTATCTCTAATTAAATAAAAACAAATAATGCTTGCAAATTACATACACTGCCCCATTAATTCCTCCCAACTCCTTGTCCTATAAAATCTTATCCTTGTTTTAAGAGAAAGGAAAGCTCTGAAGTAAAATGACTTTTCTAAGGACAACATTGCAAACTGACAATGCCGAACAAAGGATGCAGGTATCTGGACTCCAAATCTCCTGATTTTTCTACTACACAAACTTGCTATTAAATATCGTGAAACTTAGAAATGAAACTTCACAGATTGCTAGTGAGGCTAGTGTTTTACTTTCCTAGGCTGCTCAAGCAAATACCTCAAAACAATGGGAATTTATTCGTTCATGGTTAGAGGCTGGGAAAAAAAGTCCAAATCAAGGCAATGCTTTCTTTGCAAAGACTGTGGTATGCTTGGGCTGGCTGACAGCAATCCTTGGTCCTTAGTCACATGGCAAGGTGGAATCTCCTGGTCTCTCCCTTCTTTCCCACCTTCTGTTGGCTTTCAGCTTCTGGCTGCTTCCTCTGCGGCTGTCTCTCTGCGTGTCTGAATTTCCTTCCACTTGTAAAGGACTCCAGTAAGAGGAGTAAGACCCATCCTAATGGGGCTGGGCCCTAGCTTAACTCAAGTGACCTCATCAAAAGGTCCTACATACAATGGAGTCACACCCACAGGAATGGATTAGATTTAAGAACATGTTTTTCTGGGATACACACAGCCTCAAAACACCCCAGCTAGTAAAGAGTAATTAAGCACAAGCATAAAAGGCCTAATTTCCACATTAAAAAATATGTTTGTTTTTCTTTATTTCTCCCTACCCCCTCATTGCTTGCACTTGCTGTGTCTGTTCCTCTTCCTTATTTCTTTAGGAGGCACGGGGAACTGAACCCAGGACCTCTGATGTCAGAGGGAGGCACCTCATTGCTTGAGCCACCTCCATTCCCTGCGTTGCTGTGTCTCTCATTCTGTTTTTCTTCTTGTGTCTTTTGTTGCATCTTGTTGTTATGTCAGCTCGCTATGCCTGTCTGTCATTCCAGCTCACTGTCTTCATTAGGAGGCCCCCAGGAACTGAACTACAGACCTCCCATGTGGTAGGCGGGAGTTCAATTGCTTGAGCCACATCCGCTTTCCCTAATTTTAAGTAACATTGAATCAGCTCCCATTAAGCCTATACTGATCATGTATGCCTTTCTCCACTCCCCATGTCCCTCTCCCTGCCCTCCTCCACATTCTCTACCCAGTCTTTCCTTGCTGCTGCCCCTAGCAAAATGTCACCCAGTGGAAAGAGCTCCAGCTTTGTCCTCAGATAGGCCTAGGCCTGATTCCCGATCCCGCCACTTACCATCCACGGTGCCTTAAGCAGATGGCTTCAACTCTCTAGGCCACAGATTCTCCACTTGTTCAATGATCGTAGTATTGCCATCTCATAGGAATAATTTAAAACATTTTATGAAACAGCGTAAGTGACAGCTTCTTGCATGGTGTCCAATGCTTAGTATGTATTCAATTAATCATCACAATGACTCTTGTCACAGTACAGCTCAACAACTTTTAAAGTTTCAACCTATGTATCTGCATTCGTATGAACTAAGGCAAGCTACATGCCAGAGCAGAAGGTCATCAACTCTGTTCTCCGTCAAGAGAGTGCTTATGTGTGGTCACTTTGGACTTAGACCTAGAGGGTTCATGAGAAGACTTAAAGAATTCAAGCAAAGTAGATTGGCAATGTAGTAAACCCAGTTTGCAAAATAGAGGAATTTCTTTTTCTTTTTTTTTTTTTAATTTATTTTTTTTTATTGACTTTGTAATAATATTACATTAAAAAAATATATATATGTGAGGTCCCATTCAACCCCACCCCCCCTCTCCCCCCCCAACAACACTCGTTCCCATCATCATGACACATCCATTGGATTTGGTAAGTACATCTTTGGGCACCTCTGCACCTCATAGACAATGGTCCACATCATGGCCCATAGAGGAATTTCTTAATAGCATATAATTTTGAGCATGATAGTTGGAATCATGGCTTTGATAATTATTAGCTGTGATTTTGGTCAAGGTACCTAACCTCTCTGGGCCAGTTTGTTCATTTCATTTAGAAAATAAGGATAATAATAGTACTTACCTTATAGAGCTGTTGTGAGGATTCAATGAGTTAATATATGTAAAGCACTTAGAACAATGCCTGGCACATTGAATGTGCTACATTACCTCTTGGCTATTATTACTATCATAATTGCTACTACTATTATTGTATTGAACACCTGCTATGTGCGCAAGGTCGTAAAGCTCTTAAGGGATGGAGGATTAAACTCAGGACTGATTCTGAATCAGCATTCCTAACCACTGACCTGCCTTTATCCACGACTGTATCCAACTACTCCCACTCACTCACCTCCCCGCCCCCAACTCTACAGCCTGGAATCCAGGCCCTTGTCTCTTGTCCATTCTTGCCACGTTTTGCCTTCATTTGCCTTTCTCTACTTTCTCTTTGCCATAAGTCTGGAGCTGTCTGTACACAAGCTGTAACAGAGACCCAACTCCAGCAGCTTAAACACATTTTTATTTTCTTTTCTCTTTCTCTTACATGAAAGAAGTCTGGACATGGGCATTTAGGACAGGTATCCATCATCAAACATTCTTCCTTATGTCATGCCTTCCATCCTCAAAGGTACTTCATGGTGACAAGGTGAACACTGCCTTCCCAGTCATCACATCCACATTCAAAGTAGTAAGAAGGGACAAATTTATAGGAGAGGTAACTCAGCAGAATCAATGCCCTTAAAAAGCTTTTCTGGAAGCCCCACCCAAGTACTGCCATTTGGCCACTCTTATCTTTAGGGGAGACTGAGAAATATAATTTTTCATCTGGGCACATTGTCATACCCAATTCAAATTAGAGTCCTGTTATTTTTTTTTTTTTTTTTTTTTTAAAGATTTATTTATTTATTTAATTCCCCCCCTCCCCTGGTTGTCTGTTCTTGGTGTCTATTTGCTGCGTCTTGTTTCTTTGTCCGCTTCTGTTGTCGTCAGCGGCACGGGAAGTGTGGGCGGCGCCATTCCTGGGCAGGCTGCTCTTTCTTTTCACGCTGGGCGGCTCTCCTCACGGGCGCACTCCTTGCGCGTGGGGCTCCCCCACGCGGGGGACACCCTTGCGTGGCACGGCACTCCTTGCGCGCATCAGCGCTGCGCATGGCCAGCTCCACACGGGTCAAGGAGGCCCGGGGTTTGAACCGCGGACCTCCCATATGGTAGACGGACGCCCTAACCACTGGGCCAAAGTCCGTTTCCCAAGAGTCCTGTTATTAAGGGAAAAGAGAGAGTATGGTTTTTCGGTAGACCGCTAGCTATCACTCCTACAATACCCTCAGAAAGAAGAAAAGGAGAATAGACGTTGAGTAGGCATTTAGCTGTCTCTGCTACACCCTCCTTAGAATGCCTTCAAAAGAGTACTATGAGTAGTTGGAAGAATTCTTTGATGAGCCACTTAGGTAGAAGACAAGACCCCCAGGAAGATGGTACAATAATTATGGGTCCCAACTCATCTGTTAGGGAGGCTGGTCCAGGTTAACTACGGTCTTTTGCTTTTCAGAATGGAGATAAGTTTTGCTTAGACAACAGGGAGACTAAATACTGCCAAGAGGAGTCCTATTTGTTTTCATTCCTCACCCCCAACAACATTCCATCTCTTCTCTAAATGTCTTTTAACAAATATTTTCAGAAAAATGGCTTGAATAGATGGCCAAATTATTAGCCTGCGGGGGATTACTTATGCTCACCAATATCTGGTTCTCCATTTCCTCTTTCTGAGCACAGAGGAAAAGTATACTACTCACCCCTCTTGTATCGGGACAGAGCCCTGTGATTAGTTTGGGCCTGCAGGCTGTAAGTAGGTGTGGTATGTTTCACTCCCAGGCCAGAGCATGCAGGGCAGGTGTGAGGCCTCCTGGCTCCTCTCTTCCCCTGCCCTGGTGAATGGAGAGGTCTTGTGTTGAGATGGTGGAGCTGCAGAGTGAAGCTGCCTCGGTCGAGGGCCAACACGAGGAGGGCAGCTGCCCCGGGGTATGGGACAGAGTCTCAGTGGACTCTGAGTCATCAAGAAATACATTTTTCAGAATCACCTAAAAGAAGAAACAACCCAATCTCCATCAGCTGATGTGTGGATAAATAAAACATTGTCTATCCATAAAATTGACTATTAAGCCATAAAAAGAAATGAAGGACTGATCCATGCTACAACATAAATGAATCTTGAAAACATTACGCTAAGTGAAAAAACCCAGCCATAAAAGACTACATATTGTGTAATTCCATTTATATGGACAAATCCCTAGAGACAGACAGTAGCTTAGTGGTTATCTAAGGCCAAGGGTCAGAGGTGGGGTGGGATGGGGAGTGACTATTAATAGGTACCAGGTTTCTTTTGGGGATGATGAAACATTGTAAAATTTATTGTGTTGGTTGCACTCTCTGTGAATATACTGAAATCACTGAATTATACTCTTGAAATGAATGAATGTATGGTATATGGATTATTTCTCAATACAGCAGTTTAAAAAAAAGAAATTTGTGTTGTGTTGAACCACTAAGATTTCAGGATTAATTTGTTACTGCAGCATAATCTTGTCTAGCCTAATTAAAACACTGCCCAAGGTGTCCATATGTCTATAATCAGCCTTGGCAATAATAAAGTATTAATAAGGTACTGTGGGGGTGGAGAGCAGGGATCAACTATTCCTTCCTGGAGAACAGTGGAAGGCATCGTAGAGGAAATATCATTTGAAGTCTGTATTGAATAATTAGAGTTAGTTCCCTTCCTCCCCACCCATACTCAGTTTATATAGTTATATATACAGTTTATTTATACTAAGTATGAAAGTCTTATGATTAGATAGAGACTCATTGAAAGAAGACATAGAGATATGCGTGGAGTACAAGAAATGAGTCATCAAGATGGCAGAGTTCAGAAAACAAAGGGCCTTAAGTTCCCAACCAAGGTGTTGGAACTTTATCCAGTTAGAGCAAGACAACTTTTGAAGGGTTTCTAACAGAGGGCTGGAGTGAGAATATCTGTGTTAGGCACCAGGCTAGAGATTTGGATTCATGTAAATAAAAGATGGGTTGGAAGTTGGGTGGCTTGAGTCTACCAGTCCTATGAACATGTCCTACTTCCATCTGCCCCAGGGCCTTCACACATGCTGGTCCTTTTGCCTGGTACACTCTTCCCTCACCTCCTCACCTGGTGTGACAGTTTAAGGTTTTTGTGGATCCCAGAAAATTATGTTCTTAAATTAATCCATTCTTGTGGGTATGAACCTGTTGTAGGTAGATTAGATTTTGATTAGATTCAGTTAAGGGCCATTTGATTAGATTGCTTCAGTAAGGCATAGCCCAGCATGGGTCGTAATCCTCTTACTGGAGTCCTTTATACATGGGATGGATGTGGTGCGATAGACAGAAAGAAGCCTATAAAAGCTGAGAGAGAAAATCCTGGAAGCTAGAAGCTGAAATCAACAGCACTGGGAAAGAGAAAGCCACAGGAGCAGAAAGAAAGCTGGAGGAAGACAGAAATGAAAGCAGCAAGGCCCGGAGAGAAGGCAAGACAGTAGATACTGCCGTTGTGCCCTGCCATGGGGCAGGAGGCCAGGATTGCCAGCATCCATGACTTCAGGGAGAGAGCATCACCTGATGCCTTGATATGGACATTTTTCTCAGCCTCAGAACTATAAACTGGTAAGTTAATAAATCCCCATTGTAAAAGTCAACTCATTTCTGGTATAGTGGCTTGGCAGCATTTAGCAAACCAAAACACCTGGTAAATCCTTCTTATAGAAGTCTCAGAGTGAAAGTCCCTTCCTCAGGAAAGCCCATCCTCACTACTCAGACTGAGTTAGAGCCCCTTAATTCGTGCTTTTCTAGTATGTGTCCTAATACTTGTGCCAATTACAACTAAGTAACCGTATGTGGGATTCCTTGAATGGTGTCTGTCTCCCTCACTAAACTGTCAGTTCCAACAAGGAGGGCAGGGGTCCCGCTTGCAGTGTTCACTAGTACATCTTCACTGTATGGCACTGTGTCTGGCTCATAGTAGGTGCTCAATGAATATTTGGCAAATAAGCCAAACAGATGGTGTTATATAATAAAGAACTTGGCTGGTCTTTGTCCCTGGTGTGTGGGAAAGACCCTCTAAACCAGGGGTTCTTAACAAGGGGTCCATGAGTTTGAATTGAAATTTTTTTCTTCTCTTAAGATTTATTTATTTATTTAATCCCCACCCCACCCCCCCGGTTGTCTGTTCTTGGTGTCTATTTGCTGCGTCTTGTTTCTTTGTCCGCTTCTGTTGTCGTCAGCGGCACGGGAAGTGTGGGCGGCGCCATTCCTGGGCAGGCTGCACTCTCTTTTGCGCTGGGCGGCTCTCCTCACGGGCGCACTCCTTGCGCGTGGGGCTCCCCTACGCGGGGGACACCCTTGCGTGGCACGGCACTCCTTGCGCGCATCAGCACTGCGCATGGCCAGCTCCACACGGGTCAAGGAGGCCCGGGGTTTGAACCGCGGACCTCCCATGTGGTAGACGGACGCCCTAACCACTGGGCCAAGTCCGCCGCCTGAACTGAAATTTTTAAATAAACATTACTCTTGTGGAGATGTGGTGGTATGGGGGTGATATATTTATTAAATAATATACGGTTTAGTGTGGACTTAGGAAGGAGTCTGTGGTTTTTACCTAACTGGCAAAGGGGTCCTTGGAACAAAAAAGGTTAAGAACCCCTGCTCTAAATCTTTGGGATTTCCTATGTTAGGAGTGTCATTTGTTATTCTCCCCAGACCTACAGCTGGTAGTTTACGTTAATGAGATAACTCTGTGGGGCCACCCTGTAGTCTTGGGGTGAGGGACTGGTCACACCAGAGAGCCCAACCATGTGATTAGAGGTTTGGGGTTTTGAGCCACAGCCCCACTTCCTGACCCTTGGGCAGAGAGGGGGCAGGAAATCAAATTCATCCACATGGACACTGATCCCAAGATAATGAAACCCCAGAACAAACTCTAGACCCAGAGCTTCTGTGAGTGATAATATACCTTGAGGGTGTTCTGACTCCAAATGAAGAGGACAGAGAGATTTAGGGTTTGGAAATTCCAGACCTCGTCCTATGTGTCTCTTCTTTTGGCCACTCCTAATGTGCATCTTTTTTTTTTCCCACTAATAAAATTATCGTGGTAAGTTTTGCACTTTTCCGAGTTCTATATGTTGTTCTAGCACAGGGGTTCTTAACCAGGGATCTACAGACCCCCAAGGGGTCCATGAAAGATTTCAGGGTGTCCACGAGCTTGAATTGAAAAAAATCAAATTGTTATCTTTATTTTCCTGACCTCTAACTGAAATCTAGCATTTCCTTCACTTATGAATATATGCAGTAAATTATAGCAGTATTCCGTGGTTTTCACCTGCCTAGCAAAGGGGTCCGTGGAACAAAAAAGGTTAAGAACTCCTGTTCTAGCACATTATTAAGCCTGAGGAGGCAGTGGGAACCCCCAAATTTGTAGCCAGTTGGTCAGAAGTCCAGGTGGCCTGGGAAACCCTGAACTTGCACCTCGTGTCTGAAGTGAGGGCAGTCTCGTGGGAATTGGGCCCTTAACCTGGGAACTGTGTCTGACTCCAAGTAAAGGATCAGAATTGGTGTCAGAAATTACTGTAGGCAGTTGGATGGGTAGGTGAATTGGGAAAAGAATCTGGAATTATTAAGAGCTGGCTTGAAAGTGAAATTTACTCTTGGGGAAAGAAAATCATGAAACTAAACTTACAAGTTTGCACAGAATGGTTGGGAGTTCAGGTTTTGGAGTCAACCTGGTTTAGTCATGACCCAGCTGTGTGACCTAGAGCAAGTCATTTTCCTTCTCTGAAACTCAATGTAAAATGGAGAAAGTAATGTCTATCTTAATCAGTTAGACAGTACATAAAACACAAACATTGTGTCACACAATAACAAGCCCTCAATATAAGGTGATGATAATAGTAATGGTACATTATTTTCACCCTAAATCCTGAAAAGAATCCTGAAAATAAGCAGTGTTTCCCACCCTTGCCTGATTGTAAGAGTCACCTGGGGGAGGGAAGAACCCAGCACAAAAGCAGATTCTCAAACCTCACCCAGGACATTCTGATTTGATAGGAATGGGTGAGGTCTAGTGAACCTATATTTTTGTCAGGCATTCCAGGGGACTCTTACGATCAGTAAGGTTGGGAAACACTGCATTATTACTCCCACTTTATGGAATCCTTAGAGTGAGTCTTAGACCAATGCAGCTCACAGGTACCCTACTGTGCACAAGGATCACCTGGGGTTCCTGCTAAACTGCAGATTCTGGCTGAGTAGGGTCTGGAGCGGGGCTGAAGTCCTGGGTTTCTAACAAACTCCAAGGCGGTGCTAGTGCTTCTGCTCTGAGGCCACCACTGTTAGAGGCACCCGGCTTATAACCCAGAGAGCGAGCTCAGTGGCCCTCAGAGGTAGCTGCACTCTGGTGTCCTCGAAAAGTGCTGATGCCTGGGTCCTACCCCGAGAGGTCCTGTCATAGTAGGGGTTATGGTCTGGGCATTGGAATTTTTTAAACCTCCCCAGGTGATGTGTTAGCGAGCAGAAGCAGGTTTCATTGTCCTATACACTTCTTTAATGACCCATTCCTGAGACATGGGCTTTCAAAGACAGAGTTTATTGCCAGGACATAGCGAGGAGGTCAGAGGCCTAAAAGGGCCTAAAATCTGCCTCCCTAAGTTTGAGGAGTTTAGGAATTTTATAGATTCAAACAGGAGGATGGAGCGGTTACCATTACAATATCAAATAGACACAAAGGTGAGCCTATTCCAAATGACCATAAACAAAAATAAGAACAGTCTAGCAAGTTTCAGTAATTTCAGGTATTAACTTTTGGCTATTCTGTAATATCCTGGAAGAGTAAGAAAAAAGCATCTATATAGTGTTTCAGTAATCATAATCATTTGTTAATTCTTAACTGCCAGTTACAATTCTGTAAACCAGAACTACTGGTTAGGGTAAAAGTCATATAACTCAAAGTCATATTTCTATAGCTCATAAATGGTCAAGGCAGGATTTGAACCTGTGCCTGTCTGACTCCATAGCCAAGTACCTTGTGAGAGAGTATATTAAATGGTAATTGATATTATTACTAGTATTACCAATAATGGGGGGAGGGGCAATGACCCTAGAAATAAGCCAAAAGAGGAAGCATGAGGCTGAGGTCAGAATCCAGAACCTGGGCACAGAAGGTGGCCAGGCCACTAGTCTAAGCAGGGGACAGTCGGAGAGAGAGACCCTGCTCGGATTCTCCCAGCCGTGGTGTGAGCGTGAGCTGCTGCCCTCTCTCGCTGGCAACCCCCAAAGTGGCACGAGCAGCTGCTAAGGCCTGGGCCCGCCTCACACCCACGCTCGCTGCTGTTTGAAGATGGAGACAAAAGCCAGGCTGTTCTGGACCCGAAATGAAAGCTGCACAATTGGCCGACCTTGAGAAAACTGCAGCAGCCCTTAACTCAATTTCTTACCAATTATCCCAGCGAAATGTCTCTCACTGACGGAAGTCCAGGGCCTTATTAGCCAGAAAGCCAGACTTCTGGAGACAGACAAACATCGCAGCCACCAGATTCATTTGGCAGACTCAAAGTGGGCAAGGGAGGCCAAAGAAGATGGGCCGTAAATTCAGAAACCACGAGAGGCACCACCTGACATGAATAATGAAAATAAGAGCTGGTGTTATTTATGTGCCAGGCTCGGTGCTGAGTGCTTCTCGGGCATTAGCTCATTGAATCCTTACCACAGCTCTCTGAAGAGCATACCCTTGGCCCTGCTTAACAGGTGAGGACGATTCAAGTTCAGAAAGGGAAATCACTTACCCAAGGTCACGCAGCAAGTAAGCAGCAGAGATGGGGTTTGGCCCCATCCTGAGCTTTTAACTACTCTATCTGCTGCTTCTCATTCTGCACAGCTGAGCCCCATGGATCACCAGACACTTTGGCCTTTAAACAAAGAAAGAGATGTTCTTCCCTACTGTCCAGTGTCATAGTGTCCCTGCTCCGAGGAGGAAAACTGGAGCCCACATCCGTCTCTCTAAGCGCCGTGGGGGAAAGGACTGCCTTTGAGATGGCAGGAGGGCCCGAGAAAGAAGTCACTAATGAACAGCCTCGGCTTTGCAGGGCGCCAGGAAGAGGGAGCTTGTTCTGAGCCTCTTGTCTCTGGTTTTTCATCAGACCTTGATGCTGTTTTAACTTTGCCCTGGGGATGTGGAAAGACAGGCTCTGTGTTCCAAAGGCTTCTTACAGAAGCCGCTACAGGTGTGGTCATTTAATTTCCTATCTTAAAAAAAAGATGCGGTGTGGCCAGGTGACATTTGGAACCAGCTGGCAAGAGTTTTGTTCTAAAGAGCTGCACTGTTGTCGGTTCCTATTTTATCTCCCCCCCCAGGGCAGACCTCGGTTCTGTGTCCTCAACCAAGGTGAGTCCCAGGATCCCACATTATTTACCTCCGCCATCTGATCCCTGAAGCCTGAAAACCCTTTCAGGGGAGGACAAAGGCTTCCATTCCATAATTAGAGACAAGGCTGAAAGGCAAATAGCGGTGAGAAAGGCCAGGTGAAGTCCGGAAAAGCCCCTTTCCAAAGACCTGGAGCCACCACGGCTACCCACAGGAGAGCCCTGGGGAGGGCGATGACCATGAACAGGAAGTTGGCAGCTGTCTTCAATTTCCGGCTTTTAGCTAGCTAACAAATTAGGGAGCAAAGAATTTGAATTTCCTTTCTCTTTTTTTTAACATCCAAGCTGATGTGGAAACACTCTTCACTCAAGTTCGGAGCTAGCTAACAAGCTTGCTAGCAATAACCGGATTCCATGGCCAAGCTCTTTTGTTCAGATCCATCCTGATTTGGAAACTTTAGCTAGCAAGCCGGCAAGCAAATGGTTTGGCCATTTTGGCTCCAAAAACAAAGACATTAATCTTCTCTTGCCAGTTCTTTCTAAGGACTGTCAAGTATCACCGCTGTTTCCCCAGGTCTCACCAGGCTTGGGTTGCAAATTGTTCACATTATAAATAGTAGCAAACATTGAAAGCGAGCTTGCCAGACACTGTTTTAAGGGTTTTACACGGGTTAGCTCATTTGTTCCTTGCAAGAGTTCTATGAAAATGAAAACAAAACAAAACAAGAAACCCTTTTTATCCACAATTTACTTATGAAGAAACTGAGACACAAATGTTAGGTAACTGGTTTAAGGCCATGGATAAGAGACCAAAGCAGGATTTGAACCCAAGCAGTCTATTCCAGAACCCACACTTTTTCTTTTTTCACATTTTAATGGTAAACTTTTTTTTCAGAAAAGCGCACAAATCATAAGCATACAACTCAATAAATTTTCACAAGCAGGGACCAAGCTCACGTAAAAAAAACAGAATATTATCAGAACGCCACAAGAGTCCCCTCCTGGGAAACGGACTTTGGCCCAGTGGTTAGGGCGTCCGTCTACCACATGGGAGGTCCGCGGTTCAAACCCCGGGCCTCCTTGACCCGTGTGGAGCTGGCCATGCGCAGTGCTGATGCGCGCAAGGAGTGCTGTGCCACGCAAGGGTGTCCCCCGTGTGAGAGCCCCACGCGCAAGGAGTGCACCCGTGAGGAAAGCCGCCCAGCGTGAAAAGAAAGAGCAGCCTGTCCAGGAATGGCGCCGCCCACACTTCCCGTGCCGCTGACGACAACAGAAGCGGACAAAGAAACAAGACGCAGCAAATAGACACCAAGAACAGACAACCGGGGTGGGGGGATTAAATAAATAAATAAATCTTAAAAAAAAAAAAAAAGAGTCCCCTCCTGCTTTTGTGACTGGTTTCCTTCACTCCTAATAGTTGTTAGATTAATCCACGTAATTGCAATAGCAATCATGCATTATCCTCATTACTATAGAGCAATTCATTTTCTGAATATCCTACAATTTTTCCATTCTACTTTGGATGGACATTTAGGTTATTTCCAGTTGGATATACTTTCAAACAGCACTGCTATGAAGATTCTTGTGCTTGTCTTTTGTGACCCTATGAGTGCATTTCTGTTGGGTACATACCTAGGAGTGGAATTACTGGGTCACATAATGTAAGTATGTTCAGCTTTAGCAGATACTGCTGGTTTTCCACCAGCGGTTCATGAAGGTTCCATTCCAGTTGCTCCATATCCCTGCCCACACAGCTGTCTTTTTAATTTGAGCTGTATGGGTAGATGTATAGCAGTATCACCTCATGGTTTTAACTTGCATTCCCCTAAAAACTAATGGAGCCGAGCACCTTCTCTGAAGGTTATTGCCCATTTCGATAGCCTCTTGTTCAAGACTCTTGCCTGGTTTTCTATTGAGTTGGGTCCTCTGGTGGTTTGGAGCTATGGACCCCAGAAAAGCATGTTCTTAAACTTAATCCATTCCTATAGGCGTGAAACCGTTCTAAATAGGACCTTCTGAGGAGGTTTCTTCAGTTAAGCTATGGCCCAATTCATTCAGGATGGGTCTTAAGCCTATTGCTGGAGTCCTTTATAAGCAGAATGAAATTCTGAAAGAAAGCCACAGCGGAGGCAGCCAGAAGCTGAGAGTCAACATAACCCAGAAGAGAGAAGCCAGGAGAGGTAGCCATGTGCCTTGCCATGTGACGGGAGCCTGGGACCAAGGAACCAATGTAGCCAGTCCCCAAATGCCAATCTTTGGGAAGAAACCACTGCCTTGATGACACCTTGAGCTGGACCTCTCCTAGCCTCAAAACTATGAGCCAATACATTTCCACTGTTTAAGAAACAACCCATTGATTGCATGGTATTTTCTTTATCAACGAGGAAAATAAACATTTTTCATTCTCTTATTTTTTTCTCTCCCCCCACTTTCTTTATTGATTTGTAGGAATTCCTTAATAATTCTGGGTGTAAGAGCCTTCATTGGCTATATGTATTGTAACTATCTTTTCCTACTTTGTGCATGACCGTCTCACTCTCTTAAGGTATTTTTTAATGGTCAAAGTTTTAACAGATTTATTGAGGTTTAGTTTATATACCACACAATTCAACCACATAAAATATACAATTCAATGGTTTTACTATTTATAGAGTTGTTTAATCATCACTGCAATCAATTTTAGGACATTTTCATCATCCCCAAAGAAACACCATACCCGTTAACAGTTCACTCCCCATTCCCCTCTAGATCTCCTCCGCCCCAGCCCTTTACTTTCTGTAGAAGTTCATATGGTAATGTAGACTAATTTATCAAAAAGTTCTTTTCCTTTATGGTTATTCGTTTAAGAAATCTTTGCCTAATTCCAAGGTCATGAAGATGTTCTCCTTTATTTTCTTATAAAAGTGTTATTGTCTGGGAGAGGATATGGCTCAAGCAGTTGGGCACCCACCTCCCTCATGGGAGGTCCCGAGTTTGGTTCCTGGTGCCTCCTAAAGAAGGCAGACAATAAGCAGAGGCAGTGAGCAGACACAAAGAGTGGAGACAATGAGCAGACAACGAGCAGACACAGTGAGCCGACAGATGAGGGAACAAAAGTGTTATTGTTTACCTCTCACATTTAGATTTTCAAGCCATCTGGAATTAATTTTTGTGTGTATATAATTGCCACAGAATCATTAATTGAAAACGAATCAGGTGACTTGTTTGTATCTTCTGTTTCTGGCCTTTCTATCCAATTCTGTTGGTCTATTTGTCTATCCTCAAGTCAGTACCACACTATCTTAATTGCAGTAGCTTTATGTTACATCTTGTCATCTGATAGTGTAATTCCTCCAGCTCTGTTCTTCTGGGTTCTCTTGGCTATTCTTAGCCCTCCAGCAAGCTTTTCAATTTCCACCAAAATACATGTTAATATACTTCAGGACTGCGTTAAAACTATGGATACATTTGGTGAGAATTATCATCTTTATAATAGTGGGTCTTTCAAATGTACTATCCCTCCTTTTAAGAAATTCTTTAATTTCTCTCAATAATGTTTCAGAGGGTTTTTTATTTTAGGTTGCACACATCTTTCATTCAATTTATTCCAAGATACTTGATGTTTTTTTAATGCCATTATAAACGGATTTTTTAAAATTTCATTTGCACTCTGTTGTTGGTATTAAGAAAAAAGAGTTTTGCTTATTGACCTTGTCTCCAGTGGTCTTGCTAAATTCATTTAGGGGAAACGGACTTTGGCCCAGTGGTTAGGGCGTCGGTCTACCACATGGGAGGTCCGCGGTTCAAACCCCGGGCCTCCTTGACCCGTGTGGAGCTGGCCATGCGCAGTGCTGATGCGCGCAAGGAGTGCCATGCCACGCAAGGGTGTCCCCCGCGTGGGGGAGCCCCACGCGCAAGGAGTGCGCCCGTGAGGAAAAGCCGCCCAGCGTGAAAAGAAAGAGCAGCCTGCCCAGGAATGGCGCCGCCCACACTTCCCGTGCCGCTGACGACAACAGAAGCGGACAAAGAAACAAGACGCAGCAAACAGACACCAAGAACAGACAACCAGGGGAGGGGGGGAAATTAAATAAATAAATAAATCTTTAAAAAAAAAAAAATAAATAAATAAATTCATTTAGTAATTTAATAGTGATTCTTTTGGATTTTTCGTATACACAATCATATTATCTATAGATAATGACATGTATTTCTTCCTTTCCAATAACTATGCCTCTAATTAATTTTTTCTTGTTTTACAGCTCACTTCTTAACTGCTATGCAGAACATCAGAGCTCTTTGTAGAATCTACTCTCCTCCCAAGTCCAAGAACTTCTGGGCTTCCACAGCAGGTATTCTTTAAATGTGTTCATTTATCACATTAGGAATGCTTTCTGACCCCAAAAAAACAGAAAACCTGGCAATAGTGGCATATACAAATAAGGGTTTATTTTGTCAGACCCCTCAAGGAGAGTTTAAATGCATGACTGCTGCTGCTCCAGAAGTCACATCCACCTTCAAGGCAGGAAGGGAAAGGGAGTAAGGACCCCTGGTTTATATCTCGAATACTTTCCCAGAGGTGCCCAGAGAAGAGTGCCCCTTAGGTCTCTTGATCAGAACTAGGTCACATGGTCACCCCTAACTTCAAGGGAACCTGGAAAAATGGGATACAGGCTTATCATAATTGACTTAGACTATATTTGAAATCTGTTGGCTCTTTGAACAAATGGCAGTTCAGGTAGCAAAGAAGGGGGAATGGTATTGGATAGGCAACGAACAGCATCTATACAACTCAAATACATAGCTCAACTTACCTCTAACGTGCAGCCTTCTGTCTGCTCTCTCTTGCATCCACTGGGTATCCCTGTATCTCCTCTAGATGACACCATGGTCTGCCACAGCTACGACCTCCAGGCGGTCAAGCTGCCGAGGCAGGTAGCAGCCATCAGATCAAAAACACATCCAGACTTAGTAAGGAGAGACTTTATTCGAAAGGATTACAGCAAAGGGGGAAAGTGGCTATTGTAATAGGGAGAACACTCTGACCATGAGATCCACAAGAGTATCAAGAGCAAGGAGAAAAGGATTTTTCTTTTGTAGGGAGGAGTAAAGGGAACTAAAAAGACCTGGGTATGGGATTCTGATGAAAGGGTAGTTTGATTGGATGGTAGCTCAGAGAATGTTCTACCTTGAGGCCAGGCTATTCTCCAGAGGGGTTGTGTGCTGGCTCAGACTAGGGTGAGTCAAAGTTTAGGGGCTTCTAGGAGGGAGAGAAGTTTACCCAAAGTTTGATTAGTAAGAATTTTGCTCTGATTGATCAGAGGGCACAAATAGCACAGCTAATCATTTATGCAGCAAAGAATGGGAATTTGGAGGGTCCGTGCCTGGCTAGGTAAATGAGGGGGGCATTTGAGGGTCTTATCCAGTCATATGGGGAAGGCTGTTTCTTTGCTGTAAGTCATTTTCCAGAACACAAAAGCATGGTGGAGATTTCTTAACCTTTGTTGTTTTCCAGGATCACAAGGCTTGAGTTAAGTTCAACATAAGTCAAAGTTGAAAAAATACCTCTCTCCTTTTAGGCTACACTCAGAGTTGTCTCACAGTGGTATTATTGCCTGTTCCCAAAACATTATAGAGATGGGTCACTCACATCCCTCTTCTTTGCTAGGCCCTCACACACGTGTCTGGGACTGAACCCAAATTTGCAGGAGAACCACTGTGCGGGCTTCCCCTTCTGAAGAGCAGAATGTATTACTGAGTCAAGATGGATATGCTAGGTGCTGTCTCTCCCAGGAGGAGAAATTCACTCCCAGGAGGTGACGGTGTTCTAGTGAGCTGGGATTCTAATCTGAATCCCCTCTCGGGCTCTAGTTGAGACCCTGGCTACACATGAAGAGAAGTGAAACACTAGAAGACCATATGGCTTCAGAGTACTTTCAAACTTGGAAGACAAGGCGGTTTTGAGTGCTTTTAGCCAGTTGTGGAGTCAAGAAACCTGGGGTCTAGTCCCAATCCTGGTATTAACTGGTTAATCAATCTTTGACCTCAGTTTCCTGAACTGAAAAAAATAAGATAATTAGAGGAGATGCTTTTCTCATGTTCAACCCAGCTCATCTGTTTTTAGATCCCACCTTATGAGACTGTACTAAGGAAAAGCTCCAGGGGGCCCTCAGTATTTGGCAGCTTAGATCCTGAGCACTTAGGAGGAGATGGTAATATTATCTCCAGATTAAAGAGAGGGGAAATTGAGTCAGAAAGTTCAGGAGATTTCCCAAGATGACACAAAGTTCAGGGGATTTCCCAAGATGACACAGATAGTAAGCAGTGGATCCAGAATTCGAACCCAAATCATCTGATTCAGTCCCAGGCTCTTCGCCACTATGACACATGGCCTCAACCAATGCCAGTTCCACAGCCCTGGGAACGGGGCCTCTGGGGCCAGCTGTGCAAAGCCTCAGATGCAGAGAACAAGCTCTTGCTTCTGATGAGGTAGAATGAGCTCCCGAGTAAAGGGCAGGGCTATCATCCTACCATCCACCCATCATGGACTGCCTGCCTACGTGATTACACTTTTCTGCTAAGCCTTCAGAGTTTTTCTGCCTTTCTCTACCATGGGCTTCTTGCTTTATTAGTCAATATAAATAATTTACTCGGAATTCTCGATTCCCCAGATTTCTGTTTGCTATCAAATCCAGATTGCCCAAATCTGCAGTTGTGTTGAAAAGGAAGTAAAAATACATGTAACCCCAAGCCCCCAGGCTGAGATAGGAGGAGGCCACAGCACTTGCTGCCCCTGTCATTCATTCATTCATTCATTCATTCATTCATTCATTCAGTGGCATCTTGGGTCTGCCACCAAAGAGCCCTGTAAACAGAACCAACTGTGTGTTTTCTCTTCCCACGGACCCCATGGGAGTATATATACCTGTTCTAACAATTCTACCTCAGAGACTTTTTTTGTGAGAATGTAGTGAGCTGCCTCAGTTTCCCCCAAAGTGATCAACCTTCGGGAGACCAAAAGGCAAAAAAAACAAATGAGAGTATTCCGCTGACTGGCCATTCTCTGAGGCTAAGGGAGTCCAGCAGCCCCAAATTCCAAACCCTCCACCAGTCACCTACTGCTGCGGGTTCCTGAGGGAAATATGCAGAAATCCAGGCATACCCACCCCTTATGACTTAGCTGTCTCTGATTCTAATAAGTGTGGTTGCCTACAGAGGAGTGGAAAGAACTCCTTTTGCCCCTCTTGCCTAAACTTTCAATCAGGGCATCTCAAACTCTCGTTGGTGAAGGACTAATTTTTTCCCAATCTGTCACAGATGGATACTTTTATAAAACACAATAAAAATGAATCACTAGGGGGAAAAAAACCCATACACATTCAAAGCCCAAATGTTTTATTGTTAGATTTAACAGGCAAAATGACTGTCAAGCTGGTATACAAATTTCTAAACACTTTTATTCTTAATTTCTATTCTTGACTTGTCGCAGACCAGTTTCAAGCAGGTCACAGGCCAGCATTGGTCCATGGATCCCAGTCGACTAACACGTTGCCAGGCCACAGATGTCACATATGTGGCATGTGTGCCACCACTCCCCTATCCCACAACCGCAGCAGACATTGCTAATTGATCACAACACTTCCCTGCAGATCTTGAATGCTGCCCCAGATTCTTTCTCAGCACATTCATCCACTCCCCAATTCCAACTAGGCATTCAGAGCACGAATGATTTGCCCTCCCTGGTTCCTTTTTCCCAGTCCCACGCTCTGATCCTGGCTCTTCTGACAGCACAGAGCTGCTGTGCCGAGCCACCCACTGCACGCCTCCTTTCCACTCTCTCCAACCTGCAGCTGGGTCTTCCAAGGGGGCAGAGCCTGCCAGGGGGAGAGGCAGCCCCAGGACTGCATTCATTGTAGGGAAGAGAGAGAAGAGCAGTCCTGAAGTCTCAAGGAAAGGAAACTCCAAGAAAGTTTCTCCCCTATCCAATTCTATTTAAGATCTTTATACACACACACATAGCAGCATGGCCTAATGCTTTGGATCTTTGACTAAAGACACCTCCTGTGGGACACCTGCAATGTACCAGGCTCCATTTCAGGTGCTCTATTTTTGCTATCTCAATCCACCTAGCCATTATTATATCCTCATTTTAACAGAGGATGACATTTAGAGAGGGAGTGACTCTTTCAAGGTCACGCCGGTGAGAGTGGTAGAACTTGGATTCAAACGGAGGTCTGCCACGTTCCAAGCCTGATCCTGGCTTGACTTCACAGTCTCACCTTCATGCAGACCAAGCTTGAGCGCCCCCTGGAGGCGACACTATTCAACCCACAGTTGTCTCCAAATGGCACTGCCAAAGCAAGAGGGGCGGCACTTCCCCTCCACACCACTAGATGGCAGGGGACGTCAGACCAAGGCTCAGACCCAAACTTGGTCTTTAACCTTAAAGATCATATATTGATGTGGATTGAGGAATTATAATGTCCATTCCCACAGTCTGTGGGTGTTGCTAAGGGGTTTCATTGGACATTATCCCTTTACCTCTCAGGGTTTTGGAATCTCGTCGTTTTGAGGTGGGAGGTTACAGAGTGTGACCCCAAAAACCTGACGCAGTGAGTCAGTATTGTATTAAAAGCATTGGCTGGAGAATTCACCCATCTGGCCTCAGCAATCTGGCCTCCTAGACAACTGCGGAAATAAATAAAGCCAAATAAGAAAATGAGAATAACAACTGCTACTATTTATTGCGCTCCATATGCTGAGCACCATCTTAGGTATATAAATGCATATTCCTAAAATCCCAACATTCTTTTGCATTTCTTCAGTGAAGCAGAAATTTTCATTCTTTGAGAGAGTGATTTTTCAAAAGAGCCTGAAGTCTGTTGGTAGAGAGGCAGATGAATAACGTGGGTGGTGGACCTGAATCATGGCTGCATTTGATCCAAAATGAAATGATCATTTGGTAATTAGATCAATTTCCTATGTGCCTCAGAAACCAGCTCTTAAGACTACTAAAGAGGGGTCCTGGCATTGTAGATCCCCCCAGGGCCCACTGGATGGAACGTGGGAGAGTGTGGGCTATGATGTGGACCGTTAACTATGAGGTGCAGCGATGCCCAGAGATGTACTTACCAAATGCAAGGGATGTGTCATGATGATGGGAGAGAGTGTTGCTGTGGGGGGAGTGGGGGGTGGGGGCGGTGGGGTTGAATGGGACTTCATATTTTTTTAATGTAATATTTTTTAAAAAATGAATAAAATAAAAAAAAATAATAAAGAGGGGTCCTGAAAGAATCTGAGCAGTGACACTCCTCCAAGACAATGTTGACATTTTTTTTTCATTTTAGAAAAGCAGCATTTGTTTATTTTCTGAATTGCAAAGACCACTTATCTTATTGTAGAAAATGGAAAGTGGAAAAGACCAAACAGGAAAATATAAACTATTTGTAATTTTTTTTTCTCTCCAATTTTTTTGCTCTTAAAATTATGCTGCAATGAACATTATTGTATTCCTATATATTTTGCACATTGTTATTTCTTTAAAATACATTTCTAGAACTAGAATTTCTGGATCGAATATGTATATTTTTAAGACTTTTGAAATTCCTTACCAGGTTGGTAAGTAAAAAAGATGTCATCTTATTTTGAGGTGAGTGTTTTGGTTAATAATAAGATGTAACATTGTTTTCATATTATTTGTTATTTGCATTTGTTTTTTTGTGGATTACCTGTTTGACATTTGCTTTGTTTTTTTAAGGAGGTATGGGGGATTGAACTCAGAACCTCACACGAGAAGTAGGCACTTAATCCCTGAGCTATACCCATGCCCCTTTGCTTATTTTTACATTGATTCATCTTTATTTATAAGGATTGCTTATTATTAACAAAGCCAACCCTTTATACATTATCTATTTTCTTTCCTTAATCTTTGCCTTTTGATTTTTAATGATTATTTAAATTAAGTTTTTTTTTTACTTTCATTAGCCAAATACATGGATGTATGGTATCTGTCTTTGTTGTATACTTTATTATATTTTCTAATTTATTTTTTAATTATCTTTTTTTTAAAAGATTTATTTATTTATTTAATTCCCCCTCCCCCCTCCCCTGGTTGTCTGTTCTCTGTGTCTATTTGCTGCATCTTGTTGTCTTGTTTCTTTGTCTGCTTCTGTTGTCGTTAGCGGCACAGGAAATGTGGGCGGCGCCATTCCTGGGCAGGCTGCACTTTCTTTCACATTGGGCAGCTCTCCTTGCGGGGCGCACTCCTTGCGCATGGGGCTCCCCTATGCGGGGGACACCCCTGCGTGGCGCAGCACTCCTTGCGCGCATCAGCACTGCGCATGGGCCAGCTCCACACGGGTCAAGGAGGCCCGGGGTTTGAACTGCAGACCTCCCATGTGGTAGACGGACGCCCTACCCACTGGGCCAAGTCCGTTTCCCAATTATCTTTTTTAAAGTTAATAGATCACATAAATTTTTTTTGTTTTTTTATTTTATTTTTAAATTATCTTTTTTTAAAGTTAATAGAGCCTGTACTTCTGATCAATTGGCTATAAGTTTGAAGGTTCTCACCACCCCCTTGGATTTGATAATTTGCTGGAACCCACAGAACTCCAATGAAACACTATACCTAAGACTATAGTTTTAGTATATTAAAAGGATGTGATGGGAAAGCAGATATGGCTCAAGTGATCGGGCTCCCATCTTCCATATGGGAGGTCCAGGGTTCGATTCCTGGGGCTGCCTGCTGAAGGCAAGCTGACCCACGCTGCGAGCTGGCCTGAGTGGAGAGCTGGCCTACGCAGGAGGGCTGGCCCACACAGTAGTGCTGGCCTGTGTGGAGAACTGGCACAGCAAAATGACTTAGCAAAAAGAGACACAGAGGAGAGACAATAAGAGATTCAGCAGACCAGGGAGCTGAGGTGGCACAAGAGATTAAATGCCTCTCTCCTACTCTGGAAGGTCCCAGGATAAGTTCCCAGTGCTGCCTAAAGAGAAGATAAGCAGATACAGAAGAACACACAGCGAATAGACACAGAGAGCGGACAACAAGCATAAAAACAGCAAAGGGGGTATAATAAATCTTAAAAAAATAAAATAAAAGGATGGGATAGAAGAAATGTATAGGGCAAAGTGTGGGAGGATCTCAAAAGCAAGCGTCTTCTCCAGGTGCAGCTAGATTGTGTCCTGTTGTGTACTTTAAAAGGTCTTTTCTATGAGAAAATAAATATTCATTAAGTGCTTTGCAGGGAATGTTTTTGGATGGCTAACACTGGTGGACTGTTTTAAAAGCCTCTGTGCTATAACAACACATTTCAGTTAATTCATTTAGTAAACAGCTGGAGGTGGAGCGCTCGACCGGACCCCGCTCCATTTTGCCCAAGGCCAGACTTGGCAGCCCAGGAAGGCTGTGGTGTAGCTCTTCTTCACTCTTTTCTTGACCTCAGTCTGTCTTTAATTGTCGATGCTTCCTGGAGTTCTAGTCTAGGCCTGTTTTCCCTCTTATTCATCCCAAGGTCCCTGGGTGATCACCTCCAATGATGGTAGATGTTCCATTCCCACCCTCCCCAGGACGAGAGCCACCTTCATCTCTACCTGTAGGTTCCCTGGGCACTTCAAACTCAAGGTACCCCAAATGGGGCTCATCACCTCAGCCACAGACCACACCTCCCTTGGTCAGCTCAGTAAATGGACCCACTGTCTACCTAAGGATCAAGCCAGAAACCTGAAGGTCACCCTTCATTCCTGGCCTTTCCATCACCTCTGGCAGCTAACCAATCAACAATCCTGACAAGTCTACCTCCTACTGTATTTCAAGTCCATCCCCTTCTTACCAAACGCATTGCCATGACCTTACTCTGGGGCACTTCCATCTTGCACCTGGATTACAGCACCAGCCTCTGAACTAATCTCCATGTGTCCTGACTTGTCCCCTTCCAATCCATCTTCCACACAGAAGCCGGAATGATCTTCTAAAGAGCAGCTGTGACCACATCACATCCCTCCTTAATCCCTTCAATTGCTCTTCACTGGCTGCGGGATAAAGTCCAAGCTCTTTCGTTTTCCCTATAAGATTCCTCACTATCTGGTCCCTGTCAACCTTTCTAGACCCATCTATCTTCGTTCTTACAAGGTCTTCCCTCCTCCTTCCAATTACATAAACTGTTTGCAGTTCCCTTAGTATGCCAAGCTCTCTTTTGCCTCCTTGATTTTTGGAAATGCCGTTTCTTCTGCCTGGAACTCGTCCTCTCCTCCCCAACACCTTCACCTTGCTAACACCTATTTATCCTCAGAGCTTAGTTTAGATTTCACTTCCTCCACTTAAGTTTTCTTTGAAATCCACCCCTGTGCCTAATTACTTAATTAAGTGCCCCTCCTCTCTGCTCCCACGGACTCCTTTCTTACTTAAATACTGCTTCATAATTGCCTGTTTACCTGCTTGTCCTCCTCTCTAGAGCTGCAAGAGTTATTCACAGCACAACTTACAAGAGGCAATAATGCAAAGAGTAGCCTCTGGAGTAATGCAGTGTGTCACCTACACAGTTACATATGGAAGCCCTAACTGTGACCCCTTGAGCAGGAAGACTATGCCTTGTTCACTCTCGTATAATACATGTGCTCAGAATATTTGTTGGATGGGTTGGTGGGTGGGTGGATACAGAACTTGCTCCTTGGTCTTCATAAATGCTAGCCAATACTAATCCACAAGCTTCATTATCCTTGTCATTTCCCATTTATGAACTTCTATCCAATTCACCACCTCACTTGTCTTCTAAACAAGTGCCTAGCTCCTGAGGTATAGTCCTTATATTTCTTAAAATCAAGACTCATTTCTCTTTATTTGCAGACCCAACTCCTAAGGCTCTCTTGAAGGTTTAATTAGGAATGGCTGATCACCTAGAATTATATGGATTTTTGTCTCTGACGTGGTGAAAAGCTGACCAGACTCTGTGCTGTGTTTCCTAGAGCACAGAAGATTTGGAGAGAACACACCTTAAATCTTCCTTTTAGTCCTCATTCCTCTTGTCCACCATTTAAAGGATAATTGCCTTTGGAAAATAACAGAGATTTTTTTCCACATCCGAAGGAGAAAAAAAGAGTTTATGAGAATTGTAAATCACCATTAGGCCCTAGGGAGTCTGTGCCCAGGAAACATTTGAAGATATACCATGCAGATATGCTGAGTGAGAAAAGCCAGACTCAAAAAGCCAAATAGTGCATGATTTCATTTATATGACATTATTGCAGAGGCAAAACTGTAAGGTCAGAAACCAGATCAGTAGTTGCCAGGGACTGGGAGGTGGGGTGGGAACTTTGAAGGGGAAATGGAACTGTTTCATATCTTGATTGTGGTGGTAGTTACAGGACTGTATACATTTGTCGAAACTTGCAGAATTGTACAGTAAAAATGGTAAATTTTACTGTATGTATGTAAATTATACATTAGTTTTTAAAATGAAAAAAAAATGACATGCCATGCAGAGCTAATTAGCAACAATGTAAATGTGATGAAAGTAGTCGATGTTAAGTTCAGGTTTCAGTTTCTGTTCATTTTTCTACTTCTTGAAATCCACTGAGAACATCATCCTTTTCCCCATCCTTTTGAGAACCCTCCTTTTACCCCACCCCTAACCCTTCTCCAAAACTGAAAAAGACTTGGGTTTGAAATTTGCTTTGCCGCTTCCCGGCAGATGAATCCTGGAAAAATCACCCAACCTCCCTCAGCCTCAGATTCTGGGTTTCCTTATTTGTAGACTGGAGAAAATAATATTCATCTCTTGGAGTTTTTTGAGTGCTAAAGAAGATAGTGTGTAAAAGGAAAACTGTAGGGTAGTTAGCATGTCGTTGTATTCATTCATCCATCCACTGATTCATTCATTCATTCTCTACCAAGCACCGAGGGATTAAAAGGGAAAGAAGTACGAGGAAGCTCCCTGTAAGGGTCCATTGGTGGCAAACTCTAGCACTTAGAAGTCTTTCCTTGAATCCTCCAACCCCACGAAGGAACTCGTCTTTAGGAATATTAGGTTGCACAGCAAGTGAAAGGAGTAAATAGGATGCAAATTTCTCTGAGTCCACCCCTTGCCTCCCCAGGTTCAGAAACGGTGTTGAACGACTGTTGTCTCCCCCCGGGCTGCCAGCAGCACTGTGAGGCGCGTGGTCTTCTTTCCATTTTATAGTTGTGGAAATGGAGAGGTTGTCACACGAAGCTAGGAAGTGACTTCTACAGTCCCCGTGCGGGTTATTGTCACTGCTAATTGGTCCAGGTCAAGTCGCCAAGCATGGAACATGACCTTTTGCCAAGCAAAGACCCCAGCTGTGTGTGACCGTGCACAGGGGAGACGCTCTCCGCACCCTGAGGGCCAGGAGACAGCGGGGGTTAAAGCCTTCTGGGGGAGTGGCTGTCACGCCGTGGTTGAGAGCCTGCTTCCCTTGTATGGAGACCCGGTTCAATCCTCGGCACCTCCTGAAAAAAAAATTAAAAGCGTTCTGGCAGGTAACAAATGGTGACTCTTCCTACTGTGTGAGCTCTTCCATCATTCAGAGCTCTTCCCCTATTGTCCTTGGTACTTCCACCTTCTGTCCCTCAGTTGTTCCCTCCTCTGTTAAATGGGGTTTATTATACATGACTGTTGGGGCTAATAAGATATGTAAGCAAAAGCACCTCCTGCAAGGACCGGTCCGTCGTAGATGCTCAACAAAATATAACCTTTCTCTCCCACCTCCCCCCTCCTTTTTTTTTAAAATAAGGAAAAGGCTTTAGTGGGTGTTTAGCAACAACTCTTGTTTTTAAAGCGAATACTGTGCAATGGATTGACTTAAACAATGGGGATTGACTGGCTCACGATTTTGAGGCTAGGAGAAGTCCAAAGTCAAGGCCTTATCAAGGCAGTCATCCTTTCTTCCCAAGCCTGGCATTCGGGGACTGGCTGCCGGTGACCCTGGGTCCACAGCTCGTGTGTCACAGAGCAATGCTCAAGGCAGCCTCTCCTGGCCACTCCCTTCTCTCCTGGACTTGGTTGCCTTCAGCTTCTTGCTTCCTGTGGTTTTCTCTCTGTCTGGATTTCATTCTGCTTATGAAGGACTCCAGGATTAAGAGCCATCCTGACTGAGGTGAGCCATTCCCCAACTGAAGTAATCTCATCAAAAAGTCCTATTGACAAAGGGGTCACACCCAGAGGAATAGAGTTAAGTTTAAGAACATGTTTTTCTGGGGTACACAACTCCAGACCACCACAGTGGGAAACTTACAAGCCAAGGGTCTGCAAGAGAGGGTACAGGTCAGGGGTCAGGGTGCCATGCCACAGGTGTACATTCCAGGGAAAGGCTGTCCCTTCCCTCTCTCAGCACCTGCTCTCCCAAGGCTCAATCCCCCTGCCTGTGAGCAGGTGGCCATGTTACACCGGGCTCGTTAACTTGCAACGGGGGCTCAAACAGCAGCACCCGTGGAACTCCTGAAGTGGAATCACCTTGGCATCTGCACATGTTCAGCTTGGAGCCTCGCGAAAAAGAAATCTCAGAGAGAAAAAAAAACTTTAGGGGGTTACAAGTGGATGTTGGGTGCTCAGATCAAGGTCCCTCCCTCTGTCTTGGAAGGACTATGGGAATCTCTGGATGTCGATGATGTGGCCCTGCACTCTGGATGAAGCAGCTGGACAGGGACTGGGCCACGTCTTGGGGCATGACTGGGTGCTCTTGATGAGGTTCTCACTCCTCAACAAGAGTACAGCAGAGCCCCTAAAATGGAGAGGAGGAAATCCAGGGACCCTGACTCACCCCCAATGCTCCTGGTTGCTGGGGAGGGGGCGGGGGGACAGTGCTCACCGGGGGAAGCTGCATGGTGAGCTGAAGCTGACTCACTCCACCCTCATGGACACTGCGGGTCCACAGCCACAAACGCCCGGCATCTTCCCGCTTTCAGTCTCCTTCCTTCTCCCCTCCAGGGCGGAGAATCATTTTGTAGGCTTAGGAACAAGAGGTCTCGCTCTGAGTCCTCAAATTTTTCTCCCAAATGTATCTAATATTCCCTGAGTCCTTTTCATTCCCTTGAGAGTTTCGGCTTTTGAAACTCAAAAGCCAGCAGCAGCTCCTTTCCCTCGGCCTTCTGCAGGCACATGCCTTCCCTGGGATCATCTGTCCCAGAAGAGCCTAACAAAGTGGTTCTCAAAGTGTGGTCCCGGGACCGGCAGCACCAGCATCACCTGGAGACCTTTACAAATGCAAGTTCTTGGGCCCCACCCCAGACCTACTGAGTGGGAAACTCCAGCACTTTGCCTGCAGGACTCACCACAACATTAGGACACAGATACTACCATAATTTCCATTTTCCAGATGAGGAAACTGAGGCTGGGAGAGAGGACTAGGAAATTGCCTTTAGTCACAACGGAAGTGGTGAGATCAAGACTGGAATCTCATAAATCTGATTCAAGAGCTCCATTTCAGCAGTAACTTTTGAAAAATCGGGCTAAAAATAGTAAATATTGCAGAAGACTTTTATTTTCATCTTTGTGTATTTTCAAATTCCTCCATGAATGTGTATTGCTTTTTAATCAGAAAAAAAAAAAGCTGCTGTTCTTGAGAAAGCCAATCTGTACATTATGGTCCCCTATTAGTAAAATAAAATCGATGAAACATATAATTATATATAAATTCACATATGTTTTATATAACGATATTAGTTATGTCACTAGTTATTTATTTACAAAAGAAAGAAGAGGTCATGCCTCAGAATATTAGTGGCATCTCTGAACGGTAAGGATCTGGATGGTTGTAATTTACTTCTATTTGCTGTTCAGTATTCTTGTATCATGAACATATATGATTTCTTTAGTGAGATGAAGAATTATTTTTTAAAAATCCGTGGCTTTCTGACTCCAAGCCAGAATTCTCTCATAGCAAACTATCAATGCCTTTCTCTCAGATTTCCCCCTCTTTTCTAGCTTTTTCAATAAGCCTGTCTTGTTTTGCTGACACATTTGTTGCTAACCACTCCTCCCATTCCATGTCACCCGAGCAGAGAATCAACCCTTCCAAGCAAGGAGCCGCCTGCAAAGCTGCCAGCTGATAGCTCTGGTTCACATTTTGCCTGCAATCATGTTGTTCCATAGAGACTGGAAACCCACTTTGCCTCTCCCTAAACAACAGCTGGGCTCTTGGTAATTATGGTGCATGCCTTTCTGGATCATGATGCACAATGCCCCCTGCCTGGCTTCTTAAAGGATCATGGAGTCACACAGAACTAGTGTGACAGTTTGAAATTCTTTTTTGACTCCCGAAAGATTATGTACTGAAACTAATCCATTCCTGTTTGTGGGGCCCTTTGCATTAGATTTACTTTATTTTTATTTTTTTAAGATTTATTTTATTTCTCTCCCCTTCCTGTTCTCCCCACCCCCGTTGTCTGCTCTCTTGTGTCCATTCGCTGTGTGTTTTTCTGTGTCTGCTTGCATTCTCGGTGGCACCGGAAATCTGTGTCTCTTTTTGTTGCATCATCTTGCTGCGTGGGCTCTCCATGTGCGTGCCAGCACTCCTGGGTGGGCTGCGCTTTTTGCGTGGGGCGGCTCTCCTTGCATGTGGGGCACCCTATGCAGGGGGCATCCCAGCATGGCATGGCACTCATTGTGTGTGGCAGGACTGCACTGGGCCAGCTCACCACACAGTGAGGTGTGGTGAGTTTGAACCCTGGGCCTGTGTGGTGACTTTGAACCCTGGGCTGCCTATATAGTAGGTGGATACTCTATCAGTTGAGTCACATCCACTTCCCAGATGAGATTGCTTTTGACTGGACTACATTAGTGAGGAATAATTCAGATTAAGTCTCTGCCCTCTTGCTGTATCCAATATAAAAGAAGAAAAGAGAGAGACACTCCCAGAGAAAGGAAGCTGCCATATTTGATTCAGCCACGTGAGAAAAAGGAGTTCAGTTTCACCCACAGCTGAGCTCAAAGAGAGGCTCAACGACTCAGGCCCAGGGAGAGATGGCTGATCAGCCACAGCTGAGTCCAAGGAGAAAGTAGATGCAGGCAGACCTGTTGTCTTACCTGATCGCCACATGGCAGGACCCCAGAATTACCAGTAGTTGACTTTTGTAAGAAAGCATCTCTGATGGTGCCTTGATTTGGATATTTCACAGCCTTGAAACTGTAAGCTTTTACCCTAGTAAATAAATCTCCCATTATAAAAGCCAACCCATCTCTGGCACTTTGCATCAGCAGCTCTTGAGGGAGCTCTTGGCTCCCTCAGGCTCTTCTTCACAGCCTGCTCACACCCGAAGGCTGATTGCAGTGAGTATAGGAAGGCTCAGCCATTTCAGCTCACTGTAGTCTAACTCTGGTGGCTTTGGCCAAAGCTTTGTCAGATTCGCATCTCAGCTCAACTTCTCCCTCTGCTCATTCCTTCTTCCTCCTGCCTCTACCCTCCACAGCTCTTGATCCCTAATAAATACCCTGCATCCATCTCCATCTCAGTGACTGCTTATAGGGTCAGATGGAATCTGTGAAAGCAAGTCATAAATGGAGTTTTGGAGCTAGATCACTCAGTACCCAGCTAGCAATGAGGACCCCTCACTAAAGGTGGATGGAGGACACATAGCCCTTGGCACACAGTGATGATGGTTCAATTGCTAAAATATTCACCTGTGGGGAAGCTGATGTGGCTCAAGCAATGGGCTCCCACCTACCATATGGAGGGTACAGGGTCCCAGGGCCTCCTGATGAAGGCAAGCTGGCCTGCATGGCATGCTGGCCTGACCAGAGAGCGGGCCCACATGGCGTGCTGGCCTGCGTGGCAAGCTGGCCCAAGTGGAGAGCTGGCGCAGAAAGACGATACAACAAAAAGAGGAGCTTCTTGGGTGTGGGGAATGGGAGGAAGAGATGAGATGTGGAGGCATCTTCGGGACTTGGAGTTGTCCTGAGTGGTGCTGCAGGGACAATTGCCGGACATTGTATGTGCCCCCATGGCCCACTGGATGGCACGTGGGAGAGTATGGGCTATGGTGTGGACCACAGGCCATGGGGTGCAGCGATGCCCAGAGATGTACTCACCAGATGCAATGGATGTGTCATGATGATGGGGGAGAGTATTACTGTGGGGGGAGTGGTGGGGTGGGGGCGGTGGGGGTGAATGGGGACCTCATATTTTTTGAATGTAATATTTTTAAAAATTGAATAAAATAAAATTTAAAAAAAAAAAAAAAAAAAAGGAGCTTTTGACTTTTATTCCCGCCTTCACTTTGACCCAGGAGTGCGGTGTTCTGCCTGGACACGGAACTGGCCGAAGTGGTTTTTGAAGCCTCACTCATGAGCAGTTCCAAACCATCAACAAAATGTCTGGGACTCGGCTTAGCCTGGACGTGAACTCCCACTCGGACTCCGTCGGGATCACTGTCCACGGCTACTGCCCACCGACAGGGTCGGGTGGGCGATCGACGTCCCAGCTCATTGGCACCCAAGGCATGAGGCCGGAGCCACTTCCTTCCCACCCCGAGCCGGGCCTGGGCCTGACCCGGAGAGGAAGGGTGAAACCTTGTTGACTTATCCATTCATCTCCATAGGCAGGGCTGCCTGGGACCCATGGAAATGTTTTAATTTATGTTTTTTTAATCAAGAAGAAAAAAATGAATATAAAACAGCTATAGTCTGGATCGTGTTTATTTTTATACTAACACAGCCCTAAAATACAACTTTTATTTTATTTTAATGGAAGAAAGGCAAAATTTCCTAGGGCCCATGAAAGTCGTGGTTCTTGGCCACCTTGCTCTGGGGATGTGGATGACCCACCGCAGGTGTGTGCCACACCCCCCAGTTACTTTTGTGAGAAAGAGATGGTCATATCTATGGGTGTAATAATCCCACAATGTTAGTTACAATGGTGAATAAGGCTCAGGTTCCAGGCCTGCTCCTAACCCAGAAATTGTGGACAAACACGTTCTGGTTTTCTATTTACCCTCCCCCTGTATTTGCCTGTGTAACTATAGTTTAGAGTTTTTATTTGAGTTATTAAAGATGCATTTGCTAAAACAAAAACAAAAAGAGACATAGAGGAGAGACAATAAGAGACACAGCAGACCAGGGAGTGGAGGTGGCACAAGAGATTGAGCACCTCTTTCCCACTCCGGAAGGTCCTGGGATCGTCCTGAAATCAGCTCCCAGTGCCACCTAAAGAGAAGACAAGAACACACAGCGATTGGACATGGAGAGTTGACAATGAGGGGCAGGGATATAAATAAATAAATAAATAAATAAATCTTAAAAAATACAATTCACCTGTGGCAACTGGGCTGGTATATTGGAAGCAATAGCTGGTGGATGGATGTGGCCATATCAGGCTATTGGGAATTGGGAAGTAGTAACTATAAAGACAATGGGATTGGGTGACCATTGCATACGATCATTGAAAAGGTGCCAGATTAACAGGCCATTGAAAGTCAGGTTTGAAAACCAGAGAACCTCTAAGATAGCCAATAAAAAGGCCCTCATCTCCTGCTTGTAGGAGAAGGGCAGAGAAAGCTGAGGACCAAGCCATGACAGTTTTTGAGAATCAAAGTGGCCAAGCTCCAGAGGCTATCTGCTCAATCAAGGCAGATCTGTCATGCTAAAGGCCTGGGCCTACTTGGAAAAAAAAAAAAAAAAAAAAATGGGACCCTGACACTCGAGTGGGGGTATCTGGTCCAGAACCTTTCTAAACCATCTGAGTCGGCAGAGGCAGCCCACACCTCCTTATTAAGAGCTAGCATTTACCTCCTTGCTTGAAAACAATGCAGAGGCCTCTCTCCAAAATAACTTGTGCACCCCACCCCACCTGCACCTCAGGATCTGCCTTATAACTTAGTGGTATCATTCTGGACCTGGTAAGGAAGGAAAGGGACTAGACCCCAAGAGCTGTATGACCTAACAAGCGTGTGTCTACAGCAGACAGGGGCACACATAGGACTGGATTTGGACGGGGCTTGATCAAGGGAGCTTGATCAGAACATAATATTAGCTTTCGGAGAGTTTATTGATTTTGGAACATTCTCTCAAGATACAGGAATTAACACTCCAGCAAGAACCGCAGGAGATGGTGCAAACTCTCTCCTAAGATGGTTCTTAGCATGGAATAAGCAATGGCCCATACTAAGTGAAGTTGCAGTTGCCATGAATGACCATGGAGAATGGGATTAAAATGCTCAGAAACTGGGCACACTGGAGTAGATATACTACCATAGACCAAAAGTCCCACCAGGTAATTATGTTCTATGGGAAGGCCCAAAATACATGCCATCTACCAAGGCCAAAAGGAATGGGTTGGTGAGAGGATCTTGGGAATTGAATCTTGTACCCCACAAAAGCCACATTCAAGCCTTAATCCCCATTCCTGTGAGTGTGAAGCCATCGGTAAAAAGGACCTTTCAAAATCCTATATTAGTTAAGATGTGGACTTGTTTGTGAGTAGGATGTTCGACAATCCAATTTAGATGAGGCCAAATTGAATTAGGGTGGGCTGTAATCCATATGACTGGAAGCAGAGGAAATTTGGTTGCAGTCAGCAGAAGAAGCCAGAGAATGAAGGAGATTGCCATGTGATGGAGCCAGAGATGCAAGCCACTGAACAAAGATTGCAGCAAGCCAGCACCAGAATGCTACAGACCCCAAGAGACTTTGATTTCAAACTTCTAGCATCCAAAACCATGAAACAGTAAATTCCTATTTCTTAAAACCAACCAGTGTGGGGTATTTATCTTAGCAGCCTTGGCAAACTAAGACAGGGGGACACCAGCATCACTAAGAGTTCATTGATGGCTCTCTTCTGTGGGCCTGGAAGGAGAGTGGAAAGGAAAGTAAGAACTAGGCTGTGGAGATTATAGAACCCCCAAACAATAGAAGCCAGGTGGTGGCACTTAATTGCCAGAAGTCAGGTGGATGCAATTATCATAATGAACAGCAGGGTAGGAGTGGCTGCCAAGGAGAGGGGACCCACAGGGAGTGTAAGCTGGTTAACTGTGCAAAACATCCCAGGGCAAAGTGGATGGGCAACTTGTACCATCAGCAGAAATGAAGGATGATCTGGAGCCTGAGGACAACTGTCCCCTTAAAAAGTACAACCACTTGACCAGTTCCAGACCTGAGCCAGTTTTTGGAGCTAGAACCCACTGCCCAGAAAGGAAGCCATGGTGAAGAAGACCCCTGCAACACTGTGGCTAGTACACAGTAATGATTTTCTCAGTCCTTTTCTAAAGGAACCCACAGCCATTTACTGGGGTAACTGTTCTTGGGGGAACAGGGCACACCCATACATTTTGAGGACTGTTGGACACAGGGTCTGAGCAGACATTGTTAACTAAAGACCTGAAGTGTCATCCCCCTTCCCTTATTAGAGTGGGGGCTGATGGAGACAAGGTAATAAACAGAGACCAGGAAAATGACTAGCCAGTGCTCCACAGGTTTTTCCATTAAGAGCTTAGTTCTGCTGGACATATCAAGTCATAATTAATGTCAGGTGGGTCCGGGCTAACTGGAGAAGGACTTTGGAGCCAGCAAAGGGCACAAGAGTTTGAGCTTGGGCCACAGCAGCTACAACTAAAAAACAAGAAAAGACCTCACACTTTATTGGACATAGGTAACTACAGCAGGCAAAATCATCATCATGGCTGGAGCACTGCTTTCAGATTTGTGGGGGTTTGGAGCTGAGTGTACCCCAGGAAAACATGTTCTTAAATTTAATCCACTCCTGTGTGTGTGGACCCACTGTAGGTAACCCATTGATGAGGTCACTGCAGTTAAGGCGTGATCCACCTCCATCAGGATGGGTCTTACTTAATGCTATGACTGGCGTCTTTTATAAGCAGAATGAAATTCCGACACACAGAGAGAAAGCGAGAGAGGGAGCAGCCAGAAGCTAAAAGTCAACAGAACCCGGAAGAGAAGGGAGAGGCCAGGAGACGCTGTTGCATGCCTTGCCATGTGACAAGCAAATGACCAAGGATTGCCGGCAGCCAGCCCCAGAAAGCCACAGTCTTTGGGAAGAAAGGACTGCCTTGATTTGGACATTCTCTTAGCCTCAAAACCGTGAGCAAATAAATTCCCATTGCTTACGCTGAACCATTGCATCATATTTACTTGATCAGCCACAGAAATTTAAACAAGGTTCTACGGAAATGGCAATCTGGTTCAGCAGCTGGAAAGGTGGAACATGGTACTTACTATGTGGCAGCTGGGCAGATCAGAGGCTATTCCTGACACTGTTGTTTCCCTATGTTAATGCTTCTCAAATTTCAGTGCTTCAGAATCACCGGGATGACTTGTTAAAGCACAGATTGCTGGGACCCATTCCCCAGAGTTTCTGTTTCAATAGGCCTGGGGTGGCATCAGAAAATTCACATCTAACAAGGTTCCAGGCAACGCTGATGCTGCTAGTTTGAGGAACACACTTTGAAAACTACTGCTTTATTATATTGATCAGGAACGGATGTGCTTTGTTACAGTAATAAATATCTCCCAGATCTCAGTGGCTTAATACAATAAAAGTATCCAAACCTCAGTCCAGTGCAGGCTGGATTGCCCTCCTCCAAACTGTACCCACACCACCTTAACAGTAGAAGAGAAAGGATGTTTTCAAGTCCTGTGCATGGAAGTGGTTCACATTGCTTCTTCTTACTTCCCATTGGCCAGATCTCAATCACAGGGCCCCAATCTCACCAAGGGAGACTGAGAAATGCCATCTTTCTGAGTGCCCAGAAAGAAGAAAATGGTGTAGGAAACACATAGCATTATCAATGTCCCACCAATCCACCATCCATTCCTAACCTCCCTTCCTCCTTATTAGCAGCAAACATTTCTGTTCACGGGACAGCTTTAGAAAAGGGTTTTATTAAACCGAGACAATCTGCTTTGTCAGTGATTGGTTCAGTTATCCAGGCTTAAGCCAATCAGCATATGTCATTCTGTTGGCAAATGTTATTGGTCCAGGGGTGGGAACGTGACCCAATCAGGTTGAAGGAAATCCTGAGGTGGGAGAGAGAGTAAGGAAGTGAAACATCCCAGGGCAAAATGGATGGGCAGCTTCTACCATCAGGAGAAATGAAGGATGATCTGGAGCCTGAGGACAGAGTATAAACTTTAAGAAGGGCAGAGAGCATATCTCTTCCGCTCTCTGTTACAGCTCCAGGATCCAGCCATGCCTAGCACATACAGATACCCATTAAATATTTGGCAAATGAAAAAATCTCAAGAAATTAAAATTTAAGAAATGGGTCCTTAGTGGTAGGAAAGTTGGAAAGTTACCTAAGCATTATAAGCACAACACAGAAACAATGCGGGGATTAGATTAAATAAAATATTTTATGCAAAATGCCTAGCACCAAGTTTACCACCCATAAATGGAAATTATCATTAAGATTATTGGAGGCAACTAAACTTCATGATTATTGGGCAATCATGAAGATATCTTTTAAAGCTAATGTATGTTGTTCTAGGACACATAAGATAGTGATTAAGAAAGTGGTTTTGAATATTGATAATTGCTGAAAACTGGGAACAACCCAAGTCCTAGCAACAGGTAAATGGATTAACAAATTGTGATATATTATACAGGGAATAACTACCCAGCAATAAAAAGGAGCAAAATACTCATACATGCAACAACATGGATGAATCTTAAATCCATCAGACTGAATTAAAGAAGCCAGAGACAGAAGGCTTCATTCAACATAATTCATTTATATAACATTCTGGAAAAGGCAAAACTACAAATATGGAAATCAGGTCAGTGGTTTCCAGGGGCTGGGAATAGGGGTATGGAATTAACTGCAAAGGAACATGAGAGAGAACTTTTTGGAGTGATGAAAATATTCCAAATCTTGATTGTAGTGATAGTCACACAACTATATATTTTTCAAGACTCAATGAACTGGACAACTAAAAGGATGAATTTTATGGTAATAAAATTACATCTTAGTAATCCTGGTTTTAAAAAAGGATAGGGAAGCGGATATGGCTCAACAGATTGAGCTTCTGCCTACCATATAAGAGGTCCAGGGTTCAATACCCAGGTCCTCCTGGCCTGTGTAGTGAGCTGGCCCATGTGGAGTGCTGCCACATGCAAGAAGTGTCACCCCACACAGGGGTGCCCCCCATGCAAGGAATGGCCCCCATGCATGAGCGCAGCCCTGTGCAGGAAGGCAGACAGCCCAGCAGTGGTGCAGCCCACATGGAGAGCTGACGCAGCAAGATGACGCAATGAAAGAGAGATGCAGAGAAGGGACAATATGAGATGGAGTGAACTAGGGAGCTGAGGTGGAGCAAGAGAATGGCTGCCTCTCTCCCACTCCAGAAGGTCCCAGGATGGGTTCCCGGAGCCGCCTAGTGAGAATACAACAGACACAGAAGAACACACAGTGACTGGACACAGAAAGCAGACAATGGAGTGGGGGTGGGGGAGGGCGGGGAGAAAGAAGAGGGGGAAAAAAGTATATACAACAAGCAATCCAATTTAAAAATAGGGGGAAGACTGGGGTAGACATTTTTCCAAAGGGGAAATATAAATGGCCAAAAAGCCACATGAAAAAATATTCAACATCACTAGCTATTAAGGAAACGCACGTCAAATGTACAGTGAGATACCACTTCATACCTTATAGAATGGCCATTTTAAAAAAAAACAAAACAGAAAACTACAAGTGCTGGAGAGAATATGAAGAAATAGGAACACTCTTTCACTGTTGGTGGTAATGAAGAATGGTGCAGCCTCTATGGAAGAGAGTTTGGCGGTACCTCAAGAACCTGAATGTAGAGCTGCCATTTGATCCAGCAATCCCATAACTAGAAATATATTTTCAGAATAACTGAAAGCAAAAACACAGACATTTGCACACCAACATTTGTAGCAGCCCTATTCACAATAGCTAAAATATGGAAACAGCCCAAGTGCCTGATAAATGGATAAACAAAATGTGGTATATATATTTTGTATATACCACAGTGGAATACAATTCAGCTCTAAGTAGAAATGAAACCGGGATGCATATGAAAATATAGATGAATCTTGAGGACATTATATTGAGTGAAGTAAGCCAGACCAAAAAAAGGGCAAATATTGTATGGTCTTACTAATATTAACTAAACATGATGAGTAAACTCAAGGAAGTAAATGCTAAAATATAGGTTACTATGAGATAGAATGTGGGTTAAGATGGGAGCTGATGCTTAACGTATGTAGAATTTTTAATAAGGTTTATTGTAAAAGTGTTGAGATGCATAAAGTTGATGGGAACACATAATAATGAGTGTATCTAACACTGCTGATTTATAAATGTGATTGTAGATGTGAAAGGGGTAGTCTGTGGACGTAAATGTCAATTGAAACGAAGCTAGAGAATAATCTAGTGACCATATACATAGTGATTTCAGTGGTGGATGAAGATTGTGGTTAATAATATAAATATAAGAACGTTCTTCTTTTCAAAGTGTTAAGAATATTGTGGTACCTGGGAAAAATTACAACTAATGTAACTTATGGATGATAGTTAACAGTAATATTATAACATATAACATATAACAGCAATGGCAAAGAAGATACATCAATTCTAAGGGACAACAATAGGGAGGTATAGGGGTTATGGAATTTTTCCTTTTGGAGTAATGAAAATGTTCTATAATTGACTGAGGTGATGACAGCACAACTGTGATGAAAATGAGAGCCCCTGAATGTACACTTTGAATAGATTATGCAAGACATGGGGCTGTATAACACTGGGAATCCTGTGGTGGAAGGGACTGTGGTTAAAAGAACAAATATTAGTTTTTTGTGATGTATGTATCTTCAAAAAAAGACAATTTACAAAAATAATGGGGGTGGGGGTAGGGTGTAGGTTATATGGGAACCTCATGTTTTTTTTAATGTAACATTCTATGTGATCTATTAACTTCAATAAAATTTTTTTAAAAAAGAACAAATATTAGAATATTCTCTCATGAATAACAAATATATAATACTAATACAGGGTGTTAACAATTGGGTGGGCGTGTGGAGCTGGCCATGCGCAGTGCTGATGCGCGCAAGGAGTGCCGTGCCACGCAAGGGTGTCCCCCGCGTGGGGGAGCCCCACGCCGCAAGGAGTGCGCCCGTAGGGAGAGCCGCCCAGCGTGAAAAGAAAGAGCAGCCTGCCCAGGAATGGCGCCGCCCACACTTCCCGTGCCGCTGACGACAACAGAAGCGGACAAAGAAACAAGATGCAGCAAATAGACACCAAGAACAGACAACCAGGGGAGGGGGGGAAATTAAATAAATAAATAAATCTTTAAAAAAAAAAAAAAACAATTGGGTGGGTTAGGGGAAAAATACACCAAATGTACAATATGGGCTATAGTTAGTAGTAATGTATCGATGATGCTCTTTCATAGTTTGAAACAAATGTTTCACAACAAATGCAAGGTATTGGTAATGGAGTGATAAATGGGAGCCCTGTATGATAATAAATGTGTTTGTTTTGTAAGTTCATAACTTTTACTATACATTTATTGTTTATGTATGTTCAGGTATGAATGATATACTTCAATAAAATTTTTAAGTGAAAAAAGTGTATATAGACTGGTTACCAAAACTTTTCTATCACCCCAAACAAACTCTGTACTAATTAACCATTGACTCCCCATTCCCTGTCTCCCTGGTAACCTGTATTCTAGTTTCTGACTCCGCGAATTTGCTTATTCTGATTATTTCACATCAGGGAGATCATAAAGTATTCATCCTTCTGTGTCTGGCTTTTTTCACTCGACGTGACTGTGTGGCCTTGAGGACGGTGACTTAACCCCTCAGGGCCTCAGAATCGTCATCTAAATATGTCAGAGTAATTCTCGTTCTGGGTCAGACGGAGTCAGCATGCTCCATCGCCCACTGAATGAAGCCATAGAATCTGGACAGAATGCATGGAGCAACTATTTGAGGTCTCTGAAAAGCAAATACTAGTGGTTAAATTAGGAAAGAAGACTGGAATTTGAAGAACCACTGAACTGGCGGTAAATTTACTTTTTTTTTTTTAACTCCTATGTCCCCCAAGCCCCAAACTAGAAGCAGACATCAGAGTGGACAGGGAGAGCACTGGAAATCCTCTAGCAATGGCTTGAGGAGCAGGAAAGGGGTCTCCCAGGGCTCAGTGAGAGTGGGGGAAATCCTTAGGATGTTTTCTCCCTTTTTCTCTTTCCTCAGCTGTCTCATGCACCAGCCTCAAGCAAACCTGTGGCAACAGGCGACCACAGGAACCTAAAACTCTGAGGGGGGAGAAACTTCCTCTCTGATCAAAATGATGATTGTCCCAATAGAAAACCCCCATTTTCTTTTTCTTAACCCTAGATGTAGATGCAGTTCTGGGAAATGGCTTTCTGGTTGGGAGCCTGCAATAACTTAGAGCACCAATTGCAATGCCATTTGAGTCTGGAGTTAGATTCGCTCACAGTTTACGGGCACAGTTCCCTTGAGACTGCCCTCCCCTTGTACACCAGCCACCAGGTCAGGGTTCCAGGCCACCAGCACCGCTGACCAACTGCTAACATTTCAGAGGTTCCCACCATCCCACCCCTCAGGTTCGATAATTCACTAGAACGACTCGCAGAACTCAGTAAAGTGCTATACTTATGCTTATAGTTTTAATTATAGCAAAAAAGGACACACATCAGGAGCAGCCAAGAGAAGAAATGCACTGGGCGAGGTCTCAGAGGATCTTAAATGCTGTTTCCACGTCCTCTCCCCCTGGAGTCAGGATGCTTCACCTTGCCAGCACATAAATGTGTATTACAAATTAGGGAAGCTCACCTGAGCCTTGGTGTCCAGCATTTATTTTTTTCTTCTTTACTTTCTTTTAAATGTTACATTCCAAAAATATGAGGTTCCCATATACCCCCTATGCCCCCTACCCCACTCCTCTCACATCAACCATCTCTTCCATCATCGTGACACATTCACTGCACCTGGTGAATACATTTTGGAGCACTGCTGCACCACATGAACAGTGGTCTACATTGTAGTCTACACTCTCCCCCTTTCCACCCAGTGGGCCATGGCAGGACACACGCTGTCCAGCATCTGTCCCTGCAGCACCACCCAGGACAACTCCAAGTCCTGAAAATGCCCCCACATCGTATCTCTTCCTCCCTCTCCTTACCATTAGCAGCTACCATGGCCACCCTCTCCACATCATTACTACAATTTCTTCCCTTACTAATCACAGTAGTTCCCCAGCAGAACACCAATAAATCCACTCCAATCTACACTCTATTCCTCCATCCTGTGGACCCTGGGATGGTTAAGTCCAGTATTTTTATTGGAGTTTCATTACACAGGCACAGCACAACTGAGGCAGTCACTGCCTGTGTGGTGAACTCAATTTCCAGCCCCCTACCCCTCCCCAAACTTGGGCTGATATGATGTGGCTCAAAGCTTCCACCCTCTAACCACATGGTTGGTCTTGCTGTCATGCCCCATCCTGCTTCACCTTGTTAGCATACATAATCTATCAGTTGTAGGCTGGACAGCCCTCCATGAATAACAAAATCACGCCTTGGAAATTCCAAAGATTTAGAGGGTATCTCCCAGAAACCAGGGAGAAAGGCCAGCCAAATTCTTTATCATACTGTAGGGCCCAAAAAGGTGAGCCCCAGGAAAAACGGAAAGTATGGGGAGATCACAGAAAAGTAGGTACTGAGAAAAGTGACCCCATAAAGTAATTTATGAAGTCCTGTTATAACTCTTGAGCTGCACATGCTTGAAATCTAAACTTTAACATACCAAAGACTTTGACTACTGGACTATGGGATATACTACCTTCCAGAGTCCAAACTGGCCACCAGTGGCACACACAGAACCGATCCAAACGTCACAGCAAAGGCTTTGACAATAGAACTGACACTGAAAAAGCAGTTTTTGTTTTTGTTTTTAAAGATTTATTTATTTATTTATTTCTCTCCCCTTCCCCCCCACCCTGATTGTCTGTTCTGTGTCTTCTTTGTCCACTTCTGTTGTCAGCGGCACAGGAATCTGTGTTTCTTTTTTGGTTGTGTCATCTTGTTGTGTCATTTCTCCGTGTGGGCGGCTCTCCTTCCGGGGCACACTCCTTGTACATGGGGCTCCCCTACGTGGGGGACACCCCTGCGTGGCACAGCACTCCTTGCGCGCATTAGCACTGCGCATGGGCCAGCTCCACACGGAT
This sequence comes from Dasypus novemcinctus, assembly GCF_030445035.2. Classification (NCBI taxonomy): domain Eukaryota; kingdom Metazoa; phylum Chordata; class Mammalia; order Cingulata; family Dasypodidae; genus Dasypus; species Dasypus novemcinctus. The sequence goes on along the minus strand of NC_080698.1, from coordinate 50,162,016 downwards.
CAAGGAGGCCCGGGGTTTGAACCGTGGACCTCCCATGTGGTAGACAGACGCCCTAACCACTGGGCCAAGTCTACTTCCCTGAAAAAGCAGTTTTGAAACAGGATCAAAACTTGCATCCTCAACCAAACACATTGCTTGCTTAAACAAAAACATCAACATTCTCCATGGGATTTAAAGATCACCCAGAGTCTCATAAGATTTAAAGTAATGAAAGAAAGACTGTCAATCTAGAACTCTATATCCAGCAATAATTTCCTTCAGGAATGAAGAAAGACTTAAAAAAAAAAAGCCACAAATACCTGCTCTAGAAGAATTGCTTACAGAATTTCTCCAGATAGAAGGGAGCTTAGGAGATCTAGAATGATGGAAGAAAAACCACATGATCATATCAATCTATACTGAGAATTTTTTTTGACAAAATACAATATCCATTTATGACAAAAATTCTCAGTTTCCTCATTGTCAGAGAGGGCATTTACAAAAAACCTATAACTGACATCACACTTAATGCTGAATGTATTCTCCCTAAGATAAGGAATAAGGCAAGAATGTTCACTTTCACCACTCCCGCTGAACTTTGTACTAGAAGTCCTAGCTAGTACAATAAAGCAAGAAAAAGAAATAAAAATAATAAATATTGGAAAGGAAGAAATAAGATTGTTCCTATTCACAGATGACTTCATTTTCTATGTAGAAAATTGCAAGGAATTTATAAAAACTCCTGGAACTAATAAGTGAGTTTGCAGGTCAACCCATATAAATCAAATGTATTTCTATATATTAGCAACGAGAAATTGCAAACTGAAATTAAGACCAGTATTACTTATCCATTTTGAAGAGGCGGGGAGCAGGAGCCTCTTCTGAAAAAGGGGCCCTGAACCAAGGCGTGGAGGTAGAGAAGCCTGCAGCTTGGGGTTCGGTGGCAGCGGCCGGATAGGCCGAAGTTGGGAAGGGGGCGTGTGTGCCGAGCGCACGGGGTGGGGGGTCCTGGTCTTTGGCTTCTCAACTCTTTCCTGTTTCTAGGACAGAAAACAGGCCTGTCTCGGCCTGTCAGAAATAGGAAGGTCCTTGATTATTCAGTTTCAGGAATTTGATGATGCTGATGAAGATTATGGAAGCTATTCGGACCCTCCAGCTAAGAAAATTCGATCATCTTCCCAAGAAGCTAAAAATAAGAGGCAATCAGGAAGGAATTCACAGGAAGACAGTGAGGGCTTAGAAGAAAAAGAAGTAAAAACCAAGCAGGATAATTCTCAGCAGAAGATGAAAAAGATCATAAGAATGCCAGCAATGGCAGGCAGCACCTAAAGCAACTTCAAAGCAGAGAGAGATGCTCATGGAAGATACCAGCAGTGAGGAAGGACAAGAAGAGGTGATGCGCTATTGCAGGAGAAATATTCTGGCAGTGATGAAGATTTCCTAATGGAAGAGGATGACGGTGACTACGGCAGTTCAAAAAAGAAAAACAAAAAGACGGTTAAGAAGGCCACACCTGAGAGAAAAGAAAAGAAAATGCCCAAACCCAGGCTACAGGCCACCATGCTGCCAAGTCCAGTGAAAGGCAAAGGGAAAGTGGGCCATCCACAGCGTCAAAGGAAAAGACTCCTTTCCCCCAAGAAGAGGATGAACCAGAAGTCCTCCAGAAAAGAAAGCATCTGCAAGCCCTCCACCCGAAAAATCTGGGGTTGAAGGGTCTGAAGATGAGGCTCAGTCTGGGGAAGATTAAAAGTGATGATGGTTTGGGGAAAGATTTTGTTGAAAAAAAAAGAAAAGAAAGAAAAAAGAAGGGAAAAAAAAGAAAACCTACTTTACAATGGCTTGACTTATGGGCTTTGAATGCTTTTTACCATTTGTTGATGCATTTTCTCTTTTACTTTTTCTTTCTTTTAAAGAAAACTTTGTATGTTTAAGTTACCTATTGTCTATTGATCTTCTCTTTGCCACCCTCCCTTCCAACCCTAATGAAAGCTGTGTCAAATTAAAACAACAAGAACAACAACAACAACAAAAAAAAAACCACAGTGCTACTTAGGATAGCTGAAAAAAATAAAATTCTTAGGTATAAGTCTAACAAAGGTATAGGATCAATATAATGAAAACTGCAAAAGAGAATTCCAGTTTCAACTCTTGCACGTAAAGTGCTTGGAAGTCATTTCTGTCCTTTACAACAAGAAAAAAAAATGAACAAACTGAAAATCAATGACTTTTCTTGGATCCATCAAATGGTGCTAGAAAAATTTTACCTCTATATACAAGAAAATGAACCTCAATTTAATTTGTACAATTTATAGAGAAATTAATTCAAAATGGATCATTTTGTGTAAAACTAAAATAAAAATTAATAGTAAAGTATAGAATAAAACCTTTTTGGTCTAGGGTTAGGCAAAGAGTTCTTAGATACAACACCAAGCACAATCTTTAAAAGAAAAAAATTAATAAATTAGACTTCAAAATTTTAAACTTTCCTCTGGGAAAGTCATGATTAAGAGAATGAAAAGGTAAACTGAGTGGAAGAAAATGTTAGCAAATCATGTAGATGGCAAAGAGCTTTTATTCAGAATATATAATTAACTCTCAGAACTCAATAGCAAGAAAACAAACAATTCAACCAAAACAAACAAACAAACAAAAAAAGCTAGTTTGAGATCATTTTATGAATCTCAAAAAGAGAAAGCTTATGTTTATAAACTAATCTATTCCTCTGGGTGTGATACCCTTTGATTGCATTAAATTCAGTTGAGGACCTTTGATTAGATTACCTGTTAAGATTGCTTTAGGGCTTTTGATTCATCAGTAAGGTGTGACTCAGGTTGAATCCCTGCCCCTTTCCTGGGCTTGATATAATTGAACAGATACAGCAATAGAAAGCTCTGTCATTTTTTATCCTGCCATGTGACAGAAAAGAGAAAGCTCAAACAGCTGAGGCCTTTGAGATTGGGGAGAGATGAGCCATTTGCCTGATAGCTTACAGCTGAATTTGGGAAAAGCACAGAACAGCAGAGACTGATATGGGAAGCCATAAGAACAATGCCTATGCCAGCTTGCAGCTGAAATTGGGAAGAAAGTGGTACAGCTGTGCCTGAAAGAGGACACGTGGAAGGGAAGGAGAAACCTGGGTAGAGATTGGCAGCCATCTTGCTTCAGCATGTGGCAACACACCAGGATCAACAGCAGCTGACTTTGGTGGGAAGACACCTCTGATGTTGCCTCGATTTGGACTTTTCATGGCCTTGGAACTGTAAGCCTTTACTCCAAATAAATCCCCTTTACAAAAACCAACACATTTTCCAGTACTTTGCATCGGTACCCCTTTGGCAATCCAACACAGATTTGAACAGATATTTCACCAAACTGGATATACAGATGGAGAATAAGCACATAAAAAGATAGTCACATAATAACTCTAGTAGGTAAATGCAAATATAAAACCACAAGATACCTATTAGAATGGCTAATATAAAAATATACTGATCAGCAAAGTGCTGGCAAGGATGCAGAGCAACTAGAATTCTCTTAGACTGCTGATGGAAGTGCAAAATGGTACATCCACCCTGGAAAATTGTTTGGCAATCTCTTATAAAATTAAACATTCATTTACCATATGATCCAACAAAAATCCCAGTCCTAAGTATTTACCCTAGAGAAGTGAAAACTTATGTTGACAAAAAGAATACCCATACAAAAATGTTTATAGGTGCTTTCTTTCTAATTGCCCCAAATTAAAAACAACTCAAATATCCTTCATGGGTAAATGGATTACCTGGTATAGCAATATAGTGGAATATTAGTGATAAAAAGGAGCAAGCTATTGATGGTCCCAACAACTTGGATGAATCTCAAAGGCATTGTGCTGAGTGAGAAAGGCCGGACTCAAAGGTTACATAATATATGACATTAATTTTAAGTACACAATGACATTCTTGAAAAGTCAAAACTAGATCGGTGTTTGCTAGGATTTGGAGGGTGGAGGGAAGATGTGAATATAAATGGATAGCAAAAGGGTGTTTGGGGGGACTGCTGGAGCTACCCTATACCTACTGTGGTGCTATTTACACAAGTCCATACGTGTGCTAAAATTTACAAAACTGTACCTCAACAAAAAGTCAATTTAACTACATACTAATTTTTAAAATAAAGTTAGAAAACAAAATAGTGCCATGATGTGGTGGCTTGGAGCTATGCACTGTAGAAAAACCATGTTCTTAAACTTAACCCATTCGTGTGGGTGTGACTGACCCCATTGTAAATAGGACCCATTGATGAGGTTACTTCAGTTAGGGAATGGCTCACCTCAATCAGGATGGATCTTAATCTTATGACTGGAGTCCTTTATAAGCAGCATGAAATTCATTGAGAGAGAGAAAGCCACAGAGGAGTCAGCCAGAAGCTGGAAGTCAACAGAACCCAGAAGAGAAGAGAGAAGCCAGGAGAGGCCGCCATGTGCATCGCCATGTGATGGAAAAGTCAAGGACCGAGGGTGGCCAGCAGCTAAGCCCAGAATGCCACAGTCTCCTGGGAAGAAAGCATCGCCTTGATGACGCCTTGATCTGGGGCTTCTCCTAGCCTCAAAAACGTGAACCAGTAAATTCCCATTGTTTAAGCCAACCCATTGCATGGGATTCACTTTAGCAGTCAGGAAACCAAAACACACAATAACAGTGCTTTCCTCAAAGCACCTCAAATGGAGCTTCATAAATAAAAGCTACTGATGAAATTGTGTTTGTGCACTAGTTGTTGCATGTCTCAAGCAATCACTTCTATACTTGAATAGGCCCAGATGTTTCCCAAAGTAGTAAGATACCAAACGAAGGCGTTATATGCTCAGCCCCTGGAGAAGTGAACAGTCATTCTAAACAAGAAGATTGTTCCTAGAGTGTTATTAGTTCTGGGTCTGAACAAAGACATCTTCAGAATCAAAAGCAAAGCACTGCTTGGGGTTTTAAAGCCACGAATTAGGACAGTAATTCAAGTGTCTGGAAGCGCCTCGATTTCTCTCTTAAGATCTGAGATCCTCTGGTGCTTCAGGCAAAAGACGTCCATGCAAATTAGTATTGATTGTTTGGAGACAATGAATGATTCTCTGTCAGCAAGTGAGTGGTGCTTAGCAACAACATTTCCCAAAAAGATGCTACAGAACATTAGTCCCAGGAGAGAGCGAGAGCAAGAGCCAGAGAGAGAGCAAGAGGTGTAAACAAAAAAGTGGTCTGCAAAATGCTACAGGCTCTATTTTCTTCTTGGAGATTCACAGTGCATATTAATATAGTAAATGTTCTGAGAAATCCCACAGAAAGAAATATTTTTACCTCTGTTTAATCCAGAATTTGCCAAACTTCATTGACTATTGAACTCCTTTCTCAAATAGTATCATATAACAACAGTGTGAGGAAACCCACTTTGGGACACACTGCTCTACACCAAACCCAGATGGTAGACTTTGGTGGCCAGAGATAGACTCATTATACAGTAATTAATTTTTTCTCCACCATGGTAGTTTGAGGTTTTTATGGGCCCTAGAAAAATCATGTCCTTTAAATTAACCCATTCCTGTGGGTGTGCCCCTATTGTAGATGGGGCCTTTTGATTAGGATACTTCAGTTAAGGGTCTTTTTTTTTTTTTTTTTTTTTAAGATTTATTTATTTATTTAATCCCCCCCCCCCGGTTGTCTGTTCTTGGTGTCTATTTGCTGCGTCTTGTTTCTTTGTCCGCTTCTGTCGTCGTCAGCGGCTCGGGAAGTGTGGGCGGCGCCATTCCTGGGCAGGCTGCTCTTTCTTTTCATGCTGGGCGGCTCTCCTTACGGGGCGCACTCCTTGCGCGTGGGGCTCCCCCACGCGGCAGGGCATTCCTTGCGCGCATCAGCACTGCGCATGGGCCAGCTCCACACGGGTCAAGGAGGCCCAGGGTTTGAACCGCGGACCTCCCATATGGTAGACGGACGCCCTAACCACTGGGCCAAAGTCCGTTTCCCGCAGTTAAGGGTCTTTTGACTAGATTACTTCATCAAGGCATGACCCAGGGCAGGTCTTAATCCTCTTACTAGAGTCCTTTCTAAGTGGGATGAATATGGAGAGACACACAGAGAAAAAAAAACCCAGAAGCTGAGAGAGAAAACCTCAGAAGCCAGAAGAGAGAGAAAGCCAAGAAGCAGGAAGCTGAAACAGGGAAGCCCAAAGGAGGAGGCAGAGCCCAAGCAGATGCTGCCAAGTGCCTTGTGGTGTGACAGAGTCCAGGATTGCCAGCAGTTAGTCTTCAGGGAGAAAGAATCACCTGATAAGGACTTGATTTGGACGCTTTTCTCAGCCTCAAACTGTAAGCTTTTTTTTTTTTTTTTTTTTGTGGACATACCATGGATTGAATCTGGGATCTTGTACCTGGAAGGCAGGTACTCAACCACTTAAGCTACATCTGCTCCCTGAAACTGTCTTTTTAAAAAGATTTATTTCTTTCCCACCCCCACCCCCACGTTGTTTTTGCGCTCCCTGTCTGCTGTCTGTGTCCATTCACTGTGCATTCTTCTGTGTCTGCTTGTCTTCTCTTTAGCCAGCACTGGGAACCAATCCTGGGACCTTTCGGAGTAGGAGAGAGGCGCTCAATCTCTTGAGCCACCTCAGCTCCCTGCTCTGCTGTGTCTCTATTTGTCTCTCCTCTGTGTCTCTTTTCGTTGCGTCAACTTGCTGTGCCAGCTCTCCACTCAGACCAGCTTGCTGCGTGGACCAGCACTCCTGCGCGGGCCAGCACTCTGCTTGGGCCAGCTTGCTTTCACCAGGAGACCCCAGAAATTGAACCCTGGACCTCCTATATGGTATACAGGAGCCCAATTGCTTGAACCACATCTGCTTCCCTGTAAGTTTTTAAACTAATAAGTCTCCATTGTAAAAGCCAACCTATTTCTGATAATTATATTCAGGCAGCCTAGCAAACTAAAACATCCTCTAGCTGTTTTTGTTTGTTTGTTTGTTTTTTAATTCAATTTCCCACAAAATTCAGTTTTACAAAGAGATAATATAGGCAGTTGTTGATTTGTTGAATTTCAGGGACAGTAGAGGACAGTAATAGCAAACATGTTCATAGTGTTCACTGCATGCCAGGTATTATTCCAAATGTTTTATCTGTGTTATCCAATTTAGTAATCATGACAACCCTTTAAGATATTTCACAAATATGTAAACTAAGGCACTGAGCCTCTTGCCCAAGGTCACACAGGTAATAAGTGACTAAGCCAGCATTCAAACCAGACAGTCTGAATTCAGATGCTATATTCTTGACCACCATATTATATTGCTGCTTACGTAAGATAGCTGTTCTGTTCCCTGAAATTCTACCATTAGTCATTTATTTCTTCGATACTTTAAGAGTCTGTGTCTTGAAGAACTCCTTTGGAAAACACAGTGATCTCTATTGAGAATTCCAAGACCCAGTTAAGGCCTATTCTTTCTCCCTAGAATGCTTTCGCCACTTTGTACTATCTGGTGAACTGCCAGTCATCTTTCAAGATACAGCAAAAATGCCACCTGATCTAGGAAGCTTTCCCAGAAACCCTGAAGAGCAAATGACCCCGCCTTTGTGTTGCCACAGCTGTGGTACATTCTTTGCCAGCCATTTTCCATATTGTATGATAATTACTTTCTATATATGTTTATTTTTTGTGACCAGACTATGAGGTTCTCAAATGCAGAAACTTTGTTTCGGGCACTAGGCAAGGCATGGAAGGATAGAAAGATGAGTGAGATATGGTCCCTGACCTCCAAGAGGCTCTGAGTCTTTTCTAACTGTTCTTGGTAGACACATCTGTTATTTAAAATAAGGGCTAGAGAGCTGTAAGCAAAGGTTATGTGGGCACCGAGGATGGAACAATTACTTCTGATTAGAAAGAGGTAACATTTGAGCTGGGACTAAATAAGCTACATTTCAATGGGTCAAGGAATGAGTGAATGAATCCCTTGGAAAATGAACAATCTCTGTTATTTTTTGGTGCAGGGGGCAAGGACTGGGCTCAGATACAGTCTTGGCAGGAGCTGCCATTAGTCCTGATACTTCAGGTGAATCACTTCATTTTTCTAAGCTTCAGTTTATCTATTAGTAAAATCAAAACACTAACTATTTATTTTCCAGGACTTGTTTTAAGAGTTAAATAAAATCATGTCTGAAAAAGTGCTTTGTGTAAAATGGCAAATGCTATAAAGGCATTAGGTATAATTATGCTTCTTAATACCTTATGCACACTGCTTCTTAAGAATTCAGCAAGATGGAGAACATTTATGTAGAGCATACTCTGGGGCAGACACCATTTATGCACTTTCCAGATACTCTTTCATTCACTGTCACAATAACCTAGGGAGAAAGGTATTAGTATATCCGCACTTTGCAAATGAAGGAAAGATGTATAGAGAGGTTAAGTTGTGTTGCCCAAGGTCACATAGCAATTAAAACCCAGGGCCTGGATTCTACCCAAATAGTGCCTTCCTAGTTTGCCAGGGCTGCTATAACAAATATTACAGACTGTTGGTTGAAACAGCAGGTATTCCATGTCTCACAGTTGTGGAGGCTCGAAGTCCAAAGTTAAATTGTGGGTAGGATCATGCTTTCTCTGACGTCTGTCGCGTTCTGATGGTGGCTTGCTGGCAACCTATAACTCAGTTTCTGCCTTCTTTCCATGGCCATCTGTCCTTCTGTCTCCTCCTGAGAGTGTCCAAATTTCCTCTGCTGATAAGGATGCCAGTCAGATTAAGCTCACCCTGATCCAGTTTGGCCTCCCCTTAACAACACCTTCCAAGATCCTGTTTACCAGTGGGTTCACATCCCCAGGCCTGGGGGTTTAGGCTTGAATATGCTTCTGTGGGGAACACAAGTCATTCCGTAACAGTAACCCAGAGCCTCAGAGACTGAAAAAGTGTTAAGATACCCTCGATCCAGCTGGGTTGTGACATGTCAATCAGCTGAGAATGGACAGCTGAGACAAGGTATTGGGTGACCCTCTTCTGGGGAGAGAGATGTCCGCCTCCTTCCCCTCCACCAGCAAGTAAATCAAACACATGGTTAATTGTTCATAACCACAGGCTCTGGTTTTTTGTTTTGTTTTTTTCAATTTTCTGCCCTTTATCTAAACACTATTTAGAAGGAAACTCATTTATAGGGCTTTAAAAAAAAATGGAATAGTTGAACGTACTCCTAGTGAAACCTGTCCTGGTAAGGTTATTGCTAAATAATACAAAACCAACTGCTGAATGAATCAGGAAGAGAAGCCCAACATTCCCTTAAATCAAGTGGCATTTATCTGTATTTTTTAATGTCTCGCTAACATTTTTTAATTGGTATGGATTTCCAACCAAACCCTAAAGCGATTATCTAGAACGCTAAGGCTTTTAAAAATAGCTTCTAAAGTGGCAAGCCCCAGCAATTTAAAAGGGAGTAATGAACTGCTAGGGGCAGGGAGACTTCTGATGAAGAATACTAATACACTCCTGCTACGTTGCTTCTGTCTCTTTCTGGGGAAAGGCAAAATGCACGCAGGAATGTGATGGAACTTTCCAGCTGGTGGTTTTCATTATCAAGAGGAAAAGTGTTTGTGAAAATGAAAATTACTGATAATTAGGTGCGAAAGCCTTTAAAGGAGAAAAATTGCAGCATCTTTATTTATACCAAGGGCTGAACACTGTCAGTGGGCGTGTGAATTGGTACATTCTTTTGGAGGGGAATTTAGCAATGGGCTGACACTCTGAGCCAGTAATTCTGCTTCCAGGAATGTATCCTATAGAGATACTGGCACTGGTACACAAAAGTATATGTGCAAGGTTGTTCACAGTAGCATTGTTTGCACACGTGGAAACTGGAAACAAATCGATCTCCATTATTACGACAACATTTAAACAAATTATGGCATATGCATATTTTAGAATAATCTGCTACTGATAAATGAAATGATGTAGACCTATATATTCTGACATGGAAAGATATCCCTGATAAGTGAAAAAAAGCAAACTATAATCATCATATCTGTCATATGTTTCCATTTTAAAATGTTTTTAAAGTTAATATATTCATAAAAAATATCTGGAGGAATATGTATCATATCATTGGCTATTTCTGGGGCAGGCAGAGGGAAGGTATATGTTTCTGTAATGTTTAAACTTTAAGGAGCATGGATTACTTTTGCAAACAGGAAAAAAAAACAATAAAGGTGAATTATTTCCTTAAGGTAAACACACACAGACAGAGCTGGTATTGGGATTTATTCACTGTCTTTGGGTGAAAGGTTTCAGTATAATTTCATGGTAAGTGCACTCAGGATTCAGGCAATTTGGGGAAGGGTGACATTTAGATAGAATGAACCAAAATGACTGTACTCACTTGTAGACCTTGGGACACACCCTGTGCCCTTTCTGCCTCCCTTATACTGGTCTCTTGGTTGTCACTTTGGCTATTGCCACTGCTCCTGAGCCTTGGCCAATGGTTTAGAATCAGCATATTTCCTATTTCCTTCTTTTTGTCGCTCACACCATCCATTTTAGAAGGCAATGAAACATGGTGGCAAGGAGTTCAGTTACTCCAAGTTCAAATGCTGACTTAACCACCTTCCTAGCCTTGGGAAATTTGGTCATCAAACACGTGGGACCCTTTTCCTCATGTGAAACATGATGATAACCTCTAGATACTATGCCTCATAGGGTCTTTGGAATGATGAAAAGAGATAATTTTTAAAAAGTTCTTGGACATAGTAAGTGCTAAATAAATGACAACTATAATTATTGTCACCACATCCTATCAATTCTTCCTTGGCAGAATCTCTCCCATCTCTCTTCTGCCTAATGAACTATCAAAACTTCAAGGATGTGTGTTAGTCTGCCACACGGGTGCTGATGCAAAGTACCAGAAATCTGTTGGCCTTTATAAATGGTTCTTATTAGGGGTAAAAGCTTACAATTACAAGGCCCTAAAGAGTACAACTGAAGCTACAGTAAGAGGTATTTTCTCATCCAAAGTCAGTTACCACGTGTTGAAGCAAGATGGCGGGCGATGTCTGCGGGGGTTCAGCCTTTCCCTTTCCTCTTAAGGCTCCATGGACCCAACTTCTTCTGATCTCAGCTGTAGGCTGGCATAGGGCTCAGCTGCTCTGTTCTCTTTAGCTACAAACTATCAGGCAAATGGCTCATGTCTCTTCCCTGGGCTGCCGGATCACTCTCTCCTCTCGTTGTCTATGGAGCTTTTTTCCTCTGGCATCTATGGAGCTCTTTCTTCCCATGTATCTACTTCTGAATTCTTGATTGTGTCCATTTATACAGCCTACCAAGGGGGTGGGGACTCAATCATGAAAGCCCTAATGATGTGGTTGAATCAACGCTCTAATCTTGATTTAGTCAAGTAAATGTAAAGCCTTTGAATTTAAATCAATCAAAGAGTGTCATGCCCAGAAGAACAGACCAGTTTACAAACATAATCAATATCTCTTTTTGGAATTCATAAATAATATCAAACTGCCAAAGACGGGCTCAAATGCCATCACTGGGAAACTTCCACTGGCTTCTCCCCCACACATCCAGAATTGATTAACCCTCCTTCCGAGGAAGTTCCACCCAGGACTGTGTTACCAGCTTCATTATTACACATTATTGTCGAGTTCACTTGTCTGTCTCCTCCACAGACTCTGAGCTCCTGCAAGGCAGTCACCCTCTCCTGTTCATCTCAAAATCCTCAGTGCCTGGCCCAAGGTGAGAATTCAAATACGGGGTTTTCAAATAGAAATAAACACATTCCTGCCACTCCCACCCCAGGCCTGGCCATCTATACTTCCTGATGGACCCACAGAACGGCTTCCTAGTGATCGCTCCACCGCTTCTCTCCCCACGCCAATCGACTAACATTTGACCCTGATAGGTCAGACACAAACTGCTTGAAGAACAGTGTGAAATGAGAGCCAGGCCTGCTTTTACTCCAGTTTTGCCATAGGCTAGGCACAGTGCTTTACCCCTCTAAGTCTTAGCATATTCATCTCTAAAATTGAGACAAGAACTTCTTCCCACATAACTCAGTTGAGGGGACTCGAGAGAAATGGAACTGAAAATACATCACCATTACCCAAATGTTAGGTGTTACTACTATTATTTTTTGAGAGGCTGCATATATCAGAGAAGAAAGAAAGAGTAGCTACAAAGTCTCTGTTCTGGAAGTCATGCTACATCATGAATTTAGTAAATTTCTCTGGCTATATAGAGAGAGGTGGCCTCTGAGAATCCTTCCACCCCTGGAGTCCCATTTCCTTCAGAAACTGCATTTAACATGCCCTCTGTGAAACCTGTCCCCCCAAGCAAAGGGGCAAAGACTCTTCTTCACCCTTAAAATTAAATACAAATATCAGAGGACATTTGTGCAAGCTTTTACCATTTATGAAGCACTTTCATATCCATCATTTGATTTGAAAAGGGATTTAAGGGAAAAAATACATACTAAAATCATAATAGGGATTATCTCCAGATAGTAGAATTGGGCATGCTTTTAATTTTCTCATTTGTATTTTTCTAGACCTTCAAAATCTTTTGAAAATCTGGAACTAGATAGAGGTAATGGTTGCACAAAATTCTGATTGTACCAATTGCCATTGACTTGTACACTTGAATTTGTCTAATTTTATGCTATGTGAATTTTACCTCAATAAAAAATATTCTGTGATATACATGCATGACTTTATAGTCACTTCTTAAAATATGGTTTGAGGTGCCAAGTCTACTCAACGGGGAAAGAATAATCTCTTCAACAAATTGTGCTAGGAAAACTGGATATTCATATGCAAAAGAATGAAAAAAATTAACTCAAAATGCATCAAAGACCTAAATATAATAACTACAACTATAAAACTTCCAGAAGAAAACACCCCCAAAGGATTCCTAGTCTTTATACTAAAAGCACAGACAACAAAAGAAAAAAATAGATAAATGGAACTTCATCAAAATTTAAAACTTTTGTGCAAAGGACTTTATCAAGAAAGTAGAAAGACAACCTACAAATAAGAATTTAAAAAATGAAAAAATAAGAAAGAGTAACCAATTAAAAACAGCAACAAATAAAAAGAAAAACATTTAAATTAAAAAATAAAAAAAGACAATGTAGAGTTTCAGAGAAAATATTTGGAAAAGAAATATCTGATAAGAATTTAGGGAAACGGACTTTGGCCCAGTGGTTAGGGTGTCCGTCTACCATATGGGAGGTCCGTAGTTCAAACCCCGGGCCTCCTTGACCCGTGTGCAGCTGGCCATGCGCAGTGCTGATGCGCGCAAGGAGTGCCGTGCCACGCAGGGGTGTCCCCCGCGTGGGGAAGTCCCACGCGCAAGGAGTGCGCCTGTGAGGAGAGCCGCCCAGCATGAAAGAAAGTGCAGCCTGCCCAGGAATGGCGCCGCCCACACTTCTCGTGCCGCTGACGACAACAGAAGTGGACAAAGAAACAAGACGCAGCAAATAGACACCAAGAACAGACAACCAGAGGAGGGGGGGAAATTAAATAAATAAATAAATCTTAAAAAAAAAAAAAAAGAATTTAATATCCAGAATATATAAAGAACCCCGACGCCTTGATGACAGAAAGACAAACACCCAATTAAAATGGCAAAGCACTTGAATATATATTTCTCCAGAGAAGAAATAGCCAATAAGCACAAGAAAAGATGATCAACATTGTTATCCATTAGGGAAATGCAAATCAGAACCATGATAGGATACCATTTCATACCAGCGAGCATGGCTACCATTAGAAAAACAGAAAATAACAAGTGTTGAAGAGGATGTGAAGAAATAGGAACCATTGGACATTGTTGGTGGGAATGTAAAATGGCACAGCCTCTGTGGAAAACAGTTTGGAGGTTCCTTAGAATGTATAGAATATGACCTGGCAATCCCACTTCTAGGTATTATGCCCAAATGAATTGAAAGCAGGGACTCAGACACTTGCACATCAATGTTAATAGTGGGCATCATTCACAGTTGCCAATAGGTGAAAGCAACCCATCCCAAATGCCCATCAACCAATGAATGGATAAACAAAACGTGAATATTATTCAGCTGTAGAAAGGAATAAAATTCTGATTTATGGTACAACACGGGTAAACCTTGAATACACCATGTTGAGTGAAATAAGCCAGACACAAAAGGACAAATATTGTATGATCTCACTTATATGAAGTAATTAGAATATGCAAATTCAGCCAGAAATTAGAATGTAGATTACCTAGGGTCATGTAGGGATGGGGAATGGGTAGTTAATGCTTCGTTGGTACAGTTACTCTTTCTGGAGGTGATGAAAATTTCAGTGAGGTCGGTGGTGATGATGGCCCCACATTGTAAATGTGGTCACCACCACTGAATTGTATATTCTTAAGTGGTTAAAAGGGGAAACTATACGTTGTATATAATAACAGAAGAAAAATAACTTCTTTAAATAAAACCCATAGAACTGCACAACCCAAAAAATGAACCCCAATATAAATTATGAATCATTGTTAATAGTGTAATTATAATAATATTGCTTCAATTTTAACAAACATACTGCACTAATGCAAAATGTTAATAATAGGTAAAATTGTGCAGGGGGGTAAAACTGTGGGGGAAATGCCGCAATTTCTGCATGACTTTTCTGTAAACCTACAACTGCTCTAGTAAGAATATTAAGAAGAAATATTCTGGAATTAGGCGATGATGGCTACATATAATACATTGTGAATATACTAAAAACCACTTACTTGTACACTTTGAAAGAGTGAGTTTCATGTATGCGAATTACATCTCAATTAAAAATTATAGTCCTAAGAAACGTGGTCCGAGGATATCACAGGAACGGAATTTTAGGCATCAAACCCCATTTAAGACAGCGACACTCTCCTCTCCCCATTCCCCAAACCACAGTCGCAGAGTCACCCTGCAGTGCGCTACTCCGACCACCAGGGGTCTCTGCGAAGCCCACGAGTCCCCAAGCCCTCCCGTGCCGTCTCTTGCGCCTCTGACGCGCTTGTGCGTGCGAGAGGCGTGGCCGGAGGCGGCCGCTCCGGCGGCGCAACCACCGCCCTCACGAGCCTGTTCCTGCTGCAGTGCTCGCCCTCGCTTGAGGTTTCCTCGCCGCCTGGGGTTCTTGCCTGTGCTTCGAGCTCCTCACGACCCCTCTCCGGGTCGGGCCGGCCTCGGACATCCCTCGCCCCATCCCTAGGCACCTGTCCCGGCCCGTGTTCCCCGCCCCGCCGCCCTCCGCGCGGCCCCGCTGAGGTCCCCCGCCTCCGAGCCCGGCGCCATGGCGCTGCAGGCGCTGCAGAGCTCGGGAGTAACCTTTCGCAAGATCCTGTCTCACTTCCCCGAGGAGCTGAGCCTGGCTTTCGCCTACGGCTCCGGGGTGTACCGCCAAGCGGGGCCCAGTGCAAACGTGAAGGTGAGCCCCACGCCCGGAAATTCCTCATCTCGCGAGGTTCCCTTCGCCTGCCATCCACGTGTCTGTTAAAGCACACACCGTCCAAAAGTTCCTAGTGTAACAAAAGCGTGAGCGGAGTTTTGAAGGCGAAGCGGGAGCGAGTCCACTTAGGTCTAGAGCAGGAGATGCAATTCGGCATACCCGGTGCAAGGAAAGGGAAAAAAGGAGAAAGGAAAACATCAGGTTCTTCCTCAGTGGTTTCCAGCCTTGACTGAACATTGGAATTTTGGGGGGAGCTTTTAAAAACTACTGATGCCTCGTTTCCACCTCTGGAGATTCTGCTTTAATTGGTCTTGGGTGTGGCTTGGGCTTCCTAGGTGGTTGTAATGTGCAGCGAAGCTTGAGAGTCATGTTTTCTGCTGTAAGTGAAAACAACAAAATGATCCTCCTGACTTCAGGAAGCCGAGGGAGAAGTTGTAGGGTCACAGCAGGTGCTGTGAAGGTAATAAGAGATGGCAACAGGAAATCTAAGCCCAGGTGGCCTCACCAGGAAGTTAATAGGCAAACTTTAACAAGGAGACAACTTATAGCCCTGTATCTAAATCTGGGAGGCCAGCTTGCTGTCTGCACACTGAAGTGTGCAGTCAAAAGAAAAACTACCCTCATAGCTGTTAGCAGAAGGCAGACTTTGAAATATCACACCACCTACTCTTCAACAGGGCCTCTTAAGTGTACTGTCCCTAAATGAATATACTGGTCCCCCACTATCTTTTGTTGTTCGTTAACTTTTCATTTTTCATGTTGGGCCTTGCAGTACCCTCCTATAATGTTTCCCTGCCCTTAATCTCTCCTCCCTCCGGTCAGCAGGAAAATTTCTAATCATGGCAAACAACCCCACAATCGGGTCTCATCTCCCACCACTTCCCTGCCTGCTTTCTGTTCCAGCTAGGTTACAATAAATGCAGCCCCAGGATCATACCTGCCTGTCAGAGCAGCCAGAACAGTTTCAGATAAGAGGACTCCCTACCCTTCTGCATGCTCCTTCTAGTACTTCCACCAAGCCTGTTTCACTCCTGCACATTTTATAAGACGCAGTGTTCTGAGTGAAGTTAGTACATTTTGCAACCCTCTATCAAGACAACATTAATTTGTCTCTTCTCCCCAGTAGACTTTGAAACTATCTCTACCCCAGAACACTTCAGAGTAGCTCATTTTGGGTGCTCAGTGAGTGAGTGGCAAATGGGTGAGTGTTAAAATAACTTATTTCACTTTACATAATACTTAAAAATTTATCCATATGGTACTATTGGTCTTCTGGGAGAAAAGCAGATCACATTTACCTACACTTAGCTGCTAGGCAGTTTAAACACAGCAGTGCAGGATGCAGAATTTGGAACCAGACTACTTAGGTTTGTCACTTACCAACTATGTGTTCTTGGGCAGGAAATTTACGCTGCCTCAGTTGCCTTTCCTATAGAATGGAGATGATAATAGTACCTACCTTGTACGGTTGTTTTAAGGATAAAATCAGTTATTGTCGATATATATAAATTGCTCAGAAGAATGCCTGGTACCATATAATACATATTAAATAAGTGCATATTGTTATTATTTGTATTGATGAAAACAAAGCTCACATTGGCTCCAGAGACTTAAGTCTCTGATGACAAACCCAAGTCTTCTAACTATTAATCATAATGTAAAATTTTAGAGTACTCAATTTAGGTGTCTTTCTAGGAACTAATACTGAAATCCTTCTCCCCCGCCCCCCCCCAGGATGTTATGCTGGACTTTGTATTTGCAGTAGATGACCCTGTTGGATGGCATTCAAAGAACCTGAAGAAAAATTGGAGCCACTACTCTTTCCTAAAAATCTTGGGGCCCAGGATTATCACACTTGTCCAGAATAACTATGGCGCTGGAGTTTACTACAATCCATTGATTATGTGTGATGGTAGGGTAAGTGACCTTTGTTGTAATTTGCACGGTAGACCTGTTCAGACCTCTTAACCTTTGTTTTTAGAATATATATATTCTTGCAGTCAGGAGACATTCAAGTTCCTGTTGGGTGTCTTGAACCCAGGGACAGAGCAGTAACTGGAGTGCACATCTTCCCTTGACTGTGATACAGTGTGAGAACATGGTTGATGTTACCGTTTTTCCAATTTGTTTTTAGCCAAGTGTTTCTGAAATTTTAGCATCTATCAAAATCACCTGGAGTGCTGGTTCTAACTACAGATGTCTCTCACACCCACACACCCCTCTGCCCCACACCTCAGAGTTTGGGTGGGGTTGAGAATTTGGATTTTTAATTAGCACCCAACGTGTGATGCCTGGGGATGAAACTTTGAGAACCACTGGTTTGGTCAAGTGGGAGGAAAAGGCCGACCCATTTAGGGTCAAAGTAGGGCTTAATCATGTCTATAAGGAGGGGCAGGCACCCTCGGAAGAAGTTTTAAGTTGTATCAGAGGTGGTCAGGAGCATGTGCCAAGTGATAGACAGGGACCTCTTGGTGCCAGCAGGTGGGTGGCATTTGGCCATGGGAGTGTTGGAGAGCAGGTAAGATGTATGGATCCTAACAGGCAACAGAACTCTGCCACAGGATGCCTTCAGATGAAGGGCCCCAATCTCTAAGACGCGACTAAGAGGTAGGTAGGATCCCAGCTAGGTGGACCAATGGGAGAGTAAAGAGATGCCACCTAGGTATTAGCTAGGCTGGGAGGCACGATTGCGACTGATTGCTTATAGCAGTCAGACTTTGTGATGCATACGAATCATGCTAAACTGCAGGTTCTGACTCATTTGACCTGGGATGGAGCCTGAGAGTCTACCTTTTTTATAAGCCTCAAGTGATGCTGATGCTACTTGTCAAAAGCCCACACTTTGAAGAGCAGAAGGTTGGAGTACTGACTTAAGATGGGTTTTAAAGGCACATCTCAACTTAGCAAGAATGGGATTGGTGATGTCCATATCATCTTTGGGCCATATATTTGCTTTTTCTGATTGAGGTCCAAGCCCACTCCACTTGCATTTTGCAGAGGAAGAAACCAAGGCTCAGAGGGAGGAAATGACTTCCAAAGATTGAACAGTTAGCAACAGGCAGGTTAGTGATGATGCAGCAAGTTAGACATCAAGGCCAGTGGTATTCCCGTTGCCTTCCAGCTGTTAGCCTTCCAGCTGTTACTTGCCTGCAGCAAGAAGAAATTTCTGCAGTACTGAGTCTAGAGTGAAGGGAAGAAGGTAGTTATTTACACAGCCTTCCATATCTGCCTTAGTCATGCAAAACGTGTAGGTTTGTTTTTTCTCCATAATTAAAATTATGCTGAGCCTATCTATAGTTAGTAATTTTCAGACAATATTATAAACTCCAGTAACCAATATTTGGGCATAATTATGTGCCAGAGGACAGTACTTTTTCATTGAAATTCTGTAGCTACTTTTTAGATGTGTGCAGCCTGGGAAGGATGTTTGGATACTGGAGTTCAGCGAAGGGCGTCTGAAATTACTTGTTGATATAAATGGGATTCTATTACCTAGAAAAAACTACAACTACATTTTACAAATTACTGGTAAAATGAGTTTGACAGTAATTGCATGTGTTTAGCACTGATAAAGAGGTTTTACTTTTGGGTTTGTTTTTTTTTTTAATTATAAAAGTCTTTGAAATTCACCATGTAAAGGATGTCAGTGAAACCTTTCAATTAAAGGAAAAAATTTCTTGTACTTTGTGATGGAAAAACATTGGAAGGCCAGACGGAAATTCTGGGACCTGGTTTGACTCTGCTACTAATCATGTCCCTAGGCACACCGTTTATTCTTCTGGGCCTCAGGTTTCTTATTTCCCAAGTGAGGAACATGGACTGAATTGTTGCTTCTCAAACTATCTGTGGCAAAGGACCCGGTTTTTGTTGTTTGTTTCTAATTCATCAAGGACCAATCCCTAAAAGCCATTCTGCTTGTAACATCATATGATCCTAAATTAAAATGGCAGCCACCTTACCTTTCATACCCGGGGGACCAGATCAGTCTTGGACACTAAGCCTCTGAAAGGTTTTGGTAGAGATGGGTGTTTTTACAAGGTGGGCATTTTGAGTGGCTTTGAAATTCAAGGAGCCACTCCAGCCAGGACTTGGATCTGTTCACTGATATCTTGTATTTGCGCAGGCTACAGCATGGTATTTTGTTCTTTTTCATGCCCATTTCTTTTCTTTTCTAGCTTATCAAATATGGGGTTATTAGCACTAGTATTCTGATCGAAGATCTACTCAACTGGAATAACTTATATATTGCTGGGCGACTTCAAAAACCGGTGAGTGTTTTGTGGACTGCCCACATTTAGGGGTGCCTCCTCTTTGAGCCAGGCCTTCCTTCAGTCATTGTGATTGCAATGATATGGAACTCCAGGAAATAGTGAGGGTTCAGACTCCTTTTACTCTCTATAAAATCACTTGCCAAACAATATCCAGATATTACCCCCACCATGCTGGCCCTTCTCTAAAGATTCTTTAGTTGTCTGAATGGATCAGGCTCACAGTGGGCTGGGAGAGGGCCTTGGTCGCCTGGGGCTGTCAAAACAGACTGCCATAAACAACAGACATTCATTCTCTCACAGTTCTGAAGTCCAGAAGTCTGAAATCAAGTGTCAGCAGGACCATCCTCCCTCTCAAAGCTCTAGGGGCGAATTCTTGCTTGCCCCTTCCAGCTTCTGGTGGCCCCTTCCAGGCATTCCTTGGCTTGTGGCCATAAAACTCCAATCTCTGCCTCTTCTTTGCATGTCTTTCCCTCTTCTTATGAGGGCACCTGACCACCTCCCAAGATCTTTACCTACAATTGCAAAGACCCTGTTTCCAAAAAGATCATTTGGTGGTTCCAGGTAGCCTTGAATTTTGGGGGACACTCTTCAGCCCACTACAGGGACGATGCCAAAGGAGGGGCCCAGTACCCCTGTGAAGTCTCTTATCAGCACAGCCCTGACTCCCTTTTCTTCTAGGATGTAATTGCCGTGAGGGCACTGTTTTATGCACAGACTTATCCCAGAAGTGTCTAGAGCAATGCTGGTACAGAAGAAGCATTCAGTAAATATTTTTCGAACAAGTGAACGAGCCAGGTAGTGATTCCAAGGGGCAATGGTGTTCTCATCTTCTTTATTACCCTCCTCAGGCTAGTGGTGACCTCCAGGCGTAACTCTCTTACCTCAATTGGATACCTTTGGAGTTGCCGTGGGGAGTAGACTTCTCCCTGATCATAAAACTGGAGGGGGCAGCGGATGGAAGAAGTCATCTTTTGACAAGTATTTGTGGAGCAGGTGTAGTTCAGTGGTTGAGTGCCTGCCTCCCAGGTACAAGGTCCTGGGTTCAATCCCCTGTACCTCCTAAGAAAAAAAAATGAATATAATATAAAACAAATATTTGTAAATACCATGTTTCTTCTTTGTTGCAGATACATAGACTTTTCTGAGAAGGTATCTTTTTATAAATTTGTTTTAAGAGCTATATAAAATAGTCATAGTTGCCAATCTCATGTCCTTCCCACAACAAGGATATATCTCATTGTGATAACACAGGGGCCTAAGGCCTTATAAGAGGGTGCATGGATTGTTCCCAGGGGTCTCTCATAATAGTGATTATGCCATTTTGCTTTTATAGTCAGTTATCGAGAAAGATTATAGAGGGGTTTATAGAACCTTAGCCCACTTTGGTTTGTGTCCCAAAAATCTCTTTATTGATATAAATGGGCTGTCAGGATTCTCTTGCCTTACACCTGGGCTTAAAATTTAATGTGTAGTTATTAAAATGTTCAGAAACCTCCAGAAACACTTGATCTGGGTGACACAGGTATGTAAAAATTTATCAAGTTGTATGCTTAAGATTTCTACATTTTATGGTAATTTTTACTTCAGTAGAAACATTTTAAAGTTCAGAAACAATAGGATTACTAAAATAATTTCTTATCTATGTATGTGAATTTCTTATTTTTTTTAGCTGGATAACTAATATGGCTTATGATTGAAAAATAAGTGCAGTTGAAAATTTGTAAATACTCATTTTCTTTCCAAGTTGCTTTTTTTGAACCCCAAACCTCATACTTGGGAAGCAGGTGCTCAGCCACTGAGCTATACCAGCTCCCCTCCAAGTTTTTTTTTTTTTTTTTTTTTTTTATATATTTCTTGTGGGAAGAATAATGAAAGTGGAATTAAGTGTCTTGGGTCACAGCTATTCCTGCCACTTTATTAACTGTTTGTATGAACTTAGGCAATTTGTTTAATCTTTCTGAGTCTCTGTTAATTCTTCTGTAGAAGGGGCATGACAATACTTGTCCTACCTACCTCACAAAGTTATTGAAAATTGGAAGCAAAGTGGTGCTGCTCTAAAGAACACAGGTGTTTAGGATCAGATGGATCTAGGATTGGCTCCCAAGTCTGACAGCCCCAGCTGTGGGACCTGCGCCCCGACTTAATCTCCTTGGGCCTCAGGAGATCTTTATCACGGATGAGGC
This sequence comes from Dasypus novemcinctus, assembly GCF_030445035.2. NCBI lineage: Eukaryota > Metazoa > Chordata > Mammalia > Cingulata > Dasypodidae > Dasypus > Dasypus novemcinctus. The sequence continues at coordinate 50,140,143 of NC_080698.1, read as the reverse complement.
CAGTTGACCTCAGGAAGCCTCCAAGTGTCTGGCACTTAGTAGAAAATCAGTGTATGATCTTTCTCTTCTCTCAGCCTATATTGGAGTTATTTTGAGATTAAAATGAGCTAATGAAGGTGAAATTGTTACATTATTCTCTCGACTGCTTTCTGCTTGGAATATTTCAAATTTTAAAAAATAGGCTTTAGAAAGTGAAATACCATGAAATCTTAGAATCTAACCACTGGAAGTGACCTCAGCTTTTATCTAAATGCTACATATCCTTATAAAAACAGCAAGACAAGACAAGTAGAAGTAGCTACAGTCTTATGTACCTTGGAATTTCTCAGCTACCTTGGAATTTACCTAATTTAGAAGAAAATATCATTGATAACAATGACTAGCACTCTGACTTATTAACCTTGTTGGACAAGAAAAGTAGGCTATCTTAAAGAAAAACAGCATTTCAAAGCATTGAACATACATGAGGTAAGAAAATAAAATAAAAATGATAAATGGACGAAATAACTTCTTCACCATCCCCTGCTTGTGGATTCCCTATCCAGTGGAAATCCCTGTTAACCAGTTTCTTGTGGACTCTTCCAGAGAATTCTAGATGGTTACTATCTTTGAACAAACTACTCATACCTCTAGGTGGCAGCAGATATTAATTGGATTGGACAAAAGAACAAGTCTCATAAAAGAAAAGGGTGATATCATTTGGACAAGAAAAATGGGTGAATGTCTTCAGAAAGAATTATAAGAATATGAGTGAATTCTTTGTTTTTTGTGTGTTTTAGAAGTTGTGCTAAATTATACTGTCGAAAACTCTAAAAGATTGGCTAGCATATTGCAAATTGAAATAGAATTTTTCAGTCATTAGCAATTTAATTCTTTAAAAGGAATGTAAAGGAGTACCTTGCTGGAAAGGTGAATATAAATTAAATTTCTAACATACTTTAACTTACCTAGTAATTGAAGAGAGACTCCATCTTTATTTTTATTACAGCCTTAAATTTCTTAGCCATTTACTTTCTTTCCCCCAATAGCCAAGAACAATAAATTATTTAATAGAACCTTGTGACCCATCTTTTTTTTTTTAAGTCAGAAGAACTCTAAAGTAATATTTATTTTTAAACATTTATTTAATTCTCTCCCCCACCTCCCCCACCCTCCCCCCTCCCCAGTTGTCTGCTTTCTGTGTCCATTTGCTATGTGGTCTTCTGTGTCCACTTATATTCTTGTCAGCGGCACCGGGAATCTGTGTCTCTTTTTGTTGCATCATCTTGCTGCATCAGTTCTCCGTGTGTGCGGCACCACTCCTGGGCAGGCTGCACTTTTTTTCGCACTGGGAGGCTCTCCTTACCAGGTGCACTCCTTGTGCGTGGGGCTCCCCTACACGGGGTACACCCCTGCATGGCATGGCACTCCTTACACACATCAACACTGTGTATGGGCCAGCTCATCACATGGGTCAGGAGGCCCTGGGTTTGAACCCTGGACCTTCCATGCGGTAGGCGGATACTCTATCCATCACGCCAAATCTGCTTCCCTCTAAAGTAATATTGACGAGCATTTTCCTAATTTATTTAACACAAGCTAGGATTTTTCTGTTTTACTTTGGTAAATTTGATTGAATTTTTAAAGCATTTGCATTGACATACAAGATTATTTTTGTATGTCTTATTAGGAGTTTGGGGTTATTTTAAAGTATTCTTTGCCATATAGCTTTTCTTTTATTTTGCTAGTATTACCACTTTATTGTTTTTATAACAGCTTTATTGGGATTTTAATTCACTATTAGCTCATCCATTTTAAGTGTATAATCCAATCAAAATGGTTCAAAGGCTTTTAGTATATTCAGAGAGTTGTGCAAACATCACCATATTGTAGCTTTATTCATTTACTTTTTGTGGATAGAAAAATCTCAGTGGTATGAAAGAGCTCAGAACTGGGAGTTGGAAAACCTGGCTACTAGTCTTGGCTCTGCCCATCTTTGGGCAAATCTTTGGGCCTCTAGCCTTTGAAATGCAAAGATAGAGGCATTCGTTTATTTATTCAAAAGACAGCTCAATTTCTTCTCTGTATATGCCAGAGGAATTAGAAAACAAAAACAAGGCACCTCATTGCTTGTCCTCAAGGAGCCCACAATGCAACAGGTAGATAATAAGGTTTCTTTGAGCTTTCATGTTCAGTGCTTTTTTTTTTTTTTTGCTTTGTCCTCAAGCAGTGACCATTTAGAAAGGTTAGCCTTTCAGGTCATTTGGAATGGGTAAGTTCTCCAGGAAGTCTCATTTGGTTAGTGGTTGAGTGTTTGAACACTAGGTAGAGCTGTGTTCTTTGTGGCTACAGCTTCACTGTTTGCAATTTAAGTAGTCTCTTCATGTGACTGCTACAGAGAAGACCACATGGGACTTTCTTTTTTTCTGTCTTGAAAGGTACCCACAAATCTCTTTAGTTAGGCTTTTGAAAGTCCCTTCAAGCATTGCCCCTTCCTCTCTCGAGTAAAGATCGTCTCTTTGACTGTAGCGCTAATGCTATCTATGCAGTTCAGGTCCGGACATTGCCAGTAAGATACAAACAGCTATTCACAATTCTGAGGGCTTGCTTTTTTTCCCAGGCCCTCTCTGGCATTGTCCCAAGAGCTCACTGGCTTTTCCCTCTGAACAACAAATAACAGCACTGCTGAGACAAGTTCCTGGTTCACCTTATGTTGAAGAACCAGATCAGTACAATAGCAGAGTCGTCTGAATTGGCATTTCCCTTTGAGTAAGGATACATTTTTCATTCTCTTAACCTTAAATAAAGAGACTGCATTTTTTATAACTTAACTAGAATACCTTTCTTAGAGAACAGTGGTATTTTGTTGAAAAGGAAAATTTCCCCAAACGTACTCTCTTCTTTGCGTCTTTGATTTGTTAGTATCTCAAAATAGCTTCTGATTTCATTGGGTTTCTGTAAAAGCCAACAAAAAACAATTAAAAAAAAAATAGAGTTATTCAGAGGAACCCAGTGAATGAGGAGGAATGAGAGGCTGGAAGTAAAGAGGCATCATAGTGTTGTGCAAAGAGTACTGGATAAATACAGGAGTTCTTAGAGGACCTTAAATTTTTACAAATTATCTTTCAAGGTAATCACTTGACCTGAACTGATCCCTAATTGGATATATGAGCATAATTCAAAATATTTAGAGCTGAATTTACCAAGTGTAAGGGTGTTACCCTGGTTTTTACCGTGGACTCATTATGCAACCTTGGGCTAGTCATGCTCCTGGGCTGCTCCTTGGTTTAACGCTCTGCAGATAATTGCAATAATACTAAATTCACATAAGTGCTGAAAGGCCTAATTAAGGGCTATTAAGTCCTGGTAATTACAAGGGAGGAGGGGGTGGTATTGAATCAAGTGGCTCACCTACCATCTGAGGAGTTTGTTATAAATACCCCCTTAGGAAGAAAAGTGAAGGAAAAAGTAAGTGAAAGAATTAGGTTCTTAAGTCTAATTTATAAATTAGTTAAGTGTTTCATAACACCATGATTAATAAAAATCAGAAAGGGAAGAAGCCATATCTTGGGATTAATGTCATTCTCTTTCTTTACTTTCTAGTAAAATTTTATTTTGTAGTTTTTCATAGTATCTTTGTCTTTTAGGTGCCATCTTAATTTTGTAAGGAATTACCCATAATTGACAAATAAAAGGGCTGTTTCCAGAATAGGAGGACAATTTGGTGACGACATTAAATGGCTTTGAGATGGTAGACAAATTTCAGGTATATGGGAGTTCTTATTAGGGACTTCTGTACCCTTCTCTTGGTTAGAAACTCACAAGCAGCATGATGTTTTTGTTTTTGTCATACTTAAATATAATAAACTTTATTTTTGGAGAAGTTTTAGATTACAGAAAAGTTACATTGAAAGTATAGGAGGTTCCCATATAACCCACGCCCTTCCCTTCTCACATTTTCCCCTATTAATAACATCTTACATTAGTGTGGTGTATTTGTTAAAATTGATGAACCCATATTGAAGCATTGCTACTAACCAAGGTCTGTAGTTTACATTATGGTTTACACTTTGCATTACAAATTTTATAGGTTTGTTTTTTGTTATTTTGTTATTTTTATTTTTTTAAAGTTAATAGATCACATAGAATGTTACATTTAAAAAAACATGAGGTTCCCATATAACCTATACCCCACCCCCCATCATTTTTGTAAATTGTATTTTTTTTTAAGATACTTACATCACAAAAAAGATTACATTATAAAAAACATAAGAGGTTCCCGTATACCCCTCTTCCCCCTACCCCACTCCTCCCACACCAACAACCTCCCCCATCATAGTGGCACACTCATCGCACTTGGTGAACACATTTTGGAGCACTGCTGCACCACGTGGATAATAGTTTACTTTGTAGTTCACACTCTCCCCTGTTACATTCAATGGGTTATGGCAGCATATATAATGTCTAGCATCTGACCCTGCAATATCATTTAGGACAACTCCAAAGTCCCAAAAATGCCTCTCATCACATCTCTTCTTCCCACTCCCTGCCCTCAGCAAGGAGGCCACTTTCTCTCCATCAATGATACAATTTCTTCTATTAGTAGTCACAAAAGTTTTACAGTAGAATATCAGTAAATCCACTCCATAGTTTATTTCTGCATTCTGTGGGCCCTGGGATGGTGATGTCCATTCCACCTCTATATCGAGAGGGGGCTTAGATTCCACATGGATGATGGATGCGATCCTCCTGCTTGCAGTTGTAGGCACTCTTGGTTCCCTGGTGTGGTGATTGACCATCTTCACCTCCCTGTTAGCTGGCTTTGAGGAAGCACTAATTTTGTCACAATCTCTCCAGATTGACATCCAAACACCTCCTTCAGGATCATGTCACCACTCAGCAGGTCCTGGGGTCCATGTGGGTCTCTCTTGGAGAGGAGAGCTGTGCGGATGCTTTTTAGTCAGCTGGCAGGACCCTGGCTCGTACACGCACTCCTGGGACTGCGGGGGGATGGGGGGGTTCCCTGCTCCTAGCGACTTGGCTAACTGTAAACAGTAAAGTCCCCTTGCTGGCCCTGAGGACAGGCACTAACTGCCTGCCAGTGGCTCGCACTCTCGCGCCCCCTCCCGCTCTCGTGCATTTTATAGGTTTTGATAAAATGTATAATGGCCTGTATCCATCACTGCAGTATCATGCAGAACCATTTCAGTGTTTCAGAAATGCCCCATGTTACACCTATTCTTCCCTCTCCCACCTCCCAGAAACCCTGGTGACTACTGCCTTTATATCAGTGTTACTAGTTCTTCATTACTAGAATAATAATAAGTCTACTTTAGTCCATAATTGCATTCCCCTCTTATGTTTGTTCATTCCTCAATCTTGAGGAATTTGATGTGATGATGTCTGCTCTGAGAAGTAGCATGATGTTTTAGAAAGATTATAGCAGGAGTGTTAAATTGATAAAAGCACTCTGAAGAGCAATTTGGTAGTTCTACCTCCAAGTATAGACCTTAGAATAGTGGTTTTCAAAGTGTGGTTCCTGGACCAGCAGCCTCAGCATTATCTGAGCACTTGTAAGGAATGTACATTTTCTGGCCTTATCCCACATCTACTGAATCAGATACTCCAGGGAGTGGGCCCAACAACATGTGTTTTCATAAGCCCTCCAGGTAATTCTAATGCTTGCTAAAGAACCCCTGGTACAGAGAAACTCTTGCTTTGTGCACCAGGAAACATTTACAAGGAAGTGTGGGTTTATAAGGAATAGCTCATTTAATCTTCCCAGTGACCTTATGAGCTTGATTCTGTTAGACGTCCCATTTTACTGATAAAGAATTCTGTCTATGCTCACAGAGCTAGTAAAGGGTAGAGCTAGGACTTGAACACATTGCCTTAACTACAGTGTGATTTTTAGATCCGAGAATCTCAGAACAGACTAGAGCTAGTTGTGTTTTAATGGATTTGGAGAAATTCAAAGACAGCAGCTCTTACTGTGTGTTTTGGTAAAAATCTATTTTCAAGAGCAATTGTAAACTTGGTATCCAGTGAAGGGATAGGGAAAGAAATGAGCATTTACTGAACAAGACATTCACTAGAGCACTACACACTTTATATTTATTATCTCAGTCTTTGTAACAATCCTTTGATTCCAATCTGTTATCCCCATTTTATAGATGAGGACTTATGTTTAGAAAAGTTAGGTCATTTGCTCAAACTCACAAATGAGCCCAAAACTTTCTCCAAAACCCATGCTCTTTACATTGTTGCTGGTTTTCTTCCCTTTTTCCTGAATCAAGTTCAAAATCAGTCTATCTGGAAATCATAAAATGGAGCATAAACTGCCAGGTTTATCTACAGGCAAAAACACAGTTAAAGAAAATGCCTTTTTCCCATCAGCAAATTAAGTGAAGTGCAATACGATTAGAAAGTAATAAACAAAATTAGAATATTCTAAAGGACATTTATTCCATTTGTGCTGCTTGTTCAAAACCCATGGTGAGTTTCCTCATTTTAGAGGAACATTTATTTTACTTTCATTGGCACTTTGATCCTTTCCTGTCATCATTTTCCTGACTTAGACATGAAACAGGAGACTGGGATTGTGTATTAGAATAATAATTATTTCTTATGCATTGGCCTGATATTCCAAGATCTTCAGTACTAAAGATTTGGGAGAGTTCCAGTACATATGTAAATCCATGACTTCAGCTGTATTGCAATCCTGGATTTTCTCTTCTGAATGTTCTGCTTTTTTCAGGTGAAATTTGTAGCACTGAATGAGAATGTCACTCTTAGGTCTGCCCTTGATAAAAATCTGAAGAATGCTGTGACTGCTGCTTTCCTCATGCTCCCTGAAAGCTTCTCTGAAGAAGAGCTCTTTTTGGAGATCGCCGGACTCTCTTATTCAGGTTAGTAGACTTGGTGCCCATATTTTCTGCAAAAAAAGGAGATTTGTTGTTTGAAGACCGTGCAAATATTCTGCTCCTCAACTCTCCATTGGAGTTGCAACAATCCTTGTTTGAAAGTTCATCACTTTGTGCATAGATTACAGCAATAATCTCAGGATTTGCCTCCTCACCTCCAAGGTCTCCTCTCCACATCCCTCCATATATGTTCTGAGTTCATCTTTTGGGCATTGTTATTATTCATTTTTACTTTGAAAAAATGCACACTTACAGGAAAGTTTTGAGAATACAGAAAACCCCTATATACCCTTTACCTGGATTCATCAATTTTTAACATTTTACCACATTTGTTTTATCATTCTCTCTATATCAGTGGTTTTCACACTTTAGCCATGCATCAGAATTACCTGGAGGGCTTGTTAAAAACACAGCTTTTGGGTCCTACCTCCAGAAAAGCTGGCAGCAAGTTGAGAGTGAAGCCCCCCAGTTTGCATTTCTAACAAGTTCTTAGGTGTGTTGATGCTCCTCCAGGGATCCTACTCTGAGAACCATTGCTCTCATATATATGTAAAGACTTAGGATTATTTATTTCTTTTCTGAACTATTTGAGAGAAGGTCACAAATATCATGTCCCCTTTAGGGCATGACACTTCAGTGTGTGTTTCCTAAGAGGAGGGCATTCTTTCTTGTAACCATAGTATTAATCAAATTTAGGAAGTTTTACACTGAAACAGTAGTTTCATCGAATTGACAATCCATATTCTAAATGTTGTCAGTTGTCCACATAACACACTTCGTAACGTTTTTTCCCTCAAGTACACAATTTAGTCCAAGATTATATATTGTATTTCGTTGCCAAGTCTCTTTTATCTTTTAATCTGGAAGAGTTCCTCAGCCTTTCTTTGTCTTTCATAACCATCACATTTTTGAAGTAGACAAGCCTATAATGTTTTCCCACTTATAAGCTATCAATGGGGAGACATTGGAGGACCATGCGAATATTTGCTTCTCATCAAACTTTCCCTTCTGGATTTAGCATTCATGGATGATTTTTGCTCAAGCCAGTCTTTATGATAGTGGTTATGAAGTGGTGATTTTTCAGCTCTACTTCTTCCACATTAAGGAAAAGATTTCCTTTTTTCTCTGTTTTTCTGTCTTTCTGTTTGTCTAAGTGTTAACTCCTTTTCCCTTTCCTTTTCAACTCATTGTTTTCCTCAGAGATGCCAGGGGCTCCATCGAAAAGACAAGGGGGAGGCTGAAAGGAGAGAGGCTATGACCCCTCACCATTTCTGTAGTCAGAGGAGTGCCACATTTATCTGTTTAATATTGTAGCAGTTTGACATAGTTATGAATTCCAAAAATAGATACTGGATTATGTTTGTAAACTGATCTGAACCTGGGCATGATTGAGTTATGATTGGGGCTTTGATTGGGCCCCACATCATTAGGGTGCTGAATCCCTGCCCCTTGGTGGGTGGGGACTCACAGATAAAAGCCACGGCAAAGGACAGAGTTTAGGATTTCTGATGTTGGAGTTTGATGCTGAAGCCTTAAGCTGAAGCCCCAGAAAGTAAGCTCACAGAGGAAAGAGAAGCCAGCCCCAGGAAGAGAGGAACCCTGAGCCCAGGAAGAGGCAAGTCCTGGGAAGAAAAGAACCTTGAACCCAGAGAGAAGCAAGACCCTGGAAGGGAGGAACCCAGGAAGCCTGAACCCTTCAGCCGTTGGCAGCCATCTTGCTGTGAAAATAGACTTTGGTGAGGGAAGTAACTTATGCTTTATGGCCCGGTATCTCTAAGCTCCTACCCCAAATACATACCCTTTATAGAAACCAACCCATTTCTGGTATTTTACATCAGCACCCTTTTGGCGAATACAAATATCTTAAAAGTTCCATGTAAGATTTCATTTACAAAAATGGGGTCTGCTACTTAAAAAATAGTTGGAAAATCACTGTCTTAAATACTCTTTCCCAGCTTTTAAGTATGAGACAAACAACTCTATCCTCATAATGTTGCAAAAGCAGTTTACTCATTCTCTGAATCCCTGTTCAGATAAGATTTTATGGAAATTTAATGCCAAAAGAGACTTTAGAGGTCTTGTCCTCAGTCTTCTTTCCAAAATACGTCTAGTCCTGCTTCAGCTGTACTTGCAGCACAGGAGAGAAAGGAAATGAAATCACCTTGTTCTTGTGGCTGCTTCTGACCTCACATGGCAGTAGCCCTGCTTGCAGCAAAAGCCAGAGGAGCAAAAAGTGACATGCCTGTGTATCAGAATAAGCAGCCCTATATACACTGAGTGGGAAAGAGGGATCACTTTACTAGGGTGAAAAAGATAGACCAGAAGCCTTATGAAGTGTTGGCTTCATGAGAGAAGATGCAGATAGTTTTCTACTTTGCCACAGCACTACCACTACCTTTTTCCCCATGTAGTCAACATCAGGTAGGGTTGGGGGAGTTTCTGGGATTTCTCTATAAATTCTGAACATTGACTAACAGAAGTTTAATGACATAACTGCCTTTTCCTATTTGCAGCCTTTTAAGTTAGGATTCAAGCCTACCATCAATCTTCAGCTGATTTTGGCTTTGCTTCCTGGAAGGATGATATTTTATACTCCTGGTTTCTCCCATTTTACAAGACACATACAAAATGTTCAGTAAATACTTGCTGACTAATAACAATATTCTGCTATTTTGTTTCTTTTATAATATTTAAGATCTGCCATGTTGCAGCAGACCAAGCACCAGCTCAGTCGATAGACAAGTAGATGGGCAGGTAGATTGTTAGTAGAGATTTATTCCATCATTTAATCCTCACATCACAGCCCTGTTTGTTTGTCTGTCTGTCTGTCTATCTGTCTGTCTGTCTATTTATTTATTTAAACACATATTTGTTGTGTGCCTTCCATGTAACATACCTTTTCTTGGGCCCTAGGCATACACAAGTAAGCATTTTAATGGCGGTAGTTGCTACGAAGAGAAGAAAGTAAGCCAGGAAGAAAGAATAAACAGGTGCTGAGGGTGGGGCCAGCTTTACAATGGATAGTCAAGGAAGACCCTCTGTGGGGACATGTACCCTAAGATCTGAACAGTGATCCAGAGCCAGCCCTGGGCTGGTCAGAGCAGATAGTCAGAGAAACTGAGCTGGTCTACCTGACTCCACTTTCACAGCCTCTAGTTTCTCCCATTCCTCATCCAGTCTCCTCTTGCTTTCTTGCCATTGTTTTATTTATTGCTTGAACCAGATTTGAATCTTGAGAATTTGGCCAAGTACCCTGCATTACTCGCTTCAGTGAGACTGGCTTCTTTTGCTACAAAACTTGGGACACAATACCTGGCAAATCCTCTCAGAGGGATTTGATTTCAACTCTCTGCAGTCCCTAGCTCACGAGTGAAACATTTTCCAAAAAGTCTCTGTAAGGCAGTTTGTTTAGAATTAGGAATGCATTTTCCCATTGAAACATTCTATATGACAGCTATTCCTAAACTAGGACACAAGTAAATGGCTACCTAGTCCACAGATGATGGAACGAGACCCGGGAGTACTGGGAGGAAAGAAGGATGTAGGCCCTGTTTTTCGAAAATTGCCCCAGGCAGGGTTCCTGCTTGACACCCTCCTTCCTTAACTTTTCCTCTGACCTTCCTAAGGATTCCAAGAACCCAGTATCCTTGAATTGAATGGATTGTTTCCCTCCACCAAACCACTTAAACATCCCAACCCCTCAGAATACTTTAGACTTCATATTACCTACCAATCTCATTTTTTAAAAAATTTGTTGAAGTGTATCACTCATGCATAAACAAGTGTATGTTAATAGTTGTGAACTTACAAAGCAAACACATGTGACATCATACAGGACTCTTGTACCTCACCCTACCACCAATACCTTGCATTGTTGTTTAACATTTTTAACTAATGAGTGAAGAATATTGTCAATATTACTACTAACCAAAGTATTTCCCCCAACCCACCCTATTATTACCTTTATTTCATTTATATATGAACATACATAAACAATAAGTGTATATAGTAAAAGTTGTGAACTTAGAAAGCAAACATGCATAACATCATAGAGGGGTCCCGTACATCAACCCTCTACCAACACCTTACATTGTCGTGAGACATTTGTTGCCAATTACGAAAATATCATCAAAATCTTTATAGTCCTTATCTTACATGTGGTGTATTCCCCCCCCAACTTGCCCTGTTAATATTTTTTAAATATATTTTTTATGACAGAAGTTGTAAACTTATAAAACAGTCATGCACATGTGCAGAAGTCCCAAACAACACCCCTCTATCAGCACTCCACAATGTGGTGGAACATTTGTTACAGGTAAGATAATATCATCCGATTGTTACCACGTCCATAGTGTACATTTGGCATACATTTTCCATACTGTCCCTTTATCAACATAGTACATCTTTGATATAGATGCAAGAATATTATACTACTGCTAGCCACAGTCCATAGGTCACTCCAGTTGTATTTTTCCCATGCTTTTCCACTTTTCCACCACCCAGCAATAGTGATGTGTGTTTGTTCTAGCTAACAAAGGACACTCTTGCATCTGTACTATCAGCCACAATTCTCATTCACCACTTGATTTACTGTGCTATTCAGTTCCTAGATTATTCTCTATCATTCTGTCATTTGGCATTTACATACCTAGACTACCATTTCGACCACATAACCATTTATAAACTAGCTGTTACTCACTGTGTTACCATCCACTCCACACATTTCCACACTTTTACGGTAAAGCTTCTACATACATGAAACATCAGTGGTCTATCTCAGTCGTCTTCTTATCTCCTTTAAGAATCCACCACCTACCACCAGGTCTTGAAGATATTTTCCTACAATTTCTTCTAGAAGCTTTATGGGTTCTTGCTTTTATTTTTAGGTTTTTGATCCATTTTGAGTTAATTTTTGGATAGGGTGTGAGATAGGGGTCCTCCTTCCTTCTTTTGGCTATGGATATCCGGTTCTTTCAGCACCGTTTGTTAAATGGACTGTTCTGCCCATGCTGTGTGGGTTTGACAGGCTAGTCAAAAATCACTTGACCATACATGTGAGGGTCTGTTTCTGAACTATTAATTTGGTTCCATTGGTCTGTGTGTCTGTCTTTATGCCAGTACCATGCTGTTTTTATCACTGTAGCTAGGTGATATGATTTAAAGTCTGGAGATGAGAGTTCACTTTTCCTTTTTAAATGTTTCTGGCTATTCAGGATCCCTTAACCCTTCCAAATAAATTTGACAATCGTGTTTTCAATTTTTTTAAAAAATGCTGGTGGAATTTTTATTGAGATTGCATTGAATCTGTATATCAACTTGAGTAGAGTTGACATCTTAGTGATATTTAGTCTTCCAGTCTGTGAGCATGGAATGAACCCCCAGTTATTTAAGCCTTTTTAAAAATTTTTTTAACATTGAGTTGCAGTTATCTGAATACAAGTGCTTTACATCACTGGTTAAGTTTATTCCTGAATATTTGAGTTTTATCTGTCATATTTTATTTTCCTCACTTTTTTGACACTTTTAGTTACTTTTATTGATATTATCTTCATTTCTAGACTGTCTTCCAGGCCTCTCTCTCCTGTCTTTTCTTTTCAGGCTCTAGCACACCCTTTAATATTTCCTGAAAATCTAGTTGCTTGGTTAGAAATTCTCTCAGTTTCTGTTTATCTGTGAGTGTTCTAAACTCACCCTCATTTTTTAAAGACAATCTTGCCGGATATAAGATTCTTGGCTGGAAGTTTTTCTCTTGTAATATCTTAATTATACATACCACTGTCTTCTTGCCTCCATGATTTCTGGTGAGAAATCAGCACTTAATCTTATTGGGTATCCCTTATATGTTATGTGTTGCCTTTCTCTTGCTGTTTTCAGAATTTTCTCCTTGTCTTTGGCATTTGACATTCTGATTAATATGTGTCTCAGACTTGGTCTTTTTGGGTTTTTTTGGATGGGAGTATGTTGTGCTTCTTGGACATGGATACCTATGTCCTTCAATAGGGTTGGGAAATTTTCTACTATCATTTCTTCAAATATTCCTTCTGCCCCTTTTCCCTTCTCTTCTCCTTTTGGGACACTGATGACACATATATTTACACATCTTTTGCTGTCATTTAGTTCCCTCAGACCTAGCTCAATTTTTTCTGTTCTTCATCTTTTCTTTTGTATGTTCACTTTTAGAGGCCATTTCTTCAAGCTCACAAATCCTTTCTTCTGCCTCCTCAAATCTGCTATTATATGATTCCATTGTTTTTTAAAATTTCATTTATTGCACCTTTCATTCCCATAAGATCTGCTATTTTTCTATGTATGCTTTCAAATTCTTATTTGTGGTTATCCAATGTCTTCTTAATATCCTTAATTTCTTTAGCCATCTCATTCAATTTATTAAGATTTGTTTGAACATCTATGATTAGCTGTCTCAGCTCCTTTATGTCATCTGGAGGCTTATCTTATTCCTTTAACTGGGTCCTGATTCTTGGTGTGGATTGTAATTTTTTTGTTGGCATCTCAGCATCTGGCTTACTAGAGTATTTATTCTGGGTGCAGTTTTCTCTTTACTTTAGGGCTTCCTGCCCTTTCTCCCTTGCTGGTTATGCAGTAGGAGCCAAGATGTAGTTGGTGCTATAAGCTGTGGAGGCTCAAGCTGCCCTCATTGCCCCAGGGATTGATGAAGCTTCTCCCAACTTTCTCCTTTGCCAGGGGTAGGACAGAGTCACAGGTGTGTGGAATAATTCAAGTTGTGTGGGCCTAGACTGTAGTTGCCCAGAGAGAATGATTAGCCTTCATGCCCCTTTCTCCACTGCCTGGGGTAGGGATGGAGCTGCAGGTGTGGGCAGCAATCTATGCAGTTCAGGTCCAAGACGACCATAGTTGCCCCAGTACAGTCTGTGCCAGCCAAAGGTATCTGCAGTTCCCTGGATAGCCTGGTGCAGAGCCTGTAAGCCTCCTCCCTGCCAGAGGTGGAGCTGAAGCCTAGGCTTGGGCTGCAGGCTGATCTGGGTGAAATTGGTTCCTACCATCACTGGGGGTGGAGTCAAAATGGCGGCCATTGGCCTCTTTCTGACCTCGACAGGTTCAAACTTTAGCTGTTCTTAGGGTTCTGCTTGAGCCAGCCAAATTTACTAATCAGTAGCTGAAATCAGTGGCCAACCACCTCTTCCTCCCCTGTTTTTGGGAAATGGAGCTTCAAAGTCCAGCCACAGAATAGCTCCTGGGGCAACTTACACTGCCGAAGTAGGATAATCACTGGCTTCAGTGGCTTGGCCAGTAATTTCCCAGAGAGGATGGCACAGTTTACCCCAGCTTCCTCCGTGCTGGAGGTGGAGGGCCTAGGCTAGAGCTGCAATCTGATCTGGTTGGAAGGAAGTCAGTGCCCACCAGCACTGTGATTTTCATTCCACCCCACTTCTCCTTGTGCCAGTCGTGGAGTTAAGGCATGAGTAAAGTCAGCCTCCTTCTGACTTGCACAGGTTCACACTTTAGCTGTTCTTAGGATCATATTCAGCCACCGAATAGCTCTGAGGCAACATGTTCCTCCAGTGGAGGCCTCCGTGGCATGGAGCATTCTACTTACGAATCTTCTCTGCGACAGGCAGTCTTCTCCTCCCATTCCTTCAAGGATGTTGCAGGATGCTCATCTGGTCTCCTAGCGCCTCCATATGGCTGCTTCAGGTAGCTCCAGAGAGCACTGGGTGTTTACTAACTGTCCTGTAGCAGGAACTGACTCTAGGAGTGCCTTACTACACAACCATCTTGCTGGTTGTCCCCCACCAATCTCATTTTTATTTAAAACTTTGACATTTATTTTCTACCTGTTCCCAGTTGAGAGACAATATGTTGCCCCTAACTTGTTAAGAAATAAAACAGAGAAAACAGTGTCTCCCCATGTTTTGGGGCAAGTTCTTGCTGGTAATCACTTGTCAAGGCAAGATCTGTCAACATGAATAGCGGCTATAATAGCCCCTGACTTTTCCATGGCATGTACAGATCACATTGACTGGCCCCAGGGCCAGAATTTATGGCATTATTGCCATGAGTGGTGGGTGAGAAAGGAGTAGGTGGAAGATGAAAGCCTGCAAAATTGGAGAGGAGAAAGCTTTTTCATCCTTCAGTTATTAGAAGTCAGCATTTAAGTAAAGAGAAAAAGAAGAACAAATGAACTTTAAAGGATCACCTTGAACTTTGTTATGTAAGGACAAACTCTAGAAATGTCTAATTTAGGTAACAATCCTGGTTTAGCATTGATAAGTCAATCATTGATCCCATACTTTATCAAGAACTGAAGACAGAATTTCTAAGTAACTTCATGTATAAGGATATGCAGGCCAAGTGAAGCAGTGGTAGAAAAACAGCACATGCAAAAAGGCAAGAGGGTGTGTGAAAGAGCGTGGCTTGTTTAGGAAAGAGAAGTAGATTGATGAAAATGAAGTCCAAGGGTTATTTCAGGAGAAAATAACATTTATTATTGTGTGCCAGAAACTGCTCAGTATTTTTGATGTATAACTCATTTAATCTTCACAACAGCCCTTTGATTTTGATGTTGTATTATTCCCCTGTTTTATAGATGAGAAAACTGAGCCCCAGAGAGGTTAATAGTTTAAAGACACTCATCTAGTAAGTGGTAGAGCTAGAATTTGAACTGATGTTCATCATCATCCAGCTGCACTGCCTGTCTGGTATTTTGGAGAATAAATTAGGCCAGGGCCAGGTGGTCAGAGCCTTGATGCTGGGTGAAGAGAGATTGAACTTTGACAACCTGTAGCAAGCATTGCAAGAGAATCTGAGATTTGTTTTTGTGGAAAGATAATTTTGTCAGCACTATGTTGGACGGAGAGACTAGAAACAGGGAGAAGTTTTATTTATCCGACAAATAGTTGAGTCCCCTATGCCAGGCACTCTTAAGCCCTGCAGATGTAGGAAATAAATAAGGCAGGCATGGTTCCTGCCTTGATGGCGTTTTCATTCCCTATGAGAAGTCAGAGAGCAAATGTGTGGCAGCACTCAGGGGAGCAATGAACGTGTGATTTACTTCAGTTTGCCCAAGGAAGGGCTTGAGGAGGTGACATTTGATTTGAGCACCAGTGGATGAGAAGAGCCCAGGAAAGAGCCATCCCAGCAGAGGAGCCTGCTAGGGGTAATAATAATAAGGACCGTATTTGTGTTCTCTCACCTGTGCAACCTCAGCCTCTAGAGTAAGCACTCTGTACTTCTGGATGGTCGGACAGAGAGATGAATGGTGGGAAGGATGACAAGGGCTTGAACCAGAGCAGTACTTCAGTGAAGTAAGCTACTTCACATGAAAATATAATCAACATTAACCCCCTACTTCAATTACTCTTTTTCAGGTTTGTTTGTTTTTTTAATGTTTTAGGGCTTTTATTTTTTCTTTTGTAGTTGTGTTAAAAATAGGAATAACAACCTAAAAAGCAGAATTTTAATGTGAAGACATTTTTGCTATGATAATTAGTTTTAGAAGCATTGTTAGTTTAGCGGGTGTGCAGAGACCATTTCCCACATCTTTCCTCAAGTATCTTCTATTTTTATCATGCGTTCTTTTAATCAACTGTCAGTTATTTAAAATAAATTTCTAAAACTTAAAAAAAAATTTTAAATGGCCTGTATCCATCATTGAAAGATCTTGCAAAACAATTCCAATGCCCTAAAAGTGCCCTATGCTTTATCTATTCTATTCTTCCTCCCCCTTCCCTCAGAATCTATGTTAACCAGTAAGTTTCAGTTTTTTTAAGAATAAATTTCATAGTTACATGTGATAATATTGAGGGCTTGGCATATTGTTCTGTTTTCTTTTATTAGGCACTGGCTATGTTCTCCAGAGATACGTGTTCCTCTAATTGAGTGCACAGCAGGACTTCCCTGCTTGGGAGTTTAACATTTTCTTGTTTATTGTGTGGGTCTCCATTCACTGAGATAACATACTGTGACAAGTGAACAGTTTCATTTTCATAGACGCATGTACCAGGTGTGCCCTATCCCACATATCCCCCACTCCTAATGCCCTACAACAGTAACCATCCCCTGCCTTATTTGCCAGAAGATTCCCACCATTGTAGTTTTAACCACAGACCTGCAAATGCCAAGAGTTCACCACATTCTTCCTTCAGCCATCCCCTCAGTTCCATGGACAGTCCAACCCAACCCTCACCTTACTCCCCCTCACATTCCAGCACTGTCAAACCCAGTCACATCGCTGCACCACTGTCTTTCCAGGGTTCTTAACCTTTTTTGTTCCACAGACCCCTTTGCCAGTCAGGTGAAAACCATGGACCCCTTACTAAGTCCACACTATACTGTGTATTATTTAATAAATATATCACACTTGCACCAACACGTCCCCATAAGAATTTTTTTTTTTTCCTTAATTTCTATCCAAGCTTATGGTCCCCTGGTTAAGAACTCCTGCTCTAGATTCACTTCTCGTCTTTGACAATGTACATGCATCTTATTGGAGTGCCTTGTTTTTTATTGTTGTTGGTGTTTTCCCAACATAATCTTAATGTCAGTTCTTGGGAAGCAACATAGTGAAGTGTTTAAAATCTGGGGCTCTGGGGTAGATGATCTTGGTTCAGACCTTAGCTGTACCACTTACTAACTTTGTGGCTTTCAGGAAGTTCCTTATTTCATTGTGACTTAGTTTCTTCATCTCTGAAGTGGGTTTTTGTACAGATTAATTTAGGTCATACCTGCGTTTAACACAGTCTTGGCACATAGTAAATGTTCAATTACTGTTACCAATTATTTTTTTAGATACATGGTTGCTTGTAACAACAAAGCCACTTGATATAATAGACTAATAGACCTGCTTTTGTTTTTGTTTTGTTTTGTTTTAAGATTGTTTTATTTTTAAAATTTATTTATCTCCCCTTCCCTGCCCTACCCCCCCTCCCCCCAGTTGTCTGCTCTCTGTCCATTTGCTGTATGGTCTTCTGTATCCATTTACATTCTTGTCAGCGACCCTGGGAATATGTGTCTCTTTTTGTTGCGTCATCTTACTGCGTCAGCTCTCCATGTATACAAGGCCACTCCTGGGCAGGCTGTGCTTTTAGCGTGCAGGGCGGCTCTCCTTAACGGGAGCACTCCTTGTGCGTGGGACTTCCCTATGTGGGGGACACCCCGGCTTTACACAGCACTCCTTGCGTGCATCAGCACTGCACATGGGCCAGCTCACCACACGGGTCAGGAGGCCTTGGATTTGAACCCTGGGCCTCCCATGTGGTAGGTGGATGCTCTATGAGTTGAGCAAATCTGTTTCCAAGACCTGCTTTTGAATACCAGCTTTGTGCCAATGCTTTAACCTTCCTGAGCACCTATTTTCCTTATTTGTAAAACAGAAAATCTCTCATAAAGGAGTTTTCAATGAGACGATATATATGAGCATCATACCTGGCTGATAGTCTGTGCTTAGAAAATAATTGCTATTATTATTCACTATTGTTTTGTGTTATTCTTGGCTACATAGGTTTTCCTCAGGTTGAGACCACTTTTGCTCACTCATTGAGGATGGACCTTTAGGTTAGTTCTATTCATCACTGTTTTATTAAGGATAGTCCTGTGTATTACTTGGTGCAGATTACTTTGGCACAGGAAGGGAGCCACTAACTTCCTTGGATAACTTTTTCTGAAGTGGAATTATGTTGTTAGTTATAAGAATTATAAAACTAATTACATGTTGACAAATAATGCATATCAGAATTTGAATATTTGATCAGGTGGGTTAAAAGTTTGCAGCCAATTCATTTGGGCTTTTAAGGTCTTTAAGAAATGAAAAACACCTTTGAGCGTTCTTTTATAATAGAAAATGGGTTTCTTTCAGTGCCAGATTGTCTGAACACAGGCTCAGCTACTTCTAAGAATAAGACAAAGCAGTGAGGAAGTTGCCAGTTGAATGATTCTTGGAAAAAAAAAAAAAAAAGAAATGTGTGCCAGCCCTCTAAAGTGTGAGTAAACATCCCCCTTTTCTGGATCCTGGTAAAGACCAGTAAAGAAACTTTTCTTCTGGTGTGAGATCTCTTAAGATTTATTCCCTCACAGACAGACCAAGAGGTGTCGTTGGACGACCTGAATATTTGGGTTGAGTATTTCAGGAACTCGAAAGCATGTTTCTCTAAGCCTGGCTTGCCTGAGCTTTTGCCGAAGCCTCAGCTGGAACTCTTTGTACTCAGTGGTCACTTGCCAATTTCTGAGAAGTCAACACTCCTGAAGGGATATTAATCATTAATAATACCTAACAGTTTATAGAGTAATGTGTTAGGTATTGTTCTAAGTGTTTTACATATATTAACATATATTAAAGTGTTTTACATATATTAACTCATTTAATCCGAGAAATGTCTGAACTAATTATTATTGCTTCTATTTTCCCATTGCGAAAACTGAAGCCCAGATAAGTCATAACTTGCTCTGGCTCATATGGCTTGTCACATAGCTAGTGCTGAGCTGGGATTTGAATATAGAAGGTCTGTTTCTAGAACCCTTGTTCTCAACCCTCACTCTTTTAAGAAAGACCTTTGGCTGGTGGCTATCATTTGTGGTCTATCACCTAGAACCCTCTTCTCCCAAGGATCCATGTGGCTCAGGCCTGTATCTTCTTTAGATCCTTGTTCTGTGTCTCCTGGTTTACCTGTGACTCTTCCCTGACCCCACCCTCAACATCTCCCTGTCCTCTTTCCCTGCTTTATTTTCCTCCATAGGTCTTACCATCATATGAGCAATTATATGTATTTTCTTTGTTGCTAGTTTTTTGTTGTTGTTTTTGGTTTGTTCCTCCACTAGAATGTGAAGGTTGGGGATTTTTGTCTTGTTTGCTCAGTGCTTACAATAGTACCTGACACACCCTAGATGCTCTGTAAATATTTGGTGATTATTTAGTGAATGAATGAATGACTCCTGATATTGCTTCTTTTGTGAACTTATGTAGTGGACCTAACTTCTCCCTATTCCTAACACCCATACTGATCCATTTTGTCTTCTCCAAAGTGTGGAAAAGAAAAGGTGATTCCATTTTTTTTATCAAGCTTATCAACCATTTTTTCTGATCCCATTTTCTTCTACATGTGAGTTACTGCAATATGGTATATTTTTGCAATCATGGAGATATTTTTGAGAATCCATTTTGAATGGTGCGATAGACTACCTACTAGAAATATTGCCTTGACCATTTTTTAAAGAATAAATATTGTATTTTCACATACAAAAGAATGAATTTAGACCGTGAACTCACATCACAAAATTACTTGGAATTGACCATAGACTAAATATAAGTATAACTCTTAGAAGAATGACCTTGGATAAGGCAATAGTTTCTTAGGGCACCAAAAGTAAAAATGACAAAAAATAGTTAAATTAGACTACATAAAAATTAAAACATTCATGCTGCAAACAGTACTTTTAAGAAAGAGAAAGGACGACCCACAGAATGGGAGAAGGTATTTACAAATCCTGTATCATATAATTTAGAATTTACATATCAAAAATAATGAACTCTCAGAACTCAGTAATAAAAAAAAAATACAACCCAATTAAAAAATGGGCAAAGGATTTAAATAGACATTTCTCCAAAGATGGTATATAAATATCCAATAAATAAAAGATGCACAGCCTTATTATTCATTAGAAAAATGCCAGTCTAAACCACAGAGATACCACTTCACACCCCCTAGGATGACTAATCAAAAAGACAAAAAGACTGTTGGTGAGGCTGTGGAGAAATTGGAAGTCTCATAAATTGCTGGCGGAATGTAAAATGGTGCAGCCACTTTGGAAAAAGTTTGGAAATTCCTCAAACATAGAGTTACCATATGATCCCCCAATACCACTGCTAGGTAGATACCCAAGGAAAATGAAAACATTTGTCCACACAAAAACTTGTACATGAATGTTCATAGCAACATTATTCATAATATCCTAAAATGAAAATAACCCAAATATCATCACTAATGAATGGATAAATGAATGTTATCCATTCAGTGGAATATTATTTGACCATAAAAGTAATGAAGTTCTGATATGTGCTACAGTATGAATGAACCTTGAAGACAGTATGCTAACATCATTAAAGACAACATATTATATGATTATATTTGTAAGAACCAAAATAGGCAAATCTACAGAGACAAAAAGGACATTAGTGTTTGCCTTGGGGTGGGGGGAGATGAGTAACTGCTAAAGAGTATAGAGTTTCTTTTGTTGGGTGGGGGACAAAAATGTCCTAAAATTAGATTGGTGTGCTGGTGCACAATATACTACATATATTAGTCAATATAGTAAAAACCAATGCATTGTACACTTTAAATGGGTGACTTGTTCAATATGTTACATCAATTGTATCTCAATAAAGTTGTTAAAAAATGAGTATTATTTTGGTATATCAACCGTCAGTTTGGGCTGCTGTTCTTAAACATTACCACATAAGAAATGCTTACTTGCGTACATTATCTCATTGCATTGAAATGATGTTCATGTCTGTTTGCTGCCTGGGGTAGGACTTAAATCTTTGTATCTCTAATATCTAGCACCACTGCTGGCACTAAGTAGCCACTCAAATGTTTATTGAACTGAAATGGCAACAATATTACAATTAGTTTAAGAGGAAAAAAAGTTACAGTTCTTTCAGAAAGTTGCCATCCAGTATTTAAGAACTTTTCATTTGTGGAACAAAAAGAAGGAATGATACAAATATTTAGAACTCAACAGTGATACAAACAGACCTTTCACATCAGGGTCAGTCTTGCTGGATTCAGACTTTGGTGACATTTCCATTCCTAGAGGTGGGCGTAGGGGGACTTCAAATATTAACAGAATCAATTCATAAGCTCTAAATAAAGCATAAGTGATTATTATCTTCAAATACTAAGGACTTCCTCTACCCTTTCCCTTGCCCATCCTGTATCTATATTGTTAAAACAATAATATTTGCTTTACTACTTACAAAGCACTCTCTAACATCTTAGCTCATTTAAATCCTAAAGCAGCCTTATGAAGTTAGTATAATTGTTAAAGCCATTTTACAGAGAAGGAAACCGACTGGAAAAGGGTAAGTAATTTGTCTCCAGTCATGCTGGGTCATTGCTAGACTTGAAAGCCAGGGTTTCTCCTGCCTACTACACAGTGCCTCACATTCCCACGATCATGATGAGATCCCTGATCACGTGCGGCATGCCGGAAGCACAGAACCGGCCCAGTGCAGATGGTGCGCAAGCCTCTGAGCTTGTCTTGTTTCAAAGTCAGTAAGAAATTGCCCTTTTTGTTGCCCATTATGTATACTGACAGTTATCTGGCATTAGCCATCTAGAGTTAAAACCTTCAGTAGAGGCATAAAAATTAGCAGTCAGCTTTTCTCAGTCCCAGCTTTTTGTTGCAAACATATCTCTGGAGCAGGAAAAATTGATTCGTATGATCAGATGCTGATTCATGCTGTGCCCACGATTCTATGCATTTTGTTCTGAAGAAACTGCTTGCTTACTGTTCCTGGTGGGTGAGCTAGTTCTCCTGTACAGTGGAGAGAAATCCAGTTCAGCAGACGTTTACTGATGCTCCTTCCATGTGCCAGGCAGTGCAAGGGAGCTGCAGAGGTAGAGATGAATGCAGCCCCATCCTGTTCTCAGGCCAGAGTTGTTTTGTTTTGTTTTGTTTTTTTAATTTTAATTTTGAAATAATTTCAGCCTTACAGGACATTTGCAAAAATAATTTTTAAAAACCCAGGACGACAACTCCAACATACCCCCTACCCAGATGTACCAATTTTTAACATTTTGCCATTTTTGTTATATCATTCTATTTTCTAAACATTTCAGAGTAGATTACATGCATCATGCTCTTCAAACACTTAAAACTGCCATGTATATTTCCTAAAAACAAGGATATCATAACCACCTGAAGTATAGTTATCAAGATTAAGCAATTTAACATTGATATAAAGTTTGCAGTTTGCATTCTAATATTTTCATATGTCCCAATAATGTCTTTTTGGGCATTTTCTCCTCCATCATTACATTCAGTGCAAGGTCATGTATTGCATTTAATTGTCTCTTTAGTCTTCCTCCATTTTTTCAATTGTGGAAACATAAACAACATGAACTTTCCATCTCGACTGCTCCCAAGCACACCATTCAGTGGGATTAGTCACGTTCACAAGTTGTGCCACAAGCACCACCATCCATGACTGGTATGTTCCCGGCACCCCAAACAGAAACCTGACCCATCGTGAGGTCGTCGTATGTTCCAGGCCCTTTGATCATGGCCTGCAGTTGCTCTTCTGGGGAAGGAGTTAGATTATTTTACCTTTTACATTTTGGTAAAATACAGTTCTTTCAGAAAGTTGCCATTTAAGAACTATTTGTGGAACATAGAAAAAGAGAAGGAATGACAAAAATATTTTGAACTCAACAGTGATACAAACAGACCTTTCACATCATGGTCAGCCTTGTTGGATTCAGACTTTGGTGACATTTCATTCCTAAGATGGTGTGGGTACTTCAAAGATTAATAGACTCAATTTATAAGGTCTAAATAAAGCATAAGGATTCACACAATTGAAAGTTATCCCACACGCAACTCCATTCAAATTTTCAGTGATCATGTCTCTGAATCAGAGTTAAACATGCTACATGTAATAAACTACCTATACGGGAATAAGGGAAATGGAGGAAAATTACAAAGTTGAGTAGAACTAGTTACATAAAATGTCGCTCAGTGATGCTGAGAGGCAGTTGGTCTTGGACATGTTATCTGTGCACCTCAATCTCCTCATCTGTAAAATTGGAAATAATAGGATCTACTTTATGGGGCTTTGCATGATGAAGTGAGATAACAAACGTAAAGCACACAAAAAGCCCACAGGGTTTGTCTGTGTTATTAGAACAAAAATAGCCATGTTTATATATTCCCTTTGTCTTATTTTTCCTGTTTTTTCATACAGGTCTCTTGTACATTCAACTTGGTATCCTGTTTTCTTCCTGCACATTAGTATATGATCATTTTCCATCACTTGCTGTGTTTGTTTACTGTTATTTTTAATGGTTGCATACACTTCCATGGTATGGGTACGGGTGTACCATCAGTAGCTGCTCTGTCCCCCATGTCTTGCAGATGACTGTCGATGGCAGAGGCAGGACAATTTTCATTTGCTTTTGAAAGCTACCCTTTGTCCTTCAGAATTAGATATTTTACAGCTCAATTCATCTTATGGACAAATGCATTTCTTACCACTTGGCAATTTGAAAAATTAAATCTGCTTTCAGTTTCATCTTCAATGTAAATCTCTTCTTATTAGTACTATAACACTCACTGCTTTTGCCCATATTGAATGTAACGAGCTTAATATGCATAAAGCATCTCAAAATCTCTCATGCAAACACAGCAAGCAGGCGAAGCAAGGACAAGTCTAAGGCGATAATGCACAACTATCTCAGTGACTGGTTAAAGGCAAAGTTTCATACATAAGTGAAAGTTTATGAGTACAGAAGCTTCTTCATGGGCAAAAAATAAAATAATTTTTAAAAAATTTAATAATCCCAGCTTCTAAATAATAACCTTTGTACTTAGGTAACTATTTTAATAGGCACAAAAGGCTTTGTGATTTGAGGTTAGTCACCTACCCATCCCCTTTTTTCCCCCAGACAGGCCCGCTCATTTCTTGGGTATTGTGTTCATGGTTTTAAGGAGGGGAAATAAATGCTTTGATGATGGATCCTGTCAGGCTTATCTAGTGCAGAATCAACTTGGAAGGTACCGTTTGTGGGTCAAAGAGTGAATTCTCAATGGAGGGTATGGTTTTTTTGTTTGTTTTTTCAATTAGGTGATTTCCGGATGGTGCTTGGAGAGGATAGGAAAAAAGTGTTGAATATTGTGAAGCCCAACATAGACCACTTTTGTGACCTCTATGGCAGCATACTACAGGAGAATCCCCAGGTGGTGTACAGAACTCAGCAAGGCAGGCTTGAGGTAAACTGTGTTTGGAAAGTCACTTACATTGTTTCTAAGTGTTCTAAATATTCTGTATTTTATAACCTTCTAGTTATTGTATTTTTGGAGGATGTACAGGTATTGGGTAACTATAATAACTTTAAAACCAAAGTTTAAACTTTGGTTCAGGTCAACACTACTGTGGATATAGACCTACTCTATTATTTAAACTAGTAGTCCTTCTACTAATAAAAGAAATTGTATCATTGACAGGGACCAAGTGACCACAGTAGTTGCTGAGGGCAACTTCCCACTCCCTAGTGGGAAGAAGAGATGTGATGAGGGGGCATTTTTTTGGGACTTTGGAGTTGTCCTAAATGATATTGCAGGGTCAGATGCTGGACATTATATATCCTGCCATAACCCACTGAATGTACCGGGGAGAGTGTGAACTACAGAGTAAACTATTATCCACGTGGTGCAGCAGTGCTCCAAAATGTGTTCGCCGAGTGCAATGAGTGTACCACAATGATGGGGGAGGTGGTTAGTGTGGGAAGAGTGGGGTGGGGGGATGGGAAGTATAGGGGAACCTGTTATGTTTTTTTATAATGTAACCTTTTTTGTGATGTATGTATCTTCAAAAAAATACAGTTTACAAAAGCGATGGGAGTGGGGGGGTGGGGGTTATATGGGAACTTCTTATGCTTTTTAAAATTTAACATTCTGTGAGATCTATTAACTTTAATAGAAATTTTAAAAAATAATAAAAATTTAAAAATTAAGTAGTAGTCCTTAACCTTGGCTGTGTCAAAAAGAAAAAGGAAAAAAAAAACTGGAGGAGCTTTTTAAAAATGCATATGCATATGAGATTCTCATTAGTTCTGTGATTGGGCCCTGGCATCTATATATTTTTAAAAGCTTTATAATAGCAATTGGACAATGTCTATCAATATTTTAAATTCACATAACTTTGACTCAGTAAGTCCACATCTAGGAATTTTTTCCTACAGATCAAATAACCAAGAGCACTGAGAACTGTGTACAAGGATATTTGTTACATCACTGATGAGAACATCTAACAATAGGGAACCATAGACCAGCTGTTCTCAAATGTTTTAGTTTCAGGACGACTTTGTCACTCTGAGAAATTACTGATGACCCCTAAGATCTTTTGTTTGTATTAGGTTATATCTATCAATATTTACCATATTAGAAATTAAAGCAGAAATTTTAAAAAATATTTATTAATTAAAAATCTTTTCATGCTAGCATAAATAATATATTTCGAGGAAAAAATAATTATTTTTTGACCAAAAAATTAAGTGAGAATGTGGCGTTCTTTTATAAGTTTTCAAATCCATAAAATCAGCTAGATTTCTGCCTTTAGTCTGTCACAGTATGTTTTGGTTGAAGTTTATGGAGGAAGCCTGGCCTCACAGATTGTGCAGTTTGGAAAGGGAAAACCTTGTGAGCTGCCTGAAAGGTTCTCAGGGATACTAGGGGTCCCCACACCATCCCGTGAGAACTGCTGTTACAGACCAGCATTGCTAGAAATAATTGTGGCACAAAATATGTACTAACATGGAACATTCATCCAAGTGTGTGGTTAACCACGGAGGGAAAATGTAAGGGTAAAACAGTATGAATAATGTGGTAACATTTAGATTTCAAAAAGTGAATATTATGTATAAACTTAGGCTTCTACTTAGAATAAGCTAAATATTACTACACAAGAAACTTGTAATAAGGCACCGCATTTAGGAAGGGAACTCAGGGAAAAAGTGGAGGAGAATACTATTTTCCACCATGTATATCTTTGACTATTTGAAATGATTGCTATGACATGAATTACCAACTTAGGACAGGTAAAAATAAACCTTCAGATTACCTTCTTTCCATTCCAATTCCATTTGTCCTTCCCCCTTGCCCTCAGTTAATTTGTTTACATTGTTCCAGGTCTTTCTCTATGCATTCTTAAACTATATTTGTGCATATACACATGTATGTAAAGATTTGAGTTGTTTTGTTTTACATACATGGGCTCATACTTAAAACATTTTATTCTGAAACTTGCTTTTTTTCCTCCACTTATGTTTATTGTTGTGGAACTTTTCTAATACCCTCCAAAAAAACTTCATGTGTTAATCAGAATTTTTTAAAAATAATATTCATAAAGGTCTGAATATTATTGTACATATACATTCACATCACAAAGGTTGTGTGATGACTGCATAAAATTCACCCTTTTAAAGTATACAATTCAGTGATTTATAGTATATTCAGAGTTGTGCATTCATTGTACTATTTACTTTTAGAACATTTCTACCACCCCAAAAGAAACCCTGTACCCATTAGCACTCACTTCCCATTTCTTTCCTCTCCCTATCTCCCTGGCAACCACAAATCTACTTTCTGTTTATAGCTTTGCCTGTTCTGGACATTTTCGTATAAATGGTGCTTTGCAATATGTGGTCTTTTCTGCATCTGCTTTTTTTAAAATGCAATTTGACTCTCAAGATTTAACCGAATGGTTTCATTTTCTTGTTTTAATGAGAATTGAAGATTAAGGAAAATTAGGCAGAATTTAGCATTTCATTTAAACATGTCACCTCATATTTTGTCTTTAAATAGATGCTTTCAGGGTAAAATTCCAGTGCATTCTTTTCCTCAAAAGAAAACATTGGCAAATATTATTTTCTAATTCCTCATATTACTCAATCCATTTTGGCATCTCTAAAATTCCTAGAAGTTTCTTAGGTAAAGCATGAATGAAATTTAAGATGCTTTTGGCTAATTTCAATACTTGGCCCCAAAAACATGAGTTCATAAATGTCATTTCTTGGATACTTTCAGAAATGTCTTCATTTTTTTGGTCATTTATATAGCCAAAACTAAGTAGAAGATGAGTCTTTCAATTTAGAGCCATGTTCATGACAATTATTAAAACTGCCCTGTGCTTTAGTAGAGCCAGTTAAACAATATTTCTTCTTTACATGGATTTTATAGACAAAAGTAGAAAATATGGGCATTGATATATCCTCAATAAAAAGTTGTTGAATGAAAAAAAAGGTAGAATAAGTGAATTCTAATCATGAAGAATCATGATCATATCTGGAGAATCTAAATTTTAATACATTCATTTCTCTGATTTTTTCTTCCTGTTCCCTTAATTGAAGTTAAAACCTAAACAGTCATTGAAAGAATACAAGACAGTTTCTTACCTGGAAAATAATGTGATGAGCTGTGGAAAGCAGTATCACATTGATTCTCAATTTGGCATGCAGTCAGTGTTTACATAATTATTTTTCTAATTTAACTCCATGAAGTAAAGTATATTAGACTGGGAATTAAGGAACCTGAAAGCTGGCCTCAGTTTTGTGACTAACTTTTGATTTGAAGGTTTCCAAGTGAAGTATGACACGTCTTTTCATGTGTGTTTTATTTCTGTATTTATCTTCCAAGTTGATGTATTTTAGAATATGTTGGGAACAGAAACCATTGGTGTGACTTACTCCTGTTTAATAAATAATGATAACTCAATTTATTGATTCAGTTATTCCCTTATTCAACCAATGTTTTTTGAGTTCACTTGCTCTCTGCTGGAGGATTAGAAAATGAATAAGGTTAATCTTTGTCATCATTTTATTACCACAGTTTTGTGAAATACGGCATAGGTTGTAAAAACCCTAAAGACAGGAGACACAGATTCAGATCCCACTCTCTCTTATTGCCTGTCTGATCCTGGGTCTTTGACTCAGTTTCCCTCTCTTTATCATGTGAGGGCCTGGATTTGATGGGGCCTCACTCCATGTTAACTGCAGCCCCACTTCCCTTAACTACTGGATTTAGGACAAGTAGAAATTTTAAGGTGGAAAGTCAGAAGTCATTCTGTTCTTTTCTCATGTAGAAATGGAATATGACAGAAAAAGAACTGTCTTTTTTGATGCGGCATAGATGCCTGAGCACCTCAGCATTCAGCTTCAGAAAGGAGAGACAGGGAAACGGACTTTGGCCCAGTGGTTAGGGCGTCCGTCTACCATATGGGAGGTCCGCGGTTCAAACCCCGGGCCTCCTTGACCCCTGTGGAGCTGGCCATGCGCAGCGCTGATGCGCGCAAGGAGTGCCGTGCCACGCAAGGGTGTCCCCCGCGTGGGGGAGCCCCACGCGCAAGGAGTGCGCCCGTGAGGAAAGCCGCCCAGCGTGAAAAGAAAGTGCAGCCTGCCCAGGAATGGCGCCGCCCACACTTCCCGTGCCGCTGACGACAACAGAAGCGGACAAAGAAACAAGATGCAGCAAATAGACACCAAGAACAGACAACCAGGGGAGGGGGGGGAAATTAAATAAATAAATAAATCTTAAAAAAAAAAAAAAAAAAAAAGAAAGGAGAGACAGTTTCTCCTTAGTGTGCTGCAGACTCCGGGATGGATTGGTATATATGTTTGTGTGATTTATAGAGAAACCATTATCTTTGGATATTTACAGAATTTTAAGTACTTTCCATCAACATCATCTCTTTTGTCCCTTCAGATAGATAAAAGCCCAGAAGGACAATTCACTCAGCTAATGACGTTGCCCAAAACCTTACAGCAACAAATAAATTATATTATGGACCCTCCTGGAAAAAACAGAGATGTGGAAGAAACTTTACTACAACTTGCTTACAGTCCTGACTGTGGAGAGGTGGTGCGACTAGGTATGTTTATGAATTTGACAGTGAGGAAGTGCTCGCCCTGGGTGAAAGCAAACTCTGTTTATGACTCAGATTCATGTTTAGTCTTTCTTTCCTAATGAGATCGAGATAGATTGCCTCTAGGGAAAAGAAAGCACTAGCAATTCAGGGTTTTTTCCACATCTAAAATTTCAGTTGTGTAATGTAGGGTGCTGGAAATACTTCTGTTTCAGATTCCTCGATCCTCAGTCACATCACAGGGGAAAACAATGTTTCTTTTGGTTCAAGGAGTATAATGTCTAGAAGTTATTTAAAGATATATTTGTGTTCTTCTTCATGATAGTCTAAGAAAAAAGACTGGGGACTTTTTTTTTTTAAGATTTATTCTATTTATTTATTTCTTCCCCCCACCTTGTTGTTTTTGTGCTCGTTTGTCTACTGTCTCTATCTATTTGTTGTGTGTTCTCTCTGTCTGCTTGTCTTCTTTTTTTTTTTCCTTCCCGAAGCACTGGGAACTGAACCTGAAACTTTCTCCATGTAGTAGGTTGGCACTCAACTACTTCCCAAACTGGGGGCATTTTTAATGTTTTTAAACATTAAGAACACAGCTTCCATCCACCAGTGCTAATCTGATGTGTCTCAACTGGGTCAAACAAGTTTGCTCTGACACAGGAGATGTTCCCCACAGCATTATCCCCATGGCCTCCTTAATATTTATCAAAAAATCTGAACCTTATCTTCAGAGACCACTTCTCTTTGAGGTGTTCAAGGTCTTTTATAAGGTCAGTCAGTAAAGAAATAATTATGAGATTGAAGATGATTCTTTCCCTCAAATGAATATTTACTGAATTCCTCTGCTATGCCAGATGCAGTTTACAGTAATGATTTGAACATTAAACCAGATGTGAACATGAGCTACAGTATATATGTACCACTCACACTATCTCACTGACCAGCTCCAGATTTCCAGAACCATGTATTTAGGTAACCAGGTACCTATAATGAAGACAAATTTGTGGGAGACGTGTGTTTGTTTTAACATAATCCTGGTAACAGTGGAATTTCTGCTGCCTCTGTAAGGAGATACAAGGCTCGTACTGGTATTCCTCATTGAGGAACCCTCTATAAATGTTCAGAATGAAAGTTTTTCTCATAGAAACAGCAGCTTTAAGCAGATTTACACTTATGAAACTAAGTTGGAAGAGACCTCTGAGTGCCCCCAAGGTTCAGTAGCTTGCCTGTTCTCACACAGGAGGCCGGCAACACTGTTGGCTGTTCAAGTCTCCTGACTGATAACCCTTTTCACAGTCACTCTGGGACACCAGGACAGAGGTAGATTTACTGACTTACTGGATAAGTGGAAAGACTATTTATGTTTGTGTTTCATCTGTTAAAGTTACTAACATGTGGCTGTTGGTTTTGTCACATAGGGCTTTCTGCAATCGTGAGGCCTTCTAGTATGAGCCAGAGCACCAAAGGCATTTTTACTGCTGGTAAGAACTTTAGAAAATCCATGCTTAATGTACCTGCTGAGTTTAGTAGCTTCAAAGCTCCTGGTTGGAATGTAAATCTTTATCTGTATTCTTTAAGTATAATACTTGTACAGTACTGAATTTTGATGTTCATAAAGTAGGATATTGCAATAATGAGGCATAACAAGCACTACATTCTGTTTTTCTCATAACTCAAACTGCTTGAAGTACTCTTGGAAGACTTCGTGCCTGCATTAGTCAGTCAAAAGGGGTGCTGATGTACCAGAAATTTGCTGGTTTTTATAAAGCATATTTAGGGTAAAAGCTTACAGTTAGAAGGCCCTAAAGAGTCCAACACAAGGTACCATAAGAAGTCCTTCCTCGCTCAAAGTCTGTTGCTGCGTGTTGAAGCAAGATGGCTCTTGATGTCTGGAGGGTTCAGCGTTCCTCTTTCCTCTTGAGGCTCCTGGGCCCAGCTTCTTCCAATCTCAGCTGTAGGTTGGCATAAGGCTCGTCTCTCTTCCTGGGGGCTCATTTCATTCTGGGCTCTGCTGCTCTCTTCTCTTCATTAGGTGAGCTGTAAACTATCAGGCTCATTTCTCTTCCTAGGGCTGCAGGATCCTCTGTGTACCTACTTGCTTGAGAGTCTGTTTTATCAGCCTGCCAAGGGGGTTAGGACTCGACGCTGAGTCAAACTTTAATGATGTGGTTGGATCAAAGCCCTTAGCTTAACATAATTTAATTAGATGTCTCAGCTGAATCTAATACAGTCAAAGGATTATCACTGCCCAGAGGAACAGACCAGTTTACAAATATAATCTGTATCTTTTTTAAATTCATAAATAATATCAAACTGCCACAATGCTCCTCTGAAGTTTCTGAATAATTCCTTATGTGCAGTTTTTTCCCCCTCATATTTTTTATATTTATCAAAGTTATGCACGTACATAGTTGCGAAACCAGCAGTACCTTGCTCTCCTTCCCTGTATTTGCCCTCTGCAGAGATGACTATTTCCAACTTTCTTAGTTGGTTATTTTAGTTTTTACTCCCTTTTTTCTGGTTAAGAATCTTATATTGCTAGGCAGAAGATTAGAATTCAACTCTTTCACCTACCATTTCCACATATATTCGCCTTTCCTACCCTCTTCCTCCTAAATATAGCTGTATTGTAATTTTGGTCAAATCAGTATTCAGTGTTTGCTTCATTATGACTCTTGTTAATGTGATCCATACAATACACTTTTCCTTTTCTGTACAACTTTATTTTCCCATGCAGATTGTCTTCACCTCCCTTTTGGGTTATATCCCCATTTCTTGTATTTTGTGTCTTTTTATTTTCTTGCTGTGCGCTCTCATTTTAGTGAAGCACATCATCCAGTAGTTCTTGGAGAAAGGGTTATGGGAGATAAATTTGGAGATCATGGTATCTGAAGATATCTTTTGTCGGCCCTCACACACAATCGATACTTTGGCCAGGTATAGACTAGAAATCATTTTCCTTTAGAATTTTGAAATCATTGCTCTCATTTCTGGGATTGCTGTTGAATTCCAAAGTTATTCTCATTCTTATTCCTTTGTATATGGCCTGTTCTTTCTTTCTGGAAGCTTTTTGAGTCTCCTGTTTTCCCCTAGTGTTCTGAAATTTCTCAGTGATGTGCCTTGGTGGGAATATATTTCATCTGTTATTCTGGATCCTCATTCCATTTTCGGTTTGAAAACTCATATTTTTTTACCTTATTTTATTTCTTCCCTTTTATTCTAGGACTGTCTCGACTTGTCCTTTGGTTTTCTTTCTTTTGTCTCCTATTTTTAATCTTTCTCTTTTTGCTCTGTTTTATGGAAGATTTTTCCCAGTTTTAGCTCCCAAGCTTTCTATTGAGGTTTTTTTTCCTCATTATTATATTTTTATTTCTTGAGAGTTTTTTTTTTAATTGTTGTTTTTGTTCTCTGAGTATTCTCTGAATGTTCCTTTGTTTATTTCATAGCATCCTGTTCTCTTTTATGGATGAAATATCATCTCTTATACCTACCATATAGTTTTTTGGAGGTTGTTTATGACTTTTATGAGAGGTGTGAGGGGAAGGGTTATTTGTTTGGTGTCTCTTTCTTTTTAGCATGTTACCACTGCCCTTGGATGTACCTGATGTCTGATGTTACAGAAACACTGTATTTTACCATCTCCAGAGAATTAACCTCCGGGTATCTCTTAGAGAATATCCAGTCACCCACCTCCTTGGAGTAGGGTTGGAGCTTTGGGAGTAACTACCTCTTAAAAAGAGGCCCTTATTCACCTCTGCTGCCAGAGATTCCTGGTCTCATTAATCCCTGAACTTTCGTGGAGTTTCTGCTGGGTAAATCAGGTCACTTCTTGGCTTTCTCTGCGGCTGACTTAGAACTTGGTTTCTTAAGGTACACTAAGTCAGTTTCACTTATCTATTAAATATCCAGCTTCTAAAACTTTGATGCTGTTGTGTGTCCTTGTTGGTTTATAGCTTTAAAAACAATCCTTTTACTGCCATTTTTGTCAATTTTGGGGGTTTAGTAAAAGGTATAATACATGTGGTCAAGCTTCATCTTTGCTGGCTTTATTTTTACTTTCATGCTTTATTCCTCAAAGATCCTAGGATTCTGTCATTGCTAACCGTATGTTGTTTTTTTTCAGGGTGTGCATTTCTAATGTTCATTATGCAAATGTTTTAAAATAATCTTTATCATTCTTTTTTTTCATTGATTTTTTTCCTTCACTCTTTGAGTGCTATGGATTTGAAAACTTAAGGTCTTAGAAGGAGAAGAATGAGGTACCCAAACTTAGATGTATATCATCTTTTATAAGTCACAAAATAGTTGTAGTCTTCCTGTATAAAGATGTGCAGTATTCTCTCATATTAATGTACCACGATTGGCTAATCCAGTCCTCTATTAATAGACAATTAATTTGGGTTTCTGTTCATAGGTTTACACTTTTACCAGTTGTTCATATAGCCCATAAAAAATACAGTCTGTAGGATTGTTTTTTGTGTTTTTAAAAAATAACTGAATGGTATACTGCATTTATTATTCTGCCAGTGGCTTTTTGCATTCAGCATTTTTTGCAAATTATGTTATGTACATCTAGTCCATTCATTTTAACTGCTGTGTAGTATTCTCTCATATTAATGTACCATGATTGGCTAATCCAATCTTCTATTAGTAGACAGTGAGTTTGTTTCTGATTTTTTTTGAGCATTGTATCTGTTCCTGCTTGTGCACAGGCAGGGCAGGGTGGCGTCTCCTAGGTAAATACCTCATTACTAATTTTCAGGCTTATTGGAAATTGCCAAATTGTCCTCCAAAGTTGTTGTACTGCTTTATGGTCCCACCAGTGCTGATGAGAATTCTCATTTTTCCACTATTCTTTCTGATACTTGGTATGGTCAAGGGATTGCCATCTCTAGTTCAGTCTTCCTTCATTTATCCATCAATTGAGCAGCTCTCATGGGCCAGCCACTCAGGTTACAAAGTGAACATGACACCATCCTGCCTTTAAGGAGCTCATACTCTAGAAGGGCTGACAGATGTGTAAATAGACTGTTGCAGCAGAGAAACTTGCAGTGGCAACGGAGGTAGCCCAAAAAGGGAATGATCTTTCTGCCTGATTCTGATCACTGGGCTTCAGCTTGCTAACAAGATAATGTGGTCACCCCTCTTTACATCTCACAACCCAGCTGCCTGGAAACCCAGCCAAGCATTTTGGCTCCAAGGACACAGTGTTACCTTCCTGAGTCTCTGGAATGACTCAGCCAAAGATTTGACAAGGATTCAGTACACACATGCAAATGCAACTCAGCCCACTGGAAGATGCATAGCTCCATGTTTCCAGTTAAGATGTTTACATAATCTGTGTTTTTACTCGTTTGTCCTGGCAAGACTGAAGATGACGTGCTTTTGTTTGCTTGGGTGGTTCAAGCTGTTAATCCGTGTTTTGTATTAGTGCAGGTTCCTTGCCATGATCCTTCTTGGGTAAGGCTTGAGGATTTGCTTATTTTGAGATTTGGCTTCCTATGCTATAAGGAATTATTGGATTGTTTTAGTTCTGCTGTGTTTTTTAAGAGATACGTACTAAAATATTTACCATTAAAATATGATAGGATGTCGGATTAGCTTCAGAGTAACACTATGGAAGGAAGTGGGTAAGGAAAAGATGAAACAAGATTGGCCATGAGTTGACAAATTGTTGAAGCTGGGTGAAGAGTACATGGATGTTTTTTGTATTATTGTGTCTATTTTTTTATACATTAGAAATTTTTTTTCTAATAAAAGGTTCAAAAATCAATCATCACCATCTCAATACTTCCCACCTGAAATGAACCTTTGGTCCTCTGTCCGCTGTGTTTCCAGTGGCCAGCAGAGGGCAGTGGGTCCCACCTCACAGAACCACACGGGCTTCCTGAGCCTTCACTTTTTGCTTCCCTTTCACTCTTAATGATGCCACATTGGATTATGGAAGTTCAGAATAGCAGAATGTATGTAACCTTGACTGTGAGAAGTGGAAAGTGATGAGCACCCCTTCAAATTCCATGAGTTTATTTATATAAGCTCCGGTTTCTCTGGTTTATGGTGGTGGCAGATTGTGACCAGGCTGCTTAGCAAAGGGCCAAGTGCCAAGGGTTTGTGGGGTTCAAATTTCAACTTAACCTCTACAGCGTGGGCAAGTTACCTAATTTATGTGAGCCTTAATTTCATGGGGATAATTGTACCTGTCCCACCAGATTATGAAAATTGTATCTTAAGCTGTGTAAAAGCATAGAGCAGGTGTAGCTCATTGGTTGAGTGACTGCTTCGCACGTACGAGGTCCCAGGTTCAATCCCTAGTGCTGCCTTAGAAAAAAAAAATAGATGTGTAAAAGCATCTAGCACTGTATCTGGTCCTCTTCTGGTATCAGTCTATAAAATTATGCAGTTTTCCTGACCTCTCTTTAAAACCTGCCTCTTGGCACAATCACATTCACATAGTACCAGTCGGTTAGGTCTCCAGCTGGAGGAAAGTAGCCATGCTGGCACTGAGATGGGGTGGGTTGGCCTCCTCCTCTCTCCTCTGTCTTCCAGCACTTTGATCTTTAGAAGTTCTTTTGTTCTAGTGGTAACTGCTGCTGTTGAGCTACCTGGCTTTTTGCTAGGTCCTTTTCCCTGAGGTCTCCAAAGTTCTACCTCCCTTCAGTTTTTCAGCTAACACAAGTATCTTCAGCAAGGAAAGAAAACCCTAATATATTTGGCCTAGTTTTCATTCTTGTGTAGCCATTATTACTTCCCACCTTTTTAACCTCCTACTCATCGGGGAAAGAGAGAGAGATTCAGACACTGAGCAGGAAATACCTTTTGTATTCAAATACAGTTAAATTCAGTGAGAAAGCTAATGAAAGGAGCTACACGTGGGTCAGAAGACATGAGTTTGAAACTGTGGTTATTCACTTCTTCACTCTATTACCTTGGTATGTTAATTTTTCTTCTTTGAGGCTTAAATGAGAGGGCGTTCAGTACATTGCATGGTACCTAGTGGGTACTCGATAAACTTGGGTGAGTCTAGACCTAAATGGGACTCTACTCCTAGAAAAGATGGGAGCTGGGCACCCATAACTAGCTCAGAGGATTGCCCCTTGTAGTAAATGGTGTCAGACAACACAACACTGTATTCTCATGCGATCTGATACTCCATCTTTATTAATTCCCTTGAAATTCCCTGTCCATTTGATATACCCATTGTGAGTACAGAAATGCTTCAAAGGTCAAATTCTTATTTTTCTTTTTCTGTAGCCTGGGAGTTGATTATTTAGAAAATAATATTGCCTTTCTCCGACTTGCTGTTGGTAGGATAGTTCTCCTCAGGGTTAGCGGGTCGGCAGATGAAGCCAGGGAGCTCAGGAGTGGAGAAAGACTAATACTAGAGCTTCCCTAACACTTGCCCTCCTTTCCTGATAGAGACATGGCGTCCTGTCTCAAACCAAAAGCAAAAGACCAGCTGAGGAAGCTGTCATATTCTGAGCTTGCCACCTTTTATACGTCTAACTTGATTAGAGAGATGTAGAAAGGTGTGAGTATTCTGCTGTGGAAATAGGTGAGAAATGGGACAGTTAGTGCTCAGACTGAGAGGTAAGCGGGAACCAGACAGGGATGGCCTTGATAGCCATATTAAGAGTTTATTTTGAGGGCTGAGGGAAGCCACTGGAGGATGGTAGAAATATCACTGCAGCTAGGGAAATGGGATCAGATTGTAAGAGAGAGAAAGTCATTGCTAGGGAGTCTGCTTAGATATGGTTGCAGCCAGCCAGGTGAGAAATGACAGCAGCCTGAACTCAGGCCGTTGCCTACAGACAGAGAAGAGATTCTGCACTATTTAGAAGGCCAGTGACCAGGTCTTGGTGACTGACGAGATCCAGAGGGACTCAAAGAGAACTGCCAGGATCCTGGCTTGGGTAGCAGTGGAGGGTGGTGGCCTTGAGGGGAGGATGAGGAGTTTAATTTTGAACTCTTGGTTTATTTTCCCTCACCTGACTTTCTGGTCAGTCAGAATTAACTCTTGGGAAACATACCTATTAACCTCTGTAGCTTCAAAGCATTCAAGACAAGTTTAGTCTTGTTTTTAAAAAAGATTCTGGCATGCCTCAGTTGAAATTTACTAATACTTTCCTGGGATGTTCATTAATTGTCCTCTGCTTCTGGTTTCTTATAACTAAAACTTTTCTTCCATTTTTTGGTGCGTATGTATTTAAATACAAAGAACACATATAAGAATAAAAATTTTTATGGAGATGTGCTTATCATTTAAAAGCCCGAAAGTTCTTAAAATAAGTCATACTTCTGCCTCAGAAGCAATTTTCTTGGTAGCTATGACTTACCATGGTTGGAAATGAGTTGGAAGAATGGTTTGCAATTTACCGTCTTTCCCAAAGATCTGAAATGCAAGATTATGGGAAGGTGGAGACCCCTCAAAACCTACTCATATCTTCGCCTCACGTTTCCTGGAGAATTTCATCTGTCATTAGATCCATCAGTTTAAGGTTGTGCGTGTGTTAACTTTGCTGCAGGTCATGTGAAACAAAGCCAGAAAATTTCTCTGTGCCTTCAAAACAGAATCCTGACTGTAGTTATTAATTTGAATCCATAATGACCAGCTTAGGGCACTAAGAATCTCTAACACAGAGAAAACTGTGTTGCCTGTTCATCCAGAAGGAAGGGCGCCAAGATGACGACAGTAATGCCGTCAGAGCGAAGCTACTCTTAGCAGCCTGCCTCCCCTCTCAGTACGTTCTCAGAGGGTTCTGGCGGGTGCAGAATTCTCAAATCACTCTCCTTTTCTTTTCAAAGGAAACAGTAAACAAGAGTAAGCTTAATGTCAGGCAAGTAGAATTCTACAGGTTGTAAAGCTGTGTAACTGATGTTCATTATCGCCACCAACTAGTTCAGTGTCTTGCATGTGAGACGTTCAGTGAATATTTGTTTAGTGTATGAAAAATGAAAGAATCTAAATCTTGTGGACTTAGGAAGAATCTCCACTAAACAGAAGGTCTTAAGCTTTTTAACTGAAATATAGCATATATACAGAAAAGTGTCCAAATCATAAACTTGATGAATTTTCACAGAGTGGACCCATTCATAGACTTAGCACCCAGAGCAAGAGTTTGGAACAGTCCCAGCGCCCCTCAGGTCCCACTTCCACTCACAACCCCACCAAGAGGAACTGTCATCCTTCTAACACCATACTTCTGTTTTGCCTATTTGAACTTTGTATAAATATAATTGTGTATACTCTTGTATCTACCTTATTTTGTTTCTCCTAACATCTGTGAGATTCATCAAGTTGTTCAGAGTTAGCAGTGGGGTTTTTTTGTTTTTGTTTTCTCTCACCTCCCTGGTCTGCTGCATCTCTTAATGTCTCTCCTCTGTGTCTCTTTTTTTTTTAAGGAAACCAATTATTTATTTTTAAAAAATTTTTTTTACTGTTTTTTTTAAAGATACATAGATCACACAAAATCAGCAGTAGTTTGTTTCTTCTCCCAGCAGTATAGTATTCCATTGTATCAATATGCCAGAATTTATTTACCTACTCTATTGTGGGTTTTTTTTTGTCTTTATTTATTTATTTTTAAAGATTTATTTATTTATTTCTCTCCCCCCCCCCCCCCCCCCGTTGTCTGTTTTGCTGTCTTCTTTGTCCGCTTCTGTTGTCGTCAGCGGCATGGGAATCTGTGTTTCTTTTTGTTGCGTCATCCTGTTGTGTTCAGCTCTCCATGTATGCGGCACCATTCCTGGGCAGGCTGTACTTTCTTTCGCACTGGGCGGCTCTCCTTATGGGGCGCACTCCTTGCGTGTGGGGCTCCCCATATCGGGGAACACCCCTGCGTGGCAGGGCACTCCTTGCACACATCAGCACTGCGCATAGGCCAGCTCCACACGGGTCAAGGAGGCCTGGGGTTTGAACCGTGGACCTCCCATGTGGTAGACGGATGCCCTAACCACTGGGCCAAGTCCGCCACCCTTTATTTATTTTTTTAATGTTACATTAAAAAAATATGAGGTCCCCATATACCCCCACCCCCTTCACTCTACTCCTCCCCCCATAACAACAACCTCCTCCATCATCACAAGACATTCATTGCATTTGGTGAATACATCTCTGAGCACCACTGCACCTCATGGTCAGTGGTCCACACCATAACCCACACTCTCTCACAGTCTACCCAGTGGGCCATGGGAGGACGTACAATGTCCGTAACTGTCCCTGCAGCACCACCCAGGACAACTCCAAGTCCTGAAAATGCCCCCACATCACATCTCTTCCTCCCACTCCCTACCCCCAGCAGCCACCATGGCCACTTTCTCCACACCAATGCCACATTTTCTTCGATTACTAATCACAATAGTTCATGAATAGAATATCCGTAAGTCTACTCTATTGTTGATGGATACTCGGGTTGTTTCCACTTCAGGGCTAAGTAGAGCGGCTGTGAATGTTTTTGTTTTGTTTTATTTTGTTTGGTTTTGCTCATTGTCCGCTCGCTGTTTTGCTTGTTGTCTACTTGTTTGTTTTCTTTAGGAGGCACTGGGAACGGAACCTAGGACCTCACGTGTGGGAGGCAGGCACTCAACTGCTTGAGCCACATCCACTGTGAACATTTTTTGTACTTGATTTTTGGTGAATGTATGCATTTCTGTCAGGGATATACTTGAAATAGAATTGTGGGTCATAAAGTATGTGCATGTTGGACTCTGGTGAATACTACCAATCTATGTCCCAAGTTACATTCCCCTTAGCAGAATTTCTCTTGTAATACCTCCTGGACTAGTATTTGATATTCTGTGTCTTTTTCATTTCGGGCATTCTGGTAGGTGAAGAGTGGTATCATGTTGGGATATTGTTTATATTTTCTGATGACAAATGAAGTGGAACACTTTCTCTTGTTTATTTGCACATCCTTTGTGAGGTACCTATTACAGTCCTTTGCTCATTTTCTTTTGGGTTATATGCCATTTCCCTATTGAATTCTTTATATCGTCTGGATGCAAGTCCTTTGTTGGATATGTGTAATGCAAAAATCTTCTCCTGCTATCTTAATGGTGTCTTTTAGTGAAAAGAAGTTCCTAATTTTACTTGGTCCATAATAGCAAATTTGTCCTTTATGGTTAGAAGTTTCTGTGTCCTGTTTAATTTTTTTTTTTTTTTTTTTGCCTGTTCCAAGTTCATGAGGATAGTCTCCTCTGCTTAAAGTAAGCCTGGGTATTTGGTAGTATAAGTCCTCCACCTTTGTTCAAATTAGAACATTAAGGCTGAAGGGGACCCTGAGTTCTGCTCTGTTACTGGCTCTTAACCTTTTACAAGTACTGGATCCCTGTGAAAATCTGACAAAAATTCTGGTCTCTCTGCCCAGAAATACTCATATGCCTATCCACATCAAATTATCTGACAATTTCAAAGAGTTCACAGACCAACATTGAAGCCTGTCTTTGGGCCACAGGCTAGAGAACCCCAGATCTAGTGCAACCCATTCATGTTGCAGATGAGAGAGACAGGTACCACACGCTTAAGTTTGTGGCCCAGCTGGGGTTAGAGCCCAGGCCTCTTGACTCCTGCTCCGTGCTCTTTCTAACACAGTTCCCTGCTGCAGAGCTTTCTGAGACTACCTGTCCCGCAGAGCCATCCAAGGGAGGGATTGTTTTTTGTCCAGGGAGTTTTCTTTTCACTGGCGGCAAAAATAAAAGGCTTTATGGTGAAGCTTGTGTACTTTATGTATTTACCTTAGATGTTTAAGCCCCGAGGAGTCTGTGACTCAGCTTTTTTGAAGTTGAGCTGGAAACTATCATGGTCGAGGAATCTTCCTCTAGCTGTGACTCAGTGCCTTGGGGTTGCTCTGTGGAACCTTCCTGTATGCAGCTACCTGTTTCTGCTGGGTCTCTTGATTGACTGTGGCTGGAATTTCAAAAAGCACTTACGTAATAAGTTTCCAGTCTCAATGCTCAAGTGGGTGAGGTTTACTAGAGTGGTTGCTCCAGGGAGGAAATTAAAAGGGGTGGAGGGAGACAGGTAAAGGAGCTCAGAGTTTCTTGACTAGGCTGTGACAATGTGCAAGTAGTTAAGCCAGTAGACAAGCCAGGCCAGAGTACCTAGAAGTAAGTGTTCATTAAGAATTTTATTGGTAGCCTGCCTTCTTATCTGCCACTGCCCACCGTAGCATCCTCAAAGATTGAGTATAAGGCAGCTTACAGGTAACAGAGCCAGGTATTTTCAAGAGATCACACAAATCACAGTGCTAAGAGTCTGCAAAACTAATCCTGTTTCCTTGTCAGCAGTGCTCACCAAAGTGTATTGCCAGAGGTGTGCATTTTAGACTTGCAGTGCAGACCACAGTTTCGGTGGTGAAAGGGACTATCTGGGTCTTTGGCACACCCTAAGTGAGCTCATCCTCCACAGAAAGGAAGCGAATCCACAGTACTGTACGCAAATGTGATCCTGTTAGCTGTTACAAATCACGCCCTTGCATTTGATCCCATTTTCCTTCTTTCCCAGAAGCTCCTGAGAGACCCTTCTCTGGCTCCCTTCACACTTGTGTTTTAGCAGAGGGGCAGGAGAAGGTCAGATAGCAGAAGGAGGCGTACTAGCACAGTCATTTCTGAAGTATTTACTGCACACCTACTGTGTGTATACAGGGTACTGTACCAGGTGACAGGGATACAGAGCTGAGTAGGGCAAGGACCCTGTCCCCAGGGAGCTCCCGGTTTAGGCCAAGGGGCAGCTGGATAAACTGACAGATACTGTACTGTGTGGGGAGTGCTGCAATGGAGCAAAGCAGAGGTGCTGGAGACTTGGAGGAGCAGCAGCTGAATCAGCCTGTGGAATCCAGGAAGGCCCTTCCTAGAGAAGAAGTTTCAACACGGGTTTGGTGTCTCCAAGGCAGTGATGGCAGCAGCATTCATTCTAGGCAGATA
Organism: Dasypus novemcinctus; assembly: GCF_030445035.2. NCBI lineage: Eukaryota > Metazoa > Chordata > Mammalia > Cingulata > Dasypodidae > Dasypus > Dasypus novemcinctus. Next base: position 50,097,720 of record NC_080698.1, on the reverse strand, counting down.
AGCAGCATGTGCAGTGACAAGAAGCACTGAACTAGGGGTGGTTGGAACAGTGGGCATTGGGATAAAGAAAGGAGCTCCATTTACAGAGTCTTGTCTTTGTCCTGCCCTTCTTTTCCTTTAAAAAAATATCTACTATGTTCAGAGGCTACCAGTATTATTGTGGTTCAAGAGATTTGCTGATACCAGTAATTCCAGCATCTTCGTTACCATATCATTGTTTCAGTAGATGCTTAGGTCAGAGTCCATCCATCCCCCTCACACACTCCTTGACCCCGGTGACCTTTAATAAACTAGCTCCCAGGTCTTCTAGACCCCACCAGTCAGTACTGCTGCATTCCAAAGACAAGTCTGTGGTCAGGATATTTTAGAAACTCTAGCTGAGCATATACTCAGTAAGTCTCCACTTTCTCACCTTCTCTTCTTTCCTTTTTCTTTTTTAGGCATGAAGAAATCTGTGGTTTATGGTTCATTAAAATTGCACAAAATGTGGAAAGGATGGCTGAGTAAAACATCCTAATTTTGCTTCCTTTTTTATATGTTATGTGTAGATGAATAAAGTGTTTGATCCTTTTTGACGTAAGTGTTTGCTACTTTGACCCGTTGCTTGAATTTGCAGACACTCTGGTTTGTATAATACTTCTTTTTGAAATGTACATATCAGATACTTATCCAGGTGGCACCAAAATATCTTTGTTAAGGACTTAGCATCAGAAGAAAGGAATCTTCTTTACACAGAAAACCATCTGGATCCTGCTTTCCTATGAGCTTTAACTGGGGTCTGCAGTTCCAGGTACATGAAAGTGCGAGCTACGGCAGATTGTCTATTTGCGTGTGAAACCTGCAGTCCCAGGATGGTTCAGGCTGGGGAGGTTTGGCTCTTGCTGCCTGTCTTGTCAGATTCCTGGTCTCCCTTTTCTTTCACTTGTTAATTCCTCAGAAGTGTCACATCAATGCTTTGTGGAACAAGGCTTTTTTTTTTTTTAACTTTTTAAGAAATTTTTGTTTATTATATCACCATCTGGAGGTATCAAAGTATATGAGGCTTTCTAAGTTTCTCTTTGCTCTCCATGAAGGTGCATGACCAAGTGACTTTTGAGTGAGGAACCTGGGGCACACGCCATGCAGACCCTTCCCTGTTGTCACAGCTAGGACACGTTTGGGAAACAGAAAACCTCCCCTGGAATGCCTCGAGCCGTTGAGTCCTGGCAGGTTGGCGGCAGCCTCGGCTTCAGGTTTGGTTCGCTTCGGCGTGTGGACGGAATCAGCAGGGATCCCGTCTCCTCCCACCTCTCTGCTCTCTGCCATTTGTGGAGTTGGCCTCGTCTGAGCCTGGCTCCCCTCGCCACTATTAGACTGCTGCCAACAACGTCAGGGGCTATGCGCCTCCTCCTCCACATCCAAGGAGCCAGAACGAGGGTTCCTTTCAGAAGCCCCCTTAGGGAAGCAGGAAAATGTCCAACAGCCCCCACGAGCCTTTCTCTGATTTCATAGGCGATATTTGGGTCACATACCCACCCTGGGCCACTTACCCTACCCCAGCTTCTTCTCAGGCTCACTGGCTGCAAGGGAAGGTGTGGATGCCGAGCAGGAATTAAGGGGGAAGGGCTCCTGGGGAGGCACCTACCTTGTCCGCCTCACCCCTCACCGCAGTCTATTCAGTCAAACCTCAGGATTTGTCTTTTTTCCTTTCAAATTGTCTCTGTTCACCTCACACCCCACATTTCTACTACCTTGAGCCCTAGTATAGACTCTCAGCGAATCTTGTAAATTGGAACAGTATCTGTCTACTTATTCTTTCTACCTTTAGATTCAGCTCATTCCAATCCAAAATAGAAGCCTCATGGTATCGTGAAAAGCACAAGCTTAGGATATGATTTAGTTTCCCAGCTGCTAAAACAAATACCATACAATGTGTTGGCTTAACAACAGCAGTTTATCAGCTCTTCACTTCAGAGGCTAAAAGGCTTGCTTCTTCCAGTGGTTGGTAGGTATCTCAGGCTGGCCAGCAATCTTTGGGGTTCCTTGGCTTTTCCATCACATGTATAATCTCTTTTCCCATCTGCAATGCCCTTCCCTATGGGAAGATTAATTTTCCTGCCCCACTGACATCAAGTTTGGCCTTAGGACTTGTTTTGACCAGTGAAGTGAGAATGGGAATGACGTGTAATGTCTGAACAGAAACTTTTTTAAAGAGTCAGCCTGGGGTGTATCGCTTTACCTCTGCCGCAGGACTAGCAGTGTTCCAGACAGAGGCTCCTCCATCAGCCTAGTCCTGGAGTGAAGACTAAATGGAGCAGACCCACATGTGTCCCATCAAGGACACTTAGCTTGATTGAGAAATAAACATTTGCTGTTGTAGCCTCTGAGATTTTGGAACCACTTGTTAATATAGCATAAAGCCTATCCTAACTGATAAATTAGGAAAGATCGGATTCAGTTGAGATGGTCAAAAGAGGTTTTATACAGTCAAATTGATTTTCAAAAAGGCAATTAAATGGGGACTGAATAGTCTTTTTAACAAATGGTGCTAAGACAACTCGATATCCACTTTTAAAAATGAAGTTGGGCTCCTACCTCATATCACATACAAAAAATTAACTTGAAATGCATCAAAGATCTAAATGTAAAAGCTAAAGCCAGAAAACTCTTAAAAAAAAAGAATAAAGGAGTAAATCTTCATGATGTTGGATTAGGCAGTGGTTTCAGACATGACACCAACACCACAAGCAACAAAAAGAAAAAATAGATGAACTGGACATCGTCAAAATTTAAAACTTTTGTTCTGCAAAAACACCATCAAAGTGAAAAGACAACATACAGAATGGAAGGAATATTTGCAAATCCTATATCTGATTAGGGTCTAGTATCCAGAATATATAAAGAACTCTTATAACTTAATTATCAATAGGCAACCAAGAAAAAAAATTTTTTGAGGTACTAGGGGCCAGAGATTGAACCCAGGACCTCTTATGTGGGAAGCCAGCGTTCAACTCCCCTGAGATAGTTTTTACATTTGTTTTGCTTGTTGTTTGTTTCTCTTGTCCTTAGGAAGCTCTGGGATCTGAACCCAAGACCTCCCATACGGAAAGCAGACCCTCAACTGAAGGGGGGCAGGGAAGGGGAGAGAAATAATTTTTTTTTTAAAGATTTATTTTTTATTTATTTCTCTCCCCTTCCCCCCAGTTGTCTGCTCTCTCTGTCCATTCGCTGTGTGTTCTTTTGTGACCGCTTCCATCCTTATCAGTGGCACCGGGAATCTGTGTTTCTTTTTGTTGCATCATCTTGCTGAGTCAGCTCTCCATGTATGCGGCGCCATTCCTGGGCAGGCTGCACTTTCTTTCGCACTGGGCGGCTCTCCTTAAGGGGCGCACTCCTTGCGCGTGGGGCTCCCCTATGCAGGGGACATTCCTGCGTGGCCCGGCACTCCTTGCGTGCATCAGCACTGGGCATGGGCCAGCTCCACACGGGTCAAGGAGGCCCGGGGTTTGAACCGCAGACCTCCCATGTGGTAGGCAGATGCCTATCCATTCCCTACATTTAAAAATTTTTTTTAAAAAAACCACAATGAGGGAGTCTGGGGGAGTCCAGGGGCATGGCAGTTAGTGGCTGCTCTGGCAGGGCTGGGTGCCAGGATCCTGAGCCCCAGACCCTGCCTTTGCCCACCCTGGTGCAGGCAGGACCATTGGGGCTGCCCTGCGGAGCCCCCTTCTATGCTCAGAGTCCCTTCCACACCCGTTCTGTTTCCAAGTCCCAGAAGTTTTCCTCCAACCAGATTCTGAGATTGAGACTGAGAACTCCTCAGTCAAGAAAATTCTCAAGGAGGTTGAGACTGAGAACTCCATGTCAAGAAAATTCTCAAGGAGGTAATCAGCAAGCACCCAAGTTACAGAAGGTTTGGAAATATAACAGTAAACTAGAAGGATATGTGGGGAATTCTGTTGGGCAGAGTTTGAAGATAGATGCTCCCCCCCCCCATCCCCAATGTAAAAGAAGCTGTCGTGTAGGAAAAGATCTCCGGAGAAAGAATCCAGGAGTGTGATAAACTTGATAGAAAAAATTTTTTTAAAAATTTTTTCTATTTATTTCTCTTCCCCTCCCCGCCATTATCTGCTCTCTGTGTCCATTTGCTATGTGCTCTGTGTCCGCTTGTATTGTCAGGTGGCACTGTCAAACTGCATCTCTTTTTTGTTGTGTCATCTTGCTGCATCAGCTCTCTGTATGAGGCACCACTCCTGGGCATGCTGCACTTTTTTTCACGCGGGGCGGGTCTCCTTGCAGGGTGCACTTCTTGCACATGGGGCTACCTTATGCAGGGGCACCCATGCATGGCACAGCACTCCTTACATGCAGCAGCACTGCATGTGGGCCACCTCACCACATGGGTCAGGAGGCCCTGGGTATCGAACCATGGACCCTCCATATGGTAGGCAGATGCTCTAGCAGTTGAGCCATATCTGCTTCCCAATTTGATAGAAATTTGAATCTAAACCAAACTGTTGCTAGACCTCAAAGAAATAAAACGGAAGAGAGTCTTTAAATGTGATACTGTAGCAAAATCTTCAAATATAATTCAGACCTAAGTAAACATCAGAAAATTCATATCGGGGGAAAAAGCCTTATGAATGTGGTCAGTGTGGGCAAGCTTTTACTCACAGCTCGTCTCATTCTGCCCCATCAAGTTCACACTGGAAATAAACCATTCAAATGTAATGAATGTGGGAAAACTTTTGGGCTCAATTTCCACCTCCTTCATCAAAGAATTCATACTGGAGAAAAACCTTTTTGGTGTAGTGAATGTGGGAAGGCTTTCAGTTGAAGTTCAACTCTTATTTAACATTGTTTAATTCACACAGGAGAGAAATCTTACAAATATAATGAATGTAGAAAAACATTCAGCCAGAGCCCTCAGTTAACACAACATCAAAGAATTTATACTGGAGAGAGACCCCATGAATGTACTCAATGTGGGAAAGCCTTTAGTCAAAGTTCAAGCCTTATCCAGCATCAGAGAATTCATACTGGAGAGAAACCCCATAAATGTAATGAGTGTGGGAAGGCCTTCAGTCAAAGCTCAAGTCTCTTTCTCCGTCATAGGATTCATACTGGAGAGAAACTGTAGTAGATAATGAATGTGACAGAGCTTTTCGCTTTAACTCTCACCTTACTGAATACCTAAGGAGTCACACTGGAAAAAATGTCCATGTAAGGAGTGCAGCAAAACCTTTAGTCAGAGTTCAACTCTTGTTCAGCATGGAAGAGTTCATACTCGAGGAAACCCTATCAGTGCATTGAGTGGGAAGCCTTCAGTCAGAGTTCACAACTCTCCCTATACCAGGGAGTTAACACTGCTGAGAAACCCTGTGAATGTGGTGATTTGGGAAAGCCTATAGCCAGAGGACAACCCTCACTCAGCATCAGAGAATTCACACTGAAGAGAATCCTCGGGACGGCAAAAAAAAAGGTGACCCGCCTTTGTTCATAACTCCAGGCTTATGCTCCATAGACACATTCACACTGGAGAAAAATGCCATGTGTGTGATGAACATGGCATAGCTTTCAGTTACCGCACAAACCTTGTTCTGTATTGTACAATTCACAATGGCGAGAAATCCTTTAGATGTCATGAATGTGGAAAAACTTTCAGGCCTACCTCAAAACTCAGTGAAAATCAGAAATTCTTGCTGAGGAGAAATGTCATGAAAAACTTTCATCTGGGGTTCAACCCTTACTCAGCCTCAGGTAACACCAGTGAAAAATCTTATCCTTGTTCTGTATGTGGGAAAGCCTCCAGCTATAGCTCACAACTCATACTAATCAGCAAACCTCTCTTATAGAGAAACCCCCTTCAAATGATGAATCTGAAAGGTACTTTATTCATTATCAAAAAGATTTTCCAAGAAAGACATTTTTAATGGGATGACTGTGGGAAAGGATTCAGCCATTGCTTTTTATTATTGTATAGGTAATTGATGGCATAATGGCTGGTAAATAAGAAAAGTCTAGATACTACTAGAAAAGCAAAGCAAGCAGCCTGGATTACTAATTTGACATTTGAAAGTAAAAGTGAGATGGGAAGCAGATTTGGCCCAACAGATAGGGCGTCTACCTACCACATGGGAGGTCCAAGGTTCAAACCCAGGGCCTCCTTGACCCATGTGGAGCTGGCCCACACACAGTGCTGCCACGTGCAATAAGTGCCGTGCCATGCAGAGGTGTCCCCCTCGTAGGGGAGCCCCACACGCAAGGAGTGCACCCAGTAAGGAGAGCCTCCCAGTGCAAAAACGTGCACCCTGCCCAGGAATGGCGCCACGTACACCGAGAGCTGACGCGGCAAGATGACGCAACAAAACTAGGCAGATTCTGGGTGCTGCTAACAAGAATACAGGTGGACACAGAATAACACACAGCAAATGGACACAGAGAGCAAACAACTGGGGGGAGGGCAGGGAAGGGGAGAGAAATAAATCTTAAAAAAAAAGTAAAAGTGAGAAAATTCATTCTGGAAAATAAGGTTGTTTCTGCTGAGGTTATTGTTGCATTCAGAAGGTAACAGTGTGACACCATATTTAGATGTTCATGATGAGCAAGTAGGGTGGATGGAAATTCAGCTTCTCGGGTACTATGCCTACCCTGCCTGATATATTTCCAGTCTCACCTTTTCTCTTATAGCTAAGGCTAGACCTGTTTCTGAAATTATCTGGTCTGGTTGCAGTCCTACACAAGGCAGTCATTCCTGCCTCCAGGTATGATGCAGAGAACTTTGGCCCATTGGGCAGGGTCTATCCCATCAAGGTGGTCTGTCCCGTCTCCCTCACCAATCCAGAGAGTAACTGCATGTAGGAATCCCTTTCTTGGAGCCCCAGTGTTTTTCATTCGTAAATGTAAAGTTGTTTGTTTAGGTCTAAAGAACCCTACAGCTTAGCAGAGGAGGCTCAGGGGACAAGGCAGAGAGATAGCAAGTAACTCTACTTCTGAAAATTATAGACGCCCGTAAGATTTATTTAAGGTTTATTGAGCTATAATTTATACACAATAAAATTTTCTCTTTTTAGTGTTCAGTATTGAGGTGGGTTTTTTTTTATCTTTTTTTAAAATTTAGTACTGAGTTTTGACACACAAGTCATGTAGCCACCTCCACAATCAAGATATAGAATATTTTCATATCAACCCAGCATTCCCTAGTACTCCCTGTACTCAGTTCCACCCAAGCCCTTGGAAACTACTCGTTTGTTTTTGTCCATTCTGTTTACCATTTCCAGAATGTCGCGTATATGCAATCATATAGTGCATAGACTTTTAAATATATATATATTTATTCTCTTTTTTTAAAAAGATACATAGGTCACACAAAATGTTACATTAAAAAATATAAGAGGGAAGTGGACTTGGCCCAATGGTTAGGGCATCCGTCTACCACATGGGAGGTCCGCGGTTCAAACCCCGGGTCTCCTTGACCCGTGTGGAGCTGGTGCATGCGCAGTGCTGATGCGCGCAAGGAGTGCCGTGCCACGCAGAAGTGTCCCCCACGTAGGGGAGCCCCACGCGCAAGGAGTGCACCCCGTAAGGAGAGCCGCCCAGCGCAAAAGAAAGTGCAGCCTGCCCAAGAATGGCGCCACAAACAGGGAAAGCTGACACAACAAGATGACGCAACAAAAAGAAACGCAGATTCCCAGTGCCGCTGATAAGGATAGAAGCAGTCACAGAGGAACTCACAGCGAATGGACACAGAGAACAGACAATGCGGGGGGGTTAAAAAATAATAAAATAATTTAAAAAATATATATATGAGGTTCCCATATACCCCACTCCCCACACCCCCCACTCCTCCCACATCAACAATTTCTTTCATTAGTGTGGTACCTTCATTGCATTTGATGAGTACATTTTGGAGTCCTACTCCCCAGCATGGATTATAGTTCACATTGTAGTTTACACTCTCCCGGTCAATTCAGTGGGTTATGACAGGATATGTAATGTACTGCATCTGTCCCTGCAATATCATTGAGGAAAACTCCAAGTCCCAAAAATGCCCCCACATAACACCTCTTTTTCCCTCTCCCTGCCTTCAGCAACTCCCTTGCCACTGTCTCCTCATCAGTGATATAATTTCTTCCATTGCTAGAGTCAAAATAATTTTATAGTAGAGTACCAGTAAGTCCACTCTAATACATATTTTATTCCTACATCCTGAGGACCCTGGGATGGCAGTGCCCACTCCACCTCTAAATCAGGAGCTTAGATCCCATATGGCTGATGGATGGAATTCTCGTGCTTGCAGTTGTACACTTTCTCAGTTCCTTGGTGTGGTAGTTGACTATCCTCACCTCTTTGTTAGCTGACCTGGGTAAGTCCAACAAACTGGAGAGTAGGTGTTGCAACTCTGCTGAGACTCAGAGTCCAGCTGGCATGGACAGTCCAGTAATTCAAGTCTCCTGAGTATATACCAACCCCAGTGCCAACCACAGGTTCAGTAAAAGTGACAGAAGAGGCATGTGTAAAGAAGCCACATCTGAGTCCAACTCCATCACACTCAGGAGCACAAATTCCAAAGTAGGGCCCACTGGCAAGGCACTGAACTCCAGAGCCATCTGCCATAATCATAGAACCTGGGTGTCACCATAACCCTCAGGAGCACCACTACCTGGGGTTGTATCTACTTTGGTTGTCTCTGAGATCCTGCTGAGACATGCATAAGCACGACCTCTCTGATGACCTTCTGACTCATTCTGAAGTCTCTTAGCCATACAAACTCATTTGTCTTTACCATTTCCCCCTTTTAGTCAAGGTCTTTTTCTGGTTGCATCACCAGCCAGTGATTGGTAGTAATCCCTCAGCGCCAAGGAAGCTCATCCCCAGGAGTCATGTCCCACACTGGGGGGAAGGTAATGGATCTATATGCTGAGTTTGGCTTAGAGAGTGGCCACATTTGAGCAACATGGAGGCTCTCAGGAGGTAACTCTTAGGTACCCTGTAGCTCTAGGCTTGGTTGAAATTTCAAGCACACAGGCTCATAAGCATAGTCATCAGTATCAAAGACCCATCACTGGATCATCCTTCTTCATTGGTCTTTGCCCTTGCACATGGGGGATTGTTGCTGTCCCATTGGGGAATGCATTACAGCTCCCCAGGATGGGAACTCAGCACTCCCTCAGTTGTCGTGTGAAACTCTACCCATTATGTCAATACCCAACGAACATCCGAACATACCTATATATCCTATATGTATGCCCTTGAGAATTCGCTCCCACCCATACATCCGCCATCAATGATGCCCACACCAATGCTTTTCCCTTGCCATAGTTGATCTTCTGTGATCCAAAATGTCTTAAAAAATGAAGCCTTATATATTGCCAAATTCAATTAATAGGAAAAAGTGCATAGACTTTTCAATCTGGCTTTTTTTCACTTAATGTAATGCATTAGAAATTCATTATGTTGCTGCATTTATCAATAGTCCATCCCTTTTTATTGCTGAGTAGTAGTCCATTATGTGAATGGACCAAGTTTATTTACCCAATGAAGGACATTTGGATTGTTTCATTTTAGGGCAAGTAGGAATAAAGCTGCAATAAACACTTAACACAATGAGATTCCACAGCACATTCACTAGAGGGCTATAATGAAAAAGACATAATAACCTTTGGCACCAGAACACAGGTGTCATGAAAACCATTGCTATATCTAAAGCCAAAATGAGAAAGGAAAAGACTTACCAACATTCTTGTCATTGGACACAGATTCAGGCAGGCCCATCACTACAAACCACCTGATCTACAAATATGGTGGAAGAAACAAAGAATCATCAAAAAATTTGATAAGGAGGCTGCTGAGATGGGAAAGCTATCCTTTAAGTATGCCTGGGTCTTGGATAAACTGAAAGCCGAGTGTGAGTGTGGTATCACCATTCATGTCTCCTGTGGGTATTTGAGACCAGCAAGTACTATGTGACCATCATTGATGCCCCAGGACACAGAGACTTTATTAAAAACATGATTACAGGCACATCTCAGGCTGACCGTGCTGTCCTAATTGTCATGCTGGTGTTGCTGAGGTTGAAGCTGGCATCTCCAAGAATGGGCAGACCCGTGAGCATGCCCTTCTGGCTTACACACTGGGTGTGAAACCTCTAATTATTGGTGTTAACAAAATGGATTCCACTGAGCCACTTTATAACCAGAAGAGATATGAGGAAATCATTAAGGAAGTCAGCATCTACACTAAGAAAATTGGCTACAACCCTGACAGTAGCATTTGTGCCCATTTTTTGGTTTGAATGGTAACAACATCCTGGAGCCAGTGCTAACATGCCTTGGTTCAAGGAATGGAAAGTCACCCATAGGGACAGCAATGCCAGTGGAACTATGCTGCTTATAGCTTATAGCTCACCTACTTGCCCAACAGACAAACCCCTTTGTCAGTCTCTTAGGATGTCTACAAAATTGGTGGTGTTGGTACTGTCCCTGTGGGCCAAATGGAGACTGGTGTTCTCATACTGTGCATGGTGGTCACCTTCGTTCCAATCAGTGTTACAACTGAAGTAAAGTCTGTTGAAATGCATCATGAAGCTTTGAATGAAGCTGTTCCTGGGGACAATGTGGGCCTCAATGTCAAGAACGTTTCTGTAAAAGATATTCATCAAGGCAGTGTGGCTGGTGACAGCAAAAATAACCCATCAGTGAAACAGCTGGCTTTACTGCTCCTGTGATTATGCTGAGCCATCCCAGGCTGAATCAATGCTGTGTATGCATCTGTGCTGGTTTGTCACACAGTTCACATTGCTTGCAAGTTTGCTGAGCTGAAGGGGAAGATTGATCACCGTTCTGGTAAGAGGCTGGAAGATAACCCCAAATTCCTGAAATCTGGTGATGCTGCCATTGTTGACATGGTTCCTTACAAACCCATGTGTGTTGAGAGCTTCTCTGACTACCCTCCGCTGAGGAGTTTTGCTGTTTGTGATGTGTGACAGACAGTTGCTGCGGGGTCATCAAGGCAGTGGACAAGAAGGCTCCTGGAGCTGGCAAGGTCACCCAGTCTGCCCAGAAAGCTCAGAAGGCTGAATGAACCTTATCCACAATACCTGCCACCCCAGTCTTAATCAGTGGTGGAAGAACTGTCTCAGAACTGTTCGTCTTAATTGGCCATTTAAGTTTAATATTAAGTAAAAGACTGGTTAATGATAATGATACATTGGAAAACCTTCAGAAGATAAGAAATGTTTTATGGACCTTTTTTTTTTTTGCATGGCAGTTTTAAAATTATTAGTTTTTTAAATCAGTATTTTTCAAATGGAAACAACTTGATGAAAAATCTGTCATAGAATTTTGAGATCCATTAAAACAAAGTTTAATGAGGAAAAAAAGGACATAATAACCTGGTGACATTAGACATCCCCTGAAAAAACCTCCCTAGAGATTTCAGCAAATAAGAGGACAATATCCACTTGTTCGGAACTCTGGAGGATGGTAGAGAGTGGAGGGCTCCACAAACACTGAATGGAAGATAAAGATATCAGGTAGGAAACTTCTGCCCTGGACTTGCTGGTCCACCCCTTCTCCCTCACTTGGTCCCGTGCAGATTGGGGAGTTACTCAGAGTCAGCGGCTCAGATATCTCCTACCTCCCACTGGGGACTGCAAAGATAGAACCCCATACATATCCATGCACAGGGACCCAAATCCACAGAAGTTCCACAGGGAGGAACACATATTGCCTACACAAGGGCTCCCAGGAGGAAAGAGAAGACAGACAAACACCACTGTAAAACTGCAGCTGGAAAGTACTGTGCTCACTCAATCCAGTTTCTGGACCACCTAAATGCTAAATGGACTTCTCTGGAGTGACCCCTTTTTCTGGATCCTATCTGGCTCTGCAGGGCAAGATAACCTAATGTGGAAGGAACAGAAAAGGGGGGTGGGGCTAAACTGTAAGAGAAGAGAGTCACAGAAATGAAAAGATTAAGGAAAACAGGGCCCTGGGTGAGGCAGAAAATTTATACATATCATAGGAGGTGGGGAGAAAATTTTGCACAAAAGCAAACAATATATCATGATTCTGGAGAAGAAATGGAGGAAAGAAAATTTTCTCTTGAATGTTAAACAATTACACAAAAAGTGGAATTTTAAAAATTGTTCCACATATCCAAAGCAAGAATCAGATGAAGACGAGCTTAGAAAAATTGGATCAGCTAAACACAGACTATTCTAAAGGACTAGATTAAGTTGGACCAAGTGTTAAAGAAGAGCCTTAACACAAAGCCAATCAACAATAAAACCCTAGGCAAGAAAAAGAAACTGACCTTCAGAGTTAACTCTTTGAAATAATCAGATGCCCATACATCAGCAAAAAATTAATAACCATACTAAAACAGAAAGATATGGCTCTATCAGGGGAACAAACTAAACCTTAAGATAAGACAGAATTTGGAACAAGTAAAGAAGTTCAAGCAAATCTCCTAAATTCAAGGAGGTGAAGGAAAATATGCATAAAGAGATAAAGGATATTAAGACAGTGTGTGAGCATAAAGTAGAATTTAATAGTATAAAAAGAAACATAACAAATTATGGGAATGAAAAGCACAATAATGAAGATTAAAAATACACTAGAGAGGGAAGTGGATGTGGCTCAAGTGATTGGGTTCCTATCTACCTAATGGGAGGTCCATGGTTCAGTTCCTGGTGCCTCCTAAAGAGGACAGCAAGTTGGCATGACAGGCAGGTGCAGCAAGCTGACACACCAAGACAAGGCAACAAGAGACAAGAGGAAAAACATAATGAGAGACACAACAAAGCAGTGAGCAGAGGTTCATGGTGACTCCTAAAAGAGGATTAGCAGGATGGCGAGCTGACATGACAAGATGATGCAATAAGAGACACAAGAGGAAACACATAACAAAAGACACAACAGGGCAGGGAATGGAGGTGGCTTAAATGATTAGGCACCTCTCTCCCACTTAGGAGGTCCTGGGTTCAGTTCCTGGTGCCTTCTAAAGAAACAAAGAAGATGAACAGACACAACAAGTGCAAACAATGAGGGGGCAAGGAGGGATAAATAAATAAATCTTTTAAAAAATATACACTAGAGGTAGCAGATGTGGCTCAAGTGGTTGAGCTCCTGCCTTCCACATGGGAGGTCCTGGATTTGGTTCCCAGTGCCTCCTGATAAAACAACAAACAAAACACACACACACACAAACAAATCAGGGAAGCCAGTGTGGCTCACTGTTGAGCACCAGCTTGCTACATACAAGGTCCTGAATTCAATCTCTAGGCCCCACTACCTAAAAAAAACCCCGAAAACATTAGAGGCATACAGTAGCAGATTTCACCAGCCAGAAGAAAGAATCAGCTAACTAGAAGACAGGACAATCAAAATGATACCATCAAAAGAACAGATGGAGAAAAGAATAGAAAAATAAGCAGTATCTCAGGAATTTGAGTGACAGTACAAAGTGCACAAAATTAAGTATCATGGGTGTCACAGAAGAAGAGAAGGGAAAGGAGGCAGAAAGAATGCTTTAGGAAATAATGGCTGAAAATTTACCAACTCTTATGAAATAGATAAATATACATGTCCAAGAAGCATAATGTACTCAAACAGAATAAATCCTAATCGACCTACTCCAAGACACATACTAATCAGAATGTCAAATGCCAAAGATAAAGAGAGAATTCTGAAAGCAGCAAGAGAAAAGTGATTTGCCATACACAAGGGGTCTTTAGTAAGTAAGACTCACGTGCAGTTCCACATCAAAAACCACAGAGGTGAGAAGGCAATGGGTGGTCTGATATATTTAAGTTACTGAAAGAGAAAATCTGCCAGCCAAAAATTCTTTATCCAGGAAACCTGGCCTTCAAAAATGAGGGGGAGTTTAAAATACAGATAAATAGAAACTGCGAAAGTTTGTTACAAGACACCTGCCCTACAAGAATTACTAAAGGGAGTAATGCAGGTTGAAAGAAGATGACGAGAGTGGCTTGGACTAGTGTGAAGAAATGACGATTATCAGCAAAGGTAACTGTTTTTGTTTGCCTAAAGGCTGCCAGTGCACTATACCAGCAATGGGTTGGCTTTTACTATGAGAACTTCCTAGGTTAAAAGCTTACAGTTCTGAGGCTGTGAAAGTGTCCAAATCAAGGCATTATTAGAGATGTGGTCTCACTGAAGGTCAGCTGCTGGCAGTACTGGACTCCTGCCATGTGGCAATACAAAATGGCAGCTCTGCCAGTCTCTGCCTTCTCCAGGCTCACTTTCTCACCAAGCTCAGCTGTGGGTGATCAGGCACGTAACAGTATCTACTCCCCTCCCCTCCCCTTCCCTCTCCTCCCCTCTCCTCCCCTCTCAGTCTCATTGCTTCAGGTTCTTGCTATCCATGGACCTTCTCTCTCAGCCTCTTGGGGGCCTCTTTCTGTGCCTCTGTGCTCTGCTAATTCCAGTCTCTGGCCTCTGGTACCTCTTTCTGTCTCTGCAGCTTATTTCCTGTGTCTGTGGTTTTTCAGTCCTTCATTTATAAAGGACGCCAGTAAGAGAAATAAGACCCATACTGGGCCCTGCAATCTAGTCAAAGGCTTTTAACTGAAGTGATGTAATCAAAGGGGATCTAACCAAAATGCCCCTTAACTGGATCTAATCAAAATGTTCCACCTACAATGGGTTTATAGACACAGGAATGGGTTCCCTTTGAGAACAGGATTTTTGGGCATCCACAAGACTCAAACCAGCACAGTAACTTAATAGGGTAAATGCAAAACCCAATTGTATTATATCCTCAGTATACAACTCTACTCTTTAATTCCTGTAAGAATCAGAATACAATTGAACAAAAAAAGGCATAGTTCCTGAAAATGGACATGCAGAATATAAAATAGTAAAGTGGGACAAAAGCAACATAAAGAGGGGAAATAGAGGGATATGGGAGTAGAGATGTGCATGCAATTGAAGCCAAGTTGGTGTGGTGACAGTTTGAAATTATTTTATGAATCCCAAGAAGAGAAATATTATGTTTGTAAATTAACCTATTCCTCTGGGCGTGATACTCTTTGATTGCATCAAAATCAGTTAAGGGGCCTTTAATTACATTACTTGATAGGATTACTTTAGGGCTTTTGACTGGACTACATCAGTGAAACATGACTTAAATTGAGTCTCCCCCCACCCTTCTTTGCTGGGTCTGATATAAATGGAAACAGAGAGAGAGACTCAGACAGACACAGGAAAAGGAAGCCACCATGTTTGATCCTGCCATGTAAGAGGACTACAGGATCAACTTAAACACAAAGCCCCAAGAGGCTGGGCCTCTGGAACAGCTCAAGAGGAGAAGGTGAGTCCAGAGGGGAAGTTTGAAACCTTGAAAGAAATGGCAGTCATGTTGCTTTACCACTTGGCAACACACCAGGATCAACAGTAGCTGACTTTGGTGAAAAAGCATCTGAAAAGTTTAGACTTTTCATGGCCTTGGAATTGTAGGCTTTTACCCCAAATAAATCCCCTTTATAAAAGCCATCCCATTTCTGGTACTTTGCATCGGCACCCTTTTGGCAAACTAAAACAATTAGTATCTTTTAAAATTAGTAGGTTATAGAAGTAGTTGTGTAATGCAAACCCCTGGATAACCACTAAGAAGTATTTTAAAAATAAACAGAAATGAGAAAGGAATTACTCAGATGTATCACAAAAGATCAACTCTATAGAAAATGACCTTGCAATAAAGGAAAAGAGAAAAAAGGAAAAAAAAAAGATATGACATAAAAACCAAAGGAAAAATGGTTGAAGTACTGCCTTAATAGTAATAGCTGAATTTTAATGGATTAAACTCCCAAATCAAAAGATACAGAGTGGCAGAATGGATAATAAATCATGATCGAACTATATGTTGTTTAGAAGAGACTTATCTTAGAGAAACACAAATTGATTGAAAGTGAAAGGTTGGAAAAGGATAATCCATGAAAATAATAACCATGAAAGAGCTGGGGTAGATAAACTAATATCAGAAAAAAATAGATTTTAAGTCAAAAGCTGTTATAAGAGACAAAGATGGGAGTGGTACTGGGGACCCTGGGGACAGGAGCCCAATCCAATCTGATAAAAATGCACTATTAAGAATAGTCAGGGAGGGCGGCGGACTTGGCCCAGTGGTTAGGGCGTCCATCTACCACATGGGATGTCCATGGTTCAAACCCCGGGCCTCCTTGACCCGTGTGGAGCTGGCCCATGCGCAGTGCTGATGCTCGCAAGGAGTGCCCTGCCACGCAGGGGTGTCCCTCACGTAGGGGAGCCCCACGCCCAAGGAGTGTGCCCAGTAAGGAGAGCCGCCCAGCGCGAAAGAAAGTGCAGCCTGCCCAGGAATGGCGCCGCCCACACAGATAGCTGACACAACAAGGTGACTCAACCAAAAGAGACACAGATTCCCATGCTGCTGACAACAACAGAAACGGACAAACGACGCAGCAAATAGACACAGAGAACAGACAACCGGGGTAGGAGTGGGGGAGGGGAGAGAAATAAATAAATAAATAAAATAAATCGTAAAAAAAAAAGAATAGTCATGGGAAATGAACATGGCTCTACTGATGAGAGCGTCCGCCTACCATATGGAGGGTCCAGGGTTTGATCCCCAGGGCCTCCTGACCTGTGTGGTAAGTTGGCCCACGCGAAGTGCTGCCTCACGCAAGGAATGCCATGCCATTCAGGGGCGCCCCCACAAAGGGGAGCCCCATATGCAATGAGTGCACCCCTCATTGAACCTCTCTGCGTGAAAAAAGTGCAGAGTGGGGCCACACACACGGAGAGCTGATGCAGCAAAATGATGCAACAAAAAAGAGGTGCAGTTTCCTGGTGCCACCTGACAATGCAAGCAGATGCAGAAGAACGCACAGTGAATGGAGACAGAGAGCAGACAACGGGGAGGGAGGGGCACGGAGAGGGAAAAAAAAGAACAGGCAATAAACTTAAAGGCCTGTTTCCTTGACTTCATAATCCTGTTTAAACTGTTATTTAAAACAACCTGAGAAAAATTAATTAGTCTTACATTAAAATATCTTTACTACATAAAGAGAGACAAAGAAGGAAATTATATAGTAATAAAAGGGGCAATCCACCAAGAAGAAATAGCAATCATAAATATGCAGCTAAACACGATGCCCCAAAATACATCAGAAACACTGGTAAAACTGAAGCGAGAAATAGACACCTCAGCAATAGTAGTTGGAGACTTCAGTACACCACTCTCTTCAATAGATAGAACATCTGAACAGATGATCAGTTGGAAACAGAACTTGAATAATATCATAAATGAAATAGACCTAACAGACATAAACTGAACACTGCACCCCCCAAACAGCAGGATATACATTCTTCCCAAGTACACATGGATCATTCTCCAGAATAGAGCACATGTTAGGTCACAAAACAAGTCTCAATAAATTAAAAATATTAGAATTAGACAAAGCATTTTCTCTGACCATAATTGAATAAAGCTGAAAAATCATTAATGGGTAGAAAAGTGGAAAATCCACAAATATATGAAAGTTAAATAACAGACTGTTAAACCAGTGGGTCAAAGAAGTAATTGCTAGGGAAGTCATTGAATATCTCGAGACAAAAACTAGAACACAACATATAAACCTTATGGGATAAAGCAAAGGCAGTGCTGAAAGGGAAATTTATAGCCCTTAATGGTTACATTTAAAAAGTAGAAAACTAAATTGAAGACCTACTGCCCACCTGAAAGAACTAGAAAAAGAACAGCAACCTAATCCCAAAGCAAGCAGAAGGAAAGAAATAGCAAAGATTAGAGCAGAAATAAATGAAATTGAAAATAAAAATAGAATGAACAAAACCAAAAGTTATTTTTTTTAAAAAGTGCAATAAAATTGGCAAGCTAGACTGACAAAAAAGAGAAGATGCAAATAAATAAAATCAGAATTGAGAAGGAGGACATTACTACTGACCCCATAGAAATAAAAAGGATCATAAGAGAATACTATGGACAAATGTATGCCAACAAATTAGACAACCTAGATGAAATGGACAAATTCCTAGAAACATACAACCTACATTGACTCTAGAAGAAATAGAAGACCTCAACAGATCAATTACAATTAAAGCCTTTGAATTTATCAAAAACCTCCCACCAAGGAAAAGCCCAGGACCAGATGGCTTTACAGGTGAATTCTACCAATCATTCCAAGAAAAATTAATGCCGGTCCTGCTCAAACACTTCCGAAACATTGAAGAGAGTGAACGCTTCCTAACTCATTCTATGAGGCCAACATCACCCTCATACCAAAGCCAGATTTTTTAAAATTGCAAAAGGAGGACTTCCAGGGAAGATGGCAGAGAAGGACTCAGTCTTTCCACTAAAACAAGTACTAAACAAGCAGGGGCTGTCTAAAAAAACCCCAGAGGAGAGGAGAGCTCTGCACAGCCTCCATGGTAGAGCGGGAGATAGAGGCTGATACATTAAGGTAAAGAACTGTAAATTATTCTCTCCATGTGGCAGCTATCAGTGCCCATCCTTTACTCTTGCGTCAGGCCACTGAGGAGTCCAGTCCCTGGCTAGCTGCTGCTGACAGAAAGGGACATAAACATCATCTTCCACAAGAACAGGATTGTGCATGGCCAATCACCGATGAAGGCTTTTGATTAGCAAAGTCAGATGCTGGGTCCTGGCTCTGAGGGCAGCTATTGTTTCAGCCTGTGCCAGATGAAGGCAGTGTCAACCATTGTTTCAGCTCTCCCCAGACAGTGGCAGAGGGGGTGGAGATCTATAGGTGCAGGGCTTCCTCAGGGCTGTGAAGGAAAGTTTGCTGAAGGAAATGCTCAGCTGTGATGGACCCTCAGAGAAGTTTTGAGTGCCCTTCCCAACCTCTTCCCCAGGGCACTTTGGAGCCATTCTGCATTACCTTCGTAAGTCCCTAGCCCTGTTTCAGCTGGGAAAGACCGAACTGGGAAAGTACTCCCTGTGGTGGCCCTCCTCCCAGGATTTGCATTCCAAGCAAAAGCAGCGTGAGACAAAAAAGAGAGTTAAAAACTATAACGGCAGACAGTCTGTGACAAAGGCCTGCTAGCTTCAGATACCTGGGAGAGGGAGACTTGTCTCCTGAGAAACAGAGGGGACAACCAAATTCCTGTAAACAGGGGAACTCCAAAATACCTAATAAGCAAAAGCCCAGTAAGACAGTGAAAACCTGCATGGTACATTCATCTTGGGCAGACTTTCTTGATAGGAGGGCTGAAGCTAAAAAAAAAAAAAACTCAGCTTTTTACAAACCAGGAAACAGTCATCCCAGGGAATAAATCCGAGTTAACATTTTAAAATATTAAAATGTACTGTATGCAACAAAAGAGTATAAGACAAACAATGAAACAGGAAATGATCGCCCATCAAAAGGAAGAGGGTAAAAATAAAGAAAACACCAACAAAGAAGACGAGAAAGTGAACATACAAAAAAGCCTTTTAAAAAATGACCTTAAAAATGCTTAAGGAGATCAAGGAAAGTATGGAAGAAGGACTCCAAAATATCAGGAAAGCAAAGAATAAATAATATGAGAGTCTAATAAAGAGAAAGAAATTTTAAAAAGGAACCAAACAAAACTATTGGAGTTGAAGATCACAATATCTGAAATGAAAAATGTGCATGAGGATTTCCAGGCAGAATGGAGCTGGCAGAAGAAATGGCAAACTTGAAGACACAATAATTGAAATGAGTCTGGCTGAAAAGCAGAAAGAAAAAAATATTAAAACTGAAAATAGCCTAAGACATCTCTGGGACACCATCAAGCACACGAA
The DNA here is from genome assembly GCF_030445035.2 of Dasypus novemcinctus. Classification (NCBI taxonomy): domain Eukaryota; kingdom Metazoa; phylum Chordata; class Mammalia; order Cingulata; family Dasypodidae; genus Dasypus; species Dasypus novemcinctus. The sequence continues at coordinate 50,077,935 of NC_080698.1, read as the reverse complement.
TATACACATTTTCGGAGACCCAGAAGAAGAAGAAAGACAGAAAAGGGCAGAAGGAATAGTCAAATAATGACAGATAATTTTCCAAACTTAGCTAAAGTTATGAATATGCACATCCAAGAAGCTCAGAGAACACAAAACAGGATAAACTTAAAGAAAAAGAAAAATATTGATTACACTATCAAAAGCAAAAGATAAGGAGAGAGGGGAAGCAGTTGTGGCTCAACTGATAGAGCATCCGCCGACCATATAGGAGGTCCAGGGTTCAGTACCCAGGGCCTCTTGACCTGTGTGGTCAGCTGGCCCACGTGCAGTGCTTGCTGCCATGTGCAAGGAGAGCCGTGCCACGCAGGGGTGCCCCCTGCATAGGGGTGCCCCATGTGCGAGGAGTGCGCCCTGCAAGGAGAGCCACCCTGCAGTGGGGCTGCACACAAGGAGAGCTGACACAGCAAGATGATGCAACAAAAAAAGTGAGTTTCCTGGTGCCGCATGACAAGACTGCAAGTGGACCCAGAAGAACACACAGCAAATGGACACCGAGAGCTGACAATGGGTTAAAGGGAGGGAGAGAAATAAAAAATAAATCTTAAAATAAAAAAGGATAAGGAGAGAGTTCTGAAACCTGCAATAAAAAAGCAACATATTTCACACAAGGGAATTCCAATAAGATTGAGTGCCAATTTTTCATCAGAAATGATGGAGGCAAGAAGGCAGTGGGTTGAAATACCAAGTAATAAAGGAAAACAATTGTCAGCCAAGAATTTAATATTAGGTGAGATTCTCTTTTAAAAATGAGGGTGATGTAAAACACAAATATGTGTGATATTGCATATATAAGACACTTTCTATAAAATAGAAATACAATTATACTAGAAAAAAGGAAAAAGAATAGCAGCTTTGTATGGCAGGGGAAGGATAGAGAGATTGAGGAGTAAATTTTGTTTGTTTTTTGTTTATTGTTATTGGAATAAAGAAAGTACTCTAAGAATGATTGAAGTAATAAATGCACAAATATATGATTACACAGAATACCATTGATTGTACACTTTGGATGGATTTATACTTTATTAATATGTATCAATAAAATTGATTTGTTAAAAAAAATTGAGGGAGAGATTAAGACATTCTCAGATGAACAAAAGTTGAGGGAGTACATCATCACTAGGTCTGCCCTACAATCAATGCTAAATGCAGTTTTTCAGACTGAAACAAAAGGACACTAGACAGTGGTTCAAAACAGCATAAAGAAATAAAGACCTGTGGCAAAGGTAACCATTTGGGAAATTATAAATGCCAGTATTATTGTATTGTATTGTTTTTTATGTAACTCCACTTATTACTTCCTACAGGTGCTAAAATGCAAATGCATAAAAAATAATGATAAATCTAGGTTTTTGGACATACAATGTACAGACATGGTGACAAGTCCAAAAAAATGGTGGGGGACAGAGGGGCATAGGAAAATTACATGTGTATGATCAAACCAAATATCATTGTTATATATTTAGGATGCTAAAAAAATTTTTTTAAGATTGATTTTTTAATTTATTTCTCTCCCCCCCCACCCCAGTTGTCTGTTCTCTGTGTCTTTTTGCTGTGTCTTCTCCTTTGTCCACTTCTGTTGTTGTCAGCAGCACAGGAATCTGTGCTCTTTTTGTTGCGTCATCTTGTTGTGTCAGCTCTCCGTGTGTGTGGCACCATTCCTGGGCAGGCTGCACTTTCTTTTGCACTCGGCAGGTCTCCTTACGGGGCGCACTCCTTGCACTTGGGGCTCCCCTACACGGGGGACACCCCTGTGTGGCACGGCACTCCTTGCGCGCATCAGCACTGCGCATGGGCCAGCTCCACAAGGGACAAGGAGGCCCGGGGTTTGAACTGCGGACCTTCCATGTGGTAAATGGACGCCCTAACCACTGGGCCAAGTCCGCTTCCCAAGGATGTTAAAATTTATCCCTATGTTAACCACAAAGAAAACAAATGAAAAATATATCCAGATAGAAATGTGAAGTCACTCAGTATGATACAACACAAGAAAGCAAATAAATATTTTAAAAGTAGGCTTTAATAGAAATCAGGGACAAAAAAAAAAACAGTATAAGACTTACAAAGGCTAAATAGCAAAATGACAGTAGAAAGACCTGTATTATTAGTAGTGGCTTTAAATGTAAATGTATTAAACTCTCAAGTCAAAAGGCAGAGATTGACAAAATGGATAAAAAACATGGCCCAACAATATAGTATCTGTAAGAGATTCACCTAAATATCAAAGATACAAGTAGATTGAGGTGAAAGGATAGAAAAAAATATACCATGCAAGTAGTGACCACAAGAGAACTGGATAACTACTAATATTGGATAAAATAGACTCTTTTTTTTTTTTTGCCTTGGGTCTTTTTTTGTGTATGTCTCTTTTCTTAAAGATACATAGATCACACAAAATCTTACATTAAAAAATATAAGAGATTCCCATATATCCACTCCCCCCCCACACACACACATTCCTCCCACATCAATGACCTCTTTCATCAGTGAGGCACATTCATTGCATTTGATGAGTACATTTTGGAGCACTGCTATACTGCATGGATTATAGTTTACACTGTAGTTTACACTGTCCCCTAGTCCATTCAGTGGGTTATAGCAGGATATATAATTTCCTGCATCTGTCCCTGCAGTATCATTCAGGGTAACTCCAAGTCCTGAAAATGCCCCCACATCACACTTCTTCTTCCCTCTCCTGCCTTCAGCAACTCCTGTGGCTACTGACTCCACATCAATGATATAATTTCTTCCACTGCTAGAGTCACAATAATTTTATAGTAGAATATCAGTAAGTCCACTCTAATCCACATTTTATTACTCCATCCTGTGGACCTGTGATGGTGATGTCCACTCCACCTCTAAATAAAAAAGGGGCTTAGATCCCACATGGCTGAAGGATGTGATTCTCCTGCCTGCAGTTGTAGACTCTCTTGGTTCCCTGGTGTGGTGGTTGACCATCCTCATCTCCCTGTTAGCTGACCTGGGTAAGTCCAACAAACTGGAGAGTAGGTGTTGCAACTCTGCTGAGACTCAGGGCCCAGCTGGCACATGGACAGTCCAGAGATTCAAGTCACCTGAACATACACCAACCCCAGTGTCAACCACAGGTTCAGTAAAAGTGACAGAAGAGGTATGTGTAAAGAAGCTACATCTGAGTCCAACTCCATCACACTCAGGAGCACAAATTCCAAAGTAGGGCCCACTGGCAAGGCACTGAACTCCAGAGCCATCTGCCATAACCATAGAACCTGGATGTCACCGTAACCCTCAGGAGCACCACTACCTGGGGTTGTATTTATGTTGGCTGTCTCTGGGATCCTGCTGAGATGTGCGTGAGTGCGACCCCTCTGCTGACCTTCCAACTCATTTTGAAGTCTCTTAGCCATACAAACTCATTTGGCTTTACCATTTCCCCCTTTTATTCAAGGTCTTTTTCTAGTGGCATCACCAGCTGGTGATTGGTAGTAATCCCTTGGCACCAGGGAGGCTTATCCCCAGAAGTCATGTCCCACCCTAGGGGAAAGGTAATGCATTTACATGCTGAGTTTGGCTTAGAGAGTGACCACATTTGAGCAACATGGAGGCTCTCAGGAGGTAACTCTTAGGCACCCTGCAGCTCTAGGCCTAGTTGAAATTTCAATCACACAAGCTCATAAGCTAAAATAGACTTTGATTCAAAAACAGTTACAAGGGACAAGATGGTCATTACATACTGATACAGGGAACTATTCAAAAGGAAGATGTAACAATTATATATGTACCTAACAGCAGAGCCCCAAAATATACGAATGTTATTATATAACAATAAGGAAGTACAGGACTTGAATCATACACTAAACCAACTAGACCTAGAGACATATAAAGAACACTGTACCCAACATAAACAGAATGCCCATTATTCCCAAGTACACATGAATCACTCTCCAGGATAGACCATATGTTGGGTCACAAAATAAGTTTCAATAAATTCTAAAATATTGAAATCATACAATGTATATTCTCTGACCACAATGAAATGAAACTAGAAATCAATAACAGAGGGAGAAAGGGAAATTTTACAAATATGTGGAAATTAATACACTCTTAACCAGTGAGTTAAAGAGGAAATAAATGAAATTAGAAAATATCTCGTGATAAATAAAAATGAAGATACAACATACCAAAAATTATGGGATGCAGAGAAGGCAGTTCTGAGAGGGAAAATTATGGCTCTAAATGCTTACATTAAAAAATAAGTTACAGAGATTTGGTCCTGATTAGTGTGTGTCACTTGTCCTTCATGAGCCCAAACCCATTATGCTGTGGGGGGGCTCTTGTAGTGAGACATGCCCTGCCGCTGGCATGCAGCAGACCAAGGTGCTAAAGCCATGCATCCTGGCAGACCTGATCTGCATCCTGCACCAACTCTTCACCTGCGATGAGAACATTATTGAGGAGGTGCAGACCATCATGGAAGCCTAGGAGAATGACCTTGTCAAGTGGGCATTGTACACCAAGTTCAACCAGTACAGGTATATTTGAAATCTTGTGGTTCAAGGAAATGGAAAATTTAATCTGATGATTCTGTATTGGGGTGAAAGACATGACAGCAGTATTCATGATCACAACTCCCACTGCTTTATGAAGACGCTGCAGGGAAATCTGAAGGAGACACTATTTGCCTGACCTGATGAATCCAACAAGAAGATCAAGAAGTCTGAAAGAATCTTGAGGGAAAACCAGTTTGCCTACATCAGTGATTCCATTGGCTCACATCAGGTAGAGAATATCAGCCATACAGAACCTGCTGTGAGCCTTCACACAGTCCACCTTTTGATACATGCCATGCCTTTGATCAAAGAACTGGACAGAAAAACAAAGTCACCATGACATCCCATAGCAAATTTGGAATCAGGGCTCCATTCACAAATTCGGGTTCACTGAGAACAACTAAGGAACACTAAACTCCCTAAAGTTTTACTTTAGATCTGCTGAACATTTCATTATGGAGAGGAAGGCTTTCCACTTTTTGCCATCCAGTAATCCTCTTAACTAAGCCAATACTTAGATCTACTCTGGGGCAGATGCTAATTGTAAGGCATTAAGTGAGCAAATAGTGTCCGGAGCAACTGTGTAAGAAAAGTTCCATTAAAGGAAAAAGTCTGTGATTTTAAAGGCTGAATCAAGTGCTCTTCTGGTTCGGTCCTCTAATGCCATTATAACCATACTGGGAATGTCAGTCAGGGTTATTATAGTTTTTGGAATCTCTTTGATCTTCAGACTAATTAGCAATAAATAAAAACAAGAAACTACAGGCATCAAATGCATGTCTTACTATCTGGAGGACTAAATATACATGTCTTTAATATACTTTGTATGTTCTTAATATTTGAGGGGAATTTTTTTAAATCTTTGGATTTTGTTTTTTTCAATCTTATTTTACAAATTCTTTTTCTATGAAGAATAGGTTATTGTAGATAGAGAAACTTAAGGCATTTTGCCATTAGGTAATGAAATGCAGGTCAGGGGATTTAGAAAGTACATGTACCCAAACCTACAATAAACCAAAACATAAACTTATGTCTAATGTGCCCAGTAGTCACAGTCAAAGACTTTCTTCTTCTTTTTTTTTTTTTTTTTTGAGTTAGGCTAGTAATTTATTCAGCTAGGGAAGGAAGAGAAATAGGAAAAAATAACATAGCAGGGATCCCAGGTAGAGAGGAGGGGCTTAAAAGTGATAAAGAGGGTTGATTTACAGGCTACAATTCCCCATTATAGTTTATAAACGTCCAGGTTTTACTTGTGTGGTGATTCAAGTAGCGGAGAAGACAGCTGGAGTCTGGGTCCAGAGGCAAGAGAGTGCATGAGAGAGCAAGAGTCAAAGACTTTCTACTGCTACCAAAATTGCCAAATAATTTTTAAAAACTGAATTTAAACAACCAAAAAAAGTAAGTTATAGCTTAGTAGTATATATTGCTTAAGAGTTATCTCCAGAAAGTCTCTTTGTTGCTCAGATATGGCCTTTCTCTAAGCCAAACTCAGCATATAAACTCACTACATGGAAGCGGATTTGGCTCAACTGATAAGAGTGTCTGCCTACCATATGGGAGGTCCAGGGTTCAAACCCAGGGCCTCCTGACCCATGTGGTGAGCTGGCCCACGTGCAGTGCTGCTGCACGCAAGGAGTGCCATGCCATGCAGGGGTGTCCCCTCTGTAGGGGGGCCCCACATGCAAGGAGTGTGCCCCTGCAAGGAGAGCCATCCCACACAAAAAGAGCACAGCCTGCCTAGGAGTGGCACTGTACACACAGAGAGCTGACACAGCAAGATGTTGTAACAAAAAGACACAGATTCCCCGTGCCGCTGACAAGAATGCAGGTAGACACAGAAGAACACACAGTGAATGGACATAGAGAGCCACAATGGGGGGTGGGGGGGAAGGGGAGAGAAATAATAAATAAATAAATAAATAAGTCTCTTTAAAAAATCATAAATCTTTTAAAAAAAATAAAATAAACTCACTACCTTCCCCCCTGCCATGGGACATGACTCAGGGATGAGCCTCCCTGGCACCAAGGAATTATTACCAAGCACCAACTAGCAGTGATTTGGAAAAAGACCCTGACCAAAAGGGGGAAATATTAAATACAAATGAGTTTTTATGGCTAAGAGATTTCAAAATGAGTCAGGAAGTCATTCCAGAGGTTACGCTTATGCATGTCTCAGGAGGATCTCGTTTAATGCTCAGTAAACAGTCTCAAGCAGGGGTGCTTCTGTGGGCTCTAGACATCTAATACTATAGACAGGGCATACAATCTCAGGAATTAGGCACCCTGACAGTGGGTCTTACCTTGGAATATATTTTCCTCAGTGTAACCAAGTTATACTCATTTATAATTTCCCTATACATGGCTCTTCTGCCCCTTTTATTTGAACCTATAATTTACATTATAATCATTAAATATATGTACAAGAGACTTAAATCTTCAGTCTGTTTATATGCTGATTGAGTTCTATCTTTTTTAAAGATTTGTTTTATTTATTTCTCCCTCCCGCCCCCTCCCCCATTGAATGCACTCTTGTGTCCATTCACTGTGTGTTCTTCTGTAGCCGCTTCCATTCTTGGCAGACTGGGAATCTGTGTCTCTTTTGTTGCATCATCTTGCTGCATCAGCTCTCTGTGTGTGCAGGCCACTCCTGGTTAGGCTGTGCTGTCTTCGCTCAGGGTTGCTGTCCTTGTGGGGTGCACTCCTTGTGCATGGGGCTCCCCTACATGGGGAACACCTCTGCATGGCATGGCACTCCTTGTGTGTGGCAGCACTGCATGTGGGCCGGCTCACCACACGGACCAGGAGGCCCTGGGTTTGAACCCTGGACCTCCTATATGGTAGGTGGGTGCTCTATCAGTTGAGCCACTTCCACTTTCCCAAATGAGTTCTAAATCTCAGCAGAGTTGCAATACCCACTCTCCAATTCATCAAACTCACCCAGAAAAACTACCAAAAGGATGATGATGGACAAGGTCCATCCCCCAAAAAACAGATTATCTAGAACTGCAAACAAGACAGTTCCATTCATCTGCCCTATGGGATCTAAGCCCCCTCTCAATCAGAAACAGATTAGGCATCACCATCCTAAATCCTCAATATTGAGTAATGAACAAATACAAGGGGGGAGGGGGAGGGGAATGCAACTATCGACTAAAGTAGACTTACTATTCTAGCAATGGAAGCACTTGTAACATTGATATAAAGGCAGTAGTCACCAGTTTCTAAGGAGTGGGAGAGGGAAGAATAGGTGTAAAATAGGTAATTTTTGAGACATTGGAATTGTTCTGAATGACATTGCAATGATAGATACAGGCCATTATACATTTTGTCAAAACCTATAAAAATGTGCAGTTGAAAGTGTAAACTATAAACTGTTGACCATGGTTAGTAGCAAAGGCTTCAATATGTGTTCACCAATTGTAACAAATGTACCGCACTAATCAAAGATGCCGTTAACGGGGGAAAGTGTGGGAGGGGGAGGGGTGGGGTATTTGGGAATCCCACTATATTTTCTATATATCATTTATGTAATCTAAATCTTCTTTAAAAATTAAAAACATTTTTTAAAGTTAGACTTCAAATCAGAGACCTATCCTCAAAACTGGAAGAACTGAAAAAAAAAAAAAAAAGAGCAAACTAACCCCAAAACAAGCAGAAGGAAGGAAATAGCAAAGATCAGAGTGGAGATAAATTAAATAAAAAACAAAATATAATCAACAAAACCAAAAATTGGTTCTTTGAAATGATCAACAAAATCAATACTTTAACTAGACTGACAAGGAAAAAAAGAAAATACAAATAAAAATCAAATAAAAAGAGGGATATTAGCTCTAACCCCACTGAAATATAAAGGATTTTAAGTGGATACCATGAGCAACTGTATGCCAATAAGTTAGATAACCTATATGAAATGGACGTTTTTTTAGAAACACACAAACTATCTACATTGACTCGAAGAAATAGAAGATCTCAACAAACCAAATACTAGTAAAGAGATTGAATCAGTAATCAAAAACTCCCAACAAAGAAAAGCCCAACACTAGATGGTTTCACAGGGTAATTCTACCAAACATTCCAAGAGGACTTAACTTCAGTTCTGCTCAAACTCTTCCAAAGAATTGAAGAGGAGAGAATACTCACTAACTCATTCCACAAAGCCAATATTGCTGCCATACCAAAACCCAATAAAGATACTGCGAGAAAAGAAAACTACAGAGCAATATCTCTTATGAATGTAGAAGCAAAAATCCTCAGCAAAATACTAGCAGACCAAATCCAACAGCATATTAAAAGAATTATACACTAGATCAAAGAGAGATTTATCCCTGGTATGCAAGGTTGGTTCAATATAAGAAAATCAATTAATTTAATACATTAACACAAGGAAAGAAACACATGATCATCTCAACACAGAAAAGTGATTTGACAAAATACAGCATGCTTTATTTTTAAAAAAACACTTCAAATACTAGGAATAGAAGGAAACTTCCTCAACATTATAATGGGTATATATAAAAAGCCCACAGCTAACATCCTAGTTAATGGTGAAAGACTGAATGCTTTCCCTCTAAGATCAGAAACAAGACAAGAATGCCCACTGTCACCACTATTTTTCAATGTTGTACTGGAAGTTTTTGCCAGAGAAATTAGGAAAGAAAAAGAAATAAAAAGCATCCAAATTGGAAAAGAAGTAAACTTTCCCTGTTTGCAAATGATATGATCCTATTTTTAAAATCCTGAAAAATCCATGACAAAGCTCCTAAAGCTAATAAATGAATTCATCAAAGTGTCCAGGTAAAAGATCAACACCCAAAATTAGTAGGGTTTCTATGTACAAGCAATGAATAATCAGAACAAGAAATTAAGAAAAAAATTCCATTCCCAATAGCAACTAAGAGAATCAGATATATAGGAATAAATTTAACCAAGGATATAAACACTATATACAGAAAACTATAAAACATTGTTAAAAGAAAGCAAAAAAGATATTAAAAAAATGGAAGGACAGTACATGTTCACAGATTGGAAGACTAAATATCATTTAGACTAAATAACAATACTACCTGTGACCACTTGAATTTGGTGACTCCCAAAGAGAAAGGTTATGTTCCTGAACTAATCCCTTCCTGTGGGTATGAGATCCACACTGTATCAGTGAGGTGTGACTCAGGTGGAGTCTCTGCCTTCTTGCTGGGTCTTATAGAAAGAGACACAGAGAAAGAGATGCACATGGAAAAGGAAGCTCTGCCATACTGATCCTGCCATGTAAGAGAGGACTGCAGAAATACAGAGAAGTTCCAAGGGCTGAAAGAGGCCCCAGAGTCTGGAACCAGCACAGTACAGAGCTACAGACAGAGGCTGCTGAGAGGGTGGGGCCACGGAGTAGCTCAAGGCTGGAGAGAAGAGCCATATGCCTGATAGATCACACCTGAACTCAGGAAGAAAGCAGATCAGCCAAGACTGAGACAGGAGGCTGAAAGAGACAAGTCCTCTACCTGGTTACTCACAGCTGAGCTCCAGGAGCTGGGCTCCAGGAGATGGTAAGCCAGGAGAGGACAGCAGAAACCTAGGCAGAGATCGCCTGCCATCTTGCTTCATCATATGGCAGCTGAGTTCATTAAGAAAGCATTTCTGATGGTTCCTTGATTTGAACATTTTACAGCCTTGGAACTGTAAGGTTTTACCCTAAATAAAAGCCCCATTGTAAAAGCCAACCCATTTCTGGTACTTTGCATTAGTGCCCCTTTGGCAAACTAAAACACTACCCAAAGCAATTTATAGATTCCAGGTAATTCCAGTCAAAATTCCCATAGCTTCCTTTGCAGAAATGGAAAAGCCAATCATCAAGTTTATATGATAGAGTAAGGGGACTCCAATAGCTAAAGCCATCTTGAAAAGGACAAAGGTGGAGGACTCACACTTCCTGACCTTTAAAGAATATTACAGGCGGCAGACTTGGCCCAGTGGTTAGGGCATCCGTCTACCACATGGGAGGTCCGCGATTCAAACCTCAGGCCTCCTTGACCCTTGACCCGTGCGCAGCTGGCCCATGCACAGTGATGATGCACACAAGGAGTGCCCTGCCACGCAAGGATGTCCCCTGCGTAGGGGAGCCCCACGCGCAAGGAGTGCGCCCTGTAAGGAGAGCCGCCCGGTACAAAAGAAAGTGCAGCCTGCCCAGGAATGGCGCCACACACACGGAGAGCAGACACAACAAGATGACGCAACAAAAAGAAACACAGATTCCCATGCCACTAACAACAACAGAAGCGGACAAAGAAGAAGACGCAGCAAATGGACACAGAAAACAGACAACTGGGGGGGGCGGGAGAGAAATAAATAAATAAATAAATAAATAAATAAATCTTAAAACAAACACAATGAGATATCATTTCATACCCGCTATAATGGCTACTATTAAAACAAACAAACAAAAAAAGAAAACCACAAGTGTTGGAGAGGATATGGCGAAATAGGAATACTCATTCTGATGGGAATGTAAAATGGAGCAGCCTCTGTGGAAGACAGTTTGGCAATTCCTCAGGAAGCTAAATATAGAATTACCATATGACCTGGCAATCCCACTACTATATACACAAAAGAATTGAAGACACTCAAACAAATATTCGCACATAGATGTTCATAGTGGCAGCCCAAGTGTATCAAATGATGAACGGAGAAAGAAAATTTGTATATGCATGCAATGAAATATTTAGCTATAAGAAGGAATGAAGTGGCGGCGGACTTGGCCCAGCGGTTAGGGCGTCCGTCTACCACGTGGGAGGTCCGCGGTTCAAGCCCCAGGCCTCCTTGACCCATGTGGAGCTGGCCCATGCGCAGTGCTGATGCGCGCAAGGAGTGCCCTGCCACACAGGGGTGTCCCCCACGTAGGGGAGCCCCACGCGCAAGGAGTGTGCCCCGTAAGGAGAGCCGCCCAGCATGAAAGAAAGTGCAGCCTGCCCAGGAATGGTACCGCATACATGGAGAGCTGACAGAACAAGATGACGCAATGAAAAGAAACACAGATTCCCCTGCTGCTGACAACAACAGAAGTGGATAAAGAAGACGCAGCAAATAGACAAAGAGAACAGAAAACCGGGGTTGGGGGAATGGGGAGATAAATAAATAAATAAATAAATCTTTAAAAAAAAAAACAAAAGGAGGAATGAAGTTCTGATGCATGCCACAACATGGATGAAACTTGAGGATATTATGTTGAATAAGTCAGACACAAAAGGGCAAATATTGTATTATCTCATTGATATGAACTAATTGTAATAAGCAAATTCATAGAGTTAGAGTCTCAAATATAGGTTACCAGGGATAGAGAGGGGTTAGAGAATGGAGTTAAGACTTAATTTGTACAGGATTTCTATTTGGGTTGATTGTAAAGTTTTGGAAATGGATGGTGGCACATTATTGTGAGTGTAATTAACAATACTGAATTATATAGTTTGAATGTGGTTAAAGGGGAAAACTAGGTTATATATGTTACTAGAATAAAAATTTAAAATAAAACATAGGGGGGAAGTGACTGTGACTCAATCAATTGGGCACCCATCTACCATATGGGGGGCCCTGGGTTCACATCCCAGGGCCTCCTTGTGAAGGCAGGCTCACCTGCACGCTGCAGAGCCCTGCCCAGCCACAAAGCGCCACGGAGCCCTGCCCAGCCCACAGACACCACGGAGCGCCACCCGGCCCACAAGGGCCATGGAGAGCCGACTCAGCAAGGTGGTGCAAAAAAAACAAAACAAGGGAAACAAGCAAAAACACAGAAGAGTGTGTAGCAAATGGACACAGAGAGCAGACAGCACACAAAAAAAGCCACGGGGGGGGAGGGGGAGATAAAAATAAAAGAAAACATAGGACTGTATAACACAGTGAACTCTGTTGTAGATGGTAGGCTATAGTTAATAGTAAAAGTATAAGAATGTCCTTTCATGAATTACAACAAATGTACAACACTAATACAAGGTGTTAATAATAGTTTGGTGTATGGAAAAATATATTGTAAACTATGGATGACAGTTAATAGTACTATTTTAATAATTTTTTATCAGTTGTAACAAAGGTAACTACTGTTTTAAAAATAGTACAATTACAAAAAATTGCTATCATCAATTATAACAAATGTTTCACACCAATGGTGAGGTGGTGTGTGGGAATCCTGTATTTTATGCACGATTGATCTGTGAACCCATAAATTCTCTAAGAAAAAAAAAATTGGAAAAGATATAACTATTTCTGAGGATATGGAGAAAAATGGAATCTTCATACACTCCTGATGGGGATGTAAAGTGGTACAGCCCATTTGGGCTGTAGTTAACATAGAGTTAAACATAGAGTTACCATATAATCCAGCATTTCTATTTCTAGTTATATAGACACAAGCAAATTGAAAGCATATGTCCACACAAAAACCTGTACACAAATGATCATAGTAGCATTATTCATAATAGTCGAAATACAGAAGCACCCCAAATGTCCACCAATGGATGAATGGATAAACAAAATGTGGTAAATCTATACAGTAGAATATGATTCAGCAGTAAAAAGGAATGAAGTACTAATACGTGCTACCACATGGATGAACCTTGAAAACATTATGCTAAGTGAAAGGAACCAGACACAAAGGTCATGTATTGTATTGTTCCATTTATGTTGGCCTCCGCTGCTGCACTGCAGGCGGGTCACTGCAGGCGGGTCACTGCAGGCGAGGTCGCTGCCGGGGATCGGGCCTACGCCACGGCCTGACCGGGGGCGGCAGCGGGCGGCTCAAGGCTTGGGGGACGCGCGGTTCGATGGAGGAAAAACCACGGAGACTAGGTCTATGCGCAGGTCTGATTTTATTCGGGAAGTACATGGGGTTTTATAGTGTCATGGAGGCGGGGAGGTTGTGGGAGGGGCATGTCCGCGGGGCAGCTGAGGATTGGCTGCAGAGGCAAGGGCGGACCTGCGGTTTATGACGTAAGCCATTGATGGCAGAGGGGGTTGTTTCCGAGGTTGTGCCGGGGGCGGATACGGGATGAGGGCGGTTGAAATGAGGCGGGGAGAACAGCGATCGGCTGGGAGGGGGAAGATAACAGTGACTGGGAGGAGGGGCAGAGGGAGGCAGCAGCACAAACTGCTGCTTGAGAAGGGCCACAATACAGGGAGGTTACGAGGAACAGGCGGGCAAAGTATAAGGAAGCGAAAGGCAGGGTGGGAGCAGGGGACAATTGCTCCCCTCTTTCAAAAATAAGAACCATTGGCGGCTTTGAAGAAAGCGCAGATTTTGCAGGATTGACATTTTGTAGGGAGGAAAGATGAGGGGGGTTGAGAGGAGGGGAAATAGGAGAGAAAGGAACGAGGAGGGGCTACCGGCAGGGGGTGTGGGGGCACGAGGGGGGCGTGAGCAGAGGGGAGGGCGGCTGAAATGCCCGATTCCCCATGCGGAGGGCAGAGAACCCGTACCCGCAGCTCGAGGTGGCCACGATGGGCCCCTATCGATGGCCGCCTCTTGCCACCTTCGTGAGCCACACCTGGGCGTGCCCGGGCTTCCTCGGGAAGGGGATGGCTTTGGGAGAGGACTAGGACAGCTGTGCGAGGGGAATAGGGATGGAGACATTTGGCAACGACGAGGAGACAGGAAGGGCGAGGGGGGTCGCAGCTTTCTGGAGGAAGTCGCAGTTGGGGGGAGTACATGGTGGGGAAGGTGGGGAGTGAGGGGAGAGAAAGAGGAAACCAGGCGGTTGAAGAAGGGCGGCCCAAAGGGGCGTGGCTGGCCTGGGCTGAGGAGGCTAAGGAGAGCATAATGATGAGAAGGTGTAGGAGGGGGGGGTAGGTAGGAGGGCGCTGGGCAGGGGAGGCGCGAGCATGATGGAGAAGCTGGAGAATTTGCTGCTCGATGGAGGCATCTTCGAGGGAGAGACGGCTCAAGCGGCGGACAAGAAGACGACGTCGACGTCGCTCGCGGGCGGGAGAGAGCTGGCGTGGTCCCTGCGGGTGATGGCGCGGAGGGGGCAGACTCAGGCGGGCTCGACTGGGCGACTGGAGGCGTCATCTGCAATGACAAGAGGAGAAAAAACCTCACGGGGGGGTGAGGTGCGGAGAGGGGCCATCATTATGGCAGGGGGGAATCATCAGGGGGAAGAGGGTTGGGAGGTGGAAGGTCGGCAGGGCCGTGTGGAGTGAAGGGCTTAACAAGACGAGCAGGGGATCCAGACAGGCTGGGGTGCAGATTCCGGGAAGACGCAGGCAAATCCTCGCCCTTGGGTGAGAAGGAGCGCTGGTCCGGTCCACTTGCTAGTGAGCGGGTCGCGCCAGAGGACGAGAGGGGCCGGAGTGGGCCGGTAAGAGGGCCCCCAGTGCTTGTGGACGGGCGAAAGCCCCTCAGAGTCAAAGGTCATCAGGTTGTGCTGGATGAGCACTTGCGTGACTGTTTCACGTGGGGTGAGGCGGGGTTGAGTCTCTCTAGTCTTCTGGACGAGGATCTTGAGGGTTTGGTGAATTCTTTCAACAAGTCCTTGGTTTCACGTGGGGTGAGGCGGGGTTGAGTCTCTCTAGTCTTCTGGACGAGGATCTTGAGGGTTTGGTGAATTCTTTCAACAAGTCCTTGGCCTTGCGGGTTGTATGCGATGCCGAAGTGGTGGGTGATGTTGTAGAGCTTCACAAACTCGGCAAAGGCGGCGCTGCGGTAGGAGGGGCCATTATCTGTCTTTATGTCCCAAGGGACTCCCATGAAGAGGATGGCTTCCCGGAGCGCTTGAGTGGCATACTTGGCAGACTCTCCCGGGAGGGCGACGGCATAGCAGAGGTGCGAAAACGTATCGATGGCAACATGAAGGAACTTCCATCGGCCAAAGGAAGCGACATGTGTGACATCTAATTGCCATCTAGAGTTGGGCCGCAATCCGCGCGGGTTGACACCCTGGGGCTGGAGTGGCCCCAGGGGCAGCAAAGGTGCGCAGGAGCGGCACGCACGCACCAGATGTTTGCATGTCTCGATGGGAAGTTCTGGGAGGAGTCGATGGAGGGCGGGCGCACCAAGATGGAAGCGCGCATGCAAGGTCTTTGCCTGGTTGATATGCCTCCTACGGCAGCTGCGGGGCTGAGGGCATTGATGGAAGCACCTTGGGCGGCCTGGTCAGCGAGATGGTTGCCGTGAGCCAAGGAGCCTGGGAGGCCTGAGTGGCTCCTAACATGGGCAATGAACCAGGGTTGTCGCCGCCTCTCTAAGAGGAGTTGAAGGTCAGCTAAGGCCAGGTTGATGTCCCGGTTGCCCGATGCTAGCAAGGCGGCAGGAAGGCCGCAAAGGCAAGGATACGAGAGACCTGCAGGCAGTAGAGACTGTCCGTGAAGATATTTACTGGCTGGTCCTGGAGGTATTGGAGAGCCAGAGTGACGGCTTTCAATTCGGCCACTTGGACAGAGCTGCTATGTCGGCGGTGTGGCAGAGGGGTTGTGTGGAGTTTGGCTTGTAGAGGACTATAGCAAGGCAGTGCTTGGAGGCGTCAGTTGAAGGCGATGGCGGCGTTGGGGAGTGGCTTGGAGGACTGGAACGGGAAATGGTCAGGAGCTGCGACGGGGAGCGTGCTGAGGCCTTGTATGAGGCGGTGCTGGGGGAAGTGATTATCGAAAAATGGGCCGGAGAATAGGAGGAACAGTGCCTGCATATCTATGGAGTCCTTTAGCAAGTGAGTGACCTGCTGAGTTGTAAGGGGCCAAATGATGACATCTGGATGACGCCCGTAATGGTGGGTGGAGCGCTCAACAAGGGCGATGGCGAGCTGCTGTGAACAGGACGGATTGGGGGGTGATTTTGCGAAGCTTGCTTTTGGCTAAATGGACCCACAGGAGTGGACCGTCCTGCCAGATGAGGCCAGTGGGGGTCCCACGGGTGGGAAGGACCAAGTCCTGCAAATGGCTTGTCTGGGTCTATTCGCTGGAGCAAGCAGTCCATTAGGGCAGAGTTGACACAGCTCAGGGCGCACTCTGCTTCATACGACAGGGTGACCCTCTTTGTGGGTGCCTGTGATGGTGGGCCAGTGGTCTGAAGGAGCTGGAACAGGCTGCAGCTGATGTGTGGTGACTGGCAGCGACGGGCGCAGCCAGTTGAGCTGGCCACAAAGCAGTTGGAGATCATGGAGCGTCATGGTTTTGGGGATGTTTATAAGCGGCGCCATGGGCGTGACCGTTTCCCGAGATTTCAAAGCCCAAGAATTGAAACGGTGGGTGGAAAACGGCTTTCCTCTATGTTGATCTGAAGACCGATATCTTTCAGATTGGAGAGAAGACTGGCAACTATAGCTTGTAGTTTTGGCTCGCTCGGATGGGCTACAAGGATGTCATCCATGTAATGCACGATAGTGGCCTCGGAGGTTAAGGGCTCAATAGCAGTAGCCACAAACAGCTGGCAGATGGCAGGGCTGTTCTTCATGCCTTGGAGGAGGACTTTCCACTGATACCGTTTGGCAGGCCGGTGGTGGTTGGGCTGGGGAACAGTAAAGGCGAACCGTGGGCGGTCATCCGGATGCAGGGGGATAGAGAAGAAGCAGTCCTTGATGTCGAGGACTGCCACATACCAATCTCGCGGAAAGGCTGACGGGTGAGGCATGCCGGGCTGAGGAGAGCCCATGGGTTTGATGTGCTTGTTAACCTCTCGCAGGTCGTGGAGGAGGCGTGGCTTGCCAGATTTTTTGATGATGAAAAAAATGGGAGTATTGTATGGACTGGTGGAGGGCTCAACATGGCCAGCACGGAGCTGCTCTTCCACGAGGTCCTGAAGAATAGCTAGTTTCGGGGCAGTCATAGGCCATTGCTCCACCACCCACAACCATGGGTTCCTCTGTGTCCCATTGCAGAGGAACGGGTGCTGGAGGTCGAACACGAGCAACGGCCAAAACTATTGGGGGGGCAGCGATGGCTGCGAAGTAAAAAGAACGGCGCCTGACTGGTGAAGAATGTCGCGCCCCAAAGGACTTGCTTGATATCCTTGAGAACCAGGGGACGGAAGAACCCCTGACCGTCCATCGGTGTCATGCCAGGCAAGATCTTCAGCCGCCTGTTGCGAGGAGGACTGGCCTGTGGCGCCTACGATGACGGGTCCGGCTGTGAGTGGGAAGTCACGAGCTTGGGAGAGTGGATGCAGGAGATTTCGGCGCCGGTGTCAAGAAGGCCGTCCATCCACTTTCCATTGACCTTGATGGTGAGGCGCGGCTGCGAAAGCGGGCGACATGGGAACGGACCAGTGGATGCCTACGGGCGGGGCTGGCGCGGGGCGATTGGAGCCTCTTGATGGCGGGGCTGAGGCTTGCCCCGCTGCCCGTTTAAAGGCTGTCTCGGACACGGCAATCGCGAGCCCAATGATACCCTTTTCCACAGCGCGGGCAGGGGGTGGAGGGCGGCCGGGCGGCAGGAACAGGGCGCGGTGGTGGCACCATAGGCTGGACTACGGGTTGTGGCAGAGCCGGAAGGTTGGGGCACTCCCGAGCGAAGTGGCCCAATTCGCCGCAGCGGAAGCAGGTGTTGGTTGTTTTGGACTGCCGCGACAATAGCCGCTGCAAGCGCAGATGCTTGCCCAGAAACTCCGGAGCATGCGAGGACCCAGTCTTGGAGCGGCTTGTCACGAAGGGGACGAATGATGGCTTTGCAAGCTGGGTTAGCCCCCTCCTGCAGGATGTCCTTAACGAAGGACTCGCGGGCTGCATTGCCGACGACTCGCCTCTCTGCAGCGGCCTGCACACGAGCTACGAACTCGTTAAACGGCTCCTCGGGTTTTTGGAAAAGCTTCACGAGGGGCTCTGGGGCGGCCGCGGCGCACGAACGGAAGGCTCGGAAAACACAGTCACGGAGCTGGATGAAAAACCCAGGCGGGGTGGCAGTGTAGGCGCTGGGATCGCCGTAAGGGCCGAACCCGAGAAATGCGTTTGCAGGGTAATGCACACCCTGACGAGCATTGTCGGCAATCTGATTGTCGATCAGGACACTGAGATGGGCTCGCCAGTCAATGAATTGCCCGGGGGAGAGAACCGCTCGGGCTAGAGAGATCCAATCGTAAGGGATGCAGCGAGGGATGGTCATACGCTCAAGAAGGTCTTGGGCATGAGGGCTGGCAAGGCCATCCTCTTTTATCGCGTTGCGGAGCCATTTGGATGTCTTTGGGAGAGAAGGGACCCACGCTTGTGGGCTCTGCGGAGTGCGAGCGGGATTGAGGGGGAACATCTGAGCCAGAGGTGGAGTGGGAGCGGTGAGAACAGGCGGTGTCGTACGCTGGCGGAGGAGGATTCACGACGCTCCCGCTATTGCTGGAGCAGGCGGGAGGTGAAGCGGGCCATGGAGGTGAGGCATTGGCGGTGCCACCGGGCGCCGGCCAGGAGGGCGCGGCGGCAACGGTGTTCCTGATTGGCCAAGATGGCGGCATGGTGACATCACGCCTGACATCACTTCTGGCCTCGGGCCAAGATGGAGGAGTGGCCACGTCATTTCCAGGTACAGGCCAAGATGGCACCGGAGGCTCTGCCGGTTTAGCCGAAAATGGCGATCGGCAGGCATCCGGACGGGACCGGATGGCGACGAGACAGGAAGAGGTGGGTAAAGGCGGGAAGAGGGCGCCGAGGAAGAAGAAGGAGGAGGTGTGCCATGTTGGCATTGTTTGCAGGACGCGGTGGGGGGTGGGAGAAGGCGGGGGGTCGCCATGTTGGTTGGGGTCCGGATCGGAGGCTGTGGGGGATCCAGTTCGAGCGCGGCCTCTAGCTGGGCGGACAGAGAACGAGTATCATCGTCTCCATCAGGATCGCAGGTGAGAGGGTGGCTAGGCTCACAGGCGAGAGCGGAGGCAGGGGAGGGCACACCTTGGAGACAGGCGCGGATAGCGAAGAGGGTCGGGATAAGGCCGGGGGGAAACTGCTTGCGATCGTGCTCCATAGCGGACGTCACCCGCTGAATTAAACGTTCATAGGTCTCTGGGCTCCAGAGAGCACAGGTGACGAGCCAAGGGTTAAAGGTAGGAGAAGGTCCCAATACCGCTGTAGCTGACGGAGAGAGACCTTCACGTGGTGAGTCTCTAAGAGGGCAGCGAGCAGGCGGACTTGAGGAACCTGACGGGATGAGAGGGAGGCCCCCATCGCGGCAGAGGGCTCAGGAGGGGGGTGAAGGGAGCAACGCCGGAGAGTCCCTACCTTGAGCGGCGGCACGGGAGGACGGCGATGGGTCCGTGCGAGGGCTGTCAGCAGCGGGCTGGCCAGACAAGGGGCCGTAGCTGGGGTCCCTGTTCGGGCGCCACCTGTTGGCCTCCGCTGCGGCACTGCAGGCGGGTCACTGCAGGCGAGTCGCTGCCGGGGATCGGGCCTACGCCACGGCCTGACCGGGGCGGCAGCGGGCGGCTCAAGGCTTGGTGGGGACGCGCGGTTCGATGGAGGAAAAACCACGGAGACGAGGTCTATGCGCAGGTCTGATTTTATTCGGGAAGTACATGGGGTTTTATAGTGTCATGGAGGCGGGGAGGTTGTGGGAGGGGCATGTCCGCGGGGCAGCTGAGGATTGGCTGCAGAGGCAAGGGCGGACCTGCGGTTTATGACGTAAGCCATTGATGGCAGAGGGGGTTGTTTCCGAGGTTGTGCCGGGGCGGATACGGGATGAGGGCGGTTGAAATGAGGCGGGGAGAACAGCGATCGGCTGGGAGGGGGAAGATAACAGTGGCTGGGAGGAGGGGCGGAGGGAGGCAGCAGCACAAACTGCTGCTGAGAAGGGCCATAATACAGGGAGGTTACGAGGAACAGGCGGGAAAAGTGTAAGGAAGCGAAAGGCAGGGTGGGAGCAGGGGACACATTTATATGAAATGTCCAGATAAACAAATCTATAGAGACAGCAAGTAGATTAGTAGTTGCTTAGGGTTGGGGGAGATGTGGGATTTGTTGGTGACTGCTGAAGGATAACACGGGTTTCTTTTGGGAGTAATGAAAACGTTCTAAAATTGATTACAATTGAGTAAGAAGAGGAAGACCAAGCAAGAAAAGGCATAAGGCTAGCAAAATAAGGAGTTGACAGGGAACAAGGAATAGGATTGTTGTTAGGTTTTCTTTGCCTTAGAATTTAGGGTTTTTTTTGTTTGTTTGTTTGTTTTAAAGATTTATTTATTTAATTTCCCCCCCTCCCCTGGTTGTCTGTTCTTGGTGTCTCTTTGCTGCGTCTTGTTTCTTTGTCCGCTTCTGTTGTCGTCAGCGGCACGGGAAGTGTGGGCAGCGCCATTCCTGGGCAGGCTGCTCTTTCTTTTCACGCTGGGCGGCTTTCCTCACGGGCGCACTCCTTGCGCGTGGGGCTCCCCTACGCGGGGGACACCCTTGCGTGGCAAGGCACTCCTTGCGCGCATCAGCGCTGCGCATGGCCAGCTCCACACGGGTCAAGGAGGCCCGGGGTTTGAACCGCAGACCTCCCATATGGTAGACAGACGCCCTAACCACTGGGCCAAAGTCCGTTTCCCTAGGGTTTTGTTTTAGGGTCTTGACCTAGACAGAGCTGCCTCTCTTCCCTGAGGACAGGAGAGGCCGCTAAGCCAAGCTAGATTTTGGAACGTAGACACAGTCAACAATATGATACGCCCTTTGTTCCCTATCACAGCTATGCTAAGAAATACCTGGATATTATCTACACTGTTTCCAACCCTCTTGCTGAAGGTGGAATCCTTCAACCAGCCCCAGAGATGGTGTTACTCTCTCGGAGACAAGAGGTGGGTGACAAAGAGGTTGCTGGGACCATACAGTTGAACATCTACAGACCTTACCTGGTGGGCAAGAAAGCAGGGTAGAAATGGTGTGCCTCTTGTGACATCCAGTCTTCTTTTGTAGAAGTTGGAGATGCACGTATACATCCTAAACCTAGAGAAACTTTTAAGAGAGAAATTGCGGTGATTACATATGCCCTCCCTTTCCAGTTATGTACCAATCACCTGGCAAGTGGCCGTAGACATCATGTCCTTGAGCAGTTACGACAGTTCTCACTGTTGATTCAGCTGCTTCCCCTGAGAAGCACAGTGTACCCTGCCAGGACCCTCCTCTTGGGTTGGTTCCCCAAGAAACATACTGACAAGATGGTGCAGGTTTAGGGAGAATTCCCTTGGGGACAACAGCTGTAAGGGAATGAGAGAAGCAGGGTCAGGCAGAGGGAGAAGTTGGGCTGTGATGCAGTTGCAGTAGAGGCCTCAGCTGACCCTAAAGGGATGTTCTGGAACTGGGACGGCCTTTCAGAATTGTCCCCAACTGAGGCAAGGGATCCAGGCAAAAACCAGTTATTGGCTGTGGGGGCATACCCCTGGATGAGGTGGCTTCCTGCTGGTGGTAGTTCCCACAGAAGAACTCCACGGTGGGCCATCAGTAGTCAACCCCAGGGCTATGGCAGCTGGAATCATGTTTGTCCCATTCTTGGAGGAAGAATCTGGGTGGTACTGAAGTCAAAAGGGCCTTCCAGACCTTTTCCCATTGGAAAATCTCAGAGCCTTGGTAATATAAAAGAAATGTTCAAATATTAAGCATTTAAATGTTAGTACTTTTTTCCAAAGACGTCTGTGCTGTCTGAGGTGGTGGCCCCTGGACACATGCGGCTATTGAAATGGGCCTGGATGTGTAAAATACACACTAAATTGCAAAGACATCTATGAAAACCAGTGTGTCGAGTATCTCATTAGTAATTTTAAAATATTGATTACATTTTGAAATAATACTTTGAATACATTGGTTAAATAAAATATATCATTACTACTACTTTCGCCTGTTTCTTTTTAGTTTTTTAATGTGACTACTAGAAAAATTTAGATTATATGACTCACGTTAGATTTCCATGGACAGTGCTGTCCTAGACCTTCTCAGGCAGTCGGTGTTGGTTGCTTTCTGAAATGGGAAGAAGGCTTGTTTCTCTCTTCATTTGATGGCAAGCAAAACCAATATTCATTGCTGCTGTGGTAAACCATACCTTGCATGTAACAAACTTTCATGAACGTTTGTTGAGGAAAGTGTTGAGGCCAGAAAATCCCATTTTGTTTTAGTTTCCTCTTTAGATAAGGCCACTGGCATTTTGTTTATCAGATTCCTTAGCTTCAGCACAGATGGGGAAGAAAAAAAGTTGTGGGTACATCAAGGGTGTGTGAAAGAAAGAATAGCTTATTAAAACTTGGTGATGTCATTCCAAGAAGGCAATTGAGGGAAGATTGCACAATAACAGTAGGTACAGTTTGCAGAGTCTTAACAGCAATACAAATGCCCTTCTGAGTGCTTTTTCACAGGCATTATCCCATTTAATCTTCTAACAGTACCATGAGGTGTATGTTTTTATTATTCTCAGTTTACAGGCAAAGAAACTCTGGTTTATATTACCTCCCTGGCCCTGTGGGATTTGAGCTTTTGACCCCTGCTCCTTGGCCAATTTCCTATTTTTAAATATTGAAAACTGATTGAAACCAAATGAGTAGAGTTCTAATCTAAGCCTTAATTCAAATACACTGATTGAATTTTTTTATCAAATTCATTTACATTATGATTTAAATATGTACTTAGACGTGATTTGACCCTAGCACAGATTATTCTATTTAAGATTTTCCTTTTGTAAGTACATTCTAGTTGTTTAACAGAATCTCATTATGTATCTTAACTCAAAGATAATTTTCAGGTTTCCTTTTGGAAAGGACCAGATGCTAAAAATAATTTGTTTTTCAAATATTGGAGCTATTTCAGAATATGAAGCTAATTGAAGTGATTCACTGGTAGGTGACCCATTTCCAATTCAGCAGGTCAGTGAGGGTCTGCGGGTAATATTTTTCCTATTTTTATTAGTACAGTCACAGCTACCAAAATGTCAAGATTTCAATGGTTTTATTTAACTAGAACGACACATGTTTTCCAAATATTTTTATTCAAGGAAGATAAAAAAAAAGCCTGAGATTTCTTTCCAATAAAAGAATGAGAAATTTTTTAAATGTTTAACTTCTTTATAAATGTAAAATATGCTTTTTTCTAACATACGTACTAAGCAAATTGTTCCAGTCAGGTCAGCATGTGAACCTTAGAATATGGGATTATAAGTAACACTCTTCTCCATTTCTCCTTTTACAGGGCATAAGCAAAAGCATTCCTATGTATATCGCCATGTAGTACTAACTTCCAAAGGGAAAACGTATTTTTCCTATGGTTGTTAACTGTTGAAAGCTTAATTATCAACTCAAAGTGCTGGTTTGATTTAAGGGAAAGGTGTGGCTTCTGGAGTAGTCAGACCTGGGTTCAAATCCCCACCCTACTGCTTATCAGCTGAGGAGCCCAGGGGGAGCCATTTGTCCTCTAAGAAGCTGTGTTTCCTCTTCTTTAAAATGGGGATAACAACACCTACCTTGCAAGGGTTGGCGTGAGGGTCAAATTAAATGACTGGAAATATTTTCTCAATCATAAGGCTTATATGTCATGTTCTTGCTGATGAATTCCAGTGATTCAGAGGCGGTGAGGTGCAGTAGGAAGAGCACTGGATTTGAAGTCAGGAGAGGAAAGAAGGTAACGCTGGTTGAACACTGGTTTCTGTTATGCTTGGAACTTTACATAAATTGTATCATTTTCCTTACCTTGCCAGGTAGGTGTTAATACTCCCATTTTGCAGTATCCTCTTCTTACTTCTTAGACTTGGAGTCATGTTCCCATTATGCAAATTACTATGTGGCCCTAATGCTCAGTTTTCTAATCTGTAAAGTCAGAGTAGTATTCATCCTGACATCACCTCAAATCCTTTTTGGAGGTGCCCAAACTCTTTATTTATTTACTTACTTAATTTTTATTTTTTTAAAGATTTATTTATTTTATTTAATTTCCCCCCCTCCCCTGGTTGTCTGTTCTTGGTGTCTCTTTGCTGCGTCTTGTTTCTTTGTCCGCTTCTGTTGTCCTCAGCGGCACGGGAAGTGTGGGCGGTGCCTTTCCTGGGCAGGCTGCACTTTCTTTTCACGCTGGGCGGCTCCTCACGGGCGCACTCCTTGCGCGTGGGGCTCCCCCACGCAGGGGACACCCTTGCGTGGCACGGCACTCCTTGCGTGCATCAGCACTGCGCATGGGCCAGCTCCACATGGGCCAAGGAGGCCCGGGGTTTGAACCACGGACCTCCCATATGGTAGACGGACGCCCTAACCACTGGGCCAAAGTCCGTTTCCCCTTACTTAATTTTTAAAGATTTATTTTTTATTTATTTCTCTCCCCTTCCCCCCTCCCCCCCCCCCCCCGCCATTGTCTGCTCTCTGTGTCCATTTGCTATGTGTTCTTCTGTGTCCACTTGCATTCTTGTCAGCAGCACCAGGAATCTATGTCTCTTTTTTGTTGTGTCATCTTGCTGTGTCAGCTCTCTGTGTGTGTGGTGCCACTCCTGGGCAGGCTGTGCTTTTTTTCACGCTGGGCGGCTCTCCTTGCGGGGCGCATTCCTTGCGCATGGGGCTTCCCTACGCGGGGGACACCCCTGCATGGCACAGCACTCCTTGCGCGCATCAGCACTGCACATGGGCGAGCTCACCACAAGGGTCAGGAGGCCCTGGGTTTGAACCCTGGACCTCTCATATGGTAGGCAGATATTCTATCAATTGAGCCAAATCTGCTGCCCCCCAAACCCTTTAAAGAGTCAGATTAGCTGTCAATAAAAAGTGAAAGTTCAAGTCATCACCTTTCAAATCAAATGGGACAAAACATTGGCATAACTGCATTTTTAAACTTTCCAGCACATACTTCTCTTAAGATCTGTGACCGTTTACAAAGTGGGAGACATGCCTTCAGAGTAACCAGGTCCTGGCCACCTTAATCAGTTTGTAAAGATGTCTTGAAAAACACAGTTGAAGGATGATTGTTCACATGAAAATGAGCAATCACCAGGAGGATGGCAGGATTCAAATGTGGCACAGAGGAAGACAGGAGCTGGGATCCTGAGCCTGCAGTGAATGTGAGGAGTGGCCAGGCCAGCTCATGACGCCACAGTAATAAGGAAAGGATTCTGGCTCACCACTTGGACTTCAAAGGAAGAGGGGAAAGGTCCAGGAGATTGCAAGCCTCCCCCCACCCCTAGAGGCCTGTGGCCTGTGGCTACTTAAGGGAAAGTGCTTTCTCTTCTGCCCATCTAGCACAACCCATCTTGTGCTGGGCCCAGCCAACTAATTGAAAGGCCAGCCTGGAACTCAATTACTGCTTTTGTTGGCAGAGTAGAGGCCTGCCCATGTCAGCTTGATTTGGTGGAAAACTTGCTGGACACACACAAAAAGGGAAAGAGCATTTCTCATTCCTAAGGACAAGAAGACGACAGTCCCCTGGTTGGAGTTCCTAAGGTGGCCAAAGAACCTCCCTTGCTTTGTGTTTTGTCCAGGAAGTTCTTCTATGCAACAATTGTGTATTCACACAGTCAGAAAACAAGGGTGCTCAAAGCTGTTTAGGTGGCAGAGCACCTGGAAGTCATGGCTTCCTTTGCAGAAGATGAGAACACACTGATACTCTGATTTCTCGCATACAAAGCATGACCGCACTCAGGAAAATACACTGATGTAATCTGCTTCTAGGTTGGGTTAAAATCAGTCTGGTTAATTAAATATGCATACTGTTATAAAATAACCAAATCACAGCCCTAAGGACCCTGGCTCAGGGAGAAAACAAGCTGCTATGCTACTCAGGATCAAGTTTGCAGGTGTTTCCATTACCATGTATTTGCCAGAGGTTTGGATGTTATGCTGGGACTTGACAGTAGTCTTGGAAGAAAAATCTCGTGAGGAAACAAAATTAACAAAGTGCTAGTCATTAACATTTTTTTCTAATTAGCAAATCAAGAAAAAAATATCATGTTTTGGGGGCTTTAGAGTCAGAAAGCCCTGGGTTTGAATCATGTGACAGTGGACAGGTTACATAATCTTTTGGAACTTGTTTCCTGTTCTTTAAAACGTAGGTAGTGCCTATTTGGCAAGATTAATCTCGAGATTAGTAATAAGGGATGTAAAGCCCCTAGCACAGGGCCTAGCCCATGCTGAGAGACTTAATTAAGGGCAGGGTGATTGTTTTTTTTTTTTTTTTTTTAATTAACTTTTTATCCTGAAATACTTTCAAACTTACAGGACAGTTGCAAAAATAATACAAAACCCATACAGAGAACTCCAACATCCAGACATCCAGGTCTACCAACGTTTACTGTTTTGCCACATTGGTCATATCAAGAACAGGTATTTTTAATATCGTTAGGACCAGAACGCTTCTTCCAGCTCAGTTAAGTGGGAAAGCCTACCTGAGCTGGAAGAGGCCTCAGAGACATGTGGGTTTAGAGGCGCTGAGAGGGGCCCAAGCCCTAAGGTAAGTTTGCAGGGAGCCGGGCACCCTTCCCAACCTCCCGCCTCGGCCGAGCGGCTTTTCCCCAGAGCGATGCGGTTCTCTTCTGCAAACCCGGAGCCTCCGCTGCAAACTCCGGCGCTGCCCCTCGAGGCCACAGGGCCCGGCGTGCGTGCGCTTCTTTTTTGGTAGCCAGCCAGGAGGCGAGAATGCGCCGTGACTCACCTGGTGAGCCAGCCCCGCGTCCCTAGCGATTCTTCCTGGTAAGGAAAACACTGTGCTCGCAGGTTGGCTTTTCTCTTGGGTGGCGGCGCCCCTCCCCCGTGGCCTGGCGGTGCTCCCCACAGGGCAGGCGCCCGCGTCGTGGCGTCTGCAGCCGCACGGGCGGGGGTCCTGGCTCCCGGCCGGGCCCTGCCGAGGGGCTGGCGCCGGGTGCCCGCCCCGGGGCGCGGGAGAGCAGGTCTGGGCAGAGGGCGGTGGACTGGGAGCGCAAGGCGACGCGTCGGCACTTGTCTGCGAGTCGCTGCGCGGCCCTCCTGGCACCGAGGGAGAGACGCGGGAGCAGAAGCAACAGCACAGAAGAAGCTGGGAGGACCTACGGGGTGGCCCGGGCCGCAGCTTCCACCGCGGAAGACCCTCCTGATGACTTAAAATTCTTAAAAAGACCCCCGGGCCTCAGTGCCCACCCTGACCCCTCCGCTCCGTCCCGCACCTCATCCGCGGCTTGGCGGGCAGCGCCCGTCTGCCAATCACTGGCTTCTATTACGTCACCGGCAGCCAATCAGAGCTTCCGGTTAGCGCTCGCGAGCCGGTGTTACCACCCGGGCTTGACTGACTCCGAACCCGGAACAAAGAGCCGCGGCGGCGTGAGTCAGCAGGCAGAGCCGCGCGGACGGCTTTTTTTTGGGGGGGAAGCCCGCAAATACTTGAACGCAGACCTCGCACTGCCTCGGCGAGATCCCAGTCGAGAACCGGCGATCTAATCCAGTCCCCATATTTTGCCCGGAGGGGAAAAGGGGCTCGGCCCGGGGTGCGCGGGGAGTTGTCGGCCGAGCAGCGGGGCTGGGCCCTCGGCCCCCCGGGCTCCGCCAGGGGGCCCGCCCGCGGGGCCGCTCCACCCCTCCCTGGCTGCTGGGTGGTCCGCGCCCCGACGGGGAAGGGCCGGCGTGGGGAGGAGGAGAGCGCGGCAGGCGTGGGGAGGACCGAGTCCCGGGAGACACCCTAAACAGACTCTAGTAACTGGAGCCAAGCCTTCCTGTGTCTTGGACCCGCTGATGCTCTCTCGAGACAGGCGCCCTGGTTCTCTGGGCTCCTGCGCGAGTCCCTGGCGGGGCTGTGGCCCCCGGAAGCTCGCCGTCCCCCAGGCTGCAGGGGAGGGACGACCTTGCAGCCAGGGGCCCTGCTCCGCCTTGAGGGAAGTGGGGAGCGGGGCGGGAGGAGCGGAGTTCCAGTTCCCCGCAGAGTTAGTGTGCAGGGCCTGGTCCTTCCTCCCGCTGTCAGAATGCTCAACGTTCTTTAGACCACATTCTCGATAGCTCCCTGCTGAAGGCTTCCTAGGCGCCCAGCAGGAGGAGCGGCTCCGTCCTCTGTGCTCCCGGAGCTCTTCGCACAGACGATGGCCCTTGTGTTCATCATATTGGATTACATTTATGTGTTTAGGTGCTCATTTCCCACCCCCCCAGGACAGTGAGCTACTAGACATGAGAGGATTTACCTCATTGCGTCTCTGCCCCAGCCAGGAGAGGAGATGGATAGTCTGGATGATAAGTTAAATTAGAAACAGGCTTTTTTGAAAGTGCCACCTCCTTGTCCATGCCACCTCCCGTGATTGATTGTCCGGTTCCTTCTTATCTCTGTACCTTCTGGTATCTGACATATAGATGTTCAGAAAATGCCTGACTGAGTATGTACATGGATAAAATACATACTTTTCCATTCTATTCCATTTAAAATGCAGTAAACGTATCGTCATATTCACTTTATTCTTTTTTTAAATAACTTTAAAAAAAATTTTCTCTCCCTTTTCTCACCGCCCCTCCACCCCCCCATTTGTCTGTTTTCTGTGTCCATTCACTGTGTGTTCTTCTGTGTCTGCTTGTGTTCTTGCCAGCAGCACCGGGAATCCGTGTCTTTTTGTTGCATCATCTTGCTGCATCAGCTCTCCATGTGTGCAGTGCCTCTCTTGGGCAGGTTGCATTTTTTGTCACGCTGAGCAGCTCTCCTTACAGGGTGCACTCATTGTGTGTGGGCTTCCCTACACGGGGGCACCACTGCGTGGCAGGGCACTCCTTGCTCGCATCAGCACTGTGCATGGGCCAGATCATCACATGGGTCAGGAGGCCCTGGGTTTGAACCCTGGACCTCCCATGTGGTAGGTGGACGCTCTATCCATTGAGCCAAATCCACTTCCCTCACTTTATTCTTAAGAACATTTATAAAACTTTTTGAAGTATTCTACCTCCATCCAAAGAAGATAATGAAGAACCCATGAAAAGATGCTCAACATCACTAATCATCAGAGAAATACAAATGAAAACCACAGTGAGATCCTACTTCACACCCACAAGGATGGGTATAATAAAAAAGACATACTAAAAAATGTTGATGATGAATCCTCATCGTCTGCTGGTGGGAATGTAAAATGGTGCAGCGCTCTGGAAAACAGCCTGGCTGTTCCTTAAAAAGTTGAACTGTTACCATATGACTCAGCAATTCTACTCTTAGGTATATACCCAAGAGAAATGAAAACATATATCAACACAAAAACTTGTACACAGATATTCATAGCTGCATTAATCATAATAGCCCCAAAGTGGAAACAACCCAAATGTCCATCAACTGATAAATGAAAAACTAAAATGCGGTCTATCCATACAATGGAATATTATTTGGTCATAAAATGCAAAGAACTGTTGATACATGCTACAACACAGATGAAGCTTGATAACACTATGCTGAATCAAAGAAGCCAGTCACAGAATCCTACATATTGAGGATTACATTTACGTGAAATGTCAGAACAAGCAAACTTATAGAAACAGAAAGTGGACAGTGGATGCCTAGGGCGGGGGTGGGGGTGGGGGTAGGAGTGATTGCTAATGGGCAGGAAACTTCTTTCTGGGTGACGAAAATGTTCTGGAATTAGTAGTGATGGCTGCACAACTCAGTGAAGATACTAAAAGCCTCTGAGGGAAGTGGATTTGGCTCATCAGATAGGGTGTCCATCTACCACATGGGAGGTCCAGGGTTCAAACCCCGGGCCTCCTTGACCCGTGTGGAGCTGGCCCATGCGCAGTGCTGATGCGCGCAAGGAGTGCCGTGCCACGCAAGGGTGTCCCCCGCGTGAGGGAGCCCCACGCGCAAGGAGTGCGCCCATGAGGAGAGCCGCCCAGCGCGGAAAAAGTGCAGCCTGCCCAGGAATGGCACTGCCCACACGGAGAGCTGACACAGCAAGATGATGCAACAAAAAGAAACATAGACTCTGGGTGCCACTGACAAGAACACAAGCTGGCACAGAAGAACACACAGCAAATGGACACAGCAGACAACTGGGGGTGGGGGGAGAAATAAATAAAAAATAAATCTTTAAAAAATGAAAACCTTTGAATTGTGTACATTAAATGGGTATTTCATGGTATTGAATTATATCTCAATAGAGATGTTTTTAAAAACATACTTCACCGTGAATAAGATCTGACATCAGTTGGCTCTATCAGCGTCAATAGCCTGGTTGTGAAATCATATTACAGTTTTGCAAGCTGTTACTATCATTGGGTAAAAGATACTTGGGATCTCTCTGTATTATTTCTTAAAACTGTACACAAAGTTACAATTATTTCAAAAGTTTAATTAAAAAAAATTACCTCTTTGTTCTCTTCTCCTCTCTTTTCAAAATAATAATTCTTTAGGAGCAGCATGTCCATGTTCTTTAGCTGATGTTGCATTGGAAGGCATCTTTTACTTGTTAGGAGCCACAGGCCTGGCTCATATGCCCTATGAATTTTTCAAGAGCTGGTGAAAGTGCTGAGGCACCAAAAATACTTATTGGCTCTGAAAAGTGAAAAGAAAACCATAAAATCTGTAACAAATGTTTAAATATCTACAAAATACGATCTTATATCAAAAAGCTACAACTCAGTTCAACTCATATATTTCTATGTATATTCTTTCTATATAATATTTAATATAGAAAACAAGTATGTTAAATGTTGAGGGTTCAAAACCAGTGGTGGAGAGTGGATGTGGCTCAAGCAAATGAGTGCCTGCTTCTCACATGGGAGGTCTCAGGTTTGGTTCCTGGTACCTCCTAAAAACAAAACAACAAACAACAAGCACACAAACGAAGAAACCAACTCAGGGGAGCCAAACTGGCTCAGTGGTTGAGTGCCGGCTTCCTCATACAAGGTCCCAGGTTCAATCCCTGACCCTGGTACCAAAAAAAAAAAAAAAAGAAAAAGAAAAAAAAGAAAAAAAAGGAAGGAAGGAAGGGAGGGAGGGAGGGAGGGAGGAAGGAAGGAAGGAAGGAAGGAAGGAAGGAAGGAAGGAAGGAAGGAAGGAAGACCAACCAGAGGTGACTTGTTTCTTTTTTAACTTTTTATTGTAGTAACATATATAACTCAAAATTTCCCATTTTTAACCACTTTCCAGTATGCAATCCAGTAGTATTAATTACATTCACAGTATCGTGTTACCATCACCAATTTCTATTGTCCCAACTTTTTCATCACTTCAAACAGAAACTTTGCATCCATTAAGCAAAAACTTTCTCCTGCGACCAGTCCCCTAGTAACTATCCATTTCTGTGAAATTTGCTGCTTCTAGGTACTTCATATAAGCAAAATCAAATGATATTTGTCTTCTCGTGGCTGGCATATTTCACTCAATATGAAGTCTCCCAGCTTTATTCATGTTGTATCATGCATCAGAACTTCATTCCTTTTTTTTTTTTTAAGATTTATTTTTTTAACTTATTTCTCTCCCCTCCCCTCCCCCCCCCCCCCGAGTTGTCTGCTCTCTGTGTCCATTCACTGTGTATTCTGTGTCCGCCTCTGTATTCTTACCATCGCACTGGGAATCTGTGTCTCTTTTTGTTGCATCATCTTGCTGCGTCAGCTCTCCATGTGTGCAACCCCACTCCTGGGCAGGCTGGCCTTTTGTCGCATGGGGCGACTCTCCTTATGGGGTGCAATTCTTGCGTGTGGGGCTCCCCTATGCGGGGAACACGCCTGTATGGCATGGCACAGCACTCCTTGCATGTATCAGCTCTGTGCGTGGGCCAGCTTCTCCACACGGGTCAGGAGGCCCTGGGTTTGAACCTTAACCTCCCATGTGGTAGGTGGATGCTCTATCCATTGCACCAAATCCGCTTCCCAGAACTGCATTCCTTTTTACAGCTGAATAGTATTCCACTATATGGCACATTTTGTTTATTCATCTGTGGATGAACATTTGGATTGCTTACACTTTTTGGCTCTTGTGAATAATGCTACAATGAATATTAGTGTGCAAATATCTGTTCGAATCCCTGCTTTCAATTCTTTTTTGGATATATCAAGAAATCAGATAGTTCTATGTTTAACTTTATGTTATATGTTTAATGTATGGTAGTTCTATGCTTACCTTTCTGACAAACCACCAAACTGCTTTCTACAGTGGTTGCACTGTTTTATAGTGCCACCATCAGTGTATAAAAGCTTCCTATTTCTCTGCATCCTTGCCAATTCTTATTATTTTCTGTGTGGGTATGTGTATGTGTTTTAAAGAATAGCCCTCCTGGTGGGGACCCAGTTTTGAATCTTGTCTTTGCCTCTTGTACCTTGGTAACTTGCATAAGTTTCTTAACTCTCTGAGTCTCGATTTCCTTATCTGTAAAAGGAAACTTGTAGTGTCTACTCCACAGGGTTGTTGAAAAAATTCCATGAATTAATTTATGCAAAAGGCTCAATAGAGTGCCTGCACATGGTAAAGGGCCATGAAGAGAGAGTTGTTATGATGACAATGACACCAATTATGGCAATTTACACACCACTGTCCTTGATGTACATTTGTAGGTGGCTGGAGTGGAGGTAAAAGCTGGGAGCCCAGTAGGTCCTGGGGTTCATTTGATAATGGGTTTGTACTTAATGAGAGTCAGAGAAAAGGCTGATATAATCAGTTCTGCTATAGGAGCAACAGGAGAAGGAGAACAAAAGACTGGTTATTTTGGAAGCTCAAGCTAATATTATTTTAAATGAATGCTACAAAAACAGTATGGAAAAACCACAGAAGAGGTGAGGCCAACTAAGGTTTGCAGGTCGGTGGTGGCTGACTGAGTCACAAAATGTTTCATACAGGTCATGATCTGACAATGACCATATTTTCTTTACTAAAACTCAGGACACCTGTTCTTTTTTTTTTAAGATTTATTTATTTCTCCCCCCACCCCCCCCCCCCCGCCCACTGTCTGCTCTCTATGTCCATTCACTGTGTGTCCTTCTGTGACCGTTTCTATCCTTATCAGTGGCACCAGGAATCTGTGTTTCTTTTTGTTGTGTCATCTTGCTGTGTCAGCTCTCCGTGTATGTGGCGTCATTCCTGGGCAGGCTGCACTTTCTCTCGCACTGGGCAGCTCTCCTTATGGGACGCACTCGTTGCACATGCGGCTCCCCTATGTGGGGGATACCCTGCATGGCAGGGCACTCCTTGCGCGCATCAGCACTGCGCATGGGCCAGCTCCACAGGGGTCAAGGAGGCCCGGGGTTTGAACCGCGGACCTCCCGTGTGGTAGGCGGACGCCCTAACCACTGGGCCACGTCCGCTTCCTAGGACACCTGTTCTTAAAAAATGGTTTTAAAAAAATTAATGTCTGTGATTTCTGGTTTTTATATATGAATGGGCTTATTATAAACAACTAAAAGCACATTTCATTATACATTTATCCGGTTGTCTTTGTTGAAAGAGTAAGGTTATGTGACATCAGGATGTTGCTGGTGAACCTGAGCTTTAAGGGTGCATCTCTTTGTGGATAACTGTTGGGAGCAGCTCAATAAACATTTATCAGTGTTTGGTACCTTGGAAAGATCTGAGGACGCAAAACACTCCATCAAAGTGCTGTCCTCATATTATATACCCATAAAATGTAAAAACAAACCAAAGCGACCACCCAAAAATAAACAAAGACACCTGTAGTAAAAGGCAGTGCTTCTATGATTGTTTTATCTTATTATTCAAAGCTAATTTTGAAGCTAAAATGATTGTGAAGGCCAACTGCATGTTTCTGACATTTGCAAAGTAGTGTTTCAAAAACCAAGATGACTTAGTATAAATAGAGCTGGTGTACTGGGCAAGTAGAAAGACTAGAAATGAAATGATCTGGCTTTGGGTACAGATTCTGCCACTTATCCACTGTATGACTTTAGCCAAGCCACTTAACCGCTCTGCACCTCTGTTTCTAAATCTATGAAAAATGAAAGTTAATACTCACCTTATTAATTTGGGATGAAAATTAAAAAGATAAAGTATTGAATGCTATTCAAATATAAAGTAACATTATAGAAAATTATAGACTTCTTTTTTGAATTATGCTATTTACAGATAATCCAGGATCACAGAATTATACTTGTTTTTCACATTTTAGGCCAAAATTAAAGAGTGGAAAGTAAAAATTCCAGACAACATTACGATACAACTGTACAAACCTGACTCGTTTAGCAGTTTTCCAATTTTTGTCTTTCAAAAGCTTTGGGTCCTTCAATTTGTAGAAATGAATTTTGTTTCTATACTGGAAGAGCAAACACTCATCAATTGATAGTGTTTGCTTGAAGTGCCATGTAAGGAGGGGTCATGTAGCAAGTTCAGGGTTATAAGAGAAAGAATTCTCTGATCAGTTGGTGATATTTGCCACAGATGCAGAGAGGGCAGTATAGGTATGAGTCAGGGGTTCACTTACCTGGCATTTCTTAAGTGAGGGAAACCACGTTAGCTTTAGGGGAAGGAAAAAAAAAGCAAAGGAAGATTATGATAAATTTTAGAGGCAGTGGACTCTATAGTTAAGTCATTCAACAAACGTTTCCTGAGCACCTATTTTGTGCCAGGCTTTGTGCAAGGCACTGGGGATGGGGAGATGAGTGGCACAGGGTTCCTTAGTATTCTAGACAAGAGGCCTTGGTGTCAGTAGACCTCAGTTCAAATCCTGGCTCTGCCACTTAATCTTTGCCTATGTGAAGGTGAGGAAGTCAGCCGTGTAAGCAATGATACTATGTGACAAGTGCTGTAACGGATATGTGCAAAATTTATGAGAGGTGTCTGGACAAGATGGTGTCATAAGGTTTGTTTTTTTTTTAATGTATTTTTGTGACAGATATTATGAACTTGCAAAACAATCACACAAATGTGTAGATTTCCCATACAACTCCACATCTTGGTGGAACATTTGTTACAGATTATGAAATAATATCATCAGACTATTGCCATCAATCATGGTCCAAGGCATACATTTGGCACACTTTTTCCATACACCTCCATTATCAATACAGTATAGCTTGCCATTAATGCAAGAGTATTATAGTATTGCTGTTAACCACAGTCTATATGTCACACCAGTTGTAGTTTTCCCATGTTTGTCTATATTCCCATCTCCCTGCAATAGTGATGTACATCTGCTCTAGCTCACAGAAGGACTCTCTTGCATTTGTATCCTTAACCACAATTCTCAACGGCCTCTGGGTTCACTGTGTTATTCAGTCCCTAGATTATTCTTTAGCTTTCTTTCTGTTGACATTTACTTCCCCAGACTACCTTTTTCAGTCACAATCTCATTTATAAACCAGTTGCTACTCACTATAATGTGTTACTATCAACTCTATCCATCTCTACACTTTTACAGTCAAGTTAATTACAACTTCTACGTAAATTAAGCATCCATAGTTCTTCTCAACCCTCCTCTTATCTTTTTATAACCTATACTCTAGGTTTTAACTCCATGTGTTTATTATTTATATTTAGTTCAGATTAATGAGGCCATGCAATATTCATAAGGTGTTTTATGAGGGTCAGATGTATGACATGATCAGGTAGAGAGAGAGAGACAGGGAGACAGAGAGAAAAGATAGACAAACTAAAATATATAAGAAATATCTCTATGGAGCACAAATGAAACAGAAAACTCCAGGCAAAAATGGGCCTGCAGGACTCTAGGCCCAGAAGCAAGAGAGATGACCAGGAATCTGGCTTTCATGTGGGGAGGGGAATGGAAGGGCACCAAGCATCAAATCGGGGACTGAGGAAGGGTGTCCTCCTTTTTCACACACTTGCACATCCCTCCCCCCTCCCATACGTGTATGTATATAGATGCATTCCACAGAAGGTTAAGAAATCTGCAACTGACAGCTGTTTGGACCTATGGCTTAGAGAAGTCTAGTCCTTGGCGATGGAGAAACTGAGACCAGGGCCAGCCTTTCCAGCAACTCTCAGTATCTGGATCTGCGTTTTCCCCTATGTGAATGGAGAGCCCAATATTGGGTGAAAGCCAAGACACCAGCACAGACTTAACTGGGCTGGGAGACAGAAAGGCTGCATGGAGGCAATCACAAACTGCTAGAGAATTACAAGGGAGTATAACTAAGAGATAGGGGCTCCTTACCATGCCTTTTAGTGTTATATGCTCTAGCTGTTGGATTAATGTCAGAAATGGTGGTGATCTGACCTTCAGGCTTTGGGGAGAAGAGTAGGTAACTGCTTGCACTGTCGGGAAGAGAACAAGCTTTGTCTGATAATGAAACTAATATATTTCCTTAAATTGAAAAGTTTCTTGAAAATATAGTAAGTTGCCCAACCAGAATGACTAGAATTGTGTTCTGAGAATATTACTACTAGGTCCATCCCCTTGGTGTGGGCCTCCTACTCAAGAATATTTTCTTAAACCTGATTTATAGAATTTTGTTTTAGTTTGGATGCGTAAACCTGGAAGCTGGAGGAAGGGTGGCTTGGGAGGAATTAGTGTTTATTGAGCCATGCACTGTGCAAATTGTTTTACAGTGTTTCACATATTTTCTCATTACTCCACACATCAACCCTGGAAGTCAGGCTCTTTTGTTCCCATAGTACAAATGAGGACATCGAAGCCAGAAAGAGTTAAAGCAATTGGATCAAATTCTCCCAGGAAAAGGAGGGGCAGGGATTTGAACCCAGGTGTGACTGTTCCATATACCACTTCAGAATAGAGACTGGGCCACATTTATATTGGGGTCCTCAGTGTCCAGCAGCGCTTGCCACATGGAAGATGCTCAATAAGCATTTGCTGAAAGCATGGATACACAATGGACCTTAGGATAAGTTCCTTCCACATGGATAGTACAGAGGGGAGCTGACTAAGAGCAAGCATATACAGGTGGGTTCCCAGTACACTTTTTGTTTATGAGAAGGATGAAAAATAATAGCTTTCCCATCATCACATTCATTAATCTCACCAAATCCTATTAATTCCCTCTCCTAAATATCTCCTGAACCCATTCATTTCTTTTCATTCCCACCACCTTCATCCTTGTCCAAGACATCTCTATTTCTCACCTTCACTGTTATAAGTAGCCTCTTACCTCGTCTGCCCATTTCTCCTTTCCTCCCTTCAATCCATTCCCCCCCACTGCTCTCAGGTGGTCTTCCAAAGATGTACAGATGGAATCGTGTCATACCTCTGCTTAAAATCCTTGAGTGTTTCTCATTGCCCTTAGGGAAACAAAAGCAAATGCCCTGAAACCTTAACGCCTTGACTTGGTGTATGGGATCCTGTAGGATCTGCCCCTACCCAGCCAGCCCTGCTCACCCTGTGGCATCTCCCCTTTGCTCTCTCTCCTTTTCTATTCCTTGGCCTTTGCTGTCTTCTGCCTTCATACAAGTTGTTCTTTCTGTCTTTTACTTGACTTGCTCCTACTCGACCTCCTGGCCTCAGCTAACACACCAGTTCCATGGGGAGGCATCCATTAACCTCCAAGGCTGCATTGGTAAACACCTCTTTTATGCTCCCCTGGCTCTCTGGCTTTTCCCTTATAACCCCTAAAGCGACTCCAATTGTTCCTTAAATGTCCCCATCCCCCACTAGACTCAGTTCCTGAACAACTGGGGCCGTGTCATTTTTACTTACCAACATACCTTGAGCACCTATGCAGGCACAAAACATATAAGAGACTCTCGGTGAATGATTTTCACACTGTATTTTGGCGGTGACGTGATCAGCGGTTGAGTGGAAGTGACACAAAATTGCTTCTAAATCGCAGACTCAGTGCAAAGATTAAACAACCCTGTGATTTATTTCTGAGGGACTTTCAAGTGGGGAGCTCCTCAAGGTCTGGAAAACAAGTTAAAGAACATTGTCATTTTGCTGTCTGTGGCTGGCAGTTCATCAAGCCCCAGGAGGGCCCAATTCCCATGTGGGGAATAAACAAGGTGACATCATGATGACATACTCCCGAGGAACTGGGCAAGATGTCAACTCTGGGTTGCTGGTTGGAAGAGGCTGTCCTTGGTCTTTCAGGCAGCTAATCATCTTTGTAAGGCTTATGATTCTGTAGTTCTCCAGGGACAGGTGATGACAAACTTCTCTCTCTCAAACTTCTCCTTCGCCCAATATGTGACTCTCAGGGTATAGCCTGCCCTTCTAGGGTGATGGCCTCCACAGTACATGTAGATTGCCGGGAGAACAGTGTCCTTGCTCACTGGTTTTTTATGAGTATGCTCATAATTTCCCCTTACTTGAATTTCAGCATCACTGTTTATAAAGCTTTCCCATTTATTCTCTCTCCTTTGTTGATTTGATCTTATGCTCATTGAAGGAAGAAAGTAGAGTGCAGACTGCAGAATACTGTGACATATTTATAAATTGGGAGATGAACGGGTAGGTAGGTAGGTACGTAGATAGATAGATGATATATATAAATACATAAACTCAGCAGTGTGATCCAGGCCAGTTATTTAACTTCTTTATTCCTCAGTTTCCTCCACTGTACTATGGGATAAGAAAGTTAATTCAATTAATACATGTTTAGAGTGCTTAATAGTGCCCAGCACATATGTAATCACTAAATGTTAGCTCCTTTTATTACTAAGATTATATATGTACTAGTATTACATATATAATCTTAATAATAATATTGTTATTGCATAATAATCTCAGTAATTTTTCAGGAGAGAGGATGTGGTCTATTCAAAAGAACACAGTCTTTAGAATCTGGAAAACTGGATCTCTGTCTTGGCTCTACCAATCCTGGCTGTGTGACTTTAGGAAAGATATTTAACTTCTTAGAGCTCCGATTTGCTCATATATAGAATAGTGATTAATAATACCAATCTCAGAGAGTCACTGTGTATATTAACTGAGAGACTATCCAGAACATACCTAGCAAGGGCCAGGCACAGAGTAGATACCCTGTAAGTGATAGTGCCTGCCTCTTACTCTGCATGGAAAACACAATTCTTCCTATACATAATAAATGAGGGTTAAACTCAAGTTAGCCTGTAAAAGGAGGTGAAGGAAGAAAGGAAAAGGCAATTTATCAGCTACAATTGGTTGCATCTAACAAACAGTAACTGTTCAATGACTCTAGAACTGAGAAACAACATTTATTGAGTGCTCCAAAGCTGGGGAACGGGAACTAAATTTATTGAGTACCTCCAGTGTGCCAGGCATTTTATGTAAGTCAGTTGAGCACAAACAAACAAAAAACCTGCAAGGAAGGGACCATTACCCCATTTTACTGACAATAAGTCAGAGAAAATGATGGCTTATGGTCTCACACTGAGTAAATAAATTGGGGAAGTTCTAATCCAGGACTGTCTGATGCCCAAACATATGGTTTCTCTCCCATTGCATAATACTCAAACATCCCAATGGCAGTCATAAGGGTAATAGACACTAGGCAGGAGAAGGGTTTGGAAAAAACACTATGGGGTGAAATCATTGCAGGTAGTGAGAAGAGCATGATGTGTACAGGAGACCACCTGCAGACAGACCCTACGGGAGTGGAAGATTTGATTCTGGGAATGGACAGAGATGAGGTCTCCTCACGACCTGAGGAAAGCAGGTCGTGGCGGGCCCTTGGAATGAGAGGAGGAGGACATTATCAAGCAGCCTTAGCATTGGCCATCCAGTATACATAAATGACAAGAATACTTAAAATAGTCCTTGTCTTCAGCTTCAAGCTATATACACACCTGGCAGTATCTGGAGGCCAGTGAAGGCTCAGTGATGGTTCTCCTCACCAGAATTCCTTTTCTCAGACCCTTAACAGGAACACGTTCTCTGTGAATTGCATGATCTTTGCTCTGTCCCTGGGAAACAAAACCTCTTGCCTTTGGACCTTCTCTTCTTTCTCTCTCCTGAACAGTCCCTTGATCCCTTTGGCCCTGTCACGTTCCTTCCCAGAGGTGCCCCTCTTCTTTCAGTGTCTGCCTGATCCACAGTGGCAGGGTCCGTGACATTGGCTGCGGGACTGCAGTCATGGAGGGGAGGCGCCTACAAAACCAAGATGGCGGCCTTCTTGCTTATCTCTGGCATTGTTGAGCCTCTGTCTCTTCCTCTACCGTGACTCCCATTCCTCAAGGCTTCCTTTTGTTCCCCTTGCTTAGCTCTGTCAAGGCCAGGAAGGAGAACAGGACTGGGGGACAAAGGGAGTAAAAGTGGTTCCCACCACCTCACATAATGGAATTTGGACTTTTCCAGAAGCATCCCAGAAAGAATTACACTTAAGAATGATCACGCTGGTTGTTGGAGTACAGAGCATAGTTGAAGGGACCGAGACTGGGGTTGGGGGGCCAATGAGGAGGCTGTCACAGTTAGCCAGGGAAGAGAGGTGGTCACCAGAATCAGGATGGTGAGAGGCAGGATACCAAGGAAAAAATAGATGTGAGGAATATTTAGGAGGTTAAAAACTCTGGTTACTGATTGGTTGTAGGAACGAGAGAGAGAGAGAGAGAGAGGGAAGAACTCACAATGACACTAAGGTTGTTAGCTTGGGTATCTGAGTAGCCAGTAGTGCTGCTAACTCAGCTGGAGATGTAGAGAATGGAGCAGATTCAAGGGGTCAATGCTAGGACACTTGGAACAAGTAAAAAAAAAATTTTTTTAATTTTATTTATTTTTAATTGTGGTAAAATATGTATAACATAAAAATGTTAACCATTTTAAGTGGACAAATTCTTTGACGTTAAACACATTGGCAATACTGTGTAACTTTCCCACTATTTCCAGGCTATTTTCTTTTTTTTAATTAAAAAAATTTTTTTTGTTTTTATTTATTTTTTAATGTTACATTAAAAAAATACAAGGTCCCCATATACCCTCCACCCCCCTCACCCCACTCCTCCCACCACAACAACCTCCTCCAACATCATGGGACACTCACTGCACTCGGTGAACACATCTCTGAGCAC
Organism: Dasypus novemcinctus; assembly: GCF_030445035.2. NCBI lineage: Eukaryota > Metazoa > Chordata > Mammalia > Cingulata > Dasypodidae > Dasypus > Dasypus novemcinctus. The sequence continues at coordinate 50,036,678 of NC_080698.1, read as the reverse complement.
TGCTGCACCACATGGTCAGCGGTCCACATTGTAGTTTACACTCTTCCCCCAGTCCACCCAGTGGGCCATGGGAAGACACACAATGTCCAGTAACTGTCCCTGCAGCACCACTCAGGACAACTCAAGTCCTGAAAATGCCCCCACATTACATTTCTTCTTCCCACTCCCCGCCCCCAGCAGCCATCATGGCCACTTTCTCCACCTCAATGCCACATTTACTGCCATCACTAATCACAACAATTCCAGAAGAGAGCATCAGCAAGTCCACTCCAACCCATACTCCACTCCTCCATTCTGTGGACTCTGGGATGGCTATGTCCACTCCACCTCTGTATCAAGAGGGTGCTTAGATTCCACTTGGATGATGGGTGCAGTTCTTCTGTTTGCAGTTGTAGGCACTCTTGGCTCCCTGGTGTGTTGGTTGACCTTCTTCACCTCCCTGGTAGCTGGCTGGGCTAAGTCCAATAAACCAGAGGATAGGAGTTGCAAGTCTGTTGAGGCTCAGGGCCAGGCTATTTTCATCACCCTAAACCAAAACTCATACTCATTTAGCAATAACTTCCCATGCCCCCTTCCCACCATCCCTGATAAGCACCATTCTGCTTTCTGTCTTTGTGAATTTGCTTATTCAAAGTATTTCACATAAGAGAAATCATTTAATATTTGTCCTTTTGTGTTTGGCTTATTTTACTCAACATGCCTTTAAAGTTCATCCATGTACCAGCACTTCCCTTCTCAGCAGCTGCGTAACATTCCGTTGTGTGGCTGTGGATATACACATTCTTTAATTCATTCATCTGTTGATGGACACATGGGTTGCTTCCACCTTTGGCTCTATGAATAATGCCACAATGAACATAGGTGTACAAATATCTGTCTGAGTTCCTGCTTTTGATTCTTTGGGGGTAAATACCTAGGAGTAGAATTGCAGGGTCATATGGTGAACAAGTTAAGTTTGAGGTGCCTTTGTGATATATGAGTGGAGAATCCAACAGGTGTTTGATACCTGAGTCCAAAACTCAGGAGAGAGGTCTGGTTGCAGGCTGAGAGTGATTGAGCTTCTCCCAGGCTGAATGAGAACAACAGTGGGCCAAGGAGAAAAGCCGGGAGAACAGCAATGCTTAAGGTACAGGTGGAAAAACAGAAGCTCACAAAAATACAAAGATGGTACAAGAATATGAGGAGAATGTGAAATTTCGCATCGCATTGAGAATGTCTGGATCCTTATCACTGCCTGGCTGGCCCTGCTGACCTCATCGCACACCTCGCCCTTCTTTATTCACGTCAGCCACGTGGCCTCTCTCTTTCCTAAGGCACACCAAGCACATTCCTGTTTTAGTTCTGCTCCTTCTGAGACCCCCACCTTCATTCTTGGACATTCTATCTAAGAAGGTAGCTCTCTCTTTCTCCTCACCATCACATCATCCTAACTGATTTCCTCTATAGCTCATGGCATGATCTGGAATCTTTTGAATATTTTCTTGTCTCCATTCACACCCCCAACTAAAATACAAGCTCTGGGAGGACAGCAACCTTGTTACCTTGTTCATCTTTGGATGCCCAGCTCCTACCTGAATTTCTGGCCCGTGGTATACACTTGAATACTCAGTGAATGAATGGACCAGGAGAGGGGGATGTCACAGAAGCCTGGAGCAGGGCTTCTCAACCTGGGCTATCTGCATCAAAGTCACCCATGGAGCTTTGTAAACCCTCAGATGCCTGCCCCCTGCCCCAACCTCATCCCCATCAAACCTGAACCTCCTGGGCATCTGTAAGTGCAAAATTCTCCACCTCGATGCACTCTGTGGATGGCCAGGGTTGAGAACCATTAAAGTAGAGCGTTCAAGGAGGATCATAAGTGGCAAATGCAGCAGGAAGTTTCTACAACATAAGGACCAGACAATGTCCAGACTTGATACACGCTGGGGTTAGCTGGTCAGTTCAAAGTGCAGAGGGTGGGACTGTGTTGTTTGCCTTCCAAGGGCTGCTCCCAATTTCTCTGACCAGTGATGCCCACAGAGGGACAGCTGAGGGAGAGGGTAATGGGGGCTGGGTGACCACGTGTGTTCCTGGGAACAAGCCCTGCCTGGAGCCAGTTTCCTCTGATCTTTCCAGTTCCACAAATCAATAAATCCCTTTAAGGGTGAAGCCAGGTAGAGCCAGGTTTTCTGTCAACAAAGAGTCCCAACTGATAGAACTATTATGCCAACCCCTACATCTGGTGAGTTGAGAGTGAACCAGGTTTTGTGATACGCAGGATAGTAAACCTATTTTATTCATCTATGAGGTGAATTAAAGCCACAGATGTCCTGTCACCAGAATGATATGAACAAGCAGAAGATTTGTCAGTATCAGTCATTATTTCTAGATGATGAGAACCTGGTCCTAAGGCGAAAGTGGGCTTGATTCTGGAAAAGAAATGCTTTTGCAAATGCCAAGATATACAGAACTCTTTTTAGAAAAAGACACTCCATGACGCTTTTGGTTCACATGTCACACACGGATGGCCACTTTTGTCTTACTGACCAAAGTCAGTGTTTTCCATCTTTAGAAACCAACATGAGGATAACCAGATCCAACAGTCCTCAAGCTACTGTGGGTGCAAGTGAACACTCCCTTTTGCCTTGTACCCGAATGCTGTACATCTGATTTTGGATGAGTACATCATGTTTGTGTATTTATGCTTTGATTCACAGTAACGTCTCATTTTATGAAATTGCCTTGCATTGAGCACAACTATAAATAAAAAGAAATAAATGACTGAAAGAAAAAAAAATGCAATCTGTTGGCAGATCCTAACTAACTCTAGTAACAATGAACTGGCCTCCCACTCTCTTATCTGTGTAGGCTGGAGAGCCACAGAATTCAGGGCTCTCCTGGGAACCCTAACCTCTGTGAAGCAAAGGAAACAGGTTTTGAAGGCTAGGACTTAAGGCTTATGAATATAGGATTCCAATTCCCATCTTTGTAGTCAAAAGAGTATGGATAGGTCTGGGTTCAAGCCACTTACGAGCTATATAACCACAAGAAAGTTATTTAACAAACCTCAGCCACTTTGCTCAAATGTAAACATGAATGCAAAAAAACCTACTTCCTAGAGCATTGAAGGTTCAGTGACAGTGAATAAGTGAAAGTGCTAATCAGGATCATCAGGTACCTCGTGGCTTTCATATTGTGGTAACACAATGATTGCCAAGGCTTCAAATCTTACACTGTCCACTCTCACATCCAGATGACACTTGTGGCGGTTGCCACAGAAAACAAAGCTCTCAAAAATGTCAGTGTCTGATCCTTTCCTTTCTCTATCATTTTATAGCTACATATAAGAGCATGAAAAAATCAACACACCATATTCATAGCAGCATTACTCACAATAGCCCAACGGTGGAAGCAACCCAGCTGTCTGTCGACTGATGAATAGATAAACAAAATGTGTTCTATCTGTGCAATGGAAAATGATTCAGCCATAGGAAGAATTGAAATTCTGATGCATGCTACAACACGATGGACCTTGTAGACATCATGTGGAGTGGAATGAGTCAGACCTGGGGGCGGATATTGTGTGATTCCACTTAGATGAAATTACTAGAATATGCAAATGTGTAGAGACAAAAAGTAGAGTACAGGTTACCAAGCACAGCGGGGAGGAGAAATGAGAGTTAATCCTTAAAGAGTGCAGTGTTTCTGTTTGGGGTGATTGGAAAGTTCTGGTCGTGGAGGGTGGTCAGTATAGCACAACATTGTGAATGTGATTAATCCCATTAATCAAGAGATTAATCTCACTGAAAGGAATGCTTAGGAGTGATTTAGATGGGAAAGTTTATGTTATATATATGTTTCCACAATTTCTTTTTTTTTTTTTTTAAGGACATCAGCAATGTTAATATGAGACACATTCTAATTATTTTTGAGGCTGAAAAGTGGGATTCTAATGTTTGAGATGTAAATACTGAGAAGACTGTTCTTGCCTGTGACCCACTAACAGTTTGAGCTTTTATTGAGGTATAATTTAGATCTAGTTTAAGTGTACAGTTCAATGACTTTTGACAAATGTATACATCTGTGTAACTACCAATCAAGATATAAAATATTTCCTCCGCTCTAGAAAGTTCCATCATGCATCTTTGCAGTCCATCTCTTCCAACCCCTATCCCAGGTAACCAGTCATCTATTTCGATAACTATAGATCAGATTTGTCTTTTCTAGAATGTTCTATAAATGAAATTATGCAGTATATCATCTTCTGTGTCTGGTTTTGTTTGCTCAGCATAATGTTTGTGGTTTTTTTTTAAAGATTTATTTCTCTTCCCTTCCCCCCCTCCCCCACCCCAGTTGTCTGTTCCTTGTCCATTCGCTGCGTGTTCTTCTGTGTCTGCTTCTATTCTTGTCAGTGGCACCTGGAATCTGTGTCTCTTTGTGTTGCGTCATCTTGCTGTGTCAGCTCTCCGTATGTGCAGCACCACTCCTGGGCAGGCTGCACTCTTTTCGCACTGGGCAGCTCTCCTTACGGGGTGCACTCCTTGCACGTGGGGCTCCCCTACGCGGGGGACAACCCCTGAGTAGCACAGCACTCCTTGCGCACATCAGCACTGTGCATGGGCCAGCTCCACACGGGTCAAGGAGGCCCTGAGCTTGAACCGTGGACCTCCCATGTGGTAGGCGGACACTCTAACCATTGAGCCAAGTCTGCTTCCCTCAGCATAATGTTTTTGAAATACAAATATACCACAATTTGTCTATTTATATGTTGATGGCCTTGTTTCCAGTTTTTTACTATTATAAAGTTGCTATGACATGTATATTAGTCTTTTGTAGCCTTTCATTTCTCTTAGGTAAATACTTACCTCTAGAATTACAGGGCCACATGGTGGAAGTTCCAATTGCTTCACATCCTTGCCAACACTTGGTGTTGTCAGTTCTTTTTGGTTGTAGCCATTCTAGTGGGTATGAAGTAGAAACTCACTATGGTTTGCCACTAGCTTTTTTTTTTTTTTAGGTGCTGGGGGCTGGAAAATGAACCCAGGAGCTCCCACCTGGAAGGCGGGCACTCAACCATTCAAGCCACATCTGTTCCCTCCACTAACTTTTAAACTGTCCTCTTGGTAGTACTGTTCCATTTTAGAGGTGAGAAAACTTTAGTTCAGAGTGGAAAGTGACCAAGATAGTACTGATCACAGGATTACCCTTATCCCCCTAAAGATAAAGATAAGCAGTCAGTTCATCTGAGTATTGATTGAGGATTTACTAGGGACAATGGCCATTGTGAAAGGTGACAGATTTACAGTTCTGTGAGGGAGAAAGATAAGCAAACAGTCCATGATAACACAATGTGATGTTTCATAATGGGGAAGTAGATGAGGCTAGAAAGGTGTATTTGGGAACCTAAAAGTATAGCTGGAGCTTGAGTATAATGAGTAGCTAGAAGTGATTCAAGAGAGGGAGATTGGTGATAAGCGATAGTTACAAATGGAATCTAAGCAGAAAACCAATTTGGAAAAGAACATTAGGTAGTTCATACCTCCAAGAGGATCAGAGAGTGGCATTTGGAGACCACAGGACCAGAAACCACACGCAAATGTTCACAGCAGGTTTTTGTTTTGTTTTTTTTAGATTTATTTGTTTGTTTGTTTCCCCCTCTTTCCCCTCCTCCAGCCCTGCTGTTTTTGCCGTCTGTGTTGTCTTCCCTTCTCATTTTCTCTCCTCTAGGATTCACCGGGATTCAATCCTGGAGACCTCTGATGGGGAGAGAGGTTCCCTGTCAACTGCGCCCTCTGCACTGCACCTTGACTCTCCCCTTGTCTCTCTTTTGATGTGTCATCATCTGGCTGCGTGACTCACTTGCACGAGCACTGGCTCACCACACAGGCACTCGCGTGGGCAGTCGGGCAGGCACTGGTGTGGGCACTCATGCAGGCACTGGGTTGCCATGAGTGCACTCTTTCTCTTCTTCTTTTTCACCAGAAGACCCCAGGGATCAAACCCCAGTCCCCCTATGTGGTAGGTGGAAGCTCTATCACTTGAGCCCCATCCGCTTCCCCACAGCAGCTTTTTAAAAAATTATCAGAGATGTAGGTTTACCGAAAAATAATGTGTAAAATAGAGTTCCGATATACCACCTGTATCAGTCAGCCAGAGAGGTGCTAATGCAAACTACCAGAAATCGGTTGGCTTTTATAAAGGGTATTTATTTGGGGTAAAAGCTTATGGTTACAAGAGTCCAACTTTGAGTTTGAGTTTCTCACCAAAGTCAGTTGCCACGTGTTAGGCAAGATGGTTGCCAATCTCTGCAAGGGTTCAGCCGTCCCCTCTCTCAGCTATAGACTGGTATTGGGCTTGTTTCTTTCTGGGCTTCCTCAACTCAGCTGCTCTGTTCTCTTCAGCAACAGGCTGTCAGGCAAATGGCTCATATCTCTTCCTGGGGCCACCGGATCAAAGTTCTCTCCTCTTCCTGTCATGACAAAATTCTTTCCTTTGGCATCTATGGAGCTCTCTCTTCCTATGTATCTTCTTCCATGTGTCTTCTTGAGTGAGTGTCCATTTATATAGCCCACCAAGGGGCCAGGGACTTAATCCTGAGTAACACCCTACTGACGTGGTTGAATCAAGCCCTAATCATAACATAGTTTAATCAAAGACATCCCAGCTGAATCTAATACAATCAAAGGGTATCACACCCAGAGGAACAGACCAGTTTACAAACATAATCTCTCTTTTTGGAATTTATAAATAATCTCAAACTGCTACACCATCTTATTCACAACAGCTTTAATTGCAATTGCCCCAAACTGGAAATACCTGGATGTCCCTCAACAGGTGAATGGTTAAACAAAGTGTGGCACAGCCATACTAGGGGAACCACTCAGCAATAAAAGGAGTAGACTGATGAGAAACAGAGCCTGGATGAATCTCCAAGGAATTATGCTGAGTAAATCCTAAAAGGTTATAGATTGTATGATTCCATTTACATAACATTTTTAAATGACAACATTTTGGAAATGGAGAATAGATTAGTGGGTGCCTGGGAACAGATGGGTAAGGGAGGCACAGCAGGAGGGAGATGGGTGTGGCTGTAAAAGGATCTCATGAGAGTTTTTGCAACAATGGAACTATTCTGAATTTTGACTGTGGGGTGGGTACATGAACATTTGTATAGATACAATTAAATAGTCCTAAATGCACACATACACACACGAGTGCAAATGAAGGTGGGGCAATCTGAATTAGATTGGTGGATTGTATCAATGTCAATGTTCTGGTTCTGACATTGCACTATAGTCAAAAAAAAAAAAAAAAAAAGATTGGGAAGCGGATGTGGCTCAAGTGATAGAGCTTCTGCCTACCATATGGGAGGACCTGGGTTCAATCCCTGGGGCCTTCTGGTGAAAAAGAAGAAGGGAAAGCATGTCTGCGTGGCAAGTCAGTGCCCGCATGAGTCCTGGAGTGGTGAGCCAGTGCTCATGCAAGTGAGTCATGCAGCAAGATGATGACACATCAAAGAGAGACAAGGGGAGAGTCAAGGTGAAGCACAGCAGAAACCAGGAACTGAGGTGGTGTGATTGTCAGGGAACCTCTCTCCCCATCAGAGGTCTCCAGGATTGAATCCTGGTGAATCCTAGAGGAGAGAAAATGAGAAGGGAAGACAACACAGACAGCAAAAACAGCAGGGTGGGGGAAGGGAATGGAGGAAAATAAATAAATAAATCTTTTTTTAAAAAGTAATTAAAAAAAAAAAGATGTTACCATTGGGGGAATTGGGCAAAGGCTACATGGGATCTGTCTGTGTTATTTCTGACAGCAGCAGGTGAATCTACAATTACCTCAGTTAAAAACAATAGACAGTGGGCAGCCAGAAAATACTAGGAATTTGGGACTTTAAGAGCTGTGGGGACTTGAGGGATTTTAGGAATGGTAACATATGTCTTCACTTCGCACCTCTTTTCTGTCCAGTGGTAGGCTAAATGTCATCCTGGCTTAAGTTGCAACTGTGACATTTTAATTTAAAGTAAAATTTAAAAGATCTGTCTTCTTTATTCAGCCTGATATGGTTTCCCAGAGTTTCCAGGAAGGCAATTTTTAGGCCCAGTATATGAGCTCTGATTCTTCCTGCAGCAGAAATATTAGGGAAAGATTCATTCTTGCATTCCCTCGACAAACATTTATTCAGCATCTGCTTTGAGTCAGGCAAGATAGATTCAACAATGAATGAAACCAAGCTCTGACTTTGAGAGACCATGTTGTCAGAGAGAAATAAAATAACAACAAAACAATGGCTTCAATTGGAAAGAGGGTTTATTTGAATGTCACATAACCTGAAGCCTGGGGACAAAGGTCCAGTGCTGTTGAAGTGGCCTCACCGTGTCCCCCATATCCCAGACTTTTCCTCCCTTTTTGCCCCACCATCCTTAGCAAAGGTCTTCCATTTTAAGCTAACACATGGGTGCAGGCTGGACATGTGCAGCCGGCTGGAATGAGGGAAATGCCACAGAGCAACTGTAGCTGAATTGGCAAGATCTCTCCATTCCATTCTTAGAGAAACTTCCTGGAAGTTGGACCTGTCACCTTCTGCTCGCATCTCACTGGCCAGAGCTTGGTACACGACCACCCCTGACTGCAAGGGACCTGAGAAATCATTGTGTGGACTGGAGCAAATAAGTTATCCAATTCTACTAGCAATGAAAACATCAGTAACAATAATTAGTACCAATTTTCAAATTGTTATACACACACCATCTTGCTTAATGCATACAATTTGCTAAAAGGTAGGCATTTATCGTTGCATTTGCCAGGTGAAGAAATGAAGGCTCAGAGAGATTAAATAACTTGCTCATGATTCCAAGACTAGTAAGGGGTGGGGTTTGGGTTCAAAACAGTATTATTATTATATTTTAACTGCAAAGCTTCTGCTCTTAACTCTTTGCCATTATTTCTGAAACTGGGGTTTACAGATGTACTCTTAGGAATTTATGAGTTTCCTAGGAGAATTTTTAAAAATTTAGTGTCTTTTTAAAAATTATATAAGCAAATATTGGGTCATCTGGACAATCCCTTCTAGCTAATTTCTGGCCCTGCGTTTGTGTTTGTGTTTACAATGGCCTTGGTACCAAGTAGTACTGCTCTAATTTTTCTGGACAGATGGCAAAAGAACAGCAGTGGTCTTCATTTGTGAAAGTTGTGCTCCCAGAAAGTAAAGAGCAAATGACCTCAAGACAAGCTGGATGAACCAAGTGTTCACAGTTGTTTGAATGGAGAAAAGAGGTAAGAGTTAATTCCACAATTGACACATGACACAGAGTAGTAAAAAAACAAACACAAAAGAAACCACACATGCCCGTATCAGCCAGTTCATATTCACCTGCCTAACAGCTATCTAATTTCGCCAGAACAACATCGTCTGTCCTATTATGTGAACGTTAATTCAACATCACAGATGATTTTGTGGTATTGCTTATATTTAGCTTGTAAATGTGTATGTGTTTTACAGTTGCCTAAAAGCTACAATCCTTTAGAGAGTTTATACTAAGATTTATGTTTGTACATACTTGAATTACAGGAGAACAAAAATAATTTAAGTTGACTCTGAAGTCCAGGAGAAATTTGTTCTTTATGGGGAGTCTGCAAACTATTTAAGATTAAGTTGGGGTTTCAGTGGGTTTCTTATAACAGAAATGGTCTCTGGTTAATTTAAGCAGAAATCAAGTTTACTGGATGGGAATTGGGTGGCTAAAGAACAGATGGGGGAAGTGGATGTGGCTCAAGCAATTGGGCTTCTGTCTACCACATGGAAGGTCCCAGGTTCAGTTCCTGGTGCCCCCTGGAGAAGGTAAGCTGGTGCGGCAAGCTGATGCAACAAGATGACATGACAAAAGAGACACAAAGAGGAAAGACAATGAGAGATACAACAAACCAGGGAGCTGAGGTGGCCCAGGTGACTGAGTGCCTCTCTCTCCTGGGAGGTCCTGGTTTCTGTTCCTGGTACCTCCTAAAGAGAAGATGAGCAGACACAGAGAGCACACAGCAACCACAAACAATGGGGAGGGAGGAATAAATAAATAAAAGAAATCTTAAAAAAAAAAAAAAAGGCATCTTTCACTGGATACTACAATTACTTAAAATAAAATTAAAAAAAAGAACAGATGGGAAAACCCCACCCCAATCAAGAGGGTGGACTTCAGGCTCCGTCCTCTCACAGTAGCTTTGAACAACCAACAAGAACTGGCAGAAACATCTTTCTCAAAACTCTGGAAAATAGTTAAAGGACTGCAGTATCAGGATGAGCACCAAATCATGAAAAAAAGCTACTTAAAAGTGGTAGGGGGAAGTGGTTGTGGCTCGACTGATAGAGCATCTGTCTACCACATGGGAGGTCCAGGGTTCAAACCCAGGGCCTGTGATGAGCTGGCCCACGCGCAGTGCTGATGTGCACAAGGAGTGCCGTGCCACACAGGGGTGTCCTTGCGTAGGGGTGCCCCACAATCAAGGAGTGCGCCCCGCAAGGAGAGCTGCCCTGCGTGAAAAAAAGTGCAGCCTGCCCAGGAGTGGCGCTGCACACACGGAGAGGTGATGGAGCAAGATGACGCAACAAAAAAAGCAACACAGTGTTCCAGTGTTGTGTGACAAGAATGCAAGTGGACAGAGAAGAACACACAGCGAATGGACACAACAGACAATAGGGGGGGACGGGGAGAGAAATTTAAAAATAAATCTTAAAAAAAAATAAAATAAAGTAAAATAAAAGTGGTAGGATCTCATGGTGCTCTGGCTGGTCTCTCCCAGACTGTTCATCAGCTTGGCATGGAACCAGCTTATGCTCCCAGGGTGAATCCCTGATCTCACTTCTGGAGGCAGCAGAGTAAACCTCCTGCACAGGCTAGGTTCATGTATGTCTGCCCGTTCTGTTTCGTGGCACCCTGAGAGACTCCCCATCCCAGAATTTGCCCTGCTTGTAGAAGGTGGCTGCCTGGGGTGGAGGATTGCTGGCTGCGGGATATATGACATATTACCTGGGGTTGTGAGGAAACTGTTTCCTAGGGAACAGGGGACATTTGTGTCTGTGTAAACAGAGGATCCCCCAGTGTCACATGCTTATGCCCAAGACAAGAGTCATGCACAGAAAGGATCTGGGCAGGCCTTACACTTTGGCCTCGAGCTATTCTCTAAACTCAGTGTATGGAAATGCTCTGAAGGAAAGCCCTTGCACAGAACAGTCTGCAAAAATTGGGAAAGGTACTTTCTTTCTTCTTTTTCTATTGTTAGCCCTTGGCATTCAAGGAATGTTCTGTCATAACACTAGCTGAATACAAGGTTAAGGAACAGACACCTCAGAGTTTGAATTACAGCAATAGCACACTAAAATTTCAGAAATATCCAGGTTTTAACAAAATATACAAAGAAACAGGAGGTGATGGCCCAGGCAAAGGAGAATATTAAAGCATTTTAAGCTGTCAATGAGAAGGACCAGAATTGGGATGTAGCAGATAAAGACTTTTTTAAAAATGGACCAAAATATGCCCAAAGAAGGAAAACATGGACAAAGAATGAAAGGAAATAAGGAAAATGATAGCTAAACACAAAGAGAATATCAGTAGAAAGATAGAAATTATGAAAAGGAACCAAACAGCTCAAGATCACAGTAATACAATTTAAAACTTCCTAAAGGGGTTCAACAGCAGATTGGTGCTGGCAGAAGAAAGAGTAAGTGAAGTGGAAGATCCAGTACAAGGAGCAGAAGGAAAAAAGATTGAAAAAAAAGTGAACAAAGTCTGAGGACCCTGTGAGATGCATCAAGTATACCAATAGAGTCCCAGGAAGAGAAGTGTGGAGGAGTGGAGAGAATATTCAAAGAAATAATGCCTGACAACTTCCCAAATTTAATGAAGGATTCAATATATACGTTTAAGACACTCAACAAGCTCCAAACAGGATAAACCCAAATAGACCCTTGCTGCAGCATATTTTAATCAAACTGTCAAATTCCAAAAATAAAGAGAAAATGCTGAAAGCTGCAAGAGAGAGAAGCAATGTGTCACATACAAGGGGAATTTCAATAAGATGAAATGCCAATTTCTCATCAGAAACCATGGAGGCAAGAAGGAGTGAGATGACATATTTTAAGTATTGAAAAAAAAAAAATTGCCAACCAAGAATTCTATATTCTGTATCTGGCAAAACTCTCTTTCTATAATGAGGGAGAGATTAAGACATTCCCAGATAAACAAAGAATGAGGGAATTTTGGTAATGGAAGGTGATGAGGGTACTGTAGCATTGTAAATGTGATTAATGCCATTGATTAGTATACTTGGGAGTGAGTGAGATGGGAATATTTATGTTGTGTATATGTTCCCATAATTTAAAGAGAGAGAGAGAAAGAGCAATTAAAGAGACAATGATGATTAAAGGCAATGCATGATCCTGGATGGGATTTAATAAGGGAGGAGAGAAAGCTCAAAGGGACATTGTTAGGACATATGAAAAAATTGGAATATAGACTGTAACCTTTATACCAATGTTAAATTTCTTGAACTTGGTAACTGCATTTAAGGTAGGTATATAAGTGGATATACTTGTTCTTGGGCAATTTACATAGTGGTTATAAGTGTTCAAAGACCCTGATGTATAAATCCTATACTCAAGTGTTCAGAAAATGGATGGATGGATAGATGGATGGATGGATGGATGGATGGATAGAATGATACAGAAAATGTGGCAAAATGTTGAAAGTGGTGGATCTGCGTATCTGGGAGAACAGCGGTATGTTGGAGTTCTCTCTATGGGGTTTTTTTTTTTTTTTTTTGGTAACTGTCTTGTAAGTTTGAAAGTATTTTGAAATAAAAAGTTTCTAATAACAATAAAGAACAATGAGAAGCCTGGAGAACCAGACTCAGAATGTGGTTGGAACCAGAGGGGGTCAGCTAGGGCTGCCCCCAGGATCCTTGTGCTGGGGCCGAAGCTCCTGGCTCGCCAGCACTGGATGTTCACCAGTGCCCTGGCACTGCCATTCCAGGATGCTTTTTGTTTAAAAAACTTTTTATTGTAGTAACATAGGTACAACTCAGGAGTTCCCATTTCAACCACTTTCAAGTGTACAATTCAGTGGAACTAAACACGTTCGCAATGTTTGTGCTACCTTCCACTCACCACCATCATTTTTCATCACCCCAGATAGAAACTCTGTACTCATTAAGCAATAACTTCCCATCGCCCCCTTCCCTGGTCCCTGGTCACCTGTAATCTATTTTCTGTCTGTATGAATTTGCTTGTTCATGTAAGTGGAATCATAACAACATCTGTCCCTTTGTGTCTGATGATGCCCTCAAGGCCCATCCAGGGAGTGGCATGCTTTCAGAACCTCATTCCTTCTTCTGGTTGAATAATATTCCCTTGCGTATACAGACCATGTTTTGATTATCCATTTATCTGTCAGTGGACACTTGGGTTGTAGTCCCCTCATCCCAGGACTGTTGACACTGCCTTCAAATCACTCCCTCCGGAGTTAAAACTCAATTGGCACATCCAGTTGACTGAGCCAAGGTCATGTGCCCATTTCCTAAATTGTCAGGAAGGGGGTGGGCAGAAGCGGTCTCTGGGCTCCCTGTGGCTTCTACAGACCCAGCTAGTGGAGAATTTTCCCCAGATAGGTTTGAATGGAGAGCCAAAACCAGCAGATTTCCACTATACACCTTCTCCCAGAAAACAGAGAAAGTGTCATTAGCATTAAGAAAGACAATCTACGAACTTTGGCCCAGTGGTTAGGGCGTCTGTCTACCATATGGGAGGTTCACGGTTCAAACCCCGGGCCTCCTTGACCCGTGTGGAGCTGGCCATGCGCAGTGCTGATGCGCGCAAGGAGTGCCCTGCCACGCGGGGGTGTCCCCCGCGTAGGGGAACCCCACGCACAAGGAGTGTGCCCCGTAAGGAAAGCCACCCAGCGGGAAAGAGTGCAGCCTGCCCAGGAATGGTGCCGCACACACTTCCCGTGCCGCTGACGACAACAGAAGCAGACAAAGAAACAAGACGCAGCAAAAAGACACAGAAAACAGACAACCGGGGGAGGGGAGGGGAATTAAATAAATAAAAATAAATCTTTAAAAAAAAAAAAGTGCATTCTTAAAAAAAAGAAAGACAATCTAGTGAGCAACGACTCTGAAGTCCTGCTTACGTGTTTGTTGTCACTGCAGCATCGGTCCAAGGCACTGCTGGGATCAACAAGAGTGATAAAAGGCCCAGGCTCCACCACCCGTATTTTGTTTCATGACCCTCACAAAAGTGGGCAGATCGGGAGCGAACCGTGCAAGGTCGTTTAACAGGCCTGAGAAAGAAACTGTTTTCCTTGAAGAAAATTGTGTTGTTTTTTCCCCCCCACCTAAGCCAGCTTCATGTGATATTTATAAAAGCAAGCCAATAAAAGGTTTCTGGCTCAGGTTTTCAAGTTGAAATTCAGAAATCACAGCATTTATCCCAGCATTTTTAGCTTCCGAGCCTCCTGGGCTAATCGCACAGCTGTTTTTGCTCCAAGCATGAGGGATGGGAAGCGTTTGTCCAGGTCCCCAAAAGCACTTGCTAAAAATGTACTCTACACGTGGCTACAATTAACTCTGAAGAAACCCTGCTGCACGAGGAGTCATTGTGGATTCTGGGCTCCACGTTATGAACTGGTTACCCTTTCTTGTTCGGGTTGCAAATCTTCCGCTTTGAAGGTGTTTCATTTTGGGCACTGCGCAGGAAGTGCCTGATGGTGCAGTGCTTTCTTTGCAAAGATTTATGCACCAGGAAATAGGTTGGTCAGTTGTGTTTTTTTCCCCTTCTCCAGTTACGTAAAGACGTTAGGAAAAAACAAAAACGCTTCTTTGGCTAATGCAGGATCAGCTCACCCCGCCTCCTGCCCCACCTCTCCGTCCTCATCCCCAACCACGTGTTCTCACTCCACCCCAGCCACACTTGCTGGTTGGGGAGCGTGCCAGGTACTTGCCCCTGGGCCCCAGCACTTACTGTTTGCTCCCTCACCTGGCACATCCTTCCCCCATCTATGCGCATGGTTGGCTCCTTCAACTTCCTTCAGGTTTTTGCTCAGATGTCGCCTTATTATAGAACCTTCCTGATTCTAGTAATTCTTCCCCTTCCCACACCACCCTGGTACTTTCTCCTTCACCCTGTTCTATGGCTCTCCAGAGTGCTTCGTATATTTAATTCTTTCCTTGTTAACAGGCTTCTCCCACTAGAATGTAATCTTTAAGAGGCAGAGCCTTTGCCTTCTTCCCTAATCAGCAGCACCTCACACATAGAAATCACTCAGTAAGCTCTGGGCTGAATGAGTGAATGCGAGCGATGGTCACAGCTGTCATTTAATAAGGAATAGAATTACAAGCATTATATCTCTAGCAGAGGAGTGGAGTTTCGCCGATGCAGTTAATGTCTTGAGGGTCAAGGGAAAGGAGGGGCCCAGGCCACTGTGAGAAGAGGCACAGGGATCAGAAGCCACTGGTAAAGGGAAAATGCAACCTTTAAATCTACAGCCCTGACCCCTCCCCTGAACTCCAGGCTCATATATCCAACCGCCTGTTCCATCTCTCCTGTAGGATGTCTCAGAGGTAGCTCACACTAAATTATGTCCAAAATGGAACTCTTGGATACCCTTACCGTAAATCTGCTTCTACCCCTGTCTTTTCCTTTTTCAGTTCATGGCCACCCTCCATTTGCTCAGGCGAAAACCAGGGAGTCCTCCTGAGTGCCTGTCTTTCCTTCACTCCCCTGGTGCAATCCTCTAGAAAGTTTGCCGTCTCTACCAGCACAGGGATGGCTTGCCGGCACCTAAAGATTCATGTTCCCATTCCATAGTGAAGAGCTGTTATCAAGAGGTGGCTGCCCACCCAAGGACTGTGTTTCCTAGCCCCTTTTCATTTGGTGAGGCCCTGTGACTGGTTCTCATCAATGGAACACAACTGGAAGTGACAGGGATACCAGTGGTTAAGAGGCATTTGCAGGAGAGCAGATGGTGGCTCAAGCGGTTGAGTGCCTGCCTCCCATATGGGAGGTCCCGGGTTGGGTTTCTGGTGCCTTCTGAAAAAACAAAAACAAACAGCAAGCAAAACAAATGAAAAAAATAAACTCAGGGAAGCCAATGTGGCTCAGTGATTGAGCATCAGCTTCCCACATACGAGGTCCCAGGTACATCAAAAAAAAAAAAAAAAAAAAAAGAAAAAGGGCATTTGCACCTTCTCCATCTGTTGGTCAGCTAAAAAGGATCCATAAAGGATCTTGGGACCCAGGGGCTTGTCAGTCACCAGATGGAAGGATCTTGGGTTCTTGAGTCACTACGTGGAGGAGAGCCACTTGCTCTTCCATGGTACCTGTTTGGATGACACATGAAAAACCACCAAGATTTTGAGGGGAAACAGATGTGTCTCAAGTAGATGAGTGCCCACCTCCACATACAAGGTCTCAAGTTCAATCCCTGGTCCCAGTACCTAAAAATTTAAAAATTTAAAAAAAGATTTTGAGGGTTATCTGTTTCTGTAGCTGGCATTACCTTAACGAGAACATCTCCCAGTAAAATATTAATTTGTCTCAAATCTGCCCACTTATCATCATCATCCTGTTTTGAATCACCATCCCCTCTCTCCTGATTGTCAAATCCCCTAACTTATCTCCTTGCTTCTATCCTCAACCTAGTCTTCTATCCATGCAGCTGTCAGAGGGTTCTTTTAAGATCTGAATCATGTTACCCCTTTCCCTAACCCCCCTCAAATGGCTTCCCTTTGCTTGTAGAATAACTCCTTACCTTCAGTGCTCTGGGCCCTGACCACTCCTCAACTTTATCTCAAACCTCTTTCTTCTTCATTCGTTATGGTCCAACCACCCTGGCCTCCACTCATTTCTTGAACTTGGCAAACTTGTTCCCGTCCCCAAGCCTTTGTCCTTGCTGTACCTTTTGGCTGGAAGTCTTTTCCCTCAAATTGTTGCATGGCTGTCTCCTTCTCATCCTTTAGGTCTCAGCTCAAATGTCACCTCCTCAAAGTGATGCCATTCCATGGCTGCCACCCATCATTCTTTTTTTAGAGATGTTGTGGTATACAGAACAATCATGCATGAAATACAGAATTCCCATATGCTACTCTATTATTTACACCTTGCATGGGTGAGGAACATTTGTTACAATTGATGAAAGCACATTTCTGTAAATGTATTATTGACTATAGTCCACGGTTTAACTTAGGGTTCACTATTTGTGTGATGCAGTTTCATGAATATTTTTTTCTTCTGTTACTATATATACAACCTAAAATTTCCTCTTTTAACCACATTCATATATATATATATATGTATGTATATTTCAGTGCTGTTAATTATGTTCACAATGTTGTGATGCCATCCATTACCAAAATATTTGCATCGTCCTGAATAGAAACCCTGTATATTTTAAGCCTTAACTCCCCTTCCTTACCCCAACCCTGTCCCCTGGTAACCTATACTCTAGATTGTGATTCTATGACTTTGCTTTTTCTAATTATGTAATATCAGTGAGATCATACAATATTTGTCCTTTTGTGTCTGGCTTATTCCACTCAACATGACATCATTAAGGTGCATCTATGTTATTGCATGTATCAGAACTTCATTCCTTTTAATGACTGAATAATATTCCATTGTGGGTTTATACCACATTTTATCCATTCGTTCCTCGATTGGCACTTGGACTGCTAACTGGTAATTCTTTATTTTGTTTTCCTGATTTAGTTTCCTCATAGCTCTTTCAGTATTTTCAATGACCTTTTTAAAGTTATCTTAAATTACATGACTTAAATTATGTTTCCTGGGAAACGGACTTGGCCCAGTGGTCAGGGCATCCGTCTACCACATGGGAGGTCCAAGGTTCAAACCCCGGGCCTCCTTGACCCGTGTGGAGCTGGCCCATGCACAGTGCTGATGTGCGTGGGGAGTGCCCTGCCACACAGGGGTGTCCCCCACGTGGGGGAGCCCCACGCGCAGGGAGTGCACCCGTAAGGAGAGCCGCCCGGCGCGAAAGCAAGTGCAGCCTGCCCAGGAATGGCGCCGCCCACACTTCCCGTGCCGCTGAGGACAACAGAAGCGGACAAAGAAACAAGACGCAGCAAATAGACACAGAGAACAGACAACCAGGGGAGAGGGGGAATTAAATGAATAAATAAATCTTTTTTTTTTTTTAATTATGTTTCCTGGCTAATTGTCTCTCCCAAACATTTAGAACAATCCATTTAGAGGATAAGTTCTGTGAGAGCAGAAACTTGTCTGTATCTTCAATATCTAGAACAGTAAATGGCAAACAGATAGGTGCTCAATAAATATGGAAAGAAAGAAGGGAAGAAAACATGGAGGAAGGGAGGGAGAAATAACGGCCTAATTAAATCAAGGGCTGCCACAGCCCAGTCCCAGGAGCCACTCAAAGCTCCTAGAGAAGGGGAGGAGCGAGCAGGGGAGAGACGGGTGTCGAGGAAGGCAGACATGGCAGGACTGTGGTTTCTGTAGCAGCCTCTACGGTATAGATATGACGTTACCCATGCCCTGAGGTATCAGCTTACTATTCTTTGGAAAGTGCTCTCCTACTCTGGAAGAAAATACCTTTGCCCTCCCTTTTCCCCCCTCTGTGAAGAAACTTCATCTACCTTGGACTCAAACCCACCTTTCGTGCTGCCCTAGGAAGAAGGACAGTGTCTGCCCTGAAATCGCAGGGAACAGTCTTTAATGCCTCCAGAGGCTGGAGAGATGTAAAATAAGCAGAACAAAGATTTGGTTTTAGCCCAGAAGACTAATTTGATGATTTATTTACATATATATATCTAATTCTTTCCAAAATAATTCTGTATATTGTAGTGCCCAAGATACAAACTTGGTCTACTTGTTGGGAGACACTTTTATTACTTCTGTGACCACTCTAATCCATACCACCACCTTTCTGAGTAGAAATCATCCCATTGTATAGGTGAGGAAATGGAAGCTTGCTCTAGTTAAAGAACATCTCGCTGGGTGACTCACTAGTGCAGGCACTGGCTCACCACGTGGGCACTTGGCTCACCACGCGGGCACTTGCTTGCTGTGCAGGCACGCTTTCTCTTCTTCTTTTTCAGGAGGCCCCAGGAATTGAACCCAGGTCCTCCCATATGGTAGGTGGAAACCCTGTCACTTGAGCCACATCTGCTTCCCTCCATTGATTTCTTTTGTTTTAAGTTTTTTGTTTGAAATGACTTCAAACTTACAAGACAGTTGCAAAAATAATAAAAGGCCCATACAGAGAACTCCAACATACTCCCTACCCAGATACCCAGATCCAGTAGCCTTTATTTTTTTAAGTATAGGAGATTGAACCTGGGACTTCATACATGGGAAGCAGGCACTCAACCACTGAGCTCCACCTGCTTCCCATCCACCAACTTGTAAAAAATGCATATATTTTAAAATATTTATTTATTTATCCCCACTCCACCCCCTGTTGCTTTGTGCTTGCTGTTTGTCTTCTTTTTAGGAGGCACCAGAAACCAAATCCAGGACCTCTCGTGTGGGAGGGAGGCACGCAATCCCTTGAGCTACCTCTGTTCCCTGTTTGTTGTGTCTCTCATGCTTCCTTGCTGTGTCTCTTCGTTGCATCATCTTGCCGCATCATCTTGTTGCATCATCTTGTTCCATCATCTGTTGCATCAGCTCACCCCACCAGCCTGTCACATCAGCTCACTGTCTCGCTCATCTTTAGGAGGCACTGGTAACCAAACCTGGGACCTCCCCTGTGGTAGGTAGGCGCTCAACTGCTTAAGTCACATCCACCTCCCTTTTAATATATTTTTATTACAGAAGTTGTGAACTTACAATTATGCACATGTGTAGAATTCCCTTTACCAACAGACCACACCATTATACCATCCACCAACTTTTAACATTTTGTCACATTTGCCATATCATTCCATCTGTCCATCCATCCATCCATCATATGTCTGTCTTTCTATGTAGCCAATTTTGCCTTTCAGAATTGAAGTATTGGTCAAAGAGGGTAGATTCAGTGAACTCTTTAGAGATTATCAAAAGGATCTTTTCTGGATAAACTTAGTGATATTCTTTGGAGATTACTGAACAAGGAGTCTGGCCAGTTGTTTTGAATTCTGACTGTGCCATACTCAAGTAGCTGTGCTGTGACGGCAAGTGTTTCACCCTCCCTGAGCCTCCCTTCCCTCCTCTGTAGAATGGGGCCAGTGAAGTCTATGTCACGGGATCACATTGTGTTAATTGAGAATTCTCAGCACCGAGCTTTGTGTGTGGTTGGCACCCAGAGGTGCTGATTTTCCTCCTTTCCTTGTTTGCTTTCTCCTTGCCTGTATGTAGTACATGCTTTTAAGGGCTGAACGCAGAAGAAGAAATTGGAGTCAGGAGAGACACATCTATCCCCATTGGAAGAATTTCTCTCCAAGGTGGTATTGTCCTCTGGATTCCACACTCAGAAGAAAAACACATGCTCTTTGTTTGGTAAGTTCCCCAATTCAAACCATTCTCAGACTGAAAGGCAGTTAGTTAACTGTTGCCAAACTCTGGTTGGCCTTGGATCCAGCATCTGCAACATTCTTTTCTGTGGAAAACGGCTCTCATTATCTCCTATCCCTGCACACTGAAGTTTGTCTCTAGGATAGACAGCAAGGGCACATTGCCAAGTTGAATGGGTCTTACAATATTTGAAGGAAAATTCCTGAAGACAAATCCATCTTTGGATCAGTGTTAGATATCGCTCTGAGATCTGAGGTCGGAGCAATTGTTCTGGCCATAAAACTGTTCTTGCTTAAGGTGACTATTCTGGAACCATGCTATGAAGAGAGCTGACAGAGAGAAAAAACTCACCACGCTGACAGGTTTCGAAGAGTGCATCCCCAAACCTTGGCACCTTGCCCCCAAGCTCAGCTCTTCATCTAATTCTGCAGACGGCTTGAGGCTCAGGTTACTGCCACTCAAAATGGCCCCCTATTTCCTGGCCTCCATCCAGTTGGTTGGAGGATAAAATCAGATGACCCATTTTGCACGATGGTGGAGTTAGGCTAACTTCTGAGCTCTGAAGCCGTTGTAAGGAAAGGAAGGGAGGGAATGCATTTTCATTGAGGGTTTCCTGGGTGTACATGGTCCTGATAGAAACTTTAATATGAATCTGCTTAGACATTTGCAAATGTCTTAACCTTAGGTTGTTCTATTATTTTCCACCTTCTGATCCTGTGACAAAACCTCTGAAATCCAAGAGTAGACTTTCTAGCTAAGTCTGTGTTTGAATTCTGACTACCCTATACTAGCATGATAGCATTCAAACAATGCTCCACAAAGCATACTTAGTTACTTTTAATGGTCTGTTCTTTTTAAGTATTTTATATGAAAAATTTCAAACGTACTCAAGAGCATAGACAAAGCATAAGGAACACTTCTCTAACCATCACACAGTTTCAACAATCACCAATTCCTGGCCAATCATGTTTCTTTTGTTGTAGATGTAGAGAGAGAGGTTCAGGACTCAGTACTAATTTTGGGAAGGAAAAAAGAATTTATTTATGACCAGCCGGGCTCGGGGAGCTTCTCATCCAAAACCCAAGCCCCGAATAAGATTTTCGAGTTCTTTTTATACAGAGGAAGAGTTAAATGGTCTTTTGTTTCAGTGCTTAATAAGCTTGAATTAACACATTCTAGGTAAACCTTTAGCATGAACTTCATACATTCTAGGTAAGCTTTTAGTATGAACTTCATATATGCCATGGAAGCTTTTAACACATTTGGTTTGCATTTTCCCTGAATATTTAAAATTTATAGAGTTTACACTGCTTAATTGTTCTTTCTGGACTGGAGTTGTTGCCATGGTTACCAAGGGCAGGGCTGCAGCTCTCGCGGTCCAACACACACAGCTCAGGCTACCGACGAAGAGACGAACAGCTCCCACCCAGAGCCTATATCACTTTGATATCCCCACTCAACCTCCTGCCTCAATTTTTTAAATTGTTCCTACTTATTTAAAAAATGGACTTCTGGTGCATTTATTGAAATCCTTGGTTTGAAGCATTTTCTCTTCAGTGGCCCATGCCTAGCCTACTCTTATTTATTTAGTTTGCTACTATCTTAGTCAGCCAAAGGGGTGCTGATACAAAGTACCAAAACTCTGTTGGCTTTTATAAAGGGTATTTATTTGGGGTAGAAGCTTACAGTTATAAGACCCTAAAGAGTCCAACTCAAGGTACCATAAGAGGTACTTTCTCACCAAATGTCTGTTGCCATGTTTTGAAGCAAGATAGGGGTGAAATCTGCGAGGGTTCAGCCTTCCTCTTTCTCTGGGCATGGGCCCAGCTTCTTCCGATCTCAGCTGTAGGCTGGAGAGCTCATTTCTTTCTGGGCTCAGCTGCTCTGGTCTCTTCACAAGGTCAGCTGTAAACTATCTGGCAAATGGCTCATCTCTCCCCAGGGCCACAGGATAGAAGCTGACAAGTTCTCTCCTCTTTCCTGTCTGTGGAGCTCCTCTCTGTTCTTCTTCTGTGTGTCTTTTTGAGTGAGTGTCCATTTATATAGCCCACCAAGGGGGTAGGGACTCAGCCCCAGGTCACAGCTACTGATGTGGTCGAATCAAAGCCCTAATGTTAACATAATTTAATCAAAGAATCTCAGGGGCAACTAATACAATCAAAGGGGATCACACCCAGAGGAATAGACCGGTTTACAACATAATCTCTCTTTTTGGAATTCATAAATAATCTCAAACTGCCACAGCTATTTGCATAGTTATTTCTAAAAGAAATTTTACTATAGTAACATATACAACCCAAAATTTCCCGTTTTAACCTCTTTTATATGTACAATTTAGTGATATCAATTATATTAGCAATATTGTGCCACCATCACGACCATCCATTACCAATACTTTTCATCACCCCAAAGAAAAACTCTGTGCCCATTAAGCAATAACTCCCTACTCCTACCCTCTCCCCCAACCCCCCAGAGATTTTCTGTCTCTAAACTTGCTCATTCTAGGTTTTTCAGATAAGTGAACGAATACAATATTTGTCCTTTTGTGTCTGGCTTATTTCACTGAACATGACGTCTTCAAGGTTCATCTATATTGTTGCATGTATGAGACCTTCATATTTTTTTATACAGTTGAATAATATTCCATTATATGTATATACCACATTTTGTTTATCCATTCACCTGTTAGAGGATGTTTGGTTTGCTTCTAACTTTCAGCTAAATTGCTGAGTCATACGGTAGCTCTCTGTTTAACTTTCTGGGAAAACACCAAATTCCCACAGTGCCAGTAACATTTTATGTTCCCACCAGCATTGTTTGAGGGTTCCTATTTCTCTGCATCCTTGCCAACACTTATAGTCTTCTTTTTTTTAATAGCAGCCATCCGAACTGGGTGTGAAGTTGTAGCTCATTGTGATTTTGATATGCATCTGCCTAATTGCTAATGATATGGAGCATCTTTTCACGTACTTATTGGCCATTTATCTATGTTCTTTGGAGAAATATTTATACAAGTCCTGTGCCCATTTTTTAATTGGGTTATTTGTCTTTTTGTTGTTTAGTTGTAGGAGTTCTTTACATATTATGAATATTAAGCTCTTATCCGAGATATTGTTTCTAAATATTTTCTCCATTCTGTAGACTGTCTTTTCAATTTCTTGGTAAAGAATACTTTAATGCTTAAAAGTTTTAAATTTCGATGCAATTTATTTTATCTATTATTTCTTTTGTTGCTCATACTTTTGGTGTCATATCTAAGAAATCACTGTCAAATCCAAGATTATGAATATTTTCCCCTACAATTCCTTCTAAGAGTTTTATGGTTTTAGTTCTTATGTTAGGTCCCTTGGTCCCTTTTGAGTTAACTTTTATATAGAGTGTGAGGTAGGAGTCTACCTTCATTCTTCTGCATGCAGATAGTCAGTTTTCCCAGCCCCATTTTTTAAAGAAATAATTCTTTTTCCATTTAATGTACTTGGTACCCTTGTGAGAACCATTTGGCTATAGATGTGTGCTTTCATTTCTCTGAGCTCTTGATTTGAGTCTATTGGTCTATGCGTCTATCTTTATGCCAGTGCCACACTGTTCTCATTGCTGTGGCTTTGTAGGAAGTTTTGAAGTCAGGAAGTGTGAGTCTTCCAACTTTGTTCTACTTTTTCAAGGTGGTTGTGGCTATCTGGGGCTCCTTGCTGTCCCATGCAAATTTGAAGATCAGCTTTTCCATTTCTTAAAAAAAGGTTGCAGGAGTTTTTATTGGGATTGTGTTGAATATGTAAATTGCTTTGGACAGTATTGATATCTTACCAATATTGTCTCCTGATCTATGAACATGGGATGCCTTTTCATTTTCATTTATTTAGGTCTTCTTTCATTTCTAAATAGTTATTTTTATTCATGAAGCTGTGAACCTACTACCTAAAAGCTAGGACCTTCCCCTCTGATCCTTTGCCTTCTCCTTTTGAGGTAACATCAGTCTAGGTCCTCAGACCATCATTCCCTTACCTCTTAATTATATAGTTTTATTGCAGTTATATGTACTCCTAAAATCATTTTTTATTTTATTTTTCACATCCTGAATAGGGTCTTAGGCTATATGTAATCCATTGAGCCTTCTCTTATTCATTACCATAGTGACAATTCATCCATATTGTTGCAGGTCACTGTAGGTTACTTGTTTAGACTGTAGTATAATATTCTACTATGTGAACATTCTATTGTGTCTTGATATGTTCCAGTTACAGTTCTAGTCCACCTATCTCTTTAGAACAACCCCCCTTCTTCATATGTTATCTAGAGTGTGTCTCTCTTCCTCCCAAATAAAACAGCAAACTAAGGCACACTAATGTTGATATAAGGGGAGTAGTGAGATTAATCCTTGGAAAGGTCAAAGACCTGTCATGTCCATAAGAAAAAGGCTGGTCCCATGACTTATCTCCAGAGTAAGGTTTGCTCTGAGCGGTGATGGAACTTAAAGAGGCAGATTTAGGACCTCCAGACTGACCCAAAATGGAAATCATTTAGAGGCATACAAATGGCAGAGGTGTCATAAAGATCAAATGAGATAATGTTATGTGGGAATTCTTTGTAAACCCTACAGCTGTTGTATAAATATGCAGTTATATTATTATTGTTATCATTATTTATTTGCATTATCTAGATAAATTCATTTTCCTATCCCTCTGTGATGGGGGTGGGTGTCTTTTATAACATACCCCAAGAGTACTGGATTTCAGGCAGTACTGAATTTCCATGCTGAATTTAGGGCAGGAAGACGAGGGAGATGTGAGTGTTCCCTTAACACCCCTGTCTAGCCTCGATCCCCACAAGTGCTCTTCAAAGTAAGAATTATTATCTCTGTTTTACAAGTGAGAACACTGAGGCTTGATAATTACCTGAGGTCCTACACTTTTGGGTTCACATCCAGGTCTGTTTGAATCCAAAGCCCTTTGTCTGCCTTGCCACACTTTCTGGAACCTGACCAAACTGTCCTTACTCTTTCATCATTCCCTGTCTCTAATTTGTCAGGCGGAAAGTCTCCTATTTATGATCTTTTTCAGTATTTCTCGTGTCCCAGTCTGAGACCAATGATGAACCACAACAGAGCCGAAGTAAAATATCTTTGGGAAGGCTCAGGCCTTCCCAACTGTAATCTGTGAATTTTAATCTGGAAACCAGGAAACAAGGGACAACTCAGATCTGGGGCTGCCCCTGTGCCGTGGTTGGGTGAGGACTGGAGGAAAGTGCATTTCACCAGGGCCAGAAACCCTGGGTTCTGGTTCAGGCAGTACCCCTAGCTGTTTAGGCAAACCATTTAATCTCACTGTCAAACGGAACTATTTTAATTCCTGTCCTCAGTCCCTCACTGGGGTTCAGATCAAATGAGAAAATGTGCTATGACTTGAAATGATCGGATGAGGTCATAGATGGGAAAACAGTTTGAAAACAGCCAAGCGTTTCTCCCCCCGCCCCCTGCCCCCAGCACTAATGTAACTGGTATTTTTATTTTATCATTCCTTCTCAGCAGAGCCCTCTCCAGGGCAAACCCTTGGAGTGGGGGGCTCCTAATAATTACTGAGGTTTGAGAACAGCCAGAAGCAAGCAACATGAAGCCATTTATAGCAAACCAGAGGAAGTCCAGTCTCTGGCTATTTATTTTATGAAGTTAGAGGCTGGATATGTTAAGCAAATGTTTTCTTAATTGTGGCAGTATGAGAAAACAATGGGGCCAGGGCTGTCCGGGATGGGGGAGCGGCAGGCTCCACCTCTCCACCCCCCTACCACCGAATCTCCGGAGAAGGACAGGAAAATATTAAAGACAGGCCTTTTCTTTTCCTGATCGCCTGTCTGCGCTGCTGCTGCAATAAGAACAAGCACCAATTAGAAATGTTTCACCTCGTCTGCTCTGCCCCTCCCCGCGCACATTTCAGAGCGGGCTGTACAGGAGTTTGCCAAACACAGCAAACCCTGGTGTGTGAGCGGCTGGAAAAGGCTCCTTCCACCCCGTCCCCCTCCCTTCCTCCTTTGCTCCCTCCCTTTCCACACTGTTTTGATTTACCAGGACTTCCTCCTCCGGCTGAGGGAGGGGGAGGAAAAGCCGCCGCGCAGTGCCTGGTGTGTGAGCGTGTGTGTGTGTGTGAAGTGGAGTGGTGGAGTGTAAAATGCTGTAATGGGAGGAAGCCGGGCCGCATCTGAGTGCCCTGGACTGCAGCGGCCGCTCTGATCGCTGGGGCACCTGAGCACACATCTCCCCAAGCAAGTGCGACCTGTCCTTTCAGGTACGTGTGGCCGCCGGCCTGCCTGGACAGCGTGGCTTGGGTGTGTGGGGTAACAGGAGGGTGAGGCAGTGCCCCAATCGGCGCCCCGTGGAGCGGGGAGACCCGGGAGGCGAGAGGCACCGGCGGGCGCCGCGTTCCGGGGTGGCAGGTGGGTGTGAACGCGGACCCCCGGGCGCCTGCTCGTGCTGCTCCGCGAGCAGAGGCGCGTGTGAGGCCGGGCCGCGCGCGGGGTGAGAGAGAAGGGCAGTGGAGGCGCCTCGGATGCCCTGGCGGTCGGTCGCCGTGTCGCCGTTGGGGGTGGCAGGTCCGGTGGGGACAGCGTCGCACGTGTGTGAACCTACTGTGTGCGCGTAGGGAGCGTGCCTGGCCCATTGCAGGCACCTGGGCGCGCACGAAGCGCTCGTCGGCGTTGCGCGTGGGCTCTGAAGGTGGCTCGCCCTGGCCCGGCGGCGGGGGTCTGGCTGGTGAGAGCCGCTGGGTGCACACAGGCTGCGGGGGGCCCACGCGCGCGCCAGGGCCGGCGCCTCCCCCGCGGGTCGCGCCCGCAGCACCCGGCCCTGCGCTCACCGGGCCCCCGGGCGAGTCCCCGCCGGCCGGGTAGGTGCGCGCAGACGCCGGGCGGGCGCGGGGCTGGGGAGGGAGCCGCTCCCCGCCGCGGCGAGGCCCCGCCCCCGGCCTCCCTCAGGGCTCACCTGGGCCCGGCCCCACCTGCCGGGGAAGGGGCGTGGCCGGGGGCGTGGCGGGGGGCGTGGCCGGGCGGGAGCCCGCGTGAGCGCGAGCGGGCGGGCGGCTCCTCATTCCAGGGATTCCTCGCGCTCCCGCGCTCGCGTCCGCCGCGGAGCCGGCCCAGCGCGCGCCCCCCGCGAGTGCGTGACGGGGAGTCGGTGCGGGAGCGCGGGTGGGGGCGCGCCTGTGCGTCGGCGCGCTCCGGGACTGCTCCCCGCGCGTCGGGTCCCGAGCGCCCGGCCCGCCCCGGTGCCCCGCGGGGCTCGGCTGGCCGGAGGCGGCGCTCCCGGAGCCGCCCCCCGGTGAGTGCGGGAGGACGCAGGGAATGCGGGAGCGCCGGGCGGCTCGGTGCCGGTGGACCCCGCGCTGGGCGAGGGCCCGGCCTGCGGGGACGTCCAGGGGTGGGGGTGACGCGGAGCCGGACCGAGGGGCGGCCTCTGGGAGGGAGGAGGCGGCTTTTCCTCGCGGGGCACTCGCCGAGGCTCCAGGTGCGAAAGGAGGCCCCTGGGCGCCGGGAGGGAGCGGTCTGGCCCCTGGAGGGTCCCCAGTGGCGAGCGTCCCGGGAGTCGGAGGTGCGCGGCCTGCAGCGGTCCTGGCGGGTGGCCAGAGAGGGCTGCGCCGCGGGGCTGTGGGGAAGGGGGCTCTTCCCTCTTCCTCTGCTTCCTGCCCCCTCCCCAAAACAAAGCTGCGCCCTGCACCGTGACCGGGCCTCGCCGAGGAGCAGAAGTCTTTTCCTTTTTTGTTTTGCTTAAAGTCTCTTTTGAGTCATCACGCTGAAGCTTGTAAATGTCTTAGGGTAAGATGACAGTACTCGCTGGGGCCATTAAGTCTTTATGTATTTCCCTGGCAGGAGAGCGTCTATTTAAGCTGGATGAGTTTTTAAAAATCGGTTTCACTTTGATCATTGGTGCTGTATGTTTGCTAGTTATATTTCCCTTTCTGCGGCTAATAAGAACCAGCGGCCTTGCCGGGCGGGGGGCGGGGAGAAGGCGCTTCTAGTTTTTGTCGGTAGCTGCTTGCCGCCCTCTATTTGAAAGGTATTACCTCTCAGTCGGTAGAGTTTTAATATCGTTTCTAAACCCAAGGCCTATCTTGACTAAAAAGAAGGCTCATATTTGTTTCCTCTGAACGTTCAAAGGCAAAAACAGTAAATGTTAATGTTCCTCTTAGGACTGGAAGATTAGTTTTGCACACTTTTAGTGCACCAAGTCTGACTCCTCTATCCAGTCTGTGTGTGAAGTTCATTGTTTCTCACTCGCAGCTCCTGAAGAGTGCGCAGGAGGCCAGGGGAGTGAGTGGAGGGAACTTTGCTTGGGGTGTGATCTTGGGACAAGTTATTTAAGATCTCTAAATCTCAGGGCTCTAATTGTAAATAAGGGGTTTAGAAATACTTTCCTCACAAGTTCGTTGCCCTATACGCAAATGTTTTTCTTTCTTCATTCTCTCCTGTGCGTTTCCTGTTACATCTGACTGAAAAGTCACTTGCCACTGTGGAAATGATGTAAACCCCTCAATTTGTTGTTTAACTTTGGCAAAATTTTAATCCCAGGGTGATTTCCCTGCCACTGTTTTTTTTTCCCCTCCACACACTTCTGGGCAGACTGCCTTTGCTTTCCAATTGGAAGGGAAAGCAAACTAATTTTTATGTTGACCAAAATAAAAACAATTAAGAAGATAATTCTGCTATAAATAACCATGGACTGCATTCCAAAACTGTGAATGTTGTGGTTAAAAACAGTGCTGTTTTTTTATTTCTGGAGACTTGAGTTCAAGTTCCGCCTCTGTCACCTTCGCAGGTTGTGACCAGAAAAAGTTAACTTATACTTAACCTTTGCGTTTTTTTCGTTTCCTCTTTAGGAGGGTGACACTGTCTGTACCAATGACATTACAGAGAATAACGCCCTTTGAAAGTATTTTCTCTTTTATAAAAGTCTTTGATGATTTGAAAGAGCTACACAAACACAGTTGTCGCCACTTCCCCCACCTGTTTTAGAACTATCACTTTACCTTAGGAATTTAACACTTTTTACTGACAGGATAATTATGAAGCCAGAACTTTCACTTTCACATGTTCTGTGTGATAAGGAAGATTTCTGTAATGGGCAATTACTTTTAACTCTTTGTGGAGTCAGCTTTGTTACCAACTTCTGGGGGTTGCCAAAACAAATCCACAGGAAGATTTCAGGTTGGGTCTCTTCCTGTTCTTTCTCTTGGATCCTTACACTTTGCAACTTTTAGCTTGGTCTCAAAAAATAATACCAATCATGAGGGTTGTTTTGTAACTTTGTGACTTAATAAAATAGTAAAAGTGGTAAGTTCATGAGACAAAAAGCCCAATGAATGGGAAAATTTTAAGGTGTCTAAAATTATGACAGTGTGTGATGATTTTGATTTATCAGCTTGTCTCTTTCCTTCCTGTATTAAATAAGTTGTGAGAAACCAGTGAAAAAGAAAGTGTTTTCTGTTAACAAGTTTTGAAAGGGAGCCTTTCTAAAGTTAATGATGTTTATATGTGGGAGCTTACTTAATACAGCAGAGTCAAGAGAATGCTGCTAATAAGTTTATAGCTATTTGAGATCTGTCCATATATATATTTTTAATAGCAAAACTTTGAAACTGAACTATTAAGTCTTGATGGCACTACCTGCCAAGGTAGGGAAGGAAGGACAGTGTGCAGGAGATGCGGAAACCAGAAAAAATCTATCTACCTGGGATACAAAGGAGGGGAACCTTGTAAAAACCTATTCTTCGGTCTGATAACCATGTATTTACGGATGCCAAAGACTTGAGCCGCCCTATTCATACAGTGTGTCTTGAGTTAGAAGAATGCATCCTTTGCTGGGCTGAGAACTGAGATTTGGGAACAATTAGGAGTTAGATGTGGGATATTGAGGGAAGTTTGCCAACTGGGACTATGATGCAAGATCACGTCTCTTGTTCTTTGGAGGTAATTGTTACCTAAAGGGACCCCAGTACTTGTGAGTAGGAAATTCTAAGTATCCTAATAAAAAAAGAAATGACAAGAAGCAGCATATCCAGAGTAAAATGAGAATGTCAGGGAGTTTCACCTCATTTCATATGCAGCACTGTAGGAGGCAGAGGTCTATGAGAATGAATAGGTAGATTCATATTAACTTACATATGAGAAAGAAGAGGATAGCTCATTTTTATTTGGGCTACCAGTGTGAAAAAATGGTAGGAATTGGTGTCTGCTCAAAAAGCCCAGATCTGAATTTTTATTTTCCTCCTTAGGCATATTTTCTCCATCGACCTCTTTTGCTGCTGATGAAAGTTTTTTGATTTTTAAGTTTTTTTTTTCTTTTCTTAGGTAACTTAAGCTAAATAACAGAGTAACCGTACAGTTACTTTACAGGTAGCACTTGAGGAAGATGGATGAGCCAACAAGTGAAAGTATTACTCCAGAAACAAGCAGCCTCATATAGATGTCATGTAATACTCAGTAACATTGTACATGTGGTCTTGCAGCTTTAAACCTATGTAGGGAAGTGGACTTGGCCCAGTGGTTAGGGCGTCCGTCTACCACATGGGAGGTCCGTGGTTCAAACCCTGGGCCTCCTTGACCCGTGTGGAGCTGATGCGTGCAAGCAGTGCCGTACCATGCAGGGGTGCCCCCCGCGTAGGGGAGCCCCACACTCAAGGAGTGCGCCCCATAAGGAGAGCCGCCCAGCACGAAAGAAAGTGCAGCCTGCCCAGGAATGGCGCCGCCCACACAGAGAGCTGACACAACAAGATGACGCAACAAAAAGAAACACAGATTCCTGGGGCCGCTGATAAGGATAGAAGTGGACACAGAAGAACACACAGCAAAAGGACACAGAGAGCAGACAACTGGGGAGGGGGGAGGAAGGGGAGAGAAATAAATAAAATCTTTAAAACAAAACAACAACAACAAAAAACCTACGTAGATGACCTTCAACTGGCCCATGATTAAATTTTGCACAGTTGATGCATTTACAGTTTACACTGCTACCAAACGCTATTATCGTAACTGGTGATTTTGAGTTATTGCATCAAGGCACTGTCTGCCAACTCCTGTTGCCAGGGTCATCAGCATTGCTAAATACTGCACCCCTGTACTCTGAGAGGACTGAGGAGAGCCATAGAGTCAGGTCTTGGGCCACTTTAGCATCAGAAAATCTAAAGTGGTGAAACTGAGCACTCCTTCAGGGGTTTCCATCCAGACTGCTGTCAGCTTACTCAGCCCAAGCCACCCGCAGCCTGTCTCTCCGTTCCAATTTACCGACCTCTCTAGTTTTCTGGGTAGCAGGAGGCCTGCCTAAGTAACTGGCTCTACTTCTGGGGCTTATGCTTGAGGTCCACAAGCACCTGAAAGAAGCCTCTCGTGTTCCTGAGCATGTTCTTATTCCTGCTCGCTCTAGAAAGTTTCAAGTTCTTGCCTGGTATATACATCAAGGTGTCGGGAAAAGAGCACAGGACTTGGACGTCTTGCCTTAGTTGCTGATGCAAGTTTTTTGTTTTCTTCGAGAACTTAAGCCAAATACCTGCTTGGCGACAAAAAGTCTTTATGAAAATTAGCAGTTGAGGAAACTTGGATTCTAGTCTTAGCTTTCTTTAGGAAGTCACTTATTTTCTAGATGCCTTGATTTTATATCTGACAAGAAAGAAGAAAAATCATATTTGGCCATTTGATGTAACTCACCATTTGGTTGAATGAGAATCCAATGAGGTAATTTTTGTGAATGTGTGTTTTTAAAAATATATTTTTATTTTTAAAAGATACTCAGATTACATAAAATGTTACATAAAAAATATAAGGGATTCCCATATGCCCCACTCCCCACACCTCCACATTTCCCCACATCAGTGAAGATGTTTTGAAAAAGTATAAGCTATACCACTGCAAGGTAGTGGTATGAGAATGCTAGCATGTATTTTGCAGTTAAGTTTTTACAAGGTGCTTTCAGGTGTGTTATATCATTTCCTCCACATGAAAAGCTTGTGACCACATGAAATAGAAGACTCTGTTACTCTTCTCTTTAGGCCAGGGGTTCTTAACCAGGGGTCCACAGACCCCTAAGGTCTGTGGAAATATTTCAGGGAGTCTATGAGCTTGAATTGAAAATTTAAAAAAAACATTAGTCTTGTTGGGACGTGCTGGTGCGGATGTGATATAGTTATTAAATAATACACAGTATGGTGTGGACTTAGTCAGGGGTCTGTGGTCTCACCTGACTGGCACAGGGGTCTGTGGAACAAAACAGGTTAAGAACCCCCGCTTTAGGTGAAGTGACAGACCCATACAGTTAGTGTTAAGCATTGAGAGCCAAACCCTAGAACATAACAGGTGCTCAGTGATTAATTGTTGATTAAATGAATCCAAGTATTAAAGTAAGCCTCAGCCTTAGATTTTCTGATGCTAAATTTTCCAGCTCTGTTGATTTAACAGATGGCAAAATGTGAGAAGAGGAGAAAAGAATTATGCAAATGAAAGCTCTTTTTAGCGAGAAGAACAGGGATGGACTGAGAACTGGATGTTAACTGGAAGGATGTGTATTGTAGGAAGTTAGTGCCACATAAGGTGGACATACCTGTGGGGAAGGAGGAGTAGGGAGGAAGTTAAGCTCTTGCTATGTGTGGGCATCAGAATCTAGTGATGATTTGGTTCAATTTTTCATTTCAGCTCCCTTTATCACCGAGCCCAACAGCTAGCCAAGTCACCTCAGTGTGATAATTAAGTGTAATTTGCTTAAGGTCAGGGACTTTTCTATTCTTCTAATGTCTGTATGTACTGTTTAATTAAATAGGAGATACCCAGTGAATGCCTTTACATTCTTGGTGGCCATAAGGGACACCCTTTGTTTTGGTATGACAGTTCACGTGGGCAGTTGTACTTTCTTAGCTGGGGAGAGTGTGGACTGGTGATAGAACATGGCCAGCAGGAATTCGGGCCTTCTTCATAGTGTGTACCTGGAAGTTGGGGATGCTTTCAGGTGTCCCAGGAATTGTGATGTCTTCCTGTTTCTGGTTTTTAGCCAAGTAAACAGTATGGCAAGATCATCAGGAGGTTTGCATGTGCTCCCCCCACTCACTGGTTTTCACAGCCCCCCGCCCCCACACACATGCCTCCACTGGGAAAGTTGCTCCATTATCTCCTGCCCTTTCCTAAACCACACTCTCTTTATCCCTTGTTACTGGAAGGGTCCTGCCAATGAGGCAAGCATGGTGCTGAAGCTTTCAGCTTGGAAATCTCCTTGGGACACTTGGGATTCCATTCCCTTGGAATTGATTTACTGAAGTAGTAAATCAATCCAATACACCCCATAATTCTCTTACCAAGACCAGTGTGCTCGTTTTCTTGCTGATCAAAAAGGGACAGTTCTTTGTGGAAGGGCATAATAATAGCTTTCACATTTATAGCTGAGCTTGTCATCAGCACTTAATGCTCCTAAGTTTTAGTAGTAGCTTTTGAATTGATACCTGTTATTCCCTAATTCCCAACCTGAAGCATGTTGGGAGAACATTTTTGGGGGGGATAATGGAGTCTGAGGGAAAGAATGTGGGCTGGCAGAGAAAATGCATATCCATTGCTGGAAAAATACCCATAACAAAATGTATGTCCTATTCCTGGTGAGTTATCTCACGTTGGACAACAACCATGAAAAAAGGTGAATGTGTAGATTTCAGAAATGGGTTTGCAGTACAGTAGAATACCCTTCCAGTGCACTTTGTCTTTTTCTAGAACCACATTCCTCTCACATTGATGATACTACGTTTCAGGTAACAGCATTTAAAGTAGTTATATTTTTGGTTATCTCTGTTGTTAAAAGTTCCAAAATTTTTTGGTGTGCTGCTTCGACATCCATTTCACTTTGACTAAGCCTCTTGCCTCAACGCTGACTTTTGGCCCAGATAATAAGCAGCCTCCATCCCTGGGGCCCAAACTCCCGCAGAGTCCAAACCCACATCTGTAGTCACCATCCACACATCTCACCCCAGACCCACAGCTGGTCCCAAGTGATAAGCTGACCCCCCACTGCCCTCAGAGCACCAACCCCTTTCCCTTTTTGTGCGCATTTGCTCTAGCTAATCCTTGACTCCCACAGGAAATCTACTAACTTCCACCCCTGGACCAGAATAAAGACACAACCCAATAAAGACACAAGCCGGTGGGTCCCTCTGGCTCCGCCTGTATGCTCCCCTCCCCCCCCTCCCCCCCCCCCCCCCCCCCCCCCCCCCGCTGGTTAAGCCGCGCCCCCCAGCCCATGGTGCTTCCCCTCCCCTCACCTGTAAGGCACTATCTTTTCTCATGCATTATGGCCTTGGCTTATTGTGTTGCACCTGACTCCACACAGATCCAAATTTAAAACCCAAATTAATCAATTCAGAGCAACTGTGTTATAATGTACAGCTCACCACAGGAATTGAAAGACGTTGTTGGGAGGTAGGTTGATTTGTTTTCTGACTTCAGCATGGTTGTCTTTTGCAAAAGGTAGTGAGTAGTTTATGATTCATAAAAATAAACCATGGGAAGCGGACTTGGCCCAGTGGTTAGGGCGTCCGCCTACCACATGGGAGGTCTGTGGTTCAAACCCCGGGCCTCCTTGACCCGTGTGGAGCTGGCCCATGCGCAGTGCTGATGCGCGCAAGGAGTGCCCTGCCATGCAGTGGTGTCTCCCGCGTAGGTGAGCCCCATGCTCAAGGAGTGCCGTGCCATGCAGGGGTGTCCCCTGCGTGGGGGAGCTCCACGTGCAAGGAGTGCGCCCTGTAAAGAGAGCTGCCCAGTGCAAAAGAAAGCGCAGCCTGCCCAGGAGTGGCGCTGCACACATGGAGAGCTGACACAACAAGATGATGCAACAAAAAGAAACAGATTTCTGGAGCCGCTGATAAGAATAGAAGCAGTCACAGAAGAACACACAGCGAATGAACACAGAGAGCAGACAACGGTGGGGGGTGGGGGGGGAGGAAGGGGAGAGAAATAAATAAAAAATAAATCTTTAAAACAAAACAAAACGAAACCAGCTCCCGTCACTCCCCTGCTTAAAACCATTTAATGGCTCTCTGTTGCCCTTAGAATAAAATCTCGGTTTTATCATGTCCTACAAGGCTCCCCAACCTCACCTCGTGCCTTGCTTACGACTCTTCAGTCATGCTGGCCTTCGGTGTTAACAAGCCCAGCGTTTGATTGTCTCAAGTTTCTTGCACATGCTCTTTGTTGCCTGCCCACTACCCCTTCTGCTATGCACATGGCTAATTCTTGTCCTTTAGGTCACAGCTTCCCTTCATCTCTTCTGGGAAATCTTCCCAGACTGTTGCACCTAAAGCGGTCAGTGCCCTGTCTTTTTTCAATGCATTTACCATTGTGTGTAGTTTATTTCTTATAGTTGCTTTAATACCTAGAAAGCTCATTCACTTTTCCTAATTCCCTGTGAGGGAGGTGACACTAATATCTCCGTTTTACAGATGAGTCAAAACAGGCACACGGGTAAAATCACTTCCCAGGGTCATGCAGTGGCTGAACCGGATTCTAACTCAGACACGTAGGCCTCCCAAAAGCACCCTCTCGAATAACCATTTTGCTGATTTACCTAATGCTGTTTTGATCCTAGATCAACTACTGTAATCATAGTCCCCCCACATCATTAATGTGTGTTAATGACCCTGTTGGGCTGTGGATATTGTGCAAGATGTAAAATTTAGAAGACCTTAAAACATTTTATTGCCGTCATCTTCCACAGTTATTTGCTTTGTTCTTTTGTGGCTAGATGATGCCGAGTTCCCGAGCCTCATCTCCCACCTGGGTTATTGGACTACCTGCTGTTGTCTTATCTCACACCTGGTTTCTGCGGAAGCCACCTAACTGATCTGCCTCCAGGAAGCTCTCACTTCACCCCCTGAAGTCAAACCACCCTGCACAAAACCTTTAAACTAAAATGACCCCTATACCATGTGGGGGTTTGCAACTGTATGTTTTCCAGAAAAACATGTTCTTCAACCATTCCTGAGGGTGTGAACCCATTGAAAGGAGGACCATTTGATGAGGTTACTTCAGGTACGGTGTTTCCCACCTCAGTCAGGATGGGTCTTAGTCCTTTTCCTGAAGTCCTTTCTGAGAGAATGAATAGACAGAGAGAGAAAGCCACAGAGGGAGCGGCCGGAAGCTGAGCATCCACGGAACCCAGAAGAGAAGGGAGAGCCTGTGAGACCCTGCCACGTGCCTTGCCATATGACAGAGGAGTCCAGCATTGCCAGTAGCCAGCCACACAATGCCACAGTCTTTGGAAGAAAGCATCACCTTGATGATGCCTTGATTTGGACTTCCTTTCAGCCTCAAAACCGTAAGCTCATAAATTGCCATTGGTTAAGCCAGCCCATTGCATGGTATTTGCTTGAGCAGCCTAGGAAATGAAAACACTCTGTGTCACCTCTTGCTCAGGGACTGACAATGACTGCCTGTTGCCTACTGGGTTGTGAACCAGTCAGGCTAGCCCTCAGCTCTTAAATCCACCCACATCATGCTCACCCAAATTTAGCTTCTGCTGCCTCCTACCACGGTTTCTCAGTTCTGACCCGGCTGGTCTCAGCCTCCCTGTCACAGGTATATGTTCTTGTCTCTGTGCATTTCCTCAGGCTGTTGATCCAACATGACTGTACTGTGTGTTTTAGTTTCCCAACTTAAAACAAGTACCACTCAATGGGTTGGCTTAACAAGAGGAATTTGTTGGCTCAGGGTTTCAGAGGCTGGAAGGCTTGCTTCCTCCCAGGGTCAGTATCTTCTGGCTGTGGGGTTCCTTGGCTTTTCCGTTACATGGCAGTGCACGTGGCGGCAACTCATCTCTCTTCCAGGTTCTGTCGATGTCCAACTTCTGGCTGCTCCCTTGGTATGTCTTTCCCTGTCCAGTTTGCTTTGCTTGTGATGACTTTGGCCATACTGGACTGAGGCCCACCCTCATCCATTCTGGGCACACCTTAACTGAAAACATCTTCAAAGGTCCTGTTTACAAAGGGCTCACACCTATAGGACCAGGGCTGGGCACCTGGACGTGCCTTTTATGGGGGACATGAACCAGTCCCCAATTAGGGGATAAGACTGTGACCTCACACCCGTGGAAATATGTAGTGTGATCCAGGTAACTAAGCCAGGTCACAGAGGAGAGTGGTGCCTTGGGGAAGGAATAAGCAAGGAACCCTTGGAGGTGGCTTTTTGAATCACACATACACATGCATACACACAACCAAACCAAATAAAGGTGTTCACTGGTAACTACTTTAGTCAACACTGATCTCTCTTCTTTTATCACATACTACACATTTTAGTTTTAAATTATATTTTGTCTTTTGTTGTCCTTTTTAAAATTTTTATTTATTTCTCCCTCCCCCCTCGTGGTTTGTGCTCGCTGTCTGCTCTCTGTATCTGTTCATTGTGTGCTCTCTCTGCTTGTCTTCTTTTTAGGAGGCATAGGACCTGAACCTGGGACCTCCTGTGTGGGAGGGAGACACCAAATCTCTTAAGCCACATCTGCTCCCTGCTTGTTGTGTCTCATCGTATTTCCTCCTCGTGTCTTCTTGCATCTTCTTGTTAGGTCATCTTGCTGTGTCTCCACACTGGCCCATTGTACCAGCTCCCTGCCCTGCTCGTCTTTGTTAGGAGGCACCGGGAACTGAACCTGGGACCTCTCATGTGGTAGGTGGATGCCCAGCTGATTGAGCCACATCTTCTTCCCTTCAATTTCTTATAAAGTTTATTTCAGCTTCAAAAAATAACAGACAAAAGTCAGCTTAACCAATTATGGAAGCATTACTTTAAACAACCCTGTCTAGGCACATTTATCTTATTTAATCCTAAAAACAAGCTCAATTGTTTCTCTAGTATTCCGAAAGGTGACTAACTGAGCACGGATTGGTTAAATAACATGACCAAAGTCTCCTTGTTAATGAAGAAAATGAAAAAAAAAAACAAACACCAAAATTGGTGATTTGACATCTCATGAAACTAAATCCCATATTCTTTTTTTTTGACCTTTGGCACTGATATAGCACCTTCTTTGCCTTTGCTACAAAGATATTACAATATTACTGTTAACAATAGTCTGTAAGGGTAGCGGATGTGGTTCAAGTGATAAGGCCTCCACTTACCATATGGGAGGACCTGGGTTCAATCCCTGGGGCCTCCTGGTGAAAAAAAGAAAAAAGAAGAAGAGAAAGCATGCCTGCACAGTAAGCCAAGTACCCACATGGTGAGCTGAGTGCCCGCATGAGTGTCTGCGCGGTGAGCCAGTGCCCTCATGGTGAGCTGAGTGCCCGCATGAGCGCCTGCACAGTGAGCCAAGTACCCACATGGTGAGCTGAGTGCCCGCATGAGTGTCTGCGCGGTGAGCCAGTGCCCGTGCGGTGAGCTGAGTGCCCGCATGAGCGCCTGCGCGGTGAGCCAGTGCCCTCATGGTGAGCTGAGTGCCCGCATGAGCGCCTGCACAGTGAGCCAAGTACCCACATGGTGAGCTGAGTGCCCGCATGAGCGCCTGCACAGTGAGCCAAGTACCCACATGGTGAGCTGAGTGCCCGCATGAGTGTCTGCGCGGTGAGCCAGTGCCCGTGCGGTGAGCTGAGTGCCCGCATGAGTGTCTGCGCGGTGAGCCAGTGCCCTCATGGTGAGCTGAGTGCCCACATGAGCGCCTGCACAGTGAGCCAAGTACCCACATGGTGAGCTGAGTGCCCGCATGAGTGTCTGCGCGATGAGCCAGTGCCCTCATGGTGAGCCGAGTGCCCGTGCAGCGAGCCAGTGCCCAGGTGAGCGCCTGCACAGTGAGCCAAGTACCCACATGGTGAGCTGAGTGCCCGCATGAGTGTCTGCGCGGTGAGCCAGTGCCCTCATGGTGAGCCGAGTGCCCGTGCAGCGAGCCAGTGCCCAGGTGAGCGCCTGCACAGTGAGCCAAGTACCCACATGGTGAGCTGAGTGCCCGCATGAGTGTCTGCGCGGTGAGCCAGTGCCCTCATGGTGAGCCGAGTGCCCGTGCAGCGAGCACACCGAGTGCCCATGTGAGTGCTCGTGTGGTGAGCCGAGTGCCCGTGCAGCGAGCCAGTGCCCAGGTGAGCGCCTGCACAGTGAGCCAAGTACCCACATGGTGAGCTGAGTGCCCGCATGAGTGTCTGCGCGGTGAGCCAGTGCCCTCATGGTGAGCCGAGTGCCCGTGCAGCGAGCACACCGAGTGCCCACGTGGGTGCTCGTGTGGTGAGCTGAGTGCCCACGAAAGTGAATCACGCAGCAAGATGATGACTCAACCAAAGAGAGGAGAGATGAAGGGGAGGGTCAGGGTGAAGCACAGTAGAGACCAGGAACTGAGGTGGTGCAACTGAAAGGGATCCTCTCTCCACATCAGAGGTCCCCAGGATCAGATCACGGTGAATCCTAGAGGAGAAAGACGAGAAGAGAAGACAAAAAGAGAAATAGATACAGATCACACAGCGAATGGACAGAGCAAAAACAGCAAGATGGGGGAGGAGGAGGGGGAGGGGAAGAAAGTATTTTTAAAAATAGTCTATAAGTTACATTAGTTGTATTTTCCCATATATGCAAAATTTCGTTTATTATTATCCCATTCCATATATTTTAGTTTCGTGAAAGAGCTTGTAACTCCTTGAAAACAGATCATATTGTCTGTTTCTTTTCAGCCTCTCTCAAGTACTTTGCTGAACTCAATAATTGTGTAATAAAAATTTATTGGTTTCATTCATTAGGTTGTAGCAGATGGTGCCTTGAAATGAACCTTAAATGCCTTATATCTTATCTACCCACTTTGAACCTAAGTTTCTTGGGTGTTTAGATTTCATACTATTTGGATAAACCTAAATATCTAATCTACTATGCTAAAACTCTGGGTTGGTCTATCCTCTGCCATTTCATGCTTTTATACTTTGCTATTTCAGCACTTTGCTTCTATGCTGTTTGTACAACTCAAGGCATGTGTTAGTATATATCCATTCGGGTTTAGAATTTTTTTTTTTTAAGATTTATTTTTATTTATTTCTGTCCCCTCCCCAGTTGTCTGTTCTCCGTGTCCATTCGCTGTGTGTTCTTCTGTGACTGCTTGTATCCTCATCAGCGGCACTGGGAATCTGTGTTTCTTTTTGTTGCATCATCTTGCTGTGTCAGCTCTCCATGTGTGCGGCACCATTCTTGGGCAGGCTGCACTTTCTTTCGCACTGGGTGGCTCTCCTTACGGGGCACGCTCCTTACGTGTGGGGCTCCCCTACGCGGGGGACACCCCTGCGTGGCACGGCACTCCTTGCGCGCATCAGCACTGCACATGGGCCAGCTCCACACGGGTCAAGGAGGCCCGGGGTTTGAACCACAGACCTCCCGTGTGGTAGGCGGACGCCCTATCCATTCGGCCAAGTCTGCTTCCCTGGGTTTAGAATTTTGAAAGCATGGTCTTTCAACTTTATGGGGAAATTTAAGGAATTATGAATCTAAACGCTGTATTATGGAATGGAATTTTTGTCAGCATTTACTTAAGCAAAACCAAAGTACTTTCAACGTTAATCTTGCCTGAGTAGGAAACTGCCTTGAGTGAAGAGAGGATAGCTGATTTCTTGGGTTTTACTCCGCAAAACTTGACCTGTCAGTCTGTCCAATCCTTTCTTTTTTTTCTACTCTCTTGAACAAGTCCATAAATCCTTACACTCAGGAGATGATCTCCTCTCTTTATAAAGAAGATTAAAAATGTGAATGTCATTATGTTTTCTCTTAGACCTCTGTTTTTACTCATCCTGCATTCTCTTCTCTCTGAGAAGACCTCATTTATGACCTCATTTGGTTTTTTGACTCTCTGCCCACATCTGGAGACCTTCCAAGCTCAGTCAGTTCTCTGCAGTTTTCTTTTATCCCCAGTGCTCTAGTGCTGTGTCCCTCAGTACGTTCCCTTGCCCTCTTGCAGTATCTTTCCAGGTGTCCACCCTGTCTTCCCAAGCTCCACTCCATGCTCAGCAGTATCGTCAGAATGATATTCCTAGAACACATCTATGAGCAGGTTCTTTCTTTGTCCAGAGAATTCAGTGACTCATTAACATCACACAGAAGCAAGTGTAAATTACTTCAGAGCCTCCAGTCCTGCTGTCATGTGGCCCCAATCTAAATTTCCATCCTTGATCTTACTCCTTTTTTTTCTTTAATGTTGTTTATTTGTTCGTTTATTTATTTATTTCTCCTCCTCCCTTCCCCTTCCCACTGCCCTGCTGTTTTTGCTGTCTATGGCCATTTGCTTTGTGATCTTCTGTATCTATTTCTTTTTGTCTTCTTGTTTTTTCTCCTCTAGGATTTACTGGGATTCGATTCTGGGGACCTCTGAAGGAGAGAGGTTCCCTGTCCCCTGCACCACCTCAGTTCCTGGTTTCTCCTGTGCTTTACCTTGACTCTTCCTGTCATCTCTCTTTTGTTGTGTCGTCATCTTGCCGCGTGCCTCACTTGCGTGGGCACTTGGCTCACCGCCCGAGCATGCGTTCTCTTTTTCTTTTTCACCAGGAGGCCCCAGGAATCAAACCCGGATCCTCCTATATGGCAGGCGGAAGCCCTATCATTTGAGCCACGTCTGCTTCCCTGATCCTACTTCTGATCCCCATTTTTTTCTTGTCTTTTGCCAATTTGGGCAGCCTGTTCTTCAGTAGATGCTACTTATATTCTGTCCTTCTTTCCAGGCAGTCTTCAAAGGCCCAGCTCAAATGCTTTCTGCACAAAGTCTTTCAGAATTCATTTGTATTTCCATAGAACTTTGTTGGTAGCACTATTTTGATACATAGCACATTTTAAAAATTTATGTATATATAACAACACTTGCCCTTTTAATCATTTTTAAGTGTGTCATTCAGTGGCATTGGTTGCGTTCATTATGTCATGTTACCATCACCACCACACGTTATTCAAGCATTTCCATCACCCCAAACAGAACTCTGTACCCATTAGCAATAACTCCCCATTCCTCCCTGCCCTTACTAACCTCTTATCCACTTTCTGTCTCTATAAATGTGTCTATTCAAGATATTTCATGTTAGTAGAGTCATACTATATTGTCCTTTTGTGTCTGCCTTATTTCACTCAACATCATGTCTTCAAGGTCTGTTTGTGTTGTAGCATGTATCAGCACTTTGTTCTCGTTTATGGCTGAGTAATATTCCATTATGTGTACGTACCATGTTTTGTTTATCTGTTCATTGGTTGACTGACCCTTGGGAGAGCTTCCTTCTTTTGGCTGTTGTGAAGAGCGCTCCTTTGAACATTGGTATACAAGTTATTTGTTGGAGTCCTTGCTTTCAATTCTTTTGGGTATATACCTAGGAATGAACTTGCTGACACTTAGCATGTTTTGCCTTAATCCGGTATTTCCCCAAGTGTTCCTAAGAGGTGTTTCCAATTAAGAGTGGCAGATGAAGTTTGAGAGGTTCTGCATATATAGAGCCACTCCCACTGTTGCACTCACTCCCTGATGAGGCACAGCAGCATATTAAAGGCTCAGGAGAAAAAAATAAAAGCTGCTTAACTTTGTTTAATCTAGTTTTTCCCCAAGTTTATTTACCAAAGGCATTTTTTTTTTCCCTTATAAAATATGAACATGCAATGGAAAACCCTTGAGGAAAACACTGCCTTAACCTAGATTTCATGTAGGCTTGTCTACCCTACCAAACTGAAAGGTCATTGATGGCAGTGACTATACTTTGTTCATTTTCTCCCCCTTAGTACTTAGTAGATAGTTAGTGTTCCTTGAATGAAATCATACTGCAAGATCAAGCACTGATGCTTTGAGCTGATCTGCCAGATGTTGTAGCTCATACATACAGTAAATGTTAAAGAATGCCAAATAAATGCTGGGTATCTCTAAAGCAGTGAAGGTGTTTTTCTCAGTTGTTGAACTAATTGTGTATATGTTTAAATAGTTCAGAAAAGATAAACTGGGCCTAGTTTTTTAAGGGCTTTCCATCATCTTTAAATATTTTGCAGTTTTTGCTTTTTATAGATGTGCTGTAGTTTAGAAAAACAGGCTTGCAAATGAAAATCCAGACTTATTTAATAACACGGCACTAGATAAGTTGTATAGGTGGTGGTTTTACTTTCTTAGGCTCTTTAAGCAAATGCCATGAAATGGGTTAAACAATAGGAATATAGTTGCTTATGGTTTTGAGGCTAAAATAAAGTCCAAATCAAGGCATCAAGGTGATGCCTTCTCCCCGCTGATTGGTGTTCCAGGGCTGGCTGCTGGTGACTTTGGTTCTTAGCTTGCCACATGGCCAGGTGCATGGTGGCATCTCCTGGTGTCTTCCTTCCCTCCCAGGTTCCGTTTCAGCCTCTTGCTTCCTGTGGCTTTCTCTCTCTGAATTTCACTCTCTTATAAATGACTCTAGTAATAGGATTAAGACCCATCCTGATTGTGGTGTGCCTCACCTTACCTGAAGCAACCTCATCAACAGCTCCTACTTAACTTGGTTCATACCTACAGGATGGAATTGATTTAAGAACATGATTTTGGGGGGGTACATACAGCTTTAAACTACCACACTTCACTCTCTGGACCGCAGAACCATGCTCTTTCTACATGCAAAATACATTCATTCCATCAAAATATCCCAGAAACCTTAAATTATTTCAATAACAATACTGAGTACAAAGTCTCATTAAAATTGGTTATAGATGTATTCTATCCTGGGACACAGTTCCCCTCAGTCTGTGGACCTGTGAAACCTACAAAGCAAGTTACCTGCTTTGGATAAACAATGGAGGTTCAGGCATGGGATAACATTTCCATAGGGAGAAATCGGAAGGCAAATAGGGGTCCCAAACAATTTTCAAACCCTGTGGGGCATACACCATTAAATTCCAAGGTCTGAGTGTCATTTATGAATGCCCTTTGGGCCTGATGAAGTGGCAGCTGTGTGCCTTCCGAGTGCTTGCCCAGCAGTGCTTTCCTAGAACTCTGGGGTGAAAACACCCTCCCCAAGTATCAGGATGATGACTAAGCACTCTGCAAAAGTCGGGCACAGGCTCTGCCCGCTGAAGTCTGGAGCGACAGCGCTCTTCTTGAACCTTGGGGCAGAGGCTGCCCTCTCCAAACTCTGGGGCAGACTCACCATTCCCACACGCAATGGATCTGCTCTCTTGGCCTGAGACGATGTCTTCAGTCCAGACTTCAGTTTCCACGGTTCTGCCCTTGACATGACTTTTCCTTCACTCGGTGCCTTTTCTGTCCCCTTTAGTCCAGGCTGACAGTGGTTCCATTCACAGAGATTTCACAAAATCCCTTGTGGGGTTTGCATGTAGTACACAGGGGTCCAAACCATCAGAGAGTAGGACTTTCGACAGATCCTTCCTGGATAATTGCGCTTCCAGTCCTGACTTGCATAGAAATTGCTGGCTGGATCCATGTCCAGTTA
Source organism: Dasypus novemcinctus (assembly GCF_030445035.2). Classification (NCBI taxonomy): domain Eukaryota; kingdom Metazoa; phylum Chordata; class Mammalia; order Cingulata; family Dasypodidae; genus Dasypus; species Dasypus novemcinctus. Next base: position 49,991,786 of record NC_080698.1, on the reverse strand, counting down.
AACCCTCACATGGAGCACTGTTCTTTGGGGACTCACTTTCTGGCAGCTCAGAAATTTCTAAAACATCAATTTCTGGTGTTTCTGTGCCCAAGCGTTCAGTTCTCAGCTTATGCTTTTTTCTCTCTCATTTCACTAAAAGCTGCAAGGAGAAACCAGGATACATTTTCTATACTTAACAATCTCCTCAGCTAAAAATCCAAGTTCATCACTTCCAAGTTCCACCTTCCATTTGACATCAGAACTCAATTTTGCCAAATTCTCTGCCATTTTAAAATGAGTATTGCCTTTCTTCCAGTTTCCAATAACATATTCATCATTTTCTTCTAGGGCCTTTTTGGAAGTATCTTTAGCATCCATATTTCTACAAACTGTCTCTTTAAAGCAATCTAGGCCTTTTCTATTAGTTACTTCACTTCTTCCAGCCTTTACCCATTACCCAGTGCCAAGACCATTTCCACGTTTTTGGTGTTTGCAATCTTAGCACCCCCCTCTTCTGGTACCAAAATCTATTTTAGTTTCCTAGGCTGATTAAGCAAATACCATGAAATGGGTTGGTTTAAACAATGGGAATTTATTTGCTTATGGTTTGATGCCAAAAGGAAGTCCAACTTAAGGCAATGCCATTTCCCTGAAGACTGGTGTCCTGGGGCTGGCTGCTGGCGATCTTTGTCCTTAGCTTGTCTCATGGCAGGTGCATAGTGGCATCTCCTGGTCTCTTCCTTCCCTCCCAGGTTCCATTTTAGCTTCTTGCTTCCTGAGGTTTTTCTCTCCTCTCTGTATTCATTCCATTTGTAAAGGACTCCAGTCACAGCACTAGGACCCATTCTGAAGGAGGTGAGCCACACCTTACCTGAAGTAACATCATCAACAGGTGCTACTTACAATGGGCTCACACCTGCAGGAATGGATTCGAGTTAAGAACATGTTTTTCTGGGGGTACATACAGCTTCAAACCACCACTGTGGTGATTATTGTAAAAGTACACTACAAATGTGACATTTTAAATAAAGGTTTCTGTTGTACTTAAGATACCATTTAACCACAAGTACAATTCACACATGTCTTTTCACAGGTGCTTTGTATAGATTAAACTACCCTTGTATAGTCACCCAGAGTTCATCTCTGTTGTCCATGAGATAACTTCTCAGCTAAGGAGGAGAAAGAAGAGAATGGGTCAACTGTAGTCATTTCCGTTCAACAATAACAACAAAAACCTCAGTCCAATAGCCATGCTATGTTCATAGAGCAGTCTTAGTCCTGAAAACTCTTGTATTAGGTCTGCCTATACAGGCATACTATACATGCACATAAACGTTTATAAGCACCCATAATGGGGCATGGGTATTCACAGTATCCCATCTTTTAGTTCTGCCATGAGTTGCTTCCTAGAATTGGCAGCATTTAGTTTAGCAAACAGAATGGAATTTAACCCATTTTATCTTTTCCTGAACCCTTCCTTGTGTTTCTTCACAGGATGGGAAGAATGGTATATATTTGGTAGGGGAGTAATTCTGCTAGGAATTGGAATCCTAGAAGAGACTTTCAAAATATGTTTAAGTTCTCTTTAAAAAATTTCTTCTTTTTAGGCTGTAACCAGGAATGGAGACTCCATTGGATGTTTTGTCAAGGGCAGCATCTCTGGTACACGCTGATGATGAAAAACGTAAGTCAGGAATCTGTTTTAAGTGCTTCTTACCTGCCCTCCTCATCTCCTGCTCTGAAATAAAATCCTGTTCCTCTCCACATGGTTTTGCGGGTTTATGCTGTAAATTCTGGCCATTTTCCTGAGAACTAACAGCTTGGTGTCCTGTTATTTTTTAAGTGCCAGAAAATTGAAGTATTTTCAATGCTATCTTTGGATGCTTGAGCTTCAATGGTTAAATAGTCATTTCCGTTGCAGTTTTATACTGTCATTTGAAGCTGGAGGAGAGATATTCCTTATGTGTTTCTAAAAGTTTAGATAAATGTGTGTTGGTTGATAGACTGACTAGCACAGAACTAGAGATGGGAAAAAAATCATCCAAGGTCATTCGTGTAATTGGAAGTATTCAGTATATGTAAAAATGGAAAGCAGTCCTGGAAATTCTGTTTGCATAGCTGAGATAGAGGAAAAACTGGAGGCTGGAGTGAGGGGGGGCGGGGTTCGTTCTCCTGGTGAGGGAGGGGGTGAGAAAAGAGAGAGGACATCAAGTTTGGAAGGTTATTCTATAATGTGTTGAAGTGACTTTCCTGCTTACCCTAAGGTGTATTTATTTTTTAAATGTTCTTGTTTAAAGATAAAATTGCTGGCTAAACAATATTTGCAAGACTTGCTGTTTTATGTGGGAACAAGGTGAGCAACCTTTTCTGAAGCACTAAAATATTAATGACAAAAAAATTTAAGGTTGAAATTTTATGCATTGTAATTCCTTGCAGATAAGCTGCTTTCCAGTTTAATTCTCCTTGAACTGGCCAACTGGAAAGCACATATCCTTAAGACGCAAGGTCTGCCTTTTTACTAGCTGTTAAACTTTTACTTTTTAAGCCTTGGTTTCCTCATTAGTAAAAGAACTAACAAGACGTACTTAGAATGTATTTGTGGGAAGTCAGTGGGCTATTGCAATTATTGGGCTCACCTTAGCTTTCACCCCTTGGTTGGGACTGCCTTGTCCATTCTCTTGGGGCATGTTATTGACCCTCTGATAGGACTTATCCTGTCTTCTCTATCATCACATGAGTGTATCATCCACCTTCATCCTCCTCTATACTACCACTCAGGAGATTGTCATTAGGCAAGTAGTTGGTTTTTTTTTAAATCCTCTTATGTAATTTATGCTTGTTTAGCTTTTGGTTGTTGGGAGGCGATAACTACCCAATTGTGAGGTATAATTATTCCTTCCTAAGGATACTGAAGCTCAGAGAAGTTAAGGGTCATTTCCAAGGACACTGAGCTGGAAAGAGGCAGCTCACACAGAGGGCTTCATCTAAACAAAAAAACTGCTTTACGCCTATAAATTTGCTATAAATTTGCAATAAGTAATTACTGCCTTGAATAGCTATGTATACATGGAATTAAACATTGATCTTGAATATAGAAGATTTTTATATAAGACAGTGTTTCTTTTTAAACACTTTTTTAATCAGAGAAGTTATGGGTTTACAGAACAATCATGCCAGACAATCTTTTGAACGTCTCTGTTTAAATCATGCCAGAGTGTAGTTAGGATCAGTGAAACAAAGTACTGTTGATACAAATGGAAAATAGAAATAATGGCCCTTTGGTGTCCCAAGCCGGGAGGGTGAAAGAGTTTCTTCTCTTTTTCTGCCGCCTTCTCAGCTTCTGTCCTGGAGCGGGACTTCTGGGACACTCCCTCCAGGGTGCAGGCCTGCAACATTTCCAACCCAGGGACACTTGTGTAGACTTGAGCAAGGTGCAGTCCTGCCTCCGAGGGGCTTGCGAGCTCCTTGGGGTCCGCAGTCTGGAGGCTGACCACGTAGAGGAGAGGTGCTTGGGTCCACTCCATAGTGTAGGCATGAGCTCTGGCTCTGGAGTGGGAGAGAGCTGCTTTCAGAGAAACTGCGTGGTGCTGTCTGGAGGGAGAGGAATTCTTAGTCTTTTCTTGTGTTAACAGAGCCGGCTGGTGTTCTGCAGAGCTGGGACAAACCTGTCTGTACGGTCGGAAAGGTCGCAGAATGGATTTTAATGGGGAGCCATCCTCTTTTTACTCTGATTATTGCAGTTGGTTATGGGTGTGGCATAATCCTGGAGTGCCTCTGTAATGGTTTCCCCTCTTGGGATCATTTTTCACATTTAAAGAAGGGGAAAACGTCTGAAGATGTCTGTAATTGGTATTAGCACGGCAGCATTTCTGGGAGACTTTTCTTACTGGGGTATTGTCAGCACCACCTAAAACGTGTTCAGAGTTCAAAAACCAGGCCTCATGTTTTCTATCAGTTGGTGATGTAGGCATGTGAAAAGTCATGCAATTTATAGACAAGATTAAACATTAAGATTAGTGTTTCAATAGAGCTCTTAGACCGAGACAGTCTGGTTCAGCCTGATTCCGCTTTCTCTGTCCTAGATAATTCTCTTTTAGTTTTTGTTATAAATTGCTCTTACACTTTAGGGAAGGCAACGTTTTCCTCAACGCTTAAAAAAAGTTTTGTGTATGTAATCTGATTGGGTGTCTTATTACAGACACAAAAATATTCTACGGCTTGAGATCAGTTTCCCACTTCATCTAGGTAACCTAAATGATTCCCTTTACTTTTCTTTTGCTTTCAGAGAACCCAAAACTTATGCAGTTTTGAAGATGCTATTGTTTTAGCATTTCAAAAAGAACAGTACCTATTATAACTGGAGTATATAATACCTGATAGACTTAAGGCTTCATTATGCCTATTAGCAAAGAATTAAAGAAATATCTCCACAGTACATTGTAGAGCTGAAGTAAATAGTAAAATGGTAGTTTTGTAATAATACAATAGTGACTTATCTGGATGGCCTAGAAGGAATAAATTTACTTAAAGTAATTATTCCACTCTCAGGAGAAGTTGATTCAATCAATGTCTGGGGTAATCCTGGATGGTACTTAGTGAAAATACAGTCTAACATTTCCATTCTGCCTTACGTTTGAGGAATCTCTTCTTTCAGTCATTTATGCCAGTGCTGGCAAGTCCCCATCCTTTCTCCAACTCTATTTTTTAATAATAAAATTGATCAGGATGGGAGGACAAGGCACTTTATACTGATGTTTAAAACAAAACCTTGGTACGTCTTTAATATGGTACTTCATTTTATTTGTGACGTTTACCAAATTTTTTTTGTGTGTGGTGATTTTGTTCTTGTAGTTTTGACTGTTAGATTTGTGTCTGCTGATTTCCTAACTTTGATTAAAATAACTTTCAGAAAGGTGTAATTGTGTTTTTTGCGGATTTTGGTGATGGGGCTAGTACTTTGGATGCTGTCAAATGAATATGCGTATACAGTCAGGAAAGCCGGATGAGGTTGGAGGGAGCGACGTAAAGAGAAGAGTAGGAGAAGAAGACAGCTTCTATAGGGGTTGCTTTGGGACCTAGTCCTAGAAATGAACTAACTCCTTGTGCTGGTGAAGATTATTGAAAGTTGGCTTATCTGTTAGTTACCACAATCCTCCCAAATAAAATATTCCTTGGAGCATAAGGAATATGCTTTTATTACTGTGGGGCACATGCCCCTGGTGTGTGGAATATTTTCATGTACATCGGTTATGGTCTATTTTGCCTTTAAAAAAGAAAAAGATCAGAATAACTGTAATGATCTTTGCACTCACAAACTCTTTTCTCGGATTGATTCCTTTTCTCAAAGATCTGTGATGTTTAGTTGGCCTCCAATCCGTTAAGTAAAGCAGTTAGAGTAATATTGTCTGCCTTCAGCACGGATTGCAGCGCCGTCACAAGCCCTTTACTTGACTAGCTCAGCTTTGTCTGCTTCTGATTTCTTGTTTCTTCTCCTTTCCTCTTATTCTCATGTCTTTTCTCTCAGCATCTAATAAATACGGTGGCTTCCAGATGTTTTTGACCATGGGACACAGGAAAAAGCATGTTCTTTTGTGACCCTAGGACACATCTCCTGATAGAACTGATAGAAATGTATCATAGAACAATACTGACCTTTACTTTGTACAGTGTTGTTTGATTTACCTGTTCTATTCCTTGTATTCTTCTTTACTTAAATAAAAGTTGGATCGTGACTCATTCCTTTGATTTTAGGGTCCACTAAGGAGTTGGGAGTGGCAGTTTGAGTAAAAGGATTTGGTTTATGTCGCCTTCTTTAAATAAACTTCTGACTTCTCCAGTTTTATGTACTGAAAGATTTGACTAACACATGGACCATGAAAATAAAATGAGCCGGTATGCTCGGGCACACTGCGGTATGATGTCTTGTCCTTTAGGGTTTCCAAGGCAGGTTCAACTGTCAGGAGTAGAGCAAAGGGGCTTGTTTTCAGAACCAACCATAGGGAAGAGTTTTAACCAAAGGGGTGTTTTGCGACCATTTCTGTAAGTGCCTCCTCTGAAAATCAGGAACAATACAGGCTTACTACAGAGGGGACTGCCCCTGTTGGAGTAGTTATTGTTTGCTGATCATCTGAGTGCCAAGTCCTTTAGTGCTCTCCAAAGGAAACGATGTAATGATGTCATCCTCGTCCAGTCTCCTTGTCATCTTAGTATTGATCAGAGTGGTTGCCCTTGGGGAGAGGGAAGGGTACTGAAAGTCTTGCTTTCTGGAGCTGTGTATGCCAGGCTGGAAGTTGTTTCATCTGTAGCCTGATTTGATGGCTTTGATCATTTGTCCATGATTTTTATCCTCATAGCCTAAAACATTCATAACAGTGGTTCCTGTGGTAGCAATTCTCAAATAGAAGAGGAAGGGGTATTTGTAAGTCTTCATAAAAAGCCTCTGCAGGTGACTCTGATGTTAAGCCCCGTATTAGTCAGGAGATACCTGTAAATAGTATGAGACTTTATGAAATTATCTCATGTGACCATGGAGATGCACAAGTCCAAATTCTGTAGGACAGGCTGCAACCAGGGTCTGCAGTGAAGGTCCTTATTGAATTCCCCAAGGAGATGCTGACCGTCTGAAGTAGAGATGGGAATTCTCTCTCTGAATGCTGAAATCACTTCTCTTTTAAGGCCTTCAGTGGATTGGATGAGAGGTCACTCATTGCTGATGGCAATCTCCTTAGTTGTTAATTGATGTAACCAGTCATCTATGCAGTCAACTCACTGATGATTAAAGTCCATGAAGTGCCTTTGTATTACAGTTAGCCCAGTGCTTACCTGCCCAAACAAGTGGGCATCATTAACCTGGCCAAGGTGACACATTAGCCTAACCATGCAGGCCCCTCTCTCCAAAGGAGAATCACTGACCTAATATACACTCCTTGGGGAGCCCTGTATGTCCAGTGTTGCAGGCGAGATCTGTGTTGTGGTAGGAGCTAGATCCTCCTAGTTATGGGATGCTGTAACTCTTTTTAAGAATTTTTAGGAGGTACCAGGAATTGAATCCAGGACCTTGTGCATGGGAAGCAGGCTCTCAACCACAGAGCTACACCCGCTCCCCAATGAGAGTTGTGTTTTGTTGCTGTTTTTCCTTGCTTGTTTTTAGGAGGTACTGGGATCAAACCTGGGACCTTGTTTGTGGGAAGCAGGCATTCAACCACTGAGCTACACCTGCTCTCTGCTGTAACTCTTTAACCACATTCACCAATTGTTTATATTTTGCCCCATTTCCTCTCTCTCTATGTATGTATGTGTGTATGTGTGTGTATACACATACAAATGTGTAGTATGTATAATATATGTATATATAAATATATATACACATACCTGTTCTTTTCCTGAAAAGTTGAGAGTTAGTGGGAGATATGCCCCTTTACTCCTAAATACTTCAGTATGTAGTTCCTAAGAATAAGAACATTTTTTTACATAACCACGAGATGTTTAATAAAAATCAAGAAATAATTAGCTTTATTATTATATTGCTTAAATATATATAAATATAAAACTAGACACAAACTCTTTACAGTTATAATACTTTTAAATTTCATAACCAAAATATAAATTTATAAACTAAATATAGCCAATAAAAGTTAACCACTAGATGACAACGTACTGCACGTCTCTGGTTCCGTTAATGTGGCGTATCCACACTTCCATGTCAGCCTATCCTACCAGCTATTCTTTGACTCAATCCCTTGTGCCCCTTTTATCTTTTCAAACTATTGTAAGATATTTCATTATCTAAATTGTGGTGACATAATTTGGCTTTCTCTTAGTGCAGATGCCTTGATTTCATATTAGGTTCATCTCTTTTCTATAGCCTGCCTGCTTAGAAGCAAAATGCAAATGTAGGCACCAAAATCATATGCCAATACTTGCTTTATATAGTAGGCATCTGTTTCAGAATATGCGCAAATTTTTAAGATTCTCATCTAAATAAAAACAAAGCAAAAATTCCTCCCAACTCCTGAGAATTTGTCTGTGGATCTCAGTTTAAGTTAGATTGTATTATCTCATTTAATTCTCACAGTAGCCCTCTTAAGTAGTTTATTTTATAGATAAGGAAACTGAGGTTTACAGAGTTTAAATAATTTATCAAGGATGCTTAGCTGGTAGTAGTGGTGCTGAGATTTAAATAAGTCCAAACAGCCTGACTCCCAAGCCTAAGCCCTAAATTTTTCTGCTGTATGTCCCTCCCCCCACCAAAGAGCTTAAAGCACAAAACAAAACAACACTCCTGTATATACCACCTCCATGAATGAGTCAGCAAAGAGGTTTTCATTTGAAAAGGATTTCCCAACCAGTGAAATAAATCATACTCGTCTTAGCATTCCGAAAATATTAAGTAGCTATAATCAGCTAAATATTTAGAATGGGTGGTAGCACATATTTGGGATCTGTGTCTGAGTTCCCTGGTCACAATTTTGCCTTTTCTACACTGCCATAGAGCTTCTCTTTATAGTGCGCTTTCTTTTTCCAGTAAACTCAAGGAAAGGGGCTTGGTTCAGATGAAATGGGATGCTTAACAAAGTAACGAAAACCCTCCTTGCCAAAGTATTCAAATAGTGACAAAATAACGTATTTTGGAGGCTTTGAGAAGGGATTGGCTTTGGATGGATGGCTAGACTGGGTGACCTACGATTCTTTGAGTCTGTGATGTTACATCCTAAACTTGTTGAGAACTAGAAACTGTTCCATTCTGCTTTACATTCCAAGCATATAGCATGCTTTTTGTGCTTGTGGGAGGTATTTAATCAACATCAGTTGGTCATAAAATAGCCATTGGAGTGAAAGGCTCATCTCAAAGGAATTAATATACTTATCACTAGCAAAAATAACTCATTATAATAGTCATTACTACTAATAATGTACAAATTCAAAGGAAGACTATGTTTTGTTAGGTAATTCTAAATGGTTTGCAAAACATTTCCTTTTGATTCTTGTCACAAGCACCTTTTGGCAGGTTGGTTGGGAGGTATCAGAGAGAAAATTAAGCTCTGAGAATTTGGATGTCTAATTCAATATTTAAGTTTAAAAAAATGCTTTCAGTGCTCTCCTTCCTATCCTCATGTCCTAATCATATGTTGTGATCATCAGAATAGCTATTAATATTTGAGTGTCATCCTTTGTTGGGGTAGTGTAAAGTACCTTAGCATGGGAAATTAGGATGTCTTGGGAAGACATCGCTGTTCTCTGACTAGACAATGTTCCAATCTTTTTTATTTTTAAAATAAGGATGGAATTCAATGCCCTTTCTAAAGGTCGAAGTTATGAATAATGCATTTTGTCCTTTGAGTTTCTTCCCTTTTGTGAACAGTGGTATTGGAAGTATGGTCTCCCAGAAGCACAATTCACTTTAAATAAGTGGGATAGTATTATATGCTAATTTAATCTACTCTCTGGGTTTGGTCATATGCTTTAATCAGAATTGCCTCCCGGGGTAGATACCTGGCATTTTATCAAAAGGCTACCCTCCAGAGACAGCTACTAAAAGTGCCTCAGCCGTTTTGACAGTTTTATATCAGATCAAATTAACATAATAGATGCTAGAAAATGGATCATTACGGGTGAAAATATGCTTGTTAATTAGCATAATGGATTTTGACAATAGCTTCTTCCACAGCAAGCTCTTCAGATGCTTCAAGATGGTTATTACATTTCCTTTAAACAAATATTTCTCAATCTTTAGAAAGCTGTGCTTTCCTTTAATCCACATAAAAATCTCATGAGTTACTTTATTTATTTTTTTTTTTAAATTTTTTAATTTTTTATTGACTTTGTAATAATATTACATTAAAAATATATATGTGAGGTCCCATTCAACCCCATCCCCCCACCCCTCCTCTCCCCCCCCCAACAACTCGTTCCCATCATCATGACACATCCATTGGATTTTGTAAGTACATCTTTGGGCACCTCTGCACCTCATATACATTGGTTCACATCATAGCCCATACTCTCCTCCATTCCATCCAGTGGGCCCTGTGAGGATTTACAATGTCCGGTGATTGCCTCTGAAGTACCATCCAGGGCAGCTCCATGTCCCAAAGACGCCTCCACCTCTCATCTCTTCCTGCCTTTCCCCATACCCTTCGTCCACTATGTCTACTTTTCCCATTCCAATGCCACCTCTTCTATGTGGACATTGGATTGGTTGTGTCCATTGCACCTCTATGTCAAGAGGAGGGTCAGATTCCACCTGGATGCTGGATGCAATCCTCCCATTTTCAGTTGTAATCACTCTAGGCTCCATGGTGTGGTGGTTGTCCTTCTTCAACTCCATCTTAGCTGAGTGTGGTAAGTCCAATAAATCAGATTGTAGGTGCTGGAGTCTGTTGAGGCTCAGGATCTGGCTATCACATTGTCAGTCCAGAGATTCAAATCCCCTAAATATATCTTAAACCCTAACATTAACTGCACCTCCAGCACATTGGCATGAAAGTCTTATGAAGGGAGATCCCATCTGAGTCCAGATTCATCACACATAAACACCATTTCCAAAGAGGGGCCATCTGCCCTGGTAGTTAACCCCATCGGCCATGACCATAACTCCCGTGGGTCTCTTTAGCCCTCAAAGGAACCAATATCTGGGGGTTGTATCTGCTTTATCTGTCTCTCTGACTCTGCTCAGTTGTGCATGAGGGCCATGAGTTACTTTAATGCCATTTGAAATTCCATTTCAGGTATTAGAGTCAAGAATCCTTGGCTGCACTATTTTTGTTTTCATATGACACATTCTCAACACCTTCCCTACTCTGTCCCCTCCCTTAAAGTTCTCTCTGCATCTTGAGAAGAACTGCCCTAATCAGTATCTTGGCCAAATATCCCCAGGAAAGCTAATCTTTGTTTATTGGCTATGTCTTACAAACTCATCATCTTTATGTTGTTGCCTTCTACACCAGCCCTGGCTTGTCAGTGTCCCCCCTAAGACAAGGCACATTCAGACCTAAACCGTGATTTTTGTATGTGATCTGATTAGTATAGTGTCCCAAGGGCCACCGCCGGTTTTGGTCTAGTTCAGGAATGCTTGGGGGTAAAGGGACCGAAGGGGTTGGGGACAGAATGGTGACAAGTGAATGAAGCAGCCGAGTGTGAGACTGTGAGGGGTAGCGGAAACCCTGGTGGAGGGGAAGGGGTCCAAAGAAATAGAACCAAAAGGTGTGTGTGTGTGTATTTGTGTATGTGTATTGGATGTATGGTATGTGGGTGTACAAACAGAGAGGAGAGAGAGATCATTTATTGTAAGGAATTGGCTCATTTCTGACCTGGGGGCTGGCAAGTCGGAATCCTGGAGGACAGGCAGGCTGAAGACTCCGGTAAAGGTGGTACTGAAGTCTTTAGTCTGAATTTTCTTGGGCAAGTTGGCAGGTTAGAAATTCAGGCAAGAGTCAAATTTGAAGCCTTGAGGCAGAACTCCTTCTGACCTCTGGAACCCTTGGTTCTTGCTGTTTTGTCCTGTTGGGAATTTGCAGTCAGCTAGGCTGGGAGTATTTCCACCATGATAAATGCTACAGATCAGGGCTTTTTAAGTTTTTCCTCCCTGGACAGCCAGTTAAGTATTTACCAGACACCTCTGATTCCAGCTGACTGCTTCTGTGTGGGAAAGTGGGGCTGGATGTGTTAAATTTTCTGATTATTCAAGACAAACTTAAAACCTGGATTTTATGTTAATTTTCTAGATTTTAAAAATGCTTCCTGAGTCAAACAATAGTTCTTTTTTCAAAGCTGGCCCATTAGCATCTGCCTAGTATGAGCTCTCTGGTCTAGTCACAATACTTTAAATATGGCCTAAAATAACAGTGGAGTTTTTTTTTTTTAAAGCAACTTTTATCAGCTTCCCCCTCCCACTCCCTATTGTAGTTGTGAGTTACTGTAGCAATTCTTTAAGAGCTGAAAAAATAGATATTTAACGTGAAAAACTTTCCTAATAACTGTCATGATCTCAATATTGAAATTAATGTGGAACTGTTTATCTTTTTCTTCCCATTTAGATTCTCCATTAAAAGACAAAGGCCACATCTTTTCTTGATCTTCATTTGGTTTCTTAAAGATTTATGTTACACACTTATGAAATACTTGACTTGGTATTTGATGTGGATATAATTTGTCAAAGCAATACATTGTGGAGATATTGAATCAAGTTTGAAAATCAAACTTACATTCCTTAGTGGCTTTAGATTTATTGTAACTGCCTTTTAAAAAAACCACTTTTATTTTGAAATACTTTCAAACTTACAAGACAGTTATAAAAATAATGCAAACGCCATATAGAGAACTTCAACATATCCCTACCCCCACAGATACCCAGATCCACCAATTTTAACAAAATTTTGCCACATTTGCTGTATCATTCTGTCTATCCATCTATTTATCTATCAATCTATTTTCTGAATGCTTTGAGTGTATATTTGTATACCTTGTATTCTTTTTTTTTCTCTGCCCTTCTCCCCCACCCCAGTTGTCTGCTCTCTGTGTCCATTCGCTGTGTGTTCTTCTGTGACTGCTTCTATCCTTATCAGCGGCACCAGGAATCTGTGTTTCTTTTTGTTGCGTCATCTTGCTGCATCAGTTCTCCGTGTGTGCTGCGCCATTCTTGGGCAGGCTGCACTTTCTTTTGCGCTGGGCAGCTCTCCTTATGGGGCGCACCCCTTGCATGTGGGGCTCCCCTATGCGGGGTCACCCCTGTGTGGCACGGCACTCCTTGCACGCATCAGCACTGAGCATGGGCCAGCTTCACACGGGTCAAAGAGGCCCGAGGTTTGAACCGTGGACCTCCCATGTGGCAGGCAGACGCCCTATCCATTGGGCCAAGTCCGCTTCCCTGTATTCTTGAATGTCTACTACTTCCATGTGTATTTCCTAAGAACAAGAATGTTTACTTATATAGTAACCACCTTAAGTGCAGTTATCAAGTTCAAGAAGTTTAGGATTGATATAAAGCTTACAGTCAGTATTCCCATTTTTTACATATGTGCCAATAATGTCCCTTTGAACTCTTTCTCTTCCCTTGTTTAATCCTATCCAGGATCATATACTGCTTTTAATTGTCATTGTCTTTTTAGTTAATCTTTCTTTTCTTTTAAATTTTATTTTATTGTGGAAATATAAATATAACCTAAACTTTCCTGCCTTAACCACTCACAGCATAGGATTCATTGGGATTAATCACATTCACAGTATTGCAATACCCTCGCCGCTTTCCATAACTAAACCTTTCCCATCTCCCCAGACTGAATCCTTATACTCATTATGTATCAATTCCTCATTCCTATTGCCCCTTGCCCCTGGAAACTTTAGTTTAATTTCTGTCTCTGTGAGCTGGCATATTCTCTGATATTATCTTTGTAGTTGTCATGGGGCTTAAATTTAACATCCAAATCTATAACAATGTGGTTTGCTTTGATACCAACTTAACTTGAATAGTACACACAAACTATGGTCCTATATCCCCCATTCCCCCACCTTTATCCAGTTCTTTTTTTTTTTTTAAAGATTTATTTTTTATTTATTTAATTCCCCTCCCCTCCCCCGGTTGTCTGTTTTCTGTGTCTTTTTGCTCTGTCTTGTTTCTTTGTCCGCTTCTGTTGTCGTCAGCGGCACGGGAAGTGTGGGCGGCGCCATTCCATTCCTAGGCAGGCTGCTCCCTCCTTCGGGCTGGGCGGCTCTCCTTATGGGTGCACTCCTTGCGCGTGGGGCTCCCCTACGCGGGGGACACCCCTGTGTGGCATGGCACTCCTTGCGCGCATCAGCACTGCGCTTGGGCCAGCTCCACACGGGTCAAGGAGGCCCAGGGCTTGAACCGTGGACCTCCCATGTGGTAGACGGACGCCCTAACCACTGGGCCAAAGTCCGTTTCCCTTTATCCAGTTCTTGTCACAAATTACATGTTTATAGATTATGAATCCAAAACCACACATTTTATGCACTTACCTTTTAAATTCTGCAGGAAATTAAAAAATGGAGTTACAAACCAATTGCAACTTCTTTTTTATTGGATCAAGCACTTGATTCTTTGTAAATGAAATGAATAATTCTTTCCAGTTGAAATCTGTTGAAGTTACCATTTCTTCCTCTAGATTGGCCTTTCTCATCAAACTTCACATTTATGTTTCTTTTGCCTTTGAAAAACATTGCTTAAATGTCACTTCTTTCACGGAACTTACCTTGTTTAACTAGATTTTAGTCACTTTTTAAAGAACCTGACAGGGCAAAAATCTGTTTTCTTCCTCAAAGCAAGAGTTAAGACCGTATTTTCAGCTCTCTAGCCAAGTGCTAGGTTTGGGTACTTTGAATAAAATGGTTGAAATGGAGGACAGGCTGTGCACATGCATCTAGCTCCCTTCTTGCCCAAATCCTTTAAAATAACAAAAGAAAATATTTTTAAAAACCCATGACAGTACTGGAAAAATGGAAAGGTTGCCTACTTTCAGTGGACCAAAAGTTCTGAAGAATTCCTGGAAGACTGAAAACAGATGAGATTAGATTGACTGAAGGAAAACAAACACAAAAATCATAACCCGAAACCCAGGTGCAAAAGCGAATGGAATTAAAGGCAGAGGTTTCAGTAAGAACAACCAACAGGAAGGGACCCTAGAGCTGTATTCAGGAAATTAAAGTATTATGTTTATGACAATGACCTCCTGGCTAAATAACTTAAAACTGTGTTCTGAAGAAAGTTAACATTCTGTCATAGGGAGGGTTCCTAGTGGGGCTTAGGGACCAGGAGTAAAGCAGAATAGAGCTTAAGATCATGTTGGGGGACCCCAACAAAAAAGGGTGCTAGGAGGCGATAGCTACTAAAATCCTTCACCACTAGAGGAAAGATTTTCTTATTTTAGAAGGTTTGAGTATTTGTCTCCCGACTAGACTTCTCCTTGTAGCCACCAATATACCCTAAAGCCAAAATGATCATTTGATGCCTCTTGGATCTTACACAGAACCAACAGTTGGCCCTCCCAGAAAAGAGACTTAATACTATAAAGGTAATATGCATTAGCCATCCTTATTGATTGACCAAGTCTTTTATTCTTCAGTGTGAATGAATATGGAAGAATCACCATGCATTTAGGGAGAACAAATAGAATAAAAGAAAAGGCCCCAGGGTAAGTAGACCTGGGAATGTAGGAGACTTTAAAACCTGTTAATTGGGGGAAGCAGATGTGGTTCAACAGATAGAGCGTCCGCTTACCATATAGGAGGTCCAAGGGTTGGATAACCAGGGCCTCCTGGCTCGTGTGGTGAGCTGGCCCATGTACAGTGCTACTGTGCACATGGAGTGCCAGCCACGCAGGGATGCCCCTGTGTAAGGGTGTCCCCCCGCCCACCCCGTGCAAGGAGTGGCCCCTGAGCCAGGAGGGCCGTCCTGCATGAAACCACAGCCCCTCCAGGAGTGGTGCCACACACATGGAGAGCTGACACAGCAAGGTGATGCAACAAAAAGGGACACATTCCCAGTGCTGCCTGATGAGAATACAGGCAGACACAGAAGAACACACAATGAATGGACGTAGAGAGCAGACAACTGGGGGGGGGGGGAGTAAATAAATCTTTTAAAAAAACCCTGCAAATTGGTATCTTCAAAGAGATCTGAGCTGAGAAATACATTGAACAAAAGTAGCCTGCAATGAAAAAAGATCATTTACAACAGTAAAGCTCATGGAAGTGAAAAAAATGATTACTGAACTTAAAAGATTAAATAGATTGGCTAGAAAATAGGATAGAATTAAAGATGAGATTAATGATCTAGAAGACAGGCAACAAAATTTTCCAGAACCTAGAGCAAAAAGGCAAAGAGATGGGAAGTATTGATACCTAGCAAAAGTAGGTACTTAACCAATGTGTTTCATTAATGGGGTTTCAAAGAGAGAAAGAGCTTATTTGCTTGTGCCTAGCAAAGGATGTCAGTGGCCTAATTGTCCCCAAACTGCCTCCTAGAACTGCAGTGATCTTTATAGTTTTATAATATCCAGGCTTAGCATTTTACACTAATGAGTTAATTGGGGTGGGGCTGGCTCAGGTTCCTTCATTAATAAACAATAAGGGGCTGAACAGGATGGGGGGGGGGTAGGTGAAAAACTGAGGAGAGTCACAAAGTTATTACAGTCATGAGACTATTATTATCAGAGATCAAGGCATCTAGGGATGGGGGCGCCCTAAGAGAAGGAGGTTTAGTTACAAGGCTTTTCTACAGGATTAAGTGGTTACCGATAGAAATGTTCATATACAAGGGTAATATCAATCTGGAATAATCATTACAATGTCAGGATTTTAGTTGCAAATGACCATGGAGAACGGGTGAGGTTGCTGTAGCCAGTTTCAGTACTTTCAGATATTAACCTTTGGCTATTATAATACACTGGAAGTGAAAGGTGTCTATAGAATGTTTCAGTAATCATAATTACTTGTTAATTCTTTTGGGTTTTTAAAAAAGATTTTATTTAATTTATTTACTCCCTCGCCCTGCTGCTTGTGCTCGCTGTCTGCTCTCTCTGTCCATTCACTGCACGTTCTTCTGTGTCTGCTTGTCTTCTTGTCTTCTCTTTAGGAGGCACCAGAAACTGATCCTGGGACTTCTGATGTGGAAGAGAGGCACTCAATTGCTTGAGCCACCTCAGCTTCCTGGTGTGTTGTATCTTTCATTGTCTTTTCCTCTGCGTCTCTTCTTTGTTGCGTCATCTTGTGTCAACTCTCCACGTAGGCCAGCTCTCTCCGCGGGCCAGCTCACCTTCACCAGGAGGACCTGGGAACCGAACCTGGGACCTCCCATATGGTAGACGGGAGCCCAGTCACTTGAGCCACATCAGCTTCCTATTTGTTAATTCTTAACCCTCAGTTACAGTTTGACAAAGAGATTGGAAGGTATGGAGTGCGCTCATAGGCTCTTAAACATATACCAGATGGAAGTGTTGGTCAGATGAGATCAAAGAGATATTGAGAGGAAGTTGCTCTTTTTAGAAAAATCAGAAATAAATGAGCCAAAATGAAAAACAAAAAGAAAAAACCTTAAAAAATGAATGATAAAGCTCTCTTTCTGCCATCTTGGAGCCTGTGGAGGCCTGCTGGGAATAGGATTTCTAAAATGGCAAATATGTCTGGAAGGCTGTGGTCCAAAGCCCCTTTTGCTGGCTATAAGCGGGGCCTCTGGGACTAGAGGGAGCACACAGCCCTTCTTAAAATTGAAGGCGTTTATGCCCGAGATGAAACTGAATTCTATTTGGGCAAGAGATGTGTTCATGTGTAGAAAGCAAAAAAACAACACAGTGACTCCTGGAAGCAAATCTAACAAAGCCAGAGTAATCTGGGGAGAGCTAACTCTTGCCCATGGAAATAGTGGCATGGTTCATGCTAAGTTCCGAAGCAACCTTCCAGCTAAGGCCATTGGACACCAAATCCATGTGATGCTGTACCCCTCAAGGATTTAAACTTACTGAAAAGTAAATAAATAAAATTTTAGATTAAAAAAAATAGTAAATATAAACCCAAAGGAAAAACAGAAAAAATTGATCTCTGCTTTTATCTTTAAAAATGAAAATAAGCAGTAAATCCAATCATTTTTTAAATAGATCTATAAACTAGAGAAAACTTTGCTGAGTTTAAGAAATAAAGAAAATGGAAATGAGAAAAGGGACATTATTGTATGTACAAATGCAAATAAGATATATGCACAGGTAATAAAAAATTGAAAATATAGATGAAATGGATGATTTTCTAAGAATATATTAACAGCCAAATTTAAATCATGAAAAGATAGAAAATCTGAATTGATCATGGGAAAAACTGTGAAAAGATAGAGATGTGTGGGATGTTTTTGCCCATGAATTTTACCATATCTTCAAGAAACAGGTCTCCCTATGCTATGAGACTATTTTAGAGCATAGAACATTTCCTTATTCCTACTGTAAAGATAATATAACCATGAAACCAAAAATGGACAAAAAAGCATAATTTTTTTGTATATATAGTAAATCAGTTTCATTTATATCATAGATGTGAAAATCCTAAATTAAATATCAACAAATTCAATCTAATGGTGAATTGAAAGAATAACATCCTACACTTCCTATTAAGTAATTGGTATCACAAGAATACAAGGATGGTTCAGTAACTGAGAGACTCCAATAATATAATAGATTATATTACTTTAATAGATTAAAAGAAGAAAAATCTGTAAAATACTCATGATAGAATCCCAAAAAGTATTTGATGAAATTCAACACCTATTCATGATAAAACCTCTTAGCAAATGAAACATTCTTAACTTGATAAAGGATATTTGCTAGTGGCCAATGATGAATCTACAATTCACATTGTAACATATGAAAAGTCAGGAACAAGATAGTGCACTTAGCATGAATCCTAGTTTCTAGCTAGTGAATTAAAAAAATATATATAAAAACTATAAAGAAATAGGAAAACTATAATTTTCAAATATTATAATAGTCCACTAGAAAATAATAAGAATAACTTGGGGAAAATTAACTGGGACTAATAATGGTTACAATAACAACATATGAAAAACAGTCATTTCCCTATTCATTCCAATAATCAGTTAGGAATTATCTCTAAAAAACTTCATTCACATATGGTTACATAGCTATAAAATATTTAGAAAGTTATCTAATAAGAATATGTTAAGCCTATGTAAGTCTTAAAACTATTGAATGACATAAAGATGATCTGAATAAAAGGAAATATATACTATATTTCTCAGTGGGAAGGTTCAGTCATATAAAGATGCCAGTTAGATTCAAATTAATCTGTAAATTCAATGTAATCCTTGTTAGAGTATCAAAAATAATGCTTTTAATTGATAAGACTAAAGTTTATCTGAAAAAAAATTTGTAGGGTGGAAAGAGGAGGGAATTGTTATTTTGTATAAAACACTTTATAAATTTTATTAAAGTAGGGTAATATTGGCATAGGAATAGCTTGAGCAGTATTCCTAAAAAGTTTTTACCACAATCTATAGTAACAAATGCATTTTACAAGTCAACCCAGTATACATACGTATAGAAACAGGTTGAAGCTGGGAAGCCGTGGATTCTCTGGGTTCTTGACTATGTCACCCCCAGTGATGGGGGCCAGTGGTGAGGCCTTTTGTGTGGGTTTATCTGGGACAATGGGGAAGCCTGTTTGAAAGAGTCCTTGGCCCCAGAAAGAGTCCCATTTGGGACCTCAAAGTCACGGTCTTGGCGGTGTCTTCTGGCCATGTTGTCTGTCGGCCATATTAACTGTTAGCCATGTTATGGCTCCTCTCCTCGTTTCTCTGTACTAGACTGCCTCAAAGTTTCATGAGGTAATACCTTTACAGTGTCAAAAGGACTCTTTCTTTTCTATTCTCCTTCATTAAAAGATAACAGTGCTAATATGATTCATTAAATTTATTTTAGGAACCACTAATGAGTTGCAACCTGCTGTTGAAAACCCCTGAAATGAATAATGAACAGAATAAAGTACAGAAACACAAATATCTGTAGGAATTCAGTATATCACAAAAGCAGAATTAAAATCCATGGTGCTTAACCAGCAATATTGTAATAGTCTTGCATCAGTGTCATTGAAGGTACTATATCAATCCTAAGGGTCAGTAAGGGGGTATGGGTTTTTTTCTATTGGACTAAGGAAAACATTGAAAAATTTACTGAGATGATGACTGCACAACTCTGTGATGAAACTGAGAGCTACTGAGTATACTATGGATAGATTGTACAAGGCATGGGACTGTATTATACAGGGAACCATGTGGTGGAAAATGGACTGATTAACAGTACAAATATGAGAGTGTACTTTAATGAACAACAAATGTACAATAATGTATGTTGTTAATAGGGTTATATGGGAAAAATATACCAAATGTAAGCTATGGGCTATAGTTAATGGTAATAGTCTGATGTTCCCTTCATAATCTGTAAACAAATGTTCCACAACAATGTAATTTGTTGGGGAGGGGTGACATATGGGAATTATGCACATTATGCATGACTGTATTGTAAGCTCACAACTTCTTTAATAAAAAACATATGAAAACAAACAAAACAACCCATGCAGAAAGAATTGTTTTTTTTCTAAGACAATTGACTCTATCATTTCGAAGAAAGTTAAGTTAGGAAGGTTTTCCTTTCTTACTCTATACACCAAAATAATTTCAGGTGGTTTAAAGAACATATATTTATAATATAGAAAAACAAACTTGTGGTAGGGAAGTCCTTCTTAAATACACACATTATAAAGTAAAACCTCTAGACTATCTAAAATTTAAACATTTTCTATCACAGGATAATGAAAGGCGAAATTTAAGGGTTATTTTTACAAGGTGCAAATTGTTAGTAAACACTGATTTAAGAAACTAAAGCATTAATTTTGTG
Source organism: Dasypus novemcinctus (assembly GCF_030445035.2). NCBI lineage: Eukaryota > Metazoa > Chordata > Mammalia > Cingulata > Dasypodidae > Dasypus > Dasypus novemcinctus. Next base: position 49,971,399 of record NC_080698.1, on the reverse strand, counting down.
GCAGTTAAGAAGATACTATTGTATATTTAATTTACCAAATCTTACATTATAAAAAATATGAATGAAGTTAGTAGGAGCTGAACACTTTCATTTACTCATAGATACTGAGCTTATTTATTGTGCTAAATTAGAAAACCAGTCATTGTTTGAAACAAACAATCTTATACAGGCTTATGTATTTAGGAATATTTAGAAAAGTCAACCTAAGATCAGTGAACAATAAAGTAAGAAAAAGTATGTGTCTACAGCTCCTGGGCTCTGTGACAAAAATCTTTCCCAAAGAAATTAGATCTAGACTGGTTCTAATATAATTCAGTCTCCAATAAAAGTAGTGAAGGCATTTATAAGATTGTCATTCATTCAAAAAAGTATTTATTAAGGCCAAATTTGTACAGAGAACCTTTAATGTATTTGAAGCAAATACATTAAAATATAAAAAACACAACTCTTGCTTTGCTCTGGCAATGGGGAGAGGGCATAGGCATGTGAAACCAATAAGCAATTGTATTAGTTTTCTGTTGCTGCTTTAACAGATTAGCAGCTTCGAACAATACCCATTTATTTGATTGTTCACTGATCTTGCTTTGACTTTTTTAGGTGTTCTGAATTTAGTAATTTTTGTTTTCCCTCTGGCACTTTAGGTCTACTTTTCCTCATTCTCTTTCTTTTCATCCTGCTTGAGCTTTCAGAAGAATTTCAGGGGTAATTTTATGAGAAGCTAATTTCCCTTGCCCTGTACGTGAGTACCTCTGCCTGTGCATCTTCTCTTAGGCTTTCTGTATTAAGTTTAAAACTTTTTTTTTTCCTAAATTTTTTTTCTCTAAATGTTCCCAATTACATTTTTGTTTCCTAAAAATAAATGTTAAAGAGGTGATCATTTATGTGTAATTCTATTTTAGGGCGGTACTTCCCTTTTTAATTTGTAAATATAAACTTTATAAGCTAAAGGAAAGCCTTATGGGTATTTGTATTATCACGAGGTATATTCCATTCAGCAGCACTTTAACAAACACAGTAAATTATTCTTGATATGTATTGAAAATCACCTGTTCTGATTTTAAAAGACCAGATGTTTTTACTTATTTTTCCAGGGTATGGAATTAAAGTAATTGATAATTGTCCTTCAAGCATGTTAGAGAATGTGTCAATATTTTGGGGGGTGAGGGGCTATTATTTGACTATTTTTCATGGTACTGAACTTGAATTTCAGTAGAGATTTATGGATGTCTCATTATTTGATATCCACATTTCATGAATATGTGTAAGATAAGTTTGTAAATAAATTAATGTCCTAATAGTAATAGTATGAGAGAATGGTTAAAGTTTATCGACTAGAAGATAATCAAGTAAGGTTGAATGCATGCACACTTTTGCCTATATTTTCTGTAATTGAATAAATTAATTGTTTACATCCTGGAGGGGAGGGAAGGGTTTAAAAATACTTATTTAGGGAAGCAGATGTGACTCAAGCAGTTGAGCTCCTACCTACCAACAGGAGATCCAGGGTTCTGTTCCCAGTGCCTCCTGGAGAAGACGAGCAAGACAGTGAACTGGCAGGATGGGTGGTGTGGTAAGCTGATGTGACAAGAAAGAGACATAAAGAGGAAAGACAATGAGACCCACAACAAAGCAGGGAGCTGAGGTGGCTCAAGCGATCGAGCACCTCTTGCTCACATGGGAGTGCCAGGTTTGGTTCCTGGTGCCTCCTAAAGAGAAGACATGCAGACACAGCACACAGCAAAAGGACACAGAGAGCAGACAGTGAGCAAGTGCAAACAATGGGGGGAAGGAGGAGAATACATTTTAAAAATTAAAAAAAAATATATTTAGTTTTATATTTAATTCAAATATTATTGGTCAATCTTTGTTTATTGTTGAACTTCAGAATTCAAAGAAACATAATGTCCCAACTAAGGATTCTCAGTCCCAAAAACTTTGCCTGTGAGATTGAGATGGGATATTTCTGTAATAAGAATGAAAAGAGCCTTTTCTATTATTCAGATGTGTTTGTAAATGTAAGAACATTTATGTGCTGTGGTATTTTCTGGTGAGACCCAGTGAGCTGCTGGATATTTTCCATGTTGTGAGATTTTGGCATTTGGTGTGTGTTTTCCCACTGAAACGACAAATACATAAAAATCGCACATAAGTCTCTGTAGTCCGTGCTGGGCTAAACCATCCAGATCCCTTCTGCAGCTAATTATGTTAGACCTCAGAGAGAAGAGCGTCATTCGCGAGATCAGCCCCTTCTTGGACCTTCTGGCTGCCCCATTCCTCACTTTCTAAGGTTCTTCCCCTCTCAGAGCCCCTTTTGCAGTGACTTTATCGGAGCCCAGCATTTTAGCCCTGTGCTTAATTCTGTCTCCTTCCCTTCTCTGTACAAGTTAATCCTGAACGCACTCCTCAACAGATTCCCAGCATGCTAGTCTCCGTGGCTTTCTGGTGAACTCGATTTATGGAAGACTTCTCCTTCCTTTAGAGGGCTTCTGTGCAGACAGACCCTAAGTGAGGATTGTGGGAGGGGCGAGGACCGTGGGTGTCCTCTCGTTCAGTCTTCTCTCTAATGCAGGGATGCCTCTACAGCATTCCTGAGTTTTGGCTCTTTATCCTCTCCTTGAAAGTAAAAGTTGGGGAGTCCATTGCTTCATTACCCTGTTAGTTGCTAAATAGTTTAGGGTGTTAGGATGCTTTACTATTAACTGGGAATCTGCATCCCTGTAACTTTTGCTCCTGCTCCTGTCTACTCAGAATGCCTATTCCAGTTTCTATGCAACATCCTTGGGGTATTTGGAGAACATTACCACATTCTGTTACGTTTTCTTGGATCCTGTTGAAATGCCTTTTTTTCTTACTTTTTTCTTTATGGTGTGCTTTTAAAACCCTTTACTAATCTTAATCGTGTTCCAGTTTGTCCCTTTTAAATATGGTTCATGCTAGACTTTTGTCATATTACTATGTTTTCCAAATATGAGTCATTACCCCATGATACTCATGACATTTCAATTTCAACACCGTGCATGTATTTCTTAATATATTTTAAAGTTAGTAATGCATAAAGTTTGGTAATTTCAGTTACCTATATAAAACAGAATAGTTTAGCATTAGTATATTAAGCTGCAATAATAATGAACTAATAAATCAGTACATATAAGTGCTTTTTCAGTGCTGTATATATGATCTCTCTTAGGAAAAACATGAGATTACAGCAACTGTTAAAATTCTGCATTCATATTTTTAAAAAAGACAAAAAACTATGACATTATTACATTGTAATTTAAACTTTTTTTTTTAATGACCAGGGCTGGGGATTGAACCCTGGACCTTGCACATGGGAAGCTGCTGCTCAATCACTGAGCCATATCAGTGCCCCTAAGTTGCTTTTTTGTTTGTTTGTTTGCTTTTTTTGTTTTTAGGAGGCAGCAGGTACTGAACCCAGGACCTCCCATATGGGAAGTCATCACTCAGTTGCTTGAGCCACATCTGCTCCCTGTAATTTAAACTTTAAAGCAAATCAATCTAATTTTCATTCTTTGTGCAGTAATCATAATTTAAGTTACTATATTAAGGAAAATGTGAGAAACTTTACCCTTTACTGTAAAGAAAGTTTATTTTAAAAATGAGTGAATAACTATAGCAGTACCTAGTTGAATGACTCAGATGAATATGTCGTCCAATACAAGGCTAAGATTAGAAGGAGTGATCTTCAAGAATATCTTCTTTGAAAGTTTTCCCAGGAGTGATTGAGGCTGAATAGGAGAGAATGAATATATTTATGTAGTAAATAATATGATATATATTATATAGTTGCTATAGTTTGCTATAGGGTTGGCTTCTAAAATGGGAATTTATTTGGAGAAAATCGTAACAGTTGCAAGGCTGTGAAAATGTCCAAATTAAGGCATCATCAGAGATGTCATCTTACCAAAGGTCAGCTGCTGGATCCTGGACTCTCGCCATATGGCAAGGCAAAATGGTGGATCTGCCAGTCTCTCTCTCTCTGCCTTCTCCAGGCTCATCTCATCTTCTCTTTCAGATTAGACCTGCTCCGTGGGCCTAGCCTCTTCGGGGCCTTATTGCTTCAGCTTCTCTGCTAGTTCCGGCCTCTGGCCTCTCAGCCTCTTCAAGTTTCTCCATCTTTCTGCAACTATAAGTGATCCTGGAGAACTTTCTCACATGGAGGGGTAAAATGACAGCTGTCTTTCTCTGTGTGTTTCTGCTTTCAGTTTTCCACTTATATAGGACTTAAGCAAGAAGGCCAAGACCCAACCAGGGTCATACACCTCACTGACGTCCAATTAAAGGCCCTAAAGTGATCTAATAAAAAGTTCCCTTAACTGAATCTAATGCAATCAAAGGCTCCCACACCACAGGAATGGATTAGTTCCAAGAACATGATCTTTTCTGGGATTCACAAAAGCTTCAAATTGTCACACTCCACCCTCTGGATACCAAGAAGACATGTTCTTCCCATACGCAAAATACATTCATTCTATCACAATATTTTTAAAAACCTTAAATCACTTCAGTAACAATGCTAAGCATAAAATCTCATAAAAGTCAGTTAAAGGCATGCATTCTTTCTTGGTGCAAAAATTCCCCTCTAGCTATAGGCCTGTGAAACTTAGAAACAAGTTGTCTGCTTGTAGTAGACAAAGGAGGGCCAGTCATAGGATACACATTCCCATTGCCGTAGGGAGAAAATGGAAGGAAAACAGGGGTCTTGGGTTCCAAACAGTTCTGGAGACCTGTAGGACGTACTCCATTAGATTTCACAGTCTGAGAGTTATCTATAGAATGATGGTTTCTTCTTGGGGCTTGGAGCAGAAGTCCCACACTTTTAAGGACTTGCCTCGTGGCCATCTTCTAGGCTGTACCTCATCAAGCATCTGGGTGACACTTGAGCTCTAGATCTCACCCTCCAGGAACATTGGGGGTAATGTCACACTCTCCGCAACCTCTGGCACACAAGCCCAACCCCCTCAGAACACTAGGGTGGTGATCGAATTCTCTGCAGTCTCAGGGGATGTGCCCCACCCTCTCTAGCCTAGGGCAGTTGAACTCTTCCTGAACAAAGGAAGAGGACTTGTACCCTCCAAACCCTTGGGTAAACCCACCTCCTCCACACACATTGGTAGGGCCCATCTCTTGGCCCAAGAAGATGTCTTAAGTCTAGACCTCAGCTTTCAAAGTTTTGCTCTTGATGTTTTCCTTCAGTCTTTCCCTTTCCTGTCCCTTTTAGTCCATGCTGACAGTGGTTTTGTTCCTATAGATATCTCAAAAGACTTGTTGGTTTAGCATGCAGCAAACAGGGGTCCAAGCTGTCAGACAGTAAGACTTCCTGTATAGCTGCATTTCCAGTCCTGACTTGCAAGGAACTGGCTGCCTGGTTCCCTGTTAATTTAAACCCTCACATGGAGCACTATCCTCTGGGGACTTGCTTTCTGGAAGTTCAGAATTTCCCAAACCATCACCTGGTTTCTTTGTGCCTAGGATTCAATTCTCTGCTTATCCCTTTCCTCTCATTTTACTATAAGCTGCTAGGAGAAGCCAGGCCACATTTTCTACATTTAGTTTGGAAATCTCCTCAGCTAAATGTTCAAGCTTGTCACTTTCAAATTCTGCCTTCATCTAACATCAGAAGTCAATTTTGCCAAGTTTCAGCCACTTTAAAGCAAGGATTACCTTAATGCCAGTCATCATTTCTGTCTAAGACCTTATCAGAAGTAACTTTAGGATCCATATTTTTTACCAACAGTCTCTTCAAAGCAATCTAGGCCTTTTCTATCAAGCTACTCAAAATTTTTCCAAAATCTACCCCTTACATATTCATAAAACCATTCCAACATTTTGGTATCTGCAAGCAGCACCCTCCTTCTGGTACAAATTTCTATTTTAGTTGGCTAAAGATTGCTAATGCAAGCATCTGACACAGGGCAAGCTTGTGGGGAGTGTGTGAGTGCTCATTTTGTCATAGTGGATTATATCATTGGGTGGAGACCCATACAATGAGAGTGAAGGTATACCCACATCCTGGGGAGGACTGATGTTCTCAAACAGAAAGAATTGTATCTCTTGAGAGAATCGGTGGCTCCCAATGGGTTAGGGCAGTCAAATATGTCAAGCCCTCAGCATTTTTGCAGGTATCTCTGAATATGGTCCCTAAAGTAATGAAGATTGATTGTCATGGTGGGCCCTGAGGGGAGGGGGAAAGAGGTGTTGAATACATGGAATCAGGGTAACTGTGGGGCAATGGAAGTATTCCACAAGATCATGCCATGATAGATACAGGTCTTGTTAAATTACACCAAAAATGTATAAAAGTCTATAGGCTAAAATTAAACCATAATGTAAAACATAAGATAACTAAAAATTTAGAAAATTGTATAGTCTAAAATATAAACCATAATGTAAACCCTAATGGAACCATGTTTGAAAGCTATCATTTCAATATCTGTACATTAACTGCAGCAAATATAATACGAACGTGTAAAAAGATCACTGTTGGGGAAGGGGCAAAGGGTTTGATGTTGGATATGTGGGAGTACCATATATTGTATATGTGAATTACCATGACCTAAAACTTATGTCAAGAGAAACTTAATAATGAAAAAAAAAAAAAGGAAGAAAGGAGGTAGACACTGAGGAAGAAATAGAAGAAATTGCCTTGCCACTGTACATACCGGGCAACACCTGTAGCAGTGATGAAAGGCAAAATGTCAAAAACAAAGCTTTTTCGTTTTTTCATTTCTTTGATGCCCCAATTTATTTTTCCTTTATTTAATTTTTCTAAATTTCTATGTATTCTATATCTAATCTTTAAACCCATCAGTATATTCCATTTTTCTATTAATGGAACCTGGCAATATATTGGGCTTCCTTTTTGAAGAAGTTTTGGACTACAGAGAGGTTCAACTGTGCTGGGGGAGGAGCACTTGTGTGGGGTGTCATTGGTGAGAGGTACACAGTTGGGAGGGAGTTCTCCAGGGCATGAATACAGGGTACATAGAAAGGTTTGGATATTTTCATAGTGGTTTCGGTTGGAAATGACAGGTGAGAGAGTGCTGAATCCTTGACCAGGGGAGCTCTATCACATTCCCCAATGGAACAACAACAATCCCCCAAGTGCAATGGCAAAGACCAATAAAGATGGATGGTCCAACAATGAGCCCTTGATACTGATGGCTCCGAGTATGAGCCTGTGTGCCTGAAATATGAACTAGACCTATAGCTGTGGGGTGCCTAAGAGTTACCTCCTGAGAACCTCCATGTTGCTCAAATGTGGCCACTTTCTAAGCCAAACTCAGCATGTAAATGCATTGCCTTCCCCCCAGCATGGAACATGACTCCCAGGGATGAGCCTCCCTGGCACTGAGGGATTACTACCAAGCACCAGCTGATGATGTAACTACAAAAAGACCATGAACAAAGAGGTCAACTCAGATTGGCAGAATATCTCAGCTTACATGGAATATCAGGTGTTAAAAACTGCTTTTTGACTTTGGATAAAAAGGGGGAAATGGAAAGGACAAGTGAGTTTATATGGCTAAGAGTCTCCAAAAAAGAGTCAGGAGGTCATCAGTGGGTGATGCTTATGCATGCCTCAGCAGGGTACCAGCGACAGCCAAGGTAGATGGAAACCCAGGTGCTGGTTCTCCTGAGGGCTGCAGTGACCCACAGGTTCTATGGTCAAGGCAGATGGTTCCATAGTTCAGGGCCATGTCAGTTGGCCCTACTTTGGAGTCTTTGTTCTTGAGTTGTGATGGAGTTGGACTCAGATATAACCTCTCTACACATGCCTCTTCTGTTATTTTTACTGGACCTGTGGTTGGCGTTTGGGTTGGTGTACACTCAGGAGACCTGAATCTTTGAACTGTCCATGTAATGGCCAGGCCCTGGGCCTCAGAGACTTGCAGCTCTTACTCTCTGGTTTCTTGGACTTATCCTGGCCAGCTGACAGGGAGGTGAAGAGGGTCAACCACCACACCAGCGAGCCAAGAGTGCCTGCAGCTGCAAGCGGGAGGATTACATCCATCATTCATGTGGAATCTAAATCCCCTCTTGATGTAGAGAGGGACTGGACATAGCCATTCCCAGGTCCACAAGATGGAGGAATAGAGTATGGATTAGAGTGGACTTACTGGTGTTCTGCTGGGGAACTATTGTGATTAGTAAGGGAAGAAATTGTGGTAGTGATGTGGAGAGGGTGGCCACGGTGGCTGCTGATGGTTGGGAGAGGGAAGAAGAGATATGGTGTGGGGGCATTTTCAGGATTTGGTGTTGTCCTAGGTGGTGCTTCAGGGATGGATGCTGGACGTTGTGTGTCCTGTCGTGGCCCACTGGGTGGCCTGGGGGAGAGTGTGGACTACAATGTGGACTACTGTCCATGTGGTGCAGTGGTGCTCCAGAATGTATTTGCTGGGTGCAATGGATGTGCCACAATGATGTTGATGTGGGAGGGGTGGAGTGGGTGGAGTGGGGGATATATGGGAACCTCATATTTTTTTAATGTAATATTTAAAAGAAAATAAGAAGAAAAAAAATACTAGAAATGGTTTGGTGTTTATAATGGTAATTTATTAGGGTAAAATTTTACAGTGCTGAGCCTGTGAAAATGTCCAAATCAAGTCATCATCAGAGATGCTATCTAACCAAATTCAGCTCCTGGTAGATCCTGGACTTCCTCCACATGGTGGCCAGACACTTCTTTCTCCTCCAAGCTCACTTTCTCCCAGAACTTAGCTGTGGGCAATTAGGCATAAGGCTCTTCTCTCCCTGGGCCTCGTCTCTTCACCTTTGTGTTGCTCTGCTGATTCCGGCCTCCAGTCTCTCTCTCAGTCTCTTGGGATTTCTCTGTTTTTCAGTGACTATAGGAGATCCTGGAGTCCATGCACATGATTGGGTAAAATGGTAGCTCTCTTTCTCTATGTTCAGTTTATGTAAGATTCCGGTAGAAGTATTAGAACCTACCCTGGCTCTCGTAATCTAATCAAATGCCCTTAAACTGAAGTGATCTAATCAAGTAATCTAATCAAGAGGTCCCTTAACTGAATTTACCCAAAAGGTCCCACATAAATAGGTTTACATGCACCATAATGGGTTATTATAAGAACATAATTAAATGGGGTCCACAAAAGACTCAAATCAGGACAATAGTAAAACATTTACATTGCTTAATTAATGCTGCTTTTAGTATAATATGCAGTTGTATCTTGGCATTACGTATTTAATCATCTTTTTAGTCAATAACAGTTTGATGGTAGGTTGACCTAATTTTTTTTTGCAACAATTTTATTGAAATATAAGTCACATACCATACAGTTCACCATTTAAAGTGTACAGTTCAGGGAAGCAGATGTGGCTCAAGTGATAAGACCTCCACCTACCTTATGGGAGGACCCAGGTTCCATCCCTGGGACCTCCTGGTGAAAAAGAAGAGAAAGCATGCTTGCGCGGTGAGCCAGTGCTACACAGCGAGCCGAGTGCCCATGCAGTGAGCCAAGTGCCCACGTGAGTGCCTGCGTGGTGAGCCAGTGCCCGCGCAAATGAGTCATGCAGCAAGATGATGATATAACGAAAGAGAGATGAAGGGGAGAGTCAAAGTGAAGATCAGCAGAAACCAGGAACTGAGGTGGCACAATTGACAGGGAACCTCTCTCCACATCAGAGGTCCCCGGGAATGAATCCCTATAAATCCTGTAGGTGAAAGAGAAATATATATAGAAAGGTATACAGTGAATGGATACAGACAGGAAAAACTGCAGGGCAGGGGCGGGGAAAAAATAATCTTTACATAATAAAAAAAAAAAAGGGTACAGTTCAATGTTACTCTTTTTCTTAGTATTTTCAGAGACTTGAACAACCATCACCACAAGCAATTATTGAATATTTTCATCACACCCCCCCCAAAAGAAATCTACTACCCTATAATGGTCACTCCCATTTTCTTCAATTGCTTACCCTCAGCCATAGACAACCACTGATCTACTTTCTGTCTATACAGATTTGCCTATTCTGGACAGTTCATATGAATGGAATCATATAATAGGTGGTATTTTTTTTTTCCCTTCTTTATTTTTTTTTTCAAATGTTACATTAAAAAATATGAGGTCTCCATATACCCCTACACCTCTCACCTCACTCCTCCCACATCAACAACCTCTTTCATCATTGTGGCACATTCATTGCATTTGGTGAATTCATTTTGGAGCATTGCTGCACCACATGGATAGTGGTTTACATTGTAGTTTACAATCTCCACTAGTCCAGCCAGTGGGCCATGGCAGGACATACAGTGTCCAGCATCTGTCCCTGCAGTACCACCCAGGACAACTCCAAGTCCTGAAAATGCCCCCCACATCATATTTCTTCTTCCCTCTCCCTAGCCTTAGCAGATACCGTGGCCACTTTCTCCATATCAATGCTACAATTTCTTCTATTACTAATCCACACAATAGTTCCATAATAGAATACTCGTAAGTCCACTCTAATCCATACTCTATTCCTCCATCCTGTGGACCCTGGGATGGTTATGTCCACTCCCCTCTATATCAAGAGGGGACTTAGATTCCACATGCATGATGGATGCATTTCTCCTGCTTGCAGTTGTAGGCACGCTTGGCTTTTCTCTTCTTTTGATGTCCTGGCATCTTTAGAGTCATGATACTTACTGTTCCACAGGCTGCTTCTATAGTTAGAGGTTGAATTTCTAGATGCCAGACAGACTAGAAAATGGAGTCTTGATGGACTGTCTATGTACTCCAGGATTCTGATCATTGAGGATTTCAGAGACTGTCTCCTTCAGAGTCTACTACTGCTGATACAATCTAAGACTACCCTGCTTTCCAAAATAGCTAGGGTTTTTCCATATAAACTGTTATGAAGGCAGGTATCCTCATTGTCTAGTTTTATTAATATTTGTACAAGTAAATACTGTATTTTACATTTATGCCAAGGAAATTTTACCCTTTTTTTTTTTTTTTTACGGTGGCCAACTATTCCAGCCTGTTGATTTTTTTTCAGCCTTGATGCTCTCATCTGTTACATCAGCAATCTCCCTCCAACCTCAGTATCATTTACCAATTTGATAAATGTGTAATCACCACACCAGGGAACCAAGAGTGCCTACAACTGCAAGCAGGAGAATTGCATCCATCGACCATGTGGGATCTAAGCCCCTTCTTGAGATAGAGGTGGAGTGGACATCACCAACCCAGGGTCCACAGGATGGAGGAATAAAATATAGATTAGAGTGAATTTATTGGTATTCTACTATAGAACTATTGTGACTAGTAATAGAAGAATCTGTAGCATTGATCTGGAGAAAGTGGCCATGGTAGTTGCTGAGGAAAGGGAGAGGGAAGAGGAGATGAGATGTGGGGGCATTTTCGGGATTTGAAGTTGTCCTAAATGATATTGCAGGGACAAATGCTGGACATTATATATCCTGCCATAACCCACTGAATGTACTGGGGGAGAATGTAAACTACAGTGTAAACTGTAATCCATGCAGTGCAGCAGTGCTCCAAAATGTATTCACTAAATGCAGTAAATGTGCCACACAGATGAATGAGATTGTTGATGTAGGAGGAGTGGAGGTGGGTTGTGGGGTATTTGGGAACCTCTTATATTTTTTAATGTAACATTTTTTGTGATCTATGTATCTTAAAAAAAAAAAAAGAAAATTTAATAAAAATAAAGGAGTTGAGAGCAGGTGTAGCTCAGTGGTTGAATGCCTATTTCACATATACAAGGTCCCAGGTTCAATCCCGGATACTGCCTAAAAAAAATTATAAAATAAATAAAGTTTAAAAAAAATTAAAGGAGTTATACAGACAAGCTCATAGTAACTGTTGTTCAGCTCGAGATGACTCCATTAACAGAAGCAGTCTCTTGTCTGTGTTCCTCTCTGTTGTGTCTGCCTCTTGTTTACCAGGGACTTTCCCAATTTTAACACTGAAAATTCCAAGTTTCAGGAAATTCCTCAGTCCTAGGCAAAATGGGACAGCTGGCCAACCTATGTACTATTAGACTTATTATACTCTCTAAGCTGAACTATAATTAGCTCTTTAATTCATCTGGATTCTCCAGAGACAATGGGATGTGTGTGTGTGTGTGTGTGTGCATGTGCATGCGCGCATGAAAAGGAAGAGGCTCATGAAATTGTTGGGGCTGGCAAAACCAAAATCTAAAGGGCAGGCTGGAGACTCAGAGAGGAGTTGAGTAGTATTGAGGCAGAATTTCTTCTTCCTTCAGAAGTCTCAGTTATTTGTTTTTTGTCACACATAATCTCTTTTGCTTAAAGTCACCTGGCTGTAGGAATTAATAATATCCACAAATAGCTTCATAGCAACATCTAGGCTATTGGGCACTGTAGTCTAGCCGAGTTGATGCATGAAAGTTACCATCCCAGCTATGTAGTCAGTCTTATTAGTCCAGGATGTGTGACTCTTAGGTAGCAACTGTGCCTCATACATCTTTGTGTACTCACCACCTAACGCAGTTCCTAGTACCAGCATGAGCACTTGTTAAATATTTGTTGATTAGTAAATCACTGTCTGGTCCAGTTGCTCAATTGGCTATGAGTCCATTCACCTAACTTTATTTTCCAACTCATAGTTTTTACATCTAGTCTACAAGGATAGCATGAAATATTTGTTAAATTCTTTCCTGTAGTCAAAATATCTTTATAACCTATCTCAGAGACTAATAATTCAATGGGGGTGGGTGGGTGAGTGAAGAACTGAGATTAACTGGCACAAGTTATACTTTTGTGAATCTTAGGTATCTCCTAACGATTGTTTCCTGTTCTGAGTGAAAGCTAGTGATCTATTTGGTAATCTTTTCTAGATAGTTGCCGAAGTTATCAGTCTGTAGTTTCTTAAGCATCCTGCATTCCAATCTCCACCCTCCTGCCTTTACCTACCACTTTCTCTAGTTTTCTGGAAATGTCTTTTCCTTCTTGATTTTTAAAAGACTACCATTATTAGTTTTGTGATGATTCCTACGAGCTCTTTACATATCGTTGGATTTAAGTCATCGTGGTCTGGAGCTTTTAACTCAACAATATTATTTCTTATTCTTGACCTGCTTGTTTTGGACATCATGTGTATCTTTTTGGTATGAATGGCCTACCATTTCTATTTTGAAGATCTACTTTGTTGGTGAAGATGGACAGCACACTTAAACCTTTGAATTGTGACATCATACCTCTAAATATAGGGAGGATAACAAAAACCTTTAGAAGGCAAGAGCATCAAAACTTGCTAAAGTAGAGGGTGGGGGATGTATGGGGACCTCATATTTTTTGAATGTAACATTAAAAAAATAAATTAAGACCAAAAAACTTTATAAAGTCATTTGTTAAAGAAGGAATATTATTAATAGATTTAAAAACAAAATAACCACTTATTTCTTCAGAAATTGTACCCTAAAGATACAAGTTCAAGGAAAGAATTTACTGTTTTGAATGCAGTGCATTTCAATCTGAAAATATTGAAATACACTGAATATTGAATATTGTTCAAATGACCAAGTTTTAGATATTTATTTGCTCCCCAAATTATGAATCAATAATTTCAAGCAAAATGGATTTTCCAAAGTAGAAATGTGGAATTTGGTGGTAAAAATGATATTTCACACTATGATAGTAAAGGAACACAAAGTCAATTTAAGACATTTAAAATTGTTTATAAAGAAAGATTGGTTTATGGTTGTCTCATGTTCTAACGTATTTGAAAATTTCTTTACTCTTATATTACTATTGTAATTTAGAGGACATCTCATTGATAGCTGGCAGAATGAATAAACGACTGTACAAATGCTCATTCTGGCATCAACTTCTTATTCACTTGGGTATCATTTTTAGGGTCATTGGATCCTTTGTGTACTTAGATAATAATCATAATCTTTCTTTTTAAAAAATGGTTCTTAATAGGGCTTTCTAGTTAACCAAATAATTCTATTTATTAGAGTATTGACGACATGTTTATTCCCAGGATCTATGTAATTCAAATAAAATATACTGAAGACTAACACCAAATCTTTGTGTAAATGGGTCTTTTAATAATAGCATACAGAGTATAGTTTAACCTTTTTTGAAGACTGAGACTATTGTTACAGATATAATTATGGGGAAGCAGACTTGGCCCAATGGATAGGGTGTCTGTCTGCCACATGAGAGGTCGGCGGTTCAAACGCTGGGCCTCCTTGACCGGTGTGGAGCTGGCCCACGTGCAGGGCTGATGCGCGCAGAGAGTGCTGTGCCACGCAGGGGTGTCTCCCTTGTAGGGGAGCCCCACGTGCAAGGAGTGCGCCCTGTAAGGAGAGCCGCCCAGTGCGAAAGAAAGTGCAGCCTGACCAAGAATGGTGCAGCGCACACCGAGAGCTGACACAGCAAGATGACGCAACAAGAAGAAACACAGATTCCCCTGACACTGACAACAACAGAAGCGGACAAAGAACACGCAGCAAATGGGCAAAGAGAACAGACAACTGGGGGAGGGGGGAAGGGGAGAGAAATAAATAAAAATAAATCTTAAAAAATAAAGATATTAATTATGGCCATTTGCTGTGTTGGATGTATGTATGCCTTTTTTGAGAATACTGAAGTACGTAAACTTATTTGCCCTAAAATAAATGGCCCTGAACTGTGATGCTTGGTAAATTCTTGGCATTTATAATCTGACAGTTCTTTTCTTGTAGCTTTTTCAGTTTGTGTGCCTCTAAACCTCTTCTTATCTTTTTAAGCTTATGTCCTAATCTATTTGTTTGGCTAATGTTTAAAGGAAGTCTATTTATGTCATTTGGCTGATTGCTTCATGTTTATAGCTCTATCAAATAGAGTCTGTCCCAACATCTTTCCAAATAAGCAGTGGCTAATTTGCCTTGCATTTCTAATAGGTATCTCAAATTTGATATATCTAAGAGAACTCTTTATTCTCCACCATGGACCCTAAAACCCGCTCCTCCCTTCTCACTCAGTGGCTCCAACATTCGAACTGTTGCTCATTTCAAATACCGAGTCAGCCTTCACGCCCCACCTCCTCTCATGGTCCACTTCTATCTGCCGCCTCTGCCAACTCCACCTCCACAGTCGTGACTGCTGTCTTCCTAGTCTAAACCACCACCGTCCTTCTCCTGGGCAAATGCAATAGCTGCCTGACTGGTCTCTCCATTCCCTACTCCTGCCTCACTGCAGTTTATTTTCCCCACAGCAGCCAGAAACATTTGTTGTTGTTGCAGTGTTTATTAGTGGGATTTTTTTTTCGTAGGCCTCTGTTGACCTGCACTGATCCAGGCTATCATTTGGAAATGAAATCAACAGTTCTCTGACAGCATGGACATAACCCCCCACCCCAACCCTCCTGGGCCAGGGGTTCAGGTTTTGGGATTGTGCTCCTTCATGCAAATCCTTCTGGGGCCTCTGTTTTCTCAAGTGTCAAATGTTGGATTGAAGGTGAATGCCAGGTTTCGTTCTTGTATATAAAGTTAGGTGATTCATTCACATACTCTGATGTAGATACTTATAACTACAAGTGGCCTATTAAATAAAAATGCTAAATAAATACTGAAATGGACACTACAGACATTGTAACTCCAAATCTGACAGTTCAGACAAGACCAGAACTTGTGCAAGGTAGCATTCTTCTCAGAGCCATCTTTTTAATGGTAAGTCTCCAAACCCATGAAAGGCTCCTCAGGGTACTCAAATAAAGTCCAACTTCTGATCCTGGCTTCTAGGACCTTTCAAGATTTGAGTCAGCTGACGTCTCTCACCTCAAGTTATAGCACTCTTCCCCTTCTCCCTGTTTCTTGTAAACACACCACCGTCAGCTCCCTTGTAGAACCTTTCTACTAGCTTCTCTCTCTCCTGAAATACTCTTCTCCCAAACCTCCTTCCTATTTGGACTCAGCTAGAATGTCCCCAGACCTGCAGTATGACTTTCGTGAGCCAAGACACTTTTGCCTTCGTGGGCCCTCTTTTTTTTGACACCCATTGGTGTGGGATGTCTTTGACGGGGATGCATGGGAGGGAGTTCACCAGAGCATGCATATAGGATATACAGATATGTTTGATGTTCGTTGGGTATTGACATAGTGGGGTAGGGTTTCACATGACATCTGAGGGAGTACTGAGTTCCCATCCTGGGGAGTTCTCTTGCATTCCCCAATGGAACAGCAGCAATCCCCAAGTGGAAGGGCAATGACCAGTGAAGAAGGATGGTCCACAGTATTAAGATGGGCTCTTAATACTGATGACTATGCTTATGAGCCTGTGTGCTTGTAATTTCAATTTGGCCTAGAGCTGTAGGGTGCCTAAGAGTTACCTCCTGAGAGCTTCCATGTTGCTCAAAATGTGTCCACTCTCTAAGCCAAACTCAGCATGTAAATACATTACCTCCCCATCCAGTGTGGGACATGACTCCTAGGGATGAACCTCCCTGGTGCTGAGGGATTACTACCAAGTACCAGCTGGTGATGCAACTAGAAAAAGATCTTGAATACAAGGGGGAAATGGTAAAGACAAGTGAGTTTTATGGCTAAGAGACTTCAAAATGAGTTGGGATGTCCTCAGAGGGGTCACGCTTATGTATGTCTCAGCAGGATCTCAGAGACAACCAAAGTAGATACAACACCAGGTAGTGGTGCTCCTGCAGACTACAGAGACATCCAGGTCCTACAGCCATAGCAGATGGCTCTGGAGTTCAGTGCCTTGCTAGTGGGTCCTACTTTGGAATTTGTGCTCCTGAGTGTGATGGAGTTGGACTCAGATGTGACTTCTCTACACATGCCTCTTCTA
Source organism: Dasypus novemcinctus (assembly GCF_030445035.2). Lineage (NCBI taxonomy): Eukaryota > Metazoa > Chordata > Mammalia > Cingulata > Dasypodidae > Dasypus > Dasypus novemcinctus. The sequence goes on along the minus strand of NC_080698.1, from coordinate 49,954,601 downwards.
TCCCTTTTACTGAAACTATAATTGACACTGGGATTGGTATATGTCCAGGAGACTTGAATCTCTGGATTGTCTATGTGCCAGCTGGGCCCTGAGCCTCAGCAGAGTTGCAACACCTACTCTCCAGTTCTTTGGACTTACCCAGGTCAGCTAACAAGGAGGTGAGGATGGTCAGCCACCACACCAAGGAACTGAGAGTGTCTACAACTGCAAGCAAGAGAATTGCATCCATCAGCCATGTGGGATCTAAGCCTCCTCTCAATTTAGAGATGGAGTGGGCATCACCATCCCAGGGTCCTCAGGATGGAGGAATAAAATATGGATTAGAGCAGACTTATTGGTATTCTACTGTAGAATTATTGTGACTCTAGCAATGGAAAAAATTATTGATGTGGAGACAGTGGCCACAGGAGTTGCTGAAGGCAGGGAAAGGGAAAATGAGGTGTGATGTGGGAGCATTTTTGGGACTTGAAGTTGTCCTGAATAATATTGCAGGGACAGATACAGGACATTATATCCTGCCATAGCCCACTGAATGGACTGGGAAAGAGTGTAAACTACAATGTAAACTATAATCCATGTGGTGTAGCAGTGCTCCAAAATGTACTCATCAAATGCAATGAATGTACCACATTAATGAAAGAAGTTGTTGGCATGTGGACTTGGCTCAACGGATAGAGCGTCTGCCTACCACATGGGAGGTTCATGGTTCAAACTGAGGACTTCCTTGACCTGTGCAGAGCTGACCCACGTGCAGTGCTGATGTGCGCAAGGAGTGCTGTGCCACGCAGGGGTGTCCCCCGCATAGGGGAGCCCCACGTGCAAGGAGTGCACCCGTAAGGAGAGCTACCCAGCGTGAAAGAAAGTCCAGCCTGCCCAGGAGTTGCGCCACACACATGGAGAGCTGATGCAGCAAGATGACACAACAAAAAGAGACACAGATTCCTGGGCTGCTGACAAGAATAGAAGCAGACACAGGAGAACACACAGTGAATGGACACAGAGAACAGACAACTGGGCGGGGGGGTGAAGGGGAGAGAGATAAATAAATCTTTAAAAAAAAAAGTTGTTGATGTAGGAGAAGTGGGGGCTGAGGGGAGTGGGGCATATGGGAACCTCTTATATTTTTAAATATAACATTTTGTGTGATCTGTTTATCTTTTAAAAATAAATACAAATATATTTTTAAAAAGTAAAAAATATTAAAAATTATATTTTGGGGAGTGCATCCAGCTCAGATGGTTGAGTGCTTGCTTCCCACGTATGAGGTCCTGGGTTTGATCCCCACAGTACCTTCTAAAAACAAACACATGAAAAAACCAGCTCTCACTGGAGAGTGGATATAGCTCAGTTGTTGAGTGCTTACATCCCATGCATGATGTCCTGGGTTTAATCCTTGGTTCCTCCTAAAAAAATTCTATGCCTGCGTTGGTATAAAGATGAGTTTATAATATTATTTATCAATATTATATATTAAAACATTCTCTTCTACTTAACGGTTCATTTTTTTTTTCTGATCCTGAAAAAAATTAAAATACATTTATGGGACCCTAAGGTATTGTCGGCCCTGGGCTCTGTGCCAAGCCGTGAGGACTGATAGAAATTCACTTCAAACGTCCCCTCCACAAAGAACCCCTAGTGCTGCTCTTTACCCTAGGCTGTCAGGGTAGGTGTCGTGTACGCTGCTGTGCTCTTAGTGTTTAGAGCAGAGTCAGGCTCACGAAGGAATGAATGAAGAAAGCTACACTTACCTCTGCATGAAGAATTCAGCCCTGACCAAAGCACATGAGAACTGCATGTACTTAAAATGTCTAAACCTTTAAGAGGTTTTATTATACAGATAATACCTGCTCATTGAAGAAAGACTGAAATACAGAGAAGTTGGAAGAAAAAACTCAAGAGTCCTACTACCCAGAACAGAGAGTAGTTTGGTGGGGTTTTCTCTTTTATTTCTTCCCATGTTTTCCCAGGCATACTTTTGTGTTTCCTATGAGGAGTGTTAGATGATGGACAAAAACTTTTTATATCCTTTTTCACTTAACATAAGCATTTTTTAATTTTAGGAAATCTTCATAATTACTTTACTGGTTATATAATACGCCATCCTATGCATAGGTCAAAACAGATATTCCTTTATTGTTGAATTTTGAAGTTATTTCCAGTTTTTCTCTTTTATACATAATGCTGCAATGAACATCTTTTTATTCAGAAAGCACCTCCCCACACACCCTTAGGGTTATTTTCTTATAGTGAATTCCCAGAAGTGAATTACAAGGTCTAGGAATGTACATTTACTTTTTAAAAAATTGTTTAATTTTTTTTCTATTAGAGCAGTTGTAGGTTTACAGAAAAATCATGGAGAAAATAGATTTTCCATATTCAGTTTCTCCACCTCACAGTTTTTCCTATTGACATTTTGCATTACTGTGATGCCATTGTTAAAATTGTTGAATCAGTATTATAATTATACTATTAACTAAAGTTCATAGTTTATATTAGGGTTCACTCTGTTACACAGTGCTGTGTTTCTTGTTTTCTTTTAAATTTTTTATTCTGGTTATATATATATATTTATAAACAAAAATTTCCTATTTTAACCATTTTTATGTGTACAATTCAGTTTCATTAATTACATTCACAAGGTTGTGCTGCCATCTACTTCATCTATTGCCAAAAGTTTTCCATCATCGCAAACAGAAATTCTAAACATTGACACATTGATTTTATTACTACTTCCCACCTGGCTGTCCTATTTGCATGGTGTGTCCTGGTACAGACATTTATCATCATTTTCATCACTGTCATTTCTGTTACAGGAATAATGGTTTTTCCCCCAAGTTTGATTTCTCAGAGGATCTTTGAGTGGTTCTGTATTAGGGCTCTCCAGGGAAAAGAACCGAGATCTATCATCTATCTGTCTGCCTGTCTGTCTATCTATCTATAATGTCAATATTGTGAGATTTATTATAGGAATTGGCTCATAAAACTCTGGGGATGGGCAAGTCTGAATTCCTTTGGGCAGGCCACACGTTCGGAACTCAGAGGAAGGTGTTGATGAATTCCCAAGAGAAGCTGCTGGCTGGAATCCATATGGAAATTCTTCTTTCTTATTGCTGAAATCATCCGTTGTACCTTTAAGACATTCCACGGATTAGAGGAGATTTCTCTCCTGGCTGAAGGCAGTCTCCTTTGTTGATTGTAGATGTAGTCAGCAGTAGATGCAATCAGTTGACTGAGGATTTAAATCCATAAAATACTCTCACAGAAACAATCAGGTCAGTGAGTGCTAGACCAAACACATGGACACTATAACCCGGCCAAACTGACACATGACCTTAACCATGGCAGTTACACTGGACAAAAGAAATGTTTATATTAAATGGAACATTATAATTTCTCTTACTCATTATACATTTGGTAGTGTTTTGTGATGTTTGATTATTAAATAGTTATGGAAACTAGCCCATGGTTGTAATAGTGGGGAGCACTAGAAAATTAAATGGTATTCCTTAGCAACATCCCTTTGCTATGATATTTTAAAAATGAAGGTACTTAAATTTTTTTATTCTGGAAATTCTCATATAAAACAAGTATCGAGAATCACTGAATTGTACACTTGAAAGTTGTTAAAATAGGAATTATGTTACCACAATAAAAATTAAACAAGTAAAATCTTTACCATGGGTGCCCTTATTCCCATCAGCCAGTTGCTGCTGCAGTGTGGAGGGTCACAGTTAAATAAGAGTCAACTTAAAAGGAAAGGAATATTGAGGCCAGAAACAACATTCCTGCTGCAAGATGATTGGTATTCAGATTAGAATTGTTGTCATGTATCTCTGGAATGAAAAGTACTTGTGCTATGATATTAAGAAGTTTAGCAATGGGTCAGAAGCTTTTTATTTGGCCTGAGTTTTTTAGCAGTATCTATTCTTTGGCTTTGTTTTATTCTTTTCTAAGAATTTAATAACTTTTATAGGAATTTAATATTGCCATGACATTTTTACAAAAGTCCTTGTCCACAATGAACTAGAAATGAAAAGCAAAAAACAAAAAACAAATTTGTACGTCTCTCACCTCATATAGTTTGAAAAGCACAGCTCCAGTGCTGAATGCAGTACCTGGAATGCAGTAAATCCTGATTAAGTGATGGTTAGATTATTTTAAGGACCAAAACTGCTGAGAGGCCAGGGCTAGTGATTCAGACCAAGTACTTACTGAGTGTCTGCTCTGGGGAAGCACTGTGCAAGGCTCTGGCAGTGTACCAGGAAAGAGAAATGGTAACTAACTAATTAAAAAGCTCTCTGGGGTGCAAGGCAATTAAGTAGCAGTGCAGGGCAGGATATAATTGGTGGCAAAAACCTCAGAATAAAGAGTAACCATTTATGTATTAAAGTAGGAACACAGCACCTAGGATGGGCGTGGCTGGGAAGATCTGTGGATCTGGCAGGAACTGACTTGTGCAGGTTAGGATGACTAGTTTTAGATGGAAAAACCATTCCAGGCTGGGCTGGGTAGAAGGTGTGTGGAGGGGGCAGTGTAAAGACTTCAAGTCCGGAGGCCAACTTGGTGGCTGCCTGGAGTCAGCCAAAAGGGAGCAGCTTTGCTTGGGGATCTGGGACTGGCAGAAGCAGAGGAAATGAAAGTGTTTCCTTGGCGCCAACAACGATCCACCATCTTGGAACCTGACAACACTGAGGTCCTCGGGGTCTTGTTAGGTCAGGGAGCCTCTTTTCTTGACAAGGAGGATGTAAGGACAATTGCTTCATTTGAAGGTATTCTGGGGAATTCTTCATTTAAATTGGAACACAAGATAACTATGACATTCAATAGAATTTTTTTTAAAAAGAGTACTTGTGCGTTCTAGTATTTGTTCACATATGTTCTATTCATTATAACACTTGTGAAAATTTGCAGTCTGCTTTTCTCAATCTACCATATCATGCATACATGTGCGCTCATGGATGGGAGTACGATGTCCATACTTAGAGGTTCATTAGTTCCCTTTCTTGTATTTATCCTAAGGAAATAATCTAAGATGTGCATAGTGATGTTTATTGTGTTTTCATAAAATATTGAAAGAAACATGAATATTGAACAAAAAAAGTACACATCCAGATGACCGCAGTTCTGCCCAAAATGTACATGCATCACAGAGAAGAAAACATGTTCATTTTAACTGTAGTTTTATCTCTTAGTAGTAGGATTATGAGTGGTTTTTATTTTTTGATTATTTAAACATTTTTTTAAAGTTAAAGTATTAAATATAAAATTACCAAATGCTTTAACCTATTTCACAGTGCTCCTTATATTAATACTTGCATAATATTCCATGGAGTTGATGTAACATAATTTACTTACTAATCATTCTCCTTTGAAGAAATGGGTTGTTTGTAAATAGTTATTGTGGGTAGTGACTGTTTCCTTGACTTAAAGCATTTTTCTCCTCTTTAGTTTATTTCCTCATTTCAGGAAGACGATTAATGGGTAAAAGGATATTATTAGTTTTTTTCTTTTTTGTCATACAGCATTCTAAAAGGATTGTACCAATTTACATTGCCACAAATTAGTTAAATGTGCATTAAGTTCACTTTCATCTGCACTGGTTAATTGTTTTGTCTGTTTTTTTGGACGGTGTCTTTGCTCTCTTTTTATTTTAATTTGTGGAAATATATAACCTTACTTCCCCATTTCAACCCAAGCGTTCCATTTGGTATATTCACAGTGTTTTGCTGCCATTGCCACCATCCATTACCAGAACATTTCCCTTCACCCTAAACAGAAACCCTGCACCCATTATGTATTAACTCCCATTGTCTGTCCCCTGCCCCTCCCCCCACCTGCCCTCTACTATCTGCCTCTCTGAGTTTACCCATTCTAGCTAGTTCATGTGAGTGGAATAGTATAATATCTGCCCCCTTGTGTCTGTCTTTATTTCATGCAACATGATGTCGTCAAGATTCATCCATGTAGTAGCAGGTACTGTATTTTTTCTCCCAATTTTTTTCATGCTATTTTAAGGCAATATTCCATGGTATGTATATACTACATTTTGTTTTTCCATTCATTTGCTGATGAACATTTAGGTTGCAATCACATTTTGGCTATTGGGAATGATGCTGCTGTGAACTTTGGTGTACTGTGTTCTGCTTTAAGTTCTTTTGAGCATATACCCAAAAGTGGTATTGCCTGATTATATGATAACCCTATGTTTAACTTTTTGAGGCACCAGTGAACTGTTTGCCACAGTGGCTGCACCGTTTTACATTCCTGCCAACAATTTCTCTGTATCCTCTCCAGCACTTATTGTTGTTGTTATTGATAATAGCCATTTAGTGGGTGTGAGGAAGTACCTCACTGTGTTTTTTTGTTTTGTTTTGTTTTTTGGAGGTACTGGGCATTGAACCCATGACCTTGTACATGGGAAGCAGATGCTCAACCACTGAGCTATACCCGTTCCCCTCTCATTGTGGTTTTGATTTGCCTGCATTGATTATTGACCTCTTGTTTTCTTGATTTGTTAGTTTAGTAGATAAAATATTATAGTTCAGTATCACATTCATTTGTATTTATTAATTCAGATGAATAACCCATAGTTATTTTTAAATTACTTTTTAAAAAAATTATAGAGGGAAGCAGATGTGGCTCAAGTGATAGAGCTTCTGCCTACCATATGGGAGGACCTGGGTTCGATCCCTGGGGCCTCCTGGTGAAAAAGAAGAGAAAATGTGCCTGTGCGGTGAGCCAGTGCCTGCACAAATGAGTCACGCGGCAGATGATGATGCATCAAAAGAGAGACAAGGCGAGAGTCAGAGTGAAGTGCAGCAGAAACTAGGAACTGAGGTGGCACAATTGACAGGGAACCTCTGTCCACATGAGAGGTCCCCAGGATCAAATCCCATGAATCCTAGAGGAGAGAAAATGAGAAGAGAAGACAACACAGACAGCAAAAACAGCAGGGTGGAGGGGAAGTGGGAAAAATAAATAAATATTTTTAAAAAATTTATAGAAATCCATAGGGTTTTGAACTATTCATAGTACTTGGTTCTTTTTGTCTTTTGGAGATCATGTAGGGAGTGTATCTAGAAGTGAGAATAAAGCATACAGTGTGATAAGATAAATTAGAGTCTCTTGAAAGCAAAGCGTATTTTGACGTAAGCTAAGCATATACTATTGTATGAGAGTAAAATGTGGGGAGAACACCTAGTTCAAGCCAGAACACTTATTTAGCTCAAAATGAATAGAGTTAATTTAATAAGTGCTTTTACTGAACAGGATTTTTCAATTTGTTATTGAATATAGCTTTTATAATGTATTTGCTTTAACTGAAAATTATTAACCAAGAGAAGTATACTGTCAACTCCCTTAAGAAAGGAGTCTAAAAATGATTACATTTGGTTTTTATCATGAAGCAAGGTTGCAGATGATAGGCAAATTAATTCTCCACCTCTAAAAGTAGTGTTAAGGTGAGCTGGTTTATGGAGCAGATAACTTACTTATATATTATGCTTTCATAACTTCTTCTTTCTTCGGGGGTCTTAACATTTGTGTAATATATTTTGTTTTTTTTTTTACAAATATCTGAATAAAAACTTCTGCATTGGTCTATAGGTAGATAAGTCCATGGAGTTAGAGAAGCACCTGGATTTCCCTGGTGTCCTCTGACTGCAGTGTTAGCTACTGGTGCATTGATTAAATTGAAAAGATGGATGAAGGAATTTGGAAATCTGTTGGATTTTATTAATGAGTAACGGATGCGTCGTGTCACTTGGCATTATAGAAGATTTGTTTTTACTATACTTTCTAAACTCCTGGTTATGTCATTCTGATTCTATTCCTTAGGCCTTAGGAATCTCTTTCCTATTTCTTCCCTGTCACTACTTTCTTCCCCTTTTCCACCATCTGTTATGTCTCCCTTGTTTTAATTTGGAAAAATCTTTAAGATCAGGAAAAAATACAGAGCCGGGTAACACCCAGCATTTCTCTTTGTTCTGCATAGTCTGCCTCATCCTCCTACCTCTTCTCTTGCCTTCTTAGCCCCGTTTCCTTCTCCTCCTACTTTCCAAGCCTCTGTAGCATCTCACACTGTCTCCTAACAGTCCCCAGCATGGGTGTAAAAGACAGCCTGGGCTGGGTTTGAATTTTCACCTCTGCCTGTGACAGCTGTGTGACATTAACCTGTCTGAGCCTCAGTTTCCCCATCTATACAATTGTCATAATACCAGCTAATAATAGCGTATCTCACAAGGTTGCTTTAGAATGTAAACGAGGGGATGCATGCACCCTGCATAGCTCAGTGCCTGGACGGCGTGAGCAGGCGCACACCGTCTCCGGCCACAGATGTTTGAATTTGCTCCCGTCTAGACTGGGTGCCCTCTGCTCCTGGGCACAGGCATCACCCTGGGATCCCTCTTGGCCTGCATCCTGAGGATTCTTTAACCTTTCTGCTGTATCCTGTGTTTATTTCTCTTTCCTGGTTTATTCCCTTGATTTGGAAGAACTAATTCTCTGACAGAGTGTGAAAGATGCTTTATGTTCTGAGATTTTGCAGAAGGATCTTTATTCTACACTCCCATTTGATTAGTACTTTGAGTAGAGAGTTCTAGATTGGAAATTTGCCTTCAGAATTTTGGAGGCAAGCTCCATTTTCTTCCGGCTTTGTGTTGCTGTCAGGATAGGTGAAGACATTCCGATTCCTGATTTGTTGAATGTGACTACCGTTTTCTCCCTGGAAGCTTTTGCGACCATGTTTTTTGTCCCCCGTGACCTGAAATTTCACAGCATCATGCTGTGTTGTGGATTTAATTCTATCTGTTGTATTGGGGACTTACTCACTAGGCCTGTTCAATCTGGAAACTCATTCCTGGGAAATTTTCTTAAATTATTTCTTAGATAATTTTTCTTATCTCTGTTTTCTCTGTTCTCTCCTTTTGATAATGTACTTTTTCAGATTTGGACCTTCTGATCTGGTCTTAACCTCTTTCTCTGTCTTTCTCTCTCTCCCCCTCTCCCCCTCTTTAATTTTTTGTTTGGTTTTGTGACTTTTGGGAGGGGTGGAATTTTCTCAACTTTATTTTCCAATCTTTCTATTGTTTGTTTTTAAAACTTCTATCATGTTTTAAATTTTTTACAGCTTCTTTTAAAGAAAAATCCTGTTTCATGAGTGCTATATCTTTTTTCTCTGAGGGAATTGATATATTAAACATTCTTTTTTCCTCTCCTTACATAGTCTCTGCCTTTACTTTTTGGGTTGATTTAGTCTCTATCCATGCTAGCAACTTTCCTCAAATACCTTGTTGTGTCTACTCATGATGAAGGGCAAGGGACAAATTGCTGAGTTCAATCAAAGAGGGAGTGTGTACTCTGAGCTTCACTGTAGGGTAATCTGAGGGCCATCTGTTGGGGAAACCCCAGTGTCAACATCGCAGGTCTCTCATCTTGGCCTGGGTAAGCTTCTCAGTGCTTTCTGGAACACAGAAGGCAGCTGCCATTCCGGTAGCTGAATGGGGATGTGTCATCAATCCACCATGGTAACTTGGTTAGGGACTTAAAGTATCACACAACTGTGAAATTTAACGCCCAAACCCATTATTGCTTTTCCCTTACCCTGCATTTTTACAAGTTTCATTGAGATAGAATTCACATACCTTGCACCTGACTCCTATTAAGTGTACAATTCAATGGTTTTTAGTATATTTGCAGAGTTGTGCCACCTGTATTTCTTTTTACTGCACTTACTACTTTCTGAAATTATATTAAGCATCTGTTCATTGTCTTTCTCCCTCACTGGAAGGTAAACTTTATGAAAGTTGGGAATCTGTCTTGTTTGCTTTTGTAACCACAGTGTCTAAAACACTGCTCGCCTTGTCCATATGAAGCTTTCTGCAAATATATATTTAATGGATGAAGTTTCACTTGAGCTTCTGCTCTTTCCTAAACCCTTCTTTTACTCTCACTATTTGTAAATAATTGAGCGGCAGTTATTGAAGTAGAAAAACACTGTACTAAAGTTTTGGACTAAATATATAATGTTTCAGAGGCGTATTTCTTAGTCTTTGCTCTGGCAGTGGCTATGCTATTTATCTAACCCTTTTGTACTCTTTTCCTTAGAGGGACTAACACCTAACCTGATCTGCCTACTTCAAAAAAGTGTTAAATGCTCTTATAATACAGGCATTTAGACATTAAGAACAAATTTGTTAAATTATTTTCAAGTCCTTAACTTTTGAAAGTTGGCATTGATGATAACATAATAGCCTTGAAGGCAATAAGAATAAATAATGTACCTGACATGTTTATGAATAATGCCACATCTCTTATGGTACACCCTATTTGGAGATTTGGGGTTGGTGAAAGAGTGAATATTGTGGCTTATGAAGGTGCTAATATATTAATAGAAAACAGTGTGTTTATGTTCTGGGTGTTTTTTTTAACAAAAACCCTCTAGTGATCAAGTTTGTGTAGTTAACTAGTGACAGCTGACTGAGGAGAGAGTACCATGTTGTTTTTGATAATGAGATGTAATATTGTTTCTTTTGATCCTGAGATTAGTTTAAGTGACTTGAAAATGCATACCTTTTATTGTTTTGTTTTTTTTTTTTTTTGAATAGGATTCAAATGGAATTTCAAGAATCCTACTGTGGCAGTTTGATGTTATTTATAAATTCCAAAAAGGAGATATTGATTATGTTTGTAAACTGGTCTGTTCCTCTGGGGTGATACCCTTTGATTGTATTAGATTCAGCTGAGATGGCTTTGATTAAATTACGTTAAGATTTGGGCTTTAGGGAAACGGACTTTGGCCCAGTGGTTAGGGCGTCTGTCTACCATATGGGAGGTCCGCGGTTCAAACCCCGGGCCTCCTTGACCCGTGTGGAGCTGGCCATGCGCAGTGCTGATGCGCGCAAGGAGTGCTGTGCCACGCAAGGGTGTGCCCCGCGTGGGGGAGCCCCATGCGCAAGGAGTGCGCCCCGTAAGGAGAGCCGCCCAGCGTGAAAAGAAAGAGCAGCCTGCCCAGGAATGGCGCCGCCCACACTTCCCGTGCCGCTGACGACAACAGAAGCGGACAAAGAAACAAGACACAGCAAACAGACACCAAGAACAGACAACCAGGGGAGGGGGGAAATTAAATAAATAAATAAATCTTTAAAAAAAAAAAAAAAGATTTGGGCTTTAATCAACCGCGTCAATCGGGCTTGCAGGTTTGAGTCCTGCCTCCCTTGGTGAGCTATATAAACATGCTCAATCAAGAATGCACAGAAGTAGATACACAGGAGAAGAACACAGAGGAATAGGGACAGCTCATTAGAAACAGCAGAGGCCCCAGGAATAGAAATGAGCCTTAGAGTCTATAGCTGACCTAGTGAAGAGAACAGAGCTGCTGAGCCCAGAAAGAAACTAGCCCAGGGGAGAAAGACAAGCTCTATGCCAGCCTGCAGCTGAGATAGGGAGAAGCTGGGCCCACAGAGCTTCAGAGGAAGGCTGACCCCTCACAGACATCACCTGCCATCTTCTGTCAACACGTGGGAACAGACTTTGGGTGAGGAAGTACCTCTTACGGCTCCTTGAGTTGGACTCTTAAGGGCCTGGTAACTGTAAGCTTCTACCCCAAATAAATAGTCTTTAGCAAAGCCAACAGAGTTCTGGTATTTTGCATCAGCACTCCGTTGGCTGACTAATATACCTTCTTCCCAAACTAATCATTATTATTTGAAATGGAAATGCATTTATACTTAACTAATAAAGGCTTGTAAGTACATGGGGAACCCAGAACCTAAGGGTGGGAGTTGACTCTCAACTTGAATTTTTTTTTTTCCCCAGGCCTTCTGGAGATAGAGAAGTCAGTTGTTACCATCTAGAACTTATCCTTCTCCAACCCTATTTTTTCTCATCTCCCTTATTTTTTAATTTATTTTCTTTTTTTCCCTAGGCTGACTGTCAAGTCATGGCTTATTTGCCATTGGTCCATGCACAGCCTCTATTTTTATTTATTTACTGTTTTTTTTTTTTTTTTTTTTTAAAGATTTATTTATTTATTTATTTTCCCCCCCTCCCCTGGTTGTCTGTTCTCGGTGTCTATTTGCTGCGTCTTGTTTCTTTGTCCGCTTCTGTTGTCGTCAGCGGCATGGGAAGTGTGGGCGGCGCCATTCCTGGGCAGGCTGCTCTTTCTTTTCACGCTGGGCGGCTTTCCTCACGGGCGCACTCCTTGCGCGTGGGGCTCCCCCACGCGGGGGACACCCTTGCGTGGCAAGGCACTCCTTTGCGCGCATCAGCACTGCGCATGGCCAGCTCCACACGGGTCAAGGAGGCCCGGGGTTTGAACCGCAGACCTCCCATATGGTAGACGGACGCCCTAACCACTGGGCCAAAGTCCGTTTCCCTATTTACTGTTTGTTTACTACATTTTATCCTTATTTTCAATCCCGTGCCCACATAACCAACCATTCTAATGTGTTCACTCTGTATGTTTATAAGGGTTTTCTAACTTCTTTGTTGTTTTGTTATACAGCAACTGTCATTTCTCCCCCTGCCACCTCCCTTTTGAGTCGTTGTTCAATTCATAGCTTCTGTGTTCTGTGCTTGGCACTCACCTAGGCACTGGGGACGTGGCCATAAACAGTACGAAAAACTGCCCTTGTGGAGTTAACATGGAGCTTTCAACTCTCTCTGGGCTGCCTTTCCCTCCCTCTCTCTTTCTTTATTAAAAAAAATATATATATTGTGGTTCTCTCTTTATATATAACATAAAATGTCCCATTCTAACCATATTGAAGTGTAGAATTCAGTGGTATTGATTACATTCTATAAACTTTTTCATTATCCCAAACAATTACTCTGTACCTGTATAACCTGTTAAGCAGTAACTCCATTCCCTTCTTCCCTCAGCCCCTGGTAACTTCTAATCTACTTTCTGTCCCTACCTTCAGCAGAATATTTAAAAATGCACAAAAGAAGAAGCCAGGGGACTCCGTTTCTAATCCCACTCTCCTCAATCCCAGTGTAACCTTGACTATGTTACCTAACCTGTTGGTCTCTCTGTGTCTCTACCTGTAAAATGGGGGGTTGGACAAAGTTATTTAAAAGTCTCTTGCTATGCTAAGAATTTTAGCAAAGTCTCAGCAGAGGGACGATGCTGCAGGTCAGGATGAATGTGTCATTACCTTGGGTACGTTTGCCAGACAATGTTTATACAAGTTGTGACATGGAAATATGCCCCAGTGAGGATGACTCAGAGGACTTGTGAAGAATTTGCCAGGAATATTGCTCCAGGGATACTGAATGAGAATGGAGAGACTTTTAAAAATGAGGAAAATGATAAGATAGTAGAATATCAACAGGAACAAGCAAGCACTAAGTAGAAGCGTATGCTTTTTTTCAAGGTGTTTTTTAATTTCTTTTTTAAACACTTGAAAGTACATGCTTTTAAAAATCAAGGTACTGCCTGGCTGTTTGAAAGGGCATTGCAGTCTGAACTTATCTGCAGTTGATTTTATGTAGTTAAATTCTACTTTTGTAGTTAAAGAGCATTTTTGCTTTGTAAAGCGACTCATAATTATTCTTTCCTATAGGATGATGATTTGAGGTGCCTATAAACTTTCAAAAAGCCTAGAAGTTCATGTTGGTTTTCTAATGCCCTTCCGCTTTTATATGATACTGTGTGCCATTGGGAATCTTAAAGAATTTAGAAAAATTGCCAAGAAATAAGGCTTCCTCTGCTTTGTAAGAGGTAAACGAATGTTCGACCTGGTGAGCAAGCAAACAGTAGAAATTTGCCAGTTTTGTGACACCATTTTATGAAGGGTAGAGTAGGAAATTAAAACTGAAATGAGGATGAAGTTCATTAAGAAAATAATAACCAGATTGGTGTTAAGAATTTTGGGTGGAGTATTAGGCAAATACTCTATTCTTTTGGAAAAAACGCTAGGCATTTTGAGAAACCTATTTTTATGAGATGTGGGGCTGGGATCCTGGGCTCTGAGCCAGACTCTAGCTTGAAGGAATTTTCCCAGTTGAAGTTGAAAAAAAAGTTGTAGATGATATAGTCTCAAAATGAGACACTTCTGATGGCTTATGGCTACCTAGAACATATTCTAGACGTTTTTGGTCCACAGCATGATCGGGGAGCTTGATAGAAAGGTGGAATCCAAGTCTCCACAGGAGAAGCACCTATTGAGAACACCCATTTTGATAAGCACCCCCGAGTGATTCCTGTGCACACTTGTAAAGTTGAGGCATGGCTTTTGATTTTTACATTCTCTTCATTGATATGGCAAACATGGTGTTGTGGTTTACTTCTTGCAAAGAAATGTTTGGTATGTTTCTCTTAGTGCCTCACTGCCTCATAAAAGCTCCCTTGATGCCAGAGGCCAGACTGCAATCTTCTTAAGGACAGGGGCTGCTGTTGATTATCTGGACTCTTCCACCTCTTTGCTTCTCTTGCAGTGCCTCTTTGCTTCTCTCGCAGTGCATCCTCCAAGGCCACTGCTCCTTCATTTCCATGGATGGACTTTGTGCATGATGCTGCACTTCCCAGACAGCTGGCTCCAAAGCTGACTGCACAGGCAGTGTGAGAAGGCAGTGTAAAAGTGTTATTTAGCTTTATTTTAATCCAAAAAAAGAAGAAAGCAAGCTTTACTAACATTTAATATAGCTATCGATTAAGATTTTATATACTGATATAATTTAAAAATAAGTGTCCATATTTGGGATGTGCATGCTGATAATTTTTAACAAGAGTACCTAATGATTAAATAAATCCTAAATAGCCCACACCTTGAAAGGGCTAATGGCATTCAGGTGAGGTAGCATGTTCTCACTCTCCAGAGTTGAAGATAGTTGAAAATGATAGTATTTTAAACTGGAAGGAACCCAAGCTTTTCTTCTTTTACATTGAGAGATAACTGAGGGCCAGAAAGTGGAAGTACTTTCTACGTACTAGGACAAAGGTTTTTCAACTTACATTCTAATTTTCTTTCCATGATTCCTTTGGCTTCTGAATATTTTCCAAGGGTCACTTGAGGTTTGGTGGAGGTGCCCAGGTGTGTGGGTTGGAGGTAGAGAAAGGAAGGATGATAAGAAGGGGTTCTGGTAGTCTATCCGCAGTCTGAATGTGTTTGCTTTTATATGTCTTAGACACAAAAAGGCTCCTGCTTTCTTGAAACTGTATATGCGTTCTTGAAACTGTATATGATCCTCCTAACGGAAGCTTTCATCGGCTGTGGTAGGAGTTATGTTTCATTTTAAGGAAACATGTCAGAATTGATACATTCAAAAGAACTTTATTCTAAAAGCATTTACCTAGAATAAAAATATTACATTGATGCTGTTACTGCTTGAGACATTTTTGAAGTTGCCTTTAGGATGAGTTTATGACATGTGCCAGAATAATCTGTTTTATTACTATTTAAGCTTTGTTTTGGAGTAGCAATTGTACTACCCATCTTACTCCTCTGATCCACCCCTCTTATCTCTAAATGATTAGCCTTATTTGAACTCTGTAATTATACCTTTAAAGCTTAGTTTGCATAATTTAAAAGAATGCCCTAGACTTTAGATGACAATCTTCAAGATCTCTAAAAAAGCATGTAAACAAAAACAGCATTTTCTTTTTGAGTTGCATTTTAAAAACATTTAAGTGCCTGTGCTAGGTGCCAGGGCCACGAAGATGAATAATTTAGGATCCTGCCCTTGAGGCGTGCTCTGCCTGGTAGAGGAGAGCCAGATATTTAAATAACACATCACAATACTGCTGCCACCTTGGCAGTGTTAGGGGAGAAGCGGAAGCCCAGTGAAGGGGGACTCCTTTCAGCCTGGTTTGTGTGGCGTCAGAACAGAGGTGGGGAAGGGGGTGGTGGTGGAGTGGCTTCATTGATGACATTTGAGTTGCAGGGGTTTTTGTAGATGGTGGGGAAGAAATTCTAGGTCAAAGAAACAGCAAGTTGGTGAAGTGCATGGTCGTATCTGGAGAAGGAAGGGTAAGGTAGTGTGACCAGAACGTTGGTGATGGGATCGTTGGTGGAGATAAGCTCTGATATCTGTTCCCCCGTTGGGATGTAAGTCCCCCTCCTGGGCAGGGACCCCATTAGCTAGTTCACAAGTACCTCCTCTGCACCTGCAAAAGTGCCTGTGTGTGGCAGGTGGTCGACACCTGTTGACTGATATACGGGAAGGTTGTTGCAATAAAGTGATGAAGCACTCTCATTTTTTGCTAAGGTGTCTGAACGGTACCTGTGGCCACTGAAGGTTTTTGATGAGGGCTGTGGCATTTTCAGATGTGTTTTCAAAACTGTAACTCTGGCAGCGTGATTAGAGTGTCTACCTAGAGAGCTTTATTGTTATTATTATTATTAACAACTTTATAAATTCACAAAAATGCAGGAACAGAAAAAGGCAGTTTAACAAGTTATGGAAACACTACTCCTAAAAAGTTCTTTGTCAGGCACTTTTATCTCATCTAATTCCAACTTCTAACTCAGTTGTTCCTCTGGTGTTCAGGAAGATCCACAGATGAACACAGATTAATTAAATGACATGGTCATGGCCTCCTTGTTAATAGAAAAATGAAGAAGAGGGGAAAATGCTTAATTGTATTCCTATCTCACAAAACCAAACCCCATATTCATTTTTTTTACCTTTAGAATTAATATAGTACCAATTTTGCTAATTTTGCTACAAAAACATTACAGTGTTGTTGTTGACTGCAGCCCATAAACTACATTAGTTATATTTTCCCATGTATCACCACATTCTTAACTCCCTGTAGTAGAACATTCCTGTACTTATACCAACAACCACAATCAACCAAAGTCCTCATCTACTTCCAAAATCAGTTATACATTCCCAATCTAGCTATCCTCCAACTAACTTTAATCTTCCTAGGCACAATCAGATCCATAAATCAACAGTGTTACATTCATTATAATGTGCTAACATCAAGTCCAAACATTATCACATATTTACATTTGACCCTGTTAAACATTCTACATACATCCAGCATCGTCTCCCTTTTCTCATCCTCATTCTCTCTCTCGCTAACCTACAACTTCATAGTCCAACTCTGTTTACGTCTACGCGTTGTATTTAGTTCATTTCAGTGAGACCATACAATATTCATCTTTTTGTGTCTGGCTATTTCACGCAACATAATATCCTCAAGGTTCCTCCATATTGTCATGTGCTTACAACATGCAGTCACATACAATCATGTGATTTCTTCTTATAGCTGAAAAATATTCCATCATATACCACATTGTGTTTATCCGTTTATCACTTGATGGACATTTAGATTTTTTCTATCTCTTAGCAATTGTGAAGAATGCCACTATGAACATCAGTGTGCAAATATCCGTTCGCATCCTTGCTTTCAATTCTTCTGAATATATTCCTAGTAGTGGGATTGCTGGATCATATGGCAGTTCTGTACTTAGGTTCCTGACAAACTGCCAGATTCATCCATAGAGATTGCACCGTTTTACACTCCTGCCTACAGGGAAGGAGGGTTCGTATTTCTCTACATCCTCTCTAGCACTCGAAGTTTTCTGTTCTTTTAATAATGGCCATTCTGTATGCTGTGAGATGATATCTCATTGTAGTTTTGATCTGCACTTCCCTAATGGCAAGTGATGTTGAATATCTTTTCATGTGTCTTCTGGCCATTTGTGTTTCCACTTTGGAAAAATGTCTGTTCAATTCTTTTGCCCATTTTTCAATGGGGTTGCTTGTCATTTTGTCATTAGGTTGTGTGATCTCTTTATATAACATGGAGTTCAGTCTCTTATCAGATATATGCTTCTAAAGATTTTTTTCCCATGTGTCTTTTTACTTTCTTGACAAAGTCTTTTGAAAAACGAAAGTATTTAATTTTGAGGCAGTCCTATTTATCTGTTTTTTCTTTTGTTGCTCCTGCTTTGGGTGTAAGGTCCAAGAAATCACCACAAACCACAAGATCTTGAAGATGTTTCTCTATATTTTCTTCTAAGAGTTTTATGGTTCTAGTTTTTATATGTAAGTCCTTAGTCCATTTTGAATGAATATTTTGTATAAGGTATGAGATAAGGTCCTCTTGCTTACTTTTAGATATGGATATCCAGTTTTCCCAGCACTATTTGTTGAAAAGGCTATTCTGACCTAGCTGAGTGGTTTGATAACCTTGTTAAAAATAACTTGACCATAGATGCGAAGGTCTATTTCCAAACTATCAATTTGATTCAATTGGTCAATCTGCCTATCTTTATGCCAGTGCCATGCTGGGTTTTTTTTTTGTTTGTTTGTTTGTTTAACCACTGTAGCTAGATAATATACTTTCAAGTGTAGAAGTGAGAGTCCTCCAATTTTGTTCTTTTTAAAGATATTTTTTGCTATCTAGGGGTCCTTACCCTTCCAGATAGGTTTGATAATTGGCTTTTCCAATTCTACAAAGAAGAATATTGCAATTTTTATCAGAATTGAATTAAATCAATAGATCAGTTTGGGTAGAATTGACATTGTAATGATGTTTAGTTTTCTAATCCATAACCTGGAATATCCTTCCGTATATTTGGCTCATCACTTAGATCAACATTTTTCTTAGCAAATGTTTTATAGTTTTCTGAATTCAAGTCCTCTATGTACATGGTTAAATTTATTCCTAAATATTTGATTCTCTTAGTCACTATTGTAAATGAAACTTTTTTTCTGACTTCCTCCTCAAATTGCTCATTAGTAGTGTATAAAAATGGTATTGATTTTTGCATATTAATTTTGTATCCCTCTACCTTGCTGAAATCATCTATAAGTTCTAATAGTTTTGTTATGTATTTTTCAGAATTTTTCTTAGAATCATATCAATGAAAGTTTTACTTTTTGCTTTCCTATATGGGTTCCTTTTATTTCTTTTTCTTGCCTAATTGCTCTAGGTAGAACTTCTAGCACAAGATTGAATAACATGAGGAGAGGGGATATCCTTGTCTTGTTCCCAATCTCAGTGGGAAAGCTTTTGATCTT
The DNA here is from genome assembly GCF_030445035.2 of Dasypus novemcinctus. Classification (NCBI taxonomy): domain Eukaryota; kingdom Metazoa; phylum Chordata; class Mammalia; order Cingulata; family Dasypodidae; genus Dasypus; species Dasypus novemcinctus. The sequence continues at coordinate 49,935,626 of NC_080698.1, read as the reverse complement.
TCACCAAAAATCTGTGGGTTTTTCTTACATGCACATTATCATATTGAGAAAGTTTCTTTCTATTCCTATCTTTCAGAATTTTTTTTTTTAATCCAGAAAGTATGTTGTATTTTGTCTAATGGCTTTTCTGCATCTATTGAGATGATCATGTGATTTTTCTTCAGTTTATTAAGGTGGTGTATTACAGTTTGATTTTCATTTGTTGAACCACTCTTCCGTACCTGGTATAAACCCCCTTGATTGTCAGTGTATAATTTTTTAAGTGTGCTTTTGAATTTGGTTTGTACATATTTTGCTGAGGATTTTTGCATCTATATTCATTAGAGAAATTGGTCTGTAATTTTCTTTTTTTAAAATAATATCTCTATTTGGCTTTGTTATTAGGGTGATGTTAGCTTCATAGAATGAGTTTGTTAGCATTCTTTCCTGTTCAAGTTTTCAGAAGAGTTTGAGCAAGATTAGTATTAGAACTTTATTTCAGCTTTAAAAAAATAAAATAACAGACAAAAGGCAGCTTAACAAATTAAGGATGCGTGATTCTAAAAAAATCCTGTCCAGGCACATTTATCTCATTTAATCCTAAAAACAAACTCAGTTGTTTCTCCAGTGTTCAGAAAGATACATAAATGAGCACAGATTGGTTAAATGACCTGACCAAAGTCTCCTTGTGAATGAAGTAAATGAAGGGGGAAAAATGCTTAATCATAGTCTTATCTCATAAAACTAAGTCCCCCTCTTTTTTTCACCTTTGGCACTGATAAAGTATCTTCTTTGCCTTTGCTACAAAAACATTACAATATTACTGTTAACTACCTAGGGAACTTTTACAAGCAAGAGTCCTGGGCCCGCCCGCAGCGAGTCTGACTCAGTAGTCTGGGGTGGGCCCGTTAAATTGCACATGTAACAAGTTCTCAGGTACCGCAGCGCTGCCGGTAGCTGCCCACACTTGGAATAGCAAGGGGAGAATGGCCTGGAACGTTTCAATCAGGAAATCTCCAGGGATAATAGTAAGCGCGATGCATTTAGAAAGAGTGGTTATTACTCAAAATAGGCTGCCTTTGTGATTTAGAAGGTGACAGTAACACTGCACACACACACACGAAATTTGCCATTTTAATCATTTTAAGTGGCATTCATTACATCCACAGTGCTGCGTGACTCTCCGTTGCCATCACTTTTCCACCACCCGGAACAGAAACTCTGTACCCATTAAATAGTAACTTCCCATTCTTCCCTTTCCCCAGCCCCGATGACTTTGCCTAGACGAGCTGCTTCGTATAGATGGAATCGTGCATTTTTACCTTTTGTGTCTGGCTTCTTTCCCTCAGCTTAGTGTGTTTAATGTTCACGCATGTTGTGGCATGTACCTGAACCTTCCTTTTTATGTCTGAGTAATACTCCGTTGTGTGGATAATATCACCTTTTGTTTAGCCATTCGTCTATTGCTGGACACTTGGGAATTGTCAATCAGGCCGTCATGAACATTGGCGTGTGAGCGTGTTTGAGTCCCTGGTTTCACTTCTTCTGGGTATGTGCCTAGGAGAGATCAAACTGTTTTGCTCTTGAAAGTTTTGTCTCCCTTAAAATTATTACTCTTAGTGTTCGCTTTTGGAGGGACTCTGACTCTTGTAATTGTGTTGCTTCCTGTGGTCAGATAGGAGTTTGAGACCCCCGTGAAATACGTCAGAAAGCTTCCCTCTTTAAATGCAGAATAAAGGACATGCAACCCAAGCAGTGCTGATATTTAGAGTTTAGAAGGAAGCATCTTTTGAGAAAATTTTAATAGGATCTGACTTGACTTTTGGCCACTTCATTGCCTTTTACACAATTATTCATCACAGAACAAATAGTTATTGTGGTCCTTTCATGTGCAATGTCACTGGTACCGCACAGGAGTTATATAAAGGCGAATCAGATGGGTCCTAAATGGGGAAGCAGATGTGGCTCAAGCATTTGGGCACCTGCCTACCACACGGGAGGTCCTGGGTTTGATTCCTGGTGCCTCCTAAAGAAGATGAGTAAGACAGTGAGCTGACATGATGGGCTGGCAGGGTGAGCGGATGCAACAAGACACAACAAGGAGGCGGCGGACTTGGCCCAGTGGTTAGGGCGTCCGTCTACCACATGGGAGGTCCACGGTTCAAACCCCGGGACTCCTTGACCCGTGTGGAGCTGGCCCATGCGCAGTGCTGATGTGCACAAGGAGTGCCCTGCCACACAGGGGTGTCCCCCGCGTAGGGGAGCCCCACGCGCAAGGAGTGCACCCCGTAAGGAGAGCTGCCCGGAGCGAAAGAAAGTGCAGCCTGCCCAGGAATGGTGCCACACACATGGAGAGCTGACACAACAAGGTGACACAACAAAAAGAAACACAGATTCCCATGCCGCTGACAACAACAGAAGTGGACAAAGAAGACGCAGCAAATAGACACAGAGAATAGACAACCGGGAGCGGGGAGGGGGGAGGGAAGAGAAATAAATAAAAATAAATCTAAAAAAAGAAAAAAAAAGACACAACAAGGAGACTTAAAGAGGAAACACAATTAGAGACACAACAGAGTAGGGAGCGGAGGTGGCTTAAGCAATTAAACGGCTCTCTCCCACGTGGGAGGTCCTGGGTTCAGTTTCTGGTACCTCTTAAAGAGAAATGAGCAGACAGCACACAGTGAAGAGACACAGAGAGCAGACAGCAAGTACAAATGAGTTGCAGAGGAGAAATAAATAAATAAAACAAGTATCAAATGGGTCCTAAAGATTGTATAGACCAATAAGACAAAACATTAAGGTATGTGGTACTATAGTAAAGTGTATAGCATCTATACATATATGTAGCATATGTCATTTTTCACTTTTATATTAGGCAGAAAGTGACATACCATAAAAACAAGACAGATTACTTTTGTTTACTTGTGTGTGTGTTTGTGTGTGTGTGTGTGTGTATTATGTAAGTTCAGCAAGAAAGGCAAGGAAGGATCATAAGGAAACACCAGTCTCATACTGTTGCCAACAGAAGGAAGCCCAGGCTATGTAGCCTGTTACTCAAAGTCGTTCTTCTCCCTTGGCTTTAGTCAAAGAGAACAATGAAGATTTAGAAGCTCAGTTTAGAACTTAGTGAATTTGTGGTACTGTGGGATATTAAGTAGAAGTGTCTAGGATGCAATTAGAAATATCAGCCCATGGTCCAAAGAGAGTCAGGCTTAGAGATACAAACTTGCGTGATGTGATTAAAATTGATGAATGAAAGACAACAAAGACAGAAGAGAAGATGGATTAAGGATGGATCTTTGGGGAAGTTCTACATTAAGGTGTGTTGAGTGAGAAACGCAATCAGGGAAGGAACCAGGAAGGTAGGAATCTCAGGAGAGTATCGCAGAAACAAGAGGAATTCCATCATGGAAGGAGGAACGGGCAGTTTTGATTTGCACTGAGGGGTTAAGAAGAGACCTGAAAAAACATGTTTGCATTTGGCACTCAGCAGTCATTAGTGATTTATAAGAACGAATTTTTCGTTAGTAGTTTGCAGATGACTAGCTCTTGCAATGCATTTCTTTGTGAGGCTGGTGTCTTATGGGGCCTTAGGAGCCTATAGGTCTACAGGTCTTTATAGCCCACCTTTAATAACTTCCAGAATTTCTTCTGCTTTGGATTTCCAAACCTGCTCTCAGTGTGAGTAGTGGTTATGTCCAAATATACATTTAAAATCTGTATGTGGAGGTCACAAAGCTTAGAATCATTCTTGACTCTATTTCGCTCATATCCTACTAACAGTCTTACCGGCAAATTCTTTTGGATCTGCTTTCAAGGATATCTCGAATCTACCACCATCACCGCTGCCCCCACCCTACTTCACAAACGCTTCTCTCTTGCCTGGATCGTTGCAGAGTTTCCCCAGGTGCTTTCACGATTTCTAACCCTGTCCCTTTCAGTCTATTCTCAGCACTAAGAGTCGTCCTTTAAAATGCAGAATCGTCCTTTAAAAACTGTACATCAGACCAAGCCACTCCACTGATCACAAACTTTCATCCCAGGCAGAGATAACAGCCCAAATTCTCCTATTACAGCTTAGCCAAGCTGGCTGGCTTCATGGTTTCTAGAAAGCGTGTCCTTCTCCTGCCCCAGGGCCTTTGCACTTGCTGTTCCTTCCGCATGGAATGGAATTCAGGTATTCAGGTATCCTTGTGCATTGCTCCCTGCACTTTCCTGCCCAATATGTTTTCCCACTTTCTTTATTTTTGTATTTTTTATTTTTTTGGTCTCTTTCCTATACTAGAATGTTGGACCCACGAGTGGGGATTTTTGTCCTGTTTTGTTCACTATAGAATCTCCAGTGCCTTCCCCAACTGATGGTTTTCTGGTGTAGACTTTGTTAGACATTTGCATGCTCGGGCAGAACTCAGCTCTCTCTTCAAGGGAGTGATACTCAGTTCTTCCTTCCACTACAGCTCCTCGGGCTCTTTCTGCTTACGCAGAAGTTACTCATTCCACAGGTTGTGGGCTGGCAGCGTGGTTGTAAATCAGCTTTGGCAAAGTTATAGGTGTCTGAAGGCATGTTGGGAGTTGAATATGGCTAAATTTTTAAAGGAAGAAAACATTCCAATCTCTTTCGTTTGGGTAAGCAATGTTGGGAACTTGCATTTTGGAACTAATCAAGTTTATTAAAAAATTAGAGACATGAAAGAAAATCTCCAGTCATTGCCATAAAGAGCATATGTCCTGGAAGAAATGAGAGAAGATGCTGTCCTGCTTTGAGGGAAAAAGACGATGGGAGTACACTTTGGTTAATTGAATGGTGTGGATATTTTGTTATATTTGGGGTGAGTTTTATTTTCTGGGAGAGAATTCTGTGGATTGCAGGTCCCAGAGTTGGTAGAGTTTCAAAAGAGAAAAAGCGTATGTTAGACAAATGTCAAGTATTAATTCCCATACTTTTCCACTTATTTCTGGTGAGATGTTTGGTTCCAGAACTATGTTCTCGTTGAGAAAGTTGTTTCTGGTAATAATCCTTGAGAAGTTTGTCTCTAGTCCACTAAGTCTAGACTAGTCATTCTCTATGAGGTAGAAAGTATGTCCCCTCTGGGGTGTACAGAAATAGAGGAATTTTTATAAACTACATTAAATATATATGCTTCCCAAGATTTTAATACAATGAACCTCTATTAGTCCTGGACTTAACACATCTTGTATTTTTCATTCATCCTTTTTTTAAAAAAAAGATTTATTTATCCCCTCCCCAGCATTGTTTGTGCTTGTTGTCTACTCTCTGTGTCCGTTTGTTGTGTGCTTTTTGTGTCTGCTTGTCTTATTTTAGGAGGCACCGGGAACTGAACCCGGGACCTGAACCTGGGACCTCCCATGTGGGAGGGAAGTACCCAATTGCTTGAGCCACATCTACTCCCTGCTTGTGGTGCTCTTGTTGTATCTCCTCGTCGCATCATCTTATTGCGTCATTTTGTTGCGTCATCTCACCAGCCCATCACATTAGCTTGCTGTCTTGCTTGTCTTCTTTAGGAGGTACTGGAAACTGAACCCAGGACCTCCCATGTGGGAGGTGGGCACCGAACCGCTTGAGCCACATCCACTCCCTGCATTCACCTTTTACAATTGAGAGACAACAGAAAATCATTATCAGGGATTTAAAAAATGACATAAGTCTAGAAAAAAATTGGAAAAATTGTAAACAACAATAACAGATATCACTGTAAACCCTCCTCCCTTTACCCCTCAAGATAATGTCTAGTGGTTTTGGTATATATATTCATACAAATACATACCATTAGAAAATAGAATTATATCTAATATAGTATTTGTATGTACTTAACTAGATTTTTTTTTAAAAGATTAGTTTTTTATTTATTTCTCTCCCCTTCCTCCCACCCCCAGTTGTCTGCTCTCTGTGTCCATTCACTGTGTGCTCTTCTGTGACCGCTTCTGTCCTTATCAGCGGCACCGGGAATCTGTGTTTCTTTTTGTTGCGTCATCTTGCTGTGTCAGCTCTCCATGTGTGTGGCACCATTCCTGGGCAGGCTGCACTTTCTTTCTCACTGGGCGGCTCTCCTTACGGGGTGCACTCCTTGCACGTGGGGCTCCCCTACATGGGGACACCCCTGCGTGGCAGGGTACTCCTCGTGCGCATCAGCACTGCGCATGGGCCAGCTCCACATGGGTCAAGGAGGCCCAGAGTTTGAACCACGGACCTCCCATGTGGTAGACAGACGCCCTATCTATTGGGCCACGTCCACTTCCCTCAACTAGATATTCAACACTATCTATAAACTATGTATGTAAAAAAATGGAATCACACACATATAATCAAAACTGAATAGATCTATATCACTTTTTAAAAACTACATTGTATAGATATATCATACTTTATTTTATTCAAATCATTTTCACTTTTTAATTTCTTTTTTATTTGCTATTATAAACAATGCTGTCTTAAATCTTTTATACATATAACTTTCTCTGTTTTTTAGGGAGTTTGTTTTTCTAAAGATAGTTTGTTTGGTATGTGATAGGTATGATCCTTTTTCGACACATAAAATATTATGGCATGAATACTTTTTTTTCTGACTCGTGATTATTACCTGGATATTACTATTAAGGTAGAAAAATACAGTCATATTTTACTGCCTTTGTAAGGAATTGCATATATAGGGAAATGCATGAAGCTGGGGTCTTAGGAAACTGAGATGGGTGGTTACTAGTGATTAGCATGCATTGGCTTACGCCCTGGATGCCGTTTCCTAGGGCTGCTACAAAGTCCTACAAATAGGGTGGCTTAAAACAACAGCAATTTCTTCTCTCCCAGTTCTGGAAGCCAGTAAGTCTGGAGTCAGGGTGGCAGGAGGGTGGCGCTGCCTCCGAAGGCTGTCGGGGACAGCCCTTGCCCGCCTCTCCCGGCTTCTGGGGTTGCTGGCCCTCGCTGGCGGTCCTGGCCTTGCAGCTGAAGCGCCCGAGTCTCTGCCTCAGCACGTGGGCGTCTTTCTTCTGAGACTTCGTCCCCCCTCCTTCCCTATGAGGACATCAGTTTACATAGGATGAAGAGCTCCCCTGACTCCCATGGGATCTAAATTTAATGAACTAATTCCATCTTCAAGGACCCTTTCTCCAAATAAGGTAATGGGTTTAGGATGTGAGCATATCTCTTTGGAGGACACAGTTCAACCCTGAAAGGCCTGTTCCCTGTTTTATTCGTAGCCCTGGACGGAGATAACGGATCTTCGATCTTCGCAGACCAGACCTGGCTCAAAGCACTGCAGGGTGCTCAGAGGAAGGCCGGCTTTCTCTTGTTAAGCTATGAATATGCTTTCAATTCTCTTCTGAGTAATTGTAAATTTATCATTTACATATGGTAACTTTCAGTGAACCAGAGCATTTGATTAATCATCTGTTTTCTCAATCTGCATATACATAGCAGTTTGCCACAATTACTTCTTATATTAAAACTCCTGGATCTCGAAGCCTATGCGTGCCTGGGTCTTTGAATTTAGATATTTAGATAATTGGAATTGCCAAGAAATGAAAATGATTATCTTGATAAGATAGTACTAATTGTTAAGGAGTCTATTTCTCAAAAATGATTTTTACCATAGTTTTACTTGGAAAACCTCCACAGCAAAGATAATTTGAATTCTCAGGTAATTTACTTTAGATTCTAATGCATATGATTTCTTTGCTCCGGCAGGTCCTATCAGTTCCAGTTTTCCTTGAATACGTTTTCTGATTTGCCTAGTACATCGTGTCAGGTGCTGTGTGGTTCTTTTTTTTTTTTTTTTTAAGATTTATTTACTTATTTCTCCTACCCCCTTGTGTTTTGCACTCACCGTCTATTCTTTGTGTGCTTGTCTTCCTTTTTGGGAGGAACCAAACCCAGGACCCCTCATGGTGCCTAATCTTTTGAGCTACCTCTGCTTCCTGCTATATAGTGTCTCTCCTGATACTTTCCTCCTTGTGTCTCTTATTGTGTCATTTTGTTGCTTCAGCTCACTGTCTTGCGCACCTTCTTTAAGAAGCACTGGAAACTGATCCCAGGACCTCCCATGTGGTAGGCGGAAGATCAGTCACTCGCGCCACATCCACTTCCCTATTCGTTTTCCTTCTTTTGCTTTGTTTCTGGGTGTTTTTTTTTGTTTGCTTTTTGTTTTTCCAGTTGCTTCTGGGAGCAAGGAAGAAGGAATGTAGAGAGAGAATACTGGGGCACAGCCTACAAAGGAAAACGTAGAGGGGATTAAAAGAAGTATCCAGATGATAAGAATAATCACATTATATTACTCCATTCTCTTTTGAAATATTGTGTTCATCTCTGTGTGCCATTTTTTAAGAGGGTCGTTAGCACACTAAATTATGCATGAAGAAGGAAGTTGGGCAGGATTTGGTGGTATTAAAACTATGAGATACAGTCGAAGGAACTAGGGATAGGTAATCCAGAGAAGTCTAAGCAGCGAGATAGCAGACCTGCTTCCAAATGACGAATATTCTCATTTCAGATGAATGGTCAGCCTATTTAGTGTTGTTTCAGTGGACCTAGTGAGGATCTGTAGGCAGGAATTATAGGAGTTGATTTTGGTTCACTGGGAATAAGAAATTGCTGGTATTGAGAGTTGTACAACATTGGAATGACCAGGCTCCCAGGTGAGTTAGTGAGCTCCCTGCAGCTGGAGCCAAGGTGGACAGATGTCTACCCGTCTTTTGTCCAGGGATATCCTGAATCAGCGTGGACGTTAGATTTGGACAGCCTTGAGGTCTTATCCAGCTCTAAAATGTTATACTTTTATACATCGCTCAGAGAAATACTTGAACCAAATGCTTAGCCATTAAGATCTATTTCCTGCCATTTAGTTTAAAAAAATGTGCAGTTGCAGTTGGTTGCATCTTGCTATGACGCAAGAACTTACTGGCGCCTGGGTCACATGCCAGTGGTGTAAGTACCCTTCTCAAATCCAGAAATTTCCATGTGAAGTAGTAGAAGGGAACTACCTAAGGTGAAAAAACAGTTTATGCATTAAGAGGGTAGTATTCTGGGTGAATTTTTATTCTTTGTAATATTAAGCTACTTGTTATAAAATTTTTAAAGAGCCTTACATAAAATATAAGTTACTATAGATATTTATAGATAGTTATTATAGATATTTTGGTCCTTATCCTTGGCCCCTTTTATCTGTTCTGTTTTATTTTCTGCTACTTTCTACTCCAGACCTCTCTGCTTTAGTCAACTCATGGCCCATGTTGTTTTGATAGTTGGGACCTTTTCCTATGCTACTTTGCTTACCCAACTTTTACTTGTCCCCTCTCTAAAACCTCCTAACTATTCTGCATGACCCCTAATAAATATTTCCTTCTTCTGAATTACAAAGAACTTATTTTTATTTACCCATTTTCACTATAAAATTTTTTTTTTTAAAGAAAATTCAATTAAGAAAACATCCCTTCAATCTCAAGTCTTACGTTTTCTGAGGCAACTACTGCTAAGTTTCTTTTATAGCCGTCTCATGCTTTTCATGTCATAGTCACAAAAGAGCTGCCTTATCTCCAGGCATCACATTTATATTCAAGGCAGTAAGATAGGGAAGGGAGAACAAAAAAGTAACATATGACATATATTACCTTTTTATTAAGAAAAGCAAAAGCTTTCCCAGAAGCCCAAGGCAGACTTCTGCTTAGGTTTCATTGACCAGATCTGTGTTACATGACTACTAGTTAAAAGAAATTGGAGTAGAACATTTAGTTTTCCCAGTCCCTCTAGTAGAGGCAATAAAGGAGAATGGAGTGTCTTTTAAGTTAGCCGTCATACTGTGTCTACTACACATAACCTGTGGTCTTTCTGCTGGATTTTTTTTTTTTAAGATTTATTTATTTCTCTCCCTTCCCCCCGCCCCAGTTGTCTACTCTCTGTGTCCATTCGCTGTGTGTTCTTCTGTGACCGCTTCTATCTTTTTCAGTGACACTGGGAATCTGTGTTTCTTTTTGTTGCGTCATCTTGTTGTGTCAGCTCTCCGTGTGTGCGGCACTGTTCTTGGGCAGGCTGCACTTTCTTTCGCGCTGGGCGGCTCTCCTTACAGGGCGCACTCCTTGTGCCTGGGGCTCCCCTACGCTGGGATACCCCTGCGTGGCACGGTACTCCTTGCGCGCATCAGCACTGCGCGTGGGCCAGCTCCACACGGATCAAGGAGGCTTAGGATTTGAACCTTGGACCTCCCATGTGGTAGGCACACGCCCTATCCATTGGGCCAAGTCTGTTTCCCTTCCCGCTGGATTTTGATAAATTAATTTTCTAACGAGGCACCTTTTACTTCATTCTCCTATTATTTTTAATAGTTTTTCAGTTGTTTTTCTCTTGTGTGTTCCAGATGTGTTATTTTACATTGTGAAACTTTTGCACTTTCCATTTCAGTTGATTTTTAATCTCTCATATCAAGAAGGTTTCCACTGGAAATAATGGAAAATTCAATTAAAATGATGGAAAAATAAAAGGAATTTATTATTTAACATAGCCGAGAAGTCTGTAAGTAAGGGTGGGCTTCAAGTGTGGTTTAAGTGAAAGAATCACAGTGTTGTCAAGTACTGGCTTCATTTCTCCGTGGTTTTCTTGACCCTGCCTTTCGTGGTATGTGGCTTTATCTTTTTGTTGACGTCCTTTGTAGTAGCACAGTGGCTACCGCCATGTTATTCAGAGAAGAATGACTCCTCTGGAAAACTCTCCTGGAAGAGCAGGGAGCCTTCTTTCCAGAAAATCTACAGCAAACCTCTCTTAGTCTGTGCTCCTCCTTGAACCAATCACTGTGGCTGCAATCATTTTTGGCCTTGAACTCCTTATAGTTTTAAAATTTTTTGGAGGTGAAGTTCCCAAAACATAAAATCAACCATTTTTAAATGAAGATTTCAGTAGCATTCATTGTGAATGATGTGCAACCACCATCACCTCTATTTCTAAAACATTTCCATCACTCCAACGTAATGCTCCTTCCTTACACTGAAGCAGTTACTCCCCATTCCTCTCTCCCTCCACCTCCTGGAAACCACCAATCTGCTGTCTCTACAGTGTTGCCTGTTCTGGATATTTCATATAAATGGAATCATACGCTATGTGACTTTTGGGTCTGGCTTCTTTCATTTAGCATGATGTTTTCAAGGTTGTAGCATGTATCAGAACTTTGTTGCCTTTTAAGGCTGAATAGTAGTCCATTGTATGCATATGTCACAGTTCGCTTATTCATTTATCCATCAGTGAATATTTGGGTTGTTTCTGCTTTTTGGCTAGTGCGAATGATGCTGCTGTGAACACTGGTGTACAAGTATCCCTGCTTTCAGTTCATTTGGGTGTATCCCTACCTAGGAGTGGAATTGCTGGGTCCTAAGTGTTGGAACTGTACTGCATTGTTCATATTATGAGGGTTCCAATCACTCCACATCCTTGCCAACGCTTATTCTTTTTTTCTTTTTAAGGAGGTACTAGGGATCGACCCTGGGACCTTACACATGGGAAGCAGACTTTCAACCATTAGCGCTGTTTTCTATTTTTTTTTTTCTATATATTTTTTAAATAGCCATTTTTCCTGGGTGTAAAGTGGTATCTCATTGTGGTGTTTTTTTGGTGGTTGTTTTTGTTTTTAAAGATGTATTTTTTATTTTCGTCTCTCCCCTTCCCCCCGTTGTCTGCTTTCTGTGTCCATTCGCTGTGTGTGTTCTTCTGTGTCCGCTTGTATCCTTGTCAGTGGCACCGGGAATCTGTGTCTCTTTTTGTTGCATCATCTTGCTGCATCAGCTCTCTGTGAGCGGCGCCACTCCTGGCAGGCTGTGCCTTTTCTGCTGCGGGGCAGCTCTCCTTAAAGGGCATACTCCTTGCCCATGGGGCTCCCCTATGCGGAGATACCCCAGCGTGGCACAGCACTCCTTGCGTGTATCAGTGCTGCATGTGTGCCAGCTCACCACACGGGCCAGGAGGCCCTGGGTTTGAACCCTGGACCTCCCATGTAGTAGGCAGATGCTCTATCAGTTGAGTCCAATCCACTTCCCTCACTGTGGTTTTGATTTACATTTCCCTAATGATGGATGAGGCTGAGTATCTTTTTTATATGCCTGTTGGTCATTTGCATACCTTCTTTGGAGAAATGTCTGCTTACATCCTTTGCTCCTTTTTAAATTGGAGTTTTTGTTTTTTTATTGTTCTCAGTTTGTAATGTCTAATATTGTGATACCCTTTTTTTTCATTCTTTCCTTTCTCCCCCTTCCTCTTTCCTTTCTTTTTTCTTTTTCCCCTCCCTCCCTGTGTTATTTGTAGTCTATATTGTGTTATTTGCATGTTTGTACTTTATAATTTGAATAGATAAGTTTGTTTACTTTTTGTGGCTACCTTTGCATATTGATTTTAGTACTTGAAATTGCTTTTCACTATATTTCCTGTAGATAGTATTAGTTAATTCCCCACTATATAAGATTTTTTTTTCTGTTACCTCTTACCACCTGACTTTGGTTGGTTATATTAATATTTTTATTGTTTTCTAAGTGGTTACATTTATACTTTAAATAGTTGATTTCAACCCCATGAGTTCTCAGTTTTAAATGTTTATTGATTCTCCTCTAGCAATTCTTCTATAGTAGATGATAAGAGAGGTTCAATTATTTGCATATGGAAAGGCCAGGACTCAGTAATAATTTTGGGAAGGAAAAGAGAATTTATTTATGACCAGCTGTGCTTGGGACCTTTCTGTTCCAAACCCCAGCCCTGGATAAGATTTTCGAGTTACTTTTGTACAGAGGAAGAGTTAAATGGTCCTTTGTTTCAGTGCTCAATATAAGTTTGAATTAACACATATCCCCCACGTTCTAGGTAAACTTTTAGCATGAACTTAATACATCTTACGTAAGCTTTTAGTATGAACTTCATACATTCTAGATAAGCTTTTAGCATGAACTTAATACATTCTACATAAGCTTTTAGCATGAACTTCATATATTCTAGGTAAGCTTTTAGCATGAACTTAATACATTCTAGGTAAGCTTTTAACACATTTGGTTTGCATTTTCCCTGAATATTTAACGTTTATAGACTTTACATTGCTTAATTGTTTCTCTGGAACTGGAGTTGTTGTCATGGTTACTCAGGGCACGACTGCAGCGCTTACTGCCCAGCACGCAGCTCAGGTTACTTACCAGGGAATGAAAGGCCCCCACCTGTAGCCTATGTTACTTCTGCCTCCTGTCTCCTAGTCAACTCCCAGTTATTGATAGGTATATATGTTTTATATATATATTTTTTGTATATACCATTTATTTCTTTATTACCCTGATTTACACAGACATTTAGACTGTGTTCTTTGTAATTGGTTTCAATATTTATGACTAGACCTTTTCTCTTATCTTGCTGTTTATTGGCTCAATTTAGACCTCTGGACACCTTTTTTAAAAGAGAGTCTGATTATTGTTCTATTTCCTATGTTCTGGTGTGTTTGAAGACATGTTTATCTTTTCATCAAGCTTCGTTAGACCTCGTGTTCTTTATCTGAAAACTTTATAGGCGTTAGTCCACAGTCCTCTGCCATTGAATACTGTGGAGAAATCTTGGATTGCTTCCCCACCCCCACCTTTTTAAACTTGTTTTTTTGCTTAGTTGTTTGTATTTTCAGGACTAAACTAAGCAGAGAAGGATTTTATGGGGATGGTCTTATGAAGATCACAGAATCAATGGGAAGGCTAAAGAATCAGGCTCAGAAGGAATGAAGAGAAGGAGATGAGGCATGGACAAGACACTGCCATTGGAGCCATCTGCTCCAGACCTTTCTTGGATCCGGCACCAGGGGCTACTCCTTACTCTGCTGCTGCCCGTGACACCTGTTACCATGCAGCAGGACTCTACCTCTGGCTTGTCAGCACCTTTCCATTGAACTCTTGGCTCTGTTTTTTTCTGGGAATAAACTCTGTGTCTTTGTCACTCCTTCAAGATTCAGAGGCCCTGCAGGAACATCTCACTGGCAAATGCTAGCTGCCAGAAGGCAAGTAAAGGGGTACGAGGGTGGGGCCCAGCTTCCTATCTCTTTGGAATTTATCTTCAAATATAAAGAATTCAGATGCTGAGCATCCAGATAACAAATTTATGTTGTTGTTCCCCTGAGATGTTTTATCCTTGAAATTTTATGACTGTATGAATGTATATCTTGATGTTGATCAGTGTTTTGGATTTTTTATTTTGTTGACAAATTTAGTCTTTTGTTTTTGTTTTTGTTTCCATTTCAGGAAAGATTTCTATTTCATGTTGAACACTTTTTTTCATTTTATCTTTTCTCTTTTTGAGGACATCAGTTTTTCATGTGTTAGATCTCTTTTGTTTTCTGTATCTATATATTAGTTGTGGTTCTCCAGAAAAACAACCATAAATATATTTAATAAATCATATATCTGTATATGGTTTATTATAAGGAATTGGTTCACACAACTATGGGGGCTGGCAAGTCTGAACTCTGTAGGGAAAAATGCATGCTGGAAATGAATCATTCTGTGAGGTCTCTTTTCTCATTTTTACTCCATTCTAAATGGGAATTTTTCTTTCTGGGTTGGCTATTTGTGGAATTATTGTCATTGGCATTGGGGACAGAGTCCTGGGGATGTCAGCATCTTGGATTTTAGGATGTTGCTTCTTATTGCTTTTCACCAGCACTCTAGCTTCGCTAGTATAGCAGGAATTTTGGCAGTTAATGGAGCCAGTATGCCACAGGTCCTTCTCATTTAGTGTTTGAGCAGATATTCAGGGTTTATGTGTTCTTTTTTTAAAAAGTGAGGTATGGGGGATTAAACCCAGGACCTCATTCATGTGAAGTAGGTGCTCAACCACAGAGCTACATCCCTACCCAATGAGAGTTTGTTTGTTTATTTGTTTGTTTTTAGCAGGTACCTGGGATCAAACCCGGGAAGTAGGTGCTCAACCACTTGAGCTACATCCGCTCCCTAGCGTGTTCATTTTTGTGAGGATTTTTGTTTAGTCCCATGTCTACCCTGATAAAATTGAAATGTGTCATGGACTACTTTCATTGATGTTTGGTGTTCTGTATTTTCCATGATCTACTGGGAACAAAGCTGAAAGGAAAGTTAACGTAAAACTTAAGTGCCTCTTTGCAGGACCCCAAAATTATTTATTAATTTTTAGAGCTATATTTAGATGATTTTCCACTGTTGGCTTCATATACTCAAGACCCCAAGGATTTATTTTTAAACCTGTAACATTAATAATACAAAAATTCTTACTGGGATAGAGGTATGCTGAAATCTGCAAGTAAAAACTCAATTATGAAATTTGGGAAATTTCAAAATTGGAGGACAACATACTTCATCGTACAAAGGAGGAATATTTTCATAGTAAATAGAAATCCAAGAGAAAGGAAGAGAACTTGGCATTTATTGGGTGTCTGCTAATACTAGCACTGTGTTAAGTGGGGGAGGAATTCAGAGTAAATGAAGTTCTTTTCCCCCAGTGAGCTCTTGGCCTTACGGGAGATAAAGCCATGTGTAATTATGATACACTGTAGCAAAGACCTGATAAAAACAGTGCTATCAAAAGGGAGTGGTCAGTCTTTATTGGGTGGTATAGTTATCCCCATTTGTCAAAGATGGAGAACTGGATCAGAGGGATTAAGTAATTTGCCTAAGCTCACAGAGCTAGTCCCAGGCAGAGCCAGGTTTGGAACCTGTGTCTGACCAACTCCTGACCTCCAGGATTAGTATTTTCAGTATTTTTATATTTCAAGTTACTTTTGTGATCAAAGTTAACTTAGTATGGAATAATCAATGGGCTATAGCAAACATTTCGTTTTGGTCATAGCTAATGGAGTACTCTGTTTGGAATGCCTTGTCACTCAATGTGCTTTTAAAGTCTGTTCTTTCAGGGACCCAAACAAATGTCACTTTATGAAGCCCACATAAGTCCCTGCAGAAAATAGGATTTTCTCCAATAGGATTTTCTCCTTCCTCTGCCTTCTATTATTTGTTTTAGGATTTTCACTGTCTTCCATTTAATTGCTCTTCAAGGATTGCTACCAAGTCTTATTCATCTTTATATCCCAATTGTTCTAGGCCATTGAAATGGTATTTGCATTGATTTGGCTATCCACGTTTTTTTTTAAGGTTTGCTTTATTTATTTATCCCCCTCCCCCCCATTGTTTGTGCTCCTTGCGTGCTCTCTGTGTCCATTTGTTGTGTGCTCTCTGTGTCTGCTTGTCTTCTCTCTGGGAGGTGCCGGGAACCAAACCTGGGACCTCCTGTGTGGAAGAGAGGCACTCGATGCTTGAGCCGCCTCAGCTCCCTGGTTTGTTGTGTTTCTCAATGTCTTTCCTCTTTGTGTCTCTTTGTTGTGTCATTTTGCTGCATCACCTCACTGAGCCTAACTGTCGTGCCATCTTCTCCAGCAGGCAATGGAAACTGAACCTGGGCCTCCTATGTGGTAGGCAGGAACTCAATCACTTGAGCCACATCCACTTCCCTACATTGTTTGAGTGCTTTGCTTACCATATGTCTAGGGTCCAAAAGACAGGTGAATAGTATTTGGAGACATGTTTGTGTGTTGGGTTTTACTTCCAGATTTGTGCCTATATTATAGCCCTAGGCAGGATAAATTTGTGCCTCTGGCTTGGAAGTAGGGGCCAGATGGGTGGCGTGCCTGTCTCTGTTTCTGGGGCTTGGTAACACTTGTCTATCAAAAAAGTTCTCGGTGCTATACTTTGTGTAGCATGTTCTGTCCACAACTGAATAGGACTGTTTGGCTCTTCAGAATATTTTCACATTCATTGACCAAATGCTTATAGTAGCATAGTGGGCAATCAGATTCTTCATAGGTATATATTGAACAAGTTATTCTGGCTCTCTTTTCTTTTTGTTCAATGTTTAAATGTGCATTTATGAGCGAGAATTTAGGGCATGAATTTTTTCTTTCATGAGGAGTACTATGTTATGTGTCAGGTAAATAAAAGGAAAGGTGTAGAAGAATTAATGTATTTCTTAATCTCTGTGACCTTTCCAGTTATTAAAATTGGCAGCTGGTGCTTTAAGTAATCGTGATATTAAAACAGCAGACACATTGCATTGCTCTGTCAGAAAGATGAGTGGAAGGCATGGGGCCCCATGTTTGGGTAAATAATAGAAAGAAAAGCTCTTTCACGTGTCAGTCTTTCAAAGGGAAATGTATAGGTGTACCTTTCCTTGGTGGTTCCAGACGAAACTAGAAATGGATTACCTCCACTGGAAGCAGTTGTACCTTGAGAGCAACAATAAATTAAATCTAGTCATTTGGTTGATAGCCGTGGGGCATAGACACCAGGTGTGCTGGTACAATACTGTATTTCTTCATGTCTCTTACTCTCTTTTAAAAAACTTGTTTTGCTGGGAAATTGGGAAAGAGGGAGAAGGAAGAGTCATTTATTTAGATGTAATGAAAATTGGAATTACTGCATTGCAAATCACAATTTTCTTCTTGGCAGCCTGTGCCACAGGGCTTCTTAGCACGGCTGTCCTGTAACCTTGACTAATCAGAATGTCAGAGAACACTGACAACTGTTCGAAAGTAATAGGATTACACCTGAAACCTGTGGGTTAGGCGTTCAGGCTGCTTAGCCCCCTAGTAACTTGCTGAACCGAAAACTAGAGACACCCAGGAAATTTCAACCCTTCCTTTCTGTTGAAGAAAAAAGCCAGATTCCTTCTAGGTAGCAGATGTCTTGCCTCAATCCACTTCCAAAACAAAGAAACACAGAGCTTTGGGATACTTCAACGCCTCTCACAAGTATGTTGTTATTGCTAATTCAAGCCATCAGGAAAATCAGCTAAATGATTTTTTTTCAAGTCAATTGTTATATAAAACCCCCTCCCTCTCTCTTACATGCCCCACCACCCCCTTGTTTTCTTTTTGTGCGGGAGGCACAGGTCCAACTCACTATCCACCTCTCTTCTATAAGAAACACCAAAGAAAAATAACTGCAGACCTAGCCCAAACAACACTCTTTAGATAACAAAAATGCACAAGAATTACCATCATTTATTATATAAAATGTGAAACTCTACCTTGAGGTTACAAATGAGAGTGGCAGTGTTGGGTGAGGTGAAGGCAGAGGAGAGGGAGGAATTATCCAGAACCCTAGAACGATAGGACTGGTGCAGATGCTGTAGAGGTTGGAAAGAGAGGAATCTTGTTTTCCTTCTTGAGTGGGCTGCGGGCTGCAGTAGAGGGGAGAACGGATGAGGCTTGGGGAAATGAACGCGTAAACATGGTAAACTGTGTGACAGAAACAGAGCTAGTCTGCGCCGGTGTTAGACCTCTGCATTTAATGCCATCTTCAGGATGTGCTTTAATTGCACTGAAATAATAATGGTGAGTGGTGACTCACTTTCCTGTGGCTGCTGTAACAAATGGCCACGCATTGTATTGACTTCAAACAATGGAGATTTATTCTCTCTCAGTTCTGGAGGCCCGAGGTCCAAAATCAAGGTATTGGTTCCTTCTGGAAGCTTGCGGGAGAAGCTTCCCAGGCCTCTCTCCTGGCTTCTGGCGGCTGCCTGCAAATCCTTGGCCTTGCCTGGCTTGTGGAGGCATTGCTCCAGTTTCTGTCTCCCATCCTCACGGGCCCTTCTCCCTGCCTGTGTGTGGACACTCATTGGACTTGGGCCCGTCCTACTCCAGTAGGCTGTCATCCTGATCCTTACCTTAATTAGCAAAGACCCTAATTCCAAATGAGGCCACAGTCTGCATTTCCAAATGGTCATGAATTTTGGAGGGGGTACTATTCAACCCACTACAAGTGGTAAATGTGATTTTTAATAGTTTGACAGTTTTTAAGATAATACTAAATTAAACTGAGCAGGATATATATATATATATATATATATATGGTGTATTGATCCCTTCACAGATTCATAGCCATCTTAAATTACTTTTTGTTCCTTGGAATGGCAAGGTGATGGATGTGGCAGCTGCATTTCTGGACTATCCCTTATATACCTTTTGGAAATCTGAATAAGGTCTAATTAAGCCTATCTGTGATAAAATGACCTTTGTTTCCATTTCTTTTTTATAGATGTTTTTTCTGTTTGAGGTTCTTTGGGATTGGGAGGTGGGGCAGGGCAATCTTACTCACTAAGCAGGTTTTGCTTCTTCTATGGTCTTTGGGAGCATAACAGTAATAATTCCTTACATTTGAATTTACTTTATGGAGCCCTGTAGGAGCCATTGTCTCATCTGGTCCTTGACAACCCTACGTGATGGGCAGGTTAGGTTTTCTCTCACCCTTCTTGCAGATAAGGAAACAGAGGCTTGGAGAGGTGAAATGACTCACTTGAGGTCGTATGACCAAGTGTAGGTCAGAGCTGGACTAGGAATCTAATTTTTCTGACTCTATCTAGTGCCTCTTGTACCAGGAAGCCAGTATGAGGTCATGGGTTCCCCCCTGGTCTCATCTTCTAGTTCCACTGTTTTCTCCCCTCTTGCTGTCCCACTCTTGATATCACCTGTAAATGGTCCAATTCTACGATAGCCCTTTGCTCCTTACTTTCTGGACCACTTTTCTCTTCCGCTAGGGTCAGATTTCCCTCACCAGGGCTCGGCTGCATTTTTCCTGGGGTCACAGAGTAGCCTGTTCTTCTCTGAGAGTTTGGAATGTTTCTAGTCTCCTAAGACCAATTAGATACCTAGTTCTTTGCCAAAGCCATCTCTAATTTTCACAAAGGTGTACATCCTCTCTCCCTTCCAGCTCCCTTAGATTTGAGTGAAATCCAATTCACTCGTTCTCTGAGGGCCTCAGTCCCCTTCTGGCTTTTCTCTGTACACAGCTCAGATTCTGGAGTTCCTCAACAAATACCTATTTTCTTTCCAAAGATTTTTTTTTTTTTAACATAGGTTTTGTTGGGGTTTTTTGTTTTTTGTTTTTAATTTCTCTCCCCTTCCTCCTCACCTCCCCAACCCAGTTGTCTGTTCTCTGTCTGTATTCGCTGCGTCGTCTTCGTCCGCTTCTGTTGTTGTCAGCGGCACAGGAATCTGTGCTTCTTTTTGTTGTGTCATCTTGTTGTGTCAGCTCTCCGTGTGTACGGCACCATTCCTGGGCAGGCTGCACTTTCTTTCGCGTTGGACAGCTCTCCTTACAGGGCGCACTCCTTGCACGTGGGGCTCCCCTACGCGGGGACACCCCTGCGTGGCACGGCACTCCTTGCGCGCATCAGTACTGCACATGGGCCAGCTCCACAAGGGTCAAGGAGGTCCGGTTTGAACTGCAGACCTCCCATGTGGTAGACGGACACCCTAACCACTGGGCCAAGTCCACCACCTCAAAAGATTTTTGTTTTGTTTTTAAAGATTTATTTATTAATTAAAAATTTTTTTTTTCTCCCCTTCTCCCCCTCCCCACTGTTGTCTGGTCTCTGTGTCCATTTGCTGTGTGTACTTCTGTGTCCGCCTGCATTCTCGTCAGCACACTGGGAATCTGTGTCTCTCTTTGTTGCATCATCTTGCTGAGTCAGCTCTCTGTGTGTGCAGCACCACTCCTGGGCAGGCTGCGCTTTTCTCGCACAGGGTGGCTCTCTTTGCGGTGGTGCACTCCTTGCCCATGGGCTCCCCTACATGGAGGACACCCCTGTGTGGCACAGCACTTCTTGCATGCATCAGCATTGTGCGTGGTCCAGCTCACCACATGGGTCGGGAGGCCCTGGGTTTGAACCCTGGACCTCTCATGTGGTAGGCAGATGGTCTATCAGTTGAGCCAAATCTACTTCCCATCAGCAAATATCTACTGATTTGCCACCATGTACCAGGCATTGTGCG
The DNA here is from genome assembly GCF_030445035.2 of Dasypus novemcinctus. NCBI lineage: Eukaryota > Metazoa > Chordata > Mammalia > Cingulata > Dasypodidae > Dasypus > Dasypus novemcinctus. The sequence continues at coordinate 49,914,843 of NC_080698.1, read as the reverse complement.
AGGTTTTGGGAAAACAGTGATAAGGGAAAACAGCATGGATGTGAATGGGAAGAAGAAGGATATTCATCAGATGTGCACACAAATGTAAAAGTACAACTATCCAGTCTTCTGAAGAAGTTCCTAGTGCTGTGAGAGTGTACCAAAAGCTTAAGGTCACCAGTCTTAATTAGGCACATGGACTGTAAATGTTCTTGTCTCATATCTAGGAATACAGGCCTAAGCATGCACACACAGTCACACACAACATAAAATGGGGATCACCAGGAAATCCTGGTTTTGTAGATTTTCTAGTCTTAATGCAGTCAAGCATTGGCAGTTTACAAATTTCTAGTCCTAATGTAGCAACTGAGCATTGGTAGATTAAGAAGACAGGCTGAGGGAAGCGGACTTGGCCCAGTGGTTAGGGCGTCCGTCTACCACATAGGAGGGCCGCAGTTCAAACCCCGGACCTCCTTGACCCTTATGGAGCTGGCCCATGCGCAGTGCTGATGCGTTCAAGGAGTGCCCTGCCACGCAGGGGTGTCCCCCGCGTAGGGGAGCCCCACGCGCAAGGATTGCGCCCCGTAAGGAGAGCCGCCCAGCACGAAAGAAAGTGCAGCCTGCCCAGGAATGGTGCCGCACACACGGAGAGCTGACACAAGAAGACGCAACAAAAAGAAACACAGATTCCCGGTGCCGTTGACAACAACAGAAGCAGACAAAGAACATGCAGCAAATAGACACAGAGAACAGACAACTGGGGGAGGGGGGGATTTAAAAAAAAAAAAGACAGGCTGAGAATGAGGAGTTTCCTTTGCTCTTCTCACATAAAGGAAGACTGGAATTGTTGAAATGTCAATAATTGACTCACCCTCTACCTTTCCCAATGGGAAGGAAATTGTTGTTTCTTAGGTTGACTCACATCACCACCTAGTCCTGCCCTGAGGTAACTCAGATGGGATGCTTCTGAACTCTGGAAGGCGTGGTGAATAAACATCAGCCCCCTAAAGCAGGAACCCTCAGCCTGGTTCCTGTTTTAGGAACCAGGCTGAATTCTGCTAAATTCAGTGCTGGGGTCCTGACCCCACAGGGAGGGGGGCACTTGCTCCAATTATGTGGGGTGCTGTCTTCCAACTATGCTGCTAAGTGCAGCTGTTTCTTAGATGTAGATTCAAAATATATCTTTCTGGGCCTCACTGGGCCCCACCCCAGACTTGACTAAATCAATCTCTAGATATGAGTCCTGAACATCTGTAGGTTTCAAAAGCCTCAATGCGTGGCAGCGGGTGAAAACTGCCCTTCCAGGGGTGGGCTTCAGTTGGCCCTACTACTGTTCCTCACAAGCAGAAGCATCGATAAAAATATCCAAAGGATGATCGGCGGAGTTGGCAAGTCCTGAGAAAAATGGAATCATTTGTGTTGTGAAAAAAATCCAGTGGTATGGAGCGTTTTTAAATTTCATTGAATATTTTCAACAAGAACATTTTATATTACTAAATGTAATTGGCTTGGTGATAAAACGAGATCTGGACTACTTGCTTGTTATATGAAAACTGTTTCTCATTGGGTTTTCAGGTTAAGAATTAATTCAGGAACCTGTAAATAAATGCCTACTTCTCTAGCCACTGGGACATAGGCAAAGAAAAATAAGATGCAGGTCTAACTTCAAGGAGGTTGCAGTCTTGTGAGGAAGATGGGTTTGTTTAAAAGTTTCAGATACAGTTCTTACAGGTGCAGGTCAATCTTACCATTGCAAATGATTTATTAATATTTTTCATGCCTAGTTTTATTTAATTGCTTTTCATGGAGTTAATGTGAAACTCACTCTTTGAAAATTAACAATCCTTGTGGACTCTGAAAACGCTTCAGTTTTAATTAAAAGCAAGACCCTGAGTATAGTGGAAATTAACAGCTTCTAGTCCCAGAGCTGTCACTTTTTATGTGGGCTTGGCCAAGCCACATAGCTTATCTGTTTCTGCATCTAAAAAAATGATGATACTACTTGGTAGTATTGTTGTGAGGATTTAAAAGGAACAATATACGGGAAAGAGCCCCGCATTGTGTCATACCTAGGATATAGTACCTGTGCTTTGTCTTCCTACCCTTTCAACTTTGGGAGACTATGTGGCTGTGGAGAAAAACTCTAGTCATGATTTGCCTAGACCAGGATTTCTTAATAAGCTTTTTTTTTTCCTTTTACTTCTTCCCCTCCCCTCATTGTGCTCACTGTCTGTTCTCTCTGTGTGCCTTCCCGGTGTGTTCTTCTGTGTCTGCTTGTCTGCTCTTTAGGTGGCACTGGGAACCAATCCTGGGACCTTGAGTGGGAGAGAGGTGCTCAATCTCTTGCACTACCTCAGCTCCCTGGTCTGCTGCATCTCTTATATATTGTCTCTCCTCTGTGTCTCTTTTTTTTTGTTATATTACCTTGCTGAGCCAGGTCTCTGCATGGGCCAGCTCTCCTGCATGGGCCAGCTCTCCGTTTGGGCCAGCACTCCATGTGGGCCAGCTTGCCTTCATCAAGGGGTCCTGGGGATCGAACCCTGGACCTCCTGTATGGTAGACAGGAGCCCAGTCACTTGAGCCACATCTACTTTCCCAGGGTTTCTTAACAACAGCATTATTGCCATTTGGGGCTAGATTGTTCTTTGTTGTGGGGGTGCTGGCCTGGGCATCCTGGCTATTTAGCAGCACCCCTGGCCTCTACCCACTAGATACCAGGAGCATCCCCCGCGTTGTGACAACCAGACATTGCCAAATGCAGAGTCTCCCTGGTGGAGATCAACCGACCTAGACCTTCTCCCTTTGTTCTGTAAGTAAAACATATAGAACATGTGTGCAAAGGCTTTTCCTGTTCATCAGGGAAGTGCAAAGGAAAACCACAGAGGGGCCACTCTATGCCTGCCAGAATACCAGGAATGAAAATGATGGAAAAGTGTTGGAGAGGATGTGGAACAACCGGAAGTCTCATGCACTGCTGGCGGGAGGAAAAATTGAAACAGCTGCTTCGCACAACTGTCTGGCAGTGTCTTCTAAAGCTGAACATACATTTCCTCTATGACCCAGCATATTGATTCCTAAGTATTTATGCAACAGAAATGTATTCATATGTTCACCAAAGAATATGTACTCGATTATTCATGGCAGCACTATATTTTTTAAAGCAAATCTATTTTATAGATACATATTAATAAAGCATAGATCCATCCAAAGTGTAAAATCTATGGTATTCGGTGTAATCATATATTTGTGCACTCATCACTCCAGTCATTCTTAGAGCACTTTCATTATTCCAATAATAATAAAAAACAAACAACTTATCACCCATCAATCTCTCTATGCTTCCCTTGCTGTACATAGCTGCTCTTCTTTTTCCTTCTTCTAGTATGTTTATATTTATATTTTGTAAAAAGTCTTATGTATGCAATATCACCCATATTCATGTTATACATGAGATTTTACTATCTTATAGAGTCCCATGCTAAAGTTTTTAGCTTTCCTTCTAGTAAATATAATGACCTTAGACTTTCCCTTTCAGCCACTGTAATACCCATATAATACTCTGCTAGTTATGAACACCGTGATATACTTTCACCATTTCTTTTTTTTTTAAAGATTTATTTATTTATTTATTCTGCCCCCCCCCCCCCATTGTCTGTTCTCTGTGTCTATTTGCTGCGTGTTCTTTGTCTGCTTCTGTTGTTGTCAGCGGCAAGGGATTCTGTGTTTCTTTTTGTTGCCTCAGCTTGCTGCATCAGTTTTCTGTGTGTGGGGCACCATTCCTGGGCAGGATGCACTTTCTTTCGCGCTGGGCGGCTCTCCTTACAGGACGCACTCCTTGCGTGTGGGGTTCCCCTACGCAGGGGACACCCCTGTGTGGCAGGGCACTCCTTGCGTGCATCAGCACTGTGCATGGGCCAGCTTCATATGGGTCAAGGAGGCCTGGGGTTTGAACCCCAGACCTCCCATGTGGTAGACGGACGCCCTAACCGCTGGGCCAAGTCCCGCCCTACGTTCACCATTTCTATTCATTTCCAAAGATTTACAAACAACCTTTTTACCAGTTAACCCTCAGCTTTCCATTCTCTACCCTCCTTCTATTTCCCAGTGACCTGTTTTGTAATTATTAACTCCATGTGTTTACACAGTATTATTTAGTTCATAATAGCATGATCATACAGTATTTGACCTTTTGTGTCTGTCTGGCTTGCTTCACTTCAACATACTATCCTCCAGGTTCATCCATGTTGTCATATGCTTCACGACTTAATTTCTTCTTACAGCTGCATAGTATTCCATAGTATGCCACAATTTGTTTATCCATTCATCCATTGGTGGACACCTGGGTTGTTTCCAACTTTTCACAATTGTAAATAATGCTACTTTGAACATCGGTGTGCAGATGTCTGTTCATGTCTCTGCTCTCAGTTCTTCTGGATATATGCCTAGTAATGGTATTGCCTGGTCACATGGCAAGTCTATATGCAGCTTCCTTAGGAACTGCCAAACAGTCTTCCACAGTGGCTGTACCATTTTGCATTCCCACCAACAGAGAATAAGCGTTCCTGTCTTTCCACATCCTCTCCAACATTTACAGTTTTTCAACTTTTTAATGGCGGCCAGTCTCATAGGTGTGAGATGATATCTCATAGTTTTGCTTTGCATTTCCCTAATCGCTAGTGATGTTGAACATTTTTTTCATGTGTTTCTTCGCCATTTGTATTTCTTCTTTAGACAATTGTCTTTTTAAGCCTTTTGCCCATTTTTCATCAGGTAGTTTGTCTTTTTATTGTTGAATTGTATATCTCTCTCTATATCCTGGATATTAAACCTTTATCAGATATGTGATGGCCAAATATTTCCTCCCATTGAGTAGGCTGCCTTTTCACTCTTTTGACAAAGTTATTTGAGGTGCAAAGTGTTTAATTTTAAGGAGGTCCAATTTGTCTATTTTTTCTTTTGTTGTTCATGCTTTGGGTGTAAGGTTTAAGAAACTACAGCCTATCACAAGATCTTGAAGATATTTTTCTACGTTTTTTTCTAGGAGTTTTATGATTGTTGCTTTTATATTTAGGTCCTTGATCCATTTTGAGTTAATTTTTGTATAAGGTGTGAGACAGGGCTCTTCTTTCTTTCTTTTGGATATGGCTCTCCAGTTCTCCCAGCACCATTTGTTGAATAGATAGGTCTGACCCAGCTGAGAGGGCTTGACCGCCTTGTCAAAAATCATGTGACTGTACTAGTGAGGGGTCTATTTCTGTGTTCTTGATTTGGTTCCACTGGTCAATGTGTTTGTCTTTATGCCAGTACCATGCTGTTTTTATCACTGTAACTAAGTAATATGATTTAAAGTCTGAAAGTGGGAGTCCTCCAACTTCGTTCTTCTTTTTAAAGATCTTTTTGGCTATTTGAGGCCCCTTACCCTTCCAAATAAGTTTGATGACTGTTTTTTCCCATGTCTGCAAAAAAGGCTATTGGGTTTTTTATTGGGATTGTGTTGAATCTGTAAATCAGTTTGGGCAGAATTAATGTCTTAATGGTATTTTCTTCCAATCCATGAACACAGAATGTCCTTCTGTTTATTTGGCATCTTCTGTTTCTTTCAGCAATGTTTTGTAGTTTTATGAGTATAGGTCCTTTATGTCCTTGGTTAAGTTTATTCCTAAAAATTTGATTGTTTTAGTTGCTATTAAAAATGAAATTATTTTTTTCTGATTTCTTCCTCAGATTGCACATCAATAGTGTATAGAAACGCTATTGATTTTGCATCTTAATCTTGTATCCTGCCACTTTGCTGAACTCATTTATTCTAGTAGCTTTGATTTTTCAGGAGATTCTAGATATAGGATCATGTCACCAGCAAATAGTGAAAGTATTACTTCTTCCTTTCCTATTTGGTTGCCTTTTGTTTCTTTATCTAGCCTAATTGCTCTAGCTAGAACCTCTAGCAAATATTGAATAGCAGGGGTAACAGTGGGCATCCTTATCTTTTACCTGATCTCAGCGGGAAAGCTTTCAGTCTTTCACCATTGGGTACAATGCTTGCTGTAGGTTTTGTATATATAGTTTACCATATTGAGAAAGCTTCCTTCTATCCCTATCTTTACTAGTGTTTTTATCAAGAAAGAGTGCTATATTTGGTCAAATGCCTTTTCTGCATCAATCAAGAGGATCAGGTGTTTTTCCTAATTCAGTTTATCAGTGTGGTTTATTACACTAACTGATTTTCTTGTGTTGAAGCACCCGTGCATACCTGGGATAAAACGCACTTGATCTTAGTGTATAATTCTTTTAATGTGCTTTTGGATTCTGTTTGTAAGTATTTTGTTGAGGATTTTTGCATCTATATTCATTAGAGATATTGGTCTGTAATTTTCTTTTTTTGTAGTGTCTTTATCTGGTTTTGGTATTAGAGTGGTATTGGGCTCATAGAAAGAGTTTGGTAGCATTCCTTCCTGTTCAGTTTTTTGAAAGAGCTTGAGCAAGATTGCTGTTAGTTTGTCTTTGAATGATTGGTAAAATTCACCTGTGAAGCCATCATGTCCCAAGACTGTCATTTTTGGCAGTTTTGGTGGTTTTTTTTTTTTAAAGGTTTATTTATGTATTTATTTCTCCCCACCCCCTTGTTGTTTGCACTTGCTGTGTCTTTAGGAGGCACCAGGAACTGAACCTGGGACCTCTGATGTAGGAGGGAGGTGCCTCATTGCTTGAGCCACCTCCATTCCCTGCTTTGTTGTGTCTCTCATTATGTTTATTCTTCTTGTGTCTCTTGTTGTGTCATCTTGCCATAAGCCATGCCTGCCCATTGTGTCAGCTCTTTAGGAGGCACCAGGAACCTCTGTTCCCTGCTTTCTTGTGGCTCTCATTATGTATTTCTTCTTGTGACTCTTGTTATGTCATCATGTTGCATCGACTTGCTGTACCTGCCCATCAAGCCAGCTTGCTGTTTTCTTTAGGAGGCACCAGGAATGAGCCATGGACCTCCCATGTGGTAGGTGGGAGATCAGTCGCCTGAGCCATACCTGCTTCCCCTTTGGGAGTTGTCATTTTTTAAAGATTTATTTTATTTCTTTCCCCCCACCCCAGTTGTCTGTTCTCTGTGTCTATTTGCTGCATGTTCTTGTCTGCTTCTGTTGTTGTCAGCGGCACGGGAATCTGTGTCTCTTTGTTGTTGCGTCATCTTGCTGCGCCAGCTCTCCATGTGTGCGGCGCCATTCTTGGGCAGGCCGCACTTTCTTTCGTGCTGGGCAGCTCTCCTTACGGGGTGCACTCCTTGCGCATGGGGCTCCCCTACGCGGGGGACACCCCTGCATGACAGGGCACTCCTTGTGCGCATCAGCACTGAGCATGGGCCAGCACACAGGTCAAGGAGGCCAGGGGTTTGAACCGCGGACCTCCCATGTGGTAGACAGATACCCTAACCACTGGGCCAAGTCCTTTTCCCTGTTTGGGAGGTTTTTGATAACTCTTTCAATCTCTTCACTAGTGATTGGCTTGTTGAGGGCTTCTGTTTCTTCTAGAGTCCGTGTGGTTTGTGTGTTCTAGGACTTTAGCCATCTCTTCTACATTGTCTAGTGTTTGGGCATACAGTTGTTCATAGTATCCTCTTAGGATCTCTCTTATTTTTCTGGGGCAGTGGTAATTTCCCCCCTCTAATTTCTGATTTATTTGCGTCTTCTCTCTTTTTTGCCTTGTCAGCTAAGGGTTTGTTGATTTTGTTGATCTTCTCAAAGAACCAGCTTTTGGTTTTGTTGATTCTATCATTTTTGTTGTTGTTCTTGATTTCATTTATTTCTGCTCTGATCGTCACTATTTCTTTCCTTCAGCTTGGTTTGGGATTAGTCTGCTGGTCTTTCTAGTTCCTCCAGATAATGCAATTAGGTCTTCAACTTTAGCTTGCTCTTCTTTTTAAATGTAGGCATTAAGGGCTATTAATTTCCCTGTCAGCATTGCCTTTGCAGTGGCAGCACTATTTTTGATAGCTCTAAAATAGAAACTACTTAAATGCCCATCAATAATAGAATGAATGGAGTATGATATTTGAACAGTGGAATACAGCAATTAGAGTTAATAATATATAACAGCATGTGAAAATAAGGATGATGCTCATCCATATAATGTTTAGTGAAAGAATCTAGTCACAAAAAGAGTACATACCATATGGTATGGTAATGTATTTATAGTATGGTTCTGTTTATATAAAGTGCTAGGTCTTATGCTCTTAAAAGGGATACATTTAAAAGTTAGTTTGTTATCTTTCAAGGTAGTTACTGGAAGAGAGCACAAGGATAGAATCATTAAAATTCTCTCTATTAAAATAACATGTTTTCAGACTGGTTGAAAGAGTGATTCTGGAAGTAGAAAAATGCTGCAGAATGAGTGAAGTGCTATAAAGGCAAATTAAGCTGTTAATTGAATATTGGGGCAAGCATTAGAATTATCAGTGATCTTAGCCTTTCAAAATGTTAAATGTTTGGGACTTTTTCTCCAACAGGTTTCTTCTGTTTTTACAATATTGCAAAACTCCATCTCTGTATCTATGGACAGTTATAATTAACTGGAATGTGAATGTCAGAATAATATTTTACTTGTGGATGTCCTTTGAGCAGGATTTAGTGAAAATTACAATGTTTGTAGTAGTGAAAATCACTAAAATAATCATTGTGAATTTCAAGGAGACAGTTTTATTAAGCTTATAAGGCACTAGTTATAAAACTAATGTGTTTTTCAAGAGATTTCTCCTTTCTTTGGTATGTTATTCTGATTAAATCCCTTCTCCAATACAGTTTTATTTAAAATATCATTCATAGTCTGTACTTTTTAAATACTATTTGTACCTTAAATTAATGAACTATTAACAGTTCATTCACATTTATTAATTTGATACCATTGTTTTGTATTATAATTTTTCAGTTTAGTAAAGGTTCACCCATTTGTTAAAGGATGCTTGCTATGGATTAAAAAAAAAATGAAAGTAGTGGGTTATCATGGTCTGAAAAATAATGCACATCTCGTGAGGATGGCCTGACTTGGTTTGCGTCAAAATTGTTGTTGCAATTCACAGTTCACCCCTAGAGGGTGCTGTTGCATCGAAAGTTTAAACCTTTGCGTTGAAGACTATTTTAAAAAGTTTGTTTGTGTTTGTGTTAAAACCCACTATAGTACAGTAAACGAACCAGTGCTGCTTAATAGTGCTTGAGAGTATTTTAACTTACAAATAGTACCATTTCATAAAAACTAAGATTCAGGAAGTAGAGCTTAATAGTATTTGCTTTTATGAAAATGGCAAAATACTGTTACTCTCTCATTGTCCTTTACATGTGAGCAAATCCAAGTTGGAGAAATAAGCAGTATTTTAGGATATCTTTAGAAATTCTTTCCTGAGAGAAAGTGTAATAGCACAGGGAACATAATAAGTGTCCAGGTTCACCTCATTTTTACTTGAAGTATTTGAAGTGGTTCCTTCTAATTTTTCCTGATATGGTGTGGATGGCCTTGGATAATTTTAAAAATAAGTTTAATTCAGTAGCTAAGTGGTTGAAGAACAGAGCAGTCTTTATAATCTGTTGAGGGGAGATAAATATATATTTTATAGTGTGACTTGTTTTAAATTAAGTCCAGTAGAATAAAGGGATTAATTCTAGCCAGTAGGGTTCTTGCAGAAGGTGAGATTCCAGCCAGGCCTTAAGGAGTCATAGAACTTTTGCTTGTTAAATGATAAAAGAAAAGTAAGTTTGGCTTCTTAAGTCTTCTTTCTTACCACATAAAGTTAAATTTTAATTTAAGCCTCTTGCGATGATTTCCCTCTTACAGCCTGTGTTACATAATTAAGAGGTTGAGAAAGTGACCACAGGAGTTGCTGAGGGCAGGGAGAGGGAAGAAGAGATGTGATATAGGGGCATTTTTGGGACTTTAAGTTTTCCTAAATGATATTGTAGGGTCAGATGCTGGACTTTTATATCCTGCTTTAACCTACTGAATGTACTGGGGGAGAGTGTGAACTCTTATTTATGTGGTGCTCCAAAATGTGTTTACTGAGTGTGATGAGTATGCCGCAATGATGGAGGAGGTTGTTGGTGTGGGAGGAGTGGGGTGGGGGGTGTACAGGAATCTCATATTTTTTAATGTAACTTTTTTTATGTGTAATGTCTATATCGTCAAAAAAATACAATTTACAAAAATGATGGGTTGGGGGTTGGGGAATGGGGTATATGGGAACCTCTTATGTTTTTTAAAATGTTTTTTTTTAATGTAGCATTCTTTGTGATCTATTAACTTTAATTTTAAAAGTGTAAAAAAAAAGATAATTAGGTAAAAGTGAGCACTGAAGTGTTTTACCAACCTCATTGTTGTGATTTTGTTACTGTTCGTAATATAAAGAGTAGACACATAAATTGGAATGAATTCTAGAGATGCTTCTAAACATGACATTTTTACATACCCAACTTCCAGTTTAATTGGTACCTTAGATCAAGACATACTCAAATTACTTATTTTCTTCCTTTGATTAGGTCTGCTTTTATTATTATTCATATATAAGTTTGAAGTGATGTTTTAAAATAAATATGTGGTAAGGAAAAAAAACAAAATCCCACAAACACCTTTCAAATGAAAGCATAGTTAAATATCTAGCTTCTTAGAACACTGGGAAGAGGAGAGTGATTGAATCCAATTGGGGAAACAAATTGCCTAGTAGAGATATTTATGTTTCCAGTGTCTTTGAAGGGATTATTGTTTAGGCTTAACGTTAATTTAATTTTTCCCTTCTCTGAAGTGCACTAATGAAAGCATTTTATTCTAAATAAATGTCTGGAGAGTGATTTTGATCATTTGGCTTTTATTAAACAGCTTATAGTTCTGTGATTCTGTATTAAACCAGTAGTCAGCCTTCTAGTAAATAGAAAAAAATACATCTAGTAATTAGCTTGGGCTTTCTTCTATCGTCGTTTTGCCATCATTAGTACACAGAGAATGCTGAGCCAGAACCATAAGGAACATTTATGGGGCAGCTTTACTGAAAACTGGGACTTAGTTTTCCTTCCCTTCAAAGTGTATCATCTAGTTGGGGAGTTGATATAATTGTACGAAATAATTAATGAACAATAGAGGACAAAAGCTTGTGCATATATGTCTACAAGAGTTTAAAATAGAGTTCTATTATGAGTGTTCTTTATGATATATATACCTCATCCTGAACATCTTTGACTCTTCCATAGGTCTAAATAATGGAAATTTGGAATTTATTATCTTTAGTTGTCATTAAAAGGAGATGCTATGTTTTGAAATTATATGTATTCCATTGCTTAAGCCTTACCAGGATGTATTTTTCTCATTATGTGCCTGCTTTTTAAAAAATGGGGAACTTCCCTCATCCTCACCTTGATTATGTAAGGAATATACTTTTTGTGGAAATTCAGAAAAATGTAAAAATTGTTCACCATCCAAAGTTAAGCCCTCTTAACATTTTGTTCTATTTTCGAGGCTTTTTAATGTATGTATACTTTTTTCTAAATATCTGTATTATAAATATAAACGTGTAAGCAAAATTGATGTGTAGCCTATATATTAGATTTATATTTTTATTTACCTGTTTTTCGTTGATGTGCATAGTACTGTTAGAGTACATATAGCATTTCCTTATGTCATGTATATTTCTGAAGTCATTATAATGACATTTTAATATTCTGTCACTGATATACCACAGTTTTAATTCATTCTCTTACTTTGGGACTTTTAGGTTTTCAGGTGTTCATTATTGTAAATAGCATATAATGAACATCTTGATGCAACTCTTTTGACCAATCTTATTGTTTTCTTAAGACAGAGGTCTAGAAGGAGAGTCTAATGCAAGGAAGAAAGGTGTGAACATTTTTAACCTTGTGAGTAGTTGGATATGTATGCCAGACTGCTTTATAGAAAGGCATTACCTCTTTACACTTTCATTAGTAGTAAACAAAAATTCCATTTGTATTTCACCTCACCACATTAAGATTAGAAAAGTATTTTTTTTCTGTTTCCCCTTTTATTTCTATTTTTTAAAAGATTTATTTATTTATTTAATTTCCCCCCCTCCCCTGGTTGTCTGTTCTTGGTGTCTATTTGCTACGTCTTGTTTCTTTGTCCGCTTCTGTTGTCGTCAGCGGCACGGGGAAGTGTGGGTGGCGCCTTTCCTGGGCAGGCTGCTCTTTCTTTTTCACGCTGGGCGGCTTTCCTCACGGGCGCACTCCTTGCACGTGGGGCTCCCTCACACGGGGGACACCCCTGCGTGGCAGGGCACTCCTTGCGTGCATCAGCGCTGCGCATGGCCAGCTCCACACGGGTCAAGGAGGTCCGGGGTTTGAACCGCGGACCTCCCATATGGTAGACGGACGCCCTAACCACTGGGCCAAAGTCCGTTTCCCCTTATTTCTATTTTTAAATGCTCTTATATACTAAGAACAGTCATCCTTCATCCACCATAATATGTTACAAATATATTCTTATGTTTTGTGTTCTTTCTCTCAACTTGGTTTTGGTGTTTTTAGAAGAACAAACATAAACTTTCTATATTCTGCCAAGCTCTTCCTGTGTTTTTTTATGTGTCTTCTTTTCTTTATTAATTTTTTTATTCTGGCTTAGAAAAAGTTTCTCTAATCTAAGTTAGATAGTCTTTACATGGTCTTGTAGTTTTTAAAGTTGTTATAATAACTCTTTAAATCATGCAAAATTTATTTAGGTGCACAGTATAAGTCATGGTCTATATTTTTTTCTTTTAGATTTATTTACTTATTTATCCCTCCCCCGCAGGTGTCTGCTCTCTGTGTCCATTTGCTGTGTTCTTCTTTGTCCACTTCTGTTGTTGTCAGTGGCACAGGAATCTGTGTTTCTTTTTTGTTACATCATCTTGCTCTGTCAGCTCTCTGTGTGTGTGGCACCATTCCTGGACAGGCTGCACTTTTGCACTGGGCGGCTCTCCTTACGGGGCGCACTCCTTGCACGTGGGGCTCCCCTACGTGGGGGACACCCCTGCATGGCAGGGCACTCCTTGTGTGCATCAGCGCTGCGCATGGGCCAGCTCCACACGGGTCAAGGAGGCCCGGGGTTTGAACTGCGGACCTCCCATGCGGTAGACGGATGCCCTAACCACTGGGCCAAGTCCACTTCCCAGTCATGATCTATTTTGATTTCTTTTAAAATTTTTGTGAACAATGTGTGCTTTGTAATCCACTTCTCCAATGGTGTAGAATTCTAATTCCTACATATGACACAATCTGTTTCATGCTACCTATTCTATTCCCAGTACCACTGTTTTAAGTTTGTTTCATGTTTTAACTATCTGAAAGATTACATTTCCTTATTCTTCATAAAAAATATACTAGCTCTTCTGCTTGATTTTTTGTGTGTGTGGATAAAATTTCGATCCACCTTAATAATTTTTCTTAAAAAATAATCCCATTGTACTTTAATTAAAATTTATTAATCCAGGAATGAATTTGCAAAGAATGAACATTTTCCAGTATTAGATTTTTAAAATGAATGAATTGATCATTCCCTGACATGCACTCAGCATCTGGATGATTGTTTCTCAAATGTGCAAACCTGTGGGTCCCAAGAGATGTTGGTAGACTCCAGTTTGAAAAACATATAAGATCATCCAGGACTTCCTGAAAATAGCGAGAGAGGAAAGTTTCACTGAACATGAGTGGCTTGAGCCAAGTGTTGAGGAAGAATGGATGTTGCTGGGTAGACTGGCTGGATGAGTCTTTGACAATGAGAGAACATGTACACTGAAAAGTGAAATAACGTGATGCGTAGAGTACCTGCAAGTAGTTCCGTGTGCCTGAAGTTGAAGGTGAATGGTTTGAGATGGAAAGATCTTAGACTTGAAAGTGAAGGCATTTACTGGGCTGTAGAGTAAGCTTTTGTAGCCAGCGGCCCCCTAAGCATGTGGCTTCTCAGACGGTCTGGGTGAAAGAGCAGGCTTTTGTTTTGATGATTTATTCATTTATTTTTCGTCTGTGGCAGGCTGAACTTTTTGTAAAATGGAATAAAACTCAACCACTAGAAATATGAAAACAGATGCAAAATGCATCCTTCAAACCTTTTTTGTTAAGATTAAAGAGGCATTAAGATTACTGTCAGATTACCTCAAAAATTTCTAAGTGTTCAGTCTCAGTTTCTATAGCTACCTCTTGCTTACTAGTAACACACAGTCCTTAAACCCCTCTGTAGACCATGCTAGAGTAGCATCCCAGATCAGCACGAGATGACTAGAGACTGGGAAGTTTGTAACAGATCATTTTAAACACAAGTCAAGGTATACCTGTGGGACTGTGTCCACACAAGTGTCTGCTGCTCAGAGGCCAAGAACCACGTTTGTTAGTGATGCTGAGTCATTAAAGGCAAGTTACTAAACATTTTACTCATAACTTTACAACTGTACTATTGGAATCATGGGGTTAAACCATAGTTGTTTTGTTTGTTTGTTTTTTGGAGGTACCGGGGATCAAACCTGGAACCTCATACATGGGAAGCGGGCACTTGAACTACATCTGCTCTCCCACCATAGTTTTTAAAACGCTCCTTCTCCTGGGAAGCGGACTTGGCCCAATGGATAGGGCATCCACCTACCACGTGGGAGGTCCGCGATTCAAACCCCGGGCCTCCTTGACCCGTGTGGACCTGGCCCATGCACAGCACTGCGCAAGGAGTGCCCTGCCACGCAGGGGTGTCCCCGTGTAGGGGAGCCCCACGCGCAAGGAGTGAGCCCCGTAAGGAGAGCCGCCCAGTGCAAGATAAAGTGCAGCCTGCCCAGGAATGGCGCCACACTCGCAGAGAGCTTACTCAACAAGATGATACAACAAAAAGAAACACAGATTCCTGGTGCCACTGATAAGGTTAGAAGTGGTCACAGAAGAACACACAGTGAATGGACACAGAGCAGACAACTGGGGGGCGAGGGAGAAGGGGAGAGAAATAAATGAAAAAATCTTTAAAAAAAAACCCCTCTCCTTCTCAAAATAAGTATATAAAATGAAGTGATGTAAGGCAGGCCCCTCCCTTCCTGCCCCCCATTTGAAAGCAATGATTCTTGACCTTGGCTGCCAGTTAAAATTGCCTGTACTGAGGGGTCCCATCCCCCTCAGATTACTTAGGGATGCATCCTCAGCACGAGGGTTTTTAAAAGCTCCTTACTGATTCTGATGTGCTGCCAACCTTGAGAACCACAGTTCCTCTGAGTGTGGGGCATAGTAATACCCTCTCACATCGATTCCCTGTTGGTTAGATAAATATAAGATTTTCAGTAGGTGACTTGCTCCCACATGGAATATACTAATGACTCAGTTTTCTGATTGAGAATTTTTGTAAAAGAAGATAGCAGTACTAGTACTCCAGAACTATCTGTTGAATTTTAATCTGATACCTAAAGATGTTTTTTAAGTTTATTTATTTTTTATTAAAGAAGTTGTAGGCTTACAGAAAAATCATGCATAAAATGCAGAGTTCCCATATATCACACTTTTATTAACATTATGCATTGGTGTGGTGCATATGTTACAATTCATGAAAAAATATTTTTATAATTGTACCATTAACTATAGTGCATCATTTACAATAGGGTTCACTGTTTGTATTACACAGGCCTGTTTGTTCTTAAATTTTAATTCTAGTTGCATATATATAACCTAAAATATCCCCTTTTAAACCACATTCATATATATAATTCAGTGCTGTTAATTACATTCACAATATTGTGCTACCCTTACCACCATCCATTACCAAAAATTTACAACCAATAGACATAGAAACTATTTATCTAAGCATTAAATCCCCATTCCCTACTCCTATTCTGTCCCCCGGTAACATATATTCTAGATTCTGACTCTGAATTTGCTTACTCTATTTCATGTCAATGAGGCCATAAAGTATTTGTCCTTTTGTGTCTGGCTTATTTCACTCAACATGATATCATCAAGGTTCATCCATGGTGTCACATGTATCAGAACTTCTTTTTATGGCTGACTAATATTCTGTTGTTTGTTTTGAATGTAATAATCTTATGTATCCTAGATGCTCTGAGTGTTCTTCCCATCTCCCCTAAAATACTTTTAAGTATTTTAATTTCAATTGATGGTATACATATTCGTCAATATGTTATTTGGTATGTAGACTATGTTATCTATCTTTACAGGTTTAGAAATTAAAGTTTGTAAATCTTGATTTTTCTGTTGCTTACTTGCCATTACCCCAGTTATGGCCGTTGCAGCAGTGATGGCAACAGTATTTGGGTGTTGTGTTAATCTCCAAATAAGATTTGTTTAAAACAACCATGAGTGTATCCATTGCCTAAAGTGCAATTATTGCTGGATTTTTAACATAATTCATCCCAGTCTTATTCTAAGATCCCAAAATGCTTGGGATGTTAGATCTTGGTACAATATTGCATACCTCTTGATACACTTAAATTCTACAAATATAATGCAATAATGCCAATAAAGAAACATTTCCTATCGTGATTTATTTGTCTATATATGGAGCCAAAAGTCAGCTGTTATCTGCAAAGATAAAAACTTTTTTTCCCCCCTGGTTTGCTAGTGTGCCCTTCACCTGGTGAAAATTCTGAATATTCAATTAAAACTCATTTAAAAAAACAGCTTTGGACACCTGCTTGCTGTGGTAGGTATTGGAGATGCGAAGTTTAAACCCTGAGTCTGTCCAATAACAACAGGGTGACATGCTTCTGGCCTCAAATAATTGACACAACTTTTGTATGTGCAGATGAAAATAATCCCTCATGCCAGTTTTTCAAATGGGCTTTCAGTTTTGGATAAGTCAGTCTGATTGCTGACACCCCCTTCTTTCCCTTCTCCCTGTTTTTTTTTTTTTTTAAAGAAGTTGGTAATATTAGGAGGAAAACACTTTACCAACTATTTTGGGGGCTGTGGGCCAGTCATTTAATCCCCCAGAGCCTCAGTTTCCTCTTGTAAAAAGGTAAAATCCTCCTTCCCTGTCCATCTGTGTTGTTATGCGGAGTATGAGAGAAGATGATGTTATATTCCATAATAACAAAGATTTAAACGTACAGTGAAAGCGTAAACGGACATCATAAAACAATTTAAAACAGTAACAACACACAAAATCCACACACTCACACCACAGCAAAACCCTTTGGGTTTCTGAAACTAAAGAGTGAAGTTACACAAAAGTTCAAATTCCAGAGACGCTTGCTTCCATGATGGATTTTTAACTTTTCCACTAAGCTCCTGAAAAAAGAAACCCCCGCTGGCTTTCTCTTTTCCTCCTCCAGTTCTGCAGTGGCAGGGCCGCTTCCTGTCAAGAGCCCCTTCTGTACAGACTCTCCACCTCCTCTTTCTCTTTCTTTCAAACACTTAATACATTTAGAGACTGATCTTGTGCAGAAAATATCCCTGACATTTGAAGAGCTCCAGGGACTCGGCGAGCATGCGCGCTGCTCGCGGCGCGCCGGGAAGAGGAAGCGCGTTGCCCCGCGAGCCACAGCGCGCGCAGCCAGCATGTCAGCGCGGGCGACTCGCAGCGGGCTGTGAGGCGGGCCCGAGCGCCTTTGTCCCAGGAAATGTGCCTCACGGTTTTCTTTCTCACTCCTTGTTCATTTCCAAGAAAGCCTCCTAAAGACTTCTGAAGCTCCCTTTGAATGCGCGGTCGAGGATACACTCCACAGACGGTCCACAAGTAAACCCTTGAAGGGCTTCCTGTGAGTCCGGTGTGTGTGTGGGGGGGGGCGTCCCTTACCACTTTCACAGACTTTGTTTTGATAATCCGAGGCCGGGCCTCGGTCTTTGTGAAGTGAAAGAGAAGAGCCAGGAGCTCCTCAGCAGGAATCGACTTTTGAAACGCACAGTGTTGGGGCGAAGGCAGAGAGCTGGTTTTCTTTGCGAGCGCGATAAATGCTGTTTATGAAGATGGACCTGTTGAACTACCAGTACTTGGACAAGATGAACAACAACATCGGCATTCTGTGCTACGAAGGTACCTGTGCCCCTCGGGAAGTTCCCTCCCTTTGGCTTTTGTGAGGGCCCCTCCCGCCTGTCCTAGGGTTCTGCTCGCTTTCCGTGCATGTTCTTCTCTTTTCTTGGGACTTTGGGGGTGTGCCGAGAGGCAAGCGTTTATTATTTATTCTTTCAGTACGAGGCTTTCTGTGCTTATTTACAGTGGGCAGGGCTGGGGGTGGCGGGGAAGCAAACTGGTAAAAAGTTTGCTTTGTGCTTGCAAAGTACTAACTTTTGAATTTCTAACTCTTTGCACATTCCTTTCCGTGTGACTTCCGATGGTATCTCTTTAGAGGAAGAACTTCTAGGACCCAAAATAAAAGTTTTTTTGGCTTTGATGCTGATTTTAAGCATGCCACCATCTACAGTATTTGCATTGTAGTCAAGTAGCGCTTCGAATTCTGATGTAGGGGAGGACGCAGAGTCACAGGGGGTTTTTTGTTTTAGGGAAGAGATTGTCCCAAACAAGGAAGAATTTTTGTATTCGGTTTGGGGGGTTGGAAGGGCACCCGGGTTCCAGAGCACAGACTGGCCCTTTGTTTGACTTCCCATTTCCTGTACAGCTCCAAGAGGGTTCTGACATGTTCCCTCCACACGCTGGTCCCTTGTGGAAATAATTACACAACACACCAGCCAGAAAGCTAAATTAAAAGGAGAGAAAAAGGAGGGGGGGAGACCCAACGCTCTGAATTCTTTATTACCTCCCACTAAGCGTGAGGTATTTTCTCACTGTGGTATTTCAAGCTATCTCTAGTAGTAGCAGTAATAAGAGAACCTTCTATTTCTTCATCTATTGGAACATCATCTACGTGCAGTTTGAAAACATGGTCATGGCCCGGGTTTGAGTGGACAGAAAAGCATCACTGGGGGATTCAGCTTGGCAAGAGCAGTGTGTGTGTTTTTTTTTCGGTAACCACATACAAATCGTGGAGCCGTCTCTTTTTTGATTCAGCAGGAAGGAGCGGTTTCCATATTTTCTCCGCTAGTAGTAAACTGGGCATTATTCTTGAAAAGGAAACAATGAAGAAACTTGGGGCGTGAGCTGATTGACTTGTATTTTTCATGTAAAAAGTTCAGGCGTGTTTCCTCATCAGTTGAAAGCTTGCCTTTTCTTCAAGGAAGAAAACTCATGCATGTGTTTATGGAACTCTCTGGATTATTTAACTCTGGGTAACTCTTTGGAGTTCGTACTTAAAGTTTTTTTCTTTTTTTTAAAAAAGGTATTATTGAACTGCTACTTTTCTCAGTGAGGAGAATTTTAGTGAGTTGATTTCTTTGAATCTGCTCCTGTAAGTGCGATCTTGCTTCTGAACTCACTCATTAAAGGCAGACCTAAAGATTTTAAGAGTAGTATAAACAACAACGGACGGGGCTTGCTTCCTGTGAAATCAGCACGATACAGTTTCTTGCGCTTTTTGTTTTTTTCAGTGACTAGGAAAGTAAAAAGCTTTAAGGTATTGATTTCAATTGTATTGCCATCGTATGCCAATGAGTAATGTGATATTTTCAAAACAGAACAAAACTTAATGATCTGCCTAAGAGCGGAATCTAGGGACTGTTAGGAAATTAGCACCAAATTAATTTTTTTGTCTCCAACTGGTGGTGGTGAGGAAGAGTTTTTGGAAAGCCTGTCTAGGTTGACTTACTGTTTTGTAGTACGGAATCTACATGGCAGTAGTTTTATTCTAGTCTCCCTAGTTATTTAGGAGGAAGAAACTTGAATTTTGAAAGTTGAGTAGATATTTGGGATAATATTCTGTAATCTGTTTGGTTTAAACATCTGCTGCTATTTTCCTTATTATGAAAGTTAACATTATTTTAACACCAAAATAAATACACAGGAAATGAAGAAAAGCACAGCAAAATTTGAGTGGTGTTTATAGTGAGCTGTTTATGCCCTAGTGGTTTTCTCAGTGTAAACACTGCACACATCTGCTCTGGACTCAAAAGGGTGTTTTGAAGAGGGACATAAATCTTAACGTGGGTTTTTTTTTTTTAAGAAGAGTTGGAACAGTTACTGTCCCTTTAAATCCACCTCGTTGAGAATATTCTTACTAAACATATCAGCTTACTAGCATTCCAGGGAAGTTATTGGAAAATGGAATGTACAGTTGGTGGACAACATTTGATTTCATTTAAGCTTTATTTTTAGAGCAGTTTTAGGTTTACAGAAAAATTGTACAAAAAGTACGGAGTTCCCATATCATCCACCTCCCCCAGTTTCTCAACATCTTGCTTTAGTGTGGTACATTTATTAAAATTGAAGAATTAATATTAATACATTTTAGTGGCTTTATTAGTCCATAGTTTACATTAGGGTTTGCTCTTCGCATATACAAGTCTATGGGTAATTTTCTGAATCTTTAGTTCTAAAAATTAAGATGTTTTTGATGGTTGTTCTTATCAAATTATTTAGGCAAGTTGTACTATAGCCCTAAGTTGTAATATACCAAGTCTATTCTGCAAAATCAGTGTCTGTGCCATCTTTAGTCAACTTTTCTAGCAACTTATAGACAAATAGGTCTTTTTAGTTGATTCCCTTGTCACACTTGGTCTTTGTAAAATCTCACTTTGGAACGGACTCTAAAGTAGTTGAGATATGGTAACTAGTACCTTACTGCTCCTTGGCATCTGCTTTTTACCGTAGTTATCTTCAAGCACAACTGAAAAGAATAAAGGAAAAACATAACCACAAATAGTAGGCTTGAGGTGGGGGACCCTAGGGGTAGAAGTAGAGTGGCAAGCAGGCAGAGGAATCCAAGTCTGGCTACCATCTGGGAACGAACTGGTTACCTTCACTGATAATCAGCAAATTAGTGTGTATTAATGTATCTGTTCAAAATCTTCATGGTTTATTATCACAATTCTTAACAGTCAACCAATTCATCATTCATCACCCCCCCTGAATGTTCAGATTATACCCATTTGAAGCCCAGTTTTGCTTCTGTCTCCATGAAAAGGCATAGACCAGTCCAGCCCTCATTTTTTCATCTCTGAATTCCTGGGAAGACGCTGCGCCTCACAAAGGCAGGGCATTCTGGCTTGTACTCTGCTGTATCCCCAAGTCCTTGCACAGTGCTGGAGCAGGCTGTCAGGAAGTAGTTTGGAATGGATGGCCGACTGGAAAAATCAGTGAAATCTCTCCATTGCCAGTTGTAGTTGCTATTGTATAATTTAGCATTTAATTACATCCTCTAATTGTTTTCTCGAATCATCTAAGTAATGTAGAGCTATAAGGGGCCTTAGACAGCATTGGGTATATTTGCCTTGCTTCTGCCAAGGAAACTGAGGCTCAGAGAGGTAAATTGTTCAAGTTTATTCAGAAAGTTTGTTGCAGAGTTGAGGTTAGAAGCCAGTAGTTTTGATTTGTTCTGTGATTCTACTGTAATATCATGCTGTCTCTCGGAAATTGTTTTATGTCTTGTCTCCTTAACTGATTATGAGCTCCTTGACGTCAGGGACCGTGCTCCATCCTGGGTACCTCGCGGTCCCCATATAGGGATTATATCCTGGACGACAGTGCGCGGCAAGGCTGCCCTTGACTCTTCATTACTCAGAGAGCAGTCAGTGGTCTAGCGTCCAAGGCTGTTGTGATGCTCGGGAACAAGAGAGTCACAACAGCCCAGGGGGACCAGCCTCCTTGGGATTTTCTCTCCCTGCTGCGCCTGCACTAAACATTGTCCTGGTTGTGGAGAGGAAGAGGCCCTGCGTACATGCCAGCTAAGGAAGAGTGAATCCCCACGGGAACAGGGGGACTTTTAGACCATTGACTTCCCTCAAGATGGCTGACGGCATATATACGTAACTACTTGTGCCGAAAACTTAGGTCCTAGCAGATGTGCTCCGGGCTGCCTGGGGCCTTAAACTGTTGTGAGTAGATACCTTAATTATGGGTGAAGAGCCATGAATGTGTAATGTGGTAGAAAAATTCTCCCCCTTTTAATTTAATAGTGGGATTTATATTGGGAGAGAGAATACATTGCATTTTGTGATTGTCTCAAAGCGTAAGGGAGTATTCGGAGTTCCTTAAATTTTAGACCTGATCATTGTTTCAGAATGGAATGACCACTTGTTTCACCACAGGCTACATTTAAATTAATTTTCTGGAGTGGAAGAAGAAACGCACACGTGAGAGTTGTTGAGTTGAGTGAGACCCTGCTTGGGAGGTGAGCGAGGCGGGGTGACTGAGTTCTTTTGTTATCCGCCAGTCTAACCACCATCAGTTTGGTGGAGTCCTGGCTTCATTGTTCTTTGTCTAATGAGCTCAGGGGCATCAGGAAACTTAGGAGAGCCTTGGGTACTATGCAGGTGAAAAGGCCACTGAGTAGAGCCTTTTGTACCAGCCTCTCCTCCCCAGTCCTGCATATCGAGTGACAGGCCCTTGGTCCTGCTGTGTTCCGAGGGAGAACATGTGTAACTCTTTTGCTGTGGAGGTTCATCTTACTTCAGCTTTTCTGCTTGTAGGAAAGGGGCGGGAGTGAGGGGGGAGAGAGAGAAACCGAGAGGAGCCTGGGCTAATAAAATAGACCCAGGTGAGCCCAAGAGATCTCTCTCTTGCAGGAAATTTGGCCAGTTTTTCTTTCTTCTAATTACAGTTTGTGAAGGGAAGGTGTGATCATATCCCCTTCCTTCCAGCTCCCCTCCCTTGTTTCTCTGTCCCCTCCTCGAAGGATTATTGTACTTGGCTGTTTATCTCTTGGCGCCTACATTTGGCTGTGTTTGGGAAGGCAGATTTGTCTTCCTTCCTCCTTCCCTCTCCATTGTCTGCATGGCTCTATACTGCTGTTTTCCTGGGGTGCTTGGATTTGTTGCTGTGAAAAAGATGGAAAAGAAAAAAAACATGCTGTAAGATACAAAGAAATCTCCCTCCACATGTGAGAAAATTCAAAATCCCTCAGTATCAGTTAAATTCTCCTTGATCCAGGAGGATGTTACAAAAAACTAAATTTTGTCATGAAGGGATTAGATCCAGATTTAGCACTGGTGCTTTTGTATACAAATATGAAAAAGTCTTAAAAGGGATGTTTCTGACTATATCTATTTTGTCTCTAGATATCCAACATTTTTCAGGGACTTTATATTTAATGGTATTTATATCTTGTATATTTAGCTCATTGTAAACGTAACTATTCTTCAGTCTTGCTTGGCAGCATAAACAAAATAGTCATCACCCCTACCCCTTTTTCTTTTAATGAATTCATGTGTCAGTTCCCCCAAAGCAAAGCAAAACAAAACCCAAAACCAACCATGGACTTAATTTTAAAAGCAGACTCTGAAAATGATTCTGCTTATTCCATTTACTCATTTTTAATTTTTGCTTTCCTGAATGTCACGTACACTAGTTCTAAAGGATGATTTCTACGTTTGCTTTGCTGTCTTGTCTTTTCTGCATTAAAAAATTCTGTAGATTGTTTTAAATGTCAGGGTAATATATGTATGTAGAGTGTTTCAATCCTAACAATGTGAATCACTACTAGTTGAAAGCATGTTTACCCTTTTAAAAAAAAGTTCTGTTCTTAAAGTTCTCTTTAGTTTGTTACTATGTATATGATCTTTACAAACAGTACTAAACCCACCCACCCCCCCTTTTTTAAAAAAAAGTCTGTGAACATAACTGAAATATATTTAGTAAACCGTCAGGGAAAACTCAGTACTGTCCTTTCGTCACCCAGTATCTATTCTCTTACACATGTATGGAATGCCTACACTCTGCTAAAGATTAGGTCATTCTGATTCTCTTCTCTCTCTCTCAAAACTTTTTGTCCTGAAATATTCCATACGTACTAAAAAATGCATAAACATATATAGTTTATAATTTTAAAAAATGAACAACCTTGTAATCACTACCAAGTCAAGAAATAGTAAATTACCTCCTCCAACTTTTCTTTCTGGATCTCAATCCCTCCCAATTCTAAAACATCACAATTTTTAACCTGCCTTTTTTTTTTTTTAATACCTTTATAACTTCGTTTTCTGTGTTTTTCATCATCATGTTGTTTTTAGCTCTATGGTATTGTTGCTATCCTGTATGTCTTTTGTGTCTTGTTTATATGGTCTTTTAAACTAGTGGAGATGGTTGAAGAGTTGTCTTTTTCCTTATGAAGCCAGTTTATCTTGGAATTAGGGGTACCGGGGGTATGGAATATACACGAATGTCCCTGGCTTCCTTTTCATTCACCTGGTTTTCCACTGTTTATAAAACGGAGCGAGTGACACTTTGGTTTAAACTTTATCTTCCGTCAGTATTTCATTCAACATTCGTTGCCACCTGTTAAAGCCCTCCACCATCTACGCTGTGATGGAAAATTGTCAGAAAAATTCTGCCCCAGTTTGAAGAGTGCAAAGTGGGGGACACTTTTGGAATTACATAGTATAATTAGTGTCTGAACAGCAACTTTGGTTCTGCATTAATAAGCAATTTGTTTAAAGGCTGAGGCTTGTTACAAGTCAACTTTGTCGCTGTGCCAGGTTTCTTTGGATGCTAATCCAGGGACTTTTGGATCCACAGAAAAAGCTCAAATTGCTCCAGGATTCAGACAATACTCTACATTGTATAGAGATGGCCGTTAGGGAGCAACAAATATCTAAAACAATAGTCTGCATTATACACTATTTGAGTTTATGAATGAAGAAGAATCATCTATCCTTGTAGTGTCTTGCTTTTTATTTTATATCTATTTTGCATGAAAATAATTGCCTGTTATTTTTCCTAATGCAGATGAAACTTTATGATTTGACTTTGATAGTGTGAACTTGGAATTTAATGTGCTGCTACAGATGTGCTTTGCCAAGCACTTCAGCAAAGTTGTTTATACTATGTGCAACCCAGCTGGACAGAGCCAAGACTTAGTCACTGATAATAGTTGAAGGAGTGATAAAGGCAAATTTCTGGAAGTTTCCCCTCCTTTGAAAGTAAACACATCTTTCATTTTGTGGTGCCACTATTAAAGTGATAAAGAATTAGGTAAAAACTTTATTTTAATGCCAGCTTTTTTCCTTTACACATTTCCCCCTATTCTTAATATGCATGTCCTTTAAAACTACTGTGTTCTAATGGACAACTGATACACTATTGGCTGACCACACAGGGAGCCATTGTTTTATTTTCCTGCTAAATGCTGAGAACTTCTTTGCCAGTGCTTGAAATCACCCATGTGAGTGATTTGGGAAGCTTTTTAAGGACTATTTGATAGGCAGTTTTACCAATCTTTAAGTTTTATTGAGTAGGGAGTAAAAGGGATGGAAAATTGTACTTATTCTCAACATAAAACCTATGTAAAGTTTTCTAGCACTGCTTTACTGAATTCAGAATTGGGGTCAGTTACCACCAGTTTCTAGAGAAAAGGTTGGGAGGCTTTTTTCTATTAGAGGTTTTATACCAATAAGAAATGGGGCAAAGTAAAGTTCCAGAAGTAACAGGGGATATCAAACATTGCTCTTGGTGTCCAATAAGTACATTTTAAAAATATACTGTATTTCATTCTTTATTTTAACAAAGAAAGAGTGTGGGATATACTCCTAAAGAGCTGGAAGAATCCAAATACAGAACATGTCATTTAAGGAGAAAATAAAGGATCTTCCTGTTTTCCCACCTGCAAACTCTTCTGAATCCAAATCCATTCTTATTTTGCTTTCCCCAGGCTCTGTGGAAGGCTAATCCTTCTATGTCAGGGGTTCTTAACCTTTTCTGTTCCATGGACCCCTTTGCCAGTCAGGTGAAAACCACAGACCCCTAAGTCTCCACACTATACTGTATGTTGTTTAATAAATATATCCCACGTGCACCAGTGCGTCCCCACAAGAATAATGGTGTTTTTTTTTTTTTAATTTCAATTTACACTCACAGACCCCTTGTTAAGAACCCCTATTCTATAGGTACTCACAGTTTCCAACCCTTTTGGCCTCAAGAGACTTAACCAGTAGATCTGGTTTCTCTCTCACTTTCACTCTCTCTGTCTGTCTCTCACCCTTCCCTAAATCTGGTATTCCTCTCCAGCTATTAGATTATCTTTTCCTTGGCATCTGAGTTATTGGAAGAAGGTTGTTTTATCTCTTTTTCCTTTCTGCCCATTCTTTGCCTCAATCCACTGTAATCTGATTTCTGCCCCTACACTCCTTTGGGTAAGGTCATTTGATGATATCCCAGTGGCAAGTCTCTTTGTGCCATTTGGTGCTAACTCCTTCCAGATTTTAAAATTCTTACCTCCTTTGACGCTTATTGAGAACCCACTACATCAGGAACTGTGGTAGGTGCCAGTGAGAAAATGGTGGGCCACATGGACACAGGCTTTACGGAGCTGTTGGTGGGGTGGGGGTTGGAAGTAGAAAAGAGTGTAGCAGGCTGATGCACATTAAAGAAAAATAAACAGACTATGGTTGCAGTTTGAGAATAGATTAGAAGGAAAGAACATAGAAATAGAGAGGATGTGAACCTGTTGCGGTGGTTTAGACAAGAGATGATGGTAACTCAAATTATGGAGGTGGTTGTGGAGAAGGACATAAGTGGATGGATTTAAGAGATATTTAGAGACAGGATGGACAGGATGTGGTGCTGCATGGAAACTGGATGAGGGAGGAAACTGAGGCTGCCCCTCAGATTTCCAGCTTGTACATCCAGATGCATGGCGATGCCATTTGCAGAAAGAGGAAATGCAGGAAGAGTACTGTTTGGGGTGAGTGCATGAGTTAAATTTTGAATATATTGTGTTTGAAGGAGCTTTGAGATTACAAGGAAGAGAGATGTTAGAAAGCTGGGTCTAGAACTCAGAGGGCAAGAGGAGAGGGAATATTAGCGGAGTATAATTTTCCCACCATTCCCTTACCTACACCTTGCAGGTCAGATATCTGAAGTTATTTTCCAGTTCTCTTAGAGTGCTCTCTTGCCTTCTGCTTTTAAGCATGCCATTGCTTCTAACTGAAATCCCCCTGCCCTGTCTCTTGGCTCCTCTGCATCCCTCCAGTGCAGGTGCTTCTTCTGGAAAGTGACCCCTTGCTCCTTCCTTCTTGACGGGATTTGGCAATTGTGTTTGTGTTTTCATGGCATGCCATGAATACGTCTGTCATAGAATGAATCACACTGCATCCTATACTTGTCTCTCTGCTTTACAGTAAGCTCTGGTGGGGCTAGGACTTTCATCTCCTTATTCTTAGTACCAACCACCCTGGTGTCTGTTTATGAATGAATCTACTCCCTCATCTTTTCATTGAAGACAAACAAACTTTGACATTGTGTGATTAGTACAAGGATACTTGGTTGGAAACAAGGGAGTTTCTTTACTCTTAGAAGTTGTTCTTAGAGGAAGAAAAGGTAGCTGGCAAATGGAAGGATGTAAATAAGAAGGGGAGAAAGAAAAGCAGACTCTTTAGGGTTCAGTTTTTGTATAGAAACTTTTGAAGTGTGTTGGTTGGAAATAACTGCCCCTGGTTCATGTTGCTTTCTAGTTACTTGACTTTGGACAATCTATTAAATGAAGAAATTGCTTATGGGACAATAGTCAATAGTCATGGTTATTATATGCCAGGCATGGTTTTACTGTTGGAGATATTGCTGTTAACAAAAGAGGCAAGATCCCCTGAATTTCTGGCAGAGGAGACAATGAACAGATGAATTTTTAAAAAGATAATTATGTATTATGAAAAGTATTATTATTGCAGTTAATAGTTTGGTAACTATTAGCTGATTTACTGATTAGAATAATTATACCCATGTTTTAAAGGTGACTGCTTTTCCCCCCAACTTCAGAATATAGATTTGAGTGGATTGTTTATTTTCCCCATGGTCTTGTGAAAGATTTAGAAATTTGAGAAAATTTTAGAAAATTTCCTTTGGAATCCTGGAAGTATGGAGGCTGGAGTGTTTCACTTGGATTTCTAACTACCATTGAGAGTGAAGATGTATCACTCTATTATGCCAGTTATATTGGGCATGAGGATTTATTGTGGTATTTTCAATTTTTTTAAAAAAAAGTTGAAATGGTTCGTTTGGATCCTAATGGGAATAAAATATATTAGAATTAGAAAAATTCAGTGAATATAAAAGTCTTAAGAAATCCATGGATTGGTTATTTGTTCTTAAAATATTCTGGTCAGACCTTAAAACAATAGGGTAGCTACTAAAACACCCCAGAGGGAATTTTTATTTTGAGCTGTTGCTTTGTGATAATAGAGTATTTGGAAAGGGCTAGATAAGATGTAAACCTTGCGCTTAATTTGGATAATGGATGGGCTGGCGGCTTTCTACCTGTTCAGTTTTCTTTCTTTCTTTTGATTTTATTGAATCATAATTAAAACGGTGTGTTTTTGCGTGAATTTTTTTTTTCTCTGCTTATACCGTGTAAGTACCACCCAGATCAAGGTATAGCACATTTTTATTACCCTGGAAAGTTCCCTCATGGCCCTCGCCAGTCAATACCCTTACCCCCCCAAAATAACCACTGCTTTGACTTCTGTCATCATAGACTAATTTTGCTTGCTCTTGAACTTAATATAAACAAAATCCAACACAATTTTGAGATTCATCCATATTGTTGCCTGGATCGGTCCTTTGTTCTTTTTTATTGCTGTTTTGTAGTCCATTGTATGAATATATCACAATTTGCTTCTCAGTTCCTTGGTTGATGGACAGTTGAATTGTTTTCAGGTTTTAACTGTTACAAATAAAATTGTTCTGAACATTTTTATACAGGCCTTTATGTGGACATATGCACTTGTGTATCTTGGATAAGTATGAGTAGAATTCTTGGGTCATTGGTTATGTTTAACATTTTTAGAAACTGCCCAAATGTTTTCCAAAGTTTTCATACTGTTTTATATTCCTTCCGGTTGTATATAAGAGTTCCAAGAATTCTAGGTCCCCACCAATACTTGGTATTGCTAGTCTTTTTAATTTTAGTCTTGCTGGGGATTTGTGGGCAATATCAAGGTGTTCCTCATTGTTAAATTGTAATTCACTTATTAGAATACCTAGTATGACAAGTAGTAGTACTATGTGAAAAAGACACATATTCCCTGCTATAGAAGAGTTTATCATCTAAATTAGAGGCTGGAGTGTATATATTTCTTGTCTAATTTCAAGGCAGAGGTAGTGATTTTGGTATTGTCAAAGGGGAGGGGTTGTTTTTCTTGATGGGTAAACATAAACCCTGGAAACCAGCATGCCTCCAGATTGAGGGGTGTAAAAAAAAAACACCAGCGTGGCCTAGAGGACAGACTTTTTTTGGGAACAGTTTCCTTTAGCGGAATGTTGCTTTGCTTTATATCTATTTGGTGGTGATTCATCCAACCACTGGCCTGTTAAAATAATGCTCAGAGATCCAGCTCTCTTAGGTCCGGTTTGGTTTGTCTGCCATTTTCCATTCTTTTAATTTTGTTTCCCATTTGGAATGCCCTTCCTATGCCTTTCTAGCCAAGTGAGTATATCCTTCAGAGTTCATCACTTCCCTTTAGGAAACTTCACTTGAAACTCTTTATAAGCAAGATTTGTAACTTAACCTTTTAATTGCTAACGCCTACCAAGAAGCCTTGTCCTCTTTAAATGTAACTGTGTTTATATCATGTTCTTTTGAATTTCTATAGGATTACCTAACCTGCTTTCAGCTGGCTGTATTGCCTTGTATTTTGTTATCTTTAATGTAAATAAAGTGGTTGAAAAGCAAACAAATTAACAGCTTTCAAGTATCTAAATAAGTAAGGTGTTCAAGCTTGTTTATAAAATAGTAACCTTGGGAAATTACATATTTAACCCCATTCTGTGATGATCTCGTTCTCAGAACCTTGTTAGTGTTTTGGAAGCTGCTTTCACGGCCTGAGGTACAGTGTTGATATTACTGATGGTGGCCAGTAATTTTAAAAAAACATGGAACACTTATATAGCACTATTTGCCAAGTACAG
Source organism: Dasypus novemcinctus (assembly GCF_030445035.2). Taxonomy (NCBI): domain Eukaryota; kingdom Metazoa; phylum Chordata; class Mammalia; order Cingulata; family Dasypodidae; genus Dasypus; species Dasypus novemcinctus. The sequence continues at coordinate 49,884,969 of NC_080698.1, read as the reverse complement.
TTCTATGCTCTTTATATACATATTGCAAATATTGTTAACTCCTCAATCTTGAGGTAAAAGTTAAAATTTTTAAAAAATTAATAACCCAAAGCATTTGAAGTAGTGTTTGGTATATATGGTTAGAAGTTAAGTTTAAGTAATCCCATTTTGAATTAAAATAGAGTATGCCTGTAAAATGATGAGATATTTTTCCATCTGTCATTCTGAAACCAAGTCCACAAGTAGGTTCCAAAATATCTTTTAATCAGTGACAATTTTCTTTGGGCTAATATGGGTCAAATCATTCTAGAATGACTGCTTTGACAATGACAACCTTCATTTGCATGTTTACCAGCACGTTTTAAAAATCTGATTCCTCTTCTTGTATACATGAAACACCTCATCTAAAATGTGACTTATTGAGGGCACGGAGTAAACCGTCCTTTTATGCACTCCCCTCTTTAGCACTTCTCCTTGTGCTGTGCACAGGTAGGCACTCAGTAAATATGTGATTTCAGGTCACACAGCCGTTATTTCAGAGGGCTGGGATCATTTGGTTGTTTCTCTGACTAGACTGACAATCTCTGGCGTCGCCTTGGTTCTCTCCAGCTTTGCTCACTCATTTATATCTCTGTAAAAGGAATCCTGAATTCCTGTATAAGTGCTCGAGATCTGGTAGCAGTTTGCAGTGGGACAATCCACAGGCCCCCAGCTACCACACATGGTTAGAGTGGAGCTTGGCAAATATCCCTGCCACCTTAAAATACTTATTTTAAAGCTTTCAGATGAAGATTTCATAACATTTAAAGGTTATGAAATCTCCTGTGCTATATCTTATGTGTCAACAGAAAAAATTTCTAGTTTTTGCTCTTCCTGGGGCTTATAGTTTACATCTCTGGAGACGTGTGTGACTCAGACGTGTACAAACACCTGTCCAGGTGCTCGTTTCATTTTGACTTTGGGTGCTGTGTATGTGTGTTGGTACTGCTTCTGCTACAGCTTTTTTAAAGGTGATTTTAAAAAAGAAATTAGTATTTTTTTAAACAACTTTAGGATGTAATTCATATAACCATAAAACTCCCCAAAGTACGCAAGACAATGATTTTTAATAATATATTCGGAGTTGTGCAACCATCCCCATTATCTAAGTTTAGAATATTTTCATCACTCTGAAAAGAAAATCTGTACTCAGTAGCAGTCACTCCCCATTCTTCCATCTTCTTAGTCCCTGGAAACCCCTAATCTATTTTCTGTTTCTATGGATTTGCCTGTTATGGATATTTCATGTAAGTGGAATCAATGTATGGTGTTTTGTGCCTGGCTTCTTTTACTTAGCATAGTGTTGTCAAGGTTCATACATTTGTCGCATGTAGCAGTACTTAGTTCCTTTTTGTGGCTGAGTAATATTCCATTGTATGGCTATATACCACATTTTATTTATCCAGAAGACAGTAGCTCTGCAGAAACAGGAATAGCTCCTGGATAAAGGCGGGTTCAGCAGTTACATAGACAGTGATGCCTTCTTCACCCTTTTTCAGCTATGAAAATGCAAGAGAAAAAGATGCCGTTTTGTTTGCCCGTCTGTACTCCAACCCCTGCAAAATGTCGTGGTCTCACTCTATGTGTACCCCCTCTGGAGCGATAGTGTGGTTTGGTTTTAGCATCTTAGTGACAATTTCTGCTCAGTGATCTTTGTCTAATAGATGGCTCTATGTACATAAAAGTGTTTGGCATTTTCATGCTTGTACATTCAAAGACAGAACCAAATGTGGTTCAGCCTAAACCGCAGTGTGTTATAAACTAAGTATTCTGTAGTTTTGTTCTCAGTTGTAATGGAGTCAGATAAGATGGACTGCCAAATGCTAGCAAACCTACCTAGGAGACCTACTTATGGGACTGCAAAGAAATGGACGGTCTTAGATGAATTAGCTGATACAAACGGTAACATCTAATTATCACAAGTGAGCTCTTCTGTCATGAAGTAGCATTTGAAAAGCAATTTGAGACAGAAGAAAAAACCACTGCCACTGTTGAATTTGTGGAGAGAGAAAACTGTAGGAATTAGCATGTGATCCTTTGTGACCATGTTCAGTGTTTTATTTTTTGTGTAGTGAATATCCATAGAATGAAACGAATTGTTTCAGAAGGTGGATCACACCAAAGAGCATTTTGATCTCCCCTCCTCTGACATCAGTTATGCTGGGCCCTTCTTATTCTGCCCTTCACTTTACCTGCTGTGGCCTCCAAAGAGTGATCATAGCTGCTTTGCTGGTGGCTTAAATTTAATCATAAGGAGCTAGCTGGGAGATGCCGACACGGTTTTCTTGCTGAATGAGTTGAGGCCGGTTTCTGCAGTTAAAAAGTATAAATTTTTCTATGCTGCCTTCCCTGCCCTTGCCATGTTTCTAGACTTTGAGAAATTGATAAATTGATTGTCATGGGTGGACCATATCCATAAGACTTGAATTGTATATTTCTTAGGCCTAATTCAAAGCTTTGGGGGATGAGTTGTTTTGTTATTCAAAAGACGTCCTAGGTGGTGGTGGTGATAGCACAGCATTGTGGATATAATTAAGGACACTTAAAAATGGTTAAAATGGCAAATTTCCTGTTATATATGTTACCACGATTTTTAAAAAAAGGACATTTTGGGAAGTAGAAAGAAGCAATTTCCCATTTGGGGAAACTGAGGTACCAGTGGAGGTGGTCACTCGACTAAGGTTCTGACTGCTGGAGAGATGAACATTTTTAAAAATTTAATTACAGAACTGCATCATAGTTTGAAAACAGAAGTGAGCTCTCCAGAAGGCAGGCTTTAGCTCTCTTATGTGTCCTTATAGGCTGGACATGAGACAGAGACAGCTGAAATCTTGCTCTCTGAACCTGGGTTCATCAGGCACTTCCCCATTAGATTGCTTGGGAAGACTCACTGTCTTGAGAGCTCCCTCTTACTCCCTCACTGTGATGCAGCCCTGAAGCACATTACCAGTTGCTGAGAGTATTGATCAGCTTTGGAAGGAGAAGTGGAAGAGGCAAGGAATAGACACACACTAGTGAGGATAGACCTTCCTAGGGAGCTTGCTACAGTGACACATTTTGGGGGTTCTTGAACAACTTTCCATTAGACTGGGGTCCGGCCTAGAGATATGCATCTAAAGTAAGTATCTCAGGTGATTCTCATGTAAGTGATCCAAGGACCACTATTTGAAAGCATTATACTAAGTGGTGATCAGAGCAGCTGAATGAGAAACACTAAGGAAGATTTCTGGAGATTGATGAAAATAAATTGAGAACCATTTAGTGGAGCTTTTATTTTATTTTATTTTATTTTTTATTTCTCTCCCCTTTCTCCCGCCCCCAGTTGTCTGCTCTCTGTGTCCATTTGCTGTGTGTTCTTCTGTCTCCGCTGGCAATCTTATCAGGCAGCATCGGGAATCTGTTTCTCTTTTTGTTGTGTCATCTTGCTGCATCAGCTCTGTGTGTGTGTGGCACCACTCCTAGGCAGGCTGCGTTTTTTTTGCACGAGGCGGCTCTCCTTGTGGGGCAAGCTCCTTGCGTGTGGGGCACCTCCACACGGGGGGGCACCCCTACGTGGCATGGCATTCTTAGCACGTGGCAGCACTGTGTGTGGGACACCTCAGCGCACAGGCCTTGAGGCCCTGGGTACTGATCCTGGACCTCCTGTATGGTAGGCAGATGCTCTATCAGTTGAGCCCCATCCACTTCCCTAGTGGAGCTTTTAAAATATGATTAGAATTACCAAAGTTGATTATTCCCAATTTTTCAGTAATAGGTTTATGTGAAGTCAGTTGTACCTATATGGTTACAGGAGTATTCAGCCTTAGGAATCTGTAGAAAATCCTGAGATAAAGAATAAACAATGCCTATTTTTTAAACTCTTTGCTGGAAGTGAAATGCTTTGCTGCATCTATTCCATAGGCCCTTTCTTCCATTCCTTCCAGCAAGACCTACAGTGCTCTGACATCCCCATAACTGTTGTCTGTCTTAGTGAAGTGACTTGGTTATGCATGGGCTAATGTTGAAGCTAGGACTTGGATATATGTGAAGTGATGTCACTTTCTCCATGTAGGACCATCACCTTTGTTCTGTCACTCACCACTAGGATCTATGATATTCCTAATGTGAGAATCTTCCATGAACATACATCTTCAGCAATAAAGGTTGAAACATTAGCCATTGACGATATTGCTGAAATGCCAAGTACTTAAGTAAATGGGTCATCCCAAGCCTGAATTGCACTGAATCAGTGTGAGTCTGATCAAGAAAGAAAATGAAGGAGTCTTTTCAGGCTTCAGTTCTCAGTCCAACAGATGGAAACCTCTCAGTTACACGAGCTAACATCTGCTGTCTCTGATTTGACTGGGCTTTTGCCATAATGTGCTGTGGAATTACTGATCCTGCAATCCCTAGAAAGCATGACTGAAGTGAGATTGACAGAGAGCTAGACCCCAAAGGTTAATGGCACTGACAGAATAAGGAACCTGGGGAACTAATGGTTAAATATAAATGCCAGTGGTTGCAAACCAGTCATTGATTTAATTTGCTAGAAGTTAATGTAGTCTAGTAGACCCCAAATTAAAACACTTTGATATTGCATTATTTTTTCATTAGTCTAATTCCTTGTGACCTTCTGTTGAAGCTGGAACAATTTAGGAGCATTCTAGCAAGGGAGCAGTTTTAACAATCATTGTCAGAATGTTTTTAAAGGAAATAGTGCATGTAGGCTCTACCATATACGAAGGCTAATGCTGTGCCACTGCATTTCTTTATTTTGCAAAACTGTTAAAATAAGGCTTTGGGAAGATGGGTTGAATTTTTTGAAATGTCAGAATGTTTATGGTGGATATCACTCTTACTTGTCACCCAGGAGTTTGCTGCCCTGCCTAGGTGGTTGCTATTCTGCAATGCCTGGAGCCTCATCATTCCACACAGGCTGGCCTATCAAGAAACAGGATGGAAAAATAATGACTTTCAAAAGAGTATTTGTAATCAAATTTGCATGCCTCCTAAAAGAGATAAGAATGAACGTCATATTTTTTTCAAAAGGCCTTTTGTTTCTAAGTCTGAAGGCCATAGATAATTGTAATAATAGATTTGAATGAAAAGACAACTCAGAATGGGAGAACATTTTTGCAAATGTTATATCTGATAAGAGACTTATATCCAGAATATAAGCTATTTCTCCAAAGAAAATAATACAGATGGCCAATAAGCACATGAAAAGATGCTCACCTTCATGAGTCATTGGGAAAATGCAAATCAAAACTACAGTGAGATACCACTTCACAACCACTAAGATGGCTAAAAAAAATTATGTGTGTGTGTAAATAACAGTAACAAGTGTTGGTGAGGTTGTGGAGAAGTTGGAACCCTTGTCCATTGCTGGTTGGATTGGAAAATTATGCAGCCACTTTGGAAAACAGTTTGGCAGTTCCTTAAAAGGTTGAACATAGAGTTACCACGTGACCCAACAATTCCATTCCTAGGTATGTACCCAGGACAATTGAAAATATACATCCTCACATTTTTGCAAATGTTGTATCTGATAACATTTGGCCTTCATTCTTCACAAGAGCCAGAAAGTGGGAACAACCCAAATGTCCATCAACTGATGAATGGATGGTAAACAAGATGTAGCATATTCGTACAATGGAATATTATTTGGCATAAAAGGAATGAAATTCTGATACATATTACAACATGTATTATGGTGGGTGAAAAGAAGCCAGATACAGAAGATCACATATCATATGGTTCCATTGACATGAAACAATCTAGATTAGGCAAATATGTAGACAGAAAGTAGGTTGATTTGTGGCTGTTAGAGGCTTTTAGTTACATGATCTTACAAGAAACAAATTGATGTCATACACATTGTAAATGTAGATACTCTTTGCAGAGAATAAAAAGTGTATGGAGGGTGGTGGTTGGGGGTTGGGGCTTGGGAGTGAGGAGAAAAAGAGGGATGGAATTCCAGGTAGATGCAAAAGCACAGAGAATGGCAAGTGTACATGTGAATATGCTGCTTTCCAGTTTATGTTTTGTCATTGGCTCCCAACAGCCTGAAGATAAAGTCCAAACTCTTAATTTAACATGTTTCAGTAGAGGTGGCTGCTCCAGAATTTCCACATAGGAGAGATTGAGTGGTGGCAGTCCCCTTGGAAGTGAAAGAAGGAGGGCTGATGGCCTTGTCTTGAGCTTGTTTGCATAGCAAACAGTTTTTCCATAATGTGAATGTTTATTTGAAGTGACCTTGGAGGGGCCATAGCCTTTGGATGGCTAAAGCCTTACTTCCCCTCTACACCTCTGTTAATTGGGCCTGCCTACCTCTTTCTTTACTATTCTCTCTCACTGCCCTTTCCTCTTTGCCCTGTACACCAGTGGTACCAGATGCTTGGCTGTGCACTGCTGCTTCCCATCTGTATTAGTCAGCCAAAGGGGTGCTGATGCAAAATACCAGAAATTGGTTGGTTTTTATAAAGGATTTTTTTTTTAAACAGTACTTCATTTTTAAAAAAGATTTATTTATTTATTTCTCTTCCCTCCTCCTCCGCCCCGGTTGTCTGTTCTCTGTGTCTTTTTGCTGTGTCTTCTTCTTTGTCCACTTCTGTTGTTGTCAGCGGCATGGGAATCTGTGTTTCTTTTTGTTGCGTCATCTTGTTGTGTCAGCTGTCCGTGTGTGCGGCGCCATTCCTGGGCAGGCTGCACTTACTTTCGCGCTGGGCAGCTCTCCTTCTGGGGCGCACTCCTTGTGTGTGGGGCTCGCCTACGTGGGGGACACCCCTGTGTGGCATGGCACTCCTTGCGTGCATCAGCACTGCACATGGGCCAGCTGCACACGGGTCAAGGAGGCCCGGGGTTTGAACCGCGCACCTCCCATGTGGTAGACAGATGCCCTAACCACTGGGCCAAGTCCTCTTCCCATATAAAGGGTATTTATCTGGAGTAGGAGCTTACAGATACCGGGTCATAAAGCATAAGTTACTTCCCTCACCAAAGTCTATTTTCACGTGTTGGAACAAGATGGCTGCCGATGTCTCGGAGGGTTCAGGCTTTCTGGGTTCCTCTGGGCTCAGCTCCTCTGTTTTCTCCACAAGGTCAGCTGGAGACTAGGAGACTCTCTAGGCTTTGCCTTTCTCCACAAGGTCAGCTGTAGACTATCAGATGAAGGGCTCTGTCTCTCTCCCTGGGGCTCCAGCTTTTCCATCAAACTCCAACATCAAAACTCCAACATTAAAAGCCCCTAACCCTGTCCTTTGCCATGCCTTTTATCTGTGAGTCCCTACCTTACTGGCACAAGAGGTTTATATAATTACTTAATCAAGTAAACCTCTGAATCCAATATAATCTAATATGCCCAGAGGAAAAACTCAGTTTACAAACATAATCCAATATTTCTTTTTGGAATTCATCAATAATATCAAACTGCTACACCATCCTTCCACTCCTGCTGTTCTTTGGCCTGCCAGATTTGTTCATTGGCAAACTCCTGCTCATCCTCCAGCTCGAGCATTACCCGCCCTGTTAAGCCTCTCTTCAGTGGCATAGAGGTTGATGGCATTGTCTCTGGAGCCAGGCTTTCTGGGGTCAAATCCAGACTCCCCTACTTCCCAGCTGTATGAACTTCGGCAAGTTGCTAAGCCACTTTTTGCCTCCATTTTCTTATCTGTAAAATGAGGCTAACAATAGTATCAACCTCACAGGTAACTATGAAGATGAATCTGTCTATCTATAGAGCTTTTGGATGGCCTCCCAGTCCCAAGTAAATACTTCTAAGTGTTACCTAGCATCCATATTACTAATTTCAGGCACTTTTCTTTTCTCCACTCATTGCTTCCTCTGCACTTGTATGCACTTCCATTCTTAACAATAAATCACAGGAGGAAAAAAAAACGCACCTGTAAATTCTTTGAAAAGTCTCCAATGTGACCTCAACTGTAGAGATAAGATTGCTCCCTGTGTTAAAGAGGTATGGTGGGGGGAGTGTACTGTTGCCCCCTTTTTATAGTCATTTCTAGGAGTCTGTCTTGGAAAGGAGACTAGACTGAATGATTTAAGGGACCCTTATAATGTAAGATCTTTACTGCCTCAAGGAGTGTATGTCAGCTTCAGCACTGTGCATGGGTTGGGAGGTGGGATGCAGGAAACAGAAGGGGTGAAATAAGGGGAATATTTTGCAATCACACATTCATTTATTTTCCCCACTCTTCCATCCCTGGCCCTGGTTGACTCAAGACCAACTGTAACCCCAAAGCCTCAAGCAACTCGGGGGGCCCTTCTGAGTCAATACCCTAAGAATCCCAAATTAAACTGCTGGAGAAATGAGACTTACTGGTATATTCAGAGTTTCTCAAAATTAAGTTTTATTCCACTACACACCTAGTGACACAAGGAAAAACTCTTTAAATATACTGAAACACAGAGATGCCAGCTTTTCAGCAGATCTGCAAGCTCACTTTTTAATTTTTTTACTTTTTGTAAGTGTGGAAATGATCTCATTTTATATTTTTCACTTACCTGCACCTCTTTACATTCAGTAGGAAAATAATGTCATTTGCATAAACATAAATAAATGACTCTGGGATTGTCAAGCAGTCCATTAAACTAAAGTCCGTGCCTCAGATCTAGGAACTGGCTGTTAGCTCACCCCGGCTCAGCTTTACCTTTGAAGTGGAAGGCAAGCCTTTCATCTTTGAGCATTTTCACTTAATGACAGCCCAGGCCTTTGATCAGCTCAGGTTGCCTCTTTCTTTTGCTTCATAATAAGCCACTCAGAGGTAAGGAGAGACCTCGAGTAGGCTAGAAACTTTTATGAGGGCACTGGTTGATTGACCTTCATATCTTAAATAAATATACCAAAGGGGAGTCTCCCTTCCTGGGCACTCATTGATAGAATTTGCTCACTGGATAATGTAAACTTAGAGAGAGAAGAGAAATAAAAAGTAAGCAACATCCTTCCATTGTGAAACTTGGACCACCTGCCTTCCTGATATATTTTTTAAATTGTGGTGACATATGGAACACAAAATTTCCCATTGTAACCATTTTTAAGTGCACACTTCAGTGGCATTAATTACCCTCACACTGTTGTGCTGCCATCACCATCCTACATCTACTTCAAGACTCTTTAATGACCCCAACAGAAACTGTAGGTATTAAGCAAAACCTGCTGACCCACTCTCTCCTCCCTTTCTGTCCCCCTCCCCCAATATTTAAAGTTGTTTAATTGGGGATGCCCCGTCACCGTCACACTTGCATATAAAACTTCTCAGCTTCATGGGGATGTTGTATTGGGTTTTGGAAATACATTAAATGCCAAATGCTAATGGAGTATTTTCAGATTAAATGTTTTGACTTTCAGTTTATTTATGACAGTCACTTTTCTTGGATCTTGTAAGCATACAAAAAAGTTCTTTATTGGATATAGTTTTTACATAAGGATCTTAAGATTTCCAATTAATGTTAAAAATCTGGGGATTAAATCTGCAGTAGGCCCTTTAAATAGCAACTCACAGATTTACATATTCTTCTGTTGTGTTCCACATCATGACTAAGCCATTTTCTTTAATATGAAATAAAAATATTTTTTACATTTAATTACTAGTACATACATGAAATTAGCTGTTTGCTTCTTCAGTGAATCTCCATTAAGTGCTTTAATATTCTCTCAAGCTACTTGGCATACTTTTAGTTCCTTAGTCTTTTAGTCTTTGATTGGAGAATGAAAATACTTTTTTTTCTTTCCCTCCCTCTGAAAATATTTTTTAATAATAGTTTATATAAACTATAATTATTGAGGAAAATTTGTCCCTAAAAGGATTTTAAATAACATCCACCTAACTATATATATTAGCACAAGACCAATAAGGATGTCATGGTAGTAATATAATTTTTGAGAGTTTGGACTGTAGAGTAGATTTACTTGTTGGTTTTTAAGTCACTTGAAATATTTATTTGTTCTTCACAACTTAGATATGATACCCATGAAATGTCTATTAGATGAATATTGATTAATTGTGGGTAATTGGTAACCCTTGGTATAACTCCTTCTACTAAGGTGATAGGTGTCTATTTTATTTAAAGAAAATGAGTTTTTGTTACACTGTTTTTTTTCCTCCAACAAAAATACAATCATATTAGAATATTAAAGAAATAAACTGGCAATACTTAAAATGTTGTGGATTTAGAAGGTTAGACTTTTAGTTGAATCAACCTATAGAACTTAAAATATAGGAAACACAGCTTACAGTCTTTATTTTCTCAAATATTGAAGGTAGAAAAAGGTGTAATTTTCTTGCTTTTTCAATTCATACACTAGCAGTTTACAAAGAAGAAAAGATCATTGAGTATCGAGAGAATCATTAGGAAGAAGATGAGGATGGAGACAGTAGTTGGCTTGTGTTTGAAAGGCTGGATGAATCTGAAATACTTTACTAGGTCTCTGATCATCCTTTCAGGTGTGCCTTGGACTTGCTTCTTCCCTATGCTCTCTGATAGGGACGTCGTTGAAGTGCATCACCCTGCACTTGCACCACTGTCCCGTCTACTGGTTCAGGTTCATCTATCCAGGAACTCATCAGGCAGTGTTACTACATCAGCCTTCTCTGAACTTGTGCTTAAGCTGTGTCAACACTTATATTGGCTACCTATCAGTGGCCTGCCACATAAATTTAAACTCTTCTGCATGTTCAAAGCCCTTGATGATCAGGACCCATTTATCTTTTTAGCCTTAACTCTCAGTCCTGGAAGAAATTAACCTATCTTATTGAGACATACATGCACACGCAACACCATTTTTACACTCTCATACAGTTTCTCGCCCCTCGAATGCCCATTCCCACTGTTTCAGGTGTCCAAATCCTGCCTGTTTTTCAAGTCCTTCTCTTGATTATTTGAACAAAAATTGATGTGTTTCTCATATAAAATGTCCATAGTGTCTTTCTCTTTTTTTTTGGCCTTTAATGAATTAAGTTTTACTTATAAATTAATATTTGAATTCATTATTATTAAAACTTTCTCTTTTAATTTCTAATATGGTAAATATTGATAGATATAGCCTACATAAACAATAAGTTCTTTGGTGTCCTCAGTGATATTTTGGGATGATGGTGGTAACAGCTTTATTGAGTTAACTAGCATACTGTATAATCTCCTTTAAAACTTCTCTCTCTTATTATAGCATTTATAATGATCTTCCTTAATTTCCATGACTCATTTCTCTTATTAGAACTACAGTTCCTCAAGGAAAGACCAGCTTTCAAACATTTTTGTGTTCTCAGTTCCTGGTTTAGCACTGCAAACATAGCAGGCACTGAATGAATGCTTTTGAATGAACCACAGTCTTTCATCTCTTTGGCCAGTTCCAAATCCTGCACATTCTTTATAAGGGCTGGATGCAACAATTAGCAAATAGCCTTTAAAATAAGGGCTTCACATGCCAGTCTCTAGGATGATGGGACCATCTCAAGAAGAGAACTTGTGTGCCAGCTTTTCAGTGCACAGGAAAATGTAGTAGGACTTGCCTCTGAAACCTGCCTCAAGAAAGGAGCACTTTGGGAATAAATTGGATCTAGCTTTGTCAAAATGCTTGTAAACAGTGCTACAGTTAAGTGATATAAAGAGTCACAATGCATGGTGCAGCCAATAGTGTTTATAAATAACTTAAAATGGTGGAGATCTTGCAGAGGAAGAAATTTTGATGAAGACAGTAAACTTGAACTCTGGATCAGACCCTTGAAGGGATGGGACACAGAAAAACTTTGCCAGTGTGAGTGAGCAGCATGAGCAGTGGGGTCTGGGAGCAGTGAAAAGAGGAAAAAGACTGATACAGCTAGGGAAATGGGGTGTGTGGAGATCTAGACTACTAGGTTGAGAAATTTTATACTTTATTCAGCAAATTATCAGCGATCCTAGTTCTTCTGATGGGAGACTGGGAGAACATGTTGGAAGACTTTCTGCTTAAGTTGTTAGTTGATGTTAAAATGAATAATTGGAAGGATGGGATTAGTGCCTATAGCTTTTTTTTTTTTGCCTGAAACATTTAGGTCGCTTATTCAACAGGTATTTATTGAACACCTGCTATAATCCAAGCAGAGTACCAAGGCAATTACTGATTGTATTGGATATTGTCTTCTATTTTTCTTTCACTTTCTTTTATATGGAAGTGTTGTATCCCAAATCAGACTTGGAAGTTACTTGTAATCAGGGGTACCTTGTTTTATCTTGCTTAGCTCCACTCTCTTGCATAACAGATAAAAAAAAGGTGCTTAATAAATGATTGAAAGATTGCATGGCAATGACAAAGTACATACTCCTGTATTATTACAAAAGAGGGAAGGTGGCTTTTTTATAATGAAAAAATCTGTGGGCGCCTCTTTAACCAAGTAATGAAGCTTAGCCTCATCATTAATGGGATAAATTTGCCTCGGGTGCCTTCTAACGGGATGCATTGGGAAGTCCACAGTGTCACTTGTTAGAATCCCCACCAAAAAAGTTGCATTCAGATCCAATCATGAGGAAACAATCAGACCCTAAAAATTGTAGGGCATTTCCACAATACAGCATAATTGGTCTGGATTCTTTAAAAATGTTGATGTCGTGAAAGGCAGGAAAAATTATTTTAGATAAAAGGAGACAAAAGACATGATAAATGACATAATGCAGTGTTTGGTCCTTTGGATCCTGAGTATGCATTTCACACACACACACCCCAACAAAAAGATAAATGTTTCAATTGGGGAAATTTGAATATGGATTGGATATTAGATAATGGCAATATTATGACACTATTAATTTTGTAGGGTATGATATACAGTATTGTGCCTCTGAAGGAGATTGTCCTTGTTCTTAGAAGATACTTGTTGAAGTATTTAGAGGCGAAATGTCATGATGTCTGCAAGTAATTGGAGGTTCTCTGTTCTTTCAACTTTGTATAGGTTTAAAAAATTCCAAAATAAAATTGTGTACTTGGGTGATGAGCCCTTTCAGGAATGCAGTTTACAAAATCTGATTAAAAATTTTTTTGTGTGTTACACTTTCTTCATTGTTATTAGGCACTGGCATTGGGTGCAGGCCAGAGTTCTTGATGCTGTTTTCTCCCTCAATATTGTGGAGGCCTTGAACTTGTGTGTTCTTTAACCACATTCAAATATATTATTCAGTGCTGTTAATTATGTTGGCAGTGTGGTGCTTCCATCACGATTGTCACCTGGAATTCTCCCACCCTGCTCAGCCTAGCTGGGTGGTGACTTTGAGTTGGGTTTAAGTAGGGAGGAGGGCGAATGGAGACTGGCATGTGAGGCGTATATGTGTGTGTGGGGGGGTTGTCACTCGTTTATGGAGATCCAGTAAAGTACTTCGATATGGCTCTGGAACTTACATGTGGGAACAGGCCCAGAAGGTCAGGAAGCTGCCCCAAGGTCACCTAGCTGTTGGGGTGACCCATGCTTCTTGTCCTGTGTTCCTCTCCTTTTTGGTTAATTGATGGAAACTGTGAATGTATGAACTTCATAGAGGAGAGGGGCTCTTCTGAATAGAAACAAGAGTTCCCTTTGCCCCATCATCCCAGCCTCAAAAGGATATTTGTATCAGCTGTTGGAATTTGACAAATAGTGTGATAAATTGCTATTTGTTATATTATCAGAGGAGAGGGATTATCTTGAATAGTAACGAGAGTGACATTTGGAGAGGTTTTCTTTGCCTCAGCATCCCATCCTCAGAATGAGTAAAAAGAGAGACCACCCCCCCCCCCGCCCACACACACACACACCAACAGAAAAGAAGAGGAAAAGAGATTTGTATCAACTAATGGAACCCAGCAAATCGTCTGCCCAGGGCTGGGACCTTTCTGTAAGTTTTCATTGGTTCTCTACAGGTAGATGAAGAAATAAAGAGTTAAGGAGATGAGGAGACTTGGCCAAGGTGCCCATTTTTCTAATTCCAAAGGCCATTTTCTCCCAGGCTTCACTGTCACTGGTGTGGTCAGGGATACAGAAAGGGGGATGACACCCCTCCCAGAGCCGGGCATAGCAACCACAGTGCCAGGTGTCACAAAGAAGGCAGGATGTGGCACCTGTGCTCAAGGTCTTGGGTAAACTCTCCTGCAAGGCAAATTTGGTCCAGAGCATTATTTATGGGAGATTAGAGGAAGGAGCGTTCAATCTTCCAGTCTCTCCTTCTACACCCCAAGGTGTCTCTTTTGTTCTCCCACATGGACCAGTGACTGATTCCAAGACTCAGCCCTCACAGGGCCCTTGGTGCCATCACACCATCCAGGTCCTCTTCAGTTCCAGAGTGTTTTGAAAATTCAGATACTAGCATATTACTGTAGATGTTTAACCTGTTGCATCCAAAAGGACTTATAGGGAGAGTTTGAGTATTTTTACCTACTTATATTTTGAAGAGTAATTCCACTTTCCCCACACTCCACCCCCACCCCCCAACTTAATTCCTCTATTCCTTGACAGTTGGAGTCCCCCAGAAGGCTTGGCTCAACAGGCCTTTTTTTGCCTAACCTCTTTCAGCTTTTACTTCTGAATGTTTATAAGTTCTGCTAGGGAGGAGATGGAGCCCCAGCAAAGTGTCTGATTCTAAAAACATCTGCAAACTATTTATTTTAATAATTCTCTTTCTCCTGATTAACAATAAAATGTTACAAAAGAAGACTGGTAAGTAAATATAGTGAAGAATTTCTGCCAAAATTAAAAGAACTTTTCCATTACAGTGGGTTCTGTGTACTTGGTATGAAAGATTCTTAGCTACCTTCATCTCCTTGGGGTAAAGGGTAATGCAGTGGTGCTGGGAGCAAAAGATGGGGGCATGTTGGATGTGACACTCCGTAAGTAGCCTAGTAGCCACACAGTCCTGAGACCTTGCACTTCACCCAAAGGGATCAGTGTTTTATCATACTTTCATTGATGTGCAAATATTTAGGGGACTTTGAAAGATTTCATTCTTGTTTCACGTGGGCAGCCCCAGATATCTCACATGGAGCTCTTTCTGTATTCATCTTTCCTACTTTTGATTCTAAGCAGTACAGTAAAATCAGGGCTTGCGCTCTGGGACTTAACTTCCCTGATTTGCACTGAACTCTGAGAGGGCAATTTTCTGGGAGCAGAGGGCCAAGAATAGAAATTGTAGTCAAATCCCACTTAGGATTTACAGAAGCCAGACAAACAAAACAAAACACACCCCAACCTAAAATCTAGGTCTGCTGCATCTGCAATTTAGTTATGTCATGTTATGGACTTCCGTTTTTCTTTAAGCCGAAATGATATGTACAGGGAGACATTGATTTGAATGTTCTTACCCTGTGATAACTCCACCCAGGGCACAGTATTACACAGCTCATGAAGACACAGTTCAGTTTTCAAGTAAATTTAATAGGGTAAATGGGATTGCAGGAGATTCGTTTAACCCCGGAGAGAACAAAGTGATTTTAAGCAGAATAGAACTTGCTAGATGAACAGCAATGTATGATGTGAATATACAGTTTTCTATTTGTTTAAAGATACTTTTAATTACTGCCTGTTGATATTCATACTAACCTTTCTATTCCATTTATTTAAAACATTTTGTTACATAATTCAAAATGGATATTAAGAATTATAGACATTTTACCATATCTTGGGAATTTTCCCCCTTTCCTTGCTATTACCTGTAGATTTAGCTATGTTTAAAACCAGTTCCTTGCTACACAAAATGTGGTCCTTGCACCAGCAGCATGGGTATTGTCTGGGAGCTGGTTAGAAATGCAGAACCCTGGGTCTAACCCAGACCAGAGAAATCACAATCTGAGTAAGGCCCCCAGTGGTTTGTACGCACATTAAAGTGTAAAATGCATAGTCCTCGTCTAACCTCCCCATTTGATGTGTAGCCAGTGCCATTCCTCTTGTTAATGCAAGAACCTGAGTCTTCTTAGTGTCCTCAGGCCCCTCTTCTCTCCACTGGACCTGTTCCTTCACCTGTATTTGTCTAGGAGAGCTCTGTCTTAGGATGACAGCCAACATGAGTCTAAAAGCTTTTCCTGGTACTGAGCCCCAAAGTCCTCTCCCTCAGTGCCAACCCATCTGTTTATTTCTACTCAGGTGGTTGTAATCCAGAAGTGGCATCTGTGCATCAACCTGGGTCCTACCATGTTGTGTTAGCCAAGACAGACAGGATGGACTAGGATAGAGACCGCATGGAAGAAGCTTTATGATTCCAAAGTCAAGAGCTTTATCTTGAATCAGACCCAGGTCTTAGTCTTGCCTTTGCCTCCTTCTGCCCTCTTCCCTCCCCTTTCTCTTCTCTTCCTTTTCCTCTCCTTCTCCCCCCCCCCCCCCCCCCCCGTTTCTCCTCTCTCTCCCTTTTTTCCCCTCAACTGTCTTCCTCCCTCTTTTTATCCCTTAACTGGTAAAGCTTCCTCCTGCACAGCCAGAAAGAATATGAAAATTGGGGAGTGAATCCCAGGGTTCCTCTTTCAGCTCTTCTATTATTCAGTTTTGGGATCTTGAGCAATTCACTCTAATCTCCCCTCCCCTCCCCTCCCCTCCCCTCCCCTCCCTTCTCTTCATCCATTTTCTTCTCAACAATTGTCTTCTGTTCTCTTCAGTTCTTTTTTTTTTTTTTTTTAAGATTTATTTATTTCTTTCCCCTCCCCTCCGTTGTTTGCTCTCTGTGTCCATTCACTGTGTATTCTTCTGTGTCCGTTTGTATTCTTGTCATGCCGCACCGGGAAATGGTGTCACTTTTTTTGTTGCGTCATCTTGCTGTGTCAGCTCTCTGTGTGTGCAGTGCCTTCTTTGTGCGGGGTGGCTCTCCTTACGGGGTGCACACTTTGCATGTGGGGCACCCCTATGTGGGGACACCCCTGCGTGGCATGGCACTCCTTGTGCAGCAGCACTGCGCATGGGCCAGCTCACCACATGGGTCAGGAGGCCCTGGGTATTGAACCCTGGGCCCTCCGTATGGTAGGTAGATGCTGTATCAGTTGAGCTACAACAACTGCTTCCCCTCTTCAGTTCTTAAAACACTGGCTTCTTTATCTGTTAAGATGGTACTTACTCTTCTCCTCTTACCTTTCTGGAAAGGAAACCCCAGAAAAATAGGTAATGTTTAAAATGCTTTAAAATAAAATACACTGATAAAAGACACAGGAAAGCTCTGACAAAGCCTAATGTTAATGCGGCTAATGTGATGAATTGAAATTCTAATTAAAATGGCCTGTGTTTGAACTCTATGAGTTTTACTGTGTTGTTATCATCATCCTTCTGTTAGTAGCAGTCAGTAAGTGGGTCGTTCTTGTCGTTGTCTTTTTCCTCAGCAATCTCATTGTTTGTCCTAAAGAAAAGACCAGAACCTCTCAAAGCAATCTCATTCAGGGGTCTGGATTTAGCACAGCCTCTCCAGCCTCACTGAACGGGACTAGAGCTGGGTTTCCCTGAGGTTTGGCCTCCTGGCTGTAAAATCAGGCCCTGCCAGTTTAGAGGCTGCCTTCGAGCCACGTTGTGAAAGGTGGTTTGTGTTGCAAACCCAGAGGGTGGTGGGAAAGAGGAGCGGGGTCCTTGAGTGGCGGAATCCCATGTCAGTGTACTCCGCGTCCCGTGCAGTCTATCACATCTTTCATCTTTGTTGGCTTGCCTGTTCTTCGTCATCCTGGTTGCCCAACAGCCCTCCTTTAAGAAAAAGAAGAGTTAACCAGAATGGGGAGAGCTGCAAGTTGGACGATTTCAAAGAGATTGACTTCACTGTGTCTTATCCCCAGCTGCTAGTGTGAGAGACAAAGAAGCATTATTTGAGAGAAATGAATAAGCAACTGGCTGCTGGCACTTCTGTCCTGCACAGACACTGCTCTGCACAGTGATGAGTGTGTGAGATTCGAGAAGGATTGTGAAATGCTGGAGTACAGTCGTTTTATCTTGCCAGGAGGCTGATGTCAGTCTGGTGCCGTGGGCTGTGGTCAGACAGGAGACGGATCGGTGTGGCAGAGAGCCTTAGCCTTGTGTGGACAGGGCTGGGGTTTTATTCCTTTGATTTAAGTTCAGATATGGCCAAGGGGGTGGGGTGGGGAGGAGCTCATAAAGTCTCGGATGCAGCAAAGATTTATATGGTGGAGTAAAACTCAGTATTGGCCAGGGCATGGAGATTTTTCATAAAAATCTATCCTGAAAAGTTATAGCAAGGCACTTTTTAGTATAGTAAGAATCTACCCTTTCCCTTAAACATAAAGATATTGTTGTCCTTCCTGGTTGCTTATCTCCCTGTAATGACAATAAATACCTTAATTTAGATTAATTCCTCCTGAGTCATGTCATCATCTTAAAAGCAGTCGCAAATTACAACTCCCCGTTCTGGCTGTGACACCGGTGTCACCGGTGGGTGACAAGGCGCTGGGACAGGAGTTGAGAGTCAGGGTGCTAATCCAGCCCTACCATGGACTTTCACTGTAGCCTAGGGAGATTCAGTCATTTTCTCTGAAAACTCAATCACTTGCCTCATCTAAGTTTTGAAGGTCTTGGCCTAGATTATTCAATCCTCTAAGAGTTGAATCTGCATTTGTGAGCCAGATTACGTTAATTTTAGGTTTCAGTTGACTAGCTATACTCCCTTACAGCCTTTGAATAAATGAATGAAGCAGGAACACAGAGAAATAGAAGTGTACTTTCTTTTCTTTTTTTTAGATAGGTCTATTACTTTTTTTCTAACTTTATTTTGAAATGATTTCACATTTATGGAACAGTTGCAAAAATATGTAATAGCCATACAGAGAACTCCAATATATCCCTCCACTACCCATATATACCCAGATTCCCCAACTTTTAAGTTTTGTCACATTTGCCCTATCATTCCATCCATTCATCTGTCCATCTGCCTGTCTATCTGTTTGTGTATATTCTATCTTTATCTGTCTTTTCTAAATACTTGACTTTGGAACACTTAATTCTTCCATGTATATTTCCTAAAAGCAAGGATATTCACTTATATCACCACCTTAATTAAGTACATTTATCAAGTTCAAGAGATTTAACATTGATAGAAAGCTTACAGCCTATATTCCAACTTTTTCTTATGTCCCATTAACGTCCTTTTGAGTCCTTTGTCTGCATTATTGAATACAATCTAGGATCATATATTGCATTTATTTGTCACTGTCTTTTTAGTTGCCCTTTCTTTCTAAAAAACTGTGGTAACATATACACAACCTAAACTTTCCCATCTCAACCCTCCCAAGCATACCATACAGTGGGATTAATCACATTCACAATGTTGGAGTACCCGCCTCACCATCCCATTACTCCAAGCAGAAACCCTACACCCAATGCACATTAACTCCCCATTCTTTCTGCCCCTGCCCCTCCCCGGTAGCCTGTACTTTACTTCCTGTCTCTGAATTTGTATCTTCTAGTTATTTCATATAAGTGGAATGGTGCAATATCTGTCCCTTTGTTTCTAACTTATTTCACTCAGTACATTGTCTTTAATCCATTTGTAACACGTACCAGAATGTCATTCATTTTTAAGGTTGAGTAATATTAATTGTATGTATATACCACATTTTATCCATTCATCTGCCGGTGGACATTTGGGTTGCTTCCACTTTTTGACTATTGTGAAAGAACATTGGTACACAAGTATCTGTTCAAGTCCCTACTTTCCATTCTTTTGGGTATATACCTAAAAGTGGGATTGCTGGGTCAGGCATACTGTAGTTCTAGGTTTAGATCTCTGAGGAACCGTCAAACTGATTTCCATAGTGGCTGTACCATTTTATTAATACATTTCTGCCAACAATGTACTGAGGTTCCTGTCAGCATCCTCGTCAGCCCTGGTTATTTTTCTGTTGCTTTTTAAAAATAGCCATTCTGGTGTAGGTATGAGGTAGAATCTCATTGTGGTTTTGATTGCATTTTCCTAATGACTAAGGACGTGGAACATCTTTTCAGGTACTTATTGGCCATTTCTATATCTTTTTAGGAGAATATCCAAAGTCCTTTGCCCATTTTTTATTTGGGTTGTTTGTCTTATTGTTGTTGAGTTTTAGGAGTTCTTTATATATTTTGGATATTAAGTACTTAATCAGATATATGGTTTCCAAATTTTTTTCCCATTCTCTTTGTTGTGTTTTTACTTTTTATTTATTTTTATTTTTAAAGATTTATTTATTTCTCTCCCCTTCCCCTCCCCCCCCGTTGTCTATTCTCTGTGTCTATTTGCTGCGTCGTCTTTGTCTACTTCTGTTATTGTCAGCGGCACGGGAATCTGTGTTTCTTTTTGTTGTGTCATCTTGTTGTGTCACGTCTCCGTGTGGGCTGTGCCATTCCTGGGCAGGTTGCACTTTCTTTCACGCTGGGTGGCTCTCCTTATGGGGCATACTCCTTGCACGTGAGGCTCCCCTACATGGGGGACACCCCTGCGTGGCACAGCCCTCCTTGTGCACATCAGCACTGTGCATGGGCCAGCTCCACACGGGTCAAGGAGGCCCGGGGTTTGAACCGCAGACCTCCCATGTGGTAGACAGACGCCCTAATCACTGGGCCAAGTCTGCCGCCCTGTTTTTACTTTTTAAATAATTACTTTGAAGCATACAAGATTTTAATTTTGATGAAGTCCAGTTTATCTGTTTTTCCTTTTGCTGCTCTTGCTTTTGGTATAAACTCCAAGAATCCATTGCCTCAGACAAGGACCTGAAGACGTTTCCTCTTTTCTTATAAGAGTTTTATACTTTTAGCTCTTGTATTTAGGCTGTTGATCCAGCTTGAGTTAATTTTTGTTTATGGTCTGAAGTGTAGGGGTCCACCTTCATTCTTCTGTGCATTCTGTTTGTCCCGGTACAATTTGTTGAAGAGACCCTTCTTTCCTCAATCCGTGGACTTGGCACCCTTACTGGACATCAGTTGACCATGGATGTGTGGGCTTACTTCTCTACTACTCACAGTTCTATTCCATTGGTCTCTATGTCCATATGCCATTACCACTGTGGTTTAATTTCTGTAGCTTTGTGGTAAGTTTTGAAATTGGCAAGGCTGAGTCCTCCAATTTTATTCTTCTTTTTTCAAGATGTTTTTGACCATTCAGGGTCCCTCGCCCTTCTGTGTGAATTTTATGATTAGCTTTTGCATTTCTGTGAAGAAGGCTGGTGAAATTTTGGTTGAGGATTACATTAAATCTCTTAATCATTTTGAGTAGTATGGACATCTTAACACTGTTAAGTCTTCCAGTCCATGAGCACAGAATATCTTTCCATTAATTTAAGTGTTCTTGAATTTCTCCCAGCAATATTTTGTAGTTTTCTATGTGCAAATTGTTTACATCCTCAGTTAAATTTACTCCTAGGTATTTGGTACTTTTAGTTGCTGTTGTAAATGGAACTGCTTTCTTTTTTTTTTTAAAGATTTATTTTATTTATTTCTCTCCTCTTCTCCCCCCTCCCCCCCCCCCCCCCCGTCTGCTCTGTGTCCCTTTGCTGTGTGTTCTTCTGCATCTGCTTGCATTATCTGGCGGGACTGGGAAACTGCGTCTCTTTTTTGTTGCATTATCTTCCTGCGTCAGCTCTCCGTGTGTGCAGTGCCACTTCTGGGTGGGCTGTGCTTTTTTCACGCGGGGTGCACTTCTTGTGTGTGGGGCACCCCTATACGGGATCGCCCCTGCGTGGCATGGCACTTGTTGCGAGTGGCAGCACTGCACGTGGGCCAGCTTACCACATGGGTCAGGAGGCCCTGGGGATCAAACCCTGGACCCTCCATATGGTAGACGGACACTCTATTGGTTGAGCCACGTCTCCGTCCCAGGACTGTTTTCTTGATATCCTTTTTGGATTGTTCATTGTGGGTGGATAGAAATACCACTGATTCATGTGTATCGATCTTGTGCCCTGTTACTTTGCTGAGTTCATTTATTAGCTTTCTTGTAGATTCTTCAGGATTTTCTTATCTAAGATCATGTCATCTGTGACTAGAGATAGTTTTATTTCATCCTTCTGGTTTGGATGCCTTTTATTTTTCTTGCCTCATTGCTCTGGTTTGCCCTTCGGTGAAAGCAGGCATCCTTGTCTATGTGTACTTGATATTTAATTAAATCGTCTTCAGATATGATGTAAATTATTTGTTAAGTATAATTAGGTAAATCCATTTTTCTTCCTACCAAGTAAACTGCATTCTGTATAACACTATTAAAATATTTCTAGATAGCAATAAAAGAAAGACTAAACTTTATATGGCATACATTATGTAAAAGATTTTTAAAGGCCATGTTAGGCCATCTAGAAGATCCAGTTGAACTACTTGATTTAACAAATGAGGATACTGAGGCTAGAGATAAGTGCTCTTTTGAATGCCCTATGATTAATTTCTATCTTTCAGTCAATCTAGGACACCATCCTTTGTAAAATGAACCATTATTTCATGTGCCACCTAAGGAAAAAAAAATCCTACCAATTAAACTATGACATGCTGATTGATTTTAACACACACTCAGTTTTAGAAATATGAAAATGTAGGAAATAGAGTCTTAGAATCTTTGAAATATGGTAATAACAGAAACCCAAAATTAGAATACATTCTCCTACATCTTCTCCCAGTGCTATGCTCCTCCCACCTTTTCCACTCTGTTTTTTTTTTTTTTTTTAAAGATTTATTTATTTATTTAATTTCCCCCCCTCCCCGGTTGTCTGTTCTTGGTGTCTATTTGCTGCATCTTGTTTCTTTGTCCGCTTCTGTTGTCGTCAGCGGCACAGGAAGTGTGGGCGGCGCCATTCCTGGGCAGGCTGCACTTTCTTTTCACGCTGGGCAGCTCTCCTTACGGGTGCACTCCTTGCGCGTGGGGCTCCCCCACGCGGGGGACACCCTGTGTAGCAGGGCACTCCTTGCGCGCATCAGCACTGCGCATGGGCCAGCTCCACACGGGTCAAGGAGGCCCGGGGTTTGAACCGCGGACCTCCCATATGGTAGACGGACGCCCTAACCACTGGGCCAAAGTCCGTTTCCCTCCACTCTGTCTTTGAAAGCAGCTTTTTCTTGTGATATCCGAATCATGATATAGCATGTCAGAAAACTAAGTTTTCTTTTTGTTTTCTTTCTCTCTTTTAAACTTTTTTAACCATTGGAATAAATATACACTGATTTCTTATAAACTCTTGAGCCGAAATCTTTATTTCCTATTGGGGGAAATAGTTAAGGAACATTTTTGCATGTCGGGTAACATATATAACACAATTTCCCATTTTAGCAGTTTTTAAGTGTACAATTAATTGGTATTAATTACATTCACAGTGTTTTGCTACCATCACCACCATCCATTTGACCTTTTCATCATCTAAAATATCCCTGCACCCATTAAGTAGTAACTCCCATTTCCTTTCCCTCTGGCCCCTGGAAACCTTTAATCTACTTTCCATCTCCACAGATTTGCATATTCAGGTATTTCATATAAGTAGAATCTTACATACAATATTTCTTCTTTTGTGCCTGGCATATTTCACTCAGCATGTTTTCAAGGTACAGCATGTATTGGTGCTTCATTCTGAAGGAATATTTTTAGTCATGCCACCATGACTAAAAACAGCAGTTAAATAATTTTACATGTTAGGTATTTTGAGTTGGTATCTCATACCTAGATAAAATTATTTTCATTAAAAAGCCCAAATACATTTTAAAAATTGAACTTTTTTAGTTATAATTGTTAATTTAAAAAAGTTAAATTGACAATTGTAGCTAAGCCAACTTAAGAAAACTTAATGGGTTACTCAAACAGCTCAAATTTCCCTTCTGTTTATTCTTAAAAAGAAAAATAATCTTTTCTCCTTTTTCAATTACCAAAACCATTGGGAAATTTAGAATTCACATTAGTACAAAAGAAAAAAGTCTTTGTACTCTCCCCAAGATAAGTTCTTTTTGGTGTGTAATTTTTCTTCCTCCTTGTGGTTAGGCTTTATATAAATTTCATCATCGGTTTTTCTGATAATACATCATACTGCTTTTGGCAAGGAATGGGCAAGCAGACAAACACTGATTAAAGCTAAGTTGTAGCTTTAATATGAGTCTGATGAATCCAAGTACATATGTACCCTCAGGCAGTTCTCTGATTTGATTTTCTAAAACTGAATAAATAATGTTTTAAAAATTCTCTGACTTAAACATTGTAGGGAGATATAACTACAATAGCAAAAAGTTTGCTTTTATTTCAGGGAAAATTAATGGATGCCTATTCTTACATCTTTCACAGTTAAGAACTCACCAGAGTGTTAAAAACCTGAGAGAGAAAAGGATTTAATAGTACTGGGATCTTCGGTCATTTACTTGACATTTAAATATTTGGGTGTGGGGTTGGGGTGGGTAAAGTTTTATTGATATATACATCACCTAATTTAAAGTGTACAGTTCAGTGATTTTTAGCATAGTCATAAAGTTGTATAACCTTTATCACAATCAATTTTAGAACCGTTTCATCCCTCTGAAAAGAAACCCTGGTACCCATTAGTAGTCACTCCCCATTCCTGCTTCGCTCACTTCCTAGCAACCATTAAATCTACCTTCTATTTCTCTGGATTTGCCTATTCTGGACATTTCATGTAAATAGAATCATATATTACGTGGTCTTTTGTGACTAATGTCTTTCACTTGGCATATAGTTTTTAAGGTCTTTCCATGTTGTAGCATGTATCAGTACTTCATTCTTCTAAAAAAGTTTTATTGTGTAACATATTTAACACAAAATTTCCAGTTTTGGCCATTTTCAAGGGTAAAGTTCAGTAACATTAATTACATTCACCATGTTATGCTACCATCGCCACCATCCCTTACCAAGGCTGTCTTCACTCCTAACAGAAACTCTACCTGTTCAGCCCTAACTCCCCGGGGAGTGGTGTTTTTGCTCTCTTGTAACCATTGGGTGGCCCAGTGGGCAACTGCTCTTTTAGGGCGGGGGGTGATTTGAACGTGTGGTAGTGGTGGTGGTTTTCCATGGTAACTTCTGTTGCTACACCTCTCTGACCGAACGTGTCGCCTAACCAGAGCCCAGGGGTCCAGGCTGAAACTCGCACTCACCTTCCCCTTTTCTCTCTGCTGGGATGTTGGGATACACCGGGGAGGAGGGGATTCTTAGTCCATGCCATTTTGATCAGCTTTGATTTAAGATGGCTGAGTTGTTGGGAATATCATCAGGGCTTCTCCAAAAGTTAGCTGGCCTGGGCTACTAAAGTTTTACTTTGGGGAAAAAACACCCTCTTTCCTCTGGGCGTGGGGGATAGGGGAGGCATGGACGTGAAAGAAAGAGGGGAATGTTTTTAAATACAAGCTATTAATATTAGCATTGCTTTTTTGTGTGTTTGTTTTTAATCCAAAAATTACTATATAGGAAGTAGAGGTCAACTAAAATCATATTGAATTTCTGAAGAGGAGGCGAGCATCGGGCCTGTGTTTTAGGGATTTCATTTAAAATGGAAAGTTACAGTTTGCTTCAGTGCCAGAATCCTTAAAAGAAATCCTGGGTTGGGGTGTATTGTGGGTCACTGTATATTTGCTAGTTTACGTCTTGCTGACTAAATTGGCTATGTTTTTATTTTTCCTGGTAAACACTCAGAAGGTTTTTTCCTCCCACCTTTCCCTAACAAAATCATACTTGTCGTTATGTGTATGAAGTACACGACTGTTAAAACTGTCCACACATCTGTGCTGATGTGAAAGTAAGTGGCAGCAAACAAAGATTGCCTTTCTTAGGGACCACAGGCCTCCGACGAAGCTGACTTTATCCTAATACGACTTTTAGGGTTGTGACCAAGTGGAAACAAAATTGGTTCAGGCCTTAGGACTTAACATTGGTAGAACAAAAGGGTTATTATTTGTGCATGGTTTAGTTGCCCCCCATGTGACTTAGAAAGTTTGAAGTTTTCTCTCAAAGTAATTATTACTCCCGTTTATAAATTTTACAAGGTATACAACCTTCATTGTTAAAAAAGATGATTCATAACAAGGAAAAGGTTATCACCCAACTACAAAGACTTTTTTACTTTGAAAAATCCCAAGATGTCAAATTAGAGCAAAATGTGAACCCCAATTTGAGTGTCACTTTGAAAAATGTTTAAAAACTTCATCTATGCCTTACGATGCTTGTGACAAACTATGTGCAGAAACTTTGTGCTGATAATCCTAATGTTTTTAATGTGCCATTTTTAGCGCGCTCTAAGAAGAAAATGTTTATTTCCTATGAAGCAATGTATTTTTACTTTTTTCAAGTTCTTTTGGGCATATGTGAACTATTATTAACCCATACATTTTCCTCACTCTTAAAAAATACCAAAAATATAATAGAAATGTAATAAGCAAAAAAAATGAGTTTGGTATAGTGATTTCAAGAACTTGGTGTTAGGTTATTCTCTTACAGGTAGGGAGACAAAAACACAAATCAAAGGACCTCTAATGTTTTAAATTAACTTTTGAGATTGTTTATAGTAAAGTTACTTTATTGCAGCTTTTATTTTTAAACTCTACCCTAAAGAGTTATTGTGCTAAAAAAGCACGTTTATATAAAATGGCTCATGCTTGGCAGCTAACAGTGTGTCAGACCATATTCTGAGAATGGCAGGCAGCCCGTCATTGCCAAAACTTTCCACTGGGAGTAATTTTGCAAGGGGCTGGGCGGGCGGGCGTACCCTGGGGGCTGAGCTGGGGGCCGTCCTGCTGCATCATGCATCATCTTTCTGTGTGTAGGTGAAGCTGCTCTCAGGGGCGAGCCCAGAATGCAGACCCTGCCTGTGGCCTCTGCCCTCACGAGTCACCGCACAGGCCCCCCTCCCATCAGCCCCAGCAAGAGGAAGTTCAGCATGGAGCCAGGAGAGGATGGCCTCGACTGTGAAAACGATCACCTTTCCAAGATGAGCCGCATCTTCAACCCCCATCTGTAAGTCCCTTGTTTCTGACGGGTGGACCTTCTTATTTGGATGGACATGTACATCTGCGCCATATTTCTCTTGCAACTGAAGTCTGTGGTTTGTACCAATTATATATTGAGAGGATAAATGGTGCTCACCCGCCACTAGCAAACATTAAACTGATTTTAATAACTCTTGGAGAGGCAAATCTTCCTCCCAACCTACTTGTGGGAGTGGGGTGGGGTGGGGGGTTTCGTTTGTTTTCTCCTTGGAAGTTAACTTTCTACTAGGGCTCCTGGGGATGGTTATTTGAAAACCCTGCTTTTCCTTCCTTGTATGTAATGATTGATGTTAGTGGAATCAGTGTTTGGTGAGTGTCTTTTGGCACCAGAGAAATAGAATGAAAGGTTAGCATCTGCGCAGACTTTTGTAAAATTTTTATTTAGGGGTCTAGAATGGTACACCTTAAGAAGTATTAATTCTCACCTTGTGTGCTCATGATATCCACTTGAGGCCTTCCCAAAGAGAGAATGATGGCTTTTTAAAAACTTTGAAATGGTTTTAGGTTTACAGGAAAGTTACAGAAATAGCAGAAACAATATGTAGAGCTCAACATACCCCCCCATACCCAAATTTACCACCTTTTGCCATATTTCTTTCTTTCCCTTTCCTTTTCCTCCCCTCTCCTTTCCTCCCTCCCTCCCTTCATTCTTTCCTTCTCTCTTTCTCTTTTCTTTCCTTCTTTCTTTTCCCTCCCTCCCTCTCCATCCATCCGTCTGTCCATGCCCATCTTTGTCTTCCAAACACTTGAGAGCAGGTGCATTCTTCATGCTCCTCTAACACTTAGCACTTCCGTGTACATTCCCTAAGAACAAGGATATTCCCTGGATAACCCCTTCAAGTACAGCTATCAAGTTGGAGAAATTTAATGTGGATAACAAGCATATGGTCCATTTTCAATTTTTTTTCCTATGTCCCAGTAATGTCCTTTTGGGCTTTGAGGAAGATGGCTTTTTTTGTTTTAAGATAAGGGTCATTACGTCTGGTATTTGCTTAAGGTAGTGGATAGAGAGCCAGTCTTGGAGCCAGAAGACCTGGGTGCTAGTTCTCGATCTGCCACCAACACTCTTACAGTCTAGGCAAACATTCCCTCAACTCTGTGGGCCTCAGTTTCCTTTAGTGAGATGAAGGAACTGGAACTAAGTTTTCCGAATCTGCGGAACATTGCCATACCAGGTTTATAGATGCAAACCAGCTTGCTTCTAGCGGTCTGTGTTCTGGCTTCTTTGTGCTCTCTTCCCAGCACACAAACACTTCTTGCAAAGGGAGTCAATTGCTTTCCCCCATATTTTCAGGACTTAGAAATACCAAGCCAGCTGCCCAGCAGAGTCTGCCCTGGCAGTTTTGCGGCCAGTCGTCATTATCAGCTATTGGTCTCTCAGCAGACGTGGTGATGTGTCTGAATGTGGGAAGGAGGAGCGGCGCATGCCAGACGCAAGGGTCCTCTTCCTCCCGCCCCAACCTCTTTACCCAAGGATGGCTAGAGCTCAGAGAATTGTTGTTTTGAGTTATTCAAGATGCTCATCTTTCCCAGTTCTCGGTTCTGAGAATGCTGCTATTTCTGGCAGGAATGTAAAGCTCCCGAGAGCCCCCTGCTTCCCATTGGAGGCAGGACTCTTCCGCGGTCAGAGGTAGCCCGGGTGCTGCTGCAGGCTGCCTCTGCTGCCTCAGCGTCAGCAGGCCTTGGCATTCCACACGTTCCAATCCGCTTGGACTGTTGTAGTCAGTCATAAGACACTGACAGAGGTATTTATCCTCAAATAAATCACTGTAGTGTTAGTCAGAGGCTGAGCCTGCAGTCTGGGGCCCTGGAATTTGCTACAATCAGGAATCCAGCACCAAGGCAATGCAAAACAATGAACTCTCACAAAATAGGGAGAGGTTCATAGTTTAAATCCTGGTTGCTTAACTATTTGGAGTTCATTCTTTTGTAATTAAGAATTTTCTTGTGTTCTTCCACCCCCCTTCCTCAAACCCCACCCACCCCAAAAGAAAAGAAAAGAAAGGGGGAGGTGTCATGGAGGCAGTATGCTTTGGAATCAAACATGCCTTAGTTTAAATTCTAATTCTGCTTCTTACCACTTGTGAGACCTTGCACAAGTCTCTTAATTTATCTGGGCCCAAATTCCCTATTTGTAAAATGACAATGATAATAGTTAATGAGTAGAACTATTGTGAAATTAGAGTTAAAATATGCAAAAACTTAGCACAGTTTCACTCAAATGATGGTAGCTATTTTTTAAAACTAATAATTCCACTATTCAGATATTGGCAGCAGAGAATAAGAATGCTACTATGGTACATTTAATGTCTGAGAGAGTGTGCTTTATGTTTATAGTCAGAATGCCTGGGTTCCAATCCCAGCTGCTTTATCCTTCAGTGGGATTGGTGATTGACTGCACCTGCCTCATAGGATTATTGTAGTGCTTAGTACAGTGCCTGGCAGATAGTGAACATTCAGTTTTAGTCAATAATATTGTCATTAGAATGTTAAAGCAGTTAGAAAAAGATTTTGTAACTCCTTCATAAGTTACAAATACGACCTTGAAGTACAAGTCTGTGACAGCAGTATAAACAATTTTAAGCATTAAATAATAGAAATAGAATTGCTTAAATTTCATGGGCAACTCACCATTGACATCATTATGGCAAGTTTTAGAAAAATAGAAATGGCAACATCTTCATCTACTAGATAGACTCCCTGGTCTCACATGGTATGGGTGGCTTTTTAAACTGGAAGGAGGTATTTGGGTAGTTCATTTTGTGCATCACTGGTTTGCCATGAGATGGTTATTCATTTCAGTAACATTACCATATGTTTCTGTGTGTTTTCTAAGACTTAATGACAGATTTCACAGGCAAATTGAAAAGATGCTGCATCTCCCACTTCTTCCTGTTGTAGGGTACGTAGTAAATACTGTTTGATATGTTGAAATGCTTCTTATTTGAGCTATATAGCGTGTTTACTCCTTGTTATTTAATGTGTCTAAAAGATTTTCTGTGATAAACTACAGATCTGTGCTTATTTGGAAAAGAAAGGCCTGATATATTTATGTCTTTAAGTAGATTGCAAAATGATTTTTGGTTTTTATCTTTTTAGAACGTGCTAGGAGTATGTAATGAAAATATGTTTGTTTATTTTTTCACTGAAGAAATCACAGTAATTCTGGGAAAGGAGTGTTGAAAAACAGTTTTGGCAGGTAGCTAAGAAGGTCTCAAAGATGCATACTTTGACTACATGTCATTATAACCATTGTATTAGATATTTTCCAGGTGAGAGATGGAGAGATGGTGTGGCACTGAGCAGTAAGAGCCTACAGAGATGGTGATTGAATTTCATTTGATTTGATTCTAGGAACAAATTAAAATAAAATAAAAGAGGAGGCGTTTCCTTAGTGATTTTTCTCCTAAAATTGGAAAATGAGGATTCCTATGCTCTTATTCCAGTGCCTGTTAACTTGGGTCTCTATTAATTTTCTCACTAATATGGTGACAAGAATATCCTGAGAAATATCTTTTGTTTGTTTGTTTCCTGAGAAAAGTGTTAAGAATGTGAATGTATATTTGGGGGTTAAAAGTGCTCTACCTGCCATTTGGAAAGACAGATTGTGGGTTATGGGATGGGACAGAGGTAGAGTGGGATTTGTCTTGTGGACATGTTACTAAGTGATATTCTTGAAGGCCCTGGTTTTCAAAGTGTGAGCTGGTAAGGAAGAGCCCTCCCTTTCCCCCTCTCTGTCTGTCTGATTTTATATTGTTATTATTCATATGGAGTGAGAGATTTCTCTTTTATTCAGTGGGTTAGAATTGTCCAGATTTGGCGAATAGACCCTCCTTGAAATAAACTCTCAAATAAGAGCTTCTGTGTCCCAGTGACATGCCTCCATCATATCTTTTGAGCACTCTCTTGCTTTCTGGCAAATAAGATGTTTTAGACTCATCTTGTAACCTACCTGCCACGTCTGTGGCATTTCTCCCAGGAACCCTGATTCCTCTGAGTGGAATAACATTTAGAAGCCAGGACCTGGGCGCTTGGTGTGCTTATTGGTCCTTTGTTTCATTGCTTCCAGACTTGAGTAGCCCAGTAAGGTAGACACTAGCCATGTGCAGCTCTAAATTTAAAATGAAATAAAATGAGGAATTCAGTACCTCAGTCACATTACCCACATTTCAGGTCCTCAGAAGCCACACATGGTTTAGTGGCTGCTGTATCGACAGCCCTGTAGGTTGACCCTTCAGCGGAGAGAGTTAGGAAATCCTGAGTTCATCCTGACTCTCCAGTTCTAATCAGAGTTCTTCCTCACCTTCTCCATTCCGTATTTGTACCACTTCTTCTGTGATAAAACCCTGGCTCCCAGCAACAGCAGCACATTTACTCACTTGTTCAGTGTTCCATAAAGTGGTTTCAGAAAACACTGAAAAATCCACTACAGAGTTAGTTCTCAATGGTGGCCAGTTCCTTTCCCCATGTACTGAAATTATAATAGTCAAAGTACCAATTTCAAAAGTTATTTCCCCCCCCTCCTTTCAGTGTCAGCGTGTACTATTCAACACATATAGTTGGGTTCATTCACTTCTGTTGGCTTTTTGTTTTACATGTCTCCCCATCCTTGCTGATTTAATTGTATTTTTTGAATAGGTAAAACAATCAACTTGCTCCCAAAAGTCACAACAAACGAAAAAGTTATTTGGAGGAGTGTTTCTGCCTCCCCCTCCCCCTACCCCGTAGGTAATTACCCTTCTTGTGTTTCTTTCTGCCCAAAAAGCTTTTCACTCCAGCTCCACGTCCTTGTTCCCAGCTGTATAGCACTCTATTGTGCTCATGTGCCAATGCATCCCATCCCCTGGCCTTGGACATTTAGGCAGTGGTGGCTGCTGGTATTCTACAATACTGATCACTCTGCAGTGGACAGCCTTGAGTGTATGTGTCATTGTTATGCAGTAAAATCTCTCCATGGCAAACAGTTGGTGCTGTTTAACAGCATGTTCTAAAGGTGTCTTGGTTTTGAGCCTTTCTTTTCGTTGCTTGGTGGGTAGGAGCTGCGCAGCTTGATGTGCCTGGAGGCTTGTCGTGGGGATGTGCAGCTGAGCTGTGCAGTCACTGCCTGCGAGACAGGAGCGCTGATAGAGTACTGACTGTGTCCGGCCCCATGCTAGGCACTTGAAAGAGCTGATTTCCAGGAATGTGACCTGACCCTTTAGAGAGGCAGATGTATCAGTACTATTTTACAGAAGCAGAAGTGGAGGCTCTGAGAGGGTCACATGGCCAAAGTGGCAGAACTGGGACTAACCCTCCTGTTCCAGACCCCTGTAGTGAGGGTCCTTCCCTTATGCCCTAGCTGTGTCTTGCCCGGGGCGGAATTATATGCAGCTGCAGAGGGAGGCACGTGAGAGCCCTTGGGCGTTTAGGATGGCATTTGACCAGCCCAGTGCCTGGCACACTTGTAGGTACTGCACCGTCTTTGTGTTGAATTGAATTGGACCCCCCTCAAGAGAACGTGCTCTTTGGGCGCATGCTCCAGTTGAAGTTTGATCAGTAGTATACATTTACAGAGGAGTTGTCTCTGGCCTCAGAATGGGACAAGACCCATAAACTGACCCTGAGATCAAAGCCACCGCCACTCGCCTTGCGCTCTAAGCAGCTGCGTTTGCCACAGACCTGAATGAATGAGGAAGGACCCAATGAAAGAAAGCATTGCCTTCTCTCACTGGTGGTGTCCCTTTGAACTACTGTCCTGGTGGGAAACATGTCCATCCTTGTTGTCTTTGCTTCTGCGGGTGTTCCTTTGAACTTTTTTCTGAAGTCTGATTTAGCCAATTCTGGTTTATCCAGGAGCCAATGCACCAGACTCCAGGGTTGTTCTCTTTTCTTAGCTCTTCCTCTTTCTTTCCTTCCTTCTCTCTCCTCCTTTTTCTCTACTCTGCACCTCCCCCCATTCTTTTTCTTTCTTTATTTCTTTATTGCCCCCTGACCTAGTCATTTCACTCTTTCTTCTAGAAGGGGGGACAAACCAGACAAACCCCAAACCAGTAATACTTTCAACTTGACAAAGGGTTGGAGGAAGCCTTTGAAATGAAGTGCTGGCCATATAATAAAACCAGTAAACATTTATTGATTATGGACTAACATGAGATTTGGGAGTTTCCTCTGGGTTTTATTTATTTTATGCGGTGGAGTTGACTGGATAAGTCGTACCTCCAGAGTTCTGGAGTAGCTGTAGTTTGTGGTACAGATGCATAAAATCCTTGGCAAATGGTCATTCTCCTTTGGTGGCTCTGCTGCTTGCAGCTCTTAAGTTTTAGTCTCTCAGTGGGAATATAGGGATGTGCTTTAACAAGACACTATTTGTTTGTTCCATAGACTCCATGAAAGAGAGGGAAGCAACTCCTCATTTCAAATTAAAAGTGTACCCAGGGGAAATTGGAAAGTTGAGGTTATTTTAGTAGCTTGACCCTTGTAGCAACTGGGACTTTCTAAGGTAAACAGTAGTACGTATTTATAGATGGAGCATGTTATCATTGTGCCTTAGAAAGGCGGCAAACTTCTCATCACTGAGAATGACAGTATGTCACGATTCCCAGAATCCGCCAGGGCCTGTTAATCACTGCAGCCAGCATTAGTGTCCCTTTTGTACCAAGTGCTAAGTGCTTTCTCTCACTGCTGCCTCACGCCCCTATCAAGCAGATGGTGTTATCACCCCCCTTTTTCAGATGGTAAAACTGAGGCTTCAGAGAGGTCATGTCACTTGTTCACAGTCACACAACTGGCCAGTACTCCCAGCCCCCTTACCCCCCACCCCACCCTTACCCCTTATTTTCAGCAGCCGCCACCTTTGTATGAAGTGCATCTGCATGGGATTGCTGTGAATCATTTGATCTGGGATCTTCGTGCTTGGTGACTTGGCGCTGATTGAAATTTCAGCACTCAGGACCCAACTGTTGGTCCTTCGGAGATGAGAGGTGGGGACCTCTGCCCCTGTTAGAATGTGCTAACAAGGATGAAGAGGGAAAGAAGACAGAGGTCCCATCAGTAGTGAAGAGCACTCCTGGTGGCCGTGTGGCTGTGATGCCCATCAGGCACTGTGTGAAGGAAGAATTGCTGTTCAGCTTCTCCTCAGTAGGTTTGAAATGGCACCTTGGTAGAAGTGAGAACTCCTCAAGGGCAAGCAGGAGTTTCCTTTTATCCTCAGGCAAGTCCTTTTTTATTGTTTTAATTATAGTTTAAAATTTTTTACAGTTTTAAATAACCGGCACAAGCTAATGGTAATCTTCATCTGAAATAGGCATATGGGACCATTTTTTCCGATTATCTTTAACTGTATGAGGCCATATCCCTCCGCTTCTCTGGATTTCAGAAATGAAAGACTGTCTAATAGAGTTCCTCATACCGCATGTTTTCTCACCTTTCTTCCACACTCTTCTTGGCATAGTCCAAACATGGGAAGTTTTGCCCCCAACATTCTCTGCTGATTTGTACTTTCACATGCAGTCTTATAAGTACCCTCAAAAGTGTTCTGAGGATTTAAGAGGCTTTTTGTACGTTTAATTTTAGATACTCTAAACACCTGAATCAGGAACAGGGAGATTGTTAAGTCAGGATTTTCCTTTTTTTTTTAAAAAAAAAATCACTCCTCCCTAAGTTTATATCAATTATGTGCTTTTGCTTTAAAAAATAAATTAAAGGGAGCCTGGACCTTTAATAAATGTTTCCCATTAGGAAAATATAATCTAAGAACATTTTGTGTGACATTAACTCTGCCTCAAACTCTTCAGTTTGCCTTGTGGACCAGTTTAAACTGTGATGGAAATGAAGCTGATTTTTTTATT
This sequence comes from Dasypus novemcinctus, assembly GCF_030445035.2. NCBI lineage: Eukaryota > Metazoa > Chordata > Mammalia > Cingulata > Dasypodidae > Dasypus > Dasypus novemcinctus. The sequence goes on along the minus strand of NC_080698.1, from coordinate 49,850,240 downwards.
AAATTTTTTTATGACCACTCTTGTGTGAAGTTAACTGCGTCTGTGGGTTACGTGGAAGTGTTTCACTAATGAAGTGTGGTGCCTTTAAATAAAGGTCATAGGCCTGACCTGTGTTGTGTGGGTTTCTTGTTTGTCAGGCTGGAGGCATTTTCTCATTTTCACAGTTCAGTTGAAAACAAAGACCTCCTTATCCTAGCGGGGAGCTGGGCTCTTAGGAGCTGACATCAGCCTTTTCCCAGCAGGCATCATTTCTGCCTTAAGAGTCTTTGCAGAAAGCTGGGAAGGCAGATAACCATTCCTGCTACTGGCGTTTTTTTTTTCCTGGCCAAATAACAGAGAAGGATGAAATGCCAAAGGTGCCAAGAGTCAAAGAAGCAGAATAAAGGGACTGTCATCCACTTCTCTATTCCAGGATGCATCAGGGACTTAGTTCATGGGAAATTGTTTAGCTTATGTGCTTCTTATTCATACCATGAGGATGATGAAAGTGAAAATGGGAAGACAACTTTGAAAAATATGGTTTTTTGTTTTTTCTTTTGTTAACCAAAGAGGAGTGCTTATCAGTCAAAGGACATTCATGGTGTATTAATATAAGAGAGCTGTCATTAGCATGTGCAGGAGTAACTTTTTAAAATGACATACTAAAATTGAGGAGTTTTAGATATATGGAGTAAGTCAGAGGCATTTATTTATTCAACATGGAAGAAAACAAAATAATGCAGGTTTTTTTGTTTCTCCCCTCCCGCCCTGATACTCTTTGTACTTAAGCTCCTTTTTGAGTGCAGTTTTCATGAAGATGCTTCTGCGCTGGGAACACAAATTGCATTTGTGTTGGACAGAGAGGATTAGTCTTGACATTGTTCTTAGGACCTCACGGCATCTCTTATTACAGTGAAAAGCCAACCTGCTCCCTCAGATTTGATGGAAGACCAGAAAGGTGGATGCTAAGGAATTTGCTTGCGTATAGGTGCGGATGTTTCCTTTCCTTTCTTCTAGGATCTTGCTTGGCAAGTGATTATTTGCCTGTGCTACATGTAGCTGGAACATAGCAAGGCAGTTTGCCAGCCCTGTGTTCTGGTTCTAGCTCAGTTGTTGTCTGATAAATGGCAGTATTCGGTCTCAATCTGCCTTGCTATGACTTTGGGTTTGAAAAAGCAAAACAAAACACTCTTCATTTTGAAATTTCTTCACAGATTGTCTCCAAAGCATAATTAGAGAACTTAATGGTGCAGTAATGTTTTTGGCCTGGCAGTAGCTAGAAGCCTTGCCAAACAAGGGATCTAAATTCTGGATCCAAGCCTTCCCAGCCTCAACAGAGGCAAATGTACTGCAGAATAGGAGACCAATTTGCTACCGTGCTGTCCTCCAACTTACACTTCCCCTCATCTTCGCTTCTTTGAAGAGACCTAAGAAAGGCAACTGAAAGCTCCACAGAGAAACCAGCTCTAGAAACTGGGTCAAGGTCAAGTGAAAGAAACAATTATTAGGTCAGGTCGCTTCACATCCCTAAACCATCACACAGTGCTAACTTGTCAGGAGTAATTACTCTGGCATTATCTGTTGCCAAGTGACACCCCTCAGAGATGCTAAGCAAAGCACCAGTGCTTATAGATTGACTCAGAGCATCACTGCCTTAGGAAGATCTAAGGAACAAAATGTGTTCCCTGTTCAGAGTTTGAGAAGTGCCATGCCACACACAGTCTTCCAGTATGCTAGCACCATTCAGGAAAATATTGTTTTCCGAATGCCTCAAAAAGAATTGGCCGTAGAATCCTTTGTCCCTTTTTTCTTAATACCAGTTACGAATATTCCACAGAACTTGGACTCCCTCTACTCTGCCCTCTCGTCTTCTATCCCTGCCTCTCTCTTTCCCTCCATAACTGTCTCTAGAGAGTAGATTCCCTTCATTTCCTTATCCAGGCCCAGCCAATGCTCTGTTATCTATACCAGCAATTTGAATGAAACTTCTCTCCCTACATTCACTAGTGAACTACTAACTGTGGAGTCTAGGGGACACATAATTCCTTTCCTTATGTGACTTCTCTTGAACATCTCTCCTTCCTTGGTTTCCATGGCCCTTTTCTTGCGTTCTTTGGTCCCCTCCCCATTTCTTTGGCCATTCCTCATGGGCTACTTGCCGTTATTGCTTTTCTCCAGGGCTCTGTCCAACATGTTCCCTGTATAGACCCTTTTACTGAAGTCACACGCATGACTTGAATTACCACAAGAGCTTTGATGGCTCCCAAATCTCTAGCTGAGACCAAAGCTTCAGAAACCCTTCGGCCATCAGCCTGCCAGGCGTCTTACATGCTCCCCAAATGCTGCCCTTCTTGACTGGATTTCTTTGTAGTAGCTCCCTTCCTCTTCTTCAAGCCTTCTACCAAGTCTGCTCCTTGTCTTCTATCCCTGTCTTCATGATTGGTGTCTAGACCAGACCTACCTGGAAATGGCCCTGCCCTTCTGTCTCATCTCCCCTATTGAATCCACCCCCATCCTATTGAGTCTGCTAAGTGTTTACCACCTAGATGATGTCCTGGGTCTTGGCTGAGATCCCACTTCTATGGCAGTGCTCTCCTTGTAGGTTTTTCTGGCACATGAGTTCCAGGATAAGGTTTCTCACGTATTAATCTCTGCTTGTAATTCTTCTGTGCTTCCCAGGTACCTCAGGCCATGTAGACTAGCTGTGACTCAGGGTAATTTTTTTTTTTTTTGCCTCTTTCTCTTGGCAACTAGCCTTTCTGTCCACTTAGGTGCTAACACTTCTTCATGTAAAATGATGACATTTTGCTATAATTATGTGTCCATTTGTCTGTCTCCTTCACCATACTCTAGGTTCTTCAAGGGTAGGGCCTGAGGTTTACTCATGTCAACTTCACTAATACCCAGCTCTGGGCCACAGGCACTTATCAGGTGCTAAGAAAACATTTAAATGAAAACACTAGTCACTGTGAGAACACTGTTGAAACAGCCTTTTGACTTAAGAATTACTTCCAAACATGGAATAAACCTTGATGGCACTCCTTTCTGTATTTCTATTTTTTCCTCCTTATGATCTTGATATTTATTACAGGGAACATGCTGGAATAGGGAAGAGTCCCCCACTGCTGCTTCACAACCTTCTTTTCCCCATACCAAGCTCTCCCAGATAGAAAAAATGAAAATACTTAGCCATTGGCAAATGCACAGTTTACAATTTGTGTTACTAGTTTTGCTTGTTACATTTTTTTTTCCAGATAAAAAATGATCTTATAATGTTGACTCTGAGTTACAAGGCTTCAAAGCTTATTCTATGAATAAATTGCCTTTTTTCATTCCTCTATATTCCTCTAGTTATATTTCTTTTGCTGCATATGGCTCCAATCCCAGTGTGAACATGAGGAAAGGTCTGTGAAAAGGAGAAATTCAGTATAGTTGGGTGAGTCTTGAAGGTCAGAAAGCTAGACACTTCTGGGTGGAATTAACCCAGAGAGATTTGTTCAGATTAGAAATAGGAAAACCAAGCAAATCTCTGCCTAAGTGTTTATTATTTCAGGTTTTTGGTTTTGTTGTTGTTGTTTTTCCAAATTTACCGAGAAGTTCTCAAAGCCATAGTGGTCTTTACATATTTTCTAATAGGTCCATTGATGTTTATTTCATCTTTGTGTGATAACGTTGCACGTGCATTGCTAATCACCTTCATTTTCCAAATATTGTTTTGAAATGATAACTGTGCCCTTTTGTACTAGGCTGTTGGCTTTTGCGCCAGTTATGTCAAGTGATTGAAGCACAGACCCTCTGTGTTCTCTAGGAGCTGCTGCACTCACATGGGTATACCTTGATAATGGAGATATTGGTGACAGGGGCTGTTAGCCATGCAGTACCTTGATCAACAGGAATCCCTGGAAGGCTATTTGGAAGACACTGCAGAGTTTATCAGTGGGCAGCAGTACTGGCTCCTCTTTGACCACCAAATGAAATCCAGGTTCTTTAGTGTCACGCTCAAGGACTTGGATACTCTGGTCTCCAACTCTGTTCCCAGGATTATTTCTCAGTGGATGGCCTCCCTGGACATTGGCTGGAAGATTCCTTTAACTATGGTTATTTATTTATTTATTTTTAATTCAAAATTTTATTTTTTAATCAATGTTACAAGTTATTCATTTAACACGAGACAGTAACTACAATAACAATAAATCTGCTTTAGTCAATAGTTACACTAAAGGGAATAAGGCAATTAAGGAGACCCTTATTTTTGTTCATTCTTCATTCTTGGGGAGTTTAGGACAGTGTCCACTCTTAACTACTTCAGGGTGAGAAGGGAGGGAGATATGGGACAGAGAAATGGAATTGTTTTACTTGTAGTTGAAGCTAATCCTTGCTTTGGGGCTCGGGCTGATCCATCAACATTGTTTTGTTAGTTGTCCAGGGCAGGCCTGAAGAACCTAGAGAGTAGGAGTTGGTGTAGTTCTGTTGGGTTTCAGGGTCTGACCAGCATAGGAACAATCCAAAGGCTTCAAGTGTTTGAGATATATACTTAACAGGTTAATTGAAAATTATAGGTTTAAATAAAAGAAGTAGAAGAATCACGAATAGGGGATTTATAAATGATTATAACTATGTTATATTGGAAAAATAAGTTTTCATATATTCTCAGATAAAGCCTGCCGAGGAGGTGTTTATTTCATGTGGCCATGTGGCTTGTCTGTCTATGGTGTCTGGACATCCCTAGAGCCCTCAGAGCACAGTTGTTTGAGCTTTGTTTACTGTGGCAGTTCGTGAAGTCTGGCTGAGACCTGCATAAGTGTAACCTCCAGAATGACCTCCCAACTCACTTTAAAATCTCTTAGCCATAAAAACTCCATTTAATATTTACCCCTTTCTATGAATGTCTTTCTACAAATGCATTGCTGATTATTGGTAATAATCCCTCAGTGCCAGGGAGGCTCATCCCTGGGAGTCATGTCCTATGTCAGGGGGTGGTAGTGAATTTATTTGCAATGTTTGGCTGAGAGAGAGGCCACCTTTGAGGACCAAGGAGGTTTTCAGGAAATAACGCTTATGCATTAATTATCATTAGGGCAAGTTTTATTATTATAGGAATAGGATTCATAAGTGCAAACATTAAGATCAAGGGCTTGGCTTATTGGCCTGTTTTCTTTTATTAGGCAAAAGTTATATATTCCAGAGTTTTTGATCATCTTATATGAGAAAGTAGCAGGACTTCCCCAGGAGGGAAGTTTAATATTTTGTTAGCTACTGTGAGAGCCTCTCTCTCTCTAGAAAACGTACCTATGCAACAAGGACACATTTATATCCCATTAATTACGGTAAATTTTTTTTTTAAACCCAAGTTTTTTTTTTTTTTTTTTAAATTCCTGCTTTACTTGCCTTTAGACAAACTACACACACACAGAATTGCCCGTGTGAGAAGCAGATCTCTTACAGTTCAGAGCAGGCAATTTGGATTGTCCAGCCTCCCACTTGACTTATATTTTGAGGCTATTTGAAACCAGCATTTTCACCGCCTATGGTATTTGCATGTTTCTCTTTCTATCACATCAGTTCGTCTTATATCCCTGTGTCAGCTCTTCTGGAAGACACCTGCCTGTTCTCAGGCTCCCAACAAAGTGATTTCCACATATCCTCCCACATCACTTATATGTTTTGTCAGATCATTCTAAATGTACCATTCAAATTTGGCGATAATTTCCCTGTCATCCCTCCCCTCCTTAGCCTTTTATTTTGGAAAAAGTTTAGATCTACAGAAAAATTGAAGGACCAGTACAGTGAACCCATGTATCCTTTACTAGATGTGTCAGCTGTTAGAAGTCTGCCACATTTGCTTTATTTTTTTTCATGTGTGTGGATAATGATACACTCCAACATTTGATATGTATTCACACTCAATGTCCTTTATAGATGTTTTCTTTTTCGCTCAGGATTCAGTCATGGGTTATACATTGTGTTTAGTTTGTCATGTCTTTTAGTATTCTTCATCACTGTGGGTAAGGGGGCAGGATTGTCTTGGTGGCTGAGAGAAGTGGGAAACCCAGACAGGGACTGGGCTGGAGTGTCAGGCCCCTCGCAGGCCTCCCTTTGGAACACCAGTTGCGTGACTGGCAGAGGAATTGCTTGTCCATCCAACCCTGGGAGTGTTGACATTGTATATGCTAAATAAAAGAAGTATTTAGGATATATGTGGTGGGAAGTGTGAGTTCAGAATTAGAGGACAAGGGAAAGGGAGAGAAGTCATATTGAAGGAGAGGGCAAAAGATTTGGAACCTAAGAAGGCTGAAGTATATGGAAGTAGATTAAAAATTTCATCTACTCTAAGATAACTGCTCTAAGATAACTTCAATCACCTTTTCATAAAAGTTTATTAACACACCAAAAGCTCATTTTTCATTTCTAGTCAACAATTTCAGTAGTTTTACCTTTGAAAAAAAAAACAAAACAAACACCCCCCAGTAGCTTCACTTATTCATGGCAAAGATGGAGCATTCCCTGTTTCTTTTCTCCCTAAAACCACAAAATCCCTGCAGAATCCTAAAAGATTGCTTTCCTGTGAGAAACCCAGTTCACTGGAAACTCAGGTCAAATCTTTTCTGAGTGTAAAACTGGTATTATTTGGGGGGGGGGGGAGGGGAGGATTTCCAATTTTTTGTTACACAGTTGTTATATTTTGAGATATAATTAAATGATCTTGGGGTATTTGAGAGGACTGATATGAATAGCTCCTAATGGAGCTGTGATTGGTGGAGAGTATGTGGATAGGACCTAATGGTGTGACCCGGTGTTTCTCATGTGACTGAAATGGTAAACTTGGAGCTGTTGCTGGTTGGTTTTCACAGCCGACCATCTTTGTCTTTGTGGGCTGAGAGGAAAAAAGACCGACCCATATCCAGAGAGAAGCAGAATCGAGTGTGTTTTTCAGGTTGACTGCAGAGCTCTGTAGGAGACACCATCTGCCTCCTGCAGCCCCTGTCCCTGGAGCTGCCTGGTTTTTTTCCCTTTTCAAGGCTTGGTAGTTCAACTATTCTTTCCTTTCCAAGAAAAAACACAGTCTCCTTCCCCCTTTCTTTCTTATGCTAGCTAGTGTTTCAAATTGCTCCCAACTCAAGGAACTTTTGAACAAATACAGATATTTGGGTTGTGCACAGTGTTTCACAATTATTTGTCCAACTTCTGTGAATGTGTATATCCATTCTTGCTCAGATATGTTTCTCGTTTTTCTAGAGGTGGAATTTCTGGGGCAGAGGGCACTCATTTCTACTTTGCTGGTAACATTCCGCCATTTTGAATTCTAGAAGTTGCTGATTTGCCTTCCCTACCTACGTTTGTGTGGTGGACTCTCCCTGCATCCCTGTACAAGCGGCTTATTTAATTTTTCCAAGTTTCATAGGGGAAACATGATCATTCTTTTAACAAGACTTTGTTTTGTTTTGTTTTTGCAGCTAGGAAACTTGAGTTGTTTTTCCATATGCTTATTCTTGTTTTGTGACCATTTTTTAAAAATTAGGCTGGTCATCTTTCAATTGATATGTTACTGGTCTTCTAGGAAGGCTCCATGTCAGGTGTGTGAAGAAAGTAACCATTTTCCTAATTTGATATTTGTGTTTCATCTTTAATTTACTGTATTTTTGAAATGTAGGTGTTTTTGATTTGGATGCTATAGCAGTTTGATATGGTTATGAATTCCAAAAGTAGATATTGGATTATATTTGTAATCTGGTCTGTACCTGGGCATGATTAGTTATGATTAGGGCTTTGATTGGTCCACGTCTTTAGGGTGTTGAGTCCCCACCCCTTGGTGGGTGTGGATTCTCAGTTAAAAGGCATGGCAAAGGACAGAGTTGAGGCATTTTGATGTTAGAGTTTTGATGTTGGAGTTTGATGCTGAAGCCTTCAGCTCGAGCCCCAGGAACTAAGCTCACAGAGGAAAGAGAAGCAAGCCCCGGAAGAGAGGACCTGAGCCAGGAGAATACAGAGGAATAGAGATGGCTCCTTAGACATGGCAGAAACCCTGGTGAGAGAAAGACATCGCTGTTTGCCTGACAGTCTACAGCTGACCTTGTGGAGAGAGGCAAAGACTAGAGAGCCTCACAGTCTACAGCTGACCTTGTGGAGGAAACAGAGGACCTGAGTCGAGAGGGAAGCAAGACCTGGGGAAGAGAAGAACCCAGGAAGCCTGAACACTCACAGCTGTCAGCAGCCATCTTGCTCCAACACGTGAAAATAGACTTTGGTGAGGGAAGTAATTAATGCTTTATGGCCTAGTATCTGTAAACTCCTACCCCAAATAAATACCCTTCATAAAAACCAACCAATTTCTGGTATTTTGCATCAGCATTCCCTTTGACTGACCAATATAGATGCGGTCAAATTGCTGTTTTTTCTTTAATGGAAAAGTCTTCTAAAACGTTCTAAAAAGGACTAAATGGTGTTAGCTTAGATAATACCTTGTCATACATGTCTTAACAGTGATTTAATTATTTGTGCTTTATACATTTTGACCATGGAATGAAGAGAAGCTTATCATTTGTATATTACTTTATTAGTTCAAACATTTCCTGAATGCTAACTTTATTTGTGAAGTTGGGGGTGGGGGAAGTGCCGGTGAAGGGGTTCACGGGGTCTGAGGGCAAAGGTGGCCATTGTTAGAGAGGGGGATTCACCTGCCTTAGGAAGTTAGGCAGAGGGTGGAGTGCCCAGTGGGGGAGCTATCGGCCAGTCCTGGGAGGCACCAGCCTCCTGACAGAGAAGAGGGTGGGGGCTGGCGCCTTCTTACTCCCTTCACCTCAGGGACATTGTTCGCTCTCCCGGGGAGCAAGCTCTGAAATCTCTGCTTCGATTTAACCATTTTACCAGATGTTTCCTGTGGTTTGACAGATGTACCATTTACTAGAAAGTTACACTCCTGAGATTTCGCATGTTGTGGACACTGTTGCTATAGACAGTGACTCTGACAGGGCAGGATTTGGAAGACAACTCCTGCCTCGACTTTGAGTTGAAGATGTGCTTTACCCAGAACAATCCACTTTTATCTTCTCTGTTCATCATTCTAATCTCTGGTTTATGAAATCTCTACCTGGTTGACCAGAGCTCATTCCAATAAATCCCACCCCACCTTCCTTGCTATACTTTCTGAAAGCAGATGGTCTCAGGTACATCCAGGTTTTGTTTGCGAAGCTAACCGGGGTCTAAAAGAACTCTGGTAGTGGGTAGGCAGGTAAAAATTTACATCAGGCTGAAAATCTGATTGATGCACCACTTCTCAGGACTACCTGAGGCTGGGATATGGGTAAGAAATCTGCAGACTTGGCAATTATCTTGCGCCCACCTAAAGCTCAGCAAGACAAACCGGCAAATGCTTAAGGTACCTCTGGCTCTCCAAAGCCCGTCGCCAGCATTTCTCTACAGCTTAAGAGTCTGAATAGAAAAGGACCTTTCCTAGGACCCTGCTGGGCAGGAAAGCAGAAGGAAGCCACTTCCTGCAAAACACAAGCGAGACTGCAGTTGAGGCCGCAGCAAAGGAAAAAGGAGGAAAAATCAGGGATTTCTGACATTCTCTCTCCGAGAAGCCTGTTGCAGGGGCGCTCTGGAGTCCATACATACTTTCTCCGGAGCTGGCTGTACTTTCTCGGGAGCTGGCTCGCTGCTCCAGGAGCCTTCCTCTCCCGCGTTTTGTGTAGCGCCCTTTTAGAGTCCCATAAAATTGCCTGATAGGGGAGAAACAAAGAAAGAGGAAATGGCATGCTATCGTTCTGACAGCAGATCTGTTTTCTCGCAGAATGGAACTGTAATGATGCATGTCCCATTCTGGCAAGACACATCTGTAAATACACCCTCCCAGGAGCGGCTAACCTATCCCAGGACCCACAGGAAACTTCCCTTCCAGCAGGGCAGGCAGGCCCCCTCACCTTGCAGCCCTCCTTCCCGGCGGGGACTTTTATTCTGACAGGCGTCCCGCCTGCCCCGCTTTCTGAGCCGGGGACTGCCTGCCAAGTTTGTGAGGCCCAAAGCTTTCTTGTGGGAGGACGCTGGACTGTCTTCATGCTCTTTGGCAATGATTAAAGTGAGGTTAGTACCAAAAACCCTTTCATTTTATTCCCTTATCCTTGCTTTTTCAAACCAGATGGCAACCCTGTATTTTCAGCTGTAATTAATTTAAACTCTGAGGCAAGTGCTGGGAGAGGTAGAGTGGGTTTTGCTCAGAGGGGACAGCAGTGGTTTTCCTTCTCATCTCCCTCTCCTCCACCAAATGGCCCCTTGTCCCTATCAGATCCGTGCCATGTGCAGTTTCTTCTTGGGGAGCCGGTGGAGGAGAAGAGCGGGGACTGTGGCAGGGGCCGCAGCACTGGCCCTGGCTGCCCACATGACCTGGACGTCACTGTTTCCCTCGTGAATTGGGAGTCACAAAGTTTCAGGTGATGGTTGACATGTCAGTGCCAGGCAGGGCGATCATGTGGTCGCCAGACAATGGCGCATAGTTTAAAATGATGGCGGGTCCAGGGAGTTCAGTGCGCTTTTTCTTCCCACTCAGCGCAGCTGCCAGGATCTCTTCCAAAGGGGGGTGTGTTTTAGGTTTAGTAGTTATCCTTAACGAAAATTACAAGGGAAATAAAAGCTCTTGGCCACAATTGAAGTCTGGAGGTTTTGACCTCAGTTATTTGACCACTTCCCTCAGTGGAAATTTTATTTGAGCCCCTCTCTGGAGTTGCTTTAGAGTGCGGGATCAATTAGAGATGGAGAGATCTTTCACATTAAAAGAAAAATGCCTTAAAAAAAAATCTCAGTAACTTGTAAAATCACTCCACAGACCAGCTTCTCCTCCCACCTTTCCCCCCCTCCTGCTCAGAAAGGAAGCTGAGCTTAAACCCAAGAGTGAAGCAAGTCCTTGAAAACTGGGTGTCTAGGGTACTCTCCCACGCCTGCCCGGGTTGGTACAAGGAGTTTGAGTTTCATCATTTCAGAAACACATCTCCCTGGCATTTTCGAGGAGTTGCAGATTGAAGAAGATCTGCTAATGGTGATATATGTGCGCTTTGCAAAACTATATGCCGGTATTCTAACAAATGGCGGCCGTAACCATTAACATTAGCCATCCTTGGACGACTTGAAGTACCTTTTCAAGGTTCATAGTGAGAAACTAGAACCTGCAAGCATGTGGCTGGTGAGCCTCCAGAGTGCTTACTGCTGATTCCGACATCGTTTTCCTGGAGCCCCTGTGTGTGTCTGAGTTTGCTGAATTTAGGCGTTAGATGCTGAATTATTTTTGTTTATTTAATTTTTATGTCAAATGTTTACATTATTCATGAGCATTTCTCTCATGAACTGTTTGGACTGTTTTTTACAAAGACCTGTGTTGTTTAGTTGTTGTGTGGACCAGAGCCATCCTTTTGGAAACTTCTTTTTTCCCTAGTCGTGAGGGGCACACATGTAGTGAGTGGGGGGGAATGGATCTTTTACTTCCAACCTCCTTTACAACCAATGATTTGTCAGGACTTCTAATGACTAATGATTTAACTTCAGCTCAACTGAATAAACATTACTGAGTCTATGATGTGTTACGCTCTTATATTTCATACTCAGCTAGGATGAGCAATGCATTAAAGAAGTGGTAGGCAGCTTGGGGGACAGAGGAGAGTATGGCTCTCTGAGAATATGATATTTTGTGCCTAATAATTTGGAGAGTTGCAGTGTGATACCCAGTGGGAGGTAGTTTTAATTTAAGGGGTAGTTAAGATTAACTTGTAGCCATTTGTTTTGGAAGTCCTCATAAAAAAGGAAGATTGTATGTTGTTTGGGATCTTGTCCCCTGGAGCCCTGAAGGCAGTTTTAGAATCAAGAGTTTCAAAAGGAAATGTCCTTTCGGTGTTGACTAGAACCATCAGATTCCCTCCATTAGATCCCTGCACCCACCCCCCATCCCCCTGCAGGGTTTTGGGTTTTGGTTTAAATAAATAAGATTTTTTAACAGCCAGGGGATTGCTCTTAGAGTTTAGTCACACTAATGAAGTTAAGTAGACAGCTTAGGGAAAGTTAATTCTGAATGCTGCAAAGAGTTTTGCAATGAGAATATTTGAAAAGAACTACAGTTTTATAACTCAGAAAAATGACCCAGGCCACCAACACTGCCTTTTTCAGGTCCCTTGGGAACATTTGCTCTAAGAATAGAGGAGATTGATTTTAATTAGTATTATCCATTGTCAGTGTATTAGCAGCCTTTCTAAATACCTGGGGCTCCTTAAAATAATCATTCCTTAAAGTAATCTAAATCTTGTCCCTTTAATCTACATTTAAATAAATAAATAAAGCTTAGCCAACCTTTCCCCCCCTAGTTTTTGAAAAGATGGAGCTCAGTCCAGAGGGATGCTCACAAAATCCTGCCCAGCAGGAGACCCACTGAGAATTAATGCTCTAAGCAATTTGCTGTCAGATGGAGAGTCCTCTAGGTTCGTTCTTAGTACCATTTAAAGAATATTTGGTAGATGTCTCGAGATCTTCTAATAGAAATTTAGTGACTTTACGTACTCAGTACTTACATTTTTCAAAGCTCTTTAGTTGTATAATAATTTATTTCAGTAATTTAATTTTGTTTACAAAGTTTGATGTCAGGGTAGGTAGGTGACGTTAAAAAAACTACCTGGCTTTCTAATTTTTTTTTTACTGTTGAATAAATTTACCGAATGAGAAGTTGCCCTCTGGTATCAAGAAGTCCATGAAATAATTTGGTACTGGTCATTGCCCATGTTGGGACTAGAGCCTTGGGGTAGCTGCTCCCATTCACTAGTAGGAATGGGATGGGGGGGGGCGGTTAGGGGAGGGAGTATTGCAATATACCAGATTTCATAGGAAGGAAATTTGCCTCATTGTCTCCGACACAAATATGTAGTAACACATTTATTCTGCTGTTGAAACAATAGGGGGTCACAGCTATAGCTGAATTAAAAGATAAAAATGCTAAGGAGATTTTAGGGGAGCACATACTTCTTATGGCATGCAGCTGAAGTCACCATAGCCATCTTGGGTAGTTCTAGAGGTCTTGGGATAATCCTGAGTTTATATATTCTGTTCTATAGACTTTAGTTCTTATTAGACCCTGTACCTTGATTTTGGGTCCAGAAATTGAAGGGAATCAATTCTTTGCTGTGTGCTTTGTTCTTCGGATTACATCTGAGTGTTAGGTCTGGCTTTAGGCATCATACTTAAAAATGACTGTTAAATTGGAGTGCAGAGGTAGAGGATGGAGTGACAAGGGGTCTAGGATTAGCAAAATTTAAAAGGATTCCTGTTTGGTGAAGAGAATCCTGGAGGTGGCAGGTCTGACATAGAACCAGTTTTCTAGTAGGTGGAAGACTGACATGTGAAAGAGGAAATAGACTTGAGTTTTTCCAAAGCACAGACCTGGGACCAAACCAAAGTGCTGGAGGGCATTCATTATTAGGATGACCCTTATGCTGAAACTTTACAGTCATCGAATGAACTGCTTAATGAAGAAGTTAGCGCCTGTCCCTGACGCAGGCTTTCAGGGCTGCTGCGATTCCCCCCTTCCCTCGCAATTCACAACCACCATGCCTTGACGCTTTCCTCCTCTGAAAAGGACAAAGCAACCAATCTTTCCGTGAAGCAGTTTTACAGTGCTTCCCAGTGATTTGCTGCAAAATATAGAGTAAATAAACTAAGAGACTCCAAAGGAATTTGAATAGAGTAACAAAAATGGCACAAGTCCCAACTTGGAAGAATGAAAGAGGAAATGATGATTAGAGGTGTTTGCGGACGTTACTTCTGGCTGGTTTACATACCCTGGAGTTGTGCCTCTTAGGTTTCTCTAGAAACCCCAGCCTCACTTCACACCTTCATGAGCTCCTCTGTCTCCTTCAGACCAGTTGGTGCTGGTTTCTTCTAGGATTTGTGCACTTTGGGGTTTGTTCATTCATAACATATTTTTTGGGTGCACATAGTCCCATGCTAGTTGGTGAATTATGGACGCTTTCGAGCAGCCCATAGTTCTGTCAGTTGTGTTCTTCCCTAGTTCGCTTGGCCCCAGGTGTGTGGAAAGAGAACTTACCTTCTCTTGAGCGTTGGGCGGGTGGTGGCTGAGAAAGCACTGCCATCCCCTGTCTTCCTGATGAGAGCCTCTAAAGCAACCGGGCCTATGCTCCACTTTTCTAGCACAAAGAAGGCTTTCTCAGTAGACCTTAGGGTCAGATTGAGACCTGGGATAGAGTGAGATCCCAGGGAGACCTGGGCTTCCGAATCTGCCCCAGCAAAGCTGGTCCTGACAGTGTCCGTTTAGAAACCAGCACTGGACTGTGTGGGTGGGGAGGACCTTTTCTTCACCTCTTTCTGCAGACATCTCCCCAGCCAGCCCGTGCAGCTCGAGTGCTCAGGGCTCTGTAGCCGATGCAAAGAAATAAGACACTCTTCCCTAGGTTTTTGTCCACATCAGACTTTGTAGCTCAATGCCACAACGACAGACATGATGCTTTCCATCCTTTTCTGGTAACGGACGCTGTTCCAATGCTGAAACGATAGTCGTTGTGGTTTTTTTTATTTCACTCATTGAGAGAATACATAATGACAAAAGCAACTACAAATTCAGTAGCAGTGGGAATTTTAAATTAATTTATATTTTATTAATCTCAGCAACATCTCCATTCATTGGAAAACTACAAGTGTCCATGTGTGGGACATATGATGTATTCCATCTGTAAACAGTGCTTGGTGTGCACATGGATTCCTGCACCATTTGGAGGATGTCTCCAGGGGTGCCTGGCCCCCAGGTGGAGGCCCCCAGTTTTCACAGCAACATGAGCTAACGGGGCGGGGCGGGGCGGGAGGGGGGAGCGGATGGGATGCTTTGCCAGTGGGTCTCTTGGGATTGACCTCTTTTCTCAAACTTTGATCTTTTCTTTGGTCTCAGCTGATGATGCACGTGCAGACAGTTGCAGTCAAATAAAACCGCTACCTAATTTACATAGAGTTGTGCTATTCAGAAATGTGGCTTGAGTCACTCCTGGCAGTCTGTGAGTGCGCCGCTCTGGTGGCTGCCCTTTCGGTGAGTTTGGCCTTTCTGAGGGCAGCAGGTCTAGAACACCTCTACTTTTTCTCAAGCAGATAAGATCTCTGAATAGTTGAGTTGGATATGGATAAGGTTGCAGTGGTAGGCCTTGTACTTGCTCAGAACTCTGTTAACTCTTCACACATCATTCTAGCAAGCTTAGTTGCCTGGCTTTTTGGCCAACTCTGGGGAGAAGAGGAAGGTAGGGGCTTCTGGCAGTGGCAGGCACACTCATTCCAAGGGAGGGTCCCGTGGTAACCAGGGCTGGAAACTAAAAAATATGGTAAGGAGCTGGCCCAAGAGCATGAGAAGCTGAGCAATCTGAGACTTCGTACAGAGCAGGCAGGCTTATCCTGGAGCCCACTTGCAACCTATCTCAAGATAATGTTTGTTATAAAGATCCTGAGTCATGAAAAAGGAAAGATGTACATTGTAGGATGTTTCAGACAGCTTTCTGACTGAAATAGTTTTACAATGTTCTATCTCTTAAAAGCTTAGGTTTCAGTCACCGAGACACTTGTCTTAAGTGGCTGCTGCTGGATAGGTGAAACCCCGAGGCTCCAGATGACTTGGGTCACATTTCCTGTGTTCCCTACAGGTCTGTGGAGTAATTGTGCTAAGGGAAAGGAGACACAAAAGAAGGGTGAGAACACACCAGCAAAACACTAATTCCCGCTTAACTGTGGAATGTTGTGGAGTGGCCAGTTTTGAGTCTGGGGGAATCTTGAAGACTGGAAACAATATGGAGATGCTGGTTATGCTAATTTAATGACTCTAGCTCTTGAGAGAGCTTTGATTAGAAGCCCTGGATGCAGTTATAGAGACAGAGTCCAAGTCAATGAGTAAATAGCAGAAATGTCACTCAAATACGTGTTTCCTCTTAAGTCTTCAGTGTTGGGGTACGTTAATTTTCCTTTCTGGAAAGAAACGTGCTATTTTTGGAACCCTCGCAGGCAATTGTGACAGAGTAGAAAGGACTGGATTTGAATTGAGCCCATGCTCTGCCACTTAGCAGCTGCGACGCTGGGGCCAATCCCCTCATCCCTCAGCCTCTCTGCCCTCAATGAAAATGGGGTGATGATGCCTACTTCAGAGGGTCACCAGGGCCGTGGACTGCGCGTAGGTGGCGGCACTCACAAATGGTCCATGTTCTCGGGGATCATGGAAGAGTCTGTGGTTTATTCATAACTTTCATTCTTCTAGAAGGTTACTGAGCCAAAAAGTTTTGGACTACAATTTGGTGGACAAGCTTCTTCCCTCTTGTATTTAAGGCGGGCAGGTACGCCTTTTCTTGGCTTCCTAAATTGCCCGTTGGAGGTGATGTGAGAGACGGTTAGCTAGCCCTCCAGCCTCTCATTGGTGGGTCTGGGCCAGTCAGTCCCTCTCCCCTCTGGTCTCTGCACATGGGATACTTTTTTGGTGAATTATTAAATATATCTCATAATGGAATGCATGTAAGGATACCTGACTCCATTGGCAAATGTCCAGTGTCAAAAAAATTTTGTTGTTGTTGTTAATACTTATGAAGCAGAAACAGCATGGGTGTGGAGAATATTTGAAGAAGTATAAATCAATAGGGAAAAAAAATGGCCATGGAAATTAATAGGCAAGATATAGAAGGAAGTAGAATGGCCAATAAAGGTGTGAAAAGATGCTGAGCTGCGCTGGTAACCAAGGAAATTCAAAGGACAGTGAGGCACCCTTCCACACCCATGAGAATGGCAGGATGCAAGCAGGCTGCTGGGGCTGGGCTGTGGAGGTCACAGATCCACAGGAATTGCCACACTATTTGAGGGAGGGAGCACAGAGTTGTATAGCCACGTCACAGCCACTCGGTGACCGATTCTGGCAGCATCTGTAGAAGTTGAAGGTGGCGTGCCCGCAGTCTAGCAGCTTTACCTGTGAACCTGTCCCTGAGGGGAACTCGGAAAGCCTTGCTGCAAGGTATGGGGAGACCTGTGCAAGCATCTGAAGAGCATGGCATTATTATCATCACAGGCAGAACTGGAGCTCATCCAATGCCTCTGCACAGAGGTGTGGGTGCCTACATTGTGTTATATTCATTTATAGCAGGTAAAGAACATGAATAAGCTCCATCTCTATGCAGGAACATGGTAGAGCTTCAGAAGCATGTGAGTGAACAAACATGGTTGTAAAGCTGCATACAGTAGGATGCCATGTGTGTTAAAAAGTCCTGCTTATTATTTGCAGATGTGTCATATGTAGGAAGAGGACAAAAACCTGAACTGGAGGAATCACCAAATGACCGACAGTGGGTGCACCTGGGGACAGAGGGGGAGGGTCCTGGGGGGGGGGGCACAGAGAAGGGACTTGGACTGAGCTTGCCATTTGTTGCTGCTTTTATTACTGCTGCTGTTTCCCTGAGGAGGCAAGAAAAGGCCTGAGGCAAGTCAGAGAGTGTTTTCATTTAGTTCTGAGTGGTGGCTACATAGGTCTTTGTGTTTTTCCATGTCTCTCTCTTTCTTTTTTTCCATAATTAAAAATGGGATGGGAGGAGGGATAAAAATGTCCTGGAGCTAGATAGTAAGGATGGTGGCACACCACTGTGATTGTATCAAGTACTGCTGAATTGTCCGCTTTAAAATGGTTAACACAGTGAATTTTATATCATGTGAGTTTTATCGTAATATAATCATTTAAAAAACTTTTAACTTTCAGAAAAACAAACAAAACCAAGCAGGCAGCAGCTAAGCTGTCTTAGGTGTCGAGAATCTTTGTGATGGGCCATTGCTGTCACCAAGGGACTTGGAATATAAAAGTGGATGGACTTTTCTGACCTCACATTGTTATTTTAATCTTTCTCAGGTGGTTGGTCTTTTCTGAATTACCTTACAATTTGCCTTAAAATTGTCCCTCATGGCCCCAAATAAGCAAATGTCACCTTTAAATGTGGGGAGGTGGTGCTTTGGAGCCAATCAAATATAAATCTGAATCCTTGTGCTGTACTAGGTTTGTAACCTTAGACGTTACCTCTAAACCTTGGCTTGCTCATCTGTAAGATGGAGGTAATGATACCTATTTGGCAGTGTGATGAATTTAATAAGGCAATCAGATCTAGCATCTGATCTAGTGGGTATCATTAAATACATCCTAGTTTATGATAAAACAGATAATCAATATGAATAGTTTACTTAGAGAGGTGATATACTGTATTTTTGGATACTACATTCAGGCGCAAACTTGCAATTTCTTATACTGTGACTTAAGGTGGAAGCTGTCTTATGTGTTGGATAGATAAAATGATATGTGAAACAGGAAGAGTCAATCCTCAGTATTTACAGATTCTATATTTGTAAATTTGTCTGTTTACTGAAATTTATTTGTAACCCCAAAATCAGTATGTGTGGTGCTTTCACACTCACTGGGAGATGTGCAGAGCAGCTGTTCCCAGAAGAGGTCAAACCAGCTGACACACTGCTCCCAGGGTTTTCACACTATGTGTGTGTGTGTGTGTGTGTTTTATGTTGGTGATTTTACTATTAAAAATGGCCTCCACGTGTAGTGCTAAAGTGCTGTCTAGTGTTCCCAAGTGCAAGAAGGCTTGTGATGTGCCATGTGGAGAAAATACGGGTGTTGGATAAACTTTGCTCAGGATGAGTTTTAGTGCTGTTGGCCGTGAGTTCAATATTAGTGATCAGTGATATATATTAAATAAGTTGTCTGTAAACAGAAACACATAAAACAAGTTTATGTACTGATTGGTGAGTGAAAATGTTGTGACTTTTTACTTGCAAAAACCTAACAGTATTTCCCCCAGGAGCAGTGAGTGGTTCAGTGGTCACCAGCGCAGCAGTGATCCTGGTGTATTTGTAGAGGATAACTACCACGGCTAACGAGAATCAACTGTATTTGTGGTCAGTTCCAAGAAACTGACTTTGGAAATCTGAACTAGCAATAAGGGGATGCTACCTTCATGGGGAGCTAAAGGAGGAAAATGTTACATGGGTGGAGGCAGTAATTTAGGCAGCCTCAGCTCCCTTGAAATCACTGGCGGTGGCAGGAGTGGGGCTTTTTTCTTTTTAAGTGATGTTAAGATGCTATAGCTGTTAAATGCAAGTCTTTCTACATATTTAAAGGCAAAGACAGTCCCCAACCCTTTCATGACTGAACAGGATGTGCTTGTCACCGCAGCAGGGAACTCCAGTGTCCTTCTGTCTTCCGAACTGACTGAATGCCAGTATTTCTCAACACTTTTCTGCCTGTGACACACGGTTGCCATTTTGTTGCAGGGAGGTTGTCTGTGCCTCGCCTCCCACCATCCCCACATGCAAACATCGTCCTTACCCGTGCCTTTCCTCTGCCGCCGCATCTCCCAGCCACCCCACCCCACCTGCCAGTGCTGTCACTGCCACCTCACTCCCCTTCCTGTCTAAAATTGGTAGAGGAGTGACGAGACTTGACCGGGATGTCGAGACACACCCAGGCGCTTTCCTGCTTGGTTGGGAAGCAGTGAATTATCCTATTCAGAAAAAGAAAGAAGTGGGTGATGAGTACACTCTGTATGTATATAAGATCTGGGGGAGCTGGGGGCTGTTGAGAAAGTCGGGGGGAGGAAAGCCGGTGACAGAGATGATTAAAGGAAGAAAAAAATCCTCACCATTTATACTTTATTTAGGTACTCCCCAATTCTGCTTTTTCATTAAGGAAATGAAAATTTCCTTAATTTCCTTTTTGTTCACAGATGTTGTTAACTAGACTCATAATATATATGCTTTATAATTCACTGATTCAACAGATAGCTATTAAAACATCTGTTATGTGCTCAGGACTGAGCCAAAGAATACAGAGGCACAGAAGACAGGCTGTCTACCTTCTAAAGAGTTTAGGATCTAATGGAGAAGACTGGACATACCTATATGAAACGGTTAAGTAAAGTTTGCTAATTAAGAAAGTAAGGTGGAATGTCCTGTTAGGGGTGTGCCTTGGGGGGTGCTTGTGTTTGTGCTTCTTCTTTCATATCCAGGTGGCCCTGGGGTTTGGGCTGTAATTGTGGAAGAGGACAGGGACCAGAGCTGGGGGTGGGGTGGGGTCCTGGAAGGCTGCCTGGAAGCCCGTGACTTGAGCTGGGCAGTGACGGAGGGTCACTTATATGTGCCAGACGTGAGGACACTTTGGTGGGAGCTGCACAGAAGACTCGGTCTCTTTGTGGCCAGTGTCCTGCCACCATCTAGGACTTAGGTGAGGCCTTTATCTTCTTGCTTCAGTCGTCCTTTCTGTGAAACTGGGGTAGGGCCACCTATCCTTCCCATGTCGTAGACCTGCGGAGTCCGTAAGTCATAGTCATGAGGAAGCTTTCTAAAGTAAGGATGTGCTAGCACTTCATCAATGGTGATTAGAGTACGTGAAGGTTTGTGGTTATGGTCCTGTAAGTCCTGAAAGTTCACAGAGGGCACAAACTCGTATAATGAGTGAACTGGGAGAGAGAAGAAGAACGGAGCTGGGCAGAGAGCTCACTCTGTGGCCTCGATCCTCACCGGCCTCCTCTCCTGCCTGGCTTTACTGTTTTCGCTGTGGACACCTGTAGAAACCTGTGATGCATGGTGGATGCTGCCACACACACCTTCAGCTCACCTCTGCCAGCAGCGGCCTGGCATCAGGAAAGTTCTGTCCATCACCCCAGGGGTGGTCTGTGAACTGTGGGCAGATACCAAGCTGGCCTGGACCTGGCCTCCTTTACCTAGACTGGGGGACCTTCCGTGCGACCAAGTCCAAATGCCTCCAGCCAAAGCAAGATATCCCAGACAATAGTAGAATATTTCTTCAAAAGCCTGCACTGAAATACCTGGTCTTAGAACCGTCTCACCTTCTCTGTCACAGGAACCCAGATCGGGTTAGATAATAGCCATCCATAGTTAATGGAACTCAGTCAAGACTCACAAATGTCAGGTAACATGGATGATGAACCTGAAGGCATCATGTTGACTGAAATAAACGAGGCGCCAAAGGACAGCTCTTGTATCGTCTCACTGATAGGAAATGTGTAGAATAAGAAAATACATCGAGACTGAAGGTAGATCAGAGGGTAGCAGAGGGGAGGAGGGAGAGGGGAGCTACTGCTGCACGGGTGCAGAGTTCCTCTTTGGGAGGATGGAAAAGTTTTGGCAGTGGTTGAAAGGGGGAAATGTTACGCTGTATATATGCTACCACAATAAAAATTAACAACAGCAAAAAACATCAGGTAATATACTTCCAAGAGTTTGTCCTCAGATCTGAGCTCCTGTTTATTTAAGGGCAGGAGAGTCTTATTTTGAGTATTACAAATGGATGCACTGGTCCTTTTTTCACTTGATGCACTCTTTGACATTTTTGCTGCTTTGACTACTCTAGAGTATACTTTGCCAAACACTGTAGAGATTTCTGGTTTCTCAACTCAGGGAAGGGATAGTAACATATTTCACACCCATTCCTCAGAAAACGTTGTCCTGGGGGAAGGTGTAGCCAGACCTCTCTGTTTTGCTGTTTTCCTCCCTGTCCATTTTTCTCTTCTACCACAGTTGAGGGTGGAATTTCGCCTCGAGGATGAGCCTGTGTTCCTGGGACAGGGTTGGCACGGGACCCACCTGGGAGCCCTTGAGGCTGGCATGTAACAGGGCCCAAGCTTTGTTTTCACTTAGCAAACTCTGTAACTGCGTAGAGCCGGCTTCTATCTTGGGCAAGATGCGTGTGGTTTGGGTCAGCCGGCCTCAGAGGCCGTGGTGCCCCTAGGAAGAGCAGGGCCTCGCTTATGATTCACTGTGAGAAGGGCGGAAAACAGTGTCTGCCTTAAAGCTCCGGGAACCAGGAAAATGAGCTGGAAATGTGAGTAATGTATAATTTTACTAAAATTAACCAGCGAGTTCGAGACTTTCTCTCCCTGTGTTTTTCGGTGTGTTTGATCCCATAATGCCACTGTGCTGTGTTTCTAGTTGACTGTTTTTCTGGTTAGCTCACCCAAAAGCCGTGGCCTCCCCGCTCCCGTGTGGGTGTGAGCAGCACAGAGAGGGTTTTTAGGTCGGCATGGCCCGACCTCCATCCTCTCCATTAGAAGGATTACTGTGGACAATTTGCCCACTCTTAGTGGGCATCACATTCCTCTGGAAATGGTTGGAGAATTCCCTTTCTCAGGGTCGGTGTTCCTGAGCTCAGCTTTGTTAACACATGTGACTGCTTTGCCAATTTTGCAATGCCGCTTGGATGGAGGTGTGTGGGGAGGGCGCACTCCAGCATTGGTGCCAGAAGGTGGCCTTGGCCTTGGCTGTGGGCAGACACTGCCTGGCTCTAGCCAGCAGGAGGCGACACTTCACCCTTTGAGTCTTTGCTCATGCTCCCTTCACCTCAGTGCTATGAGGCAGCTCTTGTGAGTTAGGGGCTCAGCTGACACTGGTTGAAAAGACGGAAGTCTAATTTAACAGGCCACTTCTAGGTGTTAAACTCATGGCTCCATTCCCTGATTTTGCAGCACTCACGAAGGGATCTCTGTAAACATTATTTTTGCCAGGGAGGGAGAAGAGAATGTGCCATGGAAGCATTTTACACATCTTGTCCAAAATTAAATTTTATTTTAATATAAATTTAGGAAAAGACCTGAAACTGAAGGTGAGTACGTTTGGGCATGTGGTCTTTTCTTGGTGTTGATGAGTTTGGTCTCAGGTGTGACTGGCCTGCGGACTGTTAAGTGGAACGTCCTCACATTTACACCCCAGGGAGAACTGGTACTCGTGGTCATAACCCAAAGAAAGACAAGGTAGTTTCAGTGCTAAGTGCTTCTGGACAGGGTAGGTGGTGTGGATTGTCATTCTTTAAAAAATCTCTAGTGTACATGTGGACTGCCTAGAACATACTATCTAGGCTGTTAGACCAGAACATGTTCTTCCAAGAGTCCCTTAATGTACTGAAAAGTTTATTTTCTAATTGCCTTTAGGTCAGAGAGTAAAACTAAAACAAAACCGATAAATTAAATGATTATGTCCTATGAGTGCCCCACAGCTAATTACTTTTTAAAATATATATATATTTTTCCTCCCTCATTGTTTGTACTTGCTATCTGCTGGTCTTTTTAGGAGGCACTGGGAACCAAACCTGGGACACCTCCCGTGTGGGAGAGAGGTGCTCAATCACTTGAGCCACATCTGTGCTCTGCTTTCTTCATTGAGTCATCTCGTTGTGTCCTCTTGTTGCATCAGCTCGCTATGCCAGCCTCTCGCATCAGCTCACTGTCTTGCTCATCTTCTTTAGGAAGCACCGGAAACCAAACCCAGGACCTCCTGTGTGGTAGGTGGGCACCCATTTGCTTGAGGCACATTGGTGCTTCCCCACTAATTACCCCTTAATAGGTAAACTAAGCTTAGAGCTGATTTGGACTCTCCTGGCATTCATGGATTTGCCTGCAGGTGCATATCTCTACAAGGTTTCTATCTGTATAATGTTCAATCGCCGTGAAACGCGCTAGGTGCATGTCATTAGGGCCCCACGGTAGGTGAGAAAACCAGGGCTCAGGAAGGTGAGGTGGCAGGACTAAGCCTGGAGTCGGGCACTGATGCCGCACCTTTCACCAGCCACCTAAGGGCTCGTTGCTTGAAGGGTGAGAGCAGCACCCGAGTGATTGGCCCTGCACGCTGCTGCCCCTCTCTGCCCCTCAGAGCACTGCTCTAGGACATCTTCCTTTCCTCCTCCAGTCACCAACTTGCTGATTTTCTTCATCTGCTCACAAAGTGCGCAGGGCAATGTGCTAGCAGGGAGGGCCCTGAGGTTTGTAGGACCCTGTGCTCTCACAAGCCCGGGGGGTGGGCACAGATAAAGAAGTTACAGGGGTGTGGCGGTTCTGTATTAAGGGCTTGCACAGGGCACTTTGGGCATCAGGGCACAAAAGCTCAGGCCAGGGTGGGGGTGGAAGAGACTGCAAGGAGATGGTTGCAACTACAGAGAGACGCGTTTGGGGGTGTGGAGCCTAAGATGAGGATGAAAAGGTGGTCAGGGCCAAAGTGTGAAGGGCCCAGGAGGCCACTGGAGGCTTCTGGAACCTTCTCTTGAAAATTGAGTTGCTGAGGAATTTTAATTCAGGACTCAGTGTGGCGGGATTTGCTTTGTAAAAAGCCTGCTTTGAGATGAGTACAAGTAAAACAGGAAATCTGCTTATGGGTAGTGACACGGTCAGTACCTGGGTGTGATGTCCTGCTGTTGTGATACAAGGTGTGACTGTCAGGGAAACGGCACAGAGGGTATGTGGGGCCCCCCTCTGTATTGCTTCTTAACTGTGTGTGAATCTAAGAACATGTGCCTCTCGTTCACTTGTGTGCACCTACCTCCCTACAGAATGCTGCGGTAGGTTATATTCAGCTGTTCCAGGAGGCAGGCTGTGGCTTTTTCTCCGTGCACAAGCCTGGCTCCCCTACTGGTAAAACAGGTTGTCCAGCTTTAAGGCAAGATTCAGAATAATTTGCTTTTCTTAAAGAAAAGTCACTGACATCCTTACTTACCGCCTTCTAAATGAAAAGGCTTGCTCATTAATTATTAAAAAGGGCCTGTGTTGGCAGCAGAGAACAGGGTACATTTAAGGGGTTGAGAGCAGAGGCAGAAGGACCCAGGGGGAAGTGGACTTTGGCCCAGTGGTTAGGGTGTCCGTCTACCACATGGGAGGTCTGCAGTTCAAACCCCGGACCTCCTTGACCCTTGTGGAGCTGGCCCACGTGCAGTGCTGATGCGCGCAAGGAGTGCCCTGCCACGCAGGGGTGTCCCCCACGTAGGGGGGCCCCACGCGCAAAGAGCACGCCCCATAAGGAGAGCCGCCCAGCACGAAACGAAGTGCAGCCTGCCCAGGAATGGTGCCGCACACACAGAGAGCTGACATAGCAAGATGACGCGACAAAAAGAAACACAGATTCCCGGTGCCACTGATAAGGATAGAAGTGGTCACAGAAGAACACAGTGAATGGACGCAGAGAGCAGACAACTCGGGGGGGGGGGGGGGGGAATAAATATATAAATAAATCTTAAAAAAAAAAAAAGGGAAGGACCCGGGCATAAACTTGGAGGATGGGAGAACCTGGGCTGAGCCGGTAACATTGATAGGATTTTATCAGCTGTGCCTTCTCTGTTTACCCACCCTGCTTCGTGTCATTTTCCGATATGTGCGACTCAATTAGGTGGGGTCGCAGGTAGGGGCAGTATTGATCGTCTCTCCCATGCTGCCCACTGCCCCTACCAAGTGCTGAGCGTAAGGCAGGGCCTCTGTGGACGCTACTAGATGCGCTGTTGTCGGGTTGCCTGAAACAAACGGCCCTTCCTAGTGTATCCTGAATGGAGGTTCTGCCTTGGCGGCCCTGCCCTGGACATCCTAAGCCTGTGTGTCCCAAGGAGCTCGGCCGCTTACCAGCCAGGACCTCGGCATGTTCCTCTTCTGGGGAGGGTCCTTAGTGCTGTTGGGAAGGCTGCGACTGTGGTGCCTTCCGAACAGAACCCGGCTCGTGGGGAGCGTTGGGTTACTTTTGATCATCAGCATCATCCTGTCCAAATGGCTTTGAGTTAGGGTTAGGGGGCTCCAGGCTGTGGGCGAGTGGCATTTACTGTAGACATGCTCACGTTGCTGGGTGTGACGCCTGCTCTTCTCCACCAGCACAGAGGGCGGTGGGCTTCGGGCTGCCGCTGACCTGGCCCCTCAACCCGCTGGCTAGCCCCTTGGCCTGCGCCCCCACAGTGGGGTGATCATAATAATGTTTCTCCACCGTGAGGTAAAACTTAGGCCAGATGTGTGTGAAGTGTCTGGCCCAGAGTCAGTGTCCCCCCCACCATTCAGCAAAGGCTGGCCTTCCGCCTGAGTGTCATTCCTCTTTTCCAGGAACAAGACCGCCAACGGGGACTGCCGGAAAGACCACCGGGAGCGGAGCCGCAGCCCCATTGAGCGTGCGGTGGCCCCCACCATGACCCTGCACGGCAGCCACCTGTACGCGTCCATCCCCAGCCTCTCCATGGAGCAGCCCCTCGCACTGACCAAGAACAGCGTGGAGGCCGGCAGGCCGGCTGGCGTCGCGCCCTCCCTGGTGCCCGTGGAGCGGCAGCAGGTGGGCCTTCCTCCAGGAGGGTCAGGGGGCTCTGGGGCGCAGAGGACTGAGAAGAGGCCCCTCGGAATGGGTTCGAGGTGTGGGGAGGAGCAGCGGGGAGCCCTGTCAGCAAATGCCGCCTCGTGCTTTATTCCCGCCCAGACTGCCTGGGCCTGCCTCTGCTGCTAAATGGCTGCAGCACGTGCCGCATCTCGGCTTAGTTTCACTCTTTGCAAAATACAGATTGAAGATTAGGTGGGTTTTTTTTTTTTAACTCGCAGTCTTCATTGACAATTCTTTTTCTATTAGGATTAATTTAATAATCCTAACAAATCCTACATATTATCCATTCTAAGGTCAGGCAGACTAAGTTAAATGTCGGGTTTCTTCGCTTTGGGCAGGAATCCTGTAAAGTCAGTGGTTGCAGTTGTTACTTCTTGCTGGTCAGAAACCTGTGATTGGCAGATGCAGTTTTGTTTTTTTTTTTAATTTTAAGGGAAAATAAGGAAATTAAATCTTTATACTTCATAAAACAGTTTGCTTGGTAGAAAAAATATGTTTTAAGTGGGGTAATATATAAAAAGGCACCAGCAGTGAAGTTTGGAATCGCCGTGTTGAGACCATGGCTTCTCTCTCTGAAACCTCCAGGGGCCTTGCTCAGGTGCCACCTCCTAGTGGGCCCTCGGAAAGTGTCCGCCTAAGGCAGGGAAGGGGGGTGTTCAGTGCCTGGAGGGGGTGCACCAGGGGTGCAGACCAGCCTCAGGACTCAGGGCAGATTCAGCGGAGAGCACTTTGCTGGGTCGTCCACGCGGCACCGACTCCCTGGTCTGATTCCCTGTTGTAGGCTTCTGAGCTGCTCTGCCCGGCCCTGCTCAGCCTGGCACCTGTTTCTAATCTGTAATGGCCTGTGGGCAGGTCCTGGGAATTGGGAACGGCTGCCCTGGTGCATGTGGATCCCAGCAAATCTGATGAACAACTAGTTGCACATCCTACCTTGGGGGCCGGTCATCATGATGATGTTCATTTAATAAAAATGTGCAGACAGTACTGTGTGCAAAGGCAAGTTCTAGAAGCCTGTCAAGCAGGATGTCATCTTTGCTTTCAGGGAACTCACAGCTTTAGTCTGGAAGGGAGAGGCAATCAGATAACTGAACTAGAGTATTTCAGGCATTTTATCAGTAGACAGCCATTGGTTTATTTTGATAGCAGCCTGGGGCTGAGTTAGTGCCAGATGACAGATATTTGTCCATTCACTGTTTATTAGCACTGACGGGGCACCACTGTACAGGATGCACTTCCCACCTGGGAGCAGGTGGTCAGGGAAACGGGGATGTGGGGGAGCCAGAGGAGTGGGGTGTGTGCAGCAGGACCCACAAAGGGCTGGCTCTGCAGGCCGCTCTGCGGGTCCAACAGGCACACTGAACGCGGAAGCCGAGAGCCGGGTTAGGGCCCGGCGGGGCCAAGCCTGAGAAGCCAAACCTGACTAAGCATTAGAGGACTTTTTACTGTAGGACGCAGGGAATTCCAGGCTCTGCCACCACTGGCAGAGTTCCTTGGGGCTGGGGCAGGGCACTGGGAGGTGGCAGCCCCCGGGTTCTGCAGCTGTGTCCTGAGATAGGCGATGTGAGACTGGCCGGTGCAGCTTACTTAATGGAGAGTGGGTTTGTCTCCTGAGGACTCAGGTATGTAGGAGGTCACCAGCAGCCAGGAGGACTAGCAGGTGGCCCTTTGTGCCTGGAGGAAGTCACTCCTGTGGGCCCCCATGTTGCTGCCCGCGACAGGGTGAGCCCTCAGACGCCCCTGCCCTGCCCTGCCCTTTGACGTCTGTGAAGCTTTGGTCTTGTCTGGGATGAGGTATTTCTGGTTTGGTTTTGGTCACAGGAGCTCTGTGAAAAGTGTGCCTTAGGAGAGTGGCCTGGGTCCCTGGGCTCAGTCTCCCTGCACCCACCCTGAGGAGGTGGGGCTGCTCTCAGCACAGACCCCTGCTGGTCAGCACCCAGATTTTCTAGGAGGGAGAACCTTGAACGTCCCACCCGCTCTCACCTGCGATCTCCGGGATTCCTGGCCAGGAGGGAGAACAAAGCCAGAGGCCCTGGATCGGCTCCAGGCTGGCCGCTTTCCTGGGCGGGTAGCGTGGCCTTGGCTTCCTCTGCGTGGGAACCACCGACGTGGCCTTTGACTTACGGTTGGGGGTTGGTGGTGAAGGGAAGGTATCGAGCCACCCTCACCTGCTGCGTTCGCTCAGCGACCATCCATCACGCCTTTCCTGGGTCCACGTGGTGTGGCCTGGAGGTACGCTGACCCCAGCTCCTGCTTTGATTACTCGTTTACCGAGGGCTGTGCCAGGTACAGTGCTGGGGACAGAAGGGGAGCAGGACACGGTCCCTGTCCTCCAGCAGATTGGAGGCATCGCCCATTTCCAGGAGTTTTATTTCACTTCGTGGCCCTCTCCTGTCAGGGTGGCTGCTGTGGGGAAGTACCAACGTCCCACCGCTCTGAGGAGGGGAAGTGAGGGCAGGGCGGGGGGTTCCTGGATTACCCCTGTGGCCCCATGGCAGTGGGCGGGCTGGGCCTCCAAGGGAAAATGTGAGTCAGACCTCTGGGAACTAGAATAGGAAATTTCCCAGAGAGGTATGCCTGGGAGGCTGCAGCAGGTGTCACCCCGTTTCATGTCCCTGCGGTGGCAGCTGTGGGGTTATGGAGTGTTCTTAAGACAGGTGAGAAGCTCCAGCGAACAAGGCGAGGCTGGCCAAGAGGTCAAGGGCTGTGAACCCAGAAGGTTGTTTCACTTCGGAGCTGCCTCCCTCAGCCACCTGGGAGGGACACCTGCGCGCTCGCCTGGCCCTGCACTCGTTTGTCGTGTCCCCTCTGGCAGGCTCCTTGTTCCTGGCCTTCATTTTCTCCAAGTAACTGGCTGTTCCCACCTGGGATGTGAGATGTCTCGGGTGTTCGTGTGGAGCCGAGGCCAAGCTTGCAGCCGAGTTAGGGCTGAGACGTTTGACCCCGAGTTGGGAAGATGGGGTGGTTCTGAGCTTCCTGGAGAGGCCGCCCTACAGCCGAGGCCGGAGGAGCCAGCGCCCCGGAGCACTGAGCATTTGCAAGTCTGTGGGTCAGTCGTTCAGGTCCTCTTAAGCCAGGAGGTTATCCTGGTGGTCAGCGCTAGATGTGACGATGGAACTTCTTTACACCGTCCTCTCAGCGACCGTCCCATCCCTAGAGACGGGCCGAGCGTTCTCTCCTGACCTGGGCGGCACTGACGGAAAGGGCTGCTCACTGAGCTGTTCTTCTCTAGGCGCCCCCAGGTTTATTCTGCGGCACTTTGCGTTTCTCTGTCGGCCACACTCCCTGTTGGGTGAGTCCCCACACTCCAGTGTCGCGCTCATGTTGGCCAGGACTCTGGCTGCAAGGAGCAGGGGCCGCCATGAGGAAGCGCACACAAGAGGAAGGGCATTTTACCGGGTGGACCGCGGGTGTCTCCCAGAACCCAGTGTCCATGGCCCAGCCCCGCTCAGAAAGGAAGGGCCGGGCCCCTCGTCTTGGAGACAAGGCAGGAGGAGCCCCTTCCTTCCCCGACCAGCCCTGGCTTACCTTTACTCTCATAACTGAGTCTGGCGCAGGTGACCCACTAGGTTGGGGCCAGATCCCCGCTCTGGTCCCATCAGCCTGGCCACGGGGCAAGGTCACGCTTAGCCCCACGGGCGCGGGTGGCGAGGGAGTGAGAGGGCGAGGCTCCCGGGTTAGAGACCCTTCAAACGGCGGCCCTCCAGCCTGCCCCCTCTGCTCTGGTGTGTGCGACTGGCCCAGAGCTGCAAGCACTGTCACGTGCAGCGGCCCGGCTCCTCCCAGCTCACCTGTCTGTCCTCCACGCCCCTTTTCAGGTGCCAGCATTACTATTTCAAGCACGAAGAAAGAGGCTTAGAGGGATGAAGACCTGGGCCCAGGGTCCCACTAGTGTGGAGAGCTGGTGGCATCCGACGCAGGCCACCCCCTGCCCCAGGGCCCGCTCTCCTCCCCCTGTGTGCTTTTTGTTCGCACCCTGAGGGGTCATGCAGGCTCCTGTGGTTCCGTCCCCACCTGTCGAGCTGTTACCAGACCCCTCGTCGTTCTCCTGCGGCTGCTAGGCCACAGCTCCCTGGTTTGGGTGTGTGTAATTTCTAGAGCTCTGAGACCCCTAGCCCCAGGCTGTCATCCCCGTAGCTCCAGAGTTGTCGTAGAACAGGGCTGCGTTATCGGTGTGCGTCTCCCGTCAGCCGCAGGTCTGGTGGACAGGCTCCGATTTCCTCCAGCTGGTCCTGGTCATTGGTGTGACCCTCCAGCTAGCCCCTCCCGGGTCGCCTTGGAACTCAGCCCACACGGTCCTCCACCTTATCCTTGGGGGCAGCAGGGGCTAGAACGCTTCCTAGCTGAGGCCTGAGGAAGTTGGGTTTCGCTCACAACTATTTTGTGTCTCGGGCACAGCAACCAAGGTCTGGGGAATCTAGAAATACTGTGTGGTCCCTGCTGTGGGGCGCACAGGTCCAGGGGAGATGGTGCCTGGTGGCTCTGGGAGCCCCTGGAAGGCCGCTTGCTTGCCGGGGCTGGTGGGGGTGGGGGCAGCAGGTGGCGGTGGTTGTAAGAGGCTTCGTCAAGGCCTTGTCCTGATGGGATCTGAAAGGATGAGTGGGAGTTTACAGTAGACCAGTGTGGGGGTTCTGGGAAAGGAGGGAGAGGTGGTCAGCAGGGCAGGTCGGATGGGGCTGGGCTGACGTTTTTACAGTTCTCTCAGTTTCACACAGTCCTGTCTCCCTCACCATTTGTATGGTCATAATAGAAACCAACTTGAGCTGGCTTTGGCTTAAGCAGAAAAGGGGCGAGTGTTCTGGAAGGGTACTGAGCTGGCTTGAGGACCCGGGCGCACACTGAGCCGCCAGCCTCAAGAAGGGCAGGGGCGGCGTCCCTGGGACCTGAGTCGTAGGAGCTCGTGGTCCTCTCTGCACCCCTCAGCCATTTACGTGCCTTGTTCCCCCATTCCCAGTGTTCATCTCAGTCTGCACTCGATGGGGAGAGGTAGGAGGACTGATACTAAACATCCTAGACATTGCCACTTTGATCCAGAAAGCCTGGACCAAGGAGCACGTCTCACAGAAAGGACAGCTGGGGAGAGGCCGCGCCTTCACCCCTCCGTGTCTCCCAGGGACGTACGTGCCCGGCGGCATGGCTCACTGGATTCCAGTGTTGAAGTGGAGTCTGCACGTGGACTTGACTTTAATCTGCCTTGGGTCAGGAATGGCACTGGGACAAGCTGCACAGCAGAGCTTTTATTTAGCCAGTTGAGGGCGGGGGAGGTGGGCCCTGCCAGCCCTGGGGCTGTGGTGCTGGCCCCTGCTCCAGCCACACTAACGCCAGTGCCACTCCCTCTCCCGCAGAACCGGCCCTCGGTCATCACATGCGCCTCCGCCAGCAACCGCAACTGCAACCTGTCGCACTGCCCCATTGCCCACAGCGGCTGCGGGGCCGGGCCGGGCAGCTACAGGAGGCCACCAAGCAGTAAGTCTCCCCTCCCACAGGGCCAGGGTGGCTGGACCTACGGGGCTTCTGGTGGATTTTGAATCCACTTGAATCACTGGCCCAGAGCTTAGTATTAAGGATGAAAAGAGTGTGTTTGGAACATGTACATACCTGACACCGTGGGAAGTGGGTAAGAGGCCCAGTGGTCCCCGTCCCCAGGATCTCCTACACAGTATTCACGAGTAGTAACAGGTCTGATCACCCACCCTGATGTCATCCACATTTTCGGTGACTTCTTAGCTTGGTCGAGTAGACCACCGTGTCCCAGGCCAAGTGAAGGAACTTGCCCAGGTGTCCAGCTCTGATGGGATGGAGCTGGGTCCTCTGTCCCTAGAGTCCACTGACCCTTATGGCCTCTCCTGCTCACCAAGACCACCCTGCCCTGCTTCCCCCACAGCCACCACCACCTGTGACCCCGTGGTGGAGGAGCATTTCCGGCGGAGCCTCGGCAAGAACTACAAGGAACCTGAGCCGGCGCCCAGCTCGGTGTCCATCACCGGCTCCGTGGATGACCACTTTGCCAAAGCCTTGGGTGACACGTGGCTTCAAATCAAGGCAGCCAAGGACGGCGCGTCCAGCAGTCCCGAGTCCGCCTCCCGGAGGGGCCAGCCCTCCAGCCCCTCGGCCCACATGGTCAGCCACACCCACCCCCCCTCCGTGGTCTCATGAGGCGAGGACCTTCCGGAACATGATGTGGATCTGCATGGTTTGCCTGAGCTTTGAACAGTCAGTGCTTAGAAAAACAGAAAATGTCATGGGGGGGTGGGGGCGGGGGGGCGGGGAGAAGGGAAGGGACGGTTTATTTGCAAAAACCCTGTTGTGGGGATTTCTTTGTTTTGTTCTGTTTTTGTATTTGCTTGGCATTTGTGCAAGGGTGCCCTCAAACATGATAGCAGGAACTACATGTGGACCATCTAATGTAGCATCCTCTTCCTGCCTCAGCTACCAAAGAAACTTCTGATGCAGGTCTGCCGCCGGCCAGGGCAGGACAACGCGACGCTTCTCAGCCACGGCCATGACGACGCTGGCGACGCAAATGCTCTGTGCTTTTCCATTTGCTTCCTGGGCCTGGGCTGCGTGTGGTTCGGCTTCCCCGGTGCTCTCTGTCAGTCCGCGCGGGTGTATATACTTGAAGAGAACTGTTGTGTCTGATTTGCACTATTGGAGGGTTAAAGTTGCCTGCCTGACAACTTTGTGTGAGATGCTAGTACTCTGGAGGGCAAACTGCTGAAAAACAAAAGGGTTTAAGGATGACATTTCTGACCATTTGTGTGTGTTGGGTTTTTTTGTTTGTTTTGAATTTAGGCAAAACAGCTTTGGAAGGGGAAGTCTCATACAGGTTATAGGTCTTTCTCTCTCTAGATTTCGGGTGCTTGCAACTGGACTGCAGACTCCCAGTCACGGGCATTTTACCTTCCCTCAACACTGCAGTTTGTTAGGCGAGAGCTGAGGTTGGAGGATTCCATAGTGCTTTAAACATGATGCATGTTTTAATGGCGAAAAATAGCTGGTTTCTATTAATGTATAGACAGTAAACAAAAATCTTAATACTTAATAGCTTCTTTTCAGAATTAGTTTATTTTTGTCAGTTACAGTCCTAGATATACTTACTGCTGGTACAGTTGTACTCTAAGATTTGTATTTGATAATCACTTTCCTCACAAGGCGAGCCGGGGTCAGCCACGGAGGATGCTGGAGCTTTGGCCGCGGGCTGCCATCCTCATTTATTTTTGCCTCCCTGTCTGCTTTTTACCAGCTCCCTGGGGAGCTGGGGTCTGTGTCTTCCAACTTCCTGCGATACAGAAACTGCCCTCTCTGAACCCTCTTGGCTGAACCGCAGATTCCTGACAATCTGTGCTATGGTGTTTTCTGAGCTTCCTTGTAAGCTGGGGCCAAGGCAGAATACATTCCTCTGACTTTATACACTTATTGCCGCATTTATTATCGTTTGCTATATTAATAGCTACTAATTAGACATTAGGTGAAGAAAAAAGCGTGACAGACACAGCTGTGGATGCTCAACAGCTTCTCCTCCTCTGGTGACATGAGCCTCCCTGCCCCCTGCCTCTCCCCCTCGAGGGCTCAAGCCGGGGCAACCCGGCGCCTGCCGCTCTCCTGGAGCACCTTGCTGACACAGGCACACAAGAGCCCTCGAGGCTGCTTTTCAGCATGAGAAAACGAAGGTGGAGCTGTTCATTTTCAAAAATTGGCATAGGACAAAGGCTGGGGGGAGGGGAAGGGCGGCTTCCCGTGGTCACGGCGTGGCCGCAGGTCCTGGTTAAAAGCAAAGGAAAAGCCCTCTCGCCCCTGCTCGGTCTCCCTCCCGTCGTACTGGGCTTCCACGCTTTGGCATTCAGGCCCCTATTTTCTGTAGGAAAACTTGTTGAGAACACTTTTTTTATATAGGTAACTTTAAGACCATCATTACGCTGTGCGTAAAGAATGTACAGAGAAATTTGTAGGTATTTTTTGAAGAACAATTAATTTGTTAATGATATGTAGCTATTTAATTTTTCCCTTTCCTATTGTAATCATTTTTTTTTTTTTGGTTTGGAAAAAAAAGTTGATCTTTTTTTGTCGTAGATGTGTCTGTAAAAGTGCAGGAACACAGTTATTCTATGAGAACACTGCATCAATAGCCACTAGTTTGTTATTGCCGCAGGCTACTGCGCGTGACAGCCACTGCCGAGGGCCGCAGTGAAGGGCGGGCTGAGCGCTGGGGCTGGCGGGAAAGCGGCGTTTCACTGGGAAAGAGCGAGCCCCGGCCCCGGGGAGCGCGGGGCGTCCCTCACAGAGCCGGCTGTCGGCAGTGTGTTCTGAAGTCTCCGCGTGTAAATCTGTAATATACCATTCTCTGTGGCCTGTTTTTCCTGGAAGAAGAGAAAAAAAAAGGTTTGGCAGGCCATCTTTTTTTTGTACTTAAAAGTAGCCTTAAGAACAATAATAAAGTGCTCTTAAACCACAGCCTCGTGCGCGTGATCCTTGGGGCCCCGGGGTACGCTGTGGGACCCCGCACCAGGGCGGCACCGCTGTTCAAGCCCCTGCCAGCTGGCTTTGTTTTGGGAAAAGTGCCCTTTTGGGTCTAACCTATAGAAAGGTGGCTTTTGTAAGCGCTCTGGGGCTGCAACAGAAAGCTGAAGCCATGAAGATAACACAAACAAGGGGCACAACGCGCCGCCCAGGGGCAGGAGGCGCCCTCGGCAGAGCCCGAGCCAGGCTGGCACGGGCTGGTGGCTGCTCCCACCCAAGGGGGCCCCAGAGCTGCCTCCTTCCCCCACTCCTGGGGGACCCACGGGAGGGAAGGCACCCCCTGGGGGACAGGCTTTGGCCTGCATAGAGTTCTGGGTCCATGTGGCCCCTTCTGGGCTGCAGCCCGGCTCTCCTGGCTCCCCAAGGGCTCACGAGGAGCCCCCTTGCCGGGCCCGGGCCAGGAGATAGCAGATGCCCCAGCCTGGCACTGCAGGGTGTCCCAAGACTTGGGTGCTGCTTCCCCACAAGGGCGCCCGGCAGGGTCCGGCTCCTCACGTCCCCGCCTGGTCTGTGGAGCCGACTCCTCCCTGGCGTCCCCCCACCCCAGGGGCCGAGGCGATGGCCCCCGGGAAAGCTGGGCTTTCAAGCACTTCCACAACCAAGGAGAAAGAACTGCTCGAGGAGGGAAGCAAATTCCAGATGGACAGCGAGGCAAAGCTGAGGTTATTATTTAGTTCAGACTCGAGGGTGAAGGGGCGCGAGCAGGGGCCGGGGCCCAGAACCGCAGGGGCGGTGCTGGCGTCCGTTGGGCAGCCGGGAGCCGCGGCAGCAGGTGGCGGGGAGGGCGGTCTCCTCAGATGGTCTCCTCGTCGCTCATGTCCCAGATCTGTGGGGAGGGGAAAGCAGAGGTGTTGAGCCGCCCGCAGCAGCCGCTCCCCTGCCCGGAGACCGCCGTGCCCTGCCCCGGCTGCCCCAGGCACAGCTTCCTTGTGGCTGTAAGGGGTAGAGACCCTCGGTTCTTGGGTAATGAAATTAAGTCTCGGAGAAGCGCAGGAAGCTGCGCAAGGCCTTGCTGGTACGGGGCCAGGCGCCGGGAGGCGTTGGCACCAGGGGTTCCCAATTCCGGGCTGCCCCCCCACCCCCAGTGTGCACTCAGCCCAAGCAGCGCCCTCGCGGTGGCCTGTGTCCCTACCCCAACTCCAGAAGTCCCTCTTCCCTCCAGAAGGTAAGCTCCGGGTGGCCGGGAGCTCTGGAGCCGCCCAGCGGCCTGTGCTCACTCCCGGCCACGGAGGCCCCGCCCGCGGGCAGCTGCACTTCCAGGAGGGGGTGGTCTGGATAAATGCTGACCACTCGGCCTCCTCCCCAGGCCAGAGATGGTGCGGAGCAGGGCCCGCGCACAGCCAGATCCTGCCTGTGTGACCGGGGTGCTGCCCGCAGGGAGGCTGTCTCGGTGGGTGGGTGGGTGTGGTGGGGAGATGGGCCTAGCAGTCAGGAGGGCACGAGGGCGTGCGTGGGGGGCCTGGCTCCGGCGGCCACCACAGAGGTCCCCCGGGGCCCGGCCTGCAGGTCCGCAGGCTCCCTGGGAATTCGTAGAACGGGCTGCACAAGGCCACCGCGACGCTCGCGGAGCAGAGAGAGGGAACGGCGTGTTTACACGTGCTGGCCTGCGGGGACCGGGCGGCCCGGCCAAGGTAAATATCAACACCAGCTTGGCTTCCAAAGCGAGGATGTGGAAAATAAATACCAAGAGAAGGAAATTCCCTCCAGCCCGGGGACGCAGGGGCCTGGGCCCAGGCAGGGGCAGGGCGAGTGTCCCGCTTAGCCCACCGTCTGTGCAGCCCCGACCCTCCCAGGACGACGGGAGGGGCTGCAGGTAATGTGCAGCCTCTGGAGCAGCGCGGGCGTGGAGGAGCCTGCTGGGCTGACGGGCAGGCCCGGGCCTGTGCTGCTGGGAGCCTCTCCCGAGGGGCTCGGGAGGCTGCTGGCCCGGCTGGGGCGGGGAGGCTGCCCTTAGGAACTCCTAGACCTGGGCCTCCAGTTCTGACAGCTGAGTGGGGGGCACTGAACAGAGAGTTCGCTGGCGGAGGTCACTGTGTCCTCGGGCATGCGATACACATGAATGGATGGAGTGACCTCTCCACCCGGTACCACGCAAATACTCCCTCATTCACTCCTCAGTACCACACTAGGAGGCGGAGGTGGAAACACAGAGAGGCAAGGCAACTTGACCAAGACCACACAGCAAGAGGGCCACAGAGCTGCGAGCACAGGCCTGTTTATGTGAACAGGCAGTGCAGCCTGGGGTGCGGGGCAGGCTGCCTGGAGGAGGTGGCCATAACTGGTGGCGGAGGCTAAAGAGCAGATGCCCGCAGGCCCAGGGGGCCCTCTAGGACCCCCTGCCCATTTCGGGGGAGGGGGAGTAAGCAGGCAGGGCAGGGCTGGGAGAGGCGCGGAGGCTCTGGAGGGAACGGCCACTGCGGGGCGCTTCTGGCAAGGCAGGGCCTGGGGGCCTCTCCATCTATTTGTAAAAGCTCCGAGGAAGAGGCGTCCTCAGTAGCTCAGGGTCTGTCTTCGCCAAGGAAACGGAGAGAACAAACAGTCCCCTTGTCCCACAAGAGATGCAGCCCCTGGAACCCTGGAAGTGCCTGAGACCCGCAGGGCTGCCAGCAAGGGCTGGCACTGAGGCTGCAGCTCGTGATGTCCCCGGGCCAGAGGTGGCGAGCCACTCGGACTGCCCACCGGCCGGGCTGGGGCAGCAGCAGCCTTGCTTTTATGCCTCAAGAAATGAAACCCCGTCCCCTGCTGCAGCCCGGGCAGCCCGGGGCGGGGGGCGGGGTGGTAGGGGGCTGGGCGGCTGGGCCCTGCGGCTCCTCAGCCCCGGCCCCGCAGCACCCCACAGGCAGATGGCGGACAGGGAATGTGCCCCATGAGTGAAGAGTATTAAATTGGCAGAGTTTTCAAAGAAATGTGGCTGCTCAGTATGGGACAAGGACCTTTAAGGGGAAACACCATGGGAAGGAGCATAAGCTGGTCTCATATTTTTAAAAACAAGCAATTTGGCTCGAGCAGTTGAGCACTGCCTCCCACATGGGAGGTCCCGGGTTCAGTTCCCAGTGCCTCCTAAAGAAAACAAGCACACAACGAGCAAAAACAACAAGCAGACAAAGAGCAAAATAAAAAACAAAAAAATTAGCTATTTGGCAATATTGTAGAGCTTTTAAATTTTGGCAAATTTAGAACTTTAAAAATGTTCAAGTTCCCAGGAAGAGGTCAAATGACTGATTTTTGCAGAGGATATGAAAGTACTGCTAGAAAACCCAAGAGAATAAATGCCAAAGCAAATATGAATCATCAGAGTATCCAGTAAGAGCACAAAATAAAAAAATTAACAAAATTTATAGCCTTCTTATTTACAAGCAACATCCAGTTAGAAAAATGTAGTGGAGAAGAACCATTTATAAGAGCACTGAAAAAGATAAATTACTTGGGAATAAATATAACATGAAATGCCCAAAATCTATATAAAAAGAACTTTAAAACTGTCCCACCACAGTGTTGATTTGTGAAAGACATAAAAGTAACTGGAACAAATGGAGAAACACCCTTGATTCTGCAAAGGATAAGTCAACATCCTAAAGACGTCAATTTTCCCCAAATTAATATGTGAATTTAATACAATCTCAATTTTAAAAAACCAAGAAGTATCTTTTCTGGAGCTAGACAAGTTGGTTCTATTTTTATATGAAAAATATCTAGGAGAACATCTGAAAAAGTAAAACAATGAGGAATTCCCTTACTATATATTTAAATATAAAGTCTAATTAAAAGAGGGTTCTGTCACTCTAGGAATAGACAGATGGTCCAATGGAACAAAATTAGAAATAGAATAGAAAGTCCAAGTACATAGGGAAATACAGCTTTTTAATGATAAAGGTCTGGAGAATCTAATCTTGAATCATTGGAAAAAGATGGACTTTTTAATGATACAGGGACAAGTGGATAACCATTTGGAAAAATACGTAATTGTTGCCATACCTTACACTGTACATGAAAAAAAATAGGAGAGAGAGCTAAATGTAAAGAAGAAATGAAGCCATACAAATACAAGAAGCAAATGGGGGGCCTGTGAGCCAAAATCATAAGCAATAAGAAACAGATACACGGACTCTAAAAATACACACATGTGCACACGTGCAATTTTGCATGGCAAAAATACTCTTAAGTAAAAAAGACAAACCACACATTGGGAGGAATCATCGCAACATGCCACAAAGGACTAACCTCCCTAATATAAAGATAGCCCTAAAATCAAGATAAGAAAGACCAATAAACTGATAAAAAAGAAAATGAGTCAAAGACCGACATTTTACAGAAAAAGAAAGGCAAATGGCCCTTAAGCATAAGAAAAGATGTTCTGCCTTACTCATAATTAGAGAAATGCAAAGATTTCTTTGCTAGGGCACAAAAAAAAAATACCAGCCCAGAAAGAAAAAATTGAAGAATTGGATTTCACAAAAATGAAAACTTCTGGTCTTTGACAGAGACTAGTAGGGGTTAAAAAACAAGGTGGTTGCACCCCTGCTTCCCATGTATGAGGTCCTGGGTTCAATTCCCCGTACCTCGGTGGGACGGGGGGTGGGAGTGGTGTGAGACAAGTGGGATTTATCTAAGGAATGCAAGTGGTACAACATATGAAAATCAGTGTATACATCCACTAACAGGATGAATCCCACTAACGGGGAAAAACTTAATTGATGCAGAAAAGGCATTTGACAAAATCCAGTACCTCTTCTTGATAAAAACACTCAGAAAACTACAAATAGAAGGGAATTTCCCCCAAATGATAAGGGGGATTTATGAAAAACACACACTAATATAGTACTCAATGAACGGTCTAAGACCAAAAGCCTTCCCCTAACATCAGGAACAAGACAAGGATGCCTGCTTTCTCTGCTGCTATTCAAAACATTGTACTAGTAGTTCTAACCAGAGCAATCAGGAAAGAAAAAGAAAAGGCATCCAAATTGTAAAGGAAGAAGACTGCATGATCCCATATATATAGAAAATCCTAAAGAAGCCACAAGAAAGCTACTAGAGCAATAAATGGATTCAACAAATTTGCA
This sequence comes from Dasypus novemcinctus, assembly GCF_030445035.2. Lineage (NCBI taxonomy): Eukaryota > Metazoa > Chordata > Mammalia > Cingulata > Dasypodidae > Dasypus > Dasypus novemcinctus. The sequence continues at coordinate 49,810,521 of NC_080698.1, read as the reverse complement.
AGGTACTAGATCAACAACAAAAATCCAGTTGTGTTTCTATACACTGACAAAGAACAAAAAGGAAATTAAGAGAACTATTCCACTTACAATAGCATCTAAAAGAATGAAATACCAAGGAATACATTTAAACAAGGAAGTGAAAGACTTATAAACTGAAAAATACAAAACACTGCTTAAAAAATTAAAGACAAATGTGTTCATGGGTTGGAAGACTTAATATTGTTAACATATTAATTCTACCCGAAGCAAGTTACATTTTCAACACAATACCTATATCAAAATACTGACAGCACTTTTTTTTTGGCAGAAATGGAAAAGCCCTTAATTCATAAGGAATTGCACAGGGCCCCTGAATAGCCAAAATTACCTTGAAAAAGAACAAAGTTGGAGGAATCATACTTTCCAATTTCAAAACTACTATAAAGCTAAGTAATCAAAACAGTGTGATACTGTCACAAAGACAGACTTATAGACCAATGGAATAGAATTGAAAGCACAGAAATAAACTCATTTCTGTAGCCAATTGATTTTGACAAGGGTCCATTCAATGGAGAGAGAAGAGACTCTAACAAATAGTACTAGGACAATTGGATTTCCGCATGCAAAAGAATGGAACTGGACCCCTACCACACACCAAATATAAATATTAACTCAAAATGGATCAAGAAACTATAAGAGCTACAACCATAAACCAATTAGGAGGAAATCTTCCTGACCTTGGGTTTGGCAATGGGTTCTTACAATTTGTACCAAAAGCACGAGCACCAAAAGAAAACAGGTAAACAGCTTTATCAAAATGAAAAATTTTAATGCAAAGTACATTATTGAGAAAGTGAAAAGACAACTTATTGAATGGGAGAAAACAGCTGCAAATCATATATCTGATAAGAGTTAAATATCCAAAATATATTTAACTTCTACAACTCTACAACAAAAAGAAAAATAACGCAATTAAAAGCTGAAAAGGACTTGAAGAGACATTATTACAAAGATATACAAATGGCCAAGAAGCCCATAAAAAGATGCTGAACATCATTAGCCACCAGGGAAATGCAAATCAAAACCAGAGTGGAATACTACATCACTCTCACTAGGGCAACTGTTATTTTAAAAAAGAAAAGAAAAAGAACATAACAAGTGTTGCTGAAGATGCACAGAAAACTGAGCCCGCCTCCTGAGAGTGCAGTTGCTGTTTAAGAGTTCGGTGTTCCTTAAATGTTAAACACAGAACTACCACCTGACCCAGCAACTCCTAGGTATATACCCAAATGAATTAAAAATTGGAACTCAAACAGATCCTTGTATGCCAGTGTTCACAGCAGCCTTAGTCACAATAGTCAGAAGGTAGAAGCAACCCAAATGTCCATCAGCTAATGAATGAATAAACAAAATGTGGTCTGTCCATATAATAGAATATTATTTGGCCATAAAAAGGAATGAAGTCGCAATATATGCAACTACACGGATGAACCTTGAAGACATTAAACTGAGTGAAATAAGTCAAAAGGACAACTATTCTATGATTCCACTTATATGAATATCTACAATAACAAATTCATAGAAACAAAGTAGTTTATAGATTATCAGGGACTGGAAGGGAGGAAATTAGTTACTCCTTAATGGGCATATAGCAGGTGATGAAAGAATTTTGGAAACAGGTAGTAGTGATGGATAAAGAACACTGAAAATGGAATTAATATTACTAAATTGTACACCTTAAAAATGGCTAAAATCGCAAAATTTATGTTATGTATATTTTACCAAAATGAGATTTAAAAGAAAGAAAAAAAGAAGATGTGAGCCACAGACTAGGAGAAAATATCCAATACATATAAAAGGACTTATATCCAGAATATATAAAGAATTCTTACAACTCAATAATGAGACAAACAACCTGATTTTTTTTAAAAATTGGGAAAAGATTTTAACAGACACTTCATAAATGTTCAATGGCCCATTAGAACAGGAGAAGTTGCTCAACATCTTAGCTCTCAGGAAAATGCAAATTTAAAATCACAGAGACATGAATACTATATATTTAAACATGATTACAATGGGGAATTTTATGTTGTATATATGTTAATACAGTTAAAGTTAAAAGAGCAAACAAAAAACCCTACAATCAACCACACAAAGAACCCTAATGTAAACTTTGGCCTTCCATGTATAATATAATTATAATATTGTTTCATCAGTTGTAATAAAGGTACTACACTAATGCAAAATGTTAATAAGGAAAACTGCAAGGGGAAGGGGGAGTATATGGGAAATTTACTTTCTGCACGTTTTTTGTAAACCTAGAACTAGTGTAAATAAAAATACATATATAAATTTAAAAATAGAAATAATTTGAAAAGAATAACACATTAAAAATAAACCACCATAGAACCACGCAACACAAAAAAAGAACCCTAAAGTAAGTTATAGACTTTAGTTAATATCACTCAAGTAATATTAGTTCATAGTTGGAAAAAATATAACACACTAATACAAAATACTAATAATGGAAAACTCTGTGTGAGGTTGGGTATGGGAACTGTGTACCTTCTGCATAATTTGGCTGTAAACCTACAACCGCTCTAAAAAATAAAAAAGAGATACCACTCCACATCAAGAATGGCCAAAATAAAAAGGACTGGCAACATCCATGTCTGTGAGGATGCAGAGTTACTGGAGCACTCGCCCTGCTGCTGGTGGAACTGTAAAACGGTACATACACTTGCCATATGATCCAGCCATTTTGCAAGTTACCACAGAGAAATGAAGACACACATCCACAAACAGACTTGGTGCAAGAGCATGGTCACAAACCAGAATCAGCCCAAATGCCCATCAACAGCAACATGGAGAAACAAACGGTGGCATTAGCCACACAATGGCTTCTACTCAGCCATGAAAGGGACAAGTGACACGTGTCATGACAAAAATGAATCTCAAAAATGTTATGCAGAGTCAAAGCCGCCAGATACAAAAGATGATATATTACATAATTTCATTTCTATGAAGTTCTGGAAGAGGCAAAACTAATCTATCATGACAGGAAGCAGATTATTTGCCAAAAGTCACCAAACTGAACCCTTTAAGGGATGCATTTTATTGTATGCAAATTATACCTCAATAAAGTTGATTTTTTAAAAAACTACATGGAAGTACCCGTGTTTCACCCATCCAACTGGCAAAGTTTCCAAAGCTTGAGAATACATTGTTTGTGAGGCTGTGGCGGGAAACAACATTCTCATACATTGCTGGCGGGACCCCAAATGGTACAACTGCTCAGGAGGACAGTGTGGCAGTACTGAACAAAATCATTTATGTACAAACTTTAGACCCAGCCATCTCAATTTCAAGAATCGATTCTAAAAATACACCTCCACAAATAGAAAAGGCATATACACAGGATCATTCATTGTTGTATGATTTATGACAGGAAAAGACTGAAAACGACCCAGGCGAACCTCGATAGGGAACCAGCCGATTAAACCATTCCTCGCACATCCACACCATGGAAAAGCACGAAACACATGACCTTACAAAACAGTGTGAGGAGGAACGCAATGAACTTGTGTGGGCAGATTGCCAGAATTTATTTGGCGAAAGAAAGATGTATGATATATATGGCATGCTAGCTTTTATGTAAGAAAGGGTAAATAAGAATATTTATATATTCTTTTTTCGATTTTGCAAAAATAAGCACAGGGCCCTGGTTTCTGGGAAGATGTCATTGGAGTAGGCAGGGCTCACCTCTCTCACAAAAACAATGGAGGAAGGGCAAAAAGCTGCCTGAGGGAGCTGCTTTGGGGATCTGCAGACCAGAAGAGGGCTGCGCACCTCACTGGAGGGACAGGCACAGAGAAATGAAAAAGCCAAAACAAAAATGAGTCTTGCCCCCATGGCCAGGAATGGCACCATCCCCCACCTTCAAGGTGAACAGCCTGGATAGAACTCACGGCTCACTGCAGTCCATTGAAAGGAGAACAGAGAAGAGTACAGAAATGCAGGTTATTAGTAAGGGTAACTTAAGGGGTAAAAAGACAATAGTAAGATAAGACAACTGAAAGCCAAAGGATAAAATGGACAAAATAAGTAATGACTTTACACTAGTAACATTGAGCGTTAATGGATTAAACTCCCCAGTCAAAAGATAGATTGGTAGAATGGATTAAAAAACCAAAAACGAGCCATCTATATGCTGTCTACAAAAGACTCACCTCAGACATATGGAAACAACCAGGTTAAAAGTGAAAGGTTGGAAATAGATATTCCAGACAAATAGCAACCAAAAAAAGATCTGGAGTAGCAATACTAGTATTGGACAAAATAGGTTTTAAATGCTAAACTGTTATAAGAGATGAAAAATTTCATTATATATTAATAAAAGGGACAATGCACCAAGAAGAAATAACTATCATAAAAATTTATGCACCTAACCTGGGTGTCCCAAGATAAATGAAGTATACATAGGCAAGACTAAAGGAAGAAATAGACATCTCTACAGTAATAGTTGGAGACTTCATTACACCATTTTGAGCATTGGATAGAACATGTGGACATAGGATAAGGAAACAGAGTGCTTGAATGCTGTGATAAATGAACTAGACTAAAGAGACAGTTATAGAGCATTACACCCCAAAACAGCAGGCTACGCATTCTTTTCAAGCGCTTATGGATTCTTCTCCAGGATAGATCATATATTGGGTCAAAGACAGGTCTCAATAAATATAAAAAGACTGAATTATACAAAACACTTTCTATGATCATAATGGATTGATGCTGGAAAATAACGTATGGAAAAGGGGAAATTTCAAAAATATATAGAGATGAAACAACAATCAGATTCAGAGAAGAAATTGCAAGAGAAATCGGTAATTATCTTGAGATGAATGAAAATGAGAACATTACATGTCAACACCAATGGGATACAGCAAAGGCAGTGCTGAGAGGGAAATTTACAACCCCCAATGCTTACATTAAAAAAGAAGAGTTAACACTCTAACTTACACCTGAAGGAAATAGGAAAAGAATGGCAAAGTAATCCAAAACCAATCTGAAGGAAAGAAATAATAAAGATTAGAGGAGAAATAAATAAAATTGAGAACAAAAAACAAAGATATTCAACAAAACAAAAAGTTTATTCAACAAGATCTACAAAATTGACAAACCTTTAGCTAGACTGACAAAGAAGAAAAGAGAAAATGTACATAAATAAAATCAGAAATTAGAGGAAGAACATTACTACTGACACTGCAGAAACGAGAGATAAGAGGATACTATGAACCACTGTACACCAACTAGCCAACAAAGATGAAATTCCTAGAAACACACAAACAACCTGCACTGACCCTAGAAGATAGAGAAGACCTCGACAAACCAATCTTTTTTTGTTTTTTTTTTGTTTTTTTTTTCGACAAACCAATCTTGAGTAAAGAGACTAAAACAGTCATCAAAAAACTCCCTCAGGGAAGCTAATGTGGCTCAAGCGATTGGTTTCCATCTACCACATGGGAAGCCCTGGGTTTGATTCCTGGGTCTCCTGTGAAGGTAAGTTGGCCAGCACTGTGGAGAGCTGGCACAGCAAGATGACACAACAAAGAGGGAGACACAGGAGAGAGAGTTAGCAATGCAGCAGACCAGGGAGAATAAGTGGCTCAAGCAATTGAGTACCTCTCTCCCACACCGGAGGTCCCAGAATCAGATCCTAGTGCCTCCTAAAGAGAAAGACAAGAAGAAAAAGACAAGCAGACATGGAAGAACAGCAAATGGACACAGAAAGCTGATGGTGGGTGTAAGCAACAGCAGGTGGTGGATAAAAGTAATTATTAAAAAAAACAAACCTCCCCCAAATGAAAACCCCAGGACCAGATGGCTTCACAGGTGAATTATACCAAGCATTCAACAAAATATTTGCAAATCAAATAAAAAAATACATGAAAAGAATTCTACACCACAATCAAGTGGATTTTATCCCAGGTATGTAAGGAAAATAATTAGTGTAATAAAACATATTAATAAGAAGAAAAATCACATGCCCTCTCAATTGATGCAGAAGAGGTATTTGACAAAATTCAGCATCCTTTCTTGATAAAAACACTCCAAGATAAGAAGGAAACTTTCTCAACATGGTAAAGTACATATATGAAAAACCTACATTAGCACTGTACTCAAAGATGACAGATTGAAAGCTTTCCCACTGGGCCTGGGAATAAGACAAGGTTGCCCACTGTCACTACTGTTATTCAATATTGTGCTAGAAGTTCTAGCTAGAGCAATTAGGCAAGAAAGAGAAATAAAAGGCACCCAAATAGGAAAAGAAGTACAACTTTCACTATTATTTGATGATATGATCCTATATCTAGAAAATCCTGACAACTTCACAAAAAAGCTACTAGAACTAACAGACAAGTTCAGCCAAGTGGCGGGATAGAAGAGCAATATGTAAAAATCAGAAGCGTTTCTACACACTACTGTTGAGCAATCTGAGGAGAAGTCAGGAAAAAAATTCCACTTATAATAGCAACTAAAAGAATCAAACATTTAGGAATAAACTGAACCAAAGATACAGAGGACCTGTATTAAGAAAACTACAAAACATTGCTAAAAGAAACCAAAGACCTAAATAAATGGAAGGTGGGAAGCAGACCTGGCCCAATGGATAGGGCGTCCACCTACCACACGGGAGGTCGTGGTTCAGACCCTGGGCCTCCTTGACCTGTGTGGAGCTGGCCCATGCACAGTGCTGATGCGTGCAAGGAGTGCCGTGCCACACAGGGGTGTCCCCCGTGTAGGGGAGCCCCACGTGCAAGGAGTGCACTCCATAAGGAGAGCCACCCCACATGAAGGAAGGTGCAGCCTGCCCAGGAATGGCACTGCACACATGGAGAACTGACACAAGATGATGCAACAAAAACAGAAACACAGATTCCTGGTGCCACTGATAAGGATAGAAGTGGTCACAGAAGAACACACAGTGAATAGACAGAGCAGACAACTGGGGGGGGGGGAAGGGAATAAATTTAAAAAATGAATCTTATAAATAAATGAATGAATGAATGACTGAATGAATGAATGGAAGGACATGCTGTGTTCATGGATTGAAAGACTACATATTGTTATGATGTCAATTCTACCCAAACTGATTTATGGATTCAATGCAATCCCAATTTTAAAAAGCTTTTTTTTTTTTTTCAGAAATGGAAAAGCCTATTATCAAATTTATGTGGAAGGTTAAGTGGCCCTGGAGAACTCTTACTTCCTGACTTTAAAGCATATTACTTAGTTACAGTGGTGAAAACAGCATGGTACTGACATAAAGATAGATATATTGACCAGTGAAACTCAACTGAGAACTCAGAAATGACCCTCACATCTATGGTCAAGTGATTTTTGACAAGGCTGCCAAACCCACTCAACTAGGCCAGAACAATCTATTCAACAAATGGTGCTGGGAAACTGGATCAACATAGCCAAAAGAAAGAAAGAGGACTCCTATTTCACACCTTATAACAAAAATTAATTCAAAATGGATCAAGGACCTAAACATAAAAGCTTCAACCATAAAATTGGAAGAAGATGTAGGGAAACATCTTCAAGATCTTGTGGTAGGTGGTGGTTTCTTAAACCTTACACCCAAAGCACAAGCAATGAAAAATATAATAGATTAATGGGTCCTCCTCTAAAGTAAACACTTGCCCTTCAAAAGACTTTGTCAAGAAAGTAAAAACGCAGCCTACTCCTGAAAGTGGTAGACTAGGGATGTAAACGTCAACTGAGAGAAAGCTCAAGAATAATCTAGGGACTGAATAACACAGTGAACCCAGAGGTAGATAAGAATGTTCTTTTATGTTCTTCTATGAACTAGAACAAAGGGACGTCACTATTACAAAATGGTAAAACTATGGAGATACTTGGGAAAAATACAATTAATGTAACCTATGGACATAGTTAACAATATTGTAATATTCTTCCATTAATGTCAAAGAAGTTTTGCTTTAATAATAGGGGGCATGGCAGTTTGAGACTATTTAAAAAGAGAAAGATTATGTTTGTAAACTAATTATTCTTATTGATGTGTTACCCTTTGATTATATTGGATTCAATTGAGGGGCCCTTGATTAAATTACCTATTAAGATTAGGGCCTTGAGTCAACTACATCAGTAAGGTGTGAATTGGGTTGAGTCTCTGAGTCACACTATATAAAAGGACACTCACTCAAGAAGACACACAGGAAGAGAGAGTAGCTCTTTCAATTTTGACCCTGGAGCCCTGGGGAGAGATGAGCCAGTCACCATAGTCGGCAGCTGACCTTTTAAAGATACAGAGCAGCTGAGCAGACCCAGAAAGAAACATGCCCTATGCCAGAGATTGATAGAGGAAGCCCTGAGAGACAAGCCCTCCGCCAGCCTATAGCTGAGATTGGGAAGAAGCTGGGCCCACGGAGCCTTAAGAGGAAGAGGAAGGGGAGCAGATGTAGCTCAAGTGGTTGAGCACGTGCTTTCCATGTTCAGGGTTCCAGATTCAATTCTTGGTACCTCCTTTCAAAAAAAAAAAAAAGGAAGCCCAGGAAAGAGATCAGCAACCATCTTGCTTCTACAAGTGGCAACTGACTTTGGTGAGAAAGCAACCTTGAGTTGGGCTCTTTAGGGTCTTGTAACTAAGATTTTACCCCATATAAATACCCTGAATAAAAGCCAACAGATTTCTGGTACTTTGCATCAGCACCCCTTTGGCAGACTAATACAGGGGATTATGGAAAAATACCAAATGTATGCTATAGATCATAATTAGTGGTAATAGTCTGATGACGTTATCTCATCTTCTGCAACAAATGTTCCACAACACTGTAATGCTGGTGGAGGGATGGTGTATGGGAATTCTGCACATCTGCATGATTGTTTGTAATATAGAGATCATACAACTCAATGATAAAAAGACAAGCAACCCAATTTAAAAAGAGGCCAGACTTGAATAGATATTTTTCCACAGAGGAAATACAAATGGCCAAAAAGCAAATGAAAAAATGTATATCATTACCAGCTATTAGGAAAACACAGATCAAAACCACAATGATATACCATTTCACACCTTACAGAATGGCCATTAGTTTAAAAACAAAACAAAACAACAACAAAAAAACAAACCCCCCAAAAAGCAGAAAGTAACTGAAAGTGCTGGATAGGATATGGAGAAATAGGAACAATTCCTTCACTGTTGGTGGGTGTGGCAGTTTGTTATTATTTATGAATTCCAAAAAGATACAGATTGTTTGAAAAATGGTCTGTTCCTCTGGGCATGATATGCTTTGTATTAGATTCAACTGAGATGACTTTGATTAAATTTTGTTAAGATTAGGGCATTGATTTGACCACATCATTAGGGTCACTCAGTTTGAGTCTCTGTTCCCTTTGTGGGCTATATAAATGGACACTCAATCAAGGAGATCCACAGAAGGACACAAAGGAAGACAGACAGCTCCACAGACACAGCAGAGGCCCCAGGAAGAGAGACGAGCCCTATGCCAGCCTACAGCGGAGATCGGAAGAAGCTGGGACCACACACTGTCAAGAAGGAAGAGAACAGCTGAACCCTCGCAGATGTTGCCCGCCATCCTGCTTAAACACAGAGTTTGGTAAGGAAGTAACCTTGAGTTGGACTCTTCAGGGTCTTGTAACTGTAAGCTTCTACCGCAAATAAATACCCTATATATAAAAACCAACAGATTTCTAGTACTTTGCATCAGCACCCCTTTAGCTGACTAATACAATGGGAATGTAGAATGGTAGAATGTAGAATGGTACAGCAGTTTGGCAGTACCTCAGAAAGCCATATGATCCAGCAATCCTGTTACTGGAAATACATTCAGAAGAACTGGAAGCAGGGACATGAACAGACATTTGCACACTGGTGTTCATAGGTACATTATTCACAATTGCTTAAATATGGAAGGAGCCCAAGTGTCCATCAACCGATGAATGAACAAAATATGGTATATACATCCAATGGAACACTATTCAGCTATACGAAGAAATGAAATCAGGATGCATATGACACCATGGATGAACCTTGAGGATATTATGTTGTGTGAAATAAGCCAGACACAAAAGGACAAATATTGTATATGAACTAAATAAGATGAGTAAACTCATGGACGTAAACTCTAGAGTATAGGTTTCTAGGAGGTAGAATAGGGGTTGAGAATGGGAGCTGATGCTTAATGTAAGTAGAATTTTTATTAAGGTTTATTGTAAAAGTATGGAAATGAATTGAGTTGATGGTAACACACAGAGTGCTGATTTATAAATGATTGTGGCTGAAAGGGGTAGTCTGTGCTGTATATGTCAATTGAAAGGAAGCTAGAGAATAATTTCGGGGATATAGAACAGTGATTTCTGTTGATGAAGATTGTTTGCTTAACAGTATAAATATAAGAATGTTCTTTTACAAAGTGTTAAGAATATGGTGATACATACACCATATTCTAATATATGAAAATTCCAGGAAAATTACAACTAATATAACTTATCGATGATAGTTAACAGTAATATTGTAATATTTTTGCAGCAATGGCAAATAAGATATCAATTCTAAGGGACAACAATAGGGGGGTATAAGAGGGTATATGGGCGGCGGACTTGGCCCAGTGGTTAGGGCGTCCATCTACCACTTGGGAGGTCCGCGGTTCAAACCCCAGGCCTCCTTGATTTGTATGAAGCTGGCCCATGCGCAGTGCTGATGCGCGCAAGGAGTGCTGTGCCACGCGGGGGTGTCCTCGCGTAGGGGAGCCCCACGCGCAAGGAGTGCGCCCCGTGAGGAGAGCCGCCCAGCACGAAAGAAAGTGCAGCCTGCCCAGGAATGGCGCTGCACACATGGACAGCTGATACAACAAGATGACGCAACAAAAAGAAACACAGATTCCAGTGCCGCTGACAACAACAGAAGCGTACAAAGAAGATGCAGCAAATAGACACAGAGAACAGACAACCAGGGGGAAAGGGGAGAGAAATAAATAAATAAATAAATAAATCTTTAAAAAAAAAAAAGAGGGTATAGGATTTTTCCTTTTGGAGTAATGAAAATGTTCTAAAATTGAGGTAATGACAGCACAACTCTGTGACTAAAATAAAAGCCACTGAGTGTACACTTTGAGTGGAATGTACAAAGCATGGGAGTATGTGACACAGGTAATCTAGTGGTGGAAGATGGACTAGCCTGTGGTTAACAAGACAAATATGAGAACATTCTCTCACAAACAATAATACATAATATGGGGTGTTAATAATCCGGTGGGTTGGCAGAACAATACACCAAATATAATATATGGACTATAGTAAGTAGTAATATTTTGGTGATGCTCTTTCATAGTTGGTTAAAAATGTTTTACAACAGTGTAAGGTGTTGGTGGTGGGGTGATGTATAGGAGCCCTGCCTGATGATATGCATGTTCTGTAAGTTTATAATATTTACTATACATTTGTTTATGCATGTTCATGTATGAATAATATACTTCAATAAAATTTTTTAAATGAAAAAAAATCACAGGAAGGATTAACCAGGAATAAATTTAAATGGTTCCCTATATAGGCAGTAGGTAGAGATGGAGGTAAGGCCATTCTGAGAACATTTTAAAACTTTGGAATCATGTAACTGTTTTATGTATTTTAAAAATTAAATAAAAAATAAAAACTAATACAGTAAAAGAAAAAATAGATAAATTACTTTTCATTAAAGTTAAAAACTTTTGTGCATCATATGACACTAGCAAGAAAGTGAAAAGACAATCACAGAATGGGAGAAAATAGTTGCAAATCATCTATCTGATAAGGGATGTGTATCTATAATATATAAAGAACTCTGACAGCTCAATAATAAAAAGACAACTCAATTTAAAATGGGCAGAGAGGGAAACGGACTTTGGCCCAGTGGTTAGGGCGTCCGTCTACCATATGGGAGGTCCACGGTTCGAACCCTGGGCCTCCTTGACCCGTGTGGAGCTGGCATGCACAGTGCTGATGCGCGCAAGGAGTGCCGTGCCACGCAACGGCGTTCCCCGCGTGGGGGAGCCCCATGTGCAAGGAGTGCGCCCGTGGGGAAAGCCGCCCAGCCTGAAAAGTGAGGGCAGCCTGCCCAGGAATGGCGCCGCCCACACTTCCCGCGCCGCTGACGACAACAGAAGCGGACAAAGAAACAAGACGCAGCAAATAGACACAAGAGAACAGACAACCAGGGGAGGGGGGGAAATTAAATAAATAAATAAATCTTTTTTTAAAAAAAAAATGGGCAGAGAATCTGAAAACACATTTCTCCAAAGCATATGTCAAATGGCCAATAAGCACAGGAAAAAAGCACTAGACATATTAGCTATTAGGGAAATGCATATTAAAGCCATAATAAGATACCACTTCACAATTATTAGAGTGGTTAGGATTAAAAACGACAGGTGTAGGCAAGGATATGGAGAAACTGGAACCTCATACACTGCAGGTGGATATGTAAAATGGTGCAGCCACTTTGGAAAACAGTTTGGCAGTTCCTCAAAACTGAATGGCGAATTTGAAAACAACAAATATGGAAGACATTTTGGGACATTTGGGAAATCAGAATATGGACCAGATTTTAGATAATACTATAACATTAAAGCATTTTCCTTAGGTTTTTTGATGGCATTCCTGCTGTTTTATGGAAAAAATGTATTCTTAGGAGATACATATTGAGGGTTTAGGCTGGCCTCTCAGGAGGTCTCAACTGACTTTCCAATAATTCAGCCAAATCAGTCAATTTACATCTCTCTTCATCACTTCTTTCTCCATACACGTAAACACATATATGCATCTATATGTACATAAAGCTAAGATTATAGGAGAGAGGGGGCATAAATGTGATAAGATGTTAGCAATTGCTGAAACCTGGTAGAGGATGTTCACTGTACTATTTTAAGAGGTTTACAATAAAAATGGGGAAACTGGAAAAACTGGGATAAATGTTTACATTCTTTAAATCCGTCATCTCATTCTGAGGACATTATCTCAAAGAAATGATAAGAGGTAAGGATAAAGGTGCACCTATAAGAATGTTTCTTACAGCATTATTTTTCATCAAAGGGAGAAACAAAAATAAGTCTTCAAAGAACATTTCATGCTGTAGAATATTCACGCTTGATGTTAAAATCAAAAAGCAGTTGAAAATGTGCAGGTTGTGTCATCCTGACAGTAAACACATTATGTAAATTTAGATCATGGAGAAAACCCCAGCCTTCCCCCTGAGCATCTCTTGGTCTGTGCAGCTCTCGATCTGTGCTTCCCAAGGCCAAGGCCAGATATGTCTCCCCAGCCCCCAAGTCCTGGCTTCCTTTGTTAAACAAGAAAATGGCATGGTATTGGCACAAAAATAGACACACTGACCAATGGAATTGAACTGAGAGTTCTGATATAGATCCTCATATATACACTCATCAGATATTCAACAAGGCCACCAAGCCCACTCAACTGGGAGAGAATGGCCTCTTCAACTAATGGTGCCTAGAGAATTGTATATCCATATGCAAAAGAAGAAAAGAGGATTACCATCTCACACCTTATACAAAAATCAACTCAAAATGGATCAAGGACCTAAGCGTGAGAGCCAAGACCATAAAGACCTTGGAAAATAATGTAGGGAAGCATCTACAGGATCTTGTAATAGGAAATGGCTTCATGAACTTCACACCCAAAGCACAAGCAGCAAAAGAACAAATAGATAAATGGGACTTCATCAAAATTAAAGCCTTTTGCACCTCAAAGGAGTTTGTCAAGAAAGTGAAAAGAGAGCCTACCCAAAGGGAGAAAATATTTGATAATCATATATCTGATAGGAGACATATTCTGTATATATAAAGAACACCTACATCTTGAAAATAAAAAGCAAAACAACCCATTTTAAAAATGGGAAAAAGATGTGAACAGACACTTCTCCAAAGAAGAAATCAAATGAAAAAAACAAACAAACAAATGGCTAAAAAGCACATGAAAAAATGCTCAAAATCCCTAGCTATTAGGGAAATGCAAATCAAAACTACAATGAGATACCATCTTACTCCCATAAGACTGGCAGCTATCAAAAAAACCCCAGAAGACTCTAAGTGCTGGAGAGGATGTAGAGGAATGGGAACACTCATCCACTGCTGGTGGGAATGCAGAAGGATCCAGCCATTCTGGAGGACAGTTCGGCCGTTTCTCAAAAAGTTAGCTATAGATTTGCCAGAAGAACTGAAAATAAGGACACAAAACAATATATGTACACCAATGTTGGTAGTAGCATTATTCACTATTCCCAAAAGTTGGAATCAACCCAAATGCCCATCAACAGATGAATGGATAATAAAAATGTGGAATATACATACAATGGAATACTACTCAGCTATAAGAAGGAATACAGTACAAACACATGTGATAACATGGATGAATCTTGAGGAACTTATGCTGAGTGAAGCAAGCCAGGCATTAAAGGACAGGTAGTACATGACCGCTCTGATTTGAAACAAGCAAACCAAGCTGTCTCAGAGAGCTAGAGACTGGAAGACAGGTTTAAGGGAATTGGGGGGATTGGGGGGGGGAGGTTGTGAGCTGACGCCTACATGGGTACAGTCTATGATAAGCTGGAAGTAAGTATTTGTACAGGGAGGGGATAAGATGGGAGCATAGGGATACCTTTGGGTGGGGCTTTGCAGGCTTCAGGGGGGCTAGGGTTGGGAGGATGGGTCAAATGGTCCAAGGAATTGGGGGGAACAGTTGAATATGGGAGACTGTCAGGTATATGGTAGAAACCATAATGTTGAGAAAACTCTTTAGAAAATATAATAAGGAAGGATTATGTATTTAAAGTGTTTAAGGGGGGGCATTGGTATAGGGGCAGGCATCTAGGGAGTCTGTAGGTGCTCATTTTGTCATAGTGTGTTATATCATTGAGTGGAGACCCACGCAATGAGTGTGAAGTTGTACCCACATCCTAGGGAGACCTGATGTTCTCAGAGGGAATTGTGTCTCTCGAGAGAAATGGGCTCCCAATAGGTTAGGGCAGTCTAGTATGTCAAGCCCTCAGCATTGCTGCAAGTGTCTGTAAATCTGGTCCCTCAAGTAGTGAAGATTGATTGTCACTCTGGGCCCTGAGGGGAGGGGGAGAGAGGTGTAGAATAGATGGAAGCAGGGTAACTGGGGAGCAATGGAAGTGCTTCACAAGATCATGTAATGATGGATATAGGACATGTTAACTTACACTAAAAGTGTATAAAAGTCTATAAGCTAAAATGTAAACCATAATGTAAAACATAAGGAAACTAAAAATTTAAAAATGTGTACAGTCTAAAACATAAACCATAATGTAAACCAAAATGGAACCATGTTAGATAGCTATGTTTCAAAATCTGTACATCAGCTGCAGCAAATATAACATGAACATGTAAAAAGATCATTGCTGGGGAAAGGGGAAAAGGGTTTGATGTTGGATATATGGGAGTCCCCTATATGGTATGTGTGAATTACTGTGATCTAAAACTTTTTTGATGACAAAATTAAAAATTAGGAAAAAAAAAAGAAAGGATGTAGACACTGAGGAAGAAATGAAAGGAAGTGCCTTGCCACTGTACATACGGGGCAACATCTATTACAGTGATGAAAGGCAAAATGTTAAAACCAAAGCTTTATAATATTTTTCATTTTTTTAATACACCAACTTATTTTTACTTTCTTTTAATATTTCTAAATTAGTATGTATTTTATTTCTAAACTTTAAACCCATCACTATATTTCAATTTCCTATTAATTGAATTTGGCATTATATTAGGCTCATTTTTGAAGAAGTTTTGTACCACAGTGAGGTTCAACTATGGCAGGGGAGGAACACTGGTGTGGGGTGTTATTGATAGGGGGCACATGGGTGGGAGGGAGTTCTCCAGGGCATTTAGATAGGGGACACAAAAATGTTCTAATATATGTTAGGTATTTTCATAATAGTTACAGTTACAAATGGCAACTGAGGGAGTGCTGAGTTCCTACCAAGGGGAGCTCTGTTATATTCCCCAGTGGAACAGCAATAATCTCCCACGTGCAACAGCAAAGACCAACAAGGAAGAATGGTCCAGTAATGAGCCCTCTTTTTTATTTTAATTTTTTTCATGAAACAACAAGACTGCTTTCTTATACTCCTTGTACTTCATAAGTATTGTACTTGATAAAGAGGTTAGTAATTATCGGTGGTTAAAAAAAAAAAGGTAGAAACCAATAAGAGTGAGATGCTCTGGGGAGGATGTTAAGAACTAGCACCAGCAGATAAAGCTCCTAGATGACAGCTAACTGTTAAGATGAAAATTGCCTTATTTTCTGTATTTTCTAGCTCCTTCTGTGGCCAATCTATTAGCAGCTTCATTGCCTTCAATGCCACTATGACCAGGAACATATTCCCATTGAATATACATTGAATATATATTGAATATACATTCAATCCTCTCAAAATCACTTCTGTTGTCAACATCTCTTCCAGAGACAGTTTTCCATCCATTTTCTTTCCAGGTAGGCATCCATTCTGTAACACCTTTGATGACAAACTTGCTGTCCGTTTTAATGATTTTGTCCAGGTTTTGGCTCTTTGCTTGTTCAATTGCTCTATGGGCTGCCTTCAGTTCAGCACTTTGGTTTGTCTGCCATCCAGAAACACTCTCACTGACATTTAGAGGATGGTCAGGTCCCCAGTGAACTCCAAGTCCTGCTCTTGCATCATCTCTTCCATTATTTCTGCAGCTGCCATCTATATAAACAGTTGGAGTATATTCCCCGCGCCTGCAGTTGGGGTGCTTCCCTGCGCACTGGGCAATAATGAGCCCTTGATACTGATGACGGTGCTTATGAGACTGTGTGCCTGAAATATGCACTAGGCCTAGAACTGCAGGGTGTCTGAGAGTTACCACCTGAGAGCCTCCATGTTGCTCAAATGTGGCCACTCTCTAAACCAAACTCAGCATGTAAATGCATTACCTTACCCCTAGCGTGGGACATGACTCCCAGGGATTAGCCTCCCTGGTGCTGAGGGATTACTACCAATCACTAGCTGGTGATGCAACTAGAAAGAGACCTTGAATAAAAGAGTCAGCTCAGACCAGCAGAATATCTCAGCCTACATGTAGGATCATATGTTAAAAACTACTTTTTGACCTTGAGTAAAAGGGGGAAATGGCAAAGACAAATGAGTTTATATAGCTAAGAGGCCTCATAAAAGAGTCGGGAGGTCACCAGAGGGGTTGCGCTTACGCATACCTCAGCAGGACCCCAGGAAAAGCCAAAGTAGATACAACCCTAGGTACTGGTTCTCCTGAAGGCTGCAGAGACCCACAGGGTATATGGTCATGGCAGATGGATCTGGAGTTCTGTGCCATGTCAGAGGGCCCTACTTTGGAATTTGTGCTCCTGAGTGTGATGGAGTTGGACTCAGATGTGACCTTTCTACACATGCCTCTTCTGTCACTTTTACTGAACTTGTGGTTGGTGCTAGGGATGGTGTATACTCAGGGGACTTGAATCTCTGGACTTCCCATGTGCCGCTGGGCCCTGAGCCTCAGCAGAGTTGCAACTCCTACTCTCTGGTTCGTTGGATTTACCCAGGTCAGCTAACAGGAAGGTGAAGATGGTTAACCACCACACCAGGGAATCAAGAGTGCCTACAACTGCAAGCAGAAAAATTGCATCCATCATCCATGTGGAATCTAAGCCCCCTCTTGATATAGAGGTGGAGTGTACATCACCATCCCAGGGTCCACAGAATGGAGGAATAAAATATGGATTAGAGTAGACTTACTGATATTCTACTATAAAACTATTGTCACTAGTAATTGAAGAAATTGTAGCATTGAGGTGGAGAAAGTGCCCACAGTAGTTGCTGAGGACAGGGAGAGGGAAGAAATGTGATGTGGGGGCATTTTGGGACTTTGAGTTATCCTAAGTGATACTGCAGGTTCAGATGCTGGACTTTATATATCCTGCCATAACCCACTGAATGTACTGGGGGAGAGTGTGAACCACAGGGTAAACTATTATCCATGTGGTGCAGCAGTGCTTCAAAATATGTTCACCAAATGAGAGGAGTATGCCACAATGATGGGGGAGGTTGTTGGTGTGGGAGGCGTGGGGTGGGGAAGTGGGGGATATATGGGAACCTCTTATGTGTTTTCAATATAACATTTTTTTGTGATGTATATATCTTCAAAAAAATACAATTTACAAAAACGATAAGGGTGGGGGGTGGGGAGAGGGTTATATGGGAACCTCTTAGGTTTTTTAATGTAACGTTCTTTGTGATCTATTAACTAATAAAAAAAAGTGTTAAAAAAAAAAAGTCCTCCTACAAGGCAGAGTGTGGGAAGCGGAGGTGGGGGGGAATGTGTGACAACCTGACCCAGGTGGCGGGAGCACTGAGGTCCACCCTGTCTGCTAAGCACACTGGCCTCCTGCACGGCCTGTCCCCCCACCCCCGGGCCTCAGCTGGACCCTCTCCACCAGGCTGTTCACACTGGCCCCTTGTTCTCAACGGCCCCAGGACTTTGGGATGATGGCCTCCATTTTTCAGCCTAGGCAATGACTTGTCAAGGCCACCAAGTCCTAAGGGGCACATGCCCTACTTTATCCCACCCTGTTACAAATCCTAAGGTCTTCTAAAAGCAATCAAGGACTCTCTCTAAAGTCTGCCTCCCAGATGTCAGACGCTCTTGCTCCCTTGCCTGTTAGTGGGATGCAGAGTCAATGACCCCAAAGGCTGTGGCCCATGCAGGAGCCACAGAGCAGCCCTGGCGCATGGAAGGCAGGCTGGCTCCTGGCCAGCGCCACTCCCTGGGGCCCTGAATTCAGTCCCGTGACCCATTCAGGAGGCGCTGGCTCAGGGTGGCTCAGCTAGGGAGGGGACAGAGCTAGCAGGGGGCCGGTTATCTGCGTGCCTGTGGGGGGTCGGTCTCTCCCTGCTCTGTGCCCAGCAGCCTCCGCAGCATCAGCCCCCTGCCCACTGCAGGTGGGACCCCCAGGGGCTGGTGCCACCCTGCAAGCCAAAGAGGAGTGTGAGGACCTGGCCGGGGCCAGCCTCAGCATCAGGGGAGAGGGGACCGTCCACTGCCAGGGAGGGGGTCTGGCTGTACTGCACGCACCAGATGCCCCCAAGGGCTAACTTTTGACTCTCCTAAGGAGGCTGACATGTTTGAAAGGAGCCGATTGTCTTCCACCTTAAAACTTGGGTCCCATTTCTGGACCCCACTGCCTGGAGTGTTCTGTGAACTAAAGTTTTTTCCTTTATATACACTGTAATTATCTTGTGAAAGACACAACTATATTTGTAAGTGCTCATTTGTTAAATGTAAGCATTTAAAATATACCACTTTTTGTGGCCTTGCTTGGGCCTTAATTTTTTTTTTTCCCCTCTCCCTCTCCCCGTCCCCGCCCTGCTGTTCTGCTGTGTCCATTTGCTGTGTGACCTGCTGTATCGATTTCTTTTTATTCCCTTCTTTCTTTCTTTTTTTTTTTTGTCTTCTTTCTCTCCTTTGGGATTCACCAGGATTCGATCCTGGGGACCTCTGATGTGGAGAGAGATTCCCGGTCAATTGCACCACCTCAGTTCCTGGTCTCTGCTGAACTTCACCTAGACTCTCCCCTGCGTCTCTTTTGTTGCATCATCATCTCACTGCGTGACTCACTTGTGCAGGCACCCGGCTCACCACACGGGCACTGGCTCGCCACACAGGCACCCTTTCTCTTCTTTTTCACCAGGAGGCCCCAGGGACCAAACCCGGGTCCTCCCATACGGTAGGCAGAGGCCCTATCACTTGAGCCACATCCACTTCCCCTTTATTTTTTGACATAGAAATGGAAGTATCCAGGTCTTTCTGGGCCCTGAGCAGCCCCTCGGCCCACCCCCATGCACTCCTCAGAGGTCCTCATCTCCTTGCTGGGAAGGACAGAGAGCAGGGGGCCCAGGGAGGCGCAGGCTGGGGGCCAGGAGAGGACGGGGGACCGAGCCTCCCCGGCAGGCCTTCCTCCAGGACTCGGTCGCTTGGGGAAAGAACGAAGGTCCCCAGATACCCAGAAGGACTGTGCAACAGCCATACATTCACTCACACTTGCATTCATCCGTGGGCCTTCACTCACTCAAGAAACACTCATTAGGTAGTGCCTGCTGTGCACCAGGGTCAGCACTGGGCACGAGGGGGGTCTCCGTTTGCTTGCCTGCCTGGCGGCCAGTACATCCCTCTGACCTGTGGGAAGCAATGGGGGTCTAATCCCCATTTCTCTGTGGGGTGGGGCAGATGCTGGTAGTGCGCCCTTACTAAGCACTTCCAGGGGCCAGCTGCTGGGGCCAGCGGAGGGAGATGACAGGAGACACCCAGAGAATTCTTTCAAACCAGGGACAGCTGGAGAACAGCACGTCCACAGCAGGGCTGGGACTGGCAGGGCTGCTCAGGGCAAGGGGCCTGATCACAGCCCTAGGCCCAGGGAAAGGACAGGGCCTGCGGGGTGACCTGGCCAGCAGACTGTGGTCCTGTGCCTGGGGACAGAAGGGGAGGGAGCGCAGGCAGCCTGGTGGGCAGCAGGAGGGCAGGCTGCAGGCCAGGGGCACCAGGGTGCTCCGGGCCTCCCACAGGGTCCCAGCCATGTCGCCCTGGGTAGAGACCGCTAGCCAGCCCTCGCCCAGGCGGGCCTTGAGGAGGGGAGGGGCAGGCTACTTCCGGGTCCCTTTGTCAGCCCTGTTGTCCCAAGTAGTTGGATCTGTTGTCCTCCAAAGTCAGGGGCCCTAACTGCTCCCCTTGGTTTTCCATCTGCTCCCTGATGCCACGGCAGTCCACACTCCACACAGCAGCCACTGTGGTTTTCTCAAAAACCACCTCACTGAGCCTCTCCCGTTATCCAGCCCCCGCAGGCTTCCCCGCCCTCACACCTAGAGAATGGAACCCAAACTCCCTTCCCGGGCTGCTGGACGCTGTGCTGGGCTGCGCCGCCACCTCCGGCCCCTCCACGCAGGCCTCCTTCGGGCTCACCAAGCCGGGCCAGCTCGCCCCTTCCGCAGGGCTTTTGCACGTGCGCTCCCTGGGCCAAAAGGCTCTTTCTTCCCCCTCCTGGGCCCCTCCCACAATGTCCTGCACGGTGGCCTCTCCTCCACCCCCAGCCCGAGGCCTTCCCTGACCGCCACCCGGCCGGCTTCCCCGCACTCTCCACCTCAGATGACAGCTTGGTTCCTCCACAGCAGACGGCCCTCTGTCTGCCCCCACAGGACCATGTGCTCCTGTGGGTAGGGGGGCTGCCTGGACGCGAGGTGCCCCCTGCCCTGGCAAGGTGGCTGGCCCAATACATACTATGCTGAATGACCAGGGGCTGAGAACCACCTGCTCTAGATGCCATTCCTCCAGTGAGAAAAAGCAAGGGGGACTTTTGGTTTCAATATAACACCCACAAATTAAACAGTAAAGAAAGGGTCTCAGTGTCCGTGGTTGCTGGGGACATCAACTAATCAATGCCTTGGCCTCCACGCCCTGGAAGGCCAGTGGGGGACAGTTGCAGGCATCCCCTGGAGGATGTAGAGATAAGAAGGAAGCAGAAAATGGAAAATAAGTGTTGGTGAGGATGCAGAGAAAATGGAACTCTCATGTACAGCTGGTGGGAATGCAAAATAGTGCAGGCGCTATGTGAAACAGCAAGCTAGTAAGATGGGGAATCAATAGATGGATCTGGAACCTGGCAAGAAGTCCATGTGGACATGAATAACCCCAAGATGGCTGCTGGGAGACTCCTGTGAGAAATCTAATTTGGAATGAGATTCCTCCAGAAGCCAGGAGAAGTCCTAGATATTCTCCAAGGGCCGTATCATTGGGTCCGCCTGGAGGATTGACAAGTGGGGTAATCAATCAAAACGGCAAACAGCTGGGACTCCTCCCATGCCATTAGCAAAGGGGCGGAATAATTTATGATTTACAAAGCAAGCTCGAAGGCTTTTTGTTTTTTATTGTACTCTCTTGCTTTCGCCCTGTCCCAATACCTGTCCTGGTGCCAGTCTGTGTGCCTGTTCCTGCCCTCTGCACCCTGATTTTGCCATTTATCCCTTGCCATGACTACCATGCAAGGAAAACCTGGGCATTTATAATCTACAATGGGAAATTGTAGTGTGTAAACCAGCCTGCTTTAGCACTCTTTAGTCCCTTCCTCTCTCCCTGGGACCCCCATTTCTCTTCCCTCCCTACCTTAATAAATTACTGGCCTAACTAACCCAACATGCTCTTGAAATTCATTTCTGCAGCATAGTCAAGAACCTAGACACTACCTGGTTCCTTGGAAAGGTGAGCATAGCATTCCCATATGCCCCGACAATCCCATTTCTGGGTATATATCCCAAAGCACTGAAAGTAGGGACTCCAACAGATACCTGCACACTGATGTTATTCACAATTGCCAAAAGGTGGAAACCACCCAAGTGTCCACCAAGAGATGATGAACGTACAGTGTATGTATACACACAGTGGAACGCTGGCTGTAAAAAGGAACGGAGTCTTGATAATGCAACAACATGGATGAACCTTGGAAACACGACGCTAAGTGAAAGGGGCCAGAGGCGAAAGGACAAACATTGCATGATTCCACTTATACGAAATACCTGGAACCGGCAAATTTATACAGACAGAAAGTAAACTAGAGGCTACTCGGGGCTGGAGGGTGGAGAGGGAATGGAGAGTTGACGCCAAATGAGCATAGAATTTCGGTTTGGGATTATAGAAAAATGTGGTAGCAGTTGGTGTGATGCTGGCACCCAGGGCGAGGCTGGAAGGATGCCTCCCCAAGACCAGGGTCCCTGCCCAGTGTCTGGACACACGCTTCCTGGGACTCTGCCTCCCAGTCCTGCCCCCCGCCCCTCAAAGATGCTCTGGGCTGCGGTTGACAAGGGAAGGAGGATTTGAAACAATGGCTCATGGCATCAGAACCTGGATCCAGAGAAGGAGACAGGTGGCCGCGGCAGACCGGGATCATGCTCAGCAGTTGTGTGGCCAGGCACGAGGCTGCCGCAGGGCGTTCCCAGGGGACCGTCGTTAAAAGGGAGCAGAGGAAAGGGAACAGGCTGCCAAGAGCCACCACCTGGCTGGGAAAGAGGAAGCGAAGGAGCACAACTTGGAGGCTGCAGCCCCCTCCCCGCGGGGGTGTGCAAACCTCAGATGGCATCGTCCAGGGAGGGAGGGTGCACGGCAGACCCTCAGAGGGTGGGCTGCTCGTTTCATCCCACCAGGCGGGCCACAGGCGAGGCCAGGGTGGAGGGAAGCTGGGAGGCAGGGAGCAAAGGTCCGTACCAGGGCGGGCAGGAGGCTCAAGCTATCCCGCTGGCCAGAAAAGAAACTGGCCTGAGCTGGCTCTGGGCCTGTCCCAACCCATCCACTACTGGGATTCTCCCCCGCTGGCCCCAAAGGCCTTACTCTCAGGGCAGGGCTGGGCACAGGCCCGGGATGCATGATGAGGCAGGCGTTAGATCTCTTTTCAGTCAAATGCGCGGGGGAAAGGCGAGAAATAAAAAGCAGAACCGAGCAAATAACCTCTCAGAGGTGGAATCTTGGCATAAACTGTATTCCTTATTTTTTAATTTCTTTCACAATGCTTGCATGTTACTATACTGCTGCAGTGTGATAATGAGGCTGTTGTCTCCCCAGGGATGCTGGGAGGTTGAATGCTTGGCAGAGGGGCCCAAGACCTATTAATTTCTTCTGGTTTTCTCTCCCAGGCAATTCTGAGAGGCGAAATGCTGCCATTTTAACAGCAGATTCCTCAGTAAAGTTCCTGAGCTCCAGGCACAGAGACAGGCCCGTGACCGCCTCCACACTCATCTTCCAGGCCTGGAAAATGGGCCTCAGGCCCTGCTATCTTTAGCAACCTCCCTCCTGGGAACATTGTTAAATGAGCACCAATGTCTTTGCACTTTAGTGGGAGGGTCTGTTGCTCAAATCCCAGGTTATGACTGGGTGCTGAGGTGGGGGCTGAGTCAAGGCCGAGGTTAGGTGAGCATGGCTTTGGGGCTCTTGGCTCCTTAATTACCAAATGACATTAAAAGAAGGGAGGTTTCAAAATAGCAGTGTAGGGAATGACTAACAGGATGTGCCGTCAAGCTCTTCTCCTCTCCCCTCAGTGCGGGGAGCGGTGAGGACTTATTTCGGGACAAACTACAGGAAGGGGATGTGTGGGAGAAGGGCAGCCAGGCCCCAGGCTTGTTTGCTTTCTTCCAAGCTACAAAACACATTTTTAAAATTAGGTGGTAAAGAATACAGGGTAATTTTTTGTGGCACCAACATACTTTCTCTCAAGATATGATTTATATGTTTGGCCCAGATTTTAAATGAAATGGTTATTGAGATAAATGGCCATGCAAGAGGCTGCAAAATGGTTTCCATTATGTAGTTCTTATTTTTGGTTCCCTAGAAAACTTTCTGAAAATTGCCCCCTTTAAAAAGGCAGACACTTCACATTTTTGTTCTCTCCCCTAAAGGGTTTCTGGGGTTGACATCAGAGGGAGGGAGAAAAGAAGGGAGAAACTCCTGAGTGCTCGGCCCTAGAGGGAGTTGAAGGTCGAAGATAAACATACTCAGACTTCTGGTGAGGGGAGATAATTTTGAAACTTTAAATAGTGCAGGTGACCTGGAACCTCAAGGCAGGGTTGTGATTCAATCCTAGGAAGGCATTTGTGAAAGGGTCTAGCATCCCCTGCTTGGGGTCCAGGGCCCTGTCACCAGACATCAAGTGCAAGGCCGACATGATCCCCGATGTCTAAAAAGTTACATTAACCACAGTGAGGGACTGAGGACAGAACAGAGTTGAGAAACAGACCCGGGCATAGGTGGACCAGCCAACTGTGCCAAGCAAATTCAATGGGGAAGCGACAGTCTTCTCAACAAATGGTGCTGGAACATCTAGGTATGCATATGTAGAACAATGAACCTTGACCAGTCCCTCACACCATACCCAAAAACTAACCTGAGGGAATCAGATGTGGCTCAAGTGGTTGAGCGCCTACTTCCCACATGGGAGGTCCTGGGTTTGGTTTCTGATGCCTCCTAAAACCAAAGACAAACAACAAGCAAACAAACGAGAAAACCAACGCAGGGAAGCCGATGTGGCTCAGTGGTTGAATGCCGGGTTTGCACTTACAAGGTCCCGGGTTCAATCCCCGGTCCCAGGGGACCTCAAAACAAACAAACATAAACACTTGAAATGCATTATAGACCTATATGAGATAACTAAAACTATAACATTCTAGAAGGAACAAAGAAAATCACTGCGACTTTGGCATAGGTAAAGATGTCTTAGGACACTAAAAGCAAGTACCATGAAAGAAAAAACTGATAAACTGAACTTCCTCAAAATTAAAAACTTTTCTCCTAAAGATGACACTAAGAAAATAAAAAGGTAAGCCAAAGACATGGTAGTACATATATCTTAAAAAGGACCATGTCCAGAAAATATAAAGAACTCTTATGAATCAGTACTAAGATAAATAACCCAATGAAAATATGGGCAAAAATTTAAAAGAAGTGCCAAAAAAGATTTACAGAAAGCAAATAAGTGCACAAAAAGATATTCAGCAGCCACCATCATCTGAGAAATATAATTAAAACCATTGGGATACCACTACATATAAACTCAAAGGGCTAAAATTAAAAAGACTGCTAATTCCAAGTGTTGTTGAGGCTGTGGAGAAGTCTCATTCAGTCCTGACGGTAGTACAACATGGTACAGTCCCTTTGGAAAATGATTGGGCAGTCTCTTGAAAAATGAAACATATATTATATGGCTCAGCAATTTTTAGTACTAAGTATTCACCGAAGAAATGAAAATGTATCTACACAAAGACTTGAACACAAACTTTCACTGGCACTTTAATCATAACAGCCCCTAATCTGGAAACAACCTAAATGTTCATCAATAGGTGAATGAATAAACAAATTATGATATATTCAAACTTTGGGCTTCTACTCAACACTAAAAAGGAACAAACTACCTATATATACAGCAACATGGATGAATCTCAAAGACATTATGCTGAGCAAAAGTAATCAATCAACCAATGAACGGATAAACAAAATATAGTATAAATACACAACGGACTATTATTCAGCATTAAAAAGGAATGAATTTCTGATACTTGCAACAATATGGATGAACCTTGAAGACATCATGATGAGTGAAATAAGCCAGACATGAAAGGACAAATATTGTATGAGCTCAAGATATGAAATAATTAGAACAAGAAAACTCACAGTTTGAGACGAGGGGATGGGGTGGGGATGGGGAATGGGAAGTTAAGGCTTTAAATATACAGCGCTTCTATTTGAAACGATGGAAATGTTTTGGTAATGGCTGGTGGTGATGGCAGCACAGCATTGTGAACATAATAGCACTGAAAAATATATCTGAATCTGGTCAAAAAGGGAAATATTAGGTGGCACCAGAATAAAAATAAAAATAAAAAAATAGATGGAACTGCACAACAGTGAACCCTAAACTCACTGACTACAGTTAATATCACAATTATAAATAGGTGCTCTCATCAGTTGTTACAGATGCACCACACCAGTGCAAGGTGTCAATAAAGGGGTGGTATTTGGGAATCCTGTATTTTATACATGATTGTTCTGTAAACCCACAACTTCTCTAATAAAAAAATAGAGTACCCAGATAAGAGAGTACATACTCTGTGATTCCATTTATATGAAACTCTAGAATACTCAAATCTTACCTATAGTGACAGAAAGCAGATCAGGGGTTGCCTGGGCCCAGAAGATGGGAATTACCTGGGAAGGGCCACAGAGAAACCTTTACCACCTGGAGAGATGGGAATCTTTTATATTTTGATTGTAGTGATGGTTATACAGGCATATGTTTGTCATAACTCATGAAAATGTATACTTTAAGTGCATGGATTTTTATATAAATTATTTCTCAATATATCTGGTTTTTTAAAATTCAGCAAATACACATACACACAGACACACTAAATGGGTGGGGAATCACAGAATGTAAACACACATTTATAATAATTTCCAAAACATGCAGTAAGAGGAATACTGTATCTTTTCCAAAAAAGTCAAGAAGGAAGAGGGTGTTTCCCAACCACTTTCCCTAGAAATCTTATTTCCTAATCATTTTAAGTAGAACAGAATCAGGACAACCTGACATTTCCTTGTACCTTGGGTAACTGGAATGTTCTCTTACTCTGGATGTGATTCCCTCTTTCATCACCATCTTTCCCAGGTTAGGAGTTATGAGCTCAGCCTCTTAATAGCTGGGTATCTTTGGGCAACGTACTTATTAATCTCTCTGTGCTTCCATTAGCTCATCCAAGCAATAAAGACAAAAATGGCATCTCCCTCATAGGGTTTTTGTGACAATTAAATGAATTAATGGAAGTGTGTAGGGCGAGATCAGAGAAAGGGTAAACCTCTATAAGTGTGTGCTAATTATTTTTTAATTCTTGAGAACATATCTGGATACACATAACTTTACAGCCTGAAAAAAAATCCCTGTTCACATCATTAACACTTTTTTGTAAACTCCTAGAAGTTGTGGACAATTGACCTCATATTATAGCCAAATTAAAGCTTTTCATGCTGAAAATAACACAGTATTTTAGATGTCATTCCTTCATTCACTCAGTAAGAATTAAGTGCCTATTCTGTGCCAGAAGTTGTCACTGCAATATGATTTTCTTAAATCTTAGTCACACAAGGAGTCCATACTATTTTATGGGAAAAGAACTTTAGGCTCAATAGAGGGCAAATGATTTGGTCAGGGTCACACAGCAAGTAAATGGAAGAGCCGAGATTCAAACCCAGGTCTCTCTGGTCCTGTGTTCTCTTCTCTGCCGTGGCTTCTGGCAACCATGTGCATTCCAAGTTCAAGTGGGTGCCTTGCTAAGAGCATCCCCTAGCCTGTCCCTGGGCCCGCAGTTATTACCAATCCTAACAAAACCCCATGCCTGTATGACACAAGACCCGTGATCCTCAAAGACATTAGCTGATCTTGGGGTCCATGCATCTCCCAGCCAAATGGATCATAAAGGCCATCTGCAGTCTCACTGTGGACTGGCCAGTACCTCCCTCAACCCTTCTACTGGCTTCTTCTTCATCAAGTATGAAGGAGAGGGCACTGGACATGGGGCAAGATCTCCCCAAGTTCATATCTGGACTCTTCTACTTCCTAGCTCCGTGATCTTAGGCAGAGTTACTTTATCTCTCCGTGACTCAGTTTCTACCTTGGTAGAAAAGAGCTCTCCATTTTACCACCCACTTTGCAAAGGCTGCCAAGGGTTACATAAAATAATGATTGGAAAACATGAAGCTAGAACCTAGCACTGAAGAGATCCTTAGGAAATGTGAAATGAATCTGTTTTACTCTGAATCCCACTGCACTTGAACCCACAGGGGCAAATCATGGGGTGGGCAGGTAAGGGTGGGAGGAGGTAGGGTTAGAATGGGAAGTACAAACCCTCTTGGCTACTGATTGAAGATTTCATGGTGGACACTTGGTTCCTCAATGCCACATCCAGATCCTTAAAAGGAAAATGGCACCCTTTGTGGAGGAAGTAACCATCCACACCGCCAACATTTGCTGGACACCCTCTAGCACGAGCCCAGTCCAGGCTTTGGTGTTCAGCTGTGATGTGGAATGAGGTGGCTTCTGCCCTCCAGAAGGCAGAAGACGGGAGACTAACACCAGACTCCAGAAAACAGCTCCAGTGCGTGGAAGCACCATGAAGGAAAATGAAGGAGGAGGGGAGGTGCAGAGAGATCTGCAGGGCAGCTCTCAGAAGAGGAGCAGCACATGCCCGGATGGTAAAGCAGGAAGGGGCTCAGCGTGCTCCGGAGCTGGGGGCCAGCGCGGCGGCTGTGGGGAGGAGACCCCAGCAGAGAGCTGGGAGGTACAATGAGTGGGGTGACCTTTGGGCTTATTCCAAGTCACTGAACTGAAGCCGGAAGTGACATGGTCACAGGGTGCCAGGGGAAATAGAGAGAAGCAGACAAGTTTGAATCGTATTTTGGAGGTAAAATCAGCAGACCGAGCATAAATATTTAAGATCAGCATCACAAAACGTCAGCGCTTTCGATCTTACAGACCGTCAAGTTCATCCCCACTGTTTCAGATGGGGATGTCGAGGCCCAGAAAGGCAGAGGCAGGGTTTAAGCAAGGTCAAGGGCCGAGCTGGGCCTAGAACCCTAGCCTAGCAGGGTGGTCCCCTGCTGCCCCCTCCCAGGTCAGAACCACCTGCAGACACAGAGGTGACCGGCTGCTCTCCACGGCCGCCGCTGATGAGTGCACCCACACGAACGTTTACTCTGAAAACAGATGTGTGGTGACCTCTGTGGAGCACAAACGTCCTCCTCGGGTGTGTGTGAAACTTTGTACTCTTCCTGGGGAATGCAAGTTTTGGCTTTTTTTCCCTGCAGTCCCGGAGAAAGAGCCAGGGAAGTCACAAAAGTAACCTAAAGCCCAGACTGGTAAATACAGGGAAAAACCAAAGAAGGCAGGGAAAACGGATCCTATGGAAGAGGGTGCTGGCAGGGGGTCCTCCAGGGACCTTCCCTGAGCCCAGGTTTGTAGGAAGTTAAGTGGGGGCCTCAGACTATCCTTCCTAAAGCTTTAAAGCTTCCCAGACATGTCTTTCCCTGCTGGATTCATCCCTAATGAGCTATTTCAAGCTGACTGGAAGCCTCTCAGTTTCCCTCCAACCCTGCTCCCTTGCCCAGGGAGAAAATGCTTTCAAACTCCTCTCACCCAGGAACCAGCTGCTCTAGTGGCCCAGAGAACTCAGGGCCTGGGCTTGCAGACCCCAACCCACTCTGCTGGGAAGGGCGGTCTTTGGCCCCCTCTTGGCAGCCGCGAGGCCCCTTTCCTCCTGGAACCACAGGACCTCACAGCCCGTTTGGCAGGGAGCTCTTCCCCCTCCCATATGGAATCGTTTTTTTCCCTGCTGAGAAGGATAAGCTACAGGGCTCATTTTTTTAAGGGCTCAGCAGAAATTCTTAAAAAAAAAAAAGATGGATTTCACCCAGAGAGTGAGGGTGCAAGGCTCACAGCAGCCGTGGGTTTGGGGAGTCTCCATGTGCTCCTGAGGCAGGGTCGGCTCTGTGGGGTGCTGCCCCTTCCTTGCCAGGAGGCTGGCCTGCGCCAGAACACGGGGCGTGCCCAGCCCCGAGGGCCGTTGCAGGAGCCGGTCCGCCTCCGGAAGTCAGGGGAGCCCTCTGAAAAGCAGAGAACTCCCACGGGGTTCTCATCCCCTCCATGAAGGGGTACCAGAGCCACGTCCTCCCCCCGCCAGTCAAGACCACTGTCACCTCATCAGCAACTCCCTGCAGTCCCTGGGGAGCTGCTCGAGGCCCGCTTTGTACCCGTTCTTGCTCTCCTCCACCTGCCTTGGGAGGGGCAGCCCTGGAGGCTCTGGGTCAGAGAAGTCAGGGTCCCCTGTGGGAACCTGGACACTGTGCTAGATGCCACTGAGGATGAAAAGGTGGCGAAGATGAGCGGCCCTCTCCTCTGGAAGCCTTCGGTGCAGTGGGACGAGACCACCAGGCGGGGTATCTGACTGGTGGCGGCGGGCGGAGAGGGGTCTGAGCTAGAAGGGACTGGACAGCCTTGGCCTTGAGGGAGGGAGGAAGAGATAGATGTGGACATCCCAGGAGGAATGACAGCGCTCCTTTAGGGGAAGCCCCTAAACAAGGCATCCACCAGGGAGCCTTAGACAAGGAAGAGGAGGTGGGCACTGGGGTAGTTTAGTGGGGGTGACACAAGGAGCAAAAGCTTGGGAGCATGCAGGGTGAGTGGAGGCCCTTGTCAGGGGGTAAGGAAAGAAGAGGCAGAGAAGGCATCTGGGGTGGGGGCAGGGAGGAGGGGGCCATTTGGGCTGGAAACAGGAAGAAGCATCTGACTGGGTTAAGGCCGACGGAGCTTAGAGAAAGGAAGCTGGGCTGAGCCCTTCCCTCGGATGGGAGGGACAGCCAGGAGGTCACAGGGTGGACAGGCCTGCAACAGGAGATGGTGAGTGGAGCTCTGTCCCCAAGGGGTCAGCAGGGCCAGGAGGCTGGCCTAGGAAACAGCAGTTCCCTCCGTGTGTTTAAGGACATCTGCTTTGGGGAGGGGATGAGCCAGCGGACATGGCTGAGTCATTCGGGGCTTAATGACAGTCTGCTAACAATGAGCATGTGGCAGCCCCCCCCCCAGTATAGCAAATATTAAACCATGGTGCCCGGTCCCTGCCCGGCGGCACGTAGCCCCTGCCGTGAGGCACAGTCATTCAGTAAAGGCCGGGGAGCCTTCCAAACGGCCTGGGCTGTGGGGAGACCGCCTTCTCGTCAGAGTGCCTGCCCGTACCAGGCAACACTGGCCTGCATGGGAGCCGAGGATGTGAGGACAGCCGTGAAATGCTCAGCTCCAAAACCAACGGTGTCCTGAGGCCAGGCTGGTCATGTCTTTCTTTACCTTGGCAGTTTCACCCCTTGAACCTAAATATAGACGTTTCAGCAGCGGGCATGTGCCGGCTGCCGCGGCGTCGCTGCGCCGCCACCTACAGCCAAGCGCAGTGCTAAGACTAAGATCTTTTCGCTCTGGGTCGTGCGCATCTCAGGTTCCTTTCTTGTTGGTACTTGGCTCCTGAGTGCAGGCCCAGAAGACAGGCAGCCCTGCAGAGCCACTTCCCTGGGAAGGAGGAAGGGGCGCAGAGCCAGGGGGCTGGCCCAGGGCGCGTCTTCCTCTGGGCAGTACTTTTCCAGGCCAGACGCAGGAGCACGGAGGCGTTGTCATTCTTGACTTTTCCTTCGTGGTTGCACATTTCTTATGGGGGAACCTGAGTCTCAAGACCAGCTTCATGTTTTTGAAATTGGCCATAACTGAGAAGGAGCGAATTTTTTTAAGGACAAAAAAAAAAAGGTGGTTCATTCTCATTACAAATTTAATCAAAAAACAAAAACCTTTATCAACAAGTCAGAGTTTTCTGCTTCTACTTTCTTTCATTTTTCTCTTTTCACTCTCCTTGTTCCCTGATAATCAATAGGCACTAGGCTCAGAAGGCCATATTTTGGTTAGCAGAAAAGACAGAACTGTGTTTTCCAAAAATAACATCTTTAAGGAATCAGCTCTATGTATTCCATACCATCTATTCTACCATCTCAGAAAGCAGTTTTTAATGACAGTTTTTGGTCATGTCAGAAAAGAGTTTCTGCTTCATCGTATTTATATAATGACTGGTTATTTGTACAGAATGGGGTTTTTCTCTGTGGTCCCAAACCACCTGAGAAGAAGGTAAATGAAAGTTCAGCAAACCCAAACGAAGGATAATGGCGCAAGCTAATTTAAGGATGATTTTAAAATCATCCTTAAAAACTACTTTATCTTCCTTAATAAATTATTGCATGTGGACTGAAAAAAAAATCACTCCAGAGGAGGTTTACGATATAAATAATGGCTCAGAGATCGTTCTGTTTTCATTGGCCGGGGTCTTGCTAGGATGAAATGAAGGGGCCCAGTGATGATGAAAGGGAGCTGGAGAGGAGGGCTGGGGGGTGAGGAGCTCCCCGCCAGGAGCGCCTCCCAGCACCCTGGCGGGCGGCATACTGGGGCAGGCAGCATTCAGGACCCATGTAAGGCTGCGATTCCAGGTCCCCGAGTCCAGAGGGGGAGAGCAGTGCCCCAACCAAGGTGCTGCTCCCGGCAGTTGCTGTCTCTGGACCTTTCCTCGAGCCCTTCCCTTCCAGGCTGGGGTCTGCTCCTCTTCCCTCCCTCCTCGGTGGAATTTTCCAGGTGAGCCTCAGAAGATTGACCATATATGTGTGTCAGTGCTAGCACTGGGGAGCAGCGGGTGGAATAAAGATAAATGAACAATGGCGGCGGACTTGGCCCAGTGGTTAGGGCGTCCGCCTACCACATGGGAGGTCCGCGGTTCAAACCCCGGGCCTCCTTGACCTGTGTGGAGCTGGCCATGCGCAGTGCTGATGCATGCAAGGAGTGCCATGCCACGCAGGGGTGTCCCCCGCGTAGGGGAGCCCCACGCGCAAGGAGTGTGCCCCATAAGGAAAGCCGCCCAGCACGAAAGAAAGTGCAGCCTGCCCAGGAATGGTGCCTCACACATGGAGAGCTGACACAGGATGACGCAGCAAAAAGAAACACAGATTCCCGTGCCGCTGACAACAACGAAGTGGACAAAGAAGAAGACACAGCAAATAGACACAGAGAACAGACAACTGGGGTGGGGGGATGGGGAGAGAAATAAATAAATAAATTAATTAATTAATTAAAAAAATATATAAGCTCACTAAAAAAAAAAGATAAATGAACAAAACTCACGGTCTCTTCCAAAGCTTGTTACATATAATTGCAAAATGATTTGCACAGACTGTTCACTGTACACCAGGCCTGGTGCTAAACACATCTACCTCCATCCTCACCACCCAGGGGGAGGGGTGCTGCCTGGTTTTCCTCCTTCAGGAAAGAAGTCTGTGCCCTACCACTGAGCCTAACTCCCTCTATGTGCCTCCAACCTTGCTCCCAGGCTCAGCCCTCTGCCCTCTTTCCCTTCCTCCTCTATTTTGGGCGTGTTTCCCTCGTGGACCTCGGACAGGGTACTTCCGGTTTATTCCTTGCAGGTGATGGGCTTCTGAGATCCCAGGCTGTGCATTTGTTTTCTCAGCCTGCAGTATCTCTCACAGTGCTTGGCTCCAAGTTCATGCTCAATGAATGCTTGTTGAATGAGTGAATAAAAGAACAAATCTGCTCACTCAGCACTGAATCACTCCATGCAAATTCTTTCACCATTTTGAGTCTCAAGCACCTTGAGGGGAAGAAATCCTGCCCTGCAGTGCAGGTGGCCCTCCTAGAGCCTAGGAGAGGAGCCATTGATGGATGGGTTCGTCTGCTGGTAGTAAAATGCCTTAATGTAGTTTCTAAATCCTTAACAAGTGATGATTCTTGGGAAGATTAAATAAAATGATGCCAACAAAATGTATAGAACAATACTTGGCATACAGTAGGCAAGCAATAAATGTTACCTCCTGTTATTTTTATAGATTGTATTTTCAGCTATTTAATAACTTTCAAAATGCTTTGTTTTCAGGAAAGTAGTGAAAATCAGCCGCCAGACTCGCAGGCCATTTGACTGTTCCTTGGGGCCAGTCCCCTTCTGCCCCTGGCCCTGTAGAGGACAGGCTCCCAGGAGGAAAGGCTCTGCAAACAGCTCCCAGGCAGGCTGTACCCAGCTAGGTCAAAAACAGGCTCAGAGGCAATTGGCAACCCCCGAGGGAGAGGAAGGTGCCTTCCTGCTCCCAGGACCCAACTCCCCACCAGCTCTGGCTAGTGACAGGAGGCCTAGGACCCAAGGCGTGCACTCTTCCTTCCTGTCCTCTGGATGCCGGCATGGGCTAGGGTACCCACAGCTGCCTCTCCCTGAGTGCCAGGCCAGGGCAGGACAACTGGGCTTTAGCCTTGGCTGTCCGGCCTCCTGGCTGAGGATGCTGCACAGGACAGGGGGCTCTCTGAGCCTGGACTCCTTCTTTGAGAAACCCGGGAGCTAAGGCCCTGCTGAGGTCCACAAGGCTGAGATCTGCGTAGGTAAGAGGCACTCCTTGTTTTAAAGAGCAGAACAAAGGGAAAGAAGTACTCACTGTGATTAAGACTAGCGGGGGGTGGGGGTGGGGTGGGGAGAGATCACAGCTCCTTGGGGGTCACTGGGTCAATCCAGGTGGAAGAAGGGAGGGATACTGTGACCTCAGAAGAAGGGGAGCATTTCATGATTGCTGCCCTCTGGCTTGAAAGAATTTGCATTTTTTCCTTGCATTTCTGTTTTCAAGTAAAGCAAATCATTACTTCCCACCACAGCAAGGTTTTTTGGGAAACTGATGAAAGGAGGTCTGGAAGCTACTGGTGCCAAGACGCAGCATGGCTCTTTAAATTCAGAGGGCCACGGAGCCAGGGTAGCCTGCTTTGCACGTACAAGGCCTCAGGTTCAAATCCCCGGCACCTCCCCCTGCTGCCCCCTAAAAAATAATACATTCAAAGGGTCGCACTTCCTAAAAACTTTCTCTCAGAGTGTTCCACGCATCCACTGGCAACAGGCTACATAGAACTAAGCACAGCCTGGGGCTTGTTGCCACAGAGAGGGCATGCTGCTGCTTGCAAGGCCCCTGCTTTCCCTGTGAGCTGCTCTGACAAACACATTAATTGCTGAAAGCAGACGAAGTTGTTTAGTCATGTCTGCTGAGGTGGGAAGGCTCTCTCTGCATGGGCCGTCCAGGCCCACTGCCTGTCTTAGCTCCCCTTAACCCAGAGGGAGGGGATCATATCACAGGCCACTGACGAATGTGCTCCAAGGAAAAGAATGCCCGCTCCCTTTTCCAAACTGAAAAGAAGTAAGCAGAAGAGAAGTCTCTGGGCTCCCCTTCTCTCATCAGGAGAGGACGGGGACGCTCGGTCGCAATGAGAGTGAATGAGAGCAGGGCAAAAGGAGAGAGCCCACACTGGTGGCTGTGGGCCGCACTCACAGGAGGTACGAAGCTCTCTCTGCCTTCCTAGATATTGGTGAGAATAAATGAATGGCTGATTGTGAGCTCTCTGAAGTAGGACAGATGTCCTCTGTTTTTCTAAGTTATGTTTCATTGTTTCACTATAACTTTTGGTATAGCGGGGCAAATTCAGGAGGGGACTATACTTGCTGATTTAATAACAGCAGATTAATAAATATTTGTTGAATGAAATCAACTTTCTTGTGGGCTGACAGGATTGAGTACAGAAAACTTTGCACTGTGAAATCAATTACCTTTCAAACCAGAACAGGAAACAGAGTCTTACTTCATTAATTTGCTCATTTTCATTTCTATGCCTATTCCCCTAGTCACAAAACTGAACTGTGACTTAAAGTCCACAACTGATACAGAAATGACTACATGAGCTGCAAGCAACATACAAAGCAGGAAGACATGATTAAAGCGAAGGATGCATCACAATCAGTTCACTGATGCATTTCTACAGGATGGGTCAAAAATCCCTTTGTAGTCACAAACAAGGAAGTGAAAATAACATCTGAGGCAGGTTAGTGTAGGAAATGAAGGAAGGCTGCTGGTCAGAACAAAGCTGCGACTATCACAGCTAAGGCCCTGCAAAGAACATGGCCACGAGACCCCACCAGGAAACCCCCTGCGGGAAGGCAGCGATTGGAAAACAGCTGTAACTGGTACCGATGAAAAGCCTGCCAAGATCCTGGCCACAAGGTCCCATTTGAAACTCCTGGGCTCATAAGAAGCTTTGGGTAACTCCAAACAGAAAGACCTCCCCACTGGCTCCCTGGAAGCTAACAGGTGCCACCTGAGTGGTCCACAGTACAAGCCAACAGGAAGGCAGAAAGACAGCCAACCAGAACAGCAAACAGCTAGAATGGTCCTCAGTCTGAGGGAGGGGGAGGAGGAAAGAATGGCCGTAATAAAGCCCACTCTAGGGCCCCAGTCTGCGTCTCACCCTGGAGCATGCCAGCACTCAAATGTCCAGGGTGTGCTCTTGCTTTCTCTCATCTCTCGGTAAACCCTTTACTGGATGCTTAACCTGGCACGCCTTTGAATTCCGTCTCCAGATGTAGCCAAGAACCTAGAAACCCAGCCGCCTGCAACACTTCTTTGGAACAAAACTTTACTTACTTTGGCTATTGCAACATCTGAAACAGAAGAGGCATCTGAAAGCCCTTACATATCTCTAACCTGTAGGTCTGTGAGTCTTTTATAAAGACTAAGAGTGTTAACTAGTTTCTTTTAACTCGAATCTGTTCTTAACATGCAAATTTTAAAGCAGAAAGAGAGTAGAAAGTGAAATTTCTAGGATAGAAATTTCTCAAACTTTTATCTGTTTTGCTTACTGCATAAACTCTGTGGGTGGTACAGTGTGACTGTCACACCCATGACCAAAAATCCCAGCGCTCCTTCCCACGCATTCCTGCCACACACTAATAAGTGTTTTGAGGCATTACACATTAATAAGCGTTTTAAGGCACCTGTATAACCTCAAAAATAGTTCAGTATCATTGATAGCCCATGAATTTCTGGGAATGCATGTTCTTAATTATGGGAAATAGTTACTCTGGAACAAGTAGAAGAGAACGACATTTTAGGAATGCAAGGATGGTTTGATAATTAAATTTTTTTTAGTAATCTAATATACTACATTATGCAATAAAAGGATAAAAATACAAACATCTCAATAGATACTGGAAAAGTTTTTAACATTCATTCACAATTTTAATAGACAGCAAATCTTTAACAAAAGTGAGCTTCTTTAACCTAAAAAAAACCTATAGCAAACATGGTAAATGGGAAAATTTTGGACGCATTCTCAGTAGTCAGGAACAATTCAAGGAATTTGCTATTAGTGCTTATAGTCAACATTCCCATGGGGGCCCTAGCCAATGATGCATAAGATGAGAAAAAGAAATCAGGTTGAAGAATTGAAAAAAAGCACGAAACTATTATTTGTAGAAGGTATTATTGTTTACATGGAAAATATGAGATAATTTTCAGACAAATTATTAAACTAATAAGATAGGTCAACAATGTTGTTGATGTAATCAGCATATAAAAAAATCAATAACCTTGCTGTATACCAATAATAATAACCACTATGAAAATTTAACAGAAAGAATTGGGGACATTATTAACTGTCCTATTGTTTATAAGTCATCAATTTTAAAATATATATACAATTCTTTCTTGGCAAGAGTTCTTGAGTGAAGGTTATGGTCCAAGCTTACAGAAGCTCATACTCAGACTGTGAACTTGGGAAACAGAGCAGCAGTAATCATATTTACATCAGCATAGGACTTTACAGTTCACTGAGCCAGGCCAACTATCATACAGACACTAGCATCCTGTGATTGAGGGAGGATCTCCATTTTATATATGAGGAAAGAAATGCTACAATTTTTTTCAATACCAGCTAATGATCTTCTGGTTCAAAATGGTTATAATTAGACATTAGTACTAGCTGCATAAAAGATGTTAAACCAATCAGCCAACAAGTTAGCATCTATCGAATACAAGGACAAGAGAGTTTTAAAAAATCAATAAATGGTTTATGGTGACCCTTTTCTGAGTGAAGTCAGTCACTCATAGCCAATCACTATTTGTTTTTACTTTTCAAGAAAGAACAAACATGAGATTTGAGCAGATGGGGGAACCATTCCCCTAAATGCCATATCACACCTTGGCCCAGCTAGGGAAAATACAGAATTTCTGAGGCTTGTTTGTATGTTGTTGCTTTAAGCATCCACTCTCTGGTAAAGGACTGTGTTCTTAATGGCCTGTCAGATGCGAAACCTCACCTAGAAGATGGCAGGACGACGGAGGGATCTGCTAAGGACTTGAGATGCAGGGTATTTATTAGGAACATTAAAAGCAGCCCATATGGTCTTTTATTTTTTTTATTGGGCTTTTCTGAGAAAAATGAAGTAGCTGCACTTTTCTATTTCTATAATACGCCATTCTTGAAAGGAAATCCCAAGTCCCATTTTTCAGAACTCAAACCCAGGTTTCCAGGGGTGATAGGAGCAGCTTCCTGGGCAGTGGATGGTGGGAAACACCTGCCTTCATTTCACCTGCTCCAAATCCAGCTTCCCTGATCCACAGCTTGGTTAACCAAGGGAGAGCCTGCCAGGTAGATGATCAGAGGAAGGGGCACATGGAAACAGTGGGGTTATTTGGAGTTCCTTTTGATGGAGACATTCGGGAGGGGGAAGCGGGGGACAGAGAATGTTAAAAACTGCTTTTGAACTGAGACTTTAAAAAATTGTTTTGTCTGTTTTGGCCTGGGGCTGCATGCTTGAAAATGATAAAAGCAGTTCTTTCAACTCAGCTGTAAATCACAGAGTTCCCACAGCTAGTGTCAACACGTACAGAGCTTATGGTTATAGAAAATACAGGGGTGAGGGTGGGAGTGGGGAGGGGTGGGGGAGTGTTGCCTTCAGACCAGACAAGTGGGAACAGAAGATTTTATGTCCAATCAAAGCCCCTTTTACCGTCCCTTGCCATGTGTTCGCCCCTACCGCCTTTTCTAGTTTTTTCCAAGTTAGCTAGATTTAGCAACTGTTGTTTTGGCTGAAATCAGAAATCCAGTTCAGTTTAATTATTCTAACATCACAAGGTAAAGTTTTGTTTCCAGAGTCGACATTTAAAAACCTTTACTGCTCGCTCAGTGCCAGTGTCACCAGAGCACTTCCTTTATAGTATGTGAAAGGAAATCAGCACTAGAGCAATACTGTAAATCAGGTTTCAGAGACCCTATCCCATCTCCCAAAGGCAAATCAATGTTAAGGGCTCCCTGAGGAATGGTGAGAGCAGATTTTCCCATCACTCTAAATCAAATACTTCAGTGTAATTCACCTTTGCCTAAAGGTAGAACAATTCAGGTACATTGGAAAAATTAAAAATAATCTTTCCTCTTCTCTTTAGGACAAGAGACAGGCTAGATGGATATGCCTTGTGTGTAGTGGGCACCAAGAATGAGGAAAAGATCACCTTTGGCTAAGACTTTTGCCAAGATCATTTACGGAGAACACTCCCCACTCCCCCACCCCCAAAGGAATGAGGCGAGATGGAAAGGCTCCAGCTTTAGTTGACAGGCCAATATTTTAAAAACATCCTAATTTTGGGTTGATCCTTATAACCTGGGGCAACTCTCAGGAATGAACTGAGACTAGGTGTTACAAGCACCCAAGGAAGCATTTCCTGTATTACGCAAGAGTACGCTGTCAGCGTTTATGAAGTACTTTACAAATGTTATAGCACATGGTATCCCTTTGGGCCCTCAGAAAAGCCCTTCAAAGTATAAGTGAGTCAGTTTTACAGACGAGGAAACAAGACTGAGAGAGCAAAGGCCAGTGGCTGGAGAAAAGCACATGTCTGGTTTGTGCCAGGATGGGACTCGACCTCAGGTCTGTATGATTGTAGATCCAGAGCTGTATACTATTTTGTGAAAAGGAGCCTTCGAACACAATCAAGACAGGGTGCTGGGAGTGATGTGGCTCAAGCAGCTGGGCACCATGTCCCACATGAGAGGTCTTGGGTTCAGTTCCCCGGGTCTCCTAAAGACAACAAGCAGACATAATGACCAGACACAGTGAGCAGACAGATTAGGGAGCCTTCTCAGGGGAAAGCAAAACAAAAGAAAACAAAAAAAGAGTATGCGTTCAGTCTGCACTTCCTGGCAGTCCAGCTCCCAGGGCAGCCACGCACCAACGAACTGATGGTTCAGAGTCACGTGGAGTTGCCTGGTGAAAGCCTTTGAAACTGGATGCACCATTTTGATACAAAAAAGAACATCTGAATTTAGCCTAAATTCCATGAATAATTATGCCTGTGGCCTGGGGAAATGACTGCTTCTACCCCCTGCCCCTCCCAGCGGCACAGAGCTTCCCATAGGACTGTCTCCTAGCCTTGCCCCACCCCTGGGCCGGCCTGTAGAACTATGAACATCTTGAAGATCATCCTCTTGTCTGATTGATCGATAAATCATGAGCTTATTCAGGAATTCCCCACTGCCTCCTAGCACATAATCATCTGCCAAATTACTGTAAACCCACCTTTAATTAGGAGAAAGGCGTGGAGGCACAAAAGAGTAGGAAGTTCCAAAAATTCATGGCTCATGGCTTAGGATATCAACGGGTTCCCTACACCCCACCAAAGAGATGTACTGGTTTTGTATTGAATTAACCCTATCACAATGGTCCCAAATAGAAGATAAGTAGATGAAATGAGCTGAATGGACTGGGGAGGTGTAAAAATATCCTCCTTCCAAGAATAACCTTGTATCACTGGGCTAAGAGCTTGGGTTTGGGTGCTGGGCAGATCTGAAGAGGAAAGCTGGCTTGGCCACTTAGTTGACAACCTGCAGCAAATCACTTAAGCTTTGTCCCTCAGTGTCCTTTTCCATTGAAAAGGTAGCTACTTCACAAGGTAGTGGTGAAGATAGGGTAGTAAAATAACAGGAGCACTCATTTGATGGATTTAGCAGTTGTTGCTGTTCTCAGCAGCCGAAACCTAGGATCACAAAGCTTCCTGGGATGGCCACACAAAGCTATTTTCACAGCACAACCTGGCAGATGAGAAAGCGACCATTTGGTGCCACCTTGCGCCAGGCCTTAAAGGGCCTCCACTCAGCTGGC
The DNA here is from genome assembly GCF_030445035.2 of Dasypus novemcinctus. Lineage (NCBI taxonomy): Eukaryota > Metazoa > Chordata > Mammalia > Cingulata > Dasypodidae > Dasypus > Dasypus novemcinctus. The sequence continues at coordinate 49,769,327 of NC_080698.1, read as the reverse complement.
TCCTGCCTACCCCTCCACCCCCCAAATTGGTCTATTCTCCACACGTCACACCCATAATCTCTGAGTTTATGATTCACCGCCTCAGTACCGCTCCTCTCAACCACCCTTTCCCATGCCGATCCCAGCTGCACGCTGGCTCCCTCTTGTCCTCGGTCGACACAGCACGTTCAGCCAGCATCACTGTACCTCTAGGTGTGTCATGCCTTGCTGGGCTTCCAACTCATTATTACTAATGGCAACTAACTTCTGCTTAGTGCTTTCCAGGCTTTCAATGTTCTCCAGCTGTTGGGATCAACCACTGGACAACCCAGTCAGGCAGGCATTATTATGTTTTGCTCAAAGTTCCTGCCCCTAGTGGTAGGGCCAAATTTTGAAGACAACCTACAGCTTTCCTCTGTGTTATTTCCCACCTCAAATCCCCACGGGTAGCCTACAGCAATAGCTATTCCCCTGCCCTTCTGCCCCACCCATCGTGCTAACAAGGCAGTCCACAAGGTTAGAAAATACCCATTGTTGGTAGAACACTGGCCCTTAAGGATTAGGCTTGTGCCTAATTCCCAGTGGGGAGTGCAGGGAAGATGTGAGGTAGGGGCTGGGAAGGTTCCTACTAAATGCTGACTTTTTTTTTCTTTTTAATGCTGACTTTTTAAAAAGGGAAAAACCACTTTCCAAACATACTGTTGTTTCCTGACAACCCAGGGCGCAGATCCACAGAATGATTTCCATAGCCAACTTTGTCAGGGACATCACAACTGCTGCAGGGAGGTAAAAGGGCAACCTCAGGAGAGCAGAGTCCGTGGGCCAGGCACTGAGATCCTGCTTTCATGACAGGACTTGTTATTTGTTTATGAGCCACTTCCCTTCAGGGAGGGGATGGAAGCTTCTTCCTGCCTATTTCCCCAGCCCATCTAGTAGGGTGCTTGGCTCAACAGTCACTATTAAAGCTGTAATAGCTGCTGTTTAGCAAGTACTTACTGTCAAGCTGTACACCAAAAGTTTTATATGGATATCTCTTTTCATCTTCAAACTATCCCAACGAGGGAGACAGATGTACGGTCTGCACTTGCTTATTGGATGAATAAACAAAAGGAAGACAGTGCATTTGAGACATACTAGCTCCTTATTAGAATATTGTTGGAGAAGGATTTTAATACTGGGTCCCCAATCTTAGAGTAGCACACAGAGTTGAGATGCAAGGGTTTGGGGTCTTACTGAACTGGGTTCAAACCAGCTCCACCACTTTTTAGATCTTTGGCTCAGGGTACATTTGCTCAATTTCTCTGAACCCCAGTTTCTTTGCCTCAGGATTACTGTAAAAATGAGATGAATTTGTGTGTGAAAGCCTCAAGCACGGGGTATCTGACAGGCTTTCTCCTTCTCTTACTCACTTCAAGGAAGGCCTCAAGTTCTTGGAATGTGATTCCAAAGCTATTTTAATCTCAAAATGCCAAAAAATGTGTCATTAATTAAAAGTGCATAAGAGTAGAGAAAGTGAGGATAATTTGGGTTGAAAACAAAACAAAAAAAATCTTTGCGATAGTTTAAAAACCACTCTGACTTCAGTGAATGCAGTGAATAATACCTTCAGCATGAATGTGAGACATTTGTACCCATTTTATCCCTCTGCACTGAAAGAAGAGTTGGCTGCAAACTGATTCTCAGAGAAATTCTAAGAATTGCATGAGAACAAAATCTGAGTAAGATTTGCTATCCAGAAATATTCTACCCAGAACCATAGGACCTGAAATAATTGTTTTCATCTATTTATTATCTCCTCATCAAAATTTAAATAAAGATTATATTACTTGCATTCATTATATGACATAAGATAAATTTTCATTTTTTTTAGTATCAGGGCTCCCATTGCTTTTATCAGAAACTTTATTTCTTTTTTCTTTTTTTAAAGATAAAGCTAGAGATTCAGAGGATACAGTATTTTTAAATGATAATAACTCACTGGTCAGGGGATTTGCACTCTAGGAAATCTAACAAGTTGCAGTTTCAAAATTAGAACTTTGGGTTACAAAAATGTTTGAGGCTCCTAAGGAAAGGCACTGTATTTCTGTATGTTTAGTCACATAAGTAGTATTTTTAAAAATCTTGATGAAAAATTCCATTAAATTAGAATTTCAGGGCTGGAAGGGAACCCTGAGATCAAAGATCTTTCTCCCCGTTGAGATGAGAAAATAAGAAAATTGGGGTCAAGGGAGATTAAGGCTGTTTCTATTGTTTAACTTACCATACAAATTCAATACTTTAAGAAATAATTGTTAAACTTCAATAAAAGCCACTCTCTTTTAATTACCTCCTTTGGCTTTTAGGCTCAAATCAAGTTTTTCTCCATGCTTTGGTAAGCCCTGATTGTCAGTTTGGGCATGGGCCACTGTCAAATGTTTATTCTAGCATCTAACAATTCCCAGATGTCCATCTCTACCCCAGGGTCTGGCCAAAATCTGATATATCAAAGAAAAGAGAAGTAACAAACAGCAATTTGCAACAAGATCGTGGTGTTTTCAATACCCTCCCGCACAGTTCTAATCAACCTTCTAGCTTCGTTTCCTCCCCCCACCTTCCTGAATCTGTCTTGGTGAAGGCACACGCTCCCCACCCCCAGTCTGAAGAAGAACCCAGGAAGCACCTCTGCCCTCTTGCTCTTGCTCACCTCCCAAACCCAGCTGATCACAGGCCCTTTAGATCCTATCACGTAAACCTCTCTTCCAGGCAGCCACTTTTTTCTGTCCCGCTCTTTGCCAGGTCACTGGCCTCCCCGACAGGACGGGGCTTCCGACAGCACCTTCGTGCTGACCTCGGCGAGCCAACCTGCTCCGCTCCTGTCCAAGCTCCATACTGTCTTTCTGAAGCACGAATCCCATCCAGGCCCCACCCTGCTCAAAACCCCTCGGCTCTCTCCCCTGCTGCACGCAAAGAGAGGTCTAGGTGGGGTTGGGTAGAAGACTTCCAGGAGTCCCTGCCCATGCTGGGCCGATCAGCTCATGCCTACGCTCAGTTTTCCTGACCTACTTGCAAGTCACAAACGGTCTTCCTTCCCCTCTCTCATATCTGGACCTTTGCATGGGCTGTTCCTTTGGCCTGGAATGTTCTTCCCTCCTACTTTGTCTCTATGGCTCTTTCCAGCCTGCCACATCTTAGGTGGGCCTCTCCCTTGAGAAAACATCAGTGAAGCCCCTCAGGCTGGGTGAGGTGGGCCCTCCTCTGGCTTCCTCTGGGTTGAGGAAGAGACCTGTATTTCCTCTGTCTCAGTAGGGCTCCCACAGTATTGGGTGTCTGTCTACCCCAACTACATCCACGTCCTCAAGGACAGGGATGGACTCTTCCACCTTGGAGATGCCAGCACCTAACGCGGCTTAGGAATCAATCCTAAGCGTGAGCTTAGAAATCATTACCTATCTTACAAGCAAAAGGGAATACCGGCTGCTCTCCAAACACACCTCCCTGCTCCCAGCCCTTCAACCTGGCCATCCACACGTGAAGATCTCACCGCACAGGCGGCTTGGCCGTGAAGACATTTTAGATTACCTGTAGCCAGCAAGGTTCTACCCTGGCTTCGAACCTCCACAACAGCCGTCTTTGTTACCCTCTCTTGTGGCAGAGGCCATAGTTTGTCATGCAGGACAGTTTCCTGTCTTATCCCCATTAAATTGTAAGCTCTTTGAGGGGAAGGACCCATCTTATGCACTTCAAGAAATTCTTTTTAAAAATTGACATACGGTAAAATTGCCTTTGCGTGCATGAACAGTGCTATGAGTCTTCGCACAAAGACATACATTTAACCAGTGTCAAAATTTCACTTTCTGGAAAACGGATGTGGCTCAAGTGATAGAGCGTCCGCCTACCATATAGGAGGTCCAGGGTTTGGTACCCACGGCCTCCTGTCCTGTGTGGTGAGCTGGTCCACACACAGGGCTGCTGTGCGCAAGGAGTGCCATGCCACACAGGGGTGCCCCACATGCAAGGACAGCCACCCCACGAGAAAAAAGCACAGCCCACCCAGGAGTGGCGCCACACACACGGAGAGCTGACGCAGCAAGATGACGAAACAAAAAGAGACACAGATTCCCAGTGCCGCCTGACAAGAATGTAAGCAGACACAGAAGGACACACAGAGAATGGACACAGAGAGCAGACAACGGGATGTGGGGGGAGATGGGGGTGAAAGGGAGAGAAATAAATAAAAATAAATCTTAGGGGAAAAAAATCTCACTTTCTCTTCTCTTGTTGCCCCTGTGACAGTGTCTTGTAAATATATAGGTAAGACATAAATAGAGTTGCTAGCACCATTTCTCAGTTAAGCCATGAACATCTTGAGAAGGGGCAAGTTTTGTCATGTGCCTTTTCTTGAATTAATATGAAAATTCAATTTGTTTCAAATCCTCTCAGGAAGGGAACATTTCAAAATCTTGATCAGACATACTTGGCTGCCTCTCTTGTTTGGAATACTCTTCTCTCTTCTCCCAATTCCATTCATTATGCCAGTGCCCAGATCAAATTCTTCTTTCACGAAGCCTTCCCCAAAGCCCACGTTAATCCCTCCCTTCTCTGAATCCTCTGCATCGATGCACTTAATCCTGTACTGCCAAATATACACATAATAATTAGTCACAATGCTTGCTCTGTCTTCTCGAAGGGATCCTGGCTCTATACAGGAGCTGTGCCTTTTACTTATGATCCTCCTGTGGCTAGCAATGAGCTATGCCAGGGGCCAATTAACTGATGCCTCCCCAATGACTCTCAAATGTAGAGTGATTTGAAGTGTCCTACTCATATCCCTCCACTGCCAACAACAGACACGGAAATGCACAGAGACCTTTCTGAGCGTTAGTCATCCTGACTGCTACTGGCTCACGTGACGGCATTACCATCCAGTTGGCTGAGGTACAGTCAGTGCTTTGCGGTGGCTTGGAGCGAGTGACAACAGTGGGGGCCATTTCCTAGAACAGGCCGCCACATCTCATCTCTCCCTTTCTCGGTGGGGAAATGACTGAGTTCCTTCCCCTCAGAACAGATAGGCCTGAGCTCAGTGAACTGCTTGCTGATCTGAAAATGGGAGGTAAGAGAGGCATCCCAAGGAAAAGAATTGCCAATACCCATCTTCAAAGTTAATTATGCCTCTGTTACAAATTCTGAAATGGGAAGGAGTATTATGCTTAATTATTGAGAGGATCGCCCTTAAAGTCACACTGGCCAGACTCATAATCCTGGCTTTCCCTCTTTCCTCAGGGATGTGATCCTGGGCCAATCACTTCATCTTTTCAAACCTCCCTTCCCTTATTTATAAAACGGGGATACTAATGCTTTAAAAGAGTAGCTGTCAGGATTCTTTGAGAATTCCTGTAAAGCACTAAACACAGTATCTAATACAGTAGGTGCTCATAAAATAGAAGCTACTATTTGTATTCCTGCTGCCATGTTTTCTCTCTTTCACAGAGCAGTTCGATTATTAATACATTATCTCATTTGGTCTACATAGTTGCTCTCAGACGGAAGATAATCCCATGCAAAGGAAGACCCAAAGCTCCTGGCAGAGATGCATTATCACCGGTGACCTGGTTTTGTGGCTCTGGGCCCTTGACCCTGGGGTGGAATTCAGAGGTTGAAAACAGTCTCTTACTTCCAGCACCTGGCCCCAGAAGGGAAAAGGGGCTCCAGCACTCAGGGCTGGCTGAGAGAGGGCGGGGAGCAACAAGAGGCGAACCAGTGGTAAAGTTAAGGAGATACTCAAGGCCACAGAGGTTGGCAAGTCACCCAGGTGAGCTAAGACTCCGAATGGCACATCCCTGCCTTAAACATTTACACTTTAAGCTTTCCATTGCACCCCCGAGGACTACTATCCCCAAGAGTAAAACCGCCAAAACACAAGACGAAAGAGAGAACAGAATCAATTTTTTTGTTTCGTCCTGAAAATGTGCTGTTTTCAGCATGAAAACCTGCAAAAAGGATGCAAAGAAAGGGCTGTCTTCAGGGCAAATGTCTCCTGACTAAGCACATACTTGTGGTGGTGGACATGGGCGGGAGGAGCATGGGCACAGGAGGAAGACATGGCTTCGGAGACGTGGGGACTGAGACGTCCTCCCAGAAGGCCTGATCCGGCAACCGAGGGTCTGTACTACTGAATGGGGAGGCGGAACAGGCTTCTCTCTTCATTTCTTTTGATGGTGGGCTGGACACAAGTGGGGTTGGGTTAAGAAAGACTAGGGAACCTCAAATGAGGCTACCTGGTTCATTAGCAGAGACTCTACTTGGGAATTTAAAAATATATATTTTTAAAACCTGGTTCGGGGCAAATCTACAAAGACAAACGAGGTAATACTGTAAAACGCACATCCAAGTATGAATGTAGGGAACTGTTATGCTTGGGAGCTGGTGGGTATCTATTTCAGACAAGGCAGCCTGCCGCTGAGATTGTAGGCCTGATGGGTGGGGTAGGTGTCATTCTTGGGCCGGATGAAAGAAAGATAAACCTGAAAGGGGGTGAACATACACAATTTCAGGCAACTCTGTATCAGGCACGTACCCTTCCTCCTCATTTCTGCAGATACGACCTGGCTGGGAGAGGGCGAACGCCTATCCAGCGGAACAAAGAGAGGACTCCCCCAGTGGTAGGGGCAAAACCAGGGGAAGCTGCTGGAGGAAGGCATCTGGGTTCGAAGAGAGCCACTTAGAAAGCTTCATTTATAAAAATAGTCATTGGCAAATTGTAGCCTATTTATATCATGCGCCCTAGATCATTATCTGGATCCAGGGCTGAATCACAAGACCCTGTAAAAGATCTGTACAAGTACAGGGCCCTGCTGCCTGATTTGTGGGAAGACACTTGAAATAACAGTGGAGCAACTGAGTCAGGGAAAATTTGAGTGCCGCCACCAAACAGTACACTTACAAGTGGATCTCACTTTACAGAAACAGATAAATTCCTGAAAAGTTGGCTCTAACATGAGTTCAATTAACGGAACCATATTTTCCTAGTGAATCACATTTAAAATTAGAGGTGCACTGGGGGAGGGGGTGGCACAAAACTGTAATTCCAAGACTAAGTAAAAATTGCCCGTAAGTCAGCAAACTTTAAAATGTCACTTACTTAAAGACCATTACAAATGCTCATAAAATAGCAACAATTTGTCAGCAAACATATAGCTTATGCCTGTGAGATATACAAGGAACTGCCATGGGTTTTGTGGGGCTGCCAAGATCCTAGTGTCTGCCCCTCAGGAGCTCAAAATCTGGCACTCCAAAGAAAAAGACACTGAACATTCATGTTGCATGGGAAAAATATCCTCCTGGATTCAGATGAGTTGAAGAGAGGGTGTGCCTGGCCCTTTAAGTGCTATCAGGAGTTGGAACAGCTCTGCCTCTCTCCTGCCAGCAGAAGCCAACCAAGTTCGCCTCTAAGTATGCCTTTTCAAACCCTGCGTTTATAAGCTAAAAGCTGCTGGCCATGTGGTGCTGTGTCATAATTGCTTATTTATTTAACTAACTTAAAAAAAAATTGGAAAAAAATTCCAACCCATGACCTGAATGCTTTAATAAAACAAGAAGAGTTAATGTACTTAAAGGCCTGTACAATTCAAGGAATTGTTATTTTAAACTTTAAAGGGCGTTTGCTCAGGGACCTTGTGTTTGGAAAAAGTCTGCCTCCTCCTACTAATGTTCTCTTTCTGCACATGGAATATTGGTCATGAGGAAGAGGAGCAGTGGCCTAATTTGTAACTGGTTCCAAAGTGCACGGCATACTGAGTTTTCTTAAACAAGGGACAATCACTAATGCTACTGACATTTATGAATATGATGGCTCTATGCTCATAATTTAATGTTGCCAGCGACTGCAGCCATGTGCACAGAATTGGCCAATGTTAGCTCAAAACATGCTATATTTCCCCTCCCTGCCCCTTACATGCTGTTTTGTGTTTTAGGACCTGGTATTACTGTGCGAGCCTGTCCACGCTAGGAGCAAGAGTGAATCTCTTCCTGTCGATATGTGCTTTAGACCTGAAAGTGTACAAATGTCAGAGACTAAAACAGAACATTTTTGCAAAAAAAAAACAAAACAACTTTTTGTTTCAATTCCACAGTGATGAACCAAGCTATGGCAGATTATTTATCCTAGTACCCATTCTTCTCTTCTTTCTTTTATTGGAAGAACTCCGCCAGTACTTTATTAGCAACACATACAGCTGCCTGACTAGAGACTACATTTCCCAAACTGCCTTCTGCTACCTGTGCCCATGTGACTAAGTGTGGGCCAATGGGATGAGAGCAACTTCTAGGTCACGGCCTTTAAAAAGGAAATCACTTGCCCTCCACTCCTCTTTTCCCTTTCCCACGTTTTGCAGTACAGATTGGTACTGCTGAACCAACTTCAACAACACCTAGGAGGGCTTCTTAACTCTGGGGTCCAGAGACCTCCAAGGGTTCCACAAATAGCATTCACTGGAATATAAACTTGAATAGGAAAATATTTAGAAGTAGTGAAGAGCATACACTATATTTTAAGATATCCATAAATACTATAATGTGACATGAAAATATGTCATTTCTATTGGTAACAGAGTCTGGATACTGCTAATAATACTGTGGTTTGTCACCTATATTATAACTGAAGGAAATGACACATTTCAGATAGAGGTTATTATAAACAAAAATATAGTGTATGCTCATCACTACTTCTAAATTACGGCAGCCATAGATTATCACTTAGTATATTAATAAAGCATATATCACTGTGCTGTCAATTTTTAAAAAATACTTTGATGATGGTATTTCAATATAGTTATTTGGTAACATTTAAAAGCATTACTCTCTGAGAAAGGGTCCACAGGCTTTATTGCACTGCCAAAGAGATCCAAAAAGATCCAAAGAGGCACCAAAAAGGTTATGGATCCCTACCTAGGGAAAGGCAGGGCAATAACATTTAAGGAACTCAAGTTGTAGATGACCTGGTGGAGCAGAGCCACCATTCAAGTTCTGGCCTGTGCCTTCAGATCAGCGCTGTCCAATAGAACTTTCAATGATGACATAAATGTTTTTTTATGTGCTTTCCAATACAGTAGCTTCTAACCACATGCATATGAAATGTGGCCAGTGCAACTGAGGAACTGAATTTTTCATTTGACATAATTTCCATTGATTTATAGTTAAATAGCCACATGTACCTAGTGGCTACCATATTGGATAGTGCAGCTTTTGACTGATTCAAGGGAAAAACAAACGTCTTTTTGTGTTTGAGTCACCATATTTTTGGGTTATAGCACTTTAGCCTGTACTTTAACTAATGCACAAGCCTACCTGGACTCAATAATAATAAATACACCAGGGAAAGAAGATACATTTATAGAAAGACAAACTCAACAGGTAAAAGAAAACTAATTTCTTGTAACATATCTCTTCTGTATGGGATACCTCATTTCCTATTTTCCATGTCTTCCTGTTTCTTGGTTTAATCCTTTCTTTTTCCAAACTTCATCCTTCAGTGGTTTCCTCAACAAGAGCAAATAGAAGGTAAATTTTTTGAGATCTTGTATGTCTGAAAATATTTTTATTCTGCCTTTATATGTGATTAATTGTTTGGCTACAGACAGACTTGTAGATTAGAAAGGATTTTCCTTTATGGTTTGAAAGCACTGTTGCCATAACTTTGGATTTCCAATGTAGGTATTGATAAGTCTGAAGACATTCTGATTTTTGTTACTTTGTGTATAACTTATTTTTCCCTTTTCTTAAACTGCAGGTCTTTTTTGTCGCTGGTGTTCTGAAATTTCATTATGATAACTCTTGGCATTGGTCTATTTTTACCACTGTTCTGGGCAGCCTGAAGACCCTTCCAGTCTAAAAACTTGCGTCCCTCAATTCTGGGAAATTTTCTTTAATTACTTTTTTTTTTTTTCTGGCCTTGTTTTCTCTGCTCTTCTTTCTTCAACCCTTATTATTTGGATATGGAAATGGCTACTGATCCATTGTCTGTTTATCTTTTTCTCTCCTATTTTCTATTTCTTTGTCCTTTTGCTCTAGTTTCTGGAATATTTTCTAAATTTCACTGTACAACCCTTCTACTGAATTTTAAATTTATCATATTTTTAATTTCTGAGAGCTTTTTAAATTCTCTAAATCTCCCCTTTTTTACAGCATTCTGTTCTTGTTCCATGAATATAATCTCCTTTATCTCCCTGAAAACACAAGTGTAATTTTGGAAGGCATATAAAACTTTTATCTTCTTGTGTGGTCTGTTTCTTCCCAATTTAGTATAGTCTCTGTCTTTCAAGTTAAACGTCTGGTAGTAGTTTCTGCTCCTATTTAAAAGGTGGCTTTCAAAAGCTGTCTAAAGTCCACTGTGGACTTCACTGTAGGGTCATCTGACTGAGAGATCACATTAGAGAGCCCCTCAAGTCTTCTCTTTTGGGTTTGTCAGATTCACTGAGAAGCCTGGCTGGCTGAGTTGTGGGAACTCAGTGTGGCACATGAGCCAAATACCTCTGTAGTTGATATAGTTGATAGGTTTTCATGTTTTCAGTGCTATAATTCTACTTTCAACTCTGGCTGATATGTCCTAGTTCAGAAACCCTGTTTTACCCTTAACAGAAAGTAGACTTCTAGTTCTCTAACTGGAGTAGGAGATGGCAATTGTCCTATTGTGCAAAGCTAGGGTGGGAAGCTGGAGATCAAGCTGCTTCATAAGATAGACTTTTTAAAAAAAATTTCTCTCCCCTTCCCCCCCCCCCCCCAAGTTGTCTGCTTTCTGTGTCCATTCACTGTGTGTTCTTCTGTGCCAACCTTCCTGTTTTCAACTTCATATTACCTACCACATTCAGATGTACCTACTCTCCCTAATTCCCAAGCATTTTGGGGATTGCATAGAAACTACTGGCTTTCTCTACTGGCTTACTTAGAAGTTAATGCTCCTGGGTTTTCTAAGTCATCCTCTTGTCCATATTTCCAGATTCCAATTTTTTTTTGTTGCTATTGTTTCCTTTCCTATTCTCATTGTCCTACTAGGTTAATGCCTTAAAAAAAATTCCCTTCCTGTAATTTCAGGCAGTTTCAAGAGACACTGGGAGTAAATGAATGTGTTTAATTACCATTTTTTAGTAATATATTTTCAGGTTCAGGATTCAAAAAGGAAAAAAAAATGTACTCATTGAAGTTTCCCTCCCCTCTTTAAATGTTTTAACCATCAGCCAACTCAAGTCCCCTACCAGAAAGAAATCAGTTGTTACAGTTTCTGATGTCCTTCCAGCCTACCTTTTTATCATTTTGGACCTTACTTTATGTTATCAGCCTATTTGTATCATTTTCAGACCTTGCTTTATTATAGCACCTACTGTGCTGCACTATGAACTTCTTGAGAAAAGATGTAAAACTGAAGGAGCCTAGCACCTTGGGGAAGATTAATTAAGGTTTATCTTTGCTGTCCATTCCATTTTATGTTCCCTTTCCTTGCTCTTTTGCTGCCTCAGATTCCAAGGAGTAACCACAAGAGCATTCTCTCTACCTCTTATTAAATTAGTCTCCAGAAGGGACGTGATAATTTGTTCTCACAGAGGTGTGAATGACCAAGGCAGCCTACTGTGCTATCCTTTTCCTGAAGGGACAGACTTTTCACAGGAGATAAAACTGAGGCCAAAGGAATTATACTCTGGTGGTTGCCACTTCAGGAGTCACCCAAGACGGCGGATCAGTTTTGCCAATGTGATGTTTCTGGGACTGTGCTTACTAGGAAAATGGGGTCAGGCCAGAGTGGGATTCTCAACACTAGACAAATTTCAAACTAAGTGAACGCCACAGAAACTATCTCTTAATATAGTGAACACCAAAGCTGAATTGGCCAATTGAAACATCCACTCATTAATAAAAAATCTCTAAAAAAATGAAGATAAATTTCTATCTAAATGATAAAAGCACCTTGAGTCCACATTTTGGGAATCACTACTGAATAACAAAATTACTGTGAAGCAAACATAAAATAAAAAAATATATATACATAAGTTCTGCCTTTTTAAAAAATGTTTTTTAAATTTTAAAAATTTTTATTTTTTTATTTATTTCTCTCCCCTTCCCCCCACCCCAGTTGTTTGCTCTCTGTGTCCATTCGCTGTGTGTTGTTCTGTGTCCGCTTGTATTCTTGTCAGCAGCCCGGGAATCTGTGCCTCTTTTTGTTGCGTCATCTTGCTACATCAGCTCTCCGCATGTGTGGTGCCACTCCTGGGCAGGCTGGACTTTCTTTTGCGCTGGGCGGTTCTCCTTATGGGGCGCACTCCCTGTGCATGGGGCTCCCCTATGCGGGGGACACCCCTACGTAGTAGGGCACTCCTTGCGTGCATCAGCTCTGTGCGTGGGCCAGCTCCACATGGTCAAGGAGGTCCTGGGTTTGAACCTTGGACCTCCCATGTGGTAGGCAGATGCTCTATCTGTTTAGCCAAGTCTGCTTCCCTCTTTTCTTTTCTTTTTAAGGTACTGGGGCTAGGGATTGAACTCAGGACTCATATGTGGGAAGCCGGTGCTCAACCACTTAACCACATCAACTGCCCTTAGTTATGCCTTTTAAAATCAGTATCTAAAGAAATGCAATTGAAAGCATGGTGGCAAAACACTGACTTCTAGTTCCAATCATGATACAATAGATGGTATCAATTACTTTCTTTTCGTAAGCAACTGTAAAACCTGGACAAAATACATAAAATAATAGCTACTAGGCCTGGAGAGCAATAAACACATGAACTCAAACAGGGAGTAATGGCCTTGATGGGGGGATGAAGTAGAAATCAGAGTTAGATGCTGTTAAGGATTCTGGGATTTGGGAAGTAGGGTGGCAAAGATGACTGAACCTCAGAGAAAGAATTATAGAAATCTGCAGGAAAATTGCCTTTGGATTCTTGGCTAAGTCTTGGACTAAAGAGTAAAGAATGAGACTTCTAAATACCTCGAATAAATTGCAGGGTAGAGAGCTGTGAAGAAAGGTGGAGTGGAAATGCCATTACTGGAGGTGTTGGATTTTGGGCTACATCAGAGTGGAAGACATAGGTGAACACACACCAAATATTTATGCAAGACTCCAGAAAGGCCACCCATAACCATACTCTAGGAGTAAAGGGAACACTAAAATAGATCTGCCCTAACAAGCCGAAACTGGATCTTAGTATGGTCAAAGTAGTTTTTCTGGTAATTTAGTCCAACGTCATAGCAAAACTTAACACCCTTTAGAACACTATAACATGTTTCAGAATCTCTATGAACTATCATTCACAATGTCTAGAAACAATAAAAAATTACTTGATATGCAAAAAAAACCAAAACCTTAAAAAGTGATTAGTCATCACGAGATAATACAATTGGGAAGCAGACTTGGCCCAACAGATAAGGAGTCCACCTACCACATGGGAGGTCCAAGGTTCAAACCCAGGGCCTCCTGATCCATGTGATGAACTGGCCCACATGCAGTGCTGATGCGTGCAAGGAATGTGGTGTCATGCAAGGGTGTCCCCCATGTAGGGGAGCCCCACGTGCAAGGAGTGAGTGTACCCCGTAAGGAAAGCCACCCAGTGCAAGAAAGCACAGCCTGCCCAGGAATGGCGCAGCACATGGAGAGCTGACGCAGCAAGATGACGCAACAAAACGAGACACAGATTCCAGGTGCCGCTGACAAGAATACAAGCGGACAAAGAAGACTGCACAGCGAATGGACACAGAGAGAAGACAATTGGGGGAGGCAGGGAAGGAGAAATAAATAAATAAATAAATAAAATAAAAAGGTAATACAATGAATAGAAACAGATTAGAGATGATCCAGATATTGGATTTAGTAGACAAGTACTACAAAATAACTATGATTAATACATTAAAAGGAGTGAAAGAAAAACTGTAAGGAAAGATAGAATTTTTTTTTTTTAAAGATTTATTTCTTTCTTTCCCCTCCCCCCCACCCCAGCTGTCTGTTCTCTGTGTCTATTTGCTGCATCTTCTTTTGTCCACTTCTGTTGTTGTCGGCGGCACGGGAATCCGTCTCTTTTTTACTGCGTCATCTTGTTGTGTCATTTCTCCGTGTGGGCGGCACCATTCCTGGGCAGGCTGCACTTTCTTTGGTGCTGGGCCGCTCTCTTTACGGGGCACACTCCTTGCATGTGGGGCTCCCCTACGTGGGGGACACCCCAGCATGGCAGGGCACTCCTTGCACGCATCAGCACTGAGCATGGGCCAGCTCCACACGGGTCAAGGAGGCCCGGGGTTTGAACCGGGGACCTCCCATGTGGTAGATGGACGCCCAACCACTGGGCCAAGTCCACCGCCCCAGATAGAATATTTCAACTGAGAATTAGAGTCTGCAAAAAAGAACCCTACAAATTTTTTAGAGTTTTCAAAAACAATATCTGATATTAAGAACCCTTTGGATGGATTTAACAGCAGACTGGATAAAGGAACAGACACTATTACTGAATTAGATGACAGGTCAATATGAAGTACAGAGAGAGAAAAAGAATGGAAATAAAACAGAATGTAATACAAATGTAGGGCCCTCTCAAACAACCTAACATACATGTAATTAAATTGGAAATAAAGAGAGAATGGGGGGAAAGCCATATTTGAAAAAAAAAGGCAAATAATTTTTCAAAGCTGAAGAAACACATTTACTCCATAGATTTACAAAACCTGGTGATCCTCAGGTAAGACGGATAAAAAGAAAACAAATCTGGGTACATCACAGGCAAACTGATGAAAAGTACAGATAAAGATAAAATCTTAGAAGTAGCCACTGAAAAAAAAGGAGACATATTACCTTCAGGGAAACAACAATAAGAATGAATGTCAACTTTTCAAGAAAAACTAACTAGGAAAAAAACAATGGAATGAAGTCTTTACAAGTTTTAAAAGGCAAAAAAAAAAAAGTCAACTTAAAATTCTATATCCAGGGAGAATACATTAAAAAAGAATGTGAAGTAAAGATGCTCTCAAACAAAAGCTGACAGAAGTCATCATTTCTTGTAGAGAATTGCTCCACAAGAAACAGTAAGGATATTTAACATGAAGAACATACTAAGGGATGATCTTCAGGATTACAGGCAAAAGATCTGAGATCGAACTATGGAATTATAAGAAATCAACAACTCCACAAGCGTAAGGCTATGGATAAAGATAAATTTTATTGACTATTTATTATTAAAGCCAACTACTATGTAATTGGCTGTTAAGAACAACAATGATAACCTTGACTTGTGGGGCTTTTTACTTTTGTAGAAATAAAACTATATTACAATTGCAGCAAAATAAAATGAGAATGATGAAGTAAACTGTAACAGGTTAATTTGGAAATCTTTTTATTATCCATTTAAAAGATTGACATTAAAAGGACAATAGAAAAGATAAAATGAAAAAAAAACAATTAAAAAAAGGCAAGAAAAAGGAATAAAGAAAAAAAACAAAACAAACACATAGAAAAAACAAAGACAAGACAGTTAATCCCAACTACATAAAAAATTGCATAATGTAGCTGGAGTAAACAATCTAATTAAAAGGAAAAGATTGTTATATTGAATTTAGAAGAGACCCAACTATATGTTGTTTAAAAGAAAAATACTTTAAATACAAGAATAAAATAGGTTGTAAATAAATGATAAAAATTTTGTGGTTATATTAATATTAGACAAAGTAGATGTCAAGGTAAGAAGCATTAGAAGAAATAACTGGAGACATTTTACAGTAATAATGATTCAAAAGAAAGATATAAATATCCTAAACATATATATACCTAATAATTAGGTTAAAAATAAATAAACCAAAGTTGGACTATAAAGGAGATATAGACAAATATACAACCATAAATGAAGATTTTAATACACCTCTCTCACTAATAGAATATGCAGACAAAAAATTCAGCAAGGATATGGAATATTTAAATAACATGATTAACCACCTAGATCTAATTGAAATACATAGAATATTATATCCAAAAACTGCAGAATACAGATTCTTTGCAAGTGTACAAGGCACATTTACTAAAATAATTATATATTTGGCCATAAAACCTATCTCAATATATTTCAAAGAATTAAATCATAATGTTATCTGTTCAATGTTCAATTTATTGTTTTATATGCATGTTATAGAAAAGATGAAAAGTTGAAAATCTATGATCTAAACTTTGAATTCAAAAAGCTAGGAATAGAATGGAATTGAGAGGAAATGGAAGAAAGGGAGTAAAAAAAAAAATAAGAGGGGAGCTGGTGTAGCTGAGTGGTTGAGTGCTGCCTTCCCACAAATGAGGTCCCGAGTTCAATGCCCAGCTCCAAATAAATAAATAAGAGAAGAAATCAGTGAAATAGGACAGAAAACAGAAAAATCAACAAAGCCCAAAACAGTTTATTTTGAAGGATTAATCAGTTGATAATATACCAATAAGACCTTAAAAAAAAGGGGGGGGGGGGAGAAAATACAAATTACCAATACCAGAAAATTTTTTAAAAAGTCATTTCTTGCTGTGCAACAAATTATCTAAAAACTTGTAGCTTAAAGCAACAATAGACATTTATTATCTGACAGTTTCTGTGGGTCAGGGATCAGGAGTAACTTAGCTAGGTAGTTCTGGCTGGAGAACTCTCAAGAGGTTGCAGTCATCATGATGAACAGGGCTAAACTTACCTGTAGTATTGAAAGGGGCTAGAGGATCTGCTTCCAAAATGGCGCACTCCTATGTCTGAAAAGCTGGTTCCTCACATCCTATAGATGTGGACCTATCTATATGATTCCTTAAGTGTCCTCAGATACAGTGGCCAGCTGCCACCAAAATGAGCAATCCAAGAGAAAGCAAGACAGAAGCCACAATGGCTTTTATAACCTAGACACACCATCAGTTCCTCCACATTCTGTTCAACAGAAGTGAATTACTAAGCCTGGCCTGCATGCAATAGAAGGGGATTAGGTGATGACTTTTTGTGGACATATTATAAAACCACTCCAGTGTATTATGGTAGATCCTATAGACAGTAAAAGATCAATAAAATTCTATCATAAAACTTTTGGAAACAAATCTGAAAATTGAGAAGAAATGAACAAATTCCTTAATAAATAGTACGATCTCTTTCAACAGACGTAAGAAAAGGAAATTTGAGTAGTCATTTATCTACTAAAGAAACAGAATCTTTAAATTAAATCTTCCCACAAGGAAAACTCTAGGTTTAGATGGTTTCACTGGTGAAGGCTTTCAAACATATAAGAAGTAATACTGGGAAGTGGATGTGGCACAAATGATAAGGTCTCTGCCTACCATATAGGACGATCCAGGTTCAATCCCTGGGTCCTCCTGGTAAAAAAGAAGAGAAAGTGTGCCTACGCAGCGAGTCAGGGCCTGCCTGGCAAGCCGAGTGCCCGTGCGGCAAGCTGAGTGCCCATATGGGTGCCTGCGTGGCGAGCCGAGTTCTTGCATGGGGTGCTGAGTGCTAGTGCAGTGAGCCAAGTGCCCATGTTGTGGGCCGAATGCCCATGTGAGTGCCCGCCTGGTGAGCCAGTGCCCACGTGGTGAGCCAAGTGCCTACGTGGTGAGCCAAGTGCCTGCGCAAGTGAGTCATGCAGCAATGTGATGACGCAACAAAAGAGAAGAAGGGGAGAGTCAAGGTGAAGTGCAACAGAGACCAGGAACGGAGGGTGCAATTGACAGAGAACCTCTCTTCACATCAGAGGTCCCCAAGATCGAATCCTGGTGAACCCTAGAGGAGAAAGACGAGAAGACAAGATAAAAAGAGAAACAGATACAGAAGATCACAGAGGGAATGGACACAGACAGCAAAAACAGCAGGGGGCGGGGAGAAGGGAAGAAAAAAAAAGAAATAATATCAACCTTATACAAACTCATTTTGACTCATCTGAAAAGGAAAGAAGAACTTTGAGACCAAAATACAACAAGGACATTACTGGAAAGGAAAGTTACAGCCCAACATCTTTCATGTCCATAGATGCAATAATTCTAAAAAAAACAAATAAAAGTATAGCAATATATAAAAATGGATAGTATCTCATGAGCCAAAGGTATTTATTACAGGAATGCAAGGGTGGTTTAAGAGAAAATAAATCAATATAATTATACACTTTAGCAAAATAAAGGGGAAAACTGTAAGATCAACTCATTATATGCAAAAAAATGATAAAAATTCAGTATCTGTTCCTAATAAAAATCTCAACAAACTAGGAAGAGAAACTGACTTAATCTGTTGATAGATTACCTCCAAAAAACTATAAATGACATCATACTCAAATGTAGCATTTGAATGAACAAGGCCATCACTGAACTAGAGGTTCTAACCGGAGCAATAAGGCAAAAAGAAGAAATAAAAGATATAATGATTGCAAAAGTGTCTTTATCTGCAGGAAATCCTAAGGAAATCTACCAAAACGTTATTAAATTAATAAGTATATTTAGCAAGGTTGCAGAAACAAGGCTAATTTTTAAAAAATCAATTATATTTCTATATGTTAGCAATTAGAAAATATTTTTTAAAACCTTTTGTGCAAGAGCATAAAAATAATTAGAAATAAATTTAACAAAATAATGGGTAAGATCTGTACACTGAGAACCACAAAACATGGCAAAGAGAAACACTTAAATTGTTTAATGGAGAGATAAACTGTGTCTGTGGATCAGATTATTATGATGATATATTGTTATGATGGGAATTCTCCCCAATTTGAGCTGCAGATTCATTGCAATTCAAATCAAAATCCTGGCAGACTTTTGCAGAAATTGATAAGCTTTTATGGAAGCTTTTGATTTACATGGAAATACAAAATATCTAGAATAGCGAAGCAAACCTGAAGAAGAAGAACAAGGTTAGAGTCTATTCTATTTGATTTTGAGACTTGCTATAAAGCTACCATAACCAAGACAGTACTGTCATAAGGATGTGTATGTATGTGTGTTTATACACATATCTCAGTGGAGCAGAAGAGAAAGTACAGAAAGAAATACAAATTCATATGATCCCCAAACTGATTTCCAACAAAGAAAATTCACTAGGGAAAAAGAGAGCCTGTTCAAGAAATGATACTGGAACAAATGATTATCTATATGAGAAAAAATTAAAGCTAAAGCTTTATCTTTATACCATATAATCAAAAATTAACATGAAATGTATCACAGACCTAAAAATAAGAGCTAAAACTAGTAAATTTCTAGAAGAAAATACGTGGAAAATCTTCGTGACATTAGGCTAGGCAAAGATTTTTTGGTTAAGAAAACATAATCTTGAAAGAAAAAAAGATTAAATGGACTCCATTATAAATAAAAAAGTCTGCTCTTTGAAAGACATCATCAAGAAAATGAAAAGGCAAGCCATAGATGAGAATGTATTTGCCAAAGGAGTATCTGAAAAAAGGCTCCTATCCAAGATATATAAAAAACACTTATGCATGAATAATAAGACAACAAACCCAATTTTAAAAGTAGGCAAAAGATTTGAAAAGACATTTCAGAAAAGGAGATATGTAAGTGACTGATAAGCATGTGGAAAGATACTTAACAGTACTTGTCGGGCGGCGGACTTGGCCCAGTGGTTAGGGCATCCGTCTACCACATGGCAGGTCCGCAGTTCAAACCCTGGGCCTCCTTGACCCGTGTGGAGCTGGCCCATGGGCAGTGCTGATGCGCGCAAGGAGTGCCCTGCCACGCAGGGGTGTCTCCTGCGTGGGGGAGCCCCATGCGCAAGGAGTGCGCCCCGTAAGGAGAGCCGCCCAGCGTGAAAGAAAGTGCAGCCTGCCCAGGAATGGTGCCGCACACATGGAGAGCTGACACAACAAGATGACACAACAAGAAAAGAAACACAGATTGCTGTGCCGCTGACAACAACAGAAACGGACAAAGACGACGCAGCGAATGGACACAAAGAACAGACAATCAGGGTGTGGGGGGAGGGGAGAGAAATAAATAAATAAATAAATCTTTAAAAAACTAAAACAGTTCTTGTCATCAGGAATATGTAACTTAAA
This sequence comes from Dasypus novemcinctus, assembly GCF_030445035.2. NCBI lineage: Eukaryota > Metazoa > Chordata > Mammalia > Cingulata > Dasypodidae > Dasypus > Dasypus novemcinctus. Next base: position 49,749,353 of record NC_080698.1, on the reverse strand, counting down.
CCCACAATGAAACACCTACTATATACCCAGCAGAAGGACTAAAGTGAACAAGAGTGATAATACCAAACGTTGGCAGGAATGTGGAGCAGCTGGAGCTCTCATACTTTGCTGATGGGAACGTAAAATGGTACAGCCACTTTGGAAAACGAAATGGAACTAGCTAATAAAATTAAACATATAACACATATATGACGTATCCATCCTATTCTTGGGTATTTACACATGAGAAATGAGAACATAGAGCTTCACAGAGAATTGTGCATAAATATTCATATCGGCATTAGTTATGACAGATAGATCTGGAAACTACACAAATATCCATCAACTGGTGAAGGCTAAAGAAATTGTGGTATACCTTTACCAATAAAAAGGAAAAAAATATAAAATACTTACAACAACATGGATGAACTTCAAAAACATTATGCTAAGTAAAAGAAGTCAAACACAAAAAGTAGATAGTGTATGATTGCATACTTATATGAAATTCTAAAAATCTCAAAAATAGATGATAGAAAGCATACTAGTGGTAGCATGGGAATGGAAATTGGGGGAAGGGACTGAATATAGAGGGCATGGGAACTTTTAAGGATGATGGAACTATTCTATATCTTAATTTGTGGTGGAAATTCTATGACTGTATACAATTACCAAGTTCATCTAATTATATTCTTAAAATGAGTGGATTGTATTGTACATAAGTTATCTCTCTAGCTATTTCTTGAGGAAATTTCTTAACAACTGCAAAAGGAGTAAATTTGTCTTTATTCACAAGGGACATGATTATGTTCACAGAAAACCTAAAGAATCTATAAAAACTTAGAATAAGTGAATTTAGCAAAGGTCACTAGATACTAGCAAAGGTCACTATGCAAAAATTGTTACAACCAAACATTTGGAAAATGAATATTTTCCCCTTTTATTTGAGCCTATAATTAGCACTATACTTTTTAATTATATGTCTCAGAGACTTAAATTTTTGGTCTGTTCCTATGCCAGTTGAGGCCTGAATCTCAGCAGAGTTGCAACGCCTACTCTCCAGTTCCCTGAACTCACCCAGGACAACTAACAAAAGGATGATAATGGATAACATCCATCCCCCCAAAAAACAGAGAGTATCTACAAATGCAAGCAAGATAGTTCCATCTATCTGCACCATGAGATCTAAGCCTCTTTTCAATCAGAAATAGAGTGGGCATCACCATCCCCAAATCCTCAAGATTGAGGAATGGGGAAGTGGATGTGGCTCAACTGATAGAGCTTCTGCCTACCATATGGGACGACCTAGGTTCTATCCCTGGGGCCTCCTAGTGAAAAAGAAGAAGAGAAAGAGAGCCCGCGTGGCAAGCCTGTGCCCGCACGAGTGCCAGGATAGTGAGCCAGTGCCTCCCGCAAGTAAGTCACACAGCAAGATGATGATGAATCAAAAAGAAAGACAAGGGGAGAATCAAGGTGAAGCGCACCAGAAACCAGGAACTGAGGTGGAGCAATTGACAGGGAACCTCTCTCCACATCAGCGGTCTCCACGATTGAATCCTGGTGAATCCCAGAGAGAAATGAGAAGAGAAGACAACACAGACAGCAAAAACAGCAGGGGTGAGGGGAAGGAGGGAAAGAGGGGAAAATAAATAATAAATACATCTTTAAAAAAAAGATTGAGGAATGAACAAACATAAAGGGGGAATGAAAGAAGGACTGAAGTACACATTATTGTTCTAGCAATGGAAGAATTGGTATCATTGATAAAAAGGCAGTGGCCACCAGAGGTTCTGAGGCGAGGGAGAGGGAAGAACAGGCATAATATGGGGACATTTTGGTGACACTGGAATTGTCCTGTATGATATTGCAATGAGGGATACAGGCCATTATACATTTTGTCAAAACCTATAAAATTGTGTGGGGCAAAGTATGAACTATAATATAGACTATAGTCCACAGTTAGTAGCAATGCTGAAATATGTGTTCATCAATTGTATCAAATGTACCACACTAGAAAGATGTTTTTCATGTGGGAAAGTCTATGAGGAGAATGGGGTAGGGTATATGGGAATCTCCTAAATTTTTTTAATGTAACATTTATGTAATCTAAAGCTTCTTTAAAAATTAAAAAAAAAGTACTATAAAATGGCAACAAAAATATAAATACCTATAGAAGAATCTAATAATGCACAAGACCTCTGTATTGAAATCTACAAAACCTTGTTTAGAGACATTAAAGATGGCCTAACTAAATGAAGAGCGAATTATATTTATGAAGTAGATGGTTCAATATAGTGAAAATGTCAATTCTTCCTAAACTGAGCTAAAGACTCAACAAAATCCCAACCAAAATCCTGGTAGACTTTTTAAATGAAATTAAAAGTTCTAAATTTTAAGTTGAAATGCAAAGGACTTGGAATAGCCAAGATAGTTTTGGAGAAAAACTACATTGGGGGAATTACACTTCTAGAATTCAGACTTTATATAAGATTACAGCAACTAAGTCACTAAGGTATAGTATCTTAAAGAAGGTAGAGACAGAGTCACACACAAAAGTGAATACACAACAAAATTAAGACTGAATTTCAGCGAAGAAAGGATGGTCTTTTCCATAACTGTGCTGGAAAAATTAGACACCCATAGAGAAAAAAAATTTAACATTGACCTTTACCTCATATCATAACAAAAATTAATCGAGGCACATCATAGAACTAAAAGGCTGGAACAATAAAATTCCTAGAAGAAAATAAGTGAATATTTCATGATGTTAGATAGGCAAAGATTTCCTGAACAAGACATAAGCACTGACCAAAAAAAAAAAATTTAGACTTCATCAAAATTAAGAACTTTTCTTCATGAAAAGGCATTACGACACTGAATTGGAAAGCTGCAGGTAAAGAGAAGATATTTGCAACACATATAACTAACAGGGGACTCATATCTAGAACATAATAAAGTTGTTCTTATAAATCAATAAGAAAAAGATAAACAGAATTTTTAAATGGGCAAGAGACTGAACAGGTACTTCACAAATAAGCATATCCAAATGGCTAACTGGCCTATGACATGATATTCAACATTATCAGTCATTAAAGAAACAAATTAAAATCACAATGAGATGTTACTACACATCCACCAAGATGGCTAGAGTTAATAAGACTAGCAATGCCAAAAGTTGACAAGGAGTTGGAGCAACCAGAATGCTCATACCTTGCTGGTGGGAATGTAAAATGGATCAACCACTTTGAAAATCTGGCAGTTTTCTATAAAAGTAAATATAGACCTACCCTATGATTAAGAAATTACAAATATGTCCACAAAGGTGTAAAAAAAAAATGTTCATAGTAGTTTTATGACAGCCTAAAACTATAAAATAGATCAGGTGTCCATAACAGTAGAATAGATAAACTGTGGTATATTGATATAATAAAATACTACTCAGCAATAAAAAGGAATGAACTATTGATAAACACAATAACATGAATCTCTAGAACATTTTTTCTGGAAGAAATCAGCCTTACCTAAAAGAGTATAATTGTATGATTCCATTTATATGAAGATCTATTCATCCAGATTTTATCTCTATAAAAGCTAAACTAATCCATGTTGGATAAAAATCAGAACAGTGGCTGCCTTTGGGAGGAAGTAGGGGTGGAGATTGACTTGGAAGGGGCATGAAGGAACTTTCTGGGGGTGATGATAATGTGTGTTTTCATAGGGTTTGATTTACATGACTGTATGTATTCATCAAAACTCAGCAAATGTACATGTAATATGCAATCATGTCACTGAATGTTTATCTCAGGAAAAATTCTACACAAATACTGAACTCTTGTTAATAATATGAATGCTTACATAATTAGGGAGAATTTTACTGATGTTTGAAATGCATCAAAAAATAAGAGACAGAGGGATGGAGATATGGGTATGTGATAAAGCAAGTACAGTAAAACGTTAAGGAAAGAATCTATTCATGATTAGTATACATCTGCTTTTCTTTTTGCCAAAAAACAAATATTCTTTTTATCCTGTTTTCTGAGAAAAAGAGCAAGGGAGGGGGAGTGGAAGAGAGGGAGGAAGGAGGGAGGGAAGTAGGGAGGGTGAGAGGAAAGAGGAGGAGAGGGTGGGGGAGGGGAGAGGAAGGGAAGGGAGAGGGGGAAAAAGAGGCACAAAATACCAAGACTGTTGAGAATGTGAAGCAACTGGAACTTGCTGGTGGGGATATATTCTGGTTTAACGGCTTTGAAAGACTGGCAACATCTATGGCTCAACATTTCTCTTAGATACATGCAAAAGAAATGAGAGCATATTCTACCAAAGACATGAACAAAAATATTCACATCTTTATTCACAAATTGTAAAAACATTGAAAACACTATCCATCAAAAATATACTTCAAAATGAAAGAAAAATAAAGATAGTTTCAGATATACAAAAGCTGGATCTGTTAACAGCAGCCTTGCATGATATTGCTAGAGGAAATTCCTCAGACTCAAGGGAAGCGATACCAGGTGGAAACTTGGAGCAACAGGAAGGAATGAAGAGCACCAGAAATGGTACATATGAGGGTAAGTGTAACAGACTCCGGCTGCTGTGTGGAGAAGGACTGTGGAGGGAGAGTGGAAGGAGGGGACCAGTTGGGAGGCTATTCTCCTCCACCACATTAGACCCGATGGTAGCTTTGACAACCTCATCCTCAGCACCATCTCCACACACTGCCAAACATCTCCTGGGGGGCAAAACCATTCCTGGTTGAGAACCAATGGAGGAAAGTCGATCGATTTAAGATATAGTTTGGAGATGAAGCCAACAGGACTAGTGATATATTGCATATGGAGGAAGAGGGAAGAAGAAAAATCAGGAATGACTCAGGTTTTGGCTTGAGTAAACAGGCCAAGGTGGTATCATTTACTGAGATGGGGGAGACTGGATGGGGAAGAAATGAACTGAGGGGGTGACGTAAAGACTTTTCCTTAGGAGTATAAATTTTAGCTTGCCACTGAATATTCAAATCAGGGTTACTCAAAGCATGAGCCTTGGAACTCTGTGGGTGTGAACTGTTTTTACCAGTCTATGAAGAGGTAAACACAGAAATTAGGAGTAAACATTTAGAAACTTTTGAGAAACTCAGAAGTTGAGAGGAATTCTATTTCTGTTGATTGTATCTTTCTAAAATTTGGGTTTGTAAAAAAAAAAAAAAGGGCAAAACTACCTATGGTGATAGAGTTGAGGCTACTGGTTACCTTTGGGGAGAACTCACTCTGAAGTGGTAGGAAGGAATCTGCTGGGGAAATACAAACGTGGTATATCTTTTTTTTTTTTAATAAAATTTTATTGAAGTATATCATTCACACAGGAACATACATAAACAATAAGTGTATAGCAAAAGCTGTGAACCACAAAGCAAGCCCATCATCAAACAGGGGTCCCACACATGACCCCACCAACACCACCCAGCATTGCAGTGAAACATCTGCCACAAACTATGAAATAGCATCGTCCAAGTATTACTGCTAACTATAGCCCATATCTTACATTTGGTGTATTTTCCCCCCAACCCACCCAATTATTAACATCCTGTATTAGTATTATATATTTTTATAGTTCATGAGAAACATTCTCTTATGTGTCCTGGTTAAGCACAGTCCATCTTTCACCACTGGATTCTCTGTATTATACCAAATGCTATATGTCATGATCTACGTTACCGGAGTGTATACATATGTCAAAAGTCATCACAAAATTGTGCACTTTATAGCAAAATGTAACAATAAGAACACAGGAAAAAAGGAGACAATAAATATGCTGTCAAAAGTGAAGGACAAGAAGATAGGAAGTCAGCTCGCCGACTTGCTTCCAGCTCCCCTACCAGTTCTCAGCTGAGGATGAGGGCCTTTAAAAGGCAACAAACCAGTGTGAATTGTCTGGATCTGCAGTTTCCTCATGTGCAAAATAAAAGAACTAGATGGAATGCTCTTCAAGTTCCCTTACAGCTTTGATTCTGTTTATGAATGAAAGCTTAAACCAGAAAATTTATACTTTTCTTTGGTCTTTGAGCATGAGAAAACATAGAAGGCTAAATCCAAGTCGGATCAGGTCATGGCAAAGGACAAATGTGAGCAACAGGAACTCTGGTGGGCTGGAGGAGAACTCAGCAAATTTCTAAACTGTGAAACCACTTTCTGGATTATCTTTTTCTGTATCTGCCAGCTCACTACTTCTATTTTAAGCATCTCATTTTTCTTGAACTTATAAAGTATTTTCCAAAATGGACCAAGCTCAGATGCTCAAAATATAAATCAATCAAATGAACAGTATTATCAGTCATTGTGCAAGTATTTATTGAGTGCCAACCATTCTATGTGTAAACCTTGCACTCTGGAAATATCAGCAGGGAAGTGGAAAACTCTCTCCCTCAAAAATCATATGACACATTGCAGGGTGACCATTCATCCCAACTTGCTTGGAACAGGTCCAATTTAAATGTTTTCCCCACATAATTATTACTAGCGCCCCTTTTCATCTTAATAATGCCCACTGCAGGCATGTTTAAGTCCATGATCCCAGTCCTGTGAATGTGAACTTATTTGTAAATAGGATCTCTGAAGATGCTGTTAGTTAAGATGAAGCCAAACTGGAGCAGGGTTATAGCAGTTTGGCATTATTTATTAATTTCAAAAATAGATATTGGATTATGTTTGTAGACTGGTCTTTTCCTCTGGGTATCTTAGGTTATATTAGACTCAGAGGTTTCACTTTTACTTGATTAAATAACGTTTGAAGCTTTGATTGGGCCTTGTCAGTAGGAGGCTGAAACCACACTGCAGAGAAGGGAGGTTGGGGTTTCGATCCTGGAGCTTGAGAAGTAAACATGCAGAGAAGCAGATACATAAGGAAGGAAAGAAGTCTCCATTAAACACAAGCAGAGGCCTCGGGAAGAGATGAGCTGTTCACCTGACAGTCTACCACTGGCCTTGTGGAGAGAGCAGAGCAGCCGAGCCGGAAGAAAAACAAGCCCTTGGAAGAGGGGAACCGAGGAAGCCTGAACCCTTGCAGACGTCGGCAGCCATCTAGTTCCAATACGTGGCAACAGACTTTGGTGAGGGAGGTAACTTATGCTTTATGGCCTAGTAACTGTAAGCTTCTACCCCAAGTAGAAGCTTTATAAAAACCAAGAGATTTCTGGTATTTTGCATCAGCACCCCTTTGGCTGACTAATACAAGGGTGGACCCTAATATAGTACGACTGGTGTCCTTACAAGGAGAGGAAATTTGAATATAGACAGTAAGACAGAAACTGCCACGTGACAGAAGCAGAGATTGGCAAGGAACGCCATGGACTGCTGGCTACCCACCGGGAGCCAGGGGAGAGGTAGGGAACAGATTCTCCCTTTTCAGAAGAAGCACGGCCCTGCCAACACCTTGATTTCAGACGTGTAGCCTCTAGAACTTTGTTACAGCATCCCTCACAAACTAAGACAGTGCTCTGGTAGGAATGATAAATGACACAGTTACCTTACATATCAGATAGGAGTGCATCAGCACAAAAATACACAGGGAACAAGCAATTCACTTTTGTTTTAATAGTAGCAGTTCCCATTTAAATCATACTTGTTATCTTGACAGGTACTGGTCTGATCGCTGACTTCACTGTACCTCCAAACAACCCTGAGAGGTGGACATTCTTACTCACATTTTACAGAGGAGAAAGAGGTTTAGCTAATGAATAGCAGTCACAATAACCCAGGTGTCCATTAACAGAAGAATGAATAAACCAAATGTGATATATTCAAACAGTAGAATATTATTCAAGTCCAAAATCAAGGTGTCAGCAAGGCCACCTTTCTCCAAGTCTGAAGTATGCCAGTGATGGCAATCCTCCATCACGTGGTGATCTCTCTGCTTCTCTTACTTCTGGCTTCTACTTCATATCTAATTTCCCTTGCTTATAAGGACTTTAGCTACATTGGATTAAGGCCCATCCTAATTCAATTTGGCCTCCTCTAAACAGGATCTTTGAAGATGGGATTCACAAATGAGTCCATAACTTAACTAATAATATCTTCAAAGGCCCAGTTTATAAATGGTTCACACACACAAGACAAGGAGTTGGAACTTGAGCATGTCTTTATGGGGGATATGGTTCAATTCCTGAAACTGCCAATAACTTCTTACTTTAGAGGGAGTGGGAGTATTTTAAAGCAAATCCCATACATCACATAATTTCACATGTAAATACTTCCTCTAACTGATAAGGTCTCTTTTTTTCTCCTTTTCAAAATTCAGTAGTCCTTTCCTTTTTGTGGCTCGATAATATTCCACTGCATGGATACACCATACTTTGTTTATCCACTCATCTGATGATGGACATCTGGGTTGTTTCTACCTTTTGGCTGTTATGAACATTATGAACAATACTGTTATGAACATTCCTGCACAATTTTTTTTGTAAAGAGATACATTTTCAATTCTTTTGTATACCCAGGAGAAGAATTTCTGGGTCATGTGATGTTTCCCAAGAGGAGGTATCATTTGATATTCTGCAATCAATATATGAGGGTTCCAGTCACTCTCTATACTCACAAGCACCTGTTATTTTCTGTCTTTTAGAATATAGCCATTTGAATATCTTCTTTGGAGAAATGTCTAATCAAGCTCTTTGCCCATTTTTAAATTGGGTTGTCTTTTTAATAAGAATTCATTCTTTATTCTGGCTATCTGTCCCTTATCAGATAAATGGTTTACAAAAAATATTTTCTCTTATGTGGGCTGTCTTTTAACTTTCTGGATGGTGTCCCTTGAAGCACAAAGTTTTACATTTTGATGTAGTTCAATTTATCTATTTTTATTGCTTTCGTCACTTGTGCTTTTGGTGTCATCTAAGAATTCATTGCCTAAGCTAAGATAATGAAGATTTACACCTATGTTTGCTTCTAAAAGTTTTATAGTTTTACCTCTTACATTTAGATTTATGATCCATTTTGAGTTAATTATTGTAACAGTATTTTTATGAAGCAGTGGTTCAACTTCATTCATTTGCAAGTACATATCCAATTTCCCAGCATCATTTCTTGAAAAGACTACTCTTTTTGTCACACTTGTCAGATCAGTTGTTCATGAATGTGTATTTTAGGAATCTCAATTCTATCAATTATCTATATGTCTATCTTTGTGCCAGTACCACAGTGTCTTCCTTTTTTTTTGAGGAGGTACCAGGGAATGAACCCAGGACCTCTTACCTTGGAGGCAGGTGCTCAACCACTGAGCTTATATCTGCTCCCCCAATGAGAGTTGGTTTTTTCATTTGTTTGTTTTTAGGAGGTACTGGGGATTGAACCTAGGACCTTGTATGTGGGAAGCAGGCACTCAACCACTTGAGCTACATGTGCTCCCCTACCACACTGTTTAATTCCCGCAGCTTTGTAATAAGTTTTGAAATTGTGAAGCATGAGACCTCCAACTTTATTCTTTTTCAAGACTGTTTTGGCTATTCTGGTTTCCTGGCATTTCCGTACGAATTTTAGAGTCAGGTTGCCAATTTCTGAAAACAAGGCAGTTGAGGTTTCAGTGGGGATTGTGCTGAATTTATAGAGTATTACAATATTAATAATGTTAATTTTTCCTATCTATAAATATAAGATGACTTCATTTATTTAGTTCTTCTTTAATTTCTTTAGCAACATTTTGTTTTTTTTTCAGAGTACAAGTCATATTACTTCTTTCTTCTTCTTTTTAAGGTAAATAAACCCAGGACCTCTTACATGGGAAGCAGGCACTCAACCACTTGAGCTACATCCACTCCCAACCCCTTAGTTTGGAAAGCTTTCTTGTTTTCTGGCATAACAAGATCTCACTCCAGATCTGTAAATAACCATTTCTCCCAGGAGGTCTCTTGACTAGAGAGTTTAAAGATGAAGGTAACCTCCTCTGGCAGATCTCTCGCCAGTAGAGAGGAGACACTCCTGCCTATGATCACCTAACTTCCTCTAAGCCATGACCAACAAGTTACTGATTATAATTTGCTTCCATGTAGAATACACTGTTGAATGGATTCTGATGGAAAGACCCCATCACTATTTTGCTCCTCTCTATTAAGTTTGGTCCATATGTTCAGCTCTGGGTACTCTGCCAAAACCAAATCTCTAGGCCTTCCTAGTTTAGAGTCAGACCTTGACCCATGGGGATGGAACACCACGCAGCAGTGAGCTGGTAACCTGGGAAATCTCTCTATATCATTGCATTTATCACCCAACTATACATTGCAAGGGCAGGGCAGTATCTGAAGCAGGCATATACTTGAGGGGGCCTTGTTAAATTCTCTCTGCCTCTGTGCCCACAGTGAAATGCCAATTAAAGCATAATCACTCCTCAGAGTCCGCTATTTATTAACTCTTGCGTTAAAAGGAAAGGTCAGGGATACTACCACTTGCTTGAGGAATCCTTTAGAAGCTTTCCTGCCTCTAAACCAGTAGAGTCACATATATTTCCAGTGGTCAGATTCAGAACTGAATCATATGACCCAGAGAAGTGGTTTACAGAAATTGGGTAAGTAGTTCCCCTTCTTAGGGAAGAAAGAGGTGAGTGATGTCAAGAAGGACGCGCTCCAGAGGAGGGACCTCAAGGACTAAATCTGTAGGCTCTTAGGTCTGGAAGGGATCCTGGAGCAACAGACAAACTCTGTTTTAAGATGGAAGAGACTGTGGTCTAGAAAGGTTAACTGGTGCGAAGTCTCACAGAGAGTTGACAGGCAAAGTATGGACACTAAATGCTAGTTCCACGATTCTAAATGCACAGGACTTCTTCATTGCCTGATTTCAACATATGCAGAAGTAAACCAACACACAGAAGTTAAGACATATGAGATGACTCTCTAACATTTGCTTGTTGATGCTCATTCTTTTAATATGCCTCAAAGTCTTGTGCTTACTTAGATGTTTAAGCAGTTATTTTCATGTTACACGCCATTGTTTCTTGTTTTGTTTTCACAGCCCTAAGTACTGATATAAATAATGATGCTATTTATCTTTGGACTGCCCACATGTTGACAAAATGAGTAAGAACAGAAAAGAAGCAACCAAAGCCTCCCTGTGTCTACCAAGTTGCATTTTGCTCACTCTTGACAGAGTAGCTGTCCTCAAGTTCATCCTTTCCTTCCTTTTTTCTACTGATACCACCTTCCTCTGGTCTTCTGATCAGGACTCCTGCTTGCTTATTCCAATTCAGGCCTCTCCTCAATAGCAGAGACATTTTTCTAACCAGTCCCTACCTTGTCTGTCTTCTTAACATGATTCTATGGTTTCCCACACTTTCAGGAAAAGTCCACTCAAAATACTCCCAGTCTAGCCCCAACTCAGCTACCTTCCAACTTCAAGCTTCATCTCTCTGCATATATCAACATGCACCCTACACTCCTGTGACCTGAAAAAAAGGGCAAAATTTGTGCCTGGGAACCTGTATTCTCTGTTAAAATCCTATTAAGCTCCTTTAGACATAGCTCAAATAGCTTCTCTTCCATGAAGTCTTCCCTCTTCAGCACTTTACATCCTTTTCCTTATGTGTTTCTAGTGGCCTTTATCTACTTTCTTGTGTAATGATTATAAGTGCATGCATCTATAGCCTTTAGCACCAGAATGCAAGCTTACTGAAGGTTGGCCTAGCACCCTCAATCTAGCACAAAACTCAAGTAAGTGATTGCCCTAATTTCTGGGGTTAAAGAGGATAAACCTTTCAAATGCAGAAGGAAGAACAAACATCCAACTTGTCATAAATACAGGTGTCTCAAAGAGATGATATAAACCAGAAGGCAAAGGGCTTAACGAGCAGGCTGGGGCTGAACACAGTGGCTTCTCATGTTTACAGCCATGGTCCTCCTCAAGGACCATTTCCTCTCACAGGGCCTGTCCACCACCTAGGGGGCTGGGGCTGGAGCCCAGGGAGATGTGGCTGCAGGAGAGAGGTGGCTGTGTCCTTGACTTTGCAGAGAGTTGCCTGCCAAAGTACAGCAGATGGGCATCAGCTACTAGAAACTTCTCCACTAAGAGGTTCTCCTCCAAGAAATTTCAAGTTCAATGGGTGTGAGGTCAAGTCCTGAGCTTATTTTGAAAGGAAAAAAATCCCAAGTAACTTGAATGTGCCACTCTAAGAACCCTGAAGTAAACCAACATGCTATCTCTCAAATAAATACCCACTTTTATAAATCATGAATTCCTGAGGCAGAAAAAGACCTAACTATTCATTCTAAACATTAATAACTGAAAAATATAGAGAGCGTGAGAAAAGAAAAGACTCTCAAATGCTCTGGGATGTGTATTAAGATATTCAGGAACAAGTTCAGGCATGCTTGCTGGAACATCAGGTATACTACAAGAAAGCTTGGACATAACCTAAATGTCTTTCAACAGAAAAATGGATAAATTTTCAAGTATTTTATACAATAAATAATGTGCTGTGGTGAAACTGGCTGAACTAGGGCCAGCAGCAACATGGATACATCTGAAAAGAACAATCCTGCATGAAAAATGCTGTGGAAGGATTTGTGCAGCATGATACCACTTAGGTCAAGTTTTCAAATATGGAAAACAAGAGGATATACTGTCTAGAGAGACACTGCCCATGCAATAAAAGTACAAAGATACAGTAATGATAAGCTCCAAACTGAGGGCAGGGTCTACCTCTGGAGGGAAGGGAGAGGGCGGGTGTGCATTCAGGTTGGGGACCAAGGGGTGCGCCAACTAAATATTTTACTTCATTCTTTGGTTGAGTGGTGGTTCCTAGGTTTATATCATAGTTCATAAATCCTTTTGTATGTTTGAAATATTTCATCATAAAGTTATTATTAAAAAAATTTCTCAAATGGTCGATCTAAAAATCTCAAGTGTTAGATACTTCAGTGCACCAAGGACAGAGCAGCATATTCTCCACAAGTTTACCAGATTTGTTAAGGTGGAAAGTGAACTGGGTCCTCTACCGGACCTTTCCTGGGCAAAAAGTGGCTTTCAGTGAACCTTTTCTCTCTCTCAGCCCCTCCCTGTCTCCTCAGCTTTAACATGCGCTGCTCCCTTTCCTTCTGAGAACAAGAGGGAAGATGTGTGTCGACACGACCTGTTTGGTATCAATGAGCATAAGACTTGGATGAGCCCCAGAGCCACAAATTCCTGTGGGTTTCTCAGGCAGCTGCAGTGTAATGGAAAGAACTAGGGAAGATGGCTCAGGAGACGTAGGGTGACTAGCCTTGTGACTTAGCAAGTCACTGAGCCTCTTCTGGCCTTGGTGCCTTCATTTGTAAAGTGAGAGGTCTGGATCCCTCAGTCAGTCCCTTCCAGCTCTAAAATCTCTGGCACCATGAGCCACATCCCAAAGACTATTGGCTCTGGTCCTCAAGCACGGAAGAACCTTCGTGGATCAGGTGCTTTTGTTCTGAATCCCAACACCAACACTGGTGACTCTGGTGTCAAGGCAAACAAGTTATTTATTAAGAATACTCCACAGAAATATTCTCCCACGTGTCTGAGTCATAGTGAAAACAGGAAACCCACACCTTTTTCTTCTGAGGACCATCCCACGTACCCACCAGCTTCAACCAGCTGTAAAAATGCCCTCATGAGATCCCCACAGAGCCAGGGTCAAAGGCCTGCTGTGTGTGGGTGGTAGGATGCCGGCACAGGAGGGCACGAGTGCACACAGGCTGCTCACCCTCAGAGTAACTGTGGAGCCAGTGTGGTTTGAGGAAGAAATCATCAGAGAACTCTGCCCTGTGAGAGGGTATTTCCTAAGTAGCCTGCTTGTCCCCAGGCATTACAAGAGTAAAACTTAGCTTGGGACAAGGAGTTTAAAATATTTTTAATTTTTAATAGGATTTTTTTCAAAGGATAGAAAATGTGTAAGGATATAGTACTTGATTCAAAAGCTAAGTCACTGACATGAAAAGCAATAGTAATAAAAGAAAAAATAGATGAAATGGACTTCATCAAAATTAAAAACTAATGTATATCCAAGGGTATTATCAAGAAAATGGAAAGGTAACCAACCCCCAGAATGGGAAAAATATTTACAAATCATATCTGATAAGGATTTCACATCCAAAATATTTAAAGCAAACCTACAACTCAACAACATAAAAGACAAACGATCCAATTAAAAAATGGGCCACAGACTTGAATAGACATGTCTCCAAAGAAGATAAACAGATGGCCAATAAACGCACACACAGATGCACAATATCATTAGCCATTTGGAAAATGCAAATCGAAACAACAATGGGATAGCACTTCCAACCATTAGAATGAACTTTTTTTTTTCTTTAATGATGTGTTGGTAAAGATTTGGGGAAATAGGAATCCTCTTGCATTGCTGGTGGGAATGTAAAATGATGTAGCCACTGTGGAAAAGAGTTTGGCAGTTCCTCAGAAAGTTAAATATAGAATAACAACATGACCCGGCAATCTCACTTCTAGGAATATACCCAAAAGAATTGAAAGCAGGGACTGAGACAGATACCTGTAAACCAATGTTCACAGAAGCGTTATTCACAATAGCCAAGAAAGCAAGCCAAGCATCCATCAATAGATGACTGAATAGACAAAATGTGGTACATATATTCAATGGAACATTATTCAGCTGTAAAAAGGAATGAAGTTATGATATTTGCTCTGACACGGATGAATCTTGAGGACATCATGTTGAGTGAAATCAGCCAGCTACAAAAGGACAAATACTGTATGATCTCACTTATCTGAAATACTTAGAAGATGCCAATGCATAGAGATAGAGAGATTACAGGGTGCACGGGGTGGAAGTGAGGGTAGGGAATCAGGAGTTAATGCTTAATAGGTACAGAGTTTCTGTTTGGAGCATGGAAAAGCTTTGGTAAAGGATGATGTTGGCGGTAGCACAACATTGTGAATGTAATTAACACCACTGAAATCGTATACTTGACAGTGGTTAAAATGGGAAACTTGTATATATATTACCACAATAATTTTTTAAAAGTATGATATTACATCTATGCTCTAAAGCTGTGCTTCCCAAACTATGTGCCAAGGTCCCTTGGGGCATGGCAGTGACTTGGCACTATGAGATATTTTAAATGTTTAAACATTAGTTCACACTACATTTGTTAGGATGATCCCTTGTCTTTGGAAAAACAGTTTTTGGTAGCAGTTTTATGAGAGCAAGTGAAAATCAATATAAAACAGGAAATGTGCATGGTAGTGTCTGATTCCAAGGTCTGACCAATAGGAGCACACATCTGATTAGTGACTGACCATGGTTACTTCAAGTGAAATAGAGCTTCCTTCAGTTCACCTGTAGTATTTTTTCAAATGTCTACTGAAGTGTTAGGTCATAAATATTTACTAAATTGTTTGGTTCTAATTACTGAATAAAAGGAGGCTCTGTATTTCTTTCGGCATAGGGATACTGAGGGGACTGCAAATGGAGAAAGTTTGGGAATCTCTTCAGGAGCCCGCGGTGGAGTTTCCGAGGCCAGATGGCATCACAGCACTGCAGGCAGGATGTGGATGGTTAAGTTTATATAGTCTCCTGGAATCGGCACTCATGTCAGGAATTTAAAGAAGAGGGAGCAGAGCCAGTCTGGAGCCCAGTCTAGGAAGGTATCAAACAAGTGGGGACAGACCTGGCCCCCAAGGGCTGGGAAGGATCTAAACCACAGACAGGAGAGAGGGCGTGTGCACTAGCAAAGAAAATGGGAATGAATCTTGCTTGCTCTGGAGATTGTGAAGAGATTGGCCATGCCTTAGAGGACCAGCTGAGGAGTCAGAGCTTTAATCTGGGGGCAGTGGGAACAAAGAGGCATTTGTTCATAGGACTAAAAGGCAAAAAACAGTGTTACAGGAAGATTAACTTTAGTAGGGATGGTGGATGGATTGGAGAAATGAGAAGGTAGAGGCAAGGGTCAGTTATATTGGATGAAAGAAATTGCAATGGATTCTCCATTATTCAGTGATGTTCTATAAATTTGCTACAAACAATTAACAAGCACTAAAGCATTGCTCATGGGGGAAACACACGGTTAGGTTGCTGTGATCCTCTGGTCACAACATTTACTGATCCATACATAACCTCGTTTTACCTGTGCTTCTGTTTAAAGACACTTTATTTACTATTACACTGTTGATTCATCAACATTGAATTCACGGCCAACAGCACTATAACTCATGCCTGAATGAAGCTTATCTAACACATGTGCTTTTCTCCATAAAGCACGCAACAGCTTTCTTGCACTTAGGAACATTAGAACACAACGGCTTGGGAGCCATTTAAAACAAGGAAATCATTAACAAAGAGCACAAAAATGCAAAAAATGTGGCACTAAATATACTGTGGAAAGGATACTTGCTTACAGTGTGAGAGCTGAAATAAGAAGGCAGCACACTGACTTGTGTGACTCAGCTGGGAATGTTTGCATTGGGCGACTCAAATTTTTTGCTGCTCTACACATATCTATGAATAACCACGAAAGTGCTGCAAAGCATTGATTTTGGGGTCAGATAAAGTGCTGTGAGTAGGCAAATTCACAAATACAGAATCTGTGAATAATAAAGATGGATCGTATATCACCTGAAAAAACAATTCATCTAATCTGGTACAGAGGTGGCGTTGGGTCTATCCTTCAACTGTACCACACTGCAAATTTGCCACAACTATTATTTCTGATAACAGGAATTGTATTCCTTGACTGTGTGTGGTGGAAAATTGTTGCTTTAGAATTCTAACTGGGGCACACTGGTATTAAATTTTTTGAAATTCTGTTTAGAAACCATAGCCTTGATTCTGGGAAAGTATATATTTTAAAAAGGGTAGCACAGAATAGGAAAAAAAATACTGACGGAGTCAGGAGACCTGGGATTGAATCCAGTATTACCACTAACATGGCAAAGAAGCATTCTAGGCCTCAGCTTCCTTTTTCTGAAAGTAAGGACTCTGATTTGAGACACAGAAATACCAAATTGCCAAAGGTGGTTCAAGTCTACCAGAAGAATTAAGCCCAATCTTTTTGTGCACTGATAAGTAGAGCCAAAATTGTGGTTTTGCTATTTCATCCCAACTTGCATGAAACATTTATATCAATAAAGGTCTCTGTATTATTAAAATATCATAATCTGGACTCCTGTAAACTATTCTTACTATAATAGCAGTGCACGTATACGTATACATCCAACTTGTGGAAACTAAAACCAGTCTTGTATACCAACGTTGCTCCTTGACAACTGCTCACAGACAACCTTTAAAATGAAAATAAGCAACTGATCTGCTTCATTTCTTGAGGAAATAAACTCTACACAACCTGCACTGAAACAACAAGAATGTCTCAGGATGATGGGGTTTAAAAACTGGAAAGAATAATGGGGGACAGAATAACATACTTGAAATCATTAACAACATTTTTTATTTGCTTTTTAAAGATTTATTTATTTCTCCCCTGCCCACCCTGCCCGCCCCTTGTTGTTTCATACTCGCTGTCTGCTTTCTGAGTCCATTCACTGTGCATTTTTCTGTATCTGCTTGTCTTCTCTTTAAGTGGCACTGGGAATGGATCCTGGGATCTTTCAGAGTGGGAGAGAGGTGCTCAATCTCTTGCACCACCTCCGCTCCCTGGCCTGCTCCATCTCTTACTGTCCCTCCTCTGTGTCTTTTTGTTGTGTCATCTTGCTGTGCCAGCTCTCTGTGCAGGTCAACACTCCTGCACCGGCGAGCTCTCTGTGTCGGCCAGCTCTCCGCTGGGGCCAGCTCGCCTTCACCAGGAGGCCCCAGGAATCGATCCCTGGACCTCCTATATGGTGGATGGGAGCCCAATCGCTTGAATCACATCTGCTTTCCCACTATTAAAATTATTAACATAAGAGATACACAATAAAGGTTGCATCCAAAATGACATTAGGAGATTCCTAAGAATTTTTTAAAATTTTAAATCCAAGTATTAACAGCTTTTTTATTCCTTTCTATCTTCAGAAGGTATGATAATACACCCCACAGAATAGTCCATAAAGCACTCATGAGGCTTTATTCAAATTGGGTATAAGATCAAATGAGACCATATTTGGGACATCCCTACAGTGATGGCTTTATACTTTTATGGGACTGCCAGTGTTTGGTGAAGAGTCACACAGGCATTCTGTGGCATTTTAAATGGTTCCTGCCTATTGTAGACTCTGTGGAAGCACAAGTGTGAGGGGCTCAAAGCCCCAGGCCCAGCAGCCCCCAGGATAAACACAGCATGGATCTACCCCTATACACAGCTCTGCACTACAGCTTTTGCTCTGGTAGGTAGGCTGTGGTTGCTTTACAAGGGGGTGGGGAGGGGTGGGGGTAAGGAAGGGTGGAGGAAGAAAAAGCATTCTCTCATCCCTGGGAAACTAGCAAAATGGCTTCCCTCGAGTTGTGCCAGCACAATCTCCACCTCCTGCCCACTCGTTACAGGTCAGCCAACCCATTCAGTGATTAGGAAGTGACCCAAAAGCCTCAGTGCAAGGAGAGGCGGCGGGGTGGTAGAACACTCAGACAGAACCGGTATCCTGTTTAACTTGGCCGTGCCAGTGCCAAACCTTTTCTCTGTGAATGTTTTGTTTTGTTTTGTTTTGTTTTGAATTAGATTAAGAACAATAACATCCTCCTTCCAATGACCTTTCCTCTCGTAAAATGGACTGTTCTCCATACTCAAGAAACTTACCATTGCATACTTAACCTTTCTGCTCATTAATTTCCTCATCGGTGAGATAGGGAGTGAGCCCTAATTTACTTACATCATAGAGCTATTGTGTGGAAAAGGCCTTGAAAGAAAAGTGTGATGCACTTGGAAAAGATAATAAGACACAGTTAAGTTCGTAAAGTGCAGTTGAACTGAGTTAACTCATGGTCAGCCATTTCATTAAGAATGAAGAAAGGGTGAATGTGGGACATTAAATAAAAGTAAATAAAGTGTGCTGGTGGCCAAAAACTTGGTATCTTCAGCTATGAGAATTACGGCCACCAGATACAATGACTTAAAGCTTTAGACAGTTTACAAAGTTATCATTTATGGAAATGCAAATACTGTTGCAGGTAGGAAATGAAGCCTAATTCCTCAAATCCTAAAAAAGCGTTTTCCCCCAATAGTCAGCATTTTCTTTAGGAAATTGCCTGCGGCCCTTCCGCAGCAGGAATAACTATTAAGAGGTTTGGTCTGGGCACCCTCTGCTCTCTACTGACCAATAAGTTAGGGAGCTGCTGACATTACCAAGGTTCTGTCTGGGATTTCTGCCACCCAGTCTCCTTTTATGAGACTATATTAGAGTAAGGGTGTCCAAGGACCTCAGTGCCTCATCTCTTCTTAGGATGATATGCCTTACCCCTCCCCTATTACAAACCTCTAGTAATTCACCACTGCCCGACTAAGTCCAAATGCCCTTTCCTGCTCAAGGTTTCCCACTCAGTTGCCCTAACCCATTTATTCCAACTTCTCCCCCATTATTTCCGATCCCCACCCTCTCACCCCTGTTCATTCTTACCTTGAAGCTTCATTCATCCTGTGCTCCTTAATTCTGTCTACACTTCAAGATCTATGACCATTCTTGCCTCCTTCTCCAGGTGTTTTAACCCATGGCCATTTTCCCCTTCCACCAAAGTCAACAGAGCCTGTGCCATCTGCTTCAATCACAAGAGTACACCAGCCATCAGACGACATCACGGGTGGATGAGACCCAACACAGCATCTGTTCCAGACCTCACCATCTCTCACAAACGGCCACCCAGGCCCCATGTTGGTCCTATTCTCCATAATGTGAGTCTTCCATAGCCTGTGCCCAGTCCATATTGTTCAACAGTTCAAAGTGCTGGGAAAGGTCCTAGTCAAACAGGGCCAAAGACTGTTCCCTACAACTCCCACCTAACCCCAGTTTTGCCTTCTTAGGTTCATACCTTCCTCATACACAGGATAGTCCTTTAAAGTATTTGAGGGTAGAACACATGCACCTCTGTTTTCTCTTTTCCACCTAATTAATCCCTTTATTTTAGAATGTCCCCTGTGTTGCAGTTTCTGGATGCTTCGTGCAAAGCTAGTTGGTCTCATTTTGGTTCTCAATACCCCTGAGCATTTTTTAAAAAAATTTATTTCTCTCCCCTTCCCCGCCTCCTGCCCACTCTGTAATCTGCTCTCTGTGTTCATTCGCTGTGTGTGTTTCTGTGTCCGCTTGCATTCTTGTCAGTGGCATCAGGAATCTGTGTCTCTTTTTGTTGCGTCATCTTGCTGTGTCAGCTCTCCGTCTGTGCGGCGCCACTCTTGGGCAGGCTGCACTTTTTTTCACGTGGGCAGCTCAATGTGGGGTGCACTCCTTGTACATGGGGCTCCCCTATGTGGAGGACACCCCTGCATGGCATGGCACTCCTTGCGCTCATTAGCACTGTGTGTGGGCTAGTCACCACATGGGTCAGGGGGCCCTGGGTTTGAACCCTGGACCTCCCATATGGTAGGCGGATGCTCTAATAGTTGAGCCAAATCTGCTTCCCCCTCAGCATCTTTAAGCGTGGTCATCTGAAGTGAAGTCCACACTCCAGGTGTGGGTTCTGGCCATTCAACTTCTATAAAGGAAACTCCACAGAGCAGAAGCTGTTTAATGCCACCCGACACCGCTGATTCGCTCACTTGTTTCTGCAAGCTACTAAAACTCTTTTTCATAGATGTTCTTTAATCATGTCTCCCCTGTTCTGTACTCAAGGATTTTTTTTTAAGATCTAAGGATGTACACTCTTGCCTGTTATATTTCATCTTCTTAGGTTCAGCCTCTTGTCCATCACAATTTCTGATGCAAGTACTCTTCCCAGCTCATATATGAATTTGCTAGATGTGCCATTTTGTCCTCATCTAAATCCTAAGTCACAATGCTGAAAAGGACAGTTTGAGGACTTAACTCTTCTGGCTTATCACCATCCCTTCAGGCTGCAAGCTGTGTGTTGTGCAACACTATGTATATGATAAATGCTAACACATAATTGTTAAATTATACAGAATTCTATCTCAGATCAAAGAATGTCATAATTATGTTTTCACAGTAATGATGGACTCTCTCAATTCCTTCTTGTTGAATTCATTTTCTCTCTCTCACTCAAAACTCTGGGAACACGATGTAGCCTGCAAGGCCCAAGGAATAAACATTATGTCAATAATGTGCTCCTTAAATCCTAGTGCACGTCTACTCTGATTGGCTACAAAGTCAGTCTGTAGGAAACCCATTGCATTAAAGCAGATAACATTTGTGAATCTTCTGATTTCCTGTTTGGCTCCAATGTCAGTATAATAATAGCTTTTGACAGATAATTTTTACGGCAGGATAAACAGATTAAGCTCCACTTTTAAATATGAGAATTTGAGTGTAGCAGTACAAGCCAAAATGGGGGCTTTCATGTTCCTTCTCTAGAGCAACCTTCTTGTCAGACTCCTCGCTAGCGACAGGTCAACATAGTCAGCATTAGCATGCTGAAAGGGGCCTGCAGTAGGGATGGGAATATACTCCTCTCCGGGTACATTCCCATCCCCAGGAAAATTCAAAAACAATCAGGGGAAAGCGAATCCTAGTGTGATAGAAAAAGGGAAGCAGGAATTCTTGCATGTTGGGAGCTCAGCGGATATCCGGTGATTCTAAGAACTACAATTTTGTTCAGCTTTGAAAACACTTTATACTGTGAGATTTGGGGGGAAAAAAAACAGAACCAGTGTCCCTGGTGCCCAACTCTCTTCTCGTTCTGATTCTGAGATCAAGCATGACTGACCAGTCAGGTTGGGGATGCAAGTTACCCTCCCTCCCTGCTTCCTGGAGGTGGGAGGTAGAGGCCGCACTGAAATGTGTGTAGGAGAGGAGGCAGAGAAAGCGCTTCTAGAAGAACCATTGCTTTGGTTTCTTTTTGGTCACAATATGTAATCATTAATTTTGAATGCTGAAATGGTATTAAATAGGAAAGTGGGACTGAGAAGTGGGCATAGGGTAGAAAGAGATTGAGAACCCAAAGTATTCTAGGGTGACAGATGTCAGAAGACTGGTTACCTTTGGGAGTTGAGGGCACCCTCTGGAATATTGGAAACGTTTGATATCTTGATCTGGGTGGTAGTGACAAGAGGCACACACAGTAAAAATTCATTGAGATGAATTTAACTTAAGAGTTAGGCACTTGCCTACATATAAATTATACCTCAATAAAAATAGTATTTTAAAAACAGGTTGCAAACCCTTGGTTGAACCTGGCACTGGTTGTCCCCTTTAAGCCATGATGCTGGTATGGAAAGGGCACCGGGCTCCATCTCATTCAGAGGGTAAATATATGTAAGAGGATGTTAACTCAGGGAGACTCGCCAATTACACCACCAAGCACAGCTCTCTAGCTTTCAACAAACGGATTTCTAGCTCTTGGTGAGAACTGAAGCGAGGCCAGTGTGTCCCCTGGGAGCCAGTGTGGCTCTGGGAGGAGGGGAACCTGCTGAGCCAAGCTACCCACCTGGAAGGCACGGGTCTAGGATAAAAAGCACCTTCCTTTCTTTGCTGCTGGCTTTAGATGGAGGGATAGGATGTCAAAGGAAAGCAAGGGGAGGGCGCTGGGTCTGAGGGATGAGAAGGTGAGGCATTGGAGTCTTGAAAGAGATATGGTGTGGGGGCATTTTCAGGATTTGGAGTTGTCCTAGGTGGTGCTGCAGGGACAGATGCTGGATGTTGTGTGTCCTGTCGTAGCCCACTGGGTGGACTGGGGGAGAATGTGGACTACAATGTGGACCACTGTCCACGTGGTGCAGCGGTGCTCCAGAATGTATTCGCCAGGTGCAGTGGATGTGCCGCAATGAAGGAAGAGGTTGCTGGCGTGGGAGGGGTGGGGTGGGGGGTATATGGGGACCTCATATTTTTTGAATGTAACATTTAAAAGAAAATAAAGAAGAAAAAAAATAATAGAAAAAAAAAAGAAAGAAAGAACAATAAGCCAAACAGCAGACCCGGAGCACTGCTGTGTTTCCACAGCTGCTGCCGGAGCCCGGTTGGGGCTCCAGGCCGGGTCACCTCCCCTCTCACACAATGTCAATGTGCTCCTATCGTCCTATCATGAACTTGCCCGTTGAAAGGCAGACAAGGCAGGAGAACAGAGTATAGAGAGCAGGGACAGAAGAGGGCACCTGAGCATCATGAGAGGGAGAAAACGATTCTCAGGAGGCCGCTGACGCGCTCCCACGTATTGAAGATAAGGGGTTCTCTGGAGCATGTCTCACCCAGTTCATGACAGTCCTCTGATTGCCACAGAGCCCGATAGGGAAAGGCAGTGCTTTTTTTTTTTTTTTTTTTTACCATCTACTCTGTTCCCAGTGCAGTGCTAAGTGTTTATATAAATATTAGCACATTCAGTCCTCATAACCCTCCCATTTTACAGACCAAGAAACTGCAGCCCACGGGGTTAAATGATTGCCCCTCAGTGGCACTGCTGGTCAAGGCAGAGGCAGGAGCCAGAGTCCACAGCCAGGGTTTATCCATTTCCCAGGCCTCGAGATAGGATCTGAATCCCTGTCCTCCAGACTCAAGGCTCTTGTCATTTCTGGCCCGCAGTGTTGCTGTTAAGTATAAGGCCTAACTCAGGAACAAGTTCTACAGTTCATTAGTTGAGATCTTGCTTTTACTTCTGTTGTTAAGAATGATTATTTCCTAATTTGAATAAGACCATATACAGATTCTGATGACAGGGGTGATGCATGAAATAATGACCTCAGCACCTGCCATGTGAGGTGTAAGAAATGTGGAATTCTCGGTTCTGGTGGTAAGTCAAATACACTTATTAGAGAATGTGTGTGGAACATATAAGTAAGGAGTAAATAACCTGGATTTTTTAAAAAACATGCAAGAACTGTGTGTTTTAAACGTGCCTACTGGTGGAAATTTCTTTAAGATACAGAATGTCTAGACATTATACCCGTTCTTTTTTTGGGGGGTGGGGGTGTTATTTTTAAAGCAGCTTAGATTACATAAATTTTACATCAAAAATACCAGGAGAGGGAAGCAGATTTGGCTCAATGGATAGAACATCTGCCTACCACATGGGAGATCCAGGGTTCAAACCCAGGGCCTCCTGACCCGTGTGGCAAGCTGGCCCATGGGCAGGGCTGATGCGCTCAAGGAGTGCCGTGCCACGGAGGGGTGTCCCCCGTGTAGGGGAGCCCTACACTCCAGGAGTGCGCCCTGTAAGGAGAGCTGCCCAGTGGGAAAAAAGCTTAGCCTGCCCAGGAGTGGCGCCACACACACGGAGAGCTGACGCAGCAAGGTGACACAACAAGAAGAGAGACAGATTTCTGGTGCCGCTGACCAGAATGCAAGCGAACATAGAAGAACACAGAGCGAATGGACACAGAGAGCAGACAACTGGGGGTGGGGGTGGGGGGACCGAGGGGGCAGGGAAGTGGAGAGAAATTTAAAAAAAAATCTTTAAAAAAATAAAAATAAAGACATTAAAAAAAAATACCAGGTGAGGGGGAGTGTGTGTAGCTCAGTGGTTGAGTGCCTGCTTCCTACGTATGAGGTCCCAAGTTCAATCCCCAGTACCTCCTACACACACACACACACAAATATATATATAGGGAATTTCAATATAGTCCTCCTTCTCCCACATCTTTCCCCATTAACAACACCTTTCATTAGTGTGGTACATTTGCTACAATTGACAAACACATATTCAAGCACTGCCACTAATCATGGTCTATAGTTTATATTATAATTTGCACTTTGCACTGCATAATTTATAGGTTTTGACAAAATGTATAATGGCCTGTATCCATCATTGCAATGTCATGCAGGGCAATCCCAATGACTCAAAAATGCCCCATGTTATACCTATTCTTCCCTCTCCCTCCCCTCAGAACCTCTGGTGGCCACTGCCTGTATATCAGTGATCCAAGTTCTTCCATTGCTAGAATAATAAGTCTACTTCAGTCCACAGTTGCATTCCCCCTTAGGTTTGTTCATTCCTCAGTCTTGAGGATTTTGGGATGGTGATGCCCACTCTGCTTCTGATTGAGTTGGGGCTTATGTATCTGTTCTTAAGAGTAGTGTCTCTCACAGTACTTTACACAATACACACGCTTAGAAAATGCTTGTTGAAGAAAACTGAAATTTATGGTTATATGAGAAGACCAACTATCATATTACATAAATCAAACAGATTAAAACAAGTCTATTTTTCCATAAATAAAGACCAAAACCATCCATTGCCAAAAAGAATTATGAGTCATTATGACTTGTTTACACTTCTGGCATCTACTTACTCATCTGCAGTGATCAGGACTTCTCACTCCCTGTAGCTGCATTAGCAGGTGGTAGTTACGGATCACCCTGGGAGGAAGAAGAGGCCTGGCCAGGCAACACGCAGGGTGAGTGGCTGAGCTGTCGTCCAGTGGACAGTGACTTGCTACTCTCTTAGGAAAACCTCCCTTGAACAGATTTGTGTGAATTGGCAGCAACTTTGTGATGGAATTTCACTGAGGAGCCTGGATTTCAAGTCCTGGGGAGCCAAGCTTTCAAAGGCCTTCTGTGCACACCTGCCACCTAGAGAGAAGGCAAGGGCTTACCCTACAGGTTCTTAACCTTCTTTGTTCTACAGACACCTTTGCCAGTCAGGTGAAAACCATGGACCCCTTACTAAGTCCACACTGTACTGTGTATTATTTAATAAATATATCACACCCACACCAACACGTCCCCACAAGAGCATTGCTTTTTTAAATTTCAAGCTCACAGACCCCTTGTAAAGAACCCCTGCCCTAGATCCTGTAGGCTAAGTTGGGGAGTCAGAGAAGGGTGAATTATAAGGATTTTTACCAATTCTATCACACTGTACAAGCAGGGCTAACATACTCCCAACCTGAACAAATGGTCCCTTCACTTCAGTATTTTATAATCTGGTAAAGGCCCACAGCCCTAAGTGGAGAGGGTTAGGTGGAGGTTGTTGGAGGGAGGTTGGCTGGGCTTTTAAAAACTGCCAGAGGGACCACATGGACTTACACAGTAACACCCAGTGGTACCTCAGTTGGCTTCACTTGATTTTCTTTTGCCAAAGCCCCTCTATTTTTCCACACATATACAATTGTTGTTCAATGGTTTTCCTTTCTTCTGTGGAGAATAAGCCGTACTCTGGATTTTGAACTGAAAATCCAAGGTTGGGAAGGTGGTTCTGAGCTGGCAGACTTGGACCAGCTCTGTTCCAAGAGAGGGGACTGAGAAATATCTGGGCTTTGGAAGTAACTTTATGATGTTTGGATTTTGTGCTGGCACCAGGTTCTCGGTTTTAAGCACTCTGCTGTCATATGGTGTTTGGCCTTTCCAAGAAAAACTCTATAAAATGAAAATACTTTATTGCCACAGCCTTTGACTTCTTGAGATTCTTACAAATACTGTCATCTCTTGCAACATTTAATTTAATTTAAACTCACTTCACCTAAAGAAGAGATTAGAAGAGTTCTAAACCTGCCCATTTCACTTTCTGAAAAGCCCCAGTCTTCTCTATGGTGTCACTGTTTTGTTTGATATGTGCCAAATTGTTATTTCACATATGTGAAAAGAAAATTGGCATCACATCCATATGAACTAAACTATTGGCAAAGGCAATGCTGAAGCTTGCCACTGAGAAGATTATATTCCCAAGAAACTCCTTTAGCAGTGTCCAATATCCACAAACTAAAAACTAAAAAAGTGTGAGCACATGTGCATGTGTAGAAATATAGACGCACATATTTAAAGAAGCTGATTCCTATCCCTCTAACCCCCATTTTCAGGTAGCAGTCTATTAGTCACTTAAGCCACCCAGAACTTATATATCTTAGTTGTACGCAGATATACTTATTGAATAATAAATGTGCATTAATAAATGATAAAATTATATAGAGAAAGACGTGGGAATCCCTCAGAGCCAAAAACCTATGCCCTATTTCCTCTTTGAACTACCTTTTTGCTATCTTCTGAAATTTGAAATCCCCACCAAGGTAGCTTATCCAGATAACCAATCAAGCCCCTAGTTTATCACGTTTAACCTGATACAAAATATGGCCCACCTGTCCTGAACCCACCCTATAAGACAGACAAACCCTTGTTCATTCTATAGGAATCAAGCTAACTTCCTCTTTATGTTGATGGTTTGCCATCCCTAAAAGCCAAAAGCTACTCTCCTTCTTGCAAGCAATCTGCCTTCCTTTGCTGCAGAGAACGTTCGTGTCCTGAATAAAATGCTGTAGTCTACAACTTCAACTCCGATTTGTCTTTCGACATAAGAGAATTAGGAAATTGGAAATTATTTGTATTACAGTTTGAGCATGCACATTTCAATTGTCTTCCTTGTTTGCTTAGCAAAGGATGATTCATAATTTCTCTCCATGTACTACTGTCCTAGATCATGTTTAGGGTACACAGATGCATGCATTTGTGTGGCTTCTCCTTTAAATTTTCATTTAATGTTTTCCTTTACTTTTAAGGCTATTTAAGGCAGACTGTTTTGCCTTTCACAGCTTCAAATATGGAAGTGAACCGAGAAATGGAGGATTTTATTATCCAAAACTGTGGTAAGTGGTTTAACACTATAACGCAGTTGTTGAAAACCGTGCTCCCTAGAGCCTATGATTTTGGTCCTCCAATAATAACGCAGCTGTGCTGGCCACGTGGTCATAGTAGGTATCTTTAATTCATGCCTGTCTTGTCTCTAAGGACTCTAGCCTGAGACCATAATATTAAGGGCCCAAGAATGAACAAAGGTAAGATCAGGCAATCATCAGAAACGCACATGTGCACTTATTTTCCCTTTCCCTACCCCTCCCCTGCCCTGCTGTTTTTGCTGTCTGTGTCCACTTATTTTCCCTTTCCCTACCCCTCCCCTGCCCTGCTGTTTTTGCTGTCTGTGTCCATTTGCCATGTGATCTTCTATATCTACTTCTCTTTTTGTCTTCTCTTCTCGTCCTTCTCCTCTAGGATTCACTGGGATTTGATCCTGGGGACCTCTGATATGGAGGGAGGTTTTCTGTCAATTGTACCACCTTAGTTTCTGGTCTCTGCTGCGCTTCACCTTGTAGCATCATCATCTTGCTGCACAACTCACTTGTGTGGGCACTCGGTTTGCCACGCAGGCACTGGCTCACCATGCAGGCATTCGGCTCACCATGTGGGCACCTGGCTTTCCACGCAGGCACTTTGCTCACCGCGCGGGCACTCGGCTCACTGTGCAGGCATGCTTTCTCTTCTTTTTCACCAGGAGGCCCCAGGGATTGAACCCAAGCCCTCCCATGTGGTAGGCGGAGGCCTCATCATTTGAGCCACATCCACTTCCCCACATGTACACTTTTGTGACTCAGGCTTAAAGTGTTGGGATATTTCTAGATGAAAGTAGAGCCCCACTTTGGGAAAACATTTAGAGAATATGCATTTAAAGTTTGAATACTTCATACTTCCATATTCATTTTCTAAAATAATCATTGTGCTTTTCCCCAGTCATTGGGGGTACCACTCTTTCTCCTCACTGACTCTGACAGGACTGTCAATCACCACACACCCCTCCCCACAGGGCTGACAGGTGGTCCGGGCTTGGCCACTCACACTTTGCCATTTCCTTGGCTATAGTCCAGGAGGTGGGCCTGTGACTCAAGTAGGGCCTGAGCCTGTTCCTGAGACTGATGAAAAGTGGAAGACAGATGTTTGTTTTTGGTTGGAGATGGGAATCAGGCCTGATGGCCATGTTCCCTGCAATAGCGAGAAGAACAGAAGCCTGTCTTCATAAACAGAGGTAAACTGAGCTGAGGGATGGAAGGGTGTCTAGGAGAACTGAATCCTAGTTCCTGACCCTGAGCCCTGGTTCCTTCAGCTCTTCCTTTAATCCAATAAGGAGTTCCATTAACATGCCAGTTAAATAAGACGAAAAATTCCATTTTCACTCAGGTTGGTCATAGTTAGGTCTTTGACACAGCTGAAAGGGGCCATCAGTTTAGGAATCACATCATTACTCCTCTAGCAATCACGGTTTTCCAGCTACATGCTAATGAATGCCACTCATCTTTTAGATCAACTTTATGTTAGTGGCATCCCCTTGCCAATCTATATGTCAAGATTTGAATGCTGAAATCTATATTGAGAATGGGGAAAATACCCCCAAGCTCGTGTTAAAAATAGTAGAATTACATAAACATGCTTCCACTCATTTAGCATTTCTTACAACTTGGAAACTTACATTCCTTGCTGGATGTTATCTATTTAGATTCAAGAGACTGTAGAACAAAAATTCTTACCCATATCTTATTTTATTACCATCATTCATCTACCTAATGGAACAAAAAGAGGCCAAGAACCAGACTGGGAAGAATACAAGAAAAGTTTCCATTTGTAGAAGTGCTCGATTCTTCCTGCCCACATGTTTATGCTCTGCTTCTTCCTTGTCACCCAGAACTGAACACCTCAAAGATGCTGGCAGGTACAAACATGCTCCCTTTTAATCACACTCCCAAATTGCTGCAATAACTGATTGCCAGTTAAATAATTATAATCAAGTGCCCATTGTGCATAACAATCATTTAATGACTGCCATCCACAAACACTGTAATAAAGAGAGCTTTAATGAAGAAAACTGGAAAGGGGCCAAAGTTTTATGGCAGTTTGCTTAAAGGAAAAGAGAGCCATAATCTGTATTTAAGATTAAAAGAAGCCTTTAATCCAGATGCTCAACATTAAACAAGGGAGCAAGGATTCATCTGATCAAAAGTTACTGCATGCATAAAAGAAAGTAACGTAAATGGTCTTTGAGAAAAAAGCTCCAGTAAATTAAGTAAGTGTTTGTAACCATTTGTTTTGGGAAAAATGAAAAAGAAGAAAAACATCTGATTTTCATTTTCGATGAGAATCCTCAGCTAAAATAAAATACAGAGGAATAGTGTTTTATTTTATTTGTATACTATCACTGAAAATAAAGTGAGTTATCATTCATTCTACCTTGTACCTGTGATCATTCGGCTTCCACTGACCCTCTTAATTTTCTGCCCTTGCTGTGCTAGGCCAGGCCTGCATCTCTGAAAGGTATAATTATATTTCACACAAAGTCCTAATTGAAATGATGATCTCAGCTCTAGCAAAACAGTAGTTCTCATCGGAGGTGGGGAAAAGAAAAAAAGCCTCACCACATAAAACTCAGATCAGCTGGCAGCTACTGCCACTGCTGAGGCACGGAGTACTGAGCTGACCAATTAGGACTGTGCAGTTCCTAGAATTGTAGCCATTTTCTATGAGTAGATGCATAGCCTGGACAAAGACAGACACCAGAGCCTCCAAATTTTACTAAAGCAAATGCGGGGAGAAAACGAAAAGCACCACAGAAGTCCTGTCAAGCAAGAAGGAAAAACAAAACAAAACCTAAAAACTATTCCAAGCGGTTAGACCAGGTTTGGGCTCCCAAGAACTTTCGCTGTAGGTGAGGGTACAAAGGAGCAGGACACGACCCCAGCTAGGGCCTAAGGAAACCTGCAGAGTGGTTTATGTGCCCTCAGGCAGTTGTGATGGTGCCGCCGGGCTGTGAAGAGGCCTGAACACCTGAGGGAAACGAAACCACACCTGGGATTCAGTTTTTGCTCCAAGGTGAAAGAACATTCAGGATGGAACAAGCTGCCCAGAATATCCCAGGCTTGGGTTCATGAGAGGGAGAAGGAGAGACAGACAGAGATACAGAGAGGGAGAGGGCGGGGAGAGACAGACAGACAGAAAGACATGAATTGGAGTTAGGAAAAATTACCTCCTGTCTAACTGGGGTGGAGAATATAGCCCAGGTCAGATTTTCCAAGACCTTTCCAACTTACAACACCATTAGGAGAAGGTGTAGGAATTTAAAAGCTTCCAGGATGCTTTTATAATATTTTAAGTTAAGGGTACCAAAAAATTCTCTTCCAGCACATCCTGCCTTCTATTTCATGTCAGAGGTACATAAAATGCCCCCTGGTCTGTAAATTGCTGGCGAGTTGGGTAGGGGCAGCATCAGTGTGGGATCTCAAAATCTTTCCAACAGTTGCCCCTGAAGGCATGTTTCTGACTCGGGCTCTTGAGTGGCCGCTAGGACTTGCTCCTTTTCTTTGTACTGCAAAGTTCCTGCCAGGTTCCAGCACCCTCCGTGTCCCCTGGCTTGCCATGATGCTTCCCGCCAGGCCCTTTCCAGTGGTCCACATGGGTGCTTTGGGGCACTGGGCAGCACGCTTCTTCTGTTCCCCTTTATCACTAACGTGGCGAGTTCCTTGAGCACATGACAGTCCCTCCGTGCCTTGATTTCCTCCTTTATACAGGTGATATTCATAATGATCCCAGCTTAGAGTTTTTTTTGGTGAGGACTCGAGAGAATGCACATAAAGCCAAGTGACTGGCATCTGGAAAGTATCTGATAAATGAGAATTATTATTTTTACACATCACTGCCTTTAGGGGAAAACCCCAATTCCTTGGCCAGGTGTATAATACAGTGAATAACAATAACAATACAGTTGATTTTTGTATAAGGTGTGAGATGGTAATCCTCTTTCATTCTTTTACATATGGACACATGGTTGGCAGGGAGTTCTACAGGGCATATATCCAGGGTACAGAAAAATGTTTGGATATTTTCATAGTGGATACAATTAAAAAAACAACTGAGGGAGTGCTGAGTTCCTAGCCAGGGGAGCTCTTTCACAGTCCCTAAAGGAACAGCAACAATCCCCAAGTGCAATGGCAAAAACCAAAAAAGAATGAAGGTCCAACAGTGAGCCCTTGATACTAATGAATATGCTTGTGAGCCTGTGCACCTGAAATAAGAACAAGGCCTAGAGCTGCAGGGTGCCTAAGAATTACCTCCTAAGAGCCTCTGTGTTGCTCAAATGTGGCCAGTCTTGAAGCCAAACTCACATGTAAATGCATTGCCTACCCCCAGCATGGGACATGACTCCTGGGGATGAGCCTCCCTGGCACCGAGGCATTATTACCAAGTACCAGCTGATGATGTAACTAGAAAATGACTTTGAATAAAAGGGTCAACTCGGACCAGCAGAATATCTCAATCTACATATAATATCAGGAGTTAAAAATGCTTTTTGACCTGAATGAAAGGGGGAAATGGGAAGGACAAAAAGAGCTGGGAGGTTATCAGAGGGGTCGCCCTTATGCACACCTCAGCAGAGTCCCAGAGACAGATAAAGTAGATACAACCCCAGGTATTGGTTCTTCTGAGGGCTACAGAAACCCACAGGTTCTATGGTTATGGCAGATGGAGTTCAGTGCCATGTCAGTTGGCCCTACTTTGGAGTTTGTGTTTCTGTGTGATGGAGCTGGACTCAGATGTGATCTTTGTTCACAAGTCTCTCCTGTTACTTTTACTGGAACTGTAGTTGGTGCTGGGGTTTAATGTATACCCAGGGCACCTGAATCTCTGGACTGACCATGTGATAGCCAGGCCCTGAGCCTCAACAGACTTCAGCTCCTACACTCTGGTTTATTGGACTTACCCCACTCATCTAACATGGAGGTGAAGAAGGTCAACTACCACACCAGGGAGCCAAGAGTGCCTACAACTGCAAGCAGGAGGATTGCATCCAGCATTCATGTGGAATCTAAGCCCCCTATTGATATAGATGTGGAGTGGACACAACCATTCCAAGGTCCACAGGATGGAAGAATAGAGTATGGATTAGAGTAGACTTACTGATATTCTATTTATGAACTATTGTGATTAGTAATCGAAGAAAAGATGGCATTAGTGTGGAGAAAGTGGCCATGGTGGCTGCTGGGGGTAGGGAGTGGGAGGAAGAGATGAGATGTGGGGGCGTTTTCAGGACTTGGAGTTGTCCTGGGTGGTGCTGCAGGGACAGTTACCAGACATTGTATGTCCTCCCATGGCCCACTGGATGGAATGTTAGAGAGTGTGGGCTATGATGTGGACCATGGACCATGAGGTGCAGTGGTGCTCAGAGATGTATTCACCAAATGCAATGAATATCTCATGATGATGGAGGAGATTGTTGTTATGGGGGGAGGAGTAGGGGGAGAGGGGTGAGGGGTATATGGGGACCTCATATTTTTTAAATGTAATATTAAAAAAATAAATAAAAACAACAACAACAAAAAATAACGATACAACCTACCTCACCCATTCACCCCAAACGTTCTTATTTCTACCCTTCCACTCCCCAGTCCATTCTCCGCTGACAGGACATTTCTTAAAAATTTTAAATCATTCCATGTCACTCTTCTGTTTAAAACATAACACAAACCCATTCTCATGGTCCACGAGCCTCTGCGTTGCTTGTCCCTGTCTCTACTGGCCACATCTCCAACCTCGTTTCCTACCACCCTCCCCCGACTCATGCTTCGGTCACATGGGCTGGGTTTCCCGCCCTGTTCTTTAAACCAGCCAAGCTCACTCCCAGCCGAGGGCTTTGCGCAGGCTGTTCCTAACGTGTCCTGAACATGGCTGGCTCCTCTCGTCGCACTGAGGTCTCAGCTCAGAGGCCACCTTCTTCAGAAACACCTGCTCTGACCTGCCAATCTAAATGACCTAAAAGTTTTCCCTCTCTTCTCTACCCCTCAGTTCCCCACACCAATTCATCCTATTCCAACACCCTGTGTTATTTTCATCATCATGTCATCACTAGCTGCAAATGTCTTTCCCCCTTGTTTGGGGAACTGGAACATTAGCTCCATGAAAACAGAGTCCTTGCCTGTGTGTCTTGACTAACACCAGTGCTCAAAGGGTGCTTTGCAGGTAGTAGACACTAAATAAACATGCTGTGCCCCCTCACTCCCCCAAAGGTCCTTGTCCACCGGCTGACACTGAGCAGGCACTCATAAGCCACAGCTGAACTGCACTAGGGTGAATTCAACTGAATACTTATCTCCAGGGCACAGATAAAACTCTTCCCTTGGCTACTGTCTTGCCAAATCAGATGTACAATAGAGGATTCATACCTGGAACCTGTACTTATGAAGAAGTTCATGGGACAGACTTAAAAAACAGAAGGCATGTGGCTTGTATAAGCGATGTAGAGCTTTCCAGCATTTCTGGTTTTAAGAGATGTCTGAGGAAACACAAATGTCTGAATTCACAGCACACAGTGAATCCCCCCCAGCAAGTTAGCATATGGTGAAACTGATACCAGGGTAATGCTGAAAATAAACTCTTGGTTTAATATTTAGATATAGCTCCAGTAGGATTCAAATGGAAGTGGAGTGGGATTTGGTGGCAAAATTCACCCTTTCTGAATTTGAATAGCATCATAACCTATATACTATATCGTTCAGGACTGAGAAGAGATCTTAAATTCACTCGCATTGTTTCAAATGTGTTATTCTTATGCCCTCCGCTTTAGGACAGAAATTGCGTTCCATACTTTTCCAGTCTCTTGGAACTGCTAGCCTAATTATTTCAGAATTCTTTGAAAGCCAGCAGATTCAGATCTGATTCCCAGGTCTTCCACCAGTTCTAGGAACTCTGGCAAATTATTTAATCTATTAATTTCCACACCTCTTAAGTGGCAATAATGATATCTGTGGTAGAGTGAGTTAGATACCCAACCAATGACATGCTCTTAATCTCAATCTGTGTTCCTGTGAGTGTGAAACCATTTGTAAGTAGGATCTTTGGAAGATGTTGTTAGTTAAGTTGTTAATTAAGATGTGGAGAAACTATCAGGTGGGGTCTTAATCCATATAACTGGAGGACTTATAAAGATAGGAAATTTGGACCCAGTAAGTCATAGAGGCCAGGAACCAGAAAAAGTCAGATGTTAGAGGAAGGCACAGAAGAGAATGAAGCAGACTGCCACAGTATAGAGGACGAGCCTGCCAATTATGGGAGAAAGTGCAGCCTTGCCTACATCTTTCTTTAAAATTTATTTTTTATTTATTTCTCTCCCCTTCCCCCCACCCCACCCTCACTTTTCTGCTCTCTGTGTCCATTTGTTGAATGTTCTTCTGTGTCTGCTTCTATTCTTGTCAGTGGCCCAGGAATCTGTGTCTCTTTTTGTTGTGTCATCTTGCTGCATCAGCTCTCCATGTGTGCGGTGCTGTTCCTGGGCAGGCTGCACTTTTTTTGCACTGGGCAGCTCTCCTTATAGGGCGCACTCCTTGCATGTGGAGCTCCCCTATGTGGGGGACACCCCTGCGTAGCACGGCACTCCTTGCACGCATCAGCACTGTGCGTGGGCCAGCTCCACATGGGTCAAGGAGGTCCTGGGTTTGAACCGTGGACCTCCCATGTGGTAGGTGGATGCCCTGTCCATTGAGCCAAGTCTGCTTCCCCTTGCCTACATCTTAATTTTGGACTTCTAGCCTCCCAAAGAGGCAATAAATGGTCACCCCCCCACACATTGTTGTTTGTGCTGTCTGCTCTCTGTGTTCATTTGCCATGTGTTCTTCCATGTCTGCTTATCTTTTCTTCTAGTCTTTCTCTTTAGGAGGCACCAGAAAACAATCTTGGGACCTCTGGTGTGGGAGAGAGGCACTCAATTGCTTAAGCCACTTCATCTCCCTGGTCTGCTGCATCTCTCACTGTCTTTCTGTTATGTCTCCCTTTGTTGCATCATTTTGCTGCACCAGTTCTCTGCAGTGGGGGCCACCAGTTCTCCATGGGGTGGGCCAGCTTGCCTTTACCAGAAGGCCCTGGAAATCAAACCCGGGGCCTCCCATATGGTAGATGGGAGCCCAATTGCTTGAGCCACACCCATTTCCCAAATGCTCAGTTTAAGTCACCACTGTGTGCTATTTGTCACAGCAGCCCTTGCTGACTAAGACAATACCTACCCCACAAAGGATTGCTATGAGAAATAAATGGGATAAATTACAAAAAGGGCCTATGAAGTTACTTAACAGGAAATCAGTACTCAAATTATAATTTCCTTTCTGGGTAGGTGGCAGGATCTCAAAAGATACATACTCTGTGGCTGCCAAATTGGAAGATAAAGCATGAGGGGAAAGTAGTATACAAAGAGTGACAGGAAAACATAAACTATCAACTGAAAGAAATAAAACAAGGCCAAAAAAAGATATAATACTTTACTATCACTCCCCATAGAAGAAGCACCTGCAAATGTTGGTGCTTAGTGGCTTGCTCAGAGTGATATGTGGCAGTCAAGCTGTCCCTGGATACCAGAAATCACTGTAATTACAAAAAGAAAGTTAAGGATAGAGGGACTGAGAGGTGACTGCTAAGCGGTGTGGAGTTTTTCTTTTTGGAGTGATGAAATTGTTCCAAAATTTTTGTGGTGATGAATGCACAACATTATGATTATACTAAAAGCCACTGATTATAAACTTTGGAAGATCATGAATGTATCTCAATAAGATTGCTTTAAAAAAGTGTGCAAGAAAAAAATGTGCAAGAATAGTCAAGAATAGCAGCTCTGTATTGCTGGGGAAGCATAGAAAGACTGAGAGATGAACTTTCTTGTTTGTTGCTTATTATTATAAAAATAATGAAAATGCTCTAATAATGAGTGGATGGATTATATGCTTTATTAAATGAATCAATAAAATTTATTTGTTTAAAAAAAAAGAAAAGAAAGAAAGTTAAGGGAAAGTCTGCTCCTAAGAAGAGTATTTGTTATATGGTATACAAAAACTCATGGTAGGATTTCAGTTCTAAAACCACTGGGAATTTCTGTAGACCCTGATCTTATCAAGAAACACAAGTTATTGTGAAAAACTGTTTCAGTCAAATCATTCCATTTGGCATTCAAAGGCTCCAACACAGACCCTAGAGCTGCTGGACCAAGTCACAAAGGCTTGACTGGGTGGGAAGAAAGTAAAAGAAAGCTGTGAGCTGACTATTTTTAAGATCTTGGTCAGGAGAACATTGACAGAAAGGGGGCAAGACAAGCCACGTGAGTAGGGGACTAGCAGAACATTTAGTTCTAGGAAATAAGAGAAATATCAGCATCAAAAGGAAAGGAAAAGTCATTGTAGTGGACACCTGTCGCCCTGCTTGCTCAGTCTGCTGTACTGTTCTCCCTTTGATGGACCACGCTGGTTGTGGCAGCCTGAAGCTTTTGTGGACCTCAGAAAATCCTGTTCTTAAAGCGAATCCATTCCTGTGCATGTAATATACCTATTGTAGGTAGGGCCTTTGATTAAATTACTTCAGTTAAGGGCCTTTGATTAGACTGACCCACGGTGGGTCTTAATCCTCTTATTGGAGTCCTTGATAAACAGAGGAATAAAAAGCTGTAGATAGAAAAAAGCTGGGGGAAGAAGGGGAGAGAGAGAAAAGCCTCCAGAAGTCAAACCTGGGAGACAGAAAAGCCACAGAAGGAACAACCTGAAATTGAAAGCAACTTCTCTCCAAAGGAGAAGGCAGAGATGGAGACTGGCAGATGCTGCCAGTCCAGAGGAATCCAGGACCACCAGCAGCCAATCCTCAGGGAGAGGAGCATGCCTGATGAAGCCTTGGACATTTCCACAGCCTCAGAATTGTAAGTTTTTAACCTAATAAACCCCCTTTGTAAAAGTCAACTCATTTCTAGTATATTGCTCCCAGAAGCTTTTAGAAAACTAAAACACTGGTTTTCCAATGTTTCACCAATTTCTCCCTGACTCTCAGGTCATGTGATTTGGGTGGAGCTATTGGGATTGGAACCAATTCCAAGTCTGACCAAGTGAGAGTCATCTCTTCTCCCCACCCTAGTGATTGGGTCAGTCACTAGTGCACCAACACAGCAGGACACTAGTTAGAACCACTGGGGACAGGCTGTCTTTACACTGGAGTTGCTACACTGGGGCCATACGCCAGGAGTTACCGGTTACCATCTTGCTAAGAGGTGAAAGCCTGCCTAAGAATGAAATGATAAAGAGAAAACTCAGGCAAGAGGATGAGGCAGTAAACTTGACATTTTTTTGAACACTTTTTGGTTACAAGAACAAATAAATTCCCATTTTGCTTAAATCTGTTTGAGTCAGTGTCTAACTTGCAACTCCAAGAGTATGATGGATAATCTTTCAGAGTTTTATCCTAAGAGTTATCTAAAAAGGCAAAGCTCATGGAGTGCTTTTTAAGTTCTCTAAAGAAGAAAAAAAAAAAAAAAAGAGAATATGGGAGACACTGGGGAACCACCTGCATTTTCCTCACAACTTCCACTGGCCCAACATCTGCTGAATATATACTGAGTAAGAGCACTGCAAGGTTTCTGCAGACAGAAAACTTCTATTTACTGTGCCTGATCCTGCATCTTCACACCCAACTGAAGAGTCACAGTTTATTTGTTCATTCAAAAGTGTTTTCACTACATGTCAAATACATGCCAAGCACTAAGCTAGGTGATGAGGATACAGAGAGGACTCTTCCGTGGAGTCCTCATGAAGCTAACAAATGATTGAGATTCAGCAAGACAGGTGCTCTAGGACGTAGGTAGAAAATTCCATCGTAGTGGAGGAGATCAGCAGGAGAGGAAGGGCCCCAGTGGAGCCTTTAGGAAGGATGAGGAGGCCTTTGCCAGGCAGAGAGAACAAGTACAGGGGGACAGGTGCAGAGCGTGAGAAGTCCAGGGTGGCTTGAGAGGTCGGTTGGGGGCGGCTGTGAGAAGGAGCTGGGCTGATGCTGAAGCAACGGAGAGCCTTTGGAGGTCTCTGAGGAGCATCTTCAGATCTCTGTTCCAGAAAGGGAAGTCTGGTGGCCATTGTGGAGGATGCCGGAGGGGACAGAGACTGAAGGCTGCACTGTATACAGACACGCGGTAGCCCACTGAGGGAAGCGGGAAATGGCTTTGGGGAGTTTGGATGGAGAAGAGCCAGGTTAGGAGGCAAGTGTCTACAATTCTAACTTGAAAAACACTGAAATCTAACTTCACACAAATGACTTGAAAAAAATTCTGGTCAAGGGGGTTGTCTGATCTCAAAGGAGAAAGATGGGGCAAGACTCATAGGGGAGAAGGTAGTGCCTGTGCCTTCCTCAGTCTGTCTCAGCTTCTCTACTCTAAGTGTTCTCTCACCCTCTAAACCCTGCCACTCCCAGGCTCAGCCCAATTCCCAGTGTCCTTTCCCAGTGTCCTTGGAGAAGGCCCCTGCTGCATCTCTCTGTTGGCCCCTTTGGTTCCCCCATTCTATGGTATCCTACATCTTTAAAAAAATTTTTTTAAAGACCTCATCACTGACTACACTCCTTAAATGAGGACTAAATAAGACCAATTTCATAGAGCACTCTCTACAGAGTCTGGCATGTGGTAAACAATAAATAGAAAGTGCCATACTCCTGCTGAAGATGAAGTAATTTGCACTACAAGAAACCAAGACACACCACACAGCAGCAGCTTTTCACTTGCCAGGAATTTCCAGGTCCTACAGTTAATCAAATCTTGTTGTAAAAGCAAGGCAGAGACATGGAGGTAAAGCATGCAGATTAACACAAGCCCACTTTCTCAGAAGGCCTACAAGAAATCAGGTCACAATGCAATGAAAGGTGCGAGGAGAGAATAGGAATTTTAATGCTCCTGAATGTAGGACTGTAAGTCTCATCCTGTACTTTCTAAGGTCATAAAGTCAAATGTATCATCATTCCTCCTCTGGGAGTATAGGAATGGCTAGGGAACATTTTGTGATGGAAGGAAAAAAAAAATCAGTGCACTAATAGGTAGGCTTGTTGGTGGCTTAAAAGAAATTTTTTTTTTTTAATTCATACATTATGCAATCCATCCAGGGTGGTGTGGTTTCATTTTAAGTTATTCTTAAAGCCAGATCTATAGAGAATTCTTGAATAAAGATTTCATACTACCGTCTACAACTAAACTATCTCTGCTGACAAGTCAGGGCTTGGTTACCAATGGGCCTGGCTTAATTGTTTGTGCAAATGAGAAAACTCAGTAAGAGATGGGAGAGCCATCATGTAAAAACTCAACAAGATTGGGCAGCTGAACACTGCATTTCAGCATTTCCTTTTTCAACTCACCCACACAGAGTTTTGAGTGCCAGCGGGGCAAATTTGCAGAGTTTGCAAACTTAAATATGTATGTATATATGTGTGTGTATATTAGGTCTGCTGAGGTAATAACCCACTCTATACCAAAAATACCTCTTAAAAGTTTAATGAAACCTGTCCCTGACATACATACCTGATTGTATGCAACACTTTATACAATCCCCAGGTGATCATGAACCATCCAACCCAGCCCTCAAGCTCTTTGGTGGTCCCACAGAGCTTGGAGGATGAGCTAGGAGGGTCAAGAGTTCCTCTTCTTAGGGCTTAATTTTCTCCATGGCACAGTTCATTGCCATGAAAACCACCTCTCCTAGGCAGAGGGCTAATGAACCACATGAAATTCAATGGCCAACCGTGTATCACTTAGCTGCCCTGAGCAGATTGGGGCCTAACTCTGGGTGGCCTTGGAAAACCTTGGGATCTTAGTGATTTCCAAGGTGCCAAGTAAGTAACAAAGAAGATGCTCTGGGCATCTGGGGTAGGGCCCGACTGGTGAGAAAGCCTTCCAGGGCGCAGGAAGAAGGGAAGTCCGTTCCCTCCCACTTGGCTCCACTGATTTCTTCCATGCTTAATCTCCATTTTTGCAGAGACTGCAGATTCCTTGGGTGATTTTGAACCAAATCCAAATGGTTAAAAATAATTTGTTAAATATCTTCCTAGATAAACTGAAATCCAAGACCTTTTTGAGCCTTGTCCAGCAATACCTCAAAGAGCGACTGGGGCTGAAAGTCCTACTCTCCCTAGCTGAATTCCTGACTCAGACTCTGCCTGTCAGTCTTCTGATGTCACACAAATCAAACTGTGCCATTTAAAAGCTGAGTAAGCATCTTTAGAAAAAGCAACTGAACTCTAAGATCACAGGTATTTCTAATCACAAAACATTTCTGCCTGGTTTCTAATTCAGCTACTGTACATAAGTTTAGCCATGACACTAGGGTACGAATCAGTTTTCTTTCTTTTTTTTTAACTCTGTAATATTTTGACATAAAAGAAGTCAAAGGGTAAAAAGAACAAACAACAGGGAAGTGGATGTTGCTCAGATGACTGAATTCCTGCCTACCACGTGGGAGGTCTGGGTTCCGTTTCCGGGACTTCCTGGAGAAGACACGCAAGATGGTGAGCTGTCGTGACAGGTTGGCACAGCGAGCTGATGTGACAAGATGATGCAGTGAGGTGATACAACTAAGAGACAGTGAAGAAACACAATGAGAGATGCAACAAAGCAAGGAGCAGAAGTGGCTCAGGTGATCAGTGCCCCCCTCCCACATGGGAGGTCCTCGGGTTCAGGTCCTGGTGCCTCCAGCACACAACAAACAGACACAGCAAATACAAACAACGAGGGAGTGGGGAGAAATATATAAATAAAATACATCTTTAAAAAAAGAATAAATGACAATAATGACCAGTCACCACTATTTTATTCACTAGAGACACAGTGGGGAAAAGACATAAAAAGTCTTCGCCCTCAAGGAACGTCTATTTGAGTGGTGGCTGGGGTGGAAGACAGAAAAGAAACACAAACAATTTCACTTAACGAATGATAAGTGCCATGTAGAAAATAAAACAGATGATAGGACGAAGAATGATTTAGGTACTGTTTCATGTCCATGTTACAGACGAGGAAACCAAGTTTAACAGAGGTGAGGAGAGTGGCTGAGGCGTCACAGTGAGTGGAGTGGATTTGAGCTCAGGTCTGCGTGATTGCACAGTTGTTCCTAACCATCACCCCTGCTATCTCTTCAGCCTCCAGAGAAACCAAAGAATCTGGAGAACGGATGAGGTAAGAGGCCATCCTTATTTTTTTAAAGACCCTTCTTTTAGGACTTCAGCAAAATTCTGAAATCTATGAAGTCAAATGTGTGAGCTGCCATTGCAATGCTACTGCAATTAACATTTGAGTTTCTATACATGATATCTGACTTACTTTAATTCTTAATGCAATCCCCTGAGATGGGAATTACTGCCCTATATGTCAGGAAAAAGCATTAAGCCTCAGAGAGTTGAAGTAACCTGTTGAAAATCAGAGAGTTCATTAGCAAGGAAGCTGGAATCCAGGCATTATGTTCCCAAGTACACTGCTTTTTCCATTACATTGTGATGCCTTCCAGAAGACTCCCCAAGGAGCTAAATTTTTCTCCTGATGGGAGACAAGGCAGTAACTAACTTGGCAGTACAGAAGACACAAGTAGCTGTTTTTTGTCTCTGCCAAGGAAGTATTTGTGCCCTCTGCAATATAACTTGGACATAATACCCAATTATCTTGAGCAGCTGAGCATTCTAGAATTTGCTGAAGAAATTTTCTCACCTTCTCCATATGGGGTCCAACATTAAGGGGGGCGGGGAATCATATTTACGTCTCATTTGGAAATGGAAATGTAATAAATCCTTCAAGCCCCCAGCAAGATTCCTTAATCC
Source organism: Dasypus novemcinctus (assembly GCF_030445035.2). Classification (NCBI taxonomy): domain Eukaryota; kingdom Metazoa; phylum Chordata; class Mammalia; order Cingulata; family Dasypodidae; genus Dasypus; species Dasypus novemcinctus. Next base: position 49,707,015 of record NC_080698.1, on the reverse strand, counting down.
GCTGTAACCACGTTTCCTTGTATAACAAGTCTTCTGTGTCTGTGGCAGTCTCTTGCTATAGTAACACAGCCTTGATGTTGGAGCTCTTCTTCACGTGCCTGGGGGATTATTCCATTTTCCACTGTAGGAATAAGCCGCAGACTTTAGGTTCTAAAACGGAGCCAGAAACACTGACTAGAATCCAGATGCCCTAAATGTAATTAGAATGAAATTTTACTGCTCTCTGTGAAAAACACAAACACAAAAAAATGTATGAACTTCTAGAATACCAGTCCAGGGAGAAAAATCATGGATAAAAGCCAATACAGATTCTGTTGGTCTGAGAGCCTTCTCAAAGTAACTGGAAACTTTCCAATATCCCCCCTTCTTCAAATTCCCCGCTTTATTTTTGTGAAAGCCAAACATACCAGGGAAGGAGGACATGTTATAGGCTCATCCGAATAAAACAGGTTTTCCCTTAGCTCTAGAACTTTCTGGAGGTGTACCTTAACTTAAAAAAAATTTAGGTTTTCAGGCATTGATGAAATAAATAAAAAATGATTCTTCTCTATGATGATGATTAATGTAGCATTTATTCGGTGCTTACTATGTGCCAAGAACTGTGTTAAGTACTTTAAATACATTATCATATTTAAACCTAACAGTATCCTAAGGAGATAGTTGCTATTTCCATTTTATACTACAGAGGCTGAGCTTAGGCTGATTCTGCAACTTGCCCAAGGTTACACTGTTAATAATCAGTGGAGGTAGAATTTGTATTAACACATAGGGAATCAGACTCCGGAACCTATTCTGGTACAAAAAGTTAAAGTCTCTCTGATCTTTCCTCACTCCAAACAGCCATTGTCTTAGTTACTTGCTGTCATCAAATCTTTCTGAATTAAACTTGATTTTCACAGAACTTTCTTTTTGCACTGGTATTTAATTTGGGGGAAATTTAATTAATCATATAATTACAATAACAAGTCCATCTGGCATTCATAGATTTAGCAAGAGACCCACATGACTCTTGGAAAGCTTATACCTCAACTGGTAGGAGCAGAAGTGTGCAGGTGTGTTAGGAGCCGCGCTGCTGGCTGAGCCCATCCAACATCCTGGGGGCACGGATCATGTTTTACCAAGGGAGTACAGCGTTAATACATCTGCCAAGTCAATTCAGGGAAAGCCGGCTAGGAAAGTTTTACCGCACATACATATATATTTTTAAGTATATAGCGACTATTGTTTTTCAACCTGCTCTTGCCACTTGAACTACTCAATCACTCCTCTCCTGATGGACACTCAGGTTTGTGACCCACACCTTTGGTTTTGTTTGCCCAGCATCCTCCAGTCTTCTGGGGATAGCAAATACCTTCTTATGGGACCTGCTTCATCTCTGCCTTAAAAATCATGTTCTCTGACCAAAGTTGAGGGGGTCCAGGAATGAGCAACAGACCGAGGCTGGGCCCTGAGTTTTAGAATTTGGGACCTGAGAAAACGTGGGCCAGTCCATCTCTGGTGACGGAGGCTGTGAGTTATGAGGCCTTGGAACTGCCAGCAGCCATGTTCCCTGCCCTGTGGGAAAAGCCTGGCTGTGGTGAGAGAACCTTGCTCCCATTATCCTCCAACTGCGGCTCTTCCTAAGGTTTGCTTGAGTAACCTTTCGATCATGTTCAATATTCCAGCTTTCCCATTCGCCTGTGATAACTGAAGCTGTTTCATGTCCTGAAATAATGTAGGACTCAAAACCCAGAGAGTCCTGAGTAATTCAGAAAATGGTTGGAGGGGACTTGAAAGTGATCAACTCTAAATGCACAAAAGGCTGGGAGATGCAGTCTGGGAAGCCAGAGGAACTGTGCCAACCAGTGAGAAGAAAGCCCCAATTCCTGGTACAAGGTAATGAAGTCGCTGGCTTACTAAGCTGGAGCGAGGGTGTAAGAGATTTAGGAAAAGAACAGATTTTTGGAGAACACAGTCTACTTGTAAGGTTCCAAAAAGGCCAAGTAAGAGAGAAGCTCGATTCAGTCCAGCCCACTGGGAAAGAGATAAGGAACCAATGAACTGGTGCATATACCCTTAAGGAGGCCACTTCTGCTTTTGGTCAGTAATCTGAGACCCGGTGAACTTCAAAGGCTGAATTTTCTGTAGCAAGCGAGTTGCCGAGGAAATGGTGGGAGTCTGACCCCCTGCCTCTACCCACCCCCAAAGCCCCCAGGTCCCTCCCAAGACCATCCAGGGGTGCACTCGCTTAACAAGGGGGAGATGAGGCTCTTAACTCAGGTTTCTGACTGAGGCCAGGGACCTTCCGTGGCCAGAAAAGCCCTTAAACAGAATCCCAGGAGGATAAGCAGGAGCTTTTAAGCTGGGTACGTAGAGGCATTGGCCTCTGATACAAAAAGAAACCTCAAGTGCTGAAGAGCCTTAAGTGGCTGGACTCCACGTGGAATCTGGAGTTGCTCTGATTCACAAGCCCTGTCCCAGTCCTCATCTTCCCCCAAAGGTCTTACCTACAGCTAAATTTCTACAATACTGGCCCATTGTGATAGATAAAGAAAAGATTTACTGATGGTAGCATGCTATATATTCTGGATAGGACAGTACGAGAAAAAATTGGGGACTGTTGATCATGCCAGGTACCTGGGATTGCGGTACTTTGTTACAGGAGCCTTGACAAACTAAAGTACTACTTTAAAACCATGCAAAGAGAGCCAGTTAACTCAGTGAGCAAACAACTAACCTGTCTAGTTATGTAGAACTGGGGTTGCCTGGTTTTTAATTGGTTATTGTTGCTTTAAACGAGACCTAGTGTCTTGAGATGGTGCTAAGCAGGAGCGACTTAGGTGAACGGCGGCATGTTAAACCACCATTGCAAGATTTCAGACAGGTGAGAAGCAGTAGGGGGCAGTGAACAAGATAACGGACCTCAGAGCATTGTCCCTAACTCATAGGGCTGTTGCGAGGATTGGATATATTAACATATGTAAGGTGTTTAGAAACATGTGGCCTGGCTAAAGTCTGCCAAACAACTAGTAAAATGGCTATTATTGACTAAGTGAGGCTTGGTCTATGTTGGCACTCTTGCTGTCAATTCAACGGTTTTGTTATTAACGGATGACTATTCCCTTGATAAAAGGCTATTAGAACAGGACTGGCAGGGTGACAAATTGTGCCTGTATTTTCCTTTTTTCCCCCAAAGCCAATTTCGATGGCTGTTATTAGTCAAGGAGAAATAGGTAATCCATTATTTCTTTCTTTGCTTTGGTTGCCAGGAACCATGGAGTCACATTTCATGCTTAACTTTGGAAGCTTCTCTTAGTTCAAGTTTGCTATAATATAATTACTTGATTTTTTAAAACTTGGCTCTAGTCTTTTCAATCTCATTTTAAAGATTATTAAGATCTATTTCTATGGTTTAAAATCAGGTAGAGTATACATGAAAACAAAAACATAAATTTGTCAGATTCTTAGTGCTGAATGTCAGCCAAAACATGTTTGAGATGATGCATTATATGTTTATGACATGTAGGCATAGCCTATCCATGTATTTCATTTTTACCACAATCACCTAGGAATGTAGGGCAAATCTCATGTATCATTCCACTGAAATATCAAGAAAGGCTTTCAATATGTTGATATTTCATTTTAATGATCATCATTAAAAATGACATTCTTCCACCTTATTTTAGGATCATTGATCCCAGGACAGAAAGTGGAGCTGAAATCAGAGAAGTGATCAGGCAGGAAGAAGACAGAGAAATGATCCTGTTGAAACCAATATTCATTTTCATTCTCTATCCTGGGCTTCATACAATCAAATAGCTCATTTGTTTTGATTCTTTATAGAGGGAACTGAGACCTAGAATGCAGAAGTACCTAGCTTAACGTGAAACCCAGGTCTGATTTCCAGGCCCTTGTTCCTTCTAAAATGCCAAGATGCCTCTCTAGACCACTGAAACAGAAAATGAGGAAATTGCTTTGAGTGGCTAATTTAAATTTGAAACGGCTGAAAGATATTATTCTCCTGTAGCAAATTGGACGGTTATTTTGAAAACAGGGCACAAGAACCATAAAAACTAAGGTGTTCTAGGAAATATTGCTACTGCAAAAATTTACTAACTATGGAAGACATTTAGGGTATGCTCATTCGCTTAGAAGCATGGGCTAATTCCAACACAGGGAAATCAAATCATTCATTCGACCAATATAAATGTACTGGTTATCGACTAGGTGCTGGGTTCTGGGGATGTGCTACCTGGAGATAGGAACCACTGTTGTCTTCAAGGGGCCCAAAGTCTAGGGCAAATATTCAATACGTATGTTTCCACTCCTCATTGTCTGAGGTGTCCATGACAGATACTATTACTTCATTACATGACTCTCCTTTCCTGCTTGGCCTACAATTGGCCTCAGAAACTCCTTCCCAACACTATCCTCCCAGCAGCCACAAGCAAATGATCAGAGGGGCACACAAACTGAAATCTAGGTGTTTCCTTGTGCTTGTATAGTTACTCTGTGCCTATTAAAAGCCACACTATTTGAAGTACTTATTGTATGTACTGGAATTCTGTTTCTCACCTTTCTACCCCCACCCACAAGAGAAGAATGAAAATTCATTCATCTAGCATTTATTGAACTCTTGAGCAAAGAACAACTCTTCTAGGTATTGTAAGAAGCATTAACAACGCCCCTGAAAGACCAATTCTGCCTCAATAGTAGAGCTCAGGTCTCTTTCACCTGAAATTTCCACTTCAGGTCAGGGAGCACAACCCTCTATCTTATGTCAGTCATCATTCCCAATTGCCATCTGCTGCTAGGACATCAAAAGCTGGAGTTGCCACATCGCTCACTTTAATGCAGCTGCTTATCACACCCAGTGATTTACCAACTGAGAAAGAACCATTTACTGACAATGCAGCCTAGTGTAGTTCTTCCTTGCTAGCAAGAGTATGGGGGTGGGGGAACACCTGGCCTCACCTCAGGGTGGCCCACAGACAGCTGCAGGGCCTCCATTTCATAAGTGTGGCATCTTTCCCTCATTTATTTTAGCTATTTTCTCAGGGTTTAATTAAGGGAGAAAAAGCAATATGACTTTTTCTCCCCTTTTAATGGCTTTTACTTTGTCTTTAAACATTTTTATTACTGGCGATAAGTGAGCAAATACCCTGCTTTGTAGCTCATGTTATTTCCCTACAGCAGATCATTCTTTGACAGCTTACAGCATAGTGTGTATTGTTGTCTGCAATTAGACATGTGGGGAGCCGGCCTTTCTTTATGCCCTACAGGTCACTGTCCATCAGAGCGTGCTGACCCGTGGGTTTCTATAAATTAACAACCTGCATTTCAGATTAGGTCACCTCCAATACCAGGGCCTCAGAGCGGCCAAACACTTGTAGAAAAGAGTACAGACGTAGCATGAACAGAAAAAGGTGATGTAAATTTAGGGCTAAACCAGGAGAAGAACTATACAAGGGTGAGTCTCTATTTCTTTCCATTAAAATTTCATGTCCAAACAGATATTGTGTTTTTTGTTAGGCACAGGCATGGCTTCTTTTCCACCCTCAAGAGTTTAGGTCTCCTAGGGAAGGTAAGATGTATTAATGATAAGCTAAGTACCACCGGGTTTAAATATTGGAATATATAATGTTACCAAAAGATAGTTACACAGTTACTATATGACCTAGCAATTTTGCTCCTAGGTATATTTCAATCCCACCCAAGAGAATTGAAAACATATGTCCACACAAAAACTATATACAGGAGTGTTCATAGCAGCACTATTTATAACAGTCAAAGGGTGGAAACAACCCGAATGTCTATTAACTGATTAATGGATAAATAAAATGTAGCACTGCCATATAATAGAAAATATTATTTGACCATAAAAAGTAATGAAATACTGATATATGCTACAACATGAATGAAACTTGCAAATGTGACGCTAAGGGAAAGAAACCAGTCACTAAAGACTATGTATTGTATGAGTCCATTTGTATGAAATGCTCAGAATAGCAAAATCTAGAGAGACTGAAAGTAGATTAGTGGCTGCCTAGGGCTGGAAGGGCTGGGGAAAAATGAGGGGTGACTGCTAAAGGATACCAGGTTTCTTTTGGGGGTCATGAAACTGTTCTAAACATAGATCATGGTGATGGTTGTGCAACTCTGTGACTATATTAAAAAAACAAGGAGCTGTATATTTTAAATGGGTGATGTATATGATATGTGGATTAAATCTCAAAGTTGTTACAGAAAAAAAAATAGTACAGATAATGCTGTAGAGGCTCAAATGGGGGATAAAGAATTTCTGGCTTGAATCGTTTGAAATAGCATCACAATACGATTTGGGTATTTGAGTTAAATTTTAAAAAATGAGTAGAATACTGTGTACTTAGGGGAAGTTTTATTATTTTGGCGGGTGGGTAGGCTGGTGTAATTAAATTTCATAGTGAAAACAAACCCCAAAGCTCCACGGTATTTTTCTTTTCCTGCCTTCACAACAATGTGCGAGAGCTTTTTCTGGGTCTGTGGAGTTAAATTTTGAGAAGGAATTAACTTGGATGGGCACAGTGTGAGCCAAAGGGCAGAGATGCGTGGGACAGGTGTGCCCTGGGACCTGAGCGAGCCAGTTTGGGTAAGGCAGGAGCCGTGAGCGGGGAACTGAGAGGAGGCCGACGGTAGAGACGCTATCAGGTGGGCTAGGAAAGGGGCTGAAGGTGGTCGCTGGTGAGGTGGAGTCCAGTCGGCCTCATACCTCCTCCTGGTTTCCAGGCCCAAAAGGTCATGAAAACCTGCATGCCTCTTCCAGGAGGAAAGGAAGTCCCTAGAGGAAGGAGCTGTGGAGGGACTGCCTTCACGCCTCTTCAGTACGAGGGTGCCGGTGGGCAGGACGTGCTCAGAGTCCCTTACTCCGCAGCAGGGGACGATGAAGAGCCAGATGCAGACTGTGACAGAGCAAAAGAGGAGTCCTGGGATGGCCAGGAGTCACCTGCTGGGGCGTATGACCATGACAGTGTGGCATGGGTGAGCAGTGCTGCCCAAAGAGATGGAACAGGCTGTGGGAGAAATGTTAGGACTTTATTACTCGAGTGAAGGTCCACTTAAACTCAACAATTTATTTCTGGAAAAGGCTCCAAAAACCAACATGGTATTCTACGTTGCTTCAGTTTCTAGGTCCAGTAAATTATTGTGCATAAAAGGATGTTTAGGTATACCTTGCAGTATATAATGTGCAGCTCTAAATAGTACTTTTCCCCCATCTCAGTACTTAGTTAGAATTTATAGGTAAATTATTATACTTGAAAGGAATAAAGCTGCCATTTTATGTCCGTTTTCTCAATAAATCAGATTGTCCTCCCATATGTTACCCTCTATTGTTCTGGTAATTTCAAACAATCAACAGTAAAAACGCAGCTCTTGAAGGCGAGAAGTGTATTCTCTACAGCAGCACTGGTCCTGAGGAACTTTCTGCAACAACTGGAATGATCTCTTTCTGTGCTGTTCAATATGGTAGCCACTAGCCACATGTGGCTTTTGAGTGCTTGAAACGTGGGCGGTGTGACTTAAGAACTGAAGGCTTAATTTTATTTAATTTCCATTAATTTAAATTTAAAGAGCCTCGTATGGCTAGAGCCCACCATATTAGTGGCAGCCTTCTGGATTTAGAACAATATATTGTTCCTTTTAGGTGGTCAATAAATATCTGTTCAACAGAATGAATTTATTCAGTAAACATAAAGAGCTTCCTCTACATACCAGGCACTCTTCTAGATGTTGGATAAGAGTGAGACATTACCCCTGGACGAGGTAGAACTTCTGGTAGCAAGGGACAGAAAACTCAGCCCTGATTTACTCAAGTCGGAAGGGAACTTGTTGGCTCACATGCCTATAAAGACTGGGGGTTATGGTGCCTTCCGGGGCAGCTTGGGTCAAGACGTGGGTGGCAACACCATGTCCGTCCGTGTGGTCTTCATGCTGAGACTGACTCTCCCCCACGGTCACTACAAGGCTGACCCCACCCAGACCTCACTCTGTCTGAGCTCCGAGTCCTGATGCCAGCATTCCTAGCCAAAGTCTCGCTGGACCTCGGGGGCTATGACCATGTCATGTGCCCATCCTGAGGGCCAAGGAAAGCTGTGTTGATTGTCTTGGGCCTCAATTACATGCTCCAACCCTGAGCCAAGGATGGAGTCAACTACCAGGAAAGCACATGGGATGAGAGTGAGGCCCTAGACAGTCTCTTGGAGTAAAATCAAGGTAATCATTAGGAAAAGAATGTTAACATATCCATTCTAGTTTCTATCCTAAAGGAGCCCAGTGCCTCTCTGGGGAAGCCTAAACAAAAATGCTGGCCGGAGTACAAAGAAACTACTACCTAAAAGGAAATGCTCAATTTAGCAAGATCCAGGTTGAAATGACAGTAACATTCATTCACACAGAATTTCCTTGGCTGTTGTCTTTTTCCTTAATAATTGTCATAAAACCCTTGCTCCATCTATGAAATCTGGAAGTCTTTCAGATGGAGCAGTCAACTGACCAGGGCCCACCTCGGCTTTGGACTCCAGATGTTCCCTCCCGCACTCCCCTGTCACCGAGGGTGGCGCTCAGCCTTAGAAGTCCCGACATGTGGGAGGGAGGCAGAGCAGAGCGGCGCAGCCCACCCAGGGAAGGGACACACAATTGCTAATTCACACAACGCTCCGTGAATTGTCTATTTTCATAAGGGATACTCCAAGAGAGATTATTTGTGGGCAGAATGACTCATGGCAGAGCCAAACGAATTCACCTCACATAGAAGACAAAGAGCTTGGAACATCACAGAAATGAGAAAAATTAGCCAAAACAGCTGCAGCACTTTAGGCTTTTTAAAATAGCCTCCTTCTGCTGACTTCTCCACCCCCTTCTCACTGTTCTTTCTCACTCATTAAATACAGACTGAGGTTTTGCTATTGTTGGCTCAGAGGAGTGGCCAGGGCTGGGAAATATTCTTTTAAGCAAGCATATCTTTTTATCCCTCTGAGTTTTCTGGTATTATCTTTTGTGGAGATGACTCTGGATGACTGGGAATTCCTCTGAACCTTCTCGGCTTGCTTCCAGGGGGCGGGGGAGTTATTAAAGTTTGCAGACAGGCCTGTCCACACTTCAGCGTGGACACTCAGTGCTCAGGCCACATGGCAAGAAGGCCCACACCCCGGGCTATTCTCCTCCCCTAGGAATCCAGAGAACTCTGCAGCCCCTTCAACGTCAAATTGACCACTCTTCTTTTCACTGTCCAAGGCATCTTCCATTTGAATGTGGGTTTCTTTAGGCTGGTGGACAGAGCTACAGATACTCCATGTTCGATCAGAGAGGAGGGGTTATTTGCTTCCAATACCCTTCCTGGAAGTTAGCAGGTAGCCGCCTCCCACGCCCCCCCATGCCGGCATTACACTTGCCGGCGCGCAAGAGAACACGCACTTCCAGCAGGTAAGGAGCCGTCCTCCCTTCAGTGGGCAGCTGGCTGGCATTAGCTGCTTAGGGAGTGCTTGTGCAATGTGGAGTATTGTTTGTAACTTGGAGATGTTACCATGCACAAGAAATCCTAAATAGTGGGCAATGTATGGGAGCCCTGCATGATGTTAGGTAAGTTTGCTTTGTACGTTCACAACTTTTACTATACACTTACTGTTTATGTATGTTCATGTCTGAATTACATACTTCAATAAATTGTTCTTAAACTGAAAAAAAAAAATTCTAAATAGGATGGGTCTTAACACCAATATCTGCCCCTTATCCAGAAAAGCAGAAAAATGTTCATTTTTTCTATTTTACCTCAGTCCCCCAATCCTAACAAATCCTTAACCCTAAGGTGACTCAACTTTTCAAATGGCCTTTATTATGGATTTCAGGCCTACCAAAATAGGTCGCATTAATTAGTTCCCCTTTCCTCAAGGGCTGTTTCCAAAAGCCTCTAGTAGAACAGATTAGCATGAATGAACAGACTTTCCAGAAGTCCCTACTTAGTCTTTCTGCTACCATATTGTTTGCTTGACTGCTAACGGGCCCTTTCATGGGGTTCACCTTCTCCTTCTTCTTTTCATAACAGTCTTATTGAGATATAACTCACACCATACAATTCACCCATTCCAACTATACAATTCAATGGTTTTTAGTATATTCAGAGCTGTGCAACGATCACTAATTCCAGAACATTTTCTTCACCCCTCAAAAAACCCCACACTACTAGCAGTTACTCCCATTTCTCCCTAACCTCCCCATCCCCAAACCTCTGGCCCTAAGCAACTACTAATATAATTTCTATCTTTATAAATTTGCCTACTGTGGATACTTCATATAAATGGAATTTTGCTAATTTTTTAGAGAAACACCTGTGTTTCTTATGCCAAGTGCTGGAATCACAGACAAGTGAAATCTAGAATCTGCCTTCACATTACTCATAGCCTGGCAATAAACACTGGCCGAGTGCCTACCACACGTGAGAGTCCTGGTGCTTTCTCTTGGGCATGACAGTCACGCTCCTCAGACTAGTTGACAGAGGCCTTCTGTACCAGTTAGACACTCAGGCCGAAAGGCCCATCATTTCTCTCGGGCTCAGGACTATACAGCGGCCGCTGCCCAGTGCTCCATCACCTGTGCGGTTCAGGCCCAGGCAGATCAACCTTTATGCCTATTTGATCAGGTACCTGTACCTGCCCTGCCCTTTCAAGAAACACCCGAATTGCTAAAGATGCAGAACTTCTGGTTTATTTTTAAGTGTATGTATTCTATTTTTCTTAAGATCAAAGAAATACTTCTTCTGGGTTTCCAGTGCTGTCCGTGTGGCACTGGCTGTACTCAGCACACACAAGGCCTGCCTGAAGGTCTTAAAACTAAGGTCAGCCTTGGAGGATGGGATTAGTAAGCAGTGACATGCCCCGGAGCACATCAGTCATGCAGAGACGTCTGAAGAGCCATTCCTCTGAACAGACTGTAGAAAACAGTTGAGGGACTGGGAATTTCTAACTTCAATGAAAGAGACAAAGGAGTGATCTTAGGAGATGTGGTTTTACCTAAGGAATCATACCCTCCTGAGGTGACCATAAAACTTTCTGATTACCTATTTGCTCCCACATGCATGGGGGCTGTGACAGATAGGACAAACTGAGCTTTCTGGTTTGTACATCAATCTCTTATGAGTTTGGTTATTGGGAGTTAGTCTCTGGCAGCTTCATGCACCAGCAAAATTGAGTTTCTGATTTATAGAGGTAGGACCCTGGAACCATGATGACCCACCAAAGCACAGTTCTGGAGAATAGAGGTTTGGGGAATGTGAAAACCGTGGCTGAACACATGGTTGAACCGGTCATGTAGAAGAGGAATTCAGCTAGCAATGGGCAGGCCTGGTGAATGTGTAAGAGAGGTACTGCAGAGTAGTGTTTAAGAACAGAGACTCTAGAGTCAGACTATCTGGCTCTACCACTTACTAGCTTTGGGACCTCAGGCAACTTACTTTACCTCTGTGTGCCTCAATTTCCTAATCTACAAAATCACATCAGGGAGCTGGTGTAGCTCAGTGGTTGAGCACCTGCTTCCCATGTACGAGCTCCTGGGTTCAATCCTAGTACCTCCTAAAAAAATAAAAATAAAAATAAAAATCAAGTCATTGTGACGATTAAATGAGAAAATCCAAATAAATGCTTAGTACGATGTCTGGGACATAGCAAGCTCTCAGAGTTGAGCTATCACATCATTGTAGTCTGATCTAGGAAATGCCCTTCAAAGTAGCACACAGGAGGAACGGCTCCCCAGGGGTTCAAGCAAATGCAGGGATTTGTCAATTGAAGGCCAAAGACAAACATGACGCTGTTGAATTTACTTCAACTCCAGAGCTTCCAAGGAGCTCCCATGCCCCCTAAGTGCTCACATACAATTCAAAATCAAATTCTCGCCTTGGTAGCTAATGTGTTTTTCCTGTAAAACTGCCTTTTTTTTTTTTTGCATTCAACCAATGTATCCTTTTCTGATTAACTATGTGGAATTCCCTGTTAGTCTATGAGGTACAAAAGTGGAAAGTCCTTGCCCTCAAGAAGCTCAACATCTAATTGAGAAATGAAGGTTAGAGAACGAAATAGTGATGCAAAAGGAGCTGTGGGATTTAGGCCAACCATCCGCCTGGTGCTCGATTTCTTATTAGAGAGGCTCAGCCAGGAGAAGGGTCAAGGAAATCACTTGTTTCTACCGAACATGAGAAAGTTTTCACAATACTAAACTCAAATCAATCTTATTCTCTCTCCCTCCCTCTCACTCTTTCTCAATCTCTCTCTCAGTTTCACGTCCTCCAGAGTACAGCAGACTGGCATGACTGTTCCCAAGGCCGCAGGCTCGTCTTTTGGGTGGGCCCTGTCCTGGCAATTGGTAACAGCAGAAACAGCAGGCTCCACATTACAAGTTCACACGACACTCCTTTCCAGGACACTGAAGGCTGGCCCCATTGTTTACTGTAATTATTGATTTACTGCGCATCACCCCTCCATCTGCAAGTTCAGTGAGGGTGAGGACAGGGGCTTTGTTCATCATGTGGCACAAGACAGGAGCAAGGCGGTTGTTAGCATTTATGAGAAAAGCCACCGACCCCCCTTCTCTTAGAGCACCCACTCAGGTGGCTGTTTCTCAATGATGCTTTTGTGTGTGACATGTTAACCCCAGTTCTGGGCTTCTTTTAGCTTCCATGGGTTCTGGTTGCTATGTTTTAAAGTATCAGGTAGGGGAGAGACGCCCCGCCCCCGCCCAGGCCTCGGGGATCTGCCTTGCATTCTGTGGACACACAGGAGTGGGAGCAGCAGGAGGCTCCATTCTTACTGGAACAGCCCCCAGTTTACTGACTGTTCTTTTGCCTCAAGAAATTCATAGCACCTTCGGGCAAGGGAACAGCAGTGTGGTGTTTATTGAAATCTACATCTGGTAGCAATTTGTTCAACAGCAACCAGCCTTCCTCCCCCTCCTTTCCTTTAGTCAAATAGTCCACAGGGGCCCATAATACCCGATGACCATTGGTTTGTGCGAGGCATGTATTATGTCCTTCATGTTCTCATTACAGATCTGGGTTTATCAACAAGTCTCTGCGTGACAAGCTGCAGGGGAGACAAGGAGGCAAGTGTCCCAGCGGGAGCACCACTGTTACTGACAAGGTCTTGCTTGGTCAGCAGAAGCCACTGGAAAACTGCCCTCCCCCACCCCAAGGGCTGGGGCCTCGCCAGGGCCTGCAGGAGCCCGGGAGAGGGTGCAGCTGGGTCTTAAGCTAGAACGAGACCCTCGTGCTGCGTGGGGAATGGGAGAAGCGCTAGGCTCCAGCCTTGGAGCAAACTCTTCCTTTCTCTGGGGGGTGCGAGAGTGCTGAGGGCCTGTGCAGCTGGGTGGCTAAAGGACACAGCGGTGTCCGTGGTTAGGTGAGAAGGTGGGTGAGTCTAGAAAACAGAGTAAGTCAAGGCTGGGGGCAAATCCGGGGCCTAGAATTTGTTGATGTGCACTAAACTCCTTAATTTGAAACTGCTAAGGGTATAGTTGCTTAGGAGGTACAGTTGCTTAGGAGAGACAGAAAGAAACACAGGCGTAGAGCAAGAGTGTAACAAGCTCATAATGGATTCCTGTCCTGTGTGCCAGCACCCCCCCCCCCCCACGCACATCAATCCCTCCCTTCAGGAGACTGTCCCCACCAGGTCCTCAGGGAAGCTGCCGATCACCGCACTCTGCCCTGGCCCGCCAGCCGCAGCAGCCCATCCCTGCCCGCAGGTGGCTCAGAGAAGGCTTGTGACCTAGGCCCGGCCAATCACAGCCCTTACCCAGGATTTCTCTTTCGGAGCCACTGGGGAAGATGCTCTTAAAGGAACAGGAAGAATGAGATTTTGGAATGGCCCTAGACCGTGTTTCTTGCTATGTGGGAAAAAAAGAACCTGTTTACAGTGAGGGAGAATGAAGCCAACGGAGAAAGAAGCAGAGGTGAGCAATAAAGACAAAGACTGTCTTAACATTAAATCCCTAAAGCTAGAATCCTTGGGGCCAGAATTCCATGGTCTGGTTCCATGAGGCAATAAATTTCTATTTTATGCTTAAGCCAGTTTGCACTTACGGTTCCTGTCATTTGTAACCAGGGCCTAGACTGCTACAAAATGTTTTCCTTTGAAAGGGATTGCTGTGATGATCAACTGAGCAAATGCAAGGAAACATAACTCAGAAAAGCACGAACTGCTGGCAAGTGTCAGATGGTGACTGCATGTGATCCAGCTACATGTGGCAGGTGGGCACTCAGGCACTGCTGCCCTGGGCTCAGGGCACTTTTTATCAGAGAGAATTTTGAAGACACACAAAGGTAGGTTAGGTGGAAGAGTACAATACCCTCCCACGGTGACCCACCCAGACTGGAGAGCTGCGGTCCTGACCCGTTCTCCCTGCAGCACAGTTGGTTCCCCTTGACTGTGCCACTGGTCCAGGGCTGAGCAGTGCTTTGGTTGACTGGAACTGGAGGCTGGGCCTCTGGCAATGGGACAGAATTGTACAGTATGAAGTCTAAAGTCATGCATCCAGTCTTGTCAGGCTTTTGCTCTGCCTGACACCAGGGCTTCTGGCCACTTTTTGGTCCTCTCATCCCTATGTGTTTGGATTGCTGCTTATTTGGCTCATTATTTTGTACTTTCTCCAGCATGATGGCAGAAGTAAGGCATTATGCTACGGGTGATCCAGAATTTCATTTACTAAGTGTATCTATTTCTGAGCAACTATCACGTGTTTTCTATTGCTCTAAGCTGGGGGGTGGGGAGTGGGGGTGGGTGGGAAAGGGAGGGCAGGGAGTTAGGAAGAAAAATGAGATGCAAATTCTATCCTCAAAGAGCTTATAGCTCTAGTAAGTAGAAAGTCATACTGTACGTAGAAATAACTAACTGTGGTACAGAAAGAGCTAAAAAGTATTTAAGAACAAGAAGAATACAAGGCAAAATGAAGGAGAAATTATTTCTGGCTAGAGAATAGGAGAGCAGGGAAAACAGACTGCACAAAAAAAGATAGAGAATAATCTAGGGATTGAACAAACCTGGAGGTGGATGAGGATTGTGGTTAATAGTACAAATACAAGAATGTTCTTCTATGAACTAGAACAAATTGTACATCACTATTACAAGGTGGTAAAACATGGAGATGCATGGGAAAAATACAATAACAGAGATATTGTGATATTCTTGCATCAATGTCAAAGAAGGTATTGGTCATGTTTGTGTCTGTTAGGGACACAATGATATCCAGTCCCGTGTGTGTGTGTGTGTTTTAAAACCTGTTATATTCTTTTTTAAATAAAAGACGTGCACTGTTTTGATGAAGTTAAAATTTCTGACATGGTTAAATGCTTCATAGTCAACTAAATTTTATAAAATGCCTATGTAGGAGGAATATGTCTAGAATCGTGAGATGTGCTTCATTCTTTGTAAGGCTTACTTATGATCAAGATTTTCTTGGACATGTATTTTGTCATTCTAGGTATTAATGCAAGGAATCCCTGTTGGTATTGAAAGTAAACCAGCTACAAAAATATTTTGAATGTTTATACCAAGTTCCCCCCATGGACTAAATTAAGGAGTTCCCTCCCTTTTGTCACTTATTTGCAAAAAACAGATTACAGTCCCACAGAGAAATAGCGCTGCAGGCATATTCAATTTAGAGCTTGGACAAGAAGGATGATAAAAATCGTAAAGCCTAGGCATTGAAGACTTAATTCTCTCACCATCAGTGTTAGAAGGGACGATTATCTCTAATCCAACTGATTCACACTCTGGAGGTGGGGTCTAAATATCAGTACTTTTAAAAAGTATTCTAGATGATTCTAATGGGCAGCTGGGTTGAGAACCACAGTCCTGACTCAACCAGTGCCTTTATGTAACAAATGAGGAGTCTGTGGCCCAGAAGCATGGACTCCGGCCACGTCAAATAGCTCCTCTGGCATTAGAACCCAAGTCTCTGAGCTCCATCATATTCTTCATGTGAATAACCAGTCATCTTGTGTGTCCTTTTCATAGGGGCTTTATATGATGAATATAAAAGAAAATAACTTTTAAAATTAAAGTAGAGAAGTAAATCATTACGGAAGAGGAATACAAATTAATAAGAAGAGATGTTCAACTACATTGGTTAATCAGGAAAATGCAAATTAAAACCACAGTGAGATTCTGTAATATAACCAACAGATGGGCAAAAGTTAAAAATTTTACAGTACCAGGTGTATGACAAGGATATGGTGTTCATTTAAACTGGTATAATGCTTTGGAAAATAGTTTGGTGTGATCTAATAAAGTTGAAGAATCACATCTCCTATGACCCAACAATTCTGCTCCTAAGATGAATGTGCATTTTTAATGAGGGTGATACTACTCCTAAAAGGGCAAAAGCCAGTTCTTGAGAGAGTGAAGAATCTTGGATATTACAATGGTTTGTGGCGTTCTGTTGGGAATTGAATCATGTTCCCGACAAAAGGCATGGTCAGGTCCCAACCCCTGGTGCTATGGGTGTGAGTTCATTTGTAAATAGGACTTTTGAAGATGTTATCAGTCAAAGATGTGCCCAAACTGAAGCAGGCTAGGCTTTAATCTTAACACAGCTGAAGTCCTTATAAGCAAAAGAAATAGGAACTGGAAAGAAAGCCATGGGAGAAGCCGGAATGGAACAGAAAATGGAGGAAAAACGAGCAGACATTGCCATGTACATTGCCATATGACAGAAAGTCAAGGACCAAGGATCACTGGCAGCCAGCCCTGGGATACCAAAGTCTTCAGAAAGAAAGCATTGCCTTTCTTTTGTCTCGATTCTGGAGCTCTCCTAGCGTCAAAACCATGAGCCGATAAATTGCTACTGCTTAAGCCAACCCACTGTATGGTATTTGTTTTAACAGCCAGGAAACTGTGATAATCTCCAAAATACAACCCTGTCTGGCAAAATCTTATTCCTTAGTATTATTAAATTAATCAATTAATTAATTTTCAATTAAATATTTTCCCAAGGAGAGGTGATTTAAAAAAAAAAAAAAAAGATTGAGAAACACTGACCCAGAGAAATGTTGCACAGTTGCTTCAGGACATAGAGGAATGTTCCAACCAGCACTCTATTAATAGTCCCAAACTGGAACACTATAAAAGTCCATCTACAGTAGAATGAATAAATTGTGGTATAGTTAAACTATGGAATACTATAATACAATGAAAATGAACATAATTCCACTTATAAATAGTTCAAAGTCAGGCAAACTGAGTTACATTGTTTAGGGACCCATACATCAAACTAAAGCTGTTAGTCTGAAGAAGAGCAGGGGAATGATTATCACAGCAGTTTGTAGAGCAGTAACCTCCAGGATTGTTATCAGGGAGGGAAACATGGGGCAGGTGGAGGGCAATGATGTATATTTTGATATAAGTGTTCATATTATAATTATTCCTTAAATTATATATAATGCAACCTACATATTCAATGAAATTCCTATCAAAATTCCAATATGTTTTTTTGCAGAAATAAGAAAGCTGATCCTCAATTCACATGAAATTGCAAGGGGGCTGAATAGTCAAAAAATCTTGAAAAAGAAGAACAAAGTTGGACAACTGACACTTCCTGGTTCCAAAACATAATACCAAGCTATAGTAATCAAAACAATGTGGTGCTAGAATAAGGATAGTCATATAGACAAATGGAATAGAATTGAGAGCCCAGGAAAAAACCATATATGACCAGTTGATTCTTAGTAAGGCTGCCAAGACCATTCAACAGGGGAAAGAATATTTTCTTCAACAAATAGTGCTGGGACAACTAGATTTCCACATACGAAAGAATGCAATTGGACCCCTACACCTCATACTATATACAAAAGTTAACTCAAAATGGATCAATGATCTAAATATATGCGCTAAAACATAAAATTCTTAGAAAAAAAACCCACAGGAGTAAATCTTCATGGCCTTAATTTTGCAATGGATTCTTAGATAATACCAAAAGCACGAGCAACAAAAGAAAAAAAAAATAGATAAATTGGACTTCATCAACATTACAAACTTGTATACAAAGGGTACTATTAAGAAAGTGTGAAGGCAACCTACAGAATGGGAAGAAATATTTGGAAATCATGTATCTGATAAGGGATCCAGTATCTAGAATATATAAAGAACACTTACAACTCAAAAACAAAAGACAAACAATCCATTTTTAAAATGGGCAAAGGATTTGAATAGACATTTCTCAAAAGACTATATATAAATGGCCATGAAGTACATAAAAGATGCTCAACATTAACCCTCAGAGAAATATGAATCCAAACCACAATGAAGTATCACTTCACATCCACATGGATGGCTATAATTTTTTTTAAAAAAAGAGCATAAGAGTTGGAGAGGATATGGAAAAATTAGAATCCTTGTACATTGCTAGTCAGAATGGACATTAGTACAACTGCTGTGGAAAAGCTTGGCAGCTCCTCAAAAAGTTAAACTCAAACAGATATCTGTACACCAATGTTCATAGTAGCATTATTCACAATAGCCAAAATGTGGAAGCAACCCAGTGTCCATCAACAGAGGAATAAACAAAATATGGTCTATCAATACAATGGAATACTAAATAGTCCTAAAAAGGAATGAAGTTCTGATACATAGCACATCATGGATGAATCTTGAAGACATCATATTGATTGAAATAAGCCAGATACAAAAGGATAAATATTGCATGGTTTCACTTACATGAAATACCTAGAACAAGCAAATTTCATAGAGACAGAAAGTAGATTACAGGTTACCAGGGGCAGGGTGGGCAGATGGGGAATGGGACTGCTTCATGAGTATAGTTTCTGTTTGGGGTGATGAAAAAGTTTGGGTAATAGATGGTGGTGTTTGTAGCACAATATTGTAAATGTAATTAATATCACTAAATCGTACACATGAAAGTGGTTAAAACAGAATTTTCTGCTTTTTATTTATATATAGATAGATAGATGTTACCACAGTAAAAATAACTTGTCGATCAACAAGTGAATGAATAAACAAATTGTGGTCTATCTGTACAATGGAATATTATTCAGTCATAAAACAACGAGGTACTGATACATACTGCAACATGGATGAACTTCAACAATAAGAAGCTATTTCAAAGACAGTCATTACAGGTCACTTGTGGTATGATTCCATTTATATGAGCTATCCAGGACAGGTACATCCACAGAGACAGAACACAGACTGGTGGTTGCCTGGGGCATGGGGTAGGGGGAATGCTGAGTAACTGTTTAATGAACACATGGTTTCCTTTTAGGGTGATAATGTTTTGGAACTAGATAGAGGTGGTGGTTGTACAACAATGTGAAAGTACTAAAATCCACTCTTTAGACTAGTTAATTTTATGTTATGTTAATTTCATCTGTAAGAAAATTTACATAAATGGTTTATACTTCTTCTGCATATTAAAACTTCTTCTGCATTTTAAAACATTGTAACAGAAAACAAAAAAAGAGGTGAGATTTTCTTGATTCTTGTCATTTTAATTTTCCTGAAGCTTTGTTTGGATTAAGTTATTCCTCTGCTCACAAGTAATAATACAAACCACCTTGACTATACCCTGTGCTTTCAGACTTTCGTTTACATGACATCATTTGCATGTTCCCATTTTAACCACTCCCTCTATAGGAGGGAGTCAGAAATCACTCCTCCAAGGAGGTAGCTCTTAAATTAGAAGGACCAGCAGGAATGCCAGGCAGATGGCACGGGGGAGGAAACAGGGCTTTCCAAGCAGAGGATGCCTTGAACCAAGGTATAGAGGTGGGAGAGAGCACAGCAAGAGGTTTTAAGTACGCAGAGCTTAAGAAGAGGGACCATGCAGGGTCCCCAGAGAAAAAGTTACATTTAGCTTCCCCTTCCTTTTTTTGAAAAGCCATTTCATTGAGCTATAGTAATGCACCATCCAAACCATCTAAAATGTACATTCAATGGTTTGGTGTATAATCACAGAGCTTTTTTGCTAGCTTTCCTTTTGAGGAATGAATACCAAAGCAGATAAGAATGTTCTTTTAAAAATAACCTTTTAATCAAACAGTTATAATTGTTCTATACTATGAAATTTTAGACAGATTTATTTTAAAGATAATGTGTATTCTTATACCCTGAATGAAATCAAATAACTTATAGTTTCTTCTGAAACAAAACTGCTTGTTAATAATCTGACATGCAATGAAATAACTTTGATACTCATATACACTTATTTATTTAATTTTTTAAAAAATTTCTCTCCCCTTCCCCGTTCCCCCCTTTGCAGTTGTCTGCTCTCTGTGTCCATTTGCTGTGTGTTCTTCTGTGTCCGCTTCTATTCTTGTCAGTGGCACCGGGAATCTGTGTCTCTTTTTGTTGCGTCATCTTGCTGCATCAGCTCTCTGCGTGCGCGGTGCCATTTTTTTTGCACTGTGCGGCTCTCCTTATGGGGCACACTCCTTGCGCATGGGGCTCCCCTATGCACGGGACACCCTGCATGGCATGGCACTCCTTGCACGCATCAGCACTGTGTGTGGACCAGCTCACCACCCGAGTCAGGAGGCCCTGAGTTTGAACCCTGGACCTCCCATGTGGTAGGCGGACGCGCTATCCCTTGAGCCAAATCTGCTTCCCTCAAATACATTTAATATAAATTAGCATTTTAATGGATAAATAATGATGGTTTAAAGTTCAATTCTAGATATTTATATTCAAAGAGCTATGTATATTATATAGTCATAAAAACTTTTGTTAAAAAAAGCTTGGGTAGTTTTCCATCTGGCTCATCTATATTTAGCTCATAATGACTAGCATTTGTATTACACTTCTAAAGATTTCAAAGCACATTGTGATACCAACGTGGAGGGGTGGTATATCCCATTTTCAGATGAAATGCAGGCAAAAGAAGTTATTACAACTAGCTGCAGGAGAAGGAGCAAATCCATATTTTCCCAATTCAAATCCTCAGCTCCTTCCACTAAAACATCCCATTTTCTGGAACACGCTGCTAAGGGCTAGAGAGAGCTAGGCTTCATATTGCTTCAGTCTACCTGCCATGGCATTGAAGCATTTAGCTTTATTGCTGCAGGTCATTGTTGAAAGAAAGAAAAGAAAGGGAAAAGGGTAGCCGAGTATAAATAAACCAGACAGTATTTGGGAATAGAGCTTTAACATAGGTATTTCTAGAAGGTTGATACTGAATTGATGCTTTATAACATCAATTTGATGCTTACAGCTAAAGTTAGATAAGAATATCATCAATGTACTTGAGTGTCTTTTTGTGAGAAGGAAACATTTTAGCCATCTTTTATAAAGCCAAGTCTCTTTGCTTTTAATAAAATACTAAGCAGAATTACGTATGGCTTCTGCCAAGGAGGATAAACACAAATATCTTAAGTTTTAGCAACAAAATGTAAAAAACAAAACAAAGTAGTTCATTGTCTTTGTTATTAGGAACTCAATGATTCTGTCCTGCAACAATAAGATCTAAATATTTCTAGTTTAACACCAATTTATTTTTCTTCACCAGGCAGTTGAATAAGGGAAAGTTTGGATTTCCCTTTACAACTGTTAAGTGTGTTAGACTGAATTACGTACTCCAATTTAGACAGGTTCATATCCATAGGACTGTAAATAGAACCTCTTCCAGATGTTATTTTAGGTAAGGTGTAGCCCAAGTGAATGAGGCTGTATCTTAATCTGGATTCTGGTGGCTTTATAAAGAGAAAGAAATGGGAAGTGAGAGTGGAGTGAGAGCACCACAGGGAGGTGGAAGTCAGAAGTCAGAGGAGCCTGGAAGAGAAAGGAGAGGACATCACTACGTGACAGGAAAGCCAAGGACCCTCAAGAGTGGCCGGTAGCAAGCACCCGAATGTTACAGACCTTGGGGAGAAAGCATCACCTTGCTGACACCTTGATTTTGGACTTCTCTTAGCCCCAACACTGTAATCCATTAAATTCCCTGTGTTTGAGCCAACCAACTGCATAGTATTTGTCATAGCAATGCAGACGAACTAAGACAGTGAGATTAAATCTGAAGATGGAACCAGAGGTTTCATGTGAAAGTCATTTTCTAATCTTAAAGACAATTCAAGAGTAAGATGGCAGTGATGCCGGCTACCCAGGTCCAGGAGGGTACAGTGTGAGAAACCAGACTCTCTATCAATGCAGTTTAAGGAAACTGCAAACAGGAAGGAAAACTGCTTTCGGCAACTGCTCAGTCTGAAATGAGAGAGGCTCTCTATGAAGCAGAACATTATCTATATGCCCCTCAAGCATCTTTCTCTCTGCTCCCAGCCTTATGAGTGCACTGTGCACCTCAAGATGTAGACAAACACTGAGCACAGTTGAGTTTAACGATGTGTAGTTCAGTTCACAAATCCCTTCCCTTCCCTTCCCTGAGTCTTGGTTACTTCCCCTAACGTGGGGTAATATCTACTTCATGAGATTGGTTTGGGCATCAAAAGGCTAAGTACAAAAGAGCCATGAAAATTAGAAATAGTGTAATCAGTACTAGTTGCTAGGCCTCTCTCACTACTTTCCATCACCCATCTTGCTACCATGAGCCTCTCTGGGATGTTTCTCTTCTCCAACCTCCCCTATACTTTGAGTTCCAACCTTCAAGGTCTGGCTCAAAACCCAGCTCTTGCCTGGATCCCTCTCTGCATCCCAAACAAAGGGACCTTATAATACTCGAAACCTCATACAGCTCATTGTAAAGTGTGCATGACCGTCTACGCATGCCTATGCCCTCCAGCCTCTGTTACTTTTCCATCTTAGCTCCCCAACTAGATCATGTCAGTCTCCTGCAGGCCTGGCTTCTATCTCTTTTTTTAAAACAAAAATCAAACCGAACCAAATCAAAACACCTTTTTACTGTATAACATACACACAGCTCAAAAGTTTCCATTTTAATCACTTTCAAGTGTTATAATTCCATGATGTCAATTACATTCAAAATATTGTGCTACCCCATTTATAAATGAGATTGTGGCTGAAAAGTGTCTAGGGATGTAAGTATCAATTGAAAGAAAGTTAGAAAATAATCTAGAGACTGAATAACACAGTGAACCCAGAGGCGGATAAGAATTGTGGTTGATGGTACAGCTGCAAGAGTGCCCCTTCTCTCAGCTAGAACAGACGTATGTCACTATTGCAAGGTGGTAGGAACATGGAGAAGCATGGGAAAAAACACTGGTGTGACCTATGGAATAAAGTTAACAGCAATGCTGTAATAGTCTTGCATCAATGCCAAAGATGTACTGTGATGATAATGGGGGGGGGTATGGAAAAAATATGCCAAATGTATGCTGTGGACCATGGTTGATGGTCATAGTCTGATGATATTATCTCATTATCTGTAACAAATGTTCCACCACAGTGTGGTGTATTGGGGAAGGGGTGTTGTATGGGAATTCTACACATGCGTGTGATTGTTTTGTAAGTTCACATCTGTTAATAAAAATACATTTTAAAAAAATAACAGAGTAGGGGGAAAAATACAGCAAATATAAGAAACAGACTATAGTTACTAGTAATATTTTAACAATGCTCTTGCACAGTTTGTAACAAATGTTTCACAATAATGCAAGGTGTTGGTGGAGGGATGATGTATGGGACCCCTGTATGATGTTATGCATGTTTATTTTGTAAGTATACAACTTATATTATACATTTATTGTTTATGTATGTTCATGTATGAATGATATACTTCAATAAAAAATATATTTAAAAAACATTGTGCTACCCAATGCTGTGTCAATAATAGGGGGGTATAAGGGATATGGGGTTTTTCTTTTTGGAGCAATAAAAATGTTCTAAAGTTGACATTGGTGATGAATGCCTCACTCTGTGATTATACTGAGAGTCACTGATTATATACTTTGGATGGAATGTATGGTATGTGAATAAAACTGCTTTTAAAAAAAGCATCACTATATAACTTGAGTTTCTAATTTATGTGCATAATTAATAAACTAATCTCCATGAAAGCAAAAAAGAAATATTGTACCACCATCACCCCCATCCATTATCCCAACGTTTTCATCATGTCAAACAGAAACTCTGCACCTATTAAGCAGCAACTCCCCCTTTCTCTCCCCATTTCTGACCCCTGGTAACCTGCAATCTACTATCTGTCTCTATGAAATTTGCTTATTTTAGATATTTCATATAAGCAAATTCATATAATATTTATCTTTTTGTGTCTGGCTTATTTAGCTCAACATGATGTCTTCAAGGTTCATCAGTTGTACCATGCATCAGAACTACATTCCTTTTTATAGCTGAGTAATCTTTCATTGTATGTATATACCACATTTTTATCCATTCTTCTGTTGATGGACACTTGGGTCGTTTCCACCTTTTGTTACTGTGAATAGTGCTGCTATACCTGTTGGCGAGGCTTATAACTCCCAATCCCCATACCACTGTGAATTTGCAAGCAGTCAATAAGTATTTTTGACTGATAGAAGCCATGCTACAATGCGAATATTAATTTAAAAAATACACGCCTTAGAATATTTTGCATTCCCTTCTCTCTCTGTTCTTCCACAGCTAATTGGGAAGCAAGATGGATCAAAACTAAGATTTCAAAACCAAGAACCAATTTAATTTTACAGCAAAAATATGGGGCCCCCCCTCCTCCCAAATTCAACACATAGCAGTTGTTATGCTTGTAAATGAGAAGGGTCAGCTGTAAAAATACAGTTCCCAGACTAATAGTCACATGACAGACTGGAGCAGTACCTCCTGAGAACCCTTTATTGCCCACGGCAAAGTCAGGAAGTCTGGGTCCCCAGCACCCTGGGCCAGCGGCTCTCCACTTCTAACCTCCAAGAATTCATTCTAGTTTTCACTTTCTCACAGATTTTATCTTGAAAAACTCCTCCTATCCAACAAAACGCAACACTGTCTTATTGCTTTTATCATTCAGAGGCATATGCAACTGCCAGTCAAAGCTTCCCGACAGGTACAAACTAGCCAGTACTGCAGTCCACTCTGAAATAACAGAATTCCAGCAACAAACGACAACAAAAATGGACAGTTTAGCTGACCAATGCAATCTCTTCAAGTACGTCAAGTTATCCTGAAAACCGCCATCGCAGTCCCACTCCCACTTTGTCGAGAGCCTCCGGCACTGGGGAGCTGGGTCGCGGGTGGGCAGGAACACGCTCAGGGCTGGCTCCCTCCCAGCACCCGGATGAGGCCTGCCGGCAGCAACAGGACCTCAGGGGCACGCTGCCTAACAGGGTAATCCCACCTCCCCATTTTAGAGGTGAGGGTGTCAAAAAGCCTAAAAAGATATGCTCAAGTTCAAATATCCAGTGATCTGTACTTAAGGACTATTGTAAAAAACCTAAGTATAAAGTTACCCACTTGAGAAAAAGGAAAATAATGGTTTAAAAGGTACCTTAAAAACCAGGCAGACTTCTGTGGAAATCTGATTGTGTACAGGATTTTAGCAGGTATTACAGAATCATTGTTAGTTGTTCTGTGATTATGGTATTCTGTTTATATAGGAAAATGTCTAGTCTTAGCAGATTCATGTTAAAGTTTAGGGGTGAGTTGTCACTGTACATGGAACTTGCTTTCAAATGGTTAATAAACAGTGAATGACTGTGTATAGATGTAGGGAGAGAGAGTGAAAAACAGAGGAAGAGGGAAATCAGTTGTGGCAAAATGTTAATTTTGAATCAAAGTGTTAGGTATTTAGGTATTCATTGTACATTTCTGTTTAATTTTCAAAATGAAACTCTTAGGAGAAAATAAAATCCTGTGGTAAATCCCTTAAAATTTCAGACCTTGGTTGGGATTTGGAGCTTTGTGCTTAACCTTCCTGCTTAACCTGCTTAAACTTACAAAACTAGATAATAAAGTACCCTCCACCTCCCCAACACTCTTGGCTCGTGATGACTTCTGGGGTTGGAGCTGGCATTCTGATTTGC
The DNA here is from genome assembly GCF_030445035.2 of Dasypus novemcinctus. Lineage (NCBI taxonomy): Eukaryota > Metazoa > Chordata > Mammalia > Cingulata > Dasypodidae > Dasypus > Dasypus novemcinctus. The sequence goes on along the minus strand of NC_080698.1, from coordinate 49,681,088 downwards.
TCTCTCCTCCCAGAAAGTATACAAGGGAAGCATTTTGCTGGTGGACTCCTACCAGATTTCCCCTTAGTATTTACTAGAGTAAGAAAGGGTTAAGCAAGATGAGCAGAGACCAATGCTTTGAAAAATGAGGCACAATAAAAATGAAAAAGATCACTGACGTAATCAGTGCAAAATTCATTCCCGGAAACAATGAGCTAATATGCTACAACATCCGACTGCAGACAGAAAAGCAAAACTGCACTCAGAAAGCCAGGTAGACAAAAAGGAAAAGAGAAGGAAACACTACGTGTCTCAACTGTGTGCATGAGGGCTACATCTATATTTCTTTCCTTTTGAAATATTTTTATTGAGATATAATTCACATACTGCATAATGTACTCACATAAAGTTTATAATTCAAATGGTTTTAGTAATTCACAGTTACATACAGCCATTAGTATAATCTAGGTTTAGAACATTTCATCATCCCCAGAAGAAGCTATGTACCCATTAGCAGTCATTCCTCATTGCCCCCAACCCCTGCCACCCCTGGCAACCACTAATATACTTTTGGGCTGTACCGATTTTTAAAAATCTGGACATTTCATATAAATGGAATACACTATGTGGCCTTTGTGTTTTTTTACAGTTAGTACAACATTTTCAGGATTCATCCATGTTGCAGCAAATATGAGTTAACTTTATTCCTTTTTATGGCGGAATAATATTCATTATTCTTAGTTAATATCCACATTTTCTCCATCCATTCATCATCTGATGGACACTTGGGCTGATCCTACTTTTTGGTTATTATAAATAAATAACACTGTTTGGAATATCTGTGTATAGGTTTTTCCATGGTCATATGTTTTTCCTTCTCTTTGGTACTTATCTAGGAGTGGAATCAGGTCACATGGTAACTCTGTTTCACTTTTTGAGGAACCGCCAAAATGCGTATGCCATTTTAATTCCCTCTAGCAATGTATGAGGATTCCAATTTCTCCACATCCTTGTCAGCCCTTATTATTATCTATTACAGCCAACCTATTGGGTATACAGTGGTATCTCATGTTTTTGGTTTACATTTCCTTAGGGGCTAATGATTTGGAGCATCTTTTCATATGCTTCATGACCATTTATCTATCTTCTTTGGAGAACTATCTATTCAAATCCTTTGCCCCCTTTTAAAATTGGATTACTGTTTAGTTCTGAATTGTAAGAGTTCATATCAGATATATGATTTATAAATAAGTTTTTTCTGGGAGTGGAAGTGGCTCAAATGGTTGAGTGCCCACATTTTCACTTGGGAAGTCCTGCATTTGTTTCCCAGTGCCTCTGGAAAGAAAGAAACAAATGAAAAAAGCAAAACAAATGAAGAAAACAATTCAGGGAAGCCAATGTGGCTCAGTGGTTGAGCTCTGGCTTCCCACACATGAGATCCCAGGTTCAATTCCTGGCCCCCAGTACCTTAAAAAAAAAAAAAAAGTATTTTCTCCTAATATGTGAGTTATCTTTTTAAAAATCAATTTTATTGAAATGTATTCATAACTCACACAATCCATCTAAATTGTATAATCAATGGCATTTGGTATAATGAGAGTTGTGCATTCATCATTGTAATCAATATTAGAGCATTTTCATTACTCCAAGAAAAATTCCCTACCCCTTAGTAGTCACCCCACAGTTCCTTTATCCTTCTACTGCCATACATAAGTGATAACCTATTTGTCTATAAATTTATTTATATTTATATTTTGTATAGATGGTGTCTAACAATATGTAGTACTGTGTGCCTAGTTTCTTTCCCTTGGCATACTTCCTTTTTTTAACATTGATGGAAGAATATCAGTATATTGCTATACCCTATAGTCCATAGTTTGCTTTGGTTGTAGTTTTTACCCAAATATCACCCTATTAGTAACAACTTGCAACATTAATTTACATTCATTCTGTTTCAGAAAAAACCTTATATTATATATGCCCTATAAACCATACTCATTTTCCACAAGAGGGTTTGCTATGCTATTAACAGTCTCATGTTTCATTTTCTTTAGCTTTCTTTCCAGTGATATATGTGACCTTAGCTTTTCCCTTTCAACCACTACCATGCCTAAATATCAGCACTTATAATTACAAACCCTATAATGTGCTTTCAACATTTCTATTTCCGAACATTTACAAACAACCTTTTTTTTAACCAATTCTACACAGATTAAGCCTCAGCTTTCCACTCTGTTCTCATTCTATCTTCTAGTGACTGATGTGGTTTATCTTTTCACTCTCTTGATATTGTCCTTTGGAGAAAAGTTTTAAATTTTGATGCAGTCCAATTTATTTATTTTTATTCTGTAAGGTGCTATCTGACTTAATGCTTACAGTATCTGTGTGGCATAGGAATTATTAATCCCATTCCACAAACGAAGGAAATGAAGCTGGATGAAGTAACTGACCCGAGGTCCCACACGAGGCTGCTGCCTGTGGTCCCCACTGCACAACCTGCACAGCAGACGCAGCAGCCCCGGTCGCTGCCGGAGCAGGGATACGAGAACGGCCTTCTCAAGTGGCCAGCTTTCAGGCTACCATACTCTCTCTGAGTGTCACTGGGCTGCTTGTTAAGGAAAAACCTCAGATATTACACAGTCATCATTTTAAGGATGCTGCCATTACTTAAAATAAGGGGCGCTCATCTGGAATCTAAACTAAGAAGTAGTGGCAGGTTTTATGAACACACTCAGTTATGTCAAGGTGGACTTGAATTTATGAAGAAGCCCAAAGTCCTGGGAACCAAGGCTGGAGAGAGAGCTGAATTACTAAGCTAGATTATATCATCTTGGATTTATATGTACCGACACACACACACACACACACGCACATACACCAATCAATACAAAGTAGGAGAAATGATCTTTCGAGGCTCAAAGGAGATCCAAATCTCAAAAAAGAAAGTGTCCAAAAATGTCTCTAGCAATGGCATCTAGATTTAATAGATACCAAAGAATATTTATAAAATGTATAAAAGGTAATAATTTTGATACTTTAGCATTTTGATATGAAAGTTAATCACCTTTTTACTTTCTGATCATACTTGTATTTTTTTAATCAAAATTACTGGATTATTAGAGGTAAAAAGCATTTCACACATGATTCTATCATCTCATTTTAAGCGGGAAAACGAAACACATAAAATGTTCAAGTTATTCTACCCAAGGTCACTCATGAGGACACTAGCAGAACAAGTACTACAATTTAAGGCTGATGTAGTTCCCATGTTCTATTTCTTAATATTAGTTTTGTTTTTACACTGCTTTTAGCATTTATGATTTTATCCCATCTCTCTCCCATAGATCTCTAATCCACGACTCTTCTTTTGAAGGGCAGGGAACTCGGTCCAGACTTCATTGTCAATTCTCCAACTGGATCCTTCTCTAATACCAATTTATCCAAACATTTCAAATCCATGTAGATAACTCTGACAGCAAATAAAAGGGATGCATTTTAAACAGTGAGTTCCGAATGGGATACTGCCAAGCCTTATTTTAAAAACCAGACCCTAGTTCCCAATCTAAGAATTAAATTGTCTTCTGCCTGCTAATTCTGCCTCCCCTCACCAGCACCCTAGCCCTCCTCTTCCCCCCCAAACACACACACTTAGAGAGAAGGCAGCCAAGGGTATGTCTTTGAGGGATTGCTTCATAAGGAAAAATCAAGGCAGGGCACAGCCCCATGATAGGCCAGCAGAAGGGGACTAGCAGAAGGCTTTGCAAAGAGAAACGGATTCATGAGCAGGCTAAGTTAGTTCCCAGAGTGGTTTCACTCCATTGGAAACAGGTCTAAGTGCTGACATGGGGGTTTCCCACAGCTTCTACTGGCCTCCGAAGGCATATTTGTCATCAGAGGCTCTTGATGAAGCTGTACATAAATATCTGACTGTTGTTAAAAACAAAACAAAATATTCCACAGGAACCAAATCAAAACCAGCTGTGAGAGGGAGAGGCCAAAAACTCAGTGTTAGTGCAAAAGGCCCAGAAGAAACACTTGTTAATTGTGCTATTTGCTTTGCTGAATAGTAAGTTGTTATGCCAATGAAGTCATATCACATGACCATAATGTTTTTCATATGGCTTTCATGCTATGAGAGAAATGGACATTTTTCTAGAATCTTGAATTCTGTAGTGGATGAGTCAGACAAAGAATATGAATTCAGGAATCACCCCATCAGCTTGGCCTTGTTCATTTCTGCCAGCCTGTTTATGATTTTATGTCCTATGTTAGAGTTGGCTCTAAACTTTCTGTTTTAAGTGATCGTTCTTTAGTCTCCAATTCACCAAAAAGAAATATTGCTTAACAAATATTTAACTAAAATACAAATCATATTAATGGCATACTGTAACTGCAACCCTGAAATCATAACAGCAAGATACTTCAAATATTGAAAATATAGTGAAGGCAGGGGAATAAAGGACAGCCTAAAATTAATTGTGGAGTCACGGAACTTTCAAACTTTCAAGAGTAAGAATGAAGTATTTCAGGGAAGATGGGTTATGGGATTTAAATGTGAATTTCTAAAAATACAGCTTGTTTAATTAACTTCCTTATGAATCAGTCTTTTCTCTCCAGTTAGATTGTTTGAAAATTACTTAGCATTTATCACAGCACAATGTTGAGCCCATGGTTGGACCTAAATAAATACATGTGTTCTGGCACTTATTCTATTCATAGGATGAGAAATCATAGCAAATCTTTTGAAAAGATTGCTGCCATTCACATTTTTTATTTAGATAGCCTTTCTTCAACAATTTCAGCAATTTTAAAAAATATTCAATGAATGCCTCAACAGCTCTGTGACTTAGACATCCATCACTTTGGGGGCCGTTTCCTTTGGCTCCAACCATGATAAACAGAAGTCTGGGAGCAATAAGGAATCTAAACCCATTCTCACCAAGGGCCTTGAAAGTAAAGGTCAGAACTTTACACCATTTTAAGATGGGAGGAAGCTGTCCTCCATCTTGCCTCCTAATGCCCTATATGAGTTAGCCAAAGGAGTGCTGATGCAAAATACCAGAAACTTGTTGGCTTTTATAAAGGGTATTTATTTGGCGTAGGAGCTTACAGTTACCAGGCCACAGAGCATAAGTTACTTCCCTCACCTAAGTCTACTTTTACGTGTTGGAGCAAGATGGCTGCCGACATCTGCGAAGGTTCAGGCTTCATGGGTTCCTCTGGGCTCAGCAACTCTGTTTTCTTCACAAGATCAGCTGTAGACTATGAGCCTCTCTAGACTTTGCCTCTCTCTACAAGGTCAGCTGTAGACTATCAAGTGAACGGCTCTGTCTCTCTCCCTGGGGGTTTCTGCCGTGTCTAAGGAGCCATCTCTATTCCTCTGTATTTGTCTTCTGGCTCAGGTCCTCTCTTCCCAGGGCTTGCTTCTCTTTCCTCTGTGAGCTGTCTTCTGGGGGCTCCAGCTTAAGACTTCAGCATCCAACTCCAACATCAGAAATCCCCCTACTCTGTCCCTGCCATGCCTTTTATCTGTGAGTCCCCGCACACCAAGGAGTGGGGACTCAACACCCTAATGACCAGGCCCAATCAAAGCCCTAATCATAACTTAATCATGCACAGGTACAGACCAGATTATAAACATAAGCCAGTATCTATTTTTGGAATTCATAACCATATCAAACTGCTACACTCCACCCTCTAAATTCTAAAAAGACATTACAAATATTTGAAACAGCCTTAATTCAGTAACAATGCAAGTACTAAATCATATCACAGTCAATTTAAAGAAATACAGCTTATCTTGGTGCAAAGTTCTGTCTGCTACAGACCTCTGAAACTTACAAAACAATTTATCTGTTTCCAATACACAAATGGACAAAGGATAAACATTTTCATAACAATAAGGAGAAACTGGGAGGGAAACATGAGTCTTGGGTCCTCCACAGTTCAGTAAAGCTGCAGGGCCTCCTCCATTCAAGTTCAGTCAGAGTCATTCTTAAGATAATGGTTTCTTCTCCTCAGAGCCTTATGGGAACCCACCCTTTCCACATTCTTGCCCAACGGACATTTTCTTGGTTCCACCCTCATCAAGCATCTGGGTGTCGACCAAGCTCCAGACCTCTCCCTCCAAGAGTGTTGGGGTGATTGCCACACCTTACCCAATCTTTGGGTTAGAGTCTTAACCCCCCCTAGTATAGTGATGTGACAACAACATTCTCCCTAACCTTGGGCATATAGGCTCAACCCTCTTAGAGCAACGAGGTGACTACCTGGCCTTCCCTAATCCATGGGGGACAGGTCTACTCCTCTCAGACCTGTGGGGTGCTGACCTTAACTGCCATAATCCTTGGGGAATGTGATCCACCCTTTCTGTACCCTGGGATGGCAAAACTCTCCCAGAATATTGGGTGTGAACATCTACCCTCTTCAACTGCTGGGCAAACTCACCCTCTCTGTGGGGTTCCTCTCTTGGCCCAAGGTGATGTCCTAATTCCAGATCTCAGCTTCCATGGTTTTCCTCTTGAAGTCATTTTCCCTTTAATCCCTCCTTTCCATGTCCCTTTCATTCCAGGCTGACAGTGGTTTTGTTCATACTGTTCTCTCAAAAAACTTTGTTGGTTTAGCATGCAAGAAGCAGGGTTAAGCCATCAGACAGTAAGACTTTCCACAAGTCTTTCCAAGTCTTCAGTCCTGATTACAAGTTCCAAGTTTTAGTTAAGTCCTCCAATGGGGCACTTTCTTCTGAGAGCTTGATTTCCAGAGACTTGGAATTTCCAGAATCAGTTTCTGTTTTCTTTGTGCCTGACAGTTCAGTCCTCAGCATATCTCCCTCGTCTAACATTTTGCTATAAGCTGCAAGCAGAAGCCAAGCTGCATTCTCTGAGTTTACTTTGGAAATTTCTTCAGCTAAATGCTCAGGCTCACCATTTTCAAATTCTGCCTTCCATAAAACTCCAGGAGTTAATCTTGATAAGTTCTCTGCAACTTTAAAACACTGATCACCTTTCCCCCAGTTTCCAATAATAGTTTCATCACTTACTTCTAAGGCATCATAAAAAGTCTCTTTAGCATCCATATTGCTATCAACAGCCTCTTCAAAGTACTGTAGGTCTTTTCTTCCAAGCATTTCACAATTTCTCCAAAAAATACCCCTTACCTATTTATAAAACCATTCTAGCATTTTGGTAATGGCAAAAGCACTACCCCACTCCTGGTACCAAGCTGTATTAGTCGGGGTTCTCTAGGGAAACAGAATCAACAAGAGATATCTGTTAATAGTATGCAATTTGGGAAGCGGACTCAGCCCAGTGGTTAGGGCATCCGCCTACCACATGGGAGGTCTGCGGTTCAAATCCCGGGCCTCCTTGACCCGTGTGGAGCTGGCCCATGCGCAGTGCTGATGTGCACAAGGAGTGCCGTGCCATGCAGGGGTTTCCCCTGTGTAGAGGAGCCCCACTTGCAAGGAGTGTGTCCCATAAGGAGAGCTGCCCAGTGCTAAAGAAAGTGCAGCCTGCCTAAGAATGGCACCGCCCACACGGAGAGCTGACACAACAAGATGACGCAACAGAAAGAAACACAGATTCCTGTGCCGCTGACAACAACAGAAGTGGACAAAGAAGAAGACGTAGCAAATAGATACAGAGAACAGACAACTGGGCTGGGGGGGAAGGGGGGGGGAATAAGTAAATAAATAAATCTTTAAAAAAAAATAGTATGCAATTTTATAAGTATTTCATGTGACCGTGGGGATGCACAAGTCCAGGTTCTGCAGCGAAGCTGCAACCAGGGGCTCCAATGAAAGCCCAATGAAGGTTCTTGATGAGTTTTGGGAGACACTGACTGTCCAAAGACGAACTGGGAAATTCTCACTCAACGCTGGAATCACTTTCCCTTTTAAGGCATTCAACTGATTGGATAAAGCATCACTCATTGCTAATGGCAATCTCCCTGATTAATGTAACTGTAATCAGCTATCTATGATTTACCACTGCAGTAAAGTCAATGGTGACTGAAGTTTATAAATGCCCTTGTATTACAGTTAGCCCAGTGCTTGCTTGACCAAACAACTGGGCACAACTACCTGGCCAAGTTAACACAATAGCCTAACCATCACATACCCCATGGATAGAATGAAACTAAAATTTAGCAGCCAAATGGTCTATAGACAAAGAATATGGGTTTCTGTTCAAGGCCCCTTCTTTATGAAATATAACATTAGCAAAAACAAATGACATTTATGGGGTATTTTAAATGTTTTAATCTATAACTTGAGATAAAAGTAACATACATTTCTCATTTAAATTTTTAAAATTATATTCTCTCTAAAGCCTCTCCTCAGTATCCGAAATGGAATAGGATAATTCTTCATCTGGCTAAACCAAATGACAAGTTCTGTTCTTTTTTTTTCCAACCTCTATTGCCACACCATCTCCAATGCCACCCAGTAATTTCACTCACCTATCCCATTTGCTCAAAATCTCTACTACCTAAAACAAACTCATCTTCGAAAGCCTGGCTCCCAGTCCCAAATCTGCACCTCTGCACTTCGACCCCTCTTCCAATTAAAAACCACCTGGCAATTTGTCCATTAATCTCAACAGCACCATGATTTTACCAGGGAAGGGGACAGTTGCAAAAAACTGGGTTGCATTAATCAATCTCACTAAGTGTGGATGATTATGCCTTGGATATATCTTCCAATCCATTGTGTAAGTGCTCCATTTCTATGAAAAGAAGTCTACTTGTAGTCTCTAGTAGGACCAGCTTTGTATTTCTCCTTCATAAAGGGGGGCCATACTTGGGAGATAGATCAAAGGTGGTAAAGGATATGGGAAAGTGTAATAGCGTCACAACTTTCTTTTTCTTAAATGAAAAAGAATCACCTTGCTACAGCATGAACGAACCTTGAAAATATCATTCAAAGTAAAAGAAGCCAGACACAAGCCCACATATTATATGATTCCATTTATATTCCTTCATATGCCTGTTCAGAATGGGCAAATCCATAGGGACAGAAAGTAGATTAGTGGAAAAAAGTGACTGCTAATGCACATGGAGTTCCTTTTTGGGGTGATGAAAGTATTCTTAACTAAGATAGTGATAATGGTAGCACGATTCTGAATAACTAAAAAACCACTGACTAACAGGACTGAATTTTATGATATATGAATTATAACAAAACTTATTTAAAAAATTACCTTGATTGCAGGTAACTCTGGTTCCAACCACATTAGGCTGCTCATGATTCTGAGTAACACACTAAAGACTCTTGGCTTCTGAGACCCTTATTTGCTTAGAATGCCCTGGCCCTCTCATCTTCTTTTCTTCCTGACCATTGCCTGCCAAAATCCAACTATAATTGCTCTCTCAGCACTTAACATACAAATGACAATAACAATTTTAATGACATATTAGAACTCACTCTTTACATCTTTTTCTCACATGAGACTGAGTTTGTGAGGGCCAGGACAGAGTCTCATCAACTTGGTGTCTAGTTACTAGCACGATGCCTGTATCTACACTTTCAAATGATGTTCAGTAAACTAACAAAACCAGTGTTTATGCAAATACATATTTTATAAACAAAGTATACAATGATAACACCATGTATTATCTGGTTGAATCTTCTGCAATCCTTGTTTTGACTGATGAAAACAGCCCAAGGTGAGAATTACCATAGCATCTTGACTATGTTGCTAAAGTATATAAGTTGGGACCTTTCTAGATGGAAGATGGAAAGTTGAATCTTTATTACGGAAGATGTGTGAATGCACTAGGAATCAAGCATATAAATCAAAACACTACCTTTACAAAGATGGTTATTTTACTTACCACAGGCACATACGCATACACATTTTTCACAGTAATGTAAAATGATGTGGGTAGGACAATGATTTTTGTTGCTACAAGGTCCTCTGGTGAGCATAGTAATTTGACCCTTATCTTAAAAGAGTCCTATTTAGTGCTTAAGAAAAATAGCGATCCTTTTCTAAGACAGGGGTTACAAACTCAAATACGTATAAGGGTCATCAAGTGAAGAACATCATATAAATGGACAACAGCATCTAAAGACTATCCCTGGGCGAGAGACTCACAGCAATGTCAGTTTCCAGGAGGGTAGCTGAGTAGCTGAGGGACAGGTAGAGGAAAGATCTCCTTTTCAAGGAATATGTTTTTATACCTTTAAACTGTGCATCAAGAGCATTATTTAACTTTTCTTCTCAGCTCCAGCTAACCATTGCTATTAAGGAATGCAGGCCCAGGATTGCCAGGCCTTCTGATTTTGCAAACAAGCCAGAAATTAGGAAATTTCAACTTTCATGTAAAACTCCTGATTCTTAAATGTTGGCTTAATCCAAAAGTTAACACATAGGGCAGCCAAACAAAACACACCTGCAAGCCATATCTGCCTCATACGCCAACCAGTTCACCACCTCTAATCTAAAATTTCATGTGTGGCTTATGACTCCAAAACTATAAATATAATTTAATGGAGGAAAAGTTCAAAAAGAAAACTCAGACTTGTGGATGAAACCAGGTCCCCTCATCACCATCTACTTAGTCATAGCTCTCGCGCTCTTAAACTTCCCCTTCTCTTCCTGAGGCTCTGAAAAGGCTATTAATATTTGACCAACTAAAATGCAAAACATACCAGGTTAAATTAAGGAATCTGCTCATTATCCTAGCATCTGCTCTGCTTTAAAAAAGAGTGAAATATGGCATCAATTTCAAATTCTTCTAGCCAACTTAAGAGAATATTTGAATTATTCCTTGCTGGTGGAAAATTCCGCCAGTCAAATAGCCACGTAGCTGCTTGGTTGAAGAGGTCTATAAGTGATTTCTCCCTTACCATCAGGCAGTGTAGACTGCTCAAAAGACCAAATGATTGTCATGATCGACGCAATGTTCTCAACCCAACCTGGGGTTCAATCAGGGTCCAGGGAAAATCTTAAAGCCCCTCAAAGTCCTGCAGCGATACCATTTATTTCCTGAAACAGAAGGTAAGAGACTCCCTCTGGTTCTAACTATTGGCCCTAAATGGAAGATTGCAATTATTGAGTACCCAGAAGATACCAAAGCCAGTTTGCACCCGCAGAGAGCTGGCGCAGCAAGATGATGCAACAAAGGGAGATAAGCAGACACAGAAGAATGTGCAGCGAATGGACACAGAGAGCAGAAAGCAAGCAAGCAGTGGGGGGGGGGGGGGGCGGTAAATAAAATAAATTTTTAAAAACAAAACAAAACAAACAATGCAGTGACCCAGGCAAAATATTCAAATGACAAAGACATTAACACATGAAAGGCATGGAAAAAAGATGCTACCCAACAGTGGCCAGGCCCCATATATCCTGTGGACATTTCTCATGGAGTCGAATGATTTATAATAACTTTCTCAGGTGGAAATTGGAAGTGATCAAATTCTGAAATAAACACCAATATTGTGTTTTTTTCTTCTTTGAGAAGAACATGGCCAGAGTCCAATGCCTTCACTGACTTCCATTTTGATATAGGAACAGGAGAGTTAACTTTCCAATGGCCACAGACATGCAGATATCCAATAAAGACAGGAGGTATTCGGAAAATCAATAACCTGCACTTGCTTTGTGAGCAACTTTATGCATTGGGCACCTACTAGACAAGCAACTGATACACATCAGCATCCAGCAATTTCTGAAGGTTCCCTCTTTTCCGATAAGTAGCAGACTAATTTGGTGATATTTGCTCTAAAGAAAACAAATACTAAATTGCTTTCTTCCCATTCTATAAAGCTGAATGTCAAATAGGTTTCAAACATGTCAGTCTACAACTCAGAAAGCTTTGTTTTATTCTTACCTCAGCAGCTTGGGTCTCTTGATGTAGCAATGTAAGACCAGTCAAGTCTTCTAAGAAGGAATGTGAAGAATTAAACACCTTTGATAGGAAATTAAATCCTTCTCGTTCATATTGATCAAGAACCTGTAAAACATTTATATTTTTTAAAAGGGGGCTGCAGATTTTAAATGCATATTAAAAAACTTTTACTTCAAACAAGCATCTGTCAAAAACATGATAGTAAACAAAGCTAAAACTAGAATTAAATATGGGAATATTAATGAAATTTGCTGGGCAAAAAACCAGAGAAGGTTTAGTATTTGTTTTTCCTTCTTAGATAGAATGACAATCTCATCTTTCAGCTTATGTGTCAATTTTTCTCAAATAAAGTAAGTTTCATGCAAATTCACTAAAAATGCTAGAAGAGTTGGGATTACTGATTCTAAAAGTTTGTTAGAAAAAAATAACATGGAAGAAAAACCAATTAAAAATTTTGAAAGGGAAAAGTGGGGAACAAAAGAATTAGAAATGTGGCCTACTGGCCAGTCAAAAGTACTTAAAAAATGATCATTTAAAAATGGAAAAATCAATTTCAACAGGCACTTCACAAAAGAAGATAACCAAATGGCCAATAAATGTATGAAAATGAGCTCAATATCATAAGTGATCAGAGAAATGAAAACTAAAATTGCAACATAATACTTTATAGCCACCAAAATGACTAAAACGCAAAAGACAGAAAATACCAGGTGCTGGCAAGGATGTGGAACAACTAGGACACTCATGGGTATACGAAATGAGAGTTTAGGGGTTGAATACTTACATACCCTATCATCCATCAATTCCAGACTTTTATGCAGAAATATTTGCTCATGTGCATGAAGACCCACGTATAAGGATGCTCACTGAAGCATTGTTTGTGCCAACAAAAGATGAGAAAGATCTGCCCTTTAAAGGGGACCGATCAACTAAATTATGGTAAATGCCATTAGTAGCATAACCTATAGCATTACAAGAATGAGGCAGCTCTGTAGAACTGATATAAATTGATTCCCAAGATACAGCAATATTTTTTCTTAAAGCAATGTTCGGAACCTCTGTATAGTATTTGCGTTTTTAAAAAAGGTAGGGGGAAATGGAGAAGAGAGGAAATTGTACATTTGTGTATGCTTGTTTACATTTAGTATTTGAGAGAATACACACACACACACACACACACACACACACAGAAACTAGCATCAACTAGTTGCCTCTGGGGAGGGAAGCATTTAGTGACTATTCTTTTGTACTGCTTGAGTTTTTAAAGCCATGGGCATGAATTACTGATTTTTTTAAAAAGATGAAATTTTGATTTTGTTTCATTTTTTTTCAATGCTGCAGAAAAGTCTCAGAGGAAGTACAGAGGAAGAGGCTGGCAATAGAAAGGAGGCACAGCCCTCCGTCCATGACAGGAAGTGTGGAGGTTAAGGATGAGCAAAGTGGCTGTAGTGATAAGTTAGGAGAGAAGGGATCTGGCAGCTGCTAAGCTCTGGAGACTTTGAATAGCAGGCAGCAAGCTCAAACACGGCGGGTGGGGTGGAATCTGGAGCACAGGACAGCGGTGATGGTCTGTGGCAGCTGCGTGCGGAACTTGAGAAAGGAAGCTGACTGACAGCCTATAAGAGAGTGCCGAGGAATCTGAAACCTCTGCTCAGGACAGAAAATATAAGTTTTGGGACAAAGGCAATTAAGGACCCCTCCAAGCTTGGGGCCTGGCAGGATAAGGGTAACAAAGACAGAGGTCAAGGAAACTGAGGGGCTGGCAAGTAACAATGGAGGGACTGGGAACCGGGCCCAGGCTTGTAAGGAAAGAGGAGCCGGCTGGAGGGAACAGAGAGCCGGGAATCCAGAGTCAGAGGCGCAGGCAGGGGTGACCGTTATGCCTCAAGGCATAAACAAAGTGCAGTCTTGGGCTGATTACCCACAGTAAATTAATTTGACAACCCAATGCTGGGATAAAAAAGATTTAATAAATAACGGAATCCCTTGGTAATAATGAGATTCCATACAAACTGGAATGCCAGCTCAGGTAAATGTGCATGGAAATTAAATGATCTTTTTCTAAGTGATAAATACTATGTGTTTAGTGGTCACTTATTTCTGTGTGAAACACTAAGATTTAAATTGCTTCTTCATGCTAGGTTTCCAGGAAGATGAGAGAAGAAACCATTTTGAAAGATGGACAGAAACCTTGAAAAAAAATTGGAATAATTCCAGAGATAATACTTTCTTGGACCTTAAACTTTCAAATTTTAAGCCTATATTTCCACAGATAATTTCACCATGGTACAAATGTGACAGTGGAAAAACGATCAGCCAGAAGTAAAGGCCTCCCCAGAATCAGGATGTACAGAAAGTTTAATGCTGGATTTTTTTTATTAATAGTACTGGATTTTAAAATATGTGGAAAAACTTAATCCTCTAGGGACATATTTAATCATGCAAGGGTTTTCCAGTATTCTCTTTATGTGCTGGGAAGTTAATCTGTGTTACGAGTATAAGAAGCTTATAAAAAGTACAAGGATTTTTTTCTCCTACAAACAGCTTAATCTTCTTAAAGAGGAAAATGAGAAGAAAGGGGTGTGTGGGGGAGGGTGGAAAGAGGGAGGGAGAGCAGAGGAGAGATAAAAAGAAACTATCACAATGAATTTGAGCACTGCAAAAACCTCTCAATCTTCATACAATATATCACACCTCTTAAGTGAATTATATAATACGAGGTCCTGAGAAGTATACACATATTAAATTTGGAGGGCTATAAATATTCTAAAGGCACTGGGAGAGTGTTATAAAGAAAGAAATAATGACTCTTTTAGTGTAAGGATGGACAAGATTTTCCTTATATGTTTTATAAGGCTGGGTTGTTTTTATTCATTATATACATGAACACACATCCCTGGACAAAGATGGTAGGATCTCTTCTTAAAACACAACTGTAGGACTGTCGCTCCTCTTGCTGAGAATCTTTGGTGACTCCTTACTATTTACTAAATCAAACCCATACTCTCCTGCTAAACATTTAAGTCCTTCCATAACCCTCCAATTATGAAGTGATTCTCTGGAAAATGCCATTTACAGGATCTAAGATCTCCTGACAACACCATGAAATGATTTTCCTTTCATGAGAAAGAAGAAGGGAGTCATAGTTTGCAACTATTGTCTATTGTTCTTAAACAAGGGAAACCAGGAGGAACCACGTATTCCATTAAAAATAAACTCTCACTTCCCTGATCAAGGTGGTGGCGAAAGACACTTCAGAGCTCCATTTCCACACAGAAGCTTTGAAAACTAGCAAGAACTAGCAGAAACATCTTTCTAAAAGCTCCAGGAAAGAGTAAAGGATTGCAGTAACAGGTCAAGAAAAAGGCCATTTAAAAGGGGTAGAATACTGCCCTGGCTGACCCATCCTTCAGCCCTTACTAGCTCAGAGCACAGCTGGCACACACTTGCAGTGAGGGTCCCTAGTCCTAGAGGGAACTGGGTAATTCATGCACACATTCTGGGAACACGTATGTATGGCTCACTCTGCCTGGTGGTGGCCTGAGGGACTCTCTGTTCCAGAACTTGCCCTCCACTCTAAACATATCGTATGGATAAGCCCTGAAGGAGAGCACTTGCAGATTAGCTCCTGGCATTCAAGGAGAGTTCTGTCATAACACTAGCTTTCTATAAACTTAAGGAACAGACACCCAAGAGTTTAAATTCCAGGGATAATACATTAAAATATCAAAATGTTTCAGTAAAATACTACAAGTTTCAGTAAAGTACTACAGACATACAAGGAAACAGGAAGTGATGACCCTGGCAAAGGAAAAAAATTAAATCATTAAGAACCATCAATGAGGAGAAGTTGACCTGGAACATTCCAGACAAAGACTTATAAAAAATAGTTCTATATATGCTCAAAGAGCTAAAGGAAAACATGGACAAAGCTCTAAAGAAAATTAGGGGGAAACGGACTTTGGCCCAGTGGTTAGGGCGTCTGTCTACCATATGGGAGGCCCGCGGTTCAAACCCCGGGCCTCCTTGACCCGTGTGGAGCTGGCCATGCACAGTGCTGATGCGCGCAGGGAGTACTGTGCCACGCAAGGGTGTCCCCCGCGTGGGGAAGCCCCACGCGCAAGGAGTGCGCCCGTGAGGAAAAGCCGCCCAGCGCGAAAAGAAAGAGCAGCCTGCCCAGGAATGGCGCCGCCCACACTTTCCGGGCCGCTGACGACAACAGAAGCGAACAAAGAAACAAGACACAGCAAATAGACACCAAGAACAGACAACCAGGGGAGGGGGGGAAATTAAATAAATAAATACATCTTTAAAAAAAAAATAAATAAAAATAAAGAAAATTAGGAAAAATGATGGATGTACAAAAATAGAATATCAACAGAGAGATGGAAACTATGAAAAGGAACAAAATAGAGTTGAAGACTACAGTAACAACAATTAAAAATTCCCTAGTGGGGTTCAACAACAGAGTGGAGAGGGCAGAAAAAAGAATCTGAGAACTTGAAGAGAAGACAATTGAAGTCATCCAGTCTGAGGAGCAGAAGGAAGAAAGAAGAAAAGTGAACAGAGCCTGAGGAACCTGTGGGACACCAAAAAGTGTACCAATATATGCACTGTGGGAGTCCCAGAAGGAGAAGAAGGAGAAAGGGGCAGAAGGAACATTCAAAGAAAAAACGACTGACAACTTCCCAAACTTAATGAGAGACATACACATCTGAGATACACAACAGTTTGATTATTAATACTAAAGATAAAAAGAGAATTCTGAAAGGTGTAAGATAGAAGCAACATAACATGTACAAGGGAGCCTCAATAAGATAAGATTAAATGCTGATTTTTCATTGGAAATCATGGAGGCAAGAAGGCAGTGGGATGACGAAGAGCTGAAAGCAAAAATACCTACCAACCATGAATTCCGTATTTGGCAAAAATGCCTTTTAAAAATGAGGGAAAGATTAAGATACCCTCAGATAAACAAAAGGTGACAGTCACCACTACATCAGCCCTGTAAGAGATAATAAAGACACTTCTGCAGGTTTAAAGGAAAGGACAACAGACAATAGATCAGAGCCACATGAAGAATCAAAGATCTCTGGTAAAGGTAATGACAGGAGTAAATATAAATGCCAGTGCCATTACATTTTTAGCTTGTAACTCTACTTTTTACTTCCTACAGGAACTAAAAGGGAAATCCTTCACATGTAATGAGAAATCAGTGGTTTGGACTCAATGTATAAACATGTAATTTGTGATAAGAACTACACAAAGCAGGGGGAGCAGAGGGGTTTAGTTACATAGTTTGTGCGTACTATTGAAGTTAAGTTGGTATAAAAGTAAACAGGACCATAAAAGATTTTGGATGTTAGTTACATATTTAGGATGTTAAACTTAAGCCCAATGGTTACCAAAAAAAAATTCAGTGACTACACAAACTCATAGAAATTAGAGTACAAGTTGCCAGGGGCTAGGGGCAGGGGGTATAGGAAATTAATGCAAAATGGATATGGCTTCTGTTTGCGGAGATGAGAAACTTTTAATAACGGAAAATGGCAAGCATACCACAACACAGTGAATGTGATTAATACACTGAAAGGTATGCTTGGTGGTGGTTGAGATGGGAAAGTTGACGAATATATTTACAAAATTAAAAAAAAAAAGGCAGCTAAAGAGACAATGACAATTAAAGGCAACATATGATCCTGGCAGGATCTAATAAGGGAGAGGAAGGCGCAAAAGGACATCATTGAAACATATGAAATAACTGGAATATAGACTGCAACCTTTATATCAATGTTAAATGTCCTGAACTTGATGGCTGCACTTAACATGGATACAAAAGTGAATATCCTTATTCTTGGGAAATGGGTTGATAACTATACAGACGGACAGACAGATGGGTAGATGGATAGTCAGAAGGATATGGCAAATGTGGCAACAGGTTAAAATTGGTGATCTGGGTTTTTGGGGGGATAGAGGTATGTTGGATTTCTCTGTATGTATTATTTCCGTAACTTGAAAGTAGTTCAAAATAAAAAGTTTAAAATTTTTAAAAATCCTATTTTCAGAAGGGGAAGGGAATGTACAATTTCCACAGAATTCTGGTTTAAAGTATCTTTTGTTTAGAAATCGTGCTTACTTGCTCTTGATAATTTAAAAATATACATATTTCAAAGAAGATTGAGGAAAGCTTGCCCAATACCCCAAATATGCCAAGAGAAGACTATGACTGGAAGTCACTGGGGCCCTTAATTTGTGTGCTAAGAGAATCCACAGGAGAAGCATCAGAACACTACCCTCTCAAGGATTACCAGTCATTCTGCAAAGGTTTTGCCCTCAGTTTGGGCAAAACCCTGTTTCCCAGCTTGCTGCGCAAGCTATTCCAGGGTAGAGAATCCCCACTTCAGATTAATGAGCTGGAAGCAATGCTAACAGGACCAGGAAACACCTTTACTATAATCTGTTTCTTGGTATTCTGGGATTTCTGTCATCATACTAAAAAATAATCAACTAATGGGAAAAGGTTCCAATTTCAGCAACCCCTAAAATATTGCTACCCTAACTTCACTGCTCCCTGCTCCTCCACAGGACCCTCACTTTGGAAAAGCTTCAGCTCCTTTCTGTTTCCATCTTGGTACTTCCCGACTTTAGAAAGATCTTGTCTTCCCTCATCAATTTAGATTCTTTTCCATCAAAGTTCAGCTCATGCATCAATTCCTGCAAGAAGCCTTCCCTGATTAACTCCTCTCCCTATGATCATTTCTTCCCTTTTGTATTCTCTGGCCCTACTCCCCGTGGCACGCTGGGTTGCCAAAGAAATTGAGGAATATGCTTTGCTTCACCATCATCAGTAACCAAAAGTTAATGGCATTTTCAAATGTCAACCAGATGGTCAGTAATTTTCTTTCTGTTTCCATAATTTTAAGTGAGATAAAATTGATAATGGATGAGAAAATAGCTTGGTATGGAAACATGAAACTTTCATCCTAACTAAATCTGTTCCTATTAACTTATTCTATTGGACACAGGCGGGATTTACAAGACCAATTTTTTTTTAAAAGGCCAGAGCTGAGTTCAAGACATTTAATAGTACATTAAAAAAATATAGCATCAACCAGGACAATTACTAACACACCAAACACAGAGAACAGATAAGTATTTTGTTCTTTGTCAAAAGTCATTGAAAAGTACACACTATTTCTTAGGCATCTAAATACAAAATAGGCACAAGAGTAATTTAGAAGATATGGGGGACTTCAAATTAAAATATCAAATAGGTGTAGCAGATGGAGCTCCATGGTTGAGCACCTGCTTCACATGTACAAAGTCCCAGGTTCAATCCCTGTACCACCTAAAAAAAAAAAAAAAAGCTTTAAAATTGAGAAAATTGTATTCTGGAATAAAAGTCCTAATATTTTAGTATTTTAATTGACTTTTTTATGGTACAATACTCAACTGTATTAAAAAGAATAAAATATCACACCTTAGTATCTTTACACACCAAAATCAGAATTCTTTTGGGGGTGGGGGGTGTGAATCAGGTAAAAGGAAAAAAACTCAGAATTGGGAGTCAACATGCAACTAGAAGTAATTAAAACACTTCATTGTCTTGATACTATTTTCTCATCTCTAAAAAGGAATTGCAACTAAATGCCTGTCTCCATTTACAGAAATACAAAGATGACTTCATGTCTTCAGTGTTCAAAAAAGGATGGTTCACAAAGTGATAGAAATGTTATGCATTTACTACTTTTAAAATATAATTATTACCTCAAGATTGGGCTTGATAAGTACATAAAATACATGACAAAAAGACACATAGTGATGTCAGTGAAAATATTGGAGTAAGGACTTCTGGAAATCCTTTCCTCCATAAAAGCAAAGAGAACACTGGCAAACATACTCACAGTTAACTTTTTTAGAACTCTGAAAATTAACCCAAGAATTGCAGAAAATAGGGAGCATTTATTTAAGAAACATGGCTGAACCTTGATTAAACCAGTGATCTGACATTTTAATTTGCTTCATTCCCACTCTTCTACTCCCTTCAGCTTTGTGGTAGCCTTGAAACCAACAACACACAATCAGAGGAAATCAGCATCCCAGCAGGTACTGGAGGGAACAGATCAGAGTTGGAACTACAGAAAATCGCCATTGTTTGAAATGTTTTGGTATTTACCTGGAAGCCCACATTCACAAGGTTGTCTTTATTTGACCTGACTCAAACCTCACCAAGTGGGAGAGCCTTTTTGCCAGGAACAATTATAGAAAACTATTAGAGGCAGTTGTTTAATATTGTGGTCTTCTTGAGATGTTAGATAACAAGTAGATGAAATAAGAAGCTAACCAAAAAGCTTAAAAGGAAAAGCTGGGGAACGAGATGCCCACTGGAGGCTTTGAAAGCTCCAACATATTCTTGGGAATCTAGAAAACCACACATATCCATAGGGCTAAGCATATGCCCAAAGGTGTGCAGAAAAGACCTGAGAGGGCCCTAGCCTCTCACTTTTAGCTAATCTTTAGGATCTAAGACAAAGACTTCAGAGGTCACAGGTGACTCAACAGACTAAGCTCAGGACTATTAAATAAGCAACAATCAAAACAAAAACAATAGCAAATATCATGAACAAACCATGAGAAGAGGAGAGAATCTGATTTCTAGAGTTGACACACTATATCATTTAAATGTCCAGTTTTCAACAATAACAAAATAACCAGATAGTCAAAGAACAGCAGAGGTATGTCAAGATGGAGGGGAAGTGAGGGGAGGGGAGGAAGGAAGAGCAGTCAACAGAAACTGTCTCTGAAGAAGCCCAGATGTTGAATTTTAAAATACCTATTTAAAGTATGATCACAGAACAAAGAAAAACATGTTTAAAGAACTAAAGGAAGTATAAGAATATAATTCCTGAAAATAAAGAATATAAATAAAGGAAAAAAAAATTTTAAAGAACCAAATAAAAATCATGGAGTTGAAAAATACAACAAAAACCCTTCTATTGAATTTTCCATTTCTTAACAGCAGACTGAGCAGGCAGAAGAAACAATCAGCAAACTGGAAAACAGGCCAAGTGAGATTCTTCAGTTTGAGGAACAGAAAGAATAAAGAATGGAAAAAAAAAAAAAAAAAAAGGAGCAGACCTTAGAGGCTTGTGGAGAACAGTCAGGCAAACCAACACAAGTATAATAGGAGTACCAGGGGAAAAAAAGGGGGGGATGGCAGAAAAAAAAATTGAATAATGGCAGAAAGTTTCCCAAATAAATTGAAAAACAGTAATCTATACATCAAATAAGCTCAACTACAAGTAGGATAAACTCAAAGAGATCTTTGTCTAGATGCATCAAGTCAAACTGTAAAAAGACAAAGAGAATCTTGTAAGCAACAACATAGAAATGACTTAAAACATACAAGAAATCCTTAACTGGTGATTTCTCATCAGACACTTTGTAGGCCACAAGTAGTATGATGAAATATTCAAAATGCTGAAAGAAAAAGACTGTTAATCAAGAATTATATGTCAGAGACTTCTGGGAAGATGGCATCAGAATGGGCTCAACTTTCTCACAAAAACAACAGAGGAAGGGCAACAAGAAACTGTCCAAGAGAGCTGCTTTGGTGAGCTGCAAACCGAGAAAATGCTGTGCATATTCCAGTAGATCAAGGGACAGAGAGACAAAAAAGCTGAAACAAAAACTGTGTGTTCAGAGCCACCACAGCCAGGAAAAACACCCATGCCCACCTCAAGGTGAACAGTTTGGATAAAACCTGTGGCTCCCTGCAGCCAACTAAAAAGGGAAACAGATGTTTTCCTCCCTGGGAAGGAGGGTACAGTGGAAGGCGGAGAGGGGTTTATCTTCAGTGAATTTGGCCAGTGGAGGCTGCTTTGAATATCAGCTCTGGCCAGACTAGAATCATGGACAAGGGGAGGTTGAGAGACATCTCTGTGGAAATATTCACTGAGCACCAAAAGCTGGCCAGCTGGGAAACTGCAAGGGAAAAAACTGCTTTTAGTAGTCTCTCATCCCAGTTCCCTAACAGTGGGTCTGTACCCCATTAGTGAGGCTCTGGCTCTATTCTGTTAAACTGGGCAATTTTAAAGACTTAGAATAAGTTGAAATAAACATCAAAGAAGAGCTGTAAAACAAAACCACTATTCAAGAGACAGAAACTGACTGTCAGAGTAAATTCACCAACATATTCAGCTGCCTAGACATCACCAAAAAATTATAAGTCATACCAAGAAACAGGAAGACATGGCCCAGCCAAAGGAACAAACCAAAAATCCTGATGAGACACAGGATTTAAGACAATCAATGATTATCATACAAATGTCATACATCAGTACAAAAAGTTAAAGGGAAATATGACTAAAGAGATATAGGACATTAAGATGACACTGGGTGAGCATAAAGAACAATTTGAAACCCTGCAAAAAAAAAAGTAACAGAGTTTATGGGAGTGAAAGACATAATAACGGATGAAATTAAAAATACATTAGAGAAATGTAACAGCAGATATGAATTGATGGAAGACAGAATTAGTGACTTGAAGGACTGAGCATTTGAACATGAAAAGACAGGAGAACAGAAAGAGGAAAACATGGAAAAAATGGAACAGGGTCTCAGGGAACTGAACAATGAGAAATGCACAAACATACATTTTACTGGTGTCCCAGAAGGAGAAGAGAATAGAAAAATGGCAGAAAGAATATTTAAGGAAATAATGACCAAAAACTTTCCAACCCTTATGAAAGATAGAAATATCAATATCCAAGAACAACACATCCCAAACAGAATAAATCTGAATTCACCTACTCTGAGACACCTACTATTCAGAATGACAAATACTAGAGAGAGAGAGAAAGAGAGAATTCTGGAAGCAGCAAGAGAAAAGCAATACAAGGAAACCTCAATAAGACTAAATGCTCATCTCTCATCAGAGGGAAGCGGACTTGGTTCAATGGTTAGAGCATCCGCCTACCACATGGGAGGTCCAAGGTTCAACCTCAGGACCTCCTTGTCCTGTGTGGAGCTGGCCCACGTGCAGTGCTGATGCACGCAAGGAGTGCCGTGCCACGCAGGGGTGTCCCTGCACAGGGGAACCCCATGTGCAAGGAGTGCGCCCCATAAGGAGAGCCACCCAGCGCGAAAGAAAGCCCAGCCTGCCCAGGAGTGGCTCTGCACACATGGAGAGTTGATGCAGCAAGATGATGCAACAACAGAAAAGAGACACAGATTCCCAGGCTGCTGACAAGAATAGAAGCAGACACAGAAGAACACACAGCGAATGGACACAGAGAACAGACAACTGGGGGGGGGAGGGAGGGAGAAGGGGAAAGAAATTAATTAAAAAATTTTTTTTAAATCTTAAAAAAAAAAAAAAGAAACAAGGCAAGAAGAAAGTGGTAAGATGTATTTATAGTATGGAAAGAGAAAATCTGCCAGCCAAGAACTCTTTATCTGGCAAAATTGTCCTTCAAAAATGAGGATGAGTTTAAAGTGTTCACAGAAAAACAAAAACTGCAAGAGTATGTTTCCACAACACCAGATTTACCTGAGATACTAAAGAGAGTACTACAGCTTGAAAGGAAAAAGCAAGGGTGAGAAATTGGAGAAGAGTGTAGAAATGAAGATTATTAGTAAATGCACCTTAAAGGGTAAAAAGACAGACAATAGTAAGATATGAGGACAGAATGTCAAAGGATAAAAGGGTAAAATAAGTAATGCCTTTACAATAATAACAATGAACAGTAATGGACTGAATTCCCCGCACAAAAGACATAGATTGATACAATGGATAAAACAGTATGAACCATCTACATGCTGTCTATAAGAGACTCCTCTCAGACATAAGGACACAACCAGGTTGAAAGTGAATAGTTGGAAAAAATATTCCACGCAAATAGTAACAAAGAAAAAAGAGATATGGAGTAGCAATACTAATGTTAAACAAAATAGATTTAAAATGTAAACAGTTAGCAGAGACTAAGAAGATCATTATGTTTCAATAAAAGGAGCAATACACCAAGAAGAAATAACTATAATAAATATTTATGCACCTAACCTGGGTGTCCCAAGATAAATGAGGCACACACTGGCAAGACTGAAGGAAGAAAGAGACATCTCTATAATAATAGTTGAAGACTTCGACACACCACTTTCAGCATTGGATAGAACATCCGGGCAGAGGATAAGATAACAGAGTGCTTGAATAAAATGGTAAATGAACTAGACCTAACAGACATTTATAGAACAGCAGGATATACATTCTTTTTAAGTGTTCATGGGTCCTTCTCCAGGATAGTTCATATGTTGGGTCAAAGACAGGTCTCAATAAAAAGACTGAAATTATACTGAGCACTTTCTATGATAATAATGGAATGAAGCTGGAAAACAATAAAGGATAGAAAAGGTGAAAATTCACAAATACATGGAGATTAAACAACACGTTTAAATAATCAAAGAAGAGATTGCCAGAGAAATCTTGAGATGAATGAAAATGAGAATACAGCATATCAAAACCTATGAAAGGGAAGCAGATTTTGCTCAACGGATGAAGCATCCACCTACCACATGGGAGGTCCAGGTTTCAAACCCAGGGCCTCCTGAGCTGTGTGGTGAGCACAGTGCTGATGTGCCCAAGGAGTGCCATGCCACGCAGGGGTGTTCCCTGCGTAGGGAAGCCCCACATGCAAGAAGTACACCCCTCAAGGAGACCCGCCTGTACAAAAAAAAGTGCAGCCTGTCCAGGAGTGGCGCCGCACACACAGAAAGATGATGCAACAAAAAGAGACATAGATTCCTGGTCACTGACAAGAATACAAGTGGACACAGAAGAACACATAGAGAATGGACACAGACAGCAGACAACTGGGGCAGGGACAGGGGCAGGGGAGAGAAATAAATAAAAAATAAATCTTAAAAAAAAAAAACCTATGAGATAAAGCAAAGGCAGTGCTGAGAGGGAAATTTATAGCCCTCAATGCTTACACTAATAAAGAAGAAAGAGCTAAAATCAAAGATCTAATTGCACAACTGGAGGAAATAGAAAAACAGCAAGCTAATCCCAAATCAAGCCAAAGGAAAGAAATATTAAAAATAAAGATTAGAGCAGAAATAAATGAAATTAAGGAAAAAAAGGGAGCGCAAAACAACAAAATCAAAACTTGATTCTTCAAGAAGATCAACAAAATTAACAAACCCTTAGCTAGACTGATAAAGAAAATAAGAGGTTAGATGCACATAAATAAAATAAGAAAAGAGAGGGAGGGTGCTGCAGGGGCAATCACCGGACATTAAATCCTCCCAGGGCCCACTGGATGGAATGTGGGAGAGTATGGGCCATGATGTGGACCACTGACCATGAGGTGCAGAGATGCCCAGAGAGGTACTTACCAAATGCAATGGATGTATCATGATGATGGGAGTGAGTGTTGCTGGGGGGGGAGTGGTGGGGTGGGGGTGGTGGGGTTGAATGGGACCTCATATTTTTTTTTAACGTAATATTTTTACAAAATCAATAAAAAAATATATTAAAAAAAAAAAGAAAAGAGAGGGAGGACATTATCAATGACCCCGCAACAATGAGAGGTCATAAGAGGATACTATGAGCAACTGTACACCAACAAACCAGCCAATGTAGATGAATGGGCAAATTCCTAGAAATGAACAACTTACACTGATCCTAGATGAAACAGAAGACCTCAAGAAACCAATCTCAAGTAAAGAGATTGAAATACTTATCAAAAACCTCCCAAATGTAAAGCCTAGGACCAGATGGCTTTACAGTTAAATACTTTTTTGTTTTTTTAAAACATTTATTTTATCTCTCCCCTTCCCCTTCTGCTCCCTTCCCCCCCCGCACCCCGCCAGCCATTGCCATTGTCTGCTCTCTGTGTTCATTCACTGTGTGTGCTTCTGTGTCTGCTTGCATTCTCGGCAGCACCAGCAATCTATGTCTCTTTTTGTTGCACCGTCTTGCTGTGTCAGCTCTCCGTGTATACAGCACCACTCCTGGGTGGGCTGTGCTTTTTTTGTGCAGAACCGCTCTCTTTGTGGGGCGCACTCCTTGCACGTGGGGTTCCCCTACACAGGGGACACTCCTGTGTGGCACAGCACTCCTTGCGCGCAGCAGCGCTGCTCATGGGCCAGCTCACCACATGGGCCAGGAGGCCCTGGGTTTGAACATTGGACCTCCCATATGGTAGGCGGATGCTCTATCAATTGAGCCATGTCCGCTTCCCACAGCTAAATTCTATCAAACATATTGGGAAGAATTAATACCAATCCTGCTCAAACTCTTCCAAAAAAATTGAAGAGGAGGGAAAATCACCTAGCACATTTTATGAAGCCAACAGCATACTAATCTCTCTAATGAAGACAGATGCAAAATTTCTCAACAAATTACTTGCAAATTGAATCCAACAGCATATTAAAAGAATTATACCTCATGATTAAGTGGGCTTTATTCTTGGAATACAAGGGTGGTAAAAATCAATTAACATAATATACTAGAATAACAAATAGAAGGAAAAAAAAACACATGACCTGATCATCTCAGCTGATGCAGAAGAGGCATTTGACAAAATCTAGCATCCTTTCTTGATAAAAATACTTTGAAGGATAGGAATAGAAGCAAAATTCTTCAAAATTCCTCAACATGACACAAGGCATATATGAAAACAGCCAGCTTCATACTCAAGGAGAAGCGTTGAAAGCTTTCCCTTTTTTAAGGCTGGGAACAAGACAAGGATGCCCGCTGTGACCACTGTTATTCAACACTGTGCTAGAAGCTCTAGTTAGAGAAAACAGGCAAGAAAAAGAAATAAACGGCATCCAAATTGGAAAAGAAGATGCAAAACTCTCACTATTTGCAGATGACATGATCCTATATTTAGCAAATTCTGAAATAACTATAACAAAGCTACTAGAGTAAATAAGTTCAGCAAAGTGGCAGGATACAAGGTCAACATGCAAAAATCAACATGAAAAAATACCCAAAGTAAGGAACAATCTGAGGAGGATATTTTTAAAAATCCATCTTCATAACAAAAATAATCAAATATCTAGGATTTAATTTAACGAAGGATGTAAAAGATCTGTACTCAGAAAACTACAAAACAATATAAAAGAAATCAAAGAGGACCTAAACAAATGGAAGATCATTCCATGTTCATGGATTGGAAGACTAAATATCATTAAAATGTCAATTCTATCGAAATTGAGTTAAAGATTCAACTCAATCCCAATCAAAATTCTAAGATCTACTTTACGGAAATAGAAAAGTCAATTATCAAATTTATTTGGAAGGGAAAAAGTCCCCAAAGAGCCAAAAACATCCTAAAAAAGAAGTGTTAAGTCAGAGGACTCATGCTTTCTGACCTTAAAGCACATGACAAAGCTACAGTGGTCAAAACAGGATGGTACTGGCATAAAGACAGACACACTGATCAACGGAATTGAACTGAGAGTTAAGAAATAGACCTACACCTCTCTGGTCAACTAATTTTGACGAACCTACCAAGTCCACTCTACTGGGAAAGAATAGTCTCTTCAACAAATGGTGCTGGTTATCCATAACCAAAAGAATGAAAGAGGACCTCTATCTTATTCCCTATACAAGAATCAACTCAAAATGGATCAAAACCCTAAATATATAAATGAAGATCATAAAACTATTAGAAGATAATGTAGGAAAGCATCTTCAAGATTTAGTGGTAGGAAGAGGGTTCTGAGACCTCACACCCAAAGTACAAACAACAAAAGAATAAATAGATAAATGGAACCTACTCAAAATTAAACACTTTTGCACAAAGGACTTTGTTAAAAAGGTGAAAAGGCAGCCTACTCAATGGGAGAAAATATTTGGAAAGGCAGCCTACTCAATGGGAGAAAATATTTGGAAATCACATATCCCAACAAGGGTTTACTCTCCATGATATACAAAGAGATCCTACAACTCTTTTAAAAAGATAAATGAACTGATTTAAAAAAACATATGAAAAGGTGTTCAACATCATTAGCTTATCATTTCACACCTATTAGAATGGCTCCTACTGAAGAAAAAAAACCCCAGAAAACTACAAGTGTTGGAGAGAATGTGGAGAAATAGGAGTGCTTCTTCAATGTTGGTGGGAATGTAGAATGGTACAGCCACTGTGGAATACTGTTTGGCAGTTCCTAAGGAAATTCAATCTAGATCTGCCATGTGATCTGGCAATATCACTACTAGTTATATATCCAGAAAAACAGAGGCAGGCACACAAACAGACGTGCACTCTGCTGTTCATAGCAGCATTATTCACAACTGTCAAAAGTTGGGAAACAACCCAGGTGTCCATTAACTAATGAATGGATAAACAAATTGTGGCATATTCATATGATGGAATGTTATTCAGTTATAAAAAGAAATGAAGACATGAAGTATGTAAAAACACAGATGAACTTGAAGACATTTATTGAGTAAAGCAAGTCAGACAGAAAAGGACAAATATTGTATGATTTCACTATTATGAATTAAATATAATGGGCAAACTC
Source organism: Dasypus novemcinctus (assembly GCF_030445035.2). Taxonomy (NCBI): domain Eukaryota; kingdom Metazoa; phylum Chordata; class Mammalia; order Cingulata; family Dasypodidae; genus Dasypus; species Dasypus novemcinctus. The sequence goes on along the minus strand of NC_080698.1, from coordinate 49,652,726 downwards.
ATTAGCTAGTCTATAGGTCACCAGATGACAGAATGAGGATAGAGAATGGAAAGGTGAGGTTTAAACTGTGCAGAACTGCTAAAAAGGTGGTTTGGAAATGTTTGGAAATGGATAGAAATGTTGAAAGAACATTACAGTGCTTGTAATTAGCAGCACTAATATATACCACAGTGATTGAAAGGGCAAGTCTAAGGTCATATATATCACTAGAAGGAAAGCTAAAAAATGAAATATGTAAGTCTAAAGAGTGGACCCTCTTATGGAAAATTAGAATGATTAATAGTATATATATAAGAATGTTTTTCTCTGAAACAGAACATTAATATTACAAGATGTTAATAATATGAAGATATTTGGACAAAGATATAACCAAAGCAAAAATAGAGGGTATATCTATTACTGTATCCTCCAGCATATCCTTCCACTAATGGCATAAAAAGGAAGTATACTAAGTGAAAGAAACAAGAAGCAAAGTACTATATACTTTAAACTCCATCTATACAAAATGTAATTACAAATAAGTTTATAGAGACAGAAATAGATTAGAGTTATGTATGGCAGGGGAGGATAGAGGAACTGAGAGGTAACTACTAAGGGGAGAGTTTCTTTCTTTTTGGAGTAATGAAAATGCTCTAATATTGATTGCAGTGATGAATGCACTACTCTGATTATAACAAATGCCACTGATTATAACGTTTAGATAGATTATAAGGTTTATGAATACATTTCAATAAAATTGATTTAAAAAAGAATATGTCTAGAAAAACTAACTTTGAAAAAATAGAGAAATTAAGACATTCACAGATAAACAAAAACTGAGAGGATTTGTTGCCAGCAAACCTGTCCTACCAGAAATACTAAGGGAAGTCCTGCAGGCTTAAACAAAATAACACTAGACATTAACTCAAATCCACATGCAGAAACAAGGGCACAGGTAAGGTAACTATGTCAATGAATATGAAAGGCAGAATAAATATATTTTTATTTTTAACATTTTTTTCTCCTATTTGATTTAAAGGACAACTGAATAAAGCAGTAACACCAGATATGTATTGATGGCCATATAATATATAAAAATATAATTTGTATGACAATAACAGAACAAAAGAAAAGGGGGAATGGAGATACATAGGAACAAAGTTTTTGTACACTATTGAAGTTAAGTTGGTATTAACCCAAACTAGATTTTCAATTAACATTTTAACTTTAACTCCTAGGGCAACCATTAAAAATTAACTTAAGTGACGTGGATCTGGCTCAAGCAACTAGCCTTCGCCTACCATATGGGAGGACCCAAGTTTGATCCCTGGGGCCTCCTGGTGAAAAAGAAGAGAAAGTGTGCCTTCATGGTGAGTCAGTGCCTATGTGGCGAGTCAGTGCCCACACAGCAAGCCAAGTGCCTGCACGGTGAGCCGAGTGCCTACACGAGTGCCCGCACAGTGAGCCAAGTGCCCGTGTGTAGCAGTTTGATATAGTTATGAATTCTAAAAATAGATACTGGATTATGTTTGTAAACTGGTCTTTACCTGGGCATGATTAAATTATGATTAGGGCTTTGATTAGGCTATGTCAGTAGGGCATTGAGTCCCCAACCCTTGGTGGGTGAGGACTCACAGATTAAAGGCATGGCAAAGGACAGAGTTGGAGCTTTTTGATGCTGGAGGTTTTTAACATTGGAATTTTGATGTTGGAGTTTGATGCTGAAGTGTTCACCTGGAGCCCTGGGAAGTAAGCACACAGAGGAAAGAGAAGCAAGCCCAGGAGGAGAGGAACGCTGAGCCTGGAGAGAAGCAAGATGCAGGAAGAGAGAAACCCTGAGCACAGAAAGAAGCAAGACCCAGGAAGAAAGGAACCCAGGAAGCCTGAATCCTCACAAACGTCGGCAGCCATCTTGCTTCAACACAGGCAAAAGACTTTACTGAGGGAAGTAACATGATTTATGGCCTGGTAACTGTAAGCTCCCACCCCAAATAAATACCCTTATAAAAGCCAACAGATTTATAGTACTTTGCATCAGCACGCCTTTGGCTGACTAATACACCTCACGAGTGCTTGTGTGGCGAGCCGAGTGACCACGTGAGTGCCTGCATGGTGAGTAGTGCCCACATGGCGAGCCAGTGGCGGCACAGTGAGCCAGTGCCCGCGCAGCACACTTAGTGCCCACGCAAGTGCCTGCATGTTGAGATGAGTGCCTGCATTAGTGCCTGCGTGGTGAGCCAGGCACTGGCACCCACACAAGTGGGTCTCACAGCAAGATGATGATGCAACAGAGGTCCCCAGGATCGAAGTCTGGTGAATTCTAGGGGAGAAAGACAAGAAGAAAAGAGAAAAAGAGAAATAGATAAAGAAGATCACACAGCAAATGGACATAGCAAAAACAGCAGGGCAGGAGGGGGAAGTGGAAGAAAAAAATAACTTAAAAATAGAGTAAAGGAAATTATGAAGGAGTTATATACTAGGAAATAGCTACTTAATTTTTTTAAAAAGGCAGTGATGGAGGAACAGAGGTACAAAAAAAAAAAAAAGACCGAACACCCAGCAAACAAATAGCAAAATGGCAGTCATAAATCCTAACTTATCAGTTATTATATTAAATATAAATGGGTTAAACAGTCTAATTAAAAGGCAGACATGGCAGAATGGATTTTAAAAGTCATGATTGAACTATATGTTTTCTACAAGAGACTCATTTTAGAGTCAGAGACACAAATAAGTTTTGAAAGTACAAGGATAGAAAAAGATATTCTATGTAATCAGTAACCAAAGGAGAGGTGGACAGACTATACGAACATCAGACAAAATAGACTAAGACAAAAATCTTTACTAGTGACAAAAAGGACATTAGGTAATGATTAAAGAGTCAATCCCACAAGAAGATATAATAATAATAATAATAATAATATATGCACTTAACAAAAACAAAGCCCCCAACATATGAAGCAAAAACTAAAAGAACTGAAGGGGAAAATATTAATAGACAGTTTGACAGTAATAGTAGTTAAGAGAATTCAAAGCCCTGCTTTCAATAATGGATAGAATTAGACAAAAGATCAGCAAGGAAATACAGGACTGGAACAACACTATATATCAACTAGACTTAACAAACATGTAGAACACTACACCAACAAGAGCAGAATACACATTCTTCTGAAGTAAACATGGAACATTCTCCAGAACAGATCATATGTTAGGCCATATAAGAAGTCTCAATTTTAAAAAGACTGTAGTCATATAAAGTATCTTCCTCCACCACAATGGAATGGAGCCAGAAATCAATAACAGAGGGAAAACTAAAAAATTCACAAAAATATGGAAATTAAATAACACAATCCTAAATAACCAATGGGTCAAAGAAGAAATCATAAGAGACATTAGAAAATACTTTGAGATGAATGAACATCAAAACTAAACACAATATATCAAAACTTATGGGATGCAGTGAAAGGACTGCTTAGAGGGACATTTACAGCTATAAATGTTTTTAAGATATTAAAAAATGATTTCAAATCAATAACCTAAACATCCATTTTATGAACAACAAAAGAAAAAGGAAAGCAAACTAAATCCAAAGCTAGCAAAATAAAGGAAATAACAAAGATTTGGGCAGAAATAAATGAAACAGAGAATAGAAAAACAATGGAGAAAGATAATAAAAATGAAAGTGGTTCTTTGAAAAGATGAACACAATTAACAAATCTTTAGTAAGACTAACCAAGGGGAAAAGAGAGAAGGATGAAATTACCAAAATCAGAAATGAAACAGGACATTACTATCAACCTTACATAATTTAAAAGGATAAGAGAATACCATGAATAATTGTATGCCAACAAATTAAATAACCTAGATGAAATGTACAAATCCTGAGAAAGACAAAAAGTAATGAAACTTAACCAAGAAGAAACAGAAATGCTTAGAAGATCTATGATAAGTAAAGAGATTGAATTAGTCATCAAAACACCTCATACAAAGAAAAATTCCAGGACCAAATGGCTTCACTGTTGAGTTCTACTGACAGTTAAAGAAGAATTAACACCAATCTTTCACAAATATTTCCATAAAAACAGAAAAGGAAGAAACAATTCTCATAACATTCGATGAGACCAGTACTACCTTGATATCAAAACCAGACAAAGATATCATAAGAAAACTACAGACCAATATCCCTTATGAATTCAGTGCAAAATACTTCAACAAAATTCTAGCAAATTGAATCCAGCAACATTTTTAAAAGATTTTACACTATTATATTAGGGTGTGGCAGAGAAACAGAACTGAAAGAGATATACAGTATGTAAATACCAAGAGATATGTAAATATGTTAAAGGAACTGGCTCATGTAACTGTGGAGACTGACAAGTCCTAATTCCATAGGGCAGGCCACAAGTTAGGAACTCTGATGAAGATTACAATGAATTCCCCAGAGAAGGTGGCTGGTAGAAGTAGATAGAAATTCTTTCTGACTGCTGAAATCATCAGCTCTTTCTTTAAGGCCTTCACCTCATTGGATGAAGCTTTCTCATTGCTAAAGGCAATCTCCTTTGCTGATTGTAGAAGCCATCAGTCATAGGTGCAATCACCTGACAAAGGCCGTAAGCCCCCAAAATACCTTCAAAGTAACAATCAGGCCAGTGCTTCTGTGACCAAACAATGGGACACTGTAACCTAACCAAGCTGACATATGAACTTAACCATCACATCTATGATCAAGTGGTATTAATCTCTGGAAAACAATGCTTGTTCAACATATGAAAAGCAACGCAATACATCATATTAAAAGACTAAAAAAACCCACACAATTAGTTCAAAAGACACAGAAAAAGCATTTGACAAAACTGAACACCCTTTCAAGATAATAAACACTCAATAGACTAGGAATAGAAAGGAATTTCCTTAACTTAATAAAGAGCCTTTTAAAAAACATCTAACTAGTCAGTTCCCCCTAAATCAGGAATAAATATATGTTGCTTTTGCCACTTCTATTCGACATTATGCTGGAGGTTTAACAAGGACAATTAGGCAAGAAAAACAAAAGGCAAAAAGAAATAAAAGGCATCCAGACTGGAAAGAAGAAGTAAAACTATCTCTATTTGCTAATGACATGATCTTCTATGTAGAAAATCCTAAGGAATCCACAAAAAACCATTCACAGTAAAAATGAATTCAGCAAGGTTGCAGGATACAAGATCAAAATACAAAAATCTATTATATTAGCAATGAACAAACCAAAGGTGAAATTAAATTCCATTTACAATAGCACAACAAAATAATTCCATTTATGATGACATCAAAAAATACCTACCAATATCTAAAAATAAGTGGAATTTGTGTACATTGAAAACTACAAAACATCGTTGAAAGAAATTAAAGAAAACCAAAATAAATACAATGATATCCCATGTTCATGGACTGCTAGACTTAATAGAGTTAAGGCAGTAATACTCCCAAATTAATTTACACATTCAATGTAATGCCAGAGGGCTTTTTGGTGGGTTTTGTTTTTTTTTTACAAGTATTAATAAACTGATACCAAAATCCGTAAGACCAAGAATGGCCAAAACAATCTTAAAAAAGAACCATGTTGGAGATCTTATACTTCCTGATTTCAAAACATGCTACAAAGCTAATAAAGATTGTGTGCTACTGGCATAAGTCAGTGGAATAGAATCAGGAGACTATGAATAAATCTTTACAGTTATGGTCACCTGAGTTTTGAGAAGGGTGACAAGACAACTTAATGGGGGAAAGAATAGTTTTTTCAACGAATAGTGCTGGGACATGGGATGTGCATGTACAAAAAATGAAGTTGTAACTCTACCATATACCATACACAAATATTAACTCAAATGGATTATAGAACTAAATGTAAGAGCTAAAATTATAAAATACTTAACAGAAAACATAGTCAACCTTCTTGGCTTTGGGTTGGATGATGATGGTTTTTCAGATATGATACCAACACTACAGGCAACAAAAGAAAACAGATAAATAGGACTTCATGAAAATTAAAACCTTCTGTGCTCAATGACAACATCAAGAAAGTGAAAAGGCAATGTATAGAATGGGAAAAAAATTTTTGCAAACTATATATCTAAGGGCTTAGAATTCAGAATATATAAAGAACTCCTAAATCTCAATAGCAAAATGACAACCCCAATTAGAAATGGCTAAAGGAATTGAAGAGCTATTTCTCCAAAGAAGATATATAAATAGTCCATAAACACATGGAAAGATGTTTAACATCATTGGTCTTTGGGAAAATACAATTCAAAACCTCTATGAGATACCACTGCCCATCTGCTAGAATGGCTCGAATCAAAAAGGGAAAATGAATATTGGTGAGGAGATAGAGAAATTGTAACCCTCATACACTACTGGTGAAAATATAAAATGGTGCAGCTGCTGTGGAAAAGTTTGGCAGCTCCTCACAAAGTTAAATATAGAGTTACCATCTGACACAGTAATCTCACTCCTAGGCATATATCCAAGAGAACTGAACATCCATATATTCACACAAAAACTTACACATGAATGTTTATAGTAGCATTATACATAAGAGCCCAAAGTAGAAACAACCCAAATATCCATAAATCAATGAATAAACAAAATGTGGTATATCTATGCAATGGAATATCATTCAGCCATAAAAATGAAGTACTGATTCATGCTCCAGTATGGATACACCTTTAAACACAATGCTGTGTTAAATAAGCCAGTCACAAAAAGACAAATATCATATGAGTCCATTTATATGAAATGTTCAGAATAAGCTAATCCATTAAAGAAAAAAAGTAGATTAGTGACTGTCATGGGCTGGGTTAGAGGGAAAAAGGAAAGTGACTACTGATAGGTACTAGGGTTTCCTTTGGGAGTGAAGAAAATACACTGGAATTAGACAGTGGTGACGATTGTGCAACCTTGTCAGTATGCTAAAAATCACTGAATTATACACTTTAAAAGGATGAGTTTCATGGTACATGAATTATATTTTCATAACACACAGATTACACAATGATCTCTTAGAATGAGCAGCCTGAACAGTTAAAACACTCAAAGTGGATGACCTTATGTATCATACCCACCATCTGCGGACTGCTAGGGAATGCTTTTGCATTTCATTTTCAATTAGAGTAATTGTTTAGAGCTATAGAATCGAGTCTAGTTTATCCTATAAGAGATCAAGAGTACTACTGAAGATCTGTGGAAAGATACAGAACTATACATCATGAAGAGAAAGGGAGAGAAGACAAAGGAAATACTTTTAAGAGGCTTCAGAATCATCAAGTTTTGGGAAGTGATAGGGGAATCAAAGAACTAGTATAGATTCTCAGTCAGAAAAGTTAATCTGGCATCAGTGATTTTTTTCTAAATCTAAAGCCAGAGGAGGAGACTAAGGACAGCACCATGTGAGAGAGGTAGAGATACAAGTCAAGGAACCCGAATGACTGTGGCAAGCCATCACCAGAATGCTACAGAATCCAAGAGAAAGCATGGTCATGCAGATGCCTTGATTTGGGACTTCTTGCCTCTACAACCAGGAGCCAATAAAGTTTTGTTTTTAAGCCAACCAGTGCATGGTATCTGTTGTAACAGCTCTGACAAACTAAGACAAATGTTCTCAAATAATTTGTCTCCAAAAAAACTGATAATAATCAGGATATTATAATGATCAAAATACTTACAAAGAATATATTCTGGGAAGTGATGTGGCTCAAGTGATAGGGCTTCCACCTACCATTTGGGAGGACCCAGGTTTGATCCCTGGGCCTCCTGGTAAAAAAAGAAAAAAAGAGAAAACGTGCCCATGCGGCAAGGTGCGTGCCTGCTCGGTAAACCAGTGCCCACACAAGAGAGTCATGCAGCAAGATGATGACGCAACAAAAAGAGGGATGAAGTGCAGAGTCAAGGTGAAGCTCAGCAGGGACCAGGAACTGAGGTGGCACAAGTGATAGGGAACCTCTCTCCACATAAGAGGTCCCCAGGATCAAATCCCAGTGAATCCTAGAGGAGAAACACAAGAATACAAGACAGCGAATGCACACAGACAGCAAAAACAGCAGGGCGGGGGGAGGGGTGGAAGAAAGTATTCTCTGACCAATTAATCTAGTCTTTCTAGACTTCCTATTTCAGGTCATAAATATGAAAATGGGCTCTCTTTGAAATATCAATAAAAGTCAACAGGGAGGCAAATTGTAGCAATGCAAACTAGAAGCCTCTCCAAGAATAGCTACTGCCAAAACCACTCAATATATTTACTCAACTACAGAGAGTCTGCTCTAGGTTGCAGGCTTTTCCAGGAAATGGAATGTTTCTGCTTAAGGCATATTATCTTTTGTCAAGGAGATAAACACATTTTCTTTGATGCACAATGCATCCAGAGTGATTTTTAGCACTTGCGACTAGGCTTCAGATTGCTTATGAACTAATATTTTGTTGATTTGTTTCCATTTTCATTGGCATTCTTATTAAATTTCAAAACTAAGTAAAAAAATCAGACTACCTACTTAAGTATCAATGAACAATAACATGGAAAAGGAAGTTTCCTCCCTACCACCCGCAATTAAACGCTAGTAAATAAAAGTCCTCAAACTATTTAAGAGTTTAGAAAAGGATTGTGGGAAGATGGTGGAGTAGGAAGCTCAGGAATAAATTCTTCCACCAACGCAACTATTTAACCGGCTAGAACTGTCTGAATTAACAATTTTAAAACTCTAGCATCTAATGGAACACTGTGCAGCATCTAGGAAAGAGCTGGATGAAGAGGCTGGGAAATTGCAGTAAATATGGTGAATTTCACACTCCATGCAGCAGCTACCATCTCTCCTACACCCAGCTGCATGGCAGGCAGCAGCGCCGACCACAGCCTGGGCTTCTGTTGGTACCAGGTGGGCTGTCAAGACCTAGTCCTCCAAAATCCAGGGCCATATGGTCTGATCACTGTTTTTGGTCAGCTACTTCACGTCACTGAGGGGCCAGCTCTGAGGACAGCCATTGTTCCAACACCTCCATCCCTCTGACAAAAGCAGCAGAGGAATCTTAGACAGTACCTATTCCCACTGCCTCTCTCTCTCTCTCTTTCCAGGCCCCATCTGAGAGCAAAAATAGTTTGGAAAAGTTACAAATTGATGGTTTCAGCCCTCAACAGCAGCAACAACAAAAACTAGAAATCCCAGAGGAGTGGGAGAACAAGATTTTGAGTGATATAATACTCAGAATGCCCACTTCTCAAAAAATGACAAAATACACCAAGAAACAGCAAAGTATAGCCCATTCATAAGAAAAATGTAGTTTGCAGAAACAATCTCTGAGGAAACTCACAGATTGGAGCTAATGGTCAAAGACTTTTAATCAAGTCTTAAATATGTTCAAAGAGCTAAAGGAATACAAAATACTAAAGGAAATTAGGAAAACATTGTGGGAATAAAATATAGAGATAGAAATTATAAAAATGAACCAAATTTTGGAACTGGTGAAATACTCCTTAGACAGCAGAGTGGGTGGAGCTCAGTGACTGAGTACCTACTTTGTAGGTACACAGTCTGGGATTCAATACCTGGTAATTCCTTAAAAGCAGCAACAATAACAACAACAACAAACAAAACAAAAACCACAGATTCAACAGCGTATTTGAACAGGCAGAAGAAAGAATCAGCAAACCTGAAAACCAGACAATTGGAATTATCAAGTGTGAGGAGCAGAAAGAAAAAATGAAAAATGAACAGAACCTGAAGGACCTGTGGGAACCACCAAGCATACCAACATACATATCATTGGAGTTCCAGAAAGACAAAAGAGAGAAAGGAGCAGAAAAATTATTTGAAGAAATGATGGCTGAAAACTTCCCAAATCTGACTAAAGATATGAATATACAAGTCTAGGATGTTCAACAAACTCCACTACATTAAGATAACGTTACAGTGAAATTGTAAAAATCCAAAAATAAAGGGATAATTTTGAAAGCAGCAAAAATGAAGTATCTTGTCACATACATGGAATCCCAAAAAAGTTTAAGAGAGGCTTTCTCATTAGAAACCACTGAGGCCAGAATACAGTGGGATGACATATTTAGAGTCCTTAAAGAAAAAAAAACAAACCCTCTCAATCAAGAATTCTCTATCTGGCAAAAGTATCCTTCAAAAATGAAAGAGAGGGAAGTGGATGTGGCTCAAGCAATTGAGCTCCTGCCCACCACATGGTTCAGTCCCTGGTGCCTCCTAAAGAAGACAGCGAGTGAGCGCAATGGACAGGTACAGCAAGCTGGCAAAACAAGATGATGCAAAAAGAGACACACACAAAAAAAAACATAATGAGAGATACAACAAAGCATGGACATTTTATGTAATCTAAGTATCTTTTAAAAATAAATAAAAAATATATATTTAAAAAAAGGCATGGAACAGAGGTGGCTCAAGTGACTACGCACCTCCCTCCCACATCAGAGGTTCCAGTTTGGTTCCTGATAACCTCCTAAAGAAATAAGAAAGATGAACAGACACAGCAACTGCAAACAGCTGGGGCGGGGGGGGAGGGGGGTACAGGAGATAAATAAATAAATATCTTTTTTTAAAAATGAAAGAGAAATTAAGATCTTTACAGATAAACAAAAGCTGAAAGGCATATAAGAAATGTCAAAGGGGTTCTTCAGGCTGAAATAAAAGGATACTAGACTAACTCAAAAGCACATGAAGAAATAAAGAACATGGATAAAGGCAAGTACATATGCCAATATAAAATCCTGAATTCTTGTACTTTTGGTTTGTAACTGCTTATTTCCTCCTTTTATAACCTAATAGGCACCTGTGTAAAATAACTTTTAAAATCTATGTTAATGGACATATAGTGTATGAAGATATAATTTGAGACAATAACAATAAAAAAAGAGCAAGGGTAGAGATATACAGGAGTAGAAAGTTTGTAAACTATTGAAACTCGGTTGTTAATATTAGTCAACCAAGGTTGTTACTAGTTTAAGATGTTAACTGTAATTACAAAGGCAACCACTAAGAAAATAACTAAAAATATATATCGAAAAAGAAAGAGTAAGAGAATCAAAATGGTATATTATAAAAAAAAAACAACTAAATACAGAAGTGCAGTAATTGAGCAATGAAAAACATAAGAGACATACAGAACACAGCCACACAGCAAAAGTAAATTCTTACTTCTCAGCTATTATTTTAAATGTCAATGAATTAAACTTCCCTATTAAAAGGAAGAGATTAAGGGGAGGGGAAAGATGGTCGCTGAGTAAAAGAGTTCCAAGAGAGTCAGCTCATCCTACAAGGCAGTTAGTAATCACACAAAGCTATCTAAAGCACCTGTTTGGGGAGGAGGGGACCAGGAGAACAGAAGAGCATCCTGCAACATCCTAGTAAGAATGGAAGGAGGAGACTGCCCATCTGCAGTGAAGTTGCATGAGTAGAACACTCCACATCATGGAGGCTGCTGCTCATCCTCCACTGGTGATGGAAACTGCCTCAGGAACTATTCCATGGTTGGAGTTGAAAGCTCCATATCACAAAAATGGGGGAGGAAGAGATGATTGGCCACCAACTTCAGCTACTGACAAGTAAATTTGGCTGGCTAAAGTATAATTCTAAGTACACCTAAAGTTTGAACCTATCTAAAGATGGACAGAGGCTGGTAGTCAGCATTTTAACTCTGCCCTGGCATGACGAGAAGCAGGTCTGACTGAAAATCACAGTACTGGTACAGACCAGCTTCTTTCCACCCAGATTGGATTGAAGCTCTAGCGTAAGCCCCAGCCCCACCTCCAGGAGGAAGGAAGCTGGATGGCCTGTGCCAGTCTCTTGGAAACTACAGGCCAAGCCACGGAGGTGAGTGCTCATCCTTCACTGGCAGCACAAAATCACCTCCAGAGCTATTCTGTGGCTGGAGTTAGAAGCTCCATTTCCCAAAAACGGGGGTGGGGGGGGGGGTGGGGGGAGATGGTCTACTGACTTTGGCTATTGATTAGCAAATTTGGCTGGCTAAAGAAAACTCCTAAGAACAGCAAAAGTTTGAACTGTCCAAGTTTGAAAGAGGCCAGTAGCCACTAACTCTATCCCCAGCATGAGGGGTAGCAGGGCTGACTGAAAATCACAGTGACATTAGGGACCGGCTTCTTTCCACCCAGATGTGACTGCAGCCCTAGCCTAGGCTCAAGCCCCACGTCTGGCAGGGAGGAAACTGGCAGGACCTGCACCAGCCTCTTTGGGTAACTGCAGGCACTTTGGCCAGCACAAACTGAATAGTCAGACGTCTGGGGCTCCATCCCCACACCACAATGATAGAAGAGGAGCTATGTGTCCTTGGCCTCTGTGAGCAACTGCAGAAGATTTCGATCTGCACAAACTGATTTGTTGAGCACCTTCAATTCCATCTCCACCCCTCCACCTCCATAGGATAGGAGGAGGCTGGTGTTTTCCTCAGCCTCTCTGGGCAACTGCAGATGGTACTGGCCAGCACAGCTTGGAGTATTAAACATGGCTGTGGGTCTGTCCCTACCCATGTTAGAGGAGAAAGGTGAGAGAAGTTTCACTGGTCCTTGGGGCAACATGGGCAGCTTCAGCCTCCACAGCTTACAGCACCAACTACATCCTCGGCTCCTACTACACAACCGGAAAGGGAGAAGGGGCAAGAAAGCCCGAAACTAAAGAGGGAAACTATGCCCAGAATAAATACATTGAATAAGCCAGATACCAAGACAACAATAAAAAATTACAATCCATACGAGGAAACAGATAGATATGGCCCAGTCAAGGAACAAGATAAGCCTCCAGATGACATGAAGGAGTTGAGACAACTAATCACAGATGTTCAAACAAATCTTTTTAAATTTATTTTTGTATTTATTTCCACCCCCATCCCCACCCCCGCCAGTTGTCTGCTCTCTGTGTCCATTCTCTGTTTGTTCTTTTGTGTCCACTTTTATTTTTGTCAGTGGCACGGGAATCTGTGTCTCTTTTTGTTGCATCATCTTGTCAAGTGCCAAACACAGAGAGAAATCTGAGAGCAGCAAGAGAAAAGCAATGCATAACATACAAGAGAGAGCCAATCAGATTAAGTACAAATTTCTCATCACAAACCATGGATGTAAACCATGGTATGATTATATTTAAGATACTGCAAGAGAAAAACTGCCAACCAAGAATCTTATATCTGGCAAGACTGTCTTAAAAAATGAGGGCAAGTTCAGAATAGTCATAGAAAAAAAAAAAAAGAGAGAGAGTTTACAACCAAGAGACTTGCTTTGCAGGAAATACTAAAGGGAAGGAAGCAGGTGTTGCTCAAGAAATTGAGCTCCTGCCTAGCACATGGGAGGTCCCTGGTTCGATTCCTGATGCCTCCGAAAGAAGACAGTGAGCTGAAGCAACAAGGTGATACAACAAGAGACAAGGAGAAGAAAACATAATGAGAGACAAAACAAAGCAGGGAGTGGAGCTGGCTCAAGCAATTAGGCACCGCCCTCCCACATCAGAGGTCCCAGGTTCAGCTCCCAGTGCCTCTTAAAGAAACAAAGAAGACAGACACAGCAAGTGCAAACAATGAGCAGGTGGGGAGAAATAAATAAATAAATCTTTTTTTTAAAAGAAAGAAATATTAATACTAAAAGGAATGCTATAGGACAGAGAGGCTAGAAATGAGGATTATAATCAGTAAAAATAACTAAAAGTACAAAAAGCATGGTAAAAATAAAATATGACAGATAAAACCCAAAGGTCAAAATGGGTGAAATAAGAACTGCTTTTAGAGCAATACAATGAATGTTAATGGATTAAACTTCCCAATCAAAAGACATGGATTGGAGGCATGAATAAGAAAATATGAGCCATCTACAAGAGATTCACCTTACACCCAAGGATACCAATAGATTGAAAGTGAAAGGCTGGAAGTAACCAAAAAGAAAAAAAAAAAGCTGGAGTAGCTACACTTACATCAGATGAAATACTTTAAAAGGAAAACTGTTATTAGAGACCAGAATGACATCATATATTAATAGAAGGGGTAATTTACCAGGAAGAAGCAACAATCATAAATATACATGTACCTTACCATGATGCCCCAAGATATGTGAGGCAAACACTAGCAAAACTTAAGAGAAATAGATATCTCTACAATAATAGTTGGAGACTTCAATACACCACCCTCAGCATTGGACAGAACATCTTGGCAGATGGTCAACAAAAAAACAGAGAACTTGAATAATATGGTAAATATGATAAATGGACTAAACCTAATAGACATATACAGAACTGTGCACCCCAAAACAGCAGGATACACATTCAGTTATCAAAAGAGAGCCAGAATATATATATTTTTGTCATTCAAAATTTAAGTAAAAAAAGATTCCAAGAGTCAAAGAAAGATATTACTAATTGATAAGAGGGTCAATTCAGTAAGGGGACAGGATTATAAATATATATGCTACTCACTACAGAGCCCAAAAATATATGAAGCAAACATTGACAGAACTGAAGGGATAAATAGATAGTTCTACAATAATATTTGGAGACTTCAACACAACACTTTCAATAATAGACAGAACATCTAAACAGAAGATCAATAAGGAAATAGAGGATTCAAACAACACTATTAACCAATTAGACCTAAGGGATATATATAGAACATTCCGCCCAATAATAGCAGACTACACATTCTTCACAAGAGCACATGGAACATTTTCCAGCATAGACTATATGTTAGACAACAAATCAAATCTCAATAAGTTTAAAACTACTGAAAGCACACAAAGAATCTTCTCAATCACAATGGAATAAATCTAGAAATCAGTAACAGAAGGAAAACTGGGGAATTTACAAATATGTATAAATTTTAAAACATACTCTTAACCAATGGGTCAAAGAAAAACAAATCACAAGGGAAATTATGAAATATCTTGAAAGTAATGAAAACAAAAACACAACATGACAAAATATATGGGATGCAGCAAAGGCAGTGCTAAGTGGGAAATTTATATCTCAAAAGGCCTATGTTAAAAAAGACCATAAATCAACAATCTAACTTTAAAACTAAAGATAAAAAACAAAAAACAAAAAACTAAACCCAGAGTTAGTAGAGGAAGGAAAGAGTAAAGATTAGACAAGAGATAAAGGAAACAAAGATGAGGAAAAAAAGAGGGAATTAACAAAACCAAAAGTTGGCTTTTTTAAGAATGACAAAGAAAGAGAGAGGATGCAAATAACTAAAAACAGCAATGTAAGTGTAGACATTACTATCAACCTTACAGAAATCAAGAGGATTATAAGGGGATACTATGAACACTTACATACCAACAAATTGGGAAACCTAGATGAAATGGTCAAATTCTTAGAAATATACAAATTACCTAATCTGATGGAAGAAGAAATAGAACATCTCATAGACTCATAACAAGTAAAGGGATTGAACCAGATTAAAATCTTCCTAGCAAAGAAAAGTCCAGGACTGGATGGTTTTAGTGCTGAGTTCTACCAAGTGTTTAGCACCAATCCTTCTCAAAATCTTCCAAAACATAGAAGAGGAAGGATTTACTTCCTAACTCATTCTATGAGGACACCATTGCTCAGACAACAAATCCAAATAAGAACAACACAAGAAAAGAAAATAACAGACCAACATTCCTTACGAATATAAATGCAAACATCCTCAACAAAATAATGCTAAACCAAAACCAAAGTGTATTAAAAGAATTATAGAGGCGGTGGACTTGGCCCAGTGGTTAGGGTCTGTCTGCCACATGGGAGGTCCACGGTTCAAACCCCGGGCCTCCTTGACCTGTGTGGAGCTGGCCCATGCGCAGTGCTGATGCGCGCAAGGAGTGCTGATGCGCGCAAGGAGTGCCATGCCACACAGGGGTGTCCCCCGTGTAGGGGAGCCCCACATGCAAGGAGTGCGCCCCATAAGGAGAGTCGCCCAGCGCGAAAGTGCAGCCTGCCCAGGAATGGTGCCGCACACACGAAGAGCTGACACAACAAGATAATGCAACAAAAAGAAACACAGATTCCCCTGCTGCTGACAACTACAGAAGCGGACAAAGACGACACAGCAGATGGACAGAGAAAACAGACAACTGGGGGGGGGAGGGGGAGGGGAGAGAAATAAATAAATAAATTAATTAAATAAACTTTAAAAAAAGAATTATACACATGGTCAAGTGGGATTTATTCTAGGAATTCAAGGATAGTTCAACATAAGAAAGTCAACTAATGTAATACATTACATTAATAGAATGAAGTGGAAAAAAATCACACGATCATCTCAATTGATGCAGAAAAGGCAGGGGACAAAACCTACCTACCTTCCATGATAAAAACACACAAAACAAGGACAGAAGGGAACTTTCTCAACATGAAAAATATCAGTTATGGAAAGTCCCCAGCTAAATTCATCCTCAGTGGTCAAAGATTGAAAGTTCCCAGTAAGATCAGGAAGACAAGGATTCCCACTTTCACAGCTGTTATTAATAGTGTACTAGCAGTACTATCCAGAGCAATCAGTCAAGAAAAAGAAGAAAAAGGCATCTAAACTGGAAGGAAGAAGTAAAACTGTCCTGATTTACAGATGACATGATCCTATACATAGAAAATCCCAAAAAATCCACAAGAAAGCTACTAGAACTAATTAATGAATTCAGCAAAGCTATAGAGTATAAGAGAAATATGGTCTCAAGATTCATCCATGTTATCACGTGTGTTTGTAGTGTATTCGTTCTTAAAGCTGAGTAGTATTTCATTGTATGTATATACCACATTTTATTTATCCATTCATCTGTTGATGGGCATTTGGGTTGATTCCAACTTTTGGCAATAGTGAACAATGCTGCTATGAACGTTGGTGTGCATATATCGGTTTGTGTCCTTGTTTTCAGTTCTACTGGGTATATACCCAGCAGTGGAATTGCTGGGTCATATGGCAAGTCTATAGCTAGTTTTTTGAGAAACCGCCAAACTGTCCTCCAGAATGGCTGGATCCTTCTGCATTCCCACCAGCAGTGGATGAGTGTTCCCATTCCTCTGCATCCTCTCCAGCATTTGTAGTCTTCTGTTTTTTTCATAGCTGCCAATCTTATGAGAGTAAGATGGTATCTCATTGTAGTTTTGATTTGCATTTCCCTGATAGCTAGAGATTTGGAGCATTTTTTCATGTGCTCTTCAGCCATTTGCATTTCTTCTTTGGAGAAGTGTCTGTTTAAATCTTTTTCCCATTTTTTAAATGGGTTGTTTATTTTTTTATTTTCAAGATATAGGAGTTCTTTATATATGTAGGTTATAAGTCTCCTATCAGATATATGGTTACCAAATATTTTCTCCCATTGTGTAGGCTCTCTTTTCACTTTCTTGACAAACTCCTTTGAGGAGCAGAAGGCTTTAATTTTGAGGAAGTCCCATTTATCTATTTGATAGAGACCCATATAATGAGAGTGAAGGTATTCCCACATCCTGGGGAGGACTGATGTTCTCAAATGGAGGGAATTGTATCTCTTGAGAAAAATGGTGGCTCCCAGTGCATTAGGGCAGTTGAGCATGTCAAGCCCTCAACACTGTTCCAAGTATCTCTGAACATGGCCCTTCAAGAAATGAAGATTCACTGTCACTTTGGGCCCTAAGGGGAGTGGGAAAGAAATACTGAATAGATGGAACCAATGGAACTGTGTGGGCAATAGAAGTGTTCCACAAGATTACACAAGGATGGATATAAGACATGTTAAATTACACCAAAAATATATAGGGGCTGATAGGCTAAAATGTAAATCATAATGTTAAACATAGATAACTAAAAATTTAGAAAACTGTATAGTCTAAAATATAAACCACAATGTAAACCCAAATGTTACCTTGTTTGAAAGCTATTGCCTCAATATCTGTACATCAGTTTCAGTAAATATAGTATGAATATGTAAAAAGATTATTGCTGTGGAAGGGAAAAGAGTTTTATGTTGGATATGTGGGAGTACTATATATTGTATATATGAATTACTGTGATTTAAAGCTTTTGTGAAGATAAGCTTAATAATTAGGAAAAAAAAAAGAAAAAGAAAGCATGTAGACACTGAGGAAAGGATGGAAGAAGTTGCCTTGCCAATTTGCATACAGGGCAACACTTATTGCAGTGAAGGAGGGCAAAACATCAAAAACAAAGCTTTTGCATTTTTAAATTTTTTGATACCCCAATTTATTTTTACCTTAATTTTTCTAAATTAATATGTATTCTATATCTAACCTTTAAACTCATCACTATATTCCATTTTACTATTAATGGAACCTGGCAATATATTGGGCTTTACTTTTGAAGAAGTTTTGGATCACAGAGAGGTTCAACAATGGCAGGGGAGGAATACTGGTGTGGGATGTTATTGACAGGGGACACATGGTTGGCAGGGAGTTCTACGGGGTATATATCCAGGGTACATAAAAATGTTTGGATATTTTCATAGTGGATACAATTAAAAACAACAACTGAGGGAGTGCTGAGTTCCTAGCCAGGGGAACTCTATCACAGTCCCTAAAGGAACAGCAACAATCCCCCAAGTGCAATGGCAAAGACCAAAAAGAAGGAAGGTCCAACAATCAGCCCTTGATACTAATGACTATGCTTGTGAGCCTGTGTACCTGAAATAAGAACAAGGCCTAGAGCTGCAGGGTGCCTAAGAGTTACCTCCTGAGAGCCTCTGTGTTGCTCAAATGTGGCCAGTCTCGAAGCCAAACTCAGCATGTAAATGTGTGTGTTGCCTTCCCCCCAGCATGGGACATGACTTCTGGGGATGAGCCTCCCTGGCGTGAGGGATTACTACCAAGTACCAGCTGATGATGTAATTAGAAAATGACCTTGAATAAAAGGGTCAACTCGGACCAGCAGAACATCTCAGTCTACATATAATACCAGGAGTTAAAAATGCTTTTTGACCTGAATAAAAGGGGGAAATGGAAAGGACAAATGAGTTTATATGGCTATGAGTCTCCAAAAGAGCCAGGATGTTATCAGAGGGGTTGCCCTTATGCACACCTCAGTAGAGTCCCAGAGACAGGTAAAGTAGACACAACCCGAGGTATTGGTTCTTCTGAGGGCTACAGAGACCCACAGGTTCTATGGTTATGGCAGATGGAGTTCAGTGCCATGTCAGCTGGCCATATTTTGTTTCTGTGTGATGGAGCTGGACTCAGATGTGATCTCTGTCCACAAGTCTCTCCTGTTACTTTTACCGGAACTGTTCTTGGTGCTGGGGTTTAATGTATACCCAGGGCACCTGAATCTCTGGACTGACCATGTGATAGCCAGGCCCTGAGACTCAACAGACTTGCAACTCCTACACTCTGGTTTATTGGACTTACCCCACTCAGCTAACATAGAGTTGAAGAAGGTCAACCACCACACCAGGAAGCCAAGAGTGCCTACAACTGAAAGCAGGAGAATTGCATCCAGCATCCATGTGGAATCTAAGCCCACTCTTGATATAGATGTGGAGTGGACACAACCATTCTAAGGTCCATAGGATTGAGGAATAGAGTATGGATTAGAGTAGACTTGCTGATATTCTATTCATGAACTATTGTGATTAGTATTCGAAGAAAATGTGGCATTGGTGTGGAGAAAGTGGACATGGTGGCTGCTGGGGGTAGGGAGTGGGAGGAAGAGATGTGATGTGGGGCGTTTTCGGGACTTGGAGTTGTCCTGGGTGGACTGTGGGAGAGTGTGGGCTATGATGTGGACCATGGACCATGAGGTGCAGTGGTGCTCAGAGATGTATTCACCAAATGCAATGAATGTCTCATGATGGTGGAGGAGGTTGTTGTAATGGGGGGAGGAGTGGGGTGAGGGAGGTGGGAGGGTATATGGGGACCTCATATTTTTTTAATGGATCATTTAAAAAAATAAAGACAAAAAAAAGTAAAAAAAAAAAAAAGAAATATGCAAAAGTCAGTTGGTTTTCTATACATGAATAATCTGAAAAGGAAATCAGCAAATCAATTCCATTTACATTATCATCTAAAAGAATAAAATACCTAGGAATAAATTTAACTAAGGAGGTGAATGACTTGTATAGTCAAAATTGCAAAATACTTCCAAAAAATATTTAAGAAGACCTAAATAAAAAGAAAGAGGTCTTATGTTAATGGATTGGCAGACATAATATTGTTAAGATGTCAAAGCTGTTTAAAGTGATATACAGATTCAATGCATTCCCTACGAAAATTCCAGGAGTGTTTTTTTTTTCTTTCAGAAGTAGTGTGTTGATCCTTGTAATCACATGGAATTGCAAGGGGCTTCAAATAGCCCAAACCATCCCGAGAAAGAATAAAGTGGGAGGATTCACACTTCCTGATATCAAAATTTACTGCAAAGATACAGTAATTACAACAGTGTGGTATTGGCATAAGGACAGAGAGATAGACCAATGGAATAGAACTGGGAGCACAGAAATAAATCCATACATCTATGGCCATTTGATTTTTGACAAGGGTGCCAAGCCCTTTCAATGGGGACACAGTCTTTTCAACAAATGGTACTGGGAATACTGAAATTCACATGCAAAAAAAAAGAATTTGGACCCCTACCTCTCACCATATACAAAATTTCAAAATGATTAACCTAAATATAAGAGCTAAAACTATAAAATGCTTAGAAGAAAGCACAGGGGGATATCTCTAGGGCCCTGTATTAGGCAATGGATTCTTAGATTTTATATCAAAAGCACAAACGAAAGAAACAAATAGGTAAGTTGGACTTCATCAAAATTAAAAAGTTTTGTGGGGGAGCAGATGTGGCTCATGCAGGTGAGCGCCTGCTTCCCAGTGGAAGGTGCTGGGTTTGGTTCTCGATGCCTCCTAAAAAAAATATCAAAATACAAACAGCAAGCAAACAAATGGAAAAAAAACAACTCAGGGGAGATGACATGGTTGAGTGTATCAAAGGACATCATCAAGAAAGGAGAAAGACAACTTACAGAATGGAAGAAAATACTTGGAAACAATAATCTGATAAGGGTTTAATATCCAGAATATAAAAGAACTCCCACAACTCAAAACAAAAATACAAACAACCAGATTTTAAAAATGGGTAAAAGATTTGAATTTGATGTTTCTCCAAAGAAGATATTACAAATGGCCAACAGAACATGAAAAGATGTTCCACACCATTAGTTATTAGATGAACACAAATCAACACTACAATGAGATATTTCACACCCTCTAGGATGCTATTATTAAACAAACATAAAATAACAAGTATTGATGAGGAGATTAGAAATGTTTATACTTTGTTGGTAGAAATATAAAATTGTGTAGCTGCTCTGGAACTTAAAAACAGAATTACCATATGACCCAGCAAATCTACTTTTGAACTCAAGAGAATTGAAAGCAGGGATTGAACAGATATTTATACACAGATGTTCACAGCAGCATTATTCACAATATACAAAGGTGGAAGCAATCTAAGTGTCCAAGACATGAATGGATAAATAATGCAATGAATATCATTCAGCCATAAAATAAATTAAGTGATGATGATACATGTTACAATATGGTTGAACCTTGAAAACATCATGTTGAGTGAAACAAGCCAGACACACTGGGACAAACATTATATTATTTCTCTTATATAAAATACTTAAAACAAAGAAATTCATAGAGTCAGGAAGCAGAATATGGCTAGAAGGGGTGAAGGGGGAGTCACTGCTTAATGGGTAGGAGGTTGGAATAATGAAAATATTCTGGAAATAGTGGTGAAAGGTATACAATATTGGCAATGTACTTAATGTCACAAAATTGTTTGCTTTAAATTGTTTTAAAATTTTATACTATATATACACATAATGCAATAAAATAAAATTACATAGTCTAGAACATCAGTTTATCTTATCATTTTCTATCTCAACCTGCTTCCCTAACAAAATGGCTTAGCTTTGCCTGTTTTTGAATGTCAAATTCATAACATTTATTCTTTGCATTTGACTCTTTTTTTTTTTTCTTTTTCTTTTCTTTTTTGAGGTACCAGGGCCGAAAATGAACCCAGGACTTCGTATATGGGAAGCCGGCACTCAACCACTGAGCCACACTGGCTCCCCAGAGTTGGCTTTCTTGTTTGTTTTTCTGTTTTTAGGAGGCACCAGGAACTGAACCCATGACCTCCCATTTGGGAAGCAGGCACTCAACCACTTGAGCCACATCCACTCCCTGCATTTGACTTTTTAAAAATCCAGTGCAATGTTTTTAAGACAAATGTTAATTTGTGCCTCATTTTCCCTCTTGAACAACCTCACTAGAGGTTTATTAATTGTATAGGACCTTTCAAAGAACCAACTCTTGACTTTTAATCTTCTTTCTGCTCTTCTCTCTATAGTAGTCTCTACCTACTACTTATCTGTGCTTATTGTGCTGCTAGTTCTGACTTCTTAAGATAAATTTTAGCTTATTAATATCGGGCAATTTTTCTTTAAAGCCTATACATTTTCTATTAAGTACTGTGTTAGCTGCATCCTACAGATAAACAAATGTTCAATAGCTCATGAAAGGATGCTCCAAAGCATTAATCATTAGAGCAAGTCAAACCAAAACTACAAGATTCCATTTTATACCCTCTAGGATGGCTATTATTAAACAAACAAAATAACAAGAGTTGATGAGTAATAGAAACACTTATACATTGTTGGTGGAATGTAAAATGATGTATTCTTCTTTGGTTAAGTATTTCCTGTCATTCAGTAAAAATATTTCTTAATTTCCATTATATCTTCTGTAATTCATTAGTTATTTAGGAGTATATAATTGAATTTACAAACATTTGGGGATTTTCTAGTTATCTGTTTTTTAATGACTTAAAGCATAATGTCATTGTAATCAGAAACATTGTACATTTTCACTCTGAAATTTGTTAAGACTTGCTAGTGATGCAGACTATGGTGAATGTTGGTAAAATTTCGTGTGTGCTTAAAAATAATTTATACTTCACAGGAGGCACAGTATTCTAAATATGTTCAATAGAACATAATTATTAATCAATTTGATCAAATTTTCAATAACTTTTCCTGCTATTTTATATGCTTCTTTCATCAGTTACTGAGAGTCATTAACATTTCCTCCTATGACTATGGATTGTCCATGTCTCCTTGCAGTTCTGCAAATTTTTGTTTTATGTATTTTGAGGCTATATGATTGGCTACATACACATTTAG
This sequence comes from Dasypus novemcinctus, assembly GCF_030445035.2. Lineage (NCBI taxonomy): Eukaryota > Metazoa > Chordata > Mammalia > Cingulata > Dasypodidae > Dasypus > Dasypus novemcinctus. The sequence goes on along the minus strand of NC_080698.1, from coordinate 49,629,559 downwards.
AATTCTATCTTCTTGAATCAAAATTGATTGTTAAAAACTAATAGTAATGTATAGTAATGTTTTAGGCATTAATCAATTTTGTTTGATAGTAATATAGCTATGCTAGCTTTCTTTATCTATACATTTAAGACACATTACTTGTAAAATGTACACAATCTTAAAAATCTAGTTTGACAATTTTTGCCTTAACCACAGCATTTAGTGCATTTATTTTTTTAATTGTCTTTTATTTTTTAGAGATACATAGATCACACAAAAAATGTTACATTAAAAAATATAAGAGGTTCTCATATATCCCGCACCCCACCCCATCCCACTCCTCCCACATCAACAACCTCTTTCATCATTGTGGCACATTCATTGCATTTGGTGAATACATTTTGGAGCACTGCTGCACTGCATGGGTAATAGTTTTACATTATAGTTTACACTCCCTCTCAGTCCATTCAGTGGGTTATGGCAGGATATATAATATCTAGCATCTGACCCTGCAATATCATTTAGGACAACTTCAAGCCCCGAAAATGCCCCCATATCACATCTCTTCTTCCCTCTCACTGTCTTTAACAACTACTGTGGCCATTGTCTCCATATCAATGATACAACTTCTTCCATTGCTAGAGTCACAATAATTCTATAGTAGAATACCAATAAGTCCACTCTAATTCATATTTTATTCCTCCATCCTGTGAACCCTGGGATGGTGATGTACACTCCACCTCTAAATTGAGAGGGGGGTTAGATTCCACATGGCTGATGGATGCAATTTTCCTGCTTGCAGTTGTAGACATTCTCGGTTCCCTAATGTGGTGGTTGACCATTTTCACCTCCCTGTTAGCTGACCTGGGACAGCTCCAATAAACCAGAGAGTAGGTGTTGCAACTCTGCTGAGGCTCAGGGCTCAGCTGGCACGTGGACAGTCCAGAGATTAGGGTCTCCTGAGTATACACCAACCCCAGTGCCAACCACAGGTTCGGTAAAAGTGACAGAAGAGGCATGTGTAGAAAGGTCACATCTGAGTCCAACTCTGTCACACTCAGGAGCACAAATTCCAAGTAGGGCCCACTGACAAGGCATTGAACTCCAGAGCCATCTGCCGTGACCATAGAACCTGTGTGTCTCCATAGCCCTCAGGAGCACCAGTACCTGGGGTTGTATCTACTTTGGCTGTCTCTGGGTTACTGCTGAGATGCGCATAAGTGCGACCCCTCTGATGATCTCCTGACTCATTTTAAAGGCTCTTAGCCATATAAACTCATTTTTCTTTACCATTTCCCTGTTTCATTCAAGGTCTTTTTCTAGCTGCATCACTAACTGGTGATAGTAGTAATCCCTAGCACCAGGAATCCCCGGGAGTCATGTCCACGCTGGGGGACCGTACATTTTTTAATGTAACATTTTATGTAATATATGTATCTTTTAAAAACAATGTGATTTCTGATATATGTAGGTTTAAGTCTACCACTAGTCCTTGTGCTTTGTATCTGTGTACTTGGTTCTATGTTCCTCTTTTACTTTCTTATTTTTATTCCATTTTCCTCATATTAATTGGATGATATGTTTTTTCTACTCTTTTAGTCTATTTACAACATACATTCTTGACTTCTCAAAGTCAAATATTAATACCTTTAAGCTCCTCCAAGATAATGCAAGAACCTTAGAACAGACTAATTCCATTTATCGTAAAAACCCAATACTGAATTTTAAAAAGCAGGATACAAAAGAGTAAGTTTATAATTTGACATTGAAACCAAGCAAAACTGAGATATTTAGTTAGGGAGGCAGATTTAGGTAGAAAAATTATAAAGTAAGGAAGTGATTATCATACAAGCCAAGATAGTGATTACCTCTAGGAGGCAGGTAGTGGCTTGTAATTGGGAAGCAGCTTTGTAGGGACTTCTGATGTGCTGATGTTCTTGACTGGGTAGTAGTTATAGATGTTCACTCAACAATATCATAAAGTATATATTACATTTTACTTTTGTGTTACCTCCTCCCAACTTTTATACTATTTTTTGTCATGTATTTAAGGCCTCTGGATTTTCTAACCCTACCCAACATTGTACTGATGTATCCAATGTTCACTTACTATTTTTATCACTTTCTTTGCCTTTTATTTACTTCTACATTTAATTTCCATCTTGGATCACTTTCCTTCCACCTAAAGAATACCCATTAGATATTCCTTTTGTGTAAACCTGTTGGTGGTAGATTCTGTTTTGTCCTTTAACCTTCACTTTAACCTCTTTCCTTTCATTCTTGAGTGGTTTTCTGCTGGGTTTGAAATTTTGTGTTGGTAACTATTTCTTTCAGCACAATGAAGATATTAGTCCACCATTTCTGGAATACACTCAGCTATTGAGAAGTCAGCTATAAATCTGACCATCACTCTACTGAAGTTGGATTCTTTTTCCCCTCTCACTGCCTTCATGATTTCTGTTTTGTTTTCTGCCATTTCATTATGATAGGACTAGATAGGGATTGCACTTCATTTTTTAAAAAATTTGTTGGGTCTCTTAAATCTTAGACTTAGATATCTTTCAGTTGTGTGGGAAATGTTTAACCATAATCTCTTTAATATTGCTATAGCACTATTCTCTTTCTCCATTTTTAAATCAGACTCAATTATATAATAATTAGACCTTCTCACTTTATCCTGCCTCTTTCCTTCTCTTATATTTTTTGTCTCAGTGCTTCACTATGAATAGTTTCTTCTAACCTATTTTCCAATTCACTAATTTGTTTTTCAGCTGTGTCTAATTGCCTATAAACCTGTTCATTTTGTTCTTGTGTTTTCAGTTCTAGAATCTGTATGTTTTTTGTTTGACTCTGCAAGGCCACTTGTTAGGGTTTTTAGTACCTCCTAAAACTAAAGTTTGACTTTTATTTCCTTGACTACTATATGCATAGTTATATCTGATAAGTCCAATATCTAGAATCTCCATGGGTCTATTTCTGTGTTGTTTTGTTTTGTATTGTTTTGCTTTGCTTCTGCTGTTTCTCACTTATGGTGGATTTTCTCCTTTTGCGCCTGGTTACTGTCGATTGTGGCTGGATAATGTAACTGAAAAATTATTTGTAGAAATAAATTGAAGACTACAGTCATGATGTCTTCCTTTAAGAAAATTCCATTGCTTTTACATTGCACCTATGCGTTAGCTAAATGAAATCACCTTAATCCAAGAAAAGTTTAAGGTTTCTGGGTCACTCAGATGATGTGAAACTGGGCAGCAGCCAATGTGAGGTTGGTTTAATTCCAGTTCACTCTTATTCCTAGGGGGATCTCTTTAGGAGATCCCAGCAACAAGTGGGGCAATAGTTTACCAGGGCTTCCAGGCTTGACAGGATTGAGACTCCAACTTTTATTACCCTAACTTTAAAGGACACCAAAGGTGCAGGTCTGCCTCTTAACTTCCTTTCCTTGATCAGCAAATACCCACAAGGCAAAAGTGGCCCAGTCCTAGGCTCATTCCTCTGTGTACACATCCTCTTCTAAATCCCAATTTATTTCCTAATGTCTAAAAAGTTTTAAAAATTAATACTCTAGTTTCTTTAGTAGACTAGAAGACTTCAGTGAAAACTGGTTTGAATACCTGGACTAGAACTAGTTAAAGTAGAAATCTCACAGCATTCTGTTACATCCTTAGTACATGGCCTTACCTTTCCAACATCTGATCTATGGTGAAAAAATTCTGTTTTTCTTTGTAGAATAGTGATAACTCTTCTTGGTAGCAACTTAGCCTCATAGTACAGAAAATTTGTAAATAAAATGAAGGTTCACAGGTGGTGAAAGATGGTTAACAGTAAAAATATGAGAGTGTTCTCTCATGAATTACAACAATGTATAATACTAACATTCAGTGTTTATAATAGGGAGGTGTATAGAAAAAATATATCAAATGTAAGGCAGGGATCATAGTTAGTGGTAATAGTTTTAGACCAGATTACAAACATAATCCAATATCTATTTTTGGAATTCATAACTATATCAAACTGCTACAGTTTATAACGAATGTTCCATAACAGTGCAAGCTGTTGACAGATGGGTGATATATGAGAATTCTGGATGTTATACATGATTGTTTGTAGGCTACTTCTCTAATAAAAAATATATGTATTAAAAATAAAAAAGATCAAATTAAAAGAAAAAGAATGAGGGTTCAAATGAGAGCTCCTGCGATTTTTTCCATCTGTGAACTTCAACAAAGTTGTGTCTGCAAAATGGGATAGGGGAGCCAATACCCCCAACACATCAGAAGAAGGAATATAAAAGAGCTTGGAAATACCTACAAAACAAACAAAAATTATAATTCTCTTCCCTCCTTTCTCTGCCCTATATGTGAATCATTCATCCATGACTTTGGTTAATTTATCATGGCAGGACAGTGGTCAGGGGACATTACAGGTCATCCATCAATAGCAGGTAGCATTATATTCCAGAGTCAAATAAAGGGAGATCTATTACATTATAATAAAATTTTGAGTATTTGAATATAGACTGTGCACACTCACCTATCTCCTAGAGGTAGCTAGTTAGTATTTGAAGAGTTTTAATAAAAAAGGCATACTCCAGGTGTGGTTGGTTTGCATTCGAAAGACTACTCAGAGTCCACCCTCCAGAGTCAGGTTATTACAAGTACATCAAGTATAGCTATTTAAATCTATACTAGAGGGTTGCCTAATGTGTATAAAAAATGGCACATAATTTTTTTAAATGAAAATAATAGTGTTTAAGACACATGGATTGACTGGAATTATTATACAGGGATCTACAACCTTGCCTATCTGTGTGGGTTGTAAGAATCTGACTAATCAGCAGCCTACCATTCTCAGCAGTGGTGCTCTTAGCCTAGGGGTCTCTGGACAGGTATAGGATTTCATCACCTGATCCAACCAAAATGTAGCTAGAATATTAATTCTAATTATAGGCCAAATCTCTACTGAGCCTCTGATATGAGAAATATATTGAAAGCACGAGGGTTAGGGCTATTCTCAACCTATAAGAACAGGATGAAAAATGACCTTTTGTGCCTGCTTGCTAATAAGTGTTCACGTAAGGGGCAGAATTTGGACTGAGACTTGATTTCACTGTAACAGACAACCTGGTAAGATGATAACCTCTAATTATTGGAAGCTACCAATGTCTACCAAAAAAGAGTTACACTGTTGGGAGCAGCAAAACTGACTCAGTTCAATTTGCAACAACTGTGGTGCATCAAATTTCCAAAATGAAACCTGCTGAGACATAACCTCAGAGTAGGAATATCATGATTCTGATCAATTTGATGTACAAACTTGCCATCCTGGACCCTCCAAGCAAAAGGCTGTTTTTCTTCAGTGGGAAAACCATAGGAAGCTATTCAGACAGCCCTGGGGTGTGGGTTCTACTGGGCCTGAGAGCCTGCCAAAAAACATCATCACTCTTGTCTCCTGGCCCTTAGAATGCAATGATGCCCAATTTTTGTTGCTGTTTTTCGTTTTATGATTTCTCCCAAACTGCCCTGTATTCTGTTCAAAATGATGTAATTTAAACAGTATCTGTATTTAAAGCAAAGGATGCGCTGCATTTAAAGGAATAGATGGTAAATGCAAAACTGAAGTATTTGCATTTTTCAAAACTGTTGTCTTGGATTCTCAGCAGCTGCATGTCCCTACCCTCCACATGTCTTTAAAAATACTTAGCTGAAAATTAACTAAAATGGAAAAGTGAATTACGTCATAAACAGACTTTTGAGGAAAACCTTCACCCCTCACCTTCCATCTGTACTGGAGGGCACCTAGAAGTTGCTCCAATGCACATGATTTTCCTGATGATATTAGTTTTATAGTTTGAAATGCTACCATGAGCATGTATTTCTCTGGGTATCAGGATTCCCCTTTAAAGGACTAGTCCCCCAAAAATAGCCTAATGGAGCTTAATCAGTCTTCAAAGCTGCTGAAAGTAGAATCATTCCCACCCCTTCCCAAATACAATGGAATTCTGTGAGTGTGAACTGATCATACCACAATACTGATGGGGACTGTTTAATATGGCAGGTACGTGAGCCAGATGTTGGAAAACCTCGATTTTTAAGTCATTTTCCTGAGCCACATCATAGGAAAACTGAAAGGATACTGGGAAAACCCCCATAAAATGATGCCAAAAGGGCAGTGAAATGCTATAGCTCTTGGAAAGATTAAATCAAGGCAGCCGATCCCTCCTTGCTGTGCTGCAGGAGCCTCTTGCCCATTTACAGTGGCAGCAAGCAAAAGCAAGATGGTTGAGGCTAGTGAAAGGTTTCTGAGAAGCAGCGTGGGACGGTGAAAAGAATAACCACACTAGCGGCCTGCATGCCTTGTACAGGGATCAGCAGCGACACAGGAACTGCGAATCGGGCTCTCCCACATCCCTGCCCTATGAGAATGAATTCAGGGAACACAGCCAAGAAGCCCTTCCAAGGCTTATGTGAGCTCCTCTAAAGTTGTGGCCTGACATTGGCCGCAGATACCTGGCCTGACTTCCGCCTCCAGGAACAGGAGGATTCACCTCTCCTCCCCCACCACCCACACTCCTGGGAACATAAACCTCAGCTTCATTCTGGCTAATAATTAAATCCCTAGATTAAAAGCCTACTTGAAAAGAAAAGGGAAAAGGAAAGAAAAAGACAAAGAATCTAATCACCAACACATCAATATTTGCTCACCTCTTGAGACCATGCCCTTTTTAAAAGAATTGCTCGTCTTTTCTGTTTCCCCTCCCACTTTGCCAATTCCTAAGGAAGGAAAGTTTGTTACGGCTACAAATTATAATAAAATGCGTGCATTTATAAAAGGCAATAGGATGGCACCTGATCTCTGCTTATACAAAGGACCAATCAAAAATATTTACAAAGTGCATATGACACCTGGTATATGAGCTCTTTTTTAATCTTCATAACCAACAAAAAGGTATTTTAACTATTTTTACTCCTGAGGAAACTGAAGCTCACAAAGTTTGAAAAAAAGAATCCAAGGACATAGAATTAGTAGGTGGCAGGGTCTACTAACCCAGTGCTCATTCCTGCTGTACCAACCATATCAAGATTTTCTGTCATCTCCTAGCTAGCTATGAGTGCAAAAGATGAGGATAATTTGAGTTCCCTTCTTCTAGAGGTCTCACTTATTCAGACCTACACATCACTTAAAGTCCCTCCATTTCTAATTTTTTTTTTTTCCTGCAAATTGCTCATCAGTTTTCAACACAGCTCAAATGACTTTTGGCCTTTTCCAAAAACAAAAAAGCAAAACAAAAACAAACCCACCCTCAAAGGTCAAATTTGCCACTGTCAAGACTATTAAGAGATGTGAGATCTGAAGCAATTTCCCAAGAAGAATTTAATGTTTTGAGCTATTACAGAGAACTAGAGTAAGACATAGCCTCCCTTTCCCCCAGGGATTATTCTGAACAGAGTCCATTCTTTGGGACTTGTAGTCCTTTTGCAGGGAGTGTGATAGGATGATGTAGCTCTCATTTTGCAGGCATACTTCCAATCAGTACCTATTGGCATATTCTCAGTAACAGGAAGCAGTGAGCGAGAAGGCAAAGGACAGCAGAGGCTGTGAAGTGAACCTCTTGCTCCTCTAGTAGAGAGGAGAGATGTGTGTGTTGTTTTTGTTTTTTGGTTCTTACTCATGTAGATTATTCTATTAGTAAGACATTTTGAATTCATTTTTTAAAAATAAAACCCACTTATGCTATAATTCAAACCAATCTTTGTCATTCAGGTCAAAATGAACTAACAATTAAAATCTGTATATGGGTATATTAGCAATTTTATGGATGGTTTTACTCAGACAACAAAATAAATGGTCTTCTTTAAGGAAGAGCAGAATTGAGCTCATGGCCCATGTTTGGGATATGTGAGAGGCTTTAATGCAACAGTGAATAATTGCTACCTAACCCCCTTTTTAATCTTCTACCATCAAGATCCTTAATGAAAGAGTTGGCATTAAAGGAAAGGAAATTCTGCAAGTACAATTGAGAAGTGGGAAAAATCAAATTTCTCTCTCCCACTTTTACAAATAACACAAAAATATACTTTTGCATGGATTTCTATCTCAAATTAGAGTGTCAAGCTCTTAAAAATACCCAAATGCTGCAGTGAATCCAGAGACAACTGCAAAGACACCCAAATAGTCCAGAGTTCTGATGACAGGCAAGTTCTGACTATAAGCTGACTATTTAATATATCCTTCAAAGATGGCTTCTTGGGAGATTGAGCATTTATTCCAATGATACTGCTGTTTCTCAAGACATTTATATAATGTTAAGATAGTTCTTGGGAAACGGACTTTGGCCCAGTGGTTAGGGCGTCCGTCTACCACATGGGAGGTCCGCGGTTCAAACCCCGGGCCTCCTTGACCCGTGTGGAGCTGGCCATGCGCAGTGCTGATGCGCGCAAGGAGTGCCGTGCCACGCAAGGGTGTCCCCCGCGTAGGGGAGTCCCACGCGAAAGGAGTGCGCCCGTGAGGAAAGCCGCCCAGCGTGAAAAGAAAGAGCAGCCTGCCCAGGAATGGCGCCGCCCACACTTCCCGTGCCGCTGACGACAACAGAAGTGGACAAAGAAACAAGACGCAGCAAATAGACACCAAGAACAGACAACCAAGGGAGGGGGGGAATTAAATAAATAAATAAATCTTTAAAAAAAAAAAAAAAAAAAAAAAAAGATAGTTCCTATACTTTGCAAAACATGCTTATGTCTATGGGAGACATTAACTGTTTACATTTGGCATATATGTTGCCATTTAAGGCCCAAATAGGAGGTACTTTACAATTTTAGCCTGATGGACATAAATTCAAAATTGTGTGCTTTTATCAGCAATTAAATGTTCCAGAAAAGAGAAACATGTTTCTTCTTGTAAACAAAACAAAACAAAACCCCTCAAAAACCCCCACGATTTTATAAACAATTATCACATGGCCCAAAGTATCTTCACCAAAGATCTAAAAACAGGGACTTGAATGGATACAGGTACACTAATGTTCACAGCAGTATTATTCCCAATAGCCAAAAGGTAGAAGCCACCCAAGTAAGTGTCTATTTACTAATGAATGGGGTAAACAAAATGTGATAGAGACACACAATGGAATACTATTCAGCAGTAAAAAGGAATTAGTTCTACATGCTACAACATGGATGAACCTAGAAATCATTAAGCTGAGTTAAATAAGCAGACACAAAGGGATAGATATTGTGATTCTACTTATACGACATATCTAGAATAAGCAAATTCATAAAGACAAAGCAGATTAGAAGTTACTAGGGGCAGGGGAAAAGGGGCAATAGGTTGTTATTGCTTAATGGGTACAGAGTTTCTGTTTGGGATGATGAAAAAGTTTTGGTAATGGATGGTGGTGATGGCAGCACAATATTGTGAAGGTAATTAATGTCATTGCAATGTACATTTAATGATTAAAACAGGAAATTTTTGTGATGTATGTTAGTTAACACAATAAAAGTTTAAAAAGAAAAATGAAAAAATTGGCAAAACTTAAGATAAAAAGAATTACTTAAAACTAAAAAAAGATATACTCTAGAATTTATCACTATCATCATATAAAATGCTATATAAAGTCATAAGGACAATAACTTCAGAAATAGGATGTTCTCCAACAGTTCCTTTACATCTCCTATGGTAAAAAAAAAGTTTTGTGTTAAGTACTTTTAGAAATACCTGGATAGATATTGGAAGGTCCTTTAGAAAAAGTAAAATAGAGACATAAAAAAAATCCTGTAGAAAGCTAGCAAAATTCTTCAAAGAGCCCAATGCCAAAATGTGTTCCTTCATAAAATGTTAAGACATTTATGATTTATGAAAAATCCCAAAGGCTTCTTATTTTAATATACTCTGGAAATGATATTCAAGTATAATAACAAATCATTGAAAGCTTCACCTAATGCTAATGAGACAGAAAAAGCTGGAAAGAAGATCAGCTGAATAATGGAATGTAACATTCAATAATAGCTACTACTAATAGTTTAATGATAAATCATACTTCCACCATAGTAGGCAAAAGCACTTTCTGCTATTATGTCTTACCTGCCTGTCAGACTTTGAGCTCTTTGAGGACAGAGGCTACCTTCTTTTTCCCTCCTGCTGTCTTGTTCATTTATCTAGCAAATTGTTACTTTTTCTCACCATTCAAAACATATTTAATCAGTTCTTATTATTGTTCAGGAACTAGCTACCCCTTCCAAGCTATGAACAACTCTTAGGTACAGATGTTCAAATACTACATATATAATATCTGGATTATAAGATAATATAGTGTAATTTTATTACCTTGTACAGAAATTTCAGAGGCTGTCTTATTCACTTTTGTATCATCCAAAAATATATCATGAGACAGGAGCTCAAATGTTTGAATTGAATTGCTCTAACAATAGTCATGAAAACAAACTCTTGTAAACATGTATTTGGGTGTTTTGAATATTTGACTTTTATATATGTATATACATATATATATATAAAACTTACATTGTATGAAACCTGTGTATGTATAAGCATGAATGTCCATAAAAGAGTTCTCAGTTCAAGCTGAGAACCATCAAGGAGCCAGCAGTTACTTTCATGTTCATCTCTCCCTATGGTCCAAAAGGCATTGAGGGTAGAGGAAGGAGCAGAGAGGATGAATATATCATATAAATATAAAGGAGGGAAGCAGATTTGGCTCAACGGATAGAGCATCCGCCTACCGTATAGGAGGTCCAGGGTTCAAATCCAGGGCCTCCTGACCCATGTGGTGAGCTGGCCCATGTGCAGTGCTGATGTGCACAAGGAGTGCTATGTCATGCAGGGGTGTCCCCCATGTAGGGGAGCCCCACATGAAGGAGTGCGCCCCATAAGGAAAAGCTGCTCTGCGCAAAAAAAAAAAAAAAGCAGCCTGCCCAGAAGTGGCACTGCACACACAGAGAGCTGACACAGCAAGATGGTACAACAAAAAGAGACATAGATTCCTGGTGCTGCTGACAAGAATACAAGCAGACAGAGAAGAACACACAGTGAATGGACACAGAGGGCAGACAACTGTGGGGGGGGGGGGGGGGAGGGAAGGTAAGAGAAATAAATAAATCTTTAAATAAATAAATAAAAAGGAAAGTAGGAACATGAACAGATGATAGTTGGGGCTCTCTGTGCATTGAATCAAATCAATGCACCCATGGTGGGGCAAGAACTGACCCTAAGAACTGAGCTGGGTCAGTGTCTTCCCTCTACCTCCAAGTGGAAACAGTTGGGTCTAAAATGAAATAGCTCATCAGGAGACTGCACAATCTCAGAATCAAAAACCAAAACCTACTGGCAAATCAGCTACTGCATCTCCTTTTTCAACAGCCAAAGAAAACGAGTCCCCAAAGGGAGATGGTGACTCTTCTAAAGCCAGATGGAGAGGCCACCATGGGGCTGGGACTGTGGCTGGCTGCAAGTCTCATCTCCCAGTGTTTCATCCAGGAGAGCTTGGGAATAGAAGCAAAGAAAAACTCAGAGCAAGAGTGCTTTACTAGGACCTAGATGTATGTTTTGGGGTCTTTACAAAGCCACCAAAGTTGTCTACAAAACTGCATGGCTCCAAGTTTTTCAGGGGAACAAGGTTTACTGCTGTCATGAACAAGGTCATGACTCAAAAAATTTAAGAACCACTGTGTCAAACGATGTGTTTGGCAGAGGGGAAGGATAAAGGTAAATGAGATTAGTTCCCAGTTAATAGGAAAACAAGGGGAATGGATGTGGCTCAAGTGGCTGAGTGCCTCTTTTCCACATGGGAGTCCCAGTTCGATCCCTAGTGCTCCTAAAAACAAAAAAGCAAACAACAAGAATACAAATGAAAACAAACAAATAAAACCAATTAGGGAGCCTATGTGGTTCAGTGGTTGAACACCAGCTTCCCACATATGAGATTCTAGGTTCAATCCCCAGCACTCATACCTAAAAAAAAAAAAGAAACTAATATTTTAATAATCTGAATGGGTCAGGCAGCTAGTGGAACTATCTAAAGAGAACACAGCCCAAATTTCTGGTCTGGGTTGTAATTGTAAAAGGGGTCCTGTAAGAAAAAATATATATGTTTAGGCAGGCTAGGCATGTCCTTGTGAAGGGAAAGGATTAAGCAGCATAAGCTTTAACTATTGATCAGGTAGTCTAAGAAGATCACAGGACAGAAGTCATGAAGAAAGGCCAAGTTCTCTGCAATCATGCAAAAAGTTTTGGCAGCAGCTGTCATGAAACAAACTAGAAGATTTCTGCAGCCTTTTAAAGCTGGGGCAGCCCCAACCGACCATCAGTTAGGCCTCTCATTGTACCTGCTCCTAAACAAACAACAAGCCCAGAAAGAGAGCCATACACCCCAGGAGACCCAATATGATCACAGAGGTCTATGCTTCTTGTTTCTGATGTCAACACCAGTCCCAGGAGTGGGCAAAGGCCTTGGTACTTGGTCACAAGGAACTGGATACACGTCAGCCATTGCAATATCCCTAGGAAACGGAAAATATTTTCCCCACTGTATGGATGAAGAAATTGAAGCAAAGGGAGAAAGGTCCAAGGTTTTTCAAGGAGGTGAAGAGCCAAGAGTTCCGAGTTTAGGGCTTGCAGCTAAACACTCTACACTGGCTCTGGCTGGATATTCCATCTCCATTTGGGAACCAAGCTGTTCTGGAGACCGGGGAAACACTAGTTGCTAAGGACAAGATGTGGGATACAGTTTACACCACACAATCATACATATGGAATCCATCACACATTAGAATAGAAGACTTGAGGCCCTCACTGGGATGGGATGAGATAGGAAAAGAACCTGCGGGTTACTCATCATTTTCCAAGTCAGAGATTTATGTCCCTTTTGGAAAGCAGAAGGAAAACTGGCTGCCGCCCAGTTTTGAATAATCTTTGCCACTGAGAAGCTGTATGCAAAAATTCCTGGCACTAGCTTTGGAGAGCTCTTCCGATTGGGCTCTGGCCAGTCCTTATAAATGATTGAGATTTAAAACTCTATCATATCAGAGGAGTAAGAAGTAGCCTAGATGCAACCCCACAAATCCCTCTGCCTAAAGCTAATCAAAGTTAAAGTAAGAATGTTTAAGAAAAATTATGTTTGTCCTACCTGGATTTAAAAAAAAAAAAAAGTTACAAAAGGTAGAAAGCAAAAGAAAACAGTGATCAGAGTAGTTGGAATAGGGTTATCTTCTTTATGCTTGAATCTGTTATGATTTTTCTACAATGCAAAATTAAAATGCATTTTTATGGAATAAAATAAAATCAGGTAAAGGAAATATGAAATATGAAGCCTAGTAACTTAGAGAGGCAATAGAGAGCCAGAGCGCTCATCTCATCCAACGCATTTAAAGGAAGAAAGGGAGGGGGCTGGCTTACCAACCCCTTGCATGTGGTCCCTCAGCCAGTCAAGTGAGGGATGCACAGCCACATCCCTGGAAATCCCCTGACTTCCTGGCCTCCACACCACCTAGTTGCAGCTGCTGGATTTCTTAAGACTAGGAAAGCCCCCCAAAGCTTGGCACTAGGTGAAAAGTTTTATATGGAATTGTAAAATTCAGAAGAGCAGCCTCAAGTATTACACAAAGGACATGAGGTTCCAACTCAGTGGATGGCCTGAAATTGAAATGGTGCCCACCAAGACAAAAGAACAATTAGTAGGGAAATAGGTGTCCAAGGCTCAGTCACAGCTGCCGAAGGGAGTAACGTCACACATGTCCTGTGTCTTGCTTGCTTCCAGCTATACACATGCTATTCCCTCAGAATGCCTTCCTCTTGCCCTTTCTCTCCCACATCTTTCTAGAAATTCCTACTCATCCTTTCATAGAGACTCAGAAGTTGCTCTCTGAAAGGCCTTCTTCTCTCTTCCCCATTTTGACAAAATTAATTGGTACTAAGAAACCAAAACAACAGCCCGTGCCTTGACTCAAGAGCATATTGCAATGTAATGAGATCCTCTACAGGTTTATAGTCTGGTTTACTCTCTAGATAGTGTTCCTTGAGGGCAGTGGCTATCTAATTATCTTTGTATCTCCGGCACACAGCAAGGACTCAAATGTCACTTGAATAACTGAGTGCCTGCTAAGAGAGACACAGGAAGACTAACCTTTTCTTCCAGATCTACAATTTGCCTTTCAATCTTCTAATTGGTGCATTTGCAGAGCTCTTAGCCTAACAGGGTGCTTTGGGACAGAGGTTTTTCTCAGAGAAAGTTTAAATAGCTGAGTTTAATTTTAGTACTGCATCCTTCTTAAGTAACAAGCTAATGTGATGGAAGGTAGGTAGGATTATATAATATCAAAAGATACATGGACAGGCTGGCTATGATAAAAGCCAAAAAAATATATTTTACACTACAATGGTACTAGCTGACATTATTCCTATACCACCGTCTTTCTGTCTCTCCTCAAAACACACACAGGGAGCTGATGTGTCTCGAGCGTTTGAGTGCCCGCCTCCCACATTGGGGCAGTGGGGGGCAGTCCCTCGTTTGGTTCCTGATGCCTCCTGAAAGAACAAACAACAAGCAAAACAAACTCAGGGAAACCAATGTAGTTCAGTGATTGAGTGCTGGCTTCCTACATACAAGATCCTGGGTTCAATCCCTGGCCCCCAGTACCTGAAGAAGACCAACAACTAACAAAACAAAACAACAACAACAAAAACGCACACACACAAAAACCACATACACGATGCACGCAAAAAACTAACAAGCTACTTTGAGAAGTTTAATTATAACCCATCAATACTGCCACAGAAGATCCTATCTCACAGTAAACACCAGAATGAGTATATTATTAGGGTTGCTAATCACTAATTAAAATCTCGAGATCAGGTTTCCGGGCACATCTCGCTACATCTGTGCAGCAGGAAGGTCCCAGATGGCGTGCAAGCCAAGTGTGGAGCCGGCTTCTTCCCAGCAGGCGGCTCCGTCAATTTCACAGAGGCTGTGAGTGACAGGATTGTGCAACCTGAACGAGAGCACCCCACGCCAGGCTCTGCACGTCTGAGGAAAGTTTCTGGTCAACTTCTGGACCCCAGAAACAAGCCAACTGCTGCATAAAACACCAGAAGGTGCCTAACTTGACAACTCAGAGGGAAAGAATAGTGACAACATTCAGCATACCCCGGCCCCCCCCCCCCCAAAACTGCCTGGGAAAGGGAACGCGTGAACTTTCTGTGGTAATGGACACGTCCTGTGTCTTGACTGGAGTGAAGGTTGCATGAGCGTGGACGGCTGCCAAGAGTAAGAAGACTGTTCTCTTGAGAATCACGCGTTTCACTGCATGTGAATTTTACCTAGAGAAAAAACTACACACCGATATTAACCTCTAGTGTACTCTAGACTTCGGCAAAAGTGAGTAAATATATTAAGGTCAGGTTTCCCACTATCAGGAAAGACAATAACAAATACAGAATGGGGGAAATTAACATCACCAAAGGGGATAAAACACATCATGTACCTCCTGACGTGACACTATGACATCATTTCTTTTGCCAAGAATTCATAATCTGAATCTAGTCATGAAGAAATGTTAGGCAAATCCAAATCGAGGGGAAATTCTATAAAATAACTGGTCTGTACATTTCTAAATGTCAAGGTTAAGACAGACAAAGAAAGGCTCAGGAACTTTTTCAGATTGAGGGAAGCTAGAGATATGACAACTAAATATAATATTTGATCCTGAACTGGATCCTGGACTGAGATGGGGAGGGGCAAGAAGGTAGAGGCTATCCAGAATATTAATACAAACAGCATTTGAAACATGGACTGTAGACTGGATAATAGCATTATATTAACATTAAATTGCCTGGATTTGGTAAAAATAGTTTGTTTGGGTAAAATAATGTCCTTGTTCTTAGGAAATACACATTGAAGTATTTAGGGATAAGGGGGCATGGTGTCTCCATCTTACTCTCAAATTGTTAAGAGGAAAAAAAAATACAAACAGAACTGAGAAAGAAAACAGGAGGAGAAAGAGAGGGAGGAGAGTAGTCACACACACAAAATGGGGCAAAAAGTAAACACGATTGGTAAATCTGGGTAAAAGGTATGCAGGAGTTCCTTTAACTATTCTTACAACTTTAAATTTAAAATTATGTTAAAATAAAATGTCACCAAAAGAAAATACCCCAAACCCTCAAAAATATTTAGGTAAAAGGCTAATAATAACAAATTAATCCAGTATCTTAAGAGAAATTCTTTCAGGATATTGGTTTCAAATTATAGTCTTCCCTCTGGTAGCAACTCTACAATACTCTAGTTGGCTATAAACACCTTTCTAGAACTAAAAACGCAGCTTATATAGCTGATAAAGTTTCTGAAATTTCATTGGTAGATTGAGTCATTTTAGAAAGTTCTAAAAGACAATAAGCAGAAATTGGAGAGAAAAACTCTGGGACCCACATCCCCCTACCTCAACTGCCACAGAATCCTCAGTATTTTTTCTGCAAGATGGAACACTTCATCTGGCCATATGCCGAGTTAAGATCACATATGGTAAGAAATGATTCGTGAGTAGCTGATTTGGCCCATCACAGAAGCACAGAACCATATCCTTTCCCAACTCTGGCCTATAAGAGGACTCTGTTTACTATAGGTAAGGTAATAAACAAGAGCATTCTTAGCAGACCTTAATCTGTATTTATGGTTCTATCAAGACGCAAGGATTGCCTTGGTCCTAGAAAAAAAGCAAAAATATGAAACTATCACAGGAAAAAAATTACTTCATGACTGTCAAAGGAGACTTTTTAAAAAGTCATTTTTAGACTCTAAAGAATTTTTCTGAAACGATGACTGTAATATGATTGAGTATAGAAAACATTGTGCTAAGTATGCATTAAGAAAAATTCACATGCACAGAGATGAAAACATAATTGGATCTGTCATTTCAAAGTATGAATGTTGGGTTTGCAGAAAATAGAGAATGACATTCTCCTAAGCAAATAAAGAAGTTAGCCAAGTAAGTAAATGCCGTGTTTCTACTGTTAGGAAATATGTGCACCAACGAAACAACCTTTTCAGCACAAAAGAAATTTAATACCCAGACCACATGAAAAGTGATCACTATGGGAATAGCACAGCTGTTAAAATCCAAGTCAGTTTGTATTAAATAGTCCAGCATGTTTATGTAAAATTGGATTCTTAGAATGACCATCAAGAGGAAATAACAAAAAGTGATACCTATATTTAATTTAAGGCTTACAATAAGTGTGAAAGAAAAATACAGAGCTATGCACTTTTAAAGAATATAAGGGACCCCAGTTAACTGATATACTTGTGGTTCTTTCATAAAACAGTATCTCAAGGACTAATTTAATTAGAAATAGAACAAGGGAGAATGAGTGCATTTCTTTCAGAGAATCCAAATATCTTTATTTCATTGACTAGCAAGACCACATAAAGCCATAGAAAAACTTGGCGCCTGTGCCAACCGATTTCAATACGAAAATGAACATGGCCAAGTATTTTTGAGACCAATTAGCTCAGTCAATGAAAAAAATATATTGTTCTCCACTAAAGAGCAGATAATCCTAAAACTTATATTTCTGAAGACAGAAATGCACGTAGCCATCCTTGAAGCCCTGACATGAATGGGTATCAGATAACTTACAGAAACTACAGATGAGCTCATGGGTAACTTGACAAATGGTAAACTTTAAATCTCACCATAGGTACATAATGAGAAACCAGGGACTTAGTGTGGTTTTAAAGCTAAAAGAAAAAGAAGAAGAAAAAAAAACACTAAATTTTTGAGCACCTAAATTTAACCAAATTGATCAACATTGTTTGCCAAATCTGAGATAACTTTTTTTTTTAGGAACTGCTTAGGATTGTGGGTTGTTTTTTTGTTTTTTTGTTTCCAAAGAAAGCCTGTCAACTCATAGAGTGGACAGAATTTGCCTAGATTTCAATCTCTTCTGTACTGAGAGGGGGTATGATGCCCTGCAAAGAATACCCAAATTATAGAGAGGCCACAGTATGGGATTAACAACCCCAATGCTATTTTGCATAGCATTTCTACTCAGAAGTCTTTACTTATCAAGAATCATGAATTTGGAAAGCTCAGGTTCAAATCATTGGACATGGGAAGGCTTAAGGAGGTACCCAAAAGGAAATCAGCTGTAACATACAGTATACACGCAAAAATAACACGGTATCTCAAAGCCTCTTAAAAAAGAGAGAGAGAGATGCCGTCACTGTAGCCTTGAAATACATCAGCCGGTTCCCATTACAACTCCGGGCAAACCAGCTCTATTTTTAGAGCCTCTGGAAAGATCAAAGCTAAAGGGGCCCTTTTATTGGCTCTGAAGGAAGATCCCTAATCTCTGTTTACTCTTTCTTTGTTATTATGCAGATCTCCAAAAGACAGGCAGCTGAAGACTGCCTGGTATCTCCCGTCCTTTGATTAACACTTAAAAATTGTTCTATGGTCCATAAGAGGGGGTAACCCTCTGGGGGAGGAACAAAGACTAGTAAAGCTCAAGGTCAAGCCAAAATTACAGTGATGCAAGTATTGATACAGAACTAAAGATATTTAATTCAGTCTCTCTTTGTACACTATAAACCAAAATTTCTCTGTGAGATTGAATACAGATAAATGAAAACAAGAAAATCCTTTCTGGATTTTTAGACTTCATTCCTCCGCCAAATAAAGCCCTGTGTTGGTTTCAATGCCTTTGGCTGATAAAGCAGAGGTCAAATGTTGACGGGTAACTTTTAAAAACAAGTCCCTCAAATGCAAAATGACTTACTTTGGAAGAACAAGCTGTACATTTGTCAAACGCTAGGCTGACAGGAAGGACATTATCAAACCGCGACAGAAATCCCCGGATCTAAAAACAAACAAAATTCACATCAGGCACAGAATAACCACATGTATGAAAAGCATGTCCAGTTTCCAACAAGAAGTGGGAAATAATTAGTATGGTAGTCCTGAGACAGATCACTAGCAAAAATGAAGTTCAACATGAATATTCTCCTTTGTGCTATCATCGGTTTGGGGGAAAAACAATACTAGGCCCTGTATTAGGAACCAGGGTCTATAAGCCTTTCAGATATCTGAGACCTAAAAACAAATTGATGCCAAAATACAAAAAGAAAGCTGCAAAATCTCAAGTACTGTTTAAATATTACAGGCCTACTAGTTTATGAAAACTCACAGGTAAGTTAGGGTGTAAATGAGAAAAGCGCATTTCCATGATGTAATATTGGGCAGGGTTTCACAAAGTCAGAAGGCCGAGGCCTACAGAAGGCAGAAAATGATCCTAAATATATATCCAGTTATATGCTTGAGTTGGAATAGAGATAAAACGCAAGACATCACCAAATTTATGGGGAAACAGCACCACCTTGAGCATAAACACTGTACTACAGCTACTTTACACAACAACATTTAAGTACTTCATTCAGAGCATTATACCTCTAAGATTATACTTATGCCAAAAGGGGAGTTTTAATCCGTTGTATACAGCATTAAAACATTAATACTAAAAATAAGGATGATCTCTAGAGTTGTGTGCCTTCCCTTCATTTTATGTCGAGAAAACTTGGCTCGGGCAAACTAAGTGACAGAGCTAAGATTAGAAAGCAGATCTCCTGACCCCAAACCTGGCACTGACCACAAGCATGCGTGCTCCCTCTCTCTCACAGCATCACAATGGTCTTTAACATTAGGGCTCATCACAACTTCAAGAGTCTCACTCAAAGTGAAGGGACCAACCCACCTGCTCTTGTTGCCCTTAGCAATCCTACCACCTCCCCACCCCCACCCCTCAAAAAAACAGAAACAAAACCAGACAAACGCTTTAAAGACATGCTTTATTCTGAGTTGGGGTAACTCTGTCTTTATACGCACAGTCTAACTGTACCTGTGTACTTATTGGAAAAGCTTAACCTTGAAAGAAATGCCTCGTGAGTAATTTTTAAAATGTCTTTATCAATATGTGATTTCAAGGTAATCCAAGATCAAGAGTATTTGGTGAAAATTATAAATGAGCTTCATGTGACCCTTTGGAAAGGTGATAATCTTTCAGATCCAAGAATCTCAGGAATGGGGCGACTATTTCATGAGTCTTTAGTCTTTTCAGGCACAATCACAATCTTGTGATTCAGGACACCAAAACATGAGACTTACTGTCAGAATACACTTTAATGGCAAATGACAAACAGGAATACTAATATTATGATCTGGAAGTTAGAGGCCTGAAAGAATGTTCATAGCGAGCCTCTGCTATACTTAAAAAAATTTTTTATTGTGATATATACATAGAGTTACATTTATATGAAAATTTAGGAACGTTTATCATAATATCCATTAAAATGCTGTCACATGGTCCACATGTTGAGGGCTCAATATGTGCTTCAGGAAAGGGTTTTTCCATTCTGTTTTCTCTCATTTAGCTTATATCAAGGCAAAGAAAGAGTGGCTATTTTCTCTGCTAAATTCATGATTGGAGGTGTCTCGTGAAGGGAAAGCAGTAAGTAGACTCAATTAGGAGCAGAAAGAAAAAGCAAAAAAAGAAAGGAAGGAAAGAATGAGAAAGAGGAGAAGACAAAGGAGACACCATGAATGCACTGGCTGAGCAGAGACCAGCTTGCCATTGTTTAGCAACCCCAGGCAGCTCTTTACCAGGAAGCCGTGATTCATTTTTCTCAGGAAATGGAATAGAACAACATCTGTGTGTGAGGGCATTCACATTTACCAAGTTGGGAGCAGCAGACCCAAAACCCAATCAAATCCACTTTTGGGAAATGGTCAAGAGGAAACCCTTCTCAAACCTATTGCCATGCCCTCTTAACAGATCTCCACAGGTAGGCTCTCTTGCCATTTTCCTAACACAGAGCATTCAGGTGCATCACTTTTCATCAACTTCCTAGAGCTGACCAAGGAAAGTATAGAACTCCTTACAAGGGCAGTCTGGGCTGGACCTGCCTTCCCGATATCTTTGGGATTGAATCTTTCCACAGGGCTCCACACAACTACTTAACTACAATTCTCTTCCCAAAGACACTCTTCCTTTCCTGACCTTGGCTCACACTGAACTCCGTGACTTAGTACTTTCCTTTTTGAAACAGTTGCATATCCAAATCCTCTATCCTTTGACATTCTTCTTTTGGTCTTTATCACCAAATGCCTTGTACAAACGTTTTTTTGTTTTGTTTTTTTGAACAGAGCCTTAAAAAAAAGAGATAATTCACATACCGTAAAACTCACCTTTTAAAAAATGTACAAATCAATGGTTTATAGCGTATTCAGATTTGTGCAACCATCATTATCTAATTACAGAACATTTTCATCATCCCCAAAAGAAATCCATTCTTCCCTTTTCCCAGTCCCACCATATTTACTTTCTATTTCTAAGGATTTGCCTATGCTAGATATTTCCTATAAATGGAATCATACAAGATTGGCTTCTTGCATGCTGCATAATGTTTTCAAGGTTCATCCATGCTGTGGCATGTACCAGTATTTCATTCCTTTTTATGGTTGAATCATATTCCATCATATGGATATACCACCTTAGTTTACCCATTCATTGGATGATGAGCATTTCTCTGGGATATACACCTAGGAGTGGGATTAGCGGGTTACATGGTAACTCTTTAAAAAAAAAAAAAAGTTGAAGGAATTCACAATTGCCTGACTCATTAAGATGATTTCTAACAGCATAAAAGGCCAAGATGGCTATTTGCAGAGCACATGATTAGGTGATATATCTTCAATGTTTGGTTTTCTTCCAGTGTAAAGTACCCAAAATAATAATAATTTTAAAAAAATCAATTAGCAATAAATGTAAGGGTTCATTTCTGGACTCAATTTAATTCCATTGATCTGTATGTCTATCCTTACTACAATGTCTTGATTACTCTAGCTTTGGTAACTGTGTAAACTCCAGCTTTGTTGTTCTTTTTCAAGACTGTTTTGGCTTTTCTGGGTCCCTTGCATTGCCATATGAATTTCAGGATCAGCTTATATAACTTTTTTTTTTTCATTATTTCTGTTGCTTCTAGAGGGCACAGCACAGGCTGAACTATTTATATTTATCCATAGCACAGTGACTTGCTCTAAGACATGCTCAGTAAATTATGAATTGAATGGATGAGTAAAACGAACATGCCAAAGCCTGGAAAATTATCATATCTGAACTATACAGAGAAAATATCCCAGGATAAATCACAAGAAAAACTAACCACCCTTCCCATGTTCTAGACAATATGAAGCCCTCCCCTCACCGTCAACACTTTATGTCCCTTGTATCACCAAATGCATCTAGTTACCACAATATGCTCTGCATTTGCCTAATCTTTAAAAATTTGCATAACACTTAACCTTAGACATACAGAGCAATCTCAGAACAATCAAACATCCAGGTAACCTTGGCAAAGTTCTAATAATTGGGAGGCGGATGTGGCTCAAGTGATAAGGCTTCCGCCTACCATATAGGAGGACCCAGGTTTGATCCCAGGGGCCTCCTGGCGAAAAAGAAGAGAAAGCATGCCTGCAAGGTGAGGCAAGTACCCGCATGGCGAGATAAGTGCCCATGTGGGTGCCCACGTGGTGAGCCAAGTGCCCGCGCGACAAGTCTGTGCGGCGAGCCGAGTGCCTGCCTGCACAAGTGAGTCAGCAGCAAGATGATGATGCAACAAAAGAGAGACGAAGAGGAGAGTCAGGTGAAGTGCAGCAGAGACCAGGAACTGAGGTGGTGCAATTGACAGGGAACCTCTCTCCACCTCAGAGGTCCCCAGGATTGGATCCCAGTAAATCCTAGAGGAGAAAGACGAGGAAAAAAAAAAAAAAAGAAAAACAGATACAGAAGACTGCACACCGAATGGACACAGACAGCAAAAACAGGAGGGCGAGGGAGGGGAAAAAAGTTCTAATAACTCTATTCACACCTGTGTATAGAAAACTGACTCCCAACTCAAAGAAATAAGGATCTATCACTTGCTTGGGTAGAGAAGAATTTACTATGACCTTTCTTCTTTTTTTTTTTTTTTTTTTGATAATGGAAAATTTTATTTCACCATCTCCGAAAGACCTTCTTAGAAGTGAGCAAAGAGGATGAAGCAATATGCTCACTCTGTCTTTCCAAGCTTGCCTGATCTAAAGAATCACCTGGAACTTGATTCAAAAGGCCTGGGGAAGGGCCTGGAATCGAACAAGAGCCCCAGATGATTCTCATCAGGCAAACATCTGAAACACTGTGCTTTCAGTTACTATCCTCATTTACACTTTCCTGTGGCATGCTTTATACCAGTCAACGTCACCTTTAGGAGGTAAAAAACAGATGAAAGTAGTTAGCAAGCCTCTAACTCTTCACGTTATTTTTAAAAACATGACACCACCACATAGTTGCTAAATTTATCCCATATCTAAATTAATACTTATTTTTATGTAACATTTATGTAATCTAAAACTTCTTTAAAATGAATTTTTTTGAATTAAAAAAATAAAATTCTATATTTTGCTCATGGAAAAATAAAAAAGTGATAGCAAGGTTATTTCTCCATTCGCACAGGAACAAAGGCCTCTTGACACTGCTCAAGGAAGTTTTGCTAGCTTTGGGAACTGCCCACGGCTTACTCTAAATTCTTGCCCTATTACTAGCACAATACCTCTCCTTATGGAGTAGATAGTAAACAGTTATTTTTAAATAAAAACAATAAGCATATGACTGAAAACAACAGTAAACAAAAAATAACCCATACTCCCATAACATTTCCCTATTTAAAAAAAAAAACAAAAACTCTTACATAAATATTTAACTTCCTTTTAAACAGCTTCCACTGAATACTGTTTTCTCTCTCTCCCATCCCCACAGGGGAAAAACTGCTTTTGTCCCTCTCTGTCTCTCTCTCTCACTCGATCTATCTGTCTCATACACACATACACAAGCTTTGTGGCTAGTTGGACAGTTCCCTTAGAAGGGCCAATCCTGCACCTCTTATATATTTTAAAAATATATATTGATTTACTTTTTTCCCCTTAATATGTTAAATCACAGAGAAGAAATAAAAATGGCTCATATACAAATCAGGTCAGTGGTTGCTTGGGTCCAGGAATGCAGATATTGATTGGGAAGAGGTACAAGGGAACTTTCTGGGGTGATGGGAATATTCTGTATCTCCTTTGTAGTGGTCATTACACAGGAGTATATAAACTTGTCAAAACATATTAACTTACACTTAAATGGGTGTATTTTATTGTGTATAAGTTATAACTCAAAAAAGGTGATTTCAAAAAATGGCTTATAATCTTAACATTTTAAAAACAATGCAGAAAGGTACAAAATGAAATGTGGAAGTCCCTATTGCCTTCAGTCCCTTTGCCCAAGGATAATCAATATTAGTTTCCTGTGTAGCCTCATAGGAAAAAGATACTTTAAACCCTAAACAAACTATACAACATGCATATCTTTGCTACCCACTGAATATTTAAAAGCATTCCAGAAATGACAAAACCTAGATGAAATATAATTACCTTTGGTTTCCAGGCTCCCTTCCCACTCATCACTTCCAGACCCAAAGAGGGTCAAAAGCAGCTTGAGAGGAAATCCTCATCATCAACAATAATTAAGGTCTTGGTTATAGTTTTCAGTTTGGCTAGCTGGGTCTCATAAGACAGGAGGGCTCCCCTCAACACTGGCTCCCTTTCTGGCTGTTCCCAGCAGGGCAGTGTGGGGTCCTGCCCAGAGTTCATTGGGCACACCTCTGCTTGTCTCAGCCAGAGGTAGGTTCCGGACACAAGATGTCAAGGGTTCTTTTGGAACGCACAGGGAAGCCAGTGTTATGTTCAGAGAGCCGGATTTATTCTGTGTTAACTGGAGTTGTGTACTCTGTCCCACCTGATGGCACCAAGAAGCTTTTCTTGTAGATTGAAGCAGTGGTTCTCAAATGCCTAAGGTTCTTGGAGACTTTCATTCAGTGGCTCTGGGTTGGGGCTCAGGAAATGTGTATTTTTGAAAAGGTTCCCTGGGTGATGCCCATGCATACAGCCAGGTTTGGGAGCATCTGAATTAGGTTGTCTTTGAATTTCAGCCCAGACAACTCTAGTTCCCTACCCAGATCCACTCATATTTCCTCCAAACGATTCCCCACACAGCAGTCAAATCTTACCATATCATGCCTCAGTTTATAACCTTTCAATGGTGTCACGTGGCCCTTTTTAAGTAAACCTTCAAAAGCGCCTATCCAGTCCTGCCTGCCTCTTCTCCTCCTCCCACCCCCCCACCCCCCAAGTATTACAAGAGCACTGGCCTCCTCTCAGTTCCTCACACTCATCGAGCTCCTTTCTCACCAAGCTTCCACTCCCTTTCCCTTCCATGTAAACTGGCCCCTCCTCGCCTTTGAAACCTGGGAAGAAGGCATGTCCTGCATGAACACCAGGGGTGGAGCTCCTCCATGCTTTTCTCTCATTTTGGCTTCACTGCCATCCTGTGATGGAGCACTCCCCCCACTTTCCAGATAAGGAAAATGAAGCTCAGAGAAGTGAAATGGCCTGCCCCAGGTTTCACAGTTACCAAGTGGCAAAGCCAAGAATCTTGAGTTCAGTTCTTTCTGGCTCCAAACCCTGGAGGAAGTTCATGTGGGAGAAGAAAGCTGAAAAGCGAGAGAGGAAGAAAGAAAGAGAAGGCCAGAGGAATTTAAAACAACAGCACTGCCTGTCCCCCCAAAACATAGACAACAACACAACTCAACACTTAATGTCTGTTATTGGGGCTTCAGTGGATTAAATGACCTTCAGCTAATTGTGCCGTATTGGCTATAAAACAACTAGATCCAAAATAGAAAGGGACTTCTTCCTTTCTGGGCCACCCCTGGTGGCGTTTACACCCTAGCTGAATAAAATCAGCTTGTAGGCCAAGCCCAGCCTCACCTTGATCCAATGTCCAGAAATAAACAAACTTTCTGAGAAGGCACAGTTGCAATCACACTGGAACCTAACCTACTGCTTTAACTTCACACTAGCCTCCAGCAGGCCTGGCAGTATTTCTAGAGCTTGGAGTCTGCGTAAATAAAAACTAATTCCAAGCTCCAGATCGATCTTGGATGTTGAAAAGAGTCTTAATAAAATCCAATGCCAAAATGGAGTTTAGGGATTGCAAAACCCTAGAACACTACAATGGTCTTTATTTCAGATAGCAGCTTCAGCAACCATCACTAACTGGCTTCTCATTACAAAACTAATGTCACCATGGGACAGAAAACTAAACTGAAAATGAGCCAGCACCACCCTTAAAAAATATCACAGAATGGAGCTAATCCTCCCAACCCTTCCCTATTCACTCATTGCTTCCAAAGTTTCATAAGACTCTTTTCAACTTTCTTTTTAAGAGAGCACATCAGCAACCAGTTTAATTACTAGTGAAAGAGAAAGATAAAACCAACATTTACAAATGTCTCTTATGTTCCCAGAACTGTACTAGTGCTTAGTTAATGGAATGTAAATTTAACCCCTATGTGAATTCCAGGAGTTTATTATATTATTATCCCCATTTTACAGATATGGAACATGAGATTCGGAGAGGATAAGTAACCTGCCCAATAGCACACAGTGACAAAAGGCAAGAGCTGCCTCAAATCTTTTTATAAAATGAGGTAATGAACAAATGGATGGAGATGACATTACAAGGCAAAGCTGGGATTCTAATCATATCTGCCTGATCACAAAGCCTTCAGGCTGCCTCCCACATGGGACCTCCCAAATAGGACAGCCTCCTCAGGTGAGCAAAACTCACAGGGCATAAGGAACATGCTTCAACTGATAAAGTTATGCCCAAGTTCTCTTGGGACAAAAGCTGCTACTATCAAGATACTTTTGAACTTTGATGTTATCTACAATTTATCCCCTCCTTGGGATGCAGGGAGAGGGAACTCCCCTCTCTCCTTCGAAGGTTTCACGTGGGAAAAGCTGACATTGCCAGATCTTATATTCAGATCCCTCCTTCTGTTCAGGGCCCTCCCCAGTGACATGAGACTCCACCACCTCCGAATGGCCCAGAGACTGCAAAAGAGCAATTGGTACTAAATACTGGGTGACCTTGTGCCAGTTACTTAGCTTCTCTGGTCATAGTGCTTGTCACAGTCATAGTGCTTGGCACAGAGTCAGGGTCTGGAAATTATCTGTTGAGAGGATAGAGGACTGCATAGGATGGAGGGAAGATGAGGAGGAGACAAACCACAACAGCTGATTCAGTAGAACAGCAAATATTTGTGGTGCTCACTTTTCCCGCCCCATCTGTTATCATCAGCCCAAGGGGTACAACACTGGAGGGGGAAGGAGAGTCTTCTTCCTGGGCTGTATCTCAGGAAATAGACTTATTGCTGATCTTCTTAACCTCGCTCTTCCTCAGCCGTCAGTCAGCCCATACCCCTAGAGGCAAACTGAGATACAGCATTTCTGATCTGTAGGGAGATTTTATAATTAACAGGTAAAGGCCTGAGGGTTTGTGCGGGCACAGCCTGAGCAGGCAGGCCACCTGCATCCCACTGCAAGGCAGGTTGTAGGCTCTGGCTGTTTGTCCGCATGTGTCTCACTTAGAGATTGCCCAGGCCAGGTTCCTCCCAGAGGCCTGCCCTAGTTGGGCTTTCTTTGATTTTTCTGAAAGTAACTAAAAGGAAGAATTCAAAGTGCTAGGGAGATCTATGGGTTGGCAAGTCCAAACCACTAGGAAGGACATACACATTTAGGGTCTTTTAGAACCAAGAATATGTTTACCCATAGAACCTTCCCCCACTCCCTCACCCCCAAAAGAACTGCCTGATCCACAAGTAGAATAAAAATAAGACGCTATATCAATGGCTTTGGTATTTAGACAACCACTGTATTTATTCCCTGAGGTGCATAGGCTACTAATTTCTGTCACATACAGGAAGTCTCACCTGCAAAACACCTCCCTGGAGATATGGAGAGTGGCCTGTATATTTTACAAATCCTGAGCTGTGTCTCTCACTAAAGAACCAGAGAAAGGGTCTGGCCTCACAGAACTCGGCTACCACCTCAGGAGCCAGAAAAAGACAACTTTAAAAAAAGTATTTGATTAAAGACTCCACTTGACAGGAAGGAGAGGGAATGATACCATGATGCTAAGACCTACAATGAAAAAGTGCCCTCTACGAAAGAAGCCAGACCCTGAAGAGTGTATACTACATGATTTCATTTATAGAAAGCTGTAGAAAGCTGAAAATCAGACACGTCTCCCATGGTATTGCTGAAAGTTAAGAGACACATGCCTCTGTGTAGGAAGGAGGCATTAGTAATTAGGAGAAACTTGAAGGGGGTTCACAGATGCTTGGTAACATTTTATTTTGATTTGTATGCTGGGCACACAAGTGGGGTCATCTTGTGATAATTCATCGAGTCGTACACTTGACTTGTATGATTAAATGTATTTTATATGTCAGTAAATGCTTGCTTAAAAAAATCACTCTCTTTATAGACAGAAAGTGGCTTGTACTTATTGTTATCTATTTAGAGTCCAATCCATGTACAAATGGGCCAGAGGTTTAAAAAAAAAAAAAAAAAAAAAAACGCCCCAGAAACCTATTTTTTCACCTTAGATGATTTTTCATGGTTTTCAAACTCAATAAGAGATTCCCCACCCCACCCCCCATCCCCCAGGCTGAATTTCAGGGTCAAGCCTTTTTCCACACTTGGCCAATCCCTGGATGGGCCAAATTTTGCCAATGGACCAACAGAGAAAACAACTCAGCAATCCAAAGGCCTCCAGGTCTGCCACAGAGGAGAGCACAGAATTAAGTTAAGCAACTTTTTCCAAATTATACAATGAGGTGCCAGTGGCGGGGAGGGGGGAGTTTGTGGATCTCAGTCCAAGGTCTATCATTTTTCTACTATATCTCATTCCACAGGGGCCAATTAATAAATATGTTCCTTTGGGGGGCTGAGAAAAATGAGCCTGGAGAACTTCACTGGTCATTCTTTGTATACAAAATACACAATGGGGTTTACCGAGTTCCTCTCCAACAGGAAATCCTTTGTCTCAGAGAGCCAGGAAGAGGAGGAGGGAAGTGCTGAGTCTGCAGCAGGGCATTGCAACATAGCCCGTGTTTTTGTGGAAACCATGTCCCCCTAATCAAAACACAATTGCATCAATGGACTCACTCCACTTAAAAGAAAATTTTTTTTTTATTTAAGAGGCTATAAATGGGGACTACACCACCTGATTAATGTCTAAAGTTCTTTATACACTTTCATTTTTAGGGTACAGCTAAAAATAAAGACTTGAAACTTGAAATAATGTAAGCAAGTAATCTCTCTCACACACACACACTGGGGCTTTTCCCATATATGGCCACATTATTCTTCGGTCTTTGAAAAGGCCAAATGAAGAGATGGCCAACAACCAAAATAATCCTTCAGACATTTGAAAACGAGGAAAAAGAACTAGGAGAGCTGGTGAATGACAAACAATTGCAAGGCTCAATGGGGTAAATAATACCAAGAGGAATTAGTTGCCATAGTAGTTTAAAAACATGGGCACATGCATTTTGATACTGGATACCTACAAAGAGACCATTTTGCTCTCTGGCCTTAGCACTGAGAAAACTACAATGGCAGTAATTTAACATAAAGGACTTAAAGAAGGAAACTATTGCAAGGGCATGACTGAAAATTTAATTAAGGCCCTTCTCAGTCTAAAGTCTGTAGTGGTGATGAGGGCACATCTCAAGGTCAGAAGGAAAGGAAGGAAACGTGAAAAAGGGAAGAGGGCAGGGATTTGAATGAGCTAGGAGAGCACAAACAGCAGAGGTCAGCTCTGGAGGGCAGGTTCCCTATGGTAGCTGGTTGCTGCGGTGTCTGTGGGGTCCTATTGGAAATGTTTCTGGAGACAAGATTAACACATTCATGTCAAACAAATACCACCTTGTGCGAGGCACAGTGGAAAAACCACATTTGCACAGTGTTTTCTAGATTGCAAAGCCTCCTCACAGACATTATCCTGGACAACAGGTGAAGCGCTTGCTTTTACTAATATGGAAACTGAGGCTCGGGGAGGTTAAGTAATAGATACGCTACTCGGTGCAAGAGGCTAGCGTAGAGAATTGAAGCTAAATCTCCTGAATTATAGGCCAGGGGTCTTTCTACCCACTAAACCTCAAAAAGAGCACTGGTCAGAGTGTCAAATTTTAGGGTTAGATTGCAGTTCGTTCACTTACTCTCTTCATGACTGTGGGCAAGTAATTTCATCTCTTGTGATTCGTATTCTCAGTTGGAAAATGAGAGGGCAGCGCTAGATGACAGGAGGGGGCCAGAAAAATGAACGTGAACTGAGCAGCCGTGTCTCCGCACTCATCTGGGCCCCCGTCCTTGCAAGTCCCCACCTGGACCCCTGGGCAGGATGCTTGTTTCACTGACTTAGACAGCCTTCATGTTATAGACTGAAATCCATGCATGGAAACTAGAGAAATAGCGTTCAAAAAGTAAGACTAGGGAGCGGATGTGGCTCATGTGGTTGAACGCCCACCTCCCACATGGGAGGTCCAGGGTTCAGTTCCTGGTGCCTCCTGAAAAAACAAAAAACAAACAACAAGCAAAACAAACAAACAAAAAAACAACTTGGGGAAGTCGATGTGGCTCAGTGTTGAGCACCAGCTTCCCATATATGAGGTCCCGGGTTCCATCCCTGGCCTCTGGTAGCGCAAAAAAAAAAAAAAAAAGACTAGTAAACTTCTTTGATGTCTCCAAATACATACTAGTAAAAACTACTGAGGAGGTAGTAGTTCTACCTAATTTTCTAATTAGGTTTCTAATTTTCATTCTACACTTCTTTCTTTTTCACTCTCTATGAGATGGACCTTCTTTATCATGTTTCAGATTCTTTTTTGAAAAAGACACACCGCTTTTGGGTGACACTGAATGCTTCCAATGGTTTTTCCATGCATGCCCATAAAGGCTCTTTATTTGGTTGGGAACAATAATAATAATAAACAAAGAAAGGAGCAAGCATCATTTACTGAAGGCCTATGATATAAAAAGGCACTGTACTGAGCCTTTGGATATAACATCTCTCACCTACGACTACCAGATGAGGTTGGTATAACTGTCTCCATTTCACAGACAGAAAATTAAGGCTCAGAGACTTGGCCAAGGATGGCCATCCTGTTACGTACAGGGCTGGGCTTTAAATCATTGTCTAGATGATTCCAAAGCCTGCTTTTTCTTTTTCTACTCCATTATGAGGCTTCGACTCAACCATCAGAGACTCTGGATAATGCCGCTTGCTCATGATTTCTCCTCATCTCCATCCCACAGAATGGGATGACTTCCAGGTGGTCCTAAAGCTCTCCACTGGAAATCCAGGACAGCTGGAGGATGAATCAGGTGGATCTGAGGGGGACTGGGCTGACAGAATGGTGAGCATGTCCCTAAATGCTTCCCCCTACACCAATGGGATCACGACCAGAACTGTGGTTTCATTTCCAACTCACTAACCTGGTGGGGCACAAGCCCAAGAGAGGTTGGGGGCTCATTCATTCGGTCATCACTGCTGCTGGCAACAGCGTAGCCCCTGAGGGAAGGAGGCAAAGTTCATATTTAGCACATGTGAAGATGACCCAAGGCAGTCGGTGAACGTTTATAAGGAAAACCAGAACACCCCTGGCTAGTGGCAGGAGCTACTGAAAACCCAATTTCCTGGAGGGGTGGGCAGTGGCAGGAAGAGTAATTTTTTTAAAAATGTGAACTTGCCAC
Source organism: Dasypus novemcinctus (assembly GCF_030445035.2). NCBI lineage: Eukaryota > Metazoa > Chordata > Mammalia > Cingulata > Dasypodidae > Dasypus > Dasypus novemcinctus. Next base: position 49,597,838 of record NC_080698.1, on the reverse strand, counting down.
TCTAGGCAAGTGGCTTTACCTCTCTGTGCTTCATGTCCATCATCTATAAAATAGGAATAAACTGTCTCATAGGGTTGTCGTGAGGAATAAATTAGATAATTTGCCAAGCACAATGTTGGACACATGATAGGCCAAAGAATGCTAATTCCCCTTCTCTGAGAGAGTCTTGTAAAACATCACAGCATGTCTTTGTTTAGAAATTAGGCACAGTCTATCCTTTGCTTCTTTGGGTGATATAAATGCTTCTAAAACAATATTTTTGGGAGGAATCAAATGCGCTAGAGAACTAACTCACTCCTTTCTGAACAAAGGGTGCAAAGTTTATTTATGTCACAGAAGAGAGGTGACTCAGATCCTGGTTTTAACCTCAGACCAGGGCAAATGTGGGGTCAGTGTCAAGGAATCAAAGAAACAGTTTTTAAAGATGCTATTCCATATACTTCCTGTCAGGAGGTTGCAATAACCTTAAATGGCAGGGATAGCCAAGGGGATGACAAAGAAAAGAATGAGACCCAAAAAAGCTTATTTTCATTTAACTCCAGAGTATCTATACTAGCTACAAATGCTTCCAAACTATAAACAGCCCATCTTTTCAATGGCATAGAAAAGCTCTGAGTCATGAGATAAAAAGAATATTCATGATAATTTGCTTTCTGAGAACTGGAAAATTAATCGTTCAAAAATTCGATTCTTCTCTGCTTGTATTACAAATATCATAGAATGGTGATTTGCTGTGGAGAAAAACTGGTCAGGCTAAATTCCAACTCCACTACTTATTTAGCTGTGCAAATTTTGGCAAGTTACTTATCCTCTCTATGCCTCAATTTCCCCATAAAAAACGGGACTAATAATAATAGTTCTTTCCTAATAGGTTTGCCATGAGGATTAAATAAGTTAATATTTGCAAAGTGTTAGGAGTGCCTAGCACAAAGTAAGCACTATGCAAGTGTTTAAAAAATAAATCAGTGTGTGTATTATACAGTCAAGTGGAAACAAATTTCTTTGTTTGAACACCCATCTTCAAATAGCAAACTCACCCTTCTGGATGCTGCAAAACCGACACCATCAATTCCACTGCCAGGGCTCCCGCAATCATAGCCAATCCTGGACGACTCACAGTGCACTGTTGGTCCAAGGTCCGGTCCCTGGTTGACTACAAAGAAACAATTTGACATGTGCTGAAAGTTCTATTTCACTCAACTCTTGCTGTCAGAAGCATGAAGCGTCTTCATAATACAGTTATCCAATATGAGCAAAAGCTGACAGCAAAGGACATTCAGCTTCAAATAAAGTCATTTCTTGGGAATATCAAGTGAAAACAATATACACAATTTAGGGTACTAAATTAGTCAACATGCCAAAAAGGATTAGCAGTCATAAACCAATGAAAGACTGGGGGACACCAACCAAAAATGATGGCCCAGATGCATGATAAAGTGGAACTGCAGCCTAGGTGCCTTAAATTGACTCAATTCAACTCTCCCGGACTTGACAATTAAGAAAAAGAGACACAGAGAGGAAGAGCAATTTGAATAATGCAGGTAATTCTACCTGTCATTCTAATTAAGGAGTTAATGCCTCAGAGTGACCTAGAGATGGGAGCCATTCGTTTGCTATCCTGCAGTCCTCAGTTCCTAGGTGCTTCTCACAGTGTGGGCATCTCAGCACCCCGAGTGTGAGCCTAAGTCTTACATACAAGTATTTTTGCTACAACATGCCTCCTATACATAAATCTTCATTAGTCCAACCTAAGAAATTCTGATCTTACAACTGCAGAAATCTAAGAGTTGGTTCGAGATCATTTGACTCTGAAAATTTCACCTTTGGAATGAATGTAACTAAACTGGAATTGACCCTTAGTCAACCCTTAATCTTGCTGTCCGCAACTAAAAAGACCAGCTGTATATTATAACACCATGATCAGGAGCGTAAGCCATTGTTCTTCACATTAAAGAATGCTTATCTTTTTTTTTTTTTTAAGATTTATTTTTATTTATTTCTCTCCCCTTCCCCCCCCCCCACAGTTGTCTGTTCTCTGTGTCCATTTGCTATGTGTTCTTCTTTGTCTGCTTCTGTTGTTGTCAGTGGCATGGGAATCTGTGTTTCTTTTTGTTGTGTAATCTTGCTGTGTCAGCTCTCGTATATACAGTACCATTCTTGGGCAGGCTGCACTTTCTTTCACACTGGGTGGCTCTCTTTATGGGGCGCACTCCTTGCGCATGGGGCTCCCCTACGCGCGGGGCACCCCTGCATGGCACAGCACTCCTTGGTGCGCATCAGTACTGCGCATGGGCCAGCTCCACACGGGTCAAAGAGGCCCGGGGTTTGAACCACGGACCTCCCATGTGGTAGGTGGATGCCCTACCCATTGGGCCAAGTCTGCTTCCCTCTTTTTTCTTTATACTGGCAGGATATAAAAGCCAGCCATCCAAAAGAGGTATGAAATATTAAGGAACAAGTTTAAAAAGAAGAGGAGTATAGAGGGCAGGGTACAAAAACACCTCTGCTTTATTTACTTCAATAGAATTAACATCTGTACTAAGAAAAGACCATTTCTGCAGACTCTGGCTTGTGTGGTGTCATCAGTGCCATAGAAGCTTACATTTGTATAGGGTTGTGCTTGCTGTCCAAAGTAATTTCATGTGGCCCACCTTATCCTTTGAGTTGGCAGGGCAAGTATTCTCAGCCCTCATCTATAAGGACTGTCAGATAAAAACACAAGAGGCCAAGTTAAATTAACTTCAGATAAGCAATGGATAAATTTTTTTTTAAAGATAAATAAGTCTCAAATATTGCAAGGTATATATTCATCTTAAAAAGATAAACTTATTCATTATTTACCTGAAATTCAAAGTTAACCGGGCAACCTGTAATTTTCACTTGCTAAATCTGACATCCCTATCCACACACCATTTTGCAGAGGCATAGGGAGTCTAAGAGGCTCCCTGAAAATTATCCAGTGAGACAGTGTCAAGGACCAAAGCAGAATCTGTGTCTTTGAACTCCGCATTTAATGCTTTCTTCACTGAGATAAGCACCAGAAAGAATGCTGAGTGTTATCAGGGACCAATATGTCCTGCAGTTTTCTTGCAGAAAAAGTTTGTATTTGCACTTCTATTAGTGAACAGCGAATAGCTGCACACAGCAGATGATGCTAATCAAGGCTCATGGTGGGATAATGCCAACCCCAGAGAAACAGAAGTCTTCTCTATTAAAAGACAATATTTAAATAGTCATAATTGAAAGAGCTGGGTCTCTCTGCCCCAGGGAACACAATGGTCATAGGATATATTCAGAACTATAAAGAAATCCACTTACATCGCCCGGGGCCACCACATCATTGCAGAAATAGCAGCCAAGTTTGTAGCCAGGGATGTTGGCAAAAAGTGATGAGCCCAGGAGGTCAGCAGATACCACAGGGTGGCTGGGACACAAGTCTCCGGCTTCCTGCTGCTTAGGTTTCTTAAGGCCATGCCTCATGACCACAAATGTGTCAAATCCTAAGGCAGCATTGATGACCAGCTGTGGGGTTCAAGGAACAAGAGCACAAGTTAAGAGAGAGATATATTTCAAGCCATGACTAATTTAATATTTGGTCAGCTTTCCTTATTCATTTTATAAGTATTTGCTTATGGGCGTAATTAGATTCTAGAAGTCAGTGATGGCAAAAGCTACCCAATGCTAAGGGCTTATTAAGGCCAAAATCTTGAGAAGTGATTTACATAACTCACCTCACTTCATTTCACTTAAAACTCCCGACAAACATGTGCCATTTACAGATGAAGATATTGAGGGTCAGAAAGGTTAGTGCTATAATTTGCCCAAGGATGCTAAGCTGGTAAGAAGTAAAATAGGTTTATAAAACCAAGTCTATATCATTCTCAAGCCCATTCTTTCTACCATTATGTTATACTTGTAGTGTCCATATAGCTTTGTTGTTTTTGGTTGTTTAAAACAATCTATGTGGAATTGAGCTGTGATTCACATACTATACAATTGATTCTCTACTTGGACTTTTAAAAAAAATTTTATTGTGACAACATTCAGATCTCCATACAGGCTTTTAAGAAGTTTCCTTTCTCTTTATGCAATAAGAACGTCTCTTGATTGTAATTTAACATTTCCCCCCAAATGTCTGAAAATGAAAGAAAAAACAAATAGGAGAAAACAAAAATCTTGCAATCCCACCAGCTCAAATAATTCCTACTAACAGTTTGACTATTTCTTCCTGTTACATTCTCTCTTTCCTTTTCTGTCCTTCCTTTTCTTTATCCTGCCCCCCCATTTTCCTTCTCTCCTCTCCACATACACTCATATATACATAACTAATATATATGCTGCTATATCTTGCTTACTGAACATAATGTGGCATTTTCCATCTCATTAAAATTCTTAAAAATTTTTAAAATACAAAAATAAAAAATAGAAAAACAAAAATGACAAAAGAAAAAAAAAACATACATAAGATTCCTTGAGAACACAATCGTGAATGGTTGTGTATGATTCCATCATGCATAAGTAGCATGATTTATTCAGCAGTACTCTTGGTTGTTGAAGGTGCACATGAGCAAACGGCAGTGAATAAGACAACACCCTCGTCCTCTGAGTGCTTACATTTTCAAGTAAGTGTAGTACACTTTCTAGTGTAGAGTACCTCAAAGCATTGTTAGGAAGATTACAGTAAACAACAAATATACTGGATGATGGTGTGTTAGGCAAAGATAGTGTCTGCCCTGGACGGCCCTCGGCACCATGCTACCAGGTCACAGAAATCGCACCTCTTTTTGGGGATGGGGTGGGGAAGGGGCCCATTCTGCCTAGAGGGGAGTGGTACACCAAGTCACAGGCAGAGCTGAGAGTCCCGGGATACCCACACTCTACCTTTCTCTTACTGGCAGCGATGACAGCAGGAAGCCACCGGCTCTCCCTGGTATCCATCAACAGGAAGATGACATCATGGCTTTCAATGAGCTGCTCCAGTTGCTCCACATCCTTGCGGGCTTGCTCCAGGGTAATGCTGGAGAAGTTCACTGGATGGCCAGGCATGGGGATACTCATGTTGTACCCTCTGGCATTCTAGGAAGACACCAAGATGGATATGTGTGGAACACGTGTGAACGCATTTTCCCATGGTATAAACGTGTGCATAGTCACTTACAGCTGGGAATTTCTCTGAGCGTGATTACGCTGCTTTTTACTTATACTATCCATACCCCCCACCTCTTCACTTCTGTGTCCTAGAGCACCTTGTCCTGCCAACCCAGTGCCCCTGAGGCAGGATAAAGCAGCGTGTAGAGACATACAGATCTCAGCTCCAAAGTGGAAGGGGGACACTTCCCATCTGAGGCAAGGTGAGCACTAGAGAAAACTGTGTATCTTTGGCTCTCTCCTTCCACCATGGGCTAAGAAGCTTCATCACAGTGCCTTCTGACTGTCTACATACCCTCTTTCCAGCCAGACTCTCTCTCCCAACTTATTTCAAAATTGCCTTCCCCTCCATTTCTTTAGTGCGTAACATCTCCGAATGGGATGTTATACCAAACCTAACTCCCTTTAATGAATGCACATTAGATTAGAATGATAGTCTTCTCTTAATCCTCTCAGGGGCTATATGCATTTAAGCCTCCCTTCCCCCTACAAAAAACAAAAACAAAAAACAAAACAACTAAAAAAAACTTCTATTTGCTAATTTTCAGCCAATAAATCTAGTTAAGAGCATGTAGATAAAGATTCTTTCCCTTTTCAAAAGTAGAAGCTGCCCGGCATCCTGAGTTTCCCTCAATGTGAGAAATTCAGGATTTTTTTACAAGGGCTTTAGAGCAGCTCCATCACCTGCCATTGCCCCTCTGAGGGCCCCACCATGTTTTAGCAGATTAACAGTGAGCCACAGATGGGTACTAAGGAGGCCAGGAACAGTGACTTTTCACAGAAAACATGTTCTAAGAAACGTAAATTGCATCCTTCATCTCCTGCATACCACTGGTCCTGGGGAACTATGTGAAAACATTACTTTTTTTTCCCATTCACCCTCCCTTATTGGGGGAAAAAAAAAAAGCTGTGGGTATAGGGCAAGTAGGTCCTTTTCAAAAGAAAATCTATTTTGTAGACTGTAGATCCTTTCTGCTTATCTTCAACTTTAAACCTAACAGCTAGAATTCAAGAAAGAGACAGTAGTAACAGCAACGGAAGTTTTAAGTTTACAGAAAAAAAATCATGCAGAAAATACAGAGTTCCCATACTGAGGTAGTTTTAAAAACTCCTAAAAAGAATTGGAAATCAAGGAGCATGATGAATAAACCTACTCTCACATGTTTAGAAAACAGACGGATAGATACATGGACAGATAGATGAATACATGGATGATGGGTAATGAAAAACCAAGGAGCATGATGAATTCAACCTACTCTCAAATGTTTAGAAAATAGATGGATAGATAATTCAAAGATGGAGAGAGAGAGAGAGAAGGAAAGAATGATACAGCAAATGTGGCAACATGTTAAGAGTTGGTGGATCTGGGCATCTTAGTGGAGGTATGCTGGAGTTCTTTGTATGGTTTTTGTATTATTTTTGCAACTGTCAACTTTGAAATTCTTTAAAAGTAAAAAGTAAAAGAAAGGAGTGGGAAAAAAGTTACAAGTGAAGAAGGAAAGCACCCCAGACAGAAAGGACTTCAGAAAGAAGAAACAGGGAAGTGGATTTGGCTCAACTGATGGAGCATCCGCCTATCACATGGGAGGTCCAGGGTTCAAACCCAGGGCCTCCTGACCTGTGTGGTGAGCTGGCCCATGTGCAGTGCTGATATGCGCAAGGAGTGCCCTGCCACGTGGGGGTCGGGGAAAAGGGGAGAGAAATAAATAAAAAATGAATCTTTCAAAAAAAAAAAAAAAGAAGAAACATTCACAAACGAGTTCATTTTAACAATGAGAACACCACAAAGACAACCATCGGGACCTCATTAATGAATTAAGAAAGTAATAAGTCTTGTGTGTCTACCATATGCCAAATACTGTAACAAACAATAATAAAAGCAACAACCAGAGTAAGAATCACAACAATAGTACCTCACTAGCATATTATAATTGATGAAGCCTTTTATTTTTTTTAAAGATTTATTTTTTTATTTTATTTCTCTCCCCTTCCCCCCCCCCCATTGTCTGCTCTCTGTATCCATTTGCTGTGTGTTCTTCTGTGTCCACTTAGGTTCTTGTCAGCAGCATCAGGAATCTGTGTCTCTTTGTGTTGCATCATCTTGCTGCATCAGCTGTCTGTGTGTGTGGCGCCACTCCTGGGCAGGCTATGCTTTTTTCGCACAGGGCGGCTCTCCTTGTAGAGTGCACTCCTTGTGCGTGGGACTCCCCTACATGGGGGATATGTGTGCAGCATGGTACTCCTTGCCCACATCAGCACTGCGGTGCGCCAGCTCACCACACGGGTCAGGAGGCCCTGGGTTTGAACCCTGGACCTCCTATATGGTAGGCAGATGCTCTATCAGTTGAGCCAAATTCGCTTCCCTCTAATCTTTAAAAAAATTTTTTTTTCTCTTTATTTTCTTTAAAATGTTACATTAAAAAAATATGAGGTCACCATATACCCCCAATCCAACATGCCACCCCTCCCCCATTGACGAAGACTTTTAAACTGGGATAGCGCAGCTTGAGCCACAAAGCTATCATGTAGGTATTTTAACTCAATACCATTTCTGACCTTTTGAGTAATACTTTAACTGAAACTTATCCACATGAAGGATAAACTTCACTAGCCTAAATGAATCTCAACTTGCTAAAATTTCAGCCAGTAAACCAACTTAGGAAAGGTTCCTTGGCCCATCCAGACTCCTGAGGCTGGAATCCAGCATTTAACACAATAGTTCTCAACCTCAGCTGCACATTAGAGGGTTTTTTCCCTTTCTTTTTTTTTTTTTCTTCTTCTTTATAATTAGAGAAGTTGTAAGTTGACAGAAAGAAAAAAAACAAAACAAAACGACAGAAAATACAGATTTCCCATATTGAGGGAGTTTGAAAAACTCCTAATGCCCAGGCTTTTCCCCAGACCATTTAAATTGGAATCTCTGAGATGGGGTCTGGGTAGCATTGCTAAGATGCTTTCTTCTAGAAGCTTTATGGGTTCAGCTTTATTTTGAGTTCTATAGCCTTTTTTGGGGTATCAACTAAAGCTCAAGGGTATTCAGTGAGTCTCTTTACTGTGGATAACTGGAACTCCAATGTCTCAGGCTTTGTGTGAGCTCTGGAATCTTCCCTATGCTCACAGCTCCCTGGTGGTTGTTTCATATCCAGCCTCAGAGTCTCACCCTATGCATGTGTAGCTTAATGTCAAAGAGTCAGGAGACTCTCTGAGACTGCTTCTCTGGAAAGTTCCCTCATCGCTCGTATTCTGCCCTGCAAATTCCAGCTACCTCAGTTGCTCTGCACTCTGATGTGTTTCCTAAGCTTCTCAAGTCCAAGAATCTTTTGGGCTCCTCAGGGGCTCTTCTATGGACCAGAAAATGCCCCCATGCAGTAAGTTGGGGACAAACATTGTTTCTTTCCCTTTTTTCTGGGATCACAGTCTCTTACTGATTATTGTTCATTGTCTGCAAAGAGTCACTTTATATAATTTTCTCAGGTGCATAGTTGTTTATGGTAGGAAGACTAGTTCAGTATCAGTTACTCATCAAGGCTACAAGTAGATGTCTACAGATGCCTGGGGTCTGGCTCCATAATTCTACATTTTATTGCCTCATTTATTTTAAAAAGTTGTTGACTTCAAATAGTTATTTAATTCATTAAAAGTCAGTTTTCTCTTATTCAGTTAAGCTAACCCCATGGTTAGGCATGGTATTTGTAGCAGAGCAGCTCTTCTCACCTAATTTTATGAGAGCATTTTTTAAAGCACCGAGAAAAGGCAAATGTGACCCTCTATAGTGGAGCAGAAAAGAAGTAAGCACTCAAGGGATACCATGCAGGTAAATTCAAGGGTTTCTTATATTGTGGACCTGGGTATAGTTGAAGATTTCAGGCCAGAACATGGTTGGTTTTGGTCAAGGGTATTTTAGAGCAAAAATGAAAGGTTAGACTTTCTGGTTCTGAAGGAGTTTTTTAAAGATAGTTTCAGCTAGCCAGCCATGTGAAACCACTGTCCCCTGAGCAAACCATCTCCGGGGGGGCTGGGGGTACACGGGACCTCCCTGTACATTTCTTTGCATATAGTGAATGTATAATCATCCCAAAATAAAAAGTCTGAAAGAAATCTATTGTACATTGCTTTTTTCCCCCAAATCAAATGTCACTAGACTTTGAAAGCACTGAGATTATAATTTTGCAACAACTAAACAGGTGAGGAGTGGCACAAATTAGATAATTTTGCATTTGCAGAACCAATCTTTCGGCTTTTCTAGATAACCAGATATCTGGGAAGATCTTTCTTTAACACATCTAACCTCAAAGGCCACTTTTCTTTCCTGGAATGCTCCTCCTAGCCCTTGGCCTCTCCTACCTCTCTCAGCCCTTGCCTGCCTCCCCCAAACCTCTTTTCTTAATTAATTCCTTCAGAGCACACTGCAAATGTCTTCTCCTCAAGAAAGCCCTTCCTGGTCCCCAGTGCCTACCCAAGTCCCCACCCCTGTATTACCTTAGCACCCCCTAATTATCTTCCTTAGCACTTACTTTGATTACAGTCAAATAGTTATTTAATTCAAGATACATTTCCTCAACTAGAACACAGTCTCCACGAGGGAAGGGCCATGTCTTATTCACTGCTATACGTCTTGCCTTTTGTGCACAGCCTGGTAGAAGGAAGGTGGCAATAAATTTTTTTTTAATGAATAAGCTATACTAAATCATGCATATAAAGAAAATCTCTATCTGGTTAGCCAATGAATTAGTTTCACAAGTATTTTTGATGAATTTGATGCATTTCACTAATACTTTGATGAGTTCTGTACATTATCTATTACATACAAGGCGTGTGGAAGAGAAACTTATTATTATTATTTTTTTCTCTCCCCCAGCCCCAGTTGTCTGCTCTCTGTGTCCATTCACTTTGTGTTCTTCTGTGACTGCTTCTATCCTTATCAGTGGTACCAGGAATCTGTGTTTTTTTTTGTTGTGTCATCTTGTTGTGTCTGCTCTGTGTGTGTGTGACACCATTCCTAGGCAGGTTGCACTTTCTTTTGTGCTGGGTGGCTCTCCTTATGGGGCGCATTCCTTGTGCGTGGGGCTCCCCTACGTGGGGGACACCCCTCCGTGGCACGGCACTCCTTGCGCGCATCAGCACTGAGCATGGGCCAGCTCCACAAAGGTCAAGGAGGCCCGGGGTTTGCACCACGGACCTCCTATGTGGTAGGCAGATGCCCAATCCATTGGGCCAAGTCCGCTTCCCTGAAGAGAAACTTAAGACACTTGGCCCCTGGCCTCAGGAGCTTAATAACCCAAGAGGGAAAATTATTAAGTGCTAAGAAAGAGGCACGGTCCCAGTGAATTTTTTCAAGAAAAGTTTAGCTTGCTCTAAGGTCCAGCACAATCTGGCCCTTGATTCTGCTCTAGCCTCAGGTCTGCCTTCCACAACCTCTGGGCTCCAGCCACTCTGGTTTTCTCACAGTTCCACAAAGCACCATGCTTCTTCCTGCCTCAGGCACTGGCATAGAAAATTCCATTACCCTTTACTGAGCCAGCTCTCTGATGCCCCAAGTCTAGGTCAGGCCCAACTGAGTTTCTCCTTCATTGCACTTATTATGATTATAATTATTTGTTAGAGTATTTGTTAACAACAGTCTACACCACTGGACTATAAGCTCCATGAGGTTGGGGAGACTATATCTGTCTTGTTTACCAGTTCTTAGCACACAGTAGGACTAAAATAAATAGTTGATGAATGAATGAAAAGGTAAGTAATAGGATAACTGAACAAATAAACAAGAGGACTGCCCTGGGTCACAGATGATAGCTAGGACTTGGGCAGTCAAAAATCTCAGGTAGCTGGTAAGTGGCAGAGCTCAGATTCAAAGCCAGGTCTGTCTGGGCCCTGAAGGGAGTTCATAATACTCACCAATGATAGCCTGAATTATTTTTCCCAACTGTGCACTTCCAAGGTCCACCTTTAACCCTGAAATGGAGCTGTAGCCTAGCAACAGTCAATTTTCTGCTCACAGCAATATATTCAGTTGACCCTTCTGTAAATTAGACCTGGAGTTTTTCTTTCCTCATAACTTGATCAAAAGAAGCTGCTCATGAGGCTATGTATTTGAGTTGATGAAGAGATATTGGTGCAAGAGTCTTGGCCCCTCTAACAGAATTATATCCATGCCCTTTGCCATATGACTTTGCAGGATCTCCCACTAGGGACAGCAGCTCTAAGGATTAGCTCTGCTGACTTTGTGCTTGGTCCTGTGACTTGCGTTGGCAGTGGAAATGGATGATGTGGCTGTGTGCCATTGCTGAGCAGAGACTTGAAGAGGTACAGTACACTTTCATCAACTCTTTTACGCTTCCGGCATAAGAGTAGGACCCAGGTGACTGTTGCTCCTCCTTCAGCCTAGAATTTTAAATGATTATGGAGAGAGCAGACCTGAACCTGACGCAAAGCCTGGAGCCCAGCCTGCCCCCAGCCTGGCCAGGAGCACGGAACTGCAACAGTAAGGCACGGAGACTTGGGGAATGTTCGATATCCAGGACTGCTGTAGCAGAAACCTAACTGACACACCCCTTCAGTGGCAGAGTTGTTACTTATTCTTATTTATTTTGGCACCCAGCATGTGTTACTGTTGAATTAATACTGTTAAATTAGACTTGATAAATGACAGCCCTCAGGTATACTAATGAAATGGACAAAACCATCAAAGTTGCTTCAAATGCAAGGACTTCTAAAATTGATGAATTTAACACTAAACTACTAAACAGAGAAACTGGGAAAGGGGGCTTTTTTGGCTAGTGCTGACAGCCTCTTGTGGTGCTTTAAGTATAAGCAGATGCTTTGGAGACTCCTTAGCTAACCCCTGTCAGATAAATTGAGTAAGCATGCAAGATGCAGAATATCTTTTGCTGGATGATCTCAAAAAAAAAAAGGGGGGGGGCGTGAGATTTTGGGTCATATGAACAGAATGACTTGTCTCTTATTATCTGGCACTTTTAAAGTAAATGATGCAACCAGAAAATCAGAAGCAGCTAGATCGAAATGCTAAACATTTAGCCCCATCTTTCTTCTTCACAGAGAGATGTGCATTTGATTTAATTTCATAAACATGTATAAAGTAACTACCAAGTAGTCTGGTGATGGAGGAAAACTAATACACTCCCTTTAAGCCAGCAGAAATCCGTCTTGGAAGAAGGCAGGATATGAAAACATATGGACTACAAAAATCCTCCACTTGAACTCATACAAGGCTTGGCAAGTTACAAAACATTTTTTCATGCATTCCTCATTTAATTTTCAAAATAATAATAGGAGTGTTTTGTTTTGTTTTTCTAACCCCCATCTTGAGATGAGGAACCCAGGGCTCGGCCATGTGGTAAGTCCTGGGGGTGTGCGGAGGGTATCTGACACTTCCAACAACACCCCCCCCAAGGCTTAAAGATTGAACAATGTCGGAGGAAACCTCTGGCGTTCCCAGGAAGCATCAACATACCACACCGGGGAATATTTTCTGGAGCCGGTCTGCTGCAGCCAGGGCCTTGGGCTTCCCACCACCAAGGCAATCTTCAAATTCATAAAGAGGCTGACGCACGGGATTGGAGTAGGAGATCCTGGCATTGTCGACAAAAGTGACGTGTCTGACGCCCCAACCCTGCAAGGAAACAGGACATCATGGTGTGTTTCTGCTGACTGGTTCACAGGGTGTCTCTCTTGAGACCCCTAAAAGGGGTTTTGCTTTGGAGCAGCTTGGGAACCTCAAAATAAAGGAGACTTCAGAAATCAAATTGTGCAAACTCAATTTCTGTTACACAGAATGGCAGCTTCCTTCACAAAGCCAAGTAATCACATAGCCAGCCTCTGGTGACCTGTAGTCAGGAGACTAAGACATGTCAGGTGGATCTGACAAATGCTTTATTATTTTCAACAGTGGCACCAAAGGAAGATTTGGAGGTGGGTCCCACAAGAACTGTTTATGCTGCTGTCTAAAAAGATTAGTGCTAGCTCTCAGACCCCTTGGTCTCTCTCAGTGAATAATCAGGTATAAATAAAAACTCCACTCGAAACTCATACAAGGCCTGAATTAACTCCCCAGTAAAATGAAGTACAGGTTATTTTCCACTGTATAATACTGTAAAATACTTTGTACTATTTCTCCAAGAGGCAAAAGCCTTATTCACAGTGTGAGATTTGGGGGATGCATCTATATTCTCAGGAAGCCTTTTCATGTCACAGACTTCATGACATGTTTACAGCTCTCTGACATTCTTAGCCCAATCACTTCATTCCACAGGTCTGGAAAACAAAGCCCAGAAAAGATAAATTACTTGCTTAAGGGCTTACACCTGGTTAAAGGTAGGGAGGGAATGGATCTCCTGAGTTGCAACCTGATGATTTCTGCCTTTATTTTTCCCCGATGTATCATAGTGGAGCATTAGTGAGCACAGCAGTCTAAGAGAAGGTCTGCCATGGCTGCCTACAAAGGCTAAAATTCTTGTCTCTCTTTTACTTCAATGTCCTTCCATTAGGGACTTAGAGACTCACTTAGGCAGGGGGAAAGTCAACGGAGTTCCCAAGATTTGCTTTCATACTTGAGAATGACAGGCCAGAATCCACTTTCATGAGCAAGAGTTTAGACTGGCTTTTTGGTTTGAAGCCCACTGGTAACTTTTTGGTGTACCCACCCAATTTGGGAAGTTATTTTTACCAGCTAAGCATTTTACCACGGAGGAGGAATGAAGGTATGGAAAATCCAGGAATCACTGATGGTTGGCTTGGATATTTATTTCTGAAGTATTTTTGCATTCCATAAGCAGTTGCTGAGTGAATAGCAAAAGGAGGGCATGCCAGGCAGTGGGAAGAAAGCCACATAAGTTACAAACATGCCATAGTTAGTCACATGCATTGGACTTTCACACTTAACTGTTGGCTTCTTGAAATGCTACACAGTTTAAATGGCTAATCTGCAAAGATTAAAGAAAATTACAATACTCAATGCTGGGGAGGATGTGGGGGTGAGAGAGCTGCTATACTGATTAAGAGTGTAAACTGGTGAAGTTTTTCTGGAAAGCAATTTGGCAATATGTTTCTAAAATCTTTAACATGTTCATATCCTTTTATCTACTTCTAGTAAACTATCCTAGGAAATAATAAGAAAGCTGACAACAACACGATCACAACCACGGTCCTTGAAACATTATTTGTAAAAAACTGGAAACAATGCACAGGCCTAGTATTAGGAGAATGTTTTGGTATATTGTGATTCCTCCTACGAGAAGGCATATTCTACAGGCATTAAAATGCTTTGTAGACATCATTTTTTATGACATGGGAATGAACTTACAATGTTAATTGGCAAAAGCAAGGAACATAGTTATTACATATCAGATAAGATTTAAAAACACACATGGGTCAAATGCTAGAAGGTAATAAATAAAAAAGGGAACAATGGTAGTCTCTCAGTGATAGGAAAATGGGTGTCTTCTTTTCCTGCTTTACAAACTTTTATACTTTCTATATTTTCTATAATGGATCTATACAGATGTTATAATTTTTTTAAATGTTAAGAAAAACTAAGCATCTAATTCTAGAAGCTAGAAAAAGAATAATAAAACAAATTCCACAAAGGGAGAAATTAATAAAGATAAAAGTAGAAATTAATAAATCTGAAAACAAACAAAATAAAAACAAAAATTTTAGAACTAATAAATAAATCTAAAATTTGGTTCTCTGAAAAGACTGATAAAATAGACAAGCTTCTGGTAAATATCAATAAGAGGAAAACACAGAAAACACAAGTAAGAATGTGAAAAGGTTAGAAAGAAGATAAAGTGATTTAAAAGATGACCAGAGAATACCATATGTATTTTCTGTTCATTAATTTTCAAATTTAGATGAAATGGATGATTTTGAGGAAAACAAAATGACTAAACTGACTCAAAAGTGGTATAATACCAAAAGAGGTGAATCAACATAGAAAATGTTGTAAAAATTCCCAAAGATTTCCTCTCCCCTCAACAAAATTCCAAAAGGCACTAGGCCCAGATGAATTTATAAACAAATTTTACCAAATTATCAAAGACCACATAATTCAATAATTCACACCTTTAAATTATTCTGGAGCACAAACAAAGGCAGAAAGATTTCAGTTTACTTTATAAAACTAGCATAACCCAGCTATAAAAATACAAAGATACCACAAGGAAAAATAAAACTAAAAACCAACTTGACATATGAACACAGATACAAAAGTTAAAAACAAAACACTATCAACTAAATCCAATTGTGTATTGAGAGAATTCAATACCATGAATAAACAGGATTTATTCCAGAAATGGTCAACATTAAAATAATTTATCTTATTTCTAATATAAACTCATAGTAAGGTAGAAATAGAAATCAGCTTCCTTAACTTATGAAGAGCATTTAATAAAAAACAATCAAACATAAAATTAAGGCTAAAAACACAAGAGGCATTCGCATTAAAGTTAGAAATAAAACAAAGATTCCCACTCTCATTGGTATTATACACCATTACTATGGAGTCCTAGCCAATTCTGTAAGACAAGGAAAAGAAAGAAGAGACACAAATATTGGTGAGGAAGACTTGTCACCATACAAAATTCAAAAGAATCAAACAAAGAACTATTAGAACTAAGAGAGTTTAAGAAGATGGCCAGATAGAAGATAAGCATACAAAACTCAATATTTTTCCCATGCTTTTGGAACTAAGGATCAATACTGCAAAGCTGTCAATCCTTCCCAATTTATCTACAGATTAATTATAATTTCAATTAAAAGTGTAGGAGCACAGGAATAAATAGATGGATAGAGAGATAGATAGATATAGATAAATAAAAACAAGAGAACCAGAAAGACATCCAGATATATAAAGAGATTTAGTATTTGATAAAGGTGGGAAAAAGATTACTTTTAATATCGAATAAATGTCATTA
Organism: Dasypus novemcinctus; assembly: GCF_030445035.2. NCBI lineage: Eukaryota > Metazoa > Chordata > Mammalia > Cingulata > Dasypodidae > Dasypus > Dasypus novemcinctus. The sequence continues at coordinate 49,581,759 of NC_080698.1, read as the reverse complement.
AACCAACTGGTGATCCATTTTGTGGGGAAAAAAGTTTGATCTATACCTCTCATTGTATACAAAAATAAATTCCACATTAATATAGATCTAAACAAAAAAACAAAACCATAAAGGAAAAGACTGAAATATTTTATAACAAAAATTAAAAACTTTCATTTGGCAAAAGATACTTTAAAGAAATCGAGAAAAATATACAAAGAAAAAAGGTTAATATTCACAACATAAGAAACACAACTCGAGGGAAACAGACTTGGCCCAGTGGTTAGGGCATCCGTCTACCACATGGGAGGTCCGTGGTTCAAACCCCGGGCCTCCTTGACCCGTGTGGAGCTGGCCTATGCACAGCGCTGATGCGTGCAAGGAGTGCCGCGCCACGCAGGGGTGTCCGCCGCGTAGGGGAGCCCCACGCGCAAGGAGTACGCCCGTAAGGAGAGCCGCCCAGCACGAAAGAAAGAGCAGCCTGCCCAGGAATGGCGCCGCCCACATTTCCCGTGCCGCTGACGACAACAGAAGCGGACAAAGAAACAAGATGCAGCAAATAGACACAGAGAACAGACAACCGGGGGAGGGGGATATTAAATAAATAAATAAATCTCTTAAAAAAAAAAAGAAACAACTCGAAATCAATAAAAGAAACAAACCAAAGTACATGAACAGAAGAAATAAAATTCACAAAAGAAATAAAAATACTCATCCTCACTAATTTAAACACAAATTAAAGGATAAAATATTACTATTTAACCAATTGAATTGACAAAGATTTTAAAAGTTGATGATATCCAATTTTGGGAAGCGTGCAGGAGAGCTGTCACTAATATAATATTTATGGAAAGTAATTTATTTTGAAAAAATATATATAAATTGTATATTCTCTCTAACACAATAATTCTACTTCTAGGGCTCTTTGAGGGGAAAGAAGTCCATGGATATGAAAAGATACAAGTAAAAAAATGTTTATTTCAATAGAATCTCTACTAGAAAAATGTGGAAAATAACCTGAAATTGATTAAGTAAATCGAGGATATTGTCACACAACAAAATACTATGTATACATTGTATGAAGTACATAGAAAGACATCTACAAATATTTTTCTATTGAGTTAAAAATCAAAGCCTGTCATCCATAGTGTGCGGAGCATAACCCAATCTTGTAAATATAAATAAATAACAAGAAAGACAATTTTTCTCTCTCTGTTTGTCCATGCCTACAAAAAATTCTGGAAAAAGGATGCTGTATCGTAATCTCTGAAGTCTAGTTCATTCTGAGAAATGGTACTTGGGATGGGGGTGGAGGGAGACTTTCTATTTCTACCTTCTACACTTCTATATTGATTGAAGTTTTAAAAATAAGAGCATGTATAACTTTTATAACTAAAAAGATACTGAGGAAAGAGAAAAAAGGAAGAGGAAAAAAACAGGAAGAGAGAGAGGGAGGGGAAAAAGGAATAAGAGAGAAGGAGGAATGGAAGGGAAGGGTGAGTGTGAGGAAAGTAAGAAGAGGAGCATGGACTCCAAGGCACCCGCGCACTTACCATTAGCGTCCTGGCGACATTACAGCCCAAGGTGCCGGCTCCAAGCAGCAAACATTTGACAGACACGACCTTGTCTAAATCCAGAGTAGGGACCAATCTCCAACACATCAACTTCAGATTTAGATCCACCGATGACTCAGCTAATCTAGATGAGAGAATTATTTATTTACTCCACAATTCACTCATTCATGCCCCAGCTTGTCCTAAAAATTTAAGAAGTTTGTATGCTGTAACAGAAAAGCAGCAGCAAATAACAAGGAAATTGGGATCAAAGGGAAAATATGATGAAGCTTAAGGATAAAGCGGGGAGAGAAAGGTTACCACACAGACTGCACACCAAGCCTCTGCAATTGCTACTGGTGAGCCACAAAGTGGATACTGAGCTCCTAGGAGCCAAGGTGAAAAGGGAAGTACAATCAGTTGTAACAGTCAAGTATCTGTGAATACAATCATACCAGCTACTTAAAAGGAAAGTTTTTCTTAGTACTAAAAACAGAAATTTCTTTCATGTCACCTCAATAAATAAAAGATGCATTTATATCCTCACTTAAATGCAACAGTGGTTTCTAATGAAATATTTCCCATCATGTCCTTCTGTGTAGGCCAATAGCACAGTAATGAATGAAGAACTAAATAGTGATGCAGGTATATAGTTCTGAGAGTCCAAGCTTGAAGCAAGAACAAAACTGAGAAGACCAGATGAACTGTGGGTCCATCAGGATATCCACTGTATTAACATTCTCAAACTTCAATTAAGAATCAGGGCAGGAAAGAGTGGGATGCCACTTGTCATTGGGAACAGCACCCCTGGAATTGGGCAGTGCAGCTGCCCTAACAGAACCTAGGGTGCCTTGGGCTTACAAAAAGCCGCATTGGGGAAAAGAGCTTCCAGAATATACCTTTTAGGGTCCATACATTCACTGAGGTTCACCATCCTTGGTCCCATGCCTCCTTTCTGGTTCTTTTCCCACCCGACTGCTTTGGGACAATCTTAAGGCAAATAAAACAACAAGTTTAATGAAAAAGAATAAAAACAAGCAAGTAAAGCAGCAAGCTAGCTTTATAAAGGTTGACAACATTTACAACGGCCCACACACTGGTAACCTTTTAGTTCACCACTGATTCAAAGAGTTTAGCAGGCCTGAATTTCCAGCTCCTTGACACTCCATCCTCCTTGGCTACTAGTAATCTTGTTTAGAGAACATCAAACCCAAGCTGATGAAAGAGCCCTCAACTCTGGCCCGAGTTGCCTCAATTTCCACGGTTACTGAAAGTTGCTCCGAAAAAAAAACAATCATATTTGGGGTAGATATGACCATGTCTTCTATCTGATTTGTCCACAGCACACCTTCCACAGGAAGTTCTATTAAGATTTCAAACCTGTGAGCTCAGAATGTCCCTTGGTTCCCCATCCTTACTTACCATGTCCCTCTGCTCTGCCTCTCCACTCCTTCATCACACTCCTGTGTGCAGGTTGCAGTACAAGGTGACTGTCCCACTGTTATGCTGCCTTCTTCAAGCTCATCTTTACCCATGCGACTTGCCCTTTCTGGAACTTATCCCTTTTCCATTGACCTCTCTTTTAACCCCTGCTAGAATAGCCACTGTAACTATAATTCCAGGAGCTCCCGAAGTATGCCCCATGTGATGTTCTGAGGAGACAAGGATCCTTGGCTAAGTATGCTTGGGAACTGACTCAACATCTATGTCTATATTCTATACCCACCCCACTCTAACCAAACCTGGAGATTCACATGGCACATCAGGATGACAAAAGCTCTAAAAAGTCTACAGTAAAGAAACCAGTTTATTTTATTTGGATTTGGGTTTCCTGAACTGACTTGACTCACCACATCTCCCTCCCTCATCCCACACGGTCAATTAAAACCACAGGGCACCCATTCAGGGCAATGCTGCTCTATTCTATTGTTGCAAAACTTTCTCAAGAATCTCAGTTGCTTTGCAGAACACCCCTGCCACCTCCTCACCTTCACCTATACCTGACTTTTCTCAGTGGTACCAGGGCCTTGTGAATCTTGCTAATGGGGGCCACCCACTCTTATACTCTTGTCTCTTCAGGGCCTCCACTTTTCTTCCTTTCTCATTGAATCAATCCCCAGGGTTCATATGAAAGCCTCAACTCCTTGGCAGGGAATTCTTGGCATTCTTTCATCCAGTCTCGCCTCCCCTTGCTGCCTTAAGTATCAGTCTCTGCAGGAACAGACACTCCTTGACTCAAAGTTAAACTGTATGGGACCATTAGGATGGATTTTCTGTTTGTTTCCACTGGTGCACTGGTTTGGTTTGGCCATCTTTCTACTTTCAGATCTCTATCAACACCTCTATTTTCCTTTCCTTGGGAATTTATCAGCTTTTGTTTTTAAATACAGTGTTGCTTAATATAATTATGGACCCAAGGTGTTGATTTTGTTTACACAATCTTTTCTGGGATAGGATAACTAACTGGAAATCATGGGGCTAATTATCTTCAAAAGCCCTATTTGGCTAGGGGCATCATTCAAGGCAAGAAATCAGGAAATGAAAGTCCCTTGCAGGTTGAACTCAGGCGCGCCAGAGTAGTCCTTTATAATGCTATGAAAAATTTACACTAAAAAAAGATTTGTGTTCTTAAAGAGTTTAAGACTCCAAAATTCTTTTAAAAGAGCCCAGGCCTCATAGTAATGCATATTTTATTTTACTTCCTTACTATTCTCATCTTGAGTAAAAAATGCTTCTCTAATCCATGGCATAGAAACTTAACAAGAAGTATGGAACCACAGCCCTGTGCTGTAATTAATAACTTCAGTCGAAGCTTTCTTCTATCATACAGATAACTTATGATATGAAAACAAAATATCATTTCAAATTAAAGCATCTTTGTGCTCAAACTGTGATGGCCATTTCTAAGAAAACTAGATGTACCTTGGGCTGTTTATATTCAATAATGAAAAAAATATTATATACGATAATAATATTTAATCTACCTTATCTGCCCCTATATAATCCATACCCATAAGATATACTCATACTTAATGGGGGAAAATTAGGTCCCGTTTTCCCAAGGTTGGGCAACCAGGAGGACCCTGTCAAGGACAGAGGTTCAGACAGGAGATTTCTTCTCCCTCTCAGCAGCACCTACTGACTCTTTAAGCCAGTTAGTTGCCTGAATGTGTTTTCTATCAGCATGGAGGGGTGGACCAGGCCACGCCCTAAGTAGCAAAAAAAAAATGCAGGATATTTAAAATAATACTTTTTAGGCCATTGCTATTGCCACTATGGGAAGTCTTAGAAATACCAAGAAGTGTTACCATACTAAAACCTTTAATTCACATCATTTATACAGAATAACTTCTTGAATCCTAAATAGTATAAAGTATTACTTCCAGCTAAGTGGGAAACATTAATTTACATGAAAAAGGAAGATCTGCCTTTCCTAAACTAAATAATCTACATTCAATATCAAGCATAAAGAGTTACTGGATAATAGAAAATCTTTTTCAAATAGATATGTATATCATTTCCTGGGTTTGAAAGCCAGCTTCACCAAGTATTAGCTGTATCATTGGGAGTGGGGATAAGAGTAATTCAGCAACTTTATCATAAATATGGGAAGATAAATATCTCCCCCTCAGGGTGGTTGGAAGGATTAAATGGGAGATAGAAATGCCTAGCAGCCTATACCAGAAATGCCTATACCAGACCAGGAGTTCATTCTTTGTTAGTTAACATTCCTCCTCATTTCCCCAAAAGCATATTTAAGCTGTGGTTTAATAAAACAAAGCTGTCATTTATGTTAACATATGGACGCTATTTTAGAATGTGCCAGAAGAGGGTGCTATATTAAATGCAAATAACTAAAGACTGAAAAAAAGGCAATAGCTTTCTTAAGGCCCTAAACTAAAAAGGAAATAGCTACAGGGGAGCAAATAGTTTGGTCATTTGACTGACTGAGCAGAGTACTCTATCAATCCTTCTGAGAAGTCTAAGATATTTATCACTTCTAGAGCATATAATCACTTATAGGACGTCATCAGAGCCAATCCTGAATCCCTTTGACTTTTGCACTCTAGAGAAATAACACATTAGAAGAGATTTTAGCACTCCTTCCCCTTGTAAGGCAAAAGGCCTAGACAGATTAATCTAAAGAAAGTTGCATATATAAAGATGGACATTATATATCCTGCCATAACCCACTGAATGGACTGGGGGAGAGTGTAAACTACAATGTAAACTATAATCCATGTGGTGCAGCAGTGCTCCAAAATGTATTCACCAAATGCAATGAATGTGCCACAATGATGAAAGAGGTTGCTGATATGGGAAGGGTGGGGTGTGGGGTATATAGGAACCTGTTATATTTTTCAATGTAACATTTTTTTGAAATGTTTTTCAAAAAAAGACAAAATTTAAATTAAAAAATAAAAAATAAAAAAAGAAAGTAATGTGCCTTAGAGAATGGGGATGCTGTGAAGAGCATATTAAACAATATATGTGAAAGTACTCTGGAAAGTTTATAACCCACATAAATCTGAGAGCTTACTTTGAAAAGCAGTGGAAAGAGTGCTGGGCTTTGAGTGCCATATTAAATAAATTAACACAAATTAGCATGTTAAGCATCTGTTTTATGCCAGATACTGTATTCTATCTTTCAACAGAACATAGATTCTTCATAAGGAATACTCAGTGAGATAGGTATTATACTTATTTGACCAAAACTTGAGTGTATTCTGCCTCAGTGGCATGTACATATAAACTGATATATAAATGTATGTATATAAATACATATATATATATACACACACACTTATTTATATAGCTATATAAAAAATGTCTCACAGCCTAAGTTTCCTGATTTATAAAATGGAGAAAATAGCTGATATCCACCACACAGAGACCAAATGACAAGCGGGAAATATGGAAGGAGAATTAGCACTTCTGCCAGTTGCTTTACTTAAGTGGAGAAAAGGAACATGCACAACTCTATGTAATAAATTAATATGTAAGTGCATTAATGCTGCATCTTTCCTTTAAGAAGGGACAGAAATAAAGACTTCATTCCAACAAACAAACAAAAATGGGGGGGGGGGTAAATCCCTCAAAATGGAAAAACCTGCCTGGAGAACATGTTCTGAAGACATACTCTGCCTCTGTTGCTATCTGAATAGCAGAGCGTGCCCCTGTAAAAGGGAGGGGGTTCGCACTGGCAAAGAGGTAGGGGTCACCCTTTTCTTTCCCTTCTGCAGCCATTGTGAATGGATGAAAAAGAAACTAAACCTGATTCAGTTTCTGATAAATGATAATTACATGCATTCTCAAAGACCGGCAAATTACCTGGGCTAAATGCCATTTCTGGAAGCTTCACTTCAAAGAGGATGCTGTGGGTGACGTCTCTTGCCCCCTGCATGGTGCGGTCCCGGAAGCAGAGGACTTCAACAGACTGGACACTGCTGCTCCTGTTGGCAGGCCCGGTTTGTTTGTTTGTTTGTTTTTTAGGGAAGAAAGAGAGAGAGCTTACATAAGAATCTCAGGAAACCCAGCTGAACAGAGTTCAATTCAATTCAGTTCTGACACCCTTGAGAGATTTTGAACATTTCTATATATGCTTCTGTGGGCCACGTATTTAGAGGCAGAAAACTGAACAGGCTGTGATTTTTTTTTAGGTGAATTTAATATAACAATCACATTGCACATACACAGTTCAGACAAATGAATCTATTAAACGCAGCCACAAAAATTTTTTTTCTAAGACATTAGGAAAAAACCTCTAAGACACAGGTTCCTCTCCTCCTTCTCCCCATGTAAACTTACATTTTATGAAATAGCCCCTTGGTCAGTAGCTAGAAGCCCATTTGGCCAATTAGACGTACCACCTGGAAAGCAGATTTTTAAACATTCTCCCTCTGTGGACAATCTGTAATTTACCTTTTATAGCTTTTTTAAGTAAACATTTGTGCTTAAGTTAAGCAGACATGCAGAAAAGCATACAAATCCTAAGTATAAAGGCACTTGTCTCCAGGCTCATTCTTGTCACTAACCAACCCCTTCAGGAGTAATTTCTAAAGCCATTCATTGGTTTTGCCTGTTTCTGAACTCTATATAAATGGTATCATAGAGTATGGATATTTTTTAGGTCTGACTTATTCACTCAACATTAAGTTTTTGAAATTCATCCACAGATACATCCTTCTGAGTATCAGAAGTTCATTTAGATTCCCTGCAATACAGCCTTCCATTGTAATGAATACACCACAATTTACCATCCATTTCATTGGTGAATGACATCTGGGTTATTAGGGGTTATTATGAATAATGCTGCTATAAACATTCTTTTTTTTTTTTTAAAGATTTATTTTTTATTTATTTCTCTCCACACACAGCCGCTCCCCCCCCCCCCCCCCCAGTTGTCTGCTCTCTGTGTGTTCTTCTGGACCACTTCTATCTTTATCAGCGGCACCAGGGTGTTCCTTTTTGTTGCGTCATCTTGTTGTGTCAGCTCTCCGAGTGTGCGGCACTATTCCTGGGCAGCTCTCCTTATGGGGCGCACTCCTTGAGCATGGGGCTCCCCTACGAAGGGACACCCCTGCGTGGCAGGGCACTGCTTGTGTGCATCAGCACTGCACTTGGGCCAGCTCCACACGGGTCAAGGAGGCCCGGGGTTTGAACCGTGGACCTCCCATGCGGTAGGTGGATGCCCTAACCACTGGGCCAAGTCAGCTTCCCTATAAACATTCTTCTACACGTGTTGGGTTGTATCTACATTCACATTTCTGTGGGTTATATACCTGAGAGTGAAACCACTGAGCTACAGGGGTTTTTAACTTTGGTAGACACTCCCAGACAAATTTCCAGCAGTGCTGAGAGTTTCAATTGCTCCACATCTTCGATGACACTTGGTATTGCCTTTTTTTATTTTTTAAGTCATTCTGGAGGGTACATTGTAGTACCTCATTATGGTTCTAATTTTATTTCCTTGATGACTCATGCCGTTGAACATCTTTTCAAATGTGTATTGGCCTTTTGGATACTCTCAGTTTAGTTTTTATATGGTTAGGGGGAAAAGGGAAGATGGTAGCAACAGGAAAATCCTACCTGAAAGGGACCCAGAGAGCTGGAAGGGAAGGCTGAAGAAGTTCTGCATCCAGACTTCTGGCTACCGGCCCTGCTACAGTCTAAAATATCTTTGGTCCAGTGCAATGAGAGAATGCAGTTTCATAACAGACCTGGTTCAGGGCTCACCAGTAATGGAAACTGGACTATGATTGACTTACTGATTCCTATGCCAGAAACTTAAAAAAGCATTTCAGCAAACAAGACAGACATAGGCAGATATACTGCCAACACTACATAGACAAGACAAAGACAGACAGAAACAGGCCACACACACAGATACACAGACACACACACACAAACTTGTAAATACCATCTGTGGGCTGCTAGGACCAAAAAATTCCTCAGAGGCCATCCAGGATACTGGGCTAAGTTGCAGGGATCATATACACCAACCGTTATCTGTGAACAGAAAAGACTTTCTGAGTGAGTCAAGTTTCATGTCAGATTCACAGTATAAGACATTGCTTATGCCACCTTTTCTCTTTGTATGCTATTTTCCCTTTTTATGCCATTCTGCAAAGCATTAAAAATTTGACTCTCGGTGAAAGGCTAAAAGGAAGAGAAGAAAGCAAAAGGATCTTTCGCTAGACTATAGAACTTGGTGGCAGGAGCTGTCAAAATCTTCTCTGTTGCCCCTTTGCCTTGCACTGGGCCTGGCATAGAGCAGGAACTAGATCTATTTAGAAGGAAGACAGCGAAGGAACGAAGACAGGCAAATGGTCAGTGCTTACTCAGAGAAAATCCTCTCTAAAGGGAATATAAGCTCTGAAAATTGTCAATGTTTAGGCAGTGAGAAAAATCAAAGGGCCACTACATTGTAATTCTACAGTCAGATGAAATTTTAAAAGTGAGATACCTTTGGTATTGCTAACATATTATTGAACTCCATCTGGAAAACTCTACTCAATTAAAAATGACATTTCTTCAGAGAAGATTTCCCTTAGTAGATTTGGTCATGCTGTCCTTTCTGCTTCCATCGCTCTTTACACATTAGATATAACATATTTCACATTTTCTGTCCCCTTTCTTCTAAAAGACAATGAGCACCCAGTACCCTTCCTCCCCCAAAAAAGGAATCCAGGATCCTTGAAGATATGGCACATTCTAGGATTGGGGAAGGAAAAATCCAAGATAAGCCTGGAGCATCCTTACCAGAAAGTATGGAAATGCCTGAAAATTATAAGCATAGGGGCATGCAAGGGGACACAGGAACCAATCTGAAAGAGCCATCAATAGTCAAACAGGATGAGGTACAAAATAAACGGCAGGGTGTAGGATCATCAACCAAAGTATGAAATAAATATACGTAAGTCCACACTGACATAAATAAATGATTGAATAAAAAGTAAATGGGGGAAAGTGAAAATCCTCCTTAGGAAAGAACTCCAAGCAATATATGCAGAAACTCCACCTTCTAGGAGGGTAAGTGTGGTCATTAGGGTCTTTGTGGATTCCAGAAAATTATGTTCCTAAATTGGTCCACTCCTGTGGGTGTGGGACCCTTGGACTAGACTTCAGCTGAGGGACATTTTACTGGATTGCTTCAGTGGGGCACAGCCCAGGGTGGGTCTTGGTCGTCTTGTTGGAAACCTTTATTAACGGGAGAAAGTAGGCAATAGAAACAGAAGAAACTCCCAGAAGCTGAGAGAGAAGGCCCTGGGAATCAACGGAACACAGAGAGAAGCCGCTTTAGCCAGAAGTTGAAAGTGAAGAGGCCTAGAGGAGCGGGGAGAGATGAGCAGACACTGCTGTACGACTGCTTGCTCCCAGCTGCAGCTTGAGGAGAAAGCCTCTCCTGATGATGCCTTGATTTGGACACTGTCACAGCCTCAGAACTGTAAATTTACAAGTTAATAAATCCCCATTGTAAAAGCCAATCCATTTCTGGTATATTGTCATGGCAGCCTTTAGCAAACTAAAACAGAAATTGATACCAGGGGAAAAAAAAAGGAAACTGATACCAGGAGAGTGAAGTATTATTATGCAAATACCTAAAATGTTAAAAGGGCTTTTAAAATGGGTAAAGGGAAGAATTGTGAGATACTTAATAGAAAAAGGCCTAGATTGCTTTGAAGAGACTATTGGCAGGAATATGGACATTAAGGGTACTTTCCACCAGGTCTTAGACAGAAATGATCAATGTGTCATTGCAAATCAAAGAAAAGTGACCCTTGTTTTAAAGTGGCAGGGAACTTGGCAAAATTGTGTTTTGGCAGAGTTTAGTTAAGAGTAATGTACAAATGTGGTTCCTAGTTTTGACAAGTACATTATGATAATGTAAGGTGATAACATTAGAGAAAACTGAAACTGAGTATACGGGAACTCTGAACTACCTCTGCAATATTTCCATGAATCTAAAATTATTCCAAAATAAAATATTCATTTAAAAGAAAAAAGACAATGGACATCTAGAGGGTAGAGAATATCTTTCATCTCTCTAAGGTCAGCTCATAGATAAATAGCAGGTACTCAGTGAGTGCTTGTGGAATTGTGAAAAGATGAGTAGATGGGTGAGTGGGTGGGTGGATGGATGGATGAATGGATGGATGAATGGATGGATGGATGGATGGATGGAGTGGGTGTGTGGATGGGCTGATGAGTAGATGGGTAGATAGGTAGGTGGGACAGAAGGAGGGAAAGAGGGAAGGAAAAAGAGAGGGAGGACAGCTGACAGAAAACCATAAGTTAACCCATAGGTTTCTTTTACAGGAATAGTCATGAGTTAAATAAAAACATAGCAAGATCCAGACAGTTCAGTAGGGATGGGGTCAGCCCAGACACTTTCTTTTATTTCCCACAACGCTCAGTAAAATATCAACCACAAAGAAGGTGCTTAACCAGTATTACGAAAAAATACCTATAATCCACCATCCAGACAGAAAACCACTGCTAACACCTTGGTATACAACGTCCCATAACTTTATTCTTTGCATAAATACATTTTTATTACTTTTCTTCATTTAAAAATTTTTAAGTATATCACTCATACATAAACAATAAGTGTAGGGTAAAAGTTGTGAACTTACAAAAGAAACATATATAACATCAATATAGGGCTCTCATATCACCAACACCTTACATTGTTGTAAAACATTTTAAACAAATGATGAAAGACCATCCTCAAAATATTACTACCAACCAAAGTATCTTACATTTGGTGCATTTTCCCCCCAACCTACCCTATTATTATTATTACTATTATATCATTTATGCATGAACATACATAAATAATAAATGTGTAGTAAAAGTTATTGTTGGAGAAAACATGGTGCTTACTGGGACATGGAGACTGACTATAGACAAAGAAATATTTATTGAGAAGTTCTCCTAACGGAGGGGGTCTGAAGAACAGACTTCAGTGCCCCCGCCAGCATGGAGGGGGTCTGAAAAGGGACTTCAGCCCGCCCCTGGAAGGGGGGATCTGGATTTATACAGAACTTTTCTAGGCGGGGAAATGATAGTTGGTGGGAGGGGGTCGAGGGTCCGAGTGAAGTGCAGGGGCCAATGGGAAGCCCTAGAGGTGGAACTTTCCCTGATAGTGACTAGAAGATAGTGGGTTAGGGAGTTACAGTTTCTTGGAATGCTGCAGGAGCAGATGTTTCTTTGCTCTGTAGGAATTTTATCTCCCTGTGATATGCAGGTCGGGAAGGTTTCCATTTCCCTTTACTCCCATCTCTATGTGGTTTCTTTATTTAACCTGTGGGGAAGCCCCATGCTCTTGGACACGTAGGTTACGGGGGGATGGGGTTAGCCTTTCCCCAGTGCATATCAGGGGAGACTGAGCTACAGCTTGTTAATTATTGCAAACCTCTAACAGTTATGAACTTATGAGGCAGACATGCATAACATCATACAGAGGTCCCATACATCAACCCACCACCAACACATTTGCATTGTTGTTAGACATCTGTTACAACTTATCAAAATCTTACTACTATAGTCCTTATCTTACATTTGATGTATTTTCCCCAACCCACTCTATTATTTTTTCTAAATTTAATTTTATTACAAAAGTTGTGAACTTACAAAACAATCATGCTCATGTGCAGAATTCCCATACAACATCCCTACATCAACACACCACACTGTGGTGGAACTTTTGTTACAGACTGTGAGATAATATCATCAGATTATTACCACTAACGATGGTCCATAGTGCACATTTGGCACACTTTTCCATACTCCCACATTATCAACACAATACATCTTTGGCATAGATGCATGAATATTATGGTATTGCTGTTAACTATAGTCCATAGGTCATTCTGTTGTATTTTTGCCATGCTCTCCACATTCCCACCACCCTGCAACAGTGACGTACATCTGTTCTAGCTCACAAAGGACACTTGCATCTGTACCATCAACTACAACTCTCATCTACCCCTGGTTTTACTGTGTTATTCAGTCCCTAGATTATTCTCTAGCTTTCTTTCAATTGACATTTACATCCCTAGACTACCTTTTCCAGTCACATTCCCATTTATAAACCAGCTGTTACTCACTACAATGTGTTACCATCAACTCTACATTTCCACACTTTTACAGTAAAGTTAATTAAAACTTCTATGGACATTAAGCATCAGTAGTCCATTTCAGTCCTCTTATCTCCTTTAAGAATCTACCACCTACCACAAGGTCTTGAAGATGTTTTCCTACATTTTCTTTTAGAAGCTCCATGGTTCTTGCTGTTACATTTAGGTCTTTGACCCATTTTGAGTCAATTTTTAAATAAAGTGTGAGATAGGGGTCCTCTCTCTTTTGTCTATGGATGTCCATTTCTCCCAGCACCATTTGTTGAGTGGACCCTTCTGCCCAAAATGTCAAAAATCACTTGACCATACATGTGAGTGTCTGTTTCTGAACCATCAGTTTGGTTCCATTGGTCTATGTGTCTGTCTTATGCTGATACCATGCTGTTTTTACGACTGTAGCTAGGCAATATGATTCAAAGTCTACAAGAGTGAATCTTCCAACTTTGCTTTTCCTTTTCAAGATGTTTCTGGCTATTCAAGACCCCTTCCTCTTTCAAACAAATTTGATAATTGTGTTTTCCATTTATTTTTAAAAAGCTCATGGAATCTTTATCAGGATTGCATTGACTCTGTACAACAATTTGGGTAGAATTGATATCCCAATGATATCTAGTCTTCCAATCCATGAACACAGAATATTCTTCCAATTATTTAGGTCTTTTTAAATTTAACAATGTTTTGCAGTTTTCTGAATAAAATACATCCTTGGTTAAGTAGGTTAAATTATTGGGAATAAACTTAGTTAAGTTTATTCCCAAATATTTGATTCTTTTAGTTACTATTGTAAATGGAACTTTTTTTCCTGACTTCCTCCTCAGATTGCATATTACTAGTGTCTTTTAAAGTTTATTTCATCTAACATAAGTATAACTACTCCGGCCTTTTTGTTGTTGTTGTTATTGCATGCATGGAATACCTTTTTCTAGCCTTTCACTTTCAATCTATTGGTATCCTTGGGTCTAAGGTGAGTCTCTTGCAGACAGCATTTAGATGGCTCCTATTGTCTTATCCATTCCACTATTCTGTGTCTTTTGATTGGGGACTTTAATTCATTAACACTTAATGCTATTACTGTAAAGACAGTTCTTATTTCACCCATTTTGACCATTGAGTTTTCTCTCATATTTTATTTTCACCACTCTTTTGAGACTTTGTTACTTTTACCACAGTGTGGAGTGCTGTATACTCATGAACCTTCTCTGCAGATGGGCAGTCTCCTCCTTTCCTTCTCTAGATGTTGCAGGATGCTCTTTTAGTCTCCTGGAGCCCCCAGACAGGTGATTATTAATAATCTGAGTGATTATTAACTACCCTGTAGCACGAGCTGACTTCAGCAGCAACTTACTTTGCTGCCATCTTGCTGGTTGTTATTATTACTACAACTTTTAAACAAAAATGGGATCATGCTATAAATACTGTTTTATGTTTCATTATATTGTGATTTCTTCTATGACAATAAATGCCATTCTACAACCAATATTTAGTAATGGCTAAATAGCATTCCATTGGGTTGAAGTACCCCATTTTCCTATTTCCTGTTACAGGACAATTAAGTAGTCTTCATTTGTGCTCAATAAATCTCTGAATATGAATATTTCTATTGTCTTATCAGAAAATTATTGCCTTATTTCAATAATATTCTTTAAAAATATTTGCTGCCTTCTCCATTATGTGAAATTTTCTTATTCCTAAACACCAAAGCTTTTTCTTTTCTTTTTTTTTTTTTAAAGATTCATTTATTTATTTATTTCTCTCCCCTTCCCCCACCCCCATCCCGGTTGTCTGTTCTCTGTGTCTATTTGCTGCATCTTCTTTGTCCGCTTCTGTTGTCGACAGTAACATGGGAATCTGTGTTTCTTTTTGTTGCGTCACCTTGTTGTGTCAGCTCTCCCCGTGTGTGGCACCATTCCTGGGCAGGCTGCACTTTCTTTGGCGCTGGGCGGCTCTCCTTACGGGGCGCCCTCCTTGTGCGTGGGACACCCCTACATGGGGGACACCCCTGCAAGGCAGGGCACTCCTTGCGCGCATCAGCACTGCGCATGGGCCAGCTCCACACGGGTCAAGGAGGCCCGGGGTTTGAACCACGGACCCCCCATGTGGTAGACGGACACCCTAACCACTGGGCCAAGTCCACCACAGATTTTTCTATCTGAATGCATTTTCATACATTAAATGCAAACAGATTCATATTTATGATCATGCTTTCAGGAAAACAGCATATCTGTATTTGAGATTTCCTTTTCCACAGGGAAACAAAGCATCATCATCATCCAGGGGGCTTTTTAAAAAATTACAGAGACTTTTTCTGAATACTGCCCCTTACTAAACGATTGACCTTGGACAAATTATTTAACCTCAGGTTTTTTTTTTCTGAACCACAGGTAAAATAACAGTTGTAGTGAGGATTAAATGAGATAATACTGTACACAAAAAGCCCTGCACAGGCACGGAGCTCACTAAATGATGGCTACTAATATCATTAGTATTGATTTAGAATCTCCAGTGGTGACCTTAGCAATCTGTATTTGTAAAAAAAATCCTGACTAATTCTGACGCAGCCGGTCTGGTCCCTGACCTGAGTTGCGAACCACTGTGAAGAGGATAGTCTTGTAGATGGGGAAAACAAAACAAAACCATATCTCTGGGGTTACTGTTCATTGCCTTATAAAATCTGGATTTACTCTGTGTCTTCCTGTGTGCCTCAAAATGTGGTCCAGGTACCAGCAGCGGCAGCAGCAGCTGGGAGCCTATCGGAAATGCAGAATCTCAGGCCCCACCCAGACCTACTGATTTGGAATCTGCATTTTAACAAGAACCCAGATCATTTGTATGCTCACTGAAGTCTGAGAAGCACTGCCATGCTCCTTAACTCTCTGTTCTCAGTGGTTCTCAGATCTGAAGGTGCTTGGGAATAAAAAAAATACTGAT
Organism: Dasypus novemcinctus; assembly: GCF_030445035.2. NCBI lineage: Eukaryota > Metazoa > Chordata > Mammalia > Cingulata > Dasypodidae > Dasypus > Dasypus novemcinctus. The sequence goes on along the minus strand of NC_080698.1, from coordinate 49,565,657 downwards.
GACTGGGTTCCACCTTCAGAGATTCTGATTTCATTAGTCTGACTTGCAGCTTGAACATCAGTTTTTCAAGGTGATTGTAATGTACAGCCAAAGTTGCAAGCCACTGTTTGATAGTCTGTAACAGTTGAGCAAAGTATGTCCTACCATAGACCACCTGCAGCAGAATCACTGGGAAGCAACTTGAACTTGCACAATCCCCCCACCTGACTCAGACATTCCTGAGAACCAACACCCTCATGTTTCTTGAGCACCCATGTGATTTTTATGCACCCTGCCATCTGAGAACCAGCATTCCAGGGTCTAAAAAGGTGAAAACAAGTATTTGCTTAAAAGAGGGAGAGTTCATCCCACCCTCTATTTTTCCTTATGGTAACTCTGATTGTCGAACCACTGTACTTTCTTGATTCAAAAGAACCATAGATAACAAGATGGAACGTCTAAACTGGACAGGAAAAAAAAAGGTGAGAGGGCACCACCACATTAAACACACATAATAATTATAAGGACTTCCTGATTTTAGAAAAATTAAACCATGACTTAAAAAAACATTTCAGATCTGTTTTCTCTTGCTGGTCTACATACTCTGTGAGGGCAGAAGCAGACTCAATCTTATTTATCTTTCTGTCCCAAGTACCTGTCACAGTGCTGGTGGCTCGGCAAGTGCTAGTTGAATAAATGAATGAACTGGTAAATTCCTCCAAGCCCCAGAACGTGGAGAGCTCCCCCACTTGGCCAGGACCCTGGGAGGGACCTGGAGGGGAAAAGGTGAGGCCTAACCAACAGGGAGACCTGATGTGTACATACAAAGCCATGATGCAATGTCTTGGCAAGTTCCTCTGCCTGCCCACTTTCTGTTCTCAATGCTACAAACCCTCCAGTCAATGATATTTTAACCATGTGATTCTCCTCATTTTGAATGTGATATGGTCTAAAGGGTATTTCCTATAAGAAGCAAGAAAACTGAGAATGAGAGCCCATTCTCTCTCATTCTCAGAGCCCCAGCCTAGGGTTTCCACTAAATTAAGAAGTTGGCTTCCTTGAGTTCTGGTCCAACTAGCCACTGATACCCCCACGCACCCCACCACTCTACCACCAGTGACACCTTTTTATTATGGCCCCCCCATCAATCATTACAGATACTAGCTGCTGGACTAATAAAACTTACTAAGTAATGATGGTTTCATTGTCACATTTTTTATTCATCAAATGTACAACTATTATTCAGCCAGGAGAGGGGTTCAAGAAGGGAGAAAAGGGCATTTTTGCTTCTTTATTATCTGTAACCATTTACAAGAGGAAAATGGACTGATGCAGTGAAAAAAAAAAAAGCAGCACTGGATGGAACATCAGCGGGCAGGCATTCTAATTCTGAAACTCATTAATTTTTAAGACCTTGGGGGAGTTCCTTCTTCACCTGTAAAACGAAGGGGTTGAAACATTTCATCTCAAAGGATCCCATCTGGCTCCAGAATTAAAGAACTTTATAGAACATTAAAGAGAAAAATCCTATCTGGGTTACAAAACAACACAGACTATATTAAGGCTCAGTCTTGTGGGGCATCTAACAGCTGTTCAGTGGGTTATTCAGGAAGAATCTAGGCAGTATCAATCCAGAAAATGCCATTCATATAGAAATGCTGGGTTTCCATTTTCAAATGTGACTCCCTAAGCCTGGGCTCTTACCCAACGTTCTGAGTCACTTACTCTTGTGGGACTTTCAACAATTTATTTAACCTTGATGGAGAGGTTTTCTTATCTATAGAATAAGGGCAACTCTTGCCTGCACTTAGCACAGAGACTGGGAACATGGCAAGCACTCAATAAATGGTAACTATAGCAACATAAATTCTATTGTCATAACTTCATTGACTTCTTTGTTTAGTTCAACCTATCATTACACAGTTAACTCTCTTAAGTTCCAAGGCTATCTTTTCTTAACTAGCAGAGAAAAGAAGGGGATAAGTTCTAGTTTATCAGATATTCTCTGGGCCTAACACATATCATCTGCAAATGTGATATTTAGTTGAAACACTAAATTATGTAAGTTAGAATGCTATGTTAGATACCACAAGTGGATGTCTAATTTCAAAGAATGAGCATATTTCTGACACTAAAAGAAAGGCAATGAGATAGGGAGGTAGTGAGACAAAAAGAAATCTTTTTTGAGCAGAAAAGATGAGGGATAAGTTTTTCAGAGCAACCTGACCTAAGATGAGCTTTAGAACAGGAATCATCTGCTAAAGAAGAAAACTCTTATCACTTCCCCAGAAAGGGAGGTCAGCTTGGAAATACTTTAATGTCACTCTCCTGCCCATAAGAGGCATGCCTGAGCACACAAGCCAAGCATCCAGGCAAGAGAATGACACTAGGCTGTTTAATCTTTCTTCCATGATTCAAAAGTGAATAAAAATCTTTAAGTGGTTCAGGAACCATATTAGGAACTTCAATCACTTTAGCAATTAGGTAGCACATGCTAGGTAAGCCAGCTTACATTAAAATGTTTTTAATGGCATTCAGAAAAAAAAAATCATTGGCTAAGAGTTAAGAGTTCTAAAACTGGCTTTGCCACAAATACATTATAGGTGAACTTGGACAAATCACTTCCTTTTATAATACCAATCAGCAGAAAGGAGCAAAAAGTAATTGGGAAAAAAATCTGTTTAGATAGTTTATAAAAAAAATGTTCCTTTCTATTTGGTTGAGAGCATACAATTCACTGAGTGGTTCAGTCATGAACTGGCTACAGTCTGCCAAGAAATTTAATGAAAAAGTACAACGTGTGAAAGAAAAGAAAGCAAAATTGCCAAACTGAGTATCTTTAGCTAGAGAAGTTCCCACAAGGATCCCATAAAATATGCTTATCTGACAAATGGCTGTCTTTATTACCCAAAAGCTTGACACAAAATGAAACGCACAAAGGCGATTACATGTTTTTAAAGTATGTAAAAAAAAAACACAAAACTTCCACTATCTAATGCACTGCAGGGTCCCAGAGAGTTGCTAAGATGCAAAGAAATCAGTAAGTGAAGAAAGAACCCAGCTAATAGCACACAAATTGTTGCCCCTTTGCCACTGCTCTTGTTCGAAGATTTCAAAGCCCTAGAATTAAAGGCTAATGTTGTTGAAATTACAAAGCATTTCCCAAACATCCAATCTTCAATACTGCTCTGAAGGAAGTAGAAGAATCAGGCAAGCTTTCTCCAAATATTGCCAATGGAAGAGCAATACAGGTTGTTTTTTAAATTGTTTTTACCCACAAGAACTGGCCTATTTGCTGTACCAATGCTTGGCCGCTGACCAAATAAATGGACTCAACATTTTAGTGAAGAAAACAAAAACTTAACAAGGCCCATTTTCAACCTACCAAATGTGTAAAAGTGTGCAACATCCAAAGTAGCAGGGGTGCACTGTTGGCAGGAGTTCCCATGAGAAGCTTTGGTGCAAGTGGCACAATTTGGGTGCAATCAGTGGGGTGCTAGTGCTGACTCACACAGGCTTGTGGGAGTCATCTGTTAGTGTCTCTTCCCAACACCGCATTCTGTGACTTCACACAGACAGCTTGAAATCGACCAGGGCGAGAAGACTCATATCACAGAAATAAGCAAACACTACAAATTAGGGCTTCTCCCCACAGAGAGCTGGCTGTTCACCAGCACACCACTGATTATAAACTTTAAAAGTTCAAACTTTTAACCCAGCAGTTCTACATCCAGAAATCTTTTCTAAAGAAATAATTTAAAATATTTCAGGAGGAGGGGAGCTTCAGGCACAGAAAGAGGCTCCAAATAATAAAAAATAATGAGAACTGCAAATATCAAAAAAGATAAACTATACTCTCATACATCCTTTAAAGAGGATGTTAATGTAAAGTGTAAAGCTGTTATGCTAAAATGCTAAATGGAAAAATAAAGCCAAATACAGTATAATCTTAGTTTTTAAAAATGCCCAGAAAAACAGAAAAGGATTAAAAGGGAATACATCATATATTTACTTAAAAAAAAAACACAGTTAAAATGGTAGCTGAAGAACTTGGTGAGGTTTTAAAAACAGATAGATGTAGATGGAAATAAAAACAAAGAATGGAACCATGCCCGCTGCAGTTCATTTGCCAATAGTCTCAAAATAGCCATGCATTGGTCATACAGCATTTTCCAAATTACCGGTGACAAGCCATTTGTGAGTCGTAAATCTTTACTGGGTCACAATTAGCATTTTTCAAAAAGATAAGACAGAATAGGAGAGAAAATAGAGTGCACAGCACCTAGTACAGTATTGCTTTATAAACGTTTTATTTCTGTCATATATGTATATGTATATATTCAGAGACATGAGTATTGAGTTTTAACATTTCAAATATTTTTAACTATAATTCATAGTCACAAAAGTCTAGCATTAAGGAATCACATAAACAACTGTAAGTCGTCTAAGACATCAGAAGGGAACAATAAAAAATGCATTTACTCTTCAACTTGAAATAAAGAAAGCACCTTTAGTAAACTGGCAAAACTGGAAAAACCTTCCTGCTGAACTGATCACCCTGCAAATCTCAAAAGACATCTTCTTTTGAAGATGGAACACTATTTTTTTTTTTTCAGATTTCTTTTTTTAGGTTTTTTAATCCAAAAAGATAAGGAAGTTTGCCTTTCTTTGGTGAAGGCAGAGCCAGCTGTATGACTCAGGGTATCAAAATCTCATTTTTTATAAATTAGCTGCAGACTGGGATGAGTCCAAAGAAAAGAATTTTCCTTTGAAAATGAAAATGGGTAAATTTATTCTAAGGAAATATAGTGGGTACAAGTATAACATGTGAGTAAAACTTAATGAAGTCTGTTGAATTCTCACAACAGCACGGGAGAAAGGTGTCATTACTGTAACTTTCATACAAGGAGGAAATTGAGGCTCATCAAGTGGCAGATGGGTCCTGCAGTTGGCCCTCCTCCACCTCCACCACACACTATGAGTTAGGAGAAGAAAGCAGCTGCTGACTGTTCCATTAGGAGAAGCATTCTGAGGGCAGGGGGAAGACTATTGACAGGGGAGGAGGCTTCCAAGCTCCCTAAACTCTTGCCTGTCCTCTTCCTCTGAAGGATGGAGGGCCCACCGCTCACCGTGCAGGGGCTGTAAGGGTTAGCAACAGGGTGTGGGAGCAACCACCTCAGCGCCAGGCATAGGGCTGGAACTAAGAACAACATGGCCACAGCTGCAGGGGGTGAGGTGGACAGCGTGCCCTCTCCGGCATGTCAGCAACAGCTCCAGGTGCACGAGTACCTTGAGAGGCAAAGGTCCCATTCTGGCTTGGAATGGAGAAGGACCATGATCGCAGCAATCCTACAGAGGCTCCTGCTTGGGCAGGACCTAGCCTGCCCTTTACCTTCCTCTAAGCCAGGCATCCAAAGAGGATCCACGAAATGGGCTTCAGTGTTCTGTGAATCTCCAGAGGCTACCAGAAAGACCACATTTGTATTTTTCTGGGGTGTTTCAGTATCCCAGGCTGCTCCAACTGATATCATGAAATGCTTTGGCTTGAACAATAGGAATTTATTAGCTTATGGTTTTGAGGCTGGGGAAAATATTCAAATCAAGGCATCATCAAGGTGATCCTTTCTTCCCAAAGACTGGCTGCCAGTGATCCTTGGCTCCTCTGCCTCATGGCAAGGCACATGGAGGCATCTGCTGGTCTTTCCCTTCTCTTTTGGGTTTCAGTGGTTTCAGCTTCTAGCTTCCTGGCTTTCTCTCCCCCTATGTATTCATTCCATTTATAAAGGACTCCAGTAATGGGATTAAGACCCATCCTGAGCGAGGTGGGTCACACCTTAACTGAAGTAGCCTCATCAAAAGGTCCTACTTACGATGGGTTTATACCCACAGGAATGGATTAATTTGAACTTTTTTTCAGGGGTACATAACAGTTTCAAACCACCACATAGGGTGAGGATCCAATGCCTGCAGCAAATTTTCAAAGAGGTTATTATGCATTTGTACCACCTACTTCCACCCCAAATTAAGAACTACTGTTCTAAATAATCCATAACATATATCATACCTGCCCCATATTCTGTCTCCTGTAGGAAAACTAATCACATTTGTGACTCATACTAGACATGAACATCAGGTATAAAATTTGTGAAAGCCTTTATACACTACATGGCCTTAGCCAGACATCGGAATACTTGTAATAAAGAGAACACATACAATGAATTATACTTAAGAGCTGCCTTCAACTTACTGAAGGCCTACTGTGTGCCAGGCAGGGGGCCAGGTCCTTCACATACATGATCTCTAATCCTCACAACAGCTCATGTGCACACATGCATTCAATCTTGCATCATATTTTACATACCAGGCACGATACAAGTGATACAGACACAAGAGTGGGAAATTAAAGATAGGGTATCTACCCTCATAAAGCTTACATTTAAATGGGAGAAGAAGATACCATTCAAAGACCACCCAGGGAAATATAAAATTACAACTATACTCAATGCTCCAGAGAGGGGATACCTGGCACCATGAGAACCTATAGCAGGCAGAATAAACCTTTTTACAGAGGCCATGTAGCATTTTGGTATTATTGATGAATTCCAAAAAGAAATACTGGATTATGCTTGTAAACTGGTCTTTTCCTCTGGGCATATTAGAGTGTATTGGATTCAGAGGTTTTACTTTTACTTGATTAAATAATGATTAAGGCTTTGATTGGGCCACACCAGTAGGACACTGAGTCCCTGCCCACCAAGGAAAGAAACCACACTGCAGAGAAGGGAGGCTGGAGTTTTTGAGCTGGACCCCAGGAAGTAAGCATAAGCACACAGAGGATAAGAGCATCTGGGTCCAGAGAGAACTAAGCTCTAGGAAGAGAGGGACCCTGGAAGCCTGAACTCTTGACAGACGTCAGTCAGCTAGCTTGCTCCAACACATGGTAATAGACTTTGGTGAGGGAAGTAACTTAGGCTTTACGGCCTGGTAACTGTAAGCTTCTACCCCAAATAAATACCCTTTATAAAAGCCAAAAGATTTTGGGTATTTTGCATCAGCACCCCTTTGACTGACGAAGAAAGAATTTGGTACTGGAGAATGCGGTCATGCTTTTGCAATTACCAAAATGCTGGAATGGTTTTATACATGGGTAAAAGGGGTATTTTTTGGAAGAATTGTGAGATACTTGATGAAGACCAAGAGCAGTTGAGAGGGACATGGGTTTTAAAGAGACTTTTTATGAGGCCTTAGAAGTAAATGATGAAACTCTTATTGGAAACTGGAGGAAAGGCAATATGTGTTTTAAAGTCACAGAGGAATTAGCAAGATTAACTCCTGATGTTTTATGGAAGACAGAATTTGAAAATGGCAAACCCCCACATTTAGCTTGGCTTCTCCTTGCAGCTTACAGCAAAATGCTAGACAAGCTAGATAAATTGAGGACTGAACTGTTGGGCACAAAGAAACCAGAAACTGATTCCAGAAATTCCAAGACTCCGGAAATCAAGTTCCCACATGATAGTGCCCCATTTGAAGACTAAACTAAACTTGGAACTTGTATATCAGGATTAAAGACGCAGTTATCAAGGAAAAGACTTGTGGAAAGTCTTACTATCTGATGGCTTAGACCCTTACTTCTTGCATGCTAAACCAAGAGACTTTTTGAGAGAGCTGTATGAACAAAACCACTGTCAGCCTGGAATAAAAGGAACATGGAAGGGAAAGATTGAAGGGGAAATGACTTCAAGAGGAAAACCATGGAAGCTGAGATCTGGAATTAAGACATTACCTTGGGCCAAGAGAGGAACCTCACCCATGTGTATAGAGAATGTAAGTTTGCACCAGCAGTTGAAGAAGGTAGATGTTCCCTCCTGATGTTCAGGGACGGTTTTGCTGCCCCAAGGTACAGAGAGGGTGGAGCATATTCCCCAAGGATTAGGGAGGTTAAATTCAGCACTCCATAGGTCTGAGAGGGGTAGACCTGTCCCTCACAGATTAGGGAAGGCCAGGTAGTCAGTTCATTGATCTGAAAGGGTTGAGCCTGTATGCCAAAGATTAGGGAGGATATTGTCTTCATTGTACTAGGGGGATTAAGACTCTAACCCAAAGATTGGGCAAAGTATGGCAATCACCCCAATGCTCTTAGAGGGTGAGGTCTATAACTTGGTCGACACCCAGGTGCTTGATGACAACAAGAAAATGACCATTGGGCAAGCCTGTGGAAGGGGTGGGTCCTCATGAGGCCCCAAGGAGAAGAAACCATCATCTTAAGAATGATTCTCAGACTTTGAAATCAAATGGAGAATGCCCTGCAGGTTTCCTGAACTGCACAGAACCCATGACTCATGTTTCCCTCCCTATTTCTCCTTATGAAGATGAAAATGTTTTTTCTTTGTCTGTCCACTTGTGTACTGGAAGTAGATAAATTGTTTTATAAGTTTCAGAAGTCTACAGCCAGAAAGGACTTTGCCTCAAGACAAACTGTATTTCTTTAAACTGATTATATGATTTAGTACTTGCATTGTTAATGAATTAAGGTTGTTTCAAATATTTGTAAAACCTTTTTGGAATTCAGAGGGTGGAGTGTAGCAGTTTGATATTACTGATGAATTCCAAAAAAATATTTGATTATGTTCATAAACGGGTCTTTTCCCTTGGGCATATTTGACTGTATTGGATTCAGAGGTTTTACTTTTACTTGATTAAATAATGGTTATGGCTTTGACTGGGCCATGTCCGTAGGATGTTGAGTCCCCGCCCCCTGGTGGGTGGGGACTCACAGAGAAACCGCATTGCAGGAGGCTGGAGTTTTTGAGCTGGAGCCCGGTAAGTAAGCACACAGAGGAGAAGAGTAGCTGAGCCCGGAGAGAATCAAGCCCCAGGAAAAGAGGAACCCTAGAAGCCTGAACTCTTGGCAGATGTCAGGCAGCCATCTTGCTCCAAAACATGGCAACAGACTTTGGCAAGGGAAGTAACTTAGTCTTTATGGCCTGGCAACGGTAAGCTTCTATCCCAAATAAATACCCTTTATAAAAGTCAACAGATTACTGGTATTTTGCATCTGTACCCCTTTGACTGACTAATACAGGCCAGGAGAAGTTTCCTTGAGGAAATGATGATTCAACTTAAATTGAAGAAAGAGCAAACAGTTAACTAGGCAAAGGGAAGGTATGGGACTGGAAGGAAAGATGCAGAAGATGAGAAAGGAGAGAGAAGGCTGTTCTGGGCAAAAGCCCTGCACATGAAGAGGAGGCTAAGGTCAGTATACCAGGAGTACAAAGGCAATGGGGAACATGTAACAATTTGGGGCTGGATATGCAGAGGGGTCAGGCCATACAGATTCTTACATGCCTTACCAAGGAATTCAGTCTTTATCCTCAGAGCACAAGGAAGACACTGAAGTGCTTTATTCTGAGAGTGCCATGATCAGATCTGCTTTTAAGAAAGATGACTTTGGATGATGTTGGGATGGATTAGAGGAGGCCAGAGTAGACACAAAGAGAGCAAGTAGGAAAGCAGACGAAAGACAATGGTATCTTAGATTAGGGAAGTGGTAGAGGAAATGCCAAGGAGGGAGATTGAGAGAAGTTTTGGAAATAAAGTCTACAGGACCCAGGGGGGTAAGTGACTAAGAGGTGTCTAGTATGATACCCAGATTTCTGGCTGGTGACATTCCCTGAAGAGGACCAGATTTGGGGTAAAGACAGAGTTCAGTTTTGGACGTGTGAATTGGAGGTGCTGGAGAAGACAAGCAGGCAGGTGGATAAAGCAGTCTAGAGTCCAAAAGGAGCTGAAGGCTGGGAACAGAACACTGTCTCTCTTGTGGGGAAGTGGTCTCTGGAGTGAGGGGCACAAATGACACCATACAGACAAGAGACAGGAAAGTGGAGGGCTCTCATTTTTTACCCATTTTACATTGAAGTATCAGAGGAATGGAGACTTCTCGGGGTCAAAGTGCTGGCAAGAGGAGGTGGGAAACAGAGTAACACATGATGTCAGAGCACAACTACTTGAGTTTGTACTGAAGAGAATGCCTATTTTTGGAAGAATAATATGAAAGCCTTCAAGGAAACTTCATCACACAAGGAACACTAAAGAGGAAGTGATTTATGCTAAAGAAAACTGGATTAATGCAACAAAAGCAGGAAAGACTTCAAGTGAATTGATACCTAGCTTTCACTTCATAGAAATCATTTCTTCAGGGTTCATCTCCAGTCCTACTTCTCCATAAAGCCTTCTTCAATCACACCAGTCCACAATGATCTCTCCATCCTATTCATACACATCATGTACTTATTAAGTGCCCAGCATTACATTAAATGTTGACAAATACAGAGCTGGGCAAAATATGGTTCCTATGCCAAAGTAGGCTGATTAGGGACAGAGGGCAGGCAATAAACAAACCAACAATTACATTAGTGCTTGGTCAGTGCTGAGAGAGGCTGCCACCAGAACACAGGAAAGGAATACCAAACAATGCAAAGAATCAACCAAAGCTGCCCAGAGTGATGAAATGGAAAGATGTGAGACACTGGCCAGGTGAAGGAAGGAGAAAGAGAGAAAGGTTTCTCTGAAGACAGAGAGATGGGGAGAGGGGGAAGAAGAGGGCATTTGGAGGGCACAGCAGCAGCCAGAGCATGGATAGGCTGCATCTTGGGGAATAGTAAGGGGTGGGGCTAGAGAGAGGGATAGGAACCAGATTGTAAGAGGTCTTGAAGGCCAAGCTAAGTAGTTTTAACATCAACAGCAAGCCTAGAAGGGTTTTAAGCACAAGAATGACAGGATGAAATGTATGTTAGAAAAAGAATTTGGGTAGCAGTAGAGAGAATGGATGGGAACATGCACGACCACGGGATCACAAAGCTACTAGGTGGTGATGCCGGGTGTCAAATCCAAATTATCTGTTTCTGAACACCAAGCAGAAGCTGATTCCATTAGAGTGAATATGTGAAAATGGAATGGAAGAAAGTGCATGGACTTCAAAATCCGACAATTTGGGCACGTGACTTTGATTAGGTCATTTTGCCTCTTAGAATCTCATTTTCTTGAAATTAAAAAAATGCAGATACTGGAAAGTGGACATGGCCTAACAGATAGCATTTCCAGGGTTCGATAGCCAGGGTCTCCTGGTGTATGTGGCAAGCTGGCCCACATGCCACTGTACACAAGGAGTGTCACCCTGTACAGGGGTGCCCACTGATCAAGGAGTGGCCCTTGCGTAAGTAATGCAGCCCCACACAGGAGGGCAGACTGCCCAGGAGTGGAACCACCCACATGGAGAGGTGACACAGCAAGATGACAGAACAAAAAAGAGACTCAGAAAAGAGACAATATATGAGATGCAGTGAATTAAGGAGCTGAGGTGGAGCAAGAGAATGATCACCTCTCTCCCACTCCAGAAGGTCCCAGGATGGGTTCCTGGAGCAGGCACAGACGAGCACACAGTGAATGGACACAGGGTGGGCAGGATAAATAAGGGGAAAAAAACACAGATACTAATCACATCTATTTCAGAGTTATAAGAAGATCAAGCATGGGAAAAAAACTTTAAACTGGAAAGTGCCCTATAAATCATTATTTTGGTAGAGGAGTATTTGGAGGAGGGCCGTTTATTTATCAAACAGAAACTGAAATATAGTTGTTCCAAAAATACAGGTTATTTAATACTGCCCGCTATTGCAATAGGACCTCACAGTAGATTGGATTTCATGTTTTTAATGGTTCGTCTGATTGCTAGTAATTTAGCTATTTCCTATAAAATCACCTGGGGTGAGGGGAATTTTTTAATAAAAATTGAATCCTCAGTCATCAATTCAAAAAGTGCTTCCTCTGGAAAAGAAAGTGCTAATGTAGTTGATAAAAAATGTACTTAAACATCTTAAATTCAGACTAAGGAATAATTGGGACATCAATTAGAGGCCTCACTGTTCTCAGCTCTGATATATCCACATGGCTATTGAAATTATTCCACTTGATTTCATAACTTTGTAATACTTACAATTTTTAAAAACTTGAAGTTTACAATCACTTGTATGGCTAAGACAGCTTGCTACATATCCAATCACCTCTAAAAGACATTTATAACACTCTTTCATTCATTCAAAAGAACTTTGTTGAGGGCCTACTATAAATAAGACAAGCACTAGAGACTATATAGCCAGAAATAAATAAGGCATGGTCCCTGCCCTCTAGGAGCTTACAGTCTAATATGGCATGATTTGTAAAAGGTAGTAAGGCACTAAATGAAGATCAGGTAATATGTGCAACGAGTTCACTGGTGGGACAGATGACACATGGCCACAGCCAAGACAGAAGGCCTCAGGGTGGAGGAGAATTTAAGGTGAGATTCAAGGTTGGGAAGGATTTCAATCAGTAAAGAAAGTATGTATCAGGGAGAAGATACAACGTGAACAAAAACAGAGAAATAGAAAAAGTTCCAGTATATATGATAGGGACTGGTGAAAAATAGACAGGCTCAGCTGGAGCAGTGGTTTATAAAAAAATCAGTGGAAGACGAGGCAGGAAAGACAGCATTAGGCTTTTGATGAATGAATAGGGAAGATCGCTCCATAGGGATGGTGTGCAAGATGGATGCAAGAAAATTCTACCTGTCCAGGAGTGAGATAACCAGGGTCTGATCTACAGTGGTAGTTTTGGAAATGGAAATAAAGGAATAGATATAAAAAAATATCAGGAAGGAAAATTGAAATAATAGTATCACTTACAGGAAGTGAGGAATCTAAAATTCCTCTGAGGAGTAGCAGAGCAGAAAACCTGGAGGAAGAGTTGATTTGGGAACTGCAGGGACAGGAGAGGTCAGAGATAAAGAAATGCTCTAAAATATTCTTTGGAGGGCTAAAGAAATCGAAATGAGCTTGAGTTTTGCAGTGGCATATCATAACATGAATTTCAGATTTCTTTTTATGGATAATAAAATGAGACTCAAAGTTTCTCTGACCTTTGCCCTTTGTCCTTGGAAGAAATCACTGCCATGTTTAAGTAAGGAAACCAGCACAGTGTTCTCATCATACTTGATTAAGAAGTAAGGCAGGGCTGTGACCCCTTCCTTTTGACAAAGATCATCATACGCACACTCAAGGGCTTGAATCTGAAAACAGGAAACATTATTTTTCAGGCAATTATATATCTGGTTCTAAGTTAAAAATTAACATAAAAATGAAAGGTACCTTAAAGCCAAAAGACTAGAAATGACTAATCACATCCCTCTTACTCTTTTGCAGTAATTGAACATCATAAAAGTACTCTAAATAATACTACTTAACTTTTATGTAACACTTTCAACATGCACAACATGTGTCTTAGGCCACGAAGGGACATTTTATGGTAGTTCTCTGTGATGTCAGCCACAAAGGTTTAAAGAAGCATCCAAACATTACTTCTTTTCTGTAGTAAACTAACATAAATCTACCATTTGTGAATTTACCCTGAACTTTTCCATAATCATCCTTTAAACAGCTTTAATGAGACATAATTCATATACCACAAAATTCATCATTTAAAGTATACCGCCCAGTGTTTTTTGTATATTTACAGGATTGTTCAACCATAAACACAAAAACTTTAGACCATTTTTGTTCCCCTGAAAAGAAACCCCACTGCAGCTGATCTCCATCCATAACCTTTCTTCTCACCCACCATTTAAATTTCTTCTTGAGAAATTAGTTTCACAAAACCATTGCTTTTGATTTGTCCTAAACCTAACTTAAAAAAAAGAGTCAGTAAGGGCTGGTCCCCTTACAGGGTTTTGATATGCTTCATGAATTCAAACCACCTTGCCAGTCAATCTGCCTTAATAACAATCAGAATTCTTTGGATTAGGTCTTTGGAGAGGGGTAAGAGGGGAGGAGAACGTCTTTACTTTGTTTCAAAGATTCTCCATAAAAAAGTGGGCAACTGTGGGCATTTCTACATCTCAACCAACAGTTACAATAATTTCTGGCTCCCTTCCTAGGGCAGAACAGAAGCACAGCATGGAACTTTTACTCTGATTAATAAAGAAGGAAATCTTTTCAAAGTAGATTGCCTTATGTTTTCCCACACTGAAGGTTCAGATCACATCATGGTAAATCCATGCAGTCGTTCAAAATGTTCCTATAATTCTTCCCTGCTGGCTTAGAGTTTCACCACATGTCACTGAGAACCAAGAAAATTATCGTTCCGTACTTCTTCAAAACAGTGGTACCCACGTTTTATAAACATGCCTGCTCCTGGTTACCATCTTTGGAGGATTCCACAGTTACTACCTCTTCATTCAGTAGTGCTTACTTGTCTTTAGAATGAGCTAGATAAACTATTATTGCACATTAAATCCAATTTTACTTGCATTTTGTTTTGTCTTTTGATACCTGTTTTGGTGAAAACCTTTGATCCAAACCCACTGGCCCCTGAATGAGAGGTATACTCGCTGGAAGACAGAGGGCTGGGTAGCAAAACCAATAGTAGAAGTGGTACTTCTTTAGATCCTAGAAAAAAAATAGAACAGAATATTAGAATAGTACTGATAATTAAACTGAAATGCATCTATTAATATAACTTCTCATAGCCATCTAAGAGACGAAAAAAGCTGAGGCCCACAAAATATGACCAGCTTGTGAAATATTCTTATCTCCAATAGAACTCATGACAGAATGCATAGCTCTTACCTTTATTTCAAAATACTCTCTCTCACTGACACACACACACACGACTAAGATGATGATAAACACAATATACTTTATTGACCACTTGCTAAAAGAGATAATATTTAGTAAATGGCTGACATTATCATCACTGCTATTTAATACACAAGTAACCCTGGCCTCCCAGGGATTATCCAGTTTAATAGACAGAAAACTGAACCTCAGTGAGGGAGAAGACTAAGGAACTTGAACAACACAAGGCTGATAGAGAGGGGATCAGAACTCTGCTTCTAAAACATGTGCACTTTTCTACTGTACCATGCACAGTCAATGTACTATCTGTGGAGGCACAATCTCCAAAACACAGTTACCATTCTCCTCACAACCAAATAGATTAAGCATGTTATTGAAGAAACTGTGCTAAATTAAATACCTCCATTGGCTTGAGACACAATAATGTTTTCAGCAATGTCTAATTGGGGAAGTTCAAGTCAACAACTATTATGCATTTGCAAAGCACAAGGCAAAACACTAGACACTGTGACAAAAAAAAGATGAGCAAAACCCAGTTCCAAGCCTTAGGCAGCTCGCTTTCTGCACGGGGCAGAGATAAAGCAAGAATATGATTAACTGTAAGAGTCATAAAAGAGGTTCTGAGCACGAAGAAGCCTTGAAAGGATTCATGAAGCTGTCCTTGACACTGCTCCACTGTTCCCACTCAGGTTGATTCGTTCTGGTCTCTGAATTCCTGGAGCATCTGTGGTCTGAATCACTCGTGGAGTGGGGTTGCAGAATTTGGTGGTTATTTGACAGCTTTCCTACCAGTCTATGACCAACAATCACTAATGCAATTTATTTGGCTAACTTGAAATGTTAATTTACATACTACAAAATTCATCATTTAAAATTGTACAGTTTAGTGGGTTTTAGTATATTCACATGGTTCCATCACCACCACCCTGAATTCTAAAACACTTTCATCACCCCCTAAAAGAAATCCAGTATCCATTATCGGTCAGACCCCACTCCTCTCTCTCCCTGGCCCCTACTTTCTGTCTCACTGTATTTGTCTATTCTGGACTTTCCATCTATGTGGAATCGTACTAGATGACTTTTTAAATATAAATATATGTATATATAAAGGTGCCCAGATGAGAAAGTCTAGTGATTTCAGTTTCTGCAATCTCTAAATCTGCCACTAATCCATCAACAAAGAACAAATGCCCTTTTGACAATGGCAAACAAGCTGAAAAATTGAAATTAATGAAATGGCTGGTCTGTCTGTTCCTTGGAGTCCTAAAGAAAATGAAAACACCCCTGAGATTATTATCTCTCCTTTGTATTTAAATGATTTGTCATAATTGATCTTAAGTAAAAGGTTAAACAATTCAAGATCAGGGACTTCATGATTTCAAAGAAATCACGAAAGTCACCTTCAAAAGTCAAAAGGCTTGAATTTCTTAGGATTCTTCTCAAGTTACAAAGGACCTCAATTAAATTAAACATGCAGCCCTTTGTGTTTGAAGATTTTTAAAGATATAGACTTCTAATTTCTTTTTAAAGCCAGGCTAAGAACAGTAAAAGAGGTAACAAGGCCAACACACATGCTGACTCTAAGAAATGCATTAAAACCTTAAGGTCAACCACCACACCAGGGAGCCAAGAGTGCCTACAACTGAAAGCAGGAGAATTGCATCCAGCATCCATGTGAAATCTAAGCCCCCTCTTGATATAGATGTGGAGTGGACACAACCATTCTAAGGTCCACAGGATGGAGGAATAGAGTATGGATTAGAGTGGACTTACTGATATTCTATTCATGAACTATTGTGATTAGTAATCAAAGAAAATGTGGCATTGGTGTGGAGAAAGTGGCCATGGTGGCTGCTGGGGGTAGGGAGTGGGAGGAAGAGATGAGATGTGGGGGCGTTTTCAGGACTTGGAGTTGTCCTGGGTGGTGCTGCAGGGACAGTTACCAGACATTGTATGTCCTCCCATGGCCCACTGGGTGGACTGGGGGAGAGTGTGGGCTATGGTGTGGACCACTGACCATGAGGTGCAGCAGTGCTCAGAGATGTATTCACCAAATGCAATAAATGTCTCATGATGATTGAGGAAGTTGTTGTTATGGGGGGTAGGAGTGGGAAGAGGGGGGTGGGGGGTATATGGGAACATCATATATTGTAATGTAACATTAAAAAAATAAAGACCAAAAAAAAAAAACAAAACACCTTAAGTAAGATCTTTTGTTATTTTTCTCATTAAAAGCCATTTGTCAATTATGTGCTACTGGTTAGAATTCTTGGCCCAGAAAATGTTTTGGCATTCAAGTAACAAAACTAGAAGCACTACCTACATCTATCCTAGAGGAGAACTGAATTGAATTACTCAAATTTATTGACAAATTAACAATGCAAGCTTGCATGTAATAGTCTGAGGATGAATTTAAACATTTTGATGTCTCCCCCACTATTACAAAGAAAGCATAACTTGCTAGAAAACGTGTTATTTGTAAACCAACACACTCTGATATGGCCCCCAGTTTGATTTCTTTCATTCCTTCCTTTGCCTTTGGCAGTGAATCAGACAAGCAGGTTTCAGAAGAAAAGGGGGAGGTAAAAAGGAAAGACCAGTAACCTGTCAAAAAGAAAAACACTGTGGGGAGGACAATTAACATTCACAGCTGATGATATGGCGGTGAAACGACACACTTACACAGCACATTTGATGCTTATCAGCATCAATGTTTATAAGTCCACTCCAAGAATTTTTTCTAAAGAAATAAAATAAGCAGGAAAAAAAAAATCAATAGTCAATACTGTTCACCGCAGCATTTTTATATAATAGAGCAAACAACCTAAATGTACAAACAGGAATCTTTAGAAAATACACAATAGAATATTATATGATCAACATAATGATAAAATACACTTGACAGAATATTACATGATCAACATAATGATAAAGAATAAATTAGGGGAAAGAGGACTTGGCCCAATGGATAGGGTGTCCGCCTACCACATGGGAGGTCCACGGTTCAAACCCCAGGCCTCCTTGACCCATGTGCAGCTGGCCCATGTGCAGTGCTGATGCGCGTAAGGAATGCCCTGCCACGCCAGGGTGTCCCCCACGTAGGGGAGCCCCAAGCGCAAGGAGTGTGCTCCCATAAGGAGAGCCACCCAGCGCGAAAGAAAGTGCAGCCTGCCCAAGAATGGTGCGGCACACAGACAGCTGACACAACAAGATGATGCAACAAAAAGAAACACAGATTCCTGGTGCCGCTGATAAGGATAGAAGCGGTCACAGAAGAACACACAGTGAATGGACATGGAGAGCAGACAACTGTGGGGGGGGGGGGGCGGAATAAATTTTTTAAAAAAAGAATAAATTAGCTACACACACATATATACATACATATAAATATATAATGTTCAGTAAAATGAAGCGGCCACCTACAGTGGGGGTGACATGGAGAAGACCCCTTTCTGAGAAGGCTCTTCCAAAGGACAAAAACAACTGACCTGCAGGGGTATTCTGAGAAAATGGAACACACCCTACAGTGTCATTGATAAACAATACCTAGTGATAGAACTAGTTTTGTTCTGGTAGAGAGAACTTATCAAAATAGAAAAGCATAGCATACTCATCAATGTATATCTGCTCCTCACTTTGTAAGACCGTCCTATGTAAAATGGAGACCTAATAGTCAGTCAACCAGAATGTTTCCTCACTTGCTTCCAGATTCGCCCCATATGAGCTTCCCCTTTCTGCCCCCTTGGCGGTGTTCCCTTCTGCTTTCTGAATGGGATGCTGCCTTATACATGAATCACTCGATAAAGCTGTGATATCCTAAACTGCAAAGTTATTCTTTCATCAGTATACACACACGTATACATA
Source organism: Dasypus novemcinctus (assembly GCF_030445035.2). Taxonomy (NCBI): domain Eukaryota; kingdom Metazoa; phylum Chordata; class Mammalia; order Cingulata; family Dasypodidae; genus Dasypus; species Dasypus novemcinctus. The sequence goes on along the minus strand of NC_080698.1, from coordinate 49,547,145 downwards.
TAGCTGGTATCCCTACAGTTGGCCCTGGCCTTTTCCTCACTTTCCTATCACCAAGGCTGCATCCTTCCCTCCAATTCACTGTCCCTACTTCCTTATGCAGCAGATGCAGCATACCCTGCTATGATTCTTTTCCTCAAGGCTTTCCTTGATGTCCATTTTAATTAGGTCTCATGTACATAAAACACTTTTATTTCTTAAAAAACAACAACAACAGGGTAGTCAGGCCATCTAATGTGATCTCCTCTAACTAGGAATCCCTGGGGGACGGTTAGGATCTGAGACGTCACTTGTCCCTTATGTTGCTGGACCCAGCAGCTGAGCTCTGCCAGACTGCATTTAACAAAGACCTTTGCAACAATGGCATCACTACTCCCTGAGCCAAATTTTAACATGTCCTGAAGAACAAGAATTGGGCCTCTGTATTACAGGAACTACGTGACTACTATGAGTATAACTCATCAGAATGAATGACACTTGCATTGGTATTAAGTGCCAGCATGAGATGGCCACTAGTAAAAGGAACGTGTCTTTAATAGCTATACCTTGAATAACACAGGTTAATAGCTTCAGAGAAGAGAGCTGATTGTTCCACTGGTATGCTGGGTTGAGTCACGGATTCTATTAGTCTAAATGTAACAAAAAGTACATTTACTTACTGCAAACGTCAAGAGGAGGAACTTGTTGAGGAGTACAGGGTTTTCAAGAGCAGCACCTGATTTTATTGATTCCCATATCTGCCGGAAGAAAGGAAAGTATCAAGGCAGGTTACCAAGCATCTCGGAGCAACTCTCAAAGGGAAAGGTGAAGCTGAAGAGCAGTGCACTCCCCTTTCCTCCAGGCTCAGCACTGCTTGTCCCAGGCAGCGAAGTGGGTGACTACCTTACCCGGCCCTCTTCACACTGCCTCCCCACAAGCCACCCTCTCTTTGGTTCTGAGGAAAATGAAACAATCCAGATGCCTCCTCTCAGTGGATCTCAGCCTCAGAGCAGGCAACTAGGTGCTTTTCAGGCCTTCATTATTTCCTTCAACAAATACTCACCTATTGTCTGGCACATGCCAGGCATGTCACGGTTACAGAAATAAAGGGTGTGGTCCCTACGCTCAAGAAGCTCATAGATTAGCAGGAGAGAGAGGCATAAATGAGGGAGCACAACACCACGCTGGATTTGCACTCCTGGAAGTGTGCAGAATTCCTAGGTGAAACACAAACTCGGCTGGGGAGGTGGAAAGAAGAGTCAGGCAAGGCTTCTTGTTTAGGAGATTTCTTAAAGTCTTATTTGGGATTATCTTACCCTGAGAGGAGAGAAAAGGAGAACAAACTCCAAGTTCATTTATACTCAGTAAGTACTGGACCTGGGAAAAAAAGTCACAGCTGGGACTGGTCAGCAGCTGCTGATCACAAGATGCTTTGGTAACTAAAATTATCTGCTAAACTTTGTTGCTAGGCGATACAAAACAATTGAACCAATAAGAATCATCCCCCAAGTTTGGACTTAAGAGGTAAATAAGCAAAGAGAAGTCAGGTCCTGCTACTGAAATAATAACCTCAGAGGACCACTGGTGAGCAGGCCCCACTTCTGATAAGCTGGAGGGGTGGGTAGGAACTGTTGTGAAAAGGTTGAGTTCTGGTGGGCTCTTGTGGGCAGCAGATCCAACAACTCTTTAGAGTCCCTTTTAAATGTGCAGCCAAAGTAGGAGGCTCAGGAGCAATCAAGCCATAGGCCAAGGAAAACAACCATCTTCACCTGAGTCACCAGCCACAGCCATTACAAGGGATGGGGGAGAAGCCCCATCAGGTCCTTCTTTGGCCCTTCACCCAAATAAATAAGACACTCTTGTTTTATGCTTGTTGTTTGTTTTTGTTTTTTTTTAGGAGGCACCAGGAACCTCCCCTGTGGGAAGCACACGTTCAACCACTTGTGTCAACATCTGCTTCTACAGTCTTGTTTTTTGTCTAGTGTAGAGGGTACAAGTGAGTGGATTAGAGAGGACTGGAATGCACTGCCTCTCCGACTTTAATTCCTCTCTAATTCAGATGTAGAGAATAGAGAAGTAAAGGCAAATCATTCCAGGCAAAAAGAACATCATGTTCAAAAGCAGGAGGATAAGGGAGTTTTAAGTGGTTCAGTGTCGCTGGTTAGAGGAAGTGAGATAAAAAATGACAAGATACAAAGGCCAAAGAGGCCAGCAGAGGCTAGGTCAAGAAAGGCCTTGGACATCAGCTTAAGTTGTTGAGATTTAGCCAATAGTGGAGAGACTATCTTACAGTCGCTCAGAGCCTAACAGTGCTTAGGACTTGCAAAGCTTCTCCAAGGGGCACAAAGAAGGGGGCTTCTGAACTCATGCAGACACAGCAACATAACTCGCAGTCAGAGGTCAAGCCGCTTCAGTGTGCTCACTGGAGACAACCAGAAAAGTTTATTTAGCCACTGCCCCACCATTCATTTCTGGCCTATCTCACTGACAGCCTGGATGTCTTCTCCCTGCCCTTCCCACGAACACAAAAGCAGTGAGCTGGAAGTATTCTCTAAGGGAATAAACCAAAACCCACAGATACTAGTTTTTACAACAGACCGTGCTCCTGATCAGAGAGACACTACAACTGCCAAAACCAAAGGAAACAGGAGGGAGACATTATGTTTTCCCATCTAACCTCATTTGCTGCTTGTTCCAGAAGTAGTTTCTTATCTGCAGTCTTGAAGGACTCAAGCGTATTGGTATTATATAGTGTTCCAACAGCTGGGCAGCAATGGGCTGGGGTGGGAGCTTTCCTAGATTCAAGAGAAATATGGCAAACCAGGCTCATATGGGATTCAAAGAGCGAGTGAATGACAATTAAAACCACCATAGTAGAGGAGACAAAGGATATTGCTCTCTAGGGTAAAGAGAAGACACTGTGTGTGTTTCTCTGGGAAGAGATGAATATGATCACCAAAGGACTAAAAAGCAGGCAGTGTTCCCCACCAAAAGCTAGATATTCCCTTTATTCTAACCCCTCTGCATGCCATTCTTCCACTGTCCCCCAAATATCCAGTTTATTTCCTCTTTTTAATTCTTTCCCACCTATGCTCTGAAAGGGAAACACTATTTATTGAACTTCCATTGTGCCAAGAACTGTGCAGGGTTTTAAGTTTATTCTTATAACAGCTCTTCCCCTACTCCTCCATTTTAAAGATGAGGAAAGAAGGATCAGAAGGGTTAAGTAACTTGCCTAAGGTCACATAATAATAGTTAGAGCTAGAATCTAAAACTAGAGCCACTTGGCTCCAAGGTCAACTGTGCTGCAAATCTCCTACTCAAACTCTCTCAGGCTTCAAGGCCCGGCTCCAGTTCCTCCTCTTCTGGGAAACCATCTCCCATTTTCTTTGGGAATAGTTGGTATATAAAACTGAGCATAATAGTCTAAAGCAATCTTCAGGCCAAAAGTCATCTCCACTCAGCTGGAAGACAGTAAACTACTTGAGGGCAAGAAGCATCTTTCCTTCTCCTCCTCTCGCACAATGAAGCCCACTCCAAACAGGGCTCTGCAGAGACTGCTGCTGAGTAAACCCCTGGTGGTCATCTGATTCATACACACAAAAGGTACTATACCTAGGCTACCTGCCACAAAGTTTCCAGTCTCTGCACTGCCCCAAAAGGCCTCACAGTCTTCACAGTAATCAAAGTCAGGAGAAAAGAAGGCAATTTGATTCTGAATGGTACAAATTCAGTGTGGAAAAATCTAATCTCTTCTCTGAAATGATTAGCTTGTGTTCCAGAGGTCAGAGATGCTGAATGAAAATATTCATTTCATTTGTAGTCTAATATAGTTACAATGAATGCACAGTGAATGCATTTTTACTGATTGCAACTGATAGTTTAAAAGACCCTGTGCCCCAAAAGACTCCATTCCGAGTCTGCAGTAAATTGGTTTTGGGGGGCTGCAGGGAGAAGAGATCTAAACCTAGGACATGTAGAGGGGTGCAACAGGTGATGATGCTCTGTCAAATGCCACCTGAAAAGCTCAAATGCCAAGTCCTAGGGAAGAACTGATCTTGAATGGCCCAGAGCCTTCCCTTGGGAGCTGCTGGGACAGCAAATCCTTGGTTTGTCCCCACTCTCCTTCAATAAAAAGATGTTTCCTCCAGGTGAGATGAGAATGTCAAAGACAGCCTTGAAGAGGAAGAAAAATCATGAGGAACAAGATTTAGCCTAGAAGGAGGGAGAAGGAAGCAGAGGAGTTAGTAAACTCTGCATTCAGACTTAGCCTTGGCTTTATGAAATTACCGCTGAAATGGAAGGATGCCTGCATGGGGTTGCAGCAGGGCCTCTGACCTAATGCGGATACAAGCACAAGAGGAGGATGAGGAGAGCTCAACAAGACACCCTCCTTGCTAATGTCCACAGGTCCCCCCCCAGGTGTGTGCACACCAGGCCAAAGCCTAGCTGGGGTGTGTGGAGGGAGGGACACTACATCACAAGGATTAAAGGAACCGCCAAGACAGCGAGGCACCCAGGAGCATCCCCACCCTGGCAATTTGATTAGTTGAGGACCATCTGAAGTTTCAAAGGAGAAGCATTTTTCATGACTGAAGTCTTACCACTAGGCAAGGGGGTCAGGGGAAAGAATAAAAAGTGGTAATGGGAGGAGAGCCATTCCACCAGTTTCTCATGGCTCAGGTTCCACAGAGGCAGCTCAGATGAGACGTGAAAGAAGCCCTAGACTTTGAGACAAGAAAATTTAGAACAAATCCTGGTCCTGGCACTTATTAGTTTCTTATGATTACATTTATAATAAATGTGCAGAAAATCTATAAAGACAGAAAGCAGACTAGTGAATGCCAGGGGCTGGGGAGGAGGGGGATTAGGGAGCGACTGTGAATGGGTACAGGGTTTCCTTTTGGGGTAATGAAAATGTTCTGGATTAAGATAGTGGTGGTGGTTGCACAGCATTGCAAATATACTAAAATCACCGAATTGTACATTTGAAAATAGTTAACCTTATGATCTGTGAATTACACCTCGATAAAGCTGTTTTTAAAAAGTCTGAATTGGGAACCTTTTCCATATATTAGGGCCAGCAGTGAATTCTCAATGATAGATACCCTAACCTGGCAAAGAATGGATCTCACAAAGGCCTGATGCCTGGGCCTACTCAGGGATGTTGCATCTAAAGTCACTGATGGTCACTTTACCCAATGTCCCAGTGACTGCCCAGGAAAGTACAGGTGGTTTTGTTCCAGTTATTTACAGCTGGCCAACAGGCAAGCACGATGGGAACCCGGGAAGTCACTCTGTCTGAGGGCCATGCAGTGTTATCTCCTGCTTTCTGTAATCTCTAAGTTTGTTTCCTCTTCCATTAAAGACATGACATATCCTCTAGCAGCATCCATGGAGGCCTTTCCAAAAATCACACCCCACTCCCATTTTGACAGACACGCAACTTGGACTGCTTGTAATTCAACTCAACAGTGACCTGAGTCACTAGCATGAGGCGGATTTGTGTTAGGTACTAGCGATACAACAAAGAACAAGAGAGACACAGTCTCTGCTCTCCACAGATGACCTGGCATATGAGATTTACTGCCTTAGCTACTTTTTAAAGCTCTTTGAGGGCAAGGGTTATACCTTATAGTTCTCTAATTAAGGCCAATTTGAGCCTTAGGAAAAAAACAAGTATTTCTTATGGCTAAAAAGACAAGTGATCCGCAAGAGAAAAAGCCTCCAGAGAATAAACCTCATTTTTACGGAGCAGAGATTATCCATCAAAATCTATTTTCCTCTTCTTAAACCAAAATAGTATACAATCATGATACATGTAGCTGGGCACTCCATCTCCCAGTCTTCCTGGCAAGACAGGGAAGGCCACAGCTCTCGGCAATGGATCAGGAGAGGGATATGTCCCTCCCCAGCAAGGGCCTTTGAGAGACTGGGTGTGTTTCTTCCCTTTATCTTCACTCTTGCCTTCTTTCCCCTTCTATCTGAATGTGACAATTTGGTCTTAACCAGCACACAAAGGCAAAGCACTCGGGGATGGTGGAACCACAACACTGAAGAAGAATGGAGCCTGCTCTGGACAATTAAGTGAAAAGAAGGTAAACTTCTTTTGTGTTAGGGGCGTGGCAGCCAACCCCAATACAGTATCCTCTAGCTCAGGGCAGCTGGAGTCAGATAAAATAATACTTGACTGATAATTCACCTAATGCAATCTAGAGGACAGGATCCTTGTGTTGCTACCACTGGCAGAGTCAGCGGCTTGCAGAGACTGAGAGTAAAAGGGATTTACCTGGTGCTATGCAAAGCTGAGCTACTCTTGGCGTCCATAACTGCAGACTAGCAATGTTAGCTCTTCAACCGTATCTTAGTCCTCTCTGTATGCCCAGTGCCTAAGCACATTCTATTATCAAGACACAGAGGACACAATCAGTAAGCATTTCTGAAATAACTGTTACCTCTCCACATTTATTACAGCACTGAGCACACTATACTGCAAATATTTGTCTTCTGTCTCTCTCATAGTGATGTGGGCTATGGGTGGGAGGCTCTTTGTCTCTTCAGAGATAACCTAAGCTCTCTGACTTGTGGGTGTGACGGTAAGAGGCTGCAGTCCTGCCCTTAGTGACAATGGCAACGACTCCAGTCCCAGGAAACAGTTTAACAATGCAAGGGCTATAAACTTTAAGTATTTAGGGGAAATGCAAACCAAATATGCTAAAAGCTTATCTAGAATGTCTGGAGTCCATGCTAAAAGCTTACCTAAGATGTGGAAGATATATATGCCAATTCAAGCCTATTGAGAACTGAAACAAAGGGATCATTTGGCCTTTCCCCTCTTTATAAAAAGACATTTGAAAATCTTGTTCGGGGCTCGGGATTCAAACAGAAAGCTCCTGAGTCTGGCCGGCCGTCAATAAACCATTTTTCCTTCTCAAAATCATTCCTGAGTCCTGGCCTCTCTATACGCGAATAATTGAACCTCTCTCAAATTCTACAATATTTTTGGTGACCATGAAGGGACAACAAACAAAGGCCAGAGACAGTAGCATTTTGCTGCCCCTTCCAAATCCCCGAGGAAGCCGGGAGGACTTGGGTGAACCCCAAATCTGGGCGCCACTGGATTAAATTTAATCCAGAAAAGATGTGGGCTCCACCAGAATCTTCCCAACAAAAATCGGGGGCAATGGAAGGTCTGAAGAGAAAGATTCTGGGAATGAAAAAGAACTCCGAACATGGAAGAAGGTAAGACTCCCCGGGTGAGCAGAGTCTGGAAAGCCCTAGCTTTAATTGCTAGGAAGGGGAGGCTGATCACCTCCTGAGAGAACCCTAGTAGCCCCAGAAAATTGGGGGAAGCCGTTTTCTCTAGGCCTGGGAAAAGGAGAAAAACCAGGGGAAAGCCCTAGTGTTTTAGGTTTGTCTAACTGCATGTTAGAATCTGGTACTGGTCTCACATCCACTAAAGGAGTGGAGTCTTGATTTTAATAGGAAGGGCTATTTATAGGTTCGAGTCCTAATGTCCTGGAGAAAAACCGGGAAAAAGCCCTGGTGTTTTGGGTTTGTCTAATTGCATGTTAGAATCTGGTACTAGTCTTATATCCACTAAAGGAGTGGAAGCTTGATTTTAATAAAAAGGGCTCTTTATAGGTTCAAGTCCTAACGTCCTGGAAATTGGTCTAGATTAAAAAACAAAACAAAACGAAACAAAACTTGGTTACCAGAAAATGGATTGGCTTTTCTGGTGGAGCTTGGTCTGGGTCTAAAGTTTAAACAGTGGAAAAAGTCTAGCTGAAATCTTTTATTATGGTGCTAAATTGTGAATGAATTCACTTCATACCAAATGTTAAGTGTTCTAAGGTTTGTGATGGCTGTGGGGGCAGCCATGCTGAAAAAACATATATATATAAACTTGTGGGTCAAATTAGTGACCTTTGTGCTTCTGTCTGTGTCAGCTCAATGCTAGTGTAGGAGTTGTGTCCTTATGTAAAGTAGAATTACAGCTGAGCTGGAGCCCTCCCTTGCCATTGGCAAGGGGTGAAATGATTATGGGGCAAAACTGAGGAGTCTGGTTGTTTGCGGAGTCTAGATGTTTGTGCATGCTCTGCTGTCTTGTCTCTGGTCTGGCCCTTTGCCGGGGTTTGGAGGCCATCTGTGTCTGCGCCACGCACCCAAGTTTGTTGGGGATGTGCCAGTAGGGTGGCTGGGTCCCTGGGAGAGTTGCCAAATTTGAGTAGGTTCTGTCTGCCCATTTTGGCTGAAAGCTGGAAAGGGGGGAGCGGCTTGCCCCTTTCCAGTGAGTCCACACCTATTCATAAGCTGCATTCCTGTCTGATTGTTATGCACCTGATTGCCTGGAAGGGGGGGAAGTGAAGGGGGTGAAAAGCAGAATCAGAATAAATGCAGTAAAGTTCCCTCCATAGGGTGTCAAAGCCAAAATACATTTGCATTCTGCCCAGGTTCTTAGAAGGTATTGTAGTAACTTTAAGTAAGAGAATGTGTTCTGTGAAGGTAAAATTTGTCTTAAGGGTATAAATAATTATAAAAGTTTTACAAAGCATTGTTTAAATTAAGGTATTTAAATGGCTAATTGCAGAAAGTCATTATTAAACAAAAACTGAATTGATAATAATAATAGTAAAAGGTAATTTTATAACAAACTTATTTGGCAGCCAGTCTCCCCTGCCAACTTGCTTCCAAAAAAAACTGTTTCTGGTATTACATGCTACTAAGTATTTAAAGTGAAAAAAAGGTCATTATTTTAACAAGCTTGTTTAGTATTAATGGCAATTATATATTGTAAAAAGTTTGCCTGGTAACTTAGTATGTGGGATATATGGAATGTGTTTTTATTTTTAAGGAAACAGAAGATGATTTTGTCCTAAGATAAAATGATTGATTATTGGAAAGAGTAGAGTGTGGGACAAAACCTGAATGAATACTGAAAGTGTAGAAGGTTTGTGGAAGGAAAATTTTATGATTAAAATTGAGTAAGATCAGTATACAAAGAAAATCTGTTTTATCAAAATAGCTTCTTGTGCTTTAACCTCATCATTTCCTCAGTGTTTGAAGAAGAGTCTTACCTCTTTTAAAAGAACATAATGTTCTAGAAATCAAATCCTGAAAAGTAGCTTTTTATTTCAAACTAACTGCAAGAGATTTATTCTTTTACATAAAGGAAAAATTAAAGTAATGGTTAAGTTCATTTAATATGTTATAAGTCGAATGAAAGGTATTTAAAGGTGTTATAAAATTAACAGGTTTTAAAAAAATTAATAAAAACTGTAACTAAGAGTTAAAATCATTTATAAATGCATTTATATTATAAAACAGTGAAAATATAATTAAAATTACTGCTGAGTGAATTTAGCCTGAAACTATTACTTAAGTGTAAATTCTAAACTAACCTTTCCTCACCCCTTGCCTTTGCCTATGATTATTTCATAATTGAGAAGAGCTGGGACATCACTGTCTCCTCTCCTGGTATTAGTAACCCTTTCTCTCATGAATTCAAGTGTAAACTAAATAAATTGCTGCCTGATGGAATAAGGTTAAATGACCACTGGAGTTTTATTATCTCCAAAATCAAAAAGGGGGGGGGGAGGGAGAGAAGTCTCCTGCCCTGACGGTCAGTGTTCCTAAGAGTAGTAATTCATGAGAGAAACCAATCTGTCTCCCTGAGGCTTCAAATAGCCTCAGTAAATGTACATAAAATTAATCTTGTTGCTTATCCAAAATTCTGCTAATTTCAAAGTAAAGGGGAAACGGACTTTGGCCCAGTGGTTAGGGCATCCATCTACCATATGGGAGGTCCGCGGTTCAAACCCCGGGCCTCCTTGACCCGTGTGGAGCTGGCCCATACGCAGTGCTGATGCGCGCAAGGAGTGCCCTGCTACACAGGGGTGTCCCCCGCGTAGGGGAGCCCCACGCGCAAAAGGAGTGCGCCCGTGAGGAGAGCCGCCCAGCGTGAAAAGAAAGAGCAGCCTGCCCAGGAATGGCGCCGCCCACACTTCCCGTGCCGCTGACGACAACAGAAGCGGACAAAGAAACAAGACGCAGCAAATAGACACCAAGAACAGACAACAAGGGGAGGGGGGGAAATTAAATAAATAAATCTTTAAAAAAAAAAAATTTCAAAGTAAAATATAAAGTTCTGAAACAAAAAATAGTGCTAAAGCATTGAGAACATTTTGGTTACAATCCATTAATTTAAAAAAATTCTTGTGTAAAATTGCATGGTCATAGTGTAAAACTGCACAGTCATAGTGGAAATTAAGAAAAGTTTCAGGAGTCTTTGAAATGTTTTGTAGTCACACTTGTTTTGTAAAAATTAGAAGTTTAAAGTTATGTTTTTGTGTCAAACTATTCATGTCTGCCTATTTGTTCAAATTGTTAAAAATTAAATATGCAGTTATATATGTAAATAAATATTCTTAAAGCCCAAATTAAACTAAGCAGGATGAAAAAGTCATAGAAATCTGATTATAGAAACAATTGGGAAAGGGCCTCCTCTTTTCAAGAGCTTTAAAGGCAGGACTAGGTGTGGCAGATTAAACCTATCTACTAGGCTAGGGAAATAAGAATCAGTTTGCCCGGTAATTTCCCAGTTTAAACCTTTTGTCAGCCATAAAAAAAAAAAAAAAAAAAAAAAAAAAACAAACAAGGATTAGGTTAGTTCGCACATAAAGGAAAAAAAAAATGTTGATTTTTGTAACCTGGTGGCCTGCTGCCTCAGTCTCCCACTCCCAGGTTGGACAGCAGTGGAGGAGACCATCTTAGGCCAGTCCTATGGGCAGTGAAAGGATGCCCAAGAAGGAGCTAGGTCGGTGCCATTTCAGCACTAAATTCTATTCCTTATTTAACAAAGGGGAACAGGTAAAAACTAAAATGGTTGGAATGTGATAGAGGAAGCAGTTAAATCACAAACTTTTGCGCAGGAAAGTTAGATCTCAGATAAGCGTAACTTCTGAAGTATCCAATCTATGGAAAAACAGAGGAAGAGCTTGTGTGCTAGGTTTAGGGGTATAAATTGTGTCATTTTTCTTTGTTCAGGGCGCCAGCCATATCTGGCTCTGCACCCCTTCTTGCAAGATTGAGAATAAATTATTTTCTTCTCCACAATCTGGTGAGCCTTATTTACTTCCAAAAGATTTCTTTCCAACAAAATAAAAGTAATTAGTGGCTCTATTAACAAATTTCAGTAAGTAAAGAAAAGTCCATAAAAACTATGGAGAGATCTTTCCTGGGTTATGATTAAACAAATTAAGTAATTGTGTAATGTGTTTTAAAACCTGGTAGTCAGCATGCTTTTAAATTATTCATTTTCATAACTTAAACAAAGAAAAGAAGTTTTTAGCTTCCTGTAAGGAAAAAAGAGAACATTCCTTGCATAAACTATAATGGTTTCAATTTTATTTAACTTGAGTGTAATTCCCTATAGTTAATTTATAAACTAAATTAACATTATGTACGAAATCTTTAGAGTAATGAAAATTGTAAGTTCACATTGGTGAAATTAGGCTAAAGGAAAAAGATTGTAGATATGCTCTCTTAAATAAATAGAGTAAATTTCTTTGGTAATTGTAATTTAATAAGTTTATTTAAACATGAGGTGTCTAGTCAATGTGGTTATAGTCATTTATAAGGAGTTTGTAAAACACCTTCCAAACTGAAAACGTTTAAATAGTTCTAGTTCTAAAAGTCATTGTTAACTAAAACTTAGATTGGTATTGGTAGCAGAAATAACTTCGTGATAATAAAACCTGTCTGAAGGCCACTGCAAAGTACATATTTAAGTAAATGGTAATAAAAAGTTATCTTGATTCTATTGGAAATCTTCTGTATTCATTTTAACAATGAAAAATAATATTTTTCCTCTATTACTAAAGTACCTACTGTTATCTTCATAGTAAAATTGTGTAAGTGAACAGTCATTTGCTATATGTGTTGCATTAAGTTGTTTAAAATATATATAAAAACAAGGAATAAACTTCAACATTGTCAAACTCTTGTGCATTCAAACCAGGCCTTGAATACATTACAGGTGGCCTCTCCATGTGAGTTATTGGCTAGGCTGGTCACCGACCCCTCAATTAAAAATATTTGCTATATCAGCCTCTGGTTCTGCTCCTGAAGTCGATGGAAACTACATTGCAGTTTCAAGCTCCTGCAGCAGCCAATAATGACTCAGTACAGCCAACTGTACAATGGATATCGCCTCCGGACTGGCACTGTTCCATAGTGCCAGAGAGCACTATGCACCAGGCTAGTAGAATACTGGAAAATCTCTCTAAGATCAAGGATGCTGTGACTTGCTCACTGCGTTGAAGAACATGCTAAGCGGAGTCATGATACCAGGATACTGTAAGTGAAACTTAAACACAATTGGCATTTATGGCCTGCTCTCATGGAGAGATAACATGTAAAGTATTACAAACCTGAAACTCAAAACTAATAATTGCAACTCCGAATCCTTATGCATTAAGTAATACATTAGTTAATATTAAATGCTGTACTTTTATCCTGTACTAAATATATGCCTAATAATTATAACGCTATCTTTTCTATTTTGGATCAAGTGCAGAAGTATATTAGACATGTTAAATTCCTAGTAAAATCATTTTCTAAACAGTTAATAAACATGTCTGTAGAATAAGGTGGCAGTCTCAGCCAGTCTCAGTCAACTTACTATATTCTACTGTACTCTGCTGTGTAGCAAAGGTGAGACTTGCTTGCTGATGGTGAGTCACCTATTAAACAAGTCAAAATTGCTAGAAATTGTACAATTAAAACCAAGGTGTAAAAAACCTTCTGATCACTCCCACAGGTGAAAACTAAGAGAATTTCCAACTTAGTGTTCTAATCCTGATTGAAGCCAGTTGCCCAAGGAGTGCCAGTTGACCAGGAGCATCTGACAGAGCGAATGAGTGCCAATCATTGAACAGCTTGGAATGTGTCTTCAGACAAAGCTAAGTGTCTGTTGCAATTTCTCTCTAAAGATGAATAACTTAAAAAAGAATATATATGCTGCTCCCACCAGCTTTTAAGAAGGAATGCCATCTTTATAGGCACCTAACCTTGTCTACCTCTGTAATCCAATGTCCTCTTTTAAAAACGCGTATTCCAAATTTTTAATTAAGTTTGTTTCTTTCAGAGTGAACATCTTATTAACCATATGAAAACTTCATCCAACTTTGTACAGAATGTCAGATCCATCTTCCTCCAGTTAAAATAAGTTAATAAGAGTTTTACACCTTATTAGGCAATGACTACAGTCCATGGCCAGCAGGAAGCAATTACAGAAAAGAGATCCGTTTCCCTTCTGCATCCCTTTTAAATTAAAGGTGTAAACTCTTCAAGGGTAAAATAAAATTAATAGATGGATCTGGAACCTGACTGGAAATCCATGTGAGTGCCGGTGGCCACAGAATGACTGCAGGAGGCCCCCACCCCAGGATTCTGCTGTCCAAAATGAAAACTTCTAACTTTTAAAAACAGTCCTGGATGCTACATTAAAGATTGATAAATAATAAATCAAAACAACAAACAGCCATCCACCTCACAGCTCCAACAATAATTATGCCAAAGCTTAGCAAGTTAAACTTTGGCAAAGGGGGGAAATGATGTGGGCTATGGGTGGGAGGCTCTTTGTCTCTTCAGAGATAACCTAAGCTCTCTGACTTGTGGGTGTGACGGTAAGAGGCTGCAGTCCTGCCCTTAGTGACAATGGCAACGACTCCAGTCCCAGGAAACAGTTTAACAATGCAAGGGCTATAAACTTTAAGTATTTAGGGGAAATGCAAACCGAATATGCTAAAAGCTTATCTAGATGTCTGGAGTCCATGCTAAAAGCTTACCTAAGATGTGGAAGATATATATGCCAATTCAAGCCTATTGAGAACTGAAACAAAAGGACCATTTGGCCTTTCTCTCTGTATAAAAAGACATTTGAAAATCTTGTTCGGGGCTCGGGATTGAAACAGAAAGCTCCTGAGTCCGGCTGGCTGTCAATAAACCATTTTTCCTTCTCAAAATCATTCCTGAGTCCTGGCCTCTCTATAAGCAAATAATTGAACCTCTCTCAAATTCTACAACAATAGGACAACGGAGCTCCTCTAAAACGCCATGTTTCATAGCCTTTGTATTCCTGACACCCACATGACCTGCACAGAATAGGCATTCAACTTTAATGACTAAAATCATCAGGGTTTTCCATATAAACCCATGCAGATATACAGCCATAAAAACAAAGATATAAAAATAATGAAAAAAAAATTTTGATACATGGTAAAGAACTCCTTCCTTCTGAGGAGCCCCAAGTGCTTTCACTAAACTGCCCAAACATCCTAAGAAAGAGGGACTCAGAAAATCACAGACTTTTAACCTAGAAAGGGCATTAGAAGCTGAAAGCCCATGTTAGAGATGAGGAAACTAAAGCTGAGAAAATGTAAAGGTTTTCTTCGAGGTAACAGTTAATGAGCTATAGATGCCAGGTCTTCAAACTTGAAATCCAGGGCTCTTTTCATGACATTGTGGCCACCATGTTTTATACTTGCTCATGTGCCCCAGGGTGTACATGGTACATTCCAGGCATTCAATTGTCACATTCAAAAAATACGGTGAGGAGCCTGGTGCCACCACCTGTTGCACTGCCACCTCACAGCTGTATGATTAGGCCACTGTCTTCAAGAAGTAAACATATTCCTCAGTTCTGTGGTGCCCTTGGTCACACATTTATGGCATTTCTGAAGGGCAGTGGTGTGACTGCCAGGCACTGCGCAACCTCGATGCAGACTAGGGAACTACAGGAACTCATCACAACTCCACAGTAAGAATGGACAGCCTGGACACAGAAGTGGTGAACTGAAATCCACAGAGCAGCTTACAAGAGTTCTGACCTGGATGGGGTAAACTCTGTGCACTTCTTTATATTGTCTCAGTATTACTGGATTGAAGAATCACTGCTTCTTGTTAGGAGATTCATTTCCTTTTCCCATTACTCCCAGCTTCATATTCAAAGCACTGAGAATTTCAAGTGGAGTATACTGAAGTAGATTTCTGTTTCCTGTACACCATTTCTGTATTCAATTTTATTTCTTTCATAATCCTGTTGTTTTTTTAACTAAATTAACCTGGCTCAAATGAAGAATCTAACTCTTGTGGAAGTCACATGCAAGAACATGAGATTTCTTATCACACAATCCAACCAATGCAACCTTAAGCAAATTTATAGAGGAACTTAACGGTAGACTTACCACAATAGTAAGAGTATGAGTGGGAATCGGGTATAGTTCAAGTGGTTGAAATGCCTGAATGGTTTATTCCCAGTTTAAAAAAAGAAAAAAAAAGAGTATGTGAAGCAACTGACAACACAGCTCTTGTGAATAAAGAAGGCGTCCATGATCCTGATTGGCCTTCTGATGATGGTGCGCTACCGTCCAACTAGATTGTTCATGATTGGTTAAGTCTCGTTAAAAATAAGTTTTGTGAAGACCTTGGTTGCTGCATTGCCGTTCAATGAGTGGAAGGTCTTGGGAGCTCTAGTGCTTGTTGCCCCAGTATTGACTGAAGGTGGAATGAAATACCAAAAGTGGCATGGAACTCTTAACAGCAAGCAACTTTTGTATTTGGAGAACTATTGTCCAACAATGCAGCTGTGGTTCAAAGACACCAATGGTCACAGAAACAACTGTTGCACTCAATAAAATTGGGGTGACTGATGTTACTGCCTTGGAAGTGGAACTTGAGAGAGGATCTAATTTGTCATACATATTAACCAACGTGTTGGTGAATCGAGTCCAATAATATTTCCATAGGAGTAATGAGCAGTTTTACCATGCTCCAAGTATGACAGAATTGCAACAATCAGCCAATTTGGATACTTAGTAAAAGAACCTTGCTGGTGAGCATTTAAAATGGGCTTATCATTTGCTAACAATTGACCTTTCCTGAAATCATGCAGTATTAAGTTACAAATCTTTTAAAAATCTATTCCCATGTCAGAATTTTATCAATATACAAGAAATTTAGAGAGATTAAGTGCCAAAATACCCAGCATGATACCTGTATATTTTTAGTATCATACAGAACTTGAAATCCCAGGAACTACGAACACTCTAGATCTTAAGTGGTTTATTCCTTCAGTCATTTACTTTCAACATTGAAAGTAGGGCCTATATGGTATTCATCTGCTCATTTTAAGTTTACATCTCTCAAATTCTTAGCAGTATACATGAGGCTTGCGCAACCATTGAATTTCGTTGGGATTTGTACTGTGTCTTACAGTGATTATTTAATGTCTATCTATAAATCTCATTTTGTGACTTTAGAGAAAACCTCCAATTTGAAAATCTGCATTGTACAAAAGCACATCTTTAATGTCTCCATTACAGCTAACTTAATGTTTGTACTTTGGTGTGCAACTTAACTGGGAGGGCCAGACAAATGAATGGGAGAGGGCTATTAAATATTTTTAGTAAAATATTACTTTCATCTTGTACAGAATATGTAGAATATGCTCTTTAATTTAGTAAATTTTTTTTTTTAAAGATTTATTTATTTATTTAATTTCCCCCCCTCCCCTGGTTGTCTGTTCTTGGTGTCTATTTGCTGCGTCTTGTTTCTTTGTCCGCTTCCATTGTCGTCAGTGGCAGGGGAAGTGTAGGCGGTGCCATTCCTGGGCAGGCTGCTCTTTCTTTTCACGCTGGGCGGCTTTCCTCACGGGCGCACTCCTTGCGCGTGGGGCTCCCCCACACGGGGGACACCCTTGCGTGACGCGGCACTCCTTGCGCGCATCAGCACTGCGCATGGCCAGCTCCACACGGGTCAAGGAGGCCTGGGGTTTGAACCGCGGACCTCCCATATGGTAGACGGACGCCCTAACCGCTGGGCCAAAGTCCGTTTCCCTAGTAAATATTTTTGAAAGGTAGATGTGGTTTGCAATGGTAGCTACAATAATTCTTAATCATAAAATTTCTGAAATTATTGTAATTTTTTCCACATCTATTGGAAGTTGTTTATCAGCTATTATTTTTGTTTGAAGTGTGATTTCTTTCCTTCTCTTCCCAACCTCTTGTAAAAAAAGTAGGTTTCTGCTAATGAATTCAGCAGACATCTAATTTTATATGCCTTTTGAGCTGTGCAACTTAATATTTGGATAGTTGATGATTTGTTTTATTATGTAATTGATAAAATGGTGATGTATAGTAATGTCAGTTCAACCACATATTTAATACTGTCTGGGAATGTGTGGTTATAGTTCTTTGGAAAAAATCATTTGTCGGTGTTCACCAGGTTGTAAAACCTAGTACAAGAGCTTAAACATCTAAATAAATAATGAAATGAAGAAAAAAAACCTGTGAAAGAGCTGCAGGATCACAGATTTTCTTATGTACTTTAATGAAAATTTCTGGGTTGCAGAAGTTTTAAAATGCTTGGGTTTTCTAATAAGATCAAACCTAATTTCTATGAACCGCTCTTTTCTATAATTTGTTCCAAAGAATATAATTACCAAACTCTTTTAAAAATTACTTCAGAGTAGTATCAGACTAAAGCTTGGAACCTAGGTAGGCTGAGCTATATCAGACTAGAGAGCTCATCCAAACCACACTGCTGATATTTCCCTAATGCTTACACATTTTTATACTATCCTCCATATTATCTCTTCATCACTAAAAAGTCAGTCAGTCTTTGCCAAAACCAGAGATAGATTAATAGGATTTCATTTGTTTTCACAAGTTAGCACAAGGGATTTATGATGGAGCAAGAAAGCTCTGAAGGAAACAAAAAATACCAACACATATTTTTTAAAGATATAAAGACTAACAGTTTTGGATTTGTTATGTTAATAAATTTTGCAATTTGAGAAAAAGGAATAAAATACAGTGACTTTTGGAGAAGTTCTTTTATTTTAATTCTAGGGATGCGTCATTTGAAATTCCTTAAACTTTGACTACTGCCAGTTTCAAAAGCCACACAACCCTTAAAAGCAAGGACCTCTTCACCTATCCCAAATGCCCCAACCTGCCACTGCAAGGGTATACAAGACAGCAGAAAAAGTAGACAGCACTGTAGCCTTTAATTCTTCAACGGTCACTTATCTTAAAGCCCCTCAACATGGTTTCTGCTCCACCCCTCTGTGTAAAACTCGGTTTGAGAACTTCAATTCTGAAAGACCACCGATGATGTGATTAGCAAATCCAATACTCTTGCATTGAATTCTGACCTCTCTGCTTCTAAATTGACAATCTCTTTCCTGTCTGAAAACATTTCCTTCTTTGGTTTCTATTACACTTTTCTGGTTCTTCTTCTCTGACAACTCCTGTCTCATTTGCTAGTTCTGCATTCTTTTTCCATTCCATAAGAGGCATTTGGTGTTCGGGCCTTTTGTTCTGCTTACACTATTTTCTCTATTAGTGCAGTTCAGGTTTATAGAAAATTCATGCAGAAAGTACAGAAATCTCATATACTGCCACTCACACACAGTTTTCCCTATTATTAACATTTTCTATTAGTATGGAACCTTTGCTACAGTTGATGAAATGATATTATTATAATTATACTATTATAGACAGTCCATAGTTTACATTAGGATTCACTTTTTGTGCTGTGCAGATGTTTCTGTTTTGTTTTTATTCTGATATCATATACTACCTAAAATTTTCCGTTTTAAACACTTTAAAATATACAATTCAGTGGCATTAATTACATTCACAATGTTGTACCACTATCATCACCATCTATTACCACACTTTTCCATCACTCCAAAGAGAAACTGTATAAATTAAGAATTAACTCCCCATTCTCCACCCCAGCCCCAGGCCCTGGTAAACTGTATTCTAATTTCTGACTCTATGAACTTGCATATTCTAATTATTTCATATCAGTGAATCATACAATATTTTTCCTTTTGTGTCTGACTTATTTCACGAACATGATGTTTTCAAAGTTCATCCATGTCACAGCATGTATCAGAACTTCCTTTTTAAGGTTGAATAATATTCCATTGCATGCATTTCCTATATTTGCTTATCCATTCTTCAGCTGACAGACACAGAGATTATTTCCCCATTGAATGGATGAAGCACCCTTGTTAAAAATCCACTGGCCAGAGATGTAAGGGTTGATTTCTGAACTCACAATTCAAATCAATTGGTCTATATGTCTGCCATTGTGCCCATAACATGCTTCTTTGATTATGAAGCTTTGTAGTACATTTTAAAAAAAAGGAAGTATGGGGAAGCAGATTTGGCCCAATGGATAGGGCGTCCGACTACCACTTGGGAGGTCCAAGGTTCAAACTCAGGGCCTCCTGACCTGTGTGGTGAGCTGGCCCATGCACAGTGCTGATGCGCGCAAGGAGTACCCTGCCATGCAGGGGTGTCCCCCACGTAGGGGAGCTCCAAGCACAAAGACTGCGCCCCGTAAGGAGAGCCACCCAGCGCAAAAAAAGTGCAGCCTGCCCAGGAATGGTGCTGTACACACGGAGAGCTGATGCAGCAAGATGATGCAACAAAACATGACACAGATTCTGGGTGCCACTGACAAGAATACAAACGGACATAGAGTACACAGTGAATGGACAGAGAGCAGACAACTGGGCGGGGAAAGGGAGAGAAATAAATCTTAAAAAAAAAAATAGGAAGTACAAGTCTTGCATATTTGTTCTTATTTTTCAAGACAGTTTTTGCCTATTCGGGGCCCTTTGCAATTCCATATGAGTTTGATGCCTGGCTTTTCCATTTCTGTGAAGAAGGCTCTTGTAATTTTGATTGGGATTCCACTGATTTTGTAAATTGCTTTGAGTAGAATTAACATCTTAGTACTATTTAGTCTTCTAATCCATGAGCCCAGAACGTCCTTCTACTTATTTAGGTCTTCTTTAATTTCTTTCAGGAATGTTTTAGAGTTTTCATGTATAAATCCTTTACATCTTTGGCTAAATGTATTCCTAGATTGAATCTTTTACTTGCTATTGTAAAAGGAATTTTTTCTTGATTTCCTCTTCAGACTTTTCATTACTCGTTAGAGATGCAATGCTGATTCTTGTGTGTTGATCTTGTACCCTGACACTTTGCTGAATTCATTTATTAGTCTAACAGTTTTGTTCCACAATAAATCCTGATTTTTCAGGATTTTCCTATAAGATAATGTCATCTGAAAATAAGCAAAGTTTTACCTTTTTCTTTCCAATTTAGATGTCCTTTGTTTCTTTTTCTTGCCTTTGCTCTTGTTAGAACCTCCAGTACTATGTTTAATATGACAGTAGTCATCCTTGCCTCACTCCTGATCTTAGAGGGAAGCATTCAGTCTTTCACCATTGAGTATGATGTTAGCTGTGGGTTTTTCATAGATGCCCTTTATCATGTTAAGGATGTTTCTTTCTATTCCTAGTTTTCTGAGTATTTTTATCAAGTGGTATTGGATTTTGTCTTTTCAGTGTCAACTGAGAAGATCATGTGTGTTTGTTTCCTTCAGTCTATTAATGTGGTGTAGTACATTAATCAATTTTCTTATGTTGAAACACCCTTGCACAATAGGGATATATCCCACTCAATGTCGTATAATTCCTTTATTGTATTGTTGGATTTGGTTTGCTAGTATTTTTTTTTAATTTATTGAAGTATATCACTCACACATGAACATACATAAACAATAAGTGTATAGTAATAGTTGTGAACTTAGAAAACAAACAAACATAACCATACAAGGCTCTCATTCCTCACCCTACCACCAATTCCTTGCATTGTTGTTAAACATTTTTAACTAATGTTTAAAAAGCATCCTTAAAATATTACTATTAACCAAAGTATTTTTCTCCAACCCACCCTACTATTATTTTTTATATATATTATTTATATTTTTTATATCATGTATATCACGTGCACATGAACATACATAAAAATTAAGTGTATAGTAAAAGTTGTGACCTTACAAAGCAAACATGCATAACATCATACTGGGGTCAACCCTCCACCAACATCTTGCATTGTCGTGAGACATTTGTTACAAATTGTGAAAGAATATTGTCAAAACCTTACTACTAATTATATTCCTTATTTTACATTTGGTGTATTTTTCCCCCAAACCACCCTATTGTTATTTTTTAAATATATTTTTATGACAGAAGTTATAAACTTACAAAACAATCACGCACGTGTGCAGAATTCCCAAACAACACCCCTCTATCAACACACCACACCATGGTGGAACATTTGTTACAGATTGTGAGATAATATCATCCAATTATTACCAGGTCCATAGTATACATTTGACACACATTTTCCCTTCTCCTCTGTTATCAACACAGTACATCTTTGGCAGAGATGTAAGAATATTACATTATTACTGTTAACCACAGTCCATAGGTCACTCCAGTTGTATTTTTTCCATGCTTCTCCACATTCCCACCACCCTGCAGTAGTGATGTACTTTTGCTCTAGCTAACGAAGGATACTCTTGCATCTGTACCATCAACCACAATTCTCATTCACCTCTGGATTTACTGTGCTATTGAGTCCCTAGATTATTCTCAAACATTCTGTATTTACTGTATTTACTGGCATTTACATTTCTAGACTATTCTTTTCAGCCACATCCCCATTTATAAACCAGCTGTTACTCACTATAATGTGCTACCATCAACTCTGTACATTTCCACACTTACACAGTAATGCTAATTAAAACTTATACCTACATTAAACATTTAGTGTCCAAGTCAGACCTCCTCTTATCTCCGTTAAGAATCTACCACCTACCACCAGATCTTAAGGATATTTTCCTACATTTTCTTCTAGAAGCTTTATGGTTCTTGCTTTTATATTTAGGTTTTTGATCCATTTTGAGTTCATCTTTTATAAGGTGTGAGATAGGGGTTCTCTTTCCTTCTTTTGGCTATGGATATCCAGTTTTCTCAGCATCATTTGTTGAATGGACTGTTCTGCCTGAGCTGTGTGGGTTTGACAGGCTTGTCAAAAATCACTTGACCATGGGAAGCGGACTTGGCCCAGTGGTTACGGCATCTGTCTACCACATGGGAGGTACACAGTTCAAACCCCAGGCCTCCTTGACCCATGTGGAGCTGGCCCACATGCAGTGCTGATTCGTGCAAGGAGTGCCGTGCCACGCTGGGGTGTCCCCACGTAGGGGAGCCCCACGCGCAAGGACTGCGCCCCATAAAGAGAGCCGCCCAGCACGAAAGAAAGTGCAGCCTGCCCAAGAATGGCGCCACACACACAGAGAGCTGACACAGCAAGATAACGCAACAAAAAGAAACACAGATTCCCGTGCTGCTGACAACAGAAGTGGACAAAGAAGAACATGCAGCAAAATAACCAACAACTGGGTTGGGGGGGTAGAGAGAAATAAATAAATAAATCTTTTAAAAATATTAATAAAGTTAAAAAAAAAAATCACTTGACCATACATGTGAGGGTCAGTTTCTGAACCATCAATTTGGTTCCCTTGGTCTTGGTATCTATCTTTATGCCGGTACCATGCTGTTTTTTACCACTGTAGCTAGGTAATATGATTTAAAGCCTGGATATGAGAGTCCTCCAATTTTGCTTTTCCTTTTTAAGATGTTTCTGACTATTTGGGACCCCTTACCCTTACAAATAAATTTGATAATCATGTTTTCCATTTATTTTAAAAAGGCTCATGGAATTTTTATCAGGATTGCATTGAATTCATATACCCATTTGAGTAGAATTGATATCTTAATGATATTTAGTCTTTAAATCTGTGAGCATGAAATGCTCTTCCAATTATTTTGGTCTTTTTTAAAATTTAACATTGAGTTGCAGTTTTCTGAATACAAGTGCTTTAAGTTATTGGTTAGGTCTATTCCTGAATATTTGGATTTTATCTGTCATATTTATTTTCACCACTCTTTTGACACTTTTAGTTACTTTAATTGATATAATCTTCATTTATAGACTCTCTTCCAGGCTTCTCTCTCGTCTTTTCTTTTCAGGCTCTAGCACACCCTTTAGTATTTCATGCAAATCTGGTCTCTTGGTTACAAACTCTTTCAGTTTATCTGCGAAATTTCTAAACTTGTCCTCAGTTTTGAAAGGCAATCTTGTCAGATATAAGATTCTTGGCTGGAAGTTTTTCTCTTGCAGTGTCTTAAATATATCATACCACTTTCTTCTTGTCTCACGGTTTCTGGTGAGAAATCAGCATTTAATCTTATTGGGTATCCCTTATATGTGATGCATTGCTTTTTTCTTGCTGTTCTTAGAATTCGCTCTTTGTCTTTGGCACTTGACATTCTGATTAGTGTGTGTCTCAGAACTGGCTGATTTGGATTTTTTGGGATGTACTTCTTCAACATGGATATCTATGTCCTTTAATAGAGCTGAGAAATTTTCTACCATTATTTCTTCAAATATTTCTTCTGCCCCTTTTCCCTTCTCTTTTCCTTCTGGGACACCCTTGACATGTATGTCTGCAAGTCTCTTACTGTTGTTTAGTTCCCTGAGACCTTGTTCAATTTTTTCCATTCTTTTCTTCATCTATTCTTTTGTACATTCACTGTCAGAAGCCATTTCTTCAAGCTCACCAATCCTTTCTTCTACCTCCTTAAATCTGCTATTATGATTCCAATATAGGTGTAATTTCATTTATTGCAACTTTCATTCCCATAAGATGTTCTATTTTTCTATGTATGCTTTCAAATTCTTCTTTATGCTCATCCAATGTCTTCTTATTATCCTTAATCTCTTTAGGCATCTCATTGAATATATTAAGGAGATTTGTTTGAACATTTATGATAGGTTGTCTCAACTCCTTTATGTCATTTGGAGGCTTATCTTGTTCCTTTAACTGGACCATATCTTCCTTTTCCATTGTGTGGGCTGTAATTTTTTGTTGGTGTCTTGGCATCTGGCTTACTAGAATATTTATTCTGGGTGCAGTTTTTCTCTTCAGTTTAGGGCTTTCTGCCCTTTCTCCCTTCCTAGTGGTGTAGCTGGAGCCAGGGATATAGTTGGTACTATAAACTGTGGAGGTTCAAACTGTCCTTATTGCCCCAGGGACCAGTGAAGCTTCTCCCAGCCACAGCCGTGTGGAATAATCCAAGTCATCCAGGCCTAGACTGTAGTTGCCCAGAGAGACTGATGAAGCTTCATGCCCCTTTCTCCCCTGCC
This sequence comes from Dasypus novemcinctus, assembly GCF_030445035.2. Classification (NCBI taxonomy): domain Eukaryota; kingdom Metazoa; phylum Chordata; class Mammalia; order Cingulata; family Dasypodidae; genus Dasypus; species Dasypus novemcinctus. The sequence continues at coordinate 49,523,026 of NC_080698.1, read as the reverse complement.
TGGGGCAGGGATGGAGCTGCAGGTGTGGGCAGCAATCTATGCAGTTAGGGTCCAAGATGATCACAGTTGCCCCGGTAGATTTCCAATTATTCAGTGCCAATCAAATGTACCCACAGTTACCTAGATAGGCTGGTACAGGACCTACCAGCTTCCTCCCTGCCAGATGTAGGACTGAAGCCTAGGCTAGAGTGACAGACCAACCTGGGTGAAAGAAACCAGTCCCTATCATCATTGTGATTTTCAGTCAGCCCGGCTTTCCCTCATGCTGGGGATGGAGTCAAAATGGCAGCTATCAGTCTCTTTCCGACTTGGACAGGTTCAAACTTTACCTGTTCTTAGGGTTATACATTAGCCCACCAAATTTACTAATCAGTAGCTGAAGTTGGTGCCCAGCTGTCTCTTCCTCCCATTTCTGGGAAGTGAAGCTTCCAATTCCAGCCATGGACTAGGTCCCAAGGTGGCTTGTGTCACCAGTGGAGGATGGGCACCAGCATCCATGGCATGGACTGCTCTACTTACAAATTTTCTCTGCAGATGGGCAGCCTCCTCCTTCCATTATTTCAAGGATGTTGCAGGATGCTTTTCTGGTCTCCTGGAGCCCCCAAACAGGTGCTTCAGATAGCTCTGGGTGATTACTAACTGCCCTGTAGCAGGAGCTGACTGTAGAAGCTCCTGACTCTGGCACCATCTTGCTGGTTGTCTCTGGTTTGCTAGTATTTTGTTGAGGATTCTTTCTATATTTATGAGGAATATTGATCTGTAATTTTCTTGTGGTATCTTTACCTGGCTTTGGTATTAGGGTGATGCTAGCCTCATAGAATGAGTTAGGAAGTACACTCTCCTCTTCATTTTTTGGTAAGAGTTTGAGAAGGATTGATATTAATTCTTCTTGGAATGTTTGGTAAAATTCTCCAGTTCTGGCTTTTCTTTGTTGGGAGCTTTTGATCACTGATTCAAATACTTTATTTGCTACGGATCTGTTGAGAACTTCTATTTCTTTTTTAATCAGTGTAGGTAGTTTGTGTACCTCTAGGAATCTGTCCATTTCATCTGTGTTATATCTCTTTACCATAACTTGTAGGTAGGCTCCAATGGTAATGAACTTCCTCAGCTTTTGTTTATCTAGAAATGTCTTAATCTTTCCCTCATTTCTGAAGGACAGCCCCATCAGATTTAAAATTCTTGGTTGGCAATTGTTTTCTTTCAGCATTTTAAATACTTTATCCCAGTGCCTTCTTGTGCCCATAGTTTCTGATAAGAAATCAGCACTTAATCTTACTGGGGCTCCCTTGTACATGACACATTGCTTTTCTCTTGCAGCTTTCAGAACTCTCTGCTTGTCCTCGGTATTGGACAGTTTGACTACTATGTGTCTGGGCACGGTTCTCTTCAAGCTTATTATGTTTGAGGCTTGTTGGGCTTCTTGAATGCACATATTTCATGTCTTTTGTTAAATTGGGAGAGTTTTCTGCCATTATTTCTTTGAATATTCCTTCTGCCTCTTTCTGTCTTTCTCCTTCTAGGATTCCCAAAATGTGTACATTGGTATGCTTGATGTCCCACAGGTCTCTTAGGCTCTGTTCACTTTTCTCATTCTGTTTTCTCTCTGCTCTTAGGCCTGAATCAATACAATGGTCTTTTCTTCAAGTTCACAAATTCTTCTGCCAGTTCCAATCTGCCATTGAAACCCTCCAGGGAATTTTTCACTTCAGTTATTTTGGTCTTCATTTCCAGTATTTCAGTTTCACTGTTTTAAAATTTGTTTCTTTTTGAGATACTCATATCGTTCATTCATTGTTTTCCTGATATCCTTTAGTTCTTTTTCTGTGTTTTTCTATATCTCCCTGAGTATAATGATCATTTTTAAAAAAGTCTTCATTGATGGTTTCTGAATTCTTATCTTGTTCCGTTAGGTGGGACATATTTGTTTGTCCTGTCATCTTTTGTTACACACTGTATATCTTAATATTTTAAGGTGTTCATGGGGTAGAAACCCAAGTAGTGAGAGTGGGGGTGGACCCACATCCTGGGGAGGTCTAATGCCATCAAATAGAGGGAACTGTATCCCTCGAGAGAAAGGGTGGCTCCCAGGGCATTGGGGCAGTTGAGCAAGTTAGGCCCTGAACACTATTCCATCTATCTCTGGAAGTGGCTCCTCGGGAAACGGAGGTTGGCTGTCACTGTGGGCACCAAGGTGGAAGGGAAAATGGACGTTAAATGTGTGGAACCAAGGTAAATGGGGGGTAAGAGAGGAGTTTCGTGAGAGTACACAAGGATGGATATAAAACATGTAATATTACACCATAACATATAGGAGATGACAGACTGATAATGTAAACCATAATGTAAAACATCGGATAACTAAGAATTTAAAAAACTGTGTATCCTAAAGTATGTACCACAATGTAAGCACAGATGTCACCTTGTTTGAAAGCTATTGTCTCAGACTCTGTACATCACGTTAAGTAAATATGATGTGAATAGGGTGTAAGAATATCGCTGTGGAAGGGAAAAGGTTTTGTGGTGGATGTATGGGAGTGCTGTATATTATATATATGCATTGCTGTGGTCTAGGGCTCCTGTGAAGAGAAGTTCAATAATTAGGGGGAAAAAAAAAAAAGAAAAAGATAGGATGTAGAATTTTTTCCAAGTCAACACATATTCTTTCCTAACCTTTAAACCCATCGCTATATGCCATTTCCTAGTTAGGGACCCTGACATTATATTGGGCTTCAAATTTCAGGGAGTTCTGGATCACAGAGTGGTTCAACAATGGCAACGGAGGAATACTGGTATAGGATACCATTGACAGGTGATATATGGCTGACAGGGAGCTGTACAGAACATATGTCCAGGGTGCATGGTAATGTTTGGATATACTCATAGTGGCAACAATTAAAAACCACAGCAGGGGGGGTACTGGGTTCCTGGCCAGTGGTGCTCTGTCGTGGTCCCTAGGGGAGCAGCGACAGTCTCCCAGGTGCAGCGGCGGGGACCGGGAGGGAGTGAGGGTTCAACAGTGAGCTCCTGACGCTAATGACTATGCTTGTGAGCTGATAAGCCTAAAATAAGAACAAGGCCTAGAGCAGCATTGTGCCTGGGAATTTCCTCCTGTCAGCCTTCATGTTACTCAAATGTGGCCAGTCTCGAAGCCAAACTCAGCATGTAAATGCAATGCCTTCCCCCCAGCGTGGGACATGACACCCGGGGATGAGCCTCCCTGGCACTGAGGGACCACTATCAACTACCAACTGATGATGCAACTGATGATGCAACTTCCTTATACGGAAGGTTCAATGCGGATCAGCAGAATATCCTGTCTACATAAAATAACATGACTTTAAAAGGCTGTTTGACCTAATGTAAGGGGGAAATGGAAAGGAGAAATGAGTTTATATGGCTACGAGTCTCTAAAAAAGAGTCTGGAGGCTTTCAGAAGGATTGCCCTTATGCACAACTGAGCAGAGTCTGAGAGACAGATAAAGCAGATACAACCCCCAGGTATTGGTTCCTTTGAGGGCTAAAGAGACCCATGGGAGTTATGGTCATGGCCGATGGGGTTAACTACCAGGTCAGATGGCCCCTCTTTGGAACTGGTGTTTATGTGTGATGAATCTGGACTCAGATGGGATCTCTCTTCATAAGACTTTCATGCTAATGTGCTGGAGTTGCAGTTAGTGTTGGGGTTTAAGATATATCTAGGGGATATGAATCTCTGGATTGACAATGTGATAGCCAGGTCCTGAGCCTCAACAGACTCCAGCACCTACAATCTGATTTATTGGACTCACCACACTCAGCTAAGATGGAGTTGAAGAAGGACAACCACCACACCATGGAGCCTAGAGTGATTACAACTGAAAGTGGGAGGATTGCATCCAGCATCCATGTGGAATCTGAGCCTCCTCTTGACATAGAGGTGCAATGGACACAACCAATCCAATGTCCACATAGAAAAGGTGGCATTGGATTGGGAAAAGCGGACATGGTGGCTGATGGGTATGGGGAAAGGCAGGAAGAGATGAGAGGTGGAGGCGTCTTTGGGACATAGAGCTGCCCTGGATGGTGCTTCAGGGGCAATCACCGGACATTGTAAATCCTCACAGGGCCCACTGGAGGAATGGGGGAGAGTATGGGCCATGATGTGGACCATTGACCATGAGGTGCAGAGGTGCCCAAAGATGTACTTACCAAATGCAATGGATGTGTCATGATGATGGGAATGAGTGTTGCTGGGGGGGGAGAGGTGGGGTGGGGGTGGTGGGGTTGAATGGGACCTCATATATATATTTTTTTAATGTAATATTATTACAAAGTCAATAAAAAATATATATATATATATTTTAAGGTGTTAACTCTGGATTTTAGTTCCTGCTTAAGTTTGTATCCAGCTAGTATATGACAGAGATTTCCTGGAGGGCCAAAAACTAACAAAAACAAACAACCCAATTAAAAAAAAACAACCTTTCAGAGCCATAGAAAATAGGCTCTGTGTTGGCTGGTGCTCTCCTTGAGAGATTGGCCCTCCTACCAAGATCAGGCCAAGGCAAAAGCACTGTTTGTCATTTGCACGTGTCCAATCCTGGGCATGCTTTGTGGACTTAGGAGTTTCCCTATACACAAGAATTTGGATGCCCCCCTCTACTCCCCTTGAAGCAGACTCTCCTCCCCTTCTGGGTGCTCTATTTTATGTCTTAAAGCCACTAATCCTTTTCCCCAGGCTGATTTGACGTAATTGTTTCTTACACTGTTTAACAGTCTGCGAGCAACTTCTGCCTGCAGGGCAAGAACTGGGAAGAACAGAGAAGAGTGCCCTGAGTCAGTCCTTCAGAATGCCACCTGTAATGTAAGGGTTACTCTGCTACCTCCAGAATGGGGCCAGGGACCCACAGTGAGCACACAGGCTAGCTACATACTGTACTGGAGAAAGGCTGAGTGAGGGGAAGCAAGTATACCACAAGTTTCTCCTAACATGTTTTTAAACTGTATTTTCTTGATTCAGTGCTTGCCCTGTTACTGCAACCCTCTATCTGTTTTCTAGAGCTCTGAGGAAGAGAGCTCTGCCAGTTTGACCCTGGAGTGCCCTATGCCATGATCTTGGTTGACAGGAAGGCCTTCTTTCTTTCTATCTCACAGCCTTGTGATCTTCTCCACATGGATGATTCCCAAATCTAGTCTGACACTCCCTCCTTGAGTCCCCTGCTTCCTGGACATTCCTATTAGACAATGTCATCACAAACCCAACATTTCCTAAATCAGACTTATCTCCTCCTAAAATTGTGTCCCCTACTCATTTATCTATTTCTGTAGAAAATAACAAAATTTCCCTAACTATTCAGGCTGGATCCTAAGAAATACATTTTTTCTCTCACTCCCTAAATTTAGTATGACCTTGGGCAAGTTATTTTACCTTTTGACCCTTGGTTTCCTCATCTGGAAAACAAAGAAATAGCATACATGGCAGGTCTGAAAAAATTATGTATATGAAAATGTCTAGTTAAGTGCTCAATAAATGTCCCCCTTCTCTCCCACAACTCTCCACAGCTGTAATAATATTTAAAAATTTTCTTTGAGGGCATATCTTTAATATTTCTGTGTATATCACCATAATGCCTTGCACAGTGGCTGGTATACAGAAGTAGCCTAATAAACATTCATTGATTGATGCCCATGGATGAGCAATTGAAGGAGTAAGTCAAGAGGTACCCGTAAAAGGTCACAAAAGAGCAACTACAATCCAAATCAGCAGGGATGTTATCTAAATCCCAGTCAATCTTGACACCTAATAGGCTTAGATAAATATCTGCTGGGGAAAAAAATTTGCAAAATTCCTCAGTATTTTCACTTGTCTCTGTGCTATGGAAGGTACAGAAGACTCATGAGGAGCTGACCCAGCTTATGGGGAGCTTCTCTAATTCTCCATGTGGGGAGTTAACACTCATTTCGCACCAAAGGCAAACAATATACTTTAGATTTTGTGCAAATACTCACATGTCAAAAGCACTGAACTCCAACGTTAAACGAGCTGGCAGACCAGCAGAATCACCTGGACAGAAGCATCAGCACATTTTCAATTACAAGTCAGTAACAGCAGCATCAATAACAAAAGCGCTTGTGAATAATTTTGTTCCCTTTGTTGAGCCCAAAGTGCTCCTTACAATTCCTGATTATCCATGACACAAAGGAGCTTAGTGGAATGTGACAGAGCTCTTGTGTATTTGAATAATTTTCCAAGATCATAAAAAAGAGTTGCTGGAAAAAAATATTTCCTCCCCCAGCATTACTAAGCAATCAGTATTAATTATTTAAATAATTGTGTTTTTTTACTACTCCCTTTCTTTTCCCCACAATAGGAGGAAAAGAAGTGGAAATGAACTTGGACCAAAAGTCAGGAAGCGAAAAAGAAACCAGTGAAGTGCATTAATTATGAGACTGAAAGACAAGGGTGTGGCATTCTGATGGAAAGTGGACATAAAACTAGAGGACAGAGAAGGATAACAGAAGACAGTGGAAGATGGAGTTTACCATCCCCTACCATTGTAGTAATAACCCTTAATGTCCTTGGGAGCTTCGTCCAGTCGATACTCATTCAGCTTTTTCTGGGTCAACTCATGCCAGAACCCAACATCCAAGGCACTGCTAAAGGGGGCAAACTGCAATTTGGAGAGTCCAGGATCCCCTGTTGCTGCTGCCATTATTTGCCACCTACTAAAAAACAAAACAGAAAACAGAAAAATAGCACACCCAAGTAAAACTTGGTGAAAAAGAACATCTGTAACAATGCTTACCTTAAACAAAACAAACAGACAAAAAGGAAGGAGAGTACCTGGCTACCTGAAGACAAGACTTTTGCAAACCATCCTGAGCGATTTATTTACCTGTGTTGTCATGTTTAGGTTCCTCAAAACACAATTGATTTTTCTAATTAACCCTTTCTAGCCTTAACTTTTGCCATCTTCCTTTCTTTTAAAGTCAACCTGACTGATGTACTAGTGCTAGTCCTTCTTCAACACAGTCCCAGTCCCAGAAGTTTTTCCCATCCTGTGTAGACACAGAGAACCCTACATGTATGAAAATAGAAATCTAGCTGGTTAGAATTCTCTGTGCGAGCAGTGCTTTAGCACCCCCAGCTGAGAAGGAGACTGAGGAAGTTTCTCCCCACTCTCCATGGTGCCTGAATTTCTTTAAAACCTATTTACCTTTTAAAATGCGTGGAAATTTTACATTTAAATTCATGATGTATATTTAATATATAATTTTTCCCTTCAAATCATCAACTACATTTGACCTTCCTGGCAATCTTGCCATGTTTACTCTAACTCCCTATATCCTCTACAACTCCTCAGGTTTACACATGCCCTAGTTTGAGCAGCATAATATGACAGGAACTTGGCAGTTCTGAAAAGCACAAATTAATGAGATTCTTTCACTTTCCATCCCATCCAATTACCCCATGATCAAAAGCATCACTATTTTCTGAAGCAAAATATATGAATAGTCACACTAAATAAGACAATTTTTTTTAAAAAAAACAGCTTCCCATCTATTCAGGGAGGTTTTGCCTGACTTTTGTGCCAAAAATTATTTTAAAAATCTTTCTGTTTTCTAAGCTTGTTGGATTTTAGAATTACAGATGAGGAGCTTTCAACTGACTGTAACTATATGGGGGAAAAAATGCAAGATGAGAGCTCTACATAAAAAGTGCTGAAAGCCAAGAAAAGGGAAAAGATTTTGGAACAAAACATGAGAAAGCCTTTGGGAAGGAGATGGGCACTAAATTACGTTGAAAATGATGTGAGTAGATGGGGAGAGGGCAGACGGGACAAGGAGAGCAAAGGAGCTATTGTGGTTGAAACGGGAAAAGTATGAGGCTAGCAAGGGTGGATTCTACTGTGCAAGAGCAACACAAACAAAGTTGCATGGGTTATGTGGGGTGAACATGTGTGTAGAAGGCATCACATAGAAGGCTGAAGAATTTTGGAGTAGAAAGCTAGTTGACAGTTTTCAACAGGGAATCTGATATAATTCCCCAATGGCAAAATGGCTTGGAAGGAGGCAGATAGGGAAGATCAGTTCAGGACCAAAGGATTTAGGAAGACCTGGCTTACAGCAGAGGGAATAAGATTAGAAAGGAAGAGACCACCATCAGAGCTATCTTAAGAGAAAAGGTAGAAGGACTCGGTTTCTTGGTGGATTCAAGGAAGGAAAGAAAAGAAAAAGTCCCTGAGGTGTCAATCAGGGACTGGCTAGGAAAATGGAGGCGCCACTGAAAGAAAAGAACACTTAGAGAGGCAGAGCCAGTTTCAGAAAGATAATAATAAATTAAAAACATTTTCAGCCATGGACAATGCCAGGAGAAAGCAAAGGAAATGGGTAGGAAACCACAGTTAGCCCAAGAAGGTGGGCAGAGAGATTTGAGAGGCATTTACACAGAGAAAACAGCTAAAGCAGTGAGAACAATCTGTTCTTAGGAGTAATCCAGAGCAAGAAAAGCCATGGTCCAATAAAGTCCCAGAGGAGGCCCAGAGCTAGGGGATAAGAAGAAGAAATAGAGCAAGCAAAACAAAACATCAGCGCAGTAGGTGATAAGCAGGACAGTGGTATGTCTATCTACTGACCCAAAGCAATGAAAAATAAGGACACGAGTGATACTGAACAGTGGTAAAGAACACTAGAAGTCAAAGAAAACGAGGACTGGTCAATGTCATAGGATTTTAATTTTAATAGGAACTCAGGAGTGGCTTTCTAAAATGTAATTTGATTGCAGATTGTTAAAATGAGAACAGGATGTCAGGGTAGGATCAGCACGGAGGAGTAATTGACTGTTTCCCCAGCCAGGTTCCAGGGGAAAAGGTAAGTTTGCTACTCTACTCCCCATGGGCAGTTGTTTGTTGACAGGATTCATATGCTCTCCACATTAAAAAATATGCTTTGGCAATAGAAATCCAATTATAAATTAATGAAAAGTTCACAATGGGGGCCTAATGAATTCAGAAAAACAAAGAGCAAACAAGAGGTGGGAATTATTATAGTAGCTATTTTTCTATAGAATCCATAAGCTTAATTGATCACAAAGGACAGTGCACTGCTATTGTTAAAATTCTGAGTAAATCCCTTTCATTGTCTCCATCTCTACAGCCTTAGCATGCATTTGCATCATAATGCACAAGGCAATGCCTGGCCAAGGGTTTTCAAACTTTCACCACCATGAATGAAGGCTTATTAAATAGTGCCAATTCTTGGCTCTACCCTGCTGCTTCTGTCAGAGGAGAGAAGGGTAGGAGAGGGTGGCCATCCTTGCCTCTTGACCCTGGTGATTCTGATGAAAGTCTAGTCCCATCTTGCTGTCCTGTAGGCCACTGGCACTTTTATTTTGGAGACTCCCACCTTGAGAACACATCAAACATCTTTAAACATACCCTTGTCCCATGTTAAATACTTCTTAGCTTGTCACTGTTTTAAAGGATTTTTATAATTTGCATTTTTAGAAGTTCCATCTTCTTTTTTCAGGTCTCCCATATTTTTAAGCATTTCTGTATACTTAATATATCCAAGGTAGACACCACAAAGCCATTTTCAATTTTTCTACCCCTCACAACCAATAAATCACTAATTCCTAGAGGCTCTGGAATGAGATAAGGTAACAGTTACTGAGTCTTGACCAGGACCAGGCACAGCAGTAGCAGTATTCACCTGAATTTCATTCTCCAAACAGCCCTAAGAAGTGATTTTGTTCCATTTTTACAGAGGAAGAAAGGGAGGTTCAGAAAGGTAAGAAATTCACAGAAGCGAACCAGGTGGAAGAGTGGGGGAGCTAGGATACAAGTACCTGCTTTACTCCAAAGCCCGTCCTCTTCATGCAACTCTGTCCCTCCTGCCCATGTCTACTTCCCTTCTCTCCCCTCCCACCACCACAGGCCAGACTCCATCTCTAGCCTCTCAGCTCCTGTGGTGAAAGGCTCACTGGTCACAGAGCCATCTTCCCCCATCAGAGTTCTTTCCACCACACAGATGTGTACAGGAGATTCCCTTATGTAAACAAACAAACAAATCCCTACTGGCCAAAGAGTAAGGTGCCTTCCTTGCTGCTGGTTTCCTGACTTCATGCCTTGGCTGATGCTCCTAGGAAGGCTTTCTCCTTTCATACCAGGAAAATCCTTCTCTTAAGGTCCTTTATGAAGCTCTCCCAGTCACTGAGTACTAATGGTGCCCTTCTCCATGGTCATAGAGGAAAACTTTCACTTGGGCATTTACCACCATCAGTGCATTTATCTATTTTCTAGATAATACCCTTTTAAACACTCTTAGCAGCAGCAGCGGTGGTAAGAGTGACTGTTCTTACTGACTTCTCTTTTGGTGCTGAACACTACACTGTACATTTGGCCTATTCTCATGACTAACCCGAGGTGACTGTATTATGCCTTCTTTACAGAAGAGAAAACTGAGGCACTGAGAGGTTAAGAGGCTTACCCAACAACCCCGTTAGGAAGTGCTGGAGCTGAAACTATAACCCACATCTGATGGCTTTGAAACCTTCCCTCTCATCATAAGACTATACCGCCTTGAAGGAAGAAACCCCTTTTCTGAAACTTTAGAATCCCCATCAGCCCCAGACATGCTAAAAAAAAAAAAATCACTTTGAAAATCATTAGCATACTGATCTCCTTTCTACCAGAAATCAAATGAAAAAGGCCATGGCCAAAGCAATCATCCAGCATGGAAGGAAATCAACACAGCAGCAGACAGTGGTACAAATGGATCTCATCTAAAACCCTCTCTGTGATGGATCATCAGGCCCCTTTCTGCATTAGTCATCCACATCATACCACTAAAGGTCAATGGCAACTTGTTTTCATTGTCATTTTGATGACCTTAGCAAGTCATCAAGATGGAATTTTATCAGCACCAGAAAATCCCAGAGACAAAAAAGAAAATTCTACTCCATACAGCACTTCAATGGCTGGGAAAAGTGACTGAGGATGAGCGTGTAGAAAATTATGGGCAAGCATGCTAAGGAATTTGCATAAGAGGCACATCTTTCAAACATTTTGACTTTTTTGGCCACTGGGAAATTCTAAATATAACACAAGAGCCTATTTCGTAAGAGGATATGGTTGGTATTCAGCTGCTGGAACTGTTATTGCCTGAGAGGCTAAGAAAAGAGAAAGGTCTCAGGCAACAGTAGTAACATGTGATGAGGAATTTGCTGGAAACATCTAAAGAAGATACTCTAATATACATGTACCACTTAGGAATTACAGTGTACCTTACATCACCACCTTCCTTAAACAAGAAGGGAAAACTTACGTAAAGATTGGAGGGAAATTCTGAGGGAAGCAACAAAGTTATTTATGCATAAGTCATCTAGGTCCAAACATCTCTGAGATTCCTGAAAAGTAAGGCTTGCTCTATAACCCTGGAGAGTGCAGATGAGCCTTGTGGCCTCTGCTCTTGAAAGCAAAAAGATGATTTCCATCACACTTCAACATTATATTCAGACATCTTCAAGGAAAGAAGCCGACGAGGCATCAATGTGAATATGGCTTGATTTGATCTCAAACGATTTCAAACACATTCAGGATATGACACCCAGAAGTTATACAAGATAGGACTGGGGTATCTTTTCCAATTCAACAGCCAAGGCTTGGATAAGGATTCAACACTGTATTGAACATGCATCCCAACAGAATAAGAAAGCCCAGCAGTAGCCAGAAAATTCAGTCAAGATCAAACTGAGACAGCAGGGTAGAGGGTAAAGCAACATAAGTCCTCTGGGGTCGCATCTGCCATCCAAACTTGGTGCAAATCTCAGATATTTACAAAAATAAGACTAAGAGTCACATTCAGCCACTTACAGAGTAGGAGCTCAGAAAACATCACTTAATGAATACTTATCAAAAGTTTGTAATCAAACGGTCCTAAACCTTTGTTAGTGCTGTTCTCTAAAGCCAACTCCCAAAAGAAACTTGTACTAGTGGTTGCCTCCAAATAAAGGAACTAGGGGGTCAGGAGACAGGGGTGTGGAGAGGCTTATTTTCACTGTATGACCCTGGGTGCCTTTTGAATTTGTACTGTACATATGGGATAACAATACAGAAATGAATAAAACAATAGGGAATGAGAGGGAAATAAGACAGCTCAATTGCTTTGGTTCTAAGAGAATCTTAAGGAAAGAGCCACGTCTAACTCATTTTTGTTCAGCAGTTAATATGATGCCTGGGCCATTTTAGGAGTTCACTAAATGTCAGGAGCTCAGAAATGAAAGCAGCTCTTTCCCCAAAAAGGCCACTGGATGGACTCTCTAGTAAGACAAACCTCAGCCCAGTTTAAAAATTACTATTAGGCTGAATTGTCCAAATAGGAAATGGATTGATCCGTGAGAGAATGAATTTTCCATTAGTGGAAGTGTTTCAAGCATGTATTAGAGGATTATTTGCCAAGTAATATTACACAAAGGATTACTGAATCAGGCAGCTACACAAAACCAAGGGTTGGCAAGCTTTTTCTGAAAAGGAGCAGGTCACAGTCCCTGCTGTACATTCTTCTTTTTCTTTTTTTACAACCCTTGAAAAATGTAGAACCCATTCTCAGTTAATGGACTGTACATAAGCAGGCGGGGACAGGAATTGGCCCACAGGCTCTAGTTTGCTGACCCGTGGTCTACATGATCTTCCAAACCTGTTTTTTTTAATCCTTTGAACATGTCAAGAATTTTTATTTTCAGGGAGACTGACGTTTTTGACAGAATCTTGTTAAAAGGCACTAGGGACACATCTGCAAGGGCTGCTCAGAGAGAGGCAGAGGCAGAGAGAGGCATAAGACAACATATGCTGGGCTACAAAATGCACCCTGTCAGGCTGCAAGTTAGACTTTATGAGCTGCCATCTATGGAGAACACTCTTATGTGTAGCTCAGCATCTTAACGCCAAGGCAAACCTCACTTCCTTTATGGAGGCTCAGAACATGCAGGAAAGGCTGCACCTGCAGCCTCCCACCTCCTCAGCAGGCCTATGCCCTCACTTATGAGGGCTTCCTTTACAGTCTTTCTCCCAGATCTCTGCTACTACTGCCTGCCAGCTTTTCTAGTCTCACCCAGAGGGTCCTGCCTTTTGATGCTTGGTGCTCAGGAGACACTGAGCTACTTGGTGTTCCCCTAACACACCTGCTCTCATGCCTCTGCAACCCTGAATGCATAGCTCCCTCTGCCTGAAAAGCACCCTGTCCCTGTCTGGCACTTTTCAAAATCTTGCTCAGGGTTTTCCTGCTCTGGAAAAGCGTTCCCAGAGCTAACTACCCTCCCACACTCTACACTAATCAGCTAACCACTTTGGTCTCTAGGCTGCATCTAAATTTGATACTGTTTGTCAACTATTTGCTTTCCTGTCTGTCTCCATCAACTTGATTTAAAGTTCCACAAATACAGATCCTGGCTCATATCCCTTCAATATCCTTAGTCTCTTGCATAGTGGCTCTCAAATGTTCCTAAGATGAATTCTGGGAACCTTTTATGGATACATTACCCAAGAAAAATAAGAGAAAGAAATACCCAGGCTTCTGTAACTGGGACAAATTTCAAAAGGCTTATTACCATGGAATATGGAGATTGTAGTAAGAAATAAGGAAGAACATATGGAGCTGTGCCATTGACTTAGAGGGCCACTCAACTGTTTTGGTATTTTTTTAGTGAGATCTTAATGGACAGGAAATATGTGTTTACAAATCACTTTAAATGAAACCTTATTCAGCACATATGTAAGTAATAAAGAATAAATCTACCTTTGTTTCTGAAAGTGCTCCTATTGTTATATAAATTAAAAAGCCTAGGTTCAGTCTCAAAATCTCTCTCCACAAAAAAGTTATTAATTACAAAGGGGAAAAAGTGACTCTACAGCAGGGGTTCTTAACCTTTTTTGTTCCATGGATCACTTTGCCAGTCAGGTGAAAACCACAGACCCCTTACTAAGTCCATATTATACTGTATATTATCTAATAAATATACCACACCTGCACCAACACAACCCCACAATGTTTTTTTGAATTTCAATTCAAGCTCACAGACCCCTGGTTAAGAATCTCTGTTCTACAGTGATGAAACCTAGCATTCAGCATATTAATCAAGTGATCGAAGTTAACACGAGCAGTAACAGGATAGACAGACATCGCATACTACTGACAGAATATAAGGAAAAGGACATAGGATCTGTGGCACTCTGGCTAAAAATACATAACCTGAACCTAACCAGAAGGAAATATCAGGCAAACACAAACTGAAAAACATTCTACAAAATGACTGTGACTGGCTTATAATCTTCAAGTGTCAAGGTCTTGAAAGTCAAGGGAAGACTAAGGAGCTTTTCCAGATAGAAAGACACAACAGGTAGGTACAACATGTGATGCTGAGTTGATGCTCTGTTATGAAGGATGTTATTGGGATGAAATCTGAATGGAATCTCTAGGTGAAGTCTCTGTTATAATATCCTTAACCTTTGCACATATGGACAGTCTCTGTCTTATTCTTGGAATGTTTCTGTAAGTTTGAAGCTGGTCCAAAATTGTGTAAAGAATAATTTTAGCACCTACACACACACACACACACACAGATATGTTCAACAGGCAAAACCAATCAACATGATAGATGCTGGAATAGCAATTATAGGGTAGGGTGGGGCTACTGACTGGGCAGGGGCATAAGAAAGTCCCCTGGAGAGGGCAACTACTCTATATCTTGAGCTGGGCAGTGGCAACAGTGTATACACATGTAAAAATCCACTGAGCTATATAGTCAAGATTAGTACACATGACTATATAGATGATATACTTGAATTAAAAAGTAAAAGGGAAGAGTCTACATTCAAGCTATACCAATCCTACAAATCACCTTCACGTAGTCATTCAACAGTTAACAGATGACCTATTTAAATCCAGCATCAGTGAAAGAAATCCATTGCTTTAAGTAATAAGCCTAAATGAAATTCATTTCCATAAATTTTTCTGGCATTTTGTTATTAAAGATGCTGAAGATTAAAGCATTTTGGCGTTGCTGCTTATGAAATTAATTGGTGCAGAAGTACTTCCTGGAGTAAGACTCCCCAAACATTCTCCCACCACAGGGATCTAATGGGATTGGACATAGCAAATATTAAGCCAGTGTAGGATTTCTGGGAAGGAAGAAATAAAATTGGTAGAAAATAAATAATCATAGAGGAAAAATATATGTCTTCAGGGAAATTAGGCCTTGGGGGGAGAACAGAAAAACAGATCAGACTGATGACACTAAAAATTCTCTCACTAAAATTTTTCTCTAAGTGCACTGGTGTTTTGTTTACTCTGGGAGAGTGGGAGAATTGAATTTTGGTTTGGTTTTATGTGTAGTAATATATATATATATCATAAAATTTCCTATCTTAACCACTTTTTAAGTATACAATTGAGTGGCTTTAATTACATTTACAATGTTGTACAACTATCACTACCATCCATTATAAAAAAAAATTTTTTAATCCCAAAATAAATCTCTGGGCCATTAAGCAATAAGTGCCTTTCGCCCCAGCTCCTGGTAACCTCTACTTTCTGTCTCTATGAATTTGTTTGTTTCAGATATTTTATACATCAAGTAGAAACATACAATATCTGTCCCTTTGTGTCTGACTTATTTCACTCAACATGATGTCTTCAAGGTTCATTGATGTTGTAGCAAAGATCAGAATGTCATTCCTTTTGACAGGTGAATAGTATTCCACTGTACAGACAGATCACATTTTGCTTATCCATTCACTCAGTTGTTTCCACCATTTGGCTACTGTGAATAATGCTGCTATGAACATTGGTGTACAGATGTTAAGAGTTCCTGCTTTCAATTCTCTTGGGTATATAACTAGAAATGGGTTGCCAGGTCATATTGGAATTTCATGTTTTAACTTTCTGAAGAATCATCAAACCGTATTCCAGAGTGGTAGCACCACTTTACATGCCATCAGCAATGCACAAGGCTTCCAATATGTTCACCTCTTCACTGGCAGGGGAGTTTTTAGTGGTCCAGAGATAAAGGAGGCGAAAAGCAGAGGCAGGGTAGCAGCCGTCTGGCCTTTCAGTCAAAGAAACCTGAACATGAATTCTGGCCCCACCTCTTAGTAGCTGGGTATCCTTGAGCAAATTACTTCGTCCTTCTGCCTTTCAGTTTCCTCATCTATAAAATAAGGTCATACCTAACCCAGATGGTTGCTGAGAGGGGTAAATGAGAATGTGTGTGATGTACTTGTTACTGCACCTGGCATCCATCAGGCAGTCAATAAATGTTAGATGGTATTAGTTGTTCTTGTCACTCACCCTTCTTAGCCAGCAATGCCTCACTAATGTGGGTTCCTTTTTCCATGCTCCCTGGAAAAACATTTGCTGCCTAAAACATGCCTCATTTAAGTCCCACCTCCCTCAAAGGAGCACTGCAATTGTAGCAGAGATTTAATTAAAATGAAATGGGCAATCTCCTGCTATCGGTCATCAAAGGGAAGTCCAGAGGAATAAGTCTAAGCAATTAGGAGCACTCTGTGTACAATTTCTCTTAGCAGAAGTGCCAGAATAACTGCAATTTGGCCATGAAGTGCCTTCTCTGGGCCAAAATGGAGCACACAGAACAGGCTTCTATTCTCATTTTCCCAGTTGTGAGGCTGTGAGCTCTGGCAGTCATTAAAATAAGCACCACACCACATGACCAAGACCTGCCGGCAAAGAGAATATGTTCTTAGCTGCTGGTGTGTAAAAAGGAGTGGAGATGGCCAGGAGTGGGGAGAGAGCTGCTTTAGAATGCAGAGCCATGCATGTTCTATAGATTAAGGATGCTTCTGCAACTTCATAAGTTTTGAAAACAATCTGTGGGGCTACTAAAAAGGGAGGTTTAAAAAGCCTTCCCTTCCAGGAGAAAAGAGAAGTTCTAAAGTTAGAAGAAAGATTAGGCTGTACCAGAAGGTGAAATCTCAGGTCTCCTACAGGGCAACCAGCTGGGTACAGAAGCCTTGCTTCTTTTTAAAGACTGCATTAGAGACTAGATTCCCTGAGCCAATCTGGCATCTCTACAAGACACCAGGTCACCCCAAATGGCTTTTTTTTTTTTGTGACAGCACTGTCAGGTGACTTCTATAGTAACAGCTTGTCATATGTAGTCAGGACTATTGTCATTTTCGGGGAGTTGTCTCCCTCGCCCCATCAGAGCCACATCTACCCTTATGGAATAGACATTATTTGCTTTCTAGGACAAAGAGAAAACAGGCAGCCTTGCCCAGAGTCTTCAAACTGTAACCTTCACTGTGATTTGTTACTTCCAGGAGTTGTTTCCTTTTGGGTTTTCCTTTTCCCTTCTGCTATGATAGCCTTGACCTTTGCATGTAATTGGGTCACCTTCAGCCTCAGTTTTTAAGAATGGACACACCAGATACCAGCACTGTTGGGGGTTGGCAAACCTATGTGGGAGTGGCAGTGAAAATTGGGAAGTGTCTGGGAAAGAGGAAGATGGGCTGAGGAGTATTATGCCTACTTTAGAGCCCTTTTAGTTACCTCTACCGATCAATGCTGTCATTCTACATGAAGGACCCCCACCTGGATTCACCCAGATCCTATGGAACCCTGAGGCCAACAACAGTGAAAAATCTGGGAGAGTTCCTGAAAGCTGGCTGAGTTATGAAGGGCTGCTTCTGAATGACAGTGTCTCTATGTGGTTTTCATCCCCGGTGATCTGTAAGGAATCCTGGAAAATGGGAGAGGTGCTGAAAAATTAAGGCCAGTAAACACTTGATTTCAGAAAATTTGTGATTTTCAAATATAAGAATAAGGGTGGATTCTGTAACCTACTGGATAGAGATTTTTGCTCCCAGGAAAAAATATCAGATGGGCCATTCTAGCCCACGTGAAACTTTTGTACAATTAGAAAACAGCATTCCTTCTTTATGACATTTTACTTCCTTTTCATAGAAAACTGTCATAATATACTGATTGGGTTAAGACATTTCACCCTTGTCTGCCAGAAAACTGACATTACAAAAACACACCCATGATACCTCTGACTGAGATGGAACTCCCTTAGATGTGGGTCTTTTGTGCAGTGTACAATCTGCCCAACTGTATGCAGCAGCCTGGAGTAATCACAAGAGGCCAGCACAGTTCCTCTGAGAACAAGGCATGACAGAGTAACTATATTTGTGCCTTGATCAGGGAAGAATCACACCATAGGACGGAGGCTACCTAGAGCCTCAGCAGGGTGTCTGACAGGCTGCTCCAGATATGCTAGTAGACAAAATGAACATATAGGAATCAGACACTGACATGAACAGAGGGATTAGGAACTAGCAAAATAATCTTATTCAGAGGGTGTTGGTTAAGGAATACACTGATGTTAAGACAGGAGCTAACAGTGGAAAGTCTTCGGCTCAGTCTTTGATGCTGTCCAGTTTCTTTTTATCTAATTCATTCATTTATCCATAAATGAATATTCATCAACATTTACTAAGTATTCCATGCATGATGAGTCCTGTATAAGGGGCTTACAGCAGGGAGAACACACACAAATAAATATACTCAGTAAGGTATTCTTATTAGCACATTTTACCAGTGACATGGCTAATGATATAGAAGGTTTGCTTATCAACTCTTTAGATGACACAAAGGAGGAATAGTCAAGGCAATGGATAATCAAAAATCAGAATGAAAAAGATTCTGCCCACTTGGAAAGACAGGCTGATTTAGAAAGATTAGAAATGTCACAGATATAAATATAGGACCTTAAATCTAGGTCCAAGAAAACAACTGGACAACAATGTAGTTTGATACACTGGAGATAATATGATAGCCTGGGAAGAGCAGAGGTTCACGAGCCAGAGAGATCCAAGTTCAAACCCCATTTCTGCTACCTTCTAGCCACACACCCTTGGGCATGTCACTAAATGTCTCTGAGCCTGTTTCTTCATCTCTAAGACAGGATTCTACCTGCAGGATTCTTGTAAAGATTCAATTAGAATATGCATGTATCTGGCAGACAGTAGGCACTCAAAAAGTGGAGCTAATATTATCAAAAAAGCATCTTCCAAACGAAATAAAGACATAAGGGTTTCCATTTAGTTATTCCCTCAATAAATACTTTTATGGATTTGTCTCTATATCATATTTCAGGATTCAATGACAAGAAAGCTATGGTCCTTATTTTTGAGGAATTAACAATTTTGAGGGTGAGACAGACAAGGAATTACAGTAAAGCAATTTGGGGTAAAACAATTACAGTACACTGTGGTAATTGCTTGTTTAAGGTGTTATGGGAAGAGGGAGGAAGGACACCTAAACCAGACTGGAGAGGCAGGAATGTTCCCCAAAGAAACACATGAGCCAAGGTTTTAAGAAAGAACAACCATTAGATTCTCAACAGGGGCCCTAATGGCACGTTGGAAGGGACAGTTCTTTTTTTGTTTGGGGCTGTCCCTGCATACTGCAGAATGTTTAGCATCTCTGATTCCCTCTTAATAAATGCAGTAGGCCCTCTGGTCATTGTCACAAAACAAAGAAAAATAAAACAGCTCCACATGCTTCCAAATGCCCCTTGGTGGATGGGAGAGAAGAGATAGATGGCAGCACCTCTCCTTACTTTCCCACCTCCCAGTCCCCAAAGCAAGTACCACTGGATAAGGAAGGCAAGAGTAGGGAGTGGGGACACTCCAGGCAAAAGGAGGAAGCTGTCTCAGTTTCACATTTTCAATTTCAGAAACATTTCCTGGTTCTCTTCACTATTGGGCACCTGCACAACTTTAAAATGTTTTTGTTCACTGCTATGGATTGAATCGTGCCACCCCAAAAGATATGTTCAAGTCCTCACCCCCAGTCCTGTGAATGCAAACTTATTTGTAAAGAGGATCTTTGAAGATGTTATTAGTTAAGATGAGGCCGAACTGAACTAAGGTGGACCTTAATCCAATGACTGGTGTCCTGGTAACTAGGAGAAATCTGGTCACGGAGAGAAAGGAGACAGATGGTGAGGAGACGTGTGAGGGAGGCAGAGATTGAGTTATGATGTCACAAGCCAAGGAACGCCATGAATTGCTGGCCACCCACCAGAAGCCAGAGGAGAGGTATAGAATGGATTCTCCCTTTTAAAAAGAAGGCCCTGCCCACAATCTGGTTTTGGACTTTTAGACTCCAAAACCGTGCGACAATAAATCTCCATTGTTTAATCCAACTAGTCTGAGGTACTTTGTTAGAGCAGCCCTGGCAAACTAAACTACCACTTAGCTAATTCCCTTTTTTCCCTTCAAATCTCAACTCAATAATTGCTTCCATGGGGAAAACTTCCCTGACACCCTTACCTCC
Organism: Dasypus novemcinctus; assembly: GCF_030445035.2. Taxonomy (NCBI): domain Eukaryota; kingdom Metazoa; phylum Chordata; class Mammalia; order Cingulata; family Dasypodidae; genus Dasypus; species Dasypus novemcinctus. The sequence continues at coordinate 49,502,686 of NC_080698.1, read as the reverse complement.
TAAATAGGTCAATTCTCCTGTATTAGACACTCAAAAAGCACCACGTACCTAAACTTCAGAGCACATACTGTACTTATTTTATATATATATTTATGAATGTCAGTTTACCCTAGTAGAATAAAAGCTCCTTGAGAAAGGGTCTGTGTCAGCTTTCATTTCCCTTCATTCATCGTTTTCCCAGCAACTGACTCAGTCCTAGCACCTGAAAGGCACCCAATAAATACTTGCTGATGACTGCATGAACCTATGAATGAATGAATGGTATGGCATGTATGTTTGAGAAAATGTGAATGAATTCTATCTGGCAAGAAGGCAAGGAACAAGTGACAGGGTATCTGGAAACCATGTCATAAAAGTAGTCCTTATATGGTAATCCACGGATCTGTAATTCAGGAAAGATCTGTATTTTAGAAAGGGTACCCCAACATGTATGGAGGACACACCAGTGCGGGTCAGCCTGCTGGAGGCAGGCTACCGGCTGGAAGGCTATGCAGGAATTCAGGTAGGATGTGAAAAAGGGCCTGAACCAAGACAGTGGGGGAGGAAATGTGTCAAGAGATATGAAGGAAGTAGACTCTATAAAACTTTGGTGACTGCCTGGGCTGGGAGGGAGAGGTGGAATGAAGGGAGAGTCCAAGGTGACCCCCAGGGTTCTGGTGTGGGTGACCACATGGAGAAGAATGGGCAGGATTTCAGAATGGAGAAAGAACTGCAGGTTTGGAGGGAAGTGATGAGCGTAGTGTTGGATACGTTGTGTGAGTGCTAACACTCAGGAGAAAGAGTGCCAACTCAAGACACAGAGTAAAGGGGTCTGAGACACACAATGAGTGTGGGAGGCACGGAGGAAAAGAAGAACGAGTAGTAGGCAGAACCTGGGAGCAGGCTGGCATTTAAGGAACTGTGATGATTTGAAGCTGTATGTACCCCAAAAAAGCATATTCTTAATCCATTCTTGTAGGTGTGAACCCATTGTTAAGTAGGACTTTTGAATGAGGTTACTTCAGTTAAGGTGCAGCTCACACCATTCAGGATGCGCCTTAATCCTATTATTGGTGTTATTTATAAGTGGAAATGAAATTTGGGCAAAGAAGAAAAAGTCAGAGAACATCCATGGAACTCAGGAAAGAATGGAGAGACCAGGAGATGTGACCATGTGCCCTGCCATGTGCAAAACTAAGGACCAAGAATCACCAGCAGCCAGCCCAAGAATGCCAATCTTTGGGAAGAAAGCATCACCTTGATGACAACTTGATTTGCACATTTTTCTCAGGTTTTAGCCTCACAACCGTGAGCTAATAAATTCCCATTGTTTAAACCAATCCATTGTATGGTATTTGCTTAAGGAGCCTCGGGAATTAAAACAGGGACAAAAGAAGGGGGAAAAGCCCACAATGGAAATCAAAGGGAAAGGATCAGAGGTAATACAGAGCAGGAGTGGTTATCCACAAACTATGGAATGTCAGCAATGTCAGACATGTTCCCAAATTCTGGCAATGTAGAGGTGTGATGACTTTGGGGAGAACAAGTTTTGTTGGAGTTGTGGGGCAGAAGCAAGATTTCAGTGAATGTTAACTTTGGGAAGTAGAGGTGGCAATTTCAGAGAAGTCTTCCAAGAAAGGTGGTTGGTAAAAAGAGGATTGATGGGATATAGCAGAGGCTAATGAGATGGTGTTTTCATTTTTTACAAAAGAAGAAGAAATCAAGGATATCTAAATGGGAGAGGTTGGTGAAACAGGTTCATACGACTCAGGTCCCTGAGGAAAAGGAGGAGATGGATCTAAAGACCAGTAAAGGAATAAGCTTTGAGTAAGACAAACATCATTTCTCTCAAGGAATTAGAATAAAATGCAATATGATAGGGTCAATTGGAGATAAGTTTGTAAATGATAGAAGAAGAAACTAAGGGATCTTAGTTGATGGGTCCACTTTAGCGAAGAGAAAGGCAAGGCAAGAGTCTGAGAAGAGGGATGAAAATATGGAGGTCAGAGAGGGGAATGGGCGAGAGAGATGTCCAGGCACATGCGGGGATGGCTGAGTGTGCCAAGGGCTCCACTGGCCTGCTGGGTGGCAGGATACCTGCTGAGGGCACCATGTGTCTGCTAACGTAGTAGGTGGGGCCTTAGGTTCCTGCAAAGGGGCAGTCTTGCTCTGCATAGTCAGACTCCCCAAGGGAAAGGACTTCCTTTTCTATACCACACATTCAACGAGAGACTGATAAACGGAACAAGTTCAAAGGGTAGGAACAAGGATGAAGAAAGTGTGAGGAGATCCCAAAGGTGATCAGTCTGGGGCTGGATGGAGACCTACAGAACAGACCAGGAGGCATCCAGTAGGGCCTATGTATTGTACCTTGTTTACACAAGCAGGTCTTAATTACACTGGAGAAAGGTGGGAAGAAGGCAATAAAGAGAAAGAGAAAAGAGGATGAAAGCATCAGTGAACTTCATTTCCATGGGTAAAAATGGAGGACAGAGGCCAAATAGGCCTCTAAATGAAACTGCAGAGGTAATTTTATCTGGTTATCAATGGTTCCTGATAACCAATCAGGGACCACTAAACAAAGAATTTTAATAATTTCCACATATAGTGAATTCATCTTTTCCCAATACCCTGATTCTTGTCTCCCTCTTCTCTCTGTGTCATCCAATTAGTCACCAAGTCCAGCAAATTCCACCTCCCTTATCTCTCAAATTCACCCACCGTCTCCATCACTACCACCACTGTCTTTGTTCAGGCCTTCGTCCTATCATCTGGAATGTCCCAGCAATGCCCTGACCAGTCACCCTGTGTCTTGCCCTGTCCAAGGCCATCACCATACTGCTGCCTGGGTATTTTAAAACACAGATTAGAACCTATTATACCTCTGTTCAAAATTCTTCAGTATCCCTTCTCACCAATAAAGCTTTAAAAATAAAGTCCGAAGTTCTCAGCACATCATTCTAACTGCTACTATTTATTGAGTGTTTACTATTTACCAGTGCCTAGTGAGTAACATATATCATCTCATTCAATTCTCACAGCAACCCTGGGAAGTAGGTTTTACATTTTCCCTTTTTATAGATGAAGGAAAAAGGAAGTGACTTTTCCAAGGTCTCAAAACTAGTTCAGTGGTGAAGCTATCTTATATTCCAAAGTCTGTGCTCTTAACCACTAAATGCTATTGCTCACAAGGCTCTTCCTGATCTGACTCCCATTTATCTTTCCAGTCATCTCTTACCCTAGGACTCTACTTTCAGGCCATGTACTTTCACCTACAGCTCATGCCACTCCCAGTGTCTACAATCATTCCACATCTCCTCAACTGGCTAATTGCTATTCATCTTTTAGGACCTCACAGAAGCATTCTCTGCTGTCACAACTGACTTAAGAACACTTCTCAATCCTCTTCTAGCAAGCTCTGCAATTGTTTCATACTATATTTGTTATCTCTTTGACTTAAAAATAAATAAATTTTTAAAAAGTAAACTCCCTGAGGACAGAGATGCATATCTTACTCATTTTTATACTCTCAGACTGAGGTTCAGTGCCAGGCAGAAGTTCAATATGTGCTCATATTTATTTACTATTAGGAGAAACTGGCTGGGAACAAAAAAGGGATCTTGTGGCCGAAAAAGAGAGAGCCCAGTACTCAGCTTCTTAAAGGGTTTCAAAATCATGAAGGGGCAGGGAGGGGCAGGGAGGAGTCGGTCAAGAAAAATGGAGGGGAAGAAAGCAGAAGCAGTAGGCTATGAGACAACCTGCCATACTTTAGCAAGACTGGAACACAGAGTTGGGGCCGGGGGGATGTTTGTGGTGGGAACAGTGAAGCAAGATAAGCCTACATAAATCTGGCCTTTTCATCAATCAGGTATTAGTTCAAGTGTCACCGCCTCAGAGATTTCTTGGTCAGCACTCAAATATCTGTATTATTTATTCACTCAACTACTTACTGAGCATCTCTAATACACTAGGCATTGTTCTAGATGCTGGTGATATATATAGCAATAACTAAAACAAGGCAAGATTCTGTCCTTGTGGAGCTTACTATGGTAAATAAATCAAATGTGCTTTGCCCAGAGAAGAGAAGGCGGGAAGAGGAAGACATGTGCAGGACAATTCAATAAAAAAGGGCAATTAAGTGAAAGGGCCAAGAGGCTGATGAGGGATGAGTTGAGATTATCTGGTAACAACAATCTGCTCAACATACAACTTTTAAGGAAGAAGAAACAGGAGAACCAAAAGCAGTGAGCTTTCTAAAGAAATTTAACTAGTGGGCAGGGATGTCATAGAAGAAATTCAAATATTCAATGGGAAAGGGAACCTGTGACCCAGTAGTCCCAAAGTGACAGTCACAAATATGCCCGGCTTCAGCAGCACAGTTTAAGTTTGCTTATATTTCTGCCAAAGAAATTTTCTTACACCTACATTTACCTTTCCTGACTGGTTCCTGTTAAACATCTCAGTTTGTAGACTCTGAACTAAAACAAGTAATTGCAGAATCTTAGGTCAGAAAAGGCCCGTAGAGTTCACTTAATTTAACCTCCTCACTTAACAAATGATATATCAGCATCCTCACTTTACGGATAAGGAACAAGAGGCTCAGAAGGCGGGACGTGCCAGTCACAAAATAATTTCGGGCTAAGGCAGAACAAGAACCGAGCTGTCCTATTTTCTGTGTTCCAAAACCAGAGATTCTGAGCACTCCCTGTCACAGGACAGGGAGGAATGACTTAAAAATTTAGCAGGAATTTCCCAGGGAAAACCCTCCTGGCTGAAAGAGCCTAAGGGGACGTGGCTGGAGAAAGAGGGAGGCAGTCGGAGTAAATTCTTGGGAGCGGAAGGAGCCCCCAGGTTCCCGCCCTCGCCCTCACACCCGAGCTCCCCTCTTCTTTCCAGGTCTCCAAAACCAACCCCGCAGGACCCCCACCTCTCCCTCAGCAACCTCGGCTCACTCACCGCCGCTCAACTTCCGGCAACCGCAGCGTCGTGCCAAGCGCGCGTTCCGATGACGCAATATGGATCCGCCCCAGCCCGCCCCGTGAAGGCAGTGCGCATGTGCATAGAGCGGGCAATCCTGCTAGAAATGAATCTCTAGTACCTCGCTGAGGGGAAAGGAACTTTAAATTGGGCAGACAGAGCGACGTGTGAGAGAACAAAGGTTGGAAAAGGTGGTTTGCTGAAAGCCAAAGAGTTACAACATGGGCCAGGATTCTAATGGAAACCTGCTTAATCAAAGGGGGGGGGGGGGGAGGAATCTGAATTTAGTAAGAGACTTTATTCAAGGGAAGGAGTGGGGGCGGGTACTTCAGTAGGAATAGGGGGACTATTGCAATAGAGAGAATGTTGTGATCATAAGATTATACGCATCTCAAGGGTTTTTGTTTTATAGGGAGGAGTAAACAAAGCTAGAAATAGGCTAAAGTAGGTATGGGGGTGTAGGAAGAAAGGGTGGATTGAGCCAATACTAGATCAGAGACTGTTTTACCTTGAGGCCAGTAAATTCTCAAGAGGGAATGCATGCTGGCTCAGGCTGAGGGTGAGTGAATCAAAATTCAAGGGCCTGGGAAGGAAAAGAAGCTTAACCAAAGTTTGAGTAACAAGCATTTTGTTCCCATTGATCACTAGGGCCGGGCAGGTCAGCTAATCATTTATAAGGCAAAGAATGGGAACTTGGAGGGCCTATGTCTGGATTTGTCAGAGGTAAACAAGAGGGACACCTGTGAGTCTTATCTAAGTCATACGGGGAAGAGTGTTCCTTTGCATCAAGCCTCTTCCCAGAACACAAAAGGGTGGTGGACAGGGGAGGTTCTTAACCATTGCTGTTTTCCAGGAGCAGAGGACTCAGGTAAACTCTTTCCACTATATCAGGCTCCAATCCTGCTACTGAACCCTCAGACTGAATGCTTGAGTTACTAAACTAATTCTGGCTTCCTAAGCCCACTCTCCTTGCATTTGCCTTCACACTTTCTCTGTTTGTGCAACCCTTTCTCAGACTTCAAATCCCAGTTGAAATGCAGGTAAATCTCACAGACAAGTCATATGATTCCACTTATGTGAGATTCTAGAATCAGCAAAACTGATCTATATTGGTAGAAATTGGAGCAAGTGGTCACCAGGGGCAAAGCAGGCAGGGATTGTCTGCAAATGGGCATGAGGAATTTTCTGGGGTGATGGAGATGTTCTTTATATCTTTTTTTTTTTTTAAGATTTATTTATCTATTTATTCCTCTCCCTCCCCCCCCCCCCCCCCGGGTTGTCTGTTCTCTGTGTCTATTTGCTGCATCTTCTTTGTCTGCTTCTGGTGGTGTCAGCGGCACAGGAATCTATGTTTCTTTTTGTTGTGTCATCTTGTTCTGTCAGCTGTGTGTGCAGCACCATTCCTGGGCAGGTTGCACTTTCTTTCGCGCTGGGCGGCTCTCCTTACAGGGCGCACTCCTTGCGCATGGGGCTCCCCTACGCGGGGGACACCCCTATGTGGCAGGGCACTCCTTGTGCGCATCAGCACTGTGCATGGGCCAGCTCCACACGGGTCAAGGAGGCCCGGGGTTTGAACCGTGGACCTTCCATGTGGTAGACGGACACCCTAACCACTGGGCCAAGTCCGCTTCCTGGGTTCTATATATCTTGATTGGGGTGCAGGCGATGTGGGTGTACACATTCATCAAAATTTGTCAAACTCTACCTTTAAAATGGTGCATTTTATTGTATGTATTGGACGTAATCATCTTGATTTTCTAAATACCCAGTTGGGAAGTCATGTCCTCTGTGAAGGCTTGCCTGAACCCACCAAACTCTAGGTTCCAAGAGTGCTTAACTCTCTTAAGCCTATATGAGCCTTGGTTGAAGTTAGTTCTTTATAAGCTTCTTCTCTGTTGAATTTCAAGATCTTTGCATTATCACCTCACCTTTTGTGGTTTCTTCCCACTTACAATGATTCCTTCTTCTCACGTGCTCCCCCCACACAAACACACACACAGTTGATTAGAGCAGAGGTGGAGACATGGCAATTCTTTACTCGGAGTTTTGGACTTTTGAACTAATGGTCACAGAGAATAGGAATAGTTCTTATGGGCCACTAGCAGTATTCCAGACGGAATGTACTCAAATTCTTACTACTGAGTTTCCTATGACTGACTTGGCCCAAGCCTTTCCTAAAGCTCGGTCATGCAGAGCTTTATGGAGTCCATAACATATATGAGTAACCATTCACAAAGTCAGCTTCTGTTATTTGCAACCCTGAGGCAGCTCCATAGCATTGGAACCATCTCTGTCTTCCTCCACTTTGTCCCCCAGTGCCCAGCAAGAAGGCTGGCCCAAGAAGTGCTCAAAAAGTGTTTGTTAAAGTAACGGCTGAGGTCTGGGCATCAAAAATAGATGTGAGGACCAGAATCTACAGTCGCTCGGGTCACGAATTTGGCTTCCTGGTTAGCAGGAAGTTAGGGTGGGGCTCAGAGCAGAAGATCTGCCACTGCTGCCCAAGACAGGAGGCTGTTGGTAGGCAGACCATTGTGGCACCATGGCCATGAGGTATCAAGAAAGCTGCAGGGCCAGGAGCCACAGAAAAGACAGAGAATATTCTCAGACACAGCAGGGCAATGAGGTCCCATGACACTTATTCAGATTACAGCAATTCAGGCCAATATGCTTTCACCGTTTGTCTTGCAGCTCAGTGAAGGAGAGCACACACTCTCCAGAGTGGGAATCCGATGTCAAGCCAACCTAGGTTTTGAGAGCCTGAGAGACTGTGGAATGACAGATGTTGACAAACTAGATTTTAACAGCATTGTTTCTTCACAACACTTAGCATGCCTAGCAGCCAGGAGAGCCCCAGCATCTTTTCCACCCTTTGTGAAGTCTATTAAATCTACCTCCTGGAGGTCCATGCAGTGCCCATCTTCAAAAGGGAGACCAGTGAGGATCTGAAAGTCAAGTACCCAAACAACCAATTCCTCAAATGGCTGGTAGATTTTCCCGAATGCTAAAATCACCTGTGTATAAGGTTCATGGTCATTTCCATTTCGATTGATTTTCATTTTGTCTTCAGAGAAGCACTATAAAGAATTTTCTATTTATCAGGAACAAAGGATGGCTTATTCTTCCTTCACATATATTTAACTTATGAGTAGATTCATGAAGAATATATTCATTCCATTCTTGAGTGTATTAATATGATGCTGTTCAGTCTATTCTCTTTCTGCCCCCCACTCTTTTCCTTTCCTGTCTCCCCTTGCATCCCTTAGTGTCCTACTTTAAACCCATCTCCCTCTTCCTCCCTCTCAACATCTCACTCCCTCTGTCTTAGTCTCTCCCTATCTGCCCCTTAATCTCTTCCCCTCTTTGATCTTCAGTATCCTCCTCTCTCTGCCCATCCACCCCCCCCCCATCTTTTCCCTCTTCTGACCCTCTTTCTCCCCCTCTATCGCCCCCAGTCTCCTTTTACTTCTGCCCCATTCTGCCCCTCTATGTCACTCGGTCTCTCACCTCTGTTTCACTTCTCTCTGTCCCTTCAGTTTCCCCCTCTCTCCTCTTTACTTTTTCCATTTCTGCTCCTCCCTCTCACAGTAGCCTCAAACTAGGGAGCCAAGACAAACTGAACTTTCCTTAGAAAATTCTGTAGAAAATGGCTTTTTTAAAAATCCTACTCAATATGAATTGTTGTAAACCTTGTAAATAGTTCAAAGAATCCCCTTTCTGGTACATTGGTATACTTGGCCAATTTGGCAAGTTGGTCTTATAGGACTGGGCTTAAGCTCATCAGTCTTAAACCTATAATAAGAAACCTGAAGGGCTTCTGAGCTGCAAGGTTTTGGTTGCATTATCAAGGTCTCTGTGACAGCCTTCCCAAGAAAGTGTTTGTTTTAGCAATTAGAAGGCTGAAAGTGTGGCTTCACCTGGATTTTGCGCAAGCTATCAGTCATGGGTTCTTTTCTGTGTGCTGGGGCTGAGCTATCTCTGTACCATGGTCCACTGACTTTCATAAATTCGAGAATTAATTCTACCATACAGACAGGAGTAGAAAGAGGCGGTTGATACTGTGGGAAGGAAGCATATTCCAGAACTACCTCTTGGAGAAATTCCTAAACTTTCTGCTCACGTTTGCCTATTTATAGGCAGGAAGAAGGAGGAAAACTTAGGAGGAAATTCTCCTCCTAAAGTTATTATGCAAGTTAAACTCAAGAATGTGGGCAAAGTACCAAGCCTGGCATATGGTGTACTGTCAGAATGATTTAAAAATATGTGTGTCTCGGGAAGTGGATGTGGTTCAATTAGTTGGGCTCCCGTGTACCATATGGGGGTCCCTGGGTTCGTGTCCTGGGGTCTCCTTGTGAAGGAAGGCTCGCCCGCATGCTGTGGAGCGCCACCAGCCCAGGTGCTGTGGAGTGCCGCCTGGCCCGCAAGTGCCGCAGGGAGCCAACTCAGCAAGGTGATGCAATAAAAAGGGAGACCAGCAAAAACGCAGAAGAGCTTGCAGCAAACAGACACAGAGAACAGACAGCAAGCAAGCCACAAAGGGGAGAGGGGAAATAAATAAAAATAAAATACAGACACAGAAGAACGCACAGCAAATGGACACAGAGAGGAGACAGCACGCAAAAAGCCGCAAAAGGAGGGGGGGATAATAAAGAAAACTCTGTGTCCCTGCAGTGTAACAGACAATAAGGCAGGCACCATAAACACTATATAAAATAATGCATGGACCCCATTCTTCTCTCTCTCCCTCTGTCAATCTCCCTCTCCCCCTCTCTCACTCTCTCATTCCCCCGCTCCACCTCTCCCTCCCCTCCCCCTTCTACTCCCCATCTCTGTCTCATGTGCACCTGCTCAACCACTGAGCCACCTTGGCTTTCCTGAGTTGGTTTTCTCATTTGTTCTGCTTGTTGTTTGCTTTTTGTTTTTTTCCAGGAGGCACCAGGATCCAAACTTGAGACCGCTCACATGGGAGGCGGGTGCTCAACTGCTTGAGCCACATCTGCTCCCAGACTCTGTTCTTTTTTTTTTAAGATTTATTTATTCATTTTTTTCCCCTTCCCCGTGCCCCCCCCCAGGTGTCTGCTCTCTGTGTCCATTCGCTGTGTGTTCTTCTGTGACTGCTTCTATCCTTATCAGCAGCACCAGGAATCTGTGTTTCTTTTTGTTTCATCATCTTGTTGTGTCAGCTCTCCATGTGTGCAGTGCCATTCTTGGGCAGGCTGCACTTTGTTTCGCTCTGGGCGGCTCTCCTTACGGGGCGCACTCCTTGCGCGTGGGGCTCCCCTACGCGGGGACACCCCTGCGTGGCACAGCACTCCTTGCGCGCATCAGCACTGAGCATGGGCCAGCTCCACACGGGTCAAGGAGGCCCGGGGTTTGAACAGCAAATGGTAGGCGGACGCCCTATCCATTGGGCCAAGTCCTCTTCCCAGACCCTATTCTTTTGATGCTGACAATTTATATTTATTAACCATTTCTTGTTCTTGTCAGATTCAAATCCAGGCCTTTCTGACCCTGAAGTCACTTCTCTACCACTTCCTTCGATTGTTCATCACCATAAACATGGCTGTCTGGTGGAGGGGTCTTTCTAAGTATTCTTTGGTCTGGAGGGATCCTGGGAAGCAACCTACTCACAGGTCTTCTGGGAAGTTGTTTCTGTCCTATAATAGACCAGCTGCAGGACCTAGATCAGGATAAAAGTCTCCTAAACTCCCCCAGTTTTGAGGCAGAAGAACTTTGGGTGACACAAAGCAGATTGACAATGAGGCTTTATATATATATATATATATCCTTTCCAAAGACATTTACAAACGTGATCCTAAATACTCAACAGGATATATGTGAATATATATTCTCAGTCAAAGAGGCTCAGAAAGGTAGAAATAAATAAACCACATAACACTGTAGCTTCAAACATCATATTTTAGGTGGGTAAAAATATCTCTTCTTAGGTCATGCAAATATGAACACAAGACACAAAACACCCCCTTTTACAGCCACTCCCATTTGCTACACACGTCATGGCTTAGCATCAACTTTTAAAATATAAATCACAGAGTGTAACAAAAACACCAAGCAAAAACCGTCTATTCTCAGTCCTTTGCGAGCTGTTACTTAAAAAGCATGACTATAAAAGAACATAACTTTTTTTAAAGAATATAATAGAACTCACAGATAAAAATGCACACTGTTCCTTCAAAGGAGTCACCTTTTGTGGCTGCAGACTTATACCATGACAGCCTTTTCTTTTCCCAACAGTTTTCTGAGACCTGCAATCACACTCAGAAAAATTTCATGCACGTACTTACTAGGACAATTCTTTGCCTTTTGGAGAAAATGTGTTACAATGAGCTGGAACCAGACAGGGTTTTCCTTCCAGCTCTCTCCCACCATTAGCTATTGATCTCAGCAACTTATTTAACCTCACTGCACCTCAATTTACTCCTTGGCAAACAGAAGCGAGTAACAACACCCTCAAATGCAAGGCTCAAGTAACATAAACCTCAGGCAATATGGTTTACTTTTCCCTATTTCCTTTTTTTGTTTTTAATGTGCCAACCACTCAAAAGCATTTCTTTTCTCTTCCTTTTGAGAGCAGATTTTAGCATTACTTTTGATTTTATTTTTTTAATTAAAAAAATTTTTTAGCATTACTTTTTAATAGCCAAGAAGAATTTGGGGTTGAAAATGATGGCTGTTCAAGCTGCCTCATTTACCAAGTCTAAGACATGTGTGAGGGAGAAATAATAAGGCAGAATTTCTGGGGATGGGGGTAGGGATTGTTCAGAGCTGGTCTTGGAGAAAGTTGTGAAAGAGGTTCAGAGAAGAAGTGTTCTGAGAAGTGGCTGCCACAGTGGAACAGCTGTCACACCTTTTAATGTGACCCCTTAAAGAGGACAGCATGTATCTGCAATGTAAGGTCTCTCTGCTCAGCACCCCAGCTGCATTCCAGGAAGGCTGGAGAATTCAGTCTAATTCTCCGGTGAAACTCTACCCACATGTCCTTTCTATTGCCGATTAATTCAAGTCCGAAAGCTTGAATTACAATAGGAGTTTAAGGTTCCTAAATATCCTGAGGAGCAGGAGAGCTCTATCCAGGTCTGAGTCTCTTGGAAATACTCTGCTTTCTACTCAGAGTACAATCTCTCTGCTGACCACCGCCATCTGCTGTTCTTCCGATGTTACATAAGAACTTTCCAAACAGCCCAGCCACTAAGACTATTCTTTTGACTCCAGAAAGCCCAGGAGCCTGGCAACATTGGACTTCCTAAGCATCCCCCTAGGAGTGGATATGCAGAAGTTTTTTGAAGGTCTTCTTGAAGTTCTCATTGCACAAGGGGTAGATGAGGGGGTTCAGTGTGGAATTGATGTACCCCAGCCAGATGGTGAACATGTGCACATGCTGGTTGCAGCAGCTCTTGCAAAAGGCAATGACCATGAAGAAGATGAAGTAAGGAATCCAGCAAAGGATGAAAGCGGCCATGATAAAACCCAATTGTTTGGCAGCCTTCCGTTCACGGTTCAAGTGCATCCCAGACACGTACTGTCTTGAATGTGAGCGAAGCCTCTTCCAGGTCAACTTGATATAATCCAGGCCTGTGTTAGACTCATTTCTCGATTTGCCTTTCTCCGATGATGGCTCTGTGGGGGTGTCTGAGTCTGTCCGGGAGCAGGACTGGCTATCACCTCCTACCTGGTCCTCTGACATCTCACCAGCCCCGTGAATGTTCAGGCTCTGCTCATCTGTCTCAAGCTGGCTCTGGTTGAGAGCTTCATAACCCCCGCTACTCCCCTCTGCCACAGTCTCCGTCTGTTCACTGCTAAGTGGGAAGCAATGATGTTTGGCCACTTCTCCATCTTCCCGTTGGCTGAAGACAACAGGAGATTTCATCTCTGGGTCTGGAGATGGTGGCTTCAAGACAGGTCCACCCCCAGCATCTTTCGGCTTCCTTTTCAGAACTTCCCAGGGAGATTCCTTGCCTGGTTTCTTGGTACCCACCTTGGGATTCTCTGGCCTCAGCTTAATTTCTGAGAAGGAAGGGAAGGATCCATTGACGAGCTCCCGGTTCTCCCGGTGCTGGCAGTGCTGCTGCACGGCCTTGTAGATCTTGGCATAGAACCACAGCATGAGAAAGGTGGGCAGGTAAAAGTTGATGATGGCGGTCATGACCTTGAACCAGGTGACATCGTAGAAGTCTGTCTCGCACTTGGCCCTTTTGGTTTCTGAGGAATTCGTGAAGTGCTTCCAGCTTAAAATGGGAATCACCCACAGGAAGGCGAGAAACCAGGCCCCCAGGATGGTGGCCGAGGCTCGGGTCTTGGTACGATACCTCAGGTACTTGAGGGGCTGCTGGACAGAGCGGTAGCGATCAATGCACAAGATGAAGACGCTGAAAATGGACGCAGTGCTGGCCACGTAGTCCATGGAAAGCCAAAAGAGGCAGAGAGGTCGGTCCAGGGACCAGCTGGACATGCAGAGATAGAGGATGTTTATGGGCATGACGATGCCCCCCACGATCAGGTCTGCCACCGAGAGGCTGACGATGTACAGGTTCCCCACGGTGTGCAGCTTTCTCTCACTCCGCACAGCATACAGGACCAACAGGTTGAGCGCCACAGTGACCAAGGAGATGGAGCTCAGGATCACCACCACCGGAATCAGCTGGGGGCTGGCAATGGCGGTCTTGTTCTCCTCACACATCTTGTCTTCTAAGACAGAAGAGGAATTCACAAGAGTCATCAGCACAAGAACAGCCTCCAGCTATGGCTCACTCCCTGGGGGAAAAGATACAAGGATTCTGGTCAGTGATTTGGTGGTCAGCAGAGTCCCTCCATAGCATCATGTTTCTCAAACTAGGGTTGTACGCTGGAGGGGCAGACACTGCTGGTTACCTACCCAACAGCCATGTCCCCTTCCTCCTTCTTCCCCATCCATCCAGCCAGCCAACCATTCATTCATTCATTCAATCACTATTTAATGAATTTGTCGCCTTGTCCTAGGGGTTGGTGATATAGCAGCAAAACAAAACAGACAAAAATCTCTGCCCTCATGGAACTTACATTCTAGCAAAGGAGTTGGGCAAAAATAAAGAGTTTGTATAAGTCTGATTTTGCACATATTCTGGGAAGGTGGGATGCATCATGATTGGTCTAAGCTTGATTATGGCAATCTAGGTCCTCTTTGCCAGTGACGGCTATTTTAGTTTCCTGGCTGCTAAAACAAATACCATGCAATGAGTTGGTTTAAATGCAGAAATTTATTGGCTCATGATTTCAGAGGCTAGAAGGCTTGCTTCCTCCTGGGGTGAGTTGTCTTCTCGCTGGCTGGCAATCTTTGGGGTTTCTTGGCTTTTCCATCACTTGGCAACCCATGTGATAGCACCTTCTCCTTTCCCTTCTGGGGTCTTTTGACTTCCAGGTTCCCATCACTTCCAGCTTCTTCTGGCTGCTCCCTGTGGCTTCTCTCCCTTGTCTAAATGCTGATGCAGGACTCAAGTTGGGCCACACCTTGACTGAAATAACATCAGCAAGAGATCCTATTTACAATGGGTCCATACCCAAAGCACCAGGGGTTGGGACCCAAACGTACCTTTTGTGGGGGACATGAGTCAACCCTCAACACCTGCCTATGAGTGCACGAGACACAAACAGTGGCCAATGAATTATATGGGGAAGTCTGATGGTGGAGATGGGGTTCTAGGCAGGTTCTTTCTTCTCTGATAAATGAACCAAATTGGGAAAAAGTATATTTTCCTCTTGCCCTTCTTCCTGCCAGGAAGTGAGGAGATGAGGCTTGAGGTCAAGACAGTCCTCTTGTGGGATCAGGGAAATGCTAAGAAAACCACGAGACACCAACCCAGAACCTTGCTAACACCAAGATGATAACCCAACCCCAGAAGCTTCTTCCTCCAATATTGTAATTGTGGGAAATAATTAAATGTCTTTGCTGCTTAAGTGACTTTAGGGGAGTTTTACTTGAAGCTAAAAGCATCCCTAACTGATATGGGGGAGGTTAAAAGGGGATGTACCATGGGGAGGTGATGTGGCTCAGTGGTTGAGCACCAGCTTCCCACATATACGGTCCTGGGTTCAATCCGCTGTCCTGGTACCTCAAAAAAAAAGGGGGGTGGGTTGGGAAACGGACTTTGGCCCAGTGGTTAGGGCGTCCGTCTACCATATGGGAGGTCCGCGGTTCAAACCCCGGGCCTCCTTGACCCGTGTGGAGCTGGCCATGCGCAGTGCTGATGCGCGCAAGGAGTGCCCTGCCACACAATGGAGTCCCCCGCGTGGGGGAGCCCCACGCGCAAGTAGTGCGCCCGTGAGGAAAGCCGCCCAGCGTGAAAAGAAAGAGCAGCCTGCCCAGGAATGGCACCGCCCACACTTCCCATGCCGCTGACGACAACAGAAGCGGACAAAGAAACAAGACGCAGCAAAATAGACACCAAGAACAGACAACCAGGGGAGGGGGGAATTAAATAAATAAATAAATCTTTAAAAAAAAAAAAAAAAAGGGGGGGGGGTGATGATGTACCAGAGGTACACAAAGCATGAAATAAGCCTAGCATATCTTCCTAAAGCAATGGAAAGGGGTTATGTTACTTGAAACGGCATGTTTATTATTTTACTTATATTTGAAAAAACTGATTTTTTTGGTAACATAAACTACAAAGTTACATGTGACAAGCCTTCTTAAGCTAGTATTCTAGTTTGCTAAGCTGCTCAAAGCAGATACCATAAAATGGGCTGTCTTTTAGCAATGGGAATTTTTTAGCTTACAAGCTTATAGTTCTGAGACTGTGAAAATTTCCAAATCAAGGCATCATCAAAACAAGACTTCCTTCCTGAAAACTGGCTGCCTGTGAGCCTGGGCTCCTCTGCCACATGGCAAGGCACATGGCAGGGTTTGCTGGTCTCTCCCTTCTCTTCCAGGTTTTGTTGCTTTCAGCTTCTTGCTTCCATGGCTTTTTCTCTTCATCTGAATTTCGTTCTTTTATAAAGGACTCCAGTAAGAGGACTAAAACCCACCCTGAATGCAGTGGGTCACATCTTAACTTAAGGTCCTACTCACCGAAAGGTCTTACTTACAATGGGTGCACACCCACAGGAGTGGATTAACTTTAAGAACATACCTTTTTGGGGTACATACAGCTTCAAACCACCAAAGCTAGTGAGGCTCTACACAAAACAGATTTTATCCTCTGATAATTGATGAATCTTCAATTGGGTTGGGACATGGAAGTAGGTATTAAAACTTCTGGAAGAGTCATTAACATTTTATAGTCACCAAAAGGTGGTATGAGTTTAAAGAAACTTGAGAACGGTTAACAGAGAGCCTAAATTTCTCTCAATAATTTAGCAAAAACCAATTATTTTTACTTTAAGGCAAGGCTAGATAAATTCTAGAGTGGAAGGCAAAATTCATATAAATTGCTTACGATGAAAATCAAGACTCCAAAGCAGAACCTTTGGGTTAGTTTGTTGGAAGAGCACCATTTGAGTAGCACTGATTTTGCCCCAGCTCTGCCTTTAATTTTCAAGTGATCTCTCGGCCTCCATTTCTCATCTGTCCAAGGTATAAGGTGGGATAGATGAACTCTAAGGGCTTTTCCAGGTGTCTGTTTTAGACCTTTGCTCCAGGTATTTTCAGATGTTCTCCTTCAGCTCTGACCAGCCACAGCTAGAGCAATCCTCTGACGTCCCTGACCCTGCCTCTTCTTCTTGCTCCTCTTCTTGCCATCCCTTTCTCTTCTTGCTCCTTAAATGCTCATATGACCCCAGGGCCTGCCCTCTGCCCTCTGCTTCAGGGGCCCTACCGACTCACCCTCCCTACCCCCCAGCCATCACTCTGTGGGGAAAACCCCAAATCTACACCCCCAGCCTGTAACTTTCTCCACTCCTACTGCCAGGAGCTGATCAAGTCCAACTCCCTTGGAGTTGTCCACAGCTACCTCATGAAGAAAGGAAGACAGAAAGACAGAGAGAGGGAGGGAGGTGGGTTTCATCTCAGGGATGGGTGTGTGTGTGTGTGTGTGTGTGGGAGGAAGCAGGAAGGCGTTCCTTAAAAAACTCACATAGCGTAACATTCATAAGGTAGCTCTAACCTTCCTTTCTTACAGACGTGTCTCATTTCTTCCCTTTTTTCTCATTGCCTGGCACAGAGAGGGGAGTGGAGGAGTAAATAATTTTTTCCATTGAACATACATTCTTCAAACTGCAACACACAGGAAATGATTTGCTATTTTTGAAACTACGTATTTTCTTCTTTGATTAAAAAAGGAAAGTTGTTATGATTGAATTCACATCTGAACTAAAATTAGTGTACTATGTTAATTTTGTAGGGGTGAAATCTGATGTCTGCGACTTACTTCAAAAGGCATAAAACATAAGTTGGATTGATGGTTGGTTAGAAGAATGGATAAATGAACAGACATACTATAATGCAAATATAGCAAAATGTTAATGTAATCTAGGTGGTAGATATATGAGTGGTCACTGTACAATTCTTCCTACTTTTTTGTTTTATTGGTTATTTTTATAATAAAATGTTGGGGAAAATTAATGTAGCATAAGTTATATTCATCCCCTATTTCCCTATGCTTGATTCTTTAAAGCATTTTCTCCTATGCAGCTTAGATGCATTATTTTTCATGAAGATAGAAATATATGTTCATTAATGAGTGAGCCACAGGGTGCTAAGAAATACCTCAGCTCAGAAATTATTCATTCAACAAGCATTTATGGTTGAAAGTCTCTTTTGCAGCTCAGTGATTTGTTTCAGGAACAAGGGGAAAAAATCCACTTTTGTCCTCAGAAGCCACCAGATTAGGAAGGATTCCTGGAAAAGCAACTATAGCACCCACGTTTCACACAGCACCCGAGGCCTGAGCGGGGAGGAGTTTCAAGGAAGGAGAGAAAGCCTTAGGGAACTGTGCCTGGAAAGCACAGGGGAAGCGGGAAGGACCAGTTGGAAACGGTTTCCTTCTCTGGGCAGTTAAAAAGCAGCACCCACCTCACGGCCCACTCAGGACTAGGTACGTAATTTGCGGGGTCCAGCGAAAGTGAAAAGTGAAAAATGATTACCAAGCTCTGGGCCAGTCTGAGCAGGCGACGGGCACCAGATGCCAGCGCAGGTGACACACCCACGAAGCCCCCTCGGTTTCACTTCCTCTCACCTACTACTGCCTGAGCGGGCGCCATCAGCAACTGAGCAGAAGGTTAGGGATCTGCATTTTGAAACACAGACCAGCGGATGGTTTTCCCTGTATAAATTCCAAAAGGAACTTCGGACACTCTGGCAAAGAGTGTGTTAGATATTTAGGGACACGGATCATTGGCTGCTCCTCATTTCCCCTCACAACACACGAGATCGCTGTCACCTCAGGCTGCCAACCCGTCTGGACCTGAGGGGCTCTCTCTGAGGTAAAAGTCAAGCCCACAGAGATGGTCCTGGTCAGAGATAGACTGGAAGCAGGAGGAGACACTTCAGAGAAGGCCATTTTGAGAAGAAAACCTGTTGGTTTTCTACAGGGCTGGGTCCTCAGAGGCAGAAGCCAGAGTTCTCGCCCTGCGAGCTGCTGTGTGGAGCTCGAGTAAGCGGCCTGTGGCTCCAATCTCTTCATCTGTGAAACAGGGAAAATGTTTATATTCTGCCTTGCTGGCTGTTGGGAGGACCGGTTGAGATAGTGGGGTGAGAAAGCTTGCAAACCCTGAGGTGATGACGGCTTGGTGAGAAGCAGAAATGGAACTCCTCCAAGAGGCTGTGTATACAAGCAAATTGCCGTTTTTGAATTAAGGCAATGGCACCGTCCCAAAACTATTAGCCTGGAGTAATGTCTTTCACCAGCGTGATTACAAACAGTCCAATCGAATCAGGCCCATGTGCCAGCGAATAAACACGGGCAGTCAGTGTCTTCAGCATCCCCGGAACGCTGACCAGATGAGTACAAAGTAGGGAGCCAGGGCCTGGGCCGGTGCTTCCCGTGCAGGGGTGTCAAGTTCCCTTCCCTCCACCTCGCAAACCCCTGAGGGAGATCTGATCGCCCCTGTTGTAGAGATGGGGAAGTGGTCATCTCAGGCTCACAGGAAAGAAACAACTTATTCAAGGTCACAGAGCTGGGAAGTGGTGACCCTCAGTCTTATTTTAACTCAGGGCTTCTCAAACTCCACACTAGGGACATTTGGGCAGGATAATTCTTTGTTGTGAGGGAGTGTCCTGTGCATTTTTGGGTGTTTAGCAGCCTCCCTAGGCCTTCTACCCACTACGTTCCAGTAGTACCCCCAAGTTGTCTCCAGCTGTTGCCAGATATCCCCTGGGAGGAGGGCAAAAGGGCTTCAGTTGAGAACCACTGATCTGACTAACTATGCACCCTGAGTTCCCCTACTCCACTGCCTGCCAGAGTACGGCTTTCAGTTTAAGGTAAAGAAGGGCTTTCTAAAATAGATATACCTAACAACACAGTGAGTTGCCTCGAGAGATAGTAGGTGCCCATCCTGGGACGTCTGTGAGAAGAGATTGTCTGAATCTGATACCAAATTAGAAATACTCCACTTTCTCAAAGGCAATGACTTACCTAAGTAAAACCTGCAGGTAGTAGTTTTAGATAAAAGAGATCTATGGATTGCCAGGAAGGGGAAGCAAGAGGAAGGAGAGGATTTGCAGGAGTGCTTCACACTGAAATTGCTCCCGGCAGCCTCACGCCTCTACTTCCCCTCCCATTTCCGCAAGGCTGGTCCACAGAAAGCTTAGGGTGCGCTTGGCCAGCAGAACAGGGCAGGGATTAAGGGCCCCTCACTAGCTGGGCAAGATATTTCACTTCACTAAGGCTCGGGTTTCCTTACCTAGTAAAGTACCTGACATTAATATCAATTAACAGCAACTGCTGTTTGTTCTTCCATTTTTTTTCTCGGTGAGAGGCACCACCATTCCAGGGCCAGCTCGGTCTGGCTCAGAGGATTCATCTTCAACGTCTCCCTGTTTTTCATGGGGCCAGAAATTGCTAATTGTCTTCCAATATCACTGCTCCTCTATGATTTAGGAATAGTACCCCAACTTTTTAGCTGAGGACCTCACTGCCTGGAATAAAGACTCTATTTCCTGGGCTCTTTCATAGCTGGGTGTGTCCATATGATTAAATTCTGATTGAATGTAAATGGAGGGTAATTTGCGATGTCCAGAAAGCGGCCCTAAAGGGAAGGTATATACTTTACTTTGGCATTTCATTCTTCCTGTTGCCTGGAATATGGATTTGATGTGTAGAGCTTAGGCAGCCATCTTGCGACCATGAGGAAGCCACAAAATGAGAACAGTGAAGCAGTAATATAGAAGGAGTTAGTTGATGTCCCTGATGATTATGGAGCTTCAAACCAGCCCAGGACTGTCCACCTCCAGGCATCATATTTTTCTTATTGAAGCTCACTGTTCATTTGGGTTTCCTATCACACACAACCAAACCGAATCCTAACTGACACACTGTCCCTGACTTCATGTTAGCATGAGAAGAAATTCAAAAGATAACCAAACAACACCAAAAATTTTAAATTAAGCCTTAAAACCCCAGGACACACAGGGAGAGGAACTAACTCTCCCAAGGCGGAGCACGGATGCCAGGAAGGATATTGGAGAAGAGGTGATGTATGAACTGGACTTTGAAGGATGCATAGAAGTTTACCAGAAGAAAGAAAGAGGAATTAACAGCTGAGTAGGAGAAAGAATGAAAGGACAGAGCTGAGTTCCAGGAATTGGAAGGGACTTGCTTACAGTGACGGGAAGCCTGAATGACGAATCTGGAAAATGCCTGTTAGGGTGAGAGTGTACAGAAGCTCTTTCACACCGTGTTATGCTTGCCTGTGTCGATCTACCTGCCTGGAGTGCCGTTCGCCTTGAAGCTCTCAGCAGCCCCTCTCTCTGTGTACCCACAACACTTCTAACACCCCCCTTTCATATCACCGACCTGTGGCATTATCATCCTGTCTTTAGCCGATTCTCCCCCACTAAGGCTGGGAGCAACTCCAGGGCAGGGGGAGTACACTATTTCTGTTACTGAAAAGCAAGGCCCGCAGCCAACAAAGGACGCCCCCTCCGTGATGCGGGCCACCTGCTGCCCTCTTTCTGTACCAGCCTGGCGCATGATAGATGCTCAACAGAGGTTTACTGGATGAGCTCGGAGAAAGTGAGACACAAACAGATCAAGAGCAGTGAGGGACATGGGGAGACGGCCCTACATGCAGAAGGTGTGGGCATGGGTTTTGTAAGGTGGTTGTAACCAACAAAAATTTTGAGATAAGATTTATCCCCTTGATGAATATTTGTCCAGAGCTTTCAGCTAACGTTTCTACTTCTCCCTGTCAACTTTATTGTTAGACAATTTTTTCCATGAGTCCAAAACACGAATCAAGACTTAGGCATAAAGATGCTCCCTGAAACATTATTTATGAAGGGAAATAAAAGGAAATAATCTAACATCTCACATTTGGGAACTAAATATCTTCTAGGATTGTTACAGAACAGAACATCGCGCAGTCATTGATAATGACATTTATGGAGCACAGTAAGGGAAAATGCTTGTGATACAATTAAATTTGCTAAAGAGGTTGTTTGTACAGGATGATGTCAGTTCTATTAACTAACCAGCTTAGAGGGCGGTGAATGACTAATATGTTAACAGTTAGTTGTTTTTTCCCTGGGTAATGGCTGATGTTTACTTTCTTCAGTTTTTGCCAAGATTTCAACAATGAAAATGTTTAGGTTTGTAATCAGGAGAATAAGAACTAAGTGCATTCATTTTAAAAACAACATAAAATAGATTTATACCATTGGAGGAAAAAAAAGAAATGTCTTCCACATTCTTGGCACATCTGTTCTTGTCTTTAGTAAAAAGAGCGAGTTTGGGATTCCTTTCCTGATTTACCCACCACTCCCCATTACAAACTGGTCTAATCCCTTCCTTATTTGTACTGGATGGTTATTCTGGTCAAAGAAGTCAGAAAATTAATTTCTTTGCTCTAATTCTGAGAAAGAGGCGCCATGCATGAGGGTGCCTGGAGTATCACAGATCCTCATTACGTCTGAAGAGGGCATGAGTTCCATAAACCACCCAGGCTTATCGGTGCCACTGACGTGGTGCACGGAGCAGACTGCACATAGCACAATCCCTTTATGAGCCCAGAGCTGCAGGGGCTTGGCTGGGGCAGTGTCGGGAAGAGACAGGTGGTCTTGTGGGTTGGCAGTGGCCCCAGTGGCTTTTCCGAGACTGGAGGTACACATTCAAATCTCTGCAGAGTCAGCTAATAAGATCAGAGGGAGTGGTGGGGACTGGGGCAACCTGGGCAGCACATTTTCAGTCTGAAGAGGACAGCTGCCACCCGATGCCACCAACTGCTGCAGGCCCAGATCTGCCTATTTTAAAAATGAAGCTTAAATCTGGATTTTCACCAACTCTTTTAGTGTTTAAGTGTTGTTACTTATTCAGTCATTTCATTTTCTTTTTCTTGAATACTACACAGGTCAAGCAAAACTCACTTGGGGGATATGACCTGGGTCCCCCTACTGGAAATCTCCAGCTAGTCGGGTGACAGGGGATCTAGGATGCTGAATACAATAGAGTGACACTAAAGAAATACCTTTTGGGGTATTTCCCAGTGCACAAGCTTCCTTCTCTGAGAACCATTGTCCTACCTAGGGGTGGGCCCTGGCAGCCATAGTTATACCCCCACCCCTGGGAACATGTGATCACACCAGAGGTTGTTACCTCATCCAGAATGGGCCAATCAGTCCAACTCTCTCCTCTGGAAAACGGCTGTTGAGATTGCCATTCAAGACAGCCGGTTGGTGCCATGCATTGGAACAATGACCTTGGGGGCTGAGGCTGCCACTGAGGGGCGGCCTAGCCCCATCTAGGATGTGCTGAAGTAGAAGGGATAGCAGAAGGCAGTAGGCAAAGCCCAGTGCCTCACGTGCCGGGATAGCTGGGTATCTGCATGCAAAAAGCTGGATTTAAACTCGTCCCTCACTCTATAGAAAAATTAACTCAAAACGGGTGGTAGTCCCAAATGTAAGAACAAAAGCTACTAAAACTTGGGAAGCAGATTTGGCTCAACTGACAGAGCATCCACCTACCACATAGGAGGTCCAGGGTTCAAACCCAGGGCCTCCTGACCCGTGTGGAGCTGGCCCTCTCAAGGAGTGCCGTGCCGCACAGCGCAGGGGTGTTTCCCGGGTAGGGGAGCCCCACATGCAAGGAGTGTGCCTCTTAAGGCGAGCCACCCCATGTGAAAAAAGCACAACCTCCCCAGGAGTGGCACCGCACACACGGAGAACTGACACAGCAAGATGACGCAACAAAAAGAAACACAGATTCCTGGTGCCGCTGAAAAGGATAGAAGCAGACACAGAAGAACACACAGCGAATGGACACAGAGAGCAGACAACTGTGGGGGCGGGGAGAGAAATAAATTTAAAAAAATTAAGAACCTTAAAAAAAAACAGACACAGAGCAAACAACGAGGGGGGGAGTAGAAATAAATAGATAAAATAAAATTTAAAAAGAGAATTGGGGGAGGGGAAATAGGACGTTATTGGTTAGCAGTTGAAATTCAGTTTTGGGTGACGTAAAAGTTCTGGTAATGGATTGTGTTGATGGTAGGACAACATTGTAAATGTAATTAATGCCACTGAATTCGTACACTTAAAATGGTTAAAATGATAATATTTACAGTATTTTGTAAAAGATGACATATAGGAGTGGTCTATAAGCGTATGAAAAGATGTTCAACCTCACTAGACATTAGGGAAATGCAAACCCAAAGCTTGGGGAGATACCACTCGGCACCCTCGAGAATGGCTACAAATGAAAAGAGAGAAAATAATAAGTGTTGATGAGAATGAGGAAACATTGAACCACTCTCATACACTGCTGGTGGGAGTGTTAAGACAGCACCATCTTTTTTTGCTCAACAAAACTACTGCAAATCACAACCACCTTTGTATGTAGATATTATTAGCCCCATTTTATAGATGAAGAAACTGAAGCTCAGAAAGAGTGAAATACCTTGGCCAGGATCGCCAAGCTATTACCTGGCAGAACTGAGATCCCTGTCCTATGTCTTGACCTCTCCCCTGTGTAGTATCCAGTGGAACAGCCAGACAGCCAGGTCTCACTGCTTTTAAAATCTATTTCTTTACATCAAGTGCTGCTCCCCAAAATATCTACCAAGCACCACGATAAAAATTTAAAAAAAGGAAACAGAGAAGTATTGGGTAAAGGGCAAATAAGGGTGAAGCTAAGAGTGGGTCCTAAAGAACCACTAAACTTGTGCCACAAATATGACTGAGTTTCCCAGGAGCCAGTGCAAAGAAGGAAACAGGATCAGTTATAAGATTCTCAATGTCATTTAAATGAAAGCAAACAAGTTGTTTAGTAGATGAACTGCTTTGGCTGGCACTAAGGCTTAGATAAAATATTTCTCTTGATTTCGTATAAAGGGGGCACAGTGAGATCGTATGGATAACTTCTCCTGAGTTAATCATTAGAAGTAGAAGTAGGGAAATGACTTAGCTACATCAATCCTTTCCTTAAACTTTACCTCTGTGCTCTTTCATTTTATAATTTGGTTTAGGAGTTTAGGAGGTTGAACTTGTTTGTTTGTCTGTTTCCCCCTGGCCTCTCTTCTCCCCTCCTCCCCATGCCCCCTCATTCTCAGGCCCCCCACCCTTATCACACCCCCACACCTACACCCACTCCTGTGTAACAGAATGAGCATTTTATAGTGAGTCAAAGGAAATGGAACTGGAAGGTAATTATCACTAAATGGAAAACAAAAGAAGTATTAAAAGCCCATCTCAGTTATCTCTTACCCTTTGACCTTGAAAAAGCAATGCAGAAGAGTAATATTTTAAAGATCCTAGACACACTTGCATTTTCCATGTGGCCTCACTTAACCCTCACACTTCCTGTGACCTTATAAAGAAGGGATCATTTTCACCCATATTTCAAGGATGTGGAGACAGAAATGTCTACAGTTTAAAGAGTTTGGTCTATATTTTTTTATGTAACATTTTATGTAATCTAGGTATCTTTTCAAAATAAATAAAAAGTATATTAAAAAGAAAAAAAAAGAGTTTGGTGCCCTGTGCTAAGAGGCCCAAGCAGGACAGAAGAGCAAGTTCCATTAAAGGTCCGAGAAGGCTACCTTCTAAGTCATTGAAATGAGTTCCACATGCCCCCTACTGCCCCTCCTTTTTCCTAAGGTAAATGTAGAGGGGGGACTGCATCAGCACTTTATTTCTTTATTTACTTATTTACTTATTTAATGTTACAGTAAAAAAATATGAGGTCCCCATATACCCCCCGCCCCCCTCCCCCCACTCCTCCCCCCGTAACAACCACCTCCTCCATCGTCATGAGACATTCACTGCACTTGGTGAGTACATCTCTGAGCACCGCTGCACCTCATGGTCAATGGTCCACACCAGAGCCCACACTCTCCCCCAGTCCACCCAGGGGGCCACGGGAGGACACACAATGTCCGGTACATAAGCACTTTAAATAAGGGTGTCACGGTACTGAAAACACAGACATCTGTGCTAACGTTACACAAGGACCTAGGAATACACCGCCAGGCCCTGCACATCCACGTGCTGTTTAAGGCTGTGATGAATAATGCTTTCTTTTTGTGCCAAATCCCTGGAGATGAAGTCTTGAGAAAGGCACTTTCAGAGACCAAAGTTATTCAGGTTGTTCTCTCCTTGAGAAAAAAAAAATTATGATATTGAAGTCAGTGAAAGAGCTGGCAGAAAAGAAAGGAGAGGCAGATAGGATATTTACAAGAGAGAGCCCCTAGATAATGAGAAGTTTCTTTGGCTCCTCTTTCTCCTTCAGACAAGCCTACAGGGGCCCGAGGCAGCCACCTCACCTCCGTACACAGGGCTCCTCAGCGCCACCTGCCGGCTGACACGTCCTCTGGTCCTGGGGTCGGGCTTGTCTCTCAACAGCAACCGAGGGGCGCAGATCAGGGTGAATCAGTCTGGCTGCTGATTCCATTCTGACAGGCATCCATCCGTCTTTCCATTCATTCTCCCTTCCTTCCATCAATCCATGCATCCATCCCCAAAAATCTTTATGGAAGGGTATTCTTTGTCCGGGACAGATGTTATGATAGGTAAAAGCTAGCCACAGTCCCTGTCCTCATGGAGTAAACGTTCTTTATTCTCCTGATAAGTACAACTAAAAACCCTGGACACTAGAGATAAAACAAATGGGAGGCTCTGAAAGATGGAGAGGTAAAGGCGGGCCAGTTAGAGACCTAGGCAGCCAAGAATGACATGGTGATGAGTTTCTGGGGTTTTCTTCCTGCCTCGTGTATTTGAGATTTTGAGCTGAAGGGCCAGCCACCCAGAAACGCCAACGTGTATGCATAGAAAAAGCCCCCTTCCTCCCCAAAGCCTACAGTCTCTAGCCAAAGACCAGGGAAGGGGCAGGCTAGCAAGACAGACAACTTTCAGACAGAAAGAGCAATTTAAGGAAGCCTTCATAGACGGTGCTGGAGCAACTGGCTACCTATAGGCAAAAACTTTGAATCTCAACTTAAACATTATACTTTATACAAAAATTCACTCAAAATGGATAAAAGTAAAGTGTAAAATCATAAAATTTTCAGAAAAGTATGTAAGAGAAAAATCTTCAGGATCCAGGAATAGGAAAGAGTTCTCAGACTTGACACCAAACGCCTGAATCATAATAGGAAAAATTCATAAACTGGAACTCATCAAAATTTAGAAAGTTTTGTTCTGAAAAAGACCCTGTTAAGAGGATGGAAAAACCAGCTACACAGAGGGAGAAAATATTTGCAAACCTCATATCTAACAAAGGACTAGTATCAAGAATATGAAAAGATCTCTCAAAACTCAACAGTAAAAAACTGAACAATCTAATTAGAAAATGGGCCAAAGACATGAAGAGACATTTCACCAAAGAGGATATACAGATGACAAGTGAGCATGTAAAATGATGTTCAGCATCACTAGCCTGCAGGGGAATGCAAATTTAAACCACTACACGCCTATGACACTAGGTGGAATTAGAAATAGTGACACCACCACCACACACTGGTGAGGACGTGGAGAAATTGCATCTCTCAAACATTGTGATAGGACTGCAAGATGATACAGCCACGCTGGAAAAGAGGATGGAAGTTTCTTTCTTTCTTTTTTTTTCCTACTTTACAACCCATGTTGGCAATTTATTTTCTTTTTTTTCCCAACAAATCAATTTTATTGATACATATGAATAAAGCATATGATTCATCCAAAGTGTACAATAATGATATCTGGCATAATCAATAGTTGTGCATTCATCACCTCAACCATCAATAGAGCATTTTCATTATTTCAATAATAATAATAAAAAAAATTCAAGAAAATTCTTCATCCCTCGATCTCTCTGTGTTTTCTCTATTATACATAGCTGCTATTTCTGACTATTGCTCAATTATTTATTTATTAAGCAGTTTTACTGAGATATATTCCTATGCCATACGATCTAGAGGATGGGAGTTACTCAAAATACTAAACATGCAACTACCATACAACCTAACAGCTGCAATTCGTGGATATTTATCCTGGAGACATGGAAATTTTTTTTCACGTAAAAACCTGTATATGAATGTTTGTAGCCACTTTATTCATAAAAGCCCTGCAGTGGAAACAACCAAGATGTCCTTCAACAGGTGAATGGCTAACCAATTGTGGGAGACAGTCACACCATGGCATACTACTCAGCAATGAAAAGGGAGTGGAAGTGGCTCAAGAAGCTGAGTGCCTGCCTCCCACAAGGGAGGTCCTGGGTTTGGTTCCCAGTGCCTCCTAAAGAAAACAAACAAACAACAAGCGGACAACAGACAATGAGCAATGAGCAAAAACAATGAGTAGACAACAAGCAAAAACAACAAGCAAAAAAACCCTCCAAACAATGAGCAGATAACGAGCAAAAACAAATGAGCAGACAATGAGCACAAACAACAAGCAAACAACAAACACAAACAACGAGAAAAAAACAAGCAAACAATGAGCAAAATGAGCAAACAGACTAGGAAGCCAACTCAGGGGAGCTGATGAGATTCAGTGGCTGAGCACCAGCTTTGCACTGTGAGGTACTGGGTTCAATCTCTGGTTCAAAAAAAGAGCAGACTATG
Organism: Dasypus novemcinctus; assembly: GCF_030445035.2. Lineage (NCBI taxonomy): Eukaryota > Metazoa > Chordata > Mammalia > Cingulata > Dasypodidae > Dasypus > Dasypus novemcinctus. The sequence goes on along the minus strand of NC_080698.1, from coordinate 49,474,549 downwards.
GAGGATATACCCAACAACGTGGATGAATCTCAGGGGAATTGTGCTGAGTTAAAAAAAGGCAATCCCCAAAGGTTATACTGCATGTCACTGTGTATGTAATATTCTTGAAATGACAAGATGTAGGAATGGAGAACAGATTAGTGATTGCCGGGAGTTAACAAGGGGGAAGCCGGGAGGGAAATGGATGCAGCTATGAAAGGGCAACACGAGGGATCTTTCTGGCTATGGAACTGTTCTGTACCTGACTGTACCCATGTCAATAGCTGGTTGTGATTCTGTACTCTAGCTCTGCAAGATGTTACCATCAGGGGAAACTGGGTAGAGAAAAAACATGGTACCACTCTGTACGTGAATCTACAATTATCTCAAAATAAAAAATTTAAATAAAAAACAAACAAAAAATGATGCCAGGGTCCACTTCCAGTCACTCTGGCTTAAAGGTCCCCAGGTGATCCATTGTGTAGCCATGGTTAAAAAAATCACCGGTCCAGGCCAGGACTTACCAAACCTTGATATGCATATACAGTTCTAGGGATCTTTTTCAAAGGTTTCACAGATCTCGGCAGAGCCTGAGAGTCTGCAATTCTCATCAGCTGTCCATGTTGCTGGCCCGTGAACCTCACGCTGAGCAGTAAGGGTCTCGAGACAGAGGCTGCAGCCAGGTTGGGTTCATAAGAAGTCCCAGTGCAACATAAAAAAAAAATATAATACACTGAGTCCTAGCTTTGGAGATTCTGATTCAGCAGGGCCAGGCTGGGGCCTAGGATCTGCATTTCTAAACAGCTCCCCTGGTGAGTGTGGTACCAGCCAGGTTTGGCAACCACCAACTAGGTGCCTTTTGCCCCCAGATTCCAGTTTCCCCCTATGAACAAGTTCACCTTGGCCCCAAAGACCAAGGACTGAACCCCAAATTCTTGTCTTCCTGTCCAACATCTTCACTGTCCGAGGTCAGTGAAGAGGACTCGGTCCTCCCCGTCTGTCCCTAGACCTCCGAGCCAGCTCGGCCTGCCCAGCGAGGCTTCTGCCAGCGTCAGCCGCACCAGAGCCTGCTCGCTGCCCCCTGCCCACCCCCGGCCTCTGGCATGCCAGCCGGCTACTCCCCCTGCCCAGCCCTTTGGAAGCGCCTCAGGCCAGGCTCAAGTTCTCTCTCGCTTGGGCTACTGTGACAGCCCCTTCCCCGGCCCGCCCTCCCTCCCAGCCTCTGCTCCCGTCATCGTGCAAGCAATCTTCCTGCATCCGTGTCTCTCTCCTTCATTAGAAGTTTTGTTGAATCTGGGTGCCTCCTATACCATCATTTACTTTATATTTTAAGAACAGAGCCATTATTTTTTCAGCCTAACTTTCTTTCACTACCCTATATGTAAAAACCAGTATCTTTTGTCATCTACAGGTGGTTTCCATAAAAGTAAATAGGACGTGGTACACACCTGCAAGGGGACTTGACTCAGCCATGAAGAAAGGAATGAAGTTCTGATAGATGCAACGATGTGGATGAACCTTGGAAACACAATGCTGAGTGAAGTGAGCCAGTCGCAAAAGGACAAATTTTGCATGATTCCGTTTTTATGAGACATTGAGAATAAGCAACTCCATAAAGACAGAAAGGACCTTAGAGCTACCCCAGCTGGGAGGAGGGGGAATGGGAAGTCACTGCTTAATGGGTGCAGGGTTTCTGTTTGGTAAGAAGAAAACGTTTTGATAATGGATGTTGGTGTTAGTAGCACAGCATTGTAAATGTCATTAATGCCACTGAATCGTATACATGAAAGTGGTTAAAACGGGAACTTTTGGGTTATATATATGTTACCACAAGAAAAAAGTATAATTCAAAATAAACGAACAGGACAACAACAAAACATTGTCCACAGACATTGGGGGAAAGGAGGTAAACGGAAGGACTGAACTAAGACTGAAGATGAGTGGGAGTCAATGGTATTTAATGCCACATCTGTGTGCTGCTGAGGGTTACCTCAGGTGCCACCTAAAACGCGGTACACATTCTCTAAATCTCACCATATAACCGTTTTGCTCCTAAACGCGTTTAAGGAAAAGTTCAAACTCTGGAGGCTGCTGGCATGGCATTTCCGTCCCGGTTTGCCCCACTCCACTCCACAGCAGGGTGCTTCCGGTCCCCCAAACACCCTGGGTTCTTTCAGCCTTTGGGACTCTGCACATGTCATTCTTTCTTCCTGGCAGAGGATGTACTTTGTGGGGGGGCCCCACATTTTCCTGAATTATTTTCTCCTTCTGAGCCTACTTTAGAGACTGCCTGAAGCAAAAGTAGATGAAAAGGATGAAAAGGAAAAGGGGAAAGGAGGGAGGGGTGGAAAAGTTGATAAAGAAGATGGCAGGGAGGAAGAAAAGGAGAGAGACAGGAAGAAAGGAAGAGCAATATCATTGAACTTCTATTCATCTTACAAAACCCACCTTAAATGTTCCTTCCTCTTTGAAGCTTTCCTGTATTCTTTAGCTACATCTAGGCATTCCATCCTCTAGACTCCCATAGCATTGTTCCCATATCTCCATTAAGGCACTTAACACTTGTATTCTATTGAATGGATAAATGTATAAATGAATGAATTCAGTACCCTTCACTTAGACTTTGATCTTTTCAAAGGCAGGGGCAATGTGACAGTCACCTGTAATTCCAGCACCTACCCAGCTCCTAGCACCTCAGTCCAGACCCAGTGGTTCTCAACTTTGGCCGCATCTTGGAATCACGTGGAGAGCTTTAAAAAAAAGTGATGCCTGGGTGCCACCCCAAAGGTGATTCTGATTCATTTGGTTTAGGGTGTGGCCTGAGGATAAGGAGTTTTGCAAATTTTCCATATAGTTCCGAGGGGCACCCGAGATTCTGAACTGCTATCCTAACCCAAATCCGAATGGTAAGAGGAGCTCAGTAAATGACAAAATGAGTGAATGAGTGAATCCTGCCTTTAACACACCACAGTTCTGGCCCCACACAACCATATTCAGAGTTTTATGATATGCTAATTCATTAATATATTCAGGAACTATTAATTAGGCAATAATGTGGTACCAGGTGCTATGCTAGACCAAGCTGTTAAGCGATGGAAACAGGTCAAGGCAAGACTCCCACTTCTCCCCTTGTTCCAACCCGCCTCAGGGGAACCTGCGGCCGTGTCCTAGGTCATCCAAGAACTTTCTGTCCTCTTGGCTAATTGGCAAATCCCAACAGCAATCATCTCCCCAGTGACTGACAGTGAATCTTATTTCTGGCTGCTTCCTCTGGCAAATGTTATCCAAGGACAGACTCCATTCACCTCTCGAGAGAGGAAGTTCCTTGGAGGGTATGTGCAAGTCAAGAGACCAAAAAGAAAACAGTCTTGTCTGGATCCCTCCAGTGACTGCAGAAGTGAAAGGTGAGTCCCACAGGTGGGAGACCAAACGCCCATGCTGCTCAGATCTCAAGTTTCCCCAAGGTCTGTTCGGAAGCAAGCAGGAGTCGAGGCCAAAGCTTCCTTCTGGGTATGTATTTACACAAAGAAAATTGAAGATCCCAGGGTGTGATTAATATCTCAAATACCCCACAGGTAAAGGGACTGTACCTCCCTGCTGCTCTCTCATACTCAGACCTGCTTGAAAACTCTGCACTCTGGATTACCAAAGAGCAGAGACCAGAACCGTTTGTGCTATCACTGCTCTAGCAAGACTTTCCTCCAAAGCACGGCAATCGATTCCGAACTGGTCTCCCTGCCCCTGTTCTTGGCCTTCAACCCAGCCTCCACACGTAAGCCAGGTGATCTTTCTAAAAACGCAGATCCAGTCACGTCTTTCCCCCACTCAAAACTCTCTCATGGGGGAGCGGATGTGGCTCAAGCAATTGAGAGCCTGCTTCCCACACGCGAGGTCCCGGGCTAGGTCCCCAGTGCCTCCTAAAACAAAAGCAGCAAACAAATGAAAAGACCAACTCATGGGAGCCGATGTGGCTCAGTGCCTGAGCGCCGGCTTCCCACATGCAAGGTCCCAGGTTGGATTCCTGGCCCTGGTACCTCAAAAAAAAAAAAGCAAAAAACCACAAACTTTATCATGGGGAAATTGGCAGCAATGCCCCATGGCAGGAAAGCTAGAAGCCCGAGGACCTGAGGAAGTTGCTGGCTGCCATGCAGCCTGGGTGTCCTTTTTGGAACATACGCTGCTATGCATACCTGAGGTACTTGAAATGCAAATTTGGGGAGACTTGGCCATCTAAACACTTGGCTGGATTAAGCGCCCTAATTAGGATGGTTTCTCAACAAGTTGGAGTAAGCAAGCAATCAGTACTTGGGTCTGGAAAGCCATATGGTTCATTTCTAAGTATTGTAAGGAAAACTGGTACTAATATATCTCTGGCTCAGTGTCCAAGAGGTCAGTTTCAGCTTACCAGTCCTGCAACAGAATGGAGACTCAACCAACAAAGAGAGGACGCAGTGTCATCTTTTGCTAATGTTGGATGGGGAGTGTTCAACAAGATTAAAGTTAGAGGTCATGTCAAGACAACATTTCCAGGAGGAACTTCCTTTCTTTGAGAAGCCCCCAAGCAGGCAGATTTCCTTACCAAACCTGTCTCAAGAAGAGCCTCAACTGAGGACTACAACACTGACCGAAAAGGAAGCACCGCAGAAGATCGGTGCTCTTGAAAACGAACTTGCCACTCTCTGACCTGGAATTGCCAAAATTGTGACCCCGCAAGAGCACGTGATTCAACCCCATCTGTTACCACAGCAACCCCCTCTGTCCCCCTGCCACCTCCCGCCCTCCAACAGGGCTCCACCAAAGTACATCTGCTATTGATCTGCTTAAAGAATGGAGAGAGAAAAAAGCCAATGCTGGAAAGACTTTGGTTAAGAAGAGTCCAAAGAAACCTGTCATGCCAAATAGGCTCAAAGTCCTTAAAGATACGATCAATGTCAAACTTGGTTCTGTTAAAAGGTCAGAGCAAGATGTAAAGGCTGAGCCAGTGGACCCTGCTGCCCTCATTGTAGAGGCTCTGAAAGAGAAATCTGCTCATCGTTATGGAAGCGATAGCCAAAGTAAAGATGAAAAAGTTATTCCAAGGTCAGACTCAGAGACCCCCTTAGAAGCAGTGTTGTCTGGGCCACACGTGTTGAAGTCTACGGGAAAAATGACATTTTGAATTGACAATGTTTCAAATTCCTAAATACACTGAGTTGAGAAAGATTACCCTGGTTCAGGTGTTGGTTTGTTAGGGCTAAGCTTTGCTAGTAGAAATCAACTCTATTTTTTCTTAAATAATAACGGAAGACAAGCAACATTCAAAAAAAAAAAAAAAAAAAAGAAATCAATACTACTTAGTAAATATCTGACTATTCAGGTGGCCTTTTAAAAAAAATTGTTAGAGGATTAAGCAATAACAAAAAGCACAAAGTTAATGAATTTTATTATATTACGGTGTTATCTAGTATTCTGACATTTTAAAAAAAGACGTTATTTATTTATTTATTTCTCACCCCTTTCCCCTTGCTGTCTGCACTTGCTGTCTGCGTGTCTTCTTTTTAGGAGGTACTGGGAACCAAACCCGGGACCTCCCACCTGTGAGGGAGGCACCTGATCGCTTGAACCACCTCTGCTCCCCTGATGTGTTTTTGATGAATAGCTAGGATGTTCAAGTTTCCCATCAGGAAAATAATTGTATAGATTTGAGAACTTGGAAAGGACATTTGTATGTGTTAAATGTGAGTTTTTCAATTCCTAAACACTAATTTACCTGTACAAATGTTTTATCTACATATACTTGGATATAAAGCAGTTTATATAAAAATTAGTAATGATGGCAGTGAGGGTACTGTTGTCTGCATTTGTTTTCAACAATAATTTATTACACAAGGATGAAACAGTTGGTATGGTATAAGTTGATGCGGTGAAATATTTGAGGTTGGAATTGTCTTGCCTTGAACAGAACTTCCATCTTAGATTTCTCACTCACATTTTTGTGGAGTTAGAGTGGGAAAAAAGGATGATACTCACTGCTGACATTCCAGAAAGCTTTTAAATTAAAGGGAACTTGGCGGACAATGAAAGCTGTTTTCACCTCAGTGCTACCCAGTACTGAGGAAGAAAATGTAGTTGTCAAGTAGTGAGAAATCACACTATTCAATCCAATCCCTTTCCATAAAGCAAAAACCAAACTCTATCACAGAGAGCAGGTGTAGCTCAGTGGTTGAGTGCCTGCTTCCCACGTACAAGGTCCCAGGTTCAATTCCTGATACCTCCTACAAACAAAACAAAACAAAACCAAAAAACCAAACTCTGTCACAGCTTGTCACTGTTGTCAGGAGCTAACTGAAACCCAATGTGTAACACAAGCAAAACCCAAATACAAGTGGACTTCTTGTGTCCAGTCAGCCCACGTTATCATTCAAAAGAAATTCGAACCCAACAACCGGGGCGGGGAAAAGATGGAAAAATAATCTAAATCTTTACTGAAGAGTCTCAAAGAGGCAAAACCCTAAGGAAAATCTCCCAACTGTCACCCTGTATTGCCACTTACAGTAGCAGCTGCTCCCACCCAAATGTCCCATCTTTCTGGATCAAACACTGGTCGGAATGGAGTTCCCAGTCTTCACCCTTTCTGATCTAGTCAAGAGCACCTTGCCATTTCTGATATAAATAAACTAGGCTTCTCCACTGCCTTCTCTTCCTTCATTGCTCCAGTCAGCACAGTGGAACTCACGAGAAAGCACCGAGAATCTGCTCGGGGAATTGAGGGGAAGACCAGGCAGCCTTTTTCATCTGGTCCCAACTTACTGTGCAGCCTCATCTCTAGATATTCCACTTACATAGGCCCTGCTCTCTCACACCCTCCGCTTTGCAAATGTTGTCCTCTTTGCCAGGTTCGTCTTGTCCCTTTCAGCCTGGCAGGACAGTAAAAATAGTTCTTTACAACGCAGTTCTGATGTCACTTCCTTTACGGCAGTCCACAATTCCACCAGGCAGGGTTAATCTGCTTCCTTCTGTAGAGGTTCTCAGAGCTTTGTTTGGACTTCAGTCATAATCGCAGTTAAACTGGGTTGTAATTCCTTAATGACTGATCAGACTTTCTCACTAGACTGAGTGCCAAATTCAGGTCTGAGTCATCTCTGACCAGGGAGGTGCTCAACAAACATGGAATAAGCACAGCAATATGCTGCAGAGTTAAGGAGCTGTCTTTCCTTCCATGCTCATCTCCAGGGATCCCTGGGAACATGGGTCATATCTGAGTTTGAGAGCCAGGTACTCACCTGGCTGCACCTGAACAGTCTCCTTAATCTGGTTGGGTCCTTCAAAGGGCAGTCCCTTCTCCCTAGGACTCTAGGTACACCTGCTTCTCACCCAGTCAACCATAAAAGGACTTAAAAGCCACCCAGCAATTAGGGAAGAAAGTGAAATGAAAGGCATCCAGGCTGGAAAGGAAGGAAAACGATCTCTATTTGCAGATGACATATCTTGTATATATAAAATCCTAAGGAATTCACAGAAAACTATTAGAGCTAATAAATATATTTGGCAAAGTTGTAGGATATAAGATCAATATACAAAAATCAGTTGCATTTCTATACATGAACAATGAATAATCCAAAATGAAATGATGAAAACAATTGCATTTGCAATATTATAAAAAAAAAAAGAGTAAATTTAACAAAAGAAGCATAAGACTTGTCTCTGAAAACTGCAAAACATTGCTGAAAGGAATTAAAGAAGATATAAATAAATACAGAAAACATCCCATTGTTCCTGGATCCAAAGACACTGTTAAGAAGGCAATATTCCCCAAAGCAATCTGTAGTTTTAACGTATTCCCTATCACAAAACCAGCTGATCTCTTGTGGAAATTGACAGACTGATTCTTAAAATTCATATGGAATTTCAAGGGACCCAGGATAGTCAAAATAATGATGTAATGAAGAACATTAGAGGAGGACTCAGCTTCCCAATTTTGAAAGCTATGGTCATTAAGACAGTGTGGTAAGAGCACAAGGACAGACATATAGGTTAATAGAATACAACTTAATGTCTAGAAATAAACTCAAACATCTTTGGTAATTGATTTTTGACAAGGGTGCCAATAACATTCAATAAGGAAGAACAGTCTTTTTCAAAAATCGCACCAGGACAACTGGATATCCACAGGCAAAATAATGAAGCTAGAACCCAGCCTCACACCACATACAAAACTTAATTCAAAACAAATCAAAGACCTAAATGTAAGAGCTAAAACCGTAAAGCTCTCAGAAGAAAACAAAGGTGTAAATCTTCATGACCCTGGATTAGGCAGTGGTTTCTTAAATATGACATATAAAATATAAGTAACCAAATAGAATCTAGATTAGTTGTAGTTTGTCAAATTAGAAACTTTTAGGCATCAAAGAACACTGTTAAGAAAGTGAAAAGACAACCCACAGAATGGAAGAAAATATTTGCAAATCATATCTGATATGGATCTAGTATCCAGAATATACGAAGAATACACTCAGTAATAAGAAGACAAATAACACAATTTAAAAATGGGCAAAAGATTTGGATAGACATTTCTCCATAGAATATGTACAAATGGTTAATAAGCACATGAAAAAGTGTTCTACATCATTATTAGTTTTAGGGAAATGCAAATCAAAATCACTGTGAGAGAGTGCTTCATGCTCACTAGAATGGCTTAAGAAAACGGACAATAGCAAGTGCTCTGGGGCTGTTAAGAACTTGGAAACCTCATACATTGCTGCTTGGAAAGCGATGGTGCAGCTGCTGTGGGAAACAGTTTGGCAGTTTCTTAAACAAGTACATGTAGAGCGACCATGTGCCCCAGCAATTCTACTCCCACGTATATACTCAAAAGACTTAAAAATATACATTCAAACAAAAACTTGAAGTTGAATATTCAAGCATTCTTCATAAAAGCCAAAAGAGGAGACAACCCAAATGTCCATCAACTAATGAATGGTATACCCATACACTGGAATATCATTTGGCCATAAAAAGGAATAAAGTACTGAGATGTGCTACAATATAGATGTGCTTTGCAGCTTCATGCTTGGCATACAGTAGGCACACACCTCGCAGGGCTTTAGGAAGGATGAAACAAGATGATGGATGAACACCATACGGAACAGAACAAAAGTCTGTTCTCTTTTGTATGCATGGGGAGATGGCATCACTCATAGTTGGGATGTGAAGCAGATCTGGATGGAACATACTGTGGGTAGAGGAAGGCTGTTTTCTTTCCTAGATGACAGTTCCCCACGCATGCCCCCAAAGCTGGAGAGGAACCAAACCAGAGAGAAGAGCACTCCTCTTTGGGGTGGGGATGGGGGAATGGAATTGTTTACCACGCATCTGGGCTATAGTAGGTACTCAGTAAACATTTCTTGAATGAACTTGCTGTGTAACTCTGAACCCCTCTCTCAACTTTTCTGGGCCTCCTCTCTAAACTAGGGCTCAAACAACTCTGACCTACTTAATCAGAGTCTCCCCCCTTTCCTTCACAGTACATCTAAAAGTACTTGTAATAATTTACATGAAACAGATTAAAGAAGATGGCTCTAGTGGGCGTGGAGGGGTGGGGGACCTGAGCCCCATCTTCTTGATGCTTTCCCTTCCTCTTTGCCCCAGGTCCTCCAGAGGCTTCTCAGAGCAGTTTGAAAACAACCGAGCTAAATGAACTGAAAAATCCTTATAGCTTGAAAAGTTAGAGAGCTCTTTAAGGAACATGCGCATTATAAGAGCGTGGGTCTCAAAAGGGAAAATGCTTTCTGACACATTTCAGCTACTGTTGAGCGCCTAATAGGCTTGACCGGTAGAAGGATTAGGAAGAGTTGCCTTGGTGTAAAGAGTACCTGCTTTCCAGACCTCCTCATCACACTGGCTCCAGGGGCCCACCTTTTCTGCCTCAACTCTTCTGTAAGTCTGCACCAGCTAGACAGCATGGCAACGGCTCAGAAACTTGTACCCTTCGAGTCAGCCTGCCAACTTCTCCCTAAAAGGGCATTTTCTTCAATCCTATTTTTCTCCACTGACCTTTCTCTCCTCTTGTCTTCCAGAGCACACCAAAACCTCCACAGGTTATAAGGGATTTAAATAAGTGCAGTGGACTCAGAGGAAGTTGAGGAAATGGATGCGTGATAGATGGCCTTACTTTTTTCAGTTCTTTAGTTAAAATTCCATTCCACACAACATGTGGGATTTGTAATCACCTGGGAACTACTTAGCTTCCTATGAAAACAATCACAGAGACTAGAAAATGGAAAATAATCATAGTTTTCATAAGTTGATGCCAAGGGAACCCTTGCAATTCAGGGAAGTTACAGCTGTAAACACACAACATGCTGTGGCTACATGTCATGGTCCAGCTCTGGCCCTCCCGGGCCCCCAGCCTCAGGCTTCTTCTCTCCCCCTGAGCCCAGGGGGTAGCTGTTAGAGAGAGGTGCTAACCAGCTATTAGTACCTGGCTGAGGATCTCTCCTATACAGTCAGAACAACTCCACAACTGTGGGAACAAAGGCCTACTGAAAAATTTTACAGCCTAACTGAGCAGCCCCTTAAGGCATTTCACAGGGTCTGACATCTAGGCTGTGTGGACTGAAGCGGAAAGCGTCTTCCTGGGAATTCAAGGAAGAGTGAAGGGGAATGTCTCACAGCAAATACCAGTGCATTGGCTGAGTTCTTATGAATTAAGTTAAATTTTCTTATAAGCTCGTATTCCTGCCTCCAGATACCTCGGGACAGCGACTCCAAACAATCCACCTATCTTGATGTCTTGCTGCCATCTCAGTGGAGCGATAAGGATTGGCCAGTCCTCTCTTTCATGCTTCTGGGGAAGTAGGATTTTGACTGAAGCCCCAGTAGAAAAGCAAATCTTTGTTAGATCCCCTTTCCCTGGAGTGGCTATTATTTCCCGTTTGTGCTTGAAGTTCAGCACAGCTTGATAAAAGGAGCAGAGGGCAAACGAGGGTAAAAGCAGCATTGTTCCTGTCGTAGGACTGAAACCAACTCGCTGTCTCTGTCGAGTGGCCGGGGCACACTTCCACCCGCCGGGACGCGTGGGAAGAAGGGCAGGCGGTTCTGTGTCCTGCCTGCTGCTTCCCCGCGGGACCACGGGTTCCCCACATCGGGGAGGAAACCGCAGGCCATCCTTCAGCACCTTCCCAGTCCCAGATGCCTTGTTTACTCCAAGCCCAAAGGCCCTGGCAGCATCTCCTGTTTTTATTTTTATTTTAGCAGCATAATTCTGGCAAGGGCTCCAATTATTAGGATAGTGAGGAGGCTGCCGACCTCAGAGAGAAGGGAGTTTACCAAGGTCCTCCATAGCAAATCAAGGTGAGAGGTGCGACCAGCTCTCGGGGCTTCCTATACTCATCTCACCTTCTTTCCAGCTCTACCACCAAGGACGGTTTCTAGCTTATTTCAGGCCAGGCGCTGGGCTAAGGGATTTATATACATTGCCCCGTTAAATTCCCACCATGACTGTGGAAGGGACGTACTATTACAATATCTTTTCCAGATGAGGAAACTGAGGCTCAGAGAGATTAAGCAAAGTGCCAAAAGTCGTAGAGCTAACCAGTGGCAGAACCCAGATTTGTCGCCAGGTCTGTCTGACCCCTTCTATCTGTCTTGTACCCAACACTTCCTCCCTTCCTTTTTTTTCATTAAAAAATTTTTTAATTGAAGTATATCAATCATACATAAATAAATGTATAGTAAAATATGTGAATTTACAAAACAAACATGCATATTGTATCACCATACAAGGTTCCCATATATCTTCTCATCACAAACACCTTGCCTTGTGAAACATTTATTCCAAACTATGCAAGAGATTGGTAAAACTATTACTACTGACTCTAGCCCATCGCTTACATCGCTTACATTTGGTACATTTTCCCCCTGACCTGCTCGATGATTAACACCCTGTATTAGTTTACACATGGTTCCTGAGAGAATGCTCTCATCTTTGTCCTGCTAACCACAGACCATCGTACACCCCTGGATTCCCTGTGCTTTACAGCCCCACACTTTGTACAATCCATTCAAAGTGTACGCTCAGTGGCTCGCATTTTCATCACAGAGTTGTGCTGTCATCACCCCGGTCAATTTTAGGACATTTTCATTACTCCAAAAGGAAAAGTTCTGTATCCTCTTATTCCCCCTTCTGTTTTAAAAAGGTTTTTTTTTTTTTTTGGTAAATAAACATACCTTACAGAAAAACATGCAAATCTAGTACATGACTTAATGGATTATTATAAGGCAAATAAACCACCCAGGTCAAGAAAGGGAACTCTTTCACCCATCCCAGAACCCCATCCTCGTGTCCCACCCCACTCACAAATCCCCTCTTCCCTCCTCAAAGTAACCACTATCCTGAGTTTTTATTGATCACTTTCCGCACCTTTTAAATTTGTTTTATTACCCAAATGTCCATTCTTGAATACTATATTCTTGCCATTTTAAAAATTGACTTCTTTCAAGTCTCTTTTAATTTATATTTTCCTCACCCATCCCCTTTCCTCCCTTACAATTCTCATTGCAACAATGGGGGCGTTTGACCTGTAGACTCTCCCAGAGTCTTGGTGCTGCTGATTGCACACTCAACGCCACGGTTCAACTTGTTCCTCAGTCCTCTCATGTCCTGCAACTTGGCAGCTGGGAACTAGCAAGATGGTGGCAGAGTAAAGAGCTCCTAGAGTCAGTCCTGCTACAGGGCAGTTAGCAAACACCCAGAGCTCTCTGGAGCTAGCTGAAGCACCTGCTTAGGGCTCCAGGAGATAAGAAGAGCATCCTGCAACATCCTTGAAGGAATGGAAGGAGGAAACTGCCCATCTGCAGAGAAGACTCATAAGTAGAGTGCTCCACACCACGGAGGTCAGTACCCATCCTCCACTGGAGGCACAAGCCGCCTTGGGAGCTGCTCCATGGCTGGAATTTAAAGCTCCACTTCCCAAAAACGGGGGAGGAAGAGACGGTTAGGCACCAACTTCAGCAACTGATGAGTAAATTCAGTGGGCTAAAGTATTAATCCTAAGAACAGCTCAAGTTTGAACCTGTCCAAGTCTGAAAGTGGCTGGTAGCCACCATCTTAACTCTGTGCCTGGCAAGAGGGAAAGCAGGGCAGACTGAAAATCACAGTGCTGGTGGGGGAATGGCTTCTTTCCATGCAGATCAGATTGCAGAGGGAGGCCCCAGCCTTACCTCTGGTAGGGAGGAAGCTGGGAGGACCTGCACTAGCCTCTCCGGGAAACTACAGACTATGCCATGGAGGCTGGTGATCATCCTACTTTGGCAGTGCAAGCTGCCCTGGGAGCTATTCTGTGGCTGGAATTGGAAGCTCCATTTCCCCAAAACAGGAGGAAGAGACAACTGGCCACCAATTTCAGCTACTGATTAATAAATATGACTGGCTAAAGTATAACCCTAAGAACAGCTAAAGTTTGAACCTGTCCAGGTTGGAAAGAGGTCAGTAGCTGTCACTTTGACTCTGCCCCACCATGAGGGGAAGCCAGGCTGACCGAAAATCCCAGTGATGGCAGGAACTGGTTTATTTCACTCAGATAAGCCTGCAGCCCCAGCCTAGGCTTCAGTCCCACCTCTGGCAGGGAGGAGGCTGGTGGGCCTGCACCAACCTATCCAGGTAACTGCAGGTACATGTGGCTGGCACAGACTGAATAATTGGAAGTCTGCAGGGCACCTGCAGTCATTTTGGACCTGCATAGCATAGATTGTTGCCCACACCTGCAGCTCCATCCCCACCCCAGGCAGGGGAGAAAGGGACATGAAGCTTCATCAGTGTCTCTGGGCAACTGCAGTCTAGACCTGCATGACTTGGATTATTCCACACAGCTGTAGTTCTGTTCCTACCCCTGGCAAAGGAGAAAGTTGGGAGAAGCTTTATCGGTCCTTGGGGCAATGAGGGCAGCTTGAGGCTCCACAGCTTATAGCACCAACTACATCCTTGGCTCCTAGTACACAACCAGCAAGGGAGAAAGGGCAGGAAGCCCTAAACTAAACTTAAGAGAAAAACTGCACTCAGAATAAATACTCTAGTAAGCGAGATGCCAAGACACCAACAAAAAATTACAATCCACACAAAGAAACAGGAAGATATGGTCCAGTTAAAGGAACAAGATAAGCCTCCAGATAACATAAAGGAGTTGAGACAACCTATCATAGATGTTCAAACAAATCTCCTTAATAAATTCAATGAGATGGCTAAAGAGATTAAGGATATTAAGACATATTGGATGAGCACATAGAAGAATTTGAAAGCATATATAGAAAAATAGCAGATCTTACAGGAAAGAAAGATGCAATAAATGAAATTTAGAAAAAACTGGAATCATATAATAGCAGATTTGAGGAGGCAGAAGAAAGGATTGGTGAGCTTGAAGAAATGTCCTCTTAAAGTGAACATACAGATGAAGAATGGAAAAAATTGAACAAGTTCTCAAGGAACTAAATGACAGCAAAAGACGTGCAAACATATGTGTCATGGGTGCCCCAGAAGGAGAAGAGAAGGGAAAAGGAGCAGAAGGAATATTTTAAGAAATAATGGTAGAAAACTTCCCAACACTATTGAAAGACATAGATATCCCGGTCCAAGAAGCACAACGAACTCCCATCTGAAAAAACCCAAATAGACCAACTCTGAGACACATACTAATCAGAATGTCAAATGCCAAAGACAAAGAGGGAATTCTAAGAACAGCAAGAGAAAATGATAATGGGGCAGTATGGAAAATGTGTGCCAAATGCACACTATGGATGTGGTAACAAACAAATGATATTATCTTATCTTTAACAAATGTTGCACCACAGTGTGGTGTGTTGATAAAGGGGTGTTGTTTGGGAATTCTGCACATATGCATGATTGTTTTATAAGTTTACAACTTCTGTCATAAAAATATATTTAAAAAATAATAATAGGGTGGGTTGGGGGAAAAACACACCAAATGTAAGATAAGTGCTATAATTAGTAGTAAGATTTTGACAGTATTCTTTCATACTTTATAACATACACCTCACGACAATGCAAGGTGTGGTGGAGTGTTGATGTATGGGACCCCTGTATGATGTTGTGCATGTTTGCTTTGTAAGTTCACAACTTTTACTATACACTTACTGTTTATGTATGTTCATATATAAATGATATAAAGATAATAATAATAGGGTGGGTTGGGGGAAAAATACTTTGGTTAGTAGTAATATTTTGACCTTGTCTTTAATCATTTAAAAATGTTTGACAACAATGCAAGGTATTGGTGGTAGAGCGAGGTATGAGAGTCCTGTATGATGTTATATATGTTTGTTTTGTAAGTTCACAACTATTATTATATACTTATTGTTTATGTATGTCTATGTATGAGTGATACACTTCAATAAATTGAAAAAAAAGGCAGGGGGAATTGGCAGCAGGATCCACAGACTGGATCAGATTCAGGTTGGATCCCTTTGGTGAGAATACAGTGGGGCTTGGCTTCTCTGGATCGTATGTCATGGTTGGTTGTCTCACTGGTAATCTTAGCAGCCAATGATATTTCAGGTCCAAAGGTATTAAAAACAGGGACTCAAACAGATACCTATGCACCAGTGATCACAGCAGCATTACTCACAATGGCCAAAAGGGAAAACACCTCTAGAGTCCCTCAAAAATGAATGGATAAACAAATTTTGGTCTATCCATACACTAGAAAGTTATTCAGCTGTAAAAAGTAATGAAGTTTTGAAACATGCTACAGCATGTACGAACCTTGAAAACATGAAGCTGAGTGAAAGAAGCCAGACACAAAAGGACAAATATTGCATGATTTCACTTACATGAACTATCTAGACTAGGCAGAGTCATAGGGACAAAAAGCAGATTAGAGAATAGCAGGGGCTGGGGGAAAGAAGAATGGGGCATTTTTGCTTGACAGGTATAGAGTTTGTTTGGGATAATGAAAATGTTCTAGAAATAAAAGTCCTAAAATATTGTCAATGTTTTTTTTTTAAAAAAGATTTATTTATTTATTTCTCTCCCTCCCCCCTGTTCTCTGTGTCTATTTGCTGCATCTTTTTCTTTGTCCACTTCTGCTGTTGTCAGCGGCACAGGAATCTGTGTTTCTTTTTGTCGCGTCATCTTGCTGTGTCAGCTCTCCATGTGTGCAGCGCCATTCCTGGGCAGGCTGCATTTCTTTCACGCTGGGCGGCTCTCCTTACGGGGTGCACTCCTTGTGTGTGGGGCTCCCCTACGCGGGGGACACCCCTGCGTGGCACGGAACTCCTTGCGCGCATCAGCACTGTGCATGGACCAGCTCCACACGGGTCAAGGAGGGCCCGGGGTTTGAACCGCAGACCTCCCATGTGGTAGACGGACGCCCTTACCACTGGGCCAAGTCCGCCGCTCTCAATGTTCTTAATGTCATTGAATCGTACACTGCAAAATGGCTAAAATGGTTTTATGTTACCTCTATTTTACCACAATAAAAAAATAAAGAAATGAAAAATAGAAACGTGGGGACTTTTTCTCAGCCAAGGCAGGAGGACGGCAGCCAGACGGTCTGAAAACAAAGGATAAGACCTGCACTCACAAGGATGGCTAACGATGAAGGGGGTGGTCTCAGAGCCTCTGTGGCCTCAGCACAAAGGACCCGGGGTGGGGAGTTGTGACGGCCTCGGTGGATCCCAACTGGACTTTGCTGGAGTGAATTTTCCCAGGCCTATCCCCCGTCAAGTCCCTCCATGAATTGTATCCTTTGCTAACAAGAGGCAGCGAGAAAAAGGCAACTTCTGAGATGACTCACCAGAGAGAAATGAAAATTGTGTCCAGGTTAGAAAAGAATCCATTTGAAAGGGACACATCGGCCTCAAGCAGATCAAGGTTTTCCTTTTGCTTCCTCGTTGGCGGCAAGGCACAGCCTCATCACACAGCGCCTCACAGCATGAAGGAAGCCGGCCTCCCAAGCTCCTGCCTCGATTCCTGCCTCGTCCTCTCGCAGGTAAAAATACCAGCTGGGGCTGTGGCCAGCCAGCACCCTCCTCCCCGCCGACCTGACACAAGCCCCTGCCCTGGCCTGCCCGGGACGACCGGGTCTCAAATACTCTGATCGGAAGTCCCCACCATCAACAGCTCTCGAAAGCTGGAGTGCATCAGACGCACCCGGAGGTCATTCCAGTGCAGACTCCAGGGCCCGACGCCCATCTGGGATAGAGCTGGCGAGTCGGATTTTAAGAAGGAGCCCAGGGGACTCGGATGGAGGTGGGCTGAGACCCCGGGAACCGTAGGGGCAGCTCAATAGCCCAATCTTTCGGCATCTAAACGTACAGGATGAAGTGGGCCCAAATCTGTTCTCAGACTACAAGAGCCAAATGCTGGTTCCTGGCAGGGGTGGGAACTGTCCTGGGCAAGTGGGAGCAGAGGAGACTCCGGAAGTCCCAGGGCTTTCGGCGGATCATCCCCACCCATCTTCATTTATCCCGCTGCTCTGCCCAGGACTTACCCCCAGGCTGTACCCAGGAGAGCCCGAGGTCAGGGGTTCAGAGCTGCCTTGGGCCTTTAGGTGCCCCGGGATACAGCTGGAGCCAGGCGGGTGCCAGGGCAAAGGCAACGCAGATGTCCAGTTGCGATTATGAAATACAGTTTCATTTCTTGTTTTCTTCAATGCACATGTCAACAGTACGTGCACTCCCTTAGCAGGAAACAAAAGCTCTTGGTGCCTATTATTATTATTCCTTAAAATAGGGCGCTGGCAGAAGCACGCTTGGCTAATGTCCATTCCCATGAATTACAAAGTTGGTTTGAGGGCCCCGTTAGCAGCCGGCTACGGGCATCAAGACTGCTCATTAAAATCTTCCCATGGTGCCCTCCCTTTGTTCGGCAATCTGTTCTGAGTCGACTTTCTCGGAGAGTACTTCCACATCCACTAGAGCTAAATAATTCTCCACCCTCAGCCTTCTCTCTCGTTATTTTTAACTTCTTAGCCTGCTTTCATTCCTTTAGCGCCTACCACTACCTAATGAATGGTACACATTCATTTGCTCGCTACTCTATTATCAGTCTCAACCCCCTTGTAGGTAAGTTCCCTGGGAGCTGGGATCTTGTCTTGTTCACTGCTTGTTTTGATGTTTGGCACATAATAGGCATCCAGTTGACATTTGATGAATGAGTGAATGAATGAATGAATGATGGCATGCTCTGAGGGTCTGTGTCTAACTGCATGGTGCTCTACTCATTGGATCCAGGGGTCTTTGGAACTACATTTATATACCCAAAATAACAACAGCTCTTTTATTTAGTGCTTACTACATATTGGATGCACCCACGATTTCATCTTATCCTTGAGGCAGTTTTGCAAGGAAGGGATTATTAACTCTGGGAGATGGGGAAACTGAGTTTGAAGCCACACTGCCAGTAAGGGGTCAAACCCAAGCCATCGAATGCAACCTGGAGTTGCTGGCACCTCCCTAGTGTAGATACTAGGGTAGGACCCAGAGGCAAGCAAGGCAAAGCTCCCCTTCCCCGGCAGAAGCTCCCAGTCTCGCTGGGCAGTGGACAAGACTGGTGTGAGCAAGGAAGTGGAGTCAGCCTCCAAATCTGAGCGCTGTCCCTCCCCCGCGGTGCCTCCGCTTCCTCAGCTGTAAATGGCGCTAACAGTGCTTACCTCACTGGGACTTCGCAATGGCTGCTGAGGTCATACCTAAGGAGCGCTTACCTAGCAGAGCCCCGCACCTGGACAACACTCAACAAGGCGGCTCCTTGGCTGCCACCCGGGAGGCAAGGCTCACACCCAAAGCCGCTCCCTGGTTCTTAAACTTGTCCTCGTGGTGGAGATTCGGGAATTCATAGGGCCGCTGGCCAAACGCAGTGAACTGCCGATGCGCACCTGATGCCATCACACCAACAGGAAGTGATTTACTTACCAGACCAGATGCGTAAGGGAAAGAAAAAAAAAAGTCAAGAATTTCAAGGCCATTGAAAAACATGAACTCTCCAAAACACTAATCTCCAAATCTCTCTAGTGATAAGTATTTCCTAATTGGGCTTTTTAATTTTAGCATCTAAATGAGCAATACAAGGCAGATGAAAGTGAGGGAAACTGGCATCTTCCACTGGAGTGATGTCAATTAGGACTAATTTCAGAGACTTGTTTGGTGATTTAAAAAAAAAATTCATTGCGGTAAAATACATATAACATAAAAATTGCCACTCTGACCATTTAAAAATGTATAATTCAGTGGCATCAAGTCCCTTCAAAACATTCTGCAATCATTGTGACTACCTGTCTTCAAAAGTCGCTTCTCTTCCCAACAGAAACTCTGCACCTGTTAAGCAGTAACTCCTGTCCCTCCCAGCCCTGGTAACCTCTAATCTGTATTCTGTGCCTGTGAATTCACTTATTCTAGATAGGTCATATAACTGGAATCATACAATATTTGTCCCTTTGTGTCTGGCGTATTTCACTGAGCATAATGTTTTCAAGGGTCATCCTTGGAGCGTGGATCAGTACTTCATGCCTTTGTATGGCTGACTAGTATTTCTATGGTATGTATATATCACATTTTGTTTATCCATCTATCAGTCAATGGGCACTTGGGTTGTTTCTACCTTTTGCCTATTGTAAACAATGTTGCTAAGAACAATGGTGTACAAGTATCTGTTTGAGACTATTTTCAATTTTGGGGGGTATATTCCTAGGAATGGAATTTTTGAGTCATATGTTAATTCTATGTTTAAGTTTGGTTTAAGTTCAAATTCTACGTTTAAGTTCAAAGTCTTTAAAATGTACATACCCTTTGGCTCGGTAATTCTACTTCTGAGACTCCTTTATCCCACAGAGCACTCACCGTAGTGCTAACTGGAAAGTTAGAACAATATAAACATCAGTCCTTACGGGATTGGCTAAATCCTGGCACATGAGAACATGGATCTAGCAGGCAGCTCTTAATAGTGACGTGGCTCTCTCTTATTTACATGGGAAGATGGTCATGATATTTTCTCAAATTAAGAAGGTTATCAAAAAGTATGGAATCCTATTTATGCAAAATTGTATGGCTATGTGTGCTTGGAAAAAAGTCTTGAAAAATGTTCCTTGAAATATTAACAGTGGGTTATCTCTAGGTAGAAGGATTTCAAGTGATTTTTTCACGCCTTTCATTGAATTGACAATATTGTGTTAGAATAAAGCTAAGCAAAAAAAGCCCCAAAAAACTAAGTCAATTCTAAACTGATATAAAGAAAAGTGTTAAGGAACTAATAGAACAGAGAAGTAAAGTGATATGACAAAAATTGCAAAGGAGTGTAAAAGTTGAGAAATAATGTTCTAAATTCTTCTTCATCTCACTCCTGTATACAGAGCACAGGGCAGAAACTGTCTGCTTTCACCTTTAAATGATAAACTTCTTAATGAGATAAGTTTCCCTCTTTCTTTATCCACTGACCCAGTTTTGGTGGTATGCCCATTCCTCCAGCCAGCTGTCAGGGCGTGGACCAGATACCCTCTCCCCGCCAGGAAAGTAGGAATGACCTCAGCTATTCCTTGGATCCTTTTTCTCCTTTTTATGAGCATTTATTTTTTTTATTGTATTTTTTTGCAGATACATAGAACACATAACCGGTTCCCATATACCCCCCATCCCACCCCACCCCACTCCTCCCACACCAACAAACTCCCCCATCATTGTGGCACACTCATCGCACTCGGGAAACTCATTTTGGAGCACTGCTGCACCACATGGATAATAGTTTACCCTGTAGTTCACACTCTCCCCTAGTCCATTCAGTGGGTTATGGCAGGATATATAATGTCCAGCATCTGTCCCTGCAATATCATTTAGGACAACTCCAAGTCCCAAAAATGCCCCCACATCACATCTCTTCTTCCCTCTCCCTGCCCTCAGCAACTCCTGTGGCCACTTTCTCCAGATCAATGCTACAGTTTCTTCCATTCCTAGCCACAATAGTCCTATAGTAGAATACCAGCAAGTCCACTCTAATCCATATTTCATTCCTCCACCCTGTGGACTCCCTCCGCCCTCTATGGGAGGGGCCCGTTTGTGCTGGTTGAGAGCTCACTAGGTCCAGAAGCTGCCCTAATGTTTCGCTTGCATCTTCTCTCAACCACCCTCGGAGGGAGGCCTTTTGATTATCCCCCGTCCCCCATTTTATGGAGGAGGAAACTAAGGCCCAGAGAGGTAAAGGGTCTTGCCTGAGGCCACACAGCAGGGTCTGTCTGACTCTAGAACCTACCACTCTAAACCTCTGGACTTTGAGGCACAAAAGGATCTGGCCTCTGACTACCTTTCCCACCTTCCTCCTGCCCCCAGGTCACTCCCTGCTCACCATCGACCCCCGGCCCCTAACCTATAATACACCACAGTATCTCAAGCCTCCGTGCCGCTGCACCTGCTGTTCCCTACTCCAGGAGCGCCCTTCCCACGGCCAGCCTCTGGAGAACTCCCACCCATTCTTTGGCCTTCAGACCGTGTGTGACCTCTTCTGCGACCCCTTCCTGGGCTTCTCCCTGGGAAGACAAAGGCCCCCCTCCGTGTTCCCACACACTCCCCTCCTGGGGTCCCCTCCACCACAGTCCTGCCCACCCCACTCTGACGTTGTTCCCTTGCCTGTCCCTTCCCGCCAGTCTGTGTGCTCCTCCGGGGTAGGCAGTGGCCTCTGCATCTCCTTCACCCCGGCTGCCCCACACAGGGCCGGGAACACAGCAGGAGCTTAGGAATTGCAGAGCAGGTCGATCAAAAGGTGTAAAACTGAGTTTTGGAGTCAGAGAGATGTGGTTTGGGTTTCGGCTGTACCCTTTAACAGCTGTGTGGCCCTGGGCAGGCCACTCCACCTCTCTGAGCCCCAGTTCCTGCATTTGTACATTGTTATAAGGATGAAATGAGATACATATAGGTAAAGTGTCTGGAACAGTGAGCACTCCACAAATATGGCTAGTATGATAATAGCATCACTTAACTTAGATGTAAACAAATCTGTCCACTGAGACAGAGGGGGAGTGAGGGCACAGGAGGAAGCAGAAATCCTGCAGAAGGAAGTCCAGACCAGCAGGCCAACTTTGGTATCAAAGGTATGAAAAGAGCCAACCAACAGGAAACAATCCATGCAAAGGTCAGCTGCTGGGTATGCCCTAGGTTCAAAGCCAGCTAGACCACAGACAGAGCTTCCAGGAGCTGGGACTGTCACGAATCCAAGACGGTGGGTCTCGGGCAGCATCAAAAGGAAATCTGTGCGTCTGGGGTTGGGGGGAAGGACTCACTGCCCAGGCTAAGTGTGGGGGACTGGCAGAGCTAATTAATGACAATGTCCAAGGCTCATATGCCCGGTGCTTGCTAAAGTACTTCACATGCATTATCTCGCTTTATTCTCATACCAACCTAATAAGGTGATACTATAATCCCATTTCACAGAGGAGGAAACTGAGGCCCAGAGGGGTTAAGAAACTCAACCAAAGACACACAGCTGGTGAATGGTGGAGCCGGGATTTGAACCCAGGCAGTCTGGTTCCAGAGAACGGCTTCGGGCCTTGCTGCCCTCCCCACCCCACCCCCATCTAGTGCCTAGGCCAGGGTGGAGGCGACAGGTGGGGAGTCAAGTGGGGGAAGGCAGCAGGGGCCTGAGTCAGGTCACCCCCGAAGCAGGTATCACGTGATCTGAACGGCTTCTGCACGACGTGCCCTCTCTGTGATCGGCTGACCTTCTCCACGGGAAGAATTCATCCCTGGAGGCCGTCCAGATGCAGCCTGGTGGGTGGCAGCGCGAGGAGAGGCACTGATGAGACGCCCGTGTCCCCGGCGAAATTGCCTTGCCATTGCCTTCTTCATTAACTGTACAAATCTGCATCTTAATTAGGCTTCATGGAATAAAATTACCAGCCCCCAAGTTTCTCTCTCTGATTCCAGGCAAGGATGCCACAGAGACAAGCCAGGAGCCAATCCCGTGGGGCTGGAGGGAGCCCGCCCGGGCGCTCCCTGCAGGAAGTCTGGCATCCGGGGGAGCTCTGCAGCTGGTGCATCCAGGCCCCCGAGGGGATGAGGCTCTGCTCCCGGGACCAGACTTCCGAGGGGAGCCTGCCTCTGCCTCTGCCCAGCCACGAGCCCGCGGTCACTGCCTGGCTGAGCTTCAGGCTTCTCCTGCGTAAAATGGGGATGTGCTCCCGCTCACCCAGCGTGTGGGTGCGGGGGTTAAAGGAGATCGTAGGTGGGGACAGTGCCTGGGACAGCACCTGGTATGTGGCTGGTTCCTTCTCCGTGCCCTCCCTCCAAGGCGCACGAGGCGATGCCAGCTACGCCCTCGGTGAGCATCACCTTAGACCAGCCTCCTGCCCCTGTGCTCTGGCCACATAGCCTGCGAGTCCTTGGAAGGCCCTGAGCTCCCCGCTGTCTCAAGGGCTTTGCCAGTGCTGACCCCCCTTCTTGGAATACTTGGTTTCTGCCTGCTTAATACCTCATCCTTCTCATGTCTGTTCAAATATCACCTCCTCCAGGAAGCCATTCCAAGCCCCCAGACCAAACTCTACCATTTATCTGGGGGATTATTTAGTGTCCTTCTCTCCCCCATTAGACTGTAAACTCCACGAGGGTGGGAAACGCTGCTGCTGTATTGTCTACTGTATCTCCAGCTCCTGGCTCAGGACTCATCATCACCCAAGCAGGGCTTTCATTCGTGTTTGCTGACCAGATGGACAGGTGCCTACCGGTGAGCCTCGGCGAAGGCCACGTGGCAGATGACAACCATAACCCTGCCTTTGTGATGGTGTGACATGATTTAAACAATTTCAGGCCCACAGCAGGTAGTCCATGGACAATGCCTTTTGACTAAGGAAGACGCAGAAGCTGGAGTGTAGCCAGCTCAAAGAAGAGCTTGGCTAGGGGCTGGAGAAGCCTGGAGAGCTAGGAGGCCCAAACCACAGAGGGCCGAGATGTCCAAAGTGGAAGAAGCCTTAGAAACGATCGGTTAAGTGGTTCCCAGCCAAAGACTCATTTTAATCTTTCCTACCGTGAGATATTTTTATCCACCACGTAACTGCAATTATTAGGAAAGACTCCATCTTCCCCATTTATAATGACTTCAAGGCATCCTGCTTTTATCAACCCTGGGGGCCTGCCCAGCGGAAGGGGACTCACGTTGAGATGCCACGCCGTGGTAATTCCAGCAAAGAGCAAAGCCCCCTGGCGCTGCCGCGGGCCTGGGCATCGGGTAAACAACTTCCTTTCGACCTCCTGAAATGTTAACAGCAGCCTCTGGCATCCCCGTCCATGGCCGAGCTAAGCCCTGAATTAAGCTCTGTGGGACCACACACAAAGGACACGCCTCCCGCGGGCAGCTCGGCAGGGGCGGCACAAGGCTGGACAGGAGAGCTTTCTCTCGGGAAGCTCCCTGCCAGGGAAGTGATAACAGCCACGGCAACGCCCTGAACACTGACTCACCCCCTCGCCCACCGGGTCTGAGGCCGTGCTGGTTCTGCAGCCTGTTTCTCGGAACCCCATGTTTGGCATCAGCGGATGATGAACCGCTGCAGTGATTTCCTGCACTGACCCTCACCCTGGTGGACACACCTGAAAGTATCCCGTATCTTGACCCCTATCCCACGTGCCACTTTCTGCCCCACCCCACACCCCCGCCACCATCTCCCCGAGCCCACCTCCTTAGACCCATCTCCCAGCTCTGTCCCGGCTGCACCGTCGCCCACTATTTTTGTAACATCCTATTATGCGTTGAACTGTGTGCCCCCAAAGTGTCGAAGCCCCACCTCTGGACCCTTGAAATAGTGTCATTGAAGATGTGATTAAGATAAGTTAAGACAAGGCCACAGTTTGGGTCCTGATCCAATATACCTGGTGTCACTATAAGAAGAGAAGTGGGGAATGGATGTGGCTCAAGCTACTGAGCTCCCGCCTACCACACGGGAGGTCCCTGGTTCGGTTCCCGGTGCCTCCCAAAGAAGACGGCGAGCTGGCACGACAGGCAGGAGTGGCAAGCGGACACAAC
Source organism: Dasypus novemcinctus (assembly GCF_030445035.2). Taxonomy (NCBI): domain Eukaryota; kingdom Metazoa; phylum Chordata; class Mammalia; order Cingulata; family Dasypodidae; genus Dasypus; species Dasypus novemcinctus. Next base: position 49,449,585 of record NC_080698.1, on the reverse strand, counting down.
AAGAGACGCAAGAAGGAAAACATAATGAGATACACAACAAAGCAGGGCTTGGAGGTAGTTTAAGTGATTAGGCGTCTTGCTCCTACAATAGAGATCCCAGGTTTGGCTCCTGGTGCCTCCTAAAGAAACAAGAAGATGAACAGACGCAGCAAGTGCAAACAACGATTTATTTACTTTTAAATAACTCTTTAAAAAATAAAAAATAAAAAAAGAGAAGAGAGACACAGGGGAAAACACCATGGGACAACTGAGGCAGAGACTGAAACTCAAGGACTGCCGGCAACCCACCTGGAAGTGGCAAGGAAGGATACCCCCTACAGGTTTCAGACGTTCAGCCTCCAGCACTGAGACAAGGAAGCCATTCGGTACGTACCCCGTGCCCTTTGACGAAGTGCCCTCCTCTGTCCGAGCAGCTGGCAAACTCCTACACAAGCAGCAGGGCCTTTCCCTACATACCCCAGGCAGCGTGGAGTCCCTCTCCTGGGCGGCGGTTCCTAGTCACCAGCTGCCCTCTGTCGACTGGCTTATTTGCACACCTGCCTGCGCTCTAGACGGAGGGTCCCCCTGAGAAGGGCGGCGTTCCTCCTTTCCTGACCTCGCTCCAGCGCAGACGGGGCCGGAGGGCAGGAGGTGGCGGCTGTCCCCTAGCTGACTCCACCGATGGGTCCCCCACAGCCCTGCACGGCATTTTGCGGTTCAGAGCACCTTTCTGGGGAGAGGCCCTCCAAGGGGCCTAGACTCCCTTTAAAGATTCAGCACCTCCACCCCAGGCCCTGAGCATCTCAGCGGAAGGGAACGCGTCCAGCTCTTATATTTCACAGCCCTGCACATAGCAGGTCCTAGGTATACAACGTCACCAAGCAGGTCCTCAAGAAAAAAGCCACCTAGTCACGGAAGGGTTTTTTTTTTTTCTTTTTTTAGCTCGTGGTCTCGTCCAACCTTCCCATTTTACGGATGAAGAAGCTGAGCCCAGAGCAGGGCAATAACTCACTCAGCCACTGCGCAGGTGAATGCCCAGGGGAGATACTTTTCTCTTAGTTAGGAAGTAGCATTATTCACACTAAGCTCCTCATGTTCCCGTTTACTCCCCATTTTTCAAGCATGGGGATACAGAAATAACCAACATGCAGTGCCTGCTCTCGGGGGACCCATGATTGGTGGACAGAAAGGATACATACTCAGATAATGGATAGGCATGGCTGCAGGGACCCAGAGGTACTTCCTGCTGTGGCCTCTGGGAAAGCTTGTGGGGAAGAGGCAAGCTATGCAAGGATGTCCCAGGCTCTCAGTGCTGGCACTTGGGCCCCTGTCCTTGTTCTATGCTTTAACTGGCCTCACATCATACATGTCTCCAGGACGATTTTGGCTAAAAGTATCAGAAAATCCTAAACAACTTGGCTTATATAATAAGGAAATGTGTTCTCTCTGTAACAAGTTGTGAGGGCAGCTCCCAGGTTGGTGCATTTAGTGCCTGGAGGACGTCATCAAGGACCCCTGTCCTTTCCATCTTTTGACTCTGCCTCCTGAGGGTGTCTGTCTGTCAGATGTGTCCTCATACCAGATTGCCTCCTGGCCTCAAAGTGGCTGCCACGGGCCCTGAGATCACACCTAGACATTAAAGCATCCCAAGGAAGAAACCATCTCTCTCTGTGTGTCTCCTAAGATCAAGGAAACCTTTTCTAGAAGGACTCTGATCCCAGCCCCATCTAAATTCCCTTTTGTCTTGCCCACTATTAAATAAATTATCAGCAACAGGATTGGGTTTCCTCTGACTGGCCGAGCTGGGAATGGTATCACCTTCCCTGAGGGGTAGTTACCTGAACAAGGGGAAGGTCTATCAGCTGTGAAGCAGGGCATGGCTGAAAACCGGCCATTTCTCAGCTTCCTTATCTGGGGGCATCTTAAAAAGAGCCAACAAAGGCAGTTGGTTAATCAGCATCTCTTCAGCCAAGCGCTCCTAGACCCACTGACAGCGAATGACAAATACGCCCGAGTCCCCTCTCCATGCCAGGCTCTGTGCCAGGTGCTGGGATGACTGTGATGGACCAGACAGGTGCAGTCCTCTGCCTAGGAGGGGACAGACGGGCCATCAGGCCATCGAGTGGTGGGTGCTACAGCAGGGCTCCCATGGGACTGTGAACGCCCTGAGGAGGCAGCTCACCTGCCCGAGACAGGGAGGATGCTCACTCGGAGGGCTTCCTGGAGGAGGTGCAGTTCAAACCACAACCTGAAGGGGGAGAGGAGCTGGCCAGGTAGGGGGACGTGGGGCACTGCGGCAGAGGGAGCGGCAGGTACAAAGGCCGGGGGGCGGGGGGCAATGAACGAGCGAGGGGATTCCTGGGACTGGCAGGATGCTTAACAGATGAGAGAATGACCTTGAATCCTGGAGTCGCCGCTCATAAGGAAAATGACCACAGGCAAGCTGATCCACCCTCCTGTGCCTGAGCCGACTTGCTATCCAACAGGACAACGACACGCATCTCACAGTGTGGGCATGAGGCTCAAATAAGATCACATCTGTAAAGCTCTCACCCCCACGGTGTAAATCTCAACGATCAGCATATCTTTTTAGGGTTTCTATGCAGATTAGACTCCAGAAGCAAGAGATGCGCCAGGACAGACGGGCAGAGGCCTCATTTGTCCCTCCCCGTTGTCCTCCATGGCCCGCACCGTTCAATGTGGCAACACACGTGACTACTGAGCTCTTGAACGTGGCCGGTCTGAATGGAGATGTGCTGCCAGCGTAAACTACACACCGGATTGCAAAGACTGAATCCCAAGAGAACGCAAAATACCTCGTTAATAGTTTTCCATATTGATTAACCTGTTAAAATGATAATACTTGGGTTGTACTGGGTTAAAATTAATTCTTGAAATCCATTGCTCCCGGCTCTTTTTGCCTTTTCAGTGTGTTTACTGGGATATTTAAAATAATGTCGGTGGATCGGTCTTCTCTCTGCGGGGCGTGCTGGGTCCCCATTAGAGAGGTACAGAAACTGACACGCAGTCCAGAGCCACCACCTGCCAATCTCCTGGGGCTGAGAAGTGGGGCCCAGAAGGCAGCACCGCCTCCTCGCCCCTCGTTCACTCTTCTCCGTCCTCTCCACCAAGCCTCAGGACCACCCAGGAACTCGCCGCCCGTGGGCCATGCGACCGCGACCCCAGCTCTCGTTTCTCAATCCGCAGTTTGTGCTCAGAAGGACCTATCTTCCGCAAGTCCCCAGCTTCCTCTTTGCTTAATGAGCCAACTTCTTGGAAATGTTGATCAGCTGCACTCTCTATGGGGAGGGCGGGGGCCAGTGCAGCAACAGACCACACGGATTCTACGGGCAGGCAACGGAGTTTTTCTTTTTTCTTTTTGTCTTTATTTATTTTTTAAATTTTACATTAAAAAAATATGAGGTCCCCAGTCTTTCTTATAATTACTTTTTCTTTTTAAAGAAGATTTAGATGACATACATGCTACAGAAAAATATAAGGGACTCCCATATGCCCCCCGTCTCCCCCTCCCCCCCCCTCCCCACTTTAACAACATCCTTCACTAGTGTGGGGCATTTGTTACAACTGATCAACCCACATTGAAGCAGTGCTCTGTTTTGCAATCAGCCCCAGATGCGGGAGATAAGGACATCTGCCAAGATCATGCCACACCCCAACCACCCGCCCTCCTCAGGCACAGAGCCCAGGACTCCTGACACCACCTACTGTGCTACCATCACACGTCTGTTTGGGGACTTCTCCAGCTGGAAGGCTCAGATCTTCAGACTCAGCCTCCCCGGGGCAGCTCATTCCCTGGAGATGAGGAGTGCCAGCCCATCCTCCTCGGTCTAGTCTGAGGCCATTCCTGTACACTCAGTCTCTCTACCCAGGATGTTCTCTCTCCACTCCCAGGCAGGAGCAGGTTCGGGGTGCTGGAGCCACCCCACCAGGGAGGGGCGGGAGTGTGGAGGCACACCCTGGCTTCAGTGGGACAATCCTAAGGCTTAATCCACAGGCCCTCCGAGAGGCCCCGGCAGGGCTGAGCCCCAGTTGCTCCCCGCAGGTGGCCATGCATTACCATACATTTCATCAGCTTTCCTACCTTCCCTGGCTCACTTCCACTCCCACCAGTGCTTCCTGGGATCATCGTCCCTTGTCTTGAGGTCTGCTTTGGAGGAGAGTCTGAGCATAGTCGTCATCTTTTCCCCATACCTGCTTCTTGTCCCATGGGTGGCATCACTGTCCTTGCAGATGCCGTGGCTAGAAACATGGGAGTCAACTTTGATTTATCCTTCCAGGTCCCCTCTCACAATGGAGCCATCTCCACGCGCCACCCATTCTACATCCTAATTACCTTTGGCTTCCGTCCTCTTTTCTATATTGTCTGCCACCATTTCTGGTCCAGGCCACGAGCACCTCTCATCTAGAAAGCAGTCACAGCCTTCTGTATCCCTGCCTTGACTTTTGTTCCTGGTGCCTCCAAAATCTGCCCAGACGTGCCCAGCTCCAGGCTCATAGATCCACTCACATCCTGGAAGACAGCCTGTGGGGAAGCACCTTACACTTGTCCTTTCCAAACTTCCTCCTCATCACCTGTTAGTGACCGGGTCCTGTACCTTATCAGCTGCCTACCAAAAAGCAGGAAGTCATCCTCAGTAAGCCTCTTTCCTCATCATCCCACTTCTGTCTTGGAAATTACATACACATCAACCTTCTCCCTCTCATGTTCCTATCCCTGCCTTAGTTCATGCAGCCGATGTCTCCCAACGAGGTGATAAGGAATCCCCTAACTGGTTGCTCTGTTGCAAGGCCTCCCCATCTGATCCCTTCTCTGTGTTGTTAGTAGTAGGACCTTCCTAAAATGCTAATTGGGTCATGCTGCCCTCCTGATGGGCTCTTCACTAGCTCCCCATGTCCCTAAAGCATAAAATATGAATTCCTTATTAACCAGGCTCCAAACAGCCTTAACTCTGCCTCTCACACATATTACCCTCCCCCCCCAATCTATGGCTTCAGACCCACTCCCAACCCACTATGTGCTTTCTTAACTCCATGCCTTTTTGTTCATATTAGTTCAAAGGCCTGGAATGCTTTTCTGCTTAGCAAGCATCCTCCTTTTAAATGTTCTTGGAAAGAATGAATCCCGATACTGCCTTTATATGCAACCTGACATCTACCTAGGTCTTTGACCCCCCAAATTTCCTATCCATGCCTTCCTCCTAAGCTTCAGACCAATATATCACCCTTAACTGTCTACAGTATGTCTCCCCAAGAGAGGGATCCCACAGGTACCTCAAACACAATATGTCAAATACCAACTCATCACTTTCCCCTAGTGGCTTCTTCTAGACTCTTGGTTATCCTCCAAATATGTATACATATGGAGCCTCTCTTTCCCTTATCTTTCTGAACATTTTAAAGATGCTGATTTAAAGTCCCTTGGAGATTGGGTCTAACATCTGTGGTTCCTGAGTGGCAAATTCTTCTTTGAGAGGGACGTGACTCTCAGGGAGTAGATCTCATGAGCTTTGTGATTTTTGGCTGTTAGGTTATTCTTAGCAGGTGGTGTCTTCCAAGGGAGTCCCACAGCCCTGGTCTATGGAGAGCTCATTTTGGGGTAGTTCAGCATTGGCTCCTGTTGTAGGGGGGTGGGAAGAACCAACAGGCTAACTGGTAACCAGGAGGATTTTAAGTTAGTCTCCTGGCTCAGAGATCCCTTGTACACTAGAAAGGCATCTGGGTTCTGACTTCTGTTAGAGTCTTTTTACCCTCAGATCTGGACAATCAATAAGCGCTGAGCTGCCAGGTCTGTGGGCAGAGTTTTCTTGTGCACGGTTCATAGCCAGGGTAGTCCCCAATCGAATCTTGGCTGTATGGATAGATCTCATCCCAGCTACACTCATGATAAAACTCAGTTCTAAGGTCTCTACCACATACCTTGCAAAAAAATAACTCAATATGGATTGATGACCTAAATAAAACTGTTAAACTTTTAGAGGCTAAAACCATAACACTTTTAGAAGAAAACATATGGGAAAATCTTTATGATCTTGGATTTGGTGATGAATTCTTAGGTATAACAGAAAAGTATGAGAAACAAAAGAAAGAACAGATAAATCTTAATTCATCAAACCTTTGTGCATCAAGGACATTATCACGAAAGTGAAAAGACAACCTACAGGACAGAAACAAATATTTGCAAATCATGTATCAACAAAAGACAACCAACTCAATTTAAAAATAGGCAAAGGAAATGAATAGATATTTCTCCAGAGATGATTTTCAAATGGACAGTGAGCACATGAAAAGATGCTCACCATCATTATTCATTCGGGAAATGCCAATCAAAACCACACTGAGAGATCACATCAAAAAAACGAAAGCAAACAAAACATGGAAAGCAGCAGGCACTGACCCAGATATGGAGAAACTGGAATCCTTGACTATTGCTGGTGGGAATGTGGAATGGGACAACTGCTGTGGGAAACAGTCTGGAGGTTCACCAAAAGGTTAAATCCTCACCCCAAAAAAGATGCTAGAGTGAGAAGCTTCAGGGCTCCAATCCCTACAGCTCTGAATAACTCTCAAGAAGTTGCAAAGACATCTTTCTCAGAGCTTCAGAAAACAGTTAAAGGATTCAAGAAACAAGGTGAGGGCCAAATCAAGAAGAAGGCAACTCAAAACCAGTAAGCTCTGCTGGTCCTGACTGGTCCCTTCCCCATCCCCTCTCCTCGGCATCGAGCTGGCCCAGACTCCCTGTGCGGATTCCAATTCCTGCTTCTGGAGGAAGCAGGGGGACTTTGGTGCCCAGACTGGAAACCTGTAAGTCTGGCCCATCTGTTTAGTGCACCTTGAGGAGCTGAACCAGGATACTCATTGTAAGCTTGCCTTCCTAGAACTCGCCCTGAAAGTGGAACACCAGCTCACCAAGCTCTCCTTCAGAATGCTGTGGGAAAGCAGTCAGGTCATGCAGCCTGCGACAAGGATTCCTGGCTGTGGGACATACATACAGTGCCCAGGACCATGAAGAAATGATTTCCTAAGGAAGAGGGGACTTTTGTATCCCTGTAAGTCAGAGGAATTCCTAGGGCCAGGTGCACATGCTGAAGACAAGAGGCAGACACAGAAAGGATGAGGGAGGCCCTCTGCTTTGACCTTGAGCTATTCTCTAAACTCATTGTATGAATAAGCTCTAAAGGACAGCACTCACACAAGGCAATCTGCAAAGACTGGGAAGGAGTTGTCTTTCTTTTTTTTTTTTAGGAGGTACCAGGGATTGAACCCAGGACCTCATACATGCAAAGCAGACATTCAACCACTGAGCTGCACCCATTCCTGAGTGTTTTCTTTTGTTCCTTTCATTTTTCCCCTTAGTTCCTGGCTTCCAAGGAAAGTACTGTCATGACATTGTGTACACGCCTAAGGAACAGATGCCTCAGGGTCTAAATTTCAATGATAACACATTAAAATATCAAAATGTCCAGGTTTCAACAAAAGATTACAAAATATTCAAAGAAATAAAAAGTAATGGCTCAGGCAAAGGAGAAGATTAAAACAATAGGAACCATCAATGAGGATCAGACCTGGGACATTCCAGACAAAGGCTTTTTTTTTTAAGATTTATTTTATTCATTTATTTCTCCCCACCCCCTTGCTGTTTGCACTTGCTGTGTCTGTTCGTCTTCTTTGTTTCTTTAGGAGACACCAGGAGCTGAACCTGGGTCCTCTGACATGGGAGGGAGGTGCTTAATTGCTTGAACCACCTCCACTCTCTGCTTTGTTGTGTCTCTCATCATTTTTCCTCCCCTCATCTCTTGTTGCATCATCTTGTTGTGTCAGCTTGCCATGCTTGCCTGTTGTGTCAGCTTGCTGTCTTCTTTAGGAGGTACCAGGAACCTCTGCTCCATGCTTTGCTGAATCTCTCATTATGTTTTTTTCTTCTTGTGTCTCTCGCTGGGTCGGCTTGCTGTGCCTGCCCATCACACCAGCTTGCTGTCTTCTTTAGGAGGCACTGGGATCTGAACCAGTGACCTCCCATGTGGTAAGAGGGAGCCCAGCTGCTTGAGCCACATCCATTTCTCCAGACAAAGACTTTAAAAAATGGCCCTTAATATGCTCAAAGAGCTAAAGGAAAACATGGACAAAGAACTAAAAGATATCAGGAAAATGATACATGAATACAAAGAGAATATCAATAGAGGGATGGAAATTACAAAAAAAAAAAAAACACAAAAAAACAACTAAACAGAAATGAAGAACACAGTAACAGAAATTTAAAATTTCCTAGCGGGGGTTCAACAGCAGATTGGAGTGAACAGAAGTGAACTTGAAGAAAAGACAATGGGAATCATGCAGTCTGAGGAGCCGAAAGGAAAATGAATAAAAGTGAACAGAACCTGAGGAACCTGTAGGATATCATCCAACGTGCCAGGACACACCTTACGGGAGTCCCAGAAGGAGAAGAAAAAAAGGGGCTGAGAGGATATTCAAAGACATAATGGCTGAAAACATCCAAAAATTAACAAAAGACATGAATATATACCTGCAAGATGCACAGTGAACTCCAAAGAGGAGAAAACTCAAATAGGCCATTATCTATAGAGATACCTATAGATAGACACCATGACATATTAGAATCAAACTGTCAAGGGCCAAATATGAAGAGAGAATTCTGAAGGCCACAAGAGAGAAGCAATGTGCCATGTGCAAAGGAGCCTCAGTAAGAGTAAGTGTTGATTTCTCATTGGAAACTGCGAGGTAAAAAGGCAGTGGGATGACATATTTAAACTACTGAAAGCAAAAAAAAAAAAAAAAAGCCAACCAAGAATTCTATATCTGGCAAAACTGTCTTTCAAAAATGAGAGAGAGATTAAGACATTCCCAGATAAACAAAACCAGAGGGAATTCGTCACCACTAGATCAGCCCCACTAGAGATGCTAAAGAGAATTCTGCTAATTGAAAGGAAAGGACAATAGACAATAGACTGCAGCCTCATGAAGGACTAATGATCACTCATGAGAGTAATGACATGGGTAATTATAAGTGCCAGTGCTCTTGTATTTTGGTTTGTAACTCTACTTTTTACTTCTTATAGGATCTGAAAAGCAAATGCATACAAAGTAATAACAAATGAGTGGTTTGGGACTCATATGTAATTTTTGACAAGAGTTTTATAAAGGGGGCACAGAGGTGCAGAGGAACGTAATTTGAGTATACTACTGAAGTTATGTTGGTATCAAAGCAAATGAGACTGTTATAGATTTAAGATGTTCAATTTAAGCCCCATGGTAACTACAAAGAAAATAATAGAGAATATGCGAACTCAGAGACAGAAAGAAGAATTCAGATTGCCAGGGGTGGGGGCAAGGAAATGGGGAGTTAATATTTAGGTTACTTCTATCAGTACTTTTAAAATATTTTATTAACAGCATACATCTATCTTTATACTCTTGCTTGGACTCCCGCAAATGTTTAGGGGTGGGCCTGGGGATGGGGAGCTCCCTGATCAGCTCAGCCAGCCATTTTGACAGGAAGCCCTCGCTCGCCTATTCTCCATCTCAGGGAATGGCACCACCACCAAGCACCTGCACAGGCAACCAAGGCATGGAAAAATGGCAGTGATGATGACCATGAGATGACCTTTAGGTCTGTCATCCCCTACTGTAATCTAGTGCCTTCATTAAACAGAATTGTTAGCAAGGTCCTGGAAAAATGGGAATTTTAAAGGTCAGAGAGGCAAGAGAATGCTTTGGGGCATGGAGAATTGGAAGGGGCGGTGGGAGATAGAAGCTGATTTGTGTGGGACTTTGTGAAGCGGAGCTGATGCTCAGGGTCAGAGAGCAAGCACAGTGGCCCCGAGCCCTTCGGCCGGCAAGCTGGAGGGGCCTGCAAGAACAGGAAGTGTGAAGATGCAGTGGACCAGCTGCAGCTGTCCAAACCTTACAGCTTTGCGGAAGGCTGGGCCCGAGGTTGCCACTTCCCCTGAGGCTACAGATAAGTGCGATGGCAGATGACTGAGGGTGCGGAGGTGTAGATGAGGCCCCGGGAATAAGTGGATAACTGAGGCTTTCGTTGGGCAGCTGAATAAATGATGCTGAAAGACAAGCAGAGTCCAAGAAGGCACCTCTATTTCCCAGGGGGAGGAAAACGAGACTAGGGGGGAGTTGAAAGGCTAGCCTCTTATTGCCAGCTAATAACAGGCAGAGGGGGGACTTTGCACTTACAGACCTGCCAAGTGTGGCCCTCTCCTCCTTGGTTCCTGAGAGTGAATGCTGTTGTGTTGGAAACAGTGCACGGGCAGCAGGGAAGCCTGAAATGAGCTGTTTTGTTTTATTTTATTCTGTGGGTGTATGTCGTGACCCCTCACCCCCCCATTATAGAAACATACACCGTAATAATTTTTAAGGTGATCTTCAAAAGGCATGTTTACAGTGCTAGCCAGAGATGACAACTGTAAAGTCATCCTTTCCAAAAGTAATTATTAAAATGGGTTGCATTTCTTCACGTATTTTTTTTTTTTTTTAATCCATTAAGTGACTGCTATCAGCATCCAAACCAACATTAAGGTCATTTTCAGAGTAATCTTCTTTTTCCCAGGTAGTACTTTTTGTTCAAAATAAAGTAATTTAGATAAATAAAAAATACCTTTTTTAAAGAAGTAATTTAGAGAGCATCCTATAATATATACAGACTTCGTATAATCCCTTTTCCGGGAGATAATTTTAGGGAAAAAACATCCTTTCCTGTGTATGTCAGGCTAAGTGCAAAACACCAGGATTACTGAGTTGGGCAAAACAGCCGGGTCCCTGCCCTCACAAAGGGCATCGTCTAGAAGGAAAGTCAAATACTAGATAAAAAGCAGTTATAAATATAAAGAAGGATAGCTTCTCCAACATTGGATCCAGGTTTGAGGCTCAGATGCTCTGAAAGGCCATGAGAGATGAGTCAGAGGACACAGTGAGAATAAATAGACCTTGTCTGTAGCCTGATGGGGTTGACCAGTAGCATGGGGGCTTGACACAGAGATCAAAGAACCACAGAGGCAAATGTGAAAGCGCAGCCATGCCAAATGCCATGAGTCTGTAAAAGGGCGATGAACCTGAGCCAGGGAGGTCTGGGGTCAGGGGGTGGTGCGGGCTCGCCAGACCACAGTGGGAAGAGAGAGTAACAGGGTGAGGCTGCTGAGTTAGGTAGTGGCCAGACCACCCAGCGCCTTGTGAAGGATTTTGCTTTCATCCTAACAACACGAGAGGCCACTGAAGAGCTTGAAGAAGGAGGAGGTCATTTAGCCAGATACACTCTTGGTAAAGTTCGCTCTGGGAGGAAAATGGACAGCGGTAATGAGAGCATAGCGTTCCTTCCCTGGGAATGTAGGACTGGGCTTGACAGAGACACAAGGAAGCCGGAAGACGTCGGCTTTGCACAGAACATGAATCAGATACCCTGGATCCAGCCCTACCTGAGGCTCATCTGCAACCTTGCCTTGATTTCCTTGGGATGCTTCTGTATCCTTGTAAGGAGCTCCTTCGTTGAGGGGGTTTCTGTCCCTTCCAACCCAGAGAGTCCTAGAGAATTCAGTCACACCTGAGCAGATGCTGTGAAAAATGCAAGAGCAGTAAAGAGGCAAGCAATTGCATTCCAAGATGAGAAGTCTGCCAACAGTCTATAACTTAATTCCAAGGCCATTCGAAAGTTGCTTGGTTCTGGTAAAGACATGTAGATTCCTGAGCAGGGTCCTACTAGGTCATTCCTACCCCCTACACTGATAAGGAGGGAATTTCTATAGAACCCCACACGGCAGCTATGCCTAAGTACGGTCTCATCTGGATGTGCAGATTGGCTTTAAAGTTCTGAGACCAGCACTGTTCAGCCAGTTCCACTCAATGCTATTTATAGCTTCTCCCCACGTGGGAGGTCTGATTTGGATTTACAAGGGACTGAGATGAATATGAATCTATTCTGAAACAAAACAAAACAAAGAAACCTTGCAGAGGCTGGATGTTGGGAGGAACCACTTGCTACAATGTTTTGCCCTTTTTGATTACAGTCAAGAAGAGGAATCAGGATCAGAAAGACATTTATAAGGGAGTCTGTCTCCGAGGAATGTCAAACTGCCCTCGCAAAGGCACCACTTTGAATGCATGCTTTTGGTCAGGAAATCCACTTCTTAGTCAATAAAAGGGGGCCATTGTTTCTCTTGACAGGGCGTCTTGAGGATTAAAAATGGGTCTGCAGCTCCCCGCAGTGTGACGTGCATCCTGATGTGGGTAAGCATGGTGATAATTTTGTCGTACACAAAGAAAATTTGTTTCAGGATATGCATATCTTTTAAGGTATCTTAGGGGAAAAAAGCCCATCAACCCCTCAATTTCCTGGCTAGTATTTCTCAGGAGGAAGCTTAATTTGAATGAAAAGGTGAGAAGACTTAGAAAATTATTAAGAATAGTGCTTCTGGCATACAAATAAGGTAAAACTTGTGAAATCTGTAGAATACTTTTTGAAACTTTGTTTCAACTTCAAAAAATAATTTTTGAAATTGACCCAGTGAATATTTGGTCACTCCCAGGTCCTTTAAAAGTCATCCTATCTAAGATTCAGTTTTCTGACATTATATTTAAAATTATCTTTGAGAACAATACCAAATCTAAATAGCACTCTTCAAATGTAACCCAAGTTCATCTATTTGAAGAACTTTAATAAACTTATTGGGCTTACCAGGAAAAAAAAATAGCAGGAAGAAAAATAGCTTAACAAATTATGGAAGCATTATTTTAAAAAATTCTGTCCAGGCACATTTATCTTCTTTAATCCTACAAAGAAGACAAAAACAAACAAACAAGCAAAAAAACCAATTGTTTCTCCAGTGCTCCGAAAGATGAACAAATGAGCACAGATTGGTGGTTAAACGGCATGACCAAGGTCCCCTTGCTAACGGTGAAAATGGAAAAAAATGCTCGATCATAGTCACATCTCACAAAACTAAATCCCCTCTTCTTTTTTTACCCTTTCCATTGATATAATACCTTCTTTGCCTTTGCTACAAAAATATTACAATACTGTTAACTATAGTTTATAAATTACATTAGTTGTATTTTCCCATGTAGCACCATATTCTTAACACCTTGTAATAGAGGAACATTATTGTTTTTGCATTATTAACCACAATCCTCCTCTACCACCCAAACCACTATGTTATACAGAACACTGAGAGGATTGGTGGGTAAGGATCTGACAGAGTCTGGTGGAGCAGAAGTTCCCATATGACAGGAGCCACTTACTGAGTGACAACAAGCAGGATAGGAATTATCGTCCCTACCTGGTAGATGAAAAAAACTGAAGCTTGGAAAATGAAACAAACAAAACAAAAAAACCACAAAACATCCAAATGCATGCAGCTAAAATGTGTCAAAGTTGGGTTTTGAACCTAGGTCAGTTTGTTTTCAGTTCTTCAGCCTTCTATAGTAATTCCACTGCGCAACGCTGAAATACATCACTCTCTCTCCTCTCGAGAATAAAACAAGTACCCTTCCACAACCACCTCATAAAGACCCCAGATTTGTGGAGCAGCCCATTTTATCCCAACACATACACTCTGCCATATACCTATTTGCATTTGTGCTTGGACAACCCAGGAGTAGACCAACAAACATCATGACTAATGGACATTTGTACCACCCTACTTGCCTATGGGAAACAATATTCCTCTGATAATCAGGAAACAACTCCTCCTTGTAGTAAACATTTAAACTGATACCTCCGGGAATTGACATAAATCTTTTTCCTTTTCTCCCCATTCCATCACACAACAGGAGAACCTTAAAACATAATGCAAAAAAACTGTACAGTCTAATATTAATTAGTTTATAACTTATTACTGGATTTCATTTTGCCAAGAGTAGGAAAATTTTTTTTAAAGTTCTAATTGTTTAAATTTAGGAGATGAGGAAAAGAGCAGGCCTCAGCTTACATACTGGAATATTTTCAAAAAGGTTTTGCTATAATTAGCTTAGCCTCAAGTGTAGTAAAATGTGAGTCACATTTGCTGATGTTCTGGCCCATAATATATGAAGAATTAGAAATATTTTTGCCCTGATCAGCCCAACCAGAAAATAAAAAATATTTTAATTTATACTTATTACTAAGATCGGTCTTCTAAAACAAGATGAAGCAGACAAAACAAAAACAAACCAAGATAAAGCAGATGAATGAAGAATGATTGGTATTGCTTCATGGCTGCAGTTTGTTTGGGGTGATGTAAAAAGTTTCGGTAATGGATGGTGGTGATGGTAGCACAACATCATGGATGTCATGGATGCCACTGGATTGCACACTGCGAGTGGTTAAAATGGGAAATTCTGAGTGGTGCATATGTCACCACCACAAAAAGTAAAAACAATAAATGAAAGCACGAACAGAAAAGGAAAATAAAAATAATGATTGTGCCATAGCTTTTCAGACTGGCTGTGAGAGGGAAATAAGCCAATGCCAGATCAGTGCCTCCTCCTAGGTAGGCACAGAGACAACAAGGCTCAGCTGTGATGACAAGCAGGCACCAAGGATAACCTCGAGAAGACTGTGTTTCAGCCAGGGCGGCAGGTCTGCTGCACGGGCAGCCTGTGCGTTTCGATGATGCCTGAAGACCTGACTCATCCTTGTGATTCCTCTTGTGGAACAGACAAAAGAAAACAAGTTCCCATGACCCAACAGAGATGCGTGCAGAAAATAAAAGGCATGTTCTAGCACATTCACAGTAGCACTACTTAGACTAGCCCTAAATGGGTCACCACCCACATTGACAGAAGGCAAGTACATTTTGGTACAGTCACACCATGCAGTAGGACACAGCAATGAGGAGGAAAGGATGGCAACTACACGCAGCAACAAGGACGGGCATCGCTAGCCTAGGGTTGAGCTACAAGAGTCAAAAGGACAAACACAGGAAGAACTAACCTACGCTGCTGAAAATCAGGATAGCGGTTGCCCGTCCCTGAGGGGTCAGGTCCTGGAAGAACGGTGCCGTGGAGAGGCACTTTGCCCGCTGCTCATGACCTGGGCACTACTTACCCAGTTGGTTAAAATTCATCCAGCTGAGCACCTCTGATGTGTATGCTTTTATATAAATTATAGTTCAGTAAAAAGTAGAAGTAATTTAATAACAATAATAATAACAAAGGCCCAACTAGAGTCAAATGATCACAGCTACTGAAAACACTTGGGCAGTGAGCGTTTCCTGTGTTGAGAA
This sequence comes from Dasypus novemcinctus, assembly GCF_030445035.2. Taxonomy (NCBI): domain Eukaryota; kingdom Metazoa; phylum Chordata; class Mammalia; order Cingulata; family Dasypodidae; genus Dasypus; species Dasypus novemcinctus. Next base: position 49,434,364 of record NC_080698.1, on the reverse strand, counting down.
AGGGGTGGAAAACAAGGGGAGCGGAGGTTCATACCACTTCCTTCTGTGTCCACCACACCCTCTAAACAGGCCTCTTTTCCTTTAAGAATTGGCGCTGGGCTCGATTCCAGGAGACCGATGGCCTGGCCGTAAATCAGGGGTAAAGCCAGCAGAGGGGATGGCTGTCCCACGGCCTGGGGAGGTTCAGCACTTAGTGGCTTCCCACTTTTCTTCATTTGTTGTTGTCCCTTTTTCTTCTTTAAAAAGAGTAGTTGTAGGATTACAGAAAAATCATGCAGGAAGCACAAAGTTCCCAAATACGCCCCTCACCCCCAGTTTTTCCTATTATTAACATATTGATTAGTGTGGCACCTTTGCTGCAATTGATGAACCAATATAATTATAATTATAAATGATAGTTCATAGTTTACATTAGGGTTCGCTCTGTGTTGGGTTTTAAAAATTATTTATTCTAGTACCAGATGTACAGGCATACCTTGGAGATACTCTGGGTTTGGTTGTAGGTCACTGCAATACAGTGAATATTGCAATAAAGCACGTGGCAGGAACTTTTTGGCTTCTCGGTGCATATAAAAGTTATGTCTACACTATACTCTAGTCTGTGACGTGTGCAATAGCATCATGTCCAAGAAGACGATGCACTACCTTACTTAAAATTTGACGCAGAGGTACAATAAAAAGTGAGCACATGCTGTTGAAAAATGGCACAGATAGACTTGCTCAACACAAGGTTGTTACAAACCTACAATTTGTAAAAAACATATCTTTGGAGTATGATAAAGCAAATGCAATAAAACAAGGTATGCCTGTACAACCTAAAATTTCCCACTTTAGCCACATTCCAATGTATATTTCAGTGGTATTGATTATATTTACAATGTTGTGCTACCGTTACCACCATCCATTACCAAAACTTTTCCATCACCCCAGATAGAAACCCTGCACCCATTAAGCAGTAACTCCCTACTGTCCACATTTCTTGGGTGAAGAATTGTCCTCTTCAATGTGCCAGTCATGCTCTCATTGAGAAATGCTGAATTAAACCAAGAGGGTAGATTCAATTTACAGGTTTAATTCCTCCAGCTAATTAACAATTAGACAATGACTGAAGCTGGAGGTGTCTCAACCCTGATCATGGATCTAGGAACTTTGGTGGCAATGAGCTGTTCCACAGAGAAAGCCTGTTCAGGCCTGGGTGGATGTATAAGGTAGACAGTTGCTCATGTCATGGCTCGAAACTGTGTGGACCCCAGAAAAGTATGTTCTTAAAGCTAATCAATTCTGTGGGTGTACACCTATTGTAAGTAGGGTCTTCTGATTAGGCTACTTCAGTTGAGGCATGGCCCAGGGTGGGTCTTAATCTTTTTATTAGAGAACTTTATAAACAGGATGAATACAGAGAGATAGAAATGAAGAAAGCCAGGGAAGCAAGAAGCTGGAAGCAACAAAATCAGAAGAGAAGGGAGAGGCCAGTAGACGCCGCCACGTGCCTTGCCATGGGACAAAGGAGGCCAGGGTTGCTGGCAGCTAGAATGCAGGATAGAAGGCATCGTCTTGATGATGCCTTGATTTGGACATTTTCACAGCCTCAGAACTGTAAGCCCGTAAGCTCATAATTCCCCACTGTAAAAGCCAACTCATTTTTGGTATATTGCTCCCGGCAGCCTAGAGCACTCAGAATTTCTGATTCCCAGCTCTGCTTCTGTAGACATACCCTCACGGGTCCTGAGACCTGCCCCTCTTCAGACTGCCCCACAGCAGTCTGATCTTCTGATGCTGTGAGAAGGGGCTGGGCTGGGTCTTCGACCCTCTGCTGTATCAGAACCCTCCTTTCCCAAGGCCCTTTTGAGAGTGTGGACACTGATATGGCTGATCCTTGAGAGATGACAGCCAAGGATTTGCTCCCAGCTCCCCACCACCTCTCAGTCCCCTGGACGTTTAGGTAGTTGGGATGCTTTGAGTGAATTAGAGATAATTAGTGCCATCTACCACAATCTGAACATAAAAGCATTTTAACTCCTTAAGTATTCCCAAATTTTGATTCCCCACTCAAGGCAGAGTGAGGCAGGAGGCGGCTTTGGGCCCTGGGCCTGAGTGGAGCTGGCACGGCATGGGCCAGCTGCCGCTCTCTGCTCTTCTTTCCATGCAGCTGGCACACTGCCCCGGCTAAGGAGGCCTGAGGGGAACAGCTCAGACAGGCCGGGCCGTGGGCAGCGAGTCACAGACTTGACTTTTCTTACTGCTAGAGGCTCAAGTGTGGGCCAGGGAAAAGGGTTTTCCTCTCTGGTCTGGTCATGCTCACTCAGGTTCCAGGTTGCTCTCTGGAGTTTCAGAGGGACTTAGGCTTCGCGTCCTCTGAGCACTCACATGCTTCCTTGGGTCTTGCTGGACTGGTTCAGGGCAGGACTGGGTGCTCCTGGGGCCCCAGGCTGAATGCCATCTGGATAACACCTTTCTGTCATAATGATGTCCCAAAGGCCACCCATAACACACCAGAAAGGCTACAAGGATCTTGGCTCTCTCCCTGTCACACTGTCAGTCTAGAGGCATGTGCTTCCTGCCTGGCTCTCCTCCAAGCTAGATTAAGAGCCATTTTTCACAAAGAAAAGAAGCATGTGTGTATGTGTGTGTGTGTGTGCATTTTAGATTCCTAGGCTCCTCAAGCAAATACCATGCAAAGGAATGACTTAAACCATGGGAATGCTTATGGTTTAGAGACAAAAGAAAGTCTAGATCAGGGCATCATCAAGGCAATGCTTTCTCCCCAAAGACTGTGGCATTCTGGGGCCAGCTGCTGGCAACCCTTTGTCCTTAGTGCATAACATGGTGATGCACAGGGGTGTCTCCTGGTCTCTCCCTTCCCTTCCAGGTTCCACTGATGTGCAGCTTCAGGCCAGTCCCTCTGTGGCTTTCTCTCTCTGAATTTCATTCCACTTTAAAGGATTCCAGTAATAAGATTAAGACTCATCCCGGTTGGGCTGGACCACAGCTTAACTGAAGCGACCTCATCGAAAGGTCCTACTTACAATGGGGTCACACCCACAGAAATGGATTAACTTGAAGAACACGCTTTCCTGGGGTACATACACCTTTAAACCACCACATTCCACCCTTTGGACCACAAAGAAATACTCTTTCTACATGCAAAATACATTCATTCCATCACAACACCCCAAAAGCCTTAAGTCATTTCAGAGACAATGCTAAGTATAGTCTCATCAGAATTGGTTCTGAGTGTGGTCTGTCTTTGGGCACAATTCCCCTCTCGATGTGGACCTGTGTAATCTAGAAAACAAGTTATCTGCTTCCAATATACAATGGAGGGACAGGTATAGGATAAACATTTCTATTCCAAAGGGGAGAAACTAGAAGAAAAAACAGGGGTCATGGGTCCCAAACCCAGTAGGGCAAACACAATTCAGTTTCAAGGTCCGAGAGTCAACTATAGATCCATGTGTGTCCTCTGCTCAGATCTTCCAAGTCACACCTTCCAAGGGCTTGTGCAGCAACCATGCTCCCCTGGATCATTCGGGCAAGGCTCCACCCTCTTCGGGGATCAGGCTGGTATCCAGGTTCTCTAAAAAGCTGGGACACAGGTCCCCACCCTCTCCAAGCACTGGAGTGGCAGCTCTCCCCGGACAAATGGGCAGAAGGCCCACCCCCTCCAAGCCCTGGTGTGGACCCAGCCTTTCACACACATGGGTGGGCCTGCCCTCTTGGCCTGAGATGTTTTCAGTCCAGACCTTTGCTTCCATGGTTCTGTCCTTGAAGTCATTTTTCCTTTAATTTGTCCCTTCTCTGTCCCTTTTAGTCTAGGCTAGTCTAGTGGTTCAGTCCATACAAATTTCGCAAAAAAACTTTTCAATTTTGCATGTAGTTCACAGGGGTCCAATCTATAAGACAGCAGGCCTTTCCACAGGTCCTTTCCGGCTGACTGCATTTCCAGTCCTGACTTCCACAGAAATTGCTCACTGGCTCCATGTTCAGTTAAACTGCCCTTTTCTATATAGGCTCTGAATTTTTTAAATCATCCATTTCTCTGTGCCCAGGAGTTCAGTTCTCGGCTTATCCCTTTCTTCTCTCATTTCACTATAAGCAACAGGGAGAAACCAGGCTGCATCTTCCACACTTATCTTGGAAATCTCCTCACCTAAATATCCAAGTACCTCACTTGTAAGTTCTGCCTTCCATCTGACATCTGAATTCAATTTTGCCAGGTTCTCTGCCACTTTAAAATAAGGGTCATCTTTCCTCTAGTTTCCAAAAAGACATTCTACATTTTCATCTAAGGCCTCATCAGCAGTACCTTTAGTGTCCATATTTCTACCAAAATTCTCTTCAAAGCCATCGAGGCTTTTCCTATTAAGCACCCTACAATTCTTCCACTCTCTACCCATTACCCAATTCCAAGGCTGTTTCCACGTTTTTGGTATTTGCAACAGCAGCACCCCACTCTCCTGGTATCATTCTCCTTAGTTTCCTAGACTGCTCAAGCAAATATTGTACAAAGGAATGGACTAAACAATGGGAATTTATTTGTTGGTGAAGGTTTTGAAGGGAAGAGAAAGTCCAGGTCAAGGCCGCATCAAGGAGATGGTTTCTTCTCAACGACTGTGACGTTCTGGGACTCACTGCTGGTGACCCTTTATCCTTCTCTTGGCCCATGGCAAGGCATGCGGCAGGGTATCCTGTTTTCTCCCTTCTGTTCCACATTCCTTTGATATTCAGCTTCTGGCCTCTCCCTCTGGGGCTTTCTCTCTCTCAATTTTATTCCACTTTAAAGGACTCCAGTAACAGGATTAAGACCCATCCTGATTGGGTTGGGCCGTAGCTTAACGAAAGTTCCTTCTCAGCCTAAACTAAGTACTTCCCTTTTCCCTGCCTCTCCAGCTTCTAACCTCAGCCTTACAGAGTATATTTTCATGCCTAAGTTCCTTTGAACTTGAAATCACTTTAGATGAAAACACAATCCTTAATGTCAGACAGACTTGAGATTGAGTTCTGAACCTGCAACTTACTAGCTAGGTAACACTGGGCAAGACTCTGAAATTCTGCTTCCCCAATGTCCTCTGGAAAACAGAGATAATAATAGCTGTCTCACAGAGCTGCTCTGAGGATTCAATAGGATAAAACAAGCAAATTGCCTGGACGCATAGTAAACATCCAATAAATGGCAGTTGCTATTATGGAGGTTAGGGACTCTATTAGTAAGCATAGGTTAGGTTATGCTGCAGTAACAAATTAATCCCCAAATCTCAGAGGCATAACAAAGCAAAGGTTAATTTCTCAAATATGCTAAAATGGCCAGTGCAGGCCAGTAGGGGATTCTGCACCATGCAGTCGCTCAGGGAACCAAGCTGAAGACTGCATCATCCGAAACACTGTTGATTTTCACCAGGAAGAGAATACTGAAGGGTTTCAAACTGCCAATGAAGTGCTTTGGATTTCATTAGTTTGAACTAGTTACATGGCCTTGATTAGCTGCAAGAGGGCTGGGTAATATAGGGGAGCACATAGAATAGTAGGTGAGCATTATTCTTTTTGTAATATATAGCCAAGTTTTGTTTCACTTTGATTCCACTGTAGTGCTTCACATATCAGGCATATTAGAACAGCTTAGTTCCATTCTAGGATCGTTTAGAGAAATGAAGACAGAAGGAAAAAAAGAAGGCTTCTTGTATGATGCAATAATTTTCTAGCTAAATGATTCTCTCTCTCTCTCCCCCCCCCCCTCTTTCTCTTTCTCTCTTACCTCTCTCACCTCTCTTACTTTAACCCACAATTTAGTTGTTATTCTCACCCTGTAGTTTGCCACTGAAATAAGTATTTCAGAAGTTTTGTGGGTAATATTCATTTTGAGGACGTTTACAAATGCCCTTGGACTTAAGGGAAAATCCCAGGACATATCCAGGCCATGAACTCACACTTGGAAGAGAAAGAAAGAGAAGAGAAGAAGGGATTGCCAAGGACAAGATGACAAGATGTTGGCATCTCCTACAATACTTCCAGCCCTTTGCAAGTCTTTCCCTCTGCAGTACCTCCCTGGATCCTTAAGTCCTTTGGGATTAGGAAGATGGTTTTATATCCACTTAACGGTGACAAAAATTGATACAGGGAATTTTGGCTGCCCAAGGACCCAAAGCAAGTCATAGGGAGTCTAATGTTCAGTCCCTACTTCTTCCTCCCCAAACCCCAGCACACTGAGATGTCCTCCTTCTTGCCTAACATCCACAGAAATTACTGCAGGTCACTATATGTCCAATATATGTTCCCAAGAGAATTCCTGATAGCTGGTGATTCCCATCTTGTGATGGGTGGAGAAAGGGGGTGCCCAGGAAAGAGGCTTTCCCGCAGGAAGGAATCACCTATCACCATGTTGCCCTCTGGGCTCCCAGATGTGCTCTGGTCCTGGGCCTGCCACAAAGTCACTGGGTGACCTTCCCTACACATCCCTTTACTCACCTGTTTAGTCATTCAACAAGCATTGAGTGTCAGCCTGAGAAGGGCTGGGAGTATGGAGATGGAAAGGCCATGGCCCTGCCTTCAAAGCAGGAGTGGATTTGAGCAGGATCACCAGCGCGGCCTTAGGCCAGGAGGTGGGGTGCAGTACAACAGGGATGATGGGTGACCTGGGGGTCCCCGTGTAGAGCTGGGGGTCCCCATGGAGACCTGGAGCATGCAGGCTACAAATGAGCCATGTCTAGCTCCAGCCAACTTAGGAGAAGTGGGAATATGGGCACAATGTTAGAAAATCATTTTGACCAGGACTAGGCCCCATCCCTAGCCCCCATAACAGCCACGACTTGCAGAAGCTGCAAGTTGATGAGTAACCTGCCCCGTTGCGGAAGTGCGACCAGCCGCTTACTCAGAAGGAGCCACGTCCCGTGACATAGAACAGCCCCCCATCCGGAGCCTACGTGTCCAGACACAGTTCATTTCCTCACAATAGGCAAAGAGGCCACAGGATCCCACAACCCCTCCCGCGCCCCTAGAATTCCCTGCCCCTCGCCCACCACCCCCAGCCATCCCTATAGGCCCTCGGGTCTTCCCCAAGCCCCAACCCCCTCCCGCTGACTCAGCACGTTCCTGCCTGTGGATGTACAGTATGAATTCATGGCCTCTGCCAGGGCCGGGCTCAAGTCTTTTCTTCAGACCCTGCCATGGTGGCAGGGGGGCTGAAGTTTATTCTTTAGGCCCCCTCCATTAGGAGAGCTTCCCAATAAATCCTTGCCTGCAATCTCTGGTCTCCGCATCCCAATTGTCTCACCCAGACATCTAATATTTTTAAGACTCTTGTATATATAATTAAACATCCTTAATAAAAGCCATACCACTGCTTGCTTTCATCACAGTCTAATCAATACTGGGTATAGTCATTTTTCAAACCTGAATGTCAATTTAATAAAGTAAAAAAAGTGATATTTCATTGTTATCCTAATTTATTTATCAAAGAACTGATAAATTCTTTAAAGAACCATTTTCTATGCTAGATGCAGGAAAGCGTTGCCTCACATATTTTGTAATAGGAAAACTGAGATGAAAACTAAAGGTCCCACAATAGGGAAATGTTAAAGCAATGAAGGCGAGCGCTTGATGGAATATTATGCGGTCATCAACATTTGAGGATACAGAGGCTTTGCAACATGGAAGAACACATGGCTTAATGGTAAGTGAAAAAGAGCAGGATATAAAAAGAAATCTATACTACGGTTACAACCACAGGAGAACGGCAAGCATGGAATGCTGGCCGGTAATACACACGACATAGGCAGAGCTGCCCGTGAGGACTGGTACTCCTGCTCTATTTTCCAAAGTGTTTTGTAATTCTGTTACATAACCTTTGTAGCTCAAAAGGAAAACTGCTTCCAGGACTCATTTTCAATTGACTTTCCCAATGGACCATCTCAATTTCTTAGGAACTCTCCGTAACCTTTTTAAAAACATCTGTTTGTGTCACAGGATATGAAACACTTTTGATCTGCTTAAATAATACTGTTAGCACTTTAATAAGCAGAGATATTTGTCACCAGTGGAAAAGAAGGGTCACAGAAACCACCCCGAGGTGTGGTCATTCCAAGACTTTGGATGGCTTCTGCCCCGCCCTACCCAGAGGACTGGGGAGAAGGTGGGTCCAGAATTGCATCACCCTGGGAGGAATGGAAGGATGGGGGAGGAGAGGAGATGGGGCAGCTCCTGTTAAGACAGGCAGGCACGCTGCAAGCCTTCCAGACCCACAGGGTCAGAAATCACCCGATCATTAGACCTGGATGCGCCCATTTTACAGATGACAAAAATGAGGCCCAGAGAAGGAGAATTTCAGTACCAGGACAAGCAGTCTGGGAAAAATTGGGGGGGACGGTGGGTCTTAAATATTGATGGCATCGTGAGTATTATTACTGACACTGTACTTTAGCAGAGCCTCAGTTACCTTTCAAAGCATGTTCTTCTGACTGCTGTACTTGAGTCTCACAATGGCCCAGGGAGGAAGGCCTGGCTGGAATTTAGCATCTGAGTTTTGCAGAGGCAGAAACTGAGGCTCACTGAGGGGAAGGTAACTGAGGTAGTAAGGACTTCCTATTGTACCAGGTGTTTTGTTTTTTTGTTGTTGTTGTTGTTGTGGTGGTGGTGTTTCCATTTATTTTTTTAAAAATATATGCTAAATGTACAGGGTTAGAAAAAATATATTGAAAGAAATAAAGAACCAATCCTTGCCCTCCAGCTACTCAGATCTTATTTCCATAAGTGTCTGTTACTAACATTTTACTTTCCAGCTGCTAAAACTAATAACATGCACTGGGCTGGCTTCACAGAAGAATTTATTGCTCACGGTTGCTGGGGCTAAAGGGCTCACTCCTCCCAGAGTCAGTATCTTCTGGCTGGCTGGCAGCCTTAGGCTCCCTGGCTTTCCTGTCACGTGGCGACGCACATGGCAGCCTCTTCCCTTCCTCTTCTGGGTTCCAGTGACTTCCGGCGTCTCGCTTCTCCAGTGGCTCCTTTCTCCAAGTAGCACTTTGATATGGTTCATGAACTCCAAAAACAGACCCTGGATTATGTTTGTAAACTGGTCTTTTCCTCTGGGCATACTGGAGTGTATGGGATTCAGAGGTTTTACTTTTACTTGATTAAATAATGATTAAGGCTTTGCTTGGGCCACATCAGTAGGATGTTGCATCCCCGTCCCCCAAGGGGACTCACAGAGAAACCACAGAGAAGGGACGTTGGAGTCTTGAGCTGGAGCCCAGGAAGTGAACACACAGGGGAGCTTGGTGGTGAGGAAAGAGAGAAGGCCCCGGGAAGAGAGATGAGCCATTCACCTATCGTCCACAGCTGGCCTTGTGGAGAGAGCAGAGCAGCTGAGCCCAGAGAGAAACAAGCCCCAGGAAGAGAGGAGCCCAGGAAGCCTGAACCCTGGCAGACGTCGGCAGCCTTCTTACTCCAACATGAGGCAACAGACTTTGGAAGTAACTTATGCATTATGGCCTGGCAATTGTAAGCTTCTACCGCAAATAAATACCCTTTATAAAAGCCAACCGATTTCTGGTGTTTTGCATCAGCACCCCTTTGGCTAACACACTGTCTGACTTTACTCGGCTTATAAAGAACTTCAATAACCTGGGCTGAAGCCTCGCCTGATTCAGTTAGCTGGGCCACACCGTAACTGAAGGAGCTTCTTGAAGAGATCTTATTTTCCGTGGGTGCACATCCATGTGGATCAAGAGCAAGAACATGTCCAAACTGTGGCTCATCCACCACATGGGGTCAGACCACATGCCTGCGAGCACAGGTGTCCCTCCCCCTCTCTGCCCCTCCCTGCCTTCCTCTCCCCTTTTCTCTTCTTGTTTCTCCCCTCCTCCCAGTCTTCCTTCTTCTCCCTTCTTCCTTTCTTTACTCCCTCTTACCTTCCTTCCCTCCCTCCTTCCTCCATTTCTTTCTTTTTAAAAAATGGTCCTTAAAAAGGATTCTAGGTCAGATCCTATGGATTGGCCTCATTCTTTTTCACAGTTGCATAGTAAGTCATTGTACTGATATATGATCATTCATTTATCCAGGGCCCTATGGGTGGATATTTATGGTTGTTTCCGAGCTCTTGCCACTCTGGACTCTCCTCATACAACCATTGCTTCACACAAGTGCAAGGTGGTAGAATAAACTTCTAGATGTGGAACTGCTGGGTGAAAGGATTTGTGCATTTAAAGTTTGTACAGGGAGTGGGTATAGCTCAGTGGCTTGAGCACTTGCTTTCTATGTAGGAGGTGCCAGGTTCAATCCCTGGTACCTCCTAAAAATAAATAAAGTTTTGTAAGATGCAACGTGCTCTCCAAAGTGGCTATACTGTTCACACACCATTGGCAATGTATGAAGGTGCCTGTGTTCTGAAGCATGTATTATCTAACTTTTAAATCTCTGCCAATCTGATTGGGGGAAAATGGTATTTAATTGTAGTTTCATTTTCAGTTCTTAAAATGAGGAAGGGTGAGCATCATCGCACATGTTTAAATATCATTTATATTTCCTTTATTGTTCATGTCCTTTAATCATTTTACTATGGGGATGATCTTGTTTCTTATTGATTGGTAGGAACTCTTTATATATTAAGAAAATTAGCACATGTCTGACATATGCAAATTTTTTTTTCCAGGTGACTCATTTGCTTTTTGATATAGTGTTTTTGTGTGTCTGTGTGATGAAGACATTTAAGCATTTTTAGGATTAGAATTTATCAAAACTTTGCATTTATTTTGGATGGTACATTACACTTAGAATGACCTTCCCCATTCTGAGATTATTTTTAAAAATACCATATCTCCTTTTAATGGCTGTATGATTTTATCTTTTTCTTTTTCATTTGAACTCTTGACTCATCTGGAATTTATTTTGGGGAAAGAAGTGAGTCAGGATCCAACTTAAAATCTTCTAGGCAGCTATCCAATTATTCCAACACCCTTTCTTGAATAATCCGTCTTTTCTCCAGTGATTTGCAATGTCACCTTTGACACATACTAAATTCCCATATGTATTTTGGCATATTTCTGGGCTCTTCTGCTCTATGGCTACGTCTGCCTATCTATTCTGGAGCCAGGCACTTTCCTACGTCATCACTGAGCCCAAAGCAAGATCGTGGGACAGGTGAGACTAAAACCCAGGTCCCCCCAGCCTGTGCTACTTGATCACCCATCACTGGGTGGTGGCAGTCTCCTCACCCTGGGTGAGGAAACCAGAGAGGAACCAGACCCTGATCCTCCAAAGCAGGGAGAAGCACCTGGAATAAAACCCAGCCTCTCCTTCCCCTTCATCCACTCAGAGACAGTGAGCAGCGGTGCAGGCTTTGGCACTGGCCAGCTGGGCTGAACTCCAGATTTCTCAAGAGTGAAGTGGTAGGAAGCGGGCGTGGCTCAACTGATAGAGTGTCTGCCTACCAGACAGAGGGTCCGGGGTCCAGACAGAAGGTCCAGGATCCAGACAGAGGGTCCAGGGTCCAGACAGAGGGTCCAGGGTTCGATCCCCAGGGCCTCCTGACCCGTGTAGTAAGCTGGCCCACGCGCAGTGCTACCATGCGCAAGGAGTGCCGTGCCACACAGGGGTGACCCCGCATAGGGGTGGGCACGCACAAGGAGTGCACCCCACAAGGAGAGCTGCCCCATGTGAAAAAAGCGCAGCCCACCCAGGAGTGGTGCCGCATACACGGATTGCTAACACAGCAGATGATGCAACAAACAAGAGACGCAGTTTCCCGGTGCCACCTGACAACGCAAGCGGATGCAGAACACACAGTGAATGCACACAGCGAGCAGGTAACAGGGGGGAAGGGGAGAGAAATAAATAAAGTAAATCTTTAAAGAAAAAAAAAAGAGTGAAGTGGTAAGATAGCCCAAATCTTGAAGCCTCAGTTTTTCCCATCTGCAAAATGGTAATAGTAACAATAATAACGCCTACGTCACGTTATGGGGATCCAATCATTCCATACGGAGCAAAGGCGCAAGGTAAAAGCTGCAGTTCCAGTGACTCGTGACACCGCGACATGGTCCCACGGCAAAAAACACCTACCACTTGGGCTACAGTTTAGCAGGGGCCACGGTGCACAACATCTTGGCAATTTAGGTTAAAAAATCTAAAGTTCTGGCTGCCCTCAGCCCACGGGTGTAGAACTCCTAAGAGCAGGTCCCTACTCAGAGGAAAGGGGAGGAGCAGAGAGGGTGCCGGGCCTGAAAGGAGAGCCGCAGCGCTGAGAAGAGCTTCCAAGAGGCCCCGAGCGGCCTGGCAGGGGCGAAGAACGCGGGCGCTGCCCAAAGGAGGGCAGAGCAGGAACCCAACCACCGCCACGCCAACCCCGCTACGCCGTGCCCTGGAAGCGCCGCAGTCACGGCTGGGAACGCCACCTTCCTGTATCTCTGAGCTCGTGGCGATGCCAGGAAGGAGGGATTATTATTAGTCCCAAATTCCAGGTGAACAAACCAAGCCTCAGATGGTCGAGATGGTAGAACGTGGCAATTAGAGCTCCGGTTAGCACAGTCTGAAGGCCAGACCACAAGAGACCCGGGACGGGCGCCGGAGTGGAGCATTTGTTTAGGCATTTGTTCAATAAACATCCATTGAGCACCAACCTCATACTAGGCACTGGGGTAGGTGCCGGGTGGACAGTGGCAGATGAGACCAAGTTCTTGATTTTGAGGACCAAAGAAACAAATAATTGCACCGTGGTGTCAGGTGCAATGGGTATACAAAGTACTATGGGACATCAGAGGAAGGGGCAACTGACCACTTCAAAGAATCCAGGAAGGCTTCCCGGAGGAGGTGGCTTTTGAGAGAGAAGAGAAATGTTCATCAACGTTGAGAAGGAGTTTATTTTTCAGTGACAGAAAATGCAGGGGCCTGGGCCCAGTGCTGTGACTTGAGGCTTCCACCCCATCTCTGGCTGTACTTTAGAATTTCCAGGGAAGCGTATTAGAAACGCCCCTCTCTACAAGTCACCCCACACCTTCTGAATCCAAGTTTGCAGCACAAAGGCACGGACACCTGTAATTTTTCACAATCCCCCAGGTTTTTATCTGCGGAGGTATATTTGGAGCCCACCATGCAATGGGTAGCTGTTGTTTTTTTTAAAAATTGAGCTTTATTTAATTTAATTAAAACTCTAAATGCAATGGAAAAAATAAATCCAGAAGCCTCTGGTATAAACCCTATGCCCATTTAGCCATCACAGTTTGATTCTCTCCCTTGTGCTTAGAAAACATTATCAGAGCAACATAGGAAAGTGCTTCCTGCCCTCTCCTTGATAATGCCTGACATAAGAAAGGCTCTGAGCTCTGGAAGCTTCTTGTGGCTGTCTGGGATAAAGATGGCCTCAGAGACACCAGGCAGGGCAGGCTGTGCTTCATTGGCAGATTTTTCTTTTTTAATTGTGACAAATATATATAACACAAAATTTCCCATTTAACCACGTTCAAGTGTACAATTCAGTGTATTAATTACATTTACAATGTAGTGCGATCACCATCCATTACTGAAACTTTTTACAACACCTCAGACAGAAATTGTACACATTAAGCTCTTACTCCCCATTATCTACCCACCCTGCCCTGCCCTGTAAGCTGTATTCTAATATTTGACTTTCTATGAATTTGCATATTCTATTTCAGATATGTGAGATCATACAATATTTGTCCTTTTGTGTCTGGCTTGTTTCACTCAACGTCATGCCTTCAAGGTTCATCCATGGATTAGAACTGCAGTCCTTCTTCAGCTAAATAATATTCCATTGAACGTATACACAACATTGGTTTATCCATTCATCTGCTGATGGGCACTTGGTTTGTTTCCATCACTGGCAGTTGCTAAGGGAGCAAGAAATGCAGTGGTAGCGAGCATAGTGTCTGGCTCAGACCATCTGTGATCAGAGGCTGCCTTTCCTACTTTTGTGCTGTGGGATCTCGTACAAGTTACTTAACCTCTCTGTGACTCTCAGTTTCTTTATCTGTAAAATGGGAATAATAATCATATCTACCTCATGGGCTGACTGAGAATTAACTGAGTCGATACTTGTAAAGGACTGAGAACAGTGCCTGTCAGTGATAGTAAGTGTTACATAACTATTTTCTTTCATTATATGATCATGTCAATTTGGGGGTGGGAGTGAGGAGACTGGACATCGCTAAGACTGGGGGCAACTCAATCCAGGAGAAGGCATCTTCTCTGACCAGCTGTTTTCGTTCATTAACCCTTCCGATGAGACACAGCTCCTGCCCCCAGGAGGCCCAAGGCTCTGAGAAATGGAGCAAACCACCACATCACCAGCGGGGACTGCCTTGGCTTCTCCCCGAGGGAAAGTGGGTGCTTGAAATCCACGAAGGGGTGTTCCAACCCCTTGGCTGCCTCATGAGCTCACATTTGACAGTCCCAGCCTAGAAAGGGGAGCAGGGGTAGAAGAGTGTCTCCCAGATACCCAGGAAGGAAGGTCCTCCTTAGAGGTGAGCTCCCGCCCCATGCGCGGGTGCGTGCCGCTGTCCCAGGTGGGGCCCTGGAGACAGGGCAGGGCCGTTGCTGCAGCTCGTCTGGCCCGAGCACAGCTCTGTCAACCTCAGCACCAGTGACATGTTAGCCAGAGTGTTCTTGTTAGAGGCAGCTGTCCTGAGTATTGGAGGAAGTTTAGCAGCATCCTGGCCTCTGCTCACTGGATGCCAGTAGCATCACCCCCCCACCCAGTAGTTACAACCAAAAATCCCTCCAGACCAAAAGAGACACCCCACTCTCCCCAAAAGACAGATTTGCCTGACTTCTAGCAGGAAAGGCCCAAGGCGATCTTTGCTTCAAAACTCAGCACGATCTAGGCGGGGTTGAACATTGGAGATGGTTAAATGCCCAGCCTCCCCAGTCCACTACTTTAAAAAGGTGGCATTGGGTGGGACCTGGATTGCATTATAAAGTATCAGATCTGGTGGGTTTAAGAGACGATGAAGGCAACAGATATGCTGGGTGGGAGTGCATTTTCTTTTTCCTCTGATTTCCTTTGTGGTTATTAGAAAGTTTCTGATGCAATCAATAAACATCAGAGGAAACAAAAAGGAGGAAGTAGCTATAGTGCTTTACTGGAGTGACCCAGGAGATGAAGCATCCCAGGAGGCAGCATGAAGGGGCACAAAAGAGGACAGGCACCGGGGCTGGGAAACCTGGGTTAAGATCCTGAATCTGTCCATTTCTAGACTTGAGCCACATGAGAAGTGAGATGGGCAGGTAAGAGCGCCTACGACTCACGGTAGTTGAGTGAGATTATGTATGCCAAGTACTTCTGACAATGTTTGCCACACCCGAGGCACTCAGTGCAGGCTAGCTGTACCCCCTCCCTCCACCTCCAGTTATAGACAAAGAAAAACGCCCAGATGTGAAGAAGGGAAGTGAATCTGCCCAAGGCTCCATGGCTGGAGTTCCATTCCAGATTTTCTTTAAACCATTTCTGAAGCCCCAAACAGGAAGTAACATCCCCCCTCTGGCCTAAGTAGCTTCATCTGTCTGTGAAATGGTAGGTATATATAGGGGTCAGACTAAATGACATCTGGGGCTTATATTGCACTGAAGTTCTGTGACTAAAAGTATGTTCTATTAATAACAACAGCTACCAGCTACTTGATATGTGCCAGACACCTTACATACTTTAATCTAGGGAATATAGCAAATTACAGCCAAGGAAATTGGAGACTTCTATATCTGATAAGTGACTAATAACCAGCATTAATAAAGAGCTTTTACAACTCAACAATAAAAAAGACATAGAAGCCCATTTAAAAGTGGGCAAAGGATCTGAACAGACAGTTCTCCAAAGAAGATACACAAATGGCCAATAAGCATATGATGAAATGCTCAACATCATTAGCCATTAGGGAAATGCAAATCAAAACCACAATGAGCTAGATACCACCTCACACCCACGAGGATGGCTAAAACAAAAAAGACACACAATAACAAGGGTTGGTGAGAATGTGGAGAAACAGGAACCTTCATACATTGGTGATGGGAATGTAAAATGGTATAGTTGTTTTGGAAGACAGTTTTGCAGTTCCTCAAGAAGTTAAAAATAGAGTTACCATATAGACAGTGCAGCATGTCCACTCCTGAGGATATACTCAAGAGAACAGAAAACATGTGCACACCAATGCTTGTACATGTACGTTCACAGCAGCGTTATTCATAGGAGACAAAAAGTGAAACGATGCAACTGTCCATCAGCTGATGAATGCATAAATAAAATGTGGTATATCCATACAATGGGATATTAGTTGGCAATAAAAAGGAAAGAAGGACTGATACAGGCCACAAAAATGGATAAACTTTGAAAACACTGTTAAGTGAAAGAAGCCAGTCACAAAAGACCACGTTATATGATTCCATTTGTGTGAAATGCCCAGAATAGGCAAATCCAGAGAGAAAGAAAGTAGATTAGTGGTTGCCTAGGGTGGAGGGGGAGAGGGAAATGGGTAGTGACTCCTTAATGGGTATGCGGTTTCTTTTTGGAGTGATGGAATGTTCTGGAATAGATAGAGGAGCTAGAGGTGCTTGCACAATTCTGAAAATATTCTAAAAGCCCCTAAATTGTACACTTAAATTGGATGAATTATATGGTATGTGGATTCTATCTCAATAAAGCTCTGACAAAAGGAGGGGGAAGAAGAGGAGAAGAAACCGAAGCCTTGGCTGGCAAAGGGACTTGCTCGAGGACACTCTGAGTTTAGAAGAGACGCCAGGACTTCCGATTCCCAGTCGGGCCCTTCTGGCCTACTTCCTGAAGAGGGGATCAGTCAAAAGAACTGCAGGCCTATTATACGTCAGGCACGTTCAAGAGCACGTTTTAATTTAATCCTCACAACAACCCTAAGACATAAGCATTTCTACCAAAAAGTTACAGATGAGGAAACGCAGGCTCAGGGATGTGAAGTGACTTGCCCAGGGTCACCTTCCTGATTTGGTTTCCCAAGAAGCAGAGGCAGGAGGATTCCCAGCAAGAGGTGCACTGAGGGAGGGCTCCAGGGCGGGGCGGGAGGGGACGGAGTTGGGCAAGAGCGCCAGCTTAGGCACAGGCCTGCCTGGTCCCGCGGGGGTCTCGGAGCTGTATGTCGTTGTGCCTCAGCGTCGACCTGACGAAAGGCAAGGGAAGCGGGCCCCGCCCTCCTGCACCCGCTGTGTTTGGCCAAGGGCCGCAGAGGATTGTGGGTGGGGGCAGGTGCAAATCCTCAGGCATTTCTGGATGTCTGCGTTTGTGTGCAACGGCTCATGGCCCGCCTCCTCCCGAGAAGAGCGGCAGCGCATGGCTTTGGGGGTTCAGGGAGGGACCAAGGGGGTCCAGCATTGCCCACCCCAGTCACCTAACTAGGAAATGGGATCTGGGACCTGAAACCACATCTGTCCCTAAAGTCCATGACTAACCTCCGCCCACCCCCCCAGAGGGATGCACCCACAGACTGGGCAGGGGAAGAAGGTCCTGGCATGTGGGCCTAAGGGGTGAGGGTGAGGGGTTGGAAAGGGACACGATCCTGGGCCCCAAGGAAGACTGAGGAACCAAGGGTGCCTGAGGGGGAGGGAGGGGCGCAGAAGGACAAGGTCCGGCAAGCAGCAGCCCCCTTCCTCGCAGCCTCTCTACAAAATAACACTGCAGCACCTCTTTGCTGCTGTCAGCTCTGGTTTGGGGGTGCACTGGGCCCCGAGTGCACGCGGCAGAGAAGGCTGCGGGATGCAGACAGGATGGAGAGCAGCCCCACCCAGGGAGCTCATGTGGACAAGTATCCTCAGCGAGAGGCTGTACTGGGGCAGGGACATGCTGACACCTGCCTCTGTGCCAAGCAAGAAGCTGCAGTGTTTGAGGAGAGGCCGCCAGCAGCCAGGGAATTCCAGGTGACCGTGCCCTGCTCCTCTTTGTCACTGAGCCCGGAGGGTCTGCTCTGGGAGCAATTTAGAGGCTAACGTGAATGTATTCAACCAAACGTCCATTCATTCTGTATTTAGGAACGCTTATGTGTAGCTGGCTGGTGCAGCGCTGGGCACTGGCAGTGGAGGGGCTGGGGGTCTCGAGATGAATCAGGCAAGGTGTCTGCACTCAAGGAGTTCATTGGCAAGTAGAGGAGACAGATACACCCATAGTCACAGGGAAAGTGTCACAGCAAGTGTGAAGGATGACAGCGTGGAAACCCAAGGGAGCGTTCCTCCAGTTCATCCTGGAGGAACTGGGCTAGTCACAAATGGGGTGATGTTTGAGTTGGGTCTTGAGGGATGAGTAGGAGTTTACTGGGAAAAGAATGGGGAAAAGTCATTTCAAAGTTACTTGGCTGATGAGTAGTACGCCTGGGGTTGTACTTGACTCCAATTTGTGCTCTGGACACAGCTTAACACTGTCTATCTCAAGGATCCCATTCCATTAGTCTCCAAAATATTTTACAAACTTAATTAAAAAGAAAAAAAAGTATGGTAGAAAAAATCCCCCTTCCAGTCAGACGGCCTCTCTGAATCCTGGCTTTGCCATTTATTAGCAGCATGACCTGGAGCCCTGCTGAGAGAAGACACTCAGCATTTATTAATTTCTCCTACCCCTTCCCTAATCCTCATTGGCTCAAGGCTTGGGCCGCTTCGTCCCTAAGTCAACCTGAGACCAGTAGGTGGCGCCACTTGGCGCTATAGCCAGAGGCCTGGCGCTCCCTGTGTGTGTTGGGGGTGGGGGGGTTGTGGGCACCCCCTGCTTTTCTGCATCTCAGACTCCACCCCTGCTGCCATCCCCACCCCCGCCCTCACCCCCACCCCATGCCCACCCCACGCCCACCCTCACCAGGCTAGCCTAGTTGTCATTCTCAATACGGGTGGAGGGGATGGGAGTTTCCCACCTTGTATGGGGCATTTAGAAATGCAGGGGGGCGGGTTCGAGTAATCACAATAATCTCGGGAACACAACTGGCATAGAGTGGGCAGTGACCAATGAATTTCCACACACCAGGAATTGCCCCGTTTCCTGTCCACCTTTCAAAAGTCCCCGGGACGCTCCCGTAGGCGGAAAACCTGTGCATAGTGCTCTCAGCCCAGAGCCCCCTAACTCCATTGACATATGAACACACAATTTCCTGACCGTTTCATAGACTCTGAGTGTTCTAAGGCCATTTTCTAAAGATGCTCGGATCACGTACGGGGAGGGAAGATGCTGTAACTCAGCCGTGCTTGGAAACGTACCCAGAGTGGGATCCCACGGTGGCCTGCGAGCTGCCGGTCCCACACACCTGCGCCCACCTGCCCGTGTAGCTGTGCATTTACTGCGATCCTAGATGCGCCTGTGGGACCGGGGGCTTCAGAGTGGCTTCGAGTGGCGGGCAGGCCCCAACGTCATTTCTCCTTTACCGTATGGCTTTTGCGTCACAGAGGGCTGTTTTCATTCTTTGTAGGTAGATACTATGATCTCCGGCCTTCATTTCAGGCTGGTAAAGAGGGTTTATGGACTATTTGTTATAAAAGGGGGAAATGGGACTGAGGGGGTCAGGCTCACTGGCCTGGCCCATACAACTGGGAGTCGGCTGTGTTTCCTGTGGGATGACAGGCAGAGAGTATGGAACCTAAGGGTTAGGAGCCAGGAAGCTCTGCTGCTGGCTAGCTATATGACCCTGGGGGAGTTTTGTGTCATCTTGATAACCTTGGTTTCCTAATCTGCAAAATGGGGATAAGATACCCACCCCAAAGGACTGCGGAGAGGATTTAATGAGGCAAACTATATTCAGGCACAAATGAAGTGCTCCCAAGTCGTAGAAGCTGCTACTCTCCTGATTGTTGTTATTCTTCTCTAAGGAATCCTCCCCCTCGGGGCCCCTACACCTCCCCAGGCCACGGCCTCCCCCCTCAGCCCCCAGTGCAGGGTGGCTCAGCATCCTGGATCCCGGCCTGGCCCCAGACAAACCGTCCACGTGACACTAACACCCCGGTGGGACCCTGAATCCAACCCATTCTCTGCTGAACGCTCGGGACAGCCCACACTGTGCTCGCCTTCCCCACTTTCCCGCCGCCACGGCTGAGGCCCCGGGCTGTGGGGCTCAGCCAGGAACAGCCTCCCATTGGTTCTAGCTCTGGCCTCTGAGCCCCAGAGTCAACCAGGCCCCTCTGCCCAAGGTCTGTTCCGGCCTTCAGAGTCTGGAAGGCAACTGTCTTCCTCCAAGGGCCAGCATCGCTCGCACCTCCAGCCAGCTCTAACCAAGCCATCGATTTTACAGTTCATGGCACATGAGCTCTGGAGGGACACTGCTTTGTCTCATGGTCACTCCGTTGTGGCTCTCTGCCTCCTCACAGCAGGAGCCCCAGATTTCCTCCCTTCTCTACACAGCCCATGCAGAGAAGAGCCCCAGGAGGCATCATCACCTGCTTCCTGACCTCTGCTCTTGGGGACCCCAGGTAGGTCTTGAACATGAACTTGGCAATCAGAGGGAACAGAGTCTCTCCTTCAAGGCCACAGGAACAGCAGAGGTTTACAAAGAGCTGAGATGGCTTCCCCCAGCCTCAGAAGACCCAGAACTAT
The DNA here is from genome assembly GCF_030445035.2 of Dasypus novemcinctus. Lineage (NCBI taxonomy): Eukaryota > Metazoa > Chordata > Mammalia > Cingulata > Dasypodidae > Dasypus > Dasypus novemcinctus. The sequence goes on along the minus strand of NC_080698.1, from coordinate 49,413,840 downwards.
CTTGTTGCTCTGTCCTTGGCTGAGACATTAGGAACTCCTACAAGGTGAGATGGAACTTGGTATGGCTCAAGTGCTGGCTGGGATGACTGGGATGACACACACATGATGCCTACCCTCAAGAAGTTCCCAGGCTAGCTGGTCAAGTAACAGGTAACCATGGTGCAACATGGTACGTGGTGACAGTGAAGTTTGCACTAGAGACCGTGACTCTCTTGGGTAGAAATGGCCAGCCAGTTCTGCCTGGGCAGGATGGGAAGGCTTCTGAGAAAAAGAACACATTGGAATGGGTACTGAAGGATGAGTAGGAGTTTGCCAAGGATGGGCTAGATCCTCAAGTCCCACCCCCACAATTAGCCTACAATTCTGGCATGGTTGGTCCAGTCCTTTCTTCCTGGATGACAACGTTGGAGGAATGAGAAATGGAAATGGAACTGAAGATGAAACATAACTTTTTATACCACAAGAGTCTGGATCCTGGTTCAAAGACACTGGACTCCTCAGACTGTTCCCCAAACACAAAATCAGTATTTCCCAAAGTGAGTCCCCCAGAGCATGGATCCCTTAGGAAATTCCTGTATACTATGTGGAAAAGGAGAGTCCAAGATCAAAAAGTTTCAGAAATGTCGAGCTAAACAGTTAAGCAGATTTTTTTTTTTACTGCAGGACGTCTCAGAGGTAAAATTACTATTACTATAATAATAATAGTAATAGTAGCCACTACCATGTATTTATTTGTCAAACATGTGCTATGCACCATCTAATTGAGAACTCTTAATAACTTTATGTCATCAGTCATGCCGTTATTTCTACTTTACAGACAAGGGGACTAAATCACCCTCACAGGTGAAGTTCCTTGCCCAAGATCACATGGTAAATGGTAGAGGTGAAAGTCAAGGCCAGGTTTTGTTCAACCCAAAGTCTATACCCTTCATTGGGTATGGTGAATCCCTAAGAAGGGGAGATGCTACACAGCATTTCCAAACGTATTCAGCCACAGAACCCTCTTTTCACCAAACATCTAGGGTTCTACGGAGCAACTTTGGGGAACACTGCTCTAGTTTCTTCCTAGAAGGTTTGCCAAAAAGCAACAAAAGGATTGCAGAGGCGCTGCTTCTCTTTCTCCCTCCCCTTTCTCAGCGGGGCCTGAGGGTCCTGAGTCCCTCGGCAGGTGCTCTGTCTCCACCCCAGGAGCTGGTGGGATGACGAGGGGCTCCCAGAAGAGGCCGCGTTTCCAGCTGGTGCCTCCTAAAATTTCCATATCTAAGTAGATGGACCTCGTTGGCCATAAGTGACCTGCAGAGGAGTCTAAATTCTCTTCTTGGTCACTGCTACGTTTCTGTGTCAAACATACTGCTTGAATCTCCAGCAGACTAGAGAGATTATGAACTTGAAAATCATTTTTTCACTTAAAAGGGAAAATATGGGCTCTCTGAGGACTGGAGTCATCTGACCAAACAGATGACTGTCTTTCTCATGGGGACACCTGCACCAGCCGGCAAGCTTGCCTCTGGACCCTCTGGCCACCTCCACACCACTGACGGAGGCGTCTCAACGGCTCTGCAATGCTCAGCCTGGCCCTGCCCTCCTTAGAATTCTTCAATGGCTCCCTAGTGCCCCCAGGAAAAGTCCAAGTCTTTTGGCCTGGTTTGCAGGTGCTTGGAGATGTGGGCGACCATGTAATCATTCTCCCTTTCACCAGAGACCACAGAGATGATCCAACAGGGCCTATTAAGCAAGCGACCCGCCCCGAGGTCTGGGTGCCCGTCCTTGAACATAAACCATCTCACAGAAGGGGCCAAGTAATGCCCGAGACATCTCTTGCCTGGGATGTCTTTTATTTGGAGACTGTTTTTAACAAGGAACAGAGGAAAGCTTTCCCCTTGCTGAATAAGTAAGAAAGTTGTGCTTAGACATCCCTCCCTGATCTGCGGCACGTCTGAGTAGCTGTCACCAGGGTCCCCAGGGAGGTCACAGCATCTCCCCTTTCAAAGCAGTCACAGAGTCGGGGCAAACGCCCCCTGGTCCTCCCCTCAGACCAACCGAAACATGCCCATCTCAGGCTCCTGGACTTCTCGGGGAGCTAGAGCCCGCGTTCAGCAGGGCAAGAAGCAGAGGGGGCCAAGTGACCCGTCACCGGCCGTGCACCTGCTTGCGCAGGGCGTCGCAACCTGTCAGATGCACCGCGGGTCACCGGCAGACACTGTTACGGTGCAGATTCTGGTTCTGCCGGCCTGGGGCGAGGCCGAGATGCTGCATTTCTAACAAGCTCCCAAGTGACGCTGTGCCGCTGGCACAGCAGCAAAATTCCAGGGAATAACTGAGCAGTCAAAACCCTTCACGCTTAATGCGAAAGGGGTGAATGGAGAAGCTTAGGTAATGGATGGTGGTGATGGGAGCACAATACGGGGAATGTCATCAATGCCACTCAGCTGTATACTTGGAAGTGCTGAAAATGGAAAATTTCATGTTGTATCTATGTTACCACAATAAAAAATTTTTAAAAAGCAAAACAAACTAAAAAAAACCTTCGATTCTCCTTGATATCCCTGTATCCCTGGCGATAAAAAGATTCTAGATTAGACCAGAACAGGGAGGGAAGCTTTCCCTGCTTCAGAAACAATACAGGCCTGCTTATCTCTCCGGTTTTGGTCATCTCCCACCACCTCCCACCCTTAACCTTTATTTTATGCTCTAGCAAAACTGAACTGCATCCAAGCTTCCTGCCCCTGCCGTGCTACTTCAGACCACGGGCCTCTGCTCGGGCTGTGCCTCTCGGCTGGCAAGCCCTTTTCAACTTACTTTGCCGAATTAAGTCCCACTCGTTTTGGAAAACTCTGCTTGCATGCCACCTCCTCCAGGGAGCATTCCCAGGCTTCTCAGGCTGAAATAAGTGCCCCCCCCGCCCCCCGTGCTCTCACGATCCTGTGCACTCAGTCGTAACATGTACTGTAGCTCCTGGAGATTGGCTGCTGGGTCTGCCTTCCCCACCAGGCTGCAAGTTCGTACCCACAGCTCATGCCTTGTCCACCTTTGTAACCCAGAGCCTAGCACAGGGCTGGGCACGTAGTAGGTGCACATTAAATGTGTGATGAACAGCTCCAAAGCTGGTAGTATGTCCTCCAAGGGAAGAGGGTTTAGCAGAGTCTGTTCATCTCAAAGAGAAAGGATTTGGTGTTTATAAAAAACGTGTGTGTTTGCTTTTCCTGCTTTCTTCTTTCCTCCTGAGTTTGAAGAGAGGTGGGACCTGATAATAACAGTCCTGCTGCATTAACTCACAGAATCCGGGAGATAGGACCAGCTCCCAACTCCCCTTGAACAGATAAGAAAACTGAGCCGCAGAAGAGCCACTGATCTGCCCCACAGCTCGGAAGTGGCAAGGTGGGGGTTCCAGCTCGGGTCTGTGGGACCAAACCAGCTGTTCCGTCCCCAAGGCAGGGGCCCATTCACTCTGATGCTGATTCAGAGAAGCTGTTCGAAGGCGCCTCAGCTTTCACTGATGGAGACGACGGGGTGGAGAGGATTTTTCAAAGGGCAACACAGTGTACTGTCTCTTGAAAAGTGTGCAAAGAAAGAAAGGCAGATGGAGAAGGGATTCCAGACCAAGTCCAATGCGGGCGGTAGTTTGTCCCGGGGGTGGGGGAGGCGGATGGGGGAAGGCAGGGGGTGGCGGGAGGTGGCTGCGAGTGGCCCCACAGGCCGTGCCCTGTGTCCCACACGCCCTATTGGAACACGGGCACAGGGTCACCCCAAACTGCCTTTGCCTCCTCCATCGCTGCCCCCACTTTGTCCCCCTGAGCCGGCGCTTGTCACAATGAGGGTGAGCAAGGGAATGACGTCCCCTCCCCACCCCCACACTTCCTCTGGGCCTCTCCCACTTCCCGCCTCCCCCTCCTCCCCATCTCTCGGTTTCCATGACAGCGTCTAGCAATGTGGCCTCTCCTTTGAAATGCTGGCAGGGACGCTGAGTGGGAGCCATCGAGACGCAGGCCTGGGGTCCAAGGGAAGAGAGCTCTGGTCTTCTGAGTGCCTCCTCTGTGGGGGCCCCACCTAAGGCTTTACGTCTGTCACCTCCCTTACTCTTCACCCCAACCTGGCGATGAGACCATTAGGATTCCATTTTACAGATAAGGAGACTGAGGCACAGAGAGGGCAAGAAACATGCCCCAGGTCACACAGCAGTAGGCAGCAGCACCAGGATTCTCGCTCAGGCTCCTCTGTGGTCCCAAGCCCAGGCCTTTGACCACGAGATGACACTGCCTCTTGGTGAGAAGTCAGTAGTAGTTCACGCTCTTGGGTGCATCTGGAGCCTGCGGAATGGGGTTGGTGAATGCCATTGCTCTGAGGTGCTGTGAAGGTTTAAATAAAGTGGGGAAAGCCCAGGCTCCTCAGCCAAGGGGTCTGCTCCTTCCATTTCCAAATGGAAAAACCCCAACCTCCAGTGTACCTGGATGGAGGGTGCCCCGATCTGCAGGGAACAGCCCGAACTCGGGGCAGCCCTTGACACCGAGTTCCCCGACCCCGCACTCCTGCGCCCCTAACAACAGCGATAGCTGCCCCTTGCTGAGCGTCTACTTGCACCCGGAGCCCTGCCAGGACTCTGCCAACGCCCCGGGGGAGACGCGCTGTTTTCCTCTTGCTAGGGCCAGGAAGCCCTTCCGCACCGGCACCACCCCAGGTAAACACCCCTGGAGCAGAGGAGGCGGCGCTTGCATCCTCCAGAGCGGCTGGGGAGGGGCTGTCAGTTCTACCTTCCAAACAGATCTGGGAGCTGAGCCCTTCTCGGCGCCTCCTGGTTCTGGGCCCAGGCCACCACTGTCCCGTTTGAATATCGCGTGAGCTTCCTACCGGGTCCCTCCGCTTCCACCCTTCCCTCCCCTGGGCCCGCCGTCCACACCCCGGCCCCACACTGCTTTCCACTGCACGCTCCATCGCGGCGTCAGAGGGTCAGACCCTGCGATGGTGCCACCGTGCCTTTGAACACATGCTGAGACCTCCCAGCAGCCTGCAAGGCCCTTAAGCCTGGCCCCGGGACGTCTACGCCCACCCCTCCCGGGCCCCTCGCCCTTCCCCGAACATGCTAAACCACTTCCCGGCCAGCGCCTTGGCTGCTCCCGCAGCTCAGAATGCTTTTCCCGCACGCAGTGTCTGCCTCAATTCCTCCCTTAATTCAAGATCCGCTCTCTGTCAAAGACCCCCCACACACACACGTATCCTTTACTGGTCTCCAGCACCACGTGGTATGGTCGTTTGATGATTTAGGTCTTGCCCGTCCCTCTAGGATCTTCCCTCTTGTTCACTGCTGTACCTCCAGCGCCCAGAACAGCTCCTGACACCCAGTGGGCCCTCAGTCAATCCTTGTTGCGTGAATAAATGGGCACCAAGCTGTGGGCCCCAGCCTCCTCCTGCAGAAGGCCGAGCAGGCGGCTCATCACCCGGGGCTGGTGGGTGGGCCCGCGACGGGCTCTCACCCACAGGCAGTCCCCCTGGGCCAACGGGCCGTGGCGCCCTGGACACTGGCTAACCGAACTAACAGGACGCCCTCTTGAAAGGCCGCCTGGGACACAATGGGTAGGGGATAGAAACCCCGCCCCCGGAAGTTAATCAATTAGCAAGCACAGGCTGGGAGGTCAGGAGGGGGCCTACGGGCTCCCCGGGGCAGGAATCCCGGTTTGCTTTGTCCGCAGAGCATCTCAAGGGCCTGGAGCAGGGCGTGGAGCATGGTGGGTGCTGGATAAACATCTGCAGAACGAATGAGAGGTAGAATGGGAGCAGAGAACAGTTCAGTGGTGTAGACAAGGACAGCAGAAGCCAGGAAAGCAGCAACCGAGTGGCCACGCTCTCCCAGCGCCGGCCAGGGAAGTGGTGGACGCTGCTGAGGACGGCAGGGCGGGAGAAGAGGCCGCTAGTATCACCACGGACCCCAGTGACCGTCCAGTTCCCTGCGGGGTCTGGCAGTGTGGCGGTGACATTGTTTTCTATCTTCCTCGTGTCCCCCAATACCCAGTCAATAGAAGCCATTATCCAAGGCTGAACTGAGCGAGGCTGTATTTTCTCTTGGCAACTCCAAAGAACCTGCCAGCAGTTAAGCCTTCCAGCTTTGTGAGATGCAATTCACATGCCAGTTAAAAGCCGCCCGCTTTAAGCGCACGGCGCGATGGCACCGTGGGGTTTTGCTAGGCAGAGATGGCGGGAGGGCACGGCGGGCAGCGAAGTCACGCTGCCGAGGAAGGGGAAGGGCCAGCGGTCCAGCATGGATGGGCACAAGCGGGGCTACGGGGGGCGAAGCGTGTGCAGCCGGCGGCAAGGAGCCAGCCAAGCCCGGCGGCCAGGCTGGATCTCATCTAGGAGGCCCCGGAAGCCGCACGCGGCGGCTGCAGCAGTCAGGACGCGTGGGCCCTGGTGTCTGCTGCCCGCTGCGCGGCCCTGCCCCGGTGGCCTCTCCCAGTCCCCTGGGCCTCTAACACGCCTCACGTGGCTCAGGCGAGGCTGCGAATCCTGGGGTCCGCGTTTCAGCGGTGGGACCCGCGGGCTCTCGGAGCGCCCATCTCACCCTCTAAAATGGGCTCATAACAGATCTCATCTCTCAAGGCGGCTGAGAGGATGAAGTGAGGCCCAAAACGCAAAGCTGCTGCCCGACACACAGCAGCTGATGGGTAAATGGCAGGCCTGACGACGCCTGGGAGATCTGGGAGGGCAATGTGGGAAATAAACACATAGAAGTCGGGATCTGCCCTGAGCTGCAGCGTTCCCAAAGTACCCTCTGGAGCACAGACAGACACACAGCTCCGCATCCGGGCCAAACGGGGATAAAATGCATTCGTCAGAAGAATGCTTGAATTGAGGTTTTTCCTAGCAACAGGAATGCAGGGAGAGCCCTCGGGGTTCAGAAGCGAGGCCGCCTTACGGCTCTCGGCGCCGTCAGGGCCACGCGTCAGCTGCAAACCCTCCACGACCAAGTCCCCTAACTCACTCAGTGTTTGTGTTTCAGTCCACAGAGCTGCATGTTCATTTGATTGTCTGTCCCTATTTGCTTATGTTTTTTTTTTTCCTGCCTCTAGCAGAGAGAAAAAAATAAGTCTCTCGGTGTCGGTGAGCACTCCACACCGGAAAGCCAAGGATTAGTTTTGTGGCTTTTCTTCCTGTGATGTGGTCTGGAGGTGGGGGAAAAGGCCCAGAGCCTGGCACCTAGAGACACCCGCTTTGTACTTAGAGGAGGGAACCGACGGACAAATGCAAGCTGACGCAGCAAGCGAAGAATCGGGTTCACCAGACGCTGAGCAGTTTCCAAAATGGTCCCAGGCAATCAGGATCATTTCTTGAGTGGTTTCGTAGCACAGCAAAAAGGGGTCAGAGGACCTCAGTTCACATCCCAGCCTCACCGCTTATTTGCTGTGGGACCTTGGGCAAGTCACTTAACCTCTCTGAGCCTCCCTTAGTGCCGTCCTTCCCCCAATCTGAGAACGTCCCATCCCGCTTTACTGTTGTTCACACCTAACGTCTGTCTTCTCCGCCACCTGTAATCTGTAAAGGCAGAGCCTGCGGCCTCCCCACACACAGGGGGCGCGCAGGCCGCGAAACAGATCCCGACTCCTGGCTCGTCCGGCTGGGGCTGGGCCAGCGGGATGCAGTTCCACTCCCAGAACTCCGCTGAGAACCTGTCCACCTGCAGGCTGGCGGCCGAAAGGCCCCTCTGCATCTGACCCCGGAATGAACCGCAAGCCCCTTCCTGTTTGTGGCCCGACTCGAGGACTCACTAAAGGAGCCAGAGTCAAGCGAATGGGTTCGATCAAGTGGAGAAGTTATAACTCTTTGGCTACAACAAGAACAGGAAGGGGAATTCTATTTGGATCCAGCTATCAGAGCACACAACCCACTCTGTGTCTGGAGCTCCAACGGGCAGAGAAAAGGTGAGGGCGGAGGAGGAAATAGCTTATCTTTGTGTGCAAGAAGATTTTTAGGGGAAAAAAAATGCCATAAATGTCCATCTCTCAAGGAGTTTGCCCTCTGGTAGTGAGAAGAGACAGGTACCCCAGGTTCTGTCCGTTACCCAAACTCCATCGAGCCAGAGAACCCCGGCCCGTCTAGGGGAATCGGGGAGCAAATAAAAGGAAGACTCCCTTCAACAGATTCCTTCCTTCTTCGTTCCCCCTTGACATCTACTTTCCTTTTCTTCATACAAAACACGCCCGATGGCCCCCTCTGACCTTGGCTGCCCTCATGGCTCTCTGTGAACCTCCTCCCTCGTGCCCTACAAGGCGGCCACTCGCTCTTCCTGGAACAAGCTCCTTGCCACCTCCGACCTCTGCTCAAGCGGCCCCACCTGCCGCGCCTCCGCATCGCTACCCGTGGATACCCTGGATTTCAAAGCCAGGCTCACGTTCAGTTCTTCATTCACTCACTTATTTGTTCACTCATTCATTCAACACGAATTTCCTGAGGGCTTACTCTGTGTCTGGCAACGGGAACCAGGTATCTGACGGACAGCCAGCCACAGCCCACGCACTCAAGCTGCTCACAGTAAGACAAGGGAGACAGATGCTGCAATAAGGAAAAAACACGCGTGTGGGAGACGGAAGTCCAGGGGGCGGTGTGAGTCCGGAGAAAGACTAATTCAGTCTGGAGGAGGGAAGGATGTTCAGGGAAGACTTCCTGGAAGAGGAGACTCTAACCTGAAAACTGAGGTAAAAGGGGGCAAAGGTGCATATCAGTATATAATTATAGGTAGTGACCTGGTCATAAGAATAGCGGCCATCCACTGAGCGCTACCAGGAACCAGGACTGGGACACATTAACTCCACTAATCCCAACAACCTTCCGGGAATGGGTACTATTTTTCCTTTTTTTAGGAGGTACCGGGATTGAACCCAGGACCTCATACCTGGGAGGCAGGCACTCAACCACTGAGCTGTATCTGTTCGCCGTGTGCTATTATTTTATAGGAATTTGAGTCACAGAGCAGTTAAGAACTTGCTCCTCGCCACACAGCTGGGAAGTGGCAGGGCTGGGGTCCCAAAGCAGAGCAGCTGCTGACTCCAAGCCTCTGACCACGTGCTGTGCCCTCTCGGTACCAGTGGAATTCTGGCCCTTCCTCTTTTCACTTAACACATTCATCACTCGTCTTCCCAAATAGTACAGCTCAGGTTTCATTCCACTCAGCGGCTGGAGAGGATGTCACTGGATTTCAAGCAGGGAAATGAAATGATCAGATATGTTATGGGGACGGGAACGGGCTGCCTGGGGGTCAGGAAGCTGGGGCTGGGGGTCCAGGGCAGAGAGATGCGGCTCGGGCTGGGATGGGGAAGGTGCAAAGGGGGCTCCAGAACTCGACAGAGCCGGCCAATGCCGTGGAGAGCCAGGGCAGCGGGGGACAGCAACAGACACCTCTAAGGGGAAGGTGGAGTGGGGAGAAGGGGGAAAGGGGTGTCTCTGAATCCCCCAGCCTTACAGGGTGGCCCACAGACCCCAGCATCTTTTCCCATCAGCCCCTGCCTCAGCCTCGCACGTTCCGATTCTCTCCAGGCACACACACCGAGCCGGCACCCCCGACTAAGCGTGAGTGGTCATCGGCGTCAGTTCCACTGCGATGCGTAGATGCAGTGCCTGTGGAATTCTTAATTCTTTGAATAATCTTTACCCAGAAGGATTGCATCTATTCAACCTAAAGTACAAAAAAAAGAAATCTAAACCAAAAGACACGAGTTGCCCAGGAGTGCAGCTTGAACGCTGCCCTCCTCTAATGCCGTGCCTGAGCCCCGTCAAATCCCCCTGCACCTGCTCCAACACCGTCTCCACCCGTCCACCCCTCGCCATCACCACCACCCCCTGCCCCAAGGGGTCATCCTCTCTCACTGGCCTCCCCCGGTCCCGCTCTAGCCTAAGTTAGTGGGTGTCTCTAACCTCAGTGTTCTCGTCTCTAAAATGGACGCACTACTACTTATCCTGCAGGGCCGACGAGAAGCCCAGGTGACATAAGGAACGGGAGGCCCTCGGCCCGGAGTGCTTGCTCAGTAGACGGCAGTTCCTTTCTGCTTTCGGGGGGCATCAGGGAGGGCGGGGACCCTCTTATCTCACCCCCGCAGGGCCCCTGGACCCCCAGTCTCCCCTCCCCTGGGTGGATGGCGGGACGTACTACAGGAAGCAGGCGGGGAGAGCTCCGCCTCGCCCCCGACGCTCTTAGGAGCCAGTGGTCGGCAGCTAGCGAGTCCTGCTCCGCCCTCTCCCAGGAAGCCAAAGGGGTCCCCTGGCCAGGCTCAGCCGGCCGCTCCGGTGGGGGACCCTCCGCTGGGGAGACCCGCCCAGCTCCCGCCTCAGGAAGCCATGTGTCCCCACCCCCTCCTCTCAGTAACTAGGGCGATGTTTTGTTCTTGGGCGGCCTCACTTTTTTTGGTCTTCGTCCCCAATTCAATCAACAGTCGGGCTGGGAAAGGGAGCAACATTTACGGGGCCTCTTCCGTCTCCTCAACAGGACTGTCCAGTGGAGGAAGCCCTGTCCTACGTCCCGACTTGTTAATGGAGCTGCTCAGGACTGGGCAAGCCCTGGGCGAGGCTCTGTGAGTCAATCAACAAACGGCTGACAAACATCTGCCCAACTCTTGAGCCAACAGTGAGAGGAACGCATCCAGCCCACTGTTCCTCACTACTTTCAAAATGCCTAAAAAGGCACTCGGTTCAAAGGTCTGTGCATGCTGGCAGGGGCCAGGCCCTGCGTTAGGCACGCAGGCACCACCTCGGGGCTCTTTGCTGCCATTTACATGCTCAAGACACGCCGTCACCTTTAGAGGTCTAGCTGTCACCCCGTTTGCTTCATTCAATGAGCTTTCACCGAACGAAGGCACTGCGGGACGAGCAGGGAACCAACCCGACTGCAGCCCTGCACTCCCGGAGCTGACCTCTGGTGGGGGCTTTGGAGGAAATTAAATTAAATGAACCGTGGCTGGCAGGGAGAGGCAAACTTGAAACAGAGTGGCCGGGAAGGGGTCTCTGAGGAGGGGTCGTTCGGGAGCTGCAGGATGAGATGGCATCAGCCACTGCAAGATCAGGGGGAAGAGGCTTTCAGTGCTGCTGTGAGATGGCTATTACTTGGATTCCCCTTTTACAGATGAGGAAACTGAGGCTGGGGATGTTAAAATGCTTCCCCTGAAGCTGAAGGGGCATCTACGAGTGCATCTGGATGTGAGTCTACGTGCAGAATCCGAAACCCCAACTCTCGCTATCAAACCGACTCGCCCCTGTGTTCTAGCACTTTTTAAAAGGAGCTTCAGCAGAGTGAAATGCAGCCACCCTCAGGGGGCTTCCAGTCTAATTTGGGAGAAAACAACTTTACACAGAAAACACTAATAACACAAAGCAGATCAAAAATGGAAGGGTGGTTCTTGACCTTAATGTACAGGATTAATGCAATAATAAAAAAAAAACAAGCAAAACCTGGGGGATTTGTTTTGAAGTATGACAAATTATTCCAAATTTCTTGGGTGGAAATCCAGGAATGAATATATATATATATATATATATATATATATATATATATAACACTTATTATTTACCAGACTCTGTTCTAAATGATTTTCAAATATTAATTTCAAATATTAATATCCTTATAGAGTTAATATATAATGGGGTGCAGGGTTTCTGCTTGGGGTGACGGGGCTATTCTAGACATGGAAGGGGATGAGGGCATCACAACCTTGCGAATGTGATTAATCCCACTGAACTGTACACTTGGGAGGGGTCGAGACGGGAAAGTTCATGTTGTATGCATGTTTTCACCACTTAACAAAAAGAGGAGACAGACTCATGACAATGAAATACGATACATGATCCTGGACTGGATCGAAAAATGGAGGACAGAATGCCTCCAAAGCCATTATTGGGACATATGAAAAAATTGAAATATAAACTATAAGCTTTGTATCAATATTAAATTCCATGAACTTGATATTTGCAAGTGAATATCCTGGTTCTTAGGAAATAGACATGAAGTGTTATTCAAGGAGCATGACGTATATATAACCTACTCAAATGTTTAGAAAACAGGCAGAAAAACTGATGGATGGACATACAGATAGATGGACAGACAGACAGATAGGCATGGCAATGTGGCAAAATGTTAAGCTGGTGGATCTGGGTATGGGGAGTAGGTTGGAGTTCTCTTTAAGGATTTTATATTATTTTTGCAACTGCCCTGTACATTTGCAAGTATTTCAAAGTGAAACATTTATAAAAAAGGACAAATAGGAATCCTTTCAAACTTCATGTAATCTTCACAACAATCCAATTAGAGAACATAGCACTGACCCCGCGCCACAAATGAGGAAACCCAGGAAATAAAGGCTGAGGCCCTTGCCCGGGACACACATGGGAAAGTAGTGGAGCCGGAATCCGAGCCTCCATCTTTTGGCTCTGGGACCTGTGCTCTTAACCGTAAACTGAATTTATGAATCTAATTTAGAAAATGGAATTTATATACAAAATTACATTTTTGTCCCTTTGCCTATCTCTGCCTCACATGAATTGGTTTGGAGAATGAGATTAGGATGTTCTGATTTAAATGCAGATGACATGGTCCTCCCCACCCCAAAATCTACACTGGGGAGCCCCAGAGGGGCACCGCAAAGGGCTAGACTGTCCTTCTCCAGGGAGGCTGGAACTGAGAGGTAGCCTGCCCTACACGTGGTAAGACCTCGGGGCCAGAGGAAAGAAAAGATGTTGAGGTGGGCTCAGGATCCACAGTCCCATCGGCAGATGCACCCAGATGGCAGGTGCCGGCGGGACCTGGGCCTCCCATGGGTCCAAGGTGAGGGGCCGTAGGGTTTCTAGACCTTGTGAGGGCTAGTGCTCCTCTCCACGAACAGAGTCAAGCCAGGTAGTGCATGAGTGAAGCTCTCCTGAAAGAGTAAACTGAGTGAAGCACGGGGAGGCGATGCCTTGGCCAGCTAGCCGCTATGAATGCAGTGATCCCGGCAGCGTGGCACAGTGTGCTAAGGGCTTTTGTACGCGGGAGCTGGGGCCTGGGGCCCGTGTGGGAGGCTCCCTCGCCCTCCGGCCGCCGGCTGACCTTGGCCAGTGGGGGGGCAGGAAGAGAGGGAGGGTGGACGTTTCTCCCCAGCCTTGCTCCCGGCCAGCTCTCCGAGGGTCGGCTGCCCTCCCTACCTGCATCTCTCTCTCCAGGTTTGCAGAATTCCCTGGCCCCCGCAGGTAGAGAGCCACTCCACTCCACTGCTGATACCCCCAGGACGCTGCGCCCCACAATGGTCTCCCCAAACCCGGCAAACGTCTTTGTAAATAGCCCTTTTACTAAACTCCTCTCGGTAACCCAGTTTGAGGGTGTCATCTTCTGCCGAGACCCTGTCTGCTCTACGGGCACTGGGCGCGAGCACTCAGCCCAGAAGAGACCTGCTGCTAAGGGGAGAAAAGCCTCCGGCCATGCGCGCTGAAACCGCACCTGGGGCTGCGCGGGGCGGCTCTGCTGGTTGTCACGCATAGTAGCTGGGACTGATGCAGCAGGCACGGGGAAGGAAGGCAAGGAGAGGAGGAGGATCCGGTGAGCAGAGTGGGCACAGCTGGTTAAACAGACGGAGAGAAAATTAATTTAGATCTTTATCTTAAGCTAAACCCTGAATAGGTTGGCGAGTGATAATTTCATGTAAAAGCCAAATCCATGAAAACAATATTAACTAGAAACCCTGCTTCCCTAATCTGAACAATAGGGATTATAGTAACTAACTCAGCACATCGCGATGGGGGCTGAGGAAGCTGATCCGTGTTAGCGCAGAGCCTGGTACCTTTCAGAGGACTTCTGTCAGGGGTGTGGGTGGTGGAGGGATTGTTAGAGCAGTGAGAGGACCGTGATGGTGGATATGTGACACTAAGCTCATCCCTAGAATTTTGCAACACAAAGTAAACTCTAAAGTAAACTATGGACTTTCATTTATAACAATGTATCAATAATGATTCATCCATTGTAAAAAATGTGCCACCCTCATCCAAGATGTTCGTAATAAGGGAACCTGGCATGGGATGTGGTAATATTGAAACTTTCAGTTCTTTCTGCTCAATCTTTCTGTAAAACTTCTCTAAAAAATAAAGTCTATTAATTAAAACAAAAAAGAGAAGTGAAGAAAGATTCCTGCGGGTATTGGGGTCAGTAGGAGTGTGACCCTTACATCAAAATCTGGGGACGACACACAAACTAACGTATGGCAGAGACAGTAAACCTTTCCTACCAACTAGAGGAGGAATCATCAATGGGCTCAAGTCCCTCTATCCGTGCCTACCAGGGAAAATGATTTATGACAATAATTGTAGCCGCAAGTTTAGAAGCAGAAGGAAACTCGAGCTGAGCTCACGGCGTTGGGGTTTTACCCTGTGCTGAGCCAAGCTGGAAGAAGCTTCACTCAACCTGGAGATGGGCTCGTCCGTGGTACTCAGGGCAGACAGGCTCTCGGTCCCTGTCCACTCCTACTCGAGGTCACATGAGCTGGTGTTGGACCCTCTTATAGTTAGAAAGTTCCTTCTTGCTCACATTAAGCTGAAACCAGCTTTCCACCCCGCCCTCCACGTTAACGCCCACCCACTGGGGACCTGACTGGTGAGCCCAGGAAGAACATCATCATCTTGTGCAATCTCTTCCAGAGAACAGACGCAGTGGGAACACTGCCCACCCTACACCACCAGGCCAGCAATATCTGACCAAACAGATATGGGAAAGGAAAATCTCCAGCAAATTCACTCATGAACACAGATGAAAATCCTGAGCAAAAATGTGAGCCAATATAATCTTGAATTACAGATGCTACAGGACAACCAGGCTAGGTTTATTCCAGAAATGCAAACAAAACAAAACGTAACTCACCATATTAAGTAAAATCATTTAATTTCTCAGCAGATGAAGAAAAAGCATCCGTTAAAACTCAGCTTCCATTATGACAAAAAAGAAAAGAAACACTAAAACTGGGACTAGAAAGGGACTTCTTTAATCGGATGCAGAGTATTTACCAAAAATCTAGAGTAAACCTTATATTTATAGTCAAATGTGGACAGCCCCTTCATTAGAACTGCAAAAGTCAATACACCCATTATGACGTCTTCAATTCACTGTTGTAGTGAGATCCTAGCCAGGGAAAGGAGGCAAGGAAGCAAAGGGGAAAACAAGGAAGGAGAGGGATTGGAAAAGAAGAAATGAAACTGCACTTTGCACCTGCTATAATTGTAGACACAGGATTTCCAAAATAAATTACAAATAAAAAATTTTAAATGAGTAAAAAAGCAAGATTTGAGCAAGGTTTCTGGGCACAAAATCAATATGCAGAATGCAAACACATTTCTTCAAAAAGTAACCAACAGAGCAATAAGTTTAAATACACACACACACATATACTATTTATAATAGCACACAAAATATCAAGCATCTAGGAATATATTTAGCAAAAGATGTACAAGACCACCCAGAGAAAACTAGGAAACTGTATTCTGCAATGTTAAAGAAATACTAAATATGAAGAGAGATACCATGTTCATGGAAAACTCAATACTGCACCTTCCAGCCTTTAACAGGGGCTCTTAACCTTTTTTGTTCCACAGACCCCTTTGCCAGTCATGTGAAAACCATGGACCCCTTACTAAGTCCACACTATACTGTGTATTATTCAGTAAATATATCATACCCGCACCAACACGTCCCCATAAGAATAATGCTTTATTGAATTTCAGTTCAAGCTCATGGACCCCTGGTTAGGAACCCCAGGTCTAGCAGGCAATAGAGGGCTGAGTGGTAACAGCTGGGACTTGGGAATCAGAGCAGGGGTTCATGTTCCACCTCCAGCTGCTTCTAAAGCATGTGACTCTGGGCATTCCACAACCCCCTTTGAGTCTCAGTTCCCTCACCTGTAAAACAGGGCTGCCATTGCTGCCCAGGTGTGCAGGGTGCGTGGACGTGCGGGCACTTTGTGGAGGGCTGTGTGAACTCGTGTGTGATGGGCTGGAGCGGCAGGCGATCTTGCAGCTAGTGCACTGCTGGCGTGTGGACCCACTGCACGTAGGACTTTGAATGGAGTTACTTCAGGTAAGGTGTGGCCCACCTCAACCAGGATGGGTCTTAATCCTACAATGGCGTTTTTTATAGGTGGAATGAAATCCAGGCAGGGAGAGAGGGAGCCACAGGAAACGAGAAGCTGAAATGGAACCTGCGAGAGAAGGAAGAGACGAGGAGACACCAAGTGCCTTGCCTGGTGAGAAAGGAACCAAGGATCACTGGCAGCCGGCCCTGAATGACACAGTCTTCTGGGAAAAAGCGACACCTTGATCTGGGCATTTTCCCAACCCGAAAACCAGGAGCAAATTTCCATTAAGCCTACCCATTGCATGAGATCTGCTTTAAGCAGCCTAGCAAACTAAAACCACCCAGCATTCTTACCACTAGTGTTACTGATCCGAGTTTGGTCTAAGAGTGGGAAAAATGTCTTCTCTCCCAGATTACCAGAAGCCAGCTCTGTCCTTGCTTCTGTCCCTAATTTGCCATCAAGGGCATTGCATTCCCTCACTCTATCCTGACAACAACCTGTAAATTGGGTGCTATATTAGTCCCATTGTAGAGATGAGAAAGCTGAGGCTCATTTAAGCAACTTGTCTTTCACATATTCATGAACTCATTAGGCATTCATGAGTACCTGCTATGTGCTAGGAATATCCTGGCAAAGGAGATAAACATGGTCCTTGCTGTATTAGAGCTGACATTCTAGTGCGGGGAGACAGGCAAAAAAAAAAAAATCATACCCATGGGTTCACAGCTAACAAGCTGGCAGAGGCAAGATCCAAACTCAGGTGTGCTGGACGCCAGAGTCCACGCTCCCAACCACAACCTGGAGGTGCCTCCTCCACCTCTTCCACCCCACCCTCTCTGCTGTGATGCAACCGTTTCTATCATGCAGTCTGCTAGCAGCACCAAGTTTCAATGGGTCTCACCATGCAAGCTGCCGCACCAATTGAGAGCCGTCAGCATCTGCCCCAAGGCAGAGGATTCTGGGTATGTGATCACTGGAGAATTATGACCCAGAGGATGAAGGCAGAAATGAGCCCCCTCCCACCCAGCCTCTGACAGTATCAGCGGCATTGTTCCTGAGAGTGTGTGTCTGAGTCCTCTGTCACCATTAATGGCAGAAGTGAGTCACTTATAAATGAGATACGACAGCTTTATTACAATTACATCCCTGGTCTCAGAAATACTCAGCATCACTGTGAACGGGAAGGCAGCAGGTGACTGGGGCTTGAATAATCCTGGGTCAGGTATGTCTTTTTGGATAAAATGCCTTGGATCGGGATCACTTATGGTTAATGCCTGGCCTGAATGCTAATGAGAGTGACTTACAATTGCATGTAATTCACTGCCATTTATATCATCTGCTTTTCTTCTTCTTTTTTCCTGCTCTTCCATCCTGGCATTAATCCTGAGATACAGGTTGACAAAGATGATCAAAGGCCATTCCGCAGATGAGGAAACTGATGCCTGAGGTCACTGAGCTCTAAGGGCCAGAGCTGGGACTTGAACCCTGAACATGTGTCCTCCTGAGCATGTGTTTCTTTTTTAAGTCCACTATGAGGGCTTTCTGGGGATGAACAAAGTTCAGCCTTCAGGATGTGTCCTCCCCACCTGAAAGCTGGTGCACAAAACACAGCATTGAAGGCTGCCTTGCTGGGGACAGAGCAGCTATGGGCAGGCTGTGAATGAACTTCACCCCAAGTCCTCTGCCATCCCGTGACCATCAAGAGGCCCGCAAGGGTCTCTTGGGGATCCCAGAATTGACTGAACAGTGGGAACCTCGGTGGCTAAACGTGGCTTTCTCCAGTCCACACAACACGGAGTTTCATAGAACAAACCAGGTCTCCGGGTGCTAGTGTCGGCCCACCCTGGCCCACCCACCTACTCGAAAACTGTCCCAAATTCATGCTCCTCAGAATGAAGGCAGAACTTGAAGTCTGAGCTGCAGCACAAAGGAGCGAGGTTAGCCACAGAACAACAGCATGATAATGCCCAGCATTTGCTGAGTACCTAAAAGAGTGCCAACAGTTTAAATAAAGTCTACACTGAGACTTCAGGGTTTAGGCTATTTAAAGTGTGAGACTCCATCAAGACTTCTGGGACACAGTTTATATTGAAAGCTAGATCTGTCTGGTTGGAATAAATGTTTCCGCTTTACAGATGAGAAAGCAAGAGGCTCGAAGAGGTTGAACAGATTCTTGCACGTGGCTGAGATGGGATAAAAACACTAGACCTATTTCACTTTAATAACAGCAGTAATCAAAACTAACACTTAAACAGCACTTTCATGTACTGCACAACACCATTTTAAATGCTTTTTGCATGTGAAACCTTTCAATTCTCTCTCCAGTCCAATGAGAATGGTGCTACAAATACCTCCAGTCTATTAATGGGGCAACTGAGGAACAGAGAGGTATAGGAACCTTCCAAGGCCACAGAGCCCATAGGCGACAGAGCTGTGATTTGAACCCAAGCAAGTCAGGTCCGGAATTCACACTTTTAACCTCTCCGCGATTCCAACTCTGCCAAGGCTGCATTAGACACTCCTTGATTGTGAAAAGGAAAGTACAAACAATGACCTCTGAACGTCTACGGGGAGGAGTCTAGGATACAAGCAAGCTCCCGCTCTTTTGAACCTTTGGCTGAAGGCTGGGAGAAACCACTCCCAGGCTCCTTCCCACTGCAGGGGTCCTTGGAGGGCAGCCTCCTCCCAGCTCTGAAATCATGACTAGGCAGAGCCTGGCCATCGCTGCCTTCACAGGATCCCCTGTCACCCTGGAGAAAGGTACCCTGCGCTCCCCACAGACTTCCCTCTCCATCAGGGGACACGCCTCTTGAGAGCGCCAGGCAGCGTCGGGCTGGCGCGTGAAGTTTCAGCAAGCCCTGAATCATAGCCGGGTGTTGACGTGGAGTTGCCAGGCATTCTTGGGAGTGATTGCTCATGCAGCATCTCCTGCAGGATGCCCAGCAGAGAGAAAGGACAGCAGGACAGGGGCTTCAGGGACCCTGTCACCTAGTGTCCCTCTATTCTTCACCTTTGCTGCTGCCAGCCACAAACACGGAGGGACCTAAGGTCCCACCTGCAGCCTTGAGTTTCATTAATAAGCCGGAAGGAGTCAGGCAAGGCTGGTGTTCAAATCCCAGCTCTGCCCAGAAGAGCTGGGCAACCTCAGGTATGTTTCTTAATCTCTCTGGGCTCCAACAGACTAGCTGTTCAATGGGGGTCCTAATAGTGGTACCTACCTTACCGGCTGCTGTGAGAATTAAATGGGGGTAATGCATCGGATTGTGCCACCCCCTTTTCCTTTCCCTCTTCCTGGCCTCCGTTGGCTCCCAGCTGCCTCCAGGATAAAAGCCAAGAGTGGGGAGTTCAAGCCCCTGCCCATCAGACCCCAACTCCTCTTACCTTCCTGCTCTGCAGACACACCCATTTGTGCTCCAATCACCCGGACCCACCTCCCGGCACCGGAGTTCCCCAAGCGCTCTCTGCTACCGCAGGTCTCGCAGCACTGTGCCCGCACGTCGGGCTCCAGATCTGCGGGGCGGCCGCCTGCCGGAGGACCGCGAGCTACCCCGAGCATCTCTGCTCTCCTTCCCACTGCAAGAACGGTTCGGGGTGGGGTCTTGGAGAAGGGGTTTACCCAGAAAGGGAAAGGTGGCGTCCAGGAAGAACTGCTGCGCTCCAGCTCCTGTTCCCGACCTCCCGGGTTCCTTCCAGAAAATCCTAAAGCAACTTCCAGAATTTGGTCCCTTCTCACCCTGGCTCGGAAAGCGCAGCCCTGATGCGTTTCTGCCCCCACCACCCACTCGGCAGGCTTAATCTCCACCCACGTTCCCCGCAGGGTCCTCGGATTCGAAGGGGAGGAGTTGGTGCGTGCGTCCCGGGCTGCGACCCGGGCTGCGGGAAGCGGGCGCGAGGTGCTCCTGCCGCTTCCCACATGCTGACGCTGAGCTTGGGGGTTCGTCAGCGCCGACTCGGGCCCCGAACCCTGACTCTCCCCTTACTCGTCAGTACCCAATTACTCTCCAAGCCTCAATTTCCTCCTCTGCAAAATGGGTTGAGCGATGCCCGGTTCACAGAGTTACGGGGAGAATTTTAAAAGATACTGGATGCCCAGCGCCTGGCACAGAGCGCGCGCTCACCACATGGGCTGGGCCTCGGGTGAGCATTCGACCCAGACCCGGGGGCAGCTCTGGGACACCCGGAGGCTCGCCGTCTCCCCCTGAGAGGGAGCCCGGAGGCAGGTGCCCGGGGCGCGCGCCCCGGAAGAGCCTGGTAAAGCCACAGGTGTGAGCGCGCCAGGGCGCTGGGGCCAGAACGGCGAGCACGGGGAGCGGTGCAGCGCGCCGCGCGATGGGCCCCCGGGGTCCCCGCCGCCCCGCGCGGAGAACGAGAGCCGAGCACCTGCCGGCGCAGCCCGCGCCCCGCGCCCCGCGCCCCGCGCCCCGCGCCCCGCGCCCCGCGCCCCGCGCCCCGCGCCCCGCGCCCCGCCCGCGCCGACTCACCAGCGCTGGGTCTCGGGAAAGTTTGCCGGCGCGGCGGCGGCCAGGCTGCTCCGTGTGCGCGGCGGGGCCGACTGGGGCGCGGAGGAGCCGCCGCGGGAGGCGGGAGCCGGGAGGAGGAGCCGCGCGGGGGGCGGGCGGGGGCGCCGCGGGCCTGCCGCGTCCACACCTCCCGCGCCCGGCTCCGAGCGCCGCTCCGGCCGGCAGGGGGAGCTCCCCGCAGCTCCCCGCAGCTCCCGCCCCCGGGCCCGAGCTGCTCCCGCCGGGTCCCCCCAGCGCGGGGCTCTGGGCGGTGGGGGCGGCTCCTGGGGTTTGGAGAGGGAGTGAAAGCAGGCTCGGAACGAGGGTGACAGCGCCCCCCCACACACACGCACACTCGACCCCTGCTCACGCGCGCACACCTGAGGGCACGCAGACCAGTCGGCAGAGAAAGATACGTCAAGATAAAGAGCGGAGATAGAAATAGACATGAGTCAGTGTTTGGCTAAGTCAGCCAGAGCCCGACGGAGAGACAAAAACAGGCAGAAATACCACCCTCCCCGCCGTCCTGCTAAGACAGGCCGAAACAGGAAAAGACAGAAAAAGTAAGAGGTAGAGAGGTAAGACCGCCAGGCAGGGTCCTCGGCCCTGGAGCTTTCCTGCGCCGCTTAGAGAGGCCTCCCAGGGCCGCAATCCCACACCCCAGGTCCCTCGTCCAGAGTCCCTCCTGATGAGCTAAGAGTCAAAATATTTGTTTCATATCCATAGAATAAAAAAAAAAATCTGCAGAGAGCATTTGACAAAATCCAACACCCTTTTATGATCAAAACAAACAGAAACAAGGAAACAAAAAACCCTGAAAGAGTTAGGAAGAGAAGGGAACTTTCTAAACCTGATAAAGGGCAGCTCCAAAACACTCACAGCTGACGTCTTCCTCATGATGAAGGGCTGTGGATCCTTCCCCCTGAGATGGAGACCAATACGAGGATGTCCTCTCCACCACTCCGGTGCAACATGTGGTTCTAGCTAGGGCAATTAGACAAGAAAAGGAAATAAAAGGCATCCAGATTGGAAAGGAAGAAGTAAAACGATCTCTATTTGCAGATGACAAGATCTTGTATATAGAAAATCCTAAGGTGCCCCCCAAAATCTGTTGGTGCTGATAACCAGTTCAGCAATGCTAGAAAGATACAAGATCAATATGCAAAAAACAACTGTATTTCTATACTGGCAATGAAAAATGTGAAAGTGAAATCAAGAAAGCAATTCCATTCACAATAGCTTCAAAAAGAATAAAATACATAGGAAAAATTTTGACAGAATAAATTCAAAACTTATATTCTGAAAACAAAAAAAAAAACCCAACCATATTCTAAGAATTACAAAAGATTATTGAAAGATATTAAAGATTTCCATAAATGGAAGCTATCCCGCCTTCATGGATTGGAAGACAACAATGTTAAGATGTCAATATTCTCCCAAAATGATCTACAGATGCAATACAATCCTTATCACAAAGCCAACTGACTTCTTAGTAGAAACTGAGAAGCTGATTCTAAATTCATTTGAAATTGTAAGAGACCCTGAAAAAGAGCAAAGGAGGACTCACACGTTCCAATACCAAAATATAGTACAGCAGGTGGGAAGCAAACGTGGCTTAACTGATACAGCGTCCGCCTACCATATGGGAGGTCCAGGGTTCAAACCCAGGGCCTCCTGACCCATGTGGTGAGCTGGCCCACAAGCAGCGCTGCCATGCAAAAGGAGTGCCATGCCATGCAGGGGTGTCCCCCACGTAGGGGAGCTCCATGCGCAAGGAGTGCACCCTGCGTTGAGCTGCCCCGCATGAAAAATCACAGCTCCCCCAGGAGTGGTGCTGCACACATGGAGAGCTGACGCAGCAAGATGACACAACAAAAAGAGACACAGATTCCCGGTGCCCCTGAAAATGCAAGTGGACACAGAAGAACACACAGCGAATGGAAACAGAGAGCAGACAAGGGGGGAGGATAAATAAAAATAAATCTTTAAAAATATATATATATGTAGTACAGCAGAGCCAGAGTAGCTCAGTGGCTGAGCACTTGCTTTGCATGTACGAGGACCTGATACCTAGTACCTCATAAGGGGGGGATAGATAGATAGATAGATAGATAGATAGATAGATAGATAGATAGATAGATAGATAGATAGATAGATGGTACAAAGCAGCAGTAATCAGGACAGTGTGGTACTGGCCATGAGGATATAAATATAGACCAATGGAATTGCTCTGAGAGTCTAGAAATAAACCTAATACGTCTACAGTCAACTGATCTTCAACAAGGGGGCCAAGGCCTATAAAGACCCTTACAGACCAGGGGACAGGGGATGTGTCTTTTCAACAAAAGTGTTGGGACAACTGGATAATCACATGCGAAAAATGAGGTTGGATCCTGTAGCACTTTAATATTGTCTATGAATTCCAAAAATAGATATTGGATTGTGTTTGTAAACTGGTCTATTCCTCTAGGCATATTAGATTGTATTAGATTAAAAGATTTCACTTTTTTTTAATTAAATCAAGATTTGGGCTTTTATTTGACCACATCATCAGGGCATGCAGGGTTAAGTCCCCACCCCCTTAGTGGGGATAAAACAGACTCACATGGAAAGAAATACAGGGAGAAGAAGAACACAGAAGCAGATATGCAGGAAGAGAGAGTGCGCCATAGACATGGCCCCGGGAAGAGAGGTAAGCCTGATAGTCTGCAGATGACCTAGTGGAGAGAACAGAGCAGCTGAGCCCAGAGGGAAACGAGCCCTGGGGAGAGTGACGAGCCTTAAGCCATCCTACAGCTGAGATGGGAAGAACCTGGGACCATGCAACCTGAAGAGGAAGGAGGGCAGCCGAACCCTCGCAGACACCACCCGCCATCTTGCAACAACAGCGGCAACAGACTTTGGGTGAGAAAGCCCCTCATGTGGTACCCCGAGTTGGACTCTTCAGGGCCTGGTGACTGTAAGCTTCTACCCCCAATAAATATCCGTTATGAAAGCCAGCAGAGTTCTGGTCCTTTGCATCAGCACCCCTTTGGCTGATTGATACAGACCCTTTCCTCACACTGTATATAAAATTAGCTCAAGTTGGATCAAAGATCTAAATGGAAGAGCTAAAATTTTAAAACTATTAGCACAAAAAGTAGGGGTAAGTCTTCGTGACCTTTGATTTGGCAAAGATTTCTTAGGTATGACACCAGAAGCACGAGCAACAGAAGAAAAAGCAGATAAACTGGACTTCTTCAAAATTAAAACTTTTGTGCTTCACAGGAAACCATCAAGAAAGTGTAGACAGTCCATAAAATAGGGGAAAATATTTGCAAATCACCTGTCTAATGGGGCATTGGTAGTCAGAATAGATAAAGAATGCTTACAACTAAATAATAAAAAGACAAATAACCCAATTTACAAATGGGGAAAGGATTTGCATAGACATTTCTCCAAGGAAGATATGTAAATAATCAATAAGCCAGTGAAAAGATGCCCAACATCATTCGTCTTCAAGCAAATGCAAAGCAAAACCACGAGATGCCACTTCACACCCACTAGGTTGGCTAGCATTAAAAAGCCAGATAATACCAAGTGTTGACAAGAATACAGAGAAACCAGAAAACTTATACACTGCTAGTGGGAATGTAAAATGGGGCAGCCACAGTGAAATGTTCTTGCAGTTCCTCAAATATTAAACACAGAATTAACATAAGACCTACAAATTCTATTTCTAGGTTTATATCCGACAGGAATGAAAACATATGTCCACACAAAAACTTGTATATGAATGTTTACAGCAGCATTATTCATAATAGCCAAAAAGTGGAAACAACTCAAATTGTCCATCAATGGACAAATGGATAAACAAGATATGGTATATATACGGAATATTATTCAGCTATAAAAAGAAATGAAATTCTAGTCCAGGTTACGACATGGATGAAACGTGCAAACATGATGCTAAGTGAAAGAAGCCAGTCTTTCAAAAGACCACTTGGGGGGTAGATAGCTAAAAGGTCTGAAGTAACAGGAAATGGTCTAAAAAGCCATATGTGAATATGCTAAAACAAAACAAAACAAAAAACAGCAGCAACAGTGAACTGTATGTTTCGTGGCCTATACCCCAATAAAGGTATTAAAATACAATATGTTATTGTATGTGACTATATCTCAGTAAAACTGCTTAATAAATAAATAATTGTGCAAGAATAGTCAGAAATAGCAGCTATGTACAGCAGGGGAAACAGAGAGATTGAGAGGCGAAGAATTTTCTTATTGGTTTGTCTGTTTTTTTTTTGTTTTGTTTATTATTATTGAAATAATGAAGATGCTTTAATAATTAAAGTGATGAACGCACAACTATGTGATTATACCAAGTACCATTGACTGTATACTTTGGATAAATTGTATGCTTTATTAATGTGTATTAATAAAATGGATTTGTTAAAAAAAAATACAACATGTTTCCATTAAGATTCTGTGGCAGATTGAACAGAAAAGTGGGGCTTGGGGAGTCAGTGGAGTAGAGTCCTGGGGTCTGGGGTTTTTCTGGGGACTCTGGGAACATCTGTCTGCTGGCTCTGGAAGCTTGAGGATTTTTTTTCCCATTGGGGCTGCTGGAAATTTCTTGAGGTCATTTATGCAGAGAACTTGGCCAGTGCCCCATAAACAGCAGCTCGCGGCCACCCCCGCCTGTCTGCCTGGTGGGGGCGAAAGGGCTGGTGGCGAGGCCCAGAGACCAGCTCTGACATCAGGGCATCAGACAGGCAGAGCTGCCCCCTTTGCTCTTCTGAGCAGCCCCTGCACCGAGCATAACCCTACAACCAGGACTCACCCAGAAGACCTGGGAGCCTCTCCTCCCCCCTCCATTCCCCACGAGTCCCTCGGGCCTCCGTCTTTCACACTTTATCAGACCATGCACCCTCTGGAACGGAATTAGCACCTGGAACAGCAACTGTTTTAAACTCTGGAAAAAAATACTTCTGTTCTCTACAGCTGTGCAGCTTTCAGGAGTGAGTGAGGCAAAAGGACTCAGCTGTGACTTTTTCTTTCCTTTCTGCAACTCAGCAAAGGCCTGATTATTTGGAATTCTTCTTCCAGGTTTCACTTCCTGGGCTGGTTTTAGGCCTGTGAAGCCCATTGCAATCAGCATTTTTCAGAAAAATCAGCGTTTTAGAAAGAGTCTATCAGCCATGATTTGAAGCCCCTGGTAACCACAGTAAGTGTTGTTTTGTTGTGGTTTTGGGGGGGAGTGGGCACAGCTGATATACCAACAGTATACAGGCAGCAGCAGAAAAATAATCGCCTGAAGTCATTCTCACATGTGTCAAGCTGTGTTCTCAGAGCTTTATATACTTTAATTCATTTACCCCTCACAACAATTATGTGATGTAGGTACTATTACTATCCCACTTTGCAGATAAGAAAACTGAAGCACAAAGAGGTGACGAGATCTCTTCAGAGTAGACAGCTAGTCCCTCATCCCAAGGTCAGACAGCGAGGAGGCAGGCAATTGAAACAGGTCTTGAACCTGGGTCAGTCTGGCTCTCTAGCTCTCCTCCTTTTATGCAACGTATGGAAGAAAGCTAGAAAGGACAACCACTGAGTTGTGATTACAGCTAAGGAGAAAAAAAGAAGTAGGTTGAAAAATCCTAGCTCTCCATTTGCTACCTCTGTGTTCACTTTGCTTCTCTGACCCTCAGTTTCTTCATCTGTAAAATGTGTATAATAAGGCCAATGTAACATTCAGTGCAAGGATTCTTTTGTTTGACAGCAGGTAACATAAACCCAATTATAACCAGCTTTAGCTAACAAGCGTTCTTGAACTGAAAAGTCTAAGAGGGAACTCTGGATTCAGACACCGCTCATTCTAGGGCTCAAAGGAAGTTGTCATGAATCTGTCTTTCCTTTCTCTTAGCTCTGTTCTTCTCGGTCTCCATTTCATTAGCAGGAAGGGGCTTTCCACAGGTGGCAGAAATGCCAATTAAGCATCCTCAAGACAAAGAAATCACCTCCTTTCCAATGGTTCTAGCAAAATCCCAGGGTTGATTCCCATTGGCCAAGCCTGGGTCACATGCCTACACCTGGAGACAGGAGGTGGTGTCAGCCTCTCCCAAGCCACGAGGACTAGTGGTAGGAGAGGGGTGGGTCTCTAAGGGAAAATCAGGGTGCCGTTAATAGACTCATGGGGCATTGGTGCTGGGCAGCCACGAACACAGGTGGAGCTGGTGTGAGGAGTAGGTAAGTTCAAGGCTGCAAAATGCTCAGGGCTCTGCTTGGCTCTGGGAACTGAGTGTCCAGAACTGAGTCCTCTCTCTTTTTCCCTCTCCTTTGAGAAGCAGGAACCATGGCTCACCAAATCCAGATGGGGAAACTGAGGGAGCCCATCGAGGGGAAGGTCTTGCCCCAGGTGATCTAGCTAATCAGTCACAGAGCCCAGGGCCCCTGCCTCTCCAAAACAAATCCCAGTTAGTCTTAGGTCCCCACCTACCAAAGGAGTGATCTTGGCATTTGCACAGGGGAGACTGGAAAATGGCATGCTCTTAAGACCCAGAGGAAATGAAAGCTCTTCTCCTGGGCTCCCAGGAGGTATAACAAGGTAGATCCGGGCAGCACGCCCAGCCTGACTCCCCACCCATCACTTTACGAAGTCAGCGGTCGCCTCTGGGGACGGCACACTCAGGGTTCTGGGAGCGCCAAATGCTCATTTCTCCTGGAGCTGCCCGAAGGAGCCAAGATGGCCCTTCCCTTGTTTCATTTTCTGCTCAGTTTTGTGCATCCTTCAGGAACAAAGGGGGCCGGTGGCAAGCATGTCATTTAAAGTCACCGCAGTTGACACTTCCCACTTGGCCTTGACTCAGTTCCAGAGTTTCTGGGCTGGAGCAGTGAGTCTGACTTCCAGGATTCGGTCTGGCCTGTGCTGTGAAGCGTATCCTTGTAAAGGACGGTGAGCGACAATGACAGACATCAAGCTGCAATGGCAAGACCTGCCCCTCCCCTTTAAGTAAAGTGTGCAGGTTTGGAAGTGCACACTCCTAGTGGAAATTAAATTGACACAACTCTCCTGGAGGGCCTTGTGGAGCCAGATGTTAAGAACCTTACACATGTTTGGTTTGATTATTTCACATCCAAAATTTTTTTTTCCTGAGAAAATAGGCATGGCTATCACCGAGATATGCACAAAGATGTGCTCTGCAGGACTGAGTAAAAAATCCAAATGTTCAGCTGTAAGAGATGGGTTAAATAAATGATGGCACATTGACAGAATGAATGATTATACAGTTGTTATATTCACATAAGAGAATGTAAAATTATGTGAAAACTGATCATGATATAATGTTAAGTTAAAAGAGCATGTTATGAAAGACAATGTGTGTATGAATGCATTTTGGAAAAATTACTTATATTGATATATAAAAAAGCCTAAAGCAGGTTTATCAGGGACAGGAGAGGAAAATTTGCAAGCATTTTATAGGTTTTCACTTGTTTTTACTTATCTGTGTTTTCTAAGGTTTCCTTACTAAATTTGTAATACTTTTGTAATTAGAAAAATAGCCAATATTTGTTTCATTAGAAATTCATATTTGTTTTTTTCCTGAAAAAGCAATTTCATTTATTAAAAGATCATAACCAGAATGAGAGTCAATTGATCTTTCTCTTTTATGGCTAGCAGATGTGGACAGGAATGGGGAGATTAAGGCTAGAAGCAGCAGCAGCAGCAGCTGGAGAGCAGCAAAATGAAAGAAGGTTGCCCTGGGAGGCCGGAGACCCACTACCCATTTGCTCTGTGATCCTGGGCAAGTCACTCAGCATCTCTGGGCCTCAGTTGCCACATCCATACAATGAAGTGTTTGATTAAATTATCTCTGGAGTTTTTGTCAAGGCCAGAATTCTATGTATGGATAAGATCTGTGAGCAGCAGTGAATATTCATGTATGTTGCAGGGGAATATGTAATGACTCAGACATGTGTTTAGCGTAAATTATTTTTGTCTCTACAGCTTCCGAGACAGATGAAAGCTCTGCTCAGCTTCTCTGCCTTTTTTTTTTTTTTATTAGATAAATTCTGGATTTACAGAAAAATCATGCATGAAATAGAGGGCTCCTATATACCACCTGATTATTAACATCTTCCATTGTGTGGTGTATTTTTTACAATTGATGAAAGCACCATTTAATCACTGTAGTATTAACTATAGTTTATGCTTTATTTTAGGGTTCACTGTTGGTGTTGAACAGTCCCACCCATGGACTTTTAAAAAAATTTTTAATCTTCTATATTCAACTTAAAAATTTCCCCTTTTAACTACATTCAAATATATAATTCAGTACTTTTAATTACCTTCACTGTGTTGTGCTACTATCACCACCATCCACTACCGAAACTTTTCCATCATCCCAAATAGAAACTCTGGACAATTTAAGCATAAATTTACTATTCCCTACCCCACCGTGTTCCCTGGTAACCTGTTTTCTAGATTCTGACTTCATGTGTTTGTCTGTATATACCAGATTTTTAAAAAAAGATTTATTTATTTTATCCGCCCCCCCCTCTGCTGTGTTTGCTGTCTGTGTTGTCTTCTCTTCTCTAGGATTCATGGTATTCGATCCTGGAGACCTCTGATGTGGAGAGAGGTTCTCTGTCAATTGCACCACCTCAGTTCCTGGTCTCTGCTGCGCTTCACCTTGACTCTCCCTTGTCTCTCTTTTGATGCGTCATCATCTTGCTGCATGACTCACTTGCAGGGGGCACTGGCTTACCACGCAGGCACTCGTGTGGGCACTTGTGTGGGCACTTGCACAGGCACTCATGCCAGTACTGGCACTCGCTCACTGCGCGGGCACACTTTCTCTTCTTCTTTTTCACCAGGAGGCCCCAGGGATTGAACTCAGGTCCTCCCATATGGTAGGTGGAAGCTCTATCACTTGAGCCACATCCACTTCCCTACCACATTTTCTTTATCCATTTATCAGTTGATGGTCATTCGAGTTGTTTCCACCTTTTGGCAATTGTGAATAATGCTGCTAGGAGTATCAGTGTGCAAATATCTGCTTGAGTCCCTGTTTTCAATTCTTTTGGGTATGTACCTAGAAATGATATTGCTGAGTCACATGGTAATTCTATATTTTCTGAAGAACTGCCAAACTGTCTTCCACAAAGCCTGCACCATTTTACATTCCTACTAACAATGAATGAGCCTTCTCTATTTCTCTACATCCTCTCCAACTGTTGCAATTTTCATTTTTTAAAATAGTAGTCATCCTAGTGAGTTTGAAATGATAGCTCATTGTGGTTTTGATTTGCATTTCTCTATTGGTTAATGATGAATATCTTTTCATGTGCCATTTGTATATCTTCTCTTCATGTCTTTTGCCCTTTATAAGTTAGGTTATTTGTCTTTTTGTTGAATTGTAGGACTTTTTAATATATTCTGGATAATAAATCCTTATTGGATATGTAGTTTCCAAATATTTTTTCCCATTTTGTAAGTTGTCATTTTCATGATAAAGTCTTTTGAGGCACAAAAGTTTTAATTTTGATGAGGTCCCATTTATATATATTTATTTTGTTGCTTGTGCTTTGGGTGTGAAGTCTAAAATACCATTGCCTAACACAAAGTCATGAAGATGCTTCTCTATGTGTTCTTCTAGGAGTTTTATGGTTCTGGCTCTTATATTTAGGTCTTTGACCCATTTTGAGTTGATTTTTGTATATGGTGTGAGGTAGGGACCCACCTTCACTCTTTTGCATATGGAGATTCAGTTTTCCCAGCATCAATTGTTTTTGTTTTTGTTTTTGTTTTATTTTTTTCTCTCCCTTTCCCTGCTCCCCCCACCCCCAAGTTGTCTGCTCTCTGTGTTCATTCGCCGTGTGTTCTTCTGTGACTACTTCTATCCTTATCAGTGGCTCTGGGAATCTGTGTTTCTTTTTGTTGAATCATCTTGCTGTGTCAGCTCTCCGTGTGTGCGGCACCATTCTTGGGCAGGCTGCACTTTCTTTCTTGCTGGGCAGCTCTCCTTACAGGGCACACTCCTTGAACGTGGGACTCCTCTATGCAAGGGACACCCCTGCATGGCACGGCACTCCTTCCGCGCATCAGCACTGCGCATGGGCAAGCTCTACATGGGTCAAGGAGGCCTGGGGTTTGAACCGCAGACCTCCCATGTGGTAGGCGGACACCCTATCCATTGGACCAAGTCCACTTCCCTCAGCATCAGTTGTTGAAGAGATTATTCTCAATTGAGTGGGTCTTTCCCCCTCAGCAAAGATCAGTTGGCCATAAACGTGAGGATAGATTTCTTAACTCTCAATTTGATTCCATTGGTCTATATGTCTGTCCTTGTGCTAGTACCAGCCTGTTTTCATTACTGTGGCTTTGTAATAAATTTTAAGATCAGGAAGTATGAGTTCTCCATTGTCATTCTTATTTTTCAAGGTGGCTTTGGCTATTTGGGGCCCCTTACCCTTCCATATAAATTGGATGACTGGCTTTTCTATTTCTGCAAAGAATGCTGTCGGAATTTGGGGGAGGGGGGAGCTATTGCCCTGAGTCTGTAAATTGCTTTGGGCAGAATTAACATTTAAAAATATTTTGTTTTCCAACCTATGAACATAGAATATCCTTCCATTTAGTTAGGTCTTCTATGATTTCTTTTAGCAATGTTTTGTAGTTTTCTAGGTACAAGTCCTTAACTTGATTTGTTCCTAGATATTTTATTCTTTTATGTGCTGTTATAAATGGATTTTTCTCTTGATCTCTTCATTCACTTGTTAATTACTAGTGTATATAAACACTACTGATTTTTCGGTGTTGATTTTGTATCCTGCTACTTTGCTGAATTCATTTGTTAGCTCTAGGAGCTTTGCTGTGGATTTTTCAGGATTTTCTGGATATAGGAACATGTCATCTGCAAACAGAGAAAAGTTTAACGTCTTCCTTTCCAATTCGGATGCTGTTTATTGCTTCTGTTTGCTCAGTTGCTCTGCCTAGAACTTCCACTATAATGCTCAATAACAGGGGTGGCAGTGGGCACACTTGTCTTCATCCTGATCTTAGATCTAAAGCTTTTAGTCTTTCATCATTATGATGTTGGCTGTAGGTTTTTCAAATATGCCCTCTGTATTACTCAGCCAAAGGGGTGCTGATGCAAAGTACCAGAAATCTGTTGGCATTTATAAAGAGTATTTGTTCGGGGTAGAAGCTTACAGTCACAAAGTCATAAAGCATAAGTTACTTCCCTCACCCAAGTCTGTTCCCTCGTGTTGGAGCAAGATGGCTGCCCATCTCTGTGAGGGTTCAGGCTTCCTCTTTCTCCTAAGACTATGTGGTCCCAGCGCCTTCTGTTCTCAGCTGTAGGCTGGTATAAGGCTTGTCTCTCTCCCTGGGGCTCATTTCTTCCCAGGCTCAGCTGCTCTGCTCTCTCCACAAGGCCAGCTATAAACTATTAGGCAAATAGCTTGGCTCTCTCCCTGGGCTCCAGTATCCAAAACTAAACTCTGTGTTCTCCTTCTCGGTATCATTTTCCATGTGAGTGTCCACCCACCAAGGGAGCAGGGACTCAGTGTCCTACTGACATGACCGAATCAAAGCCCTAACACTAATTAAATCAAGTAAAAGGAAAACTCTGAATTTAATACAATCAAAGGGTATCACAAGTCCAGAGGAACAGACCCATTTACAAACATAATCAGTATTTCTTTTTGGAATTCATCAATAATATCAAACTGCTATACCCTCTATCATGTTGAGGAAGTTGCCTTCTATTCCTATTTTTCTTTTTTCTTTTTTTTTTTTAAACTTAATTCATTTTTTTTTTTAAAGATTTATTTATTTATTTTATTTCCCCCCCTCCCCTGGTTGTCTGTTCTCTGTGTCTATTTGCTGCGTCTTGTTTCTTTGTCCACTTCTGTTGTCAGCGGCACAGGAAGTGTGGGCGGCGCCATTCCTGGGCAGGCTGCACTTTCTTTCACGCTGGGCGGCTCTCCTCACAGGCGCACTCCTTGCGCATGGGGCTCCCCTACGCGGGGGACACCCCTGCGTGGCAGGGCACTCCTTGCGCGCATCAGCACTGCGCATGGCCAGCTCCACACGGGTCAAGGAGGCCCGGGGTTTGAACCGCGGACCTCCCATATGGTAGACGGACGCCCTAACCACTGGGCCAAAGTCCGTTTCCCTCTATTCCTATTTTTCTAAGGGTTTTATCCAGAGAGTTTCTGTATTTTTTCAAATGGCTTTTCTACTCCAATTGAAACGATCATGTGATTTTCTTTCCTAGGTCTTATTAATATGGTATATTACATTAATTGATTTCCTTATGTTGAACCACCATACTAGTACACAACTCTCTTCCTAATGTTACAGTATAGCTCAAAATGCTTGCTAAAACTCCAGCCATTACATCTACATTCCAAACAACAGAAAAAATGAAAGGAGGGTTTATTTCTTCCCTTTAAAGAGAGTTCCCAGAAATTTCACATTTTCCCTTACATCTCATTGGTCAGAATTTAGTCAGATGTCCATAACTTGATGCAAGGTAGCCTGAGAAATATAATCTTTTAATTGGAAATTGGGAGAAGGAGAAAAGCTACAGTCTGCCAACATTGGTGGAGTAGCAAGATAAAAAGAAACTGAGTCACTGACCCCATAGAGCTGCTATATCTGCCTTGGGTTACCTACCTCCAGAGTTCTTTTCACAAGAAAAAAATCCACTTCTCTCTTGTTTATGCCGCAATTATTTTGGCTTTTCTCTCACATGCAAATAAACCCAATATGAGCACATACTGAAGCATTGCTACTAACCATGGACTACAACTTACATTATAGTTTACACTCTGTCCTGCACAATTTTGTAGGTTATGACAAAATATATAGTGGCCTGTATCTGTCACTACAATGTCATACAGAACAATTCCAATGTCCTGAAAATGCCCCCATATTATACCCATTCTTCCCTCTCCCATCCCTCAGAACCTCTGGTGGCCATTGTCTTTCTATTAATGATGAGTTATCCCTTTGTTAGAATAATAAGTAGAATAATAATAACTCTACTTTAGTCCATTATTCATTCCCCAATCTTGAGGATTTGGAGCCTTCATATCTTAATAAATGAAAATGGCTGTTATAAAATGATACGTACAGCGAGATCTTATTTATATGCAAAACATGTATATGTGTTTATGCAAAAGAAATAGAGAAAGCGAAAAATTATACCCAGTGGCTATCTCTGGCTGAGTTTTCATTTTTTCCCCGATGTTTATATTTTTCTAATTTAGATAATTAGGCACTGAGAATGCCCAAACTGGAATTGATCTTTGAGGTCATTTCTGCCCATTTTACAAATGAGGAAACTGAGGTCAAGAGCATTTAAGTTCATTTCAATTTAATAATTATGGGAGCCTTTCCATGGGGCAGAGAGCCAAGCTGTGGACCAAGGGGCATCCAAAGAACGGAAGACTTAGTCACTCGTGTCTCCATCACGCGTGTGTCCAGTGTGTGCTAGGCTCTTGGGTGTGGGGAGAAAATGACAAGGGTCTGTCCTCAAAATGCTGTGGCTGAGAGAAAGATAGCTAAATAAGCCACCCCAGGAATGACATGATAAATGCTAAGGCCATGATATGGCAGACTGTAGCTTTTCTCCTTCTCCCAATTTTCAATTAAAAGATTGTGTCTCTCAGGCTACCTTGCATCAAGGTATGGACATCTGACTAAATTCTGACCAATGAGATGTAAGGGAAAATGTGAAATTTCTGGGAACTCTCTTTAAAGGGAAGAAATAAACCCTCCTTTCATTTTTT
Source organism: Dasypus novemcinctus (assembly GCF_030445035.2). NCBI lineage: Eukaryota > Metazoa > Chordata > Mammalia > Cingulata > Dasypodidae > Dasypus > Dasypus novemcinctus. The sequence continues at coordinate 49,379,501 of NC_080698.1, read as the reverse complement.
CTGTTGTTTGGAATGTAGATGTAATGGCTGGAGCTTTAGCAAGTATTTTGAGCTATACAGGAATATTGGGAAGAGAGTCATGTCCTAGTATGGTGGAGTAGCAAGATAAAAAGAAACTGAGTCGCTGACCCCATGGAGCTGCTATATCTGCCCTGGGTTGCCTACCTCCAGAGTTCTTTCCACAAGAAAAATATCCACTTCTCTTTTGTTTATGCCGCTATTACTTTGGATTTTCTCTCACATGCAAATAAACCCAATCCCCACACATGCAAGTCCTAAAAGTAAAGTTCTACAGGAACAAAGGGGGAAAGGGAGGGAAGAATGGACATTTCCCACTCTTGGGCTTCAAGGAAGTTAGAAAAGGTGTGAAGAATGTTGAAGAGTTCTCCATAGAGATGGGCAGGGTTTCAGAAGGAAGATGGTTTCAGGTAGACTGGATCACACAGGGAGAGTATGGCTGCAGGGCTAGGAAAAGGAAGGTGAGCATTGGAATCAAGTAGCCAGGATCTGAATCCCATCACAGTCTTTATCAACTCACATCACCACTCTATGCCTCAGTTTCCCCACCTGCAAAATTGAGTTCATAATGTCAACCTCATTGGGTTGTAGCAAGGATTATGTGAGTTAATACATGGTGAGTGCTCAGTAAAGATTGGCTGTCATGTGCTCCTTGGTAAAATGGTATTTCCACCTCATAAGGCAGCCAATGTGTATAACACAGCACAGGGCGTTACATGTCGTAGGTGCTCAGCCATGTAGCTTGATTTCTCTCCCTTCTCTCCAGGAACATACAATAGTTTTTTTTTTGTGTGTGTGTTTTTTTTTTTTTTGAGGTACCGGGGCCAGGGATTGAACCCAGGACCTCTTATCTGGGAAGCTGGCGCTCAACCACTGAGCCACATCAGTTGCCCTGAGTTGGTTTTTTCATTTGTTGTGCTTGTTTGTTTTTGTTTTTCCAGAAGGCACCAGGAACCGAACCCAGGACCTCCTATGTGGGAGGTGGGTGCTCAACTGCTTGAGACACATCCGCTCCTTACAACTGATGTTTAATAAATCTTCACCAATCCTCTCCTCTGTGTCACATCCTGTCTTGGGAGGTCACTGATTCCAGGCGTTAAACCCTGCCTAGTCTCATGGAGAGGGAAGGAAATTAAAGAAGCATTGGGAAGGAAGGCAATGTCAGTCTATGAACTCAGGCGTGCGAGAAGGAACTCAGTCCACGCTATGATTTCCCACTCTGGTTGGGGAAACCGTAATTTCAGGGCGGTCAAGTGTTTCCTTCTTCTCTGGGTGGTATCCCTGGACCAGGGATCTAGCAGGAGCCTCTGGGGTACCTCATCGCTTGACCGCCTTGGTGTTTGTTGAGCTATCTTTAGTCCTTTCTAAGGAGAGGGTCCTCCACACAGGTCCCTGCTAAGCCGGGCCTTCTTTCTAGGTCTCTCTCTCTCTCTCTGAGCTGCTTCAAGGTTCCCTTCCAAGGGCCCAGGAACCATTACTTGGCTCCCATGGCTGATGGGGCACAGAGAACCCAGTTAGAAATATGCCCAGCCCATGCAGTCATTTCTCCTCCAGAGCATCTGCTTAGGAGAAGAGCACAGGTCCTTTCTCTATTCAGTTTCTCGCTGGTTCAAGTGCTACTGTCCTCAGAGGCTTCACCATCCACTCCCCTCCCCTTGCTGCTCCTCCAGGTCTCCCCCTTGTCTGACACCTCCTGTTTAGTCTCAGGCCTCCAAGTCCCTCGTGTTTTCCCATACTGATTGTGCCATCCAGGCACAAGGGCCTTTGCCTGTTGCCTCTGAGGTGCTGGACTTTTGAAACTCGAAATCCAGGAGGAGACTCTGTTTTCGCTTTTTCTTCAGGGCCAATAAAAGACAGTAGCTGTGAATCAATAGCCTAACACGGAAGAGATAAAGGTCTTAGAAATGATCCAGACTGAGGAAGAAGCCTGGGAGCTGCCTCCACACTCCCATCCAAACGGCTGAAACTCAACGCACTGACCGCTGGAACGCTCGCGCGCGGCTGGTGGAAATGCAGGTGGTTCAGGCGCTTTGGAAAACTGCTTGGCAATTTTAAAAAATAAATATCTACACTATGATCTAGCAATACCACTCTTAGGCATGAATATACCCAAGAGAAATGAAAGCATATATTCACAAAAAGGATTGTACATCAATCATAACAGCTTAATGGATAAAAGCCCAAATGGGAAACAACCCAAATGTCCACCAAAGGGAATGTGAATAACAAATTGATTTGGACACTTTCAAGGCCTCAGAACTGTAAGCTTCTAAGTTAATAAATCCCCCTTGTAAAAGCCAGCCTGACTTCTGGTTTATTACTTTAGCACCTTTAGCAAACCAAAACAGGAGGGGCATTCCAGGAAGGCCTCCTGGGGAAGTGGTAGCGAAACTGAATGTTCAAATACCTGAGCTGGCCAAACAAGAAAGCTGAGGGCATTTCAGGGACAAGGAACACATACAGAGAAACTGATGGAGTGCCCAGAGAACTTGCCTGGCAGATGGGTAGGGAGGGAAAGGAGGCAAGACGAGGCATGGGTTGTATCTTGCAGAACCCCGTAAGCCAAAGGGGAGACCCTGAAGAGTTCTGATCGGGTTTGGCCTTTGGGAAAGATCCCTCTAGAGGCAGGGAGGAGGATGGTTTAGTCTCCAGAGGTACTAAGAAGGAAGGCTTTGGTAGCTGATAATACTGGGAAATATGGGAGAGGAAATAGTTAAGGAGACTCTAGGGCTCTTGCCTTTAATATCCAAAAAGATGGGGGGGCCATTTGCTAAGAAAAAGACAAGGGAAGTATATATAAATGTTTAGTGGTTGGCCAGCTGTTGTTTTTGCCTGTTTAGCCCCTACTTCCCCTCTGTCTTGTGACAGGGCCCTGACTCTTCTCTTCCTATACTCAGGAAATGTACCTAAAATGGGAGCCCACCCACCCCAACTACAGGACATGTGACCCAGGCCTGGCCAATCAGTATGGTCTAGTTCGCTGGCCGCAGTGATTGGTTCAAGGGTTGTTAAGTGACCTAAATTGATCCAGTGAGAATCAGCCTTAGAAATTCTGCCAGACTTGTTGGGAAAGAAGTCTGTCTTTTCAGTTGCGACTGCTGGGTTGGTGGAGTGTAAGTCTGGAGCTGCTGGTAGCTGTCTTTGCCACCATGATGGGAGACCTGCCTGAGAAGGAAGCCAGCACATGAATAAACAGAACCAAAAGAAAGGAAGAGCTGTATACCTGATGATATTGTTTGGGCTGCTTGATGCAGCTATGCCTGAAGACTAGCTGTACTTTTCACCTTTGTGAGCCAATGGAGTGTCTCCTTGGAGTAATCCAGTTTTAGTTGGAAAGAGTTCAGATGAATATAGGCTCCAATAAAAAAGATTTTATAAATATGCTCAGAGAGCCAAGTTTTAGGCAAAGGAATCATAACGTGGAGTCAAGGAGGATGTGACATTCTGAGGTGGACCTTGAAAGACACCTGAACAAGACAAGGTTCAGAGAGGGGAAGTATTTCCAGTGGAGAGACCAGCACAAGCAAACACCCAGAGGCAGGAAAGCAAAGGAGGATTCAGGGAATGGTGAATGTTCTTTTTGGCCTGAGCAGGCTGGGGAATGGCGAGAGGATCTGGAAGAGAAATTGGGGATCAGATTGGAAAGGTCTTGAATGTCAGGGTGAGCTTGGATTGACTCAACTTTTGGTTCTTCTCTAGAAGAGACATCTGGGAGCTTCAGGGCTGTCTGCGAGAATGTCATAGGGAATTGAAGGAATGGCTTCTGGGGCCCAAGTTCTGGGTTGTCTTTCCTCATAACTGGCTTCCCCGAAGCCAACTTCCTTCCCTCCTGGTTCCCCAAGAACTGGATGGTGTGGTGGATTTTCCCACTTACAGGGTGGTGACGTCCCTACTTCCCCCTGCCCCACACCTGATAGTTTTCCCAGGCTGGGATATCTGGAGGTCTTTGCCAAAAAAAGTTATTTGAAGTGAGACCCTTGTCCTCTGCAACCCACTCTACACAACGGTCAGAGGGTTCCTTTAATAGACATCAGATCACTTTTGTGGGAAACCCCCCAAAGGCTCCCCATTCCACTTAGACTTGAATTTGCTCATCTTCCCATGGGTCCCCATCATCTAACTCCTGTGCCCCTCTCTCCCTCCTCATCTCCCACCACTGCTCTGGATCATTACCTCCAGCCAACACAGCAAGCTCTTGTCCTATCTTGGGGTTGCATTTGCTGTTCCCCCTTCCTGGGCCACTCCTCTTCCAGTTCTTCCCCATGGGCCCATCATCACCATTCAATCTTTTCTCCACCGCCACTCTTTAGAGAAGCCTCCCTATCACTTCACCCTGCACAGCTCTCACCACTGTCTGTAAAGATCTTTTTTGTTGTTTGTTTATTTGTTTACTGTCATTTGAATGTAAGCAACTCAAGGGCAGGGACTCTCTCCTGTTCCCCACTGTATCCCACAGTACTTAGAACAGTGCCTCACACCTACATAATAGGTACTCAATAAATAGTAGTTGGGTGAACAATTAGCACAGAAAAGGACCTTAGAGGTAATTCTGAAAATAAGGATCAGCCCAGAGAGGAGAAAGGACTTATCAAAGACATCTGCAAATCAGAGTCAGAGACAGATCTAGACCCCCGGACTACTGGCTCCACATTCATTTCATTTTCTATAACACCCCTATGCCTCTCTCTGCCAAAGAAGTTGCCAGGCTTCAGTGACTTTCCCCTCTGAAGTGAGTATCCCAGGGAGGAAAGAGCAGTGGCGCTCACAGGAGACTTGAGAGCTGGTTCTAGCTCTGCCCATGTCTCTTGTAGACCAAGGGTTCTTAACAAGGGGTCTATGAGATTGGATTGAAATTTTAAAAAAACATTACTTGAAGGGACATGTTGGTGTGGGTGTGATATATTTATTAAATAATACCCAATATTGTGTGGACTTTGGAAGGGGTCCATGGTTTTCACCTGACTGGCCAAGGGGTTTGTGGAACAAGAAAGATTAAGAACCCCTGTTCTAGACTGTGAGCTCCTTGAGGGCAACATGCGTCGTTATCATCTAGCACACCGACAGTGCAGGTGGCGCTCAGAAAGAAATTGCTGAATGAGTGATTGCTTGCATGAACATAATGGGTGTCATCATAGGACAGTGGTTAAAAACTTGTGGTCTGGACTAGACAGACTTGAATTCAAATCCTGGCTAGTTGCTGGACAATGGGTCTTGCATAACAAAAGTACCTGCTGACTCTGGAAGGAAGCAAAATATGTCCTCATAACCATCATCTGTGGTAGCTACTTTCCAAGACAGCCTCTGATGCCCGTCACCTCCTGCTATTTATGTTCCTACATTGAATGAGCGCTGACCAGCATGACCAATAGAATACTTCAGTTTGAGAGCATATAACATCTGCGTCTGGATCGTAAAAGATAAGATCTTTGCCTTGGTCTGTTGGGTCATCACTGAGGTCACAAGCAGTTTTGTGGAGAGGTCCATTTAGAGAGGAACCGAGGCCTCCCACCAAGATCTGGCACCAATTTCCTAGGCATGTGAGTTAGCCGCTTGACATAGGAACTGTCAGCCACGTCAAGTCTTGAGGACTGAAATCCCAGCCATACGACAGTGGGCTAGAACTGCTCCTGAATTCCTGACCCATGAGACCCATGAGAAATAATAAATTTTTTTTTTTATTGACTTTGTAATAATATTACATTAAAAATATATATATGAGGTCCCATTCAACCCCACCCCCCCACCCCACCTCTCCCCCCCCCCCCACCCCGGCAACACTCGTTCCCACCATCATGACACATCCATTGCATTTGGTAAGTACATCCTTGGGCACCTCTGCACCTCAAGGTCAATGGTCCACATCATGGCCCATACTCTCCTCCATTCCATCCAGTGGGCCCTGTGAGGATTTACAATGTCCAATGATTGCCCCTGAAGCACCATCCAGGGTAGCTCCATGTCCCAAAGACGCCTTCACCTCTCATCTCTTCCTGCCTTTCCCCATACCCATCAGCCACCATGTCCACTTTTCCCAATCCAATGCCACCTCTTCTATGTGGACATTGGATTGGTTGTGTCCATTGCACCTCTATGTCAAGAGGAGGCTCAGATTCCACATGGATGCTGGATGCAATCCTCCCACTTTCAGTTGTAATCACTCTAGGCTCCATGGTGTGGTGGTTGTCCTTCTTCAACTCCATCTTAGCTGAGTGTGGTAAGTCCAATAAATCAGATTGTAGGTGCTGGAGTCTGTTGAGGCTCAGGACCCGGCTATCACATTGTCAGTCCAGAGATTCAAATCCCCTAAATATATCTTAAACCCCAACACTAACTGCACCTCCAGCACATTAGCATGAAAGTCTTATGAAGAGAGATCCCATCTGAGTCCAGATTCATCACATATAAACACCAGAGAAATAATAAATTATTGTTGTTTTAAGTCACTAAGTGTTGGGGTGATTTGTTATGCAGCAAGACGTAGATACCTAATACATTATCCTCATCTTCATCACTGACACTATGTGGGGCTCCCAGTATTGCTATGAGATGGGTGCTCTTATTATTCCATTTTAGAGAAAAGGAAACTGCGGGTTAGTGCAGTGAAGTCTCTCCCTGCAGAGTCCCCAACTTTAAGGACTTGATGGTCAGGCCTGAGAGTTAGACGCTCAAGCACCTATGACAGAATAAGGCTCTGGGGTCTGTGACAGTTTGAAGCTGGATGGACCCCAGAAGATCATGTCCTTAGAACAAGCCCATTCCTGTGCATTTAAGTCTATTATAGGTGGGACTTTTTGATTAAATGACTTCAGTTAAGGGCCTGTGATTAGACGGTGTGACCCACGGTGGGTCTTACTCCTCTTATGGGGTTCCTCTATAAATGGGAGAAACATGCAGTGACACAAAGAGAGAAATGCCCAGAAGCTGTGAGAGAAGGTCCGGGGAGCCTAAAAACTGAAATCAATTTAACACAGAAGTTACAGGGAAGCCTCTTAAGCCAGAAGCTGAAAGCAGCAAGGCCTGGGAGGGAAGGGAGAGAGAAGCAGATGCCCACATGTGCCTGATAGCCTATAGCTGTGCCTTGGGGAAAAGTCATCTTCTAATGATGCTTTGATCTGGGCACTTGCACTGCCTCGGGAGGGTAAGCTTCTTAGTTAATAAATCCCCATCGTAAAGGCCAACCCATTTCTGGAACAGGCAGCAAGCTAAAGCAGGATCCCAGAAGGGAGAGCTGAATTTTGGATTCTGTCTCTGGTCCTCGTAGGCTGAGATGGAGGAGAGTATGCTCCAAAGGCAGCAGACGGGACCCCTGCCTGAGGACCTGGCTAGTTGAGGGGGGAAGGTCAGATGCTTATGAATAATCTGTGCCTCTTCCCTGCAGAGAAACACACACAAGTCTAGATATAATGATGAAAACGAACAGCGCTTCATCAAACCTTACAAACCCACCGTTCCAGGAGAGCCATGCCTGGGAGGTAAGCATGACATTTGGCATTTTACAGATGAGGACACAGAGGTCCAAGAAGCTGTTTGATTCTTACAGAGCCCCGTGGCATGGACGGTGCAGGGCCCAGCTGAAACCTGGCAAGTGTCGTTACGGTTGTTGTCTTTACAAGGGCCAAGGGATGATGGGAGGTGGGTGTCGCCCTCTGAGGGGGGTGTGGGAAGAGGTGAGCTGGCAGCAGGGTTTTGAAATTGGAGGTATCTAGGGGAGAGGATGGTGGGGGCACAGGAAAGCCTGGGAGGTGGCAGGGTGAGCCCCCGGGAGGTTCCAGGGGTGTGTGAGGGCAGAGAGGAATGGGAGGAACCGGCAAGTCTGCGCTCTGGAAGAGGTTTGTCTTCAGGAATTTCAGTGTGAGGAGTTGTTGCAGCTGGAGGGTGTGTGCAGAGGGAGGGGTCTTGGGGCTGAGACCAAAGTCAACTGCCGCGCCTTAGGCAAGAAAGGGCTTATTTTGCTTGCTGGGTGGAACTCCTGCCTGTACCGTTTTTCTCCTCCTGGAGGAGGGGCTGAGTTTCACCCAGCCTTGGCACATGCACTTGACGGATTTTCCCAGTCTTTCTGTCTGATGGGGGCCGGTGGAGTCCAGCTGTGGGCAGAGGCCTTTACGCCCATCACGGTGGCTGGGCACCAGGCCAAGGGGTCAAAATGCAGCCTGAACAGTGTCTGCCAAGCCATGTGCTCACAGTGCTGCGTCTGCCTGGGGGTGGGGAGAGTCACCTTTTCCTTTTTAATAAAATTTATTTTGATAAAATTCGCATAACATAATGAATTGGTAGACAAGCCAATGTTTTTCAATATATTAAGTTGTGCAATCATCACCACTACCTAATTCTAGAATATTTCCTATCATTCCCAGAAGAACTCCTGTACCTCCCAGTTCCCCTCCACTCCCCATCCCTTGGCAAACATTAAATCTCTGTCTCTATGGATTTGTCCATTCTGGGAATTTCATATTGTTGGAGAAAAACAGCACTCACTGGGACATGGAGACTGATTGACCACAGGCAGGAAAAGAATTTATTGGGAAGCTCTCCCAACAGAGGGGGTCTGAGGAACAGACTTCAGTCCACCACCATGCTGGTGGGAGTCTGAAGAGAGACTTCAGCCCACTCCTGGAAGGGGGGATTTGAATTTATACAGAACTTTCCTAGGCGGGGAAATGATAGTTGGTGGGAGGGGGTTGAGGGTCCGAGTGAGGTGCAGGGGCCAATGGGAATCCCTAGAGGTGGAACTTTCCCTGATAGTGACTAGAAGACAGTGGGTTAGGGAGCTATGGTCTCTTGGAATGCTGCAGGAGCAGATGTTTCTTTGCTCTGTAGGAATTTTATCTCCCTCTGGTATGCAGGTAGGGAAGGTTTCCATTTCCCTTTACTCACATCTCTATGTGGTTCCATACTCTTAGGCGTGTAGGCTTATGGGGAATGGGGTTAGCCTTTCCCCAGTGCATATCAGGGGAAACTGAACTACAGCTTGTTAATTATTGTAAGCCTCTAACATTCCTAACTCTTTGCATATATATATATATATGGACCTAGGTAAAGGAGTATAAGGTACTGGGCAGGATGGGAGGGTGAGGGGATTGGGGGCGTCAGTTCGGTCTGGCTACTTCCTGCTGTCAAGGGATGGAGAAAAGAAGTTCCCTTCCATCCTGCGTAGTGGGCTGTGGTTTCAGGTCCCGCAGGCAGGGCTTGATATTGTTCACCAGCAGAAAGGTGCTGTATGTATTCCTGGGTGGTTGGCTGTACGATTCGGTGTATGACTCAGACAAGAAGATGATCATGGGTGACAGCTTGGATGGCTGTCTGGATAAACTGAGTTATTGCATGCAGATATGTGGACCTGCTGATAGGAGGAGAATGAGAGTTCAAATTGTGGTAAGGGTAGGAATTAATTAGGAAATTTAGGGTAGGCTGTGAGGTTATTGCCTCCAGGAGTCTGAAGAGAAGGAATAATAGGATTATACATTTAGCATTGAACATTAATGGCATTAATAGCTGACAGTGAGATTACATGATTTGATGGGCTTGTACATATAAAGTTTTAGCTGGAATAAAAGTCTTTAGATTATTAACTGTAGTTTTATAGCAGTGTTTTTGAGTGATTTTTTAAATGGATTTAAGAGTCCCAACCAGCAGAGCTGCATAAACCAGTAGAGTGATCAAAATGACCACATTTCTGCCAGTTTATATAGTTTGAAGCATAGGCAACAAAAATTACTTTAACTTCCCTTTTGGGCTTGGAGCAGCTGGCACTTTAACTTGTAGGTTAAATTTGGTTTGTTGTTGTAAGGATCTGGTTACAAGAGTCCCATTGCAGTGTTTGCAGCACTGAAAGCTTGTCTTGCCCCTTCTGAGAGAGGGAGGGGACCGATGTAATCCACTTGCCATGGTGCTGCTGGAGTCTGTGCTCAGCCAGTATGTGTCATCCAGTGAGGTGACTGTCACGGTCATTGCAGTGAGCACGATGGACACTGGTGGGTGATGTTCATGAGCTGCTGGCGACTGACAGGCGATTGGACCTGCTGGCCTAGGCACTACCAGGTCTGGTATCCACGGTATTTGCTTTTTTGGTGGAGCCAGTCTGCTGCTTTCTGGGTTTCAATGGTATGGCTCTGGACGTTCATGAGGGCATCTGCCTTAACAGTCTCAAGAGATGTTAGAGGAGGGGCAGGGACACGGTAGACAGTTACCTGTCACTGCTGGCAGGCGTTCCAGATGTTCTTTCACAGATTTTTCTTCTCTGCAGAGGACAGTTTACAACAGTTTACTGTTCTTGTTTTGCACTTTTTTCTCTTCTCGTAATTGTGACTAAAGCTCAAGTGGTATTTGTTTAGAAAGTTGTCTTTGTCACAAACCCCATCCAAAGCTAGTATGGGTACTGGCTACATCCAATTCACAGGTTAAGTTAAGATCCACCCCAGGGAAGCGGAGTTGGCCCAGTGGTTAGGGCGTCCACCTATGACATGGGAGGTCCACGGTTCAAACCCCGGGCCTCCTTGACCCGTGTGGAGCTGGCCCATGTGCAGTGCTGATGCGTGCAAGGAGTGTCCTGCCACGCAGGGGTGTCCCCCGCATAGGGGAGCCCCACGCACGAGGAGTGCGCCCCGTAAGGAGAGCCGCCCAGCACAAAAGAAAGTGCAGCCTGCTCAGGAGTGGTGCCGTACACACGGAGAGCTGACACAACAAGATGACGCAACAAAAAGAAACTCAGATTCCCGGTGCCACTGATAAGGATAGGAGCAGTCACAGAAGAACACACAGTGAATGGACACAGAGAGCAGACAACTGGGGTGGGAGGGAAGGGGAGAGAAATAAATTAAAAAAATGAATCTTAAAAAAAAAGATTCACTGCCTTACTGCTTGAGCCTGTGTTATTGTTTTCAAAGCAGCCTGCTGGGGGGGCTCTCATTTCCATGTACAACTTTTTCTGATTAATGCATATAATGGTTTTTAAAAAAAGATTTATTTATTTATTTATTTATCTCCCCTTCCCCCACTCCCCCACCCCGGTTGTCTGTTCTCTGTGTCTATGTGCTGCGTCGTCTTCTTTGTCCGCTTCTGTTGTTGTCAGCAGCATGGGAATCTCTGTTTCTTTTTGTTGCGTCATCTTGTTGTGTCAGCTCTGCGTGTGTGTGGCACAACTCCTGGGCAGGCTGCACTTTCTTTCTCTCTCAGCAGCTCTCCTTATGGGGTGCACTCCTTGCGCGTGGGGCTCCCCTACATGGGGGACACCCCTGCGTGGCAGGGCACTCCTTGCGTGCCTCAGCACTGTGCCTGGGCCAGCTCCACACGGGTCAAGGAGGCCCGGAGTTTGAACTGCGGACCTCCCATGTGGTAGACGGACGCCCTAACCATTGGGCCAGGTCCACCACCTATAATGGTTTTAATATCTGAAGTAAATGAGGGAAGGAATATTTTCAGTACCTTAATAATATGAGACAACGTTATACTTCATCAGTTACAATAGAGGGTACAGTTTTTTTGTTTTACTTAACTAAACACCGTTTTTAAGAATGTGATAGACAGTCAGGACTTTGTAGTTTGTTCTAATTGTTTGCCTATTTTAGGCTCTTAAGATAAAAGAGTTGTCTCATTTTTGGACAAAATTATTATTTTTTCTTTAACAATAAAACACATTGTATACACCCTACATGTATAAGTTACTAAATAATTTTGGAAACTGTTTTAAAGCAAATTTTTTAGAGTATATAATTGTTATGATTACATTAATTGGCAGGTATTTTATTTTAGCAGTGCAGGAAAAAACTACTTTTATATTATTTTATGAAAACTTAAGATTTTCAATGGAATTAACATTATTTTCTCCCTGTTACCACTGTAATATGCAGATTGAGGTGGCTTTTACTCATCAATTCAGTTTCTGTTTAATAATGATTTTTGTAATTAGCCATTTGAATATTGCAGTTTAAGGAATGCTTTTATAAACTTTTTATAACTATTCATAACTGCAGAGAGTATAGTTACTTCATTTTAAGGCAAACTCTACCTTCACAGAACACATTTCCTTACTTAATGCTGCCACAATGCCTTTTACAACTAGCCACATGCATTCAAGTTTTGTTTTACATACTTTCATTCTGATTTTATGAAAATCAGCCATCTTATTTTAGGATAAAACACACTTTTTTGAACAAACTTATTATATCTCAGTCAGCACTCCTACAAACTTTTTATACACTTTTTTGAACAAATTTATTAAATTTCAGTCAGCACTCCTACAAACTTTTTGCTTTTTTCAATACCTTACATTTCATTCTGTGAAGAAAAATAAACTTTATTTTAATTTAGGCAAGGACATTTTTTAGGAAGAGATTTGTAGCAATTTTATCAGTCAAGACTTATAATTTTCATCACTCATACCTAGTTATTAATATAAGCACTTGTTTAATCTTTGGTCAATTGAATAGAGTTCTTATAGGAATTAATATTACTATTCAGAGGTATTAAAATACATACTTCCAGTGAACAAAAAGACAAACACAAAAAGAGTTATGGCATGCAGACAGAAGCAAAGTTCATTACCTTGACTCATGATTTTCACTCCTTTGGTATGACTGTTTTTACTGCTTTCAAGATTTTTTTGGAATCAGTGTTGCTTATAACATGCAATCTTGTTGTTGGAAACATGTTTACTAGTAATCAGCAACAGCTAGGAATATTTGAGCACAATAAATGCAGTTAAACTTTAAAACAGTTTAGATGGATATTTAGCACATATATTTTGAATTATTACTTTTTATGAGGACACTTAGACAGATTTAAAGTTCAGGAGTAAGCTACAGGTTTATTTGTAAGAGGTGAGTAATTGAAGGTTTGATACTTAGCAGGGTATCAAGAAGGACAGAATATTGGGTTTGTTCAGGATGAGGACAGGATTTTTGAGTTGACCTGTGACTGGTTTGTGGCAGGCAGCAATGATAGGAACTTTAGTATTTTATATTTGAGGACTGACAGAGTTTGACAGAAAAAGGGGTAGCAGAGGAGGGAGGGAGTGGGTGAACAGGTGGCTTTTTACTGGGTATAGTAAAAGATGGGTTGTGAAACTACTGACTTTCACCACTGAGACTGAGGAGTGAGTTAAGGGTTTAGGGATTTTGGGAAGGGCAGAGTAAGTGGTTTCCATATTAATAAGAAATAAAATTGGCTTACCTGCTCCCATCAGAATTACTTGAGATTCTGCTTTGGAGATGGGTGTGGGGGTCTGCCCAGTTTCTGGGGTTCCTTTAATCATCCGTTGCTGGTTCCAGAAGGTCTGGGAGGTTGAAGCAGGGGTGAGGTTTGACTGGGTAACTGATGCCCTTTTGCCTTGAGACGCCTGGGGACTTTCAGGGGATTTCTTGCTTGCGCAGCGGGAACGGCCTTGGAGGAGGTTGTGGGTTTGGGCACTGCTTGGCTCAGTGCCCAGGCTTTTTGCCTTTGAAGTGTGGCCTTGGTGGGTTTTTTGTACTTGCCTGGAGTGGAGTGTCTGTTAGGGACTCTGGAGGGTGGAGGATTTACAGCCAGGTTTTTTGGGGGAACTGCTGTGGCTCTGACAGGGCTGTTGGCAGCGTTTTGTTGGTTTAGGATATTTGCAAGTGTTTGGGCTGCAAATCAAATACATTTTTTTTTTCTGGGGATAGATAGGTGGAAAGAATGCTGTAGAGGTTGCAAGAGAAAGATATTAACTGGTTCTCTATCTGGCTCAAATATGAAAGTGAGAAAGAAAGCGTACTCTGGCTGTTTTTTCGTCTCCCAGAGGGGTGAGAGAGGAGCTGGCGTCTGTGTGCAGTTAGGAGCCTGCATGCTGCTGGGGTAGAGGGCTGCGCCGCAGAATGAGGGGGCTATTCTCTGTAAGCGCCTATGAGGAGGGGGGGAGGCAGCAGCGACGAAGGGGGGTAGGAAGACGGGGTGCAGGGTGAGTCCAGAGATAACCCTGGAGGATTATATGGAGGAGGTATGTGGGGCGGGGGGGGATGATCTGAGGGATCAAAGTTGGAGTTTTCAGAAGTTTTCGGGGGTGAAAGTGATGAGGAGGAAGATTTCTGAGGAGGTTTCTGGTGTAAAAAGAATTTGGTAGGAAGAGCAGGATTGGCAGAAGGAGGGGCTATTTCGAAGATAGGAAAATGCCTGAATGTAAGGGCTCTCTGGCCATCTGCCATAGCGCTGGATAAAGTTCTCGAAGTCTTGGAGAACTTGGAAATCAAAAGTGCCGTTTTCCAGCCATTGACTTTCATTGTTCAATTTGTATTGCGGTCACACAGAGGTTGAATAGAAAATGAGTTTTTTAGGTCTGATGTCTCTTTCCGGGTACAGAGTTTTAAGGTTATGAAGGAGACAGCCCAGAAGCGTGGATTTTGTAGGGGCCGAAATTGATTCCCCATTTTAGGTGAGACTAAGGATCTCTAGGACAGGGGAGATTCTGAGTGAGACAGGCATCCTGGCATCAGTCAGATATCTCCAAGGAAATAGGAAACTGCTCTTGGAGCCAGATGTCTCTGGAGTCAAGGGGTTTCTTCCCATGAGGACGCAGGCCTCCCGCCCGCCGTGGCCCTTGGGGAACCGTGAGGATCCTGACCTAGTGCTAGGTTTTCCCAGTGGGTTGTCCTGGACAACGGAAAAGGAGAGAGAGAGAGACAGCAGGATCCTCCGGCAGAGAAATCTTTGACTCACCCAGCCGAGCGTCCATGTCTGGTGTTGGATGGGTGTTCAGCCGTGGCAGAGGGGAGGCTCCTCACTAGTCAGTCAGTCTCAGCATGACCCCAGTCTCGGGTTTTCAGCACCATATGTTGGAGAAAAACAGCGCTCACTGGGACACAGAGACTGATGACCACAGGCAGAAAAAGAATTTATTGGGAAGCTCTCCCAACAGAGGAGGTCTGAGGAACAAACTTCAGTCCCCCCACCAACATGGTGGGGGTCTGAAGAGAGACTTCAGCCCACTCCTGGAAGGGGGGGATTTGAATTTATACAGAACTTTCCTAGGCGGGGAAATGATAGTTGGTGGGAGGGGATGAGGGTCCAAGTGAGGTGCAGGGACCAAAAGGAAGCCCTAGAGGTGGAAACTTTCCCTGACAGTGACTAGAAAACAGTGGGTTAGGGAGTTATGGTTTCTTGGAATGCAGCAGGAGCAGATGTTTCTTTGCTCTGTAGGAATTTTATCTCCTTCTGTTATGCAAGTAGGGAAGGTTTCCATTTCCCTTTACTCGTGTCTCTATGTGGTTCCGTGCCCTTAGGCACGTAGGCTTATGGGGGATGGGGTTAGCCTTTCCCCAGTGCATATCAGGGGAAACTGAGCTACAGCTTGTTAATTATTATAAGCCATGTTGCTCAAATGTGGCCAGTCTCGAAGCCAAACTCAGCATGTAAATGTGTTGCCTTCCCCCCAGCATGGGACATGACTCCCGGGGATGAGCCTCCCTGGGATCGAGGGATTACTACCAAGTACCAGCTGATGATGTAACTAGAAAATGACCTTAAATAAAAGGGTCAACTCGGACTAGCAGAATATCTCAGTCTACATATAATACCAGGAGTTAAAAATGCTTTTTCACTTGAATAAAAGGGGGAAATGGATAGGACAAATGAGTTTATATGGCTGTGAGTCTCCAAAAAGAGCTGGGAAGTTATCAGAGGGGTTGCCCTTATACACACCTCAGCAGAGTCCCAGAGACAGATAAAGTAGATACAACCCCAGGTATTGGTTCTCCTGAGGGCTACAGAAACCCACAGGTTCTATGGTCATGGCAGATGGAGTTCAGTGCCATTTCAGTTGGCCCTACTTTGGAGTTTGTGTCTCTGTGCGATAGAGGTAGACTGAGATGTGATCTTTGTCCACAAGTCTCTCCTTTTACTTTTACTGTAACTGTAGTTGTTGCTGGGGTTTAATGTATACCCAGGGGACCTGAATCTCTGGACTGACCATGTGATAGCCAGGCCCTGAGCCTCAACAGACCTGCAACTCCTACACTCTCGTTTATTGGACTTACCCCATTCATCTAACATGGAGGTGAAGAAGGTCAACCACCACACCAGGGAACCAAGACTGCCTGCAACTGAAAGCAGGAGAATTGCATCCAACATCCATATAGATATAGATGTGGAGTGGACACAACCATTCTAAGGTCCACAGGATGAAGGAAGAGTATGGATTAGAGTGGACTTATTGATATTCTATTCATGAACTATTGTGATTAGTAATCGAAGAAAATGTGACATTGGTGTGGAGAAAGTGGCCATGGTGGCTGCTGGGAGTAGGGAGAGGAAGGAAGAGATGAGATGTGGGGGCTTTTTTGGGACTTGGAGTTGTTCTGGGTGGTGCTGCAGGGAGTTACTGGACATTGTATGTCCTCCCATGGCCCACTGGGTGGACTGTGGGAGAGTGTGGGCTATGATGTGGACCATTGACCATGAGGTACATCAGTGCTCAGAGATGTATTCACCAAATGCAATGAATGTCTCATGATGATGGAGGAGATTGTTGTTATGGGGGGAGGAGTGGGGTAAGGGGGTTGGGGGGCATATGGGGACTTCATATTTTTTTAATGTAATATTAAAAAAATAAATAAAGACAAAAAAATAATTATTATAAGCCTCTAACACATATGAACAGAATCATACAATATGTGGTCATTTGTGACTTAGCTTAATATTTTCAAGGTTTATTCATGCCATAGTGTGTATCACTACTTCATTCCTTTTTATGGTTGAATAATATCCCATTGAATCAATACATCACCTTTTATTTATCTGCTCATCAATTGATGGGCATTTGGATTGTTTCTCCTTTTTAGCTATTGTGAATAATGTCAGTATGAGCATTGACATACAAGTGTTTTTCAGTCCCTACTTTTGATTCTTGGGATATATACCAATGAAGGGAATTGCTTGGTCATGTGTTAACTATGTTAACTTTCCGAGAAACTGCCAAACTGTTTTCCAAAGCAGAGGCACCATTTTACATTCCCACTAGCAATAGATGAGAGTTCCAATTTCTCCATATCCTTACCAGCACTTATTTTGTTTTCATTTTTAATAGCCAGATTGGTGGGCGTGAAGAGGTGTCTTGTCCCCTGCTCCCACCCTGCCTTTCGCTTCCTTACACTTTTCCCGCCTGTTCCTCGTAACCTCCCTGTATTATGGCCCTTCTCAGCAGCAGTTTGTGCTGCTGCCTCCCTCTGCCCCTCCTCCCAGCCACTGTTATCTTCCCCCTCCCAGCCGATCGCTGTTCTCCCCGCCTCATTTCAACCGCCCTCATCCCGTATCCGCCCCGGCACAACCTCGGAAACAACCCCCTCTGCCATCAATGGCTTACGTCATAAACCGCAGGTCCGCCCTTGCCTCTGCAGCCAATCCTCAGCTGCCCCGCGGACATGCCCCTCCCACAACCTCCCCGCCTCCATGACACTATAAAACCCCATGTACTTCCCGAATAAAATCAGACCTGCGCATAGACCTCGTCTCCGTGGTTTTTCCTCCATCGAACCGCGCGTCCCCCAAGCCTTGAGCCGCCCGCTGCCGCCCCGGTCAGGCCGTGGCGTAGGCCCGATCCCCGGCAGCGACTCGCCTGCAGTGACCCGCCTGCAGTGCCGCAGCGGAGGCCAACAGTGTCTTACCGTGGTTCTGCTTTGCTTTTCCCTAGTGACTGACACACATCTTTTTATGTGAATATTAGCCACTTGGATATATCTTCTTTGGAGAAATGTCTATTCCAGTCCTTCACCAATTTTTTTATTGTTGTTTTATTGTTGAGTTGTAAGAGCTCTTTATATGTTCTGGATACAAGTCCCTTATCAGATATATGCTTTGCAAATATTTTCTCCCATTTGGAGGGGAAGGGCTCCTTTTTCTAATTCTCTCCATGACTCTTTGGGGATGGCGGGGACTGTCCTGCCATGGAAATAGACACGGTTTCTCAGGCACTCATCCAAGAGAACAACTGAGAAGCTGAGAACCTTGACAGGCGGCCTGCTCTGTTCCACGCCCTGCGTATACATCTGAAGCTAATATGGTCCCTTCCCTCCCTTGTTCTCCATCTCCACGAGTGACACCAACGCAATCACCAAGAGCCTCAAGTCAGAAACTTGGGATTCCCCCATCACCCCACCATCCCTCAGTACAGCCCATCATCCTCCAGGCTGTTCGAGGTTCCCCCTCACTAGGTTTGCAATAATTAACAAGCTGTGCTCAGTTCCCCCTGATATGCACTGGGGAAAGGCAAAACCCCTTCCCCATAAGCCTACATGTCTGAGGCATGGCCTTTCCCCAAAGGTTAAACAAAGAAACAATGTAGAAACAGGAGTAAAGGGAGATGGAGACCTTCACTATCTGCAGATCAAAGGGCAATAAAAACCTTTACTCTCTGCAGATCAAAGGAACACCTGCTCCTCCAGCATTCCAAGAAAACCTAACTCCCTAACCCACTACCCTCTAGCCATACAAGGGAAGATTTTCACCTCTAGGGCTTCCTATTGGCCCCTGCACCTCACTTGGATCTGGACCCCCTCCCACCGACTATCATTTCCCCCCCTAGGAATGTTCTGTATAAATTCAAATCCCCCCCTTCCAGGAGCCAGCTGAAGTCTCTTCTTCAGACCCCTCCTTTGGGAGAGCTTCCCAATAAACTTTCTGCCTGCCGTCAGTCTCCATGTCCCAGTGAGGGCCATTTTTCTCCAACACTATCCATTCCCCACCCCCAGCCACCACCCTAGCCGAGGGCACTGCGCCTTCCAACCTGAAGACTTCAGTAACTTCCTCCCTGTCTCCAGGCCTTAGGATCGACCATTTCCAGTCTATGCTTCCCTCCTTCAGCACAATTTTTTCTTAAACAAAAACGCAATCTTAGGGCTCCCCTTGCCGCCCACTTTTCAATGGCTATTCTCAAGTGAAGAAACTCACAAGGAAGCCTGGTGCACCATGACGTTTGGCCCAGACTTCTTCCTCCATGCCTCTCCTTTGAAATGACTCAGTCACACTGAGCTACTCTCAATTGCCCAGCTCGCCCTCCTCCAAGCTGTATGGACAGCATTTATTACGAAATGACCTATAGTAAAGGGGTGGCATCAGGTCCCAAAATAGGCTACAGGTTGGCATGCTGGGAGCCGGGAGTTTGTGTGGGGAAAGGTAAGGGTTATGGTGAGGGGGGCGGGCTTGCTCGCACATGCGCAGTTACGTGCTGGGACACGCCGACCTGGCCATGGCGCTCACTGAAGCCACAGGAGAAGGTGTGTCCACAGACGGGTCTTCTTGGAATGTGAGAGCCAGAGTCAGCCCGAAGGTTTGACCCCACCTGTGTATCTTAGACCCCACCTGTATATCTTAGAATCCTTGGACCCAGGTGCTGGAAAAAACTTGAGAGACCCCCAGTCCCAACCCTTCATGGCTTTGCCTGTCTGGGATAGGGACACCTTCCAGGCAAAGGCCGTGCTGTGCTGGGAAAGCACGTCTAGACTTCCCTAAGAGCTTTTACAGCAGATGGGGAAACTGAGGCCCAGAGACCAGTCCTTGACGGCGTGAGAATCACCAGGGGAATTTGCTGAACATAAGAACACTTAGGGAAACGGACTTTGGCCCAGTGGTTAGGGTGTCCGTCTACCACATGGGAGGTCCGCGGTTCAAACCCCGGGCCTCCTTGACCCATGTGGAGTTGGCCATGTGCAGCGCTGATGCGCGCAAGGAGTGCTGTGCCACGCAAGGGTGTCCCCCGCGTGGGGGAGTCCCACGCGCAAGGAGTGCGCCCGTGAGGAAAGCCGCCCAGCGTGTAAAGAAAGAGCAGCCTGCCCAGGAATGGCGCCGCCCACACTTCTCGTGCCGCTGACGACAACAGAAGCGGACAAAGAAACAAGACGCAGCAAAAAGACACCGAGAACAGACAACCAGGGGAGGGGGGGAAATTAAATAAATAAATAAATCTTTAAAAAAAAAAAAAAAAAAAAAAAAAAGAACACTTAGTTACTACTGCTGGGTTGGGGGAGAGGCTGAGTCATCTGCAGTTTTCTCACCTCCCCCAGGTGATTCTGCTGGGAAACCAGGACGTCCAGGAAGTCCGGACCACCCTACCGCGCCTGATTCTCTCCGCCAAATCCCGTGCTGGGCCCTGGTGGAGTCGCCGAGGCCCGGCGGGGTGTGGCTGGGTCTGCCTGGTTTGCCCTGCCTGGAAGCCAGAAGCTGGCTTCCCTGATGCTGAGAGGGAGGACAGCGGCCCTTCTCTCGGCTGCAGTCGAGGCTTGGCTGTTGCGGAGGTTCCTGGGAGGAAAGTCTCCCAGGGGGCTGCTGGCATCTTGGGAAGGAAAGGTTTGGGGACAGGAAGGAGGACTGGGAGAAGGCAGGAAACTCCATCGAGGGACAATAGAAGTGAAACCAAGTTAAAAGCAGGTGGGGTTTGTCCTGAAGCACTGCAGGGATGGGGAGGGACCATAGCTGTCACCTTCCTGTCTTTCCTCTGGCCCCCTCCCGGCAACCCGCCTGCCCTTTCCCATCAGAACCGCACTCTGCGAAGGATCTACAACTCATGCAAGCTTAAGTGCAATTGCCTAGCAATTGCCATTTAAAACATGACCATTTTTCCTTTATTTCCTCCTTCCCTTTCCGCTCCCTCCTTCCTTTCCATCTTCCTTTCTTCTTTTCTTTCTCTCTCACTCCCACCCCATGGTCTGATTTCTACTATTTGCCCCTGGTCTTGAACCTTAAATCCCAATTGTATTTTTCCCAGGTCTTTTTTCCCTTCGTTTATTATTTCCGTTTTGCACACTGGCTTGGGAAAAGTGTACCTCAGGTCATATCCCACTCTGCCCACCCCATCTCTGCCCCCATTCAGCACAATGTAGCTGGAGAAAAGCTCAGAACCAACCCGACTGTACTCACTTGAAATTCATGCTCTTGAATGTTGAGGTCCAGATGCAGCCTGGCAATTATGACACTTCCCTAGTCAATCACTCTCCAGCTTTTTTAGACAACTGTTTCCTGCCTCCTCTCTTTCTAAGCCCTTATTGTCATCCTCCCTGTCAACTTCTTCCTCACTGAGAAAACTGAAGCAGTCAGAATGACCACCCACCCTACCACCACACCTGACCTTCCATGAGCGTCTCCACCTGTACACTCTGCCTTCCTACCATTGTCACAGACGACCTGACCACACACCCATGTGTCCCTCCAGCTTTGCGTGACTCCACCCTGCCTCATCTGGAAGGGCACCTTTCCAGCATTTGTGCCTCTTTCTTGTCTGGATCATTCTCATCAGCATACAAACATGCTCTTATCTCTCCCACTGGAAAACAATAACAGAAACTCTTTTAACCCCACTTCTCCTAGTTACCACTTAATATCTCCCTGTTTGCTTTTTTTTTCCCCCAGAGAAAATATATTTAAAGCACATAACTCAATCTATTTTACAGATTTACAGATACAGGTATCTACAAATGCTTTATTATTTATAAGTGTAGTTCATTTTTTAAAATATATTTTTTATTTTTTAAGAAGATATTTAGATTACAGAAAATGAGGAATTCCCATATGCCCCACTTCCCACGCCTCCCACCCTTCCCCACATTAGTTCATTTTTTAAAATATATTTTTTATTTTTTAAAAAGATATTTAGATTACAGAAAATGAGGGATTCCCATATGCCCCACTTCCCACGCCTCCCACCCTTCCCCACATTAACAACTTCTTTCATTAGTGTGGTACATTCATTGCAATTGATGAACACATTTGGAGCATTGCCACCAAGCATGGATTATAGTTTATACTGTAGTCTACACTCTCTCCTACTCAATTCTGTTGGTTATAGTAGGATATTTAATGGCCTATATCTGTCATTGTAATGTCATTCAGGACAATTCCAAGTACCAAAAATGCTGCCAAAATAGATACTACCCCAAATAGTGGAGCTCCTGAGTGCTCTGGAGACACCCAGGTCTTATAGTCATGGCAGATGGCTCTGGAGTTTGGTGCCTTGCCAGTGGGCCCTCCTTTGGAGTTTGTGCTCCCAAGTATGACAGAGTTGGGCTCAGTTGTGACTTCTCTGCACATCTCTTCTGTCCCTTCCATCTGAGCCTATAGTTGGTGCTGGAGTTGGTAGGCGTACATCCAAGAGACTTGAATCTCTGGGCTGTCCATGTGCCAGCTGGGCCCTGACCCTCAGCGGAGTTGCAACACCTACTTTCCAGTTCAGTGGACTCACCCAGGACAACTAACAAGGAGGTGAGGATGGACAACCACCATACTAAGGAACCGAGTCTACAACTGCAAGCAAGAGAGTTCCTGTTTGCTTTTTATTGCTATGTAAAATTCACCCCGAAACTTAGTGGCTTTGAGACAACCACCATTTTGTTTTCTCCCTTGATTCCGTAGGTTGGCGGGGCCCGGCTGAGGGGTTATTCTGCTTCTCACGTAGTCACCTGGGGGCGCTGCTGGGCAAGGCTGTCACAAAGCTGAAAGCTGGTGTTGGCTATGGCTGAGAGGTCAGCTGGGACTTTTGCCTCATTCTCTCCTCCCCTTGGCCTCCCTCAGTGGCGTGGGCTGCTTAGAGCCAGGGAGCTGGCTGCCCAGAGGGCACAAGCTGCCAGGCCAGAAGAAAGAACCAGTGAGCTTGAAGATAAGAAAAAGGAAATATTCAGTCTGGAGAGCAAAGAGAAAAAAAGGAATGAATAAAAATGAAAAGAGCCTAAAATATCTGTAAGACATCATCAAATATTCTGATATACACATTATGGGAGTCCCAGAAGGAGAAGAAAGAGAGAAAGGGGCAGAAGAAATATTAAAAAAAAAAGGCTGAAATCTTCCCAAAAGACATGAATATACACATCCAAGAAGTCCATTGAAGCCCAGATATCCTTGAAAAGATCCACAATAAGATGCATTATAATAAAATCATCAAATTCCAAAGACAAAGAGAGAATTCTGAAAGCTGCAAGAGAGTAGCAGCATATCATGTAGTAATACAGGGGAGTCTCAATAATATTAAGTGCTGATTTCTTATCAGAATCCATGGAGGCAAGAAGGCAGTGAGATGATATTATTAAATGCAAAAAATAATTGGCAACTGTTCTTAGTTTGCCAGACTGCTATGGCAAATGTCACATAATGGGTTGGCTTAAACAATGGAAACTTTTTGGCTGGTGGTTTTGAGGCTATAGGAAGTCCTGATCAAGGTATTGGCAAGACCTGATTTCTGCCAGAGTCCATACTTTCCGGTGTTGGCTGCTGGCAATCCTTGAGGTTCTGTGGATTGGGTCTCTGTAACTAAAGCAATGTCCTTTCTTTTCTGTTCTGAGTTCCCACTGACTTCTGGCTGTGTTCTGTGGCTTTCTCTGACCCTGGCTTCTGGTTTCTTCTCTTTAGGGCCTCCAGTAATCCTGATTAAGGCCCATTGTGATTCAAGTGGCCACACCTTCGCTAAAAACAACATAGTTAAACATACTATTTACAATGAGTTCATACCACAGGGACACGGATTAAGATTAAGACATTGTGTTTGTTGGGAAAAAATCAATCTCTCATACCAACCAAGAATTTTACAACTGGTGAAACTGTCTTTCAGTGAGGAGGAGTTTAAGACATTTCCAGATAAATGAAAGTTGAGGGAGTGCATCACCACTGGACCTGCCCTACAAACAATGCTAAAGGGAGTTCTTGACTGAAAGGAAAGAGCACTAGACAGTGGACAAAGCAGTGTAAAAAAATAAAGAACTCTGGTAAAGGTGATCATATAGGTAATTATAAATGCTAGTACTATTGCATTTTTGGTTTGTAACTCCACTTTTTACATCTTACAGGATCTAAAATGCAAATGCATAAAAAGTAAGGGTAAGTCTATGGTTCCAGAAGTACAATGTATAAAGATGTAATTTGTGACAAGAACAATATAAAGGTGGTGGGTAGAGGGGATAGAGGGGTATAGGAACAAAATTTGTATATTCTATTGAAGTTAAGTTAATATTGAATCAAAAGAGATTATTATAGATTAACAGTTAAATTAAGCCCTCATGGTAACCAAAAAGAAAATATCTGAAAAATATACAGAGAAGGAAAAGAGAAGGGACTCAAAATGTTTCACTACAAAAGATCATCTAAATACAAAAGTAAGCAGTAATGGAAGAATTGAGGGACAAAAATAGTATAAGACTTACAAAGACCAAACAGCAAAATGGCAGAAGAAAGTCTGGCATTATCACTAGTTACTTTAAATATAAATAGATCAACCTCTCCAATCAAAAGACATGGATGGGCAAAATGGATAAAAAAGCATGACCCATTTATATGCTGCTTACAAGAGACTCACACTAAATTCAAAGACATAAGTAGGTTGAAAGTGAAAGGATTGAAAAAATATACCATGCACATAGTAACTATAAGAGAGCTGGGGGAGCTCTACTAATATCAGATAAAATGGACTTTATTCTGTATGCTGCTTTGATCTACTGACACAAGGGAAAAAGAATGACACTGTACTGATAAAGGGGTCAATTCAACAAGTATAACAATTTTAATTATATATGAACCTAATGGCAGAGCTCCCAAATATATGAAGCAAATATTGACAGATTTGAAGGGAGCAAAAGCCAATTCTACATTAATTATAAGAGACCTCAGTATACCACCTCCAAACATAGATAGAACATCTAGACAGGTGATCATAAGAAAGTACAGGAAACGGACTTTGGCCCAGTGGTTAGGGCGTCCGTCTACCACATGGGAGGTCCACGGTTCAAGCCCCGGGCCTCCTTGACCCGTGTGGAGCTGGCCAATGCGCAGTGCTGATGCGCGCAAGGAGTGCTGTGCCACACAGGGGTGTCCACCGCGTAGGGGAGCCCGCGCAAGGAGTGCACCCATAAGGAGAGCCGCCCAGCGTGAAGGAGGGAGCAGTCTGCCGAGGAATGGCGCCGCCCACACTTCCCGTGCCACTGACGACAACAGAAGCGGACAAAGAAACAAGACGCAGTAAAAAGACACAGAAAACAGACAACTGGGGGAGGGGAGGGGAATTAAATAAATAAATAAAAATAATAATAATAAAAAAAGAAAGTACAAGACTTGACTGATACTCTAAAACAGCTTGCCTACAGACATTTGTAGACATTTCACCCAAGAGCAGCAGAATACACATTCTTCTTGAGTGCACATGGGTCATTCTCCAGGATAGACCATATGTTGTGTCCAAAACAAGTCTCGATAAATTTTAAAATATTGAAATCAAAGAATGTATCTCCTCTGACCACAATGGAATGAAACTAGAAATCCATAACAGAGGGAGAACTGGAAAATTCACAAACGTGGCTAAAATGATTAATTTTGGTTGTATATGTATTACCAGAAGAGCCCTCTTTGTTTTGTAACACAAAGAGTGAAGTTTAATATAAAATATGGACTTTAATTAACAGCATAACTATAATAATATTCGTTCATCAATTGTAAAGAATTTCCACACTAATCTGCAATTTTAACAACAGGGAAAACTGTGTGTGTGAGGCGGGTCTATGGGAACTCTGAGCTTTCTGCATCATTTTCCTGCAAACCTACAACTGCTCTAAACTTTTTTTGTAAAGCTGCCACTTTCCTACGTTTAGGCCCGGAACTGACGCAGTGTCACTTCTACCACATGCCATTGCTGTAAGGCGAGGGGACTCCCCAGGTGCCAGGTTCACTGAGGGCTGCTGAGCAACAGATGCTGTCTACACTCCCCTTTGCAGCAAAACTCCTCGAAAGAATTGTCCACCCTCCATCTCTCCAATTCCTCTCTTCTTTCTTTAAATCATTCCAACGCGGCTCTTGTCACCATTGGTCCACCGACGCTGCTTTTGTCATGGCCACCAGCTACCTCCACGGTTCCCGTCTCAGTTGGCTTGACACCGTGGATTGCTCCTTCCCCCTTTACTTGATTTCTAGGACCCCGTGTCCCTCCTGTCTCACAGCCCTCTCCCCTGTCTCTTCTGCTGAAGAGAGCTGGCTCCCTTCTATTCCTAACCTCTTCACGTTGGGTTCAGGCCTTGATCCTTTTCTCCGTCCACACTCCCTCGGTACTCTCACCCAAATCATCGCTTTCATGACCATTTAAATGTAAGTGAATCTCAAAGTTATGCTTCTAGCTTGGACCTCTCTCCTGCATTCCAGTTAATATCCAGCTGCCTACTTGACATCACCACAGGATATCTAATACAGATTCAAACCTCACATGTCCACAGTTACATTCCTGATTGCCCACTCCCTCCAAAACGTCCCCTCACCCCAGCTTTCCCTATGTCAGTTGATGGCAAGGCTTTTTTGGCAGTTGCTAGCCCAGAAAATATGGTGTCCAACTTGATTCCTCTCTTCCTCTCACACCCCATATCCAAACTGTCATGAAATCCCTTGGCCCTACCTTCAAAATATATCCCAACTCCAACCACCTCTTGTCACTCCCACCACTACTCCCTGATCTGAACCACAACCACCTCTCAGCTGGATGACATCTTTCTATTCGTACCCTGACCCTCTAGAGTCTATTAAATGTTTTAAATTGTAGTAAAGTACACATAACATAAAATTGATCACTTTAAGCATTTAACGTTTTTTCTTTTATTTTTAAAGAAGATTTAGATTACATAAATGTTACATAAAAAATATAGGAGATTCCCATATGCCCCCCTCCCCCTTCCCCACTTTCCCACACTAACATCCTTCATTAGTGTAGTCCATTTGTTACAATTGATGAACACACGTTGAAGCATTGCTACGAACCATAGACAAGAGTTTGCATTACAGTTTACACTCTGCCCTGCACAATTTTATAGGTTTTGACAAAACGTATAATGGCCTGTATCCATCATTGCAATGTCATGCAGGACAATTGCAATGTCCCGAAAATGCCCCCATATTACACCTAATCTTCCCTCTCTCTCCCCTCAGAACCTCTGGTGGCCACTGCCTCCATATTAACGATACAAGCTCTTCCATTGCTAGAATGATAACTAGTCTATAATAGAATAATAAGTCTGCTTTAGTCCAGTGTTCATTCTCCAGTCTTGAGGATTTGGGGATGGTGATGCCCACTCTGTTTCTAACTGAGAGGGGCTTAGAGCCCATGGGGCAGGTGGATGCTTTAAAGCGGCATTCAGTGCACTCACAATTCACAACTACCATTGCTGTCTAGTCTCAGAAACTAACTGTCCAAAAGAAATGCTCAGAACCTTTAAGCAGTCACTCCCATTCCACAAGCCCCCTTCCCCAAACCACTGGTCTGCTTTCTGTCTCTATGAATTTGCCTACTCTGGACATTCCCTATAAATAGAATCACACCCTATATGGCTTTTGTGTCTGGCTTCTTTCACCTAACACAACATTTTCAAGATTTATCTATGTTGTAGCATGTATCAATAATTCATTCCTTTTTTATTGTCATAACATATGTATAACAAAAAAATTGCCATATTAACCAGTTTTAAGTGTACCACTCAGTAGCAGTAATTACACTCACAATATTGTGCAAACCACCACACTCCATTTCCAAATCTTTTCATTGCCCCAGGCAGAAACTCTGAACCCAGTAAGCCATTACACCCCAATCCCCAACTACAACCTGGCCTCAGTAATCTCTAATCTACATTCTGTCTCTCTGAGTGTGCTTACGCTAGATAACTCACATAGAATGATACGATATCTATCCTTTTGTGTCTGTCTAATTTTACTCAGCATGTTTTCAAGGTTCATCCATAGTGTAGCATGTACCAGCACTTCACTGCTTTTTATTGCCAAAGACTATTGCATTCTGTGTATGTACCGCATTTGTTTATCCACTCATCTGCTAAAGGACACTTGGGTTGCTTCCACCTTTGCACTATTGTGAATAGGGCTGCTTTGAACATTGATGTTCCTGGTTTCAATTCTTTTGCGTATATACCTTGGGGTAGAATTGCTGGATCATCTGGTAATTCTATGTTTAACTTTTTGAAGAACGTCCCAACTGTTTTTTCACGTTGACTGCACCATTTTACAGTCTCATCAACGGAGTATGAGACTCCTACTTTCCTTATATCTTTGCCAACACTTATTTCCGGGTTTTTTGTTTGTTTGTGTGGTTGGTTGGTTTTGGTTGTTGTCATTATAGCCATCCTAGTGGGTGTGAAGTGGTAACTTTGTGGTTTTGATTTGTATTTCTCTAATGACTCATTGTCACAACTGTCAAAACTTTTGTGTGCTGCCTTGGCATCCATCTTACTTTGGCTACACCACTTACTTCCTCGCTGACTTTTGGCAGAGTTAACGGGCAGCTTTCCAGCCCTGGGGCATAAACTCCCCCAAGGCCCAAACCCACATCTGCAGCCACCACCCACAACACTCACGTACCTCACCCCAAACCCAAAGCTGCTTCCAAAATAAGCAAATTATCCCACTGCTTTTGGACTCCCATTCCTTTCTCTTTCTGCACCCATTCGCTTTTCAGCTTTAAACTAACCAACCTTGACTCCTGCAGAAATCTACTAACCTCCAAGGCCCTCTTGCTTTGCTTATGTACTCTCCACCTGCTGGTTGAGCCACTTGAGCCAATTGCACCTCCCACCAACCCCTCTCTCTGGGACCTGTGAGAAACACATTATCTTTTCTCATGCATTCTGGCCTCTGTTTCCCATTGTGTCATACCTGACCTTAACCTCACCCAAATTTAAAATCAAACTTAACTAGTTTGAGAAACCAGTGAAGTCTTTTAATGTGTTCGTTGACCATTTGTATGTCTTCTTTGGAGAAATGTTTATTCAAATCTTTGGCTCATTTTTAAATATCATACAAATGATATTTTCATCCATGAATACTTATATACAAAGAGGAAGGTATAAGGAAATATGTAGCTTATATGAGGTAATTTTCAAAAGTCTGTTTTGATTAAAATTTTTATTTTATGTCAATGTTACAAGTTACTAAGTTAACACAAGATAATAACTACAATAGCAATAAATCTGATTTAGTCAGTGGTTACATTCCCCCCTTATTTTTGTTCATTCATCAATCCTGAGGGATTTGGGATGATGTCCACTCTCCTTCAGGCTGAGAAAGGACATAGATATTATGGGGCAGAGGAAAGGAATTATTTCTTGAAATTGAAGCTACTCCTTGCTTTGGGCTGGGGCTGGTCTATCATCATCATTTTGTTAGTTCTCCAGGGCAGTCCCAAAGAACTGGAGAGTAGGACTTGTCTGCATATCTGTGGGGTTTCAGGGTTCCACTGGCATAGGAACAATCCAAAGGCTTTAAGTCTCTGAGAAATATACTTAACAGGTAAATTGAAAATTATAGGTTCCTATAAAAGAAATAGAAGAATCATGACTAGGGGGTTTATAAATGAATATAATTATGTTATATTGGGGAAATAGTTTTTCATATATTCCCAGATAGAGCCCACCAAGGAGTCTTGACTTCATATGGTCACGTGGCTTGCCTATGGTATCTGGACATCTCTAGGAGCCTCAGGAGTGTTTTTGTTTAGGCTTTGTCTTCTGTGGCAGTTGTGACATCTGACTGAGACCTGCGTAGTATAACCTCTGGCATGACCTCCTGACTCACTTTGAAATCTTTAGCCATAAAATTCTTTTATTTAATATCTCGCCCTTTTGATCAAGGACTTTCTCCAGATGCACCGCTGATTAACACGTGGTAATAATCCCTCAATGTCAGGGAGTCTCGTCAGGGGGGAGGTAGTGAGTTTATTTGCAGAGTTTGGCTTAGAGAGAGGGCCTTGGCTCATTTTTAAGTTGGTTTGCATTATTTGTCTTTTTATTATTGAATTATAACTGGCTTTTCATATTCTGGATACTAGACATTTATCAGATAAATGGTTTGCAAATATTTTCTGCCATTCCATGAGCTGTCTTTTTACTCTCTTGCTAGTATTCTTTCATGTATAAAAGTTTTAATTTTTATGAAGTACAACTTAATCTGTTTTTTCTTTTGTTACATGTGCTTTTTGTATCATTTTTAGGACCTTTGCCAACACCAAGGTCCTGAGGACTTACCCCTATGTTTTCTTCTAAGTTTTTATAGTTTTAATTCATATACGGGTCTTTGATCCATCTTGACTTAATTTTTGTATATACTGTGACATAAGAATACAAACTCATTCTTTTTCTTTTTGAAGATTTATTTATTTTGTATTTATTTCTCTCCTTTCCCTTCCCCCGCCCCAAATGCCTGCTCTCTGTGTCCATTCGCTGTGTGTTCCTCTGTGTCTGCTTCTATTCTTGTCAGCAACACGGGAATCTGTGTCTCTGTTGCGTCATTTTGCTGCGTCAGCTCTTCGTGTGTGTGGCACCACTCCTGGGCAGGCTGCACCCTCCTTCGCTGGGCGGCTCTCCTTACAGGATGTGCTCCTTACGTGTGGGGCTCCCCTACACCGGGGACACCCCTGTGTGGCACGGCATTCCTTGCGCGCATCAGCACTGCGCATGGGCCAGCTCCACAGGGGTCAAGGAGGTCCTGAGTTTGAGCTGTGGACCTCCCATGTGGTAGACGGACACCCCATCCATTGGGCCAAGTCCGCTTCCCAACTTCATTCTTTTTTATGTGGTTATTCAGGTGTCTCAGCACCATTCGTTAACAAGACTATTCTTTCTACCATTGAAATGGTCTTGGTACCCTTGCTGAAAATCACTTAACCATAGATGTATGGGTGGTTTCTGAATACTCAATTCCATTTCATTACCTCTGTGTCCATCATTATGTCAGTACATATATGAATATATATCTTGATTGCTGTTGCTTTGTAGTACATTTTGGATTGGGAAGTAGTGTGAGTCCTCCAACTTTGTTCTTTGTCAAGATTGTTTTGGCTGTTGTGGTCCCTTACAATACCATATGAATTTTAGGACCAGCTTTTCCATTTCTACAGAAAAAAAAAAAAAAGGCTGTTGGGATTTGAATGCATTGAATCTACAGGTTTCTTTGGGAAGTACCTTCATCTTAACTATATTGAATCTTCCAAACATAGGATGCCTTTCCACTTATTTAGGTCTTCTTTAATGTCTTTTAGCAACGTTTTGTGGCTTTTAGTGTGCAAATCTTGCAACTCCTTTGTTAAAATTATTCCCAAGGTTTTTTTTTTTCATACTATTGTAAACAGAATTGCTTTCTTTTTTTTTAAAGATATATTTATTTTATTTTGTTTCTCTCCCCTTCCTCCCAACCCAGTTGTCTGTTCTCTGTGTCTATTTGCTGCATGTTCTTCTTTGTCCGCTTCTGTTGTTGTCAGCGGTATGGGAATCTGTGTCTCTTATTGTTGCGTCATCTTGCTATGTCAGCTCTCCTTGTGTGCGGCGCCATTCCTGGACAGGCTGCACTTTCTTTCATGCTGGGTGGCATTCCTTACAGGGCACACTCCTTGTGCATGGGGCTCCCCTACGCGGGACACCCCTGCATGTCACAGCACTCTTTGCGTGCATTAGCACTGCGCATGGGCCGGCTCCACACAGGTCAGGGAGGCCCGGGGTTTGAACCACAGACCTCCCATGTGGTAGACGGACACCCTAACCACTGGGCCAAGTCCGCTTCCCTGGAATTGCTTTCTTGTATTCGTTTTTGGATTGATCATTGTTAGTGTACAGAAATTTGGTTTCATTCTGTGTTGATCTTGTATCCAACAACTTTCCTGAGTACATCTATTAGCTGTAATAGGTATTTTGTGGATGCTTTTGGATTTTTTATATGCAAGATCATGTCATTTTGGAATGGAGATTGTTTTACTTTTTCATTTCCAATTTGAAGTCCTTTTAATTTTTTTTCTTGCTTAATTGCTCTGGCTAGAACTTCCAGTACAATGTGGAATAGCAGTGGTGAAAGTGGGTACCTGTTATCTTAGGGAGAAAGCTTTTAGTCTTTCACCATTGACTATGATGTTACCTGTGAGTTTTTCATATATCCCCTTTATTAGATTGAGAAAGTTATTTCCATTTCTCATTTGTTGAGTTTTTTATTTTTTATTTTACCGTGTAAGGGTGTTGGATGCTATCAAATTCTTTTTCTGTATCAATTAAGATGATCATATGGTTTTTTCCTTCATTTTATTAATATGGTATATGACATTAATTGATTTTTTAATGTTGAAGCACTATTGCATTTTTGGTCATAATATATACTGTCAGATTTGGTTTGCTAATATTTTGTTGAAGATTTCTGCATCTGTATTCATAATGTCATTCATCTGTAATTTTCTTTTCTTGTGATGGCTTTGTCTGGCTATTGCTTATCACCCACCAAGCCCTCCATTTATGCCTGTCTGCCTATATATCTACACGTTTGTCCCATACAACATTTAATGGAACAATCATATAGTCATCAACAAACATTTTTGGACAAGCATCATGATGGGCTGACAGTAAGTATGCATCCCTGACAATAAGAACGCAGACCCCTGCCTTTAGTCAATGTGATGGGGGGACTGATGTGCAAATTAAGCACTGTCTTAACCATGTAGTCATTTGATAAATATCTGTTTGAGGATGTTTGCATAAGGAAAAAAACAAGCCCTAAGGTCTTAACGTAAAGGCACTGTAAGCAACAGCTGGTGAATGAACAGTTGGGTGGAGGCAGGTTGGGGCAGGGAGAGAGGGCAGTTGCTGCTTGGTGCTTTCCTCTTCTGTCTCCACTCAGGCTGCCCCAGTCAAACACTGGACACAGACCTGGGACATCTGGGTTCTATTTCGCACCAGGTCCCTGAGCCCCAGTTTCCTCATCTGCAAAATGAAATAATAGCACTCACGTGACGGAACTAGCTAAGCTAAAGCATGTGGAAAATTTCCTGCCGCAGCAGCTCTTAATCCTGGCTTAACAGTCGAATCCCCTGGAAAGCTGATGCCCAGGCCCCACCTCTGAACAATTAAAATGCTGATGCCTAGGCCCCACCTCCAATCAATCAAATCTTAATCTCTTGGGGGTGGGGCCTGGGCATTGATATTTTTAAGAAGAGGCTTCCAGATGATTCTAATGGGCAGCCAAGCTTGGGCACCAACAGAGCTAGAACAGTTTAATCCTTGCTCCTTATCTATTTAAATGATCTTGAATATTACAGCTTGAAAAAAAGCAGATTTAATTAGAGGAGGATGAGACATTTGTGAAGATAGTGATGACAGTGTCTGGACATGTTCAAAGGCTTTGCAAGCTTTATATTTCTTGTTATTTTTCTCTTGGTTTTTAAAAAAAGACTTCAGTTTTTAGAGAAGTTTTAGGTTTACAGGAAAATTGTGCAGAAAGTACACAAAGTTTCTATATATTCCCACTCCCTGAACCCCATAATTTCTTCTGTTATTAACATCTTGCCCTAGTGCAGTACATTTGTTATAACTGATATAACAATACTGATACATTATTAAAGTCCACAGTTGACAATAGGGTTCACTCTTTGTGTTGTCTAGTTCCATGAGTTTTGACGAATGCATGTATCCATCATTACACTATTTTACAGAATAGTTTCACTGTCCTATAAATCTGTTTCATCCATTTTTCCCCCCGCCCCTAATCCATTAGCAAACACTGATCTTTTTACTGTCTCTATAGTTTTGTCCTTCCCAGAATGTCATATGACTGGAATCCTACAGTGTGTACCTTTTTAAGACCAGCTTATGTCACTTAGCAAGATGCATTTTAAGGTTTCTCTGTCTTTGTAGCTTCATGGTTCATGTCTTTTTGTTGCTGAATAAAACTCTGACAAATTATATGGATTACCACAGTTTGTTTATTATTAGTCTATTCAACTGTTTTTTTTAATTTAAGTTATGTCACTGGCCAAACTCATGTTCACAGGTCTAATTTTCTGAGGGTGTAGTTAAGCGTAGAGCAAAAAGGAAGTAAGAATTAGAGAGAAACTCTCAGAGATTGAGATCCAGAGGAAAGGAGAGAGGGAGGGAGGGAGAAGGAGGGGTCTTGTTCTCCTCAATTAAATTTGCTTTTTCCAGCTGTAATATTCAAGATCTACTAGACAGACAAGGAGAGGAAGGGAGAAAGGGAGGGAGGGGGAGAGGAGCAGAGGGAGATCTTCTGGAGCTAACTGGGCAGGAGTAAGTGGAGAAATGACAAGGAAAAATCTGTGACAGCACCAGGGGGCTGGCCAGGAATTGTATTCACTGACGCTGAGTGATGGAAGGTGAAGCTTGCCTCCTCGCAGAGGGAAGGAGAGATGCTTTGGTGCGAACGAGGGAATCAGACTCAGGTTTCTACTTCACAGTCTAATCGCAGTGAATGCCAGTTCAGGTCGCCCAGGAAGCAGACACCAAGACAGCGGGTGTGCAAGAGCTGTAGGAGAGGAAATGGCTGTGAGGAAGAAAGCGGGGCAGGCGTGGGTGGAAGGCGCCTCAGGCTGCGGTGCGGGGGCCAGGCAGACCGGGCCCCCCAGAGCAAAGGCTGGGCAGCCGAGGAGCCCGCAACGGGCAGGAGAGACCAGCTCCCGCACCTGCACTGTGCCCAGCCCGGAGGAGTGCGACAGCCACAGCTCTGAAGGGGCGGCAGCTTCAGGGGTCCACCAGCTGCGTGCCTCCAGGCAGGTCACCCGAAGGGGCAGCTCCACGGCCCCACAGGCACTTACAAAATAGCCATCCCATTCGTTCATTCAGTCAGTAGTCACCGAGGGCGTGCTATACACAAGGCTTGGCCCTACGCTTTGTGGATTTGACAGTGAGCAGACAGACTCACTGCCCCTCGAGCTTACAGCACAGCCGGAAGGAAGACCTGACAGCGCATGTACTTACTCGCAATTAAGACTGGGCTTAAATGCTGGGTGACCATGGGGGTCCACGCCTAGACCTGGGCCCTTCAGAGAGTGAAAGAGGGCGCTTTAAATAACCATGCCTGCACTACAGGCACCCAGCGGGATGCTCCTGGGCAAACTAGGAATATGGTCATCCTAAAACAGAGGAACCGGATGTGGCCCAGGAAATCAGGGAAGGCTTCCTGGAGAAGGTGGCATTTGAGCTCAGATGCAAAGGATGTGTAGGAGTTGCCTCGGGCGCGGATCCCCTCCCTGTATGTCCTCAGTGCCCAGCGGCCCTCCTAGATGGCTGGTTTCTCACTGTCTTAGGAACTGCCTGCCAGGGATGTCTGCCTTGTCAGAGAGCCCCGCCTGGCATTCTTTTGAGAACACTGAAATGGAAATCTCAGGGCACCTAGAGAGCGCCTGTCGAAGGCTTTTCTTCTGCCTTTTATTGTTACTCAGGGAAGAAAACAATCACGGTCTACTTTTCCCTCTGATGCTGGGATGCTTACCCATATCTTTTATAGGGAATTAAAAAACTTTTTGTTTTTTGAGATCATTTATATTCACATACAGATATAGGAAATGCTAAGGGGGAGGTCCATGTTCTCTTCCCCCAGTTTCCCCAGTTACCCCAGTGCCAGCATCTTGTGGACTAGAGCACAAGATCACAACCAGGGTACAGCACTGGCACAATCCACTGACTTCATGAGCATTTCAGCAGTTGTACACATGCTCATGGGTGTGTGCGTGTGCATGTGTGTATGTACTGTATGTGTGCATGTGCATTAAGTGTATGTGTGTGTGTTTTCTGGCAGGGTTTGCTTTCTCCTGGCATCTAGCATTCTGCGATCCTCATTCACCTGGTGATCCCTCTCTCCTTGTGTCTGTTCCTTTGATTTCTGCTGACCCTGGCTTCTCCTTCCAGGTCAATTTCCTTTGCTTATAAGACCTTCTGCCATCTGGATTAAGACCCACCCACCCTGATTTAACTGGGCCTCTTCTAAATAGGATCTCCAGGGAAACGGATTGGCCCAGTGGTTAGGGCGTCCGCCTACCACATGGGAGGTTCGCGGTTCAAACCCAGGGCCTCCTTGACCCGTGTGGAGCTGGCCCACGTGCCGCGCTGATGTGCGCAAGGAGTGCCCTGCCACGCAGGGGTGTCCCCCGCGTAGGGGAGCCCTACGTGCAAGGAGTGCACCCAGTAAGGAGAGCCGCCTAGCGGGAAAGAAAGAGCAGCCTGCCCAGGAATGGCGCCGCCCACACTTCCCGTGCTGCTGAGGACAACAGAAGCGGACAAAGAAACAAGACGCAGCAAATAGACACAGAGAACAGACAACTGGGAGGGGGGGGGGAGATTAAATAAATAAATAAATCTTTAAAATAAATAAATAAATAAATAGGATCTCCAAGATCCGATTCCCAATTGAGCCAAGACCTCAACTATTAATAACAGTATCAACGCTCCCATTATCCAATGGGTTCACGGCCATAGGATCGGGAGTTAGAACTTGAACTTGTCTTTATGGGGGGCATGATTCAATCCCTAATACCCACCCACCCCATATCCACTCATCCTGCATCTCTGCTCTGTGCCCCAAGAGGCTGACTGTGGGTCTAAATCAACAGACTCCTTCAGCCTCTGGGGCACCCATGAGAAGGTTGACAGGACAGAGAGGGAGGTTGGAGTATTTATTTTTGGCTTTTCCCCAGCTAACTCCCTCAAGGCCTTTCATTTTGTCAGAATACAGCAAATGCTCAATAAATGTTTTTTGAGTGGACAAATCAATCAGTGTGGGTTGGCTTTTCTTCTCTGCCACCCTCTAGCAGTATAACCTTAAGTAAGTCAGACCTCCTCTGAGTCTTAGTTTCCCAAAGGGCCACGTGGGGATAATACTTTTTTTTTTTAATTGACTTTGTAATAATAGTACATTAAAAATATATATATATGAGGTCCCATTCA
This sequence comes from Dasypus novemcinctus, assembly GCF_030445035.2. Lineage (NCBI taxonomy): Eukaryota > Metazoa > Chordata > Mammalia > Cingulata > Dasypodidae > Dasypus > Dasypus novemcinctus. The sequence goes on along the minus strand of NC_080698.1, from coordinate 49,342,824 downwards.
ACCCCACCACCCCCAGGATAATACTTTTTACCGAGATGACCCTTCAAAACCGTGAGGGACCAATGCTAGTTGTGAGCACTTAGGATGTACCAGGTACAGCGCATTTCACACCCGTTACTTCCCTGAAAACACCCACCAACTTTGAGAGGCAGGTGCAGCAAACAGCCTTCCCCTGCTCAGCTCTGCCCCTTTTCACTCTTCTCCGAATGGTAAGTCCTGGCTGACCGGCTCACTTGTCAGCACCCGGTGGGGTGGCTTTCTGTGCTCATGGCCTCTTCCCACTCCCCAGAGAACAGGGCTCAGAGGCGCTTCATAGATGCTCTTTGCTTGATTGAAAGTGCATTGGGAAACAGGAGGAAATTTAGAAAGGAAGGCAATTATAATGAGCCATTAGGTACGGATGCCACCCACCATCCATCCCGGGGACTTGCTTCCCTTGATTCAGCCAGGCTGGGGTTAATTAGCTTCTGGGTTTCTTAGCTGTGGGTGTCTTTAATCACTTACTCCTGGCCCTAGCTCAGCTCTGGAAACTATTGGAGAGAGGTGTCTAGACGCATGGGCTGATGGGAGGCCAGTCTTGCAGAGGGAGAACAACTCAGAGCTGAAACTGTGCTTAAGTGACTAGACTACCCACCCTATTCAAGGAAACCGAGGCCCACAGAGTCGGGACTGCCCCAAGGTCCTTCAGCCAGTGGCAGAGTTGGGACTAGAACTCATGCTCTGTGGATGGTCTGGGGCTTTGTCCACTTAGGCTTTTCCCCATCCATTCAACAACTGCTACCCTTGCCCTTCCCTCCTCAGGCTGGGACACTGGGCTTGTGGATGACTAAATCAGAGGTGGACCCTGTCCTCACAGTATTGCAGGACACAACCAATCAGTACACAAGCAAGCAAATACATTTATAATGGCAAATGGTGGAAAGGGTTGTGAAGGGGACGAGTGCAATGGAAGGGAATTGGGTAGGATCAACTTATGCAGGGAGATCAGGGAGGACCTCTCTGAGGAGGTGACTTAATTTCCCTAAGATAATAAGTTTCTCTTTATAGAATTTCAGCTAATAAAGGGAAATGAAATAATAGAAGGTGAATATACTTTTGCAAATCTTAAGCTGTTAATGGGTCCAGGCTGTGGTCATCAGCGGGTACAAGCATCAGAAAGGGAGGCGCACGGGTACCACGTGCCTCCTGAAGGAAGAGCACAACGTCATCTCTAAAGGAGTCTTGCCGGAAAATTGAGCCTAAATCTCATCACGCCTCTAACCCAGCCCTATCTAGTAGAAACCCACACAAATGGGGGTCCCATATGCCCTACACATCATTTTAAATTTTCTAGAAGCCACATTGAAAAAAGTAAAAGGACATTGGTAAAATTCATTTGAATCACACATTTTGTTTAATCCACTACCTCCAAAATATTATTTCAGTATATAATCAATCTAAGAAATTATCAATGAAATACTTTACATCATTTTTCTTTTGGGCCAAGTATTTGAGATTTGGTGTGTATTTCACACTTGCAGCCCATCTCAGTTTGGACCAAGGACGTCTCGAGGGTTTGGTAGGCACGTGGGGCCGCTGGCTGCTGGGCTGGATAGCACAGCCCTACCTCAGCAACCCGCTTCCAGGAGAGGCAGGGGACAGAGGAACGTGCTAGACACCACCACGGAGGTGCCGTCAGCAAGACCCGGACCGTGGGAAACCACAGGGCAAGCAGCCCAGGATTCGTTGTTGTTTTTAAGGGTGAAAAAGTAATTGAGGGCAAACCCATAAATTAGTAGTCTCAAGTAGTCTTGAGTCTTATTAGATCTGGTTGAAACAACCAAAAACTTTTATAATATTTGTCATTTAACTGGAAGTCTGATCATTGACAATAGTTGATGATATTAAGGAGTTGTTATTTGTTTTAGGTGTGATAATGGTATTGTGGTTACAGTTTTTTTTTTTTTAAGAGTCATTAACTTTTAGTGAGACATACTGAAATATTTATGAAGACATACTGAAATAATATGAAATCTGGAATTTGCTTCAAAATAATGTGGGAGGAGAGAAGTGGGTGGGGATAAAATAAAACGAGATTGGTAATGGGCGAGGCTGGGTTACGGATACATGGGTCTTTATTATACTGTTCTGTCTACTTTGGTATAAGTTTGAAGTTTTCCACAGTAAAGTTTTAAAGGAAATGGGAATGACATTGGAGAGGGCGCCATGGATTGTGGAAGCCTTAGAATCACTAATGCCCGTGAAGGCAGGGTTATCTGCCTTATCCATCACGCTTCCTCAACCTCTCACCTGATGTGACTGACATGTGATAGCTACATAGTATGTCCTTTTCTCTCTTTTTTGAAGTTATTTTTGTCCTTAGAGCTCTTAAAATATACCTATCCCACCAGGGATGTAAAGTCAAATAACTCTTGTTTTTTTTCTTCTTTATAAGTCTTCCCCATGTTATTACACCACCAACTGCTGTTTTAAGACTTGTTTGTTTCATTTTCTGTTTTATGCTTATTGACTTTTTAAAAGAGCTAATTAGCATTTATCCCCCAACAACGGTAGAATACATATCCTTTTCAAATACACACAGAACATTTACCAAGATAGACCATATTCTGGGCTATTAATCAAGTCAATAATTTGTGTTTGTTGATGGCTTAGTCAGGGTTTTCCAGAGAGACAGAACTGACAGAAGATATATATATGGTATATATTATGTAAATATTATAAGTTTTTAAATAGGAATTGGCTCATGTGACTGTGAGAATGGGCAAGTCTAAATTCCATAGGGCAGGCTGCAAGCTGGGAACTCGGATGAAGATTTCAGTGAATTCCACAGAAGAAGCTGGCTGGCTGAAGTAGAGATGGAAATTCTCCCTTCTGATTGCTGAAATTGTCACTTCTTTTTTTAAAAACATATTTTTATTTATTTTTAAAAGATACATAGGTCACAGAAAATGTTATACTAAAAAATATCGGAGATTCCCATATGCCCCACTCCCCACACCCCCTACTTTTCCCACATCAACAACTTCTTTCATTAGTTTGGTACATTCATTGCATTTGATGAGTACATTCTGGAGTACTGCTACACAGCATGGATTGTAGTTTATGATGTAGTTTACACTCTCTCCCAGTCCATTCAGTGGGTTATGGCAGGATATACAATGTCCTGAATCTGTCCCTGCAATATCATTCAGGACAACTCCAAGTCCTGAAAATGCCCCCACATCACACCTCTTCTTCCTTCTCCCTGCCTTCAGCAACTCCAGGGGACACTGTCTCCACATCCATGATATCATTTCTTCCATTGCTAGAGTCACAATAATTCTAAAGTAGAATACCAGTACTAGTCCATATTTTATTCCTCAATCCTGAGGACCCTGGGATGGCAATGCCGACTCCTCCCTCTCAGCTGAGAGGGCTTCGTCCCACACAGCTGGTGGACGGGACTCTCATGCCTACAGCTGTAGACTCTCTTGGTTCCTTGGTGTGGTGGCTGTCCATCCTCACCTCCCTGTCAGTGACCTGAGTAAGTCCAACAAACTGGGGAGTAGGTGCTGCAACACCGCTGAGACTCAGCACCCAGCAGGCACATGGACAGCCCAGAGATTCAAGTCTCCTGGGCATACACCAACCCCAGCACCAACCACAGGTGTAATAAAAGGGACAGAAGAGGCATGTCTCCACACATATCTCTTCTGTCCCTTTTATCACTTATTCTTTTAAGGTCTTCAACTGATGGATGAAACTGCTCATATTGCTGAAGGCAATCTCAGCTTATTGTAGATCTAAACAGTTGTAGATGCTGTTTTAATCTGCTAGGCTGCTGGAAGCAGATACCATGAAATGTATTGGCTTTTAACAGTGGGAATGTATTAGCTTACAGTTTTGAGATGGAAAAAAACATCCAAGTCAAGGCATCACCAAGGCGATGTTTTCTGCCCAAAGACTTGCTGCTGGCGATCCTGGCCTCCTCGGTCACGTGGCAAGGCATATGTGGCATCCGCTGGCCTCTCCTGCTCGTCCAGGTTTTGTTGCTTTCAGCTTCATGCTTCCATGGCTTTTTCTCTCCTTGTCTGAATTTTATTTCTCTTATAAAGGACTCCAGTAAGAGGACCAAGACTACCCTGGGCCATGTCTTAACTGAAGTAACTTCAACGAAAGGTCCTACTTACAAGAGTTTACACCCACAGGAGTGGTACAGCCCAAGAACGTGGTATTCTAGGGTACACGCAGCTACAAACCACCCCAGATGCAGTCAACTTACTGATAAGTCCACAGAACATCCTCGCAGTAACAACCAGGTGAGTGCTTGCTCGACGAAACAGCTGGACACTACAACCCGGCCAACTTGACACATGCACTTAACCATCACAGTCCTACCCTCGTCAGCCTGGCACCCACGCACATCTCCTTAGCCCATACCTACTCTCTAAGTAAAAACAATAACAGTCATATTTTTGCCTAACAGTACTCAGACTGTCTTGCTGACAACTGGAAATGCACTAACTTGCCACAGAATAAGGGGCAAGTCCTTGAATAACATTCACTTTTAAACTTATAACTTAAATATTACGAAGTGAAGTTAATACAACTTATGTCCTATGAAAAGTAGATAAGACAGGGACGAAAACAAAGATGTTTGCATTAGATATATGTACAGACATACTCATAACTGTTTCAGCCTGTGTTTGTGTAAGTGGTCACATGGCTATAGCTCCTATATATCACTGCCTTCTACTACCCATTCCATATTCCCTTTACCCTCAGCAGTCTCTCAGCTGGCCATGGTTCTTTGCCTGATAGGGTGACCCAAACCTTCATTCCTGAAGTTTCTGGGCCATTAGTATTCCTGCTTGGACTGGGTTGTTACAAATTTTCCTTTGACCTTAATCACAAGGCATGGTAGTACTCAGAGATGCCCTAAATGATTTCCTGTATTTCAGGCAAACTCTTTTTACCTCCATTGTGTCGTAGCAATCTTATTTCCTCCTTTGTAATCAGGATCAATCACGCCAGCCAGTACAGTATACTTTTCTTTGCTGATTCAGAGCCTTGAAGAGCCCAAAGTGGCCAGGTGGCAGTCTTAGTTTCTAGTTCAATGGAATCACTGTTGTATATGCGTATTGACTTTTTAAACTTTAATTTTATTTTATAATTGTATAAAATATTTGGACAGTTGCCAAGTCAAATTCAAAAAACAAGGTATATTCAAGAGCCTAGCTTCCACCCCAACAATTTCCTTCTGAGGACTTAGTGTGCCCTTTGTGATGCCTGGCACATGGTAAGTGCCACAGCGGGTAAGAGTGAAGTCAGGGCCCCTTCTTTGTCTAGCTGAAGGGCTGAACCATAAGTTAGTCACTTGGTCATACTTCCTTGGAATGTGAGACCTAAACAGAGGGACAAAGAGACCAGAGTGGTTGGATTTTACTCATCAGGTGGTGGCACAACGACTGGACTCCCCTTGCTGTGTTTCTACTCCTAAAGTTCCAGCACCCGAGCACTCAGACATTGCTTTGGTTCCTGCCTTGGTCCCAGCTGGTTTCTCTAGCCTTCACTCTGTTCTGAGCCTCCAGCACAAATCCACTAAATTCTCTGGCTTATATTAGCCCGAGTCTGTTTCTGTTGCATCCTAATTATCCTAACCTGAGACACAGACCTTCAGCAACACACTGCACCATTAATTATATAATTGCAGTTCTGATAAGAAAAGCCCAGAGTGCTATGAAAGCCCAGAACCATCTCGAGGGAGAAATGAGCAAAGGCTCCAACATGGTCATTTCAGCCTGACCATCTCAGAGACAGTGCTCCTGACCACTCCTCTCCCACCCCTTCCGAGCTTACAATATCCCTCTGCACAACATCCCCAGAATGAGGGCTTGTGAGTTCCACCACAACTTAGCCTTGTTAGCTGTTCCGAGGAAAGATCTTTGAGGTTCAGGTCTCTTTTGCTGAGTTGAGTCCTGGCTCTATTCCTGGGCAAGCTGATTAAAATGTCTGGAGGGACCATGCCAGGTGTAGGGCAATAGAGAACAGTGGGGACTGGGTAGAACCTTAGGTGTTGGCTACTAGGTCCTAGTGATCATTGCTGATGGGAATAAAAGCTTGGTGTCACCAGATCTGCTGATAGTTCACAAGAACCTGAAAATTAGAAATTTTATGTGACATGTTCTTACTTTTAAAACACTCTGAAAACCACAAAAAATACGTCAATGGGCTGAATTCATCCCATGGACCATAAGTTTGAAACCCCTGGTTTCCTGTGTATATCTCGTACTTTCCACTTTGGATGGTCATTTCCTGTCTGTCTGTCTGCCTTTCCCCAAAGATCATAAACTTTGAGAGGGCCAGGATCATGGCTTACTTGTTTACAGCAGAATCCCACAAGCTTAGCTCAGTCCTTGGCATAAGGCAGAGCTCAATTATGGATGGATGGATGATGGATGGATGGATGGATGGTGGATGGTGGATGGATGGATGGATGGTGGATGGATGGGAAGCTCACAAGTCATGGAGGAAAACAATATATAGAAATAAATCAGGACATGCCAGGCAGACAGAGGGAGAGAAGAGAAGTGACTTGGGTTCTTAAGTGGAGGTTTATATGATTAACTGTTAACAAAGGTAACAGAGATAAGACAGGCTCTTCCATTGGGGTCCCCTTGAGCCACACTAGCCCCTTGACAGAGCTGCCAGGCTCTGGGCTTGGGATGGTGATCCCAGAACACAACTCCACCAGAGGTGAGGAACATGCTTTCTTTGGCCCACAGACACTGCCATGTGCCTTGCCATGTGGCAGAGGACCCAAGGATCGCTGGCAGCTGGTCTTTGGCAGAAAGCATCGTCTTGATGATGCCTTGGTTTTTTTTCTCAGCCTCAAAACTGTAAGCTAATATATTCCCGCTGTTAAAAGCCAACCCATTTCATGATGTCTGTGGTTACTCAGAGTTGAGGGCCTGAGGGCTGTGATCTTCCCTGTTGCCCTTCTCTGCTTGGCCTCAGAGGACCCCTCTGTCCTTAGCCCCAGCAGGGAAGCAGTCTCCCTGGCCTCTGCTAGCCCCAGCTCAGGGCGTGGAAACCACGGCTGCCTCGCCAGGATGGGGCAGGGAATCAGGGCTTGTCTGGCTGGGAAGGAATTTCCCTTGGGCCCACCCCCCTGAGCTTCCAGCCAGCTTCCTCTGAGTGCTAGCAGGAACGTCTTCCTCCCCTGCTCCACCACCTACTTGACACCGAGGACACAAAAAAGTCTCATCCGTTGCTATAACAACATCCACCACCTTTCTCTGCACTTAGCTGGAGTGTCGATTCCCTCTTAGATAATGCATCTGTCGGCCGAGGGACCAGTCTCCCTTGAGCTGTCAGGCCACTGTCCCAGCCCCAGGCCTCAGAGCTGGGCTTGAGCTACTACGATTATTAGCATTAAGTAGTGATGGTAGCATTGTCATTGTTGTTTTAAGCTATGATTTATTGAGTGTGCCTTGTCACAAATAACCCCTTCTGATTACTATCTCATTTAGCCCTCAGAGCGACTCTGTGAAATGGGAATATTGTTCTTAAGACGTGGTTCAGGAAAAAGCCAGTATGGTTAGGGTTGGAGTGGAGAAGCTGGGGCCAGGCTGCTTGGGTTCGAATCCCAGCTCTGTCAGATGCTCGCTGTGTGGGCATGTTAACCTCTCCATGCCTCAGGTACTCATCTGGAGATAATAACAGGTAGTACATGTCATCTCGTAAGTGCTTGTCTTGGTTACCCCAGAAGCAGTCCCCGAGGCAAGCAAACTGGCACGAATAGTGTGGGGGAGCTGGGACTGAGGCAGGGAAGGGAAGAGAGCCAGTAAAGACTGCGGTGTCAATTAAGTCACCGTGGTGAAACCTGCTGGGGTGCTGTCAGAGCCCATGCAGATGCAGCACAGAGTTACCCATCTGAGGGGCCTGGGCTGGTCCCGGTCCAGACCTAGTAGCCGAAGAGAACCTCCTGGCTTCATGAAGCAAACACTTAAAGGCACCTTGGTTGTCCAGACCCTGTCCGACACACGGGGGACACGGAGCTCAAACAGCTCTAGGCCCAAGCTTGGGAAGGAGGCAGACACGGGCGTGGCTGCAGCGCCGTGTGCTCGGGTCATCAGCCAGGGCTGATCCGGGGTGACGGTGCTGCTGATGAGGATGGCAGGACCCTGCCTCGGGATTCTTTCCAGATTGATCTGGAGAAGCTAGAGCAGGAATTCAAAGAGGGGCAAGGGTATTCCAGGAATATTAGTGAGATGTGATAAAGAAGAAGAAAATAAAAAAGACAGGGAAGGAAGATAGGAATGGCGAGGGAGGGGTGTTGAAAATGTAACTTGTTTTAGAGGAAGCATCCCTGAGAAGGTGCCTCTAAGTGATGCCCTGAGGGAAGTGATGGAGGGAGCTATGAGGGTGCCTGGGGAAGAGTTTCCCACACAGAGGCACCTGCGCTTGCAAAGACCTGAAACAGAAGAATGCTGGGCATATTCCAGAAACAGCAGGGGGCCAGTGTGGCCAGAACAAAGTGAGCAAGTGGAGGGATGAGACCAATTCACAGAGGGCCAGAGTGAAGATTTTGGCCTTTTTTCTGAGTGTGAGGGGGTGTGAATGGGGGCTTTGAGCAAGAGAGTGACATGGAGGACTCAGTAGGATCTCTCTGGCCACTCTTTTGAAGATAGACTTGGAGTGAGAGGCCATAATGAAAGCAAGGGAACCTGGGAGGATGCTGCTGCAGTCATCCAGATGAGACGACGGTGGCTGGCAGCAGAGCGGTACCGGTGAGCAGTGGTGGGATGCTGCATCCGGGAGTGAGGCAGATCAACCCGAATTCATATGGAATCATCTCAGAGAAAGACTGCTAATTAAATAGATCCAGATGTAAAATACAATGACTTAGGTTACATTCCCCCAGAAGCGGATCTTGAGGCAAAGATGTATGCAGCTTTTTGACATAGTTATGAATTCCAAAAATAGATACTGGATTATGTTTGTAAACTAGTCAGTACCTGGGTGTGATTAAGTTATGATTAGGGCTTTGATTGGGCCAGGTCAGTAGGATGTTGAGTCTCCACCCCTTGGTGGGTGGGGACTCACAGATAAAAGGCATGGCAAAGGACAGAGTTGAGGGTTTTTGATGTTGGAGTTTTGATATTGGAGTTGGATGCTGAAGCCTTAAGCTGGAGCCCTGGGAAGCAAGCTCACAGAGGAAAGAGAAGGAAGCCCCAGGAAGAGAGGAACCCTGAGCCCAGAAAGAAGCAAGTCATGGGAAGAGAGGAACCCTGAGCCCACAAAGAAGCAAGCCATGGGAAGAGAGGAACCCTGAGCCCAGAGAGAAGCAAGATCCTGGAAGGGAGGAACCCAGGAAGCTTGAACCCTCGCAGACGTTGGCAGCCATCTTGCTCCAACACATGAAAATAGACTTTGGTGAGAGAATCTGTAAGCTCCTACCCCAAATAAATACCCTTTATTTGGGGTATTTAAGTTGGTTAAATTCTGGTATTGAAGCAGGTGAGTAAGATAGTCAAAACAATTTTAGAATAAAGTTGGAATACTCACACTACATGATTTCAAGATTTTTTAAATAAGGGTACAGTAATTATGAAAAAGTAGGATTTCAAAAGCATAAACATATAGACAAATTGAAGAGAATAAAGAGTCTGGAAATAGAACCACAAAATACGGTCAATTGATTTTCACAAAAGTTCGAAAAAGTTTAACGTGCACAAAGGTGCAATGGAGAGAGGCTAGATATTTTGAACAACTGGATAATCATGTGCAAAAAAAGTTAAACTCCACTTAAAAAAAAAAACCCACAAATGAATAAGATACCTAAATGGAAAACATAAAACTATAAAATTTATAAAAGAAAACTATATTCAAAAATTAGTGTATTCTTGGGTTAAGAAAATATATGACATGAAAAGTATGATCAGTGAAAGGAAAAATTAACAGAACTGCATCCAAATTTTTAAATTTTTCTCTGTGAAAGACACTACTTAAAGAATGAAAAGAAAAGCCATGAACTGGGAGAAAATATTTGCAAATCTTAAAAATCTGACGAAGGACTTATAAGCAGAATATACAAAGTAGTCCAAAACAACAAGAAAACTAACAGTTTAAAAATGAGAAAAGATTTAAATAAGTATGCCACCAAAGAAGACATATAGATGGTAAATAAGCACACGAAAAGCTGTTCAACATCTTTAGTTATTAGGAAAATATAAATTAAAACCACAATCAGATATACACCTATTGGAAGAGCGAAGATAAAAATATTTTAAAATACAAGTTGCTGATGAGAAGGTGGTGCAGCTGATATTCTCATACATTGCTGGCGGGAATGGAAAGTGGTACAGTCACTTTAGAAGGTAGTTTGACCATTTTTTATAAAATTAAACACATACTTAAATTATGACGCAACCATCCTCCATCTAGGTATTTTTCAAGTGGAATGGAAACCTATGTTCACACAAAAGCCTACACAGGAATGTTTATGGCATCTTAATATATTACCACCAAAAACGGGAGACAACTAAATGCCTCTCAAATGGGGATGGAAAAGCAAATTGTGGTATTCCATACAGTGGATAATTATTCAGCAATAAAAGGGAAATGAACTGTTGATACACACAACAATATGAATCTCAATGGCATTATGATAAATGGAAGAAGCCAGAATCAAAGGGCTACATAGTATATGATTCCATTTTTAGGACATTCTGGAAAGTACAAAACTAAAGAGACAGAGAGCAGAGCAATGATTGCTAGGGTCAGAGGTGGGGAGGATGATTGACTACCAATGGGCAACACAAGGGATATTTTTGTTTTGTAGCTTCATTGTGGTTGTGGTTTCATGACTCCCATTCATTTGTAAAAGCCCAGAGAACTATACATCTAAAAGAGAGATTTTACCCTATAAACTAAAAGTAAGTTTACAATAGTCAGTGATTTAAGTTTCCACTTAAAATGTTATCAAAAGAAGTTAAACTGTTTTTTTAGAAACAAACAAAATCTATACTCTACCCTTTATAGAGGGAGATAAACTGATGGTCAATCAATAAAGGGATTTCCTTTTAAAAAATAAACAAAAGAAGAAGAAATTAAACCCAAAATAGATAGAAGAAAGGAAGAAGTGAGTAGAAGACAGAAAATAATAAAGGTAAGAGCAGAATAAAATTTAAATTTGTTTATTAAAATTTAAAATTTAAAACCCAGACACATCATAGAGAAAAACAACAGAGTTCAAAGTTGGTTTAGGGAAGCAGATATGGCTCAAGCAATTGGGCTCCCATCTACCATATGGGAGGTTCAGGGTTCGATTTCCAGGGTTTCCTGGTGAAGGCAAGCTCTTCTCTCATGGCCTGACCAGAGAGCTGGCCCATACAGAATGCTGGCCTGCACAGCAAGCTGGCCCGAGGGGAGAGCTGGCAGAGCAAGATGATGCAATAAAGAAACACACAGAGAGATGATAAAAGACACATCAGACCAGGGAGCTGAGGTGGCAGAAGAGATTGAGCAGTTCTCTCCCACTCTGGAAGGTACCAATTTTGATCAGTTCCCAGTGCTGCCTAAAGAGAAGAAAAGCAGACACAGAAGGCTGCACAGTGAAAGGACACAGAGAGCAGACAATGAGGGTGAGGTGGGATGGGGGTAGTGGGGAGTAGAGAAGAATTAAGTAATAAAATCTTTCTTAAAATGTTGGTTTATTGTAAAGATTTAAAAAATTGATAAACTACTAGCAAGACTGATCAAGACAAAAAGAGGAAACACATATATCAATGTCGGGTGAGAGAAGGGATATTAGAACGTTTACAGACATAAAAAGAGTAAAGAGACAACCTGCAAGATGGCAGCGGAGTAAGGAGGTCCTAGAGTCAGCTCCTGCTGCAGGCAGTTAGTAAACACCCAGAGCTCTCTGGAGCTAGCTGAGGCACCTGTTTGGGGGCTCTAGGAGAACAGAAGAGCATCCTGCCACATCCTTGAAGGAATGGAAGGAGGAGACTGCTCATCTGCAGAGAAGATTCTTAAGTAGAGCGCTCCATGCCGTGGAGGCCAGTGCCCATCCTCCACTGGAGGCACAAGCTGCCTTGGAGCTGTTCTGTGGCTGGAATTGAAAGCTCCACTTCCCAAAAAACGGGGGATGAAGAGACAGTTGGGCACCAACTTCAGCTACTGATGAGTAAATTCAGTAGGCTTAAGTATAATCTTGAGAACAGCTAAAGTTTGAGCCTGTCCAAGTCAGAAAGAGGCCAGTAGCTGCCATCTTGACCCCATGCCTGGCATGAGGGGAAGCAGGGTGGACTGAAAATCACAGTGCTGGTGGGGACCGGCTTCTCTCCATCCAGATCAGATTGCAGCTCTAGCCTAGGCCCCAGTGCCACCTCTAGGAGGGAGGAAGCTAGGGGAACCTGCACTAGCTTCTCTGGGAAATTACCAGCCAAACTGTGGAGGCTGGTGATTATCTTACTTTGGCAGTGCAAACTGCCCCAGGAGCTATTCTGTGGCTAAAATTGGAAGCTCCATTTCCCAAAAACAGGGGAGGAGGAAACGGTTGGCCACCAATTTCGGCTACTGATTAGTAGACTCGGCTGGCTAACCAGCCATACCTAGTACCTAAGGTATAATGCTAGGAACAGCTAGGGTGTGAATCTGTCCAAGTCGGAAAGAGGCTGGTAGCTGCCATTTTGAATCCACCCACAGCATGAGGGGAAGCCCAGTTGACCCAGAATCACAGTGATGGTAGGAACCAGTTTCTTTCACCCAGATAGGTCTGTAGCCCCCTAGGCTAGGCTTTAGCACCACCTCTGGCAGGGAGGAGGCTGGCAGGCCCTGCACCAGCCTATCAAGGTAACTGCAGATACCTTTGGCTGGCACAGACAGAATAATGAGAAGTCTGCTGGGGCAACTGTGGTCATCTTGGACCCACACTGCATATATTTCTTCCCACACCTGCAGCTCCATCCCTGCCCCAGGCAGGGGAAAAGGGGTGTGAAGCTTTATCAGTCTCTCTGGGCAACTACAGTCTAGGCCTGCACGACTTGGATTATTACACATAGTTGTGAATCTTTCCCTACCCCTGACAAAGTAGAAAGTTGGGAGAAGCTTCATCAGTCCCTGGGGCAGTAAGAGCAGATAGAGCCTCCACAATTTATATCACCAACTACATCCTTGGCTCCTTCTGCACAACAAGCAAGGGAGAAAGGGGAGGAATCCCTAAACTAAAGAGAAAAACTGCTCATGGAATAAATACTCTAATAAGCCAGATGCCAAGACACCAACAAAAAATTACAATCCACACAAAGAAACAGGAAGATGTGGCCCAGTTAAAGGAACAAGATAAGCCTTCAGATAACATAAAGGAGTTGAGACAACCTATCATAGATGTTCAAACAAATCTCCTTAATAAATTCCAGGAGATGACTAAAGAGATTAAGGGTATTGAGAAGACATTGGGGGAAGCAAACTTGGCCCAGTGGTTAGGGCATCCATCTACCTCATGGGAGGTCCGCGGTTCAAACCCCAGGCCTCCTTGACCCTTGTGGAGCTGGCCCATGAGCCCAAGGAGTGCCGTGCTATGCAGGGGTGTCCCCCGCGTAGGGGAGCCCCACGTGCAAGGAGTGCGCCCCATAAAGAGAGCTGCCCAGTGTGAAAGAAAGTGCAGCCTGCCCAGGAATGGTGCCGCACACATGGAGAGCTGACACAACAAGATGACACAACAAAAAGAAACACAGATTCCCGTGCCACTGACAACAACAAAAGCAGACAAAGAAGAACACACAGCAAATAGACACAGAGAACAGACAACTGGGGTGGGGGGTAAGGGGATAGAAATAAATAAATCTTTAAAAATAAATAAATAAAGTAGATTGGTCACCCTGTATGATGATCTTTCTAAAAAAAAAAAAAAAAGAAGACATATGGATGAGCACAAAGAAGAATTTGAAAGCATATATAGAAAAATAGCAAATCTTATGGGAATGAAAGGTGCAATAAATGAAATTTTAAAAACACTGGAATCATATAATCACAGATTTGAGGAGGCAAATGAAAGGATTGGTGGACTTGAAGAAATAGCCTCTGAAAGTGAAAATAAAAAAGAACAGATGAAGAAAGAATGGGGAAAAAATGAGCAAGTTCTGAGGGAACTAAATGACAGCAAAAGGCATGCAAACATATGTGTCATTAGTGTCCCAGAAGGAAAAGAGAAGGGAAAAGGGGCAGAAGGTATATCTGAAGATATAATGGAAAATTTCCCAACCCTATTGAAGGACATAGATATACGCGTCCAAGAAGCACAATGTACTCCCATCTAAAAAATCTGAATAGAACAGCTCTGAGATGCATACTAGTCAGAATGTTAGATGCCAAAGACAAAGAGAATTTTTACTACAGCAAGAGAAAAGCAATGCATAACATATAAGGGATACCCAATAAGATTAAGTGCTGATTTCTCACCAGAAACTATGGAGGCAAGAAGACAGCGGTATGATACATTTTAGAGAAAAACTTCCAGCCAAGAATCTTTTTTTTAAAAAAAGATTTATTTATTTATTTATTTATTTAATTCCCCCCCCCCTCCCCCAGTTGTCTGTTCTCTGTGTCTATTTGCTGCGTCTTGTTTCTTTGTCCGCTTCTGTTGTCGTCAGTGGCACGGGAAGTGTGGGCGGTGCCATTCCTGGGCAGGCTGCACTTTCCTTCGCTCTGGGCAGCTATCCTTACGGGGCGCACTCCTTGTGCGTGGGGCTCCTCTACGCGGGGACACCCCTCCCTGGCACGGCACTCCTTGCGCACATCAGCACTGCCCATGGGCCAGCTCCACATGGGTCAAGGAGGCCCGGGGTTTGAACCGCAGACCTCCCATGTGGTAGACGGACACCCTAACCACTGGGCCAAGTCCATTTCCCCAGCCAAGAATCTTATATCCAGCATAACTGTCTTTTAAAAATGAGAGTGAGATTAAAATATTCACAGATGAACAGAAACTGATAGAGTTTCTAAGCAAGAGACCAGATTTTCAGGAAATACTAAAGGGTGTGCTAGAGCCTGAAAAGAAAAGACAGGAGAGAGAGACCTGGAAGAGAGTCTAGAAATGAAGATTATATCAATAAAAGTAACTAAAAGTGTCAAAAGAGTCTTGAAAATAAAATATGACACATAAAACTCAAATAGCCAGGAATAAATTTAACCAATGATGTAAAGTACTCGTTTTCAGAAAACTGCAACTCAATGTTAAAAGAAATTTTAAAAAGGCCTAAATTGCTGGAAGAATGTTCCATGGTCATGGATTCAAAGGCTAAATATCATTAAGATGTCAGTTCTACACAAATTAATATATAGATTCAATGCTTTCCTGATAAAAATTCCACCAGCATTAAAAAAAATTGAAAACATGATCATCAAATTTATTTGGAAGGGTATGGGGTCCTGAATAGCCAGAAACATCATAAAAATGAAAAGCAAACCCTCATCTGCAGACTTTAAATCATATTACCTAGCTATAGTGGTAAAAACAGCATGATACTGGCATAAATACAGACACATAGACCAATGGAACCAAACTGACTTTTTAGAAACAGACCCTCACATGTATGGTCAAGTGATTTTTGACTAGCCTGTCAAACCCTCACAGTTTGGGCAGAACAGTCCATTCAACAAATGGTCCTGAAAGAACTGGATATCCACATCCAAAAGAAGGAAAGAAGACCCCTATTTCATACCTTACCCAAAAATTAAAATGGATCAAAAACCTAAAAGTAAAAGCAAGAACCATAAAGCTTCTAGAAGAAATTGTGGAAAATATCTTCAAGACCTGGTGGTAGGTGGTGGATTCTTAAAGGAGATAAGAGGAGGACTGAGATGGACTACTGATGTTTAATATATGTAGAAGTTTTCATTAGCTTTACTGTAAAAGTGAGGAAATGTAATAGAGTGGATGGTAACAAATAGTGATTAACAATTGTTTTATAAATGGGATGTGGTTGAAAGTAGTAGTCTAGGTACATAAATTCCAATTGACAGAACGCTAGAGAATAATCTAGGAACTGAATAGCACAGTTAACCAAGAGGTGGATGAGAACTGTGGTTGATGATACAGATGCAGGAGTGTCCTTTGTGAGCTACTGCAGGTTGGTGGGAATGTGGAGAAGCATGGGAAAAATACAACTGGAGTGACCTATGAACTGTGGTTAGCAGTAATAATAGAGTATTCTTGCATCTATGCCAAAGATGTTCTGTGTTGGTAATGGGGCAGTATGGAAAATGTGAGCCAAATGTACACTATGGATGTGGTAACAATCAGATGATATTATCTTATCTGTAACAAGTATTCCACCACAGTGTGGTGTGTTGAGAGAGGGGTGTTTGGGAATTCTGCACAAGTGCATGATTGTTTTATAAGTTTACAACTTCTGTCATAAAAAATATATTTTAAAAAAATAGGGCGGGTTGGGGAAAAGCACGCCAAATGTAAGAGAAGGACTATAATTAGTGGTAAGATTTTTTTTTAAAGATTTATTTTTTATTTATTTCTCTGCCCTTCCCTGCCCCCTCCCTCCCAGTTGTCTGCTCTCTGTGTCCGTTAGCTGTGTGTTCTTCTGTGTCTGCTTATATTCTTGTCAGCAGCACCTGGAATCTGTCTCTTTTTTTTTCATACGTATATTTTTTATTGAAGTGTATCATTCATACATGAACACACATAAACAATAAGTGTATAGTAAAGATTGTGAACTTACAAAATAAACATACATAACATCACACATGAGTCTCATACATCACCCCTCCACCAACTCTTTGCATTGGTGTGAAACATTTGTTACAAACTATGCAAGAGCATTGTCAAAATATTACTACCAAGTATATTCCTTATCTTACATTGGTGTATTTTTCCCCCAACCCATACTATTTATTTTAATGTATTTTTGTTACAGATATTGTGAACTTCCAAACAATCATACAGATGTGTAGATTTCCCATTCAACTCCAGACCCTGGTAAACATTTGTTACAGATTATGAGACAATATCACCAGACTATTACCACCAATCATCGTCCATAGTATACATTTGGCACACTTTTTCCATACACCTCCATTATCAACACAGTACAGCTTGCCATTGATGCAAGAATATTATAGTATTGCTGTTAACCACAATCTACAGGTCACACCAATTGTAGTTTTCCCATGCTTCTCCAGTAGTAAGATTTTGACAATATTCTTTCATAATTTGTAAAATGTCTCACGACAATGCAAGTTGTTGGTGGAGGGTTGATGTATGGGACCCCTGTATGATGTTATGCATGTTTGCTTTGTAAGTTCACCATCTTATTATACACTTATTGTTTGTGTATGTTCATATATAAATGATATAAAGATAATAATAATAATAGGGTGGGCTGGGGAAAAATACTTTGGTTAGTAGTAATATTTTGACAATGTTCTTTGGTCATTAGTTGCAAAGGTTTAACAACAATGCAAGGTATTGGTGGTAGGGTGAGTTATGAGAGTCCTGTATGATGTTATGTATGCTCTGTAAGTTCACAACTATTACTATATATGTATTGTTTATGTAGTTTATGTATGAGTGATATACTTCAATAAATTTAAAAAAAAGAATAAAGAGGGAAGAGTATTATGGATAGGATTAACTCTACAAATTTGAGGACTTTGATGAAACTGACCAATTCTTTGGGAAAAAAACAAACATTATCTCAAGAAGAAAGAGAAAATCTGAATTGCCTATTAAAGAAATTGAATTCATAATTTAAAAAACTTCCCACAGGGGGAAGCGTACTTGGCCCAATGGATAGAGCGTCCTCCTACCACATGGGAGGTCTGCAGTTCAAACCCCAGGCCTCCTTGACCCGTGTGGAGCTGGCCCATGCGCAGTGCTGATGCGCTCAAGGAGTGCCGTGCCACGCAGGGGTGTCCCCCGTGTAGAGGAGCCCCACGCGCAAGGAGTGCACCCGTAAGGAGAGCCACCCAGCGTGAAAGAAAGTGCAGCCTGCCCAGGAATGGTGCCGCACACACGGAGAGCTGACACAACAAGATGACACAACAAAAAGAAACAGTGATTCCCATGCCACTGACAACATCTCAAGCGGACAAAGAAGAAGACACAGCAAATAGACACAGAGAACAGACAGCTGGAGTGGGGAGGGAGGGGAGAGAAATTTAAAAAAAAAAAAAAAAAGAACGCAGACTTTAGAGACTTGGTTCAAAAAGTCACTGTAGCAATGACAAGAAGCCTAGGGAGGGAGGATCTGATTTTCAGAGTTGCCACATTATAATACTTAAAATGTATAGTTTTCAACAAAAAATTGAGATATGTGAAGAAATGGGAAAAATGGCCCATACACAGGAGAAAAGCAGTCAATGGAAACTCTCCTTGAGAAAGCCCAGTTGTCGGGCTTTCTAGAAAAATACTTTGTCAACTCTTTAAAAGATGTCCAAAGATGGGGAGCAGATGTAGCTCAAGTGGTTGAGCATCTGATTCCCAGGTATGAGGTCCTGGGTTTGATCCTCAGTACCTCCTAAAGACAAACAAACAAACAAATGAAAAAGCCAACTCTCATTGGGTAGCTCAGTAGTTGGGCACCTGCTTCCCATGTATGAGGTCCTGGGTTCAATCCCCAGTACATCCTAAAAAATAAAAAATAAAATAAATATTTAAAGAAATGTTCAAAGAACTAAAGGAAACAATGTCAAAGAACTAAAGAATGAGAAGGATATCTCACCAAATATATAATATCAATAAACAGAAAGTATAAAAGAAATGAAAAATTCACTAGAGGGGCTCAACACAGTTTTGACCTGGTAGAAAAAGAGTCAGTGGGAAGCAGATGTAGATACAGCTCAGTGGTTGAGTGCCTGCTTCCCATGTATGAGGCCCTGGGTTCAATCCTTGGTACCTCCTAAAAAAAATAATGAAAGTGAAAGTAGGCCAATTTGGGTTATACAGTTTGAGTAATAAAAATAAATTTAAAAAAAAAGAAAGAAAAAAGAATGAAGAAAATGAACAAAGCCTCAGAAACCTGTGAGACACCATCAAGCATAATGGGATGCCCAGAAGAGGAGAAAGAGATAGAAGTAGAAAGAACATCTGCAGAAATAATGACTGGAAATGTCATAGATTTGATGAAAAATACTAATTTACACATTCAAGAAGCTCAACAAAGCCACAATAGGATGAATTTTAAAAGATCAAACTGTTGAATGCCAAAGACAGAATTTTTAAAGAACCAAGAGATTCATCACAAACAAGGATTCCTCATTAAGACTGACAGAGGATTTCTCATTAGACACTATGAAGGCCAGGGGATGTGGGATGACATATTCAAAGTACTGAAAGATAATGTCTATAAATGAAGAATTCTAAATTCAGCAAAACTATCTTTCAAAAATGAAGGTAAGAGTAAGGCATTCTCAGATAAACAAAATATGAGGGAATTCCTTGCTAGAAAGCTTGCCCTTACTAAAGAAAATCTTTCAGGCTAAAATAAAAGGGCACACAAATCCATATAAAGAAATAAAAACACCAGTGGAGGTAACTACATAGGTAAATGCAAAACACAGTATACATGATTTTTTTTTTTGTAACTTTTTTTTCTCTATTATCTGATTTAATAGACAACTGCCTAAAACAGTAATGAAAAGTCTGTTGGGAAGCAGATGTGGCTCAAGTGATAGAGCTTCTGCCTACCATATGGGAGGACCTGGGTTCAATCCCTGGGGACTTCTGGTGAAAAAGAAGAAGAGAAGGCATGCCCATGCAGCAAGCCAGTGCCTGCATGAGTGCCCATGTGGTGAGCCAGTGCCTGGAGCAAGTGAGTCACACAGCAAGATGATGATGTGTCAAAAGAGAGACAAGGAGAGAGTTAAGGTGACACACAGCAAAAACCAGGAATTGACAATTGACAGGGAACCTCTCTCCCCATCAGAGGTCTCCAGGATTGAATCCTGGAGAATTCTAGAGGAGAGAAAATGAGAAGAGAAGACAACACAGACAGCAAAAACAGCAGGGCAGGAGGAGGGGAAGAGTGGAAAGTAAATAAATAAATCTTTAAAAAAAAGGCCAGGTTGATGGGAATACTATGCATAACGGTATAATTTTTATGACAACAGCACAAATGAGTGAGCAATGGAGCAAAGTTTCTGAATACTACTGAAATTAGTTGGTTTAATCCAAACTACATTGTTATAAGATGTTAATTGTAATTCCCAAGGCCTCCACTAAAATGACTCAAAATAATATAGTGAAAGAAGAAACGAGAATTAAAATGGTACTTGTAGTGGTTTGAAGCTGTATATACCCCAACAAACCATTCTTAAATCTAATCCATCCCTGTGGATGGGAAACGTTATAAGTAGGATCTTTTGATGAGGTTGCTTCAGTTAAGAAGGTGTGGTCCACTCCAAGCAGGATGGGTCTCAATCCTATTACTGGAGTCTTATATAAGCAGAGTTCAGAGTGAAATTCAGACCGACAGAGAAAGCCACAGACATTAAGAACTTGAAATCAGTGAAACTCAGGAGAGAACAGAGAGGCTGCCATGTGCATTGCCATGTGACAGGCTAACAACCAAGAATCACCAGCAGCCAGCTCCAGAATGTCACAGTCTTCAGGGAGAAACCATCGCCTTAATATTGTCTTTTTTTGGTTGCTGTTGTTAGAACCTTACAATAGGCTTTCTTTTTTTTTATTACACTTTTTTAAAATTAAAGTTAATAGATCACAAAGAACATCACATTAAAAAACATAAGAGGGAGTTGCTCCTGTGTCCTGGGGCTGCTGCTGCTGCGCGGAGGCTGCTCGCTGTTTGGCCAAGATGACGGAGGAGAAGCAGGCCCAGCCCAGCCCATGGAGGAGGAGGAGGTGGAGATGTTCACCTTCCAGGCGGAGATCACGCAGCTCATGTCCCTGATCATCAACACCTATTTGAACAAAGAGATCTTCCTGCGGGAGCTCATCTCCAACTTGTCGGACGCCCTGGACAAGATCCACTATGAGAGCCTGACGGACCCCAGCAAACTGGACTTGGGCAAGGAGCTGCACATCAACCTGATCCCCAACAAGCAGGAGCACACGCTGACCATCGTGGACACGGGCATCGGCATGACCAAGGCCGATCTGGTCAACAACCTGGGCACCATCGCCAAGTTGAGGACCGAGGCCTTCAAGGAGGCACTGCAGGTGGGCAGTGATATCTCCGTTATCGGCCAGTTCGGGGTCAGCTTCTACTCAGCCCAGCTGGTGGCCGAGAAGGTGACGGTGATCACCAAGCACAAAGACGACGAGCAGTATGCCTGGGAGTCTTTGGTGGGGGGCTCCTTCACTGCCAGGACTGACACAGGAACCCATGGGTTCAAAGGTAATTCTGCATCTGAAAGAAGACCAAACTGAGTACTTGGAGGAAAGACAAACAAAGGAGATTGTGAAGAAGCACTCTGAGTTCATTGGCTACCCCATCACCCTCTTTGTGGAGAAAGAACATGATAAAGAAGTGAGTGATGATGAGGCTGAAGAAAAGGAAGATAAAGAAGAAGAAAAAGAAGAAAAGGAGTCTGATGACAAGCCAGAAATAGAAGATGTTGGTTCTGATGAAGAAGAAGAAAAGAAGGATGGTACAAGAAAAAGAAAAAGAAGATCAAGGAAAAGTACATTGATCAGGAGGAACTCAACAAACAAAGCCAATCTGGACCAGAAATCCTCATGATATCAATAACGAGGAGTACAGGGAGTTCTGTAAGAGCTTGACCAATGACTGGGAAGACCACTTGGCAGTGAAGCATTTTTCAGTTGAAGGACAGTTGGAATTCAGAACCCTTCTCTTTGTCCCAAGACATGCTCCCTTTGACCTGTTTGAAAAACAGAAAGAAAAAGAACATTAAGTTGTATGTACACAGAGTTTTCATCATGGATAATTGTGAGGAGCTGATCCCTGATTATCTGAATTTCATTAGGGGCGTGGATCTGTGGATTTCTGAGGATCTGCCTCTAAACATTTCCCATGAAATGTTGCAAGAGAGCAAAATTTTGAAATAATCAGAAAGAATTTGGTCAAAAAGTGCTTAGAGCTCTTCACTGAACTGGCAGAAGATAAAGAGAACTACAGGAAGTTTTATGAGCAGTTCTCTAAAAACATAAAGCTTGGAATTAATGAAGACTCTCAGAATCAGAAGAAGCTTTCCGATCTGTTGAGATACTGCACATCTGCTTCTGGGGATGAGATTGTGTCCCTCAAGGACTACTGCACTAGAATGAAGGAGAACCAGAAACACATCTACTACATCACAGGTGAAACCAAGGACCAGGTTGCCAACTCTGCCTTCACGGAACATCTCCGGAAGCATGACCTAGAAGTGATCTACATGAGTGAGCCCATCGACGAATACTGTGTCCAACAGCTGAAGGAGTTTGAGGGCAAAACTTTAGTATCTGTCACCAAAGAAGGCTTGGAGCTTCCAGAGGACAAAGAAGAGAAAAAGAAACAGGAAGAAAAAAACCAAAGTTTGAAAATCTTTGTAAAATCATGGAAGACATCTTGGAGAAAAAAGTTGAAAAGATGGTGGTGCCAAACCGCTTGGTCACATCCCCATGCTGCATTGTCATGAGCACATATGGCTGGACAGCAAACATGGAGAGAATTATGAAGGCTCAAGCCCTAAGAGACAACTCGACCGTGGGCTACATGGCAGCCAAGAAGCACCTGGAGATCAACCCTGACCATTCCATCATCGAAATCTTAAGGCAAAAGGCAGAGGCCGACAAGAATGACAAGTCTGTGAAGGATCTGGTCATTTTACTCTACGAAATGGTGTTCCTGTTGTCCAGCTTCAGCCTGGAAGACCCGCAGACACACACCAACATGATCTACAGGATGATCAAGCTCGGCCTGGGTATTGATGAAGACCCTACCACTGACGATGACAGTGCTACTGTAATGGAAGAAATGCCACCTCTTGAGGGAGATGATGACACCTTGTGCATGGAGGAAGTGGACTGAGCTTTGCCTGCACGACACTCCACGTGTCCAATAGTCTCTTCATTCCCATCAATAATATGCTTTCATGGATTTTTTTCTCTTCTTTTTGTTACCATTTAAAAAATCTGTATGGCATGACAACTACTTAAGGGGGGAAGATAAGATTTCTTCTACTTTAAAGTGTGATACTGTGATACTTTAGGCACTAAGGCAGAGCTAGTAGTTCTTTTCTCATTTTATGTTGGCTTATGTTTACTGATTGAGGTAACCATTTGTTTTAAGATTTATGTAAACTAATGTTAACTTTGTGGTTGCAAGTGTTTAGCTAACAAGCGGGTTCCTATAGTAGACGGAATCTTCTGCCATTGAAGTGTATGTTCTGAGGCATATACTTTGATGTTTGAAAGAAAGCTTTACTGACTTTTGAGTTTTATCTTAGATCTACTTTTTAAACCTTCCATCACCTGTAGTTAACAACTTTGCATGTATTAGGCCACTAGAAATGAGTATGTTAACCAATTCAGTGGAAGAAAATATATATAGGGCTTGTTTTCCAAAGAAAAGTCTGTAGAGTAGCCCAATTACAAGCCCGCTGAAGCTGTTGTAAGGCAGTGAAAAGACTGCCAGCCTTGAGTGGAAAGGCAGTGCCCACATCCTGCTCTGCTTTAAAAGGTGGTAACAAATATTGGGGAATAAAATGAAAAGTTGTATGAAAAAAAAAAAACCATAAAAGTCTCTCTTTTAACACACTCCCTATCCCCCCACCCCCATCATTTTTGGAAATTGTATTTTTTTGAAGATATATATGTCACAATAAATGTTACATTAAAAAACATAAGAGGTTCCCATATATCCCCCCCCTCCCCACTTCTCCCACACCAACAACCTCCCCCATCATTGTGGCACACTCATCGCACTCAGGGAACACATTTTCGAGCACTGCTGCACCACATGGATAATAGTTTACCCTGTAGTTCACCCTCTTCCTCAGAACATTCAGTGGGTTATGGCAGGATGTATAAAGTCCAGCATCTGACCTTGCAATATCATTTAGGACAACTCAAAAGTCTCAAAAATGTCCCCACATCACATCTCTTCTTCCCTCTCCCTGTCCTCAGCAACTACTGTGACCACTTTCTCCACCTCAAGGCTACTATTTCTTCTATTACTAGTCATGATAGTTTTATAGTAGAATACCAATATGTCCACCCTAATCCATATTTTATTCCTCCATTCTGTGGACCCTGGATGGTGATATCAACTCCACCTCTATATTAAGAGGGGGCTTAGATTCCACATGATGGACGCAATTCTTTTGGTTGTAGTTGTAGGCACTCTTGATTCCCTGGTGTGGTAGTTGACCATCTTCACCTCCCTGTTAGCTGACCTGGGTAAGTCCAATGAACCAGAGTAGGAGTTGCAACTCTGCTGAGGCTTAGGGCCCAGCTGGCACATGGGCAGTCCAGAGATTCAAGTCCCCTGAGTATACCCATCCCTAGCGCCAACCACAGGTTCAGTAAAAGTGACAGAAGAGGCATGTGTAGAAAGGTCACATCTGAGTCCAGCTCCATCACACTCAGGAGCACAAATTCCAAAGTAGGGCCCTCTGACATGGCACAGAACTCCAAATCCTTCTGCCAAGACCATATACCCTGTGGATCTCCATAGCCTTCAGGAGAACCAGTACCTAGGGTAATATCTACTTTGGCTTTTTCTGGGATCCTGCTGAGGCGTGTGTAAGCATGACCCCTCTGACGACCTCCTGACTCTTTCTGAAGCCTCTTAGCCATATACACTCATTTTTCTTTGCCATTTCCCCCTTTTATTCAAGGTCAGAAAACAGTTTTTAACACATGATCCTACATGCAGGCTGAGATATTCTGCTGGTCTGAGTTTACCTTTTTATTCAAGGTCTCTTTCTAGTTGCATCACCAGCTAGTGATTGATAGTAATCCCTCGGCACCAGAGAGGCTTATCCCCAGGAGTCATGTCCCATGCTGGGGGGGAAGCATTTACATGCTGAGTTTGGCTTAGAGAGTAGCCACATTTGACCAACATGGAGGCTCTCAGGAGGTATCTCTTAGGTATCCTGCAGCTCTAGGCCTAGTTCATATTTCAGGCACACAGTCTCATAAGCATAGTCATCAGTATCGAGGGCTCATTATTGGACCATCCTTCCTTGCTGGTCTTTGCCGTTGCACTTGGGGGATTATTGCTGTTCCATTGGGGAATGTGACAGAGTTCCCCTGGGTAGGAACTCAGCCTCCATCAGTTGACGTTTGTAACTGTAACTACTATGAAAATACCCAACATATATCAGAACATTTTTATGTCCCCTATCTAAATGCCCTGGAGAACTCGCTCCCACCCATGTGCCCCTCATCAATAACAGCCCACACCAGTGTTCCTTCCCTGCCATAGTTGGACCTGTGCCTCTCATCAATAACAGCCCACAACAGTGTTCCTCCCCTGCCATAGTTGAACCTCTCTGTGGTCTGAAACTTCTTCAACAATGAAGCCTAATATATTGCCAAATTCAATGAATAGGAAATGGAAATATAGTGATGGGTTTAAAGTTTAGAAATAGAATACATACTAATTTAGAAATATTAAAAGAAAGTAAAAATAAGTTGGTGTATTTAAAAAATGAAAAATATTATAAAGCTTTGGTTTTAACGTTTTGCCTTTCATCACTGTAATAGGTGTTGCCCTGTATGTACAGTGGCAAGGCACTTCCTTTCATTTCTTCCTCTGTGTCTACATCCTTCCTTTTTTTTTTTTTCTAATTTTTAATTTTGTCATCAAAAAAGTTTTAGATCACAGTAATTCACACATACCATATAGGGGACTCCCATATATCCAACATCAAACCCTTTTCCCCTTTCCCCAGCAATGATCTTTTTGTTCATGTTATATTTGCTGCAGCTGATGTACAGATTTTGAAACATAGCTATCTAACACGGTTCCATTTTGGTTTACACTATGTACACATTTAAAAATTTTTAGTTTCCTTATGTTTTACATTATGGTTTACATTTTAGCTTCTAGACTTTTATACACTTTTAGTATAAGTTAACATGTCCTATATCCATCATTACATGATCTTGTGGAGCACTTCCATTGCTCCCCAGTTACCCAGCTTCTATCTATTCTATACCTCTCTCTCCCTCCCCTCAGGGCCCACAGTGATAATCATTCTTCACTACTTTAGGGACCAGATTTACAGATACTCAAAACAATGCTGAGAGCTTGACATTCTAGACTGCCCTAACTGATTGGGATCCCCCAATTCTCTCGAGAGAAACAACCCTCTGTTTGAGAACATCAGGTCTTCCCCAGGATGTGGGTACAACTTCACACTCATTGTATGGGTCTTCCCCAATGACATAACACACTATGACAAAATGAGCACTCACAGACTCCCTAGATGCCTTCCCCTGTACCAGATGACCCCCCTTGAGCACCTTAAGCATGTAATCCTTCTTTTTATATTTTCTAAAGAGTTTTCTCAACATTATAGATTCTACCATATACCTGACAGTCTCCCATATTCAACTGTTCCCCCCAGCCCTCCCCCCAATTCCTTGTGCCATCTGACCCATCCTCCCAACCCTAGCCCCTCTCAAGCCTGCAAAGCCCCACCCAAAGGTATCCCTATGCACCTATCTTATCCTTTCCCTGTACAAATACTTACCTCCAGCTTATCGTAGACTGCACCCATGTAGGCATCAGCTCGCAACCTTCTCCTCCCCCCCAAATTCCTTCAAACCTATCTTCCAGTCTTTAGCTCTCTGAGGCAGCTTGGTTTGCTTGTTTCAAATCAGAGAGGTCATGTAGTATTTGTCTTTCAATGCCTGGGTTGCTTCACTCAACATAAGGTCCTCAAGATTCATCCATGTTATCACATGTGTTTGTACTGTATTCCTTCTTATAGCTGAGTAGTATTCCATTGTATGTATATACCACATTTTATTTATCCATTCATCTGTTGATGGGCATTTGGATTGATTCCAACTCTTGACAATAGTGAATAATGCTGCTATGAACATTGGTGTGCATATATTGGTTTGTGTCCTTATTTTCAGTTCTTCTGGGCAATTCTATAGCTAACTTTTTGAGAAACCACCAAACAGTCCTCCAGAATGGCTGGACCCTTCTGCATTCCTACCAGCAGTTGATAAGTGTTCCCATTCCTCCACATCCTCTCCAGCACTTGTAGTCTTCTGTTTTTTTGATAGTTGTCAGTCTTATGGGAGTAAGATGGTATCCTATTGTAGTTTTGATTTGCATTTCCCTAATAGCTAGTGATTCTGAGCATTTTTTCATGTGCTTTTTAGCCATTTATATTTCTTCTTTGGAAAAGAGTCTGTTCAAATCTTTTTCCCATTTTTTAAATGGGTTGTTTCTCTTTTTATTTTAAAGATACAGGAGTTCTTTATATATGCAGGATATAAGACTCCTATCAGATATATGATTACCAAATATTTTCTCCCATTGGGTAGGCTCTCTTTTCACTTTCTTGACAAACTCCTTTGAGGTGCAGAAGGCTTTAATTTTGAGGACGTCCCATTTATCTATTTGTTCTTTTGCTGCTCGTGCTTTGGGTGTGAAGTTCATGAAGCCATTTCCTATTACAAGGTCCTGTAGATGCTTCCTTACATTGTTTTCCAAGGTCTTTGTGATCTTGGCTCTTACATTTAGGTCTTTGATCCATCTTGAGTTGATTTTTGTATAAGGTGTGAGATGGTAATCCTCTTTCCTTCTTTTGCATATGGATATCCAATTCTCTAGGCACCATTTGTTGAAGAGGCCATTCTCTCCCAGTTGAGTGGGCTTGGTGGCCTTGTCAAATACCAGATGAGTGTATATATGAGGATCTATATCAGAACTCTCAATTCAATTCCATTGGTCAGTGTGTCTACCCTTGTGCCAATACCATGCCATTTTCACTACTGTATCTTTGTAGTATGTTTTGAAGTCAGGTAGTGTGATTCCTCTAATTTCATTTTTCTTTTTCAATATGTCTTTGGCTATTCAGGGCCTCTTTCCTTTTCAAATAAATTTCATAGTTAGTTTTTCTAGTTCATTAAAAAATGCTGTGTTGATTTTTACTGGGATTGCATTGAATGCATAGATCAATTTTGGTAGGATAGACATCTTAATAATAGTTAGTCTTCCTATCTATGAATAGGAAATATTCTTCCATTTATTTAGGTCTTCTTTGATTTCCTTGAACAGTGTTGTATAGTTTTCTGTGTATAAGTCTTTTACATCTTTAGTTAAATTTATTACTAGGTATTTGATTTTTTTATTTACTATTGTAAATGGTATTTGTGTCTTGATTTCCTCCTCAGATTGCTCATCATCAGTGTACAGAAATGCTACTGATTTTTGTGCATTGATCTTATAACCTGTGACTTTATTGAACTCATTTATAAGTTCAAGAAGCCTTGTCGACTTCTCAGGGCTCTCTATGTATAGGATCATGTCATCTGCAAATAGTGAAATTTTGACTTATTCCTTTCCTATTTGGATCCATTTTATATCTGGTTCTTGGCTCAGTGCTCGAGCAAGTACTTCTAACACAATGTTAAATAGAAGGGGTGATAGTGGGCATCCTTGTCTTATTCCTGATCTTTGAGGAAAAGATTTTAGGATTTCACCATTGTAAATGATGTTAGCTGTGGGCTTTTCATATATACCCTTTATCACGTTCAGAAAGTTTCCTTCTATTCCTATCTTTTGCAGTGTTTTTATCAAGAAAGGGTGCTGTATTTTGTCAAATGCTTTTTCTGCATTTATAGATATGATCATGTGATTCTTTTCCTTCAGCCTGTTTATGTGGTGTTTTACATTAATCGATGTTCTTATCTTGAACCATCCTTGCATACCAGGAATGAAACTCACTTGACCGTGGTGTATAATTTGTTTAATGTGTTGTTGAATATGATTAGCAAGTATTTTGTTGAGGATTTTTGCATCTAGGTTCATTAGAGAGATTTGTCTGTAATTTTCCTTTCTTGTGGTGTCTTTGTTTGACTTTTGCATTAGGGTAATGTTGGCATCATAAAATGAGTTAGGCAATATTCCTTCTATTTCGATTTTTTGGAAGAGTTTAAGCAAGATTGGTGTTAATTCTTTCTGGAATGTTTCATAGAATTCACCTGTGAAGCCATCTGGCCCAGGGCTCTTCTTAGTTGGGAGGTTTTTAATGACCGATTCTATCTCTATGTGTGATTGGTTTGTTGAGATCATCAAGTCCTTCTTTCGTCGATGTAGGCTGCTTATGTATTTCTAGGAATTTGTCCATTTCCTCTAAATTGTCCTTTTGTTGGAATATAGTTTTTCAAAGTATCGTCTTATTATAGTCTTTATTTCAGTGGGGTCAGTGGTGATATCCTCTTTATCATTTCTTATTTTGTGCATTTGCATCTTCTCTCTTTTTTTCTTCATTAGTTTAGCTAAGGGTTTGTCAATTTTATTGATCTTCTCACAGAACCAGCTCTTTGTTTTGTTTATTCTTTCAAGCACTTTCTTATTTTCTATTTCATTTAGTTCTTCTCTGATCTTTGTTATTTCTTTCTTTCTTCTTTCTTTGGGGTTAGTTTGTTGTTGTTGTTGTTTTTACTAATTCCTCCAAGTGTCCAGTTAATTCTTCAATTTTAGCTTTTTCTTCTTTTTTGATGTATGGGTTTTTGTGGCTATGAATTTCCCTCTCAGTACAGCTTTTGCTGCATCCCATAAGTTTTGATATTTTGTATTGTCATTTTCCTTAGTTTCAAGGTAATTATTGATTTCTGTTGAGATTTCCTCCTTGACTCACTGTTTTTCTAAGAGTGTGTTGTTTAACTTCCATATCTTGGTGCCAAATCTGGGTCTCTGGCCCTTGCAGAGTTCCAGCTTCATTCCACTGCAGTCAGAGAAATTATTTTGTATGATTTCAATCTTTCTTAATTCATTGAGACTTTCTTTGTGGCCTAGCATGTGGTCTGTCTTGGAGACTGATTCATGTGCACTTGTATTTGGGTGTAATGTTCTGTACATGTCTATTAGGTCCAGATTCTCTAATATATTGTTCAAAGTCCTTGTTTCTTTATTGATTCTCTTTTGAGATGTTCTGTCCAATGGTGATAGTGGTATGTAAAAGTCCCCACTGTAATTGTAGAGGCATCTATTCCTTCCCTTAGTTTCTCCAATGTTTGCCTCATGTATTTGGAGGCACCCTCATTAGGGCCATAAATGTTTATGGTTGTTCTTTCTTCTTGAAAGATTATCCCTTTCACTAATATGTAGTGTCCATCTTTGTCTCTCACAATAGTTTTGCATTTAAAGTCTATTTTGTCCGATATTAATATAACTACTCCTGTCCTTTTTTGGTTATTGTTTGCCTATAAAATTGTTTCAAGCCACTCACTTTTGATCTCCTTGAATCCCTGGGTCTAAAATGTGTTTCTTGTAGACAGCATATAAATGGGTATATTTCCTTACCCAATCTTTCAATCTGTGTTTCTTAACAGGTGACTTTAATTCATTGACATTCAGTGTTATTACTTTCAAGGAATTACTTATATTAGCCATATTTTCTTTAGATTTGTGTTTGTCTTATGTTTTTTTTCTTTTTGTCATTTTAGTTGTTCTTACACTCCCTCCAACTCTGTCTCTCCTGTTTCTTTCTTTCCTCCTGCAGAACCCCCTTTAGTACTTTTTGAAGAACAGGTTTCTTGTTGACATACTCTCTTAGTTTCTGTTTATCTGTGAATATTTTGAACTCTCCATCATTTTTTAATGCTAGCTTTACTGGATAGAGTATTCTTGGTTGGAAATTCTTTTCTTTTATTACCTTGACTATGTCATACCACTGCCTTCTTGCCTCCATGGTTTCAGGTGAGAAATCAGCAGTTAATCTTGTGGAGCCTCCCTTTGCATGTGATGGTTCTCTTTTCTCTTGCTGCTTTTAGTATTTTCTCTTTGTCTTGAGTGCAGGATATTTTGACAAGTATATGCCTTGGGGTAGGCCTGTTGGGATTTATGCTGTTTGGGGTGCACTGTGCTTCCTGGACATGTACATCCATTTCCCTCAATAGGTTTGGGAAGTTTTCAGCCATTATTTCCTCCAACACCCCTTCTATCCCCTAGCCCTTCTCTTCTCCTTCTGGATGCCTATAATGCATATGTTTGTGTTTTGTGTGTTGTCTTTCAGGTCCCTAAGCCCCTGCTGGATTTTTTCAATCTTTTTATGGGGCAATTCTACTCTCTGTTTGATTTCAGATGAACTGTCTTCCACATCACTAATTCTTTCCTCTGCCTCTTCAAATCTGCTGTTATTCACTGAGAGTATATTTTTGATTTCTTGGATTGTGCTGCTGATCCCCATCATATCTGTTATCTTTTTGTGTATGATTAAAGTTTCTTCTGTATTATCTCCAAGTATTTTCTTAATATGCTTAATCTCTTCCTTCACTTCATAAATTGGTCCATGATACATATTTTGAGAGCTTTAATTCGTTGTTTGATGTTCCACTCCTCTTCCTGGTTTTTTGTTTGTTCATTGGATTGGGCCATGTTTTCCTGATTATTGGTATGGTCTGTAGTTTTTTGTTGCTGCCTGGTCATCATTTTATCTTGTTGGGTTTATACAGTTGATTAGCTTCTTTGTCTTGGGGTTTAATTAGTTGTTGTTTTTGTGTGTGTGTTAAGATTTCCCTTTTTCACTTTGTTCTTCTTATTCTATTTCCTTGTTGTTGGCTAAGTTCCTTTGAAGGAAAATATGAGGCCAGAGAAAGCAAAAGGGGTAAGAAAAGAAAAATATAACAGTAGTATTGACAGTGAATGTTAGTAGAAGAACCATGTGAGATGTAGGAGAATGGATGTTGAACTCATGTAAGCGGTGTAGAGTTATAACAGTAAAAAAGTGGAGTACCTATAATGAGATAGTAAACTGAATATGGGAAGGAATATAGTATGAATTAAAAGGCCAGTGTGGTCAGGAGAGAGGGAAAGAGGAAAGGAAGGACAATAATATAAAGAGTGAATAAAAGATAGAAAACAGAATAGAGCTATTAGAGATAAAATGTCAGAAATATTGGGGGCTAAACAAAGAGAGGTGGAATATAAGAGAAACAATATATGATGGAGGACAGAAAGATGTAAAGGAAAGCGGATAGCATTGGTAGCCAAAATCAGTACACACAGAAAAGGGGAAATTGAGGATGAGGAAGCATAACAAATAAGAAATGTTGCCTGCAACACCTAATATAAAAACAGAAAAAAGAAGGGAAAAAAAAGGGGGAAAAAAAAAACAAGCAAGAAAAAAGAAAAGAAAAAGAAAAAAAAGGGGCCATGGGGGAATAAAGAGGAAGGAAAAACAAGAAAACAAACCAGCAAAAAAGACAAGACAAGGCCTCAAGCAAGGAATCCTCTTTGCAACTGAATAATCTGGTTAGGAATCTGACCTTCCCACTTTCTCCCTTCCTCACTTCCCTCTCTCCCAGGGCTGCAGGAAGGATGTGTGAGGGCTCCTGTAGGAGATTCAAATGGGTCCCTGGTAAACTAACTCACCTCAGAAAATAATGTCTCTTAATTTCTTGAGAGAGAGCACCCACCCCTTGCCAGGAACCCTAAATATGCTATTGGAAGCCTGCAAAGCACGTCCTACTGTCCCTCTCCCTTAAGTGTGCTATGGGGGGGGGGGGGGGGGGAGGGCCTAGTTAATTTTCTGACTCTACCTTCTCCCAGACCAAGTTTTCTATCCCAGAGCATCTAAGTAAATTGGGCTCTCTCAGCAGATTCGCCTCTCCTCTCTTCCTAGGCTCACCCCAAGTAGGCTGATATGCTCCTCCAAACTCAGTAAAAGGGGGGGGGGGCACCAGTCAATTGAACCTGCACTCCTCGGGCCCTCCCACTTGTGGGGTTAGTCTGAGACCGGAGGGCTAGGGCAATGCTGGATTTCCAGGAGAACTGGGCTTGGGAAACAGAGGCCCAGGAGAATGTGGACTCGGGGTACGTAGGTCTGTGAAATGTGGGTTGCGGGGGTTCAGGGAACATGGGCTTGGGGTTCACGTCTTTGGGGAACACGGGGCTTGGGAACGCTGCTGCATGACCAGCAGTTCACAGGGAGAACTGCAGTCCTTAGCCCTAGGGCGTTCTGAGTTCAGTGTCAGAAACCCGCAGTTTTACCTTGAGCAAGCACTAATTTTGTTGCCGTCTCTCCAGATCGATGTCCAGACACCTCCTGCTTTGTAGGTTCCTGAAGTAGCCTGCTCGGGCAGGATTCCATCACCACTCGGCTGGTCCTCACCTTGGTATTGTCTTGATTTGGTCTTTCTTTTAGCCTCAAAACTGTAAGCAAATACATTCCTATTGTTTAAGCTGAACCGTGGTTTTGGTACTCGCTTGTGCAGCCCAGGAAACTAAAACGGTACTCTATAAAATACCTATTTAGCACGAAAAAGAAAGCAATGGAGGAATAAAGGAACAGAAAAGACTGAAGGCATATATAAAGCAAAAAGCATTCTATAAGACATAAATCCTACCTTATTAGTAATTACAATAAATATAAACAGATGAAGCACTCTGATTATAAGGCAGGTATTGGCAGAATGGATAAAAGCACATGCAACTATATGCTGTCTTCAAGAGACACACTTTAGAATCAAAGAAATAAATAGTTTATTTGACGCTAGTGGGGTTGGGCTATCCAGGGAACTGGGGGGAGGACTGGAGAAAGGAACAGGTGAACTCTGGGGAGGTGGAGGTCTGTGGTTGAAAATACAATTGTGGGAATGTTCTTTTGGCAAATATGGCAGGGGAGGGTTCCTGGTGCCAGCTGTCAGAGTTCGGGGATGTATGGGAAAGGGCGCACCTTAGGCCTGCTTCAATGGAATATGAATGTGTTTATCTTGGCATAGGGTGTTATCTCCATGGGTGGAGACCCACAACAAAATATTAAACTCCCATCCTGGGGAGTCCTGCTTTGTTCTCAAGTAGAAGGGCAAGAATCTCTTGGGTACATAGGAGCGCCTAATAAAACAGAGCGATATGCCAAGTTCTCAATATTAATCCATGTACTTATGAGCCTTATTCTTGTAAAATTGAAACTTCATCAAATAATAACTATGTCCTAAGATTTAACTCATGAAAACCTCCTTGTTACTCAACCGTGGCCTCTCTCTAAGCAAAACCTAGCGAATAAACGTACTCCTTTCCCCTTGGTGGCACGGGACATGCCTCCCAGGGATGAGCCTCCCTAGCATTGAGAGATTAATACGAAGCACCAGTCAGTGATGCTTTTGGATAAAGACCTTGACCAGAAGGGGGAAACATTAAATACAAAGGAGTTTTTCTGGCTAAGAGATTTCAAAATGAGTTGAGAGGTCAATCCAGACGTCACTCTTACGAATGTCTCAGGCAGATCTTACTATCTGCCACAGTAAACAAAGCCTCAAATAAGGATGCTCCTGAGGGTTCTAGAGCCATCTGGACACTATAGGCAAGGCACTCAATCCCTTGAAATCAGGGATGTCATATATTCAGTGGGCCTTACCTTGGACTATAAAACCTCTTTCCCCATTGTAACAGAATTAGCATTATTTATAATTTCCTTACATGTGATTCTTCTACCCCTTTTATTTGAGCCTATAATTAGCACTATACACATCAAATATATGTCTCTGAGACTTAAATCTTTGGTCTGTTCATATGCCGGTTGAGCCCTAAATCTCAGCAGAGTTGCAGGCAACATTTACTCTCCAGTTCATCTGACTTGCACAGGACAATGAACAAAATGATGATGACAGACAACTCCCATCCCCAAAAAATGGAGACTATTTACGATTGCAAGCAAAACGGTTCCTTCCATTTGCCCTGTAAGATCTAAGCCTCTTCTCAATCTGAAATAGGAAGCAGCCATCACCATTCCAGAATCCTCAAGGTCAAGAAATGAACGAACATAAGTAGGGGAAAATGCAGCCATAGACAAAGTAAAATAGTTAATAGCGTATAATGGAAGAACATGTAACACTGATATAAACATAGTGATTACCAGAGGTTCTGATGGGAGAAGGAGAGAGCAATAGGTGAAGCATAGGGCATTTTTAGGGCAATGGAATTAACTGTAAACCACAATTTAAACTATAGATCTTGGTTAGTAGCAACATTTCAATATTTATTCATCAATTGTAACAAATGTACCACATTATTGTAAGGTGTTATTAATAGAAGATGTGGGAGAGGGCAGAGTGGGTTATATGGGAATTCCTTATACTTTTGATGTAAATTTTCTGTAATCTAAAACATCTTTAAAAATAAAGTATGGGAACCAGCTGTGGCTGAAGTGATTGGGCTTCCCTCTATCATATGGGAGGCCCCAGTTTCTATTCCCAGGGCCACCTGGTGAAGGCAAGCTGGCCCACACTGCAGAAAGCTGATAGTTCATGTCATGGAGAGCTGGTGCAGTAAGATGACACAACAAAGGGAGATGCAGAGGAGAGACAGTGAGAGACGCAGCAGATCAGGGAGCTGAGATGGCTCCAGCAAATGAGTACCTCTCTCCCACACTAGAGGGTCCTGGGATTGGTTCCCAGTTCCTTCTAAAGAGAAAAACAAGAAGAAAAGATAAGCAGACATGGAAAGAATACCCAGTGAATGGACACAGAGAGCAGACAGTGAGCATAAACAACAAGGGGGAGGGGATAAATAAATATTTTTTAAAAATAATAAAAGTTGACAAGATTTCTGGGAAGATGGCAGGCTAGAAAAAAAAGTAGCTAGAGAACAGGTAGAAACAGCCTGGAAAAAATTCTTCAAAGGTTTAGGACACCAGGGGAAGGCTGGGCACTGCCCAGAAGAGAGAAATATAAAGAAAAATAATCTTGATGGCAAAACTGAGTTAAAGCTGCAGCTGCCAGTGACCTCTGCCACCTAGCAGAAAAATTTGAATTCTCAGGCCTTGGACTAGCAGCTTCAGACAAAGGTGGTCACAGGGATCCACCTTCCCAGAAAACAGAGAGAGAGAGAGGGACAAGGTCTAAGGCTGACTCAGCTTTTGACCCACAAATTTGGTCTGTTGTGTCCCATGAGCACTTCCAGACTGGGTGTGACCACACCATTGTTTGACTTGGGAGCCAACAAGGTTCTAAAGCAATCCCACCCCTCAAACACTGTTCCTACTGACCAGGACTGGTTATTGAGGATACAGAGGGGAGTGGAATCATTTCCTACCTGGAAAAAGGGAGAGGGCTGCCAGCAAATGTTGGAGAACTGCCTCTGAGAAAGTTTGAATTATGACACTCTTAGCCTCCAGGCAGGATCATCTATCAAATTGATTTGGCCCCTGTTGCAGCAAACACACCCTGACCAGGCATTGAACTGAGAAGGCTGACAAAAAGCACCACCTGCTGGCTGACCAAGGAGGTGCATGTGAGGAAATTAAAAGTAAATAAGTAAGACTTTTACTGGCCTTTACAGCCGCCTTCCCCAAGGCCCTTGGAGTGGGTCTGCAACCCATTACTGGTTCCAAGGCACAAATATGAGCAACTAACAGGGACAGTGCTAAAGATCCAGTACAGGTTGAGCCAAGAATTTTTAAAACAGCAGTAACACCCAGCTTCCCACCACTAAATCTCTATGAAAAAGAGAAATTGAGCATCAGAGTAACATACCATCATAATCAGATCATCATGTATCAGAAAAACACTAAAAGCCATACCAAGAAAATAGAAGTAATGGCCCAGGCAAAGGAATATTTCGAAGCCCAAAGCTACAGATAAGAACAAGATTTGAGACAACTAATCAAATGAGATTCATACAAATTTCCAAAATCAAATTAATGAGTTGAAAGGCAATATAGCTAAAGAGATAAAGGACATCAAGAAAACACTGAGTGAGCACAAAAAAGAATTTGAAAACCTGAATAGAAAAATAACAGAGCTCATGGGAATGAAAGACACGATAGGTGAGATCAAAATACCTTAGAACTCCCTATGATGAGCCTTACTGGCACAGAGGGAATATTACCAAGTGCCAACTAGCAAAGCATCTGGAAAAAGACCTTGACCCAAAAGGGGGAAATGGTAAATACAAATGCATTTTTATGGCTAAGAGATTTCAAAATGAGTTGGGACGTCATTCTAGAGGTTACGCTTATGCAAGTTTCAGCCAAATCTCACTGACTGCCACAGTAAACAGTGCCTCAAATAGTGGGCCTCTTGAGGGCTCTAGAGATATCAAGCAGGGCAGATAGCTCGGTAATTTGGCACCCTGTCAGTGGGTCTTACATTGGAATTTATGCTCTCCAGTGTAACAGAGTTAGATTCATTTATAGATTCTCTACACATGGCTCTTCTGCCCCTTTTATTTGAACTTATAATTAGCACTATACTTGATAAATATATATCCCAGACACTTAAAACTTTGATCCGTCCATGTGCTAGTTGAGCCCTGAGTTTCAGCAGAGTTGCAACACCTACTCTCCAGTCCATTGGACTCACCCAGAACAACTAACAAGGAGATGATGATGGACAATGCCTATCCTGAGGAATGGGGAGCATCTGCAACTGCAAGCAAGAGAGTTCCATCCATCTGCCACATGGGATCTAAGTTCCCTCTCAATTACAAGCAGAATGAGCATCACCATCCCCAAATCCTCAAGACTGGGGAATGAAAAATGACTAAAGTAGACTTATTATCATTCTACTATAGACTTACTATTCTAACAATGGAAGAATGCTTATTATTGCTATAAAGGCAGTGGCCACCTGAGGTTCTGAGGGATGGGAGAGGGCAGAATAGGTGTAATATGGGGGCATTTTCTGGACATTGGATTTGTCCTGCATGACACTGCAGTGACAAATACAGACAATTGTATATGTTGTCATAACCTACAAAATTGTGTGGGACAGAGTGTAAACTATAATGTAAACTGTAATGCATGATTAGTAACAATGCTTCAATATGTGTTCCTCAACTGTAACAAATATATCATTCTAATGAAGGATATTGTTGATGTGGGAAAGCGTGGGGGAGGGAGTGGGACATATGGGAATCCCTCATGTTTTTAATGTAACATTTATGTAATCTAAAGCTTCTTTAAAAAATTAGAGGCATACAACTGCAGACTCAAATGATAGAAGAAAGAGTAAGTGATAGAGAAGACAGAACAGCTTTGAAGAGAGAGAATAAAAGAGTGGAAAAAATTGAGCAGGGGTTCAGGGAGTTGAATGATAATAAGAAATGCAACAACATACGTGTCATGAGAGTTCCAGAAGGAGAAGAAAAGGAAAAAGAGGCAGAAAGAGTATTTGAGGATATAATGACTGAAAATTTCTCAACTCATGAAAGAATTGAACTTACATGTTCAAGAAGCATAGCATACCCAATCAGAATAAAACTGAGTAGAACTACTCCAAGACATCATACTACTCAGAATGCCAAGTATAAAAGATAAAAAGAAATATCTGAAAGCATTTAGAGAGAAGCAAACCATCAGCTACAAGGGACACAGAGTAAGACTTAGTGCAGGTTTCTCATCAAAAACCATGGAGGTGAGAAGACAGTAGTATTATACAATTAGGGTACTGAAAGAGAAAAATTGCCAGCTGAGAATTCTTTATTGGGTAAGATTGTCCTTCAAATATAAAGGTGAATTTAAAATGTAGAGTGTGAACAACACACTCTTAAAACAGGGGAGTAGATATAGTTCAAGTGGTTGAACACCTGCTTCCTATATATGAGGTCCTGGTTTCAATCCCTAGTGCCTCCAAAAAAAAATATTCACAAACAGAAACTAAGAATGTTTGTTAAGAAGAATCCACCTTTGTAGGAAATATTAAAGAGAGCTTTACAGCCTGAAAGAAAAGACAGGAAAGAGAGGCTTGGAGGAGAATATAGAAGGCAAGCATAGCAGAAAGAATAATCAAAAGAGTGAAAAGACAGATAAAAATAAGATATGATATATGAAAACCAAAGAATAAAATGGTGGAAATAAATAATGCATTTTCAGTAATATTATTGAATGTGAATGGAATAAGTTCCCCAATCAAAAGATATAGGCTAACAGAATGAATAAAAAAAAAACATGAGCTATCCATATGCTCCCTGTAAGAGACTCTTAGCCCCAGGGATACAAACCAGCTGTAAGTAAAAAGTTGGAAAAAGATACTCCATGCAAACAGTAACCAAAAAAGAGCAGGAGTAGCTATACTAATATCAGATAAAGTAGACTTTAAATGCAAAAAAGTTATAAGAGATACAGAAGGCCTTTATATATTAATAAAAGGGACAATGCACCAGGAAGAAATAACAGTCATAAATATCTATGCATCTAACCAGTGTGCCCCAAAATACATGAAGTAAACTCTGGCAAAACTAAAGGGAGAAATAGACATCTCTACAATTATAGTTGGAGACTTCAACACAGCACTCACATCATTAGATAGAACAACTAGACAGATCAACAAGGAAACAGAGAACTTGAACAACATGATAAACCAGCTAGACTTAAAAGACATATACTGAACATTTCATCCCAAATCAGTGGGTTATACATTCTTCTCAAATATTCAAGGATCTTTCTCCAGAATGTACCATTGAAATTATACAAAGCATCTTTTCACATCATAATGGAACGAAACTGGAAATCAATAATGGATGGGAAGGAGGAAAATGTGCAAATGTATGGAGGCTGAACAACACACTCCTGAACAATCAGTGGGCCAAAGAAGAAATTGTAAGTGAAATTAGTAAATATATTAAGAGGAATGAAAACAGGAATGCAACTTATCCAAACTTAGGGGAGAAGGAAATTTATAGCTCTAAATTTCTGTATTAAAAAAGAAAGAGCTAAAATCAAAGATCTAACTGAACAATTGGATAAACTAGAAAAAGAATAGTAAACCATTCCCAAAACTAGCAGAAGGAAAGAAACAATAAAGATTAGAGCAGAAATAAATCATATTGAGAACAACAACAAAAAACAACAGAGAAAATCAACAAAATCAAAAGCTGATTCTTTGAGATCAATAAAATTGAAAAACAGTTAGCAAGACTAATAAAGTAAAAAAGAGAGAAGATACAGATAGATAAAATCAGAAATGAAAGGGGGAAAGTTACAACTGACCCCACAGTAATAAAAAGGACCATAAGAGCATATTATGAGAAACTGTATGCTAAAAAACTATACAACCTAGATGAAATGGAAAAATTCCTAGAAATGTACAAACAACATACACTGATGCTACAAGAAATAAAATAACTTAAATCAATCACATTTAAAGAGATTGAATAAGTCATCTCATCAAAAACCTCCCAATGGAATCCCCAATATTTTCTATGTGACTTTTTCTGTAACCAAAATTTTTTGGAAAATAAAGTTAAAAAAAAGTAAGACATTGGGGGAACATACAGAAGAAATTGTCCATATACATAAAGATAAGTCTTACGGTGATGAAAGGCACAACGTTGAAACTTTTTTATTTAGAAATTTTAAAATATTATTGTTATTGTTATTGGCTTTATTTTGGGGGATGTTTTGGATTGCAGAAGGGTTGCAATGGCAGAGGAAGATCACTGGTGCAGGGTATTGTTGGTGAGGGGGTGAATGCTTGGAAAGAGGTGCATCTGGGCATGCCTCTGTGGAATATGAATGTGTTCATATGGTCATTGGGGTTGTCTCAGTGAGGGAGACCCACCAATAACTGACAGAATATTGAATTCCCATCCTGGGTAGTCCTGCTACATTCTTTCATAGAGTGGCAAGAATCTCTAGTGTACATGGGCAGTGCCTAGTGAAGGAGAACAGGCCAATATGCCAGGCCCTTGATATTGGTGACTGTACTATGAACCTTGTTCTTGTGAAATTGAAATTTCACCTATTAATATATATCATCTAAGAGTTATCTCCTTGTTGCTCAAATGTGGCCTCTCTCTAAGCCATACTCAGCTTATAAATTTACTACCTTCCCCCAATGTGGGACATGACTCCTGGGATGAGCCTCCCTGGCACTAAGGGATTATTACCAAGCACCAACTAGCGATATATTTGAAAAAGGCCTAGACCAAAAGGGGTAAATATTAAATACAATTGAGTTTTTATGGCTAAGTGGTTTTAAAGTGAGTAGGGAGATCATTCCAGAATTTATGCTTATGTACGACTCAGGATGATATCAATGACTGCCACAGTAAACAGTGCCTCAAGCATGGGTGCTCCTTTGAGCTCTAGAGACATCTAGACACTAAAGGCAGGACAGACAACCCCAGGAAATTGGTACTCCATCTGTGGGCTTTACCTTGGAATATATGATAACCTATCTCCCCAATGTATCAGAGTTAAACGCATTTATAATTTTCCTACATCTGGCTCTTCTGCCCCATTTATTTGAACCTATAATTAGCACTATACCCATTTTAAATGTATGTCCCAGAGACTTAAATCTTCCAGCTATTCATATGCCAGTTGAGTCCCCAACCTCAGCAGAGTTTCAGCCAACACCTACTCTCTAGTTCATGAGACTTACCCAGGACAACTAACAAAAGGATGACAATGGACAATGCCCATCCCCTCCAAAACAGAGAATATCTACAACTGCAAGCCAGACAGTTCTATTCGTCTGCTCCATGGGATCTATGGCCCTCTCAGTCAGGAGTAGAGGGGTCATCACCATCCCCAAATCCTTAAGATTAAGGAACAAACAAACATAAGGGGGAAATGCAGCTATGGACTCAAGTAGACTTCTTATTATTCTAGTAATGGAAGAACTTGCAACATTGATATAAAGACAGTGGTCATCAGAGGTTCTGAGGGGAGGGACAGGAAAGAAGAGATATAACATGGGGCATTTTTGGGAAATTGGAATTGGTCTGTATGATATTGCAGTAATGGATACAACCTTTTACACATTTTGTAAAAACCTATAATATTGTGCAGTGCAAAGTGTAAACTATAGACCATAGTAGCAATGCTTCAATATGTGTTCATCAATTGTAACAAATGTACTATACTAAAAAAAGATGTTGTTAATGGGGGAAAGTGTGGGAGTGGGAGGAGGTAGGGTATATGGGAATTCCCTATAGTTTCGATAACAGATTTTTGTAATCTAAAGCTCCTTTAAAAATAAAGAAAAAAAATATTTTTAAAAAATCTTCCAACAAAGAAAACTCCAGGACCAGATGGTTTCACAGCGGAATTCTACCAAGCACTTCAAGAAGAGTTAGCATTAATCCTGTTTAAACTTTTCCAAAAAAATTGAAAAGGAGGGAAAATTATACAACACATTTAATGAAACCAACCTTACCCCAATACCAAAGCCAGTCAAAAATAGCACAAGAAAAAAAATTACAGACCAATCTTTCTAATGAACATGGATGCAAAAATTCTCAACAAAATGCTTGCAAATAGAACCCAACAGCATATACAAATGAGTTATGACCAAGTGGATTTATTCTTGGTATGTGAGGGTGGTTCAGTATAAGAAAATCAATGACCTTAATACACAACATTAATAAACTGAATTTTAAAAACTACACGATCATCTCAATTGATGAAAAGGCATTTGACAAAACCTAGCATCCTTTCTTGATTAAAAAAACACTTCAAAAGATAGGAATAGAAGGAAAATTCCTCAATATGATAAAAGGCATATATGAAAAACCCACAGCCAACATCATATTCAATGGGGAAAGGTTGAAAGCTTTCCCACTAAGACTGGGAACAAGATAAGGATGCCCACTGTCACCACTGTTATTCATAAGTGCATTAGAAGTTCTAGCTAGAGCAATTAGACAAGGGTAAAAAAGGCATCCAAATAGGAAAAGAGGAAGTAAAACTCTCACTATTTGTGGATGACATGATCCTATATTTAGAAAATTGTGAAATGTCTAGGGCAAAACTATTTGAGCTAATAAATGAGTTCAGCAAAGTGGCAGGATGCAAAATCAACACACAAAAATCAATAATATTTCTGTACATTAGTCCTGAAAAATCTAAGGAGGAAATCAGGGGGGAAATGCCATTTAAACTAACAATAAAAAGACTCAAATACCTAGGAATCAATTTAACCAAACAGTACAGGGCCTATATGCAGAAAACTCACAACAATGCTAAAAGAAATCAGTGAAGACCTAAACAAATGGAAAGACGTTCAGTGGTCATGGGTTGGAAGACTAAATATGAAGATGCCAATCCTACCCAAACTGATTTATAGAGTCAAAGCAATACCAATCTAAATTCCAATAGTCTACTTTACAGAAATAGAAAAGGTAATTACCAAATTCATTTGGAAGGGACAATACACACAAATAGGCAAAAGCATTCTAAAAAAGAAGAGCAATGTGGGAGGAATTTCAGTGCCTGACCTTGAAACATGCTACAAAGCTACAGTGGTCAAAATAGCATGGTACTGGCATAAAGACAGACACATCAATCAGTGGAATAGAATTGTGAGTCCAGAAATAACCTTCACCTCTATGGTCAACTAGATTTTGAAAAACCTACCAAGTCCATGTTAATGGGACAAAACAGTCTCTTCAACAAATGGTGCTGGGAGAACTGGATATCCATAACCAAAGGAAAGAGAGAGGACCCCCAAATCACTCCCTATACAAGAATCAACTCAAAATGGATCAAAGACCTAAATACAAAAGCCAGACTATAAAACTACTAGAAGAAAATGTAGGGAAACATCTTCAATATCTTGTGGTAGTAGTGGTTTCTTGGACCTTATACCCAAAGCACATACAACAAAAGAAAAAATAGATAAATGGGACCTCCTCAAAATTAAACACTTTTGTATCTCACAGAATTTTGTCAAAAGGGTGAAAAGACAGCTGACTCAATGGGAGAAAGTATTTGGAAATTACATACCCAATAAGAGTTTAAAATCCATGGTATATAAAGAGATGCTACAACTCAACAATAAAAAGACAAATGACCCAATTTAAAAATGGACAAAAGATGTGAATAGACATTTGTCCAAAGAAGAAATACAAATGGCAAAAAACAAAACAAAACAAAAACCCGAAAAAATGTTCAACATCACTAGCGATTAGGAGCAAATCAAAGCTACAATGAAATATCATTTCACACATATTAGAATGGTCCCTATTAAAATAACAGAAAACTACAAGTGTTGTAGAGGATGTGGAGAGATATGAACACTTATTTACTGTTGGTGGGAATATAGGAATGGTACAGCCACTGTGGAGGACTGTTTTGTAGTTCCTAAAGAAGCGGACAAAGAAACAAGACGCAGCAAAAAGACACAGAAAACAGACAACCAGGGGAGGGGAGGGGAATTAAATAAATAAAAATAAATCTTAAAAAAAAAAAGCCAAATTATTATTTAAAAAAAAAAAAAAAGAAGTTGAGTATAGATTGGCCACATGACCTGGCAATACCATTACTAGGTATATACCCAGAAGAACTGAGAGCTGTGAACAGACATCTGCACGCCAGAGTTCATAGCAGTGTTATTCACAACTGCCAAAAGATGGAAACAACCCAGGTGTCCATCAACTGATGAATGGATAAACAAACTGTGGTGTACACACACAATGGACTATTATGCGGTTATAAGAAGAAATGAAGTTGTGAAGTATATGGCAATATGGATACCTGGAGGATATTATGTTGCGTGAAGCAAGCCAGACACAAAAGGACAAATACTGTATAATTGTGCTACTATGAACTAAATATATTGTGTCATCTCATGGAGTTACTAACTTGAATATGGATCACCAGAAAATAGAATGAGGTTAGAGAGTGGAAAGCTGAGGGTGAACTCATGCAGAATTGGTAAAAGGGATGTGTGTTTATCTTCGGAAATGAATAGAAAATGTGAAAGCACAACATAATATTCGT
Source organism: Dasypus novemcinctus (assembly GCF_030445035.2). NCBI lineage: Eukaryota > Metazoa > Chordata > Mammalia > Cingulata > Dasypodidae > Dasypus > Dasypus novemcinctus. The sequence goes on along the minus strand of NC_080698.1, from coordinate 49,298,001 downwards.
AACTAGCAATGCTATTATATGGGTATGATAATGGTTGAAAGGGAAAGTCTAAGGTCAGGTATATTCCTAAAAGGAGAGCTGAAAAATGTAAATGGGACTGTTTAGCACAGTAAAACCTCAAGTGAAACATCAGTATGGGTAATATTGCATATAAAGGACTGTTTTTCTTTGAAACTCAACAGACATATGTTACTGTTACATGATGTTGATATCAGTCTGACTGTGATAGTCTGAGATTATGAATTCCAAAAAGAGAGATTATGTTTGCAAACTGGTCTGCCCCTCTGGGCATGATCCCCTTTGATTGTATTAGATTCAGCTGAGATGCTTTTGATTAAATTATGTGAAGATTAGGGCTTTGGTTCCACCACATCTGTAGGGTGTAACTCAGTTTGAGTCCCTGCCCCCTTGGTGGGCTAGATAAATGGACAGTCAGTCAAGAAGACACACAGAAGAAGACATGGAAGAGGAGAGAACCTGGTCATTTCAGTCCCGCCATGTGACAGAAAGGAGAAGGCTCAAATAGCTAAAGGCTCAGGGAGAGCTGAGCCACCTGCCTCATAGTTTGCACCCGAAGACACCAGAGCCCTGAGCAGCTGGGAAGGGCCAGAAAGAAACAAGCCTCCAGCCTACAGCTGAGATGGAAAGAAGCTGGGTCCATGGAGCCTTAGCAGGAAAAGGAAGGCTGAACCCTCGCAGGGATCTGCAACCATCTTGCTTCAACACGTGGCAACAGACTTTGGTGAGAAAATACTTCTTATGGTACCTTGAATTGGACTCTTTAGGGCCTTGTAAATCGATTTTTGGTACTTTGCGTCACCTCTTTGGCTGACAAATACACAGACCAAAAAAAAAAAAAAAAAAAGCCATTATGCTAAGTGAAAGAAACCAGACACAAAGTACTACATATTGTATGATTCCATTTATATGAAATGTAAATATAAATCAATTTATAGAGATGAAATTAGATTAGTGGTTATGTAGGACTGGGGAAGGATAGAAGGATTGAGAGGTGACTGCTAAGGGGTGCGGGGTTTTTCTTTTTTGGAGCAATGAAATTGTTCTAAAATTTTTTGTGGTGATGAATGTCCAATGTTGTGATTATACTTAAAGGTGCTGATTATACATTTTGGATAGACTGTATGGTATGTGAATATATCTCAATAAAACTGCTTGGAACAGGTAAAGCTTCATTTTTGCCCCCAGGCCCAAGGACTACAGTGGAATTGAATTATTCCCGACATACTCCAAAAGTACTGACCCACACAAACACTTTCACAGATTTTTTCCTTCAACAGAAGGGGATTCTACTTTAGTTTTGTTACATTGAAATATTTTTAGTGTTTAAGGGGTACTAAAAATTCTCAAAAATTCTTCAAGGGAAATTGTGAGCAGTGCCTCAAATCAAATTTCACTGATCCTGCAGAGTTCAGGGATCCTGGAGAGTGTGCAAGGAAAGGATGTGGAAATGACATTTGATTGATCTGAGACTGATGTGCATGGAATGTGTTGGTAAAAAAATATTCTTTGATCTGAAATTTAGGAAGAGGGTAGGTTATGATACAATCACCAGTGTTTGGAACAAACGTTATCAGTGAATAAATAAAACATGGTCACACGAAATGATAAAAATAAAAAAGTGCTAATGTTTTAATGGTGTTAATAATATGGTTTGCATGGAAAAAATATACTAAATGTATACTATGGACCATAGTTAGCACTAATGGTCAATGATGTTCTTTCATAATCTGTAACAAATGTTGCACAAATATGTATGGGATTGGTGGAAGGAGTTGTATGGGAATTCTGCGCATTATGCATGATTGTTTTGTCAGCTCACAACTTCTCTAGTAAAAAATATATATATATTTAAAAATAAAGTTCATTATATGAAAAAACGAAAGTAAAAGGAGTGTAAAAGATGTACCATGCAAACAGTAACCAAATAAGAGATGGAAAGCCTATACTAATGCCAAAATAAACTTTAAGAAAATTTTTTTACCAGAGACAAAGAAGGAAATTTTTTAAAGTGTCAATGTCTCAAGAAGATATAACACTTATAAGCATGTACACACCTAGCGATGGAACACAAATATACATGAAACAAAAACTGAAAGACAATTCAAAAATAATAATTGGATGATTCAATATTGCACTTTCAATAACAGATAGAATAAGCAGGCAGGAGATAGAGATTTGAACAATTCTCCATCAGCTAGACCTAACAGATATTTATAGAAAACTAAACCCAACAACAGTAGAATGTACATCTTCTCAAGTACACATGGAATATTTTCTAGGATAGACCATCTGTTAGGCCTTAAAATAAGTGAATCAATTAAAAAATTGAAATCATACAAAGCATCTTCTCTGACCAAAGTGGAATTAGAAATTACCAACAGAAGGAAATTTAGGAAATTAATATATGGAAATCAAACAACACACTCATAAATATCCAATGGAAAAACAGAAATCACAAAGAAAATTGGAAAATATTTTGAGAGGAATTAAATGGAAAACAAAGCATACCAAAACTTGTGGGATGCAGCAAAAGCAGATCTCAGAAGGAAATTTATAGCTATAAATGCCTATTATGAAAAAGGAGAAAGATCTCACATCAATAACATAATTTGACACCTTAAAAATTAGAAAAAGAAGAGAAAACTACCAAAAGCAAGCAAAGAAAGGAAATAATAATGATTAGAGTGGCAATAAGTGAAATAGAGAATAGAAAAATGATAGAGAAAATCAATAAAAACAAAAATTGCTTGTTTGAAAAGATCAACAAAACTGACAAACCTTTACCAGTGACTAAGAAAAGAAGAAAGAAGGCTCAAATTGATAAAGTCAGAAATGAAAGAGAGGACATTAATATCAACCTTATAGAAATAAAAATGATTATAAAAGACCAGTATCATCTTGATACCAAAACCAGAAAAAGAAATCACAGGAAAAGAAAACTATAGACCAACGTACCTTATGAAAATAGATGCAGAAATCTGCAACAAAGGACTAGCAAACCAAACACAGTAACCTATAAAGAAGACACCATGACTAAATAAGAAATCCCAGAATGCAAGGTTGGTTCAACATAGTGAAATCAATTAATGTGGTACAGCATATTAATTGTATTAAGGAAAAACTCACATGATCATCTCAATAGATGCAGAAAAAGCACCTGACACCGTTTTATCATAAAAACACTAAACAAACTAGGAGTAGAAGGGAACTACTTTAACTCGATAAAGGGCATCTACAAAAGCATCACAGCCAACCATATACTTATTGGTGAGGGACTGAAAGCTTGCCCCTAAGATCATGAACTATACAAGTGCATCTGCTCTTGCTATTTCTTTTCAATATTGTGCTGTAGGTGCTAGCCGTGGAAATAAGGCATGGAAAAGATAAAAAAGGCACTCAGAAAGAAAAGGAGAATTAACACTTTCTCTATTTGCAGGTGACATTATCTTGCATTGAAAAATCCTACAAAAGCCACACACACAAAAATACTAGAGCTAATGAATGAGTTCACTCAGGTTGCAGGACACAAGGTCAATACACAAAAATCAATTGTATTTCTATATACTGGCAATGAACAACCTGAAAATGAAATTAAGAAAATATTAATAATTCCATTGATAATAGTATCAAAAAGAAGAAAATATTTAGGAATAAACTGAGCAAAATAAGTGAAAGATTCATACACCGAAAACTACAAAACATCTTTGAAAAATTAAACAAGACCTAATTAAATGGAAAGACACCCTTTGTTCATATCCTTGAAGAATTAATATTTTTAAGATGACAGTACTGCCAATTGATGTACAGATTTAGTGCAATCCCTATCAAAATCCAGCTTCCTTTTTTTTTTTTCCCGATATTAACAATCTGATCCTAAAATTCGTATAGAAATACAAGGGAACTAGAATAGCTAAACCTACCTTGAAAAAAGAATAAAGTTGGAAAACGTAAACTCCCCATTTCAAAACCTTCTTCAAAGCTACGGTAATAAAGACTGCATGGTGCTGCTTTAAGGATAGAGCACCTTCGATATGTAGATATAGATATATACGCAATGGAATAGAACTGAGAGTCCGGAAATAAACCCATACGTTTAGGGTCAACTGATTTTCAATAAGGGTGGCAAGACAATTGAATGAAGTGAAGAATAGTGTTTTCAACAAATGGTACTGGCTCAATTGATTTCCACATGGAAAATAATGAAATCGGACCCTCTACCTCACCCAATATACAAAAATACACTCGAAATGGATTAATGACTTACGTGTAAATGCTGAATCTATAAAGTTCGTAGAAGAAAACACAGGTATAAATTTTCATGAACTTGGATTAGGCCATGGTTTCTTACATAGGAAGGCAAAAGCTCAAGCAACAGCAAAATTAGATAAATTGGACTTAAAAACTTTTGTGCTATCAAGAAAGTAAAAGATAACCCACAGAATAGAAGATACTTGCAAACCATGTATCTGATAAGGGTCCAGTACTCAGAATAAAGAAAGAGCTCTTACAACTCAACCAATTCCAATCCTAGCAAGATGAAAACCTAGGTCCACAGAAAGACTCGTTCAAAGTGCTCGTAACAGCCTTATTCAAAATAGTCAAACACCGAAGAAACAAAAACAGCCATCAGCAGAAGGAGGAATAAACAAAGTGTGGTATATTCTGCAATAAGAAGTGAACTACCGCCAGCTGCCCAACTTGGATGGATATTGCAGACATGAGCGAAAGAAGCCAGACCCAAAAAAAGGACACGCTGTATGTTTCCATTTACATGATGTTCAAGTAACAGGTACATCTAATTCATGGTGATAGAAATCAGAATAGTGATTGCCCGAGGGGCTCCTCGGAGAGGAAACCAAGGAAACCTTCTGGAGTGATAGAAATGGTCTCTCTCTTGAGAAGGGGGTTGATTACATGGGGGTGTACATTTATCAAAATACATCTGTTTGTCCACTGAAGATCTGTGCATTTCAGAGCATGCAAATTTCACCTCCATGAAAACAATGAAAGGGTGAGTGGCAGAAGTAGTGACAGGACGAAAGGTGTCTGGAGCCAAACCAGAGGAGCCAGGAAGGCACTCAGGCCTCAAGGGTTGGACTCTGCCGTCCCAAGGCCGTGGGGAGCCTTGGGGGGGGGGGGGCGGCGGGAGTGTCTGGCTCAGCCCTCCCCACGCTCTCCAGGGCCATTGTCTGTGGCTCTGATTTCCCTGCTGAGCTGCTTTGGTGGCTGAGTCAGCTCAGCCCTGAGCTTCTGCGCTTTATCCTCTATCTCATCCCTCCTGCAACCGCCTGGAAAGTTTGTCCCTGAGGAGAGGCTCAGCTGGAGGCTGAGACGCCCCTGGACCTCCTCCGCTCGGACCTGCTGACCGGCGGCCCGGGACAGAGCCTCCCCCGTAGCTCCTGCTTTCCTGAGCAGAATGAGACTGACGCTTCTGAGAAATCTCATTTCAAGTGCCAGTCGCCCAGCCGGTCCTGCCCCGCGATTTCTCACCACTGCGCCTGGGCGATGACTCAGTGCGGGAAAGGAGGTCGTGGGGGCGGGGGGAGCCTGCTCTGCTCTGCCCCGCGCTGCGGCTGCGGGGAACAAAAGCTGCCCTGCCCTGCGGGGATGTGGGGCTCCTCCTGATCTGTCTATTCATTCTGTCCCGGCAGGAGGAGGAACAGAAAGGGCATGTGCTTTGGGGACAGAGCAAGCGGGGTGGGGGTGGGGGGAGACATCCTGTTTAAGCCTCAGTTTCCTCTTCTATTAAATGGGGTGTGGTGTCTTAGGCTGGGTTTCCTAGAAGAAGATAGGGTTTTGGGTGCCTGTGATTGGGTGAAGGCGCACCCTTCAGGAAACACCTGTAAGGGGACCAGGGAAGCAGGACAGCAACGGGGAATTGCCCAGCAAGAATTTGGCCCGATCCGTTTGGGACTGTAGAATTTATCATACCACAAAGCTGTCCCTCGCCGTGAAACAAGGGCACCGGCCTTTTGTGCCCCCATGTCAGTCAGTCACTGCCTGGGGGATACCCTTGGAGGGATAAAACCCCCCGCCAAGGCTCCTGGCAGCAGCGGGCAGCTGTGAGCTATCGGCAGCTGGCATCACACAGCCGGCAAGTGGGTACCCTGGCCTGGCTTGGGGGGCCTGGGGGTGGGAAACAGACGGCAATGATTACAGGGGTAAAATACCCTCTGCCCAGGGCTTTTGTGAGTTCACATAAAAGGCAGTGAGGAAATAACTATTTTTCAGTTGCCCAAAAAAGGGGATTGCCTTAGTTGGCCAAGACGGTTATCATGAATACCACAAACTAGTTTTGGCTTAACATAAATTTATTGGCTTGCAGTTTTGAGGCTAGAAAAAGTCCAAAATCAAGATATAGGCAAGGCTGGCTTTCTGCCTGAGTCTGTCGAGTTGTGGTGCCAGCTAAGGGCAATCTTGGGGTTCCCTGGCTTGTATCTCTGCCTCCAGGAATGTGGTGATGTTGTAAGGACCACTCGTAAGAACTACCCCAACCCAATTTCTTCTTTCCTCTGTTAGGCCCTATTAAGCTAGTCTTAGCCTTGTAGCAATAGCCAAACCATCAGAATCGGATACAGCCAGCAGCTGCAGTCAGAAACTAACCACATGCTTTAGACACCCAGAAACTGGCGCTTTCCAGTCTTTAGTGCAGACTCAGTCGGGTGGTAGAAGGAACTTTGTTGAACTTAAGTGAGCTATCATGGTAAAGTCTCCACCTCCGAGTGGGATTTAGATCCCATTTGCTGTACACGTGATGTATGGGCGAGCATGTTGATGCACGTAGGGCTGCAGTGCACGGGCAAGATGCAACCCCTCCCCACCTGTCAATCTTGTAACCCAACCCCTTGATCTCCTTCCGTACACAAGCAAATGTGACGTTACTACTTGTGCTGCTCAGGGAGGCAAATTCGAGGTGTACTCTCCTGCCCTCCACCAGCTCAATAAAGCGCTTTCTCTTGTGTGCTCCACCTTGGTGTGGACTTTAATTCCTTGGGCTGGGCAAGAACCCAGGGAACTTGTGACGGTCCCCGTCCATGTCCTGTCCTTTTGTCTGCTTTTCTAGTTCCTGCTGACCTCCAGCTTCTACCTGTGGCCTCCTCCCACCTCCAGCTTCCAGTTTCTTCTCTTTATATGGCCTCAGTAATATGCACTAAGAGCCACCTTCACTCAGTCTGGCACACCTTAACTACTAAAATAACATCTTCAAGAGGTCTTATTTATCATGGATTTGGAGGAGTATGGATTAAGATTAAGAGTATGTCTATGTTGGGGCACATAAGTCAATCACCGCAGGTATCTAAAACCATAAACTTTGTGCCTGCCAAGTACACATTCATCTTTTTTAGGGGCCAAGGCAGGGTGAAAATCCAAAGCCTGTGCATCTAAGCAGGGGCAATCTAAAAGATACTTGTCCACCGGAAGCTGGCAGAGCAGCTGGGGCCTGGAGGCCTCCTTTGGTTCTCGGCTCATAGGAAAGTCTGGGCTTACCAACGAAGGCAGCTGGGGTCGGGGTGGAGGGCCCCTTAGAGATTGTGGGCAGCGGCTCCCTACCACCTGGTCTTATCCGCTTGCCCCCTCATGCTGCCTTCTTTCCGCACACCTGGAAGATGTTTCTATGCACACCTGTCCCGAGCCAGCCATGTGATTCGAGAAACCTCTCGCCCCCATCCCCACTCCTCCTAGAATTTCTCTTTTATGTAAATCTTAGAACCTGAGGAGAGACTGTAAATTAGAAACATACCAGGATGAATACCTTTCCTCCTAAAAACCCAGTGTACATCCTGGGAAGAAAGAACCCTGGCTTTGGTGTCAAACAGACCTTAGGTTCAAATCCAGCTCTGCCATTTGTTAGCTGTGCGACCTTGACCGAATTGCCTCCCCTCTCTGAGCCTCAGAATCCCCCTTTGTAAATAAAATAAATAAATAAGGGTAAACTAGTGCCTACCCAGAATGGTTATGGGAAGGATTAGGAGCCTCATTACATGATGCTTAGCACATAGTAGGGCCTTGATAAATGCCAGTCCTTTCCCCTTTTCTCCCTGGAGCGATGCTGTTTTTCTGGTCCAGCCATCCCCAAGGGAGCAGCTTTCGTAGGTTCCCTTCCTAGTGGAGAGCTGGGCTTCATCTTGCTCGTTTATCCTAACGACTTCTGTACCTTCCAAGGAGGGTCCCCTCCTCCCGTTGGTTTCAGCTGCAGTTCCAGGAATCACACTGCAGAGAGTCATGTATTTATTCCCACTTATTTCTGACTCTCTTTTATGAGCACCGTCTTTGTCTCCCCATCCGGCTGCCCCTTCCTCGGAAAGATTGTTTGGCCAAGTTGGAGCCTTCGCGTAAACTCCAGCCTTTGTTTGGAGGTTGATAAGGAGACCTACTGGGAAGCTGCGGTCACAGAGAAGACTTTAAAGGGGCCGACGGCTGTCGTCAGAACGCCTGCGTCCTTCCTTTATTAGGTGTCTCTGCGAGGGAAGAGGGAGGCAGTCACAAATGTGAGGGCACAGGCAGCACGACACCAGGCTGATCCCGAGGTCCAGGGAAGCAGCTGGCAACCAAAGTGTGTCTGGAGGGAGCCTGGGGCATCCGAGCAAGTAGAGATAGGGCATTTTACTGACTCATACTGTGCCTCAGTTTCCATTTCTCGATCATGATAGCGAGCATCCGTGATTTCTCCCTGCTTTATTCATATGCATTGTTACTTCTTCCAGCATAATGGTACTTTCTTCTCCGGGGCATCAGCCCTGTACCCCAGTCCCCGCATTTGGGAAGGGTTGGCGTTAGCCTCCTCGTTGCGTGTGTGTTTCAAGGCTGGCCTGTAAGCACATTCCATCCTCCTGCCCTCATGGTTGTCCAGAAATGGGTGCTTGACAAACCTCAATGAGACTTGATTCTAGGAATTCCGGAAGTGCTGAGAAATAGGATCTCTCTTTCCACAGAGATTTCAGGGGTCAGGAGTTCCACTCAGAGCAGCTCACGCCTGTTTGGCCTCCTTGAAAGGAAAACCTGCCTGAGAAAGAAGCCAACACAGGGCCAGGCGATGGGGAGAGAAAGGTCCTGGTAATATCTTTTGGACGCCTGGATCCATGGGGCCTGCAGATCTACCTCGGGGTTTTGAATCACTGACTCCTGCTGAAGCCAGCGTGTGCTGGGTTTTCTGTCCCTTGCCGGGGAATGGGGTCCAGGGTAGAACCTCAAGAACACATCTCTCTCAGGCTTTTGGCAACATAACCTGAGCTCAGCCATGCGAGGCTCTTAGCCCAGAGCCTAAGACACAGTAAGCACTCGATAAATGCCCCTCTCTCCCAGGGGCTCAGTTTTCTCGTAGGTGAGATGGGTGCATTAAACTGTGTGCCATCACTTCTTAGAAAAGGTGGAAACCGTGAAGGAGAAAGTCTGCTCCTTCTGTTAAACCAACAGTGCAGCAGGCAGAGGAATGGCTTCCAGAGATGCCCACGTCACAGCCCTTGGGGCCTGTGTGAACACGTCGCCTTACATGGTGTGGTGGCTGCAATTGTGTCTCCCCAAACAAGTTGAAGTCTTAATCCCCAGTGCCTCAGCAGTGACCTTATTTGGAAATTGGGTCATTATGGGTGTAATTAAGGTAGGATGAGGCCAGAGTGGACCCCTGATCCATTCCTCCTGCAGTCCTGATAAGAAGAGGAAGGAACCTGGACAAACAGGGAAGACAGCCAAGCGAAGACAGGGGCAGAGACCGGAGGGACGCTGCGGCGAGCCAAGGGGCAGCCACCATTGCCGGGAGCCACTGGAAGCCGGAAGAGGCAAAGGAGGAGTCACCGTGTTCAGACTTCTGCCTCCAGGATCGTGAGAGAACGCAGCTCTGTTGTTTTCAGCCAGCCAGTTGGTGCACTCTGTTACAACAAGCACTAAGCAACTAGAACACAAGGCAAAAGGAACTTTGCCGAGGTGGCTCCATTGCGAATTTCGAGGTGAAGAGATTACACTAGATTACCTGGGTAGGACAAACCTGCTCACATGAGGCCTTCAGAGAACCTTCCCCAACTGAGGTCACGGTCAGAAGGAGAGGTGAGGATGGAAGGAGAGCCAGAGAGATGCAACGTTGCTGCTTCGGAGACGAGGAGGGGGCATGAGGTGTGGAATGCCAGCTGCCGCTAGAAGCTGGAAAAGGCAAGGAAAAGGAAATGGCGTTCCCCCCTGGAGTCTGCAGAAAGGCAGCCCTGCTGACACCTTAATTTTAGCCCAGGGAGACCTGTGTCAGACTCCTGACCAACAAAACTAAGAGCAAAGTCTGAGTTTGTGGTGATTTGTTACAGCAGCTGTAGGAAACTAATACAAACATACACACATTTGTTCGTTCTCTCCCTGCATTCATTCGCTTATCATTTACCAACTGTGAATCAGGCCCTGTGCGTAAAATAAACCTAATTTCTACCCACAGTGTAGTCAGAGAGACACATCATTGACTCAGTTTGATAACCAGAATACGGATGAGGGGTACTGGCTGTGGCAAGCTAACAAGTGTGGGTGGGTGTGTGTGTGCCAATTTATAACCCAGTGTACAGACATACAAAACCATCCCATTCTTTTATTTGTCTAAATCATTTTTAAAAGTGTCATTCTACCCTGCCTCACTGGAGTGGTAAGCACTCCAGGCTCTGAAATGTTTGGGTGGGCATATCCTCCTTTTTAGGATCAAACAAGAGTCTAGGATGAGGGTCTTCTGGGGTACCTAGGAAAACAGGGGTGGAACCTGTCCCCAGTGCACGGTGGCTCCATGGCCATCCCTCCTTCTGCTCCGCAAGGCCGGGCTTGGCCTGGTTCTCATGCTGAGTGGGTCCCCTGCGGATCCCCAGTTTCTCTCCACCACCTGCGGCATCCCTGGCCACGGAAACCCTCCCAGGGTCCCACAGGGTCTCGGGGCAGTCTCTCCAGCCCCCACAGGCATTCTGCAACTGCAACCACTTTCCCACTCCGCCCCAAACAAGAATTCCAAGCGCGGGCCCATTTCCTCCCCAGCCGGGCTCTTCCACCCCCACCCCTGTTTCCCACCCCACCCCCGCCCCCGCCCCCTCCCTCCACGGATTTCCCTGAAGTCTGGGCAGGTGGGGGCTCTTCCAGAGACGGGGTGAGTTCTGTTGGAGCCTCTGAAACAGAAAAGCTCCTGCAGGTATCAGAATCCACACTTAGAAAGGACTTTTGGGGAGAGGGAAGGAATTTAGAGCGGCTTGTTTGTCTGAGTCATCTGCAGGAGTGTGAATCAATCAAAAGTGACTTTCTCAAGATGTGATCCTGCCAACGGCATTTTAGGCCGAGGGACTTGTTTGGGCAAAGGCCCAGGGGCAGGAAGGGAGCCCAAAGGAGCAGGGGAGTGGTGAAGGTGAGCTGAGGCGGGCCAGGAGCCTAGAGATTGGAAATGGGTCCTGAGGGCAACGGGGAGCCAAGGAAGACTTGGCAGCAGGAAGTGTCCCAGTCACATGTGCAGTTTGGAACTGTCCCTATGGCCACTGGGTGGAAAGTACCCCGAGTGGAGGAGGACGGCTGCCAGGACACTGCCCAGGGGCTGGTGCAGTTTCCCAAGTGAGAAATGTTGGGGGATTATCACTCCTAGATGGCTCAGTCTCGGGGCGACAGGCAGGTGGCCCAGGAGGTGCTCAGAGGCGGGGAGCTGGGCAGGGCCGGAGACCCCCCAGGCACACGGGCTCCCCTCAAAGGCCTTTGGCCGCGCCGAGCAGTGCCAGGGCTTGGTGGCGATGCTGCCACAGCTGGAAAAGAGCTCCTCCCGCCCGGGGGCAGCCTGCCATGTTCCTGAGTCTTCCCACATCCACGTGGCTCTGATTGGGCTCCCCTGAGCCTTCAGCAGGCTTTCCTGAATTTGAACCTTTCTTTTCTCCTGTCTCTTGGATCAAGTGGCATTTTCCAAAGGTTGGTCACAACACTTCTTATCAAAAGGGACAGATCATTTTTTTCTTCCTTCTAGAGAATGATCACACCCAGGGGTACAGTTTGTTAATTGTTTTGTGAAAACTTGGTATTTGAAAACTTCCTAATAGCTTTTCTGTCTGTGCATAGTTCTAGGAACAATACACACACACACATGTAGACACACACATAGTAAACATATGCACACATGCACACACATGCATGTATATAAACATTTACATCCTGATAGAGTAACATTTACATATACTTATATATTAATGGGACCTTATCAGATTATAATTTAACTACAGCCAAATGCGTAAATCTTAAGTGTCCAGCTTGAGGAATTTTTGTCTCCACCTAGATCAAGGTGTAGAACATTTTCATTGCCAGAAAGTTCCCTGTGTTCCTCCACTGTCAATAACCAGCCCCCCCCCCAGAAAACTACTTTTATCATGGTAGTTAGGTTGTGCCTATTTTTGAACTTTATATAATGGAATCATATATTATGTAGTCTTTCTGTCAAGTTGCTTTCACCCATCATATTGTTGCTGCATTTAATCTATTTTCATTCTTTTTTATTGCTGAGCAGTATGCCATTATAGGAATATGCCTCAATGTGTTTATCGAGTCTCCTGTTGATGGGCATGAGCCAACTTATTTTAATCACAACAGATGAAGTTCAGGTTGGATTTCAATGAACAGAATGTCAAGGCTGGATAGAAGGAAGCTTAGAGATCACCTGTCTTCCCTTTCTTATTTGGTCCATAAGGACCAGAGAAGAAAAGTGACTAGTTCAAGGTCACACAGCTTTGTTAGGTCAGAACCAAGGTCTACACCAAGTCTTCAAGTTCCATTCAGGCCCTTTTTCTATCTCTATATCTCGTTGTATCTCTTACATGTGAAAGATGTGAAAATTCATTTTAAAGGGATTAGTCACCAACAGTGGCTCTATGAAGACATTTCCCTAGGGGTATATAATATAATTTACTTTCAAGGTATCAGGGACATGCCTATTATGAAGTGAGGTAGATCTATAAAAGTTCACAAAAGAGGAAAAAGAAATGATTCACAAGAAGCAATCTCTCTGCAGCAAGGCCTGGGGCGCTGGAAAAGACAAAGTAGATGAAAGCATTTTTCAACTTGCCTGGCAGCGTTGCCGGAAGGCTATCTGCTCACAGACATTATTCCGGGAGTGATTTCTTTTTATATGCTTTACTGTAAAAGAAAAAAATCACAGGAAACACAGACAGATCTGGATTCAAATCCTGCCAGAGCCCTTTGCAGTTGTGTTACCTTGGACAAGTGACCATTTCTCCAAGCCTCCGTAAAACGGAGATATTTATAGTGCCTATCTCAGAAGGGTGCTGGCCAGCACACGGTAAGTTCTCGATACTTCCCTGTTGGGTGTGGATTTGGATTTTCAGGGACGAATCCCTTGGGAGACAGGGATAGAGTCTGGCAGAGGCAAAGGGAAGAGGGAATTTGGACTAGAACGCTTGGAAGACCATTTTCCGCCTGTGAAGTCTGCCATCTTCCTTGGCCAGATCTGTGTGCCACTCAAGCTTCTGGTGCCCGGCCGGTGTGTCTAGTTCTCCGCTGAGCCCCTGAAGGGCTTGGTTCAGGGATGGCTGAGGTTTGTACAGCTCAGAGGCACAGGGCTGGGCAAAGGAGCCAGCCTGACATGGCGCCTTGGGAGGGCTGCGCAGCAAGAGAAAGCAAGAGTAAGGCCCCGAGTAGGTGTTCTCAGACTTTTCCTTTGGCTTTTAGAGCCTCAAGAGACCCTCGTGAATAAAACCTTATGATTTGGGGTGTCTGAGAGCCCAGCTAACAGGACAGGTCTGTGTTGATTTTCCTGTTCCCACACTGACTAGCTGTGTGACCTTAGGTGTGTTGTTCTCCCTCTCTGAGCCTCTTCTTTCTCTGAAAAATGGGAGAGTCATCCGTTTTGCAAAGGTTATGAGGATCCAGTGAGATGAAAATAGAGCAGGGATGCATATAGAGTTGCTTACCCCTTCTCAGGCTGGCGGCTGAGATGTCTCCAGATCACACAACAAACTGACTTACCCAGTTACTGAAGTCCCCATCCCCACCTCAAACATCCCCCACCCCAGATCCAGGATAAGCCAGTCAGCTTCCACGGGCATCCCGACCTCTCACACTGCACAGCCCGAGGCGAGGAGAAAACACCCGCCCCCGAGACTGAGGGCCCGCAGCGCGTCGGCAGGCCCTTCCAGCGGCTTCTGGGTGGTGCAGGATGCCCTGTGGCCAGCGGGCCCGTGCTCAAGGGCTGGTACAGGACACCTGGCACGGGCACAGGTGTGAGCCGAGTTAGGTGCTCTGCTGTAACAGGGAGGTGTGGACCCCCTGGGGCCGGGTTATCTGCTCATGTAGTTGTGTTTTGCCCTCTGGTTCTGCTCGGGCTCTGCCCCAGGTGCACCATGTCCAGCTTACAATGGACACCTGCAAGAGAGCCCAGTTCATAACGGGCAGCTCCAGAAGCAAGGTGAATTGGTGCCACGTTGTTCCAATGATCAACTGAGCGCTCCTTCTTCCAGATTCACCCTCTCTGTGAAAATGAAACTGGTCCCTTTATAAAGAAGAAGAAGGAGGAGAAGGAGAACGAGAAGGAGGAGAAGGAGGAGAAGGAGAAGAAGATGACAGCTGTCATTCTTTCATGGGAAGCATGGAGTGTGTCTCTGGAACTTTCCTGAAGGACAGCTGCTGCTTGCTGTGTGCCTGAGCAAGTGCCTTCCTCTCCCTGTGCTTCTGTTGCTTTAACTATAAAACGGGATAATGACTGCACCTATATTGCAAGATTATCATGAGGATTAAATGAAGAAATGATTGCAGAGCCTGGCTCAGTGGCGTGGTGGGGGAACAGTCCTTGCATGCAGGGCAGGTTCAAATCCCATCTCTACCATTTCCTGAAAAACTTTAAGTTCTTTGGGCCTCTATTTCCCCATCTGTAAAACGGGGCTATAACTAGAACTACTTCACAGAGTTGTTGGTAGCCCGACAAGACAACAGGTGTGAAAAAAGTATATGATTTAAAGCTGACCAAAGGTTCTGAGATGGAAGGACACACGACATAGTCTTAGAGGGATGACAGTGGTGAAGGAGTCACTTATTCCTTCATTTCTGTCTACCGGTCACTGCAATATAACTGAACTCCAGTCAGTTACAGTAATATAATTGAACCTCGGAAACAGACTTGGCCCAGTGGTTAGGGCGTCCGTCTACCACATGGGAGGTCCGCGGTTCAAACCCCGGGCCTCCTTGACCCGTGTGCAGCTGGCCCATGCGCAGTGCTGATGCGCGCAAGGAGTGCCCTGCCACGCAGGGGTGTCCCCCGCGTAGAGGAGCCCCACGCGCAAGGAGTGCGCCCCATAAGGAGAGCCGCCCAGCGCAAAAGAAAGTGCAGCCTGCCCAGGAATGGCGCCACAAACATGGAGACCTGACACAACAAGATGACGCAACAAAAAGAGACACAGATTCCCATGCTGCTGACAACAACAGAAGTGGACAAAGAAACAAGATGCAGCAAAAAGACACAGAGAACAGACAACTGGGGGGGGGAGGGGAAGGGGAGAGAAATAAATAAATCTTAAAAAAAAAAATATATATATATATATATATATATATAATTGAACCTCAGTAATGCTACAGCAACCTCCTTTTCAGTTTTAAAATTACTCTCCTTCCGGAAGGGGGCAACCTGGAAAGAACACGGGCTTTGGAATCTGACAGACTGCGTGCTGGCCCAGCGTGTGAAGGCAAGTGGCTGCCTGCCTGGGCTCCAGGTTCTTCTGTAAAAGGGGATAATGACGGAAGGTTCTCCTG
Organism: Dasypus novemcinctus; assembly: GCF_030445035.2. Taxonomy (NCBI): domain Eukaryota; kingdom Metazoa; phylum Chordata; class Mammalia; order Cingulata; family Dasypodidae; genus Dasypus; species Dasypus novemcinctus. Next base: position 49,282,242 of record NC_080698.1, on the reverse strand, counting down.
AGAGCAAAACGAGACCTTGGGGTCCAGACCCTCCTCTGGCCCAGGATCACCTTCTCACAGCGGTTTCCCGGCTTTGCCTTTGTAGGTTTTTTTAGGTTGCCGTGGTGGTGGGGTTTGGGCCCTGACGAAACGCTGCTGTTTGTTTAGCTCTGTGTGGGCCAAGGGCCCCCCGGCCTGCATCCACATGTGGATGTGAAGGAAGGAGGTGCAGCCTCCGTGCCAGGAAACAATCAGGATTCCTGGCTCCTTCGCCTTCCTCTGGCCTAAACCTGGCTGATAAGGCCAGGGCTTCTGGGCGTTGATGGCAGGCAGACCTCCAAAATTAGCCTGGCTAATTTTAGACTGTGTGCTCTTGGGCAGGTGACCTCGCTTCTCTGATCCTCGGTTTCCCCATCTGTGGAATGGGGATAGCAATGCCCTTACCTCAGAGGGCTGTGGGGAGGGGAGGTGCTTGGGCATGGTAAGTGGTATCTTTTATTCTTGCTGTTAGAGATAAATCTGGGCCTGGCACGTGGTTTGTTTCTGAACAGGGACACCCCAGTGTAAGTCGCCTTCCCTGCGGTGGCTCTTCACCTGCGAAGGTTAATATCCTTCTATCTGACCAGGCCCATCGAGTGCCTGGAACAGGGCAGATGTCAACGAAGGCTAATTCCCACTCTCACAACCTCTCACGGCAAGTCTGAGGCGATCCCTGCAACTTCCCTGGAGTCACCTTTTCCTCCTGCTCAGTGCAGGACAATGTCCAAGGGGCTTGAGGCCCCTCCGGGCCTCCCCGCAGCCCCGGGGGCTGGTGCCCCATGTGCAGAGGGGGTAACGGGCGGCTCTGCGCAGCTTCCCCAGCGTGGCCGGGCTGGCGCGTGACACCTCCCGTATTTATCGAGCACCTGCCGTGGGCCGGGCCCTGTTGTCACGCCCTGGGCATAAAGCGGCCAACGGGCCAGACGCGCCCCTGTCTCGTGGAATTTATAGTCCAGCCCGGGAGAGGGACAAATAAACCACCACGCCGAGGTTCACGTCATCACAAGGGTGATAAAAGCCCGGGGCGGGAAAGCGGGGAGTGGAGAGGAGGAGCGATGGGAGACCCGCCTCGTGTGACGGGCAGAGAAGGCCTCCCTGGCAAGGGTCTTAGCCAGGGCTCCCCCAAAGCGGAGCCTGTGGCAGGGATGTGGGGGTGTGGGGCGTGCGTGGGGGTGGGAAGCAGCAGGGAGGTGACACGGGGAAGGAAGACAGCCCACAGGAAACGGGGGCCGAGGTCACGACCGACGGCCTCTGCGCTGGGCCCTTCGGGGCCACCCGAGGAGCGGGCAGAGGGGCTCCCAGCAGCACCCGCCCGAAGGAGGGCACGCCTGACCTTGGGCCCCGGGGTGCTTCCCGTGAAGGAGCCCAAGCGTGACTGTCATGCGCCCTCGTTCAGGCTCCAGAAGACGGTGCCACGGGGGGTGACACTGTCGGTGGAGCTGGAAGGCGAGGGTGGCTGGGGGGCCACTGCAATCCCAGCTTCTCAGAGGGCACTGGTGTGCCCTCGCCCAGGCCCCGGCCTTTCTGGCGGCCTCTCCGAGTCTCGAGTGGGAGCATGTCCGGGAACAGGCCATCTTCCCAAAGCCCGCTTCTTCCACGCAGCTGCAGTCCTCAGAGTACCCGGCAGGAGCTCTAGGCCTGCCTGCTGCCTGCGTCACTGATGCAAACGAGGGCGGCACGGGGCGTCGCCGCGCAGACGATTTGCTCCATCTCCTCGCCTCTGGCCGCGCTGCCTCTGGACCCTCAGCAGCAGCGGAAAGCAGGAAATTGCCAGAAAGAGGGCGACTGGGGCGGGGGCCGGGTTGTGGTGGCCGCAGAAGCTCCGTCCAGAGCCTAACTCGCTCTTGATGGAATTCAGGAAGCCACAGGCTTGATCTGCTCTCCCCCTGCTCTGCCCGGACCCCACGGGTGGGACCTGGGGCCTGGATGGACCATGCCTGCAGGAAGGTGGGGGGGCGACACCTCGACCCCTCCCACCGACACTGGCACAGCGATGGGCCGAGGGCGACCTGGCCCCAGGCCCGCAGACTCCTTGTGCATTACGTGGAGGGACCTACGCCAGCCTGAAATGCACGACGCCTCGGCTGTTTTTGGTGGATGACGGGGGTAGCTACAAGGGGGAATGGAGGAGAGTTTGCTGCTCTCCCATCATCTTGCTACGGGGTTGTAGCAAGTTGTGGACAGAATCCTGGCATACCACCCGCTTTCCCACAAAGGCAGCAACTAAACAACTGTTCATTAGCAAGCGGGTCCTGAACAGTTCATGCCTCGCACAATTAGTAAATCCAAGGCAGACCAGAGCCACATTTTGTGACTCTTATTGTCCTCATCAGGCAAGCAGAAGCATCCTGAACCAACGGCGGGGCGAAGGCTCTTTTAGGGTACTCTACTATAGAACTATTGTGACTCTAGCAAGGGAAGAAATTGTATCATTGATGTGGAGACAGTGGCCACAGGAGTTGCTGAGGGAAGGGAGAGGGAAGAGGAGAAGTGATGTGGGTGCATTTTCGGGACTTGGAGTTGTCCTGAATGATATTGCAGGAGCAGATGCTGAACATTATATATCCTGCCTTAACCCACTGAATGGACTGGGGGAGAGTGTGAACTGCAGGGTAAACTATTATCCATGGGGTGCAGCAGTGCTCCGAGTGCGATGAGTGTGCCACACTGATGAAAGAGGTTGTTGACGCGGGAGGAGTGGGGTGTGTGTGTGTGTGTGGGGGTATATGGGAACCTCTTATGTTTTTTAATGTAACAATTTTTGTGATCTATGTATCCTTCAATTAAAAAAAAAGACAATAAAAAGAAAAAAGAAAAAGAAGGCTCCTTTAGGAACCAGCGTGGAGCACTGCCCCTAAAGGTACCGATACAGGGTTTGCTAGATTGCAGGCCTTGCTGATATAGGAGAGGGTGCATTTCTAAAATATTTTAGCCAAGCCACAGATTCTGAATACCACCAGTTTCATCACCGAGCACCCACTTCCTTCCGGCATCCGTTCAGCTGATTAACAAGCAACTGATTTTCTCCTCTGAAAATCCGTTTTACGTTTCATACTCATTATCCTGGTGCTGATCAAACCTAAAGGTAAAAGAAGCCCTTCCAGGTCTGGCGTCTGGCGCCAGGGACGCCTCCTGGAGAGGACGCCACGTGTTCACTGACCGTGAACTCCAGATGAGGAGCTGACCCCAGCAGAGCCCTAGCTTAAGCCAGGGACACACATTTGTATCACGTTACCTTCTCTACAGTACGTTTTTACAGCTTTTTATTGTGGTAACAAATATATAACACAAAATACCCCCTGTTAACCACACGGTTCAGCGGCTTTAATTACGTTCACGATGTTGTGCTGCCATCGCCACGTTCCACTAACAAAACTTTTCCATTATGTCAAACAAAGTTTCCGCCATTCAGCAGCCACTCCCCATTCCCGCCCCTGCAGCCCCTGGTCACCGCTAATCGACTTCCTGTCTCTATGGATTTGCTCATTCTAGGAATTTCATGTGAGTGGAATCATACACTGTGTGTCCTTTTGGGTCTGGCTTATTTCACTCAGCAGGATGTCTTCAAGGGCCACCCACGTGGCAGCCCGCAGCAGCACGTCCTTCCTTTTTAGGGGTGAATGATACTCCATTGTGGGGATAAACCACGTTTCGTTTCTCCAAATTCGTCAGTTGATGGACACTCGGGCCGTTTCCTCCTTATGTCCTCAAAGTGCTTTAAACTCAACTTCGGACACCGTGGCAGCAACGTTCCAATGGTCACCCTCCCTGCATTGGGCCTCGGTGTCCCCATCTGGACAGAGCTGTGGCACAGGCCCGTGCCCCGGGGCAGAGTCTTGGGCGGGGCTGTTCCAGGCTCCCTGGGGACCGGGCTGGTCATTTCCCGATGCCCGTTCATTCGGACAAAGGCAGTCAGCCTCCAGCCGGACCTGCCCTTGCGGAGAGGTTGCCTGGTGCTGCAGCACACCCAGCCGTTCCTGAGGGATAAGCGCTGTCTGGGGACTTCCCTCATACTTCCTTCGTACCTTGAGGGTGAATTGGTCGATGAGATCCTCCAAGAGAGACGCAAAGCTGCCAGAGAGTTCCAGAAGTCTGGAGGAAAGGGGAGGGGCAGCTGAGCCGGGAAGAGCAGTGAGGTGCCTGGGGAGGTAAGAGGGGCACAGTGATGTCTAAGCAAAAGCAGATGTGGTGCCTGCCAAAGACGGGCTGGGGCTGGGGTGTGTCTCGAGCTATCCTGGAGTTTCCAAGGTCTGCGATTTTATTGATTAACAAAAGAATCACTTCCTCCTAGGGGCAGAGTTGTGGTCCCCACCCCGGGCCACACCAGCTTGGAGAGTGCCTGCTCTTGGCACCGGCAGGCATTTGTGTGCAGATGTGGGCACAGGAGCGTGGTGTGCGTGCACTTGCAGGGGTCTTGTGCACTGGTGTGTATACCGGGGCTGGGGTCACATTTTGTAGTGGGTGATGTGCTAAATTTGGGAGACCCACTTTAAGAGAAAATTCAAAATTATGAATACAAATTTAAATACATGTGTGATAGCTCTTCTTCCCCTTCTATTTGAAACTATAGCTAGTACTATACTTAATAGATGTATATCCAAGAGACTTAAATCCACCCATGTGCCGGTGGGGTCCTGAGTCTCAGCAGAGCTGCAGCACCTACTTTCCAGTTCATTGGACTCACCCAGGACAACATAAGGTGATGGCGATGGACAATACCCATCCCAAGGAACAGAGTCTACAACTGCAAGCAAAATAGTTGCATCCATCTGCCCCGTGGGATTGAAGCCCCCTCTCAATTAAAGGTGGAGTGGGTATCACCACCCCCAAATCCTCAAGATTGGGGAATGAACAATGGACTAAAGTAGACTTACTATTATTCTACTATAGACTTACTGTTATTCTAGCAATGGGGAATTTTTTATCATTGATATGGAGGCAATGGGCTCTGGAGGTTCTGAGGGGAGGGAGAAGGAAAAACAGGTGTAATATGGGGACATTTCCTGGACATTGGAGTTGTCCTGCATGACATTGCAATGAAAGATACAGGCCATGATATAGTTTGTCATAACTTACAAAATTGCACAGGACAAATGTTGGAATTGTCCTGCATGACATTGAAATGACAGATACAGGCCATGATATAGTTTGTCATAACTTACAAAATTGCACAGGACAAATGTAAACTATAATGTAAACTATAGTGCACAGTTGGTGGCAATGCTTCAATATGTGTTCTTCAATTGTAACAAATGTACATGCTAATGAAGGACGTTATTAATGTGGGAAATTGGGGGGGGGGAGGAGTGGGGCATATGGGAACCTCCTGTATTTTTTATATAACATTTATGAAATCCAAATTTCTTTAAAATAAATAAAAAAACACATATGTGGATATTTAGAAAGTAAAAAGAAGGCACAGTAAATTACAAATTAAAAAAAAAAGGAAAAACAGTGGGAACAATACACAATCAAGAAAAATTACATAATACGTAGATGTTAATTAACTCCTTGATAATCTCTGAAATAGCTCCTACATTTTTTGGTGGTATACTCTTCAACTTCCTATTCACATATCTATGATTTTTGTAATATTTTCTCTACAAAGAAAAGAACGATAAGCCAATCTTTCATCTGATAAGGCTTATTGTTCTCTGTTACTGCAAGTTAGGATGTACAAAACATGAGATTTCATACACATTTATTGCTTTTATTTATTATTTTTTAAAAAGCTTTATTTATTTATTCTGCCCCTCCCCCTCATTGTTTGAGGTCGCTGTCTGCTCTCTGTGTCCATTCTCTGTGTCCACTCATCTTCTCTTTAAGAAGCACCAGGAACCGAACCCAGACCTTCCATGTGTGAGAGGTGCTCAATCACCTGGGCCACCTCAGCTCCCTGGTTTGTCGTGTCTCTCACTGCCTTTCCTCTTTGTCTCTTTGTTGCGTCCTCTTGCTGTGCCAGCTCACCTTCTCCAGGAGGAACCAGGAATGGATCCTGGGACCTCCCATGTGGTAGGTGAAAGCCCAATTGCTTCAGTGACATCTGCTTCCCCATTTGTTGCTTTTAGTACTGCTTTGCGTTTGGGCCCTCCAGACACAGGAATTCTGGAAAACTCTGTTGTGTTTTTTTTCCCCATTACGAAAGAAGAAAAAATATGGGTGTGGTTTATAATGATATATGCTGCATTATCAGGCATTTGCCCAAATGGAGAAAACATTTTTGACTAGGTGTTGAAGAGAAATGAATCTGATTATCACATTATGTATCTGGTGATGGGAAGAATTTCCATTGACAAATTTCTGCCTCTGTATATCCCCAATCTCATTCCTAGTCCTTAACCCATTTCTGAAAAGGGCACAAAGTACTCGTTGAGGTACTCTAGCACAACCACCGGCCCCACACCTTCATGTCACTTGCTGGCGAGGTACTGGGGATGCGGGGAGCAGGACAGTTCCTTTGAGCTGTTCCTAGGCCAGGATGGCAAGGAACAAACTATATATGGAAGAGACAATAAGCCACATACATACATCCCACAGGCCCAAACCAAATGTGTACCTGACTCAACTTCCCCTTAGCCATATCTCCAAAATTCCACTTGTCATGAGTGGAAGTATGACAGAGGGGAAGGCAGAGTAGAACGAGCTAGCTGTCGTGGGCTGGCCTCCTCTGGGACCCGCGGGGTGATCTGGTTTTGTGCCACACGTCTCATCCTCTAACATCCCAGGCGTGTTCTCACAGCAAAGGCAAGCACCAAGAGAGAGAAGCAGAACCCCACGAGCACTCTTCCCAGGCTCTGCCTGTATCCGATTTGCTGACATTCCATTGGTCAAAGCAAGTCACATGGCAAAGCCCAGTTTCAACCAGTAGGGAAATAGATCCCGCCTCTTAGAAGAAAGTCACATGTCAAAAGAAGTGGCCACTTGGAGGGGTGGTGAAGCAGGATCCTTTCGACAATCAATTCTATGTCTGCTTCTATGACGTATATATAGGAGTGTAAGCCTGCTTCTGCACTTGCAGGGATAGGTGCATCTGAGTGTGAATATACATGTGTTTAGGCACAGGTGTGTGCATGGGTGTGGGCCTGCTTTTGTGCATAATCTTTTTGAACATATATATATATATACTTGCTACATGTATGCACAGGCAATATCTGCTTTTCTGCTTGTGTGTGTAAGGGTGAGCATTCCTAGATGCACAGTGCCAAGTACAGTGGGTCAATATACACAGCCTCAACCCCCAATCCCAGTAGGATTCTGAGGTCTCTGGATCCTTTCCAGTCACTTCCCCAAGGCAGGCAACTGTCAGATGGGAAAGAGCAGAGGCTTTGAAGCTGGCTTCAAATATCATTTCTCCCACTCCCTGACTTGACTCCCTCCCCAATTTCTTGATCTGTAAAATGGAAGTACCACATCCGAATTGCCTTGTGAGTGCTCAGCAATGGAATGCTTATGGAGAGGCTTTGTAAGCTGCCGCAGGCTGTGGCTTTGCTAGCTCTAAAGACGGTGGGTGTGATGATTAAGCTGGCACGTCCGCCTGACTGGGTTATGGTGTCCAGCTGCTTGGTCAAGCAAACACTGGCCTGAATGATACTGCGAGGATATTTTGTGGACTTAAATCAGTGGTCTGTTGATTGCATCTATGGCTGAATACATCTACAGCCAACAAAGGAGATCGCCTTCAGCCATGGGGGAAGACTCACCTAATCAGTTGGAGGCCTTAAAGGAAGAAATGCTGATTCCAGCAGTCAGAAAGAAGTCCTTCCGTTTCTTCTTCAGCCAGCCTGTTTCTCCTAGGGAATTCATGGAAACCTTCATCTGAGTTCCTAACTTGTGATGTGCCCTACAGAATTAGAAATAAATCTCAATATTTACATATACACATATACATACAAATATATATACACACACATATATACATACACATAAACTATCTCCTGTAAGTTCTGTTTCTCTGGAGAACCCTGATTAAAAGATTTTCCCTTCCCACCCTGTACCCCAAAGGCTTGGCCCATTCCAGATGCTGAAACTGGAAGTGGCACCTCATCTTTTCATGTGCTGCCATGGCAACCAGTACTGCAATCTCGCATATCAGCATGGTGTGGGGTTCTGTGGCTTGCCCACTGCCGGGCGGGCTGTGTGCTGGAGGGGATGTGGGCTCGCTGGAATCCCCTTTCCCTGCAGGGGCATCACAGCAGCTCACGGAGAGGCTGTCACCTGCCTTCCTTGCTGCTGTTCTGCTTTTTTTTTCCTTCCTGGAATGGTGTTTTCAAACTTTAGCACACTTCAGAACCACCTGGGCAGCTTAAAAAAAAAAAAAAAGCATACCCCCGTGCCTCACCCCAGAAAGTCTGACTCAGTCGATCTGAGGTGGGTATACCAGGCATCTGAGTGTTGACTATGATCGCCGGGAGAGTGTGCTGTGGGAGGTCCAGGACCCACACTTCTTGAACCCCTTCTCCACAGGGTTCTGGGCGTGGGCCACCCACTGATTTATCCTGCTGATCCCCACCCCCTAACCCATCACTTCGATTTTTCAGGCCCTCATTCATTCAACCCCTTATTCACTCAATGACTTAGTCTCAGAGTCATACAATTACTCATTCATCCACTCACAGTTAATCATTCACTAATTTATTTAAACAAATATGTATTAATGTCTTAAGCTCTGGGAGATGAAGAGATAATGAAGGACACAATCCCTGCTGCCCTGCAGGATATTCCAGGGCAGTGTTTTTCAAATTGTGACAAAATGTATCCAATGGGTTGACTAGCCTGTTTCAAAAAAGGAAACAAATACACTATAATAGAAAGTATTAGCGTAGAGGGCGTAGCAAGGGCAAAGAGTGTCGTGTGGCTTTTGCATCCAGTGTGCATATGTGTGCGTGTGAGTGTGGGTAAATGGAGGTACTGGATCACAATGTGGCAGGTGTTTTCCTGGGGGCAGCATGTAAACTAATGTCAAGCCTGCATGCCAGGAAGATGGTGGAGGAGGAAGCTCCAGGAATCAGTCTTTCCACCAGAACAACCATTAAATAGGCAAGAATTGCCGGAATCAACAATGTCAAAACTCCAGGGTCCAGTAAAACATAGTACAACATCTCAGGAAAAGCAGGAGGAAGAACACTGGGAAATTACCATAAATACCAGCAAAATGTTCTCCCCATGGGGTGGTCACTGTTGCCCAGCCCCTACTCTTGCAGCAGGCTTCTGAGGCATCTGGCCCTTGGTGTGGCTTGCTGGTGCCAGAAAGGGACATAAAAATCCACTTCCCCAGGATCTGAGGTGGACACAGGTCAATCTCTGATCATGGCTTTGAGTAACAACTTTGGAACACTGGGGGCAGTCGTTGTTCCAGTCTGCCCAAACAAAGGCGGCCACGATTTAAAGACAGTATGCAAGCAGGAGAATTGCATCCAGCATCCATGTGGAATCTAAGCCCCCTCTTGATATAGATGTGGAGTGGACACAACCATTCCAAGGTCCACAGGATGGAGGAATAGAGTATGATTAGAGTGGACTTACTGATAATCTATTCATGAACTATTGTGATTGGTAATTGAAGAAAATGTGGCATTGGTGTGGAGAAAGTGGCCATGGTGGCTGCTGGGGGTAGGGAGTGGGAAGAAGAGATGAGATGGGGGGGCGTTTTCGGGACTTGGAGTTGTCCTGGGTGGTACTGCAGGGACAGTTACTAGACATTGTATGTCCTCCCATGGCCCACTGGGTGGACTGGGAGTGTGTGGGCTATGGTGTGGACCATTGACCATGAGGTGCAGCAGTGCTCAGAGATGTATTCATCAAGTGCAATGAATGTCTCAGGATGATGGAGGGGGTTGTTGTTATGGGGGGAGGAGTGGGGTTAGTGGGGTGGGGGGTATATGGGGACCTCATATTTTTTGAATGTAATATTTTAAAAATAAAGAAAAAAAGGTGAAAAAAAATCAAATAAAGACAGCATGCTTCCTGAGTGCTGTGGAGGACACCTTGAGGGCTGCATTTACTGGGCAAGTCAAGAAAGTGAGGCTTTGGGGAACCGTGGAAGAAGCTCCCAGTGCCCTGTCTGACTCCTCCCTCGTCCACTCTCTGCGGCGGTTCGGAGCCAGCCTGCACTCCTTCTGTGTGTCCACAGGATTGTTCCAATTGGGAAAGACTGACTTGGGAAACTCCTCTCCTGCGTACCCCCCACCTCCACCAGAACTTGCCCTCTTGTCAAAAGCAGCTTGAAACAGCAACGGCAGTGTAAGAAACAACTGTAGTGCCTGGTATAGGGCAAAGGCTTGCCTGCTTTAAATCCACAGTGGAGCAGCTGGGAGAGGGAGAAGTTCTGTCTCCTGGAAAGTAGTGGGGGCATTCAAACCTTGCAAATAGGGGAATCTCCTAAGACCACCAGTGAACACTAGCCCAGGGCAAGACACAGGCCCAGAAGGTACAGGAAGGCTCCTGCACTTGGCATTTGTCTTCCCGGGAGGAGGGCTGACACTCAAGAAACTCTCTGGCCTATCCCAGGCTGGTTACAGAATCGAGAAACACATCTCAGAGAATAAATCCCAGCATTAACATTTTCAAATATTAAAATGTTCAGTGTACAAGACAAACAAAGAAACAAGAAAGGATGGCCCATCCAAAGGCAGAGGATAAAATCCAGAAAACACCAACAAAGCAGAACAGACTGTGGGCATGCTAGACACAGACTTTATTTTTATTTTTATTTTTTTAATTCCCCTCCCCTCCCCCGGTTGTCTGTTTTCTGTGTCTTTTTGCTGCGTCTTGTTTCTTTGTCCGCTTCTGTTGTCGTTAGCGGCACAGGAAGTGTGGGTGGCGCCATTCCTCGGCAGGCTGCTCCCTCCTTCGCGCTGGGCGGCTCTCCTTATGGGTGCACTCTTTGCGCGTGGGGCTCCCCTACGCGGGGGACACCCTTGCGTGGCACGGCACTCCTTGCGCGCATCAGCATTGTGCATGGGCCAGCTCCCACATGGGTCAAGGAGGCCCGGGGCTTGAACCGCGGGCCTCCCATGTGGTAGACGGATGCCCTAACCACTGGGCCAAAGTCCGTTTCCCTAGACACAGACTTTAAAAAAAGGATCTTAAAAGTGCTCAAGGAGATGAAGGAAAATATTGAGCTAGAACTAAAGAATATCAGGAAAACAATGAAGGAACAATATAAGATCTCAATTAAGAGACAGAAATTTTAAAATGCAACTATGGCAGTATATGATTATTTATGAATCCCCAAAAGAGAAAGATTATGTTTGCAAATTAATCTACTCTGGGTGTGCTACCCTTTGATTATATTGGATCAGTTGAGGGGCCCTTGATTAAATTACCTGTTAAGATTAGGGCTTTGATTCAACCACATCGGTAAGGTATAACTCAGGATGAGTCCCTGCCCCCTTGGTGGGCCTATGTAAATGGCCACTCACTCAACAAGACACACAGAAGAGAACTTTGTCATTTTTGATCCTGCAGCCCTAGAGAGGGATGAGCCATTCACCTGATAGTTTGCAGCTGAGGAGAACAAAACATCTGAGAAGGTCCAGAAAAAAACAAGCCCTATGCCAGGAGAAAGAAGAAGCCCAGTGGGATGAGACCAGGCAGAGATCACGACCATCTTGCTTCAACACATGGCAACTGACTGGTGAAAAAGCAACCGTGAGTTGGACTCTAGGGTTTTGTAACCATAAGCTTTTACCCCAGATAAATACTTTTTATAAAAGCCAACAGATTTCTGGTAATTTGCGTCAGCAACCCTTTGGCTGACTAGTACACAGGAACCAAACAGAACTACTAGATTTGAAGACACAATAACTGAAATGAAAAATTCCCAGGATGGTTTCAAGAGCAGATTGGAGCTGGCAGAAGAAAAATTCAGCAAAAGTGAAAACAAAACAGTTGAAGTGAGTCAGACTGAATAACCGAAAGAAAAGAATTATAAAAAGCAAAATTAGCCTAAGATACCTCTGGGATACCATCAAGCACACCAATATACACTTTATGGGAGCCCCAGAAGGAGAAGAAAGAGAGAAATGGGCAGAAGGAATATTCAAAGAAATAGTGACAGAATTTCCCAAACTTAGCAAAAGATGCAAATATGCATAGCCAAGAATCCCAGAGAATATGAAACAGGATAATCTTGAAGAGAAATAAACCTTGCTATACACTGCTCAAACTGTTGAGTACAAAGGACAAAGAGAGAGTTCGGAAACCTCCAAGAGAAAAGTAACATTAATGGAGTTACCAATTAAGCACCAATTTCTCATCAGAAACCATGGAGGCAAGAAGACAGTGGGTTGAAATACTTAAAAGTGCTGAGAGAAAACAATTGTCAACCAAGAACTTTACATATGGCGAGACTTTCTTTCCAAAATACCCAGATAAACAAAAGCTGAGGGAGTTTGTCACCAGTAGACCTGCCCTACAAGCAATGCTAGTGGAAGTTCTTCAGACTGAAAGGAAAGGACACTATTTAATGGTTCAAAGCAATGTAAAGAAATAAAGACCTCCAGTTAAGGTAACCATTTGGGTAATTATAAATTCCAGCACTATTGTATTGTATTTTTTGGTGTGTAACTCCACCTCCTACTTCCTACTAAAATTCAAATGGATAAAAAGTAATGACAGGGGAGGCGGGGCAAGATGGCGTCTGAGTGAGTGCACACTTGTCACCTCACCTGCAAAAAACCAGCTGAGTGGGGACAGAATCCTGCCCAAGTGAGCTGTTTTGGGAACCCACAAAGCAGGAGGTTTTTGGACATTGGTCTGGAAAGAGTGCAACAAAAGGAGTGCTTGCTCAAGGTGAAATTGTAGATTTCTGGCACTTATGCCTGAAGCTGTGGACAGGTAAACCCCTCCCCTAGGGCTGATAGCCACGGCACTCCCTGCACACCACCGGTCACATGGTGGTGTGCCCGAGCCCCTTATTCCCCAAACCTGCTATTCCCAAACCTGCGTTCTCTGAACCTTGCATTCCCCAAACCCTACATTCCTCATACCCCACGTTTCCTAAGCCCAAATTCCCAACCCGTGCTCCCCAGCCCGCGTTCCCTGAACGCAGCACTCCCTGAGCCCCGGCATTCCCCTAGCCCGCCAGTCTCGGACAAACTCCGAGAGTGGGAGGGTTCTGGCGAGGGGTGCAGTGGGGCCCAAGGAGTGCAGGTTCAATTGTCTGGTCCCCCCTTTTTTGAGCTTGGAGGAGCATGCCAGCTGGCTTGGGGAGAGGCTAGGAAGGAGAGGTAAATCTGCTAAGGCAGTCTCATTTACCTAAATGCCCTGGGAAAGGGAAAATAAGTCTGGGAGAAGGTGGAGTCAGGCAATTAACTAGACCCGTGCAACACACCTAAGGGAGGGGGACAGTAGCATGTGCTTGGTAGGCTTCCAATAGCATATTTAGGGTTCCCAGCAAGGTGTGGGTGCTAGCTCTCAAAGAGACTGAGAGTCATTATTTTCTGTGGTGAGTTGGTTCACCAGGGTCCCATTTGAATCTCCAAGGGGAGCCCTCACACAGACTTACTGCTGCCCTGGGAGAGAGGGAAGTGAGGAAGGGAGAAAGGGGGAAGAACAGATTTCTAAGCAGTTTATTCAATTACCAAGAGGACTCCTTGTTTGAGGGCTTGTCTTTTTTGTTTGTTTGTTTGTTTTCTTGCCTTTCTGTCCTCTTTATCCCCCCCACAGACCTTTTTTTTCCTTTTCTTTTCTTTTTCTTTTTTTCTATTAGGTGCTGCTGGCAGTGTTTCTTGTTTGCTGTACTTCCTCATCCTCATTTTCCTCTTTTCTGTGTGTACTAATTTTGGCTACCAATGCTATCCCCTTTCCTTTACATCTTTCTATCTTTCATCTTCTGTTGTTGCTCTCACATTCCACCTCTCTCTGTTTAGCCCCCAATTTTTCTGGCTTTTTATTTCTAACACCTCTATTCTGTTTTCTATCTTTTATTCACTCTTTATGTTATTGTCCTTTCTTTTTTCTTTCCCTCTCTCCCAATCACACTGGCCTTTTAATTCATACTATATTCTTCTCCATATTCAGTTTCCAATCTCATTGTAGGTACTCCACTTTTTACTGTTTTAACTCTACACAGCTTACATGAGTTCAATATTCATTCTCCTAGGTCTTACATGGTTCTTCTGCTGACAGTTACTATCAGTACTACTATTATACTTTTTCTTTTCTTATCTCTTTTGCTTTCTCTGGCCCTAGTCTTTTTCCTTCAAGGGAACTTAGACAACAAGGAAATAGAATAAGAAGAACAAAGTGTCAAAGAGAAGACTTAACACACACACACAAACAGCACCTAAATAAACCGTGAGACTAGACAGAGAAGCTAATCAACTCTGAACAAACCCTTCAAGATAAAATGATGACCAGATGGCAACAAAAAATTACAAACCATTCCAATAATAGGGAGAAATGACCCAATTCAATGAACAAAATAAAAACCAGGAAAAGGAGAAGAATGTAACAACTAATCAAAGTTCTCCATACAAATATCATGGGCCAACTTAATGAAGTGAAGGAAGAGATTAAGCGTATTAAAACATTTGGAGAGCATACAGAAGAAATTGTGAACGTACACAAAAAGATCATGGATATGATGGGGATCAATAGAACAATCCAAGAAATCAAAAATACACTCTCAGCAAATAATAGCAGACTTGAAGAGGCAGAGGAAAGAATTAGTGATTGGAAGACAGTACATTTGAAATCAAACAGATAGTAGAATTGATCGATAAAAAGATAGAAAAAATACATCAGGGACTCAGGGATCTGAACGACAACACAAAATGCACAAACATATGCATTATAGGCATCCCAAAAGGAGAAGATAAGGGAAAGGGGACAGAAGAGGTGTTGGAGGAAATAATGGCTGAAAACTTCCTACACCTGTTGAAGGAGATGGATGAGCATGTCCAGGAAGCACAATGCACCCCAAACAGCATAAATCCCAACAGGCCTACCCTAAGACACATATTTATCAAATTATCTAATGCTCAAGATAAAGAGAAAATACTGAAGGCAGCAAGAGAAAAGAGAACCTTCACATATAAGGGAAGCTCAATAAGATGAAGTGCTGATTTCTCATCTGAAACCTTGGAGGCAAGAACAGGAAATTGGCGGAGAGAGGAAGGTTGTGAGCTGATGCCTGCATGGGCGAAATCTATGGTAAAGTAGAGGTAAGTAGTGGTGCAGAGAAGGGATAAGACAGGGGCATAGGGATACTATTGGGTGGAGCTTTGCAGGCTTGAGGGGGGCTAGGGTTGGGAGGATGGGTCAGATGGTCCATGGAATTGGGGGGAGGTTTTGGGGGGAGCAGGTGAACATGAGAGTTTTTCAGGTATGTGGATGAAACGCTAATGTTGAGAAAACTCTTTCGAAAATATAATAAGGAAGGGTTACTGTTTAAGGTGTTTGATGGGGGTCATCTGGCACAGGGTGCACCTGGAGCAGATTCTAGGGAGTGTGTAAGTGCTCATCTTGTCATAGTGTGTTATATCATTGGGTGGAGACCCATACAATGAGCAGAAAGGTGTTGCACCGCCATCTTGAGGAGACCTGATGTTCTCAAATAGAGGGAAGAGTTTCTCTCAAGAGCATTGGTGGCTCCCAATTGGGGAGGACAGTCTAGTGTGTCAAGTACTCAGCGTTGTTGCAAAGTTATCTATGAATCTGATCCTTAAGCAGTGAAGCTTGGTTGTCACTGTGGACCCTGAGGCGGGGGAGAGGAATAGAATAGATGGAAGAGGGGATAACTGGGGGGCAATGGAAGTGGTCCACAAGATCATACAATGATGGATATAGACCATGTTAAACTTCACCAAAAATTTATAAAAGTGTATAGTCTAAAATGTAAATTATAATGTAACTAAAAATGTAGAAAACTATATAGTTTAAAATATAAACCATAATTTAAACCAAAATGGAGCCATGGTTAGTAACTATGTTTCAGTATCTGTACATCAGCTGTAGCAAATACAACATGTAATAAATACAACATGTAAAAAGATCGTTGCTGGGGAAGGGGAAAAAGGGTTTGATACTGGGTATATGGGAGTCCCCTATATTGTATATGTGACTTTACTGTGATCTAAAACTTTTTTGAAGACAAAATAAAATAAATAAATAAATAAAGATGGGGACACTGAGGAAGGAGTGGAAGAGATTGCCTTGTCACTGTACATTCAGGGCAAAACCTATTACAGTGATGAAAGGCAAAATTCAAAAACAGAGTTTTATGAAATTTTTCATTTTTCAATATACCAATTTATTTTCACTTTATTTTAGTTTTTCTAAATTAGTATATATTCTATCTCTAATCATTACACCTATCATTACTATTTCATTTTCCTACTAATTGAATATATTAGGCAATATATTAGGCTTCATTTTTTAAGAAGTTTTGGATCACAGAGTGGTTCAACTATGGCAGGGGAGGAGCACTGGTGTGGGGTGTCATTGATGGGGGGACACATGATTGGGAGGGAGTTCTCCAGGGCATGTATATAGGGTATTTAAAATGTTCAGATATTTGTTGGGTATTGTCATAGTAGGTAGGGTTACACACAACAACCGAGGAAATGCTGAGTTCCTAGCCGGGAGAGCTCTGTCACATTCCCCAATGGAACACCAAAATCCCCCAAGTGTAAGGGCAAAAAGACCAGTGAAGAAAGATGGTCCAATAATGGGCCCTTGATACTGATGACTATGCTTATGAGCCTGTGCGCTTGAAATTTCAACTAGGCCTAGAGCTGCAGGGTGCCCAAGAGTTATCTCCTGAGAGCCTCCATGTTGCTCAAATGTGGCTGCTCCTTAGGCCAAACTCAGCATGTAAGTGCATTACCTTCCCCCCAGCATGGGACATGACTCCTGGGGATGAGCCTCACTGGCATCAAGGCATTACTACCAATCACCAGCTGGTGATGCAACTAGAAAAAGACCTTGAATTAAAGGGGGAAAAGGCAAATACAAATGAGTTTATATGGCTAAGAGACTTCAAAATGTGTCGGGAGGTCATCAGAGGAGTTGTGCTTAAGCACATCCCAGATCCCAGAGAGGGTCAAAGTAGATACAACCCCATGTACTGGTGCTCCTGAGGGTTATGGAGACACACAGGTTCTACAGTCATGGCAGATGGCTCTGGAGTTCAGTGCCTTGCCAGTAGGCCCTACTTTGGAATTTGTGTTCCTGAGTGTGATGGAGTTGGACTCAGATGTGACCTTTCTACATACTTTTACTGAACCTGTGTTTGGCACTGGGGTTGGTGTACACTCAGGAGACTTGAATCTCTGGATTGGCCATGTGTCAGCTGGGCCCTGAGCCTCAGCAGAATTGCAACACCTACTCCCTGGTTCGTTGGACTTACCCAGGTCAGCTAATAGGGAGGTGAAGATGGTCAACCACCACACTACGGAACTGAGACTGTGTACAACTGCAAGCAGGAGAATTGCATCCATTAACCATGTGGAATCTAAGCCCCCTCTCCATTTCGAGGTGGAGTGGACATCACCATCCCAGGGTCCATAGACTGGAGGAATAAAATATGGATTAGAGTGAACTTACTGATATTCTACTATAGAACTGCTGTGACTCTAACAATAGAAGAAATTGTATCATTGATGTGGAAACAGTGGCTATGGGAGTCGCTGAGAGCAGGAAGCAGGAAGAAGAGGCTTGATGTGGGGGCATTTTCGGGACTTGGAGTTGTCCTGAATGATATTGCAGGGACAGATGCAAGACATTATACATCCTGCCACAACCCACTGAATGGAGTGGGCGAGAGTGTAAACTACAATGTAAACTACAATCCATGCAGCATAGCAGTGCTCCAAACTGTATTCACCAAATGCAATGAATGTGCCACAACGATGAAAGAGGCTGTTGATGTGGGAGGAGTGGAGGTGGGGTGCGGTGTGGGGTATAAGGGAAGCTCTTATATTATTTATTTATTTAAAAAATTTATTTCTCTTCCCCTCCCCCCCCCCCCCCCCCCCGTTGTCTGTTCTCTTGTGTCCATTGGCTGTGTGTTCTTCTCTATCCGCGTGCATTCTCGGCGGCACCGGGCATCTGTCTCTTTTTGTTGTGTCATCTTGCTGCGTCAGCTCTCCACATGTGCGGTGCCACTCCTGGGCGGGCTGCGTTTATTCACGCGGGGGCACACTCCTTGCATGTGGGGCTCCCCTACGCAGGGGCACCCCTGCGTGGCATTGCACTCCTTGTGCGCGTGGGCCAGCTCACCACACAGACCAGGAGGCCCTGGGTTTGAACCCTTGACCTCCTATATGGTAGGTGGACTCTCTATCAGTTGAGCCACATCCGCTTCCCTCTTATATTTTTTAACGTAGCATTTTTTGTGATCTATATATCTTTAAAAAAAAGACATATAAAACAAATTTTTTTTAAAAAGTAATGATAAATCTATGGTTTTGGACATACAGTGTATAAAGATATAACTGGTAACAAGTACAAAAAAAAGTGGGGGAATGGAGTGGTACTGGAAAAGTGTATGTGTGTGCTATTGAGATCAAGTAGGTATTTGATTTGTTATATTTTTAGGATGTTGATTGTTATATATTTAGGATGTTAAATTTTAACCCCATGGTAACTACCCGGGGTTACCATATTTTTATATAAAAAATATACTCAGGCATAAATGAGAAGGCACTCAGTATGGTACTGTTGGAGATTTGGGCCCAAAGGGTATCGAGAATGAAAGAAGGAGAAAAAGGAGAATGAAAGAGAAAGAAAAAGAGAGCGCTGGGATCAGGGGGTCTGCGAGTAGAGACCCATCAGACAACTTTGCTGTTTACAAGGGGCTCTATATATACCCCAGTCTACGTGAGTATAAGCAGCAACATGCAGTTAACTATTATATTACTCATAGCCTAAGGAACTAAAAAAATTTTATCTCGAGGTACAAAGTCTAAGAGTTCTAGTTACTACACAGTATATGTGCTCATTTTTATCGCTGCCTGTGACATCATCCCGATAGTCGTCAAGCATTCAACCCCTGCATTCCTTAGGCTGCAAGCGTAGCCATGGAAACAGCACATCTCTCCTCGCCAGACCACTGTGCCTCAGCTTCCAACAGGTACAACACACAAAAAATCAAACAAGCATAAAAGTAGTCATTAATGGAAGACTTGAGGGACAAAAAAGGTAAAGACTTATGAAGACTATAGCAAAGTGGCAGAAGAAAGTCCTTTCTAATTTCTCATTAACAGTAATGACTTTAAATGTAAATGGATTAAACTCTCTAGTCAAAAAGCAGCAATGGCAGAATAGCTAAAAAAGCAAGACTCAGCTATATGCTGTCTGCAAGAGACTCATCTTAAATTCAAAGACATAAGTAGGCTGAAAACGAAAGGATGGGAAAAAATATACTATGCAAATAGTAACCAAAAGAGAGCTGGAGTAGCCGGACTAACATCAGATAAAATAAAGTAAAAAATTTTTATAGGGGTAAAAGAAGGTCATTACATACTGAAAAAGGAGTCAATTCAGTAAGAAGATGTATTAATAACAAATATAAGTGTATATGCACCTATATATATAAAATAATATCGACAGACTTCATGGGAGAAATGGACAGTTCTATTTAATAGTAGGAGACATTTTTTAAAAAATATTTATTTATTTATTTCCCCTCCTCCCCCACTCCGGTTGTCTGTTCTCTGTGTCTATTTGCTGCGTCTTCTTTGTCTGCTTCTGTTGTCAGCGGCATGGGAATCTGTGTGTTTTTTTGTTGTGTCATCCTGTTGTGTCAGCTCTCCGTGTGGGCAGTGCCATTCCTGGGCAGGCTGAAATTTCTTCCGCGCTGGGCGGCTCTCCTTATGGGGCGCACTCCTTGCGCGTGGGGCTCCCCTACGCGGGGGACACCCCTGCGTGGCAGGGCACTCCTTGCGCGCATCAGCACTGTGCATGGGCCAGCTCCACACGGGTCAGGGAGGCCCAGGGTTTGAACTGCGGACCTCCCATGTGGTAGACGGACGCCCTAACCCCTGGGCCAAGTCCGCCGCCAGTAGGAGACTTTAATACACCACTTTCAATAATGGACAGAACATCTAGACAGAAGACCAGAAAGGAAATACAAGATTTGAATGATATTATTAACTAGATCTAACAGACATGTATAGATCACTTCATCCAATGACAACATAATACACATTCTTCTCATGTGCACATAGATCTTTCTTCAGGAGAGACAATATGTTAGGTCACAAAACAGGTCTTGATAAATTTAAAAATATTGAAATCATACAATGTATCTTCTAGAAATCAAAGTTAGAAATCAAAAAACAGGGGAAGAAGTAGAAAATTGACAAATATGTGGAAATTAAAGAACATACTCTTAAATAACCTATGACTCAAAGAAGAAGTCATAAGGGGAATTAGGAAATATCTTGAAGCAAATGAAAATGAAAACAGAAATACTCAGACTTATGGAATACAGCAAAGACAGTATGTTGAGAGGGAAATTTATAGTTCTAAATGCTTACATTAAAAAAGATCTCAAACTAGAGGCTCTAGAGAAAGAAGAGCAAACTAAACAGAAAGCAAGCAGAAGGAAACAGAAGGAAAAAAATAACAAAATTTAGAGTGGAGATAAATCAAATAGAGAATAAAAAATACAAAAGAGAACATTAACAAAACCAAAAGATGGGGCAAGCAGATGTGGCTCAAGCTGTTGAGAGGCCACCTACCACATGGGAGGTCCTGGGTTCAGTTCCTGGTGCCTCCTAAAGAAGACAAGACAGTAAGCTGGCATAATGGGCAGGCATAATGGGCAGGCACAACAAGATGACACCATGAGGAAACACAACGAGAGACGCAACAAGTGGGAAATGGAGGTGGCTCAAGCCAAGGGGCGCCTCCCTCCCACATGGGAGGTCCCAGGTTTGGTTCCCAGTGCCTCCTAAAAAGAAGACAAGCGCACAATGAATGGACACAGAGAGCAGACAGAAACTTCCTCAGTATGAGAAAGGGCATCGATGAAAAACCCACAGCTAAGATCATACTCAATAGTGAAAGACTGAAGCTCTCCCTCTGAGATCAGGAACAAGACGAGGGTGCCCACTGTTATTCAACATTGTTCTGGAAGTTCTACCCAGAGCAAATAGGCAAGAAAAAGAAATTACAGGCAGTCAAATTGGAAAGGAAGCAGTAAAACTTTCCTATTTGCAGATGGCATGATCTTAAACACAGAAAATCCTGAAAAAATCTACAACAAATTTCTTGGAGTTAATGAATTCAGAAAGTGGTGGGGCACAAGATAAACACCCCAAATCAGTAGTGTTTCTATACCCTAGCAATGAACAGTCAGAAGAAGAAATCAAGAAAACAAATCCTTTTACAATAACAACTAAAGAATCAAATACCTAGAATAAATCTGTACAAGAATATAAAGGACTTGTACACAGAAAACTATGAAACACTGATAAAAAGAAATTGAAGACAACCTAAATTAATGGAAAGACATTTCATGTTCCTGGATTGGAAGACTAATATTTCTAAGATGTCAATTCTACCCAAAGTGATTTACAAATTCAATACCAATAAAAATTCCAACAACCTTCTTTGCAGAAATGGAAAAGCCAATCAGCCAAGTTACATGGAAGGGTAAGGAACTCCAAATAGCCAAAGCCATCTCAAAGGAAAAAATACCAAAGGCGGCCGACTCACACTTCCCTATCTTAAAACTCATGACATAGCCACAGTAATCAAAATAGAATGATATCTGATTCTTATGCCCCTTTTATTTGAACCTAAAATTAGCACTAGACCCACTAAATACATGTCCCAGAGACTTAAATCTTCTGGCTGTTCATAAGCCAGGTGAGCCCTGAATCTCAGCAGTGATGCCAGACCTACTCTCCAGTTCACTGGACTCGCCCAGGACAACTAACAAAAGGATGATGGGCAAGCACATGCCCCAAAACAGAGAGTGTCTACAACTGCAAGCAAGACACTTCCATCCATCTGCCCCATGGGATCTAAGTCCCCTCTCAACTGGAAGCAGAGTGGGCATCACCATCCCCAAATCCTCAAGAGTGAGGAATGAACAAACATGAGGGTGAATGCAACTATGGACTAAAGTAGACTTATTATTATTCTAGTAATGGAAGCTTGAAGCATTGATATAAAGACAGTGGCCACCAAAGGTTCTGAGACGAGGAAGAAGGAAGACTAGGTATACCATGGGGCATTTTTGGGACATTGGAATTATTCTGCATGACACTGCAATGGTTTTCTAGGTTTCGTCAAAACCTGTAAAATTGTATAGTGCAAAGTGTAAACCATAATGGAAGCTATACACTATGGTTGGTAGCAACGCTTCAATATGCATTCATTAATTGTGAAAAATGCATCACACCATTGAAAGATGTTGTCGGTGGGGAAAAGTGCGGGAGGAAGAAAAACAAAACAAAGCAAAATAGCATGATGCTGGCATAGGACAGACATAAAGACCAATGGAATCAAATTGAGAGCTCAGAAATCAATCCTCACATTAATGACCAACTGATTTTTGACAAGGGAGCAAAGGCCATCCAATTGGGAAAGAAGAGTCTCTTCAACAAATGGATCTCCATCTGTGAAAGAATGAAGGTGTACCCCTACCTTGAACTATATAAAAAAATAAATAAAGATCAACTCAAAATGGATCTAAATATAAGAGCCAGGACTATAAAACTCCTAGAAGAAAACATAGAGAAGCTTATGCTTGTGTTACGCAATGACTTCTTAGACTTTACATCCCAAGCACAAGCAACAAAATAAAAAATAGATTAATGGGGCCTCATCAAAATTTAAAACTGTTCTGCATCAAAGGACTTTATCATGAACTAAAACGACAACCTACACAATGGGAGAAAATATTTGGATATCTGATAAGGGTTTAATATCTGGAATATATAAAGAAACCCTTCAACACAACAGCAAAAAGATGAACAACCCAATTGAAAAATGGACAAAAGATTTGAACAGACATTTCTCTGAAGGAGATAAACAAATGGCCAAAAAGCTCAAGAAAAGATGCTCAACATCATTGGCCATCTGCGAAACACAAATCAAAACCACAGTAAGATGTCATTTCACACTCACTATAAAGGCTACTATTTTAAAGAAAAGAATAAGAAAAAGAAAGAAAATGACAAGTGTTGGCGAGGATATGGAGAAACAGGAAGAGTCATTCATTCTTGGTGGGAATGTAATATGGTTTAGCCACCGTGGAGTCATAGAGTGAAAGATGGCCTTTCAGGAGGCAACATCAACAGGAGTTGATGCTGACATGGGGAAGGGGATTTGGTAGAATCCATAAGGACATCTGCATTCCACGTGGGAAACTGGGTAGATGGAGAAGCTGTTGACTAAAATGGGGTTGCCTGATTTCAGCACAGCCTTTCTCCCTGGCAAGGGGAAGTACTTACCAAGCTACCCACATGGAAGGGGAGGTTTAATAAGTTTTCTTAATTTTTAAAATTAAGCCACTAATATAGGTTCTTTGTGAAAAATCATAATAGCAGTGTGACTTACATCCCTCATCTCACTTCCCTTTTTCAGAGTACCTGGAGGGTTACACATGCACTCTTCCTGGAAGTCAGGCATGGGCTGACGACCAGCTCTGGCTAGGGAACTGTCAGAGGAAGTGAGATACGCCACGTCCAGTCAGAAGCATTTAGCTGCTGCAGCTCAGCTTTTCGCCACTCTCTTCCCCAGCTCAATGAACTCTGAAGCCTGACATTAAAATGTCAGCATCATAAATTGGTGGCATCTCTCTCAGCTGGATTCTTGGGGGAAGTGCCCCACACCCACCCCACCCATCTGGGCCAGTTCCCTGCTGGACCTGTAACATGAGCAAGAAAATAACCCTTGCGGGCTATTTGTCACCTTAGAATAACTGACTGGTATAAAAAGCCACCGTTTATTGAGCATCTACTATGGGCCAGGCTTTTTATTTACACAATAGCTAGAAGGATTCTGTTAACATGTAGGTCAGAGCTGGGTCACTCTACTGTACAAAACCTTCCTGGCTTCCCAGCTCATTCTGAGTAAAAGCCCAGATCCTTCTGCTGTGTCCTACAAGACTCCTGATGATCTATGCCCCCATTCCTGCCTCATCTCCTACTGCTTTCCTCTGAGCTTACTCCACTCCAGTCCTACTGGACTCCCCTATTCCTTGGTCATGCCAAGTGCCCTCCTGCCTCAGGGCCTTTGTCTTTGCTAGATCTTCAGCCTGGAATGCTAGTCCCTTTGTTTTTGTTTTTGTTTTTTTAGATACTGGGGGCTGGGGATTGAACCTGGGACCTCGTATGTGGGAAGCTAGGGCTCAACCACTGAGCCACATCGGCTTCCCTGTGCTGTTTTTTTTGTTTGTTTTGCTTGTTGTTCACTTTTGTTTTTTCAGGAGGCACTGGGAACCGAACCCAGGACCTCCCGTGTGGGAGGCAGGAACTCAACCGCTTGAGCCACATCCACTCCCCTCCACATGCATCTTTAGGGTTTGCTGTCTCAGCTTCTTTCAGCAAGTCATTCCCCGGCACGTCTGTATGTTTAACACTTGGAGTACACACTTCCCATATTACAGGCTCGCTCCTGCTCGCTCCTTCCCCACCAGAATGGAATGCCCGAGAGGGCCAGGACTTTGGTCAGCTTTCTTCCCTGCTGGATCTTCAGTGCCCGGCACACAGTAGGCTCTCACACGAGACATTGTTGAATAAATGAACACACGAGCTCATGCACCTGCGAGGCAGGAATTTTTAGGGACCCAGAGGGCTGGTCCTCTAAAACCGGCCTGCCTCACGGGCAGCGGGAAGCTTGTCATCTCTCTCTGAAGCCTCAAGCCCAGTCTCACTTCCGGCAGGACCTACTCCTCGGTCGGCCTGCTGGGTGCCTGGACGGCGTGGCAGCGCCACCTGCTGGACACACGTCTCCATCTGCCTCTCCCGGTGCTGGCTGACAGCAAGGAGGGAAGCAGCCGGGCTCTCTGCCTGGAGAGTCGAAATGTGGACCTACAGGGCGCGGGCTGGAGGCACTCCATCACTGCCTCACTCGTTCACGGCGTGGTGCAGAGCTCCAGCACTGGACTCTGGCAGACCTGGGTTCAAAACCTGGCTGGATCCCTTCTATCCAAACCTGAGCCTCAGAATCCTCCTCTGTAAAGCGTGGGTGAGAGCCGTACCTACCTCATAGGGATGTTGTGAGGATTAAGCGGGTAATGCTCAAATGCCACCTCCTCAGAGAGGCCCTCCCAGATTAACCTAGCTGAAAAAGCCTCCCACTACTTTCCAAGTCATTCTCCATCCCTTTACTTTGCCTTAGTATCATTTTTTCTTTCTAGCATGTCTCACCCTACAGCATGTATCACTATCTGATATTTTAGTATTCCTTGTTTACTGTCTCTCCCTCTCCCACAAAATGTCAGCTGTACGATGGTGGGACTTTGTTTATTGCTGTACCCCAAAGGTCTCAAGCAGAGTTTGGCACATAATGGGTACTTAGGAAATATATGTATTAGTTGAAACACTCTTTGCACAGTGGCTGGCACAGATTCATTCAAAATAGTATATTCAGAAGTGCTATTATCATCATTATACACTCGTTCATTCACTTACACATTTATTCATTCACTCTTAGTTGATACACTCAGTCACATGTATTTCTTGAACACCTACTATGGGGAATAGGGAGCCGATGTGGCTCAGTGGTTTGAGTGCTGGCTTCCCATATACAGGGTCCTGGGTTCAATCCCCAGCCCTGGTAGCTCAAAAAATAAAATGAAATAAAATAGAGGTATGGGGAAGAGTTTTTGTAGGACTGAAATGAAGACTGAATGAGCTCGATCAGGGGAAGCACCCAGCACAGGGCCAGACACAGGAGAAGAGCCCAAATAAAATGGGCCCCGTGCCCCTCCTCCGTGGCTGGGGGGCTGGGGGTGCCCACCACGGGCAGGGGTGTCCCAGGTCCTGCTCTCTTCCTCTGCAGCTGCTGTGCTCTGCAAGACGCCAGGTGGCAGCCTGGGGCCACGGAGCTGCCTCTGTGGCTGCCGGCTGCGGGGGGCAGAGATGCCGGCACCAGGGGCCCGCCTGGGGCTCGAGGGGCGGCAGGAGGAAGGTTCCCGGGATGCGATTCAGAGACCGAACGAAGCCCTTCAGGGCTTGAGTCACGAGCAGAGAGCGAGGCCCCGACGAGGAGGAGGAGGAGGAGAGGAAGAGGCAGCAGCGCAGTGGAAAGAGCACCGGGGTCAGCACCGCACACGCGTGGGCTCCAGCCCAGCCACTGCCCTGCTGGGTGACACTGGGTGATGTCTCTGCCTCCCAGAGCACCTGCTCCAGCGCCTGTAAGATGGGTCCCCTGTTGCCCACTCCGCAGGGCTGCTGGGAAGAGTAAGTGGAAGGGCGTTCCGAAGCTCCTGGCTCCACTGGTGGTTTGTTTGTTTTAGGAGGTACCGGGATTGAACCCAGGACCTCATACACGTGAAGCAGGCGCTCAACCACTGAGCTACATCCACTCTGCTCCATCAATTTTTTAAAAAGATTTATTTTTTTTTTTATTTCTCTCCCCTTCCTCCCCACCCCCCGCCCCAGTTGTCTGTTCTCTGTGTCCATTTGCTGCGTCTTCTTTTTCCACTTCTGTTGTTGCCAGCGGCACGGGAATCTGTGTCTCTTTTTGTTGCATCATCTTGCTGTGTCAGCTCTCCATGTGTGTGGCACCATTCCTGGGCAGGCTGCACTTTCTTGCGCTCTGGGCGGCTCTCCTTACGGGGTGCACTCCTTGCGCGTGGGGCTCCCCTACGCGGGGGACACCCCAGCATGGCAGGGCACTCCTTGCGCGCATCAGCACTGTGCATGGGCCAGCTGCACACAGGTCAAGGAGGCCTGGGGTTTGAACCTTGGACCTCCCATGTGGTAGGCGGATGCCCTAACCACTGGGCCAAGTCTACTGCCTTGAATTGTTTCAATTTTATCTCAATACATTTTAAAAAGAAGTCTGATTTAAGCATGTGTTACTACTCTTGTAACCCTGACAGATAGGGCTGGGGGCAGGTGAGCTTGCTTTCCAAACCTTGAACTCCAAAGGCTGGAGCTCTTCCTCTAATGATGGACACGGGACCAGCGTTTACCCCATCCAGCCCTCCACCTGTTTACATATTTACCTGTCCTACTGTTCATCCACCACCCTATCTTTCCCTCTGTCCACTCACCTTCTTGCCTATGCAATCATCTATCAGTTTGTCCATCCATCCAGCAGGCTCTTTAGCACCTTCTCTGTCCCAGAGAATATAATTTCAATAATCAGCATCTCCAACGTGGCCCGCAGCCTCAGGGAGTCGCCCGCTCCAGGTCCCCCAGAAGAGACACAGTCTTAAAGAATTACAGCAGCGGATGACCAGTGCTCACACGAGGGAAGCTTAGGAGGTTGTGGGGACACTGAGCCCTGACGACTAATTCAGGGTGAATCTGGGGGTGGGGCGGGCTGCGGGGCGCGGTTCCCTTGAGGAAGCCACGTGCAAGCGTAGACTCCAGGAAGAGACCAAGAAGAGTGGTTTTGGTAGTGCGGGAAGGAGCAAGAAGGATTTTAGAGGGATCCACGGAGCCAGGCTCGGGATGGAGGCGGGGGAAGCGGGGAGCGTGGCCTCAAGGCAAAGAGCCTGGCGTTTGGGCGGAGGGCCACGTGGAGGCAGGGAGGCTCTGCAGCAAGAGAGCTGGGTTTTAGACAGATGCCTGGCAGGCGCTGGAGAGGCTGAGCTGGAGAGCGCGGCTGGGAGACCGTGGGAGACGAGCCTTCCTGGGGGGGGGTGCAGGGGAGGGGCGTCGTGGGAGCAGACGGGACCAGGGGTCTGGGCCTGGTCGCGGTGCTCAGCGCCCCCCTCGCGCCGCATACCCCCTCCGCAGGCCTCCTCGCCCCCTCCGCCTTTCAAGCCCCTCCCACGGCGTCCTTCCGGCTGGGATGCTGGATGCTCCGGGGTCCACAAGCCTCAGCTTCGCAGTTGGCGGTGGCTGCACCTTCCCCTCCAGTTGCTCTGTGGGGTCCGAGCTGCTGGGAGGAGCGGGGAAGGAGGAGAAGGGAGCGGTCCCTGCTGGGGCAGTGCCCCGCCGACCATTGAGGGCAGACCCTCTCAACACACCCCTCCCTGTGACTCTTCTTTGCAGCCCCTCTTACTATTCCTTTGCAGCCCTGGGAGGGGACAGAGGTTGGCAGTCCATTTCATGCAGGAGGAAATGTGGAACTGAGAAGGGAAGTTGCCCCAAAGCATGCCCCTAGAAAGCAGCGGGACTGCTCTGACCAGAGACTGCCTGAGCCCTGGAGGCCCTAACCTTTCAGCCCCGCTCATCACTTCCTTAATATCCACCTCTTACAAATAATTGTTGCAGAGTCCTAGCCACATCTACATATCCCCACTGAGAAGCAGACTAAAACGATGGCAAGCACCTGGGCTCTGGGGCCACGGGGCTCCTCTCCTAGTAAGCAGCTGTGTGTCCTTGGGCACGTTACTTAACCTCTCTGTGCCTCTGCTGTCACACCTGCAAAAAGGGATAATGACAATGGCTGGTGCGTGGGATATTGGGATGGGTCAGTGGTTAACATGCGGGAAGTGTTTTTTGTTGTTGTTTTGTTAAAAGAAGTTTTAGATTACATAAATGTTATATCAAAAATAGAAGGGATTCCACGTACCCCGCCCCTCCCTCTGCCCTCTGGAAAGTGTTTTAGTAACAGCTAACATTCACCCTGCGTGCACTGTCTACCGTTCTTTCACTCCAAGAGTATTCACGCATTTCGCCTTCAAAACAGTCTTCCGAGGCAGGCCCTGGCATTATCCTTGCTTTACCGATAAGGAAACCGAGGCACACAGAGGTAGGGAAGGTGCCCTCAGCCACACCGCGAGGAAACAGCAGAGGCAGGATGCAGGCCCACACAGGCTGAGCCCCGAGCCCAGTTCTTACTTTGCACCCCCAGGGGTGGGAGTCACGCTGCGTGAACGTGGGCTTCGAGGGCAGCAGCCGTCGCCCGCCCGTCTGAACCTCAACGCTCAGCTGCCCGGGGCGAGGGGAGCAGGCACAGGGGCCAAGGCCGCGGGGGGCTCTGGGAAGGTGGCCTAAGTGACGGGACAGGTGCCGGCAGGGGCCCCCTCCCTTTGCGCCGCTGAAACAGGAAGCCCCAGCAGCCGGGCTCGCCCCAGGCGAGTCCCCTAGGGCCGCTGGAGCAAAGAACCGCAAACCGGTGGCTGAAAACTACGGGAATTCAGAGTGTCCCCATTCTGGAGGCTGAAGTTGGTGCTCTAGGTGTGGGCAGGGCGGCGCCCCAGGGGGCCCTCGGGGAGGACCCTTCCCCACCGCCCTCCTGGCTTCTGGCCGTGGCTCCCCTCGGGGCTCAGGTCTCCCTTTTCTGCCCAAATCTCCTCTTCTTCTAGGGACATCAGTCATACTGGAATAAAGGCCCATCCCACTCCAGGATGACCTCATTTCACTCACCTCGCTCCATCTGTCATGACCTTATTTCCAAATAAGCTCCCATTCTGAGGTGAGGGGAGCAGGACGTCAACACAGCTTTTGGGGGACCCACAGTTTAAGCCATAACATATGGAGACGGAGGGCTGCGCCGCGCCAGCCTGGAGCCCCAGTTCCGGCTCTTGGGCTGCACAGCCCACCCCCCCACACGCTCCTCGCAGCTAATGTCAGCACTGATGCCGACCCGGGTGTGGGGGCCGCTCGGGGGGGTCCCCGGTTCTAATTACCAGGGCCATCTGAGATCAGCAGCCCTTCCTCAGCGCAATTAGAAGGCCCGGGCCTGGGGGGTGTTTAATGAGCAATGCAGGGGCCAGAGGGTGCACCCCGTTTCCTCACCCTCTGCCCCCCACCCCTGCTCCCCGCTGCCTGACCCCCCCCCCCAAGAACTCCTCCCTGATGACCTTCACGCGTCATGGGAAAGGGGTTTGAGAGCCTCTCCCGTCTCACTTTAATTAAAAGGAAGCGTCCTCCTGGAGCTCCGGGGCTGGGCTTTCTCCCCCTGCTCGGCACACTTGCTCGGCCTCTGGGCCGGCGCCGGCTAATTGAAAGTTACAGGTGAGCAAGAGCGGGGCCTCTCGGGAGGCAGCGAGGACAGGCACGAGCTGGCGCTGGCTCCCGGCTCTTCCGGCTGAGGGGGGAGAGCGTGACCGAGGCTGGGGGGGGGGGGACGTAGGCCGAGGGGCTGGAGGTGGCCCTCAGCGGAGCAGCCGCCAACGGGAGCCCCGGGCGCCAAGCCTATCCCAATTCTAAACAACCCACGTGCTCACTGCCCTCGGAACACTGACAAAAGAGAGCGACGAGGAGGGCCCGGAGCGCAGCCATCCTCCCACCAGCTGGAGATAATCGCTGCTCACACCTGGGCGTGTACGGCCTTCCCGACCTTTCCGGGCACTCTGCGCAACCCAGTGATTTTATTGTCTTTCTCCCCCCTTGATTATAAAAGTGATTGATGTTCATTCTAAAGAGCTTGGAAAATAGTTTTTTAAAAAAATATATATATAGAGAGAGAGATTTTTATCCACTCGTCCATAATGTCATACTCAGGGCCCGGATGTGTGTAGTGGTGTCGGGTGTGGACACGAGTGGGCTCTGGACAGTGGCAGTCCTGGCCCCAGCGAGCAGCTGAACGGCCCCTGGCTTAGGTCTCCGAGGTGGCACGGGGATCTGCCACGTGTGGCTAGCTCGGGGTTGGATGGGAAGGATGAGATTATCCAGTGTCCTGCCTGGCAGGCTGCACTGCTCAACAAACTTAGCCAGAACTGGTGCATTTGATGTGAACCTTCGGAGAAATTTCCTTTCAGATTAACATAAGGCACTATGTATACAAACTTTATATATCGTGTACACAGGTTTTTGTATGCCACTTATTTTTACTTATTTAATTTTGAACATTCTTCTATATCATTTATTTTTCTTTTACAACATCACTTTTAATTGCTGCGTCATGGTCCATGACCCGTGTGAGCCCGGGGTGATCGCCGACCCTACCTTGAACTCGTCGTTGAATTCCTTTCTTCTGTTGTTGGTATTATATAGAACACCACAATGAAATTTTTTAATACAAATCGCATTCAGCATTTCTTAGTATTTCCTAAGAGAGTCCTAGAAGTAGAATTCCTGAGTCAAAAGGAATAAACATTCTTGCTATATATTATTACCAAATCATACAGGGAAGTTTTTTTAAAAAAAATCAATGTAAGCCTCTGTCTTACATCTATGACCATGTTCGTTTCAGTGCATCCTTCCTGATTTTGCCCATTGTAGTTTTTAAACACTTCGTAGGTTTGGTGGATGAGGAAGATTCCTCTAGTTGCTTTAATCGTCAAGTGAAAAGGTGAGTGTTTTGGTAGTTGTGTAACAATGAGCCAGTTCCTCAATCTCTTATCCCTCTGGTTCTTCACCAGTAAACGGGGATAATAACAGCACTGTCCGTTACGTGGGGTGGTTGTCACGGTTAGAGTGCACACGTAGGAGGCTTTTAGAGCCCTTCCTGGGGAAGGGCAAATAAGCCTCCTGAGGTATTTTCTTTGTTGCTGTTGCCCAGTTCCTCAGGTGTAGTCCAGGCCCACCTTCAGATGTTGTGCAGGGCTCACATCTGCTCCGGTCCCCGTCTTTCTGGGCCTTGATGGCCTCTAGGGGACAACGAGGCTCCTTCCCGCCGAGCCTGACCGTGATTCTACCCCCGGCACCTGGTGACCTGAGCGGCCCCGGCCTTCCCTGTCAGGAGCAGGCAGGGGGCTTTAGGTAGCGCAGCAGAAGGGCCACGCCAGCAAGGGCGCTTGCCCTCTCACCTCACGAGAGCCGGGAGGCCGCGGGCGTGGAGGCTGGCAGGGGGTCCCAGGCCCGAGTTCCCGCTCTCCTCCCACAGGCCTGGAGGCTGGCTTGTCCACTCGAGCTCCTACGGTGGCAGCAGAACCTTCAGGTATCACCACCACACAGCTGCAGACAGCCAGGAAAGACGGGAGCTTCCCTTCAAGCCCAAGTACCTGCCAACTCTTACCTGAAGTTTTACAGAAAGAAAAGTGCATGAAAGTAAGTACACTCTCAAGTTTTCCCATGTAACCAACAGAAGACCAACGAACAGAACTTTACCGGCAGCCCAGAAGTCCCCTTGCCCTCCCTGTCACCAGCCCCCAACAAGGGTAACCGATATCCAGATATCTAACACCATAATTTAGGGTTAGCCTATCTTTGTCCTATGTACCTTTTGTGTCTGGCTTCTTTTGCTTAACCTACTGGTGAGAGTCACGCCTGTTATGTGGAGCTGTAGTTTATTGTTTCTCATTGTTGCGTAGTCTTCTATTACGTGAATACACCACACTGTATCCATTCTTCTGCTTGTGGATATTTGGTTGTTTCCAGTGTGCAGCCATTGCAGCACATGTGTAGAATTCCCATACCACCCCCCTCCACCAACACACTGCATCATTGTGGAGAATTTCTTACAAAGGGGAGGGGCCAAAGTTGTGTGTATTCGGGGTAGGAGGGGGATCCCAGGAAAACAGACCCAGTTCAACCTCAGGCAGCACTTCCCAAAGTCAGGACTTCCATCAGCATAACAGTCTGTCTCGGTAGTGAGTGAGCTGCCCATCCCTAGAGGTGTGCAAACAGGGGGAGGGGGGTGACAGGGAGGAAGGGAAGGATGGCTGCACACCTGGGAGGGGCCTGAGTCTATGACTCTCCTGGCAGTAGATGGTTTCTGAGTTGGTCCAGTGGGGAAAGGGACTTGGGACATTCACTACCAGAAGCAGAAGCATTTGCTCTCTTTCCTCAGCCCCGCCCCCGGGATAACATTTCCCCGAGGCCTTGTTGCCAAGTCCTCGCCCATTAAAACATTAATTTTAAAATCATATTTTTAAACTGAAACTTTGCAACAGAACCGTGGCCTCATTAGACTTTATTTAAAGCGAGAGAGCCCACCCCCAAATCAGACTAATTGCGGTCACGCGGAGCCTGCAGCTGCCCCCGCCCCCGGGGGGGGGGCCTGAGAGCCAAATGGGATTTTCAGAGCCGCAGCTCAGCCTGAGCCAGAACTCGGCTGCCAAGCGCCACCCCCGCCAGCTCTCCCACCGCAGCATCCTGGTGGCCCGGCCGCCACCTGGGTGCACCTGCGGCCCATGCCCGCCTGATCATCACCTGGCTTCCACCCTGAACCCTCCCGGCCATTGTCCAGCCGGCAGCCAGAGGGCTCTAAGGCGTAAGTCAGGTCCTCGGGCTTGCCTGCTGAAAACCCTCTGATGCCGGCCCCTGCCCTGAGCATAAAGTCCAAACTCCTCGCCCTGCTCCGGCAGCTCCTCTGAGCTGATTGCCTTCTACCTGGTCTCCTACTCCCTGCTGCACCCCGCCTTCAGCCTCCAGCCGCTGCCTGTCCACCGCTCGCCCGCCTGGCTGTTCCATCTGTGGCTTCGCTCTGCTCTGCCCTCTGCTGGGTGCACCCTTTCCACCCTCCACTCCGCTTCCCTTTTCAACCTCTGCAAGTGTACAATTCAACGGTATTAATGACATTCCCAATATTGTGCTTCAGCCACCAGTATCTAATTCAAAACTATTTTTATCTCCTCAGAAAGAAACTCTGAAACAAGCAGTAATTCCCCCTTTCTATGAAATTTGCTCATTCTAGGTATTTCATAGAAGAGATTGCCTGATATTTGTCTTTGTGTCTGGAGTTTCTCATTCAAAATTATGTCTCCGTGTTTATCAATATATTTTTTAAAGTAAGTCGACTTCACTTTTCCAAGCATTAATTTTTTCAATCATAAAATGGAGGTAATCCAACCCTCCTTCTGGGGATTTTGTGGGTATTAAGTGAGATAAAGGTTCATTAGGTAGGGCTTCTTGAGCTAGTGTAATTACATGCTTCCAAAATGCCAGGCCTCAGAAAAAGGAAACCAAAGACTGACCTTTTTTGAGCATTGACATGTACCAAACATCCTACCAGGACTGGGGACACAGACAAGTGACACAGCCCCCACCCAAGCCCCCCGAGGCTCAGGCCAGTGTGGGGGACGAGTGCACTGAGAGCGTGACGTGAGGGGGTGCTCTGGGAATCCAGAGGGGGGGCCCCCAACACAGCCTGCAGCTGCGGTGATCCCCGGAGGCTTCAAGGAGGAGGTGACATCCCAGCTGAGACCTGAAGGAGGATTTTGCCGAGAGGAGATTCCATGATGGAAGTGTGTGGGTGGGAAAGAGTCCTCGTCCCCACCAAAGCCACATCTCTCTCATTACCAGGGTGCAGGGAAGCCCCACGTTCACCTAATGAGAACAGACAAAACCAAATATTTAAATGGCAAAGTTAAATGATAGAAATTACATTAAATATTAAATGTTTAACTATTTCAGACAGAAGTTGCAAAACTAGAATTCCTATACATCCTTCACCCAGATTTCCCAAATGTTACATTTCCATTTACTTGTTTTATCATTCTCTTTCTCTGACACACACACACACACACACACAGTACATATGTGTCTATTATTATTTTTTCTGAATCAGTTGAGCATAATTTTAGACTTTAGTCCTTTACTCCTAAATACTGCAGCATGCATTTCCTAATAAGGGCATTGCTTTATGTAACCACAGTCCCATGATCAAATTCAGGAAATTAGCCTTGATACACTGCTATTTTCTAATCTACGTACCTTATTCAGATTTCACCAATTGTCTCACTAATGTCCTTTATAGCAAAAGAAAAAGGAATTCTGGTCCAGGCTCCAATCTAAGACCCAGGACTGCATTCAGTTTGCTCTTCTTAGTCTGAACAATCCATCAATCTTTCTTTGTCTTTTCTGACCTTGCCATTTTCCAAGAGATAAGGCCAGTTGTTTTGAAGACTCTCTGTCAATGTGGGTTCCTGGATTAAGTGTTTCTTGGTGCACAGCAGACCTTCAGTGCGGGTTAGAAAGCAGTTCCTGGGTCCCAGCCCAGCCTGCCTGCGTCACAATGTCTGGGTTGGCCTGGGGGTCTGCTCTTTATCTAGCACCTTCTCTGACTCTTATGTACATTGCTGGTTTAAAGCTTTCTTCATGGGACGACACAGTGAAGGTTCTTCTGTGCTCTGGACCTGCAGGCTGATGCTTCCTGGCATGGTCCTTGTCAATTCAGTGTGTGTCTCTACTCTGGAGCCCCCTGCAGGCTCACAGGGGCAGTGCAGGCTCTTAAATCTAGAGGAGCTGGTGGAAGAGGTGGGGCTAACCCTTGAGGCTCAGGCAGGAAGGAGGCAGAAGCCCCCGACGTCCATGCCCTGAGTTTGTCCTGATCACCGTCTTGCCTCAGACCTGCCTGGCTTGCCGTTTACCCCGGTGTTCTGGAGCCTTGGCCTTGTGCCCTGTATGTCTCTGCTTCTGGTGATGTGGTGGGAAGATCTGTCTGGGCTCAGGCATCAAGCCCTAGGACTTACTGGCTGTGCAGCCTTGAGTACATTGCTTTCCCTCTCTGATATTCATCTATAAATAGGAATAATAATCCTCACCTTTCTGCAGGTTTGTCATAGATTGTAAAGTTCTTCCATGTGAAAGTGCTGGGCAAGTACAAGTACGTCCAAGTAAATGTTCTTTCCTTGCCCCTGCATTCCTGTAATTTCCAGGACTAGAACCTTGTGCCAGCCAGGTCTCCCTTCCAGGCAGTGCAGTCAGCTGAGGGTCTCCAGCCTTCGGGACCCACCAAGTCCGCGCTCCCCCGGCAGCTCCCAGTCAAGGACTGAGAACGAGGGGGTACTAGAGTTTGGGCTGCTCTCCAGGGCGGGGCCCCTCTAATGGGCAGCCTTTGTGCTGGGGCTCCACGTGGCTCTGAGCCTGGCTGGGACGTCCCAGAGCTCCGCCACCGTCGGAGGCGCTTCCTTCCCAGCCCTCCCGCCTCGTCTTTCTCAGGGCTTAGACCCCCAGAATGGCCCAAGCGGCCTCCCTGCACGTTCCTGTCCCCACCCCCCTTCATCATCTACAAATCCCAGCCAATCCCCGACAAGCCTCTTACACTTCTAACTTGGTCTTAGTATTTGCTTTCTGAAGGTTCTGCACTGACACGAACCTCAAGAAAAAACACCAACAAACTCTCTTGAAAACATCAGGTGCAGCACCCAGTGAAAACATCGCTGGGACAGCTGATTTCTCCTTAGACAATGTTATGATATTATTAGAGCTTTCCATCATCTTGGTCTCCCCACCCCGTCCCCATTAGCATCTTTAGTACAAGAAAAACTTGCCTCAAAAAGCAAAATATGCACCGTCCTTAATTGTATGTACATAGTAATGAGATGTCACTGTCAGTAAACTGTCCTCCTCCAAATTAGCAAACCCATGTTGCTTTGTGATTTTTGCAAATACAGTTTGCTGGTGGTAAGAATGTGGAGAAGCCTGGGAAAAATACAATGAATGTAAGCTATGGACTATATCATTAACATCAATACTGTAATTTTCTTGCATCAATGCCCAAGATGTACTGTGTTAATAATGGGAGGGGTGGAAAAAATATATCAAATGTATGCCATAGACCAGAGTATGTGGTAATCGTCTGATGATATTGTCTCATAATTGGTAACAAATGCTCTACAATGATATAGTGTGTTGGTAGAAGAGGGTTGTATGGGAATTCTACACATGTGCATGACTGTTTTGTAAGTTCACACATTCTCTTATAAAAATATGTATTTTTTAAAAATTCAGGTTGCTCTGCCTTTCCCATTATAAAAGTAATGGCTGGGTCTGTGACACAGACAGAAGGTGCTGGATACTGGAGAAGGTCTGTGGAGAGCTGGTGTGTACAAAAATTGTATGGGAGCCCCAGGGGATGTGGCTGGAGCACTGACACGAGGATAATGCATACCTTGCAGGGTTGACCTAAGGGTTAAGTGGGAAAATGTTTGGAGGGTTGGGGGTACTGGCTTCATGCTCAGCAGGACTCAGTAAATGGCCATTATCATTATCACTATCATTATCATTCATTATCGTTATCCTTATCGTTATCCTTATCGTTATCCTTACTACTGCCATGATCACAACACCCAATGTGAGTGGTGTGGTCCTGACAAGAGTTAAGTGACCTCAAGATTTTTCCCAGAGAATGTTCTAAATGGATCACGCCAGGGATGATTTGTGAGGATGAAGGGAGTGGTCAGCTGGCGCTGTTGCGGGGTCCTGGAAAACAAGTCGTGGAAGGACCCACTCGGGGCTTTTCCTGTGTGCCAGGCTCCGTTGTAATCATTTTACACTCATGAAGTCAGGGATATTAATCCTCAGCCCCTTGAGGAAGCTGCAACAAGGGGTGACGATTACTCCCGCGTTTCCAAGTGTGCCCTGCTAGACTTGACACATCCAAGCAGGGTGCTAGACCACCAAAACGAGGCTTGAAAAGGCAATGGCTGAAAATGGCTTTTCCACTTTCAATACCCACCTCCAACTAGAGAAGCCAGGAATTGGAAATTGGAAGAGGATTTCTTTGGGAGAAGATATATACATACCAATACTGTCATTTAGTTACCTAAAAGATTTAATGAATGTTTTCAACATAGGTAAGGGAAAGTGTTAATGTCCTCAATATATATTTTTCAAAGACTCTGCCAAACAAATAAGATGAGTACCCAAACAAAAATGCCTGTGAACTGTCGACTCACAAAATAAATGAAAAAGGCCAAAAAAAAAATGAGTCTAGCATCAGTAAATTTCAAAGAAAGGTAAGTTGAATTCATAAGATGTTTTTAGCTGGAAAACTGGAAAAGATTTTCTTGAAAGAACAAGACCTGGTTTTGGAAGGAGTGTGGGGGACATGATCGCTCCCAAAAACTTCTGGGGGAAGTGAAAATAGAACTTCCTTGATGGGAAATTTAGCACTAGGTATGAGTGACTTAAAAAATGCCTGGACCCTTGGACCCAGCAATTCTACTTCTGTGAGTTTGTCAGAAGGAAATAGAGATGTACACAAAATTTGACCTTCAAGTCTGTGGGCCGTTTTCATGATCTTTCCTATCAACCTGATCAGCCCGGCCTGGAAAGTGTCTTCAGGGCAGTTTTAAAGAGGAGAAATACCAACCTGTGTCAAGCCTGCAGCCCAAGGCTTATGTGAGCTGATGGAGATCAAGGTTCCACCTGAGGCCCTGGACCTGGCGAGTCCAATGGTCCCTTTTCCCATATTACAGAAAACCCAGAGGAAATCACATAATTGCCACCATCAGAGAACACTGGGTCCCCGAAATGCCACCTCTCTTTGCTTTTGCCTGCACTGCTGTCACCCTGGTTACCTCCTGCTAATCAGGCGCTCTAATTAGCAACCACATCTGATAAATAAAAGGGGGGCGGGGAACATCCTAATTATTATGCAACAGTTTGGTAGACAAAATCCTTCAAAACATGTAGCCTTGGGTAGGGGATGGACCCTGGTTAAAGAGGCCTTTCCAAGGGAACATCCTGGAAACCTTTGCTATAACAAGGCCAACTATTTCATCTTAACACCAATTTGAGGAGGAAACTGAGGCACAGAGAGCTAATCTGGCCCCCAAACCAGTGACCTTAACTGCTCATATACTGTCTTTCCCTGCTCATTTGTTCATTCACTCATTCGTTCATTCGTTTGCTCAACAAGTATTTGTTGAACTCATTCTGTATCCCGTACTGTTTCAGGCATTTGGGGCATAGCAGTGAGCTAGAAAAGGTCCTTGCCTCCCTGGAACTTCCTTTAGTATGGAATTAAAAATAATAAAGTAGAGAGAGATGGGGAGGGTGTTAAATTAGCTGGGGTGATCAGGGGAGGGTTCTGTGGGAAAGTGACACTTGAGCAGAGACCTGGATATAGTGACAGAGCCAGCCTTGAGGATATCTAGAGGAAGAGCAGACCAGGCTGGGGAAATAGCAGGTGCAAAGGCCCTGAGGTGGGATGTGTTCCTGGCTTCCCTAGAATGGAAATGAAGGTGCTTTCCTGGCCACACTTCTGTGTTCCAAGCCCCTGGACTTTTACCTACTCTGCCCCTCTGCCTACCTCCCCCTCCTCCTTCATCTCTGGGCAGATTTTGGACCTCAGTTTGATGAAATTTCCTGGCAGTAAGTCATCTTTGGATACCAGATTAGGTGACTCTTTCTCCATCAAGTCAGCCCTTGGTTACCCCAAAAGTCCCCTGAATAAAATTCCAAGCAGAGGGAATAGTGAGCGCAAAGGTCCTGTGGCAGGAACAAGGTTGAAGGGCTCAAGGGTCAGAGAGATGACCTCCATGATGAAGTGCCATGAACGAGGGAATGAATGGTATGTGTCGAGGTCAGAAAGTTCAACAGCGGTCAGATCGCAGAGAGCATTAGAGGCTAGACTTGGGAGGTGGGACTTTTTTCTAGATGTGATGGGGAGAGCCATTGTGGAAGGGCAGGGGAATGACCTAATCTGATTTATGTTTTCAACAGAGCGCTCTGGCTGCTCTGGAGGTAGGGAGATAAGCGGGTTGCCGTGGTGGGGTGAAGACGGGTCTGGCCTGATGGGAGGCAGCGTTCCTGTCTTCCACCTCTGGGTCTATCCAACAGTAGTCCAGCCCTGGCCTGTCTCAACCCATTCCTCAACAAGCCCCGTTCCTCTCCGTCTGCCTCTGGATTGGTCCACAGCAGACAAGCCTTGTGCTACAAACTGGAGCAGATGGGTGCAGCCATGGGGAGACCTATGTCAAAGAGGGACTTTCAAAGGGTTATTTGGAGAGAGAGTGGCTTGCTCAAGTGGGCCTGTTGTTGATTTTTCCTGCCTAGCAGCTATTCCCCTACTTTCTCTTTTAGGACCCACGTGTCCTTAATTCTCAGTCCCTGTGCTGGGGGGCAACTGATCCCCAGATCGGGAAACTCAGCATATTCCGTCCTCTTGACCACACCAACCAGCCAGGAGACTGGCATGTGCTACAGGTTGGCCCAATCAGACCCAGTCCTGGAATTGTGATGTAAGTATTGGGGACAAGAAGCTCACTTTCTCATTTGGTTGCCAATGTGGTAGGAGGCAAGCCCGAAGCCACTAGAAGCC
This sequence comes from Dasypus novemcinctus, assembly GCF_030445035.2. Lineage (NCBI taxonomy): Eukaryota > Metazoa > Chordata > Mammalia > Cingulata > Dasypodidae > Dasypus > Dasypus novemcinctus. The sequence goes on along the minus strand of NC_080698.1, from coordinate 49,242,258 downwards.
AGTTTCTTCCCATCATTAGGGGCAGAGAAGAGCTGAGCTGAGAGGTCGATTCTGAGACTGATTCCTGTAGCCTTCTTTTGAGAACCTGGACCCAGCTGTACCTGAAGTCAGTACCCCTGGAATTTCGGGGCTCAACAAACTCTCATGAATGCTTAAGACAGCTTGAGTGGGAGTTTCTGTCAGTTGCCTATAAATGTGGTAAGCTTCCTGAGAGTATTTACGAAGAGCTTTTCTTTGGATTCCTGCGCTTTGCAAAGCGCAGGTGAAGGACCATCAGAAAAATCTGAGAGCTTGTGAGGAGTGCAGACTCTCAGGCTGGAATCTGCTTGTTAATGAGGTGTTCTGTGTGCATTTTAGTTAGAGAAGCACTTCTTGGGAGGAAGAGATGAGATGTGGGAGCGTTTTCGGGACTTGGAGTTGTTCTGGGTGGTGCTGCAGGGACAGTTACTGGACATTGTATGTCCTCCCATGGCCCCCTGGGTGGACTGTGGGAGAGTGTGGGCTATGGTGTGGACCACTGACCATGAGGTGCAGCGGTGCTCAGAGATGTAGTCACCAAATGCAATGAATGTCTCATGATGATCGAGGAGGTTGTGGTGATGAGGGGAGGAGTGGGGTGAGGGGGGTGGGGGGTAAATGTATTTTTTGAATGTAACATTAAAAAAATAAATTTAAAAAAGTAAAAAAAAAAAAGACGAGCCAAGCTTCAAGCAGAGCCAGATGACCTTTGATATTCTGCCCAGTGCGGAGCCCTCAGACCCATTTCCACCTTTCCCGGAAAAGCAGAGGAGTGACGCTGGGGAGGGGCCCGGAGAAAGCAAGCACCTTCGCGTCGGGTTAGGGAGTGGACCAAAAAGGAAATCATTGTTGCCTTATTTGAAAGGTCAAGTTCAAATTTCAGATTTCCTTTTCTTTGAGGTTTGACTTTTAAACACGGTTTGGGGAAAGAAGGGTCAGGAAGGGGTACAGCTGGCCAGCCAGAGAGGAGAGAAGGAAGACGGAGAGGTGGGTGGGTGAGAAGTGGTGCTACCCCCACCCAAGAGACGGCTTCATATTTAAGCCCTCGCTTTAATGGGCGAAACCCACACCCCTTTTTTTTTTGTGACGCTCATAACGAAACCCTTGTTTCCCAGCAGAGCAGAGAGGGGCGACAAGGCCTTCCCCCGCTTTTCATTCAGAAATGAGCGACGCGTCGAGAGGGTGCTGATGAGAGGGCCCCGCTGCCAGGTCGGTCTCCTGTGAGCCAGGGAGCCTGTCTTTTTCGTCTGTGCTTAGCAGGGAGGAGGTGTTCCAAAATATCTGCTGAGAGACACGACCGCTAAATACAACGTGTGATCCTGGGTCGGACCCAAGGTCAGACAAAAATTGCTATAAAGGACATTATGGGGACAATGAGAGAAATTGGAGATGGGCTATAGATTATAGAATTGTGGCAGTGGGAGCTTTCCTCAACTTGTTAAATGCGTTGTGGTTTTGTAAGAGAACATCCTTGCTCTCAGCAGTCATGCTGAAGTTTCCAGAGGAGCAGAGTCTAAATGTCAGTAACTTACTCTCAAATGGTTTATCAAAATAATAATATAATAATGTGTGTGAGAGAAAGACTTGTATTGTCCTGTTAAAACTACATTTCCCCAAACCCCCATCTCTGTATGATTCTGGGTTAGAGTTGACCAAAAGTGACATTTGCCAAAGATTTAGAAGGCGGAAGTGCAGCGAGCACCATTGCTCTCTGCCGGCGGTCAGGGTCATGGGCAGTGAGAGACCCGTGCTCAGAGCACTGCAGGACGTCCCAGCCCTCGTTGTGCTCTGCTCACCAGGGCTGGCTCCAGAGGTGGCAGCTTTGCAGAGGCCACTTGCTTCCCTAGATTTTTCCCAGAGCCAAGTGCAAAACACGCAAATTTTAAAAAGCAGGGGAGAAGTGCTGTTAGAGGTATTGCGATATGAAGCTTTTCCTTCCCTCCACGGTCTTTCTCTTGATGGGTGAGGGTGTCTTATTTGCTATGGAACATCATTCTATGTAAAGGAAAATCAAACACTTAAGTTTTTAGCACATATTTCACTGTTGATCTTTACTTTGTGCAAATGAAAACGTTAAGAGCATGTAACCCATAAAGAATTTGTATTTCATAGCTTGCCCTTGCATATGCATTTCGTTCTTACCAGAATGGTGGAAACCGACAGATTGCTTCTAGTTCACTTCTTAATATGCACCCGCTCTAGCAGTGCTCATCTACCAGGGCTTACTGATGACTAAGGAAGGGCTGGAAGGAAAAGGACGATGGGCTGTGCCACCTTGCCTTCCCTTCTATGCCGTCGTTTTCAGTGTATGTGGTTGGCTGGTAATGGGAAGTACCCTGAGTGAGAAAGGATACAGTAGAACTCCTTGGCTGTTTCTTAGAATGTCACTGCCATCTCTCTGCTTTGGAAGCAAGTTCTGGTTCAAATGGAGAGCGTGGCCTCAAAGGACTGCCAGCGCCTGCTCTTCCCCACACCCCTTAAACAGTTTTAGACTCTACACATTTTTCTGGTGGTGTCTTTGGGTCTGTTTAGCCACATAAAATGGCCACTTGCATTGAGCTTGCTGGGAGGGATACTTTTGTGAGAAAGGAGTTTCCAGAAGACAAATAATAATAATAGTAATAGTAATAATACCTGCAGGGGCTTTCCGAGGACATGGAAGGATGGAATGTCCCGTACAGAACTGCAGATAAGCAACACCTGCTGATAAACCAGTTTCGGTCCAATATCAATAGCTTGTCAGAATGGACACGTGTCACCTCCCCACTCTGGAGCCCCCCACTATGTAAAATGGAACGCTTTGTCTTTGAATGGAAAGTTCAAAGATGAAATGACCAGCTCGGGATGGGGACAGCAGACCGTTAAACCCAACACGGGGGGGTGCGTGCTAAGCACTGCGACTTGACTGCCCAGGCCACGTGCCCGTGACGCAGGCTCTGACCCCAGCTTCCCTTGGGGGTCCAGGGGACACGGCTGATGTGCCTGGCTTCCCAAATCCTCTGCGAGCTCGGGCTCACCCGAGCGTCCAGAAGGGCTGATCCATGCCTGCTCTGATCCCCCAACTTCCCTCACAGCCGCCCAAGGTCGTGTGCCTATAATTAACAAGGAGTCGCTTACTCCACGGTATGCATTAGCCGTCTGCTCCCCAGACTGAACCTTGACCGATAAAGAGAACAAACGCAGCAACCTGTTGACAACTGGTTGTCATTGAGTGTCCCAGTGTCCACTGACCTACTCTTACGACTTCTCTGCAGAGCCTGACTTTTTCTAAATAAGATATTAAAAAAAGAAATATGTTAAGGAATGAATGAATAAATGAGCATGCTAACTAAACGTACTCCTATTATCCTACACTTTTAGAACTTTTATTTTGCTGTCCACTTTAAGGTCATAACACAGTGAGAGCAAGTGGCAAATTTCACTTCCTTTATGTAGCTCCAAGTGACTTTCTATCTATTCCAAGACTTTTGGGAAGTCCAGCTTCATCTCGCTAGATCTGTGAGCTAAATCTCTCTCTTCCTGTTGGGAGAAACCGTGTTGCGTGTACGTGTTCTTGTTCTGATGAAGGAGGCTATTGTGAACAGAGAACACTCACAAGAACTGACGATCTTATACTGTATCTCATAGAACCTTTATTATTTTTCCTCTAAACTCTTAGAAACTTACATAACGCCCGTGCTGTAGTTATCACACCATTTATAGACATTTAAAATGCATCTTCATTTATAAATATTTTACATTTGGTCCATAGAACAGATCATTTTACTAAATAATACTGTAATTTTTTTAAACAGGCTCTGTATATAGTTTGAATATGTATATATTACATATATTTTTAATATAGAGATTTACTTGGTGTTCTGAGAATAAATCCTTATTGCAAAAAAAAAAAAGCATATATGATAATACAATATCTTTTTCCCTCCCAGGGCAAATACTAAAAAAAGTTACACATATCACAGTCCTCACAGTAATTGTACAACACCTAATATTGTGCTATGTAAGGTAGGTTTGGGTCGAAATCAGGGGATTCCTTGCCAAACATCTCACTTAGAATTGCTTACAAACATTGAACACACTGCGTTTATCTTAGAACAACTTGGTCTCAGTTTCACACTGAAGAACGAAGAGAATGTCAGGAGCCTTCCTGTCCTTTATTCTAAAAGAATTCACACACAGGAAGGGGTTGGGGGTGCATGAGACACAATGAAGGGTTCCTCTCATTCTAAACCCTATGATTTAACAGGACGGCTGTATTTGGACCGAGGATTCACCAGTCAGCATTTGGGGTGCCTCAGCAATGAGAGTATTTTACAGATGACCGAAGGAAAAGGTTTTAGATTTCTACACAATATCAAGTGAGAACCTATACGCCACGCGCGAGAATACATGTGCATGTGTGTGCTTTTACACGTGTGTATACGTATTATTTTTTTTCCTCTACAACAATGTGCTTACTATTCTGAGGGTGATACCTTATTGCGAGAACTGGTATGCTGGTCGCTTTCGGATGGGAATGACAAGAGATTAAAAAACCCACAGTCACAGTTATTCTCCATAGTTATTAAGGATTAGTCAGAAAACACATCTTGTGCGCTAACTAGCTAAGGCGCTACGGGGCAAGACATACGCGCTGCTACATGGGAACCCATCTTCCTGGCAGGGGAGAAATACTGAGTTACGGGGGCCTGCAAGAAACCATCTCCACTTGATTTGTCGCCGCCACCGCGGAGCGCAACTCGGGACAGGAACAAAGAACTCCCCGATGAAGCAGTTTTAATCTCGGAAGCACTTGGGAGGTGGGGGTAGGGGGCGTCTCTGGATAAACATTAGCTCCTCAGTTAGTGGGCTGGCGTGATTTTCGTGGCAGTGAGACGATTTCTACTGAGGAATTTCAGGGCAGGGACAAAGGCAGCAGCTTCGAGTGGCAGTGGGTGATAGTTGAAGAGGGAAACCAGAAGATGACACAGCCTTCGGGACCTTCAGACAGCCCTTCAACTGGGTCTCCTCTGCAAGGATTTGGGGGCAGTTTCGGATACACTGGAGCGACTGACGAGGGAGCTACCCCAGCTGGACCTTAGCCCCTGGAATTGCAGTTTAAGAAAACAAAAAAGCAATTGTGCTTGTGGCAGTTTTCCGATGCACAAAATCTGCACGACGGAATGGGGATGGGCTGGCGGGGGGCGCTGGGCCACGGAGCGCGCACCCAGGAGGGCGGCACGGGGCCAAGCAAGGCCCCGCCGCTTCCTCGAGAAGCAAATCTGGGAATAAGGACTGAGGACTTGCAGGGGTTGTTTTGTCAAGCTGCCTTGAGAAGGAAAAAACAAAACAATGAAAGTAAGACCTACGCTGGCTCCCTGCTACTCAAGAGTGAGCTCTCCCTGGAAATTTCCATTGTACCAAATGCCCTTTTCGTGCGGCCAAAGCAGCATTCCCACGGGACCGAACTCCTGTGTCCAAGATAACAGTCATGGGTTTTCGGCAGTAAAAGAACAGTCAGAAATACAACTAAAAACCGGGAGTGCGGGACCTCAGGGCGGCACACTCGCCGGCGGAATAAAAATGATCTACCACGGCAGTTACGAACGCAGGCTGCCTAACGCGCACGGGGCCGGGTGGGGGAGGCGGCCGGTCCGCGGGGTGCCGGAAGGCCGCGGGGGTCCCGGCCCAGGGCGGGGCCCGCCAGTGGGCCTGACCGTGCCCCCACCTCCCCTCTCTGGGCGTGGTGATGCCGACTGGATCCGCCGCTCGAGGTAGGTGTAGACGGTATCTGCAGACATCAAGCGGTCGTTCAGCCGGACGGGGGGTGAGCGCCGGGTCCGCGGGCGCCCGCGCACCCCTAGATGTAGGCCTCTTTGATGGCTGAGCCGCTGGCCTGGGGCTGCTCCGGACCATTCTCGGGGCGAACGATGTCCTCGCTGGGCTGCACCATGACCTGGATGCGCTGCGAGCGTGGGCCCCGCGTGAGCGCGTGCGGCGCCCCCCGAGGACCGGGCTGCGACGGCGGGGTCCCCCTGCCCTCCTCGCGCCCCCAAGTCTATCCTGTCACACGGGACCCTAGGCTCCGCCCGCGTGGCCGCCCCCACCTGGCCCGAGCCCCGGCTGCCGCAGCCCCCCCCGGGGCCTCTGGCTCCGCTCCTGACCGTCACCCCCTGCACGCTCTTCCCCAACCAGCAGCAGAAGGGTTCGGGCCCGACCAAAGTCAGCTCAGATCCCCCCCTCCTCGGGACCCAAGAGCAAAAGCCCAAGTCTAAGGTCCCCAGGGCCCTCAGGGCCCCCAGTAGCCCACCCCCTCCTCCATCACTTACTCTATCCCAGCCCCACCCACCTCCTGGCTGCTCCTCCAACACCCCAGCACATGCCGACCTCAGGGCCTTGGCACGTGCTGAGCGAGCGCTGCCTGGCACGCCCTTCCTTCTGATAATTCCACAGCTAGCGCGACCCCTCCTCCAGCTCTTGGCTCAGGTGTTACCTTCTCAGCCAGGCCCGAGCTTGCCTTCCCTGGCCCCCCTCTTCTGACTGTATTTTTTCTCCCTAGTACTCATGACCCTCTAACGTGTTTTTGTTTTGTTCATTGTCGATCTACTAGAATACAAGTCCCAAAGGAGGATCTGTTTTGCTCACGGCTGTGTCCCCAGCGCTGACAGCAGGGTCGGTCCCATAGGAGGTACCCAATCCTGTCCCATCGGGTCCCCGGCTTTGCCCCATCCCGCCACCAGGCCTTTGCACAAGCTGTTAAGAACTGACTGCCTTTTGAGGGGCTCAGCCACAAAAAAAAAAAAAAAAAAAAGCAAGCTCTGGACCTGCACTCGGAAGAAGGGCTGCAGGCCCTGGCTCTGCTAATAACCTGCAGCAAGGAATAACCGCTCAGGGTGCCAGCGACTCCTCTGTGAGAGCAGGAGGCTGGTGCGGCAGCTGCAGGAGCTCCACACGGCCCACAGCCCGTCTTTCCCTCCTCTAGCTCCGAGGGGATCTGGGAGGCACATCTGGGTGGGAAATCGGGTCAGGAACCATGGACCAGGGCCTTTGCAGTGGGGCCCTCCACGCTGTGCCTCTCCGGCCCTCCCTGCTGAAATCTCGGGCCACACTGACCCCCCCCAGCCTCTTTCACCTGGGCACCCCTAGCACTGCCCAGACCCCCTCGGAGGTCCTGCACTCAAGGACCCAGTGCAATTTAACAAGGAGCTGGTGTGGACCTACTATGTGTAGAGGGGCCCGTGCTGGGTGCAGCGTGTCTTATAGGATTCCTACTCTTTCCTGCGGGGAAGACTGCCCTTTCCTTTTATCAAGGCCACAAGTCAGCTCTAGAGTGAGCTGTCAACAAACCTGACCCCACTTCTCCTGCTCTGAAACCTCCAGGGGCTCCAGCATTGCCCTCCTGAGTCCTGATTTTCGAAACCCTTCGCTATCTGGCTCAACCTCATCTCTTATCACCCCTCATTGCGCCCCCTCCCCACTCTACCCTCACCCACACGATCTCCCTTCAGGTCACCAAATGCAGTTGATACTCTGGGCCTTTGCACATGCTCTCCCTCTCCCCGCCAGGAACTTTCCTTCTGCTTCCACTTTTAACTCCCGCCCATCCTCAGGCCTCTCCTTAGCTCTCCCTCCTCCAGGAAGCCTTCTCCAATCCTTCCAACACAGGAAGAGCCAACGACTCCTCCTATGTGCCCCAGGGCTCCCTGGCTGACCCCAATCACCGCACATCTAAGAGTCTGTTGCCATGGGCTGTGGGTTTATCTGTCCATCCCCCTCCTCCAACCAGCCCGTGAGCTCCAGGAGAGCGCAGCAGGGCAGGGGACTGGTGCTGCAGGGGGCGGAACGCTCTGGGCCGGGGAGGAGGGGCTTACCTGCTTGAGGGAGCCCTTCAAGGTGAGCAGCATGTAGGCCATGTACCCGGGAATGAGGACCATGGACGACAGGGCCATGAGCCAGCCCACGCCCTGGCCCCATTTGGGGAAGACGTAGCTTCCCATGGTGAGCGGAGTCATCTGCACGGCGCTGAAGATGAACACGCCCTGGAGAGGGGGCGGGGTGAGACCCAGGAGGCGCCAGGGCCACTGCCCTCCAGTCCCGCAGACGCCTGACCACCGAGGAGGCTCCAGCGTCTCGGGGGAGCCTGACCCAGCGCCACCGCCAGGCTATCTGGCACTTCTGGGCATACCTGAAAGAGGCCCTCCCTCCAGGAGGCCCGGGACAAAAAGGCACCCTTTGGGGAGCATCAGTGGAAAAAGGAAGAGAACCAGGGTAGGATGTCAGCCTCCACTGCGCCACTGGCTGCGTGCCTTCGTGTAGGACACAGCCTCTCCAGTGGCCCGGACCCCTCCCCAAGGACCTGGGACGGCCCCTCCCGGGTCTGCCCGAATGGGAGTGAATGAAGGACCCTGAGAATGTTCAGTGGGACGAGCCGGGACTTCAGGCCCAGGCAGACCTGGTGTGAACCCAGCTCTGCCACTCACCAGCTGGGTGACGCTGGCTGGGCGGGTCCCAGTTTCCCAGGGGTAAAGTAGGGACAATAACGTCTATTTTGCTGAGGTCTGCGAGGATGATGTAATCATCATGGTACCATGCGGGGCCCAGAGTGGCTGCTCCACAAATGGGCGGGGGTAATATCAGACAACAGGGGCTCCGGGGGCCTCTCCCATCTGCCTCAGGAAGGTTCTCCCTGGGCCTGGGTCACTGCCGGCATCATTCCTGGAGGGGAGGCTGGGTTGTCCTTACCGCCACAATGATCGGCGTGAAGATGGACCAGCAGAGCTTCCACCAGATGCACGGCCTGGAGCCAACCATCTCTTGGATGTTGTCATAGAATCGGTTGACTCCTGTGCCATTCGGAACGAGAGCAGGAGGAACGGGTGAGCTGTGGCGTCTCCAGGTTCAAAGCCCAAACCTACCGCTTTCTTGCAGGATGACCTTGGGCAAGTCTCCTAACTTCTCTGAGCCTCCGTTTCCTCGTCTGTAGCATGGAGCAAATACTCCAGGGAGGCTCATTCTCTAAGTGGTCAATGACCAAATCGCCTTAGCAAGAGGGTTGTGCATGAAAGCCAGTCACCTTCATGTGAAGACATCTACCATGCGAGGACATCTAGAAAACATCTCCCCACTCAAAAATGTCCCTCTCCACGTTAACACCTCTCCCAGCCGTGCCTGCCAGGGCGTTGCCGGGCAGGGGCAGTTTTCCACCAATGTTCTCATGCTTTCCACAGCTGAGCCAGATTGCAAAGACAAAAAGGCAAGATTTCATGAAGTTCTTGAGAGCGAGGATGGATCACTGCTTGAATTTTAAGCCAAGTCACTGACAGTAGGGATGGGACAGAGCCAAGCCAGTTAGATGATGAAGGGAAAACGCACAAGGACGAGGAGGTGGCAGGCATTTCAAAGGGGATAAACTAAGCCTCAAGGACCGGAGAAATTTCTTTGAAAAGATATGATTTTGCACATAATCGAATGTTCACTGAAGGATATCCTTTTCTCTCCTGAACAGTTGGATCGGAAAACTTAAGACACACACACACACAAATAAAATCAATGTTGCCTTGATTCTTTGTTTTTATTAGGGCATACTTTTTTAGATATTTTGAGGTCCTGGGCCCAGAGCTTGAACCCCAGACCTCATTTGTGGGAAGCCAGTGCTCAACCACTGAGCCACATCGACTCCCTTAGTTGTTTTTGTTGTTTGCTTGCTGTTTGCACTTTTGTTTTCAGGAGGCACTGGGGGCCTAAGCCGGGACCTCCCATGTGGGAAGCAGGTGCTCAGCCACTCCAGCCACATCTATTCCCGGCATTCTTTCAAAAATCACAGGCTAACATGGATTCAGTGTATGAGCAACTTTTAAAAACAGCTTTTGGTTTCACTTTTCTAGATAAAATCTCCAACAACCCTTTTTAACCCCGCAGTTTATGATGAAATTTTGGTTCCCATTTTTCAGTGAATGTATTTAACTGGCCCTTATATGGTATCTACTACCCACTGTGCTACACACTGGGCTAACCGCATCAGCTTGTGAGGACTAAATAAACTAGCATAGAGAAAGGGCCGAGTTCAAGATGTTTTGTATTTGTTGAATAACTGAAGAAAGGAATGAATGAATGAATGAATGAAGGAGGGGGGAGGAGGGACGGGCGCTCACCATAAAACCAGGAAATGGAGACACATTCAAAGAACACGAGGAACAGCAAGCTCATGCCGCTGGCCGAGTAGTAATCAAAGAGTTTGAAGACGTAAATGCCCCCCTGCAAGAGAAAGAGAGGTGAGAGTGGGCCTCCCCCCGGGTGCCCAGGGTGTCCAGTGCATGGTCAACACGGGCTTTGGAGTCTGAAAAGGTTGGTAAGATTAGGCCACCCTGCAGCAAGAAGGCTCGAGGGTAGATGAGAGGTGGCACCGAGGACTCTGTGACCATGAGAGGATGTGGGCTTTGACTTTTGGGGAGTGGGAAGAAAATGTCTGGGTGGTGATGGGAAACTCCCATTTGTGGCAGCATGAGGAGCTGGCCACCACAGCCAACTTTCTGTCATGTATATCACTCATCTCTCCCCTGCTTAAAACCTTCCAACCGCTTAAATAAAACAATAATAAATAGAATCAATTTTAAAACTAGAGAAACGCAAGGTCCTGAATGACCTGCTTCTGCCTCCCCTAACCGCCTCCTCACTCCCTCCGCCCCAGCTACGACAGCCTCCTTTCTGTCCTTCAAACGCTCCAAGCTCATTCCCACCTCAGGGCCTTTGCACCTGCTGTGCGTGCTCCCCCCAGGTTTTCCCTTGACTCTTCCTCATCATTTGAGTCTCCTCAGAGAGACCTTCCCTGACGCCCTGTCCCTGCCCTGCCGGTCGTTCTCTGTCCCACTCTCCTCTTTTCCTCACGGCACTTAGCGCTCTAGAATAATCTAGTTTCCAGGTCAGACTCTTGCACCCAAATGTGAGCTCCAAGAGAGCAGACATCATGTGTGTCAGGTGAATGGCTGGATTCCCAGTACCCAGGGTCATGCCGGGCCCATGGTGGGTGTTCCACGGCTACCTGTTGAGTGAATGAAGGGAGGAATGAATGAACAGTCACTGGATCAGAACAGGGTTTGGATCCAGAGGTAGCTTTGTGGATTATAAACCAAACCTGCAGAGCTGAGTTCACAGCATTAGAGTCATGGTTATTTACTGTATAATTCGGCGATTATGTATATGTCTTCTGAGTAGACAAGGATGGCCTTGAACGCAGGGACCATTTCCTTTCCATCCCTACATCCCAAGTGCTTGGCGTGGGCACGGGACAGAGGGCGTGCTCATTAAAATTGATAAAAAAAAAAAAAAAAGGAAAATCAGGCATGAAAGGAAGGAGCAATGGCAACGCCAGAGTCCCAATGCCAATGTAAAGTTTCTAGCTAATTTCTGTGAGTCTTTCAAAGCTCAGCTCCTGCACCCCCTCCTCCAGGAAGCGTTCCCTGATGCCCCAGACCAGGCTAGATGCTGCGATTCCCCAGCTCTGTGCTCGAATTTCTAGCTCAATGTTTGCATCTCCTGCCAGCCTGGGAACCCCTGGAGGGCAGGAGCCATCTGCTCCCCGGCTCCGTACCCTGGCTTGGCACAGAACTGGTGGTAAGGCAGAATGGGGAAGGTGGGACCTGGGGGCAGCCGGGTGCCGAGCAAGCCCACCTGGGTGATGTTGGAGAGGCCGATCAGGTAGGAGACGACGCAGACGGCAGCGATGAAGAGCTCCCTGCGGTTGCGGAGCAGTCTGGGGTACTCGTCCACCAGTGCCGTGATGAAGCCTTCCACGGTGCAGAACTGCAGGGACGCGAGCGCGATCGGCCACCCGAGGCGGCCCCCGGCCCCGCCCGCCCACAGCCTGACCCTCTAGGGGGAGACCAAAGGGACCTGGCAGCATCCAGACAGCGAGAGCCCTGGGATCCAGGCCTGCCTGCCTCTGCTGCGCTTTGTGACCTCAGCAAAGTCCCTTTCCCTCTGGGCACCAGTTTCCCTATGTGGAAAAGGGAGATGTTGGCCGAGCTCTTCGCTGAAGGTTTGTGCGGGGGAACATTCTAGGGCCGTGATGTTCTGGGCCATCGGCGGAGGCTGAGGAGGGGCCACCAAGGGGGCCGGGGAGCGTCCTCACCTGGCTGTCGATTCCCAGCATCAGCAGCATGGAGAAGAAGAGAATGGCCCAGAGCGGGGAGATGGGCAGCTGGGTCACCGCCTCGGGGTACGCCAGGAATGCCAGCCCGGGGCCTGTGCGGGGGAAGGCGAGAAAGACAAAAAGGCGCTGGGCACCGACTGTCTGCGGCCACTTCCTGACTCGGAGTAAACTTTTGGGCTGGGTGATGTCAGTCCCCTTTGCCGGATGAGGCAACAGGGGCTTGGGGCGGCGTATGGGGTACGCAGAGGCAGGGGGACCAGCAAGGGGCTGCGGCCGTCGTCCGGAGGAGGGACGGTGGCGGTGGCCGCACAAGTGCCAGAAAAGTGGCTAGGTGGCGAGACCCTCGGGAGGCGGAACGGGCAGGCCCAGCCTGGGCTGGGTGGGGGGTGAGGGTGAGAGGAAGAGGCCAGGGTGGTGCCGAGGTGCCTGGCCTGGGCTCCGGGTGGTGGAACGCGCTGCGGCGATGGGGGGCACGGGGAGAAGGCATTGGACGGATTGTGCTTGGGGTGTTGGGGTGGGGGCCTCGAGCATCCAGGGGAAACTTGGAAGGAGAAGGAAAGAGATTGCACTCCCCGGGGTCCTGCTTCGGAAAGGGGAGGTCCGGGGGTACCAGAAAAATGGGGAGGGGGTAGTGCCTTCATGGGGAAGGCTAGAACCTCAGTGGAGAAAGCCCAGTATCCACGGTGGGGAAGGAGACAAGTCCTGTTCCCTCCCCAAGCCTCAGAGACCTCTGGCCCGGCACACAGTGGGTCCAGCACACAGTGGGTCCACCTGGCTGCTGCCTTCCCTCCTGAGCAGCGAAGAGGGTAATTGGTCGCCTGGGGTTTCCTTGAGTGACAGAGAAGGCCCAGCCCACAGGTGAGAGCACCTTGGGGACGAGAGCACTGTTTCGGGGGCTTTGTGGCATGACTGCCAGCATAGCCGAGTTGGATCAAAGCTTGTGTCCCAGGGGCAAGTCTGGATCTTCTCCCATAAAGTCTAAGCTTGTTCTGGAAGCGCCCATCCAGCCGGGACATCGAGAGCCCAGGTTTTGGAATCTGCCAAGCCTGGGTTCACATTCCAGTCCCTCTGCCGTTCCAGCTCCATGACCCTGGGCAGGTGCCCTGGTGAGCCCGTTGCCTCGCCCATGAGACATGGGGAGAGCACAGCGCCCACCCCCCAGCGTTGGGAGATTCAGTGATACAGTTGGGGCTCTGACCTGAGGCTGCCACGTCAGCAATGGACCTCTTGGTGACATGGGCCATGAACCCCACGATGGAGAAGATGACGAACCCTGCAAACATGCTGGTGCCCGAGTTGATGCAGCAGACGATGATGGAGTCCCTGCGAGAGCAAGGGGCGAGGTCAGGGGGGTGGACCCGAGGCGGGGCCAAGGCAAGAGCCTGAGACAGCGAGGTCAGAAGAGGGTGGTGCCAGGAGGATCAGGGAAGGGCGGGGACTCCAGACTGGAGGAGGGAACGAAGAGCAGCGCAAGGGCCCAGAGAGAGGAGAGCTGTGGGGGGCGTGGCCTCGACGGTGGGCGTGGCGCCAGGGGGCGTGGCCTGGAGGGCGGGCATGGCCCCGGGGGCGTGGCCTGGAAGGCAGACATGGCCTCGGGGGCGTGGCCTGGAAGGCAGACATGGCCTCGGGGGCGTGGCCTGGAAGGTGGGCGTGGTCCCAGGGGGCGTGGCCTGGAAGGCCAGCGCCCCCATCCTTCTCAGCGCACCTGTAGACGTTGTTGTGGAAGGAGTTGTAGCTTCCCAGCGCGATCAGGGATCCAAGGCCCAGCCCGTAGGAGAAGAAGATCTGGGTCGCTGCGTCCAGCCACACCTGCGGGCAGGTGATCAAGGACAGTCATCCTTTCAAGGAATTACTTACATTAGCCATCTTTTCTTTGGATTTGTGTATGTCATATGTTGTGGGACCTAAGCCCCCTCTCGATTTAGAGGTGGAGTGGGCATCACCATCCCAGGGTCCACAGGATGGAGGAACAAAATATGGATTAGAGTGGACTTACTGATATTATGCTATAGAATTATTGTGACTCTAGTAACGGAAGAAACTGTATCACTGACGTGGAGCCAGTGGCCACGTAGTTGCTGAGGGCTGGAAGAGGGAGGAAGAGGTGTGATATGGGGGCATTTTTGGGACTTGGAGTTGTCCTGAATGATACTCCAGGGACAGGTGCTGGACATTATATATTCTGCCATAACCCACTGAATTGGACTGGGGAAGAGTGTAAACTACAATTAAACAATAATCCATGAGGTACAGCAGTGCTCCAAGATGTATTCACCAAATGCTATGAATGTGCCACAATGATGAAGGAGGTTGTTGATGTGGGAGGAGTGGGGTGAGGGGAGGTGGGATGTATATGGGAACCGCTTATAATTTTTAATGTAACATTTTGTGTGATCTATGTGTCATTTTTTTAAAAAGACAAAAAAATTTGCTAACAAAAAAAAGGACAGTCATCCTGGCACTCAGCTCCAGGCCCTGTGACTGGTGCGGGCCAGCTCTGTCTCACAACCCCAGGGGACAGGGACAGGAACGAGGGTCAGGGAGGGTGAGAGACTCGCCCTCGGGCCGCCGAGCGGGCGGCGGTGGCCCCGGGGGGCCCTCACCTCGGAGTCCAGGAGCTTGTGGAAGTTGGGTGTGATGTAGAAGAGGATGCCCTCCGTGGCCCCCGGCAGTGTCACGCCGCGGAAAAACAGGATGATCAGCATGACGTAAGGGTATGTGGCAGAGAAGTAGACCACCTGGGGGGAGGGGGTGTCAGGGTCATCCCCACTCTGGAGCACCCCTGCTTCTGGCGCCCCTACCTCACTGACATCCATACCTGTTATCGACAGCTCTGGGATTGGTGGCAGGTCTTCCTCCACCAGGAAGCCTTCTGGATTTCCTCAGCCCGCTCTGATTGACCACTTGGAATCTGAACCAACCAGCTCAGCGCCTGATTTTGCCCTTCCCCCTGTCTTCTCCTATTTTTTGACTTCTGACTAAAATATTCAAGTAATATATGTGGCGATAGGAAAAATGCAAAAATTACATCTGATCACAAACATAAGATTTAAGGCCCCTTTGACAGACCTTCAAGTATTTACAGGAGAGGCAGGGCTGTTTTGTCCACACGGCTGTTCTCCCAGCGCCTACACCAGTACCTGGTACGTGGTAGATATTTAACAAATGCCAGGCAAAGAAATAAGTAGATGAATGGTTAACACATCACTGCTCTTCCTTTGAGACCTTCCTTTGCATGTATGACCACATTTCTTAGGAAAAGAGACTCAAAATATGCAATTTTATAATTGCTTTTTCATTTAACATGTTTAAAGGTATAACATACAGTATATGCAGCTTTGTTTCCTCTTTTATTTACTAAACACTACGTAAAAAGTATGATTTTTAATTATATGAAATAGTCCCTCAAGGGGCACCACCATCATTTTTTTTTTAGGCATCCCCTACTGTTATTTACTTAGGTTACTTCCAATTTTAAGTAACCGATACTACATTATTAAATAATAATCATAAAACATCACATAATACTCAATTGAACATCCTTGAATATAAATCTTTATATACAAAATTGTTATGCTTTTCTTGGGAAAAATTTCTGGAAGTGGAATTACTGAGTAAAAAGGAATATACAGCCTGTTGATTCATATTGCCTACTTTCTAGAAACTTCCAGCATAACAGGAGATGGTCTTCACTGCACAGGCGCCAACACTGAGTATAATTATTTTAGAAATTATTTTTTGCCAAACTAATCATCAGAAGAGTGATACCACTGTCTGAAAGTGCATTTCTTTGCTCACTAGCGTGGAAGAGCAATTTTCAAGTTAGATGACCTTTGTACCTAGGAGTGTGATGTGACCCCATATCTTCTGCAGCCTGAGTTGTTCTTGGTTTACATTCATCTCCTCCATGTAACTGAGA
The DNA here is from genome assembly GCF_030445035.2 of Dasypus novemcinctus. Lineage (NCBI taxonomy): Eukaryota > Metazoa > Chordata > Mammalia > Cingulata > Dasypodidae > Dasypus > Dasypus novemcinctus. Next base: position 49,226,194 of record NC_080698.1, on the reverse strand, counting down.
GCCACTTTAGGGTTAGGACAAGTGGCCCTGGTCTGTTCTTAGAATTAGGAAAGAGCACCTCAAAATCATGTGTGCCCCTGACAAGCTGTGTAACTTTGAGCAAATTCTTCATCTTCTCTGACCCTCACTTTTTCTCATCGGGAAAATGGGTAAAAGCACACTTGCTACTCAGACAGGTCCATTGTATGAGAAGAGAAGACATGCTTAATATGTCTTGCCTACATCTTATACTTTCCCATGTTTTCCTTGTTCAGCATGGAGCCAGGCACACAGTAGGCGCTCAATAAATGCTTGTTGATGGATTGACCTACTCAAAAGGTACACAGAGAGGGCCTTACTCTCTGTCCTCTAGAAGTGATCGGGCCTTACTCTCTGTCCTCTAGAAGTGATCAGTCTCCTAATGTAACAGCAACTCTAGACACCACCTAGATGATTCTAACAGATACCATGTACTGAGAGCCTATGTTGTGTGAGGTATGGTACTAAGCACTTTGTGTGAAGTATTCCCCTCAGTCTTTGTGACAGCCTCATAAGGTGCTAACCTTATGGCCATTTAACAGATGAAGAGACTGAGGTTCAGAGAGGTGACGTGCCCAAGCTCACACACTAGGAACTGGGGGACTGTGATTCAAACTCAGCTCTCTTCTAAAGCCTTTAAACGCCACAGACCTCTGTTTCCTAAAGTTGGGCTGGGAGACACCTGTAACCCTCTGCCTCCCCTAGCCGTAGGGACAGATCAGAGACGTTCTGACACCATTCTTGGAGCTGAGAACTTGGTGGGGGCAAAGTTCCCACCAGACTGAAACGGGGCAGCTTCTCACCTACTGTGCCCAAGCCCAAGTGTGGACTGTCTTAAGGCTCTGTTGTGCTCATTTCTGGTACCTCTTCCAGGACCTTGGACCCACTTCTTCGGTAGTTCCGACCTCCCTGTCCCCAGCCTTACTCGGTTCAACTCCCTTCTGTGCACCTTACTTGCTCTGAGACCTCAGACAACACGCTTGCCCTCCCTGAGTTTCCTTCAGGCCAGAGCCGGCGAGAGGCTCAGCCGTCTTCTGTCCCCAGACCCTGGGGTAGGGCTCGAAAGGGTGGAGAGGTGGGAGCTGAAGACAGCCTGTCAACTCCCCAGATAGCCCCAGCCTGGGCACCCCAGCTTGGCAGAGCTCTGCATTTGCTGATAATAAAAACAAAAACAGGGACACCTCCCCTTCCTACGCGCCGGGTGCTTTGCAAAATCTCTGTCTCATTTAACTCTCTTAACAAATCAATGGACACACATCATCACTGGCTGCATTTTACAGAGGAAGACGCTGCGTTTCGGACAGGCAACGTGTCTCGCCCAAGGCCACACAGCCAGTGGACAGCTGAGTTGGTATCTGAATGCAGGACTGTGACTAGAGCACCTGAGCGTTCAACCATTAATCTACCCAGCTCTGATGCCCAATGGGTGGGGGGTGACGATTTCATCTCGGGGTCCCCAGCACCTACAACAAGGCTTGGCACTGAGTAGACACTCAAGGAAAGTATGCTCAGTGGCCCTCCAGTGCCCTCTCTTTTGCGATGGCTTGTCAGGCCCCGTGGCATCTCTTGGCACTCACCATGCACCTGGCACTGTGCCAAGCACCTCAAATGCATTAGTTCCTTTCATCCTCACAATGGTCCTAGAAGGTGGGTGATGCCATGGTTTCCACTTCACAGGAAAGGAAACCGAGGCACAGAGACGAAGGGAACTGACTAGCTCAGGCTTGGCTGGGGATTTCAGGAGGCATTGATGCCTGACCCAGGGCAGAAATCCTTGTGCAGACCCCTCCCCTGCCCAGGGTCCTCCCGTCCCACTGTGCTCAGCCCTTACCTTTCCAGTCCAGCCAACACCCTTCCAGATACAGAAATAGACAAGGATCCAGGCGATGGCCAGGGTGATGGCCAGGGGCCAGCGGATCTGACCCGGCTTGTCCAACCCGTCTGTCATCTGGTGCATGTTGTGCCTGGTTGAAGAACGGGGGAGGAGGGAGTCACGTGGGGGTGGTGGGAGCTGGAGGGAGCGGAGAAGCCCAGCTTGGACACGGATGACATCCTGCACAGGGACGGTGCTGACGGCTGTGACTCAGGAGGTGGATGGGGACTGCGATGCCCATTGCACCAATCGATAGAAAGTGCCGGGCGGTCAAGCCATCAGCCAGAGATGGACCTGCCGCCGCCCTAGTGCAGCCAGCACCACTGGTCACCTGGACTGCTCCAGTGGGCTCCTAGAGGGGTCCCGCCTTCACTTTCGCTCTGTCCCCACACCAGCCCCAGGGATCTTTCTAAATTGCAAGTCTGATCATGTCACTTGTACACCATGTTCACAGCGGCATTATTCACAACAGCCAAAAGGTGGACGCCACCCATGTGTCCAGCAACCAATGGATAAACAAAATGGCATCTATCCAGACAATGGAATATTATTCAGCCATAAAAGAGGAAGGCGGGAGGCGCGAGCGCCGGGGGTACTTCTTCTCCCGCTGGGGCACGGCTCCGCCTGCGGCCGGGTTTCTCCACTGAAGGCCACGGCCTGCGTCTAGCAGTCCCTACGTGGCATCGAAGGTTGAATTAGGGACTCAGTTTAGACATGGTCTTCATCTGAATCTGTGTTCCTGTGTGTGTGGCTCCATTTCAAGCAGGACCCCTTGGGGACGTTCCCTGAAGCAGGCTGGGTCTTAACTGGGTTACTAGAGGCCTTATAGAGAGAAAGCCACGGGAGCGGCCGGGAGCAGGGAGTCTACGGGAAAGCGGGAGAGAAAGGAGCGGCCATTGCCACGTGCGGTCAGTCGGGTGAGGATGTGTGTAGCCCAGAAGGTCGCGTTCTTAAAGCCGCCCATTCCCGGGGGCATGAACGACTGTGGGAGGGACCTTTCCATCGGCTACTTCAGTAAAGGGTCTTTTGTTTAGGTTAATTCAATCAAGGTGGCCGGGGGTGGGTCGGAATCCTCTTACTGGCGTCCTTTATAAAGGGGATGAGTAGAGAGAGAGACAGAGAGAGGCCGCAGAAGCAGAAAGAAAGCCGCGGAAGCCAGAAACCTCCCGAGAAGAGAGACCAGCAGACGCCGCCCCCTGCCTTGCCACGGAGCCCAGGGCGCCGGCGGGGGACTCTGGGGAGACAGCACCGCCTGACGATGCCTTGGGCATCTCTGGAAGCCCGTGAGCTACTCGATCCCCACTGAAAAGCCGGTCCATCTCTGGTATACTGCGTGTTGCAGCCTGGTGACAGGGAGGACAAGGAGCCCCGAGGACGGCCGGCCAGCACCAGGACGCCCCCGGCCCCGGGAGGAAGCCAGCCTCCAGGAGACAATCCCCACCACCTGAGCCGGTCCCCAGGCGGCGCTGGCCGCAGCAGCCCTCGAAAGCTCAGCCACGCGGTTCCAGCCTTCTCTGGACTCCAGGACCACCTGCCGCCCAGCTCCTTCTGGTCTGGGGGCAGACGGGGCCTCCCCGTTCCCCGCGCCTCCCTTTACCTTCCCGCACCTCTGCAGGGAACCCCTCCCCCCAACCCTTCGGAGGACGCCTCTGCCTCCCGCCGGCCCCACCTCCAGCCGGGACGGCCCCAACTCACTCCCAGAACTCCACGACGGCGCTCGTCACGTTGGTGGCGTTGAGGACGCTGTAGTTGGAGGAGCAGCGGTCTGTGTTCCAGGGGTTGTTACAGTGTTGCCACGGGAGCTTCTGCAAAGACACGGTGGTCAGGGATGGTTCCAGGGACACAGATGGAGCCCACCGAGCCCTGGGGGCTGGCAACAGTGGTCCCGGTGCACCCCACTGCCCTCACAGACCCCTGAGCGCCCTCGCAGCTATTATCCCACCTCCCGTCCCCGATGGCTCTGGAGGGCAGGGAGCATGGACCCCATTTTATAGGCCAGAGGGGAAGCAACTTGCTCAAGAAGACAATGATTAAACCACAAAGGGTCAGCCATGGTGATAAGCAGTGCTTGCTCCTTGCCAGGCGTTTGCTAAGCACTTCGCACACATTTACTCCTTAGTCTTCACAACAGCCCCAGGAGGTTTAATTTTATCCCCATTTTATCAACGAAAGCAGGGAGGCTCAGAGAGGTGAAGCTTCTTTCCCAAGGACACACAGCTGCATTATAGTCAAGCCAGGATTTGAACCGAGGCAGCCAGGGCCCGTGTAAAATGGGGCCAACAGTCCCCACTTGGGAGGCGTGTCCTGAGGTTGAGATGGCACCCCAAATAAAGCGCTGGCTCCGTGCCTGGCCCGAGAGAGGGTCCCGGTCCACGGTGGCTGTGACTGCCGTGGGGAGACAAGGGTGCCGGGGAACTGTGCCCTCCCGGGGGAGGCACCCGGCGCAGCGTGGACAGAGGCAGGCTCTGGGTCTGGCTCGTGCCCGCGGGTGGGGGTCAGGGGCCGAGGGGGCGCCTCACCATGGTGAAGGAACTGTACAGGTAGTAGATGGCCCAGGAGATGATGACGATGTAGTAGATGTTCAGCCAGAAGGAGAGCACAGCGGCGGCGAGCCCCACGCCTGGGGGTGGGAAAAGCCCTCGTGCTGCCCTGACGCGGTCACCACCACCACCGCCCCGCTGGGGCCGTCCCCACGCCCCCGCTGCCTGCCGCCTCCCTGGGGAGGGACCTCACGCTGGGCCTAAGCGAGGCAGGGACCAGCCCAAGGTCACACCCATCCTGCGAGCGACGGAGCCAGGATTGGCACCCGGGGCGCCGGCCGGGGCTGGGCGAGGGTGGGGAAGGGGTGTCGGCGAGGTGCCCGGGAGCCCAGGGCTCCAGGAAGGGTCAGAAGCTTGATTCTCGGGGCAGCCACGTGCGGGCCACGTGGCAGGGGGCTGGGGAGCCACCGAGTCAGACCGGCCCGCCAGGGGCCTGAGCTAACAGCGCAGGGCGGGCTGGGGGGCGGAGGCCTCTGGGAGGGGTCCCTCTTCCCCACCACCGCCCAGCCCCCCGGCTCTTAAACCCCCCACTCGCGCTCGGACGCCACCCCAGAGGCTCCCTCTCGCCGGAGGGCTTGGGGGGCTTCACCACAGGGCGGCGGGCGGAGGAGCCACCGAGACCCCGCGCTCCCCCGGGCAGACTTACCCTTGAACATGGGGGCGAGCTTCCACACCCCCAGGCCGCCGATGGACGTGTACTGGCCCAGGGAGCACTCCAGCAGGAAGAGCGGGACGCCCGCGAAGACGAGCGTCAGGAAATAGGGGATCAGGAAGGCCCCTGGGGGGGGGGGGAGAGACGCTCGTGCCCGAGGCTCTGGAGAAACCCCCAGCCAGGGGAGCAGACGTCGGGGTGCTCTGGGGCCCCCTGCGGGATTTCCTTGCACCCCCCCATCGAACAGCCAGACTGAGGCCCGGGGTCACCCTTTGCGCCATATACATTCCCTTTTCGTCTTTGAAAAACGAAATGATGAACTTTCGAGAATCATCGACGGGGGCCGACACCCTTTGGAAATCTTTTGGCCAAAGGGCAAAGCAGCAAGGAACGGGACCCGGCGGGCCCTCCGGAGTCTTTAGAGGGCTCCCCCCACCGCGAAAAGCCCTGCCCGGGCGGGACCCCCTTGTCTGGGACCCCCTTGCTGGGGGCTCGGCAGGCCGGCACCCACCTCCGCCGTTTTTCCCGCAGAGATACGGGAAGCGCCAGACGTTGCCCAGGCCTATGGCGTAGCCCACGCAGGACATGAGGAAGTCGAAGCGGCCCTTCCACGTGTCACGGGCCGGCAGGTCCGCCGTCGGCTTCGGCGCCTTGACCACCAGCGTTTTGGGCTTGTCGTTGGCCTGGGGCATCTCGCTGAGCTCGGTGGAGATCTGCCCGTCGGCCGCCTTGCTGCCGGGGCTCGCCATGTCTCGGGGTCTGGGCGCGGGGGTCCTGGCCGCGGGGCGGGAGGTGTCGGCGCCAGTCCACGTGGACAGCAGCTTCGCGGTTCGAGGTCACCCTGCAAGGACAAAGGGGTGAGGCTGCGGGCCTGGAAAGGGGCACAGGAGCCTGGAATTGCCTCGGGTTTGCCCGGGGATAACAAAGACAAATGAACCCACAGAGAAACTGGGCTGGAGAAGGCTCCCAGAGAGGCCCGCCCTCCTCCTCCCGCCACCCTCCACCCTCGGCGCCTGCAAGAGGGAAGTCACCTTTTCTTCCCAAAGACAAAAGGTGAGCACAAGCTTTGTTGGTAACACTCAGACCAGACTGAACTACTCTCCTTGAGCTGACTCGGAGAAGGAAGCTAAAGCCAACATACTTCAAAGCAGATGTATTAAGTGCTCCTTATCTTTGCCTCCACGCAAACAGGAGATTTTGCATACCTTACCCTGGGGCTAAATAGTGAAAATGGTACATGAGCACCAACTCTGGCCAAGGCCTGCTTTACCACTTTGGAGCTGTGCTGTGTGACTTTGAAGAACGGTCTTAACCTCTCTGTGCTCCAATGTCCTCTCTTTTTAAATTAGGGTGATCCTAGTGCCTCCCTCATTGGGTGGTTGTGAGCAATAAGTGGCTGGCAAATGGTAGGTACTCGCTGCTATTTTTAAGATTTTATTTTATTTCTATTGATTTCTTTCTCGCCCCCCTCATTGTTTGCGTGTCTTCTTCTCAGGGGGCACCAGGAACAGAACCCTGGGCCTCCCACGTGGGAGGGAGGTGCCTAATCACTCGAGCCACCTCTCCTTCCTGTCTGCTGGGTCTCTCCTGTGTTTCCTCGCTGTGTCTCTTGCTTGTGTCATCTTGTTGCATCAGCTCACCGCGTCAGCCCGCGGTGGTAGCGCGCTGTCTTCTTCAACTTCTTTAGGGGCACCAGGAACCAAATCTAGGACCCCCGTGCGGTAGGCGGGAGCCCAGCTGCTTGAGCCGCATCCGCTTCCCTACTGGCTGCTATTTCATCAGCAGGTCCCAGGGCCAGCAGTGTTTCCAAGCCATTTGGAAAGATTTTAAAGATTCCCAGGTCCCATTCCAGACATGCCATCGAGGCTGCGAGTCCTGGCTGTGTTTTATAACAAACTCCACAGGAGATTCTTCGGATCCTTACACAGGCCGCCCAGCCCTGGCCCTCGGCTGAGGCCGCACAGCCGGCTTGCACTGACCTTCTGACCCTCTAGGGCCCCCGAGAGGCATTATCTCCGCTCTTCCCCCTTGTTTCCTCTTTTGATTCCAGAGGCAGCATGACTAGAGGACATCATGCGGCACTGGATTCAGACCAGTCCAGGGTTCAAATATCCCACCGGCTTTTACCAGATGCGTGACACTAAATACTGCTCTTGATTACCCTGAGCCTCAGTTTCCCAGTCTATAAAATGGGCACAGTGCTCTCCTGCTTGCAGAGCTGAGGCAGAAATCCGATTTACCATCTCTAAGAAGGCACACCCCGGGCTGGCTTAGAGAGAACTCCCAAGGGGCTGCCATAATTTTTGTGGATGATGTTACCTGATAACTTTCTGCGGTACGTCGGCTCCAAAGAGACTCCCCCTGCGGCCAGCAGCTGAGGGCCTGCAAAGCAGAGGGCAGGAGAGAGGGGACGGTGAGCCGGCGGGTGGGGGTCCGGGGGGGCAGGGAGCGGCTGGGGTGCGGCCTGCCAGCGTCTGTGCCATGCACGTGCCTGTGGACTGTCCCCGGGGGCGAGGGAAAGCCCGCAGAGCGGGGTGCTGGTGCATGGGAGCTGGAGCCAGGCAGGAGGGGGCCTGCCGCGGCGGGCAGCGTGGGGGGCGGGCCCGGAGGCCCGGTGAGGACGCCTTCCACCGTTTCATCAGAAGGAAACGAGAGCTCAAGTCGGGCTCCAGCTCCTCCAGGCCCCAGCGGGCGCCCGTGAACGCAGCCCTTACCTTCCTGCTCCATCCAAACTTGCAGAAATATCAAACAGACAAGGCGGGAACACGGGAAAGAGCCCGTTGCCTCGCTGAGCGAGGAAAGCAGGTCGCGAAACACTGTATTCCACCTGAGCCTATTTTTGCTCCATCCCCACCCGTTCATAAAAAGAAACATTAGAAGGACAGGCCCTAAAATGTTTTTTATTTTATTTTTCTTTATTTTCTTTTAAATGTTACATTCAAAAAATAGGAGATCCCCATTTACCCCCCACCCCCCTCACCCCTCTCCTCCCCCATCAACAAACTCTTCCATCATCGCGGCACATCCACTGCACCTGGCGAATATATTCTGGAGCACCGCTGCACCACATGGACAGTGGTCCACATTGTAGTCCACACTCTCCCCCAGTCCACCCAGTGGATCACAGCAGGACACACAACGTCCAGCATCCGTCCCTGCAGCACCACCCAGGACAACTCAAATCCTGAAAATGCCCCCACACCATCTCTCTTCTTCCCTCTCCCTCCCATCAGCAGCCACCGTGGCCACCCTCTCCACATCACTACTATAATTCCTTCCCTTACTAATCCCAATAGTTCCCCAGCAGAACACCAGTAAGTCCACTCTAATCCATACTCTATTCCTCCATCCTGTGGACTCCGGGATGGTTATGTCCAGTCCCCCTCTACATCAGGAGGGGGCTTAGAGTCCACATGTTAAGAGGGATTCAAGCATGAATGATTTTTTTGGTTTCCTTCTTTGCACTTTTCCGGATTTCCACAATGTTCTACCAAAACGTCCTCAATTCATATTATAACACAAATAAAGTCATGGAACTCTTAGAGTAAGACTGGGCTGTGTGACGCATCGGCCTGTGCATGCTCAGGTGACGGGGCTGGGCAGAGCAGTGTGCCGTGGGGGCCCTGCCCCTTGCCCTAAATGACCACTTCCCTTTGTTCACCCCCCTGGGGAAACCCCATCGGCAGGCGCACTCGCCCTTGCACGTGGAGTCCCCATTCCCAGGCACCATCGCCTCTTCCTAGAATGCGCCACCTTCAGGCAACGTGTACTTTGCCCTCTCGTTTCAAGGTGAACCCACTCAGCTTGACCTTCGCGGCCACAGGCCTGCCTGGGCTGCCCACCTAGGTCCTGGCCTATCTTTCAGGTCAGCCAGGCGACCTCCTCCCATCCTCAGGAAAAGCAATTCTGTGGTCTACCAGGGAAGGCTTGGGATATTCAGGGGGGAGCACAGCCTCAGGAAACGGGGGGAGCCTCACGTGCACCCCCTGCTTTTCACTTCCCCATGATCTACCTGGCAGGTGCCGGCTGCCATTTTTGTTCAAAGTGACCCAAATGCCTTGGCCAGATTCACTGGCCCAGGCTGGCCAGGCACAGCTCCTTCCCTGGGAAGCTGGCACGGGCCTGGGGAAGGGGGTCATTCTCTCCGAGTGTCTTGGGCACCCCGAGGCAGCCAGCCTGTGGCTGGAGAAGCAGAGGGCAGAGAAGCAGAGGGTGCCGAGGAGGAAGGAAACCAGCGGCGGCCTGGAGCCCTCCCGGGGCCGTGGCTCCCAGCTGTAGGACGGCTCTGTTCCTGCCCTCGGGTTTTATGACACATCCCCTACGGTCATTATCGAAATGCCCCATTTTCGTTCACACCGGCTCAAGGGGGTTCCGGCTGCAATCTCGGGGCTCCCCCAGCTCCCCATGGGAGGGACTCTACCGCGTTCTCGGGGAGCCTGTGGCCTGTGGATAGAGCCTTCTGGCCTGCACACTGAGCTTACTTGCTGATGATCACCGAGACTCAGGCCAAACTCCAACATTGGTTGAGCTTTTGGAGCTGGTGACATCCCCGGGCAACAGGTAAGCCTGACGCTCTCGGGAGAGCACAGAGAACGCCCGGTGAGTCCCTGCTCGGCTCCCAGCCTTGCGGAGGGTGGCGGGGGCCTGGGTCAGGCTTGGTATATAGGAGCTTTGAAGAAGCCGCTCCACATCCACACAGAGGGAGGTCAGAGGGGGTGGAAGGAGGATTGCGGGCCTGGTCAGTCATCAGTTGTCTCCACGAGTGTATCAGCAGCTCCTCAGGCCAAGTCTTGAGGGAGGCTGGAGAGGCCGACTGTTTGGAACTGGCCATGAGAAGACACATGGGTGGCTTCCAGATTCCAGGCAGGTCTACCTAAGTTCAGCCGAATCTCTGTGACTTCCCTTAAGAGCCCCGCCAGACCTTGTGTGGCATTTTTCTTTTAGGAGAGGTGGAATCGATTAAGATAAACAAGGCAACGCCGAGCATTACTAGAACTGAGGCTTTTTTGGGGTGTAGGACTGGGAAAGCCCTCCAACCGGCAAGGTGGCCTCGGCTCAGGCTCACACGTCCCACTTCCGGGCGAGTGGCTTCATTTTCTGATCCTCATTTCTAAGGTGGGGAGACAGTAAACACACCTCCCTTGTGGGAGGGTGGTGAAGCTTTTAAAATGATGCCTGGCACAGTTAGGGGCTAGGCACCCTCAGCCAGTGTCATCACTGTCATGGTTACCAATTTGTTTTGTTTTAGGAGGTACCAGAATTCAAACCCGGGACTTCATACAAGGGAAGCAGGTGCTCAACCACTGAGCTGCACCCACTCCCTGTTAGCAACCTTAACCTGACATTCCTGGCTTCCCACAAGGCCGTAACAGTAACATCAACAACCACAGCAATAATAACTAGCATTTATTGAGAGCTGATTGTCCAGCACCCTCGGCATCTTTCTGCACTTACAAAAGCCCACTGGAAAGCGGTCTTTCAGTTGTCATAGAGAACTCCAGCTAATAAAAGATCACATTTCTTTGCTTTGGGCTCTATTTCCACCATCCCAGGGTGGCCTAACCGATCGCCTTGGGCCGGTCAGTAGCTGAGATTAGTCCATTTGTGTCATTGGTTCCTAGGAACAAAATGACTGTAATAAATAAAGCTGGGTAAGAAAAAAAAATTCCAGACCTCTCACACATGGATGGAAAATGATAAAGGATCCTGTTAGTGAAAAAGCCAGGGCTCCCAATTCTCTAAATAAAGTGGTTAGAGGAAGCATGTGTCTCACTCATACATGAGAGAAAGAGCCGTTGGGAATTTCAATTCCTGGCCCAGCTGGTTAACCCATCGCTTCCCTCTTTCTCTCTTTTTTCTTTTTCCCCACCGGAGCTGGGGATTGAACCTGGGACTTGCTGGTGTGTGGCTCAACCACTGAACCACATCAGCTCCCTTCCCTCTGTTTTGAAAACCAGCGGACAATAAAGCACAGGTGCGTGCCAGTTCATGGCGAGGTAGTCTGGCCACCTTTCTGTTGTTACATCCCCTCTCCTGGGACGCCCCTCTGTGCTTCGTTGTGCCGGGGGCGGGGGAGGCTCTCAGCACCATGTGATGACGGAGGATGTGGGTGCTGGTCTTGGGTGGAGAGAACACCTTTCACCACCTCGTGATCTGGGGCTTTTTTGTAAGCCTTTACTTCCCGAATCTTCCAGTTCTTCCTCATCAGGTGACAACATTTTGCAGACAAAGAAGCTGACTACACATTCTTGGTGTGATGGTTTGAAGCTGAATGGACCCCAGAAAAGTCTGTTTTACAAGTTAATCCTTTGCTCCGGGTGTAAAGCTACGGTAAGCAGGGCCTTTCGATCAGGTGCCTTCAGTTAAGGCGTGGCCCGGGGTGGGTCCTACTCCTCCTACTGGAGCCCTTTAGAAGAGAATGTAATTCAGAGAGGTGAGGAAGAAAGCTACAAAAGCAAGAGGTTGAGGGAAAGCCACAGAAGCCAGAAGCTGAAATCGACGGAACCCGGAAGAGAAGGGAGAGCCCAGCGGATGCCGCCACGTGCCGCACGAGGTGGCAGAGGAGCCCGGGCGCGCCAGCAGCGGGTCTGGGAGCGCCGGCAGCGGGTCTGGGAGCGCCGGCAGCGGGTCTGGGAGTGCCGGCAGCGGGTCTGGGAGCACCGGCAGTGGGTCTCCGGGGAGAAAGCATCGCCTGATGATGCCCTGACCTGGCCGTTTTCACAGCCTCAGGATTGTAAGCCTTAAGCTCCTAACTCCCCAGTGTGAAAGCCAGCCCATTTCTGGGGTCCTGCTTTCGGCAGCCCAGCAGAGGAAACCACTTGGGGTCCTTAAGACTTCACCGGGAACCGAATTCCACTCAAAGCAGCACTGCAGAGAGCACTGTTCACAGAGACCCTAAGGAACAAGGGCTCTGTATGTACTCACCCACTCATTCGGGCCCTCCTGCATTCAAGTATGACAATAGAACCGCTTTTTCAAGAAATTCCATTTTAATGTTAGCATTTTGTCTTCAGAACCACGCCCTGGTCACCAGAGTTGGAATCAGGAAACTAACAGGTGCCAGCGAAAAGCGTCAACTTAGTAAATCTTTCCCAAGGACCTCCTAGGTACATGGAGGCGGACTGGACACTCAAGATGCACAGTAATTAGCCATGGCCTGCCCTTGTCCAGTCACAGCCTAGAAGGAGTGTTATCTCTGCCGACAGCTAATCACAATGCCCTGTGATAAGTGCTTTAGGAGGTGCAGCAGCAAGACACTGAGGCCTAGCAGGAACGAGCTACTTCCGCCAGGGAAGGTATCCCAAGCGAGGGGACATTTGAACTGGGTTTTGAAGGTTGACTAGGTGTTCATCAGTCCCCAAAAGGGGGAAGGGCATCTACCATGTAGGGATGTGCATGAGCAAAAGTAGAGAGGTTAGCAACTAGGAAGGTCAGCTTGTGAAGGGCCTGGGCTCCCGGGCTAAGGAACTTGAGGACAAGGGGGATAATGTGACCAGATTTGCATTGCCGAGGAAGATTCATCCAGGGGGCCCCCGGGAAGGACGGAGTTACCTCGAGGCACGGGGGCAGTGAGAATGTCCCCATCACGTCCCATCCTTCCTCAGGGACCAAACCCTGAAGTCCTCAGTGAGAACGAGGCCAGACCAAGCGGGCAGATGACCTCTGCCAACCCCTGGTCATCCGAAGGCACGCTTTGTAAGAAACGCTGGGACCTCTAGCTCAGAAGTGGCAAAATGGGTCAAACACAGCCCTCGGGCTTGTTTCATTGGGCCTGCGTCAACTTTTTTTTTTTATTTCCAGTTCGAATTCAGAGTCAGAAATGTGACTCTCCAGGAGAGAGGATTCCAAGCAGAGGGACCGGCCTGTGCAAAGGCCGGGAGGCAGGGACGAGCCTGGAACATTTGTGAGGCGGCCGGGAGGCCGGCGTGGGGGCGGGACCCGGGCAGGGCAGGGCAGGGGCCGGATCGCACAGGGCCTCGGGGACCACGGCGGGGCCTTGGGGACTTGCGCTAAGTGGGACGGCAGGGTTTAAGCGGCGGGGGCCATCTGACCTATGTTTGAGAGACTCACGCCGGCTGCCGGGTGAAGAGGCCAACTGTCCAGGCAAGAGCCGGGGGTGACTTGAACGGTGGCAGCCAGAGCGGAGGGGGCGAGCGGGGGCCTGGGGGCGGGCAGATTGGCTGCCAGCAGCCGGCGCTGGCCAGAGGGCGGCTGGGGGAGGGAGGGGGGGCAGCCTTGGACAATCTCCCTCTGTCCCACTGCCTCCCAGGGCAAGGGCGAGGCGGCTGTGGGGGTGGGACCCAGCAGAGGCCAAAAGGCCAGAGCTGGGGTCTCGGGGCGCCTGGGTCCCCATGACGGGCCCGGGAAGACAGCGTGGGGGCCGCGGGCCTGGGGCCCCCACCCCCTCCCAGGAGGCTGTGCACACCCGGGCTTTGTTTGGTTGCCGTGCTGTAATTACAGAGGCTTGTTCAGGCTGCAATCGCTCTACTCGCTCTTCTTTCTTTTTAAAACTCCGATGGTTCGAGGAAAAAAAAATTAATACTGGGTTTGGCTTCCTTCCAAGGGGAAACATAATACAGTGTATTCTCCGCTTTGACTCCGCTCCATCAATTGGATGCGTCTTTATTGAGCATCTGTTGTGTACGCAGGCCCATGCCAGCTCTTAGCAAGGAAGGAAAGAGCATTCGTGCAGTGCCTATTTCATGCATGCCAAGTATTTCACAGGTGCTGCATCAGCCAGTCCTCATTCCATCTCTAGAAGCTGAGGGATACTTTACCCACCTGACAGACAGGGAAACTGAGGCTTGCCAGCCTGGCGCTATTGTAAAGGAGTTCAGTTGCTTAAGGGATTTCGGGCCTTGCTACTAAAAGCTGGCGGTGTCATCATCACCTGCGAGCTGGCTAGAAATGCAGCATCTCGGGCCCCGCCCCACCCCTCCCGAGTCAGACCCTGCATTCTAGCAGGATCCCAGGTGCCCCGCGTGCACACTGCAGCCTCAGCAGCTGTGACTTAGGTATGGCCCTGCCTGCTTCACAGCCCTTGGTTCAAATCCCTGTGTAACTTGGGGCTAGCTACTCAGCTCACCTGAGTGTCAGCTTCCTCACCCGTAAATGTGGACTCTCACCCTTCATAGGGTGCTTGAGAGAATTAGAAGGCGGTGCGCAGGAAGAGGCTGGCTGAGGCCGAGAGCCTGGCACAAAGTAAGTGCTCAGTAAAGAACGGCTTGGCCTGTTATTCAAAGCGATGACTGGCCGCGGAAGTGCTTTGTCATTGAAAATGGTGGCACAAGTGTAAGGATGAGTTATTAGGAGATGATCAGCTGCGGAAGGTTAGAGGGACACTGGAATCGTGCAGGGGACTGGTGGGTGCTGTGGGTAGCCCTGGAGGTCAGGGAAGACTCCCTGGAGGAAGTGTCCTGATAGAGAAGGGGCAGTCGGTGGGGGCCTCCAAAGCCTCACTGCCCAGGCCTAAGGCCCGAGCCGAGGCTGGGCGTGGGAGTACGTCCATCCTGCAGGAGCAGGGCGAGCAGGCCAATCAGGATAGCCGAGGCCTAGAGGGGGGTCCAGAGGGGGGCCCAGTCCTTGTACCCACAGCCAACCAGCACTGGTGCTTGGGACCAGAGCCCAGGTGGCTGCCTTCCTGGTCCAGACTAGTTCCATGCCGCAGCATGTCCTACAACAGCAATGTACGGAAAAGGCCCAGAGAGGGCTGGTGGCAGGCCCAAGGTCACACAGCAAGCGAGGGACATGATCTGATAGACTCTCCACTCCCAACCATGCACACGTTGAACTCAGAAAGGAGAGCTTCCGCCTTGTGGTGCAAACCCCTCAACCACCTCTCAACACACCTGGGAGGCCGTTTGCAGACTCAGGGGCATTTTTCAAAAACATTTATTGAATACCTACCCTCTACAACAGGGGTTCTTTACCTTTTTTGTTCCACGGACCCCTCTGCCAGTCAGGTGAAAACCACGGACCCCTTACTGAGTCCACAGGACACTGTGCGTTATTTAATTACTGTATCACACGCGCACCAACACGCGCCCACAGGAATAATGGTCTTTTTTTTGAATTTCAATTCAAGCTCACAGACCCCTTATATTAAGGACCCCTGCTCCACAACATCCAGGCGGGACTTTCAAGGAAGTTACTTATTTTCTCAAAGTTTTTTGTTTCCTCATCAGTACATGGAGCCAAGAGGAACCCGTCCCACCGCAGCGGAGGCTAGAGTTTTTAGGACTGTGTCTGGCCCAGCAAGCACGAAACATCCTGAAGCTAAAATGTTTATTGGTTCCATTTGGCAGATGATGACACGGAGGCTCAGAGAGGGCAAAGGACCATCCAAGGCGACCAGGACCAGGCCTGAGCCCCCTGACTCGAGGCTGGGGCTACCTCCCCACCCCACAGGTGTTCCCAGACACCAGCCTCGGTGAAATTCTCTGGACCCCTCAGAGGTGGCCTGATGACCCCGCTGAGCCTCCGACTGGGTGCCTGGAGGACAAAAGGTGTGACTGGGTGGAGATGAGCTGGCCTGGCCTCACAGCCCCGAGGACAGATGAGGAAACCGAGGCTCAGGTCCTTCCCTCTGCTTGAAACCTCAAAAAGCCTGGAAGTCTGGTTTTCTAGGGTGCCCCCCAAACCACCAAGCAGAGTGAGAAAAAAATCAATCCTGCAACTAGTGGGGACTCGATGGACCCATCCCAAGGCAAATTCTGTGGTTGTATTAAAAAAAAAAAAAAAAGGTAAAATGAAACAAAAACAATAACAAAAAGACACTTATTCAAAGAGGGGAAAGAAAAAGAAGAGCTCAGAGTACAGGGAGGAAGTGAGTCTGGGCCCTGCTGTAAATCATGCATGTGTATTAACTTGCTGTATAATTGCCCCTCCTCCCATTTTCCTGGTGAGTAAACTGAGGCATAGAGAAGTAAAGTGACTTCCCAAAAGTCTCCTGGTAGCAAATGGAGGTGCCAAGAGTTGAAGCCAGGCAGCTGGGCTCCCAGCACGCTCAGGACCCCCAAGTCCCACCACTGGGGCGAATCAGAGTGGCCCACCCCCAGAAAGCCACACCCGCCAGGACAGCCCCCCGCAAGGACAAGTCCTGCTGCCCTTTTTAAGAAACCTAAGAGGGGCTGCTGGGACTAGACCCTCTGCGGTCTGGCTCCACAGAGACAAATGTGTCCCCATGGCTGTATCACACCCTCCAAATGCGTCGTGAGAGCCCACGAGAGGCCACAGGGAGACAGGCTGAGCAGCCCTACTGCCGGGGGCCCCTCTCCCAGACCACCGCTCTCCTCCAGCTGCAGACGAAGTCAGGGCTCGAGGGGCTAGTCTGGGGTGACGGCCTTACCCAGCGCTGGCTGCTGACCCGAGAGGGGGAAGCAGTTAGCTTGACGCTCTGGAGCCACATGGGTCCGGGTTTGAATCCTCGCTCCACCCTGCACTAGCTGTGTGACCTTGAGCCAGTCCCATCCCTCTCTGTGCCTCAGTTTCCTTCCGGGTGCAGGGACAGGTCTTGGACTCTGGTTTCTAACGTCCCTTCTGACGTTCATCCTCCGTCCCCTCTCATCCGGCTTGTCTCTCTCGCACAGTCGGTGGTTTGTTAACGTCTGCTCTAATTGTCTGCAATGCACCACTCGGCTCTATCGAGGCAATTCCCAGTCTAATCCACCCCACGGCAACGGAGCCCCTCCAGGGGCGGGGAGGATCAAGACGCCAGCTGGGGGAGTCTGAGTCTTGCCCCCAATGAGCTCTGCGAGCAGCCAGCCTGCCATCACGAGTTCCGCCCGAGCGCCCCGAGAACAAGGAGGGCGACCTGCCGAGCAGGCTGGGGTGCAGGCAACCAGGAGAGGGCAGACGGCATCTGGGCTGGTGGGAAGGGGGTAAGAAGGGGGCGTTCTTTTAATAGCTGTGATGTACCCCATGGATTGAGCCTTTCCGCGCAGCAGGCCCCATTCTAAAGCACTTTATACTGACACTGTCTCGTTGAACCCACACAGCCCGATAAGGCAGGCGTCGTTGTTACTGCTGTTTCGTGGCTAGGGAAGCAGAGGCACAGAGAGGTCACATAACCTAGCTTCCAAGGTCTCCGAGCTCAAGAAGCAGGATTGGAATCCTTGCTCGTACCGCTGCTTCCAGTCCATTCCAGGCAGAGAGAACGGGGTAAAGGTGCAGCCTGCATTTAGAGACTGGGAGGAGCCCGGCTTGCCTGGCTAGACTCCGGGGGGGTGGCAGGGCGTGTGCCCGGGCCGGTGGCCAGCAGCAGGGCAAGGGCCTTGAATGCCAGGAAGAGGCACATTCTATCCTGTGATGAGAAGGACGCGCATGCCTGCAAGTTTATTAAGTGCTCTATATGTCGAGTGCATTTCATGGATGTTTGCACTAAACTCTCACAACATCCATTGCACAGATGAGGAAACGGAGGCTCAGGAAAGCCAGGCAATGGGCCCATGGCCCCTGATCCAGGAGGCGGCAGCTGGATTCCAAAGCCCACGTGGGGTGGCCATCGGGGTGGCGTCGGAGAGACGGCGGGAGAGTGGACGGGTTGTGATCTGGTAAGACCACGCGGCAGCAGTGCGCAGGAGGGCCAGGGCGGGACATGGGAGGAGGCTGCTGGGACGGGCTGGGGTCTGGGCTGGGACCGCCCGGCTGGGACACACGGCCGCGGCAGTGAAGAGAGCCCGGCTGCCCGACATGCCTCTGTTTCCATCCTGACCAACCGCCCTTCCTCCGTCCCATCTCCCAGCTACACTGTCCCTCGGCACAAGTGGGATCCGGGTCACTTGCTCTGCTTCCCCCACAGCGGCTCAAATAGTGCTCGGCACTGACTTCAGCCTCAGGACAGGGGACACCAGCCGCCCAGAAATACCTGGTGGGCACCGGTTTCCAGAGCAGTGTGTGCTGGTTAGTGTTCAGCCACCGGCTCTCGGGAAACACACAACGAAGGGGCTGCCTTGTAGCAGTTACTGACTCCTGTGATGAAGACATGGCGCACCTCAGAGATATTGCAGGCTCCCTTCCAGGCCACGGCAACGAAGCGAGGCACACGGATTTTTCGGGTTTCCCGGTGCATGTCACTTACGTTACACTACACTGCAGTCTATTAAGTGTGCAACAGCACTAGGTCTAAAAAAAAGCCAACGGACGCATCTTAAGTAAAATGTGACACAGGGATACGAAGGAAGCACAGACTGTTGGGAAAATCGCATCACTAGAGTTGCTCGACTCAGAGTTGCCACAAACCTTCAATTGGTAAAAAAACACACAGTATCTGCGAAGCGCAATAAAGAGACCTGCAGTGGCACGCGGCATGGCCGTCCTCCCACCACAGCCCGTTTCAAGGAACCCACATGAGGTCAAAGAGCTTTGCGCACAGTCAGTGAGCTGGGGGAGCCGGCACAGCCCTGCTTCCAAAGCCTCTTTCTTCCTGGGGGTGCGGCAAGCACTCCCGAAACAGCCGGCCTTGCTTCTGGGGCGGTCTATCTGCGGGAAGCTCTTGGTTGCTTAGTGTAAGGGGAGCCCCGGACAAGCCCTCCTCGCGGCTGCAGCTAGGGAGGGCACCTGCCAGGGGAGAGGCTGCTGCTGGGAAGGTGTCTGATCCTGTGAAGGGAGATCAGACCAGAGGAACCTCCCAGGCAGCCTCTGGAGGGACGGGGAAGAGGGAGGTGGAGAGGAGAGAGAGAAAGAGGAAGTGAGGGAGGGAGGACGGACGAGCAGCACAGGAGGAAAGCAGCAGAGGCACGGGGGAAAGGAGGAAAAGGAAGGAAAGAAGAAAGGAAAAGAAGAACAAATAAGGACAAGGAAGCTAGAAAGGGAAAAACTGGTCTGGACAATTCCTACGTGCTCTACACTGTTCTCCTCTCACGAGCCCCTCTAACCCAAAAAGAACCCAAGGAGGAGGCAGCCTGTATGTGAAGGACAAGGCACCGAAGGCCTCAGAGACTAAGGCCACAAGTGGTTGAGGAGTCAGAATTCGAACCCAGGCCTCAGGGCGTCCCGGGCTGCTTTCCTTCTGTTGGTTCTAACTGGAGTCGCTGGGGCCAGCCCAGCCATCTTGACCTTGCACGGGGACAGCAGCCTCCCCCAATCAACTCACGAAATTTACTGGGAATACACCCTGTGCTGGGTTCCTGGGGACCTGGGAGAGACCAAATCAAGGTTCCAGCCCCTGGAGCCCTCCCAGGCTGTTCCAGCCCTTCCAGTGCTGTTCCTGCTCTCTTCCCACCTCCCTCTGGCTGGCAGGGGAGCTTTCTGGAGGACGCCTCTGAAAAGGTCCTGCACGGCCAGAAAGGAATAATTCAGGGCAGGAAACACGGGAGACAGATGCCCACAGGGCAATCTGCTACTACTCCAGCTCACTGCCTTTTAAGACACACTTGTAAGAAAAAGACTGGTTTAAACGACCTCCTGTTCAAGACGCGTTTGGGAGACTTCGCAGGGCGTGAGGATAAAGGCCCTTTAGGAACTCAGATTTGGGAAGAGAAAGAATAATCCCGCGGGGACCGGCTGACCTAAACGGCGCTCTTTAATAAGACACAGGCGAGAGGGCGGCCGGAACGAGAGCGCCCGCGGCACCCAGGCGGGAGTGGGCGGCAGGTGGAAGGCTCCGCGGCTCTTTATCAAGCCTCCCTACCTGGGGCTCCACGTCCACTTCCCAGCGCCTCTGTAGGTTTACTATTAGCCCCATTCCCGAGAGGAACTCACCGAGGTCCCCAAGAGAAACTGTCTGGACCAAGATCAAAGAAGGTCACAGTAAGAGCCACCAGGGACCTCAGACTGTGGCCCTGGGGCCCAAGGGACCCCGCAATGTGCTGGGGTGGGTGGCGTGGGCTTAGACATTTAAACATTTGGATTTGCATACTTAGGGGAGGGCCTGGGTCTGCCCCTTCTGGTTCACTGCAAGTCCCAGCGTTCCTGTCTTCTCAGTCTCTGGCCTCGTTGCTGATTTCTGTGACCTGCCTGGCCCTCGGCGGCCTTCGAGTTTGCCAGCCTGGCCTACCAGGTGTTCTCTAAAGGGTGGGAGAGGAGCGAGATCAGTGTTGCCCCTTCCCCAGGGGCATATGTCAAACTCATGGAGTGGTGACGTTTAAAAAAAAATCATGTGCAGTGTTATAATTCTATTTTTAGAAAACAACCAACCCCATTGTTCTCATAATACAAGCTCGGCTGGATTTGAAATAACTGCAGAGACACCGCTTTACAAGAGCGTGGAAAAAATGGGTGTATATGTGTGTTATTTTTCAGAAATCAATCAAGGGTCAGATTCCTTGGTCTAAAATATTTTCCCACAAGATGAAGTCGATTTTATATTTAAAAATAAAGCCAGCTTTATCTTGTGGACTTTAGCCAATGTATCTGTTCTTGATTCATGTACTTGGTTTTCAAAAGGAATCTTTATGGTCTGATCCCTCTTTGTTTTGAAAAGTGCAAAACCCTGTAAGCAAGAATACCCCTCACCTTGACCTGCCCATCTGGTAAATTCAGATTTTTATTGAGCAAATTGTCTTAAGTCCCGCAAACAACGAGCAAACGCGTGAGTAACATCCTCTTGGGATGTGAAAGAGTCATCAGCAGTTCATTTGTTAAGAACCATTGACAGAGGCCGGCAGGGCAGGGCAAGAAAACCTGGTTAGGAGTCTCAGCTCAGATGCTGTGTGACCTCAGGGTAGTCACCTAACCTCTCTGTCTAAACCAGGGGTGGTAACACCTCCTCTTAGGGCTATATGAAGATTAAGTGGGTGAACCTCTAAAGCGGTTAGCAGAGCACTTTGCACATAACAAATGTGTGATCCTTGGCAGAAGCAGTATAATAAATCAACGATTAAGGCTAGGGTTATGTGTTTTTGAGATAGCTGTGAGAAAAAGTCCTGGACAGAAAGCGAGAGTTATCTTAACCTCACAGGCAAGTGATCAATACAAGGGCTGCTGCGAGTCACCGGGGAGATGCTGATCCGATCAAATTCTCACAGCAAATTGTTCCCAGAGTGGACAGGAGTCCCTATCCTGTAATTAGCACATTCTTGAAAATCCCGGTTAAATGTCAACGGCCTTCATTTGTCCGCCGAGTGAGTCTCCTCTACTCCTCTCCTGCCTCCACGGAGCTGGAGCCGAGGTCTTTGGCTCATTCCTTCACACCCTGTCACCCAGTCTCAGGCAGAGCAGCGAACACACGGCCCACCCTTCAGCAGCTCCAGAAACAGGCTGTGTCTCTGGGGGCGGATTTGCTCAGACAGGTTTGAGGAAACAAACAAAATGGTTGCTTGCGTCCAAGTCATCAGGATCCCAGCTCTCAACGCGGCTTTTCAGCCAAATGCCCGAGTCCAGCAGCCTCTTTCCGCTTCCAAATCGGAATGGGGTGTCTGCCAGCCCACAACGTTGCCATCATGCAAATGATGCGCTTTCGGGTTTCTCAGAGCGTTAACCCCGTGCTTTCCAGTCTCCGATTAGGTGGTAAGTCTACTGAGCCAGCTGCACACGAGAGAGACAGCGGGGGCGAGAGGCTTTACTTTCCACAAGTGTTTTCGGCAGGGGGTCATTTAGAGAGCCAGCATATGGAAAACGCAATTTCTCCCAGTGGGGTTTGCACGTAGGTTTACAGCGACAGTACATTTGCTGCAAGGCATACAGATCGTGCTTTCCAAATGCAAAATATTTGTGGGTTTGGTTTTTGTTTTGTTTTGTTTTTTGGTGATGGGCTGTTCATTCGTTCTATTGACATGTAGTAGCTGGGAATGAAGAGCCCTGTTGTTCACGGTCGCCGGCCTTGTTTTAGCCAGATCCACTCTTCCAATCCCACAAATGGCCAGAGGAGCTTCTCCCCTTTGCTTAATAATAATAGCTCCTATTGGTTGAGCTGTGGCCAGGAGAGGACTTGATGCTTTACCTATCTTCTCTCATTTCTCTCCTAACAATCCTATGAGATAGGTCCTGTTATTATCTCCATTTTGCAGACGAGGAAACTGGGGCTCAGAGAGGTGAAGTGACTTGCTCCAGGGTCACACAGCTAGGAAGTGGCAGGGCAGGGTTTGACTTGGGCTCCAAAGCAGATGCTCTTGAGCCCTCTTGAGCTGGAATGGCCTTTCCTGGCCGATCTCAGTGCTCCCTCCTGAGTCCCTGTTCCAGCAAGCACCCCTCCCCCTTGCCATGGCCCCCTCCCCCAACCCCGCTTGGGGACCCAGGAGGTGGCTGTAGCCTAGGCAAGCAATTGGGGTTAAATCCCAGCTCTGACTCTTTCCTGGTTTTGTGACCTGGGACACTTCTCATCACCTCCTCTCCGAACCCAACTTTGCACCTCTTCCTGGCGAAGGTAATTATCCCTTTCTGACAAGGTTGGAAGGAACAGGTAAACGAGACAATGCAGGTTCACCCCAATTCTGAGCCTCTTTCTCGGGGGGCGCTGAAACCCCAGCCATGGTCTCCTCGACTCTCTTGCTCACTCACTCCAACAGCTCCCGAATCAGCATTCAACACACATCACTCCGCCATTATCTCCCGAGGACAAGGCTCCGTTGTCACGGCAACCAGAGTCCTTCCACCAACTCTAATAATTTCTCACCAGCGGAGCTGGGCTGGCTAGGGGAAGGGGAAAGAGCATTGGACCAGGGGCTAGAGGCTGTGGGTCCCAGCCCCTGCTGGACTAGGACTCCTCCCCAGGTCTCAGTTTATTCACTGATCACACAGGGGCCTCTGAGATCTGTGGGTTTTTTGACTTTCTCTGAGAGACAGCTGCTTTGGTCCAGGAAGCTGGAGGCAGGGGCCCTGACCCGCAAGAGATGGGCTGGAGGTTTGAGCGAGATTTTAACTCCCCAGAAAGAGCCTGGAGACCACATTCTCCCCTCCCACTGAATTGCCTTCCAAAGGCCCTTCCAGCTCTGTGATCTGTAGGTGAGCTGAGGCCCCTCCAGGTACAGGACTGGGGGCAGGTTGGAGACCTAATTTGCAGATGTGGCAGATGGAGGCTCAGAGAGGGCAAAGGGCTGCTGTGGCAACCCAGCAAGCAGAGAAGTCCAGCTCTTCCACGGCCTCATGCCAGGCATACGCCAGCCCTCGGAACCAGTGCGGAGCCAGCCAGGAAGGCTGGAACCTGGAGAAAAGAGCCCGCTCACCTGCCCCGTCCCTCTCCCTGCTTGGCCCACGGCGGGTCCTGCTCTGGTCACCACCTGTGTGGCCTCCACTCTCACCAGTTTCTTCTCACTTAAGGCACCACACAGGCAACCAAAATTGAGAGGCACCTACTATGTGTCCCCACTGCAGGGCTGGCACACAGTATGTACTCAGAGTTTTATCTGGACCAGTTGTTTGCCCACATCTGTTCCTGAGGCTTCTAGGAAAATCTCCCAAAGTAGCCACCGGTGTCCCAGGTTCCCAGAACCTGCTGTAGACCCTATGGGGAGGGCACCAGTGGGAACGAGGGGGTCCTTAGCTTGGTGACTCCTGTCTGGGCGCCAGAGGTTGTGGGGTGGGGAGGTGGGCCTGCCCTGGCCCAGGTCGATGCCCCACTTTTAAGCACAGCAGTGCCAGCCCAGTGGCACTATTTAACTCTTCCCAGGGCTGGCACTTTCATTTAATACCCATGGCTAGTGGCATCCACTGCCACTTGGAGAAAAGGTTCTTATCATCCACACTCCTTAGTCTCGGGAAGGCTATTATGGGGGGGGGAGGTGGAGAAGGAAATGGAACATGCTGGGACTGGCAGTGGCCAGGAGCGGCTGATTGTCCCATCCAAAACCCAGAAAGGGGAAGGAACCTGCCCAAGGTCAAAAGCAGTTTCAAGGCTGGCCTAGGCTGCAATGAGCTCTTGGGGTCCGTGAGCCCAGGCTTTGGGCCCGGCAGTCCCGGATCTGAGTCCTGCTCTGCCCTGTGTCAGCAGTCAACCGTATGACCTTGGGCAAACTTCGGCTTTCTGAGACTCAGTTTCTTTACTGAAGACTCTGAGACAATGCTGGTAAAGTGCTGACTCTGTGCCTAGGTCACAGTAAAGCACCCAATAATTTGAACCAACCAGCTAAAATTGTAGATGCAACATATTGTACGCATTTAAATTTCTTCTTTACCGACTATGCTTCGGGAAGATTTCCTCTTCCTTATCCCCTCTGACCACTAATATACGATATGTATATTTTAAGCATAAGTATGTTCTTGACTCAGGCACTGGAAGCATCCAACTCGGGAGCAAAGGGCTCCATCCACCAAGACTCCACAATTGGTTCAAGTGGCAGCAAGGGCGCGACTGCAGGATCGGGACTCAAGACAGCTCATGGGACGCGGTGGGTTTGGCTTCTGTTGCTTTCATTTTACATTGTTTTCACTTGGCCTCAGCACCGTCGGAAATGACAAGCACAGAGTCAAGTCTCCCCCCCCGCCCTCCCCCCAGCCCCCGCGCCCCACGATCTTGACTCAGGTGCTTCTCAGAGGCAGCAGGGTGGCATGGGAAAGCACACAGTCGGTGTCAGCAAGACCTGGGTTCCGATCTCTGCTGTGCATCCTCAGGCAAGCAGTTCTAGAGCCCGAGCCTCAGTTTCCTCCTCCAGTGGATGGGGAGAGTAGCACCTATCAACCCACATCACCTGGAGATTAAATGGAGCAGCACCCGCAAAGCCTGGACCCCCAGGCCGGGTGGTGGGTCCTCGCCGGCCAGGTGTTCCCCGGGTCCACACGGTGTGGAGGAGCATCAAACCCTCAGGTCTTGCTCCACCCCAGAAGGAAACTCCCAGAGTTCATGACATTTCAAAACCGTCAGCCGTGGGCTGAGTCTAAATGCGGGGAGAAGGGGAGGTGAAGCCAGGACCCTGCGGCGTCCAGCCCGTGTCCCCCTCCCATTCCCTATCCCCTCGGCTGGCCCAGCACCCCTCAGCCTGCGCCACCCGCTGCCGGGAGCTCGTGTGCAAACACTGCCTCGATACTCTTCTTGGCTACCGAGGCCCTTAGACCCTTCTAGACCATCTCCTGGGACCCTGGGGTTCGTTTTCACCCGAACTCACCAGATAAGCACGTGTGTGTCTGAGGACCACCCTCCCTTCCTGTCCTCACAAGTCCAGCCACCCCTGGGGTCTCCGGGCCAAATGATCACACTTCAGACCCCGAATGCTGGGTGCCACGGAGGTGACGGTAGCCTCTGGCCACGCTCCGGTGAGGCCAGAGCAAGGCGCCCAGGTCCTTTTTTCCCGAACAAACCTCATGCTGGAGCCTTCCCCCGCCATCCTGCAAACATCACGTCCGCTGCCAGATCTGAGCTCCCCTGGGCTCCTTCCCAAGGGGCTACCTGGTGAATTAGGTAAAGGCTGGGGAACCAGCCGTCCGCGAGGAGGGTGGCCCAGGGCTTGCTCACCCTCAGGGGCCACATCCGAAAGATGGGGATAAGGATGACAACAAGAATATAACCTTTACCTTGAACTTCCAGGGCTGCTGCAAGCTTTCATCCAGAAAGCCCTTTCAAAACTGTAACATTCTGTGTAAGCATGAAGTGTGCACGTGCATGTGTGTGCAAATGGGCCTCACTGCAATCAAGGTTATTTCTGTTTTGGGCTTTGCAAGAAAATTAGCTTTAAAAAACGCTGCTCTTTGTTCGGGAGTGGATTATTCTCCAAGATACCAAGGACCACGTTTTCGCCCCCTACCCATCCAGCAAAGCACTTCACACTGGATCAAAAGAAAAAGCAGCTGCAAGGCATTTTTTTCCCCCAAACTGCCAAGTGCTTTCTAATGACCAGGAGTTTTGTTATCAGCACTAACTTCCAACAAACTATACTATCCCGATGCCAAATCGCTGACATCAAATCACCTCCTTGCCGCTGCTGCCCTCTCCCTGCATGCACAGAGCCTCCTTACCAGACAACAAGGCCATGAAAGCAACCAGCCGTCAATGCCTTTTGGGGAGCCTTTGACCTTGAATGTCCCTCAGGCCGGGGCTCAGTTCTCTCAAGAGCTGGCAAGAGATGCTGCTTTCGCAGACACCAGGCAGTCGACAGGTGGGCAGAGCTGCAGGTCCCTAAGCCCTGAAGCCCCCAGGCTGGCCCACGTGCCGGAATCCCAGCCGGCCCCCAAATCACAGAGCGCCTTCCCAGACAAGAGGGCCCCTGCACCCAAACGTGGCCCGTTCCACCTAGCTGTATACCTCCCACCTCCAGGGTGCCACAGCCAATCGCTCTGCGAGACCTGGC
Source organism: Dasypus novemcinctus (assembly GCF_030445035.2). Lineage (NCBI taxonomy): Eukaryota > Metazoa > Chordata > Mammalia > Cingulata > Dasypodidae > Dasypus > Dasypus novemcinctus. The sequence goes on along the minus strand of NC_080698.1, from coordinate 49,199,956 downwards.
CTCCTTGTAATTTTCAATTTGTGAGAAATGTAAAAATAGAAGGCCATTTGCTGCAAGCAGCTCGCATCGAATTGGATGCCACTTCCGTGTCATGTCAGATCGCGGTAAAAGGAGCTGATGGCTTCGGCAGGCCGCTCTCAACATCTTCCCACGCAGCGAGAGGGTGGCAACAAATCGGGGGCACCTGAAAGTTAGGAAAAGGTGCACAACATCGACGCTGGTTTACAACGAACCTAAAGTCTGGGTCACAAATAGGTTGTAACCGGCTGGACAACTGAGTGGGAATCCTAGCTCTGCAGCTGAGGATCGTGGGCACGGGTTCGCGTCTGCACCTCACACTGCTCACTTACAAACAGCAGCCATCAGCTACCCGCCTCCCAGAGCGACGCACAGCTCAAATGGGGAAGTGTTTTGTAAACTGTGAAGCTCATTAAACGGAGAGTGGCAGTTATTACCAAAGAGCAATGCCAGGGGCAGCTCAGTGGCAGAGATTTAAGCACTCGGGGGTTGGTTCTGGCCTCGAGTGCCTTTTTTGAGCCCAGCTATCCTGCCGCAGATGCCTCGACCTCTTTCCTTCTCGGTTTCCTCATCTGTATGGGGACAATTATTCTACAGGGTTTTGAGAAAATTAAATGCAATGATATAAGTAAAACACACGACCCTTGACCTGGCATATTGTCAACTGGCAATAACAGTTAGCTGTTACTGTGATGGATAAGATTCTATACCGTTCCGTGCTTGTTGTGGTTTGTCTGTGACCGAATCTGAGGTCTGGGAGGAAATAGGACAGCTTGCCAAAACCAGGTAACTCGGTTCTCTTTCGGAGGTGGCTTCCCTGCCTCCCACAGCCCCTTCCCAATGGCCCCCGTGGTTTCCGGCAAACAGGGAACATATGAAGATGCTGGAGGCTCAGAAGCTCCTCCCTGGGACCCATTTCCTGGGAAGTCCTGTTTGGGGGCTCCACATCTGGCCCCCAGCCTTTTCCCCTCTCTCCCTCTGCCTTCCAGTGACCTTCCAGAGAAGGGGGCAATGCCGGCCTCAAGGATCGCCCATGCCGGGCCGATGTGAGGAGCCAGCGGAGGCACGCGGCGGAGCGGGTGGACGCGCTGATCCCGTCAGCTGGAGGGGACCCCGCTGCTCTTTGCAATTGGAGTCAATTCAAGGTTGTTTTCATCACGGCAGGGGCTGCGCTCTGCCCTCCCTTCTCCAGGCAGAGCAGCTCGGGCGACTCTGCACGGTTGAATTGAAGGGGCAGTTCTGACCCAGGCAGAGACAGGCCTGCTGCCATCCCCGTGGCGGTTTCCACTCGCAGAGCGGGGCGCTGGAGTGACTGGAACTGGCCGTGGCGTTGGGGCTGTGGCTGGGTGAGAGGGGCTGCCACCAGGGGGTGCCACTTCAGGGCTGAAGGGTAAGCAGGGCACGCCACGGGCCAGGTGGGCAGGGGCAGGCCCGGGTCTCCTACTTGCTCCCGAGGACAAAGGTGGCTGGAGGCGGTGGGCAAGGCTGAGCCTCGCCCGGGGTTGGCATTCTGCCTGCAAGCCATATACAAGCAAGAGCGGGGGGAGACATCTCCAAATGCTGAGGGACTTGGGACACGTCTAGCTCAGCTGCTGAGCTTGCAGCTAAACCTAGGAACGGGTTCTTCATGTGATGGCAAGAAGCCACCTGACATTTGGGCTTTATTTAATCGTGCTCTTAACACATGCCAGGGAGTAGAGGGGCAGCCTTGCTCAGAAGGCAGGCTCAAGGGGACTCACCTGTCAACCGTCAAATCCTGTCCTCAGCACCATCAAGCACCACTTGACAGATGTGAAAACTGAGGCCCGCCACGGCAACAAAGGGGCCAAGTGTCGGCCTGGGAATCAGAAGACCAGGGTTCAAATCCCTGCCCTGCCTCTCCTAGCTGTGTGATCTTGGTCAAGTCACTTCACCTCTCTGTACTGCTGTTCCCCCACCTCTGAAACGGGGGATAAGAATACTGGCTGCAAAGGCTGCTGTAGGAATAAAATGGGCTCCTATGAGAGCTTGGCACACAGGCAGCATTTGGTACTCCATTCCTTCCTTCCATAGGGAAAGAGGACTTGCCCAAGGTCACAGGCCAGAGGACAGCAGAGCCCCAGCTCAAAGCAAACTCTCACCACGGCTCATTCCATTCCCGGCCACGGCCTCAGAGGCACAAGGAGATACGTAGGTATTGCAGGGAGGTTCACACTAGTGCCATCATGACCTTTCACCCAAGCATATTCTATTCCATGACATTTATTGAGTGCCTCCTGTGTACCGGACCACATCTAAACAAATCCACAGCGTCTGGTGCTCCTGGATGGCAAGGCATGTAAAAACCAGGGCAGACAGGAGAGACGGCGCTCCTGCGTGTCCTTCAACTTGGATGGACTTGATTTTCCCTTGCCTTCACTCCCTAAGCTGCCCAGTCCTTGGCCTCCAGACCCTTCCAGAGTTCTCTGGGGGACCGGCTTCTCAGCAAGCCTCCAGGCGTGGAGTGAAGGGTCCGGCCCAGAGGCTGCCTCTCTCCTGCGGGGCTCTCGGGGATGGCCCACGCTCCAGGTGCTCGCCAGCAAGCCGGGCTCTTCTCGCGCTGCTGCCTGGGACGCACTGGTTGTCCTCCCAGGGCTGGCCCCAGAGCCAGTGCTTCCCCGGAGAGGGAGCGCTTTCTTTGTTTGTCGCCTGACAATTTATTTCTGAGGCTGGAGGGAGGCTCAGCCATTTTGCCAGGGACCTCTCTGGGGAAAGCCCTCCCACTCCCTGGGGTCTTTAACCTCCAAGGCCAAGTTCTCTTCTGCTCCCTCCGCCTTGAGGAGGGCATGAAGCAGCTCTGACCAGGGCACAAGCAGGCACCGGGCCAATTCTTCCCAGGAGTGCTCCAAAGAGAGAGAGAAAGAAGGGGCACGCTGTCACGCCAGTAGTTCCCACTGACCTCCTTTATCTTGGAGTTTGGGAGGTGGGGGTAGCTTTCTCGGGCTCCTGTATGAAACCATTTCCCCCAAAGTCCCAGAAGGAGAAATCCCAGGCAATAATCAGCACACAGCACTCGCCAAACACCCACCCTGGGTGTCACAGAGAAGTGAATGTCAACCCCGAATTCCACTCCCAAAGCCTATCACAGTCTGATTTTTGGGGTGTCACCAAAGCTCCAAGGACCATTTTATTGAGCTCTCTCCAGGCTCATCACAGGGATCAGGCTGAGCTTCCGAATCCCAAGGCAGTGAGCCCTCAAGACCCCCCTTCTCCTCGCAGCAAGAAACGTGGCCCCAGCTCTGCGATATCTTTTGACTTTTTAAAATCCCGTTTTCTCCTTGGGGTCCAGGCCTATGCGTGTGTGTGAGAGCCCCGGCGGGGGTGGGGTGGGGGGGGCGACGCCACCTGAGTATGTTGTCTGAAGACCAAGCATATAACAGAAAATCTGTGGGTGCCACCCGTGGGGACGTGCGCCGACAAGACCACCGTGGAGACCCGATGGGCATCGCCTTTTCTCCATCCCGGGGCAGTAAAGGCGGGGAGGCAGGACACGGTGAGAGCTGTCCCACGGCAGCAAGGCGACACCGTCCTCGAGCCCCCTGGGGGACCCCCTCGTCCCACATCTCTCGGGGAAGAATTGGGGGGTGGGGGAGATGGAGCGCGGCGCGAGCTTGTGTGCGCTCAGCCCAAACTGTGCTGTGTTTTTGAGTCAACCTTACTTGAGAGCGTGAGCAGGCCCAGGATGGGAAAGAGGGGTCTCACCCCCAAGGCGCCCCCAGCCTTTAGACCCCGGAAAATAACCGAGGGGCATGGCTCTATCGAGGCGTAGCTGACCCCAGGACGGTTCCTCCAACGTCTTCCCGTCGTCCGCTCCCCCAGTCCCCCGCCATCCCCCAGGGAATGAATCAGGCGGCAGGGAGGGGGCTTCGACGGCTCCAGCTCGGCGGGCCGCGACCGGGACGGGGAATGCGATTTCGCGACCCTTTCGCGAGCCCCCAGTGTCCCCCAGGGGAAGGGGCGGTGAGCACGTCGGCGACCGCAGCGCCGTTCCGGGTTGCTTCGGGTGGCCCCGGACGCGCGCAGGCGGCCGGCACGGGCCCTCGGGGTGTCCGCCTTCCCACCCCCGCCCGGCCCGGGGCAGCGGCTCCGGGCCCGGCTCGCTCGGGCCGCCCGGGGCTCTGCTCCCCGCGCCCGGCGCCCCGACGCCGTCGGCGCCAGCCTACCTGGGGCCGGGGGTGCGCTGCGCGCGGCGGGCGCGGCGGGGCTGCTCGGCGGCGCGGCGCGCAGGGGCGGCTCGGGCTGCTCGGCTCCGCGCAGCTCGCCCGCCACCTCGCCGCTCGCCGGGTCTGTCGGGGGCGGGCGGAGCCACGCGGAGGGGGGAGCGGGCCGGGGAGGGAGCGAGGAGGGAGGGCCCGCGCGCCCGCCGCCGCCCCTGCGCTCCCCCGGCCCGGGCCGCGCGCCGCCCCAGCCGCCTCGTCGCAGCCTCCCCGCCGGCAGCCACGCCCCCTCCCCTGCGCCCCCCCTCCTTCTCCCCTCCCTGCCATCCTCTCCCCTTCTTCCCTCCCCCTTCTCCCCTTTCCTCCTCTCCTTCTTCCTCCTTCTCTCTTCTCCCTCTCCCAAGCCCCTTCCTCTGCCTCCCCTGTTCCCCCCTCCTCCCCCTCCTCTCTTTTTCTCCTTCCTTTGTCCACCAGTCTGCGGGCCTGTGGTTGCCAGTCTGTCTGCCTTGGTCTGTCGGTCTCTTTTTCCAGCCTATGGCAGTTCTGTCCCTGTTGGCCTGTCCTTTTTGTTTCTCTGTCTCTGCCCCCCTCTTCTCTGGATCGTCACGAGATACCCCCCCCATGTGGGTGGGATGGGCTCCTGCTCCCTCCCTGCCCTCCTCCCGGGGCAGCCCCGCCCCCTTTTTGTTCCGCGTGGGAACCCAGGGTCAGACCTGGAGGTACCAGGCCCTTGGGGTGCTGCGGCCTGGAGGGGGGGTGCAGTTGTGTAGGACTGTCTCCTGCCAGGGATCGGTCCTGGAGACACACTGTGTGTGTATGTGGGGTGGGATGGAGGGATGGATAAACAGATGACTAAAAAGAAACATAGCCAGGCTGTACCCTAGTAAACCTGGGGGTTGTATGGCAGCGGGACCCCAGAGACACCCTCCTCTTTCCAGCTGTAGAGGCTTAAGGAGGTGCCCCAGAGAAGCCTCCCTCCCAGCCTACCCGACGGGGTGCCGCAGGGCTCCCTCCCTTCCTCTTGCCAAGTCCTGGCCTCCCCCCGCCCCCTCTTTCACAAAGTCTCCTGGGAATGGGGCCATGTCTTCCATTCTCTCTGGGTTCCTCAAGGACACACAGAAAAGGTTCCTTCTCTCCAGCCCTGCCCTGCTCTCCCCGCCCCCAGCCTCGGGGCTGGCATTTGCCCACTGACATCCATCCCCCACCTGACCGGCCTCCCCGTCTCTCACTCTCTGATCATGCATCCTTGGGTCCCTCAACCAACGCAGAGCTCCCCAAGGTCACCCCCCGACTCCTCGCTCTTTCCCACAACTCTCACCCACAAGCATGGAATCAGTGTCTTCCTTTTAGCCATCCCCCTTCTCTCCTGCATCTCACTGGTCACCTGATCCTATAACGACCTCCAGCAGGCCTGCAAATAAATATTTTTTTGAGCTCTTTCTCTGTGCCAGGCACTGTCCTAGGCTCTGGGGACACAGTAGTGGACAGGCCACAGACCTCAAGGGGATCCCAGGCCAGTGGGGGCAACAGTCCTTCATCAAATAATCCCTTAAACCCACAATGGTAAGCCCTGCCGGGAGCACACTTCTCAGGGGGTCCCAATCCAGCTGGGGATGGCCCAGGAAAGTTTCCTACAGGAAATCCCATTTGAGCTGAGGTCCAAGGATGAATAGGAGTTGTCTGGATGAAGAGGTGGGGGGACAGCTTTGAACAAGTATAAGAGGGTAGCAAGAACAGTGGCTGTTTTTGCTGATCTGCCATTCGTTTCCTCTTTACATGACAACACCTCCATTCTTGTTTGGGGACCTTCTCCTCCTCCACTCACATTCATATGGTCCCCCCATTCCAGAAACGGACATGTGACCCAGACCTGGCCTATCAGAGCACCACATCATCCTGGCCTCAATGAGGGGACATGTAACTCATGCTGCCAGAGAGAACTCTCCCTGGGACTTTTGCTAAAACTACTGTCAAACCCATCTTTGTGAAACCTCAAGCAGCCCAAACCTTAAAAAAAAAAAAAAAAAAAAAAGCCAAATAAGGAAGGCAGACCTGAGAGATGGATAGGAGACCGGGACCTGGTGACTATTGTTTGAGTGGCTGGATGCAGCCTTGCCTGAAGGCAGTCTCAGTTATTTAAGTCATGCACTCCTTTTTTCACTTACGAAAGTTTGAGTTTAATTTATGTTGCTTATAACTGAGAGTCCTAACAAATACATTGTTGTATTGAGAAAGATGAAATATCATATATAAAGGGATAATAATAACCATTTCCATAGCCTTTTCTTTTTTTCACATCTCATCATTGTCTCTGTTTTTTTAATATCCCTGAACGCTACCCATATTTTCGTTGTTCTATATGTGTTTTCCCTACAAATGAAAGCAAACTGCCTCCCAGGTGACTTTCGAGGGCTGACTACCTGAAGCTTGGATCATTTCCACAACAGTCCCCGCTCCCCCTGCTCTCCCATCCCTTGTGATGACAATTCAGCTATCTGTCTGCACATCTCCAGTGAACTCATTCTTCTACCAGGTAGAGGGTTTTATCTTTAAAAGAACAAACCCTTACTCTGGCAGAATTCTGATAGGTGCCTCCAGTGCAGTGAGGCTTCAGACAAGGGACAGTATATTGCAATGTTGAGATGACTGCATGCAGTGCCTTCACGCCCTTCCCCCCAAGCCAGGGTTGGTACCTTCCAGCAAGATCCAATGAATACTTGCCGGGCTATAGGGCTGGGTTCTGCAGGACAGGGTTCCCAAAATGTGTGCTGTCAGACACTGGTGGTAGCAAAGTGACTTTTGGGTGGGAAGGAACAACTTGGAGTGAGAAAGCTCCTCCGATTTCATCTCCCTCTAATAGCCTTGTGATTTCTGCCCGTGAGAAAGTCTCAGATCGGTAGTTTGTCTCTAAAACATCTCAAAAGCAATTACTAATTCTATTTCAACTATAGCAGGACCTGCCATAGGCGACCAGCCTTGGTAGATGATGTATCGAGTTAGAATTGAATGCCTTGTTCATTTGTTCTTGTATTTTTGTTAATGGAGACCTATTTTTGGCAAGCAATACTGGTCTTTTAGTTCCAGTATGATGTAAAGTTTCCTTTTGAGATATATTTATTAAATCTAAAAAAGGAAAACATTTAAGTAAACAAAAATAGATATGGTGCATAGATATTTGGAAAACTCTTGTGGCTGGTTTGCAAATGACTGAAGTTTGTGTAGCCTGGTTTAGAGATCCTTGGCATCCTTGGAGTCATTCATTTGACAAATGTTTATTGAGCACCTGCTAAGTCTGAGGGTCCAGGGAGGACAAGTGCCGGGCTCCATGAGGGATGGCAGGGTCTGAGCATGGAAGACTTGACTGCAACATTAGGAAATTGGAACTTGACCCTGGGGGCACTGGAGAGTCATTGAATATTCTAAAGCAGGAGAGTAATAGAGAGTTTAAGAAAGCTCAAACAGGCCAGGTAAGCAGGATTGATTGAAGGGGAGAAGACTGGAAGCAAGAGGTCTGCAGGAGGCTGTGGTATTATGAGAGATGTGACATGCAACGGGGCTGGCTCAGGGCCTGGAACCCAGCGAGTTCCCGGCACACAATAGGCACTTGACACATGGTTGAAATTATTATTGCTAGTTTTATTATAGTTCTGTCCCTTTCTTGACCTGGGGTCGTTCATTGAGTCATAGACTCACAGGGTATCGGACTAGAAAGTGTCCTTAAAAATAACCTAGTCTAAGTCTTTTCTATTAGAAAAAGGTAAACTGAGACCCACAGAGAGGTCAGCTGGTGGCAGAGCCAGGATGACGATGTCCACTAGTTATATTTTTGAGCATTTACTGGGAGCCAATCACTGACATATGGGGAAAGAGAGGCCCAGAGAGGACAAGTCACTGGCCCAGAATCACACAGTAAAAGAATTGAGCTCAGATTCCAACTCTAGTCTGGCCACCTGGGAAGCCAGAGCTCGTGGCCACTCATCTTATTGATCCTGTCCCAGGACTTTCTCACCACCAAGACAGCCTCACTCTCATCAGGCCCAATGTGATACTGAGGGGAGAGGAGTCAGGGCACTCAGCTCTGTCACCAACCTTCTGTGTGACCTTAAGAAAGGCCCCTCCCCTCTCTGGCCTCTACTTCCCTTGCCTATAAACGGAAGGGATGCATTTTCCTGCTCAGTCACCAGGTTGCTGGGTGAGGGGCTTAGGGGGAACGCCATACTTGAGTCTTCTGCCTGGCTCTGCCCTCCAACCCTTTGTCCACTCATTCTTCCCCTCATCTGCTCAGAGCAGACTCTGTCTCAGTGGACAATGCAGAATTCCATTGCCCAGGGTTCTCCAAAACTATAGTAACACTGAGAAATGGCCCAGCTCCTTTGGCCTAAGGAAATAACCCCTATAAACAGGTTTCTTGTTTGGTTTTCAGAAGGATGCTATTACTAAGTCATACTCCTCTCCAGGCCAGAAAATCCCCTATTAATGAAAGAGTGGAATTAATGTAAGTAACCACTTGAAGAACCACAAGAAGCATCCCAGGACATAATAGGACAAAAGATTTTGTTACCCTGTCCTCAGTTGAAGGCAACCCCCACAAAAGACAGGCTAGGAGCAGCCATAAATGAGTCATTTCCTGGCCTTAGAACCAGGCAGATCTTGGACAGTGGACTTCACCTTTCTGGGCCTCAGTGTCCTCATCTATAAAATGGAAATAAAATGGTATCTACCTCACAAAGGTACCAAGGAGAAGGCCAGATCATGCTCTGGTGCATGGAAATTGCTCAGTGTATTTTAACAAGGCATCTCTGCCCCGCCTTTCCAGCTGACAAGATTCTAACTGAGGGTCAAGTCAATCTCAAAATGCTACCACTTCCAAGATTCATTCCTGATGTTTGCCCAGTTGCTCAAAGGATTCCTTCTTCTCTTGGATGCCCATACAGATTTTGGATCCTGCCTCTCTTTAGGTACTTACGCTGTCCCTTTGGTGGGGGTAGGGACTGTTGGCCCTTAGAGTTTTGCAAACAATAGGAGCTCAATATTTGTTGACCCTTCCACCCTCTCCCAGCACTGAATCTGGGACTCTTTGGATTCCCTTCCACTCTCATTGCATGCATCCAGTCACGTGAAGCTACTCCCAGTTCCTCGCAAAAGATTCCCACCTAGATAGATAAGCAGAGATGGAGGGATGGATGGGTAGATGGATAAAAGGGTAGAATGATACAGCAAATGTGGCAGAATGTTTAAAGTTGGTGGACCTGGGTGTGTGGAGCTACATTGGAATTCTCTGTTTGGGTTTTGTATTATTGCATTGATTTCGTAATCCTTGTTGTATTATTGTCCTGTAATTTAAAAGCATGTAAAAATTAAAAGTTGGAAAAAAAAGAGAAGTTTCCTACTTTCAGGTCTTTACAACTGATGTCCCATCTGGGTCGCCAAATTGATACCAAACAAAAGTGGCTTCTTTTTTTCCAAATGTGTCTTTAAAGCCAATTCCTGAGACATTGGAGTTTCAAAAAGAGAAAGAGTTTATTTGGTTGCACAAGCAAAGGAGGTCAGTTGCCGTAGCCCAAAAACTGCCTCTCTGAACCGCAGAAATTCTAATATTTTAAAACCTCAGGGTGCTAATGAATACTTGGGGTGAAGTTGGACACAGGTTCCTTCATCAATAAACATTAAGGGGTTGAACAAGATGGGGGTGTACCCCAAACCAGGGGGAGTTAGAGAGCTACAATCATTTTCAGAGATCAAGCTTCTGAGACAGGAAAGTACAGTGTAGAGATCAGTCACAAGATTTCCACGCAGATATTAAACAGAGGAGGGTGGAGGGGTTAACATCCCAACAGTAAGCATTTACAAGGGCGAACCTAATCCACAAACAAGGGTAAGTTCAATGTAGAATCACCACCACAAAGGTAAACACACACAAGGGTGAGGTTAAGTCATAGAGTAACCATCAACAGGAGTGAGTCCACTCTAGCTAGCTTCAGTAATTTCAGATACTGCTATTTTATAATATAAAGGCATCTACATCGTGATTTACTAATCATAATTATTTGTTAATTCTTACCCCTTGGTTACACTCCCAATTAGATGCTAAGCAATATGAAGTCAGGAATGGATAAATGGCCCAGTTCCTGGCACATAGGAAACATTCAATAGATGTCCATTGGGTGGATGAATGCACAAATGGAAAACGTAGGCTTTTGTCTTAACTTGAGTGTCAGGTTCCTGAAGAAGGATGGGTTTTGGCTCACCTGCATGTCTGCCCTCGGATGGACAGGGCATGAGAAGGGCTCAGAGGACGGAAAACCCTGATTCTCAATCCCTTAGGAAGTCCCTGGAAATAAGAGCCCTGACCAGCTAGGTTGTGTCACAGCTGCTCTTCAGGATAGGTCTAAATGCAGCCATCGCCTGTGGGTGTCTGATAACCAATCCAGGCTCTTACCCACGTGTAGGGCACAGAGGACTGGGGCCTTCTCCAGAAACCTAGGAATATATGAGGGCAGCGAGGCGACTGAGCTGGAGGAGACCAAGAGGCTGGAAGAAAAGATGCCAAGAGGCATGGTGGAAACAATGTGGGCATTGGCGAGAGACGAGCTTCACATCCCAGAGGATGAGCCAGAAGCCACGTGACTTGGGGTAAGTTATACTTTGAAAATACTAAATAACTAAAAAAGTATTCATTAAATGTTCCTGCGATCCCTTCACAGGAATCACATTGCAACCATCCTCTAAATAATCCCATTGCACAGATGTTGTTATGCACATTTTGCAGATTAAAATAGGATTCAATGAGTGAAGCAACTTGACCAGGATAATCCAGCTACAAAGAGCTGATTGGGATCCTGTCTGGGCCACTTACTTTCTGGGTGGTCTCCATTTGGAAAAGTCCCTCATTTCTCTAGTTTTTGGTTTAATGGCCTATGAAATAGGAAGGAGATTGACACCTCTCAGTGTTGTTTTGAAAACTGAATGCGGTAAAGGCTGAAACAGCACTCAGCATTTGGAAAAGGTTCAATACATGCCAACCTTTACTTTTATTGTTATTATTATTTTTAAAGATTTATTTTATTTTCTTATTTCTCCCCACTCCCTCATTGTTTGCATTTGCTGTATCTGTTGTGTGCTGATCTTCTTTTTTTTTTGGAGGTACCAGGAAGCAAACCCAGGACCTCCCATGTGGGAGGGAGGTGCCTAATCACTTGAGCCACATCTGCACCCTGCTTTGTTGTGTCTCTCGTTATGTTTTCCTCTGTGTGTCTCTTGTTGCATCATCTTGTTGTGTCAGCTTGCCACGCCAGTCTGTTGCGTTAGAATGAATTTCTTGTGAAAAATTACATAGCTGTCTTGCTCGTCTTCTTTAGGAGGCACCAGGAATGGAACCCCTACCTCGCATGTGGTAGGTGGGAGCACAATCACTTGGGCCACATCTGCTTCCCCTAACTTTTGTTTAATAACATACAAAGAGCCACCATTTATTGGGAGCTTACAGTGCCAGATACTGTTTTAATTGTTGTGCATACCATAACCTTTCAATAAGCCTGTGAGTTAGGTAGTTATATCTTTCTTTTACATGTGGAGAAACTGAGGCACAGAAGGTTAAGTAACTTGTACAAGAGCAAACACCTCGAAGTACTAGAGCTGGAATTTGAAGCCAGGCTGCTTAGTTTGGGCTTTTAACCATTTTCGTAATATGCATAAAGTTCCTTAATATGTATAAAGTATCAGACCTATATAGGGTTTTGTTTTTGTTTTTGTTTTTTTTTTGGGAGGTACCAGGGATTGAACCCAGCACCTCATATATTGGAAGCAGGCACTCAGCCACTGAGCTACATCCACTCTCACGGTGTTTTTTGTTGTTGTTTTTTGTTTCTTTCTACCTTGCCTATATTGATACATGGCACAGAAGCAAGCATGAGCTCTGGAGTCGATGAAGCAAGGGTTAAGCACTGCGCATCACCACGGACCAGCTAGGGGACCTCTGGCAAGCTGCTCAAGCTCCCTGCCTGCATCTCTGCCTCTTGGGCAGGTTGCCTGGATGCAGGAGGGTGACCCCCAGCCCAGGCTTCTTGCCACGGCAAAACCCCAGCCAGGGGCTTTTGGTGGTTTTAAAATGAGGGCACCTCAGGTGCAGCTCTGAGGCAAATGTCTGAGGAATGGGGGGCTTGTCAGGAGGGGTTGAGGGAGCAGTTCCCCAGGGGCCAGGCTCCTGGGTGCCATGCTGGCCCCAGCTCTGCTCACAACTGGGTGACAAAGTTTCCCTGTTTCCCTGCCTGTCCCTCCCAACACGCCTTACCTGTGGGCCCGGCCTGCGTGTGCTTAATTTGTTTTTTCAGATTAAGATATAATGCATGTACATGAAAGTGCAGAAAGAGCGGGGATCCTGAGTGCCTCAGTTTGCCAGCGGCTGTAACGAGGTCCCGTGACTAGTTAGCGGGAAGAGAGCCTTCTCAGCTCACAGCTCTGCAGCCCAGATGTCTGAAATCAAGGCATGAGCAGGGCTGTGCTCCCCGTAAAGGGGAGACTCCGTTCCACGCCAGAGAAAGAACGGAGGCCCAGTGGGGTTCAGTAGTGCCCGGGTGGGTTCAGAATCACACAGTGTTGACCACGGTGCTATCTGACTGCTGTTTGGACAGAATCTGAGAAGTATTTCCTCAGTGGAAAATGGAGAGGTTAACCAGAAGCAGGGAAAATGGTTGCTGAGCAGGCAGAAACTCTAAATATCCAAATGCCACCTCCAGGAGTTTGACCTCAATCTAGGGAGCCCTGGGGAAGGATGTGATCAGATCTGAATCTTCAAAAGGCTCCTTCTAGAAGACATTCTGCTGGCGCCCGAAGCGTCCACTAGAGGGTCTCTGGATCAGGGGTTTGGAGGGAGAGTTTGGGTTTAGCCAGAAGCAGACCCTGAGATGCGGACACACACGCAGACAGTTTATTCAGGAGGTGCAGGAAACTCGGGTGAGGGAGCAGGATGTGAGATGGGAAAGAGGAGGCAGCCAGTCTAGGAGGTGTGACAGAGCCAGCTGGACCACGGAGGGCGACTGGGAGCAGTGCAGTGCACGCACCTCAGGAGAGGGGCTGGAGAGGGGCTGGAGCGTTCGCACGTCAGCTCCTGTCGGCCTTTGGCCCAGAGCTGCTCCGGAGGTGTTCATTTCCCTGCACTTCTGGACCACCCGCCTTCCAGGACTGTGGAAAAGCCCTCCGGCCCGGGGATGCAGGTCAGAGGAAAAAGTGAGGAGCAAGGCGACGGGGGAGGCTGTGCTCCAGGGTGGGTGCTGCGGAGGGCGCGACACCTGGTGGACGCAGGCCACAGCACGTTACCGTGAGACTTCCCAAGCCCATTCGTTTTCTAGAATTTCTGCCTCCCAGTTGTCGGCTGCGGGGTGTAGAGGCAAGAATCCTGGCCTCGGGTCCAGGTCTCGGGTTCATCCTAGGACCTCCTGGCTGGATGCCGTTGCCAGGGGCTCTTCTGTTCCGTGGGCCCAGCCGGGGAGCGCAGCGGGAGGTGACAGGAAGGCACGGCACTCAAGACCCGGCTGGGAGCGGGTGGCCCTCGGAGCTTGCGGCAGCCGTGCGTGTCCATCTCAGGAAATCGAGAAGCGGCACATGCCCGCTCCGCTCTCGTCATTTGCCAGCAGAATGGCAGCTAATGACAATACCGTTATTTATGGGGAAAAAAAATGGATTCAGCAATTTTATTCCAAACGGAAGCTATTGACATTCCTGGAATAGGCCTGGGAGAGGGGTAGCCCATCACCCAAACGCTGCTTCAGAAACAATTCGCAATCACTAGGCCAGGCTTGGGGCCAGCGGGGCCGGCCTTTCTGGTCCTTTCCGATAAGGGAGGTGAGGGGCTCCACGGGAAGTCGGGCGGGGCGGGGTGCCGCCTGGAGAGGGACCGAGATCTTAATGGGAGAGGGCGCTGCCCACCCAGGCTGCTGGGGCCGGGGGGATGCCCCACGGAAATTTAAAGGATTTCCTTGACAAATAGATTTCTTCTTTCTGCTTCCGTAGTATTTAACATTTTAAAATACTAATAATACTACCTTTTACCTGGTATCCCGATTCTCCTTGATCTTTAGATTAACCCCATTTACCTTCTAATTGAAGTCTGGCTCTTTTTCTAGCTTCCTGCGTCGGGGTGGTCTTTTAGGATAAATGTCGCTTCTGCGGCTCGTTAGAGCTGGTTAGTGTCGCAGGTGCCACACCGGCCCCAAAGAATCCTAGGAAGCTGTGAGGTTATACGATGAGGAAAGCGTCTCAGGACTTAGAAATACCAACTAGGGCTCAGAGTCCGAGAAGCAATGTGACTCTTCAAGAGCTTACAGTCTGGGCCCCAGTTTCCTTACAGATATTTTCAGTAAAGCTGTTTCTAGAGATCGTTAACTACAGACCGTAGAAGAAGTTTTGTTTCTTTTTACTTTTACACTTTTGCCATTATGTTAATCAGCCGGTAAAACATAACTTATAGACTTGTCTTGCTTCTCCTTTACAGCTGTCAAAGAGGAGCTTTTAGAGAAGTATCAGAGCAAAACCATATAACTGATCAGGGATTTTGGTTGTTTTCATAGCCTATCACATTCTTCTAAGCATGACTAAAACTTTAACCAACGCAGATCAATATTAGGATAGAATATCAACAGTGAGAATGTAAGCCTATAGGAATTCTATATAGTCCCTAAATATATAAATAACACGTAAGTAACCTTTTTTTTTTTTTCTGATCCACAGATAGGGTTTTTTTAAACATTTTTTTACTGTTTAAAAAAATTCTTTTTAAAAACAATTTTATTGAAGTATGTCCTTTATACATGATATAAGTAACATTTTGATTTCACATATCTAACCAAGAGAGAATTAGAAAATTCCTTCAATTTTACAACACTTCAAAAAAACACTTCTCCTGCAACTCATAATATATTAAATGGATTTTTTTTAGCTTTTGAAAGTAGTTTACTTCAGATTGAAAAATGAACAGTGTTTGTTGCATTGTTCATTGTAAGGTATACAGTGTTCACAGATACACTGGTCGTTTGAGGAAATGAACAGATTTGATCTTTCTTTCAGGTTTTCTCTTTTAGGAAGAAACTGTTTACCAAAGAGAAACTTTAGCAATACAGGGAAAAACTATTTTCCTAATTATTTTTTTTAAAGATTTACTTTACTTATTTCTCCCCTCCACCCCTCATTGTTTGCATTCACTGTGTCTGTTTGTTGTGTGCTCTTCTTTTTAGGAGATACTGTAACCAAACCTGGGACCTCCCCTGTGGGAGGCAGGTGCCTAATCACTTGAGCAACCTCTGCTCCCTGCTGTGTTGTGTCTCTCATTGTGTTTTCTTCCTTGTCTCTTCATTGCGTCATCTTGTTGCATCAGCTCACTGTCTTACTTGTCTTCTTTTGGATGCACCAGGAACCGAACCTGGTACTGCTCGTGTGGTAGGCAGGAGTTCAACCACTTGAGCCACATTCGCTTCCCTAATTATTTTATAAGAACCTAAGATTCCCAATGGAATCAAGATTACCTTCTTGTTGCCACCACCTTAATGTGGTCGCATGTCTATTGGAACATTAATATTTGTACCCTAAGAGTACATTTTTCTTTCCCCTCCTAAGATAGCTCCCTCATATGTCTGCTTGCTGTATATGCTCTTTGTCTCTGCTTGTTGTGTCCTCTCATCTTCTTTAGGAGCCATGGGAACCGAACCTGAGACCTCCCATGTGGGAGGCAGGCACCCAACTGCTTGAGTCACATCCGCTCACAGAGTACACTTTCATTTTTTTATTTTTTGTTTTTTTAAATTGTACAACTGCTATATTGCTGACCAGTGATAGAGATGAACAAAGACACAAAGGTGCCTATTCAATTATTTTAGCATCTTAATTTGTTTATATAGAGAAGCTATTGTAGATAAAATATGGAAAAATTAGAAAATGTTATTAATGCATACCAGTCCTTGTGTAAAACTTACACAAGATGCCAAAGTTAATAATGAGGGTGATGCCTTTTTTTTAAATACTGGGGATTGAACCTGGAACCTCATGCATGTGAAGCAGGCATTCAGCCACTGAGCTGCACCTGCTCTGAAGGGTGATGCTAAACAAACAAACAAACAAAAAACAAACTGTAGAGTAGTAAATGCAATATAGATTTCTGCAAACATTTTTTTTTAAAGATTTATTTATTTATTTCTCTCCTCTTCCCCTGCCCCCCCCCAAGTTGTCTGCTCTCTGTGTCTATTCGCTGTGTTCTTCTGTGACCGCTTCTATCCTTATCAGCGGCACCGGGAATGTGTCTCTTTTTGTTGCGTCATCTTGCTGTGTCAGCTCTCTGTGTGTGCGGCGCCATTCTTGGGCAGGCTGCACTTTCTTTCGCACTGAGCGGCTTTCCTTACGGGGAGCACTCCTTGAGCATGGGGCTCCCCTACACGAGGGACACCCCTGCGTGGCAGGGCATTCCTTGCGCGCATCAGCACTGCGCATGGGCCAGCTCCACACGGGTCAAGGAGGTCCGGGGTTTGAACCGCGGACCTCCCATGTGGTAGGCAGACGCCCTATCCATTGGGCCAAGTCTGCTTCCCATCTGCTAGTATTAAGTGACTGAAATAGACAGCTAACACTAGACTTAATATTATTTTATAGACAATTTTTCCCTTAGTACTAAACATAAGTCTACACATTCACAATAATCCTAGAATTTTAAGACAAACTAGTTAAAAAAAAAGCAACAGAAGTTTAACACCTTGGTAAAAATTTTGATCAGAATAAAATGTGCCTAAAATTTAAAACATTATCAAAATAACATCTCGTTTAAAAATTTCCAGTTTACAAAAGCATTATCAGTTTCCAGTTCTGGAATATATTTTTCCATTGTGAATTAAAATACAAAAATATTGGAAATGTTAATTTTCATAAATGTATATATTTCAGTACCTCACTTTTAACAAGGTGAATGAAAAAATTTTTTGTAACAGTTTGAAATTAAGGAATATCCTTAAAGGATTTATTAAAATATTAAAAGTTGTCAGGGCTAACAGTGACAAATAAATTAGTAAAATTAGTAAAACAGGAAAAGATGTAACTTCCAAAATAGCAGTGGTTCTGTATTTTTAAAATTCATTAAGGATATGATAAGGCCAATATGAAGTACATGAAGCCATTCTGATAAGGCACACAGATTCTCTACTCTTTATATATTGATTATTTCAAAAGGATGCAATATCCTTCCACTCAAAACAGACCAACAATTTAAGAAAATGGGGTTACTTTAACAGAAAGAAAAATCAAGCTCCAATTGTGCATCAGTACATCATTCAGCAAAGAAATTCTAGTTAGGATTGATCATAACAGGTTGAGATGGTGCCCTACAGGTTTCTCTGCTATGAAGTTACTTTTCATTTTCAATACTGACTCATGGATTTCTATTTGATAATGACTTCTGAAATCAGTCGTTTACACTGAAATCTCTCAGTTTAGAAAATGCTCTTACAAATTTCCTACAACCTGTTGAGGCAGGTTAGTATAGAAAACAGGGAAGGTGGCTGGTCAGAATAAAGCCATAGCAGCTGGGGTCCCACTGGTCAGAACACAGCCCTGAGACCCCACTGGAAACCCCCTGAGGAAAGGCAGCTACTTGAGAACAAGGTCTAACCTTTACAGCTGAAAAGCCCACCAAAGACCCTGGATGTGAGTTGCCACTTGAACTGCCCCAGCTCAAAAGAAGCCCCAGATACCTCCAAACAGAAAGGCCTCCCTGTTGGCTCTCTGAAAGCTGACAGATGAAGATAGAAAGACAACCAATCAGGACAGCAAATTTCTGAGATCCTTCCTTAATATGAGGAAAGGGCTTAAAAAGGCCTGCCCTGGGGCTCCATGTGCACGTCTTACCCTGCAGCATGCCTGCATCCATGTCTTGGGTGTGTGGTTTACCCTTTTCTTGTTTCTCGATAAACCTACTCACTTTCCTGCTCTGTGGCATGTCCTTAAATTCCTTTAGGGGATGTAGCCAAGAACCTAGAAACCCAGAGCGTTCTGCTAACATTTGGCGAGCCAGCCAGGAGACATAGAGGCAAGTAACATCCCAGCACCCAACAAAGACTGATGAGTCTAGGCTTTTTAATCAGAGCCTGTCTGTACCCTCTTTTGTCTTATTAGTGATGTTCCCTTGACTCCTACCCTTGGTAGTAGCCAGGAGGTTTGTTCCTTCCTCAGTCCCCAGGAGGCCTGGAGATTCCTGTTAATCCATTACCTTTGGGGCCCTGAGACTGTCTGCCTGCAAGGTGCAGAACAATCAGTCTCTATCTTCTTAAAGTGCCTCTTACTGTCTGGTTTTAACTGTAAACCTTGGTCCCTGGCAGTGGCCATAAACTGAGCTCTCTCACGGCCACTTCCTAAGACCTCTGCAAAAGTAGGCTGAAGGATGGGTCCCTAGCCAGTCCCTTTCCTAGCATGGAAGTCCAGCTTGGTACCTTCAGTCTGGGAACAGGGCCCAGATGTCTCCCAAGAGCTTTAAGGCCCTGGGGACTTCCAGCAAGCAGTACTCTAAATCCCTGGAACATTGGGGTGGCAAGCAGGGTTCCTGATCTCCACGACAATGGGGCAGTGAGCAATCCATTCAGTCAGGTCTAGCAGTGGGATCCCACCAAGAATGACCAACACATTTATCCTCCCCTAGGATAATGGGCAACTTCTCCAGCTTTCCAGGAGACTCCCCACTGGGGTATCTTCTCAGGAATTGGAACAACTTGCCTACTGATGGTCTCAAAAGGAAGAGGCTAATCTTTTTCTGCCACGCCATGTGGCTGCAGTACAAATTAGAAGACAGCCAAGAGTGGCCTCTGTATGGGACCCTGAATTCTAGTTAAACCTCCTATGTAAGAGGGAAGGAGGGGACAGGTAGATCTGAGGGCCACAGACCATGTGGTCACAGGTCTACTCAAAGGGATGAGGGAATGCACTACCAAACCAGTCAATAATAAGCTCAGAGAAATTACTCAGAGCCATGATGAAAGCCCAGCCTTATTTCAAGGAAAGCTGATAGAGGGAAAAAAAATAGCCTCTGATAGATCCTTGCTCTAGGGAAGTGTAGATCCTCCAAGGAACTCACTTCATCAGCCAGTGTGCCTCAGATATCCATAGGAAGCTGTAAAAACGTTCCCTGGGTCCCCACATTTCCATAAACTCCCTTGTAGAAACTGCCTTTGCAGTTTTCGACATTTGAGACCATGCCACCGAGGAGAAACAGGTAAGGGGCAGGCGAAGGGCCTGGGAATAGGCTCACCTTTTCACTGCCACCGTTAAAGGCACCCTGTCCCCTTGGTGCCACCTGAATCCAGGCTTCATGTCAGCAGCACCCGCTTCTATTGTGGAGAGGTGGGCCCCTGGCCCCGAGCTGCCTCACCCCCCAGACCCACTGGGGCCTGGCCCCAGGGGAGGATGGAAGGGGCCAGGCATGAACCATCAACCAGGAGGAGTCTTGGGTGACCCCTGATGTGGCAGGTAATTCTTAATTAACCTGGGTGCCACTTTTGGGTCTTGACTCCAGACCTCTCTAGCCTCGGTTGTACCTAATAAGAGGAGTGAATGGGAAATCAAGATCTAGGCCATTTACTAAACCTCTCCCCTGTAGAATGGCAAACCTCCTAGTAAGCCATCAATTAAGCAGTGTCCCCTCAAGGAGGAAGCTGTTAAAGGGCTCTGGCCCATGATTAAAAAGTTCCTGGAGAATGGCCTCCTAGTTCCCTGCCAATCCCCTTGCAACACTCCAATTTTTCCAGCAAAAAAGCCTGCAGACTTTACCCCTGACAAGAAGTAGCTAATGGGGATGCAAGCCCAGAGCAGCCCTGATTCCTGTCTCATTGGCCATACGGCCTGCCCTGGCTCCCTCAGCTCCTTCCAAGCAGCTGCCCAGGGATTTCCCTGGAGAAACAAAGCTGGAGGTTTCCGCATGAGGTTTCTGCCACGGGTGGACACTGGATGCTTTGTGTGAAGGTGATTCTAAATTCAGGGCTTTCCCTATGCTAAGGAAGTGTGTAAAATTCCTTATTCTGTTCTAATCTCTGCTTACTTTAATTTTGTCAGTCTGCTTGAGCCAAGGAGCTTATAAATCAGATTTGGGGTTCACCTGTTACAAATTGGATAATAGTGGAAGGTAACCTAAAGATGAGTCTTTTAATATTAATACTATTTTGCAATTGGATTTGATTCGTAAAGGAAATCACAGATAGAATTAGTTCTGTTAGATCCCGGTTCAATGAGGCTGGGAGACAGATCGAAGTTCAGGCAGAAAAAATTTATTGGATCACCAGCACAGTGGGGGTCTGAAGTGAGACTTCAGCCCGTCCAACTGAGTCTGGTTTGCATTTAAATAGCCTGGGGGTGGGGTACTTAGCAAGAACAAGGAGAAAGTATACTGACTTTTACCCTTTTGGGAGGGGGTCTTCGAGGATGAGGGGTACGTGTCGGAATGCTCAGTAGGATGTTTGACAATCTTGTGATTGTCTTTGAGGTAAGGCATACCCTGTTTTTTTTTCAGGGGCAGAGGGTGAGGATTTTGGCCATTTGTCATTGGGTTAGGGGAGACTTGCTGGTGCTGGTTAGGGGTTATGGGTTGGTTATTTTGACAGTTGGGGCTAACATTTGGTCACTTGTCATCAGGGGAAAATGCCTGGAAACCAGTGAGCCTGCAGGCATTTTCATGGAGGTTATTTCGCCAAGTGAGACTAACAAGTTCAACTGCTGGAAAAATAGAAAAACTTAGCCACATTAATGTTACTAATAGAATATTTACTAATAGAATAAGCTATTAATGTTACTAAAGCTTAGTTAATAAATGAAAGTGCATAATTTGTGTTGAAGTGAAAATTTACTAGCAATGTTAACTGAGAGTTAAGGCAAAATCATTATATAGATGCCTTTATATTATAAAACAACAAAAGGATAGTATCTGAAATTGCTGAAACTGAGTGGATTTAGCCTAGACCTACTATTGTGAAGGTAATCTTAGACTAACTTAACTTTGTTTATGGTTACTTCAAGTCTACCCTCACTCTTGTGTATAGTAATGACAATTCTAAACAGAACTTACCTTTGTTTATGGTTATTTTTTGACTGCTTACTAGCTGTGCCCCTGGACTTGAGTTATTGTGATGGTAATGATAAGCCTACCTTTGCTTACTGTTGCTTCAGGACTTACTTCACTATGGTAATGGTTACTACTTTATTCTCCACTGTTTGTATCCATGGCAACTTCTGCTCCCCATGACTCGGGGAAGGTAATGCCTGTCCTTCCACTGGCGTTAATAACCCTGTTTTCTCTCATGACTATCCATGTGTGGACTCGTTTACCTACTCTCGGGACCTCACGATCTTTGGGAAGATTGCTGTCTGGTAGAATCCTCGGCCTTTGGGGTTGAACATCCACTCTTCCAGTCCAGCAGCTGCCGGAATCCTATTATCTCCTAGGACTAGGGAGTGGGGGCCCTCCCACACTGAGTGTCAAGGATCCTGAAAGCAGTGGGTCATGAGAGAACAAATTTTCCCTGAGACTTCAATGACCTCAGTGAGTATATATATACTGGAACTGGTGTTGTTCATCGGAGGTCTGTCAAAATGGGAAATAAGCAGAGCTCTGAAGTAAAGGAAAATATTGTAGATTGTATTTTAAAGCATTGGAAACAATTTAGTTATAAGCCAATAATAAAGAATGAATTTCTTATGCAAAGTTGCATAGTCCTGTGCAGATTAGAATTATCAGAAATAGCCTTCAAAGCGATCTTTAAAATGTTATTTATAGTTAAACATCTTTTGTAAGAGAATGAAAAGTATAAGTAACATTAGTGACTTACAGTGTGTCAAACTCTCTATTTGTGTCTGCCTATTTTCTCAGCATATATTTTCATACCTTGGAATTGTAATATCAAGTTAACAGATGAAAATTCTTAAAAGAGCACTATTAAAATTGTTAAAAAGTAAATAAGCACTTACATATTGAAATGACTATACCTGGAGCCCAAGTTAGAGAAGCTAAGTGGGTTGGAAAGTTCATATAGAAATCTGAAAATAGAAACTATTTGGAAAGGGAAAAACATTTTTCCTATGCTCCTTGACCTACCCTGCCCCAGCAGGGCCTTCTTTCTGAGAGAGCTATGGGAAAACAGCTAGGTGTGACAAGATAGGGAAATGTGAGTTTACCTTACTCCATCTTCTAGGCCAGGGAATTAAGATTAATAGTTTGTCCTATAATTCCCCATTTTAACTGCCTTAAAAATGAGGGTAATTAATAGACCAAATGTCAAATTTCAGTAAGTAAAGGAAAAGTCCCTGAAAGCTATGGAAAGATCTTTTCTAAATTCTAATTAAAACAAATTAAACAATTACAATATACTCCAGAACCTGACAGTCAGTATGCTTTTAAGGTTACTCACAATTTTAGAATCTTTTTTTTTTTTAAAGGAGATTTTAGCCTCCTTTGGAGGAGGAAATGGAAAAAGAACATTTCTTGCATAGACTAATTGTTTCAATTTATTTAGCTTGGGTGAAATCTCTCTAGGTTTATATGATACTAATAAAATAAATTAGCATTATATGTATTAAATCTTTAAGACAATGAAAGTTGTAAGTTTGTGTTTAAGAAATTAACTTAAAGAAGGAAATGTAGCTCTCTCCTAAAGTGAAATGATAGTTTTCACTGAACCAAATGAGGAATGTAAAACAAGACTTAAATGGATAAAGTTAACTTCATTGGTTGCTAAGTGTAATTTAATAAGCTTATTTAAAGGTAAAAGTACCTAGTTTATGTGGTTATGGCTGGCTATAGGAAGTTTGCAAAAGCATTGTCTAAGCTGAAATACTTAAATGGCTAATTCCAGGAAGGCATTATTAATTAGAAGCCTAAACTGGTATTGATAACAAAAAGTAACTTTGTAACAGGGAAACCTGTCAGAGGCCACCTCAATCTGCATATGAAGGTCATGGTAGGGGAAGATAATATTGATTCCATTGGGAATCTTAGGTTTTCATAAAGTAATGGAGAGAGTTGTTTTTTTTCCCCCTTGTACTGGAAAGCAGAATATTATGTAATCATGGAAAAGGTATAGAAGTAAAAAGTAAAGTACTAAATAGTCAAGGTCATTTGATATGTTATACATTGCACTGAAAGTGTTTAGCAAGTGTATAATAATTAAAAGAGATAGACTTCAGTGTTATCAAATACTCTTGTGCATTCAAACCAGGTCCTCAGTACCCTGCAGCGTGCCTCACCATTTGAGTTCTTGCCTGTTTTGGTCACTAGAACCCTTAAAATAATAAAAGTATCTACCACATCTCTGGACATGTTCCTGAAGTGGATGGAAAGTATGTTGCTATTTTGGACTCCTGCTTTAGCCAACGATGGCTCAATATTGCTAGATTTACAATGAATATTGTCTCCAGACTGGTCTGTTTCATAGTGCCAAAGGGCTCTATGCACCAGGCAGATGAAACACTGGAGCTTTCCTCCAAGGGCTAACAGTGCTGCAGCATGCTGGCTGTGTGAAGGATATACCAAGTGGAGCAATAATTACCAGAGTAATGTGAGTAGAACTTAAACAAACATAAATGGCATGGCCTGCTCCAAAGGAAAGACAACAGTTATGGTACTGCAAACCTGGAGCTTAGATCTATTAACTGCAGCTCAAGGAGGAAATTGTGCATTGATTTTTATTAAGTGCTATACCTATAAACTTGATTAATATGAAAATATATCTTCTATTTTAGATCATATGCAGAGAGATATTGAATTTTTAGAAGTCTTGATAAACTCAATTCATTTTAAAAGTAATTAATGGATGTGCTTATGAGATGAAAAATGGCTCTCTTAAGCAATGTCTTTATTTTGCTTGCCATATGCTTGTCTTGTTTTTACCTCTGTTGTCTTTGAGTTTATGATGGGGCAGTGCCTCTCATCATCCCTCTCCTAGCTGTCCTAGGCATAACCACTACCATGGGAACTGGAGTTGGCAATTTATTTCAAACCCAGCAGGTCTATCATCATCTTTCCCTACATTTAACCAACAGCATAGAAGAAACTAGCCATGCCTTAGGAGCCCTTATACAACAAAATACACCCCTTTGCCACCATGATGCTGCCAAATTGCAGAGCCCTAAACATGTGAACAGCAGCACAGGGAAGAACCTGCCTTTTCCTCCCAGAGGAATGCAGTTTCTATGTAAATCACTCTGGAACAGTCCTAGGCAGCATTTGAAACTACAAGATCAAGCTTATCAACTTTGGGAGGATATAACCTCTGGAGGCACCTGGCCTTTCTTGCTACCATGGTCCAGTATGTCATGGTTGGCCCCTTTTTTGGGGCCACTTACCAACATCTTCTTATCCATTTAGTTGGACCATGTATCTTCAAAATTCTAAGTTTATTTCTTCCAGAATCAGTGCCTTCCAGAACAAGGTATTAGTCTTGTGGAGATTTCATCCAGTTCCAACCACAGTACTAGACCTGCCTTCTTTCAACCTCAGTAGAATAACCAGAGGGTTTCACACCTTGTCCGGTAGGGACTACTGCCCTAACCAGAAGGAAGCAGCTACAGAAGAATGACTATTGCCCTTCAGCTCCCTCTTAAGAATAAGGGTGTAAACTCTCTGAGGGGGCAGTTGAGGCAGGTTAGTGTAAGAAATGAGGGAAGGTAGCTGGTCAAAATAAAATCATAACAGCTGGGACCCTGCTGGTCAGAACATAGCCGCAAGACCCTGCCTTGAAACCCCCCGAGGGAAGGCAGTTAATTGAAGACAAAGCTGTAACCTTTACAGCTGAAAATCACTAAGACCCTGGTCACGAGGTCCCATTTAAGCCTCCCAGGCTCAAAGGAAGCCCCAGATACCTCCAAACAGAAAGGCCTCCCTACTGGTTCCCTGAAAGCTGACAGATTAAGGTAGAAAGGCAACCAATCAGGACAGCAAACTTCCGAGATCCCTCCTCAATATGAGGAAAGGGGAGGAAGAAAGGGCTTAAAAGGTCTACCCTGGGGCTCCAAGTGCACGTCTTACCCTGCAGCTTGCCCGCATCCACGTCTTGGGAGTGTGGTTTTCCTTTTTCTTTTTTCTCAATAAACTCTACTCATTTGCCTACCCTATAGCATGACTTTAAATTCCTTCATGGGATGTAACCAAGAACCTTAAAGACCAGAGCCTTCTGCCAACACTGTAATTTCTTATAACCTCTCATAACATTTCATAACCCTATAGACTAGTTACTTCACCTTTTTTTTTTTAAAAAAGATTTATTTATTTATTTAATTTCCCCCCCTCCCCTGGTTGTCTGTTCTTGGTGTCTATTTGCTGCGTCTTGTTTCTTTGTCCGCTTCTGTTGTCATCAGCGGCACGGGAAGTGTGGGCGGCGCCATTCCTGGGCAGGCTGCTCTTTCTTTTCATGCTGAGCGGCTCTCCTCACAGGTGCACTCCTTGCGTGTGGGGCTCCCCTATGCGGGGGACACCCTTGCGTGGCACGGCACTCCTTGCGTGCATCAGCGCTGCGCATGGCCAGCTCCACACGGGTCAAGGAGGCCCGGGGCTTGAACCGCGGGCCTCCCATATGGTAGACGGACGCCCTAACCACTGGGCCAAAGTCCGTTTCCCAGTTACTTCACCTTAAGACAAAGTTCACCTTAAATAACCTTATTGAATTATAGTCAGCAACAAGCAAAATTAACTTCCACAAACCCTCTACAACTTTTCATATCCATTCAGGTCTGTCCTATATATTCCCACCATGATTTGAAAAAAAGTACACAGTCATCTTATCTTAGGACAAAACACCCTCCCTTAAAGCTTCCACAAATCTTCCACTTCTTTCCACACCCATTTAAGTCTTGTCTTACATCCCTCATTCTGTTCTCTGAAAAACTATTCATTTCATTTCAGAACAAAACTATATTCTGTTCTTCAATAAAGCATATTGTGCCCACCTTACACATCTGAGTATGTAACAGTTTGGTATTGCTTATGAATTCCAAAAGTAGATATTGGATTATGTTTGTAAACTGGTCTGTTCCTCTGGGTATATTAGATTGTATTATTTTCAGATGTTTCACTTTTACTTGATTAAATTATGATTAGGGTTTTGACTGGGTCATGTCAGTAGGATGTTGAGTCCTTGCACCCTTGGTGGGAGGGGACTCACAGAGAAAACAAGGCAGAGGAGTTAGTCGGAGTTTTTTGATGCTGGGACCCTGAGAAGTAAACACACAGGAGAAGAACACAGAGGAACAGAAACAGCTCGATAGACATGGCAGAGGCCCTGGGAAGAGAAAGCCTGATAGTCTACAGCTGACCTTGTGGAGAGAACAGAGCAGCTGAGCCCAGAGAGAAACAAGCCCCAGGAGGGAGATGAGATTTACCCCAGTCTACAGCTGATTTTGGAAGAAGCTGGGACCACAGAGCCTTAAGAGGAAGAGGAAGCCTGAACCCTCACAGATGTCGGCAGTCATCTTGCTCCAACACATGGCAACAGACTTTGGTGAGGGAAGTAACTTATGCTTTATGGGCTGGTAACTGTAAGCTTCTACCCCAAATAAATACCCTTTAGCAGAGCCAACAGATTTCTGGTATTTTGCATCAACACCTCTCTCTTTGGCTGACTAATACAATGTACTTTACATTTTACCAAAAAGACCTTTGAACTGTTTTCATATGTCCTACAAAAACAAGTATTTTCAAAAAAAGTTTGTAAAAATAATTTCATTAACCAAAATCTTAACGATTGTCGTCATCTTAAAGATTTAACAAAGTTGATGTTAACTTATTAGTATCCAACTAAACCTAGGAAGATTACACCCAAGTAGAATAAAATTAAAATTATGGTATTTACCTAAGAAATGTCTTTTTTCTTTTCCTTCATAAGAGGTTAAAACCCTTTTTTTCATAATACCTTAAAATTATAAATAGCCTCAAAAGTATACTATTGGGCTCTGGAGAATACATTATAATTGTTGTATTTGTTTCTATCATAGCTTAGAAAATCTTTTCATAGCTTTTGAGGACTTTTTCTTTACTCATTGAAATTTGGCCAGTGGGTTATTAATTACTCTCATTGCAAGGCTGTTAAATTTTTAATAAAATGGGTAATTACACTACAACTATGCAAAACAAGGTTTATTCTGTAATATTCCCTCTGTCCCTATCATTCTTAATTTCCAGGCCTCATGGACTATCGCAATTTGAATCCAGCCCCAATTTGGTTTCTGAAAACACCAGGGTCTGCATTGAAGTAGTCCTTTCTTCTGTAATCTAACATTAAAATAGTTTTAGTTGCTTAGTTGTAAACAAAAGTACCCAATTTGTTTTGAAGTGAAAATGAAGACTGAAACTGAAAATAAGAATTAACAAGTAACTGTGATTACAAAATCATTTTTAGCTGCCTTTGTATTATAAAATAGCTAAAGGTTATTATCTGAAATTGCTGAAAGGGCTGGGTTTAGCCTAGACCTGCTGTTGTGATGGTCATTCTAAACAGGTCTCACCCGTTTATGGATACTCTAGATTGAGCCTCTCCCTTGTATATACTTAATATTGTGATGCTTATTCTGAACTGAACTGATCTTTGTTTATAGTTATTTCAAGACCAGGCCACCCTTGGGTATACTTACTATTGGGATGGTAAAATTCCTGCTCCCGTGGGAAGGCAGATTCCAGACACCCTGTATCCTGTCCTCCAACCAGCATTAATAAACCTGTTTTCTCTCATGACTGTGAGATTCCAATTAATCTGCTCCAGGCACGAACCCAGAGGGACCCTGCAGGCTTTCCTTCACTCATAGACAGAATTCCAACCTAAACTCACATCTCCCCCATCTTTCCACACCCAGCTCTTCTCCCATAGTTTCCCCAAACCAGTTTACTTCTCTCTTACAAGGTTAAAGAGATTTCTTTAATTTGGCTGTGTTGGTCTTGGACTGAATTCAGTTAAGGTTTCAGCAGAGACCCAGGGTGTAGGCTAGGTCAAGCAGTCTAGGAAAAACCTCTTTTCTCCTTCCTGTAATTTCTGTATTCAGATTTCTATATGACCTTTTAATCCTACTTGGCTTTTCTAATTTGGGGCTCCAAGAGCACTCATTTACATCTGTGTAAATGAGCATCGTATATATGTGCCTATTTAATTTTTTTTGTTTTTTAATATATATATTTTTATTTTTTAACTATTGAAGTATATCACTCATACATAAACATACATAAACAATAAGTGTACAATAATAGTTGTGAACTTACAAAACAAACATATATAATATCATACAGGACTCTCATAACTCACCCTACCACCAATAACTTGCATTGTTGTTAAATCTTGTTAACTAATGATTAAAGAGCATTGTCAAATATTGCTACTAAACAAAGTATTTTCCTTCAACCAATCCTATTAGTATTATCTTTATATCATTTATACATGAACATACATAAACAAGTGTATAGTAAAAGCTGTGAACTTACAAAGCAAATATGCATAACATCATACAGAGTCCCATACATCAACCCTCCACCAACAGCTTGCTTTGTCATGAGACATTTGTTACAAATTATGAAAGAATATTGTCAAAATCTTACTACTAATCATAGTTCTTATCTTACCTTTGGTGTGTTTTTTCCCCAACCCACCCTATTATTATTTTTCAGATATATTTTTTATGACAGAAGTTGTAAACTTATAAAACAATCATGCGCATGTGCAGAATTCCCAAACAACACCCCTCCATCAACACACCACAATGTGGTATGTTATTTGCTACAGATAAAATAATATCATCTGATTGTTATCATGTCCACAGTGTACATTTGGCTCACATTTTCCATACTGCCTCAGTATCAACACAATATATCTTTCACATAGATGCAAGAATATTATGTTATTACTACTAACCACAGTCCATAGGTCACTCCAGCTGTATTTTTCCCATGCTTGTCCACATTCCCAGCACCCTGCAGTAGTGATATACATTTGCTCTAGCTAACAAAGGAAACTCTTGCATCTGTACAACCAACCACAATTCTCATCCACCCCTTGGTTTATTGTGCTATCCAGTTCCTAGATTATTCTTTAGCATTCTGTCAATTGGCATTTATATAACTAGACTACCATTATATAACTAGACTACACATTCCCATTTATAAACTAGCTATTACTCACTGTGTGTTACCATCCACTCTGCACATTTCCATACTTTTACAGTAAAGCTAATTAAAACTTCTACATACATTAAACATCAGTAGTCCACTCAGTCCTCCTTTTAGCTCCTTTAAAAATCCACCACCTACCACCAGGTCTTGAAGATATTTTCCAATAATTTCTTCTAGAAGCTTTATGGTTCTTGTTTTTATTTTTATTTTTTAAATCCATTTTTAGTTAATTTTTGGGTAAGGTATGAAATAGGGGTCCTCTTTCCTTCTTTCAGCTATGGATAGCCAATTCTTTCAGCACCATTTGTTGAATGGACTGTTCTGCCTCAGCTGTGTGAGTTTGACAGGCTAGTCAAAAATCACTTGACCATACCTGTGACGGTCTGTTTCTGAACCATAAATTTGATTCCATTGGACTATGTGTCAGTCTTTAGCCCAGTACCATGCTGTTTTTACCTCTATAGGTAGGTATTATGATTTAAAGTCTGGATATGAGGGTTCACTTTTCCTTTTTATGATGTTTCTGGCTATTCAGGACTCCTTACCCTTCCAAATAAATTTAATGATCATGTTTTCAATTTTTTTCTTTAATGCTGGTGAAATTTTTATTGGGATTGCATTAAATCTGTATATCAATTTGAGAAGAACAGACTTCTTAATGATATTTAGTCTTCCAATCTGTGAGCATAGAATGTTCTTCCAATTATTTAGGTCTTTTAAAATTTCTTTTAACAATGCATTGTAGTTTTCTGAATACAAGTGCTTTACATCATTGTTTATTTCTGAATATTTGGGTTTTATCTGTCATATTTTATTTTCACCAGTCTTTTGAGACTTTTGGTTACTTTTATTGATATAATCTTCATTTCTAGACTGTCTTCCAGGCTTCTCTCTCCTGTCTTTTCTTTTCAGGCTCTAGCATACCCTTTAGTATTTCCTGCAAAGCCAGTCTCTTGGGTACAAATTCTCTCGGTTTCTGTTTATTTGCAAATATTCTAAACTCGCCCTCATTTTTCAAAGACAATATTGCTGGATATAAGATTCTTGGCTGGAAGTGTTTCTCTTGCAGTGTCTTAAATATATCATCCCACTGTCTTCTTGCCTCCATAGTTTCTGATGAGAAATTGGCATTTAATCTTATTGGGTATCCCTTATATGTTATGCATTGCATTCTCTCGCTGCTCTCAGAATTCTCTTTGTCTTTGGCATTTGACATTTTCATTAGTATGTGTCTTGGAGTTTACCTACTCAGATTTATTTGGATGGGAGTACCTTGTGCTTCTTGGACATAGATATCTATGTCTTTCAATAGGGTTGGAAAATTTTCTGCCATTATTTCTTCAAATATTCCTTCTGTCCCTTTTTCCTTCTAATAGTCTTCTGGGAAACCCATGTCAGGTATGTTTGCATGTCTCTTGCTGCCTTTATTTCCCTGAGACCTTGTTCAATTTTTTCCATTCTTTTCTTCATCTTTTCTTTTGTATGTTCACTTTCAGAGGCCATTTCTTCAAGCTCACCAATCCTTTCTTCTGCCTCCTCAAATCTGCTATTATATGATTCCAGTATATTTTTTATTTCATTTATTGCACCTTTCATTCCCATAAGGTCTGCTATTTTTCTATGTATGGTTTCAAATTCTTCTTTGTGCTCATCCAGTGTCTTCTTAATATCCTTAATCTCTATAGTCATCTCATTGAATTTATTAAGAAGATTTGTTTCAACATCTATGATTAGTTGTCTCAACTCCTTTATGTCATCTGGAGGCTTGTCTTGTTCCTTTTACTGGGCAATATCCTCCTGTTCCTTTGTGTGGATTGTAATTTTTTGTTGGTGTCTTGGCATCTGGCTTACTAGAGTGTTTATTCTGGGTGAAGTTTTTCTCTTTAGTTTAGGGTTTCCTAACCTTTCTCCTTTGCTGGTTGTGCAGTACGAGCCAAGGATGTAATTGGTGCCATAAGCTGTGGAGGCTAAAGCTGCCCTCATTGCCCCAGGGACCAAAGAAGCTTCTCTTTTGCTGGGGGTCAGAACAGAACCATAGCTGTGTGTAATAATCCAGGTCATTCAAGCCTAGACTGTAGTTGCCCAGAGAGACTGATGATTCTTCATGCCCCTTTCTCCCCTGCCCAGGGCAGGGATGGGGCTGCAGATGTGGGTAGCAATCTATGCCGTGTGGGTCCAGAGAGATGACGGCAGTTGTCCCGGTAGACTTCTTACTATTCAGTCTGTGCCAGCTGAATGTACCTGCAGTTATCTGGATAGGCTGGTGTGGGGCCTGCCAGCTTCCTCCCAGCCAGAGGTGGGACTGAAGCCTCGGTTAGGGCTGCAGGCTGATTTGGGTGAAAGAAGCTGGTCCCTACAGTCACTGTGACTTTTGGTCAGCCCACCTTCCCCTCATGCTGGGGGAGAGTCAAAATTGTGGCTACTGGCCTTTTTTCCAACTTGGACAGGTTCAAACTTAACTGTTCTTAGGGGTATACTGTAGCCAGCCACATTTACTAATCAGTAGCTGAAATTGGTGACCAACCATCTCTTCCCTGTTTTGGGGAATTGGAGCTTCAACTCCAGCCACAGAATAGCTCCTGAGGTGGCTTGCACTGCCAAAATGGTGATCACCAGCCTATGCAGCATGGCCTGTATTTTCCTGGAGAGGCTGGTGCAGGTTCTCCCAGTTTCCTCCCTGCCAGAAATGGGGCTGGGGCTTATGTTAGATCTGCACTCTGATCTGGACTGAAAGAAACTGGTCCCTACCAGCACTGTAATTTTCAGTCCACCCTGCTTTCCCTCATGCCAGGGGCAGAGTTTAAATGGTTGCTACTGGCCTCTTTCTGACTGAGGTTGAAACTTTAGCTGTTCTTAGGATTGCACTTTAGCCTGCCAAATTTACTAATCAGTAACTGAAGTTGATGCCCAACCATCTCTTCCTCCCCCATTTTGGAAGTGGAGCTTCCAAATCCAGCCATAGAATAGCTCCCAACGTGGCTTGTGCTGCCACTGGAGGATGGGCACCAGCCTACATGGTGTGAAGTGCTCTACTTACAAATCTTCTCTGCAGATGGGTCATCTCCTCCTTCCATTCTTTCAGTAATGTTTCAGGATGTTCTTCTGGTCTTCTGGAGCCCCCAAACAGGTGCTTTAGATAGTTCTGAGTGATAGCTAATTGCACTGTAGCAGGAGCTGCCTCTAGGAACTCCATACTCTGCTGCCATCTTGCTGGTTGTAGCCTATATATTTTGACTGGGGAATTTGATCCATTCACATTCAATGATATTACTGTAAATGTATTATTTACTTTCACCATTTTATTCTTTGGTTTGCATATGTTATATCTTATTTTCATCTGTACTTTACCCTTTTGGTTATCCTTTCTGCTATTCTTTCTTCTATACTCTCCTGTGGGAAAAAAAGGCATGCTGTTTCCATGGTAGCAAGTTACTTTCTGACCACTGGGTCATGCTGTCCCTAGAGATATATGTGCAGGTGGCTAATCTCTCTGGGAAACATAACATTCCAACAGAACCCAGACTTGATATCTCAAGTAACCTGGGCAACAAGATTTATGAGTATAATTGTTTCAATAACATAAGAGAACATCTTGGGCTTTAGTTACTATCTTATCCACTGTGCACTGTGTTTTCATTAATGAAGTTATGGGAATAGTTAGCTAGGATAGTTGCTGGTTCTCATGATTGCTTGGGGTATATAAAGAAGCCCCTGATATTAATAAACTTGTCTGATGAGCTTGAGGCTTCAATGCTCTCAGATCCCCTGATCCCAATCTTTCTTTATCTTTCATTTCCAATACCCTTCAGGTCCGCGACTCTGACATCTGGCGCCCAACATGGGGCCTGAAGTAGTGACTGCAGCAGAGATTCTTCCACAACAGTATCCGGAACGCGGAACTGAAAACCTTCCTGAAAGGTTGAGGCATCCATCAAAGGTCGACTCGAGTCTGACCATACAGCGGTAAGAATTTTAATTAATTCTGTTTTCTGCTAGCATCAGGGTATGGGTAATCAACCAGGATGGCTGGAAGAATATTCACAGGTACTGAAAACTCTTTTAAATACTGTTGGAGTCTCAGTAAAAACTGCTAATTTACTTCAACTTTTTGCTCTAGTACAAAAACACTGTTATTGGTTTCAGTCACAAGGGAAAAATCTTTTAAATCTTAAACAGTGGAAACAAGTAATGAAGGTGCCACTTAGAGCATACCAAAAAAGAAAAACTATACCCCTGTTGGTGTGGGCTTTAGGACAACAAATTGCAGCAGCCTTAGATCCTTTACAGTCTAAAGGAGAGAAAGATGAAATTACTATATTTTCTAAGCCCATAAGTAAATTTGAAATGAAAGAAAGTAAATTGGAACAAAAACAGGAGCTTGAGGCGAATGGGGAACCCTCAGGTTTTCCCCCTCATCCTGATATTAACCCTTTCATCAATAAAAGCTCAGTGAAGTGTCCTAATGAAATACTTTCTGTGTTCTGTGTATCCAGTACAATCGTCTGTACCTACTGAATTGCCTTCTGTTACTAAGCCTAAATTAGAAATGTTTTCAGATGTTGCTGATGCTTTGCCTTATGTTAAACAATTATTATCTGCTTTCCCCGTAACATTACATGCGATACCACCTGATACAAAGAATCTGCAAGGGGGTGTCAAGTTTCATCCTGAGCCAATACCTTTTAAACTATTGAAAGATTTAAAATGGGCAAAAATACTAAATAAAGTCCTTGTTAGTGAAATCAGGCTTGTAAGAAAACTCTCTGTTAAAGTGTTAACTAAGATAAGGAAACTATTCTGGCAGCAACTCTGCAAACCCCCTGCTGTCTACAAGACAATGTAGCTGTGGGCTAGTGGGGGTTAATAGAGTTAAGCCACTGGAAAAAGAGAAAAAACATGGCGACATTGGTGTTCTGTTTTGTTTCCATGCTAATTCTGATTGGGCCTATTTAACCAAGATAATAAAATTAATACAAAATTTTTATCAAGGTTTAAAAAGGAATTTTCAGTTTTAAATCAGTAGTTTACTCCTGAACTTCAAGTCTCAGTATAGTCTTACAGAGTAGTAATCCAAAAATGTGTGTTAACGGTCTGTCTAAACTGCTAAATTAGAGCTTAGCTACATTTATGCTGCTCAAGGTATCTTAACTGATTGCTGATAACTAATAAAAATGTTTCCAAGCACACGCTTGCATGTTACAGGCAACATGGATTCCAGAGGAAATCTTAAAAAGTGAAATCTAAGATGTGAGATAATGGAGAACTTAAAAACAGCTATACCAAGAAAGTAAGAATTATGGGTTAATTGTAAACTGTATGTTTCTGTTAATATGTTGTGGTTGTTCTGTGTTTGTCTGTTCATTCAATGTCTGTATATTTTGATACCTCTGGATGGTAATATAAATTAATAAAAATTTTAAAAAGAGCTCTATTCAAATAGCCAAAAATTAAATAAGCACTTATATTAATACTTAAGTTTAAATGTTAATAAGGTCTCTACAATGATAAAAATTGTAAGTCTTGATTAACAAAATTACTGTAAGTCTTTTCATAAAAAGTTGTTCTTGCCTAAATTGAAATGGTTTATTTTTCTTCACAGGATAAAATGAAGGATGTAAAACTTAAATGAATATTAAAGAAGGTTAAAATTTTGTGGAAATACTGACTGAAATTTAATAAGTTTTTTCTAAAAAGTGTGTTTTGTCCTAAAGTAGGATTGCTAATTTTCGCAAACTCTTGGAACTTAAATGCATGAGGCAAATTATAGAAAGTATTGTGGTAACTTTAAGTAAAGATATGTGTTCTGTGAAGGTAAAATTTGTCTTAATGTAATTATAGTCTATATGGTTATAAATAATTATAAGAAATTTAACAAAGCATTGTTTAAATTAAAGTGTTTAAATGGCTAATTCCAAAAGTCATTATTAAACAAACCTGAATTAATAATAATAATAATAAAAGGTAATTTTATAATGGGAAAATTTGGCAGCAGCCAGCCTCCCCTGACAACTTGCTTCTAGGGGACTGTTTCTAATATTGCATGCTACTAAGTTTTTAAAGTGAAGAAAAGTTTATTACTTTAACAAGCTTGTTTAGTGTTGATGGTATTATGTTGTAAGAAGTTTGCTCGATAACTTCGTATGTGGGTTATATGGAATGTGTTTTTATTATTAAGGAAACAGGAGATGATTTTGTTCTACGATAAAATGATTGATTATTGGGAAAGAGTAGAATGTGAAACAAAACCTAGGTGAATACTGAAAGTGTAGAAGGTTTGTAGAAAAGAAATTTTTATGATTAAAGTTAAATAAAATTTGATGGGTCTATCTATAAAATTTTAAAAGGTTTAGTATCAAGTAGTATACTAATGCAAAGTTAAAATTTTGTTCTTTCTCAACGTTTCTCAAGTCATTAATCTGTTTTGTAAAAGTTTTTATCCTCAATAATCAGTATACAAAGAAAGTCTGTTTTATCAAAATAACTTCTTGTGCTTTAACCTCATCATTTCCTCAGTGTTCCAAGAAGGAAAAGTTTTATCTCTTTTAAAAGAACATAACGTTCAAATCTGCTTTCTCAAAATCAAATCCTGAAAAGTAGCCTTTTATTCCAAACTAATTATAGAGGGATTTGTTCTTTTACCTTGAAAGAAAAATTAAAGTAATAGTTAAGTTCATTTAATATGTTATAAATCAAATAGAAGGTATTTAAAAGTGCTATAAAATTAACAGGTTTATTTTTCTTTAACCCTCTGTTAATTAAAGTTGTATGAGTAAAAAGTTCCTATGAATGCTTAAGAGTGTATAAAGTTACCAATATTTCAGCATAACATTAAAGAAAAGTACAATGTGGTTAATTATAGTTTTAATTATTATAAAAGAGTATGTGTCACAGAAACAACCTCTTATCATTGATTAAAATAACAACACTGTAGTATGCATCAATCCCAAACACTGCTAGTTTGTTGCAAAAAGTTAATGTCCAGCTGTGTTGCTATCACTTTGTTTTAAAATTTGCTAAGACTTTCTTTAGTGTCTTCTTAGACAGGTCAAGCCAGCCTGCATTCCTCGATCTGTGAAAAACCCAACAATGGACTTTTGCAGTGCTTTTCAGGGCAATGTGCATAGCCCAACCATCTCTCCTGGTATGGTGATAATAATCTGGCTGTGTAGAAAATATCTGTAGCCGAAACCCTACTGATGATGTTAACCAGTAATCCTTTTTTTCAGAATTAAAAGAAACATCAGAGACAACAGTATCTTAAAAGCCTAAACTAGGCAAACAATTGGAATAAGCGGCAAAGTCCCTCCTGCTCTATCAAATTTTTAAATGTTGTTTGGTTGGGTAAGATAAAACTATACTTTCTGCTGTAATTAATAAAGTACAGTGTTTTCTCATGTTAATAAAATCTGTAATATTGTTAAAATACTAAAAATCTTTCATCCCTCATTTAGCTCAAATATTAAAACCATTGTATGTGTTAATTGAGAAAAGTCCTTCACAGAAGTAGGAAAACCTCCAGCAAGCTGCTTTAAATAATAATAAAAGAAAAGTAAATTGTAAACATTAACTTAGCCTATGAATTGGATGTGACAAGCACGAATATTGGCCTTGGGTGGAGTTTGTGGCAAAGGCAAATCTAAACAAATACCCCTTGGGTCTTAATCACAATTCTGGAAGGAGGCCAAAAATGCAATATAAAAAAGTAATTGTGTGCAGCATAGGAGGTCCTGCTAAAAGTGAAAGATTTAACCCAATAGTGTCTGGTCACTCTGAAAACTGCCACCCCTATCCAGGGGTGGATTGCAAATACTAAAAGCAAGACA
Organism: Dasypus novemcinctus; assembly: GCF_030445035.2. NCBI lineage: Eukaryota > Metazoa > Chordata > Mammalia > Cingulata > Dasypodidae > Dasypus > Dasypus novemcinctus. The sequence goes on along the minus strand of NC_080698.1, from coordinate 49,162,790 downwards.
AAAATAATGGACTGTTGTAAATCACCCTCAGTTCTATGAAAAAACATTTGGAATACCTGCTAGTGCTAACAGGTGACTGTCATGTCCCTACCCATCCCACTAACATCCCTTTTAGGACTGTTGACGCAGATGACTTTGTGAAGATCCAGGGCCCTACCACTAAAACCTGAGAGAGGCGGGGTGGCTCCACTGAAAAAACAAACATCAAAGTGTGTTGCAGGATGGAGAGGCAATTGCAATGGCCAGAAGAAGAAAAGGCATCTGGATACCTGTGAGAATGATGTGGATTTGGCAGTCGTCTCCTGAAAGTCAATTATTGCTATATATGGTACAAGAATTCTTAAAACGGACTAGATGCTTTATTGGACTGCTTATTATAAGCATTTTGGGACTGATCAAAATCATTACAGCTGTTGCTACTGCTGTGGTAGCTTTACACAATAGGGTTAATGATTTACAATCTGCTGTTTTGCATATTGGAAATCAATTGTATAATTTAAACTTAGGGGATTGAAATGTGATTGGAATGAAAACAACTTTTGTATTACTCCTCTTGCCTATAATTCATCTGATATAGAATGGGGGAAAATTGAGAATAATTTATTAGGCCATAAAAATAATATCTCTTTGGAAATAATTGAATTACAAAGAAAAATATTAGAAATGTCTCAAAATCAAATTCATGTAGTTATTGATAAGGATATCTTTAATGATTTGATTTCTCATTTCAATAAGTTTAATCCAGTAAATTGGTGGTGGAAGTCTCATCATTTTTTATCAGCATTAGGAATAGGATTTTGTGTATTAATCTTGTTGCTCATTGTTGTTGCTTGCCTGGGATGAGAAGTCTGTCGAAGACTGCACCATGTTGACACAATGGGACAAGCTAATAATTTGGTACTTGCTAAAACCCTGATATAATTCCCCATGGTCAGAGTGCTTGACTGGTAGCCAATGACCGGTAAGACTCTCAGAGGAGGGCAACCTAAGACAGGCACAGCCACCCTGACTAAAACAAAAAGGGGGAAATGTGGGAAACAAAGGCATGCTGTTTCCATGGTAGCAAGTTACTTTCTTTTTTATTTTTACTTATTTTTATTTTTTTTATTTTTTAATTTTTATTCATTTTTTTAAAAAATATTACATTCAAAAAATATGAGGTACCATTCAACCCCACCACCCCCACCCCCCCACTCCCCCCACAGCAACACTCTCTCCCATCATCATGACACATCCATTGCACCTGGTAAGTACATCTCTGGGCATCACTGCACCCCATAGTCAATGGTCCACATCATTCCATCCAGTGGGCCCTGGGGGGATCTACAATGTCCCGTAGTTGTCCGTGAAGCACCACCCAGGACAATTCCAAGTCCCGAAAACACCTCCCCATCTCATCTCTTCCTCCCATTCCCTGCACCCAGCAGCCACCATGGCCACCCTTCCCACACCAATGCCACATTTTCTCTGTGGACATTGGATTGGTTGTGTCCATTGCACCTCTATGTCAAGAGGAGGCTTAGATTCCACATGGATACTGGATTCAATCTCCTGCTTTCAGTTGTAGGCACTCTAGGCTCCATGGTGTGGTGGTTGACATTCTTCAGCTCCATGTTAGCTGAGTGGGGTAAGTCCAATAAATCAGAGTGTAGGAGTTGAAGTCTGTTGAGGCTCAGGGCCTGGCTATCATATTGTCAGTCCAGAGATTCAAATCCCCTAAATATATCTTAAACCGCAACACCAACTACAATTCCAGTAAAGTAGCATGAAAGTCTTGTGAAAAGAGATCCCATCTGAGTCCAGTTCCATCATGCAGAAACACCAGCTCCAAAGAAGGGCCATCTGACATGGCAGTGAACCCCATCTGCCATGACCATAGAACCCGTGGGTCTCTTTATCCCTCAAAAGAACCAATACCTGGGGTTGTATCTACTTCATCTGTCTCTGAGACTCTGCTCAGGTGTGCATAAGGGCAATCCTTCTGACAACCTCCAGACTCTTTTTTAGAGACTCGTAGCCATATAAACTTATTTCTCCTTTCCATTTCCCCCTTACATTAGGTCAAACAGCATTTTGAAGTCATGTTATTATATGTAGACAGGGATATTCTGCTGATCCGCATTGAACCTTTAATTCAAGGTCATTTTCTAGTTGCATCTTCAGCTGATATTTGGTAGTGATCCCTCGGTGCCAGGGAGGCTCATCCCCGGGTGTCATGTCCCACACTGGGGGGAATGCACTGCATCTACCTGCTGAGTTTGGCTTTGAGACTGGCCACATTTGAGTAACATGAAGGCTGTCAGGGGGAAACTCCCAGGCACAATGCTGCTCTAGGCCTTGTTCTTATTGCAGGCGTATAGGCTCACAAGCATAGTCATTAGTATCTGGAGCCCACTGTTGGACCCTCATTCCTTCCTGGTTCTTACCGTTGCACCTGGGGGACTGCCGCTGCTCCCCTAGGGACTACAACAGAGCCCCCCCAGCCAGGAACCCAGTACCCCCCCCAGCTGTTGTTTTTAATTGTTTCCACTATGAGTATATCTAAACATTACCATGCACCCTGGACATATGCCCTGTATAACTCCCTGTCAACCATATATAGCCTGTCAATAACATCCCATACCAGTATTCCTCCGCTGCCATTGTTGAACCACTCTGTGATCCAAAACTTCCTGTAAAGTGAATGCCAATATAATGTCAGGTTCCCTTACTAGTAAAATGGAATATAGCAATGAGTTTAAAGGTTAGATCTGCAAGTTACTTTCTGACCACTGGGTCATGCTGTCCCTAGAAATATACATGCAGGTGGCTAATCTCTCTGGGAAACATAACGTTCCAACAGAACCCAGACTTGATATCTCAAGTAACCTGGGCAACAAGATTTATGAGTATACTTGTTTCAATAACATAAGAGAACATCTTGGGCTTTAGTTACAATCTTATCCACTGTGCACTGTGTTTTCATTAATGAAGTTATGGGAATAGTTAGCTAGGATAGTTGCTGGTTCTCATGATTGCTTGGGGTATATAAAGAAGCCCCTGATATTAATAAACTTGTCTGATGAGCTTGAGGCTTCAATGCTCACAGATCCCCTGATCCCAATCTCTCTTTGTCTTTCATTCTCGATACCCTTTGGGTCCGTGTCTCCGACACTTTCCTCCAGTCCTTTCTCTCCTGTCTTTTTCTTCAGGTTCTAAGGTTTCCTTTAATATTTACTGAAAAGATAGATTCTTTTTTATGAACTCTTAGTTATGTTTGTTTGAATTTTTAAAATTCACTTTCATATTTGAAGCATAATTTTGCTGGATAAAGACCTCTCAGTTCCCAGTTTTTCTTTCAGTATCCTAATTGTATCATACCACTGTCTTCTCACCTCCATAGTTACTGGTGAGAAATCTGCACTAAGTTTTCCTGGGTGTAGCAGTTTGATATGGTTATGAATTCCAAGAAATAGATATTGGATTATGTTTGTAATCTGATCTCTACTTGGGCACGATTAGGTTATGATTAGGGCTTTGATTGGGCCATGTCATTACCCACCACTTAGTGGGTGGGGACTCACAGATAAAAGGCATGGCAAAGGACAGAGGTGAGGGTTTCTGATGTTGAAGTTTGATGCTGAAGCCTTAAGCTGGAGCCCCAGGAAATAAGCTCAGAAAGGAAAGAGAAGCAAGCCCCAGGAAGAGAGGAACCCTGAGCCCAGGAATAAGCAAGCCCTGGGAAGAGAGGAACCCTGAACCCAGAGAGAAGCAAGACCCTGGAAGAGAGGAACCCAGGAAGCCTGAACCCTCTCAGACATCAGCAGACATCTTGTTCCAACATGTGAAAATAGACTTTGGTGAGGGAAGTAACTTATGCCTTATGACCTAGTATCTGTAAGCACCTACACCAAATAAATACCCTTTATAAAAACCAACCATTTTCTGGCATTTTGCATCCGCACCCCTTTGGCTGACTAACACATTGGATGTCCTTTGTATATAATGGTTTGCTTCTCCCTTGTTCCACTCAGAATTTTCTCTTTGTCTTGGACATTTAACATTCTGAGCATTATGTGCTTTGGAGTAGGTCTATTCAAATTTATTCTGATTGAGGTATGCTGTGCTTCTTAGACCTGCAAATTCATTTCTTTTGTGAGAGGGAAATTTTCAGCTATAATTTCCTCAAATTCTCATTCTGTTCCTTTCCTTTCCCTTCTCCTTCTTGACATTATGTTGTTGTGCTTCATGTGATCATTCAACTCCCTGAGCCCCTGCTCAATTTTTTTCCATTCTTCTCTCTCTCTGTTCCTTTCTTTCTTCTATTTCAGCTATTCTGTGTTAGGTATCACTTATTCTTTCTTCTATCATTTTGAGTTTGCTGTTGTATGACTCTAATGTTTTTTTATTATGTTTTTTTAAAGATTTATTTTATTTTTAAATTTCTCCATGCTACCTCATTGTTTGCATTTGCTGTGTCTGTTCATTGTGTGCTCATCTTCCTTTTAGGAGGCACTAGTAACTGAACCCGGGACTTCCCAGGTAGGAGGGAGGCACCTAACTGCTTGAGCCACTTCTGCTCCCTGCTTTGTTGTGTATCTTGTTGCATCAACTTGCTGTGCCAGCCCGTCATATCAGCTTGCTCTCTTGGTCATCTTCTTTAAGAGGCACTGGGAAGTGAACCCAGGATATCCCATGGGTAGGCAGGAGCTCAATCAGTTGAGCCACATCTGCTTCCCTCTAATGTGTTTTTGATTACCTATCATTTCTTTCATTCCCACGAGCTCTGTTACTTTTCTATTCAGATTTTCAAATTCTTCTTTGTGCTCACTCAGTATCTTCTTGATGGCCATTTTCTCTTTATCCATATTGTTTTTCATCTCATTAATTTGATTTTGGAAATGTATCTGCATCTCATTGATTACTTGTCTTAAATCTCATGTGTCTTTTGGGGCTTTGCTATATTCCTTTCCTTGGGTCATTTATTTCATTTTCTTATTATGGTTTGTGATTTTTTGCTAATGTCTGATCATCTGATTAGGATGGTGAGATTACTTAGATGCTTATTTTCTCTCTTTCATAGGGATTTAGTGGTGGAAGGGTGTGTGTTACTGCTGTTCTTTGATTTTTGGTTCAACCCATTCTGGGTCTTTAGGATTGCCCTGTTAGTTGCTCAAATCTGGGCCCTGGGCACAGTAGTAGGTTGCACGATCTGCTTCTTAGGGCCTTGGGGAGGGAGGCTGTAAAGGCAGGGAAAAGCCCCACTTACTTACTTTCAATTTCCTCACATGTACCTCCTTGGCATGCCAGCAGATGGCACTCCTTGACAACCCTCTCAGTTTAATGCCAGGTCAGAGTGTGTTTGCTGCAACTGGGACTGGCTCAGTGTGATAGAGAATCCTGCCTGGAGGCTAAGAGCCTGGTAATTCAAACTTTCTTAGAGGCAGTTTTCCTGCTGGCAGCTCCCTCCCTTTTCCCAGGTAGAAAATAATTCCATTCCCCTCTGTGTCCTCAACAACCAGTCCCAGTAGTATAGCGGGAGATTGAGAGGGTCAGATCTCTTTCGTCCTGGATCTCTTTTGTCCAGAGCTGGCTCCCAAGGCAAACAATGGTGCCCCCCCCCCCCAAGCCTGGAAGGGCTGGTGGAACACAGCAGACTAAATCTGTGGATCATCAGCTGAGTCAGCCTTAGGCTGTGTCCCTCTCTCTTCCCTTTCCTGGGGAGATGGGTCCCTGGGGCCCCCTTTGTCTATAGCTGCCAGCCGCAAGTCCTGAGAATTCAAGTGTCGATAGGGTGGGGGAGGATGCTGGCAGCTGCAGCTGTGGTTTTTAACTCACAGTTTTGCCAGCATGATTCTTTTCCTTTGCCCTTCTCTTTTCTGGGCAATGTCCATCCTTCCCCTGGTGTTCTAAACCCTAGAAGACTTTTTTTTCAGGCCATTTCTGCCTTCTTCTAGCTATTTTCCAGGGAGAGAAGAGAGTTCCATGTCTTTCTAGTCCACCATCTTCCCAGAAGACTTGAAGCAGTTTTATTGAGCAATATACACATACCATTATCAACTCATTGATTTCTACTTAAGAGTGACTTCCCAGAATCAGTCATTCACACTGAAATCTCTCAGTTTAGAAAATGCTTTTACAAACTTCCTACAACCTATAATTTCTTATAACCTCTCATAGCCCTCTATAACCCTATAAACAAGTTACTTCCCCTTAAGACAAATTTTGTTTGTTTTTTCTGTTTGTTTTTTGGTCTTAACAATGAAGATTCATTAGCATACAGGTTTTTTTGCTTGTTTGCGCCTTTTTTTTTTACTTTTTGAGAAGTGAGTTTGCAAAACAATCATGCGTGCTGTTTTAGTTTGCCAAAGGGCTGCCCATGTAAGTACCAGAAATGGGTTGACTTTTATAAAGAGGATTTATTTCGGGTGAAAGCCTAAAGTTCCAAGGCTATGAAGTCCAACTCAAGTCACCATCAGAGGTGTTTTCTCACCCAAGTCAGCTGCTGTTGGTCCCGTTGTCCAGGCACGTGGCAAAGCAAGACGGCCGCTCACCTCTGTCGAAGTCTCAGCCTTCCTCTCCAGGCTCCCCGTGGCTCGCAGCCCGGCTTCCCGAGCTCAGCTGTGAGCAGCCAGGCAGAGGGCTTGTCTCTTTCGGGGCCTCTTCTATCAGTCTCAGCTTCTCTGCCTTCTTCCCGAGTTCAGCTGTAAGGTATCAGGTACATGGCAGGGCTCATCTCCTCTGGAGCTGCTCCGGGGGCCCAGCCTCTTGGGGGCTTGGTGCTTAAGCAGTCCTCTCGTCCTCTCGTGTGGCATGATAAAAAGTAGCGGCTTCTCTTTCCCCTGTGGGTCTCCCTCTGTGTCTCCATTTTTATCAGACCCAGAGAAAAGCGCAGAGACTAAACCTGAGTCACGCCTCACTGGCATAGTCCAATTGAAAGGGTCTCACACCCACAGGAATGGATTAATTCAAAACATAATCTTTCTCTTTTGGGGATTCATAAAATAATTTCAAACTTCCACCCATACCACAAGATTCCCTTACAATGCCCCGTCACCAGCACCTACATGGTTGTGACACTTTCATTCCTATTGATGAGAGAACATCATCATGATATTACTGCTATTTATAATCCATAGTTTATATTTGGTATATTTTTTTCCCACAAGCCATCCTATTATTAACATCGTGTTTTAGAATGTATACTTGATCTAGTTCAGAAAGAATGTTCTCCTATTTGTGCTGTTAACCACAGTCCATCATTTACTATGAGATTCACTGTGAATATATGGACCCCTGCTTGTTCAATCCATCCAAAGTGTACCCTCAGTGGCTCTCGGTGCTGTCATCATCTCAGTCCATTTCAGAAGGTTTTCATTACTCCAAAAGAAAGAACCCCATACCCTGTTACACCCCCATATTAACCCTTAGCATTGACAGAGTACTGCCTTTGCCATTGCTGCAAAAATGTTACGATATTACTATTAACTATAGGCTATATGTTACATTAGTCGTATCTTTCCATGTATCTCCATATTCTTAACACCTTGCAATAGAAGAACATTCTTGTGTTTGTACTATTCCTCTAGCTTTTTTTCAATTTGCATTAGCCTCCCTAGATGACCTCATTATGTTCACTATAATGTGTTACCATCAACTCTATCCATTTCCTTACAGTTATAATCCTCCTTATTAAACATTCTACATACATTCGACATCAACTTCATCTTCTCACCTTACATTCTATTTCCTAGTAACCTACACTCTATAGTTTAACTCCATGAGTTTACTCATCATATTTAGTTCATATTAATAAAGACCGTACAATATTTGTCCTTTTTCGCCTGGCTTATTTCACTCAACATAATGTCCTCAAGGCTCCTTCATGTTGTTTATGCTTCCCCAATTCATTTTTTAAAATAGCTGAATAGTATTTCATTGTATGTATATACCATATTTGTTTATCCACTCATCAGTTGATGGACACTTGGGTTGTTTCCATCTTTTAGCAATTGTGAAAAGGCTGTTATGAACAGTGGTGTGCAAATGTCTGTTCTCATCTTTGCTTTCACTTCTTAAGATACTCCTAATAGTTGGACTGCCAAATCATATGGCAGTTCTATGTTTAGCTTTCTGAGGAACTGCAAACTGTCTTTTACAGAAGCTGCACCATTTTATTTCCCACCAGTAGTGAAGGAGTGATCCTACTTCTCCGCATCCCCTCCAGCAAATGCAGCTTTCTGATTTTTTAGTAATGGCCATTCTGTAAGGAGGGAAATGATATCTCAGTGTAGCTTTGATCAGCATTTCTCTAATGCATAGTGATGTTGAGCATCTTTTCATGTGCTTTTTGGTCATTTGTTTTTCTTCTTTGGAAAAATGTCTATTCAAGTTGCTTACCCATTTTTAAATTGGGTTGCTTCTCATTTTATCGGAGTTGTAGGATCACTATATAACATGGAGATCAAACCCTTATCAGACATATGGTTTCAAAAATTTTCTCCCATGGAGTAGGCTGTCTTTTCACCTTCGTAACAATGTCTTTTGAAGCATAAAAATGATTAATTTTGAGAAGGTCCCTTTTTCTATTTTTTTCATTGTTTTGGGTATAAGGTTTAAGAAGCCACCCCCTACCACAAGATCTTCAAGATGTTTCCCTACATTGTATTCTAGGAGTTTTATGGTTATAGATTTTATACTTAGGTCCTTGATCTATTTTGAGTTAATTTTCATATAAGGTGTAAGGTAAGGGTTCTTTTTCTTTTCTTTAGCTATGGATATCCAGTTCTCCCACTGCCATTTGTTGAATAGACTGTTCTGACCCAACTGGGTAGGTTTGATGACCTTGTTGAAAATTACTTGACTGTAGATGTGAGGGTCTATTTCTGAATTCTCAAGTCAATTCCACTGATCAATATGTCTATCCTCATGCCAGTACCATGCTGTTTTTATCAGCGTAGCTAAGTAATATGCTTTAAATTCAGTAAAGAGAGTCCTCCAAATTCCTTTTCCTTTTTAAAGACATTTTTGGCTATTTGGGGCCCCTTACCCTTCCAAATAAATTTGATAATTGGCTTTTCCATTTCTCCAAAAAAGGATGTTGGGATGTTTATTGGATTTGCATTGAATCTGTAAATCAGTTTGGGAATAAATGACATCTTAGTGATATTTAGTCTTCTAATCCATAAGCATGGACGTCCTCCCACTTATTTATGTCTTCTTTGGTTTCTTCTAGTAACGTTTTGTAGTTTTCTGAATGCAGATAATTTATGTCCTAGATTAAATTTATTCTGAAATACTTGATTCTTTTAGTTGCTATAGTAAATGGAATTTTTTTTCTGATTTCTTCCTCAGATTGCTCATTAGTAGTGTAGAAACACTACAGATTTTTGTGTATTAATATTGTATCCCATCACTTTGCAGAACACTTCTCTTAGTTCTAGTGGCTTTCTTGTGGATTTTTTTTTTTTGGATTTTCTGGTTATAGAATCATATTGTCAGTGAACAGTAAAAGTTTTATTTCTTCTTTTCTTATTTGGGTGCCTTTTATTTCTTCTTCTTGCCTAATTTTTCTAGCTAGAACTTCTAGCACAATAATGAATAACAGTGGAGACAGTGCCCATCTTTATCTTGTTCCCAATCCCAGTGGGAGAGCTTTCAGTCTTTCACAGTTGAGTTCAAAGCTAGCTAGGGGTTTTCATATATGCACTGTTGAGAATGTTTTTTTGGAATGTTTTTTATCAAGAAATGATGTTGTATTTTTCAAATGTCTTTTCTGCATCAATCAAGATGATCACGTGATTTTTTTTTGTGTTCAATTTATCAATATGATTTATTACACTAATTTTCTTGTGTTGAATTTGCCTTGCATAGCTGGGATAAAACCCACTTGATCATGGTGTATACTTCTTTTAATGTGCTTTTGGATTCAGTTAGCAAGTATTTTTTCTTTGCATTTATATTCTTTAGAGAAATTGGCCTGTAATTTTCCTTTTTTTTTTTTCCCATAATATCTTTATCTGACTGTGGTATTAGGATGGTATTGGCTTCATAGAATGAGTTTGGTAGCATTCCTTCCTGTTTCATTTTTTTGGAAGTGTTTGAGCAAGATTGGTATTAGATCTTCTTTGAATGATTGGTAGAATTCACCTGTAAAGCCATCTGGTCCAGGGCTTTTCATTTTGGGGAGGTTTTTGATGACTGTTCAAATCTCTTTACTTGTAATTAGTTTGTTGAGGTCTTCTATTTCTTCCAGGGTCAGTATATGTTGTTCGTGTATTTCTAGGAATTCTGTCCATTTCATCTATGTTACCTAGTTTGTTGATACAAAACTATTCAAAGTATCCTCTTATGTTCTCTCATTTCTCTGGAGTCTATGATATTGTCCTCTCTCTTAATTCTGATTTTATGTATTTGCATCATCCCTCTTTTTTTCTTTGTCAGTCTAAGGGTTTTTCAATTTTGTTGATTTTCTTGAAGAGCCAACTTTTGGTTTTGTTGATCTCTCTATTGATTTTGTTCTGAATTTCATTTATTTCTTCCTTCCAGTTTGGGATGGGATTACTTTGCTGTTCTTTTTCTAGTCCCTCCAGGTGTGCAGTTAGGTCTTCAATTTTAGCTCTTTCTTCTTTTTTAATGCAACAATTGAGGTCAAGAAATTCCCTCTCGGCACTCCCTTTGCTATATCCAATAGGTTTTATAAAAGCAGTTTTATGAGTTATATTCACATACCATATAATCTATCCAAAGTGTACAATCAATGGCTTTTAGTATAATCACAAGTTGTCCATTCATCGCCACAAAAAAATTTATAAAAATTGTATTACTCCAAAAAGAAAAAGTCAACACCTCTTAGCAGTTACCTCTCAACACCTCTATCCTTCTCCAGCCCTACGTAACCACTAATCTAATTCCATCTTTATAAAATGATATATATTTACATTTTATAAAAATGGAATCATACAATATTCTTTCACTTAGCGTAATGGTTGTTTGTTTGTTTTTTGCCTGATAGTAACATCTTGTAACATTAATGTACATTTGTTTAGTTCAAAGAAAAACAGTCTTATATATACAATATTACTTGTAGTAGTTTGATATTGTTTATGAATTCCAGAAATAGATATTGGATTATGTTTGTGAACGGGTCTATTTCTCTGGGCATATTAAATTGGATTGGAGTTAGAGGTTTCACTTTTATTTGATTGAGTAATGATTAAGAATTGGATTAGGACGTGTCAGTAGGATGTTGAGTCCCTGCCCACCAAAGTGGAGACTCACAGAGAAAACTACATGGCAGAGGAGAGAGTTGGAGTTTTAATGCTGGAGCCCCAGGAAGTAAATACACAGAGAAGCAGATACATGAGGAAAGAGAAGGCTCCAGTAGACACAGCAGAGGCCACGAGAAGAGTGGTTCACCTGATAGTTTATAGCTGGCCTTGTGGAGAGGCCAGAGTAGCTGAGCCTGGAGAGGAACGAGCCCTGGGAGAGAGATGAGCCTTATCCCAGCCTACAGAGGATACTGGAAGAAGGTGGGACCATGGAGCCTTAAGGGGAAGAGGAAGGCTGAACCCTTGCAGACATTGGCAGCCATCATTATTAGAGCATTTTCATTATTTCAATAATAATAATAAATAAAAAACAGGTCAACAAACAAGAAAATTCTTCACCTCTCAGACTCTCTGTTTCCCCTGCTGCACACAGCTCCAATTTCTGGCTGTTCTTGCACAATTATTTACTTATTAATTAAGCAGTTTCATTAAAATACATTCACATACCATATACTCTATCCAAATATATAATCAATGGCTTTTAGTATAATCACAATGTTGTGCATTTATCATCACAAAAATTCATTACTCCAAAAAGAAAATCTCCACAGCCCTTAACAGGCCTTCCCTAGCCCTACATAACCACTAATCAAATTTCATCTTTGTAAATTGATTTATATTTACATTTTATATAAATGGATTCATATATTTTACACAATATATTTAATTCATAGTAGTATAGTCATATAGTATTTGACCTTTTGTGTCTGACTTGCTTCATGCAACATAATGTCTTCCAGTTTCAATCATGTTGTCATATGCTTTCAAACTTCATTTCTTCTTTCAGCTGCATAATAGTCCACTGTGTGACTACACCACAGTTTGTTTATCCATTCATCGGCTGATGGAAACCTGGGTTGTTTCCAGCTTTTGGCAATCATGAATAATGTCGCTATGGACATGGGTGTACAGATGTCTGTTTGTGTCACTGCTCTCAGTTCTTCTGGGTATATACCCAGTAGTGGTACTGCAGGATCACATGGCAGTCTATATTCAACTTCTTTAGGAACTGCCAAAGAGTCCTCCACAGTGGCTGTACCATTCTGCATTCTTGCCAACAGGGAATAAGTGTTCCTATCTTTCCACATCCTCTCCAACACTTGTAGTTTTCTGTCATTTTAATAGTGGCCAGTCTAACAGGTATGAAATGGTATCTTATTGTAGCTTTGATTTGCATTTCCCTAATTGCTAGTGATGAACATTTTTTCATGTGATTTTTTACCATTCGTAGTTCTTATTTGTCCATTTTTAATTGGGTCGTTTGGCTTTTTACTGTTGGGTTGTAGCATCTCTTTATATATCATAGATATTAAATCCTTATTAGATATGTGATTTCCAAATATTTTCTCCCATTGAGTTGACTGCATTTTCACCCTTTTAATAAAGTCCTGTGAGGTACAAAACTGTTTAATTTTGAGGAGGTCCCATTGATCCAATTTTTCTTTTGTTGTTTGTGCTTTGGGTGTAACATCCAAGAAACCACAAGACCTTGAAGATGTTTCCCTACATTTTCTTCTAGGAATTGTATGGTCCTGGGTTTAATATTTAGGTCTTTGATCCATTTTGAGTTGATTCTTCTACAGTCTTTTAGTTATGGATATCCAGTTTTCCCAGTAACATTTGTTGAATAGACTATTTTGTCCCGTTAACATGAACTTGGTAGGTTTGTCAAAAACCAATTGGCCATAGAGGTGAGGTTTTATTTCTAGACTCTCAATTCTATTCCACTGATCAATATGTCTATCTCTATGCCAATGCCATGCTATTTTCACCACTGTAGCTTTGTGGTATATTTCAAGTTCAGGCAGTGAATAACTCCCATATCAATTTTCTTTTTAGGATGCTTTTGGCCATTGGGCACACTTTCTCTTCCAAATAAATTTGGTAATTGCCTTTTCTGTTTCTGTAAAGTAGGTTGGTGGAATTTTGATTGATATTGCATTGTATGTATAAGACAGTTTGGGTAGGATTGACATCTTCATGGTATTTAGTCTTCCAATCCATGAACACAGAATGTTTTTCCATTTATTTAGGTCTTCTTTGATCTCTTTCAGCATTGATTTTGTAGTTTTCTGAATAAGGTCCTGCACTTCTTTGGTTAAATTGATTCCTAGGTATTTGAGTCTTTTTTGGGTATTATAAATGGAATTTTTTTTCTGATTTCCTCCTCAGATTGTTCAATACTAGTGTACAGAAACATTTCTGATTTTTGCATGTTAATCTTGTATCCTGCCAATTTGCTATTCTTATTTATTAGCCCAAGGAGCTTTGTCATAGACCTTTCAGAATTTTCTAAATATAGGATCATATCATCCAAAATAGTGTGAGTTTTACTTCCTCTTTTCCTAATTGGGTGACTTTTTTTTTTCTTATCTAATTGCCCTGGCTAGAACTTCTAACACAATATCGAATAACAGCCATAACTATGGGCATCCTTGTCTTGTTCCCAATCTTAGAGGAAAAGCTTTCAACCTTTCCACATTGAGTTTGATATTGGCTGTGGGTTTTTTATATATGCCCTTTATCATATTGAGGAATTTTCCTTCTATTCCCATGTTTTGAAGTGTTTTCATCAAGGAAGGATGCTGGAGGACTTCTGGGCAGATGGCAGACTAGAAAGACACAGGACTCTCTTCTCCTCCAGAAAATTAGCTAGAAGACAGGCTGAAACAGCAGGGAAAAAGATCTTCTAGGGTTTAGGACACCAGGCGAAGGCTGAAAACTGCCCAGAGAGGGACAAAGGACTCTGAGTTGAAACCACGGCCGCTGCTGCCAGCACTGTCCCCCACACTAAAGACAGGTTAGAATTCTCAGGCCTCTGGGCCTGTGGCTACAGACAAAGTGTGCTCTAGGGATCAACCACCCCAGGAAAGGGGAGAGAGAGGGACACAGCCTAAGGCTGATCCAGTTTCTGACCCACAGATTTGGTCTGCTGTGTCACCAGCCCTTCCAGGTCAGTTGGGACAAGGACTACACGTGGTTTGCTGTGGGAGCTGGCAAAGGACTGGAGGAATCTGACCCTCTCAATCTCCCTCTCTTCTTGCCCTGACCAATTGTGGAGAACCCATCTCCCCAGGAAAGGGGAGAGGAAAGGACTCAACCTTAGGCTGACTCAGGTTTTGACTTACAAATTTGGTCTGCTGTGTCCAGGAGCCCATCCAGGCCGGCTGGGGCTGCACCATTGTTTGCTTTGGGAGCAGGCAAGGGGCTAAAGAGATATGATGCTCCCAATCTCCTTCTTTACTGACCAGGACTGATAGTTGAGGACACAGAGGGGAACAGAAGTACCCAGGAAAAGGGAGGGGGAATGCCAGAGAAGGCTAGAGAACTGTCTCTGAGAACATTTGAATTACAAGGCTCTTAGCCTCCAGGCAGGAAGCTCTATCATATTGAGGCAGTCTGTGTAGCAGTAAATACACTCCAACCAAGCATTGAACTGAGAGTTTCCAAAGAGCACCATCTGCTGGCAGACCAAGGAATTGTATGTGAGAAAATTAAAAACAAATAAGGGAGGCTTTTTTTTGGCCTTTATAGAGTCCCTCCCCAAAGTCTAGGAAGCAGGTCTGTAACCAATTACTAGGCCCAGAACACAGTTTGAACAACCAGCAGGTATAATCCTAACAATTGAGGTCAAGTCAAGAATCAAAGAGCAGTGGTAAAACACAGCCTCCCACCACTAAATCCCTACAAAAAAAGAAACTGAGCGTCTGTGTAAACTACATCCTAATCAGACGCCTAGTCATCAGCAAAAAATTATGAGCCATACTAAGAAAATGGTAGACATGGTCCAAGAAAAGGAACATGCTAAAACCCCAGAAGAGACACAGGATTTGAGAGAACACATTAGTGAGATGTGCACAAGTTTCCAAAATCAAATTAATAAGCTGAAAGACAATATGGCTGAAGAGATAAATGACATCAAGAAGACACTGAGCAAGTGCAAAGAAGAATTTGAAGTCCTAAACAGAAAAAGTAACAAAGCTCATGGGAATGAAAGATACAATAGGTGAAATAAAAAACACATTAGAGGCATACAACAGCAGACTTGAAATGACAGAAGAAAGAATAAGTGATACCAAAGACTGAACAGCTGAAATTGAAGAGAGAGAAGAATGGAAAAATTGAGCAGGGCCTCAGAGAGTTGAATGACAACATGAAAACAAAAACACATGTGTCATGGGAGTTCCAGAAGGAGAAGAGAAGGGGAAAGGGGCAGAAAGAGTGTTTGAGGAAATAATAGCTAAAAATTTCCCAACTCTCATGAAATAAATGAACTTACATGTCCAAGAATAACACCGTACACCATTCAGAATATATCTGAATAGACCTACTCAAATACACATACTACGCAGAATGTCAAGTGTCAAAGAAAAAGAGAAAATTCTCAGGGTAGCAAGGGAGAAGCAAACCATCATATACAAGGGATGCCCAGTAAAACAATGCAGATTTCTTATCAGAAACTATAGAGGTGAGAAGAAAGTGGTATGATACAATTAGGATATTGAAAGAGCAAAACTGCCAGCCAAGAATTCTTTATCCAGCAAAATTGTCCTTCAAATATAAAGGTGAGCATAAAATATTCACAAACAAACAAAAACTAAGAGAGCTTGCGAAAAAGAATCCACCTTTGCAGGAAATAATAAAGGAAGCCTTAGAACCTGAAATAAAAAGACAAGAGGGAGAGGCCTGGAGGAAAGTATAGAAGAAAGAATAGAGAAAGGATAACTAAAAGAGTAAAAAGACAGATAAAAATATGATATGACATATGAACCAAAGAATAAAATGGTGGAAGTAAATAATGCATTTACTGTAATATCATTGAATGTGAATGGATTAAACTCCCCAATCAAAAGATATAGGCTGATAGAATGGATAAAAAAACATGATCCATCCATAAGCTGCTTACCTGAAACTCACCTTAGACCCAGGGATACAAACTAGCTGAAAGTGAAAGGTTGAAAAAAGACACTCCAATGAAACAGTAACCAAAAAAGAGCAGGGGTAGTAGCTATACTAATATTGGACAAAGCAGACTTTAAATGCAAAAAAGTTATAAGAGTTATAGAAGGCCATTATATATTAATAAAAGGAACAATCCACCAAGAAGAAATTACAGTCATAAATATCTATACACCTAACTATGATGCCCCAAAATACATGAGACAAACTCCGGCAAAGTTGAAGGGAGAAATAGGCATCTCTACAATAATAGTTGGAGACTTCAACACCTCACTCACAACTTTAGATAGAACAAGTAGATAGAAGTTCAACAAGGAAACAGAGAACTTGAACAATATGATAAACGAATTAGACCTAATAGACTATATAGAACACTGCATCCAAATTCAGTGGGTTATACATTCTTCTTAAGTGCTCATGGAACTTTCTCCAGGGTAGGCCGTATATTAGGGCACAATGCAGCTCTCAATAAATATAAAAAGATTGAAATTATACAAAGAACTTTCTCAAATCATAACGAATTGAAACTGGAAATCAATAATAGACAGGAAAAAAGTAAACTTGTAAATGTGTGGAGGCTCAACAACACACTCCAAAATAATAAGTGGGTCAGAGAAGAAATTACAAGTGAAATCAGTAAATATATTGAAACAAATGAAAATGAGAACCCAACTTATCAAAACTTATAGGATACAGTGAAGGCAGTCTGAGAGGGAAATTTATAGCCCTAAATGCCTATACTAAAAAAGAAGAAAGAGCTGAACTCAAAGATTTAACTGAACAACTAGAGAAACTAGAAAAAGAACAGCAAACCAATCCCAAAGCAAGCAGAAGGAAAGAAATAATAAAGATTAGAGCAGAAATAAATAAAATTGAGAATCAAAAAACAATAGAGAAAATCAACAAAACCAAATGCCGGTTCTTTGAGAAGATCAATAAAATTGACAAGCCCCTAGCTAGACTAACAAAAACACAGAGAAGATGCAAATAAATACAATCAGAAATGAAAGGGGGAATTTATAACTGACCCCACAGAAATAAAAAGAATCATAAGAGGATATTATGAGAAACTGTATGCCAACCAACTAGACAACTGAGATGAAATGGACAAATTCCTAGAAACCTAATCTGACACTACAAGAAACACAAGAACTTAACAAAGAAATCACATTTAAAGAGATTGACTCCATCATCAAAAATCTCCCAGCAAAGAAAATTCCAGGACCAGAAGTCTTCACAGGTGAATTCTACCAAGCATTTCGAAGACAATTAACACCAATCTTGTTTAAACTCTTCCGAAAACATTGAAGAGGAGAGAAAATTACCCAACACATTTTATGAAGCTACCATCACCCTAATACCAAAACTAGACAAAGCTACTATAAGAAAAGAAAATTACAGACCAATCTCTCTAATGAACATAGATGCAAAAATCTCAGCAAAATACTTACAAATTGGGAAGTGGATGTGGCTCAAGTGATAAGGCCTCCACCTACCAATATGGGAGGGCCTAGGTTCGATCCCTAGGGCCTCCTGTTGAAAAAAAGAAGAGAAAGAGCACCTGCCTGGTGGGCCAAGTGCCCATGTGGTGAACCGAGTGTCTGCGCAGCAAGCCAAGTGCCCGTGTGGGTGCCCGCATGGTGAGCCAGTGCCCACATGGTGAGCCAGTGCCCACATGGCAAGCCAAGTGCCTGCATGGTGAGCTGAGTGCCTGCGTGAGTGCCCGCATGGTGAGCCAAGTGCCTGCGTGGTGAGCTGAGTGCCTGCGTGAGTGCCCGTGTGAGTGCCCTCATGGTGAACCAGTGTTCATGTGGCAAGCCAGTGCCCACATGGTGAGCCAAGTGCCGACGCGAGTGCCCACATGGTGAGCCAGTGCCCACGTGGCAAGCCAAGTGCCTGCATGGTGAGCCAAGTGCCTGCATGGTGAGCTGAGTGCCTGCATGAGTGCCCACATGGTGAGCCAAGTGCCTGCGTGGTGAGCCAAGTACCCACTGAGTGCCTGCGTGGTGAGCCAAGTACCCACTGAGTGCCTGCGTGGTGAGCCGAGTGCCCATAGAGCAAGCCAAGTGCTCACGCAGTGAGCAGTGCCCGTGCAAGTGAGTCAGGCAGCAAGATGATGACACAACAAAAGAGAGATGAAGGGGAGAGTCAAGGTGAAGGGCAGCAGAGACCAGGAACGAAGGTGGAGCAATTGACAGGGAACCTCTCTCTACATTAGAGGTCCCCAGGATCAAATCCCAGTGAACCCTAGAGGAGAAAGATGAGAAGAGAAGATAAAAGAGAAATAGGTACAGAAGATTACACAGCGAATGGACACGGACAGCAAAAACAGCAGGGGGGGGGGATGGGAAGGGGAGGAGGAAAAAGAGTCTATCCATAAAAAAAGAACAAAATCTTGCAAATCAAATCCAGTAGTATATCAAAAGACTTATACATCACCACCAAGTGGGATTTATTCCTGGTATGCAAGCCTGGTTCAACATAAGAAAATCAATCAACATACTACACCACATTAACAAATTGAAGGAAGAAAACCACATGATCATCTCATTTGATGCAGAAAAGGCATCCAACAAAATCCAGCATCCTTTTTTGATTAAAAAAAAAAACACTTCAAAAGATAGGAATAAAAGGAAAATTCCTCAATCCAATAAAAGACATACATGAAAAACCCACAGCCAACATCGTACTCAATGGAGAAAGGTTGAAAGCTTTCCCTCTAAGATCCAGAGCAAGACAAGGATGCCCACAGTCACCATCGCTATTCAATATTGTACTAGAAGTTCTAACCAGGGCAAGTAGACAGGAAAATAAAAAATTAAAGGCATCCAAATAGGAAAAGAGGAAGTAAAACTCTCACTGTTTGCAGATGACATGATCCTGTAGTTAGAAAATTCTAAAGTATCCACAACAAAGTTACTTGGGCTAATAAGTTCAGCAAAGTGGCAGGAAACAAGATTAACTTGCAGAAATCAGTAATGATCTAGTACACTTGTAACGAACAATCTGAGGAGGAAACCGGGGGGGGGGGGGGGGGGGGATTCCATTTACAATAGCAATGGAAAGAATCAAATACCTAGGAATTAATTTAACCAAAGATGTACTGGACCTATATGCAGAAAACTATAAAACAATGCTAAAAAATATCAAAAAAGACCTAAACAAATAGAAAGACTTTCCATGTTCATAGACTAGAAGAATAGATATTGTCTTACCCAAACTGACTTACAGATTCAATGTAATAACCATTAAAATTCTAATAGCCTACTTTACAGAATTAGAAAAGGCAATGACCAAATTCATTTGGAAGGGAAAGTGCACCCAAATAGCCAAAACCATTCTATAAAAGAAGAGCAACATGGGAGGAGTTTCTCTGCCTGACCCTGAAACATATTACAAAGCTATAGTGGTCAAAACAGCATGGTATTGGCATAAAGACAGGCACATTGATCAGTGAAATAAAACTGAGAGTCCAGAAATAAACCCTCATCTCTACAGCCAATTAGTTTTTGACAAGTCTACCAAGACCATGTTATTGGGACAAAACAGTCTCTTCAATAAATGGTGCTGGGAGAACTGGATATCTAAAACCAAAAGAATGAAAGAGGACCCCTATGTAAGAATCAACTCAAAATGTATCAAATACCTAAATATAAATGCCAGGACCATAAAACTACTAGAAGAAAATGTAGGGAAGCATTTTCAAGACCTTGTAGTAGGTGGTGGTTTCTTGAATCTTACACCCAAAGCATGCTCAATAAAAGAAAAAATAGATAAAAAAAAAAAAAGAAAGAAAAAATAAAAAATAGATAAATGGAACGTCCTCAAAGTCCTGTTGCACCTCACAGGACTTTGTCAGAAGGGTGAAAAGGCAGCCAACTCAATGGGAGAAAATATTTGGAAATCACATATCCAATAAGGGTTTAATATCCAGGGTATATAAAAAGTTGTTACAATTCAACAATGAAAAGACAAACAAGTGAATTTAGAAATGGGCAAAAGACTTGAATAGACATTTGTCCAAAGAAGAAATACAAATGGCAAAAAAATACATGAAGAAATGTTCAACATCACTAATGATTAGGGAAATGCAATCAAAACTACAATGAGACATCATTTCACACCTATCAGAATGGCCACTCTTAAAAAGACAGACAACTACAAGTGTTGGAGAGGATGTGAATAGATAGGAACACTTACTGTTGGTGGGAATGCAAAATGCTACAGCCACTCTGGAGGTCTGTTTGGCTGTTCCTAAAGAAGCTGAATATAGACTTACCATATGACCCTGCAATACCACTACTGGGTATGTATCCAGAAGAACTGAGAGCAGTGGCATGAGCAGACATCTGCACACCGATGCTCATAGAGGCATTATTCAGGATTGCCAAAAGATGGAAACAACCCATCTCCATCAACCGATGAATGGATCAACAAACTGTGGTGTATTCACATGATAGAGTATTATGCAGCAGTAAGAAGAAATGAAGTTGTAAAGCATATAACAAAATGGGTCAACCTGCAAAGCAATCCAGACACAAAAAGACAGATATTGTACGACTGCATTACTATGAACCAAATATATTGTGTAACATATTGTATGATTTTAAAAAAACTTATATGTATCCAGTATATTTGAGAAATGTATGCTTTCATTCTTAAAAAAAAAAAACCAAACTCCATTATACAAAAAGAGAAAAAGAAAAGGATGCTGGATTTTGGACCTTACTCCTTAAGGTTCAGGAGTACAGTTATTCAGATTTAAGATGGGGACTTGAACTCCAAACAGAACGGGAAACCCCCCCAATAAAAACAACAGGAAAAGGTGGAGAGCTCAGAGTAAAGGGAAGCAGTCTAAGGGGACTCAAACCACCTGGTCCACTTCTGCCCTTGTGACCCACTCACCCGGTCAGATGTCTGGACTTGGGGCTGGAACCGTTTCTCTCTCTGAAGTTTCCAAGTACCTCTTTGGCCTGGAGTGCCAGCAAGGTAGGAAAAATCTGCTTGGTGACTTAGAGGGTCCGGTAGCTACAAAAGAACCCATTACCGTGCTTTTCTCTCCGCCTGGGTCTCCACAGCCTCCTGCAGTTGGACTTCGTCAGGGACCCCTTTGTCTTTAGTCCAGGCTGGGTCACCAAATGGATCATGAGCAAGGTTCCTCTGCGGGATGGACATGGAAGACCAATTCACGGGCAACGGGGTTTCAAAGACAGAAAGGATTTGTTTGCGTGAGCAAAGGGGGTCAGTGGCCTTCTGGGCCCAGAGACTGCCTCCTGGATCTGCAGAAATTCAAACATTTTTATAACATCAGGATGCTAGTGAGTAATTGGGGTGGAGCTGGCACAGGTTCCTTCGTTAATAAACATTATGGGGTTGAGCAGGATGGGGGTGGACCCTAAAGCAGGGTGTGTCACAAGGTCCCAGGATGGGAGAGCACAGCAGAGGGGGTCGCGAGGCTTTTCATCCGTATCAAACAGAGGGGGGTGGAGTGGTTGTTAGCATCGCAATAGTAAACACACACAGGGGTGAGCTTCTGTAATTTCAGTATTTCAGGTGTTCATTTTTGCCATTGGTAATATAAAGGCATCTATATAATCATTCATTATTCATAAATGTCTGTTAATTCTTAACCCTCGGTTACAACTATTTCAAGTGTACTCACTCCTCGCATATTTAAGACAGAAGCTCCCTTTGATTGTGGCACGTAACTTTTACTCCTCTCTCTCCAGATGTAACCACCATTAAACATTTACTGCATGTCCTTCCAGTCTTTTTTTTTTTTTCCTTTTCATTTGTTTCCATCTGTTAATACATAAACACTAAGAAGACATTGAATGATGTTTGTTTGGTTTGTCTGTGTTGAAATGATAAAAATAGCACAGACTCTAGCTATCATTCTGCTCCTTGCTTTTTGCACTCAGCAACATCTTGATAATCTTTGGGTTTTAGGGTGTGTAGACCTACTTTGTCCTTTTGAAGTACTGTAGAGTATTCCAGACTGTGGCTCTCTGGTGCTATCTGCACACCCCCTGCTGAGGGTCAGGCAGGTGCTCAACACTCTTTGCTATGGCAAACCTGCTAGCAGGGGACGCTCTTATACCTTAGCTCTCTCTTTGCCTCTTTCCTGCTCCAGCCCTCTCCCACCTGTTTTCACTGTGCCCTTTTAAAAATCAAGTGTTCTCAGATATAAATCCTCCATGTGGGAGGATGCAAGTGTCCCCCACCCCAAGCCCACGCATCCTGCTGCCCAGAAAAGCAGTGGGGTTTGTGGACCGCCTCCCATCTCTGGACAAGCTTGGGTCCCGCTTCTCTGCTCAAGATTCTTTCAGCCTCAAACGCAACCTTCAGACCCTACGCCCCAGCTTGCCTCCTTAAGAGACGGGCGGAGGGAGAACCAGCTCTCATTCTTTTGTGCTGAGCCCAGTGGAAAGTCAGACTGGATTCCTTTCTGGGTCAGGAGATCCAGCCGGGAACTCATTCCCAGGCGATCACAATGCAAAGGTCCCTTTCCTCCAAAATGCAACGGGGAGGTCAGTGCTTTGGGTGGGGTGGGACCTTTGTTTACAAAACCAGACACATGGAGCCCCTGGGAGGGTGTGGACTTTTTTGGTTTTATTGTTTTTTTTGTTTTGTTTTGCTTTTCTTAGGGTGCAGGCTTTTGACAATCGACAGAGCAGGTGCCTTCTTTTCACTTTGCACAGTGCCATGGTGATGGAGGAGCAGCACAGGAGGCTGGGAAGGAGCTGGCGTGAACTTGGCATCTGCCCACAGCTGCGATTCTGACAGCGCAGGCCTGTCTGATGCATGGTGCACCCCTACTGCTGAGTTGGGAAGAGGAGGAGGGAGAGAGGGAGAAGAAGGGGCAGGAAAGACTGGGAGCTGATATCTGATGACTGACTCCTGATGTCTAGATGGATCTTGTTCTGTGTGCCATGGGCTATTAGGCCCCCTCCCCTCTCTGATAATGTATGTATGTCTGTATGTATTTATCTGTTTATCCTAGGAATTACCGGGAATGAAACTCGTATGTGGTAAGCAGGCTCCCAACCACTGAGCCACACCCACTCCCTGAGAATAATGTTTTTAAATGCATGAAATAAAATACACATGTTGACAAAGGGAGCCATTTAGCAGAACACTTTTTATAAAAATCAAAACTGTGGCATAACGAGTGTATTCTTCTCTACGAATGCATTCAATATCAAGACCTAGCCTTGGATCTAATTGCCACTGTAATCTCAAGGCGGTGAGGAGCACAACAATATTTAAGAGAGTTCTGCAATAACGATAAAGTGATATGAAAACATACGTGATTTTTTTTTATTTTTGGCAACAGAGTCACAGGTGCTGCTAATTGATTGTGCTCCCCTTCATTTGTTTTACTTTGCTAAATGCTGTTGGGAGCAACGTACGAGAGATGGGTTGGGTTTTACAATGGGAGTTTATTCAGTTAAAAGCTTACAGTTCTGAGGCTGTGAAAACATCCAAACCTAGGCTTCAGCAGGCAATGCTCCTCCCCCCAAGGAGCGGCTGGTGGTGGTCCCGATTCCTCCCCGTGGCAGGGCAGTGGCATCCGTCAGTCAGTCTCTCTCTCCCTTCGCCTCCTTGCTTTCAACTTCAGGCTGCTCCATCTGGGGTTTTTCTCTCTCCTGGGTTCATTGATTTCAGCTTCTGGAGGCTTCTCTCTGCCTCTGTAGCCCTTTTTTCTTTGTCTGTGGCTTTTCCCCCTCTCTTTATAAAGGATTCCAGTACGAGGATTAAGACCCACCCTGGGATATGCCCCACTAGAGCACTCTAACCAAATGCGCCTTAACACTTCTAATCAAAGGTTCCCAATAGGTTCAATTTAAGGACATAATTTTTCCAGGGTCCAACCAACATGTAACAGACTCAAACCAACATCTAACAAAAGGAAATGGTAAATTTCAGTTACAGGTGAATTAAAATAAAGATGTAATTGTTCCCTATCCAGGGTCACAGGCTCCCTAAATTCTCTCTGCACTGGGGCCTGCTGGTGAGGACACCCTGGGCTGGGCTGTCAGAGCAGCTCCCTGGCACCTCCCTTTCACCCAGAGGAAGGGGCTACAGTGGAAGCTGGAGGAGTCCCTTCCAACGGGGCTCTGGGCTCACACAGTGCTGCTTCCTGGCCCAGGGGATAGGTGAGACAGAGGGAAAGAGGAGGCTTCCTTCTCCCCACTTTTGTCCAGCCTCATCGCCAGCCCAGCAGCCTGAGAGGCACTTGGGGACGGCCTCCTAAGCCCAGGCATCCATGTGGACAGTAGGAAACAGCCCTTCGAGCAACAGCAAATATGGATACTTCCCAGACATGGAGAGAGGAGCCTGGGGCTGCTCCAGGAGACTGTAGCTGATGGGCTGCAGGGTGACACCTGGGAGGTGACTCCTGGGGCCTCCCTGACATAACTGAGTGGACTTCCACTGTTGAGGGAGGACCTGTGTGAGAGGTGGGGGACAGCGCCAATGAAATGCCAGTTACGACCATTCCCAGGGTCGCATCTGAAACTCAAGCTGGTGAGGCCCGGGGCAACTGGAGGTAGGATAATAATAATTTGTGTAATATTTTACAGTTAAAAGGTGACTTGTGTTTCGGAAGACAGAGGAGGAGGCAGAGGATCCAGGGAAGGACAGTGATTTGCTCAAGGTCACACAGCCTAGGAATGGTGGCGCCGACTCAAATCTAGGACTCGTAGTCCTGCCCTGAGGGATGGAGGAAACAAGGCTGAGAAGCGGAGCCAGGTGAGACGGCGGACGCTCTTGAGCACCGGACTGAGGCATAAGGATCTCGTCCTAATGGCGCTGAGAAGCCACGAAGGTTCTTGAGCAGGGGAGTGGCTTGGCAGCTGTGGGAAGATTACCTTTGTGATGGTGTGCTGTGTGGGTTGGACGGGGAGAGAGTGCGTGGAGACTAAGAGCTGTCCCTGCGGTGTAACTATGCAGCGAGGAAATATCACAGCACGCTCCTTGCTAAGAGACCCTGCCTGGCCACCTTGGAGGGCCACGTGCACATCTCTCCTTGCTCATTCCCAAGATGTATGTCCTTCGCCCTTCTGGGTGACTGACAGGAGGGCTGGGGGGTCTGGAATCCACTGCGGGTCTGTGTACCCCCAGAGGAGAGGCAGGTCTAATAAAGACTTGCTGTAGGCAAGTTGCAGCCCTGTCTATTGCCCTTTCTTTGAGGAACAGCACCCCAAATTTCCCTGGGGCACCCCCTCTCCCCCTTTCTCAGGCCATGTGGTTTAGGTGGGGCTGGACCTACCTAAAGCCCCAGGGATGGGCACACGACTCAAAGCTGGCCAGTCAGGGTACATTCATTGCGCCTTCCATGGTGATGGGTCCAGGAAGCAGCACCTGACCGAGGCAGGTCCAATCACAATGAATCCTTGTACTGTGGCTACAAGAAGAGTAACCGCCCCCCAAACAAAGTCAAAATAGGGGCAAATGCAGCCAAGCGACGGTAAGAGTGAAACTCGGTCCTAAGGAGTCCTACTGTCATCTGAGCCCCTGGATCAAGCCGTGCCTGAAGTCTTCCCAGGACTTTTCTCTTATGTTACCCAGTAAGCTCCCGCTCCAATAGTGTTCTGTTTTGGCAAGTTTGCATTGAGATCCTTTTGCTCGCAACCCAAAATGCCCTGATTGGTACACCAGAAGGATCACCTAGTTCAGGGGTCAGTAAACTATAGTGCAGAGCAAATCCATCCCACTACCTGTTGGTAATTAAAGTCTTACTGGCCAGGAATCCAGCTTTCCTCTTTTCTGTGGCTGCCTTCGCACTACAAGGCAGACTTGAGTAGCTATGACAGAGGCCTTAGGGCCCACATGGCCTAAAATATTTGCTATTTGGCCCTTTACTAAAGAAAGTCACTGACCTCTGACCCAGGCCGATCTCCCTCACCTTATTAAGATGAAAACTTGGGCCCAGAGAAGGCCTTGCTTAAAGCTGGGGCAGAGCCAGGACTAGAAGCTGGTTTTTAGCTACTCCAGGCCTAAAGCCCTGTGTATTGTCTCAATCTGCCCCTCAGATACCACCCAGAATGTCCCTAGGGGAGTTTGATTCACTTGACCTTCGACCCTGCCCTCTCCTAGGCCATCTCCCGATGATGCTCCTGGGAGAATTGAAGTCACAAGTCACCACCTCCCTTCCCAGCCAGTCCAGCCTGCCTCCCCCAGG
Source organism: Dasypus novemcinctus (assembly GCF_030445035.2). Classification (NCBI taxonomy): domain Eukaryota; kingdom Metazoa; phylum Chordata; class Mammalia; order Cingulata; family Dasypodidae; genus Dasypus; species Dasypus novemcinctus. The sequence goes on along the minus strand of NC_080698.1, from coordinate 49,136,336 downwards.
GACTTGCTAACTGGGGCTGGAGCAGACCCAGGGGACAATCATCTTGTTGGGGGCCCCATCCAAATCTCACTCACGTTCTCCTGGAAGCAGGGGCCAAAGGAAAGCCCAGGGGATAAGTGCAGCTCCCCCCTCTGGAGGAGAGGATGCAGGGCTTTGGTGACTCCTGCATCTTAAGGGGACCAGATGTGAGTGTGGTTTATCAGGGATAGGAGCTGGAAGAGCTCAGAGGCCTGACAGCTGGGCTGTCCGAGAAGGGTCAGTGAAGGAGGAGGCCTGGAGCATTCGAAAGCAAACTCACAAAATGCTCACAAACCCTTTGCGGCCTTTCTGAAACCCTCTCCCCATCCAGCCACTCAGGCCTGCTGGAATATGCCAAGCCCGTTCCTGCCTCAGGGCCTTTGCACTTGCTGTTCCCGCCGCCAGGAGCCCCTCAGGTCTCAGCATGCTTGTCCTCGCCTCCAAGAAGCCTTCCAGGACAGCCTTCTTAGAGCAGCTGCCAAGCCTAGGCATTCTCCATCTCATCCTTTTCTTATTTTCTTGTATCACTGGCCTCTGGAAGAGTCCCTGGCCCAGGGCATGGGGCAGGGCGGCAGGGAGGATAAATAATCATTGTTAAATGAGTAGCAGGGAATAGAGCAGTTACCGAGCCACAGCGCTTGCCACCAGGGAATTCAGAGTTCCGAGGAAGACACAATCCTCTGGCAGAGGGAAAGGTACTTAAGTTGGTGAGGGGGAAGGTGGGGGCAGAGAGACAGGGTCCCTGATGTGGACCTGGCAGGTGGGAAAGGCTTTTTTGCAGAGGCCACACCTAAGTGGAGGCCCAAAGGATGATCGGGAGGGAGCTGGCGACGTGTGAGGGAGAAGGGAAGGGTTCCTGGGAGACGGAACAGTATCCGCAAAGGCTCAGAGGAGAGAGTGGCAGGTCTAAGAATTGAAAGTCAGGGAGGTGGGGAGTGGGGAGCAGAGACAGAAGAGAGGGGCAGGCGCAACCCCGCAGGGCCTCTCACGGCATTTTAGGGAGACTGAGCGTCATCCTAAGGGTGAAGGGGTGCCAGGATGACAGGGACATGACAAAAACCATTTCAAGGGTGTGTTAGAATCCGAAGGCAGGGCAGAGGGGAGGGGGCTGCCCGCGGGGAGGGGGTCTCCGCTGGAGAGGAAGCGCCGGCCCCTTGGCTCGCTGGCCTACACCCCCAGCACCTACGCCCACGGCTGCTCTCAGGCCTCCCCCATCCCCCCCCACCCCCATCTCAGGCCCGGCCTCTTCTGTCTGTCAGGGGTACTGGCTTCCCGGAGGAGGCAGCCCCCGGTCCATTTAAAAAGGATGAACAGGGGAGCGGATGTGGCTCGTGTGATTGAGCGCCTGCTTCCCTCGTGAGAGGTCCCGGGTACTCCCTAAAACCAAAAAGGAACAACCAGCAAACACGGAAAAACCAAGTCAGCGGAGCCATTGCGGCTCAGCGGTTGAGTGCCGGCTTCTCGAATACAAGGTCCCCCGTTTCAATCCCTGGCCCCGTGTCTCTAACTAACTAAGTAACTAAATAAAAAATTCGAAGATAAAAAATTTTTTAAAATAATAAAAAAGACGAACAGGTTATCAGGAGACCTTAGCATAAGATCCAGTTTTGCTGCAAATGGGCTGCTTGAGTTTGTGCCTCAGTTTCCTCATCAGTCAAACAGGGAGAGCAATCGCCTCTGTCGCTCCAGCCCTGTGGGGACTAAACGAGACCCTGTATCTCCAGTGCTTGTCAAGGACCAGCACCCAGACGGGGCGGCGACTCTCCCCAGGGTCATTAGGCGTTGGCTCGTTCTGGTTGGAGGTTCTTTTAGGGGATGGAGTGGGAGGAGGGAAGGGTTGCTGGAGGTTTGGGGAATTCCAAGGCACAGTGGAGAGCCCCCAAATCCCCTCTGGGGGGGACCTATCCTTGGGCACAGCTCAGGGCTCCCACCCCGAGGCAGCTCCAGGAGGACCAGCTGAGGACAGCGTCTCTGCATCCCGGTCCTGCCGCCATTCCTTTGCAGCCACAGCGGAAAGGAGGTGGAGACAGCCACCGCGTGCAGGTGACAGACGGCCGGCAAATGAGGGGTGAACGGACCTGCTAAATCATCAGCTGGGAAATTGAGCATCTCACCTCCCATCTGTGAGAGCCTCTTCCCCGGGGAAGGGAGCTTATGCTTGGCTGTGAAAGTGGGGGGCTTTTGATGTACAGACAGGCGGACGCAGTGCTGTGGTGAGGCGTGTGTGCATACACACGCACAAAGAGTACGCCTGCGTGTTCACAAGCACACACAAACAGTACACAGGTCCATATGCGTACAAGGGATGCACACATGCAAACACACACACAGTCTCCTGACCCACAGTCTTCCCATCACACACACATTTTCCCACTCAGCCACAGGCTCTGGTACTCACCTCTGCACCCAGGAATACCAGCCTGCACCTGGACACATCCAGAGTGCAATGCACACTGCCCGCTGTAGTCACACACCCGCCCTTGGTCTCTCAACCTGACACAAGGAAGCCACATGCTTTCCGCACTGAGATGCAGGTGCTTGTTTGAATTGGCTTCTCCTGGACTCCCAGTGGTGTCCACTGCCTCTCTGCTCTTTGGTCACAGGTATTTCCCGCCCCTCCCTGAGGGAGGCTCCACTTTCCCTCCTGGTGAAGTCAGGCTCAGCCACGACACCAGCTCTCCAGCCAATGAAATGCGAGGGCAGGAGCTGTGTGCCCCTTTGGCGAGAGCTTTGAGAGCCAGCTCACCGACTCCATGGTCCCTTTTCCTTCTACTGCGGTGACCAGCAGTGTTTGGGTAGAAGTTGCCATTTACTCTGGGTCCCAGGGTGCAGTTGACAGGAGCTGAGCTATAGGTGACCATGTCCTAATTGGCAGATGCTGAGAAATAAATCTCAGCTGCTGTGAACTACTGAGATTGGGGGCCCATTTGTTACTGGAGCATAACCTAGCCTTAGCTGACTGAAACAACACTCTCACCTCCACACCTACACACACCTTCCTGGTTCACACACTTTTTACACTCACCCCCTCTTAGGCTGGGCTCACTCTTCACACACATCAATGCTATGTTCACACATGTCACACAACCACATACTCTGCTGGGTGCTCTATCTTGCACATATGCATACCTTCATGCTGGGTGCACACACATACATTCTCATGCTGGGCTCACACACCCTCCTGCTGGGTTCACACACACTCACACACACTCATGGTAGTCTCACACACACGCTGGGCTCACACACACCTCATGCTAGCTCACACCCACATACACACTCAGGCTGGGCTCACACACACACACTCATGCTGGGCTCACACCCACATACACACTCAGGCTGGGCTCACACACACACTCATGCTGGGCTCACACCCACATACACACTCAGGCTGGGCTCACACACACACTCATGCTGAGCTCACACCCACATACACACTCAGGTTGGGCTCACACACACACTCAGGCTGGCTCACACCCACATACACACTCAGGCTGGGCTCACACCCAGCACATCCAGGCTTGCCTGTCACACTGCGCATCCACCCTCTGATCAGGAACAGGATTAGCTGGGGAAGGTCTGTGTGTTGTGATGGACTCGGGGTTGAGCATTTCATCAGAAGGGCCTTTGTGTCATCAAACGGCCCAAACCTCAATCTTGGCCGAGCGGGCGGTTTTTGGAGGGGCAGGGAGCCCTTGCTGCAGCGTCACTGGCCTTGCGCCTCGCGGGGCCGTGGCACTGCCCTGGTCGGCACCTGTCCGTGGACAGGGAGGACCGAGTCCAGGAAGGGAGGCCAGCGCAGTGCTCGTCACCGTCGACACAAACAGCCCGCCGGCAGCCTGCCCGTGCAGCGAGCGCCTGCTGTGTGCCCGGCGCTAGCCCAGCTCCGTGTGCGCCCGTTCCTGGAATCCTCACCCAAGCCTCGGTGGAAGGCATTTTTGAGAGGTCGGGTCTAATTGGCTTACAGTCACCCCAGCGGGCATTTGGGGGTGGCCCCAGCTTGCCAAGCCCTGTGCTGGGTGTGGGGGTGATACCACGATGACTCCCCATGGACACACCTGTCTAGAACCCACAGCAGGAGGGTACAGACGTGGTCTTGGGATGGAACGAGTGGTCTGGGTACTTTGGAAAGACTTCTCCACAGCAGGGTGTTTGAGCCGGGCCCTCCAAATGGTGGTAAGGGTATGGGTTTTAGCAGCAAGAAAAACCTGAGTTCAAGTCCCAACTCCTTTGCTTTCTGGTTGTTGGCCCTTGGATAAAAGACCTACCCTGACTAGGCCTCAGTCTCCTCATTTGTAGAATGGGTATAACCATCTCTCTCTCACTGAGTTGTTGCGAGGTTGAAATGAGTTGATGGTCAGAGCAGTCCCAGGCGGGCCAGTCTCTGCCTCTTCACTCAGAGGCAGAGCTCCACTTTGGATGCCCCTTCCCCCAGGAAGCCTTCCTTGATCTGCTCTTCCTCCAAACTCACAGGGCCCTTTACAATTGATCAGAACACCTGTTCACATTCTGGTGGGAATTGCAGTTCGTTCATTCATGGATTTTCCCCCCACATTGATTAAACGTCTTCTTTGTGCTAGGCCCTCAGCTGAGGGCTGGGAGGTGGCTAAGATGAATAAGACTATTTGCTGCCCTCCCAGAAATTCCTCCCTCCGTTTACTTGAAATCAGTCTGAGGGCCATGGCCACACTCAGTCCATCTTTCTGTCCTTCCTGCTGGCTGGCCTTGTGTCTGGCACCTGGGGCTGCATCCGGGGCTGGGAGACAGAGGAGTGGAGTTGGATTCTTACCGAGTGAGCTTGGGCAAGCTCCCGCCCCTCCTGACCCTCAGTGTCTTCATCTGTAAAATGGGCCTCACTGTCTCTGATGTGGCTGGGCTTTAGTCTCCTCACACTGGAGGACAGCTGGTGGCCTGGAGCTCACCCCCCATGCTCTTCTGGGGCTTTGAGTGTGCCCTGCCAAGGAGAGAGGGGAAGAGGTTGATGCTGGAGATCCCAAGAGGCCACCCGATATTGGGAGCAGCTTTAATTAGCATCTGCGGGCTGATCAGAGTCTGGGTATTAATGAACTATTGAGTCAGAGCCAGTTTTTCAGTGTGCTGTGTTGTTGATGAATTAACCACCTCTGACAGCTCCAAACGCAACTCTGCGCTCACCCCAAGTAGGCCTGGGGTGGCCACTGGCTGCACCACCCAGAGTCCGGTCCAGCCGAGCTGCCTGTGGCAGCTCCTGCCTCGCTCAGCACATCTAGCAGCTCACCCTGGGCTCTTCTCCTTAATCGAAGTCCACCCTTTCTCCTTTCCATCTATTAATTCCTCTGCTCCCTGATCCACTCCATGAACATGCCAAAATCTTTCAGCCTCCCCTGCTAGAATGGTGGCCTCCAAGCAAATGAGACAAAACTCCCCCATCTCTTGGGCAACAGTGTGCATTGATCTCAGCAGCTGATTTTTTTTCTCCTAGGAAGAGACTTGCATTGTTTGAATGAATACTTGCATGAGTTTTTCTGAGACTGAGGATCTCTAAAGAGCACGTGGGAATAATTACCAATTGGGGGATGCAAATCAAGGGCTGAGCGGAATTGTTCCAGCAGTAGAGAGGATTTTTAAAGACTGTCTGGGGAGAAGAGAAAGGAAGAGACAAGTCAACTGGGAAGGGAGAGGTACTCTGCCTCTAAGCAGCTTGTTCAGTTGTAGCAGATGCTGCAGGTGACCACATCTTCTCTGCCTGCCACCCACAGGTCAAAAACCTCTGGAGAGTGGGTGGTATTGGGTGCCTGCCTCACATATACAAGGTCCCGGGTTCAACCCGCAGTATCTCATTAAAAAAACAAAACAAAAAACACCAAGGGAGTAGCTTTCAACCAACAGCTGATGGGTTTTGGGTATAAACTCCAGCTCGCTCATCCATGTGCAGGATAGCTTTGAGGTGCATGGCCCACGCTATCTCCCAGAGGTCCCCGGCAGGATAAACTTCCAGTTGCCCAGTGGCCACTTGCTTGAGAACATGCCCTACATTGTTCTCCTTCCCTTCCCTGTCTCACTTCCCACTACCCACCTGGCATTTTCTGGGACCACCTCCCAATAAGATACTTGCACTTGAACCCTTGTCTCAGAGTCCAAAGGTATCTGCACACCCCTTATCTCTTTTAAGCCTGATGGCAATACCCACAGAGCGAGGCAGGCGAGACCTATTTTTTAGCTCCATTTTACAGGGAAGGAATCAAAGCTCATGAAGGGATGTGACTCGTTCAGGGCTCAGCTGCGGAGTCAGAAGTCAGAGAGAGTGTGGAAGATGCCCCAGATGGCATCTCCACTCCTCAAACCCTCCCTGCCAGCCACTGCTAAGCCAGGAGGACAGACTAAGCCCCTCAGCCTGACTTAGAAAGACCCTAGGAGTGCCTCAGTTTACTTTTCTGGCTTTTATCTCTACCTACACCCAGGTTCTAACCCTGCCCCTGCTCTCCAAGTAGACCGGGGTGCCAAGTCTTCCCTTAAATTTCACTCACGCTTTCATCCAAAGTCTGCTTCTTGCCGGCCTACTATGTGCCGCGCACTGTCCTGGGTGCGGAGATACAGTTGTGACCCCTGCCCTTGAGGCGCGCACAAACTAGGGGGTGGGAGCTCTTGCTCCACTGTCCAATCCCGGGCAAGAAAGCATCGTGAGGGGGAGATGAGAGGCACTGGGAGGTGGCAATAAATGCCTCTCGTGCCATCTGGATAGTCAGGGAAGCCTTCCAGGAGGAAGTGACACCCAGACTAGGCTCTGAAGGGTGAAGAGGAGTTAAACAGGCCAAAGAGAGATGGAGGCGTGTTACGGTCTGAGCACAGTGCACATGAAAAGACCCAGAGGGAGGATATGGCCACCTCAGGCCACAGAACCTTGATCAGCTGGGTCAGCGCCACTTCATGGGGCATGTGGTAAGACTTAGGCAGAAGAATTTGGTAAGGACAGACCCTCAGGGGCTTGGAGATGTGGTAAGAATTGTGGATTGCATTCTGAGGCAACAGCCAGTCTCTGGAGAGCATGGTGAGTAGTACTCTAGCTGCGCGTATCACCTTGGCCCTCGGGCGATGCCGTGCCCACACCACGACCTTTCGTACACCCAGGCCTTCCCCTAAACTGTTCCTTCCTGCTGGAATGCCCAAGTCTTTCTTCTTGGTTTGAACAAACTCCTAATCAGGCTTCAAAACCCAGCCCCAGTGTCCACTCTGTTACAACACCTTCAATCGTCAGCCCTTTCTGGGTTTACATTCCAACTCAGAAAAAAGATTGCCCAGAGGCTTTTATGATCTTGCTCTGGATGGATCTGTGTGCATGTCTCCTCTCCTCCCCTCCCCCCCATTAGCCAGCTATGAGGTCTGTAAGGGGACTGGCTCTTCTTCACCACAGTGGTCCCAGGGCCAGGCGCCGGCCTGTCACGTAGGGGTGCTCAGGGAAGGCTTTGGAACGAAGAGAATTGGTTAAATCCCCATTGAAGATTGCAAGACGGCCTTTGGGAGGTGTTGACGTTTACCTTGAGTTTTGCTTGTGTGTCCCTGGACTGGTGGCCCCTGAGGGCAGGGCTCATGTCTGCATCCTCTCAGGATCCCCTGCCTCGCCCGGCTCAGGGCAGGGCCCACGGCAGGGGGTGGCCGAGTGGAGCCCTAGGAGCTGAGGGCAGCCTGGAGCCAGGGGAGTTCTGGGGCAAAAGACAGAGCCAGCCTGCTCGGCCGCCAGCCGTCCTCTCCTCTCTCGGGCCCTGTCTCTCATCCGGGCCTGGAACCCAGGCTGCCCAGGCCTGCCCCTGCCAAGGAACCAGGCACAGGACGTGGCCACGTCAGAGCGTGTATGCAGGCGGGACCGGCGTTAGAACGCAGAATCCGGGTTCCTTCGCTTCCCTGCTCTGTGACTTAGGGCAGGTGACTTAACCTTTCTGAGCCTCATGCTTCACGTCTGAAAAATGGGCACGTTGACAGGCCCTCCCTCATCGGGCTGTAGTGCAGGTCAGGTGAAGTGAGTTGGAAGCCTCCGGCGATGAGTCTTGGCCACAGCCAGTGTTCATACCAAGGTCTTCTTTTTCTTCTTTTCTCTTCCCTTCCAGCTCCACCCCTTCCTTACACCCTGAACTCATTCCCAGATTACAGCTCAGAGGCACCACTGGAGAGGGAGGGGGAACGCTTGGTTCAAAGGAGCACTTGTCCTGTTGGGAAACTGTGGCATCTCGCTGCTCATTTTGACCAGGAATGCTTCAGTGGCAGCTCTGCTTGTCCACCCAGCCCCCTTCCCCCAGCGCTGCAGGGGTGCCGGCCCAGGGTCCTCATTATGTCAGCACCTGCCGGCCATTTCCCCTGCTGGATGAGAGGCCATTTCTCCTGCTGGATGAGAGCGTGTCCTCTGCCCACCGGCGCTGGGGGCGGCGGCTGGGGGGGCTGGGGCTGGCCGAGGAGGGGAAGGGCTGCCCCTGGCCGCGGGGCTCCCGGGGATGGCCGGGGGGGCCCTTGAAAGCAGCACTCGACGGGAAAACAGCCTTTTGATCATCTCCGCGTGGGGCTGGCTTTCATGTCTGTGATCACACCAGCTCCCTGGGGTCGTGCTGGTGGGCGGGTGGGGCGCGGGGGCGCGGGGGCAGCTGGAGCACAGCGAAGACCAGGGGGCTTCCCAGCAGGCCCAGCTGCCTGCCCGCTGGACCCGCATTCCAGACTCTGCTGCGTTTCCTTGCTGCCTCCTGCCTCGCCTTCTGTGAAAAGCTTACCCATTCATTTATTCATCCATTCATCCATTCGCACATTCGTTCTCTTCTCAGCCCTGCAGTCAGAGTGAGTCTGTTAAAAGGTAAGGCAAGTCAGGTCCTTCCTCTGCTCAGAATCAGCCTCATTCAGAGGAGACACTAAAGTCTCTGCAATAGCTCTGCCCTGGGGTGGCGAGGCTCCATGACCTCTGACCCTACACCCCGAGTGCCTGCCCCTGGCTCAGCTGCCGTGACCTCCTGGCCGTCCCTGCTCCTCCGCTCTCAGACTCTTGCTTCAGGGTTTCACACTTGCTGTTCCCTCTACCTGAAACTCCGTTCCCTCAAATAGCCCCACAGCTCCCCCCCACACACACCTCCTTCAGGTCTGTGACTCAGGTGCCACCTTGGGGCCCCCTCCCCTGAGCCCTGATCTGTCCCTCCTCGCCCAGCATCCCCGCCTTTCTTTTTCTCCGTGGCCCTATACATCTTATATATCTGTTTTGCTTATTGTCCATCTTCTTCCCTAGACTTCAAGCTGTGCGGGGGCAGGAATTTTCATTCATTCTGTCCGCTCATCAGCTGTGAGCTGTGAGCCCGGGGACGTGGTGTGCCCGTCATGCCTCGGTTTCCTCATCTGTAAAATGCAGATAGGGCTGTTGTGAGAAAGGATCCGTTAAAGGCAAACCCCTTCCCAGAGGCTGTTTCCTGCTAGTAATCGTGTCCTGAGGCCGCCTGCGGAGACGGCGGGGGTGGGGTGGGGGGGCGAGGACTCGTCACAGGCGGCCCGTGGCGGTGGTAGGTGACACGAGTGGGCGCGTTTAGAAGGGCCGGGGCGGCGGCCACCCAGGCCCCCGGCGCCCCAGCCTCCTAGAAGGGCCTGCCGGTCTTTGCCTGCGGGCCTTGTCGCCTGCGCAGGGCGGGCTGCGGGTGCCCGGCCTCCCCGTCCCTAAAGCAGCCCTGGGCCAGCGGGTGACGGGGCCTGGGGGCTGAGCCCCTGGATCCCCGGTGCCTCCCCTGGGCCCGCGCTGAGGTGTCTCGCGGAGGGAACCCGCTCAGCTCGGAGCGTGCACTCGGTTCCTCCCTTCTCCATGCCCTTCCTCCCTGCCGGGGCGGCCGGGGGTCACCCCCCAGGAGAAGCGCTGGGGTCGAGTCCTCGTCTCAGGGTCAGCTGTTGGCAAGTCCACCCTGAGACAGGCGGGCCTGGGGGGCTCACGGGGAACACTGCCCCCTGCGGTGTCAGCGCATCCAAGCCTCCCCATGTCAACAGTCCTCTCTGTGGTTCTCATCAAAGCGCCTGAGGGTTTTTCTTTGAAATTCCACCCTCTCCATGCCCCCCTGGGCTGCGTGGTAGAGGGAGAATTAAAGTAGCAGAAGGTATTTTTGTCCTCCAGCTAGGATTGTCCTAAATCAAGGGGCATGTCTTCAGTTGAATCAAAATGTCACTGAGAGGAAAATGTCTGTGGGTGCTTCTTCCACCTCCTAGAGACCCCACGGGAGGCGGAGGGGACTCTGTCTGAAACAGGAAGCGCTCAGCCGGCTCTCTTACTAGTCTATGGGCTCAAGTGTTCATTCAGTACACATTTATGGGGAAGCAGACGTGGTTCAACTGATAGGGCGTCCATCTACCATATGGAGGGTCCAGGGTTCAAACCCCGGGCCTCCTTGACCCGTGTGGAGCTGGCCCATGCGCAGTGCTGATGTGCGCAAGGAGTGCCCTGCCACGCAGGGGTGTCCCCCGCGTAGGGGAGCCCCACGCGCAAGGAGTGCGCCCATAAGGAGAGCTGCCCAGCGCGAAGGAGGGAGCAGCCTGCTGAGGAATGGCGCTGCACACACGGAGAGCTGATGCAGCAAGATGACACAACAAAAAAGAGAAGCAGTTTCCCAGTGCCGCCTGACAATGCAAGCAGATGCAGACCAACACACAGCGAAAGCACACAGAGAGCAGACAGTCGGGGGTGGGGTGGGAAATAAATTTTAAAAATCTTCTAAGAAAAATACACATTTATGGAACTTCCACTGTATGTGTCAGGATCCAGCAGCAGTGGGGAGTGTGAGAGAGACAGCTCCAGGCAACGTGGCTGCAGTAGCTCTGGGATCAGGGGTCGGTGGCTTTGGGAATCTGGTGGGATCTGAGCCTGCCCCTGAAGGTCCCCCACGCTGCTCTGGGCAGGCAGAAGCAGTCACAGTTTGCCTTCGGGGCCGGGGGTGCTGGTCCATCCTGGCCACATTGTTGAGGTCTTTACACACCCCCTTGGCCTTTCAAGGTCTCCCGATGACCCTTGGGAAGGAGCGACAGAGCCGTGAGATGATTTGTCCACCCAGGTAGAGAGAGATGCCAGTTTCTGGCTTCCTTCTTTTCATGTTTCCCAATAAAGGTCAAGGCTGTAGTGATCCAAGCCTTGGAGAGTGATGAGGCCCTCCAGGGGCCAGCCAGCCGGCTGCCTCCCCTTACTGTTGAGCTGGAATAAAGACGAGGTGAGAGGGAAGGTAGAGGATGACAGAGGGGGGAGAGAAAGAAGAGGGAGAGGGGGAGGGGGAGGGAGAAGGGGAGGAGGAGGCAGAGGGGGACAGGGAAATTCTGGAGATGAGAACCAGAGAGCAGCCATGGACTGGGAACAAGAGATCTTTGGGGACAGTTTAGGCTCACAAAGCCGGAAACCCCTGGAGCCATTTTTCTCTGGTTGTCTGCATTCTGCCAAATGAACTGTTTTCAGTGGAGTGGAGTGGAGTGGTGTGTGTGAGTGTTAGGAGGGGGTGGCAATGTGGTATACTAGTCAAGACATTTGGCCTTTAGAGGTAGGTGGTCGACAGTAATAGTGACAATTTACTCAGTACAAACCAAGTGCCAGGAACTGCGCTAAGTGTGTTGCAGGTGGGATTTCACTTCCTCTTCCCAACAAACGCCATGAGAGAGCAAATAAGGCAGGATCTTAGCAGGAAACAGAAGGCAAAAGCATATGGTGAAATTGAGGCGAGTTTAATGAACAGTGGAGGCAAACCAACAAGGAACGATGAGGCACCCAGCATCAGCAACCACGAGCAAAGACATCAGGGGAGAAATTTCCAGAACAGGGTGAGAGTGGCAATAGCGCTAAGGGAGCACTGCCTGGCAGGGGCTGTGGCTGTGATAGAGGAACGCAGCCCACCTGCCATGGCCCAGCAGGCGGGGAGCGGGGGAGACGCCCTGCTGGGATGGGAGCTTGCCCTTGGATCCAGCAGCCACTCTTCTCTGCCCGCCAATCTCCTGCCAGGGCCTCTCATAGGCTGAGTCCACCTGTGTGTCAGAGGCCAGGGAGCCTGGAGGTGTACTCCTTATAGGCCAGCCTCCTGGGCCACAGGGCAGTGTAGAGAGGGTGGAAGGTGGACCTGGAGGGGGAAACAGAGCACGTCCAGGAGAGGGAGGGGCACTATTATTTGCATCCCCTTGAAGGACTGGCTATGTGACTTGCAGGGTTCAGCACAAAATGGAAATGTGGGGACCTGGGGTGGTTTCCAGTTGCATGGACCCCAGAAAACCATATTCTTGAAGTTAATCCATCCCTGTGGGTGTAAGCAGGGCTTTTGGATTGGGTTACTTCAGCTAAGTCATGACCCAGGCTGGACCTTAACCCTCTTACTGGAGTCCTTTATAAATGGGATGAAGATTGCAGTAAAGGCGAAGGTTGGAGGGGGGAAGGGGGAGGAGGAAGGGGGCGGTAGAAAGCCATAAAAGCCAGAAACTGAAAGCAAGGAAACCCAGAAGAGAAGGAAGAGCCCAGCAGACACTGCTGTGTGTCCTGCCATGTGGCAGAGGAGTCCAGGACCACTGGAGGTGGTCTTCTGAGAGAAAGCATCACTTGATTATGCCTTGATTTGGACATTTTTCTAGCCTCAAAACTGTAAGCTTATAAACTAATAAATTCTCACTGTGGGAGGGAAGCACCTAATCACTTAAGTCACCTCTGTTCCCTGCTTTGTTGTTTCTATCATTATGTTTTCCCCCTCGTGTCTTTTGTTGTGTCAGCTTGTCTAATCAGCTCAACATGCCTGCCCGTTGCACCACCTCACCATCCTGCTCGTCCTCTTTAGGAGGCACCAGGAACCTCTGCTCCCGACTTTGTCGTGTCTCTCATAATGTTTTATCTTCTTGTGCCTCTTGTTGCATCAGCTTGTTGTGTCAGCTTGCTGCACCTACCCATTGTGCCAGCTTGCTGTCTTCTTTAAGAGGCACAGGGAACCAAACCACAGACCTCCCATGTGGTAGGTGGGAGCCCAGTTGCCTGAGCCACATCCACTTCCCCAGACAAAGACTTATAAAAAGTGGTTCTTAATATGCTCAAAGGACTAAAGTAAAACATAGACAGTGAGAGACACAACAAAGCAGGGAACAGAGGTGACTTAAGTGATTAGGCGCTTCCCTCCCACATTGGAGGTCCTGGGTTCGGTTCCTGGTGCCTCCTAAAGAAACAAAGAAGACAAACAGACATAGCAAGTGCAAGACAATAAGGGGGTAGGGAAAGATAAATAAATAAAATAAATCTTTAAAAAAAAAAAAGGCCAGCCCATTTCACAGTATCCACATTTCAGCAGCCTACCAGACTAAAACAGGTCCCTTGTTAAAAAATTATTAAGAATTTCAGGATGACGGTGGCAGAGCACTGAACCAAGTTACATCCCATGAAGTCAGCCACATTCCCATGTTACAGATAAAGAAACTGAGGCACAGAGAGATAAGACACTTTAAGGCCACACAATTATACCTGGGCTTTGAGCCCTGGCTCTGCCCCTTCTAGCTTGGGAGCCTCAGACAGATCTTGCAATGACATCCAGGACAACCCCAAGACATCTGACATCTAACCTGAAAACGGGCGCCTGGAGCCGGGACGCAGACTTGGGGAGCTCTCCAAGGTGCTGGCACTGCTTTGCGCTGCCAGGGCCCTGCTCATCTCATGGATCATGTTGTTGGCAGGGATTTTGACATAATCCGCTCCCCACCCCAGCCTGTCTTCACTGTTTCAAGTTCAGAAGCGAAATTCTGAGCTGGAGAGAGCACAAGAATGAGTAAGGGAAAGGGCGGCATTGACATCCTTTCTTTCCACCCTCAGTCGCTGCTCAGCATGACCACCTTGGAAACACCACCACTTGCTTATGGAATACTTTCTACGTGCCAGGTACAAGCACTGCACAATTACACTGCCATGTAAGTGCCATTGTCATCCTCACTTACAGAGCAGGAAACTTAGGTGAGAGAGAAGCCGCCACTGTAGCAGGGTCTGTTGGTGCAGATCCTCTTGCCCTCCCCTCCACGTGCTGAAGGCTGCTGGTGTCAAGCACCTCTGGCTCTGCCCGAGGGATTTTTCCCTGGTACAGGAGCATGCTTGGCCAGTTCACAGGGCAGGAGTTAAACCTTATGGAAACAACCCTCAGCCAACGTTCTGGGGAGGACTGGATGGAAAAATACCCCAGTGTCCCCACCCATTGGTTAGGAATAGCGCTGAGGTGTGTTCTGCTCTGTCTCCCAGAGGTCTCCCGTGCAGTTAAGCTCCAGCTGCCCACGGTGGGACCCACAATGACAACACAGCCTGCATTGGCTGCCTTCCCTGCCCTCTGTCTCACCTTCTGTCAGGCCAGCCTCTAAGATAGCCCCTGTGATCCCCGCCTCAGAAGGGACCACCTTTTCAGAACCCCCCCACTTTGTATCAGGGTTGGTCTGTGGGACCAATAGAATATGGCAAAGGCATGGCATGCTGCTTCTGAGATTAGCCTACAAAAGACACTGGCTTCCGCCTCGATCTCCCCTTTCTTTATCGACCTCTCCTGGGTCATTCACTCTGGCAAAGTCAGCTGCCAAGTCACCAACCATATGGAGAGACCATGTGGTAAAGGAATGAAGCCTTCAGCCAGCAGCTAGTGAGGAACTAAGACCTGTTAGTAGCCAAGTGAGTGAGATTGGAAGCGGGTCCTCCAGTTCTGTCGTGCCCTGGCTGACAGCTTGACAGAAGCCTCGTGGCAGACCCTAAACTGTGACCACCCAGCTCATGCATTTCCAGATTCCTGTCCCTCAGAAACTGTGATGATAAAATGTTTGTTGTTTTAAGCTGTTAAGTTTGGAGTGAATTATCATGCAATAGCTAACATACATTTCTCACTTCACTTTTGATACATCCCAGTATCATCTCCCAAACAAACTACTTGAATTTGAAATCCTTGTCTTAGGGTCAGCATCTGGGGGGAGGAAAACTCAGACCCCTGCCCAAAGGCATCTAACTGGTGAGTGGAGGAGCAAGATTCGAACCCAGAGCACATGAAGTGCTTGCCCAAGGGCCCAGTGCTCATTACACGTTACACTCCCTGCCTCAGCCTACAGTGCCTTGGTACTTGGTTCTCAGGTGTCCTTGCACCCAACCCAGTGCCTACCACATACTGGGTGCTCAATATATGCTGCTGCTCTCTTACTCCCCGTTTCTTACAGAAGCTTGGCTTCATCACACATACCTGTTCTGTGGCACAGTGAGGTTTTTGAACATGAGCCCTAGGGCTAGGCTGCCTGCACTCAAATCATGGCTCTGGAACTTGCAAGCAGTGTGAATTTGGGCAAATAGTTTGACTAGTGTGTGCCTCAGTTTCCTCCTCTATAAAATGGGGATTATAATGGCATCTATCTCATGGTGTTGTAGGGAGGACCAAATGAATCTCCGTGTCGCCCTGACCAGTGCCCAGAGCACAGCAAGTGCAGGTCAGGACTGCTCTGCTCTCTACAGCTCCCCTTGATAAACCCATCAGAAAGGCTGCCTGCCCTGACTTGAGAGATGACTTTGAAAGACGAGGTTTTTGTCAATTCCCAGAGCCCCCTCCCTCCCCAGGTACTTCTACCAGACATTTATCCCTTAGAATGAGCTTCCGTTTTACCCTGACGACTCAGAGAGCAAAGCTATATGGAAGTGGGATGGGAGATGAGGGGCTTAGGGGATAGAAAGCACGCTCTGTGAATTTCAACTTTTTTTGTTGTTGCCAAGAATGAATCCTGGCTGTCTTCCCAGCAGGTGCTCAGTAAAACACATCAAAAGGATGGATTGCAAAAATGCCAAGACGTACATCGCTGCCTGGAAAACAGGAGTGCGTTTTCCCCAGCAGCACCTCCTGAGGTCCCTCAGCCAGCGACACCCCATATACGTGCACATTTCCTGCCCTCTTTTCTTTTTCCTTCTGAACTGATGACCCCAACCTCCTGGTTGGCGTTGATATCTCTACCGGAGACCCCAAGACATCATCATTCATACTCATCTCCCAGGTTAGGATAGGAATACTAGCCCATTTATGCCCTGAGTATGCTAATTAACTCGGTTTTTTTTTTTTTATAAAGGAGACAATGATTACCTTCAGCCTGACAGTTTCTAACTCTATCAGCATCATGGTGCTGATTAGTTACCTTGGATTGTGCGGAGAAGGACAATTACCTTCTGCCTGCACCCCTAGCCTCTCTTCCAGCGGAGGTAGAGGGATGATGGGGAGACCCCAGGCTCGGTGATTTCCACAGCCAGCTGCAGTCTAGGGAGGCCAGGCCACAGCTGTGGGGTCACTGGCTCTGACCCTGGTTTTGGGCAAAAGTGAGCAGGAAGCCACTGGAGTGAAGATCCAGAAAGTTGTGGTTGCTTCTTCCTGAATCAGAGGAACCTTGGTGACAGGGGGTGGTGGTTTCAGGGGAATTCTCTCTGCCTCTAGGGACCCCACGTAGACAGGGTTGGCCTGTAGCATTGCCACCGAGCTGGCGACCCCCTGCCCCTCTGTGTTGCTTTCCATGGTCCTGAAACACCACGAGCCGGGTTCTCCATCAGTTCTCCCAACTTTTAAACCCTGGGCCCTGAAAATTCATGGCCAACTATTCCCACAGATCATGGCATTTCTTTTTCTTTATTTTTTTCTTAATTTTAAAAGTCTTGATGTGCATTTTAGTCGTTCTTTATACTGTCAGTGATTAGTTAGACCCGTGACTTATTAATAATTCACGGGAATGATTTCATATACCCGTGACAGCTCCATAAGGATTCTGACAGCTCCACACTTTGTTTTTGTCTTAGAGGGGCTGGGGGAGGGGTGCTCACGTGCTCTAGCTGCCTTCTCCAATGTTCTGCTGATCAGAGGTGAGCGCCTTGGGGGAGGGAGGGGGGAGGCCTCTGGGAAAGCTGCCTCCCCGCAGGCTGACCAGGAGGGAGAAGGGGGTCTTGCTGAGAAGGTGGGGGTCTGGGCCCACGGTCCCTGCCCCTCATCTCGTATCATTCCGGTAATAATCATACCCCTCATTTACAATAATTTGTTTTCCCCTATGCCAGGTACTGGACTAAAAGCACTTTGCATCCATTTTCCCCCCTGAAATCCACTAAAATCCTAAGAAGTAGCCCCATTTTACAGATGAGGATATTGAGACACAGACATTAAAGCACTTTCCCAGAACTTGTGAGTGGTGGAACCAGGATTTAAAACTCAGAGTCTACATGAGTGCCCCATCTCCTGACACAATCCTCTACCCCAAAGTGTGCTTCCAATCCCTATGCCCCAAAGCTATTGTGGGGATAAGAGGAGATGACACCTGCAGAGCACTTGGTGCCCGTAACTAATGAGATTCTCGTGCATAGGCGCCAGGCGGTTGTGCTAGGAGTCCTAACCCAACCTTTTAAAGACAATATTTGACCAGGGGGCTTATTTGTCTAAGCAGTTAGAGTCAGTAGCCGAAGGGTAGCCCCCTGTGATCTTTTGCGTGAAGCTGAAAACTTACCTTGGGACTGCGTATAGTGTTTTTTACTCCTCAAATTAACTTCACTATAATGCCCAAAGCACGAGGAAGTTTCAAACACTTGCTAATTTTTATAGACACTTTCCCCAGATGGGTAGAGATCTTTTCCTTGCTGGCCAGAAAAGCTCAAGAAGTAGTAAGAATTTTACTTACGGAAGTCATCCCAAAGTTCAGACTTGCTATTTCCACACAAAGTGGTAACAGAGCAAGCAGCCTTTGTCTCTGAAGTAACCAAAGATGTACCTGGGCTATTAGGTACAGACTAACACTTGCTTTCTCTCTGGAGGCCTTAATCTACCAGAAAGGCTGGGGGAATGAATCACAGCTTGAAAGAAGCCACAGCTTAGGATTTGTCTAGAGACACGCCTCAAGTAAGATAAAGCCTTGCCCCCTGCCCTACTGAAAGAACAGCTCCCCAAGAGCACTTGGTTTAAATTCTTATAAAATGACTTGTGGAAGGCCACTTCTTAAAAGCGAGCATATAGGTAACATGCCTGCCGGTTCTGAATGATTGACTCTCTGATATGTTCGATCTTGGGGTGCTACCCTGAAGGAGGCCCAAAGCTTTGCTTCTCATGCCAACCGGGAGGGGGGCGTGGCTTCCCATCTGAAAAGTCACCATCCGAAGGTCAACTCAGCCCCCAGTGAACGGGGGCCCCACCCAGCATGACGTGTCCCTCACTCCCCTCTCAAGTGGCAGGGAATTCACCCTGCAGCCCCTCCACGCCAGGGTCGCAGTGAGATTAGGTTTCAGGAAGCATCCTCGATGCCCAGGGAAACCCTCTAGCCTGAATATTGAACCTGGCACCCCTGCTGGCTGTGCTGTTTCATTCCAATCTCTCTCCTAGTGGCAGGGGATTGCCTAGAGCCTAGTGAGCCTGGACTTCTGGGTTTTCCTCATAAGCAAACCCCACCAAATACCAGAAGAGCACCCTTCATTTTGTTCCTTGAAATTTTATCCCTATGCCATCTTCCGTGCCTCATGAGCAAATGAAAAGATTTCATTATTAAAACTTTTTTTAAAAAGATTTATTTATTTATTTATTTCTCTCCCCTCCCCACCCCACACACACCCAGTTGTCTGTTCTCTGTGTCTATTTGCTGTATGTTCTTTGTCTGCTTCTGTTGTTGTCCGTGGCACGGGAATCTGTGTTTCTTTTTGTTGCGTCATCTTGCTGTGTCAGCTCTCCGTGTGTGTGGCGCCATTCCTGGGCAGGCTGCACTTTCTTGCGTGCTGGGTGGCTCTCCTTATGGGGCGCACTCCTTGCGTGTGGGGCTCCTCTACTCGGGGGACACCCCTGCGTGGCACGGCACTCCTTGTGCGCATCAGCACTGCGCATGGGCCAGCTCTACACGGGTCAAGGAGGTCCGGGGTTTGAACTGCGGACCTCCCATGTGGTAGACGGACGCCCTAACCACTGGGCCAAGTCCGCCGCCTATTAAATCTTTTAATAATCATTTCATTATTAAAATTTCACAAGCCTGAGCCTAGGGAAAGGAATTAGCAAGTTACAATATATGAAAACAATCAACCTGGTTACATAACTTTAATGAACCCTCTGCACAGACAACCCGGAAATCAAGAAAAGATTCCTTTCCAGGAACTCCTAACTCATCAATAAGTCTGCTTGACCCTATGATGACTATTATTTTCATCTTGCTCTTCTCCCCAATTATTCTTAAGACTAACCACATCTTTTGATTTCTAAGTGATTGCAGGCTACAGGACTTTTTGTAGCATACCAGCCTCTCCAGACCAGAGACTCAAAAAAAAGAAACATCCAGTCAACAGTTTCTCCATGGCATGGATCCACCTTTCATCCCCAAATCCCCTAATACTGCCTCTTGCCAGCAGGAAGCAGTTAAGAGCAGTTTTTGTTCCTGTCCCCAAGATTGGTAAATGATCCTATTCCGGGGAGGGGGTGGACTTGAACCACAGCAATTTAAATCCAGCCCCACTTTGGTTTCTGTGAACACCAGGATCTAGATTGAGGCAGTCCTGTTCTCAATAACCTAATGTTAAAATAGTTACAGTTGCTTAGTTGATAAACAAAAGTACCCAGTTTGTTTTGAAACAAAAATGAAGTCTAAAACTGGAACTGAGAGTTAAGAATTGACAAATAATTATGATTACTGAGACACTATATAAACACTTTTTTTTAACCTGTGTAGTATATTAAAAATAGCCAAAAGTTAATACCTGAAATTAGTAAGCTGACCTTACCTTTGTTTATGGTTATTTCAAAACTCACCCTTGTGTACACTTACTATCGTGATGGTAACCGCTCTACTCTCCCTGCTTGCTTGCCCTGAGCCTCAGCAGAGCTGCAACACCTACTCTCCAGTTCATTGGACTCACCCAGGACAACTAACAAGGAGGCGAGGATGGACAACCACCACACCAAGGAAATGAGAGAGTCTTCAACTGCAGGCAAGAGAGTCCCATCCATTTGCCATATGGAATCGAAACCCCTCCTCAATTAGAGGTGGAGTGGGCATCACCATCCCCAAATCCTCAGGACCGGGAAATAAAATATGGACTAGAGTGGACTTACTGGTATTCTTCCATAGACTTACTGTGATTCTAGCAATGGAAGGACTTACATCATTGATGTGGAGACAGTGGCCATGGGAGTTGCTGAAGGCAGGGAGTGGGAAAAAGAGGTGTAACATGGGACATTTTCAGGACTTGCAATTGTCCTGAATGACATTACAAAGAAGATACAGGACATTATCTATCCTGCCATAACCCATGAAAGGAGTGGGAGAGAGTGTAAACTACAATGTAAACTACAAACCGTGCTGTGTGGCAATGCTCCAAAATGTGTTCATCAATTGCAGTGAATGTACCACACTAATGAAAGAAGTTATTAATATAGGGAAAAGTGGGAGGTGTGGGGAGTGGGCATATGGGAATCCCCTACATTTTCTTTTCTTTTTTTTTTTTTAAAGATTTATTTTTTATTTATTTCTCTCCCATCCCCCCCCCCAGCCCCCCCATTGTCTGCTCCCTGTGTCCATTTGCTGCGTGTTCTTCTTTGTCTGCTTCTGTTGTTGTCAGCGGCACGGGAATCTGTGTTTCTTTTTGTTGTGTCATCTTGTTGTGTCAGCTCTCCATGTGTGCGGCACCATTCCTGGGCAGGCTGCACTTTCTTTCGCACTGGGCGGCTCTCCTTACGGGGCGCACTCCTTGTGCATGGGGCTCCCTTACTCAGGGACACCCCTGCGTGGCACAGCACTCCTTGCGCGCATCAGCACTGCGCGTGGGCCAGCCCCACACATGGGTCAAGGAGGCCCGGGGTTTGAACCGTGGACCTCCCATGTGGTAGGCAGATGCCCTAACCAATGGGCCAAGTCTCCTACATATTCTAATGTAACATTTTATGTAATCTATGTATCTTTTAAAAATAAATTAAAAAACAAACAAACAAAAAACTCCTTCTTCCCGTGGTTCTGGGAAGGCAGGTTGGAGACACCCCTGTCTCCTAAGCCTGTCTCCTCTCATGACCTCCAGATGTGGACTCCAATTCATCTGCTCCATGCAAGAACCCGGAGGGACCCCTGTGGGGTTCCCTTCAAGATGGAGGTGGGGGAGGGGAAGAGGAGGACCGAGTGGGGGCTGAGCTCACCCAAGGAACACCAATGCTGGGGCCACTTGTGTCCCAGGTCACAGGTACAAAGACCCAACCCACTCACGGAGCAAAAGAAACTAAGACCAGTGAGAGGAGGGCCTGGGCTTGCTCGAGGGCCACACACGGGGCTGCCAGCAGAGCCGGGCGGGAGCTCAGGTTCCTCTGCCATCAGAGCCTGAGACCAGGTCTGTAGGTGAGAGGTGAGTGCGGGAACAGGAGTGAGGGAGCAGGGAGAATGAGGGGGAGGAAAAGCTGTGGCAACAGGGATTCCATTCTGACAAGAGTGTAGAGCCATCGACTGGACCCCACTTGCTGAGGGTTGCACAGGAAGGGGTGTTAGATCCCCCATACTTCTGAGCTGTGCATGCGCATGTTCCCATCCCCTGCCTTTAGACAGACACGCAGCTCATCCTCGAGCATGACCCATCGGTGCAGTGAGCAGGAGCCCGCACAGAGGGCAAGTCAAGAGGGGGTGCCGTGTCAGATGCCCTGAGCCCACCCCAAACCGTCCCTGCCATCCACATCAGCTTCCTCCAGGGAACTGTTGGCAATTCAGCCTGTCTGTGCCCCGAACAGTGAAGTTCTCTCTGAATAACGATACTCAGTACCATTTCCTCAGGCTTTCTGATGTGCTAAGCCTCGTTCTAGACGCTTTTCATGTAGGGACTCACGTAAACCTCCCCCTGCCCTGTCAGCTAAGCTCTATTGCTGTTGCTTCCACTTAAAGATGAGAAAACTGAGGTGAGGCTGGGAAGTGGCGAGGGTTAGTCTGAACCTCTGCCCACTCTCCTGGGCCGCCCCACGTTCCAGGTGCCTGCCCCGCGGGAGGCACCTGCTATCTGAGCAGCACGTGGCAGCAGCTGGCTCGGCTGGTTTCCTGAGGAGGCTTCCAGGCAGAGAATGCTGTGTCCCCAGCCCTGGGGTGTCAGGGAGAATGGGGGCACCCCCGGCCCTCCTCAGACCCCGCCAGCCTCCTCTGGGTCTGCTCGGCAGCCCCCTCCTGGTGAGGTCCCTCTGCCCCTGGCCCTGTGTGGGCTTCAGTCCCAACAGAGAATCACCTCCCGCCGACGGTGACCCCAGAACTGTCGAGAAATTGCTGCCCCACTGGAGGCTCCCTGGCCCCTGAGGCTGGGAGCTCTGGGAGCTCTGGAAGCCCCCGGGGCCCCGATGGCACTGAAGGCCCTGCTCCCTAGGAGCACGAGGACTGCCCCCCAGACAACCCCCGGAGTGTGGGGTGTGGGCGGCAGTGGGGTGACCTGGGGTTCTGGCTGGGTGGCTCAAGTCCACCGCTCTTCCTTGGTTCCCACTGCTGAGCAAGGGATCAGACGTGGGGGTTCAGGGAGGAGGAGTGGGTGGGGTCAGGGAGGATGGAGAGGGTGGGGTCAGGGAGGATGGAGAGGGTGGGGTCAGGGAGGACAGAGAGGGTGGGGGTGAGGGAGGAGGAGCAGATGGGGGTCAGAGAGTACAGAGAGGGTGGGGTGAGGGAGGAGGAGCGGGTGGGGGTCAGGGAGGACGGAGAGGGTGGGGGTGAGGGAAGAGGAGCGGGTGGGGTCAGGGAGGACAGAGAGAGTGGGGGTGAGGGAGGAGGAGTGGGTAGGGATGAGGGAGGAGCGGGTGTGGGTGAGGGAGGAGGAGCGGGTGGCAGCCTGCCCTGGGATTGTCCATTCACTTGTCAGCAGGTTCCTCCAGAGCTCAGGCCTCTGACCCTTATTCCCTGCATATTCCTTGTTCTCTGCTTATTCCCTGAGCCTTATTCCCTGCTAGGTGCAGCACCCAGCGCCCCACCCAGCCAAATGCTCACTAAACACATGGTGGATAAATCAAACTTAATGGAGAATCTACCTGCAAAGCTCGGTCATGAGGATGGTCCCGTGCCGTCTTCACACCCAGCCAGGGAGGCGAGGGTTTCCACTTTACAGACCAGGAAACAGGGGCTGAAAGGTTACATCCCTTGCCTCAAAGCACACAGCTACCGGCGCAGAGCCGGGATTCAAACTCAGGTTCTGGTGACTCCACAGCCTCTTAGCCTCCCATGCTCTAGCATTGAGCGTCACAGCTACTGCGTTTGGAGAATTCCTCCCAGCAGACCACACGTTTGCTTGTTTTTAAAAACATCTCATTTGACCTTTGCAACAGCCCATTTTAAGGAGGAGGAAACAAAGACTGAGAAGAAATTAACCCAAGGGCACAAGACCACATAGCTTGGAAGTGGGAGAGTTGTGTTGAGAACCCACATCTGCCTGCTCTAAGTTTTTTATTGTGGTAACATATATATATACCATAAAATTTGCCATTAGGACCATTTCTAAGCACAATTCAGTGGCATTAATTACCTTCACAGCGTTGTGCCACCATCCATTACCAAAATGATTTCATCGCTCCAAATGGACACTCTGTACATATTAAGTAACAGCTCCCCATTCCCCCCCCCCCCCCCCCCCCCCGCCCCGGGCCCCTGGTGACCTTGAACCCACTTTCAGTCTCAGTGAACTTGCTCATTCTAGATATTTCAGGTAAGTAGAATCATACAATATGTGGCCCTCTGGGTCTGGATCATTTCACTCACATGTTTTCAAGCTTCATCTGTGTCATAGGATTTTAAGACTAAATACTCCTCCATGGCATGGGTGTGCCACGTTTTGTGTCCCCATCCATCGTCTGATGGGCACTTGGGTTGTTTCCAGCTTCTGGCAATTGTGAGTAATGCGTCTGTGAAGTCCAGCGTGCGAGCCCCTGTCAGGGTCTCGGTTTTCAGTTCTTTGGAATCCCCCTAGGAGTGGAGGGACGGGTTGCACGGTAATTCTACGTTTAAAAAAGCCTGCTCTCCTTTGACTACCACAGCGCCCCTCCGTAATCACCTCTCCAAATAAAGGCCTGGGAGGGTGACACCCTAAAGGCCCTCCCTATAGCCCCCGAGGTCTGGTTGAGCTGCGCAAACCTGCCTCGCCCTGCGCTGGGAAGAGGTGAAAAACGGGGCCAAAGGGTTGGCAGACCAGGAGAAGGCAAGAGGACAGAGCCTTGGCCGCGGGCCTGCGGGAGGAGGGGGCAGAAGGGGAGGCATGTCCAGGGCAGGGCTGGCCCACCTCGGGCTTGTTTTCCTCTCCCTATGCCTTCCTAAGCCCCTTCCTCTTTTTTCCACCCAGACCCCCGGGGGACCCAGGAAGCTCGACCCATCCTCCCCTCACTCCTCTGCCTGCTGGGGAAAGCACTTGCCTGCCGCCCTCCGCTGCAGCCAGGGAGGCCCGCTCCGGAGATTCCAGCACACGCACCAGGCACAAGGGGCCAGCTCAGACGACCCGGGGACTTACGGGCGAGGCATTACAAGCCAGTGCTGTCAATCTCATCTCTCCACAAGAGAGACCTACCTCGAAGGCAACTGTGAAAACACCTGCCATTGATTAAATGCCATGTGAAAGGAACTGGACATACCTTCCAAAAAACCCTTGCTCTGGACGAAGGGACCCTGTGCCTTTAGGTGTTATATTCAATTTCCCCCCCCCGTAGATGGGGGAGAGGGAGACTCAGAGAGGTTAAGTCCACACACACACACACACACACACACACACACACACACGCCACATAGTGGATTCACTGCGATTTAAACCTGGGGCTTCCTGATTCCAGAGCTCGCGGCTTTTCCCTCTGTCCTGATGCCAAGGCCTGCCAGGACCCCACGCAAGAGCAGGGGCCCCAGCCGAGGGCAAGCTTGTTAAAATCACAGGCTTCCCGGGGAGATTCTGAACTGGTAAGTCAGGGTGGGGCCTGGCAGGCCGGAACTTTTAGGAATTGCAGGGATGTTTTTGGTGGGATGGGAGCCCCGTTTGGAGGAGGAACCAACTTTGAAGGTGGAAGGTAGTTCTAGGTGGGGGTCCTAGCATCTGGGACGGGGTATCCTGGCTGTCCCTGCTTGGGTCAAATCCCCCACCGCCCCCCAACTTGGGACTCGAGGGAACAAAAGGCAGAAATCACCAGGGTGAGAGGACTGTGTTTTCTGAGCCCCGGGCCTCCCGGCTGCCTCCAGGTTAAATGCCAGCAGGCGGGCCTGCGCCGAGCCTCCCTGCCGGGGCTCCAGGTGCCGGGAGAGGCGGCAGGTCACGGGGAGGCAGAGAGGAGGCGTGTTTTTGCAGCTGCTGGCCGTGACCAGCTCAGCTGGGGGCTTCCTGGGAAAAGGAGCAGCTGGACCCAGTTTTCTCCCCCACGCCCCTGCTCCCCGCCCGCCCCAGCAAACCATCGCCCAGGTGCATGCTCTCTAGCCTTCCGGGCACCCTCGCCCAGCGCCTCGGTTCGCTGCCTCCTTCTGTGCTTAGTATCACCACGCTGCTTCCTGCCTCCGGATTTCCAGGGTCCTTTGCTGGGCATGCTGTCCCCTCTGCCTGGCTGACTCTTCCACCCGGAAGGCCACGCTCAAAAGGCACCTTTCTAGAAAGGTGACCACCCAGGGGCCAGGAGCCAGCAACGCTAGCCTCGCGGTTCACCCCCTCAGCCCTTCAGAGCACATACTGTGCTCATTCTTTTATCTTTTGACTGATGAATTTACTCTCCTGCTTCTTAGTATGTATGCTCCATGAGACAAGAAGCATGCATCTGGCAGCTGGCTCATAGTAGATGCTCAATAAAATTTTATTTAGTGAATTAGGGAACAACGCATGAACAATCTCAAACCAGTGCTTCCCACGGGATTTCTTCACACCTGCTCCTGGCTCCCTGTCCCTTTGCACTTTGAAAATGCAGAGATAAAAGGGACTTACATAATCAGAATGAAAAGATGATTTTAACAAGATATAAAGAAATCTGGGGAATAGCAGTTGTGATGAGTCCCCAAATCTAGAATGAGAGATGCCACAATGGGAAGCAGAGGTGGCTCAAGCGATTGGGCTCCCGTCTACCATATAGGAGGTCCTGGGTTCGACTCCTGAGAAGGCAAGCTGGCCAATGCGGAGAGCTGGTGCAGCAAGGTGACACAACAAAAAGAGACACAGAGGAGAGACAATAAGAAACACAGCAGACCAGGGAGCTGAGGTGGTGCAAGAGATTAAGCATCTCTCTCCCACTCCAGAAAGTCCCAGGATCAGTTCCCAGTGCCACCTAAAGAGAAGACAAGCAGACACAGGAAAGCAGACAGCGAATGGACCCAGAGAGCAGGAAGCAAGAGCAAAATGAGAGGAGTAGGGGGAGAAATAAATAAGTAACTCTTTAAAAAAAAAAAAAATGACGCCACGGAAGGCTGTGTAAAGTCCTTGTCCAGATTTGAAAGGCACCCGAGCCAGAAGCAGGGCAGAGAGGTGGGGGAGACCCTGCCCTACCACAGGGGCTGCAGGTGGGGCAAGCCGCCCCAGGACCCTCGTGCCTGCTCCCCCATGGCTGCTACCCCTCCTCCACAGGACCCGTGCTGCCGCCGCGGCCCCCTCCCAAGGCCCTGGCCGTTTCTGCCCAGCCTCGCCGTGCCCGGCGCTCTTGGCTGGGTGGGGAATGACCCATCGGAGATGACAAGATCGAGAAGACAGTGGAAACATTTCAGAGGCACGGGAGCCAAACAATTCCCCAGGGAGAGTCGGCACCGTGTGCCTCGGTGTGTGTGTGTCCGTGCATCTGTGCATGTGTGCATGTGTCCGTGTGTGTCTGTATACACGTGTCCCTCAGTGTGGTGTGGATGTCTGCACGTGTGCCTGTGGATGTGCATGTGTCTCTCTCCTTCAGATCTCTCGATCTCAAATTCCACTTTCCCGTCTAGAAACTCTCTACAGTAAGCCCCCTCCCGCCCCCCTCTCGACCCTCACTGCTCCATCCACAGGGGCAGACAATGCCCCGATGTCCTCCCTGACCCAGTGGAGGGGGAGATTTTCTCCCTTCCAGCACCCACTGCGTCTGGAGGGCCGGGCCTTGGGGATTGTAAACCACATCACGGTGCCCGAGCATCGTTTCCAACCTCCTTATTTGGCAGATGAAGAAACTGAGGCCAAAGGGGTTGGGGCTTGCCAGGGCTGTCCAGCCAGCTAGGGGCAGGCCCCAGGCCAGAACCCAGCACCCTGGCCCCCAACTCGGTGCTTGACCCACCACGTGGGCCCCGTCCAGGCGCCTGGAAGGGGAAGGCTCCAGCGGGCCCTGCGCGGTACTTGCTCATTCATTCAAGCATGCACGCTTGTGCTCACTACATTTATGCACTCACGCAGTACACGCCACGAACGTTTTTTACTAAAAGCACCTACTGTGTGCCGTGGGTGAACAGAGCTGCCAGAGCCACAGACCCGTCAGGGAGCCCCATCTTGCTTGGGAGGCTTGGTGAGCACCCATGTGAACGGTTCAGACCTTGGGTGCTGAGGGCAGCTGCAGAAGGGGAGCTCGCAGGAGCTGGGTGGGTGGGCTAGAGGAGCCGGGACCTGGAGGTACAGGGCTAAGTGCCTGGCTCAGGGCCAGAGACTCCCTGGGGCACAGGGTTGAATGAGCTCATTTGAGGGGTGTGTGTGTGTGTGAGTGTGTGAGTGTGTGAGTGTGGTGTGTGTGTGAGTGTGTAGAGGCCCTTGCTAGGCTCTCCCCCTTGGGGGGCTGGGGACTGAGCCAGGGGCTGGGAGAAGGCGGCGGCCAGGGGGAGAGAAGTTTGCTGGCTCCATGCCCCACCCCAGCCAGAAAGACACTGGGACCCACCCCTGCGGTTGCCAGGCAACGCCCCAGCCTGGCCCCTGCCCCCACCCCCTCAGGTGTGGGGTTCCTGCAGGCCCCCGCTGGCCCGATCCCCCCCACCCCCATCCTCCAGCACTTAAAACCGCTTGCTGGGTAAGCACCCGCGGGGGGATGGAGCTGGCTGGCGAGGCCGGCACTGGGGAGGGGATGTCGGGGGAAGAGGGGAGGCCTGGGGGTCAGGCCTGCTGCTGCCAAGCCCTGGAGGACCCAGACAAGACAGGAGGGTCGGAGCCTGACACTCCCCGTGCTTACTGCTGCCTTCCCCCCTTGCTGTTCACTGGCAGGTTTTGCTGTCATCAAATCCACTTTACACACATGGAATCTGAGGCTCAGAGAGTGAAGGCGCGTGCCCGGGGTCACACAGCCACCAGTGGTCATAGAGCTAAAGCCTTGGTCCTCTGGCTCATTTCATTCCACATCTCCCCACCAACAAGCAGAGGGGTGGGATAGAAGGGAGACGGTGACTAGCCGTAACTTGCGTGCCCGCTCGGATCCATCGCCAGAGGCTGCCTGACCTCGGACTGAGGATTCTGAGGCCGAGGCTGGGGGTGGGGGGAGTTTGACCACTGAACAGCAATGCCGGCCCTGGGTGGGGAAGTGAGGGCAGGGCTCCTGTGCTGTGCGTTAGCAGGCTTTCCAACGCACTGCCGGCTCTGGTGTCCTGGCGCTGGGATGTGCTGACCCACCTCCCCGGTGACTTGGACAGGGCCCTGCTCCTCGCAGGGGCTCGGGTTCAGCCTGCGTGGTCTGGAGCAGCTCCCACAGGCCTCTGGGAAGGGCAGAGCCAGCTGCTGTAGCCTCCCTCCGCTCAACCTCGGCTTGCACCTAAGCAGCGAGGAGCCGTCGCCTAGCAACAGGGGCTCGGAGGCTGGGAGGGGGCTGCAGCACCCTGTGAGCTGCCTCTCTCCTGCCCCTCAGGCACGGGCCTTGGAGACTCCGTGCCAGCCCTGGGGGGATCCCCACAGCCGGAGTCCAGGGTCCCGTGCCTGGAGATCGAGGGAGACAGGCTGGAGGGGTCAAACGGCTGAGTTCAAGTCCTGGCTTTGCTGGGTGGGCCGCGAAGCTCAGAGCACATGGCCTCCCCTTCCCAAGCACTGGTTTCTTCATGCGCAACACCCGGAAAAAGCTTCCCACCTGGCCCAGAAAGTGGGAAGTCTACACAAGATGGTGGGTGTGAAGGTGCCTTGGGAATTTTAACTCCGGAGTCCCCATTCCAACTCTGAGGGCTCATCGAGAAACCCAGAGAATCCCAGATACCCCACTCCCCACCCCCAGTCCTCCCACACACCGAATTCTTCCGTCAGTGAGGCACACTCATTGCATTTGGTGAATACATTTTGGAGTCCTGCTGCACCGCGTGGATTATGGTTTACACTGTAGCTTACACTCTCCCCCAGTCCATTCAGTGGTCTAAGCAGGATATATAATGTCCCACATCTGTCCCTGCAGTATCATTCAGGACGTCTTCTTATATTTTTAATGTAATATTTTGTATCATCTATGTATCTTTAAAAATTTTTCTACATCTATAAAAATAAACCTATTCCAGTTTAAAAAAAAGATAAATTAAAAAAAAAAGAAAGAAACTCTGAAAATGGCACAGGTGTCCACTCCTCACCTCACCCCAGATATCAAGTGCGAGACCAAGTTTAGTCCCTACTTGGCTATCTGAGCACTTGGCATCTGTCAGCTGGTTGAATCTGCTCAACAATCCAGCAAGACATTTTACAGATGGGGAAGCTGAGGCCCAGAGAGGTCAGGCGACTTGTCCAGGGTCACATAGCCAGGAAGTAGCGGAGGCAGGATTTGAACCCAGGCCTGTGTGACTCAGGCCTTTTGCTGAGACAGCCTGCCCTGGCACTCGCACACCTCCCTTTGACGCTGGGGTAGGTGAACGGGGGCTTAGGGCCTGCCCTGTGTGTGCGTGGGGAGCAGTCAAGAAGGGACCAGGCAGACAGATATGGGGGGTGGGCGAAGAGATGGGAAAGGGGGGAGGATGAAGCAGGAGCATGGAGAGGAAGGAGCTGGTGGGGGCAGGGAAGCAGGGAGAGGGGAGGGGGCAAAGGGGGGGGAAGGGGATGAAGAGGAGGAGATAGGGAGGAGGAGGAGTGGGCTGCTGCAGAGAGAGAGGGTCTCAGAGCAGCGCAGAGGGGAGGAGAGAGCGCGGACCTGCCACCTGCTCGCAGACCTCCCAGCCGCCAGCTCCCTCCCTGCTTCCCACCAGGGGCGGGGCCGGGCGATTGCTCTGCTCCACTGTCCAGAACCCCGGGCCAAGTGGGACTTCCAGCCAGAATTCATCTCCGAGCAGCGCCCTGGAGCTCCCTCCGCTGCCGACAGCCATTTGCTCAGGCTACCTGAGATGCTGGGGACCGGGGCCAGGTGTCCACTGCATCCTTGCTCCCCACACCCCAGGAGGGCAGGGCTCCCTTGACCCACTGGCTCTCCTGGGCAGGAAGAAGGATCTGGGCTCGCACCCAAAGCAGACGTCCTCTCCACGATCTCCGTTCAAGTGGCTACTCAGAGTCTTCTTGCCTTCCCCCTGCACAGGGAGCTTATTACCTTCAGGGCAGTCGAATCCCTCCCAGGATAGTTCCAGGAAGTGAGGTTTGAGTTCAGTCTAAAGAATGAGTGGGAGTTTACTGGAGGAGAGGAGATAAGGGTGCTCCAGGAAGAAGGAAGAGCCGTGCAAAGGCCCTGTGGTGGACAGGCACGCGGTGGGCTGAAATCTGAAATGTGAGAGAAGACTGGGCACTGCAAGGGGAATTTGTGGTATAAATGAGGGTGAAGA
Source organism: Dasypus novemcinctus (assembly GCF_030445035.2). Taxonomy (NCBI): domain Eukaryota; kingdom Metazoa; phylum Chordata; class Mammalia; order Cingulata; family Dasypodidae; genus Dasypus; species Dasypus novemcinctus. Next base: position 49,105,745 of record NC_080698.1, on the reverse strand, counting down.
GGAGCCAGAGGCCAGTCCCTACAGGGTCTTGTAGGCCACAGGGAAGTATTTAGCCTTGGTCCTCTGAGCAATGGGGAGCTATAGATGGTTTAAGCCAAAGGTGGTGAGGGAAGCTTGCATTTCAAGAAGATCCTTCTATAAGTTGTATAGAGAATGGGTCGTAGGGGAACAGCAGGGAGTCCAGGGAGGAGGCATGCGATAACGGGGGTGCAGAGAACTGGGTAAACTGGAGACCTGCTTGAAAGTGGAACAGATAGTTCTGGCTGAAGCATGGGGTTGGGTGGGGGGTGAGGGAGTCTGGGGTGGATGGACAGATGTCTAGTTTCTGGCTTGGGAGACAAGAGGTCAATGGGACCATTCCTTAAACAGACCCCCCAGTCGCCTGATTCCTGAGCCCAGCCCAGGCCTACTGAGTCCAGGTCTCTAAGGATGGGGTTCAGACCTGCATTTTAAAGGTGTGCCTCCAGGTTATTCCAAGAATCAGCCCGGCTGCCGTGGACAATGCCCTAGAGCAGGGCTTCCTGACCAGGGGTCCGTGAGCTTGAATTGGAATGCAAAAACTCATTATTCTTGTGGGGACATGTTGGTGCAGGTGTGATGTATTGATTAAATAATACACAGTACAGTGTGGACTTAATAAGGGGTCCGTGGCTTTCACCTGACTGGCAAAGGGGTCCGTGGAAGAGAAAAGATGAAGAACCCCTGGCTAGATAGAGTATAGGGTACGCTGAGCCCATCTCCCCCACACCCATCTTACAGAAGGATCAGTCCTCAGAGGGGATCCCTTTCCAGGTTCTCACAAGGCTAGCAGAGCAGGAAATAACTAGCCCTGACGCCTGACACACGTTTCCCACACGTGGTTTCCCTAAACCTGGTGACAAATCCCGACGCAGGCTGTGGGGTGGGGGGGGAGCACAGGCTTGGGCCTCACACTGGCCTTGGTCAAGATCTGGTGGTCGTCCTTCAGGAGCTGGCAGACACTGGGCAAGCCACGTCACCTCCACCAGTCCTGGGTTCCTCACCTGCAACACGGGTGCAAAATACAAACCTCAAAAGGTGGTTGCGCTTACGTAAAATACATACAATAAGCAAATTTGTAAGCCAGAAAGGTTATGAGGATGGGGGTGGGGTGGGGAGGGGTGCGGAGTGGGGGAAGCATGGCTTACCCGGGGCAGAGTTTGGGTGGATGGAGTTTTGGTAATGGAGAGTGGCGGGGGTAGCACAGCACTGGGAGTGTAACTGATAGCAACAGATTGTACATTGAAGAATGGGTAAACACGAAAATGGGTAAACAAAAAAATTTATGTTCTATGTATGTGGCTGCAATGCAATTTTTTCCCCAAAAGGGCGGTTGTGGGATTTGCATGTGATCGTATGCCAAAGGCACCTGGCGGGTGCTGAATCAAGGGATTGTCAAAGCTCCATCCCACCCGAGGGCAGACTCAAGTCCAAGCAGAGGAAGGAACAGGCTGAGCTCGTGGTCTGTGTGTGAGATGCGTGCTTTGAAGAGCTACCGCCCCTGGCTAAAATCTCGTCTCTTCCACCGCGTGACCTATCCGGTGCCTGAAAGTCACCATCACAGCCGCATTCCCCTAGGCGCTATTTTGTTGCGCGCCTTCCTGAGCGCAGATGCGGGGAGCAGCGAGGAGGCAGGGCGCGGGGCCGGGGCAGGTGACCTGCGCAAAGTCCCGCCGACAGGTGGCGGCAGGCCGGGGGCCGCGGCCCGCGCTGCGCCCCCTCCCGCTCGGCGGGCCCCCGGGTGCCGGGCTGGGGTCGGGGCGCGCGAGCCTGCGCTCCCGGCGGGGCCTGGGGAGGGGGCTGGGCAGGACGCTCGCCCTCATCAAGGCGCAATCAGCACTAATCAGCGTGTTCTTGAAATAGACCCAACTGGCTGGGGAGGCGAGCCGCCGCGGCGCGGGCTTTGTATAGCGGCAATCAGAGCGAGGCAATTTTAGATCCGCCAGCCGCAGCGCTTTGTCCGCGCGCCCGGGGCCTCTGCGGCGCCCACTGCGGCTGCGGGAGAAAAACACCCCGGCAGGCCCGCAGCGGCCCCCGCACAGAGTGGGGGGCGTTCAGACAGCCGTCCAGCCGCCGCCGGGGCGGAGCCCAAACGCCTTAGCCCCTTGGCAGAGCACCTACTGTGTGCTGGTGCGTGGAGAGGTGGGGGCTCACCCGGGGCCCAGGGCTGCTAAGTGGGAGAGCTGGGATGGGAATTCGGGTCTGCCTGACCCCAAAGCTTGTCCCTATGTTTGTGTGTGTGTTGGGGGGGGGGGTGCGGTTGGGGGAGGGGACCATTGGATTTGAGGAGACATTGCCTGAGGTTCACATAAGCTACCACCTTAACAGACCTCTCAGGTCTTGCAAAAAAATATCTTGAGCCCTGGGGATTGTTGGTCCCAATTTGCAGACGAGGCAAACTGAGGCTCAGAGAGGTGAAGAGACTTGTGCCAGGCCCCCCAGACAGTGTAAGGGGCAGAGCCAGGATTTAAACGCAGGTCTGTGGGCTGCCAGAGCCCACCTTTGACATCACCAGCCCTGCCACCGTCGTGGGAAAGCCTTCCCTAGCCCTGGACCTGTGGCGCTCCCCCCCGGAAATGATAGCTGGATAGCGCAGAGCTGCCCCCGTGAGCGGGTGTGGCCGTGTGGTGGACACTGCGGAGTTCGGGCCACCCAGCAGCATTCCCCCTTCTGCTGGTACTCACGCCCCCCTGCTCTCCTTCTGGGGTGGTAACTCTCGGGCAGAAAGGGAGCTCCTTGTCAGCAGGTGGCGGGTGAGGCAGGAGCGCTATGGCTCAGGTCGACTGGGCCAGGAGAGCTAACAGGTGTGGAATGCTTTATCCCAGGTGCTGACAGGCTGCAGGGAGGCCAGGTGAGGATGGCGATGGCTGGCGGGCCCAGGGCGGCGGCTGGGATGGAGGGACGTGAGTGGGCTTGCGAGATTCTTGGGAGGAGGGACCAACACTGCTGATCGATGAACGTGGAGGTAGAGGGGGTTTTCCAGCTTGACCAACTGGCCCCAACCTCGCGAGCATCCTTGAGTCCTCTTTTACTCCCCCCGCCCCATGTCTTAGTTCCTAGGGCTGAGGGAGCAAAGCACCCCAAATCGGGCAGCTGAGAACAACGAAAAGGTATCAGTCACAGCTCTGGAGGCTGGAAGTCTGAAATCCAAGAGTTGGCAGGACCACACTGCTTCTGGGGCATGGAGGGGACAGTCCCTCCTTGCCTTCCAGCCTCTGGTGCTGGCCAGCAAGCCTGAGCGCCCCTTGCCTTGTGGACGCAGCACTCCATCTGCCTCTTTCATCCCCGGGCCCTCTCCCCTCGTCTGTCCTCCTTTTCTTGTAAGGACATCGGTCATATTGGATGAGGGTCAACCCGACTCCAGGAGGACTTCATCTTAATTCACGCACACCTGCAGAGACCCTGTTTCCAAATCAGGTCACATCCCCAGGTACAGGGTACTGTCAACATAAGCCTTTGGGGGAACACAGTTCAGCCTATAGCACTTCAACCCACCTGGAAATCCCACCCATCTGTCTTCAGAATATGGCCGGAATCTGATCACTTCTGCCCTGCCCTCTCCTTGGTCCAGCCACGTCACGTCTCGCCTGGATTTTAATGGCCTTCTCACAAGTCTCCCGCTTCCACCCAAGCCCCATGCCCTCCCCGCCCCAGCGGCCAGAGGGGTCTTACTGAAACAGACCTGAAGTCACATCACTTGCTGCTTAAAACCCTCACGTCACACTGGCCCACGGGGCCCTTGGTGATCTGCCCGATCTCACGCCTCTCAGCTCCACTCTCCCCCTCGCTCACGTTGCCTCAGCCGTCCTGGCGTCCGTGCTGCTCTTTGGCCAGGACAGACAGGCTCCGCCCTCAGCGCGCTGCACGTGTGGTTCCTCTGCCTGAAGGGCCATTCCGTTTAACACTGCCACTGCCCCCTCTGCAGGACGCCCTGGCCCTCCCTAGATCTCCTCCCCACTTTATTTTGAGCCAGGTCATGTATCCTCTTCTGCCAGACCGCGTCTTTTTCCTTTATCAAATGCGTGTTGTCTGTGTCCTCCCACTAGAATGTCAGCTTCCTGAGGGCAGGGACAGGGGAAGTGTTTGACCAAGATTGGCTGAGTGGGGTGGTTGGGTGATGGGTCATTACAAGATCAGAACAGACTGGGGGTGGGGGGTGGAGGTGATGAGTTCCATGTGGAAATTTAAGTTCCAGAGGCCCACAGGGACATCCAAAAGGAGACAGCCAGAAGGCAGTCAGGTATGCAGACCCGTGCCTCAGGTTCCTCGTCTGTAAACTGGGCTGAAGAGCCCAGCCCCCTCCGTGGGGGTGTGTGGGGAGCGGGGGACTGATGAGATAAAGGGGTGGCAGTCCTTCCCAAATAGTCAGAATGTAACAACCAAAGGTGGCCTCCTTGCTTGCTGCTTTCTCTCTTTGAACAGCTGCAACCACATCCCTGCAAAATGCAACAAGCTCAGAGCCGCTGGAATGCCGGGCCACGGGGGGGACAGCTGTGTGGCCCGGAGGAGGGCTTCTGCTTCATTTGCTGCTCCCTCATCCCGAGGCCATGCTGCGCAGGCTGGAGCTGGAGGTCTTGAAGGAATTTTCTGGGTAGCAATACCTCCTCTCTCCCACCCCTCACCCCCGACTCACCGTTTCTCCAACCACGAAAGAATCGTTTCTTTCTCTGTGTACCTTCTCAGTGGTGAGGAGAGGTGTTTTGTTTTTTAAATAGCTTTATTGACTTTGATGGTGGAATGTAAAAGCTAATAATTAGATGTTCTGTATTTAAAAAAAAAAGAGCGTGCAGAAAAAAAGAGAAGAAAAATCAGCTCAAAACCCCCTCACCCAGAGATAATCTTCATTTACATTTCAGTGTTGGGCCTTCCCATCTTCCTCTATGTGGGCAGTCACGGGTTTTTGTGCCCAAATGGGGTGGGACCAGGACTCCGGGGCAGATGGAAGGAAGTAGGGGTGGGGGTGGGGTTTGCTGGGGGGACCCGTGTTAGCCCGAGGCTCCTCACACCTCTCCGCCAGGTACAGGGGCACCTGGCCGCACGCCCTGGAAGCTTTAATAACGTCTAACGTCTTTAGTAATCACCTTTCTTGTCTAGCACTTTAAAAGACACACATTCCTATAGCCACAGTCTCATTTAATCCTCAGAATAACCAAAAAGGGTGAGTTCCTTGGATTAGCCCGGGGAGGCAAAGCGACTTTGTCCAAGGCAAAAGGAGTCCCCGTGGCCCAGGCTGGAACCCCTCTGACGTGTCCCTGAGAGGAGCAACAGGGGATGAGAGCCCCTTCCCCCTGGGTGCAGACCCTCTGCACACACCACCTCGTGTCGTCCTCTCAGCGTCCCTGTCGGAAGGAGTGTGCCCGCTTTTGAGGAAATTGAAGTCAGGGTTAAAACCCAAGGTCGCACAGCCAGTGCGTGGGGGACTGAGAGTCAAATGCAGGTGTGCCTGGCTGTTGAGGGTAGTGCTGCAACAGGAGGCGGGGCGGGGCAGGGTGAGAAGGGTGAATTGCGTCTTTTTGCCAAGGGGCGTCTTTGTGCCTCATCCCTGGACCCACTCCACTTAAGTGCCAGCCCCGTCTCCCTCTGACTTCACCCGCAGAATCTGGACCCCCGGAGGGGCTTGGGTTTAGCAGCAGCGCCACCTGGTGGCCGTCCGCTGCCTGCCCGCGCCCCGGGACTGGGGACGGGAGGGCAGTGATGAGGGCGGGCGGGCGGGCGCGGGGCTCACTCTTCCCTGCCAGGGACCCGGGTCCAGCTGACAGCTTCCAGGTGTAGAGGGAAAAACCGAGGCCTCTGGATTTGAACAGACCCGGGCTTGCTAAACCTGGCTCTGAGTGCCAGCTCAGCCTGTGTGACGCAGGGCAAGTCCCCCACCTCCTGGGCTTCTTCGTGGTCCGCGACATGGGGATGAGTAACAGGTGTGGTTGTTCTGAAGTTTACTGAAAATACCTGCCCCCATGCCAGGTGCATGTTAGGTGCTCAGTCAATGATACCGGCCTTCACTTGGCTGCCCTCTCTGTCCTCTTTCTCCAAACTTCTGACCAGGGCTCCCAGAGACAAGACCCAGACTCCCCCTTGGGCTTCCCCTGAATCCCCATCTCTGGAAGGGTCTCTGCTCAGACCAGACTACAAAAGCCTCCAGCAATGGGTGGCTATGGAAAGACCCTCCAAAGGGAGGCCGAGAAAACGTCTGGGAGGACAGGCAAAGCCAGACGGGGCTGGCACTGGGGCTGGCACACCGAGCTGGGGGACCCCCTGGAAAAGCCAGGCCTGGCCCGGCCGAGGGAGGTCAAGGTCGTGGAGTCCTTGGCCCAAGCCCAACCTCTTTCGTGGTTTGCAGCTCTGGCTGGCCTGCCTCAGTCACACATTCAGCCCCACAGCCCCCTGCCTCCTCTAGGAGCATTTCACTCCCCGCTTCCTTCACCTTCCTTGTGGCTGCCGTCTGCAAGGTTCTCTTAGATGCACGGCTCCCCACGGTCACACCAGGTACTCCTTGGAACTCTGGGTGGCTCCAATGTCCCCAGTAATGACCAGTGGCCTTGATATTTTTTATAACTCTTAACTGCCCACCCCCATAACTCCTTTATGCTCCCCGATAATCCTCCATATCCCTCATCACCCCCCTCTCACTCTCATGCCCTCCAGTAACTCTCAGTACCCCTGTAACTTGCAGATGGCTCCATCACTCACTGATGGCTCCGTACGATTCTACTGGGTCCCCAGGAGCCCCTTCCCTTGCCTTTTTCAGGTCTCCATTGGCTCCCGATGGTCCCTTCTACTCTCAGTACCTCTCACAGTACCGCTCCAAACATCCCTTTGTCCATCTCAGTGGATCCCAGTGGCCCTATGTCGTGGCCAGAAAACTATGGAGGCTTCCAGAAGTCCCTACTGTCTCCAGAAGTCTTCTTGAGGTCCCTGGAGACCCTCAGACTTTCCCTGAATGGTTCCACCATCATCCGTCAGAGTCGCCATGGCCTTGGATGATCCCAAGTCATTGCTGAAGTCCACGGTGACACTCAGCAGCTCCACAGGTGGTCTGTGAAGAGAGCATGGGCCTCGGAGTCGAGGCACTTGGGCTCTTATCCCAGCTTTGACACTTCCCAGCACTGTGACCTTAGGCAGCAGATTCTGTTTCTCTAAGCCTGTCTCCTCATTGGTAGAATGGGAAGGCCATGCCAAGCTGCAGGGGTGGTTGAGGGCAAGGTCCAAATATGGCAGAGCCCAGCACGGCTTCCAGCCCTGAGCTGGTCGTCAGTGTCTGTTGAATCCCTTTATCATCCCTGTCCACTCTGGGACAAGCTGGGCACCTGCCCCATGGAGCACCAATTCTGTGTCAGGAACTGTACCAAATGCCATCCCTGACAAGTATGCTGTGACCTGATCCCCGTGCTCCACCAGAGAGATTGGGGAGGGGCCATCCAGACTCACAGCAGGTGAAGGCACACAAGGTGTTAGGAATGTAGACCAGCAATGGGGAGAACTGCTTTCTATCCTGCTTTCCCAAAGACAGTTGTCTGCTTCTACCTTTGCTCAGGCTGTTCCCTTGTCTCAAATGCCTTTCTCTATACTTCCTGCCTGGCTAAATCCTCCCATCCCTTAAGGTGGAGCTCAAGTCCCACTTGGCTGAGTGGTTGGGTGCATGTGCTCTATTTAGACCCAGGCAAACCTTGGTCCAGGCCCAGCTCCTCCTCCTACCAGGAGATACATCAGGTAAGAGAAAGTTATTTACAGTTTCTAAACCTCAGTTTCTTCATCTGTAGGATGGTGTTGGAGACACTTACCTCTTAGGTTTGTGGTGAGGATCTGATCAGGTAATGCAGGTAGGACACTGGGAACAGAGTAGGTACTCAAAAAAAGCAGTTATTTCTAATCTCGCCACTCTCTGAGCACTTGGTCCTCAGCACATTCTCCTCTAGTTTCTTGTGGGGATGGTTCTGACCCTTTAGTTAGACTGGACCTCTGAGAGCAGAGAATGTGTTACTTGTCCCATGTAACACATTCAATGAGACCTTAATTCAAAGGTGAGAGACTGTCTCAGGCCCAGAGTAAGCGACAAAGGCAGACTTTGCTTCCTGATGGATAATGAGGGCTCACTTGCTTTTCATCAGCCTAAGGAAGTCCAGGGAGATGAGCCAGTGCTGGTAGTGCAAGGAGTGAGTCCTAGGATCTCATTTCCTTCCCCATTCTACAGGTGGCTAAACTGAGGCCCAGCCTTGCCCAGTCCCACATTGGAGAACTCAAGCTGACTGGAAAAGACTGGGAATGGGAAGGTAGAACACCTCCCCTCTTGGGCAGCTGAAAGACTAGGAAGAGCAAGGGAATGCTCAAGTCCTAGTTCTAGGTCTTAGGCCCAGCCATGGGACATGGTGGGTGCTCCTAAAGGCCTGCCAAAAGAATGAAAGGCCCCAATTTTCCAAAGTCTGCAGCTCTCAGCAGAAAGTGGCCAATCTTTGGCTCCTGATCCTCTTACTCATCCCAGAGGAAAACCTCTTGGCCTGAAGTATCCCTTGATTTCACTTCCAAAACTCCCCTCCCCTTCTCTGTTTTTTTTGCAGTGACTAATAGAGCTAGGCAGCAAAGTCATTCTTGGCCAGCAGGGGTCGTTAGCACATACACAGCAGCCTGCAGGGTCTCCTGGGTAAATTTTTTTTTTAAGATTTATTTATTTCTCTACGCTTCCCCTCTGTTGTCTGCTTTCTGTCCATTTGCTGTGTGCTTCTGCATCTGCTTGCATTATCTGGTGGCACTGGGAAACTGCGTCTTTTTTGTTGCATCATCTTGCTGTGTATGCTCTACGTGTGTGTGGTGCCATGCCTGGGCGGGCTGTGCTTTTTTTACGCAGGGCACCTCTCCTTGCGGGGCACACTCCTTGCGTGTGGGGCACAGCACTCCTTGCATGCAGCACCACTGTGCGTGGACTAGCTTACCACATGGGCCAGGAGGCCCTGGGGATCAAGCCCTGGACCCTCCATATGGTAGATGGATGCTCTATCAGCTGAGCCACATCTGCTTCCCATCTCCTGGGTAAATTAATGCTCCAATTCTGCAGGCTCAAGGGTCTGCAAACCAGGTTTCCAAGATAGCTTCTTCCTGTCTTGCTGCTGAGATCTGCTTAACACAATATACTTTTAGACAATGGCAGGGAATGGTGGCAGGGGGGCAGGTGATACAGGCACCAATCCCTGGATCTCTACAGAGCTAAGGGACCCTCTGTAGCTCACAGAATGATTTTATGAATTCTGTGTTTCTGAGCATCCAAATTTATGGGATGCTTTCCTGGTGAGCTGATGTTACCACTTTAGAGAGGCTTAGAGGCCAAGACAGGTTCAGGTGGGCTCTGAGATCAGGCATTTTAAGGAAAAGAGTCAACCAGACAGGAGAACGAGCAGACACTGTGTCAATGACCTTACTGTGCCATGGGCTGGCAGGAAAAGAACATGCGTTCATGGTCCAGAGCAGGTGTTTGGAAATCTCAGGCCCAAGTCTGGAGATTTTGCCCAAGTTCTGATCAATATCACAAACACTCTCTGAGACTGGGCATTATTCGTGAGGATAAATGGTAACCAGTCTGCATACAGAACTTCACCATTCACACCCGTGAGTTCACGGAATCGTCATATCGCCCAGCAACACAGGAGCTATTCCCCCCATTTTAGAGATGAGGAAACTGAGGCTGGTAAGGGCAGATCCTGGAGCCTAAACCAGAAGTACATACTCCAAATCCTTATCTCTTTCCACTCCATCCTGCCTGCCTCACACACTGGAGTCACCAGCTAGGGCAGGTGCCTGAGCTTGGTGGCAGCTGCTGCCACTGGGAGGTGGCTTTTGCTTTCTTTGGGTCTTGTGACATGAGAAACAGTAAGCCAGTGATTAAGAGGCTGGGCTTTGGGGTGAGATAGGCCTGAATTCTTGTCCAGGTCCTGCTGTTGACTAGCTGTGTGACCACTGGCAAATTGCTTAACTTCTCTGTCTCAGCTTCCCCCATATGTCAAGTGGAGGCAGCAATAGTGCCTGCTTTATAGAGTGGTTGTAAGGATTAAGGAGATGACTTCTAGCATATAGGAGCCCTTCCATAAACTGAAGCAAAGTGTGGCCTCCTGATTTAGGGTGTTTACATTTTATAAAACCAAGTTGAGATGGCAAGCTCAACCCATGAGACCAAGCTGGTTTTTTGGGGATATCATGGAGGTGACAAAAACAAAAACAAAACAAAACCAGGGAATAAAAAACAAAACCACTCGGCTGGGAACAGTGGCATGATAGTTTGTTCATTTCTTTAATTTTTAAAAATGAGTAAGCAGACAATCTTGTGCCCTTTGAATACCAAATAAAAACATTCATTATGCAAAACAGTACAACCTTTTTCATTATTTTAATAATACCGTAAATATCTCAGAAAGGATGTATTGTTTCTAATGAATATCAAAAAAGTCATCACAATAGCATGTCTCCCCTGCACCCACACTTCCCTCCCCACCCCCCCAAAGTTACCCAGATACTAGTAGCAAATTACAAAAAAAAAAAAAAAAAAAAAATCCGCCCACTGCCCTGCCCCATGAGTAGTGTTAAATGAGTCAAGTGTTAGGTGCCCCACGTACGATGCCCGTGCGTCGTGATGACACACGACGAGGATCCGTGCGTCTGTGAGAGCTGTTGGTGGAAAACCGGTAGCAGCAGCAGCAGTGAAGTTTCCCTCCCAGGGGCCTGCTGGGAGAAGGGCAGACGGGGACGGGTGCAAGCAGCAGGGCCAGCCCGGGCCCCTGTCTTCCCAGGGCCACAGCACAAGACGGCTCAGGGGAGAGGCTGGACTTGCCGAGGACAGGATGGGGGCGGCCTGTCTGGGAAGGAGTGGGCAGGTCTGGGCTGGGTGCACACAGTGGGGCTCCAGAGCTAGCATCCTGACCTGCTAGGGGGGCCCTGGGCACCCTGCTTAGCACCCCTGGGCCTTAGGTGGGAGCCGGCCAGAGCCGAAGAGCTGGGAGTGGAGGAACTTTGGGGTGAATCAAGCAGTTGGGTCCGCCTTTAGGCTAAGGTCCTAGCAAGGTCTCCTTTCTTCTGGCCCTATAGGAAACGGAAGCCTTAGCTTGGAGAAAGCTTGAGTTTCCACCAAATGAAACTGGGAATAGGAAGAGAAAGGAAGAGGAAGGTACCTTCTCCACCCCCAAATAACTCAGAACCCAAGGCAGAGACTTGACGTAAAAGCTAATTACAGAAGAAGAGAGCTGTCAGCCAGAGAGGTCTGCGGCCAGGCTCGGAGGGGCTGCCGGCCTCCTCGGCAGAGGCCAGGGGTGCATGGGGTAGAAGCGGGGTGCCCAGTGCTCTCCTCCAGTAAGAAAGCGGGGATGAGACCTCTGGGAAGGTTCTGCCAGTGGCAGGGAGGATTGGGGAGAAATGGAAGGAGCAGGGTGGTGGGAGAGGGAGGAGCAGAGGCGGCAGCGGGAGGGAGCAGAGGCTGCTGGGGACGGTGCAGGGGCTGTGCCTTCAGCACCTGCCCCTGGAGGCTGGTGGGAGGTCCACGACCAGAGCCGGCTGTGGGCAGTGCCAAGAAACGCCGCTGCAAGGAGGCTAGATGCTGTTTTCTGACCCAGAAAACCTGCCTCCACGGCGAGCCAGACCCCCACCCCAGCCAGCCCCCAGGCAAGCCAGCTCCCCACCCCAGCCAGCTCCCAGCCCACTGCAGGGCAGAGGGGAGAGCAGACCAGGGTCCCAAAGCAGCAGCCTTGGCCTTGGCGGCTGAGGACCCGGCTGGCCCTCAGAGAGGGGGCTGCTCACGGACGAACTCAAACCAGCGTTTCTGGCGGGGGGGGGGGGGGGGGGGAACACATGACACCATCACATCATTTCCATGGTAAAATCTGATTTTAAATGCATGGGCTTGTTTTAAAAGCATGCGGGGTTGGCGAGGGGGCTGGGGTTACGCCCTGCGGTCTTCAGAAAAATCTGAGTTCAAGGGCAGCTGGGTGAAGCTGGCGAGGGGCTGCCAAGAGAAGCCCAAAGGCCAAAAAAGGGCCTCAGCGGAGCTCACTCAGCCCGGCCCTCTGGATTCAGGAGACGGCGACTGGGTGCCCAGGGAATGGAAGGGAGCGTCCCGGGCCACTGAACGAGCTGGAGGCACCCAGGGGCGAGGGGGTGCAGGCTGCAACCCAGGAATCCAGAGGCCCCGCAGCAATGCTGTCTTCTCTGCCTTGAAGCCTTGCTCCCTGCAAACCACCTGCCAAGAGGGTCTGGCCTCGAAAAGGGGAGCTTCGGAGGAGAAACCTTCCCTGGGGGGTGTGGGAGGAGGGAGGTCAAAGATGGCCACGGACAAACAGCAGCCGTGGAATGGTCAGCTAAAAGGCCTGGAGGGGGGGCGGACGGGCATCTTACCCCACCCCACCTTCCCCACAGCCCAAGTATAAAAGTTTTACAATTTTATACACGTCTTCCTAACCCCTAAAAAAACATCGATTAAAAACCACAAGGAGATATTGCTAGCCGCTGTACAGTATTATCTCTTGGCAATGGTTACTTCCGTGATAATTGGGGGCCTGGAGGAGGACGTGACTCTAAACCAAAGTGGGCAGGGGACACCTTAAAATTAACTTGTTAATAAATCCTGTGCAAAACGAGCGAGCCCCTATCATTAGGTGAAGCATGTGTCTCAGGCGTTCCTTTATACACGTGGGGGGGAGGGGGAGGAAGCGAAGGATCCGAGGCGGCGGGCGGCAGCTCAGAAGTGCGTCTCCTTCTCTGTGATGGCTGCAATGGTGCCGTCGCCCTTGACTTTGGGGTCACAGTCATTAACCATCACCGTCCGTGGGCCGGCCCCAAGCTTGCCCTGCATTTTCAGATCGGCGCTGGGGACTGTCAACTTCCTGAATTTCTAGATGGTTGGAGAGAAGGGCTGAGTGAGGGGGGCTGCCGGGTGCCGGGGTCTGCCCCCGCCCCTCTCAGGGCAGACCCCTCCCATGGGGCTGGGGAGTCATCGTCAGCCCCAAGCCACTTGTAGTTGTGTGTCCTCAGTTTCCTCACCTGGAAGTAGGAACAGCGGTACCTACTTGCAGCGTTAAGGGAGGAGGCAGTAGAGGGAGTGCGGAGGTACCCGGCCTGCTGGAGAGCTGTGATCGGGGCCCCCTTTCTCGCCCCTTCCCTCTGGCGGGCTGCTCTGCAACTCGCTAGCTCTCCTGGGCACGTGCCCTCACCTCGCTGAGCTGCAGGTTCCTCGCCTGCAGGATGGGATCCTAAGTCTGCCTGCAAGGGCTGTGGTGAGGTGAGCAGGAGGGAAACCCTAGGGCTCTTTACAGGCTTGCTGGAAGAATGGTAAGTTTGCCACTGAAAGCCTTGTCACTGTGCTGCCGCCCGTCCGGGGGAACGTGAAGTGTGTGCAACGTGCTCCTTGGGCTATGCTCAGAGATGTACGCGTTATGGCTAAGGTGGGCTCGGGACTGCCCGGTTTCGCCAGCGCTCACCGCCTCAGCCTCGTGCTGCCTGGCAGGTGGCTGGCATTGGGCTCGGGGGTGGGATGGGGACGGGATGGGTATCTTCCCCTCTCTCCCGATGAGAGGGCGCGGCCAGGGGCAGACTCTGGAGACACGCTCCTCCCGCTATAGCGCCTTCCTACCCCTTGGCACAGCATGGCAGCCCGTAGCAAGCCCTTCCCCTGCGCTTCCTGGCTTCCCTCGGGACAAGACCCCAAGCCAGGATTTGGAGAACCCTTTCCGGACAGGAAACCCTTTCCCCAGGAAGGCTGGAAAGACTTTCGGGTGGCCAGTTTCTCATGCTCCAGGTTCTGTCTCCTCTTGTAAATCCTGCCGTGCTCAGAGGCTAAGCCAGCACTGTCCAGGCAGGATCAAACAGGCAAAAGCACCCATGTGGGCTGGGCTGGGCCCCCAGACAGCAGTGGAAGAGCTGGAGCTGGGTGGGAATCCCAGCGCTATCACTTAACCTCCCCGGGCCTGTTTCCTCATCTGTAAAAGGGGGATAGTAATGGCACCTGCCTTGTAGGATTATCCACAGGCCTCAAATAATTAGGCTAGACACAGAATTAGCGTGTGTTACTGTCTATCAGAATCACCCATCCTCACGCCAATTCTCCGAGGTAGGTGACATTGCCCTATTTTGCCTTGTGGTCAGCCAGCAGAACCTTCGTGGAAACTGAGGCTCGGGGAGGGGAACTAAAGGGCACGAGTTCTCCAGGAGGACCTCCAGAGAACTCACTCCCACTCATCAGCCCCCTGCCTGAGCCCAGGGCGTGCGACCCGGGGGCATGGAGGCAGCCCGGAGAAGCGGCCTCTCCTTCCTCTCTCCCACTCCTGGCCTGAGAGACCCTCTGGAGGATTCACCAGGAGATACCAGCAAAAGGCCCCCTGGAAGGCCAGGTGGAGAGCCCCAGGCCAGTGCCCCCTGGACACAGTTGGTCTGAGACCAGAACAACGAACCAGCCGCCCTCGGCCAGCTCTGCCCACCTGGCTGTGCTGCTGCTGAGCCCAGGTCTGGGGGCGGTGGTGGTGGACTGGCTGAAGCGACGCTGAGCTGGCCCTGGCCTCTGGCCCCTGCACACACACCACCCCGCCTTCCTCTCTCTAGGGTTGGGAGACAAATGTCTCCTGGGGTGTGGCAGGGACAGGACCCCGCAATGGGGCATGGCCTGACCAGCAGAGGAAGCCACCTGGATGTCCTCTGCAAGAGGCAGCAAGGCTCCAGGGACAAGTGCACAGACCCCAGAGCCAGCCACTCCACCACTCGGAGGCTGTGTGCCCTCGCCAAGCTGCTGTACTTCTCTGTGCTTCGGTTTCTTCCTCTGTAAAATGGGGACAAGAGTCTCCACGGCTACCTCCTAGGGTTGCTATGAGGACTAAACGGTTTAAAATTACTCAGGGGCTTAGAACAGTGTTTGGCACACAGCAAACACTGTTTGCTAAAGAAAGGAGAAACTAACTCCACCTGATTCACTGACTGGTTGGAAAGGAATCTAAGCAGACAGCTTACACTCTGGAGAAAGACGGACTTGGGTTGAAATTCAGTCTGCTAGCCAGAGACCACACAGTGCATGATTCTAGTTCTATGACATGTCCATAAAAGGCAAATCTATAGAGGCAGAAGGTAGACTGGTGGCTGCCTGGCATGGGAACAGGGACTGTCAGGGGATGTGAGGGATCTTTCCAGAGTAATGAAAAAATGTTCTAAAATGGATTTATGGTGATGCATGTACGACTTGGTAATGTTACTAAAAACCATTGTTTTGTACACCTAAGTTGGGTGAACGGGATGATGTAGAAAACATACTTCGATAAAAATTGTTAGAAAAAATCTGGTGTGCTAATTTTTGCCCGTGGGATCTTAGGCAAGTGATTTATTTTCTCTGAGCCTCAGTTTCCCCCACCTGTTAAAAGCAGGAAATGGTGCCTATGGCCCTGGGATGCTGTAAAACTAAATGTGGTACAGCACGTGGAGTCCTGGTGTGGTGAAGGCCCAGGACAGGTGCCCCCCGCCGCGACCCCACAAATGCTGCCTGGGGATGGGGCTTTCGTCAGCAGGGCAGGCAGAGCTAATGCTCGACCTCTGCCTCTCTGGGTTCGGGGTCCTGGCCTTAGCGCTGTGCATCCGGGAGCTCACTGAACCCTCTCCTGCTGTCACTCTCCTGCACAACGGAGGAAACCGAGGCTGTGTTCACGGAACCCCGCTCAGCCCCAGGCAGCGAGGGCACAGCCCCCGCCATCCCCGGGACTGACGCCTGCCGGGGAGAGGGCGAGGCGCGGCGCCCCCTGGCGGTGGCGGCGCCCCCTGGCGGTGGCGGCGCCCCCTGGCGGTGGCGGCGCCCCCTGGCGGTGGCGGCGCCCCCTGGCGGTGGCGGCGCCCCCTGGCGGTGGCGGCGCCCCCTGGCGGTGGCGGGTGGTGGCGCTGCCCGCCCGCGCCTGCGCTCAGCCCGGGTGGCCCGCCCCCCGCGCCCCCCGCGCCCCCCGCGCCCCCGCCCCGGCCCGCTCACCTCGGGCAGCGTGCCCTCCGTGTTCCACACCTTGAGGAAGACCCAGAGCGGGATGCAGAGCATGGAGGACAGGGCCATGAGCCAGCCGATGCCGTAGCCCCAGGCGGGGTAGGTGTAGACGTTGTTGTACTTGAGGGGCTTGTACTTGACCAGGAAGAAGATGAAGATGCCCTGCGGGGGGGCGGGGAGAGGGCCTGGGGTGGCCTTCAGCCCTGCTTGGCCACGGGGCGCCCGGGCACCGACCCGCGAGGTTGGCAAGGGGGGGGCTGACCCCACGTGGCGCCCCAGAGCCCCTGCCCGGGGTCTCCCTGGGGGCGGGGGGGGCCCGGAAGCTCGGCCCCCCAGCGCCGGATTCGCAGCAGGCACAGAGCCGGCTCCGGGGCGGCCAGGGGCCCGCAGCACAGGCTCGGGACCCCCGGCCGGGCTGGGGCTGGGAGGCCCTGCCCGCTCGCCCCCGAGCCCTCCTCCCCTGCCTCTGCCCGGCTAGGAATCTCTATGTTTTCCCTAGGTGCTTCGCGGGCTCGGTTTCAAGGCCTTTTTCCAGAACTGTGACGGGCTGCGAAGATGGGCAAGATGTTTTGAGAGAATTCCAGGGCCAAGACGGGGGTGGAGAGAGATGAGGTGGCTTTTTTATTCAACACCGGCTCAGGAGGCCCCGCTCTGGTCTGGTCTGGGGGGCAGACCGTAAGCCGTGGCTTGCCCCTCGATTCTGCGGCATCGGGGGTTCACATCCACGCAAAACCGTCCCTGCGGCGTGATCCTCCCAGCCCCCTGGGGCCCATATCAGCGCCCGCTCTTTGGGTTTCAATGCGAGGACCCAGGCAGGGAGTGACTGGCTCACTGTCACCCAGCCAAACGGTGTCTGAGCTGGGGTGCAGATGGGCCCCCCTCCCCCAAGCACAGGGACTGTCCCGCAGGATGCCAGGCGGCCCCCAGGGCCGGGCCGAGGGCTCGAGCAGCAGCTCCCAGGGCTCGAGAGCGGGTGGGCGCCTGGCTCCTGGCCGGTCCTTACTGCACAGATTCCTGGCGTCACCACCTTCCAGCACCATTTGATGAGCCACAGCGGCCGGTAGCCGATCATGTCTTCGATGTTATCATAGAACCGGTTGCTTCCTGTCCAGAACCAGACAGACAGACATGCGTCCCCCAGGGAATTTCTGCATGAGACTCAGAGGAGAGGCAGGGGGTGGAGTAACTGTGCATGTGACCCCAGCGACAGCCTGAAAACCTCCAAGGCTTCCGGGAGGTGGGGTTTCAGGATGAACTGCAGGAGGTGCGGATCCTGCTCTGAGCTTGGATGAATTCTCCTGGGCGACGGGCGGTTAGGGAAACGGCGAGGGGCTTCTGAGGGCACGGGAGGCTGGCAGAGGCGAGGGGCCCGCCACCTTTCATGAGGGCTGGGGGTCTGAAGGTGGGGGCCTGGACAGGCTGCCCGTGAGCAGGGCGGTCTGCCTTAGTGAGGGGGTGTCCATCGCCTGACAGCCCTAGCCCCGCGGGGGGTTTCCGCAGGGGCCAGGCACCACGTTGCTGCTGTGCCTGTGTTATCTCCTCCGTGGAGACGTGGTGATGACCGCCCCGTTTTACAGATGGGGAAACTGAGTCTCAGGGACAGAAGGATGGGCCCAAGGTCACGGAGGCTGTCAGAGGCCAAGACGGGGCTCCCACCAGGACCCATTGGGCCCCAAAGCCTGATGCCTGAGCCCTCCAGTGCCCTGCAGGGCTGCAGAAGCAGGCGCGGCCCTGACAAGTGGGAAGGGCCCAGGGAGTCCCCGAGGAGAAGAAGGAGGCGGCTCGGGAGCCGGCCTCCTGGGCACCGTGGCTGGCAGCGGGGCTGTGGACTGGCTTGGCCGCCACTCACCGTACACCCAGCCGATACAGACGCACTCGAAGATGGCCACAAAGAGAAGGCACATCCCACTGGCGGCGTAGGAGTCAAAGAGCTGGAAGATGTACATGCCACCCTGCAGGGGGAGTGGAGAGAGGAAATGACAGACGGATGAGGGACACGCAGGTGAGCAGGGCAGCCCAGCCGGCCTCAGGAGGGGGCCCTGCCGCTCGGACCAGCCCTCACGGAGTCAGTTTTGCTGGCGCAGGCTGTTTCTCCCTACTCTGGCAAAACCTTGCTCACTCTGCACCTGGCGTCCCCGATACACCGTCCTCGGTGGTCTGCTGGGGTCGCATATGGTTTGTCCTGACCCGCCTCTCCCTTCCCAGCTCTGCGCCTACCAGAAAATCATACCCTGAAGGCTGGGCAGCCTCAGCTGCCCCCCTGGATGGCCGTGACAGCCACCTGGCCGGCCTCCCTGCCTCTAACCTCCCCCTCCCCAGCCCTCCCACACACCAGAGGGCTGTGGGAGAGGGGAGAACTCTTTGGAGGCAACCCTGTCACTCTCCGGTTTAAACTAATTCGTTGGCTGCCTCAGCCTGCCGGTCAGAAATGCATCCTCCTCACTGGCCCTGTGTCCCCTTCCTAGCAGCCACACTCAACAGTTCTCTTGACAGACCTCAGGGCCATCTCACTCTGTGCCTTCGCACATGCTGTTCCCTTTTTGTTTGGTATGTTCCTTCCAAGTTCAGCTCAAATGTCACCGCCACCAAGAAGTCTTCCCGGACACCCCAGTCTCATTCTTTCTTTGGGCCGCCCTAGCACATTTTGTGGACTCAGTGGAAAAACAGCGCTCCCCTGCCAGCTGCTGCAGAAGCTTCTGAGTTTCCACAGGGGAAGGCCTGCATGCCAGTCCTCTTTGTATCTCCAGGGCTTAGCACAGGGTCTGGTGCACAGTAGGTGCCTGACTAATGTACGTGGAATCACGGGGTATGAGCTCCACGCATGGAGGGACTGTGGCTCATTCAGAGCCGTGCCCCAGCTTCAGGGCCGGTGCTTGGCACGCCAGCCGGTGCACAGCTGATCTTTGTGGAGTGAGGGCTTGGCAGTGGGCTCGCCCTCAAATACACAAGCCTGTGACGATGAGGTTCAGAAGACGCCCTGGGAGGTAGGGGCTCAGCGGGATGAGGGGGTCTGGGAAGGCTTCTCGAGGAGGGGTGGAGGGCATCTGGGGGCAGAGGAGGCATGGCCAGTGCAGAGAGAGGACTTGGGTTCTATCCCCAAGGTCTTTATAACACAACGAGGGTGCTTGGGGCACACTTGAAGGCCTGGGAAATAAAAGTGAAGAAGGGAGAAAGGATGGAGAGCGGGGTTTGGGGGGCTCAAAATGCTGGGACAGTGGGTTAAGAAGTCAGGCTAAAACCTAGACCCCTGTATGGCTGCCATGGGGAACTACTTGCAGTTAGGCTGCCCCCTCTGTGCTCCCAAAGTTCTCAGGGTTTCCTTCTCTCATACATGGACTGCAGTCCTGGGAATATCTATTCCCTCTTTCATCTCTTCAGCCATACAAGGAATAACACCTCAACTGCCCACAGAGGCAGACAGGTACTTAGAAATGAGAAAAGTGGGCTGTGGGGTATGATACTAGGGAGTGGTGGAGACTGTGACTAAAAGACCCCAGTTGGCCACACAACTCTGGTCAATCGCTGTTGGGGGACCCAGGCCTGGGTGTGGCCAGATCTGCCAATTTTCCAGGAAATGCCAGAGTTCCAGATTTTCATGGGAAATCTTTCTCTTTCATCATTGGCAATCTCTCCATATTGTTAAAAAACACCATGAGAACTGAACAAAATAGATTTCTGGGCCTTCTCTGGTCTGGGGTCTCCCATCTGTGATAACTCCAGGGGATTTTCAGGTCTGTGAGGATTCGAAGCAGCTCTGTGACTAGCTCAGAGCTTGGATTTCTGTTCCTCTGTTACGCCATCGTGTTAAAACCTAAGACCACTCTCCAAATTACTCGTGTCTCCTTCTGTGAAAAATCATAAAGAAGAAACCCTTATATAGTGTTCACAGGCAGTGGGCTCCATTTTAACTGCTTCCCATGTCTTATTCCACTTGATCCCTCCCAATACAACTGCAAAGTATTGTGCACTACTAATGCACTACTTTATCCCCCAATGTTCCTAAGGGGAAACTGAGGTACAGAGAGGGGAGAACACTTACCAAAGATCACGGAACTAGTAAGTCCCGGGGCTCAGGTTGGGCCAGTGCAGCATGGCCGCTGAGTCCACACGCTTAACCACCCCACCACACTGCCCCGATGGAAAAAAACTGCTGTCCTAGTTTTTCCTTGGAGCTGAGCCTTAAATGTGCATAAATGAGGTGGCAGATCCTGCCAGCAATTACCGTGAAGGCCGAGGCTGACACGGCCCATTTGGCAATCCTAGCTTTCTGGTGTAATGGCTCAAGACAGTCCTCTGTGGGGGTGGAGGGCTGGCACGTGAAGCCCGAGCCTCTGATTACGCGTGGTCTTGGGCGGCTGCGGTGCCAGCTCCCTCACGGTTCTCGGGGGGCCATAAGGCACCCCTTGGGCAGAGGCTGGGGTGCCTGGAGTGTTGGGTCCAGCCAGGAATGCCCGTCCCAAGCCTTGCTTTCCTTGTAACCTCATCGCTGTTAGCCTCTTTAACGCATTGCGTGAACCCCCCAATTTGTATGTGACAAAAGACTCTACTCTGTGTAATTAATCAGCCCTTAATGAGGCCCTGCTTGCTGGAACGCCCGGTTTCCCTGCGTGGGGAAGAGATGAGGTGGAAAACAGGAAACGTCTCACCATTCATTTGCCTGAGCGATGATCATCACCCTCATTAATGTGACAATGAGTAGGAGAAGTAGCCAGACCAGCCACCGCGCCACTGAGCGCCCGCCCCGGGCCAGGCACCGAGCTGGCAACAGGGCCCTGCTCTGTTCTCACAGGACTCGCGGGGTGGTGGGGGAGATGGGCGCGCAGACGGAACGCTGTGAGGGCAGGAAAGATGCTCGACGGAGCTCTGAGCAGAGAATGAGGGGCTGGGGGCAAGAAAGAGGGAGGAAGTACAATGGTGGCCAGGATGAAAACAGGGCAGGCTTCCAGGAGGAGGTGATGTTTGAGCTGAGAACTGGATGATGAGTAGGCTCAACAAGGTGACATGAGCCCCAGTGCTTTCTAGGACCACCTAGAAATCATCCGTTGTTTTTACTGACTCTGAGGTACTTCATTTCACTTCATATTTCTTACAAAATCTCTTCTTGTCTGCAGGCAACAGGGTTTTCCCTTTTTTGGGGGGTGGGGAGAGGAGTGTGAGAAGAAAGACACCTAGTCTCACCTTTGCAAAACCCGTGAGAAAGTATTTATTAGAGAGGATGGCTGCAGGAGGGGAGAGAAGCATAGTTTTTGGTTTGGTTGGTTTTTCGGGAGGTACGGGGGATTGAACCTAGGACCTCGTACATGGGAGGCAGGCACTCAACCACTGAGCTACAGAGAAGCACAGTTTTATATGTCAGTCTTAACTTTTGGGTCATGGTGAAGCCCTCTTGCCCTGCAGCCCCCAGAAGGGACAATGAGAAGAGGGGCACACATGGAGGGCTGAGGCTGGACCCAAATTCATCATGCTTGTCTATTCTCAGGGACCGCCCCCCTCCAGAAAAGCCTGTATGCCCTTGAGGCCAGCCATAGGTGACTAGTTTAGCCCCCTCCGCCCAGAGCTTAGTCAGGGGTGCCCCAGGCTGCAGACACGCACGCTGGCGCGGTGCGCCAGGCATTTCGGGCGGGTGGTTTATCTCCCTCTTTGCACCAGCAGCTGCCTGTGAGCACTGACGCCTGCAGGACGCTGTGCCAGGCACCCAGCGAGAACTCTCCCTCGCTTCTCCCAGCGACCCCCCAGGAAGGTGAGAAGCCAAGCCGGGGAGGAGGGTCTGCACCTGGTCGACTTCAGAGCCGGCCTTTGGCACCCCCGCGCCCCCGGCCCTCCCGGTCGCTCACCTCCGTGAGCATCACGAGGCCCAGGAAGTAGGAGATGACCGACAGCGCCAGGATGAGCAGCTCCCGCCGATAGCCCCTCCGGAAGACCTTGGGGTACATGTCCACCACGGCGGTCACCAGGCTTTCCACGCACACGAACTGGCCGGGGCGGAGACGCTGGCGTGAGGCCGCGGGAGGCGCCACCCCCAGGCAGCCTTCCCGTCCCGCCCGCGCTCGCTCGCACCACCGGGGGGAAAGAGGAACGCTCCCGGCCGGCCTGACGGAGCGCAGCGCCACGTGCCCATTTAGCAGAGGGGAAAGGTGAGGCCAGCGAGGGCGCTGAGCGCGCGCGCGAGGAAGGGGCGCAGCCAGGGCGTGAACCTCTGGGACCCCCTCTTCTCCCTCTTGCCGCCCCTTGCCTGCTCTGTGCCGGGTCCCCCGCTGGGGTCACGGATCTAAGTGAGACCCTGCCTCTGCTCTTGGGCAAGGCGGGCATCTGCCACCGTGCCCTGAGCTGAGCGCTCCACGGGTGGCAGGCCCCGGCCAGGCTCTTGATCCGCTCCTTCTCCAATCCTGCCATCGTCCCCCTGCCCTTTGCTCCTGGTGGGAAAGAGCCCCCCTGCCTAGTTGGGGGTCACCGGAGCTGAGACAACAACCCCCGCTTCTCGGTGCAGAAAAAGGGAAAATGCGTAAATGGATAGGCTGCGAGTTCTCATCCAGCTCCCTCTCCGAGGAAGCAGAGGGTGGTCCGAGAAAAGTCTCCAAGTGGAGACGAGAACAGACAGGAGGGCAGGCGGGACATGGGGAGAGCCGGGCCCCTGGCTCCGTGGCCCCGGCGGAGAGGTGGGGGACAGGAAGGAGGAGGCCTTCCTTGGTCCCTGCCCTGAGCTAGGGGGCGGGGGCGGGAGAGGGAGCGGGTGGGGCTGCCGGAGCCACGCTGCTCACCGATGCCCACTTGGAGCACGTCTCTGCTTCGCTGGTGGTGTGGACAGGGTGGAAGCAGTTTGGCAGAATGGCGATATTTAGTGATTTAAAAAAAAAATTGAATTGGATTAAAAAAACAAAAATTGGGACTTGGGAATCCCAGGTAAGGAAAACGGGGTTGATGATGAGCTGGAGGGACTGGAGCAGCTGTGTTTGGGGGTGACTGTGGGGAGCCCCTGGCTGGGCGGGAGGGTGTGTTGGGAAGGGAGAGGGTAGGGCAGCGGCCGCCAGGCTGGGGCCTCCCGCAGAGCAGCGCCGGCCGCCCGCCTCCTGGCCTGGGACCCCCGCCTCCCCGCCCGGGCCCCGCCGCCTCCCTCCCCTTACCTGGCTGTCCAGACCGAGGAAGATGAGCATCATGAAGAAGAGGGTGGCCCACAGCGGGGACAGAGGCATCATGGTGACAGCCTTGGGGTAAGCAATGAAGGCCAGGCCGGGGCCTGGAGAGGAAGGGGCGAGAGAGAGGCGCTGGGCGGGGGTCGCGGCCCCCTCGTCGCGTGTCCTCTTGACCCGTCCTTCACAGAGCGCTTCCCTGGGCCCGGGGCCCTGCTGTTTCTCCCCAAAGCCCCTGAACTGCCCCCACTACCTGTGCAGCGGGGCCTCTACGGATGCCCATTTGGCGGATGAGCAAGCTGAGGCCCAGAGAGCTAAGAGAGGGCAGAGCCCGGAAGGGCCAGGATTCAAACCCGGGTTGGTCTCACACAGACCTGCCGCGCTCCCCGGGAGTCCTCAGGCCCACCCCAGAGATTCTGTCAGTCCAGGGCGAGGCAGAGACCATCACCCCAGCAACTCCAGTGAAGGTAGGCAAGGGTCCCACCTTGGAGAAATGCTGTCCCCTCGCCCCCGGGCTGACTCTCCGTTTGGGCCCCTCGCCTCCTGTCCCAGGGCCACACTCCCCTATTTCAACTGCTCCAAATACGAGGCGTGCCCTGCTTGCCCTAGGATGACTCGATAATTTCAGGGGAAGTCCCCGATGTTCCAGCACGGTGGCTAAGGGCACACAGGCTCTGTCGCCAGGTGTCCTGGATTCAAATCCCGGCTCTTATTATTTACTGTGATCTGTGTCTTATGTTTCCTCAGCTGAAAAATGGGGATAATAAAGTCCTACTCCATAGGGCATGTCTGGGAATTCAATGAGATAGGACGGAATACAAAGAGCACATAGAAAGGTAAATGCTCCATAAACGTTCTCTCTGATGATTTGTTTTTTACTTTTAAAAAACAGCTTTACTAAGGTATGATATGCACAGGAAGCACCCGTTTTAAGGGTGCAGTTCAATGAATTTTGTGAAGTTATCTGCCCTGATAACCACCACTGCAACCAAGATATAGAACATTTTCACGGCGCACCCCTGCAATCTGTCCACGTCTGTTCCCTGTCGTCGCCCTGGGCAACCAATGATCCAATTTTTTTTCACCTTCAATTAGCTTTGCACGTTTGACCTCGGAGTGGAATTGTTGGGTCATATGGCAAGGGTGTGTTTTAACCTTATAAGAAATGCCAAGCTGTTTTCCAAAGTAGCTGTGCCTTTTTCAATTCCTACCAGCAATGTTCAAGGCATCCAGTGGGTCCACATTCTCGCCAACACTTGATATTATCAGTCTTATTAATTTTAGCCATTATAATGGGTATGAAGGATTCTACTATTACTGGTTTAATTTATATTTCTCTAATGACTAATGATATTGAGTATTTTCACATATGCCTATTGGCCAATCTCATATTTTCTTTAGTGAAGGCCCTGTTTCAGTTTTCCTTCTACCCATTTTTATTTGGTTATCTTTTTGTTGAGTTTTGAGAGTTCTTTATATATTTAGGATATAAATCCTTTGTCAGAGAGGGATTAAAAATATTTTCTCCAAGTCTGTGGCTTACATTTTCATTTGCTTAATGGTGTCTATTGAAAAGCAGAAGTTTTAAATGTTCCAATTATTTGTTGCTAGTATATAATAAATACATATTTTTGTTTTTGTCCCTTTATCCTGTGGCCTTGCTAAATTCACTTATTTATTCTAGTAGCTTTTTTTTCCTCTTGTAGGTTCCTTAGATTTCCTATGTAATCAATCATGTTATTTGTGAATAAAGACAGTTTTTACTATTCCTTCATAATCTTAATGCTTTAAATTTTTTTCTTGCCTTATTGTACTCTCTAGAAACGCCAATAAAATAAAGCACAAAAACAGAGAGAACATGCATCCTGGCTTTATTCCCAATCTTAGGGAAAAGCATCCAGTATTTCATAATCAGGAAACTCACGTTGGTACAATACTTTAAACTAAATTACATTTTTATTCGTATTTTACCAGCTTTTCCCCTAATGTCCTTTTTCTGTTCCAATATCCAATTCAGGATCCCACATTGCATCCAATTGTTGTATCTCCTTGGTCTCCTCCAATCTGTGACAGTTTCTCAGTCTTTTCTTATCTTTCATGACTTAATACTTTTGATGACTACTGGTCATTATTTTGCAGAATGTCTCTCAATGTGGGTTTGTCTGATATTTTCCCATGATGAGACTGAGGTTATTCATTTTTGGCAAGGACACCACAGAATTGATGTTGTGTCCTCCTCAATGCAATCATGTCAGAAAGTCTTACTACTGGTGATGAGCTTGATCACTTGATTAAGTCAGGGTCGACCAGAAGTTTCATTACTGTAACGTTACCATTTTTCCATTTGGATCTGATAAGTACCTTGGGGACATACTTTGAGATTCTGAAAATGTCCTGTTTCTCCTGAAACTTTTGCCTACTGATTTTAGCATCTGTTGGTGGATCTTGCAACAATGATTATCGTTGTGTTTACCTAATGGTAATTTCACATTTCCCTTATTCCTTCTCTATTTACTAACTGGAATTCTAAGGAAGCGCTTTTCCTTCACCTCCATTTTTTAATTTATTCAATTATTTTTGTATCTTTATGGACTCCCGGAGATTTAGTTTATTCTATTGATCATAAATCCAATATTACCGTTACTTATACTGGTGCTCAAACTCTTCCAGTTTTGGCAATTGGGAGCTTCTTTAGGTTGACTCCCATGTCCTTTTGGCATGTTTCCATCCCTGTTCTGAGCACTTCCTTATTTTCTAGCACCACCAAATGTTCTAGCTTCATCTTGTCTTGCCCCAGCACTTGCATCAACTGCTTCTCCAAGGAGCCTTGGTTCCTTTTATTGAAGAATGGTGTTTAGAAACCAGGATCTGGGCCCTGGGGTGTGCTCATTGCTAGTGGGATGTCATTGCTTCTAGGCCCTCTCAGCACACTAATCTAGGAAATACATACATACATACATATATATATTACACCCCCCCCACACATACACATATTTTTATATCTATCTGTATATAAACTAAAAACCATGAGTTCATACTGATATTTCCAATTCCAGCCCAATGTCATAACTTCCCCTTCTTTATATGTAACTTTTTCCCCAGACAGTGAAAACCTATCTTTTATTATGTATAATGTATTTATTTATATGTTCAATTTTAATATGCCTACAGAATGAAGAATTGCTAACCCATATCCCTATGATAAAGGTTTATTGACAAGAGCACACTTACTTTTGTTTTCAGCCATATAGTATCCAGTCAAAATACTGCTTTCTGAAGTTATTTAGGTTAGTTTTTTTCTTCCTCATCCCCTTCAGTGTGGTTTCACTATTCATTTGTAATACAGTTAAGCTCACTTGTTACT
This sequence comes from Dasypus novemcinctus, assembly GCF_030445035.2. NCBI lineage: Eukaryota > Metazoa > Chordata > Mammalia > Cingulata > Dasypodidae > Dasypus > Dasypus novemcinctus. Next base: position 49,079,266 of record NC_080698.1, on the reverse strand, counting down.
ATTTGCATTACATTTTGGGTTCTACCCACTAGAAGTAATTATTTATTTGGGGGATATGTGAAATATTACCATGGTTCTAAAAGTCAGCACTAATAAAAATATACAGGCAGTGTTGCTTCCCTACTACCTCATTTCCATTCCTCCCTTCTTCCCACCCACCTTCTGCAGTTAGCCAATCTCTTCAGTTTCTCGTTTTTTCTTTCTATAGTTCTTTTGCACAAATGAGCAGAAATATTTTCTTACATCCCCTTCTTTCTTGCATGATGGCTAGTATACTACAGATACTTGCTTTTCTTTTTTTACTTAACAGTATATCCTATAAATCAGTCCATATCAGCTCATAGAGATCTCCCTCTTTCATTTTTATAGTGATACAGTACTAGATCGTATGGCTATACAATAGTTTATATAAATACTCTCCTATGTATGGTATTTAGGTTGTTTCCAATATTTTGAAATTACCAACAATACTGCAACAAATAACCCTGTAGATATAGCTGAATTCCTCTCCAGGTGAGCTATAGCCAGTTTGCAGACCTACCAGCTATGTATGAGAACAGCTTTCTGTACGGCTTCATCAATGGGAATGTGTTGTCACACTTTTAATGTGTGCCAGTCTGGTAAGTGACAAGTGGTACCTCAAGGCTGTTTCAATTTGCATTTCTATAATTATTAGTGAGTTTCAACATTCTTTTATGAGTCTGACAGTCATTTTTAAGAAGGGCCATCCTTCTGTGAATTATCTGTTTGTCTTTTCCCATTTTCCTATCAGGTTTTTGGTCCTTTCACCCTCAAGATTTTTTGTTTGTTTTTTTTAAATTTATTTTTTATTTATTTCTCTCCCTTCCCTGCCACACCCCCTCCAAGTTGTCTGCTCTCTGGGCCCATTCACTGTGTGTTCTTCCGTGTCCACTTGCAGTTTTGTCAGCGGCACCGGGAATCTGTGTCTCTCTTAGTTGTGTCATCTTGCTGCGTCAGCTCTCCGTGTGTGCGGCGCCACTCCTGGGCAGGCTGTGCTTTTTTCACACTGGGCGACTCTCCTTGCAGGGTGCACTCCTTGTGCATGGGGCTCCCCTACGCGGGGGACACCCTGTGTGGCATGGCCTCCTTGCGTGCATCAGCACTGTGTGTGGGCCAGCTCACCACATGGGTTTGAACCCTGGACCTCTCATATGGTAGGCGGACGCTCCATCAGTTGAGCCCAATCTGCGTCCCTGTTTTTTTTTTTTTTTAAAGATTTATTTATTTATTTAATTTCCCCCCCTCCCCTGGTTGTCTGTTCTCGGTGTCTATTTGCTGCGTCTTGTTTCTTTGTCCGCTTCTGTTGTCGTCAGTGGCACGGGAAGTGTGGGTGGCGCCATTCCTGGGCAGGCTGCACTTTCTTTTCACTCTGGGCGGCTTTCCTCATGGGCACACTCCTTGCGCGTGGGGCTCCCCGACGCGGGGGACACCCCTGCGTGGCAGGGCACTCCTTGCGCGCATCAGCACTGCGCATAGGCCAGCTCCACACGGGTCAAGGAGGCCCGGGGTTTGAACCGCGGACCTCCCATGTGGTAGACGGACGCCCTAACCACTAGGCCAAAGTCTGTTTCCCTGTTTTTGTTTTTTGAGGTACCAGGGGCTGGGGACTGAACCTGGGACCTCATACGTGGGAAGCTGGTGCTCAACCAATGAGCCGCATTGGCTTCCCTGAGTTGTTTTTTTCCGTTTGTTTTGCTTATTTTTGTTTTGTTTTTTCAGGAGGCACCAGGACTTCCCATGTGTGAGGCGAGTGCTCAGCCACTTGAGCCACATCCACTCCCTGTCCCTCAAGTTTTAAGAGTTCTTTAATACCCCTCAGTATATTGAGGGATATTAGCCCTTCGTCTGTCATACATGTTGTGGATGTTTTCTTGTGGATTATCAGGGTCTTTTTCTTTTTGTTTATGGTGGGAATTTCTGCCATGCATTTTTTTTTTTTTATTCCTATGAGTCAAATTTACCTTATTTACTTGCCTCTGGATTTTATTATTTTATTTTTAAAGGAGCTTTGGTTACAAAAATATTATATCAAGAATATAGGGGATTCCTATATAGCCTACCCCATTCGTCCCCTCCCCCCACTTTTCCCAATTAACAACATCTTTCATTAGTGTGGCACATTTCTTACAATTGATGAACCCATATTGAAGCACTGCTACTAACTGTGGACTATAGTTTACATTATAGTTTATATTTTGCCCCACCAATTTCATAGGTTTTGACAAAACATATAATGGCCTGTATCCAGCATTGCAATGTCATGCAGGACAACTCCAATGTCCCCAAAATGCCCCCATGTTACATTTCTTCTTCCCTCTTCCTCCCCTCAGAACCTCTGGTGGCCTGCCTCTATATCAATGATACAAGTTCTTCCATTGCTAGAATAAAAATGTCATTTATTATGACTAATGCAATTTAGTCCATAGTTGCATTCCCATTATATTTGTTCACTCCTCAATCTTGAGGATTTGGGGATGGTGATGCCCACTCTGCTTCTGATTGAGAGGGGGCTTAGATCCCATGGGGCAGATGGATGGAACTGTCTTACTTGCAGTTGCACACACTCTGTTTTTTGGGATGGGTGTTTTCCATGCACAACCTTTTGTTAGTTGTCCTGGGTGAGTCCAACGAGCTGGAGAGTAGGCGTTGGCTGCACCTCTGTGGAGATTCAGGGCTCAATTGGCCCTGAGCAGACTAAAGGAATTAACCCATGTTTTCTTCTAGTACCCACATGGTTTCAGTTTTTTTACATTTAGTTCCCAGCCCATTTGACGTTTATTCTTGTGCATGGTATGTGATAAGAATCTGATTTTATCTTTTATCAAATAGTTACTCACTTGTTCCAACATTATTTCTCAAAAAGTACATCTTTAGTCCAGTGATTTGAGATACCATCTTTATCATATACTAAATTTCCATATGTCTGCTTCTGGACTGTCTATTCAATTCCATGGTCTATTTGTCTATAGTGCATGTTGTCTCATTATACAGCTTTATAGAATGTGCTAATGTCTGGAAAGGCAAGTTTCCCCTTGTGGCTTTTCTTTCTCAATGTTTCCCTGGCTATTGTGCTTGCTGGCTTTTCCAGTGGAACTTTAATTACTTTGTCTAACTCCATAAAATAGCTTGATGGTGTTTTCACTGGCTTATTCAGTGCAACTCAATTGCACTGAATTCATAAATTAATGTAGGGAGTGCTGTCATTTTTATAATGTTGACCTGTATTATCAAAGAACAGAGATGTTTTCCAGATGTTCAAGTTCACTTTTATATCTTTTAGTAGTGTTTTAATATATTGCTTACATAGATTTTGCATATTTCTGTTTAAATTTATGCCTTAGTATTTAATCTTCATTACTGCGTTTGTAAATAGGATTTTCTTTACCATTACACCCTCTGTTTATTGTTTGTGTATATGAAGGCTCCAGATTTGTATGGTCATTTTATATCCTCCTACTCTATTGAATTCTTTTGTTGTTTGAGTTAGATTTTATCATTACATCTCTGGGGCTATCAGGTATACTATCACATAATCTGTAAATAGAGACAGGTTTCCTTTTCCTTATCCATTCTTATCCCTCTGATTTGTTTTTTTCTAATTGCATTGGCTAATATCTCTAGTAAAATGCTGAATCGTAGTGGAGATAGCGAGCAACCTTAGTGGAAATGCCTCTAGGGTTTTCTCATTAAATAAAATACTGGCTTTAAGACTATAATGAGTGCATATGTATATTATCATCATTAAAAAATATCCCTCAATTGCTATTACATTGAATCATTTATCATGAATGGATGTTGAAATTAGTCAAAGGTAATTTTATGACTTTTCCCTTTAGATATATTAATATGGTAGATATGATTTCTTAATATTGAAACACCCTTGCATGATTCCTGGAATAAGTCGCACTTAGTCATAGTGCTTTACTTTCTTAACGTAGCGTTGGACACTGTTTGCTAATAGTTATTATATTTATAGGCTTGCATCAATATCCATGAGTGATATTCGTCTATAATTTTCTTTCTTTGTATTGTCTTTTTTGGGGGGGCAGGTACCAAATTACTTTATTTGAAGGAATGGTACCAATGAAAGAACTTGGTTAGACGTTGATACAACTTACAGAAAAGGTAAACCCAACACACATGCACCGCCCCGGGGCTCGGGAAGCCGGCGTAAGGTTTAGCTCTCATCACTGTTTCCCAGAGCGTGCTTGTCGAAGAGATAATCTGCCAAGCTGGCCCCCCCCCCCCCCCCATCCTGCTCCAGCTGGTTCCGGAGTGGCCCAGTTCCTCGATGGACTTCACCTGCTCGTTCAGGTCATGGGTCTCAATGAAGTCACACAAGTGGAGGTCGTTTCTGTCAGTGGCCAGTTTGTGCAGTTCCAGTCGTGGCTGATTGACCCTTTTCCCAAGTGTAATGCACGCGCCATTGCACTCCGCTCTCCCAGGGTATCTGGTTTCCTGACATCCTGAAGGAAGGTGCGGTCGCCTCCTTGGTCCTGCAGCTTCACTAGTTTCTCAGCACATTCCCTCTCCTCATGAGACTGGTGAGGAAAATATTTGGCAAAGCTCTTGAAAGCCACATCATCACGGTCAAAGTAGTAAGACGTCGACAGGTAGACGTAACAGGCGAAGAGCGCCAGGGAGTCCTGGCGGCTGACGGCGGCCTCCGAGGCCTGGGTGTCGTTCTGGCGCACCTGCCCCGGGGGTGGTGGTCGCGGCGGGCGGTTTAGGAGCAGCAGCAGCTATGAGTCACTGGAAGGACAGAGGAAGGCAGCTGGGGGTGGCTGGCCGACAGGGGAGTGCGGAAACCACGGCGACTCTCTGCGAAGACGGCTTTTTTTTTTTTTTGAGGTACTGGCCCCAGGGATGGAACTTGGGAAGCCAGTGCTCAACACCGAGCCACATCAGCTTCTCGGAGTTGTTTTTGTTTTGTTTTTTTCTCATTTGCTTTGTTTGTTGCTTTTCTTTTTTCAGGAGGTACCAGGAACTGAACTTTGGACCTCTCGCGTGGGAGGCGGGAGCTTAACCACTTGAGCCGCGTCCGCTCCCTCTGTGTATTGTCTTCATCTGGTTTAAATACCTGCCATACATACTTCATGAAAGCAGTTGGGAAGTTTTCCTTCCTTTTCAATGCTCTGAAGTAATTTATAGAGCACTAGGACACTTGCTCTTTGAAGGTTTGGTACAATTCCCCTGTAACATCCTCTGGGTGCAGTGCTTTCTTGTGGGGATAGTTCCTCAATAACTTTCTATTTTTCTTCTACAGAAATTGGTCTGTTCAAGCTTACTAAATCAAATTTAGATCTACTTTTCAAAAATTCTCTTCTTCGTTAACTTCTGTTTTTATCTTTACTATTTTCTTCCTTGTACTTTCTTTGGGTTTACTTTGTTGTTGTTTGCCTAATGTTTTGAGCTGGGAATTTTACTAATTTACTTTGATTCTTTCATTTTTATTGATAAAATGTTTGGTACAGTGAGCTTTTCTCTGCTCAATGCTTTAGAAACAGTCCATAGGTTCTGTCATTCTTCTTTTTTTTTGTTAAATCAAATTCCATAATTTCCATTGATTTCCCCTTTTATCCAAGAGTTGTTTAATAGGAGATCCCCCTCCCAGATGGACATATCCAATGGGAGGGCCTTTTTGTTTTTGTTAGTAACCTCTGGCTTTATTTCATTGTGATCAGAAAGCACGTTTGTAATCATTCTACTTTAATGGAAATTAATGGATGCTTTCTCCATGACCTAGTTTGTTAACTTTTTCTGTGTGTCTGTGTGTGAATGATGCGCTGTAGCACTTGAGAAGAATGTGTATTCTTTATTATCAGAAGGTAGAGCAGGGGTTCTTAACAAGGGGTCTGTGAGCTTGAACTGAAATTCAAAAAAGCATTCTTGCAGAGAAGGGTTGATGAGGGTTTGATATATTTATTAAATAATACACATTATAGTGTGGATTTAGTAAGGAGTCTGTGGATTTCACCAGACTGGCAAAGGGGTCCATGGAACAAAAAAGGTTAAGAACTCCTGATGTAGAGTTTGGTAAATATCCAGAAACTACCCTACTGATTTTGTTGTTTAGATCTCCTATCTCCTTGCTTATTTTTGTCCACATGGTCAATCTTATATTGAGAATGGTGGTTTAATCTCCTAAAGCTAGTGTGTTTCATAATGAAGAGATAACATGGATAAAGATAAATACACCAAATAATACCCCAATAGTCTTTTTGAAGCAAAAACAGCTGGAGATGCAAGGACATTAAAACTTTGTGAATCATTTTGTTTTAGGTTTGTCTCTTGAATAGAGCTTACCGTTGAGTTTCATTCTGTGATCCAAGAGATGAAGAAAATATTTTTCTTGTAATAGGTAAGTTAAGCCCACTCAACCAGTTTATTGATTTGATATATGTGTTTGGTCTTAGCTGTCAAAATATTTTCTAGTTATGTGTATTTTTGTTTCATTTTGTTTTTCATTCCCCACCCCTTCTTGTGGCTTTTTGCTTGCTATCTGGTCTCTGTGTCCATTTGCTGTGTGTTCTTCTGTGTCTGTATTTATTTATTCTCCCCTCCCCTTGTGGTTTGCTTGTTTTCCTATCTCAATACCTAGTGCCTGTACAACAATGAACTTTTTCTATTTTCCTATTTCCCTTTTCCTTCTCTTTCTATTTTTAGTTGAATTATTTCTAACTTGTAACAGTATATACCTTTTGTATTAGTCCTCCAACTTTCATCTCCACGTTTATTTTAGTCTTAGATATACTCGGATGCATTTAAAAATGCATCATTCCTTCTGCTGAAGGTCTCCTGGTCAAGAAAGACTAATGACTCCAGAATTTCCTAAGTTCTTTTATGTTGATATTTGAAGGAAAGCTGGATATAAAATCCTTGATTTTTTTTTCAGTTATTTTAAAATGCACCTCTATTGTTGCTTTGATTTGTATGTTGGTCTTTACAAGTCTGAAGTAGTATAATTCTTTGTCTTTATAAATTATTTGCTCTTTGCCTGGAAGCCTTGAGGATTTTACCTTTATCTTTGCTTTACTAGGATATCTTTTTTTTTTTTTAAAGATTTATTTATTTATTTAATTCCGCCCCCCCCCCCCCCGGTTGTCTGTTCTTGGTGTCTATTTGCTGCGTCTTGTTTCTTTGTCCGCTTCTGTTGTCGTCAGCATCACGGGAAGTGTGGGTGGCGCCATTCCTGGGCAGGCTGCACTTTCTTTCGCGCTGGGAGGCTCTCCTTACGGGTGTACTTCTTGCGCGTGGGGCCCCCCTACGCGGGGGACACCCCTGCGTGGCACGGCACTCCTTGCGCGCATCAGCACTGCGCATGGCCAGCTCCACACGGGTCAAGGAGGCCCGGGGTAGGATATCTTGTTAATCATTAAATTTTTTCCAGTACCCAGGGAGTCCTTTCAATGTTTAGACTCAGATATTTTTCTCTTTCTGAAAAGTTTTCTTGGATAATAGTTTTAAATATCCTGTTCGATTATTTTGTTTTCTTCTTCAGGAACTCTGTAACAATAAGAATGCTATTTATTCTTTGCTTGTCTTTCATTTCCTTCTTTTTTACTTCTGATAGTTTTTACTTCTTCATGTCATTTTAATTTTCTTGACTGTTTTCTTGCTTTTCTTCAATTTTTCTTATTAAATTGAGGTTATTCTCCATTGGGCACCTTGTAATTTATTCTTTATTTCTGAGTTAATGCTGTCACTTTTCCATTTATTTCCTGAGTCAAATCCATTCTTTTCATTTTCCCCGTTTTTGTGTATTTCTTAGTTTCAAAATTTCCGACTCAAAGTGGTTTTTCCTCTTCACAAACGCTTATTTGAGCAAATTTAATCATGTTTGGAGAATTGCCTTGCAGTTTTCTTCTGCTCCATGATTAGTTTTTGGGGGCTGCAATTCTTCAGTAGATGTGTGGGAAATTTCTAGACCTGATTTTATGTAACAGCTCTTGTACGGACTTCACTTATTCATTTTTACGCTAGTGGTGTGTTTTACAATATTCCTAGTTTAGTGGTGTCCTCTTTTGTCAGTATACCAAAGTCCAGAGTTTTAAATGGGGGTTTGTTTGCTTTGATGCTGAGGGAAGGGTTGTGAATCCCCTAATTTTAAGGTTTTCTTTTGGATTTAGGACTTTAAATTGTCTCCCCTTTTCTTAATTTTCCCTTCATCACCCAGTTGTCAAAGGGCACTTGCCCCTTCCTTTTGCCTCTCTCTCTGCTCCGGAACTATGTATTTCAAAGTGCCCTCTTGAAGGACTGCTCGTGCTTTACAATCCCACCTCCTCTTTAAAAGGTGCCCGCCCCATGAAGTGCCACATACTTTGAATTCCTTCTCATTAGTCCATGATAAAATTTTCCTTGACCATTTCCCGGTATTTTCAGGTTTAGAACAGATTTACTCCTTCTGGTGATTATTCTAAACCACCCACAGGCGCTAGCCTTTCTCTCCTATTTTCCCCAGTTTTTTTCAATCTGCCTTTGCTTACCACAAAGGCTCACAGCAAGATAGGAGTCGGGTAGCAGTACGAGCCAGTGTGTTCTGGGATTTGGTAGTTTTTCTTTCTTTTCTTGTACATTTTTAACTCAGAGTTATTCTGCAACTTTTGCAATTTCTGTCTCTAAGTTATGCAGATGGTGTGGTTTTTATGAGGAAATTACTTTTCCTTTTTTTTTTTTTATTGTTTACGGAGAAATTTTGGGGAGACAGGTAATTATGTCAAGTATCATTGTTCTCAGATACCCAGAAGTCTACCTCTTCTAATTTTTAAAATAATTTGTATAATATTGATATTATTTCTTCCTTAAATGTTAGATAGAATTCATCTCACCAATGAAACCAATTGGGCCTGAAGTTTTGTTTCCTCTTTTTTTTTTTTTTTTTTCGGTTGGGAGGTCTTGATAATAAATTCAATTTCTTTAATAGATACAGAGCTATTCAGTTTTTCCATTTCTTCTCATGTCTGCTTTTAGTAAGGTAGGTTTTTCTATAACAATGTGTCTATTTTATCTATGTTATCAAATATATTGGCTTGAAGCTGTTCAAAATATTCCCTTATCTTCTTAAATGTAGGATCTGTAGTCATAGCTCCTCTTTAATTCCTGATATTAGTAATTTTTTCTTGCTCATGGTTTTCCTTAATTAGCCTTGATAGGGTGTTATAAATTTTGTTAATCTTTTCTAAGAACCAAATTTTGACTTAAAAATTTTTTCCTATTTTTTGTATGTCTCACGTTCTTTATCATTTTTTTCCTTGTACTTACCTTGGGCTTAATTTGTACCTCATTTTCCAGCTTTGAGACCTTTGATCTTAAACTTTTCATTCTCATACAGGTATTCAAGGTTATAAATTTCCCTGTAAACACTACTCTAACTATCCCACAAAATTTGAAGGTTGTGTTTTCATCAGCATACAGTTGGAAATATTTTTCTCTTAAACCCATGGGATAGTTAGAAGTGTTTTTCAATTCACATATGCTTGGTGATAGTCTAGATGTCTTTTTCTAATTTATGTATTTCTCACTTAATTCAGTGGCAGTCAAAGCGCACATTCTATCAGATTTTAATCTTTTGAAATGTATTGAAACTTATTTTTATGACCCAGTGTATGGTCCATCTGGGTTAATGTTTCATGTGCATTTGAAAAGAATGTGTATTCTGCAGTTGTTGGGCATAGTATTTTATAAATGCTGGTTAAGTCAATGTTGTTTATTGTGTTGTTCAGATCTCTATGTCTTTACTAATATTTTGTCTAGTTGTTCTGTTACTGAGAGGGGGATATTAAAATTTCCATATATGAATGTGGAGTAGTCTATTTTCTCCCTCAGTTTTGTCAACATTTGTTTTATGTATTTTAATCTGTTATTAGATAAAACACATTTAACATGATCTCTTTCCAATGAATTGCCCCTTTTATCATTATGTAATATCCTTTATCTTTGACTTTGTCTACTTTGTCTGATTCTAATATAGCCAAGTCAGTTTTCTTTTATTTATTACTTGCATGGTATATCTTTTCTTATTCTTTTACTCTTCATTTATCTGTGCCTTTAAAATAAAATATGTCTCTTTCAGATAGCTTGTTTGGGTCTGGCTATCCAATTTGATAATCTCTGCTTTTTAATTGAATTTTTAGTCCATATGCATGTAATGTGGTTATTGGTATGGTTGGGGCTTAAGTCTACCATTTTGTATTTGTTTTTCTTTTATCCCTATGTTTTTAAAAAAAACTCTACTGTGCTTCTCCTGCCTTCTTTTGGGTTAATCAATACTTTTTAATGTTCCATTTTATTTCATCTCTTAGCTTTTTAGTTCTATCTTTTAAAAAATTATTTTCTAGAAAATTGCTCTTGAGCTAACAATATACATCTGTAATATATTAAAGCCGACTTAGAGTTAATAGTGTACCACTTTCTACTGCACATCTGACACTTCCCACTTATGATTACTATTCTACTTTCTGTCTTAAAACAGACTTCAGGACCCAACCATAAAATAATTACATTAAGTACAAATGGATGAAATATTTCAATTAAAAGGCAGAGATTATAAGACTGGATAAAAAGAGAAAGATCCAACTATAAGCTGTTTGAAAATTCAATCTTCAGGACAGAGTACCCTGAATGTAAAGAGTATCAGAGATACAGCCTGGGAGACATGCGGGGAAGGTCAGGAAACAATAATGCAGTATATCCTATCTCACTTAACACCATCAGGTAGGGATTAGGATGTTCATTTTACAGAGAAGGAAATGGGTTCTCAAGGAGAAAGCTGTCATAGAGAAGATAATGATCCCTCCTCACAGTGCTGTATATGGTTTATTGAGAGAAAGATACAGGGGTGGTTTGTGAATTGCCAGGTGCTTTGTCCACAGTGAGAGGTTGTATGGAGAGGTAAGAGCATGGACTCTTGAGCCAGATGGTCTGGGACTAAATCCCAGCTCTGCACTTCCAGGCTGTGTGAGCAGAGGAGAGTGACCTCCCCTCTCTGATCCTCAATTTTTTCATCTGTAAAGTGGAGACAGAAAAAGTACCACCTCACAGCACTGATCTGAGGGTCCTGTGTGATAACGTATGAGACAGCTCCTGCTTGGAGTGGGCACGCAATGACTGAGAGCTTTGATCACATTAATATCATCAGGTCTAGCTCTGAACTCCTGTTTTTGGCAGGGACTGTGAGCACTGGGCAAACAGCCATACCCTAGACCAGGATTCTTGATGGGGGCAATGAGGCCCCAGGGGCTTGTAGAGTTGTCACAGTGAATGGGGGGCCCCATGAGCACTGAGTAGGTGGAGGGCGGCTAGACTCCCTGTGCTGCTCGCGACAAACTGTCCCATCAGACATTTTTGTTGCAAAAAAAAAAAACTATTTAGAGTTATCCGACCTAGAATATAACTTTAACATGTAAACACAAAATATTTTTGTACTTAACGTATGCTGCATTTTCCTAGCATTCGCACACCAAGTAAAGGCAAGCATTATTCACCATTCTGCAAAATCACCTCCGCAATAACCTGGCCTCAGTGCATTTGATACAGACATGAGTCTGCATTTAAGGCCGTGATACTCGTGGTGATTCTACATCTAGGACAGGGAGGAGGAGAGGCTCTCGGAGCAGAGGCAACAGCATGTGCCAAGGCCCTGTGGTGGGAGGGAGGGAGTGATGTTGCAGGAGTGGAAGCAGACCATTGTGGCGGGGCAGAGTGAGTGTGGGGGGACAAAGGTGGTGGCTCACCTGTGGCCGGTGAGGCTGCAGGCACAGGCTGGCACGGGGCTCTGGGGAGCCACCCAAGGACCCAGCTCTATGAGAAGCCAGAAAAGGCTTTTTCCTCTGAAAACGACATGCTCAGACTTGCATTCTGGAAACTAACACTCTGACGTGGAGAACGTAATGGAGGGGCGGTAGGGACGTGGGGAGGCCAGGGCAGGGTGTCCTTGGTCATCCAGGGAGGGGTGCTGGTCTGCGCTAGTGGGGAGACATCGGAGCCGGGGGGGAGGAGAGACACTGAGCAGGCCGAACCTGCCGGACCTGGGGACGCTTTGGATTCAGGAGTGGGGAGATGGCCAGGTGTCCCTCCTGGGGAATTCCCAAGGTCCCGGTTTGTGGATAGACGGCAGGGCCGCGCAGGAGAAGGATACACCCGAGGAGGATCATTCCAGCCGGCCCCGAGTTATCCCCCTCTGCTTTAGCACCGCGCCTTCGGCAAACCCACCTGACTCCGCCACCTCGGCGATGGGCACCCCCTGCTCGTACGCCATGAAGCCCAGGACGGAGAAGATGGCAAACCCGGCCACGAAGCTGGTGCCGCTGTTCAGGCAGCAGAGCATGATGCAGTCCCTGCGGGGAGCAGCGAGAGGGACGCGGGTCAGAGCGGGGCTGAACTGCCCGCGTCCCCACCTGGGCGCCACAGCCACACCGTGGGGCGGGCAGGGCGGGCGCTTGGTTTTCTTGAAGTGCTTGCGATTCAGAGAGGTCAGGTGACCTGTGGCCACGCGGATCCCCCTGCCTTTCTAGAATACAAGGTGTGCTGAGGCCCCGAGAGGGGGTGGGAGGGAAGGCAGGCTGGCGAGGGGGAGGGGGCGCGCCTAGGTGAGAACAGACCCCCACTCCCCTAAGTCCCAGGTAGGAGGGAAAACCAGGCACAGCCAGGGAGGACTGTGCCCCTCAGAAGTCAGGCAGGAGGACACCAGAAGCTGGACGTAAGCAGCGGCCGCGGCTCAGCCAGGGAGCAACGGCAGGCTGCGTTCCTGCAGCTCCTAGCAGCCCCTGGAGAGAGCACGAGCCCCGCTACCAGAGCAGCACCTCACTCTGCCCTCGCTCTGCCCTCCGCTGCGGGGCAGCAAGGCCCTTCCAGGGTCCGCCCCTCCCATGGAGGATTTATCAGACCGTCACCTGCTCTCGGGAGGGCTCCCCAGCAAGGAGGCGCCAGTGTGAAGTGTCAGGGATGTGACTGAGACCAAGAGAAATCAGACCACAAGCAACGGGGCTCTGAGGAGGATAGTGCCGCTCCTACCACGGGCTCTGCGTCCTTATGCCACCGAGCCACAGAGTCAGTCTCTTAGGACCTCAGCCACTGCAGGGCGTGCACTTGCAGGTGAAAATCAGTACATGTGAGCGATCTTTAAAGGGGAGGATCCCACAGGGGACTTTGTTCAACCTCCTCTCAGAGGCATGCCGAATCTCAACAGCATCCCTGAAGGCGGCGGGGAGCTGGCCTCTGCTTTGTTGTACCCCTAGTGAAAAGGGGCTTGTTGATCGCACTCACATTCATGGTGATTCTACATCTAGGACAGGGAGGGGGAGAGGTTCCAGCAGGAAGCGCATGTGCAAAGGTCCTGGGGTGGGCAGTTCTTACTACTTAGACTGGTAAGAGCTTCCTTACATTCACCCCGAATCAGTCTTCTACCACAGGTTTTAATTCTACTTTCCCAAAGTGCCTAGAATTCCTTAAGCCCTGGGGGATCTGAAGACAGTGGCCCTCTATCTCCTTAAGTTCTCAGTCAAATGTCCCAGTTCCCTTACCAATTTCTGATCCTACTCATGATATGTTATATACTCTGGTTTGTCAAGTCTGTCTTCAAATATCACAGCCAGGACGGAGCACTTTGCTCAAGGACACAGTCGGACTCTCACCTCATCTTTTCCTGATCTCATACTCTTTGTAATGCAACCAAAGGTTGCACTAATGTTTTGTTGACTGTAACACCTGTTCCCTGTGATGACCACAGGAATCAAGAGAATAGTGGAGAGAGCACTGGGCTGGGAGTCAAGAGCCTTGAGTTCCAATTCTCCCGCAGTACCCCCTCTGGGTCTGATCTCACTCTCTGTAAGATAAAGTACTTAGTTAAGAAGGTCTCTTGGGCTTTGTGACAGTTTGAATTATTTTCCACCAACTAGTCACTACCCTTAGTTTCTCCATGGGGTGGGGTATATTTCCCTCTCCCACTGACTTTGGGCTTAGCTTTGTGGCTTGCTTTGGCCACTGGGATATTTAAGATGTAACATAAACAGAGGTTTCAGCTGCATTAGTGTGAATGGATTTGTCCCATCTCACTTCAGTAAAATGCCACGAGAAGAACTTGTCCGTTCAGCCTGGATCCCAGCATGAACACATGTGGAACAGACTTATGCCTAGCCTGGACCCTGGAGCCTAGTCTACCCAATTCATAGCCTGAATCTTCCCCAGATGGCCAGCAGCCTATGAGCAGTAACTGCAAATGCTTGTGTGGTAAGCCTCTGAGTTTGGGGATTGCTTGTTACATAGCATTACTGTGGCAGTAGCTGACTGACACAAGTCTCTTTAAAGAATGCTGGCATTGCTGGGGAGCAGGTGTAGCTCAGTGGTTGAGTGCCTGCTTCTCATGTACAAGGTCCTGGTTCAATTTCTGATACCTCCTTCAAAAATAAAGGACAAACTCTGGCATTGTAAGCATTGGCTGAGCTGGTAAACCTGAGAACTTTATCAGCAAGTCTGATTTACCATCTTTCAAAGGGAATTCAGTTTAGCCCAGAAAAGGGCAGAGTTATTCCTAAAGATGGGATAAACCTGCTCATTGGGTCTTTTTCCTGAAGTCTTCAGTAAAATAACCCTAACTTATTAAGTAGTGGGATATAAAGTGGTTTGGTGAGGAAAGTGTTTTTTCCCCCATATCCTCTACATTCTGGGATTCCCCTGTGTGATTTTTAAAGTACCTACCAGACCCTGTGATAGGATTTTGGGACCACTACATCATTTCATTCGGAAGCTCAGGGAGGGAGACTTGTATGAAGCCTCACAGTCAGCTGTTGTTGGAAGCAGGATGTGAATCCAGTTTTCTCAGACACCAAAGCCCACACACTTTCTAGGAGCTAAACAGAAACGATGCTGCTTAAGAATTAAAATGTCCAAGTCCTAACTTTGGAACAGTTGTCTCTGAGCATCCACTTAGGTGCTGAAAAACCAATATCCCATGTAAAAAAAAAAATCACAGTCTTCTCCTGGAGCACTCTCCAGTGATTTTTCTCACACCACCAGAGAGACAGAGAGAGGGACAGAGAAGCTCTAGATAGAGTCTGAGGTCCCTTCCAGCCCTGTGACTCCTGTCCTTAGGGCCTAACGGTGTGTGTTTGGAAAGTCAGGTTTTCCCCGTCTGGTTTCCTCGTCTCCAGTCCCTCTGCTCCCCCGATGGTCTAGGTGGTGGCTTATGTAACAGGCGCTTTGAAGTTGGCAGGAGCTCAGCTGGGCTTTTAAGATTTGCAGAAGCTATTACACTGTCAGAAGAGAGGGCACCAATTTACTCTGGGTTGGGAAGAGCCACGTGTGGAACAGTCTGGGAAGGGAAACAAAATAAGCTTTCTGATATTGCAATATCACCTGGGGGATTTGCTTTTTCTTACTGATCGGAGGCGGGGAACCCTGCCTGTTAGATGGGAAAGCAGAAGAGAGCCGAGGCAGCCAACACAGCAATCCACGATGCTCAGTGGAAGAAAGCTGCCACTGTCCCAAAGGAGAAAGTGGTCTTGGCCAAATCCTCTTCAACTCTACCAGTCGGGAAAGGACTGATCACCTCAGGGAGTGAGCAACAGGGGTGCTGGAGCCAGAAAGATCTGGGTTCAAAGCCATGCTCCGTCACTGGCAACGTGCACTTAGCCAGGGGACCTCATCCCAGGAGCCTCAGTTTCTCATTTGTGTGGCTCCTTCCTGCCATGTAAGCCAGCCCTACACGAGGCACCAGGGACACGGTGGTGAACAAGGAAACCCAGCCCCTGCCCTCACGGAGCTGGCAGCCCAGTGGAGGTGGTGGACAGCGGCCGAGCCACTTCAGCCATGCCTAGCGCAGAGGGGCCGTGTGCGCCCTGGACACTGGCTCCCCAAGTGGTCAAAATGGTATCAGGCAGCGTCCTGCTCCAGCATCCCAAGGAGAACCCGCTCAACCCAGATTGGAAGTCTTTGCTGGCCTGTTCTCCCTTTCCAGGGGTGCCTTTCTCTTCCGGTCCATGGTTGTTATTTTGTATTGTGGCTGACAAGCTGTCAACTCCTGTCTCAGCTTCCCAGCTGCTAAAACAAATACCAGGCAATAAGTCGGCTTAAACAACAGGGACTTACTGGTTCACAGTTTCGAGGCTTACAGAATTCCAAAATCAAGGCACCAGCAAGGCAATGCTCTCTCCCTTAGGCTGGCATTCCAGGGCAGGCTGTTAGTGATCCTTGGGTCTCTGGTTTTCCTGTCATATGGCAATGCACCTCTGGGTTCTGCTGACTTCCAGCTTCCTCCCGTGGCTTTCTATTTCTGTCTGGATTTCATTCTGCTTATAAGGGACTCTAGTAATCTGAATTAAAGGCCAAACTGATTTAGTTGGGCCACACCTAAACTGAAGTAGCATCTTCAAGAGAGCCTATCGACAATGGCAGAATGCCAAGACCAAGACGGTGTCCAAACCGGGGCGCACAGCCCCACCACAGCCCCACCACAGCCCCACCACAGCCCCGCTCCAGCCCCACCACAGCCCCCGCTCCAGCCCCGCTCCAGCCCCACCACAGCCCCGCTCCAGCCCCGCCACAGCCCCCGCTCCAGCCCCGCTCCAGCCCCACCACAGCCCCGCTCCAGCCCCGCCACAGCCCCCGCTCCAGCCCCGCTCCAGCCCCACCACAGCCCCACCACAGCCCCGCTCCAGCCCCACCACAGCCCCCGCTCCAGCCCCACCACAGCCCCCGCTCCAGCCCCGCTCCAGCCCCACCACAGCCCCACCACAGCCCCGCTCCAGCCCCGCCACAGCCCCGCTCCAGCCCCACCACAGCCCCACCACAACCCCGCTCCAGCCCCACCACAGCCCCGCCACAGCCCCGCCACAGCCCCACCACAGCCCCGCTCCAGCCCCACCACAGCCCCGCCACAGCCCCGCCACAGCCCCGCTCCAGCCCCACCACAGCCCCGCCACAGCCCCGCCACAGCCCCGCTCCAGCCCCACCACAGCCCCGCCACAGCCCCACCACAGCCCCGCTCCAGCCCCACCACAGCCCCCGCTCCAGGCCTGGCCACCTGACCTCCGAAGCCTTGCAGGTAGGAAGAACCCTAGGGGTTACCTGCCTGTCCTTCCGGTCCCCCACCAACCTTTGCCCTGACCATATCCAGTGACTCTCTGCCCGAAGACCCCAGGACTATCAGGCCCGCTCCCCAATGGCACATCTAGATTCTACGGTAGCTTTCCTTGGGGTTTCTTTTCTTTCCTCAGTTTCAGCTTTTCTTCAGCAGCTTGTACCTGTCCACGTCACCTTCCTCAGCACCTCGATTTTTCCAAATTACAAACTGTGTGGACGGGGGCCATGCCGTTCCTTTCCGTATCTCCCCTGGTGTTGATTCCAGTGTCTTGGACTCAGGAGGCAGCCCAGAAACAGGGATGACTTAACGAATGCACTAAAAAAGTGGTCACTAAGCTTTCAGCAAGGGTGGAACAGACATTTCAGCCACGGTGGGCTGGGGATCTGGAGAGCCTGGTCAGACTCCAGACTCTGCACTTCCTAGCTGGGCACTGTGGACAAGCTACTTCATCTCCGCAAGCCTCACTCTCCTCTACGATGGGGATGATGAGGGAGGGAATTTTTCCTTTACAAAGTTCTTTCAACTAAATGGCCTCCTTTGCGCCATACAACCCCCCAAGGGTTGTTCCACCTTGCCGCCCCTCAACAAGGTGTGAAATAGGCCTCTGGCTGCATCTTTTCTTTCATCAAATGGGCTTAGTATTTAGACCACTCCCAACTTGTAAGTTGAAAACCACTCTTCCGTTATTTTCAGAGTATGGTGCTTCTTTTCCTACTGGTGTTTCGATGTTTTTCCTATTGATCTGTTTGTACTCTTTACATATTATGGATACAAGCCCTTTGAGTACCGTATGATATGTGGCTAGTATGCCTTTTAATTTTATAGATGATTTTCATAATATTTCATTTGAGATATAATACAGAATAGTATATAACTGGATTTTAAAAATTATAAAAGCAATATGTATTTAGGATAAAAACAAACACACATTTTAACTGTATAGGAATGGTATAAGGGGAGGAAAAAGTCCCACCTATGACTTCCCTGTCCCACTCTTTAGAGGTGGCTATTTTTAATGGTTTACTGTGTTTCTCTGCAGAAATGTTAGAAGTTCTAGAGTTTTATGAGGACCAATCTGCCATTTCCTTCTTTTGTGCTTCCTTTAATTATTTTGATGTTTTCTACATCTTTTCCCATTCTAAAATCATTATTTTATTCCTAGTTTTAGGATGGTTTCATTAAAAGAAAAATAGCTCTTTAATCAGTGTGACCCTTATTTTGGTGACTATATGGGACAAGGTATGAGACTCTAATTTTATAAATTCCCCTTGATACTTACCTTAGCTCAGAATCATTTGTTGAAAAACTTCCTTTCTCAATGCACCTGTGATCAGGGATGGCTTCGCGGCCATTTTCCGATGACCGGATTCCTGCAGAGGGCTTAGGCTCTAAGGGGCACACTGCCCGCCCACCCACGAGCGCAGCCCCTACGAGACCTCGGCATACAGCTGTCGCCTTAGAGGAACTGCAAATGGCCTTGGCAACTCCGCCCTCTGTGGGTCTCAGCCTCGCTGCAGAATTTAGATGGCAGGGATGAGGGCAAGCAGCCGGGGGCCGAGAGCCAAGGCTCAGACCACCCCCTGCAAGGCCGGGGAGGCCAAGGGACAGGGGTCACCAGCCCCTCCAGGACGATGCGAGAGAGGATCCTAGAGTCGAGTGAGAGGGGCAGGAAGCCGGTTTCTGGACAGAGGCCGAAGATCAAGGCCCTCGGTGCTGAGACCTGGTTTCGACCCTGCCTTTACCACTTACTGGCCGCGCGGCCACAGGCCACCCGCTCACATTGGGCTTCTCTTCCTCATCCATTGGAGGGGACAGAAGAGAAAAATTTGCCTTACAGGATGGGACTGAGGCCCAGGTGAGATTGTAGAGGTGGATAGAAAGGAACAGAAAACAGATGCTTACAGTTGCTATTTTGCTAGTTCCTTCAGTGGCCCACTCTGACCCTCAGAGAGGAAGAGGCCAACGAAGAGCCTGATAGGCTCTGGGGCTTGGTGGAGAGCTGGCAGGGTCTGGAGAAAGTGCTCACCTGTAGCAGTTGTTGTTATAATTGTTATAGCTTCCCAGAGCGGTCAGACAGCCCAGGCAAATGGCATAGGAGAAAAATATCTGCGTTCCGGCATCTACCCAGACCTGCAGGGAGGCACAAAGAAGCGGGCATAAAGCAGAGGAGTCAGATGTGCAGCGGTGGGTGTGCAGAGGTGGTCCCAGGTTTCCGAAATCCCCACCCCACCCCCATACCCTACACCATAAAAAAAAAAAACCTCAGCAAAGTGATGATGCAGAACTCCTGGCCTTCTCAGGACCACATGTTTTTAAGTTCTATTCTTGGGGACCACTTGATTCAAAATTCATGTCCTTAATTAATTTCCAAATTTTCTGGAGGTTATGGATAATTTGCACATGCAAGAGCAAGAATTTGTAATAGTAAGACCCTGGCTCCATCATCAATCAGCTCTGTGCCTTGCAAAATTTACCCTCTCAGAGGCTTCGTTTTCTCACCTGTAAACTGGGGAATCAACTCTCTCTCATAATTGGGGTGAGTATTAATGACAAGGCGTAAACACCCAAGACCTGGTGCGTGCTCAGTAGGTCAGGCCGAAAGCCAAAACGAGGGCTTTTTCTTTGTGCTTAAGATGGCCAAGAGAAAACTGTCTTAGGGTTGTGTTTGGGGGAGGGCACTTGCACAGCTGATGGAGCCCCAGAGGAGGGGGGAAGGTTGGGGAAAGGGGAAGGAAGTTCTCGCAATCTTATCACCTTTCACAGTAGACCCTCCCATTTAGCTTCCTATCTGCTACAGAGTAACCACTTTCACCAAAAGGGGAGTTGCAGTGGCTGCTGGAACACTTTCACCTGTGCTCTCTTTGAACCCAGCTCCTGGAAGTTACTTCTGGTGTCTGCCAAGGAAAACCCAGGGCTAAAACCCAAATGCAGGTGATGAGACAGATGCTTGGGAATCAACCACCACCTTGAGAACAGGGCTTTACGCTAACTACAAAGAACAGCAAATATTTATTGAGTACTTACTTTGTGCCAGTCTCTGTGCTGAGTCTTTTTTGCATTATGCACTTGGGTTTTTATGGCAACTCTACTATTATTGTAATAATTATTTTTATCCTTCCATTATAGCTGAGGACTCTGAGGAGCAGAGAGATTTGAGTAACTTGTGCAGGAGCACACAGCTTGAAAGTGGCAGATGCGTTTCCACACAGCCTTAACCAAAGCACAGAGTTTCAGATCTGGAATCTGCCTCAGAAATCCTGGGGTGTAGCCTCCCACCAATTAGGACTCTTTTCCGAGTACCCTTGCTTGATTACAGCTAGTGACAGGGAGCTCACTAGCTGTGGAGGTAGCCTCTTTTTGCTGTAGCGAGTCTTGACCATGAGAACATTTCTTAAAGTGAGAGACTCTCCCTTGCTGTGTTCTAGTTTTGGGGCCACCTCTCTCTTCCATGTGGCACCAAGAGCCCAAAGAAGTCAGCAGTGTCCCCAGGACCACAGGACTCTCCAGGCAAAAGACCTCTATTTCCTCTCTTTTGGGGGCTGGATTACATAGAACAGGTTACTCCACCCGGGATCTGTTCACATTTGTGAGGTCATTCAACACTTACTTAGGAAAATTGGATATCATACTGCTGCCTCTGAACCTTAGAAACGAATGCTGCTGTTGTTTTTATTTCTAACACAGTGTCGAGAACCAAGTGGGAATTTAGGGAGGGCTCTTTTGTAAAATGGGGAGGGGGGCGGTGAGTGGCAGCACATTTGGAGTAGGTCGAGACATGAGGAAATGGAAATCGGGAATGAAAAACAAAAAATACTTTTGCAAGAAATTTTGTCCTAAAGGAGAAGGGGGAGATAGGGTCTCAGTAAGGGGTGAATAAAACTTAGGATTTTTTAAATGGTAGGAATTTGAGAAAGATTAAATGTTAAGTAGGATCCAGTGCAGAAAAAAAAGTGTTGACGATTCAGT
This sequence comes from Dasypus novemcinctus, assembly GCF_030445035.2. Taxonomy (NCBI): domain Eukaryota; kingdom Metazoa; phylum Chordata; class Mammalia; order Cingulata; family Dasypodidae; genus Dasypus; species Dasypus novemcinctus. The sequence continues at coordinate 49,058,202 of NC_080698.1, read as the reverse complement.
ACAGGAATGAGGGTATTTTTAATTTCTCCTGTGCTGTCTCAGTTCCCGCACTTGTTGCCTGAGTGAATTCCCTTTTCTATTTGCTTGGGTCAGTAAGCAATATAGAGAAGCAAAAAACAGTATTATTTCCTATTCCACTGACCCAGGAAACAGGAAGCCAGATAACTGGGGAGCCCACTGAGATGACCAGTCCCTTGATTAAACACCAATTCTTGTGTTGAAAAAATAATTTTTAATTTAATTTCTGTTTTTAATGCATTTGCAAATTCCCCACCTATACTGAGAATCCATCTTTCCAGCCCTTTACTGTCCTCTGGCTGAGTGTGCAGGTCAGACTTGGGAAAAAGTTGGTTCCCCCATTGCAACTCGATCCCATCATTAGCACAGCTGCCCTACATGGTTAGAGAAACACCAAAGAGAAATTTCAATCCACACACCCCAAGTATGTGTCCTTGACCCTCACCCCAAACCAATGGTTTTCACCGGCAGGTAATTTTTCTTGCAGCTTGCATATTTGAGTATGTCAACACTAGAATGGACATCCACTGTTTTTTTTTTACCTACCCAGGATTCATCTCTTCTTTTTGGGTAATAGCACCCTAATTTTCCTTGGGGAAATAACTTCCTTCCTGCTTAGAGCTAGCTGCAGGAGTGGTCACATGACATAGACCTGGCCAGTCAAAGCATTTTTTTGGCCATGTGATTGGTTCAGGGATGAGCACATGATGTAAGCCAAGTCAATGAAACTCAATCCTGGGACTTTTGCTAGAGCTATTGGAAATGGGAACCGTCTTTTCTGCTGGGGATGTTAAGTTTGTAACTGCTAGGGCTATCATTGGCCACGAGGGAAGAGCATGCCTGAGAATAAAACCTATGTAGAGGAATGCAGAGTCGAGGGGCAAAGAAAGACTGTATCCAGCCATGCCTGACGTCAGACCTGCTCTGAAACACTTCCTTTACGGAGGACCATACATTCCTGTTTTACTTAAGCTAGTGTGAAATGGATGAATGTCACTTCAAACTGAAAGAATTCTAATAGCAACATTAAGTTTTTAGAAGAATCTAGTGGATATAAGCTCAAATCCTGAATTACCGATCAATCTGAATTTGCTGAGTGCTTCTTGTTTGCAGTGACCTAAGCCAGACTCTAAAACAAGTACTGCACCATGATATAGATGGCTCCATCTCTGGCCTCAGATGAGATAAGACAAAATAGTCACAAACAAGATGTCCAGTACCTGGGAGGGGCAGAGGAGGGAAAGATCTACACATGCTAGGGCAGTCGGAGGCTTCCTGGAGAAGATTTAAAGATGAGAGAAGAGATGAATGGGGCTAGTCCAGAATACATTTTCCAGTCTCACAGCTCTCAGGGCCCTTCTGTTGTTACAAAAAAAGTCTTTAGGCAGCGGACTTGGCCCAGTGGTTAGGGTGTCCGTCTACCACATGGGAGGTTCATGGTTCAAACCCCAGGCCTCCTTGACCCGTGTGCAGCTGGCCCATGCGCAGTGCTGATGCACGCAAGGAGTGCCCTGCCATGCAGGGGTGTCCCCTGCGTAGGGGAGCCCCACGCGCAAGGAGTGCGCCCCGTAAGGAGAGCCGCCTAGCGCGAAACAAAGTGCAGCCTGCCTAAGAATGGTGCTGCCCACCCGGAGAAATGACACAAGATGACGCAGCAAAAAGAAACACAGATTCCCGTGCTGCTGACAACAACAGAAGCAGACAAAAGATGCAGCAAATAGACACAGAGAACAGGCAACCGGGGTTGGGGGGAAGGGGAGAGAAATAAATAAATAAATCTTTTAAAAAAAGAGTCTTTAAAGCTAAGGCCATGCAGATGGTAATTTCTGATATTATAGTTATCTGTTCCCTTCCCCAACTTTTATCCAAAACTCTTTCCTTTTCCTCCAGTGTCTCTGTTGTGCTCAGTTTTGATTCTACTTCTAGGAGTTTCTCCTCAATGAGGAGCTCTCTTGCAATGGAACTTCAGCTGGTTAATTCCTGGAGTTTGCAGGACCCAGGCCCTCCCCAAACTCCCTGCAGCCCTCCTACATCCACCCGCAGCTTGGAGCCTGCGCAGCCCTTCCAGTTTGGCGTGCTAGCCTCAGATAAGCCCCCCAAGCTCCACTCCCAAGCGCAGTCCTCTCCTTCTGGGGGTGCACACGTGCTAGAGATTCCTGGGTTTCTTGGTTCTCCCCCTTCATCTTCATCTTCACCTCATCCCACAGCGCTGACGTCACGCAGTGTGGTTGCTCTCGGTGTTTGGCCCCATCTGCTCACGTTTTGTGGTTCATGGAGTTACCCAGTTACACGGAAGGTATTGTCCATAGGATTTTTGTTCTCCTAACCTAGTTTCTCTGGGCAGGGAGATTCTGGGGAATTAAAAAAAAAACATTTTTTTCTATTTGCTCTTTTGCCTGTGTATACTCAAGAAATCTTTAGAGGGTAGAATAAACAAAATTAGTCTTGGCTGGACGTGAGAGAAGAATTCACCAATTTGAGCAATTCAGTGGGTGGGAGAAACATCAGCTTTTTGTTGCTGTTTGTTTGTTTTGGGAGCTGGAAAGTTAAAATGGGAAGGTGGGTTTGTATAGTTCTGGATGAGCTAAGTATGAGATGTTCAGAAGACAGCTGGAAATTCCAGGGCTAAATAAAGCAATTTGAAAGTCATGAGGAATTTAGTTACAATTTAACATCTCCCTGACTCCAGATCCAAAACTTTTTCCACTGGCTTTTCATCTAGTCCACATTAGGAAAGCCTATTTTCCACATTTGGAAAACCCATGATAACAACTTTTCTGCTGTGACACCTGCTCCTTGGGCATAGCAGTATCTGAGAGCTTTCAAGATTAGATTGTACGCATCTCTGCACAGAACCTGCAGCATTTGACTTTTCAGCACATCGGCATAATTTGATGTATGGTTCAATATTCTTAAATATTTTTCTGCGTTATGAAAATGCAACAGGGCTCCAATTTTCAGCCTTGTTCCTCACTCTGGGAAGAACGAGTTACCTCATCAGTGGACTGCTGTATTTATCAAGATGATTAATGATAGGCTATGCTGTGTTAAAAAATTAACCCTGAAATCTCAGGGGCTTATTGCAATAAAAGTTTATTTCTCATCTCCACAAAGCCCAGTGCAGATTGTGGGGGCTCTCTTCCATCAAATGACTTAGTGACATGAGCCCTTCCCCCTGACTGTGATGCCGCCATCTCAACACAGGTGTCTACAGCCTCTTAGGCAGAGGAACAGAAAACTGGAGGTTTCCTTGATGTGTTTTTAAGGGCCAGTCTCTTAACGTCACTTCTGCCCATGTCACTGACCCAAAACCAGTTGCATGGCGGCAACCTGAATGCAAGGGAGGCTGGGAAATGTAGTCCTTCTTCTTATCCAGGAGGAGAAAAATATAAATGGTTGGTGAACACAGCATTATCCCTGCCACAGCCATTAACTTGGGTCAAGGTCATCCAGGGCCATGTCTTTCCTCACCTTGGAATCCCACAAACACCCAGAGATCAAACAAAATTGTGGTGTCCCCTGGAGTGATTTGATAAAAGGGGAAAAAAAGAAGCTAACAAAACAGACTAATAGAACATTCATGAACTCTTCCACCACTTTGGTCATGTCTTAAAAAAAGGGAAACTGAGTTAACATACGCTGAAAACTTACCAAGTATCACATGCCTTCACATGCACACAATCTTATAATTTGCACAACCATTCCACTTGGTAAGTATATCCTTACCTCCCTTTTTACAGAAGAGGAAATGGCTGCATACAAGGTCAAGCAGCTAATAAGGGCGTCAGTTCAAACCCAAGGCACCCTGGCTGCACACTGAAGAGAAACTCCGGGGCCTCCTGCTCTGCTCAGCAGGCCTGGAGCCTCGGCTGGGATTCCGACTGCTCAGTGGCCGTCAAGTCAGACAACAAAGGCCATGCGACCTCAGGGAAAGGCAGCCCATTGACCAGCATCTCCCAGGACGTACGAAGCGAGCTGCCCACTGGAGAAAGGGCTTCCTATTTCTCAACACAATTTGAAGGGAAAATAGCCTCAACGAAACAAACCCTAAGGAAGCTGGGTCAGTAGCCGAGAGACGGGTCACTCCCCATACTCTGCAGCAATGAATGGGGGCGTTCTGGCAGCGCGGCTGGGGGCGGTCCCCATTCAGAGGCCTGGAGGACAGATTTGCATGGGAACAGGGGAGCAGAGCCCCTTTTGGAGAGAGGTGGGTCCCTCTCTCTAGCTCTTTCAGAGCAACTGGTTCCGGTGAGCCCCGGCGCACAGTAGGTACAGAAAGTGACCACACCCCAGGGTCAGTGCAGAGCTTCACAGAGTAGGGCCTCCATGACTTGCTGAGAGAAGCCAGGAGGGACGGAGGGACAAGGAGCAGCTCTCTCCTACCACACTTGGGTGCTTCATTCGTCAGGATGGGCGCTTGCAACCCCCGTCCCAGCCCACATGGACGGCACTTTACAGTTTACAGGCACCTTCCTTTTTTTTTCCATTAAAATTTACTGAAGTGTATCATTCATACATGAACATACATAAACAATAAGTGTGTAGTAAAAGTTGTGAACTTACTAAACAAACATGCAGAGAGACAGAAACAGAACAGCAGCTATGTACAGCAGGGGAGGCAGAGAGAGATTGAGAGGTGATGAGCTTTTGTCTGTTTTTTTAAAATTATTATTATTGGAATAATGAAAATGCTCTAATGACGACTGAATTGATGAATGCACAACTATGTGATTATACCAACTACCAATGATTGTACACTCTGGATAGATTGTATGTTTTATTAATATGTATTGATAAAATGGATTTGTTTTTTAAAAAAATGCTACTGGCTCTGGGACAATGCACGGCCTTGCAGGCTGACATTTTGATTTTGGACTTCTAGCCTCAAAACAGCCAGCCAATAAACTCTCTCGTTTAGGCTAATAAACATACAAAAACAAAAAACAAAAAAGTATACATATCATAATACAGTGCTCCTCTACATCATCCCACCACCAACACCCTGCATGTTTGTGAAACATTTGCTACAAACCATGGAAGGGCATTGTCAGAATATTACTGCCACGTACAGGCACCTTAACTCTCGTGGCCCGCCCACTGCTCCGGGGTGGGCGTCAGTGTCCCCAGGTGCCTGACGGGTGCGGGGGAAACACTGCTTTCTCCCTCCATTCCCGTCTTGACATAAACCGAGAATGGCTGCTCTCTTGGTCTGGGGGAGAGCTGTGGGCCTCTGCCACCTCTTGGAGAGGCGTGGCATCCAGTAGGGGCCATCGGGGTGAGGCTGTCACGTGTATGTGGCCAGTGGATCCCTTTCACCCTCCCACAAGAGGATGAAGAGCATACACGTGACACAAGCACCCAGCCAGCGCCGCGCTCTGGGAGGAAGCACCCGGACGCCCTGCCGTGGACGCGAAGCGCCGGGAGGTTTACTGCACAACTCCCCAAGATATCCCAATACTCAGAATCTGGAGGGGAAAGCAGGCCTCTTGCCCTTTCCTCCATGCCCACGAATATACACGGCGTGTCTGCTAAGGGCCAGGCACAATTGCAGGTGCTGTCCCGACCCTCAAGGGGCTTACATTCTAGCGGGAGGGACTGACAAGAAGCAAAGATGGACAGACTACAGTACAACATCTGGCAGAGAGGAGGAGAGGGGGGAGAAGAGGACGGGAGATGAGGTGGGACGTGGCTCCGTGAGGGGGGCAGCTGCTGGCCGGGGAGCTGAAAGGGCACTGGGGCGGAAGGCGGGATTTCCTACAGCGTCTAGGGCGGTACAGGCTGCGAAAGCAGCTCCCCTGGAGAAGCGTGTCTGGTCTCCCCACAGCGCCACCCGCCAGGGAGAGCGCCCAGCGTCTGCTCCTCGCCGGAGGCAGGTGCGTGGTGTGCTGGGCCCCGCCTCCTTCACTTCACCGGCCTCTGCGGCCCACGCTGAACCTTGCGGTTTCGCCAAACGTGGCATGGAGGCATCTGCCCCCCAAGCACTAGTAAGAGGAAGTGCAGGAGGGCGGTGGGGCTAGGAATCTTGATGGGAGCAGCTGATCTTCATAGCAGGGGCTCTCCTTCAACTTCCTCATCCACACTGTGAAAGCAGGTGCTGTCCGTAGCCTTCTAGATCGATGGAAAGACCCGATGCCCAGAAAGGTGAAGTCACTCGCCTACTTAGCTTTACAGAGAGATGTACACCTTGGCCACTGTCTAAAGAGTCACTCTGGGCTTAGGAACAAATGAACACCCCTCAGGAACCTGGCCCACCCTATGGGAGAAGGCGCCAAAGTACTGTGGAACGGGAGATCAGTTCAAGGAGATGCCTTTGTCAGGTGCCCGGTAGGGAGCCTTGCAGGGGTCTAATGGAACGGGCAAGAGACATTCCCAGGTGGGACACCTGCCAGCTGTGCAACCCTGGGCAAGTTCCTTCACCTCTCTGAGACTCAATTCCTTTATCGGTGAATGAAGTGTGCATAGTGAGGTACCGGGTACAATCCTCTCAATCCGATTTCTTTTGGTGGCGGGCACGTCTCAGGATACTGTGATGACAGCCTCCCACGTCCTTCCAAAGGGCCCAGCCCGCTCCCGCAGGAGGGCAGCTTTTGGAGAAGCGCCTGTCTGATACTGCAGCTGTCCACCCCTGAAGCAGACCACCCTGCCCCTTGGCGGGAAGGGTCGGCATCTCGGCCCTCCTGGGCTCCTTGCCCCAAAGACGCCGCCCCCAGCGCCAGGCCCAGCGGCACATGCGGCTCTTGGCTTGTGGACCCGAGTAGGGCGCACGGGGCTCGGGGCCCTTCCCGGGGCCCTCAGCCACAGCCTTTTCTCTCTTCCACGTTTTCCTTCCAGGCAGCCAAGCCACACATACACAAACACACACACATCCACAGCACCACTTTGGTAAGCCAAGCGGCCGATGGAGGCAAGAACATAACTTATATGGCCCGGCAGAAAATGGCTGAATTAGGCTCTTTCTTTTCACCTTTTATGTGGGTAAAGATTCTCAAAAGATTAAAAGTAGGTTAGGAGAAGAATGAAACAGCTGTGTTTCCAGTGTGTACCTGACAACGGCTTTTGTAGAAGTGAATAATTACATGAAAATCACTTCCTTCCCACCTCTTTCTCAGCCTCCCATGGGTTGCTAGGCGCCCTCTCTCCTTCTTTCGGCTAATGCCACATACAGAAGCTGAAGAATACAGTATGGCCATTATGAGGGCAGGGGAGGCCAGGAGAAGGATTCAAATGCTCCCTCCCTGGTAGACTCAGGGAGGGAGGGCGGGCTTTGGTGGAGAGGACTTCGGTTATATTTAAATGCTAATGCGCTGGGCAGGCAGGCAGGGCCAGCGGCAAGGCGGTGGGAAGGGACTGGAGCTCTTGGCCTGGAAGCTCAACTGGAAATATGTTCTGCAGCTTCTTGCGCCCATGCCAAGCCCTTCCCCGGGCAGCCTGCCCTGGGGGCCGACTCTGGGCTCCCACCCGGAGCGGGTCGGGGCTGTGGCCCCAGCTTGGCCAGGGCCCAGCAGCCCTGCCAGGAAAGTGTCACTGGGCTGAAGGGCTGCCCTGCGGGTGGTGAGGGTAGGGGGCCGGGGTTGTAGGCTGACCCTGGTGGCCCCTTTGTGTGGAGCAGGGGTCACGGTGGCTGGGCCTGGGCCCAGGAGGCTGGGGGGCCAGGCATGGAATGGGGGGAGTGGCCGGCGTTGTTGGCACCGGGCAGCCGGCAGTGACCCCCCCTGCCTTATATGGTAGAGTCCTGGGGGTCGTGCACACCTGCCCCTTAATCTACCACGTGATACTGTTCAATTCCATTTTACCAAGAGCTAGACAGAGTTTCAGAGTAATGAAGAGCTCGAGCAACAAAGACGGCGCGTTCTCAGCCATGAGCATGCCAGTAGAGCCTCGGGGCCTAAAACGTAAGCAAAGGCCTTTCCCCAGGGGCGTCTCTCAAGTGGGGAGCTAGGTTCCTTTTAGACAGGGCCGTTCACTGGGAGGGACTGTCCTGTTCAAGGTGAGATGTTTCCTGTTCACGGCATCCACACTCTAAACCCTAGGGACAGCCCCAGTCATCGTGGCAACTGAAATGAAGCAAGAGGCTGAGATGAAGCCTCACCAGCTCCCCCCGTACCGGCTCTCTCCCTTCTGACTACCACGGAACTGCTCCAGAGGCAGAAAGCCAGGGAAATGGCAAGCTGGGAGGCTTCCCACCCTGGAAGAGCCAAGCAGCAGCGCGTGTGCCGTTTCTGGAGAAAGGGCTACCTGGGGAGGAACGTGAAAAAAGGAAGCAGCCAAGGTTGATGAAAGAAGCCACCTCTGCGCCTGCCCACAGATGAGAAATAAACATTGTCATTTGATTACATTCACTGGTTATTGTCTGTGTCCCCCAACCAGAACAGAAGCTTCCGGAGAGCAGGGATTGTTGTGTTTTCTTCACTGCTGAATCTGCAGCACTTCACACCCCCCAAAAACATCTGCTCAGTGACTGAACACCTACAGCTGCTTAGAGTCCCTGGCACAAAGGAAGGGCACGTTCATGGCTCAGCCAGAATTCCAGTTACAAGGCCAAGGCCAAGGCCAAGGCCAAGGCGCTGGACTGAGAGGGTCAGGGTACCTGGACTCAGAACAATTACTCCTAAAGGTACTGCATTGTTCTTGGGCAAACTTTTTCTTTTCTCCTGGCCTCAGTCTTCCAGTCTGTAGAATAAGAAAACTGAATTGCAACAGAGATGGCAAACATGGACCATGCTCCCTTCCTGCCTGTGGCAGACATTGCTAATCAATCACAGCACTCTTCTCCCCTGGGTCAAGCTATGGAGAAAGACGTCCATTCCCAGTTAGAGTTGGGATGGGAGCTGAAAGTGAAGAGAGAAGATCTTCCAGCTCAGATATCCTAGATTTATAGAGTGAGGACCTTTATGTTTTGGTGCCAGCTGAGGTTCATCTTCCTTGGGGTGTTTCAACCTTAGAGTCTTGAAAGCCCAGGAAGAGCCCACTGCACCACAGAATGTAAAGTCCTCCCCCACATTAAGGACCAATGTCAAGGCAAACACAAGGGATAGGGAGTCTTTATAAAATGCTCACAGAGATGGGTTTCTGGCACTTGTGCTGGATCTGGAAGGCTGGAAGGAAGTGGAGGGATATTTCAGTGGAGCAAACAGCATAAGCCACGTCTTAGAGACAGGAAAAAGCAGGATCTGCCTGAAGTTTCCCGAAAGGAACGCTTCTAAGAAAAGGACTGAGGGACAGAATGGAATGGACCTTCTGGAACTCTATGGAGTTCATAAAGTTGGGACTTCATTAGTCACTACATCTTTGGCAGGAAGTCGCTCAGAGACCCTGAGTGGAAAAAGGACTGTGGTAGCTGAAGCCAGGAGATAGGTAGACACTACTCAGTTTGGTGTGAAATACAATTTGGACCGTGAAAAGGAAGCACTGGAATTCTGCCTTGAGGAGATTCCCAGAGGCGAATCCATGGTGGGTGAGGGTTGGGGACGGTGACAGATTGGAGACCTTAGGCAACAGAGGAAGAGTTTCCTTCGTGGCCCAGCCAAGCTTCTACGCTGGGATGCAGTCCCTGCTCCTACAGATAATCAGATAGTCAGGGCTGCCACTGAGGACATTTCTGCAATGCGCTGGAGGTTAGGCCGGAAGATCACAGAAGCTTTCTGCTGAGAAACTGAAGAGTCGATGGGTCTATTTCCTCCAACATTATTTTCTGGGTCCAGCTCTGCCTCTTTTTATTTGCCTGGGTGGCCATGGGGAGGTTAATTCTTTGAGCCTCGGTTTCTTCATGGATACAATAAGGATAATAATGCAGTTGATCCCCATTATTCGTGATTCTATATTTGTGAGTTCACCTACTTGCTAAAATTTATTTATAACCCACATTCGATATTCATGGTTCTTTGTGGTCATTCACGGACACACACAGAGCGGTGAAAAATTTATCACCCACCCGAGGCACACGTTCCCCGCTGAGGTTGAACAAGGCAACCTTCTGCCTTCTTGTTTCAGCTCACATCCTGTAAACAAATGTCCTTTTCACGGTTTATTTAGTGCCGCTTTTTTTTTTTCATTTTTGTGCTTTACGTTGATTTCACTGTTTAAAATAGCCCCCAAGTGTAGCGCTCACCTGCTCTTCCTAAGTGCACGAAGGCTGTGATGTGCCTTACAGAGAAAATACAAGTGTTAGAAAAACTTCGGTCAGGTATGAGTCATCTTGCTGTTAGCCTTGAGTTCAATATTAGCAAATCAATGATACATAGTAAGCAGGTGACTTTAAACAGAAACACATAAAACAAGGTCATTCATTGATTCAGTTGATGAAAATGCTGTGAGCACACGCTCACAGAACCCTCCCCCTATATTTCCCCCAGGAGCAGTGGTTCGGTATTTGCTAATCCAGACTTTATAGAATGGAGCCATCACTAATAATGAGCATTACTGGTAGCTCTGAGCTGCTGAGCTGCTCTGGAGATGGAATGAGCCGATGCACGTGAAGCTTATGGTCCAGCACCTGGCTCACGGGAAGTGCTCCTCCACTCTGAGGGGGGATGAGTGGCTAGAGAGAGGTTGTCCCTCTGGGCTGAGAAAGCATCTGCCGTGGGTCTGGGGTTGGGTGGGCGGACTGAGTAGGTGTGTCCCAGATGGGGAAGCAGAGGAAAGTTAGCTTTTCCAGATGTGGGCAGGAGCCTTCCTAGCTGCCACATTCCCCTCCTCACCACCCTGGGAGATGGCTCCTTCCAGGGCAGTGGGTCTGGCCTACACACTGGTGCTTTGGAAATGCCACGAGAGCCGGTCCCCCTGCCCGGCCTCCTCACTAGGCCTTCTGGTCTACCCAAAGCCATTCTCTGGGTAGCATCAGAAGACGCAAGAATGGTGGGGACAGCCAACACCCCAATGTGGGCTTCTGAGAACCCACATAAGCTGCCCATATGAGTATCACCTGGAAATACAAAGACAACCCTTCACTCCCGAAAAGAGAAGGTGGGTGGATTTTCGTAGATCATAGCAGCAGAAAACTGGCTTCCTGACTCCTCACTGACCTTTCTTGCTTAAAAACAGCCTCCCTTATGGGGTGCTAATGAGGCTGGGCATTTTCTTGTTTAATTTTCACCACAAGGCTATGAAATAGGTACTCTTAGTTCCACTTACAGATGAGGAAAATGAGGCCCAGAGAGGCTATAGGTTATAGGAATTGCTCACCCAGCAGTTAAGTGGAAGAATCAAACCCAGAAATGTTTGGCCCAAAGCCCTCACTTAAATCTTCACAGTAGATTGTCACCATCTTAACCAAGGTGAAAGTGCCCTGCATGGACTGCCCTGGCCCATGTTTCTATTCATAAGCTATTCCATGCTGTCATTTTCTCCATTCCTCACAAGCCCAATGTCCAACCTGATTTTGTTGCTTGCCATCAGGTGACCTCCTGTATGTATACACAAGCTATTCTCTCTCCACTTTTTAGAACCCTTGCCTACCTTCAAGGACACAGAGCCACCTGGTCCACACATTCTCCTCTACTCATCTGGATGGAAGAATTGACAGATCAAAAGGACACCAGAGCCTATGGATTATGACTCTTGTAGCAGCAAGCTCAGAGCATCCATGGTAGAGGTGAGAAGCACGCCCAGGATGGCTGAATGGGTGAATGGGGACAGGGGGATGGCGGGCTCCTCCCATTTGCAAGTTCCAAATCAGTCTTCCTGACCACAGCAAGGTCTTGGAGGACAAGGAAATAGAAGTGATGGCCAGCCATGAGGTTAGGGACTAAAGGGAGACAGGACAGGCTGCTACAATGATCACTCCAGCAGTGCAAAGTAGCATTTCCACACAAGAGGCTCTAGGACACAGTGGCCTCAGCTTTGGGGCAAACGTTGCCTTCCTCTGACACTTCCCCAGGCCTTAGCTTGAGCAACAACATCAAGAATGACCATTTTTTAAAAATCGAGGCATGTATGTTGCAGTGTTTAGAGGTGAAGTGTACTGAAGTCTGCAATTTACTTTGAAACGTTCCCTCAAAATTAAATGAATGGATGAATAGAAGATGGAGAGATCTGTCGTGAAGCAGAAAGAGCAAAATGTTGATTGTAGACTCTAGTAGTGGGTACATGTGTGTTCACTCTGCAAGTGGAACCAAAAAGATGACAAAAGGGAAGCTTCCATCCTGGCAGTGGGAACTGGTGGTCTCGTGGAGGGGGAGGGTGCGGGCAGAGATGTGTTTTATCTACCTAAAAGAAGGAAAGCACTTCCCAGGATGCATTAATGAGAAGAAATACACTTTATGACAGATAACATTATCAACTGACTGGAATTAATTAAGGAAATTCCTACCCTGCTGCGGGGACAGTTAGGATCCAAACCCAGCATTCAGTCCCTGACCAGAAAAGCTAGAGGAGTTTTCTGGGGTTCAGTTGTCTCAAGGGAGTTGTCTGTCCTCGCTGACATTGCCTCAAAGATGAAAAAATGCTTTGGAATTCCTTAAATCATTTTATCTGAGCAGTTCTTCAACTTCATTTGCAGCCATGATTCCCTTCTGGAGGTGGGACAATCTTTCACGGTCGAAGAGAAGTGGAAGCAGTGCACAAGAACGTGAGAGTTTGCACTGTCCTAACGGCACCTTGCACAATTTTATGGATTTATTTTTTATTCTGTCTCTGAAGCATTCACAGAAAAGCCTCTAGCTGTTATTTTCCTCATCTGTCTATCAGGGAGCTCTCCCTCCCTCCTTTTTTTTTTTTTTTTTTTGAAAGATTTTTTATTTATTTCTCTCCCTCCCCCCCACTGTCTGCTCTCTGTGTCCATTCTCTGTGTGTTCTTCTGTGTCTGCATGGATTCTTGTCAATGGCACCAGGAATCTGTATCTCTGTTGCATCATCTTGCCGCGTCAGCTCTCCATGTGTGCAGTGCCATTCCTGGGCAGGCTGTGCTTTTTTCGCGTGGGGTGGCTCTCTTTACGGGGCACGCTCCTTGCACGTGGGGCTCCCCTATGCGGGGGACACCTTGCGCACTCCTTGCGCACATCAGCACTGTGTGTGGGCCAGTTTACCGCACAGGTCAGGAGGGCCTGGGTTTGAACCCTGGACCTCCCATGTGGTAGGCAGACAAGCTATCAGTTGAGCCAAATCCACTTCCCATCTCCCTCCCTCCTTGTTTTCCTACCTCCTTCCCTTTCTCCCTCCCTTCCAACTTTGTATCTTCTCCAGCCATCACTTCTTCTTGAGGTATAAAGCATTATTACAGTACCCACTACCCTGGCAGGAGCATAGCTCTGAGATGATGATCACATTCTATAATGAGCATTTAATGACACCTACTATGGGTCAGGCAAAATGCCAACCACCAAGGGAGAGGCAGAGATGAGTAAGATCTGCTCATTTCTGGAAGGGTTCTCTTAGATGGTAATCACGTGTAGTTTAGATTATTCTCGCAAGGATGTTAACCACATATTTGTTTAGAAATAATTCATCTGACACCTTCCCCCCACCTACTCACATAACCTTGAGAAATCTGCATGCACTGTTTTCTATAATCTTGGAGACAGGTGGAATCTTCCTTCAAATGATTTATATGATAAAAACATGTACATGACCATAGATAGGTCATTTTATTTCTCTGGGCCTCATTTTCCCCAAAAGACATTTTTAAAAAATTCCTGGGCTTTGACACCTTTTATTAAACAGACATATACAACTGCTATGAAGAAATTCCTATCAGCCTGAAATAGTCACTGGGGCGTGGGGGGATGGAGGGGCAGAATCATAAAGAAGGAAAGAAAACTAGTTATTGATAGTGAAGATATTTTAAATCATTGGTGTTACTCAACCCTCTCATTTTACAGATGAGGGAACTTTGGTATAGGGAGGGAAAATGGCTTGTTCAAGATTAGTGATGGAGTTGAATTTCCTGATTCTGACCCCAGGAGTTTCGCCCCCGAGCCTCGCTGCCTCCTGTGGTGGGCAGGTGGCACTGGAGGCTCAGCTGCTCTAGCATTTGGAACATCTCTAGTGCTCTAATCCAGAAGACAGGGCTGCGTTTGACCTCTTTGTTAACATTGTGCTGTACTCAGGACTTGCCGGAAGGGCTTTCCAGTGCTTGGCTTGCATATGAGAAGTGAGAGAAATGGAACATGAGATTCACGCACCAGTGAGTTTTCACAGAGAAGAACGTCAAATGTCACAATCCAGCAAACTAAGATGTCTCAAAGCCCCGTCATATTGCTTTGAAGACAGAAGAAACCCTTCCTCTCTCACAAAGCAGTGCTGGGCAAGACCTCATTAGAATACCCTGCATTTGTAAAGCACCTTCCTTCCAAACCGGCAAGGAGGGCAGGAGCCAGCCGGCGACTTCATAACACGAATTGTGTATGCCTCTTGCACTTTTCTAAGCTCTTGCATTTCTCTATGCTCTTTGCACATCAGCTTGTTTGATTATCTCAATGGCCATTCGAGGAGAAGAGGATAGGGCTTATTGAGATGGAAGCACAGGAAGTTAAGCGGCATGGCAAGGTCACAAAGCTAGCGAGTCAGGACCTGGCTGCTTGTTGGGTCTACCTTGTTCATTTCATAGATGAGGGAACAGGCTCAAAGACAGATGAGGCAACTGGAGGTTCTCCATTCTAGTCTCAGTTCTCCACCAACTGTGCTGCCTAGAGTGAGGTACTGGCCTCTATCTGAGCCTCAGTGGCTCATCCACAAAAGAAGGTAGACTTTGGCTTTGACTCTTAATCTTATAAAAGCAGCAAATAAACGGGGTTCGGGGGTGCTCTTTGTTGAATACCTTGATGAATATAATTTTACTCTGCACTAGAAACAATTTTATTGTCCGAAAACATAACCAGGGACATTTATGAAGTACGAAGTCACCACCACAAACAGATGACTTTGAATAAAATTGAGCTGTTGAGTTAATCTTGAGTGACTAGGGAACAGTTCTCTTGGGGTTAATTTGCTACTTGAACATTAAGTATGCCATATTCAAGCCAAGCAGATCAAGAGAAGCAAACACCAAAGGTTAAAAATATTTTTGAGACATACAGAAAATGATTATGAAATATTAAAAAAACATTTTATGTTCATTGCCTTGCTTGAAAGGAAGATACAAAACTCTCCCAGGTGCCAGGAATGAAAGGCCAAGCTGAAAGCTCATGAGGAGTAGTAGATCCAGTAGCCTGTGAGGCTATGCAAGCAGAGAGAAGCACAAGCAGCTGAGGTTTTAATGCCTTTCCAAGGGCAGAGGTAACATCACAGGCCCTGGGTATGACCGAAAGGTGAAAGGATTTAGTGTAAAATGCTAATCAGCTGAAAAAGGATTGTCCTATGGTAAATGAGATGTTAGAAAACTCTACCTGTTGGCCCAGGATTCAACATGGAAGAATTAATTATGAGTCTGATCACACACTGCTCCTGCAATATGGACCTCCAAGTTTAAAATAAGTTAAAAATTACCACTTAATAACTTAAGAATTCCCTACCCAACTAAACTACCATTCAAGAGGGACAGTGAAATAGTTATCTTTTTGGCTATACACAGACTAAGAGTGCTTTGTTTCCAAGGGCCCTTGCTGGAAAAAAAAAAACAAACGCTAAAGGATGTGCTTCAGCAGGAAGGAAATTTAATAGTAGTAAGGAGTAAAAATGATTGGGAGCAAAGAAATCAGTATAACATCTTGGAGAATCTAAGTAATTACTACTCTAAAATGTAATAAGGCAATATTAAAAATGGAGGAGGTTGTTGCTATGGGGGGAGGAGAGGGGTGAGGAGGGTGGGGTACATGGGGACCTCATATTTTTTGAATGTAACATTAAAAAAATAAAGACCAAAAAAAAAAGTGGTAGATAAAAACATGGATGATGGGAAGAAATTAGTGTCCTATGGTACTTTCTCTTTAGGAGGAGGACAAAGCCTGTCTACAGGCCCCTGGGCTGACTCAGCACCCAAATCTCTGTCCTCTCCTGTGCTCAAGGGAAGACGTACTCTTCTCAGCCCGGAGCTCCTACAGGTGCAGCTCTCAGGCTCCTTCAGCACTCCACAGGGTGGACTTCCAGTTGCGGCCCTTCCTGTCCCAGATGATGTGGCCACAGTTCTGGTTCCCACTCTTCATTGAGCATTCTTTGGACTCTGCTGGAAATACCCGCCCCCTGGGAGTAAAGGATGGAAATCTTCACTGACTGACCGTGTGCCAGTGGGTAGCCAGGCCTGAGGTCACGGCTCCATTTCCAAGTGCCTGGTGCAATCCGAGTTTCAGTTACCACAAATTCTCCTGCTTCTGGGGCCCCTGCTCCTCATGAGCAGCACTGGGGAATAAATTTTCTGCAATGATACAAATGTGCTCTCCAACATGGCAGTCCTAGCCACACGGGGCTGCTGAGCATCGGAAATGTGGCCCGCACAACTGAGCAACTATGTCTGAAACTTTATTTCATTTCAATTAATTTAAATTTAAATAGATGTGACTTAGGGCTATCATACTATGTAGTATAGTTCTAGAGAGTGGGCAGTCCTTGAAGGAATTCATTCCACTCCCATGAGACATGGGATTCTCTACCTCCTTCTTCCCCGGGTGTGGGCAAGGGCAGGTGGGTGGTCCCAACACCCAGAAAATCCTTCTTGCTAGAATCACTTGGCCCTAGAACCTCTACCTCCTCCAACCACAGCATTCCCTGGTTGTTCTGACAGAGCTCAGCCTGCCTAGAATGTTTTCAACCTGTGCTCCTTAAATCTTCATGTGCATACAAACCACCAGATGGTGTCAAAATGTGGATTCTGATTCAGCAAGAGTCTGTGTTTTTAACAGGCTGTCAAAGGCAGCTGATGCTGCTGGTCCGGAAGCCACACTTGGAGTAGTAAGATCTTAGACAATTGTCTTGACAAGTCAGTTAGCTCTGCCTACATGAACAATGACAGCGAACATAATAAAAGCTTACATTAAAAGTTGTAGGGTAATTCTCTGAAATTACAGCTCTGTTCATGCCACTCAATATCTTGCTCAGAAAGGTTCAAGAGCTGACCATGGAATGAAGTCTAAAATTTTTTTCTGAGAACCCAATGAAGGAGTCTTAGTCTACTTTCGTAGCTTTATTTCTATTGATTCCCTGTTACAAAATCTATCCTGCAGTCAAACAACTACTGTTTCCTGCATATGTCTTTTTCTTTCTTTAAACTTTATATTTTTAAATAATTTCAAACTATAGGTCAGTTGTAAAAATAATACCAAACCCACACAGAGAACTCTAACATACTCCACACCCAGATCCACCAATTTTAACACTTTGCCACATTTGCCGTATCATCCATCCATCCATCCATCCACCCATTTTTCTGAACATTTGCGAGTAGACAATATATTATGCTTCTTAAACATATAATACTCCTCTATATATTTAAGACTTTTCTATGTCTTATCTTTGCTTATCTCCAAACAGCCTGTCCTTCCCCATCCTTCAAGGATAAAATCAAAGTCTACCTATCTCATAAAGACTTCCCTGGTACCCGCAACTGTAAATAATTTTGTTCTCCTCTGACCGTTTGTAGTCTTTTTTTAAAGCACTATTATTGCATGCACCTCATTCGTGCATGCATTCATTCTGCTAGTATTGACTGTGAGCCTGTGTAACAGACTCTGTGCTGGGGGCCGGCAAGTCCTCAGTGGACAAGGTAGACAAGTTTTGTGCTCCCGTCACTGACAGTGAGCAAGTCAACAAATGAACACATGGGGTTACTTGAGATGGCGATCATCCTATGAATAAAATAAAATGGGCTTTGCTAAAAGTCAAGTGTTCAGTGGAAGATGTTTTAGCTGAGGTGGTCTGAGACAACCTGACCTTGGAGCTGAGGCCTGCAGGGTAGGAGGGGGCCAGCCATGGGAGGACCTGGGGGAACGGCGACTCAGCTGGGGTGGGCGGGGAGCCAGGGCCCTAAGGTGGGAATGAGCCTGAGATGCCCAAGGAGCAGGCAGAGGGCTGTATGGGAGATGGGGTCAGGTCACCGAGCGCCCCCTGGCCTTGGCCACGGTGAGCAATCGGGGTTTTGATCCTAGTGCAAGGGGAAGCCACTGAGGGAAGGCCAGGGGTCTGCTTCTAGTGATGCTGGAGTATCTGGCCGCAGGCGAACCCCTCCTGCATAAGCGCCTATCAGAGCAGACAAAACACAGGAGGCCGCTGTTTTCAGGCAGTGGATCAGAGGCAGGGCAAGACTGCGATCCCCAAGAGAAGGGGAAACCCTCTGAGGGGAGCCCCATGACCTGAACTTGGCACAGAGTGCCGGCATCCGAGCAGAGCGCGTGGTCTCCCAGAGGCAGGAGGTGGGGCCCGAGTTTGAGAAGGCTGAAATAACTGGACTTCACAGGGTGGCGCATCAGAGAGAGGGGGCTATGCCTGGGGGCAGGAGTCCACGTGGAGGCCCCCGGAAGGCGGTGGCTGAGGGCTGGAGGGTACGCGCACAGGGCATGACCACCGAGGGCTGACCAGATAGCGCTGCGGTGGCATTGGAGCAGATACTGGAGGTCAGACGCTGCTGGGGAAGGGCAGGGCCAAGGGCTGTTGAGAGGCCCTGCCTGCCAGGGTGGAGATCCTCATTAGCATCAGATTCCCACCCTCGGGCGCAGCTGAGACAACAGGAACTCGGGAACGCTGCCCTGCGGCAGGGTTTCTCTACTGTGCCGCTAATGATATTGGGGGCCTAATAATTCTTTGTTGTGGGGCCATTCTGTGAATTGTAGCATGTTTAGAAGCACCCCTGGCCTCTACTCACTAGGTGTCAGTAGCACCCATGCCCCCAGTTGTGACAATTAAAAATGTCTCTAGACATTAACAAATGTCCCCTGGGGGTGAGGGGGGAAGGGTAAAAAATCATCCCTGGTTGAGAACCACGGATCTAGGATAAGAACTACTCCAGACCCAACCTAATAAGTTCTAAAACCAAGCCCTGTTAAGATTTACAGGGGAGACAATTTGCAAATTGAGTCCTATTAAGTTAGAGAGGCTTGGGAAACAGCATGGAATTTCCACAGGTCTGCACTAAGAAAACATAAAACCAATTAACACAAGTTTAAGATGGTCAGCCTGTTCCTAAACTACCTATAGAATACAAATCAATACTCTTCAGAGGAAGATAACAGAATACAGAATGTCTACAACATATGACCCACAATATCTAGTATTCAATCAAAAACTACAAGTCTTACAAAGAAATAGGAAAATATGATCATTGTCTGAAAAAAAAAATCACTATAAACCAATAAGATGGCCCAGATGTTAGGTTTAGCAGATAAAGACTTTAAAGTAACTATTATAAATATATTCACAGATTTAAAAAAACACATTCAAAGAACAATGCCAGGAAATTGCTTGATCTAAGATCCACTTCTAAAAGCTCTTTCAGTCTGCTGTGTGAGGAAGAAAGCAGCAGTGAGCAGGAGAGAACAGGGAAGCCACCTGGGAGGCTGCATTATTTGTCAGGAGAGGCTGGCTTGTTGTTTAGGCTGCACTTAAATTAATGTCTTCAACCTTGGGGAATACTCTCAAAGTGGGGCACTGACAAATTAGGGCAGTTAAGTCAATAATGAATAAACAAATGAAGGCATGAAGGAATTTCTCAGCAATGAGAAAGAACCACCCAAGGAGAGAAGCCGTCCTGTCACAGGGAGTCACTCAAGGCCAGCCAGGTCACCACTGAGGGGATTCCTGCAGTGGGTGGGGAAGGAACCTTCCTGAGGCTGAGATTCTAGGATTCTTGCAAAGTCATCAAAGGACATAGGTCTGGGACACTCAAAGCCTCCAGAAGATGACTAGGATTGCCAGGTCAGGGACAGGCAGAGTCAGAGAGAGGCCAGAAAAGTCAGATACAACAGGCAGCTTCAGGTATCCTTTGACCAACTGCATCAGACTCACTGGGGTCAAATGCTAGCTGTGCAAGCTCCAGGCAAGTGCTTTAACCTCTCTGCGCCTCAGTGTCCTCCTCAATAACACCAAATTTAAGACACAGGTTTTAAATTCTCATAAGAACTTAATGTAGTTATAAAGCACTTAGCCCTGCATCTAGAACATCAAAAATTTCAATAATTGGGGGAATTGAGTGAATCAGATAATGACACATTTGTAAGCCCAGTACCTGGCACAGAGTCAGCCCTTTATAAAAATGATAATTAGCATTTCTACTATTATGGGTACCTAAGCAGCTCTCCAGCCACCTTATTTTTCTGGAGAAATAAGGTGTTGCTAACACAGCTGGGAACTAAAAATCATAGTTTTTATGTGCAAACCTGTGGCTGAAACAATTTAATGAGGCACCCCAATGATGCACAGAATCTCAGTGGGGTATACAGGAATTCTGATTCCAAAAGACAGGCAACTCTTAAGGAACTTCAAGGACAAGGAAAGAAGAAACGTTTGCCACCTTCCTTCAAGTGTGTCTGATGTAAGATCAGTAATGGATCACTAACTCCCAAGGAATTGACCCATTGCCTAGAAGGAGCACACCCGTGTCAGGTGAATTCCAGCTCTGGCACGGCTCCATACTGTTATCACTGACTTCCTCATGTGTCTGTCTCCCAAGAGACTGTCATCTCCTTGAAGGAGGAACCACCACTGACCTGACAGTGCATCCTCAGTGCCTGCCGCTGAGAGGACAACAAATACTGGTGGAACAGAGTCGAATTTACTGAAAGGAGGCCTTTCAAGAATTTTCAGCCCCAGAAAGTAGCCCCCAAGTCATTTATGCAATCATTTCAAAAATATCTCCAATGTCTTGATGTCAACATTTATGTTTTAGTTCGAACATCCAGTAGCCAAGAGGCCCATTTCCCCCAGTACTTGCCTGGAATCAGGGTATGCTGCCACCAGGTGGCAGCAATTCCAAAGCCGCATCCATGAGGCTAAGCAGGTAGGGTTTTTAACCAAGGACTTTTTTTTTCTTTTTTTCTTTTTAAGGGGTTCTCGCTATTTGGGCATCTTTCCACCCTCCACCCCCAGGATTTGGACACCTCAGCCTCAGGCTCCATTTCCCTCCAGGGGGAACGCAGGCCTGGGGAACTTGTTCACGCACTGGGAGGGCAGACCCCGCGTTTTGGATCTGTGACAGGTCTTTCTGTTCTTGCCCTGAAAACACACACTCGAAACACAATAAAGAGTGAGAGTGGCAGGAATCTGGGGCAGGGAGAATGTGATTTCCTGCAAGAGGCCCTAAACTCCCCAAAGACTGAAAAGACAGAAAATAAAAATTTGAGGGGGAAAAATGGAGTGGAAGCACTTCACACTTCAGAGAGAACAGAGGGCTGACAGGGAAGACAAATAGATGTTTAGAAAGTTATAACAGACCACGGAATGCAAATTTCGGGGGAACAAAGAGAGCAAGCTGCTGTGTCGCTTCAAGTTCTTGACGAGAAACTTAATTTACTGGATCCACAATTAAGGCATTTGGTTCCGAGTTCAAAGCCTTCCCTTTGGGCTGTGGGGCCGGGGCTCCCCCTGCCCTGGGCCAGTGAAATCGGAGGGAACACGAGAACAGCTCTGGGGGTCCTGGAGGCCTACTAAGCGCCAGGCCCTGGGCTGGGCAGCAGAAATGAGTACAAGCCTTTTTGTATACACAGCTGCATCTATCTCACAGCTGCCTGGTGCCACCGAGATTCTTATGTAACCCTACCGGCCAGGCAGAGCACTGAACCCCGCAAGCCAAGGGCGCGACAAAGGTCACCCAGCTCGTTAGTGGCATTAGAGAATGTCTCAAACTTCTCCCCACACCAGATTGCACCACCCCAAAATCCCCTCTCTCTGAAGACCATGGCCCTCAGAGCAAGATGTATTCTGTCACTGCAACCCAAAATAACATGGGCTCTGCTGGAAATCATGCTTTTTCCACTCATTCATTCATTCAAAAAATATTCAGTGCTTACTGTGTACCAGGGGCTGCAGGGAATGAAACAAAGCCTCTGCCCTCGTGGAACTTACATTCTAGTGGGTGGAAAATATATTATAAAATGAATAATGTTTGAGATGTGAGTGCAACAGAGAAAAAAAATCCAGGCAGATGGAGAGGAGATGCCGGAGCTGGAGGGGACGCGATTTTAAATAAGGCATCCAGGAAGATCTTGCTGAGAATGCAAGCGTAGAGAATACACCTTTTAGACTTTTTGAATAATTCCCAGGACCTGTAAGGAAGCTATCAGCTCTGTTCTACAGACAGAAGGTGAAATGTTCCAAGGCTCCAGGGAGAAAGTGGGAATGATGTGCTTTGCCCCCTCAGCTCCCGGAGGGCCGAGCTCTCCTATATGCCCTTTCTGGGGTTCTCTCCCCCACTGTCTGGGGAAAGAGGCGGTGGGGACCACTGTGAACCTGCTCTATGGGCCTTGATGCCCAGTTCCTGCCTCAGGAGCCCGGAAGGGTCCAGGAGCTCCTGGACCCCTCAAAGGACATGTCCCCTAGTAAAAGACCCTGGGAGCCGGAACCAGGCCTTTCACTAGGCACTGCCCAGGGCGGCCCCTTAGAAATGTAAATAGTACAGGAAATCGGCGCGTGGGCCCCATGTGACTAAGGGGAGGGCGCTGGGCTCCAGGTCCCTCCGGGTTATGGCCAGGCTGCAGGCCTGCGTCGGGCTTTTCCTTGCCCTCGCCTGGACCCAGGCAGGAGGAGGACCCCTCAGGGTGGACGGCACCCGGGCCGCTCCTCCCAGGGCCATTTCCTGTCCCCCTCCCCACAATGCCCCAGGTCCAGGATTAATGAAACGCACACACGTGTGCAGAGGTGATGATAACGGGAATCCCACGGTTACTGCTGGGCACCAGGACGGCCCCCCAGGCTGCAGGAGAGACGAGCAACTTCGGGGTTCTAAGGCCTGAGGCCTCCACTGTAAGGCCTCCCCTGACCCCCCTCCACGCAAGTCCCCGGGAAGACGAGTGAGGGACGGTGACAGCACAGGTGCAGTCACTTTCAATCCCCTCTAATTGATAAAAAGCATGAGTCTCCCGCAGGCCTCGACCCTTAGGCCAGTCCCAGTAACAAGTCTTCTCGGAACCCCTGATCTCACCCAATCCCGTCTCCCTTTTTCTGTGCGGAGGGAAACCTGGGTGAGGAGAGGTGAGAACGTTCTCTGCTGTCAGGCTGTGGGCTTCTCGGGGACAAGTCAAGTCTTATTCTCCATGCTGAGTGCCTGGCCCATGTGGGCATGCAATAAATATTAGTGGAATAAACTAATGACTAGCTTTGCTCGGCTCTGGCAGGAGATGAGTGGGACGAAACACGGTCATGAACCCCAGCCCTCACAGAGCTCACAGACTAGTGAGACTCCCAATCAAGTGCTCATTTCACCACTCTGCTGACTTCAGTCTGCCTTGCACACCCTCCCCTGTACCCCAAGGGACTGAGGGACATCCCTGGGGACCAGTGAACCCAGAGGCTGGACATCGGAGCGTGACCTGGAGCTCCCCTTTCAGCCCTGTCCCCCAAAGTCCCTTGGGCTCACCCTCCCCTTCTGTCATCAGCTCTCCTGCCCCTCTCTCCATCCCAAAGAGAGGCTTCGGTAGCTATGGTATCAACCCTTCAATTTCTCATAGAGGCAAGTGCCCTGGAATGGCGATTTCTAGATGATCCCAAACAAATGAGGTATGCACACCCCAGACCAGCCAAACCACCAGGATTTGCTACAGGGGCTCTCAGGCTCAGTGACACATTCCTGGACTTTTTATTTGTGGTGTGATTTGAAGGACAGATAGGGATCATTATTCAGCAAAAGAGCTTGCCTTGCTAAAGGGAGACCTCCACTGCGGTAGATGGAATCATGTCCCCAACAACCAAAATGCGCAGCCTGGACCTGCATTCTTGCGCGTGCGAACCCACTTGTAAATAAGACCTTTCGAAAATGTGTTTGCTATAAGGTGTGGCCAAAGGAAATCAGGGTGAGTCTCATGCTGTATTACCGGAGGCCTTACAAAGAGAGGAAAGTCAGGTGCAGAGTACCACAGGGAGAAGCGGACGTCCGCAGACCCGGAAGAGCAGACACAAGGAGAGAGAAACCACCCGGTGACAGATGCAGAGACGCCAGCCAAGGAACCCCAAGTCCTGCCGCAAGCCAGCACCAGCAGGCATAGGAGAAAGCATGCCTTGCCAGTGCCCTGAATTTCGATGTCTGGCCTCTGAAACTGTAAGCCAACAAATTCTTACTGTTTAAGCCAACCCATTGTGTGGGATTTATCATAGCATCTCTGACAAAATAAGACAATCACCAAGAGAAATAAGGTAGATCCTCTGACTCACTCCTGATAAAAGACTTCCAGCTGGAGGGGCCAGCTGCGGTTCTCTCTGGGGGACTGTGTGGCTAAGTTCCAATGTCCTAGCCCCATCATCAGACATTTGTCTTGCCCCAGGCAATACTGCTTTCTAAACTTTAGCTATCCATCTTCCGCCTGCACGGTTCTTGTCACACCCATATTTGTTCAACTATTTGCTTAATATTTGCCTAAAATTAACCTCATTTTTTGTCACGTTTTTTCCCTCCCTCACCTTCCCCCACGTGTGGGACTTGACTCCAGGGATGAGCCTCCCTGGCGCTAAGGGCTAACTACCAAGCACCAACCAGCAATGCAAATTGAGAAAGACCTTGACCAAAAGGGAAATGTAAAGACAAATGAGTCTACATGGCTAAGAGACTACAAAGTGAGTTGGGAGGTCAATCCAGAGGTCATGCTTATGCATGTCTCAGCAGGATCTCATTGACTGCCAAAGTAAATACTACCTCAAATAGCAGGGCCCCTGAGGGCTCTGGAGACATCCAGACACTATAGGCAGGGCAGACAGCTCAGGAGTTTGGTGCTTGGCAGTGGGCCCTACTTTGGAATTTATGCTCCCCAGTGTGACAGAGGTAGATTCAGTTGTGGTTTCCCTACACAAGGCTCTTCTGACCCTTCTATCTGAACCTATAATTAGTGCTAGAGTTGATAGATGTATGCCCAAGAGACTTAAACCTTTGGGCTGTCCATGTACCAGCTGGACCCTGAACCTCAACGGAGTTGCAATACCTACTCTTCAGCTCATCAGATCACCAAGGACAACCAACAAGGAGATGATGATGGCAATGACCATCCCAAGGAACTGAGACAGTCTACACCGGCAAGCAAGAGAGTCCCATCCATCTGCCCTATGGGATTGAAGCCCCCTCTCAATTAGAGGTGGAATGGGCATCACCATCTCAGACTTCTCAGGACTGAGGAATGAACTCAAGACCAAAGTAGACTTACTGGTATTCTACTATAGACTTAATGGGACTTACATATAACGTAAGAACTTATATCATTGATGTGGAGGCAGTGGCCGCTGGAAGTTCTGAGGGGAGAAAGAGGGAAAAACAGGTGTAATATGGGGACATTTTTGGGACACTGGAATTGTTCTGCATGATATTGTGATGATGGATAAGGTCATTACACTTTTGTCAAAACCTACAAAATTGTGTGGGGCAAAATCTAAACTACAATATAAACTATAGTCCATGGTTAGAAGCACTGCTTCAATATGTGTTCATCAATTGTAACAAATGTCCCACACCAATGAAAGATGTTGTTAATGGGGGAAAGTGTAGGAGGGGTGGGAGTGGGGTATATGGGAATCACCTATATTTTTTATGTAACATTGATGTAATCTAACATTTTTTAAAAATTAAAAAATAAAGTAAATAAAAAATAAAAACAAATAAAAACTATGAAATCATGGATTTAATGTGATTGGTGTTCCTGTAATTTTTTTTTCCTAGTGCACATTAAAAAAAGACAGTTCTTACTATTTTTGGTAATTATGTTCTATAAAGTCACCATGAACACTGAATCTACAAATATTGAACCACTAGGAGTGGACGTAGCTTGGGTGGTTGAGCGCCTGCTTCCCATGCACGAGGTCCCGGGTTCAAGCCCTGGCCCTGCTACCTCAAAAAAAAAAAAAAAAAAAAAAAGTCCTGAACTGTTCCGAGAGGAAATATAGGGTGGGGCTCTCGGGAGCTCTGGCCCCACCCACACAATCTCCCTGTAAGGCGGTCACAGGCTCCTTGTGCTCAGGAACACTAGACAGCACTTGGCACTGTGCTTGGGGGCATTTTAAACTGTGAAACCAACAACATAAAGCACAAACAATGCAAAAACGTGGCACCACCTGCAGTGCCACCAGGATGCTCATTTACAGCATGAGAGCTGAAACAAGGTGGCAGAGCGTCATCTCGTTTGACCTCAGCTGGGAACACGGGTGTCTGGCACTCGACATTTTGCATTCTGTGCACGTCCATGAAAGACCACAGAAACCATGTATTGATTTTGAGGTTTACAAATAAATTTACCAAATAGGCAAATCCACAGATAGGAAATCTGTGAATAATGATGATCAACTGCACATAACATAAAAGGAAAAAAGCTCCTCTGTCTAAAAACTCACTGTACTTGACCTTTACAACCCTCTGGTAGGGCAGGAAAGTACAACCTACAATCTTCATTCTACGAAAGAGGGCCCAGCCCCAGCAAAATTAGGAGATTTGGTCAAGGTCAAATGTCAGCAGCAGTGGGTCCAGGAATCCTCTTCTTGCTTCTTCATAGACTTGGGTATTGAGAAATGGTACAGTTGAAATTGGATAGTAGGTATCTGTTGTTTTCTTCTAAGACCTCACTTTCTTTCCTTAAGAAATTTCCCCTCCCTGAACCCTGGAAACTCTGGGCTCTGTCCTAATTAGGCTGCTCAGCTGCTGTGTGGCCATGAGAAAGCAGCTCAGCCTCTCTGATCTGGGTCTTGTCATCTGTTAAATGGATGTTCTAGCTGGGGTACTCTGATTTTTCTGACCCTCTCCCAGGCTGCCTTCCCTGTGCACGCCCGAGACAAACCTTATGTCAAGCGCCAGCTTCCAAACCTTTGAGGAGCCTGTCCAGACTCAGTGTGGCTACACACCCAGCTGCCAGGTTTCTCAGGCCCCCGAGCAGACTGAGAGCCAGGCTCAGAGAAGCCCCCACCTCCCTTTTTAGCAACACACCTCAGCATCCAAAACCCCAGTTTACCTGGAGTTTTGCTTCCCTTTCCCTCTTGGGGCCACCGAAGTCTTACGTATGCCTCTTCTTGCTGTCAGCAACATCCTTTCCTTCTTTGCTCCAGCCAACCAGCCGTCACAACTACTTTTTAGGACATACAGGCACACACACAAACGCACATTTTTCTGGACAGTGCTAACAGTACATTGAAAAAAAAAAAAGTTACAGCTCACAGATCTGGTGGTCTGGAGGTTTCTAGATACTTTTTGTTAAAGCAAAAGAAATGTTTCTTCAAAAATCAGAAGAGCTCTGCTTCTTATATTCATTCAACAAACATTTGTTGAGCTACGTACCAGGTAGTGAGCTCACCAGGGCCTGGGTATACAAAGGCGGGCAATGAAGATGTAGGGGCTGCTCCTAAGCTGCCTTCTCAGCCAGCCCTCCCTAGCCATCTGTTGAAAATCACAGCCTCTGCCTCCAGCACTTCCTCTCCACTGTCATCCTTTTGTCTCCGTGGTACTTGTCACCCTCGAATGGATTACATATTTTACTTTCTAATTTTGTTTCTTGCTTGCCTACTTCACCTAGGATATAAACTCCATGGGGCAGGGATAACTGTTTTGTTCACTGCTATATCCCTAATACCTATCATAATCTCTGATACAGAGTAGGCATGCAGTACATATTTGTTTATTGAATGAGCAATGAGCAAATAAATCATTCATAGAGTATATCTGTAATTATGTAACTATTTCATTGCAAGCATCAAAGCTGCTTTGGAAAAGAAGTACAGGCTGCTAGGGGGATGCGCGGTTGGCAGTGGGGAAGGACTTGCCTAAGGTCCTCAAGGATGAGTGGGTGTTAGGCAAGGTGGGAAAGAGAGTTTGGGGAAGGAAAAGGGAGAGTTCAGGAAGTGCAAAGGTCCTGAGGCAGGAAGATCATTCATACCTGAGGTCCAGAAAGGAGGCCGATACCTGGAATAACCTGAAAGAGGGGACGGCGATAGGGAATGTGACGAGGAGGCAGTTCACGGGGGATCAGACACCACGGCGTACCCCAGGAGGGTTTGAGCAAAGAGATGCCATCGGATTCACACTTAGAAAAGATCACTCTGCGGCTGAACGGGCGATGGTCTGGTGGAGTCAAGAGCCACTTTTGGAAGAGCAAGTGGAAGACGGCGGTGGTCTGCACAGGGGCAACAGCAGAGGCGGAGAGAAGCCTGGCCAGGGCCGGGGATAGGGCAGGGCCATGGAGCCCGCCCATCGGCATCCCCCCTCAACCGCCCCAGGATGTCCCAGGGCCGGGGAGAGACACACAGTCCATAAAGGCCTAACCGGGAAGGCTTTGAGGTTTGGCAGGTGTGCAGGAAAGAGCTGACCCGGCAGGCCCCGTGCTCATGAGCAGGGCCTGCTGGCGCGGCTGGCCCTTGACTGGTGTCTGGGGACTTGGCTTTTAAAATGTTCCCGATGGAACGAAGCTGCTCCTCAAGGCAGGAGCGCGGAATTCCGCTGCGCCAGCCTGCCTGGACTGCTGGGACGAGCAGGTGGTAGGCACCGGCGTGCCTTCCGAGAGCGTGGGATTTGCAGATTGTGATTGATCACGCGGGCAGAGAGTGCGTGTGACCAGCCGCCAATCACAACCTTGGACTTTGGGTCTCCAGCAGGCTCCTCTGGGCAGAAACATTGCCCGTGTGCTGCTGCACTGCACTGCTGGAGAAAGGGGCATGTTCTGTGGGACCCCTCCAAGGCGGGAGGAAGAGAGTGAGCATAGGATTCTTCCAGATCCGCCCGATGCATCTTCTTCCCTTGGTGATCACTGAAATAAACCATTTCTATGAGTATAACTGCTTCTGCGTCCTGTGAGTCCTTCCAGGGAATCACCGAATGTATGGGTGGTCTTGGGACCCCCACCACAGTAGGTCATACAACTGTCTCAACTCTTCAGCTCTGTCCTTGTAGTGTGAAAGCAGAAATAGATAGTGTGTAAACAAATAAGCACGGCTGTGTTCCCGTAAAACTTGATTTCCAAAACCAGGCAGAAGGCAGGATTTGGGTTGCAGGCCATAGTTTGCCAACCGATACTCACGGAAAACCCATACCCACTTTGAAAACCACTGAATGAATTCAAATCTTTAATCAGTGGAGAAACTGAGGACCAGAAGGGAAAAGTGGGAAAGAACTTGCCCAAAGTCACTTGGGATCAGTGGCAGAACCAGAAGCAGAAGCCACGTCCCAATTTCTAGTATTTTCCACTATCCAAGTGACCACTCTGGAGAAGAGCCTTGCAGACAAGCACTGGCCTGGTAGCCAATGCCAAAAAGAAAAGAAACAGTAAGAAACTGGGATGATTCGGGCAGATGAGCTGAACGGAGAACTGCCTGGGCCTCACGTTTGTGCTGGCTGTGTGTGTGTGTGTGTTTGTGTGAATGTGCATGTGTTTGCACACACCTGCATACTCCCAGATCTTTCTGATCATCATCATCACCTCTGAAGCTTCTTAAGAATATAGATTCCCAGGCACCATCTCAGACCCACTGACCCGGAATCTCCAGGGGTAGAGACTGGAGTCTGCATCTTTATTAAGCTCCGAGGGATTCCGATGATCAGGTAGGTTTGCTCACCTCTGGGCAGTGCTCGGAACCTCTTGACTGATGACCTTGAAGTCCAGTAAAGAGTCCAGGAGCAGAAGACAGAACAGGACATTGGTCTTTGATCAAGGCAGAATTGTGCCTAACAAAAACGCACAGACTGGTGACTGTGGAAATAGGTTTTCCAAAACTGCCTCAACTGAGCCTTGACCATCAGAGGTTGGGGTTGGCAAGGCCAGCAGTCGGGAGCTAATTTCCTGCTTCCTAGGGATTCTGCCTCTGATTCAGGATGCTGCCTTCAGGTGCATGGTGGTGCTCTGAGCTTCAAGGTCAAAGAGACCAGCCCGAGGCATGGCAAACTGAGAGAAGAGGGGGAAAAAAATCCCAGCACACGTTGCCACTCCGCTGTCTGCTTTAATTAACCACTATGAGATACAGCTGAGACACTCCATAAATCTTTCCACCCAAGTTCCTCTAAAAGTGGGTGGCTGGAAGCTACAGACAGACACTTGAAATTTCTTACAAGCCTCACGTTCTGTTTGAAAATTTTTATGCAGATTCCACATTTGCTGCATGGTCTAACCATATTGGTTTTAATAGAAAAATGTGTCCCCCCTCCCAACTCTACTGTCTTTGAGTAAGACATTTTGCAAATTGGGATGATGTGGGGGTCTTTAAAAATATGGATGCCAGGGGGTGACCCCCAGAGAACTTATTTTAATTGATCTGGGTTGTGGTCTGGGTGTTGGAATTTTTTAGAAACTTCTAATGAGTAACCATTGGGCTAGTAAGACGCCACATTTTCATTTTCTGGTTTAATCACCTCCCAGCACACCACTGCATACCCACTTAGAGAAGCATAAGTATAAACAGCAAAGCATAAATGACCTCCTTCTCTGAACTGTCACTGCTTCACCCAAGACAACTAAGCGGGGAGCAAGTTCTCTCCAAGTACGTTCTTTCTGTGCGCTACCCCACAGAGGAAAAATCAATGCCAACCTAGACCCCTTTTCTCTCACTGAGTTGCACCATTGCAGCCATCTGAGAGTGAGATGGGGGAAAAAAATGCTTTGATTTTCACTAACTTCTCACGGAATTTCAGCATTTCCCTGAATTATGAATGCAGATGAAAAACGGCAGTGCTGTTAGCAGTAGAAACCTCAGATATTTTCATACCACAATATAGATATCTTGAAATATCCTTTATGCTAATGGCTGCTTCGGAATCATGGCAGCTGTTAGCTCCTGCTACTGGATCTTGATTCAATATACTAGTAAAGAAGCACATATTTTACCATGTTATACTTCAATATGTGTGATTTCCTACATATTTTATTTTATGCATTTAAAAATGTTGTTCTGGGAAGGGATGCATGGCTTCCAACGGCCTGGGGGTGGGAAGCCAGCCGTTGGTCCCCCACGCTGGGGTACGGACCCTGCAGAAGGCATCCTGGTGGTGGCAGGGGGCTCTGAGCACCTCTTACCTGTGGGTCAGAGAGGCGGGAGAGGTCGGGGTACAGGTAGAACTTGATGCCTTCAGAGGCTCCGGGCAGCGTCACCCCTCGGATCAGGAGGATAAGAAGCATGATGTAGGGAAATGTCGCGGTGACGTACACGACCTGCCCAGGAGAAGAGAGGACAGCGTCAAGCGGGGGATTACAGCCCTGTGGCGGGAGCAAGCAGAAGAGGGGCTATCCAGCGCAGCGCGTCGCACCGAGTCCTGGACTCAGCCTGCTCTCCCGCCCATCTCTAGCCACTTTTTTTTATAAAGCGCTGGTTCTTTATAGAAGGAGAAACAATATTCGTTTAATATTTGTTTTATCTGGGGAGGGCCTGCTATGTTCCAAGCCCAGGACTGGAGCCTAGCAATTCTGAAATGTTTCTGACCACAACCCATGGACAGAAAGGTTATATCACAACCCAGTCACAGACAGCTGAAACAGGAGTTTCCCAATCAAGACTTACTCTGCTATGTGGTGCACTCAGGAGTTTTCTATCATGTTCTAGTTCATGTTTTTTTTTTTAAAAAAAAGCTGATCATGACCCACCGCAGTCATTTCATAAATCACCGATGGGCCAAGACCTGCCCTTTTTTTTCTTTTTTATTAGAGCAGTTGTAGGTTTACAGAAAAATCATGCAGAAAGGAGAGAGTCCCCCTATATCTGCTTCCCAGTGTTCCATACTATTAACATTTTGCATTAATGTGGTACCTTTATTATAACCAAAGAAAGGCTATTACTGTAATTATACTACTAACTATAGTACATAATTTACATTAGGTTCACTATTTTTGTTGTACAGTTATATGTTTTGTTTTTTAATTTCATAATTCATCAAAGGGCCAAGACCCACATTTTTAAAAAACATTGTTCTTAATGAAAATCATTTCTGCGTAGCCAAAGATAGGACAGGATAGGCTAGCATAGCATAGGATAGCACAGGACAGCATAGAATAGCATAGCACAGCACATCAAAGCATAGCATAGGATAGGACAGCATAAGATAGCATAGCCTAGCAGAGGAGAGCATAAAAGAGCATAGCATAGAACAGCACAGCATAGCATTGGATAGCATCGCATAACATAGCATAGCAGAATAGAGAGTAGCATAGGATACGAGAGCATAGCATAACACAGCACAGGATATCATAGCATAGGATAGCGTAGTATAGTGTAGGATAGGACAGGATAACAGAATAGCACAGTATAGAATGGGATAGCATAGCATAAGCATAGCATAAGATAGTGTAGAATAGTATAGCATAGCACAGCATAGCATAGCATAGCACAGGATAGGATAGGATAGCATAAGCATAGCATAAGATAGTATAATATAGTATAGTAAAACATAGTATAGCATAGCACAGCATGGGATAGCACAACAGAGCATAGCATAGCATAGCCTAGTATAGGATAGCAGAGCATAAGATAGGATAGCATAAGCATAGCGTAGCACAGGACAGCATAGCATAAGACAATATAGTATAGCATAGCATAGCATAGCACAGCATGGGACAGCACAGGACAGAACAGCATAGCATAGAATAGAATAGGATAGGATAGGATAGGATAGCATAAGCATAGCATAGGATATCATTGCATAAGGTAATATAGGATAGCATAGCAGAGCATGGATAGCACAACACAGCATAGCTAGCACAGCCTAGCACAGGATAGCAGAACATAGGATAGGATAGCAGAGCATAAGATAGTATAGGATAGTGTATTAGTCAACCAAAGGGGTGCCGATGCAAAATACCATAAATTGGTTGCCTTTTATAAAGGATGTTTATTTGGGGTAGGAGCTTACAGATACCAGGCCATAAAGAAAAGTTACTTCCTTCACCAAAGTCTATTTTCACGTGTTGGAGCAAGATGGCTGCCAATGTCTGAGAAGGTTCAAGCTTCCTGGGTTCCTCCTTCCAGGGTCTTGCTTCTCTCTGGGCTCAGGGTTCCTCTCTTCCTGGGGCTTGCTTTTCTTTCCTCTGTGAGCTTACTTCTCAGGGCTCCAGCATAAGGCTTCAGCATCAACCTCCAACATCAAAAGCCTTCCAACTCTGTTCTTTGCCATGCCTTTATCTAATGACATGGCCCAATCAAAGCCCTAATCATAACTTAATCATGCCCAGGCACAGACCAGATTACAAATCTGATTACAATATCTAGTTTTGGAATTCAAAACCATATCAAACTGCTGCACTCCACCCTCTGAATTCCAAAAAGATATTACAATATTTGAAAAAAACATTAAATCAGCAGCAATGCAAGTACTAAATCATATCATTATCAATTTAAAGAAATACAGTTTGTCTTGGGGAAAAGTCCCATCTGCTATAGACCTTATAGATCCCTGAAACTTACAAAACAGTTTATCTATTTCCAATACACAAATGGACAGACAAAGGATAAACATTTTCATTACAATTGGGAGAAAGTGAGGGGAAACATGAGTCATGGGTCCTCTACTGTTCAGTAAACTCACAGGGCATCCTCCATTTGATTTCAGTCTGTTAGTCATTCTTAAAATGATGGTTTCTTCTCCTTGCCGCCTTATAGGAACCCACCCTTTCCACATGCTTACCCAATGGCCATTTTCTTGGTTCCACCCTTATCAAGCATCTGGGTGCTGGCCACATTCTAGACCTCTCCCTCCAAGAGTGTTGGGGTGCTTGACACATCTTACCCAATCTTTGGGTTAGAGTATTAACCCCTTTAGTACAGTGATGTGAAGACAACATTCCCCTAACCTTTGGCATATAGGCTCAATCCTCTCAGAGCAATGAGTTGACCACCTGGCCTTCCCTAACCTTTGGGGGACAAGTCCACCCCTCTAGACATGTGGGGTGCTGACCTTAACTGCCCTAATCCTTGGGGAATGTGCTCCACCCTAGCTGCACCCTGTGGCAGCAAAACTCTCCCAGAACATCAGGTAGGAACATTCACCCTCTTTAACTGCTGGGGCAAACTCACCCTCTCTGTACACTTGGGTGGGGTTCCTCTCTTGGCCCAAGGTGATGTCCTAATTCCAGACCTCAGCTTCCATGGTTTTCCCCTTGAAGTCGTTTCCCCTTCAATTTCTCCTTTCCGTGTCCTTTTTGTTCCAGGCTGACACTGGTTTTGTTCATACAGCTCTCTCAAAAACCTTGTTGGTTTAGCATGAAAGAGCAGGAATCCAAGCCATCAGACAATAATACTTTCCACAAGTCTTTCCTAGATAACTGCATCTTCAGTCTTGATTTACCAGTTCCAAGTTTAGTTAAGTCCTCCAATGGGGCACTTTCATCTGGGAGCTTGCTTTCCAGAGGCTTGGAATTTCCAGAATCAGTTTCTGTTTTCTTTGTGCCCGACAGTTCAGTCCTCAGCATCTCTCTCTTGTCTAGCATTTTGCTATAAGCTGCAAGCAGAAGCTAAGTTGCATTCTCCAGGTTTGCTTTGCAAACTTCTTCAGCTAAATGCCCAGGCTCGCCATTTTCAAATTCTGCCTTCCATAAAACACCAGGAGTTAATCTTGTTAAGTTCTCTGCAACTTTAAAACATGGATCATCTTTCCTCCAGTTTCCAATAATAATTTCATCATTTATCTGAGGCACCATAAAAAGTCTCTTTAGCATCCACATTGCTATCAACAGTCTCTTCAATGCACTGCAGGTCTTTGCGGCGGCTTGCTCGGTCGGTAGAGGTGGGGTCTGGCTGCGGACGAGGGGTCGGTCCAGCTCTGGACGAGGGGTCGGTCCCGCTTGGGACGAGGGGTCAGTCCGGCAGCAGACGAGGGGTCGGTCTCACAGGGGTTGCGCGGTTCGGCTGACGGGGTCGCCCGGCGAAGCCGGCGATGAAGGGGTCACCCGGAGAAGCAGGCGATGAACTGGGGACAAGGGAGGCCAGGCCCTTGTTGGGGGCTCTCAGGACTGGAGGGCGCACGGCAGAAGAACTACCGCGGAGACAAGGTAAACACGCAAGTCCACTTTATTGAGGGAGAGGCAACAGTTTTATAGGGGCTGGGGAAGGCTGATTGGTCGAAGCCACGCCCTGTTCTGATTGGTTGCCGGAGAAAGGTCAGTGGGCGGTACTGGACGGGGGAGGGGTGGTGGTTAGGGATTGGCTGTCGCTGTTGCTGGGGGAAGGGGCAGGGTTTAGGGATTGGTGGCTGCTGTTGCTGGGGTGGAGGGCAGACTTGAGTTTCCCACCCACGCCTGGCTGTTGCTGCTGTCGGGGGAGGGGAAAAGGGCAGACTGGATTTTTCCGCCCTGCGCCTGTGCAGGGAGAAGGAAGAAGAAGGGTGCCGCCCCACAGGCATCGGGTGGCGCCATCTGGGAGAAGGGGCGGCCGCGGAAGCATGGCTGCCGAGAAGGGGAGACCTGAGGGCACTCTGCGCCCATGCCAAGCTCCCTTCAGGGGTGGCGGTGAGTCCGACCAGCCACCCTATTATGGGGGCAGCGGCTTGGCCTGCCGTGGCTGCTCCCCCGCCAGGCCAGCAAACCACACTTCAGCCCGAGGGGTGACCGCAGGTCTTTTCTTCCAAGCATCTCACAATTCCTCCAAAAAATACCCCTTACCCATTTATAAAACCATTCCAGCATTTCGGTAATTGCAAAAACAGTTCCCCACCCCTTGTTACCAAATTCTGTAGTAGTCAGCCAAAGGGGTGCTGATGCAAAATACCAGAAATTGGTTGCCTTTTATAAAGGGTATTTATTTGGGGTAGGAGCTTACAGATACCAGGTCATAAATCATAAGTTACTTCCTTCACCAAAGTCTATTTTCACATGTTGGAGCAAGATGGCTCCTGACATCTGCAAGGGTTCAGGCTTCCTGGGTTCCTCCCTTCTAGGGTCTTGCTTCTTTTGGGGTTCAGAGTTCCCCTCTTCCCAGGGCTTGCTTCTTCCTGGGCTCAGTGTTCCTCTTTTCCTAGGGCTTGCTTCTCTTTCCTCTGTGAGCTTACTTCCTGGGGCTCCACTTAAGGCTTCAGCATCAGACTCCTACATCAAAACTCCAACATCAAAAACCCTCAACTCTGTCCTTGCCGTGCCTTTTATCTGTGAGTCCCCATCCACCAAGGGTAGGGGACTCAACATCCTAATGATGTGGCTAATCATAACTTAATCATGCCCAGGTACAGACCAGATTACAAACATAATCCAATATCTATTTTTGGAATTCATAACCACATCAAACTGCTACAGATAGCATAGGATAACATAGCATAGGACAGCATAGCATAAGATAGTATAGAATAGTATAGCATAGGATTGCATAGCACAGCACAGCATGGGATAGCACAGCACAGCACAGCATAGCATAGAATAGCATAGAGCAGCATAGAATAAGTATAAAATAGTGTAACATAGCATAGCACAGCATAGCATAAGATAGTATAGAATAGTATAGCATAGGATTGCATAGCACAGCACAGCATGGGATAGCACAGCACAGCATAGCATAGAGCAGCATAGAATAAGTATAAAATAGTGTAACATAGCATAGCACAGCATAGCATAGGATGGCACAGCATAGCACAGCATAGCATAGCACAGCATAGCATAGGATAAAAGAAGGAAAGGAAAACTTTGTGGCATGAAAGGCTCTACTTTCTGCTTGTCTGGCGTCACTTTGGGTTGGTCTACTTGGAGGCAAGTGAGCAGACATAATCTGGAAGCCTTTTCAGCCCATGGATTCCGTGAGAGAACTGAGATGATGAAAGAAACAAAAACCTTCCCTGAGCTTTCTTGCACAGGAGCTATTTAGAAGGAAATGGCAGTGGCTTCCCAGCTTGCTGGGGCTCCTGCCATGGGGGTTACATGCAAGCGCTGTACCCCATCCCCCACTGCAGGACAGTGTCTGATATTTTCTTCTTTGTCCCATCCTCTGCTCCCATAGTTTGCTTCTCTCTATTCTATGGAGTCTGCCTTCCCATCTGTTTAGACTTGTCAATATTTGGGGGCCATGGACCGTTTTAAGGGACCCTCTCCCTTCCCTGCACCCCCAAGTCTGCGTAGACACAGATTTGGGTACAATCTTTGAGGGTTCAGAGGCCCAAGTTCCCCAGATAATGCACCTATGCTCTAATATCTACTACCTAAATTCCCCTAGCTCAAGTGCAGCCTCTCAGACTACATTTGTTACCAACTATTAGCACATCAACAAAATGCATCCGTTCTCTGAACAGGCATAGATAAGCTCTTTTTTTCATATCTGACTTGAGAGTCAAAGATGAATAATTTGCCCAGGGTCACCCAGCTAAGGAATAACAGATGCAGGATTCACAGGCAGACCTGGCTGGCTTCAACGTCAGGCTGTATATTAATCCTCAGGACATACATGCAAATAGAGTGCTATTTACCCCATTTTAGGGATCAGAGTGGTAATTCAGTTAGTGAGCGACAGAGCAAGGATTTAAGCCCAGGGAGAGAAGTACATTCCGGATATCAAAAATAGGAAACAGAAAGTACATGAGGGGAAGCGGCTGTGTCTCAATCAGTTGGGCTCCCGCCTACCATATGGGAAGCCCTAGGTTTCTGTCCTAGGGCCTCCTTGTGAAGGCAGGCTCGCCTGCAAGCACCGTGGAGCCACCTGGCCCGCAAGCACTGCGGAGAACCGACTCAGCAAGGTAATGCAACAAAAAGAGAGACAAAGCAAAAACACAGAAAAGCACGCAGCGAATGGACACAGAGAGCAGACAACAAGCAAGCCGCAAGGGGGGGGGAGGGAAATAAATAAAATACAGACACAGAAGAACACACAGTGAATGGACACAGAGAGCAGACAGCACGAAAAAGCCACAAGTGGGGGGGGGACCACAAGAGGGGGGGACTGGGAGTCCTGCAAACACAGCCTGAAAGGCTGGACTATTTTATGCAGACACTAGCTCTATTTTATGGTAAGGACCAGCAGCATCCTCCCACTCACCACCCTGCCCCTACCATTTCCCACATCCCTCTTTCCAAATCAGCCATCAGTTTCCAATCAACACTTCAGGTGATCCACACAACCTCTCACTGTGAAATATAACATAATCCAGAAAAGGTGAACATAGGTCAGACACGTAATACTCAAACAAGATGCCAGCAATGGATAAGAGTTGATGGTTCCTGCCTGAAGAGCTAAAAGAGTAACAAAATCACCAATTCCACTTAGCTTTGTAGGCATAATCTATGATAGATCTTCAGCATTTCATATAAGTTCTTGAATTTTTCCCCCCCTGGTCAACCAGCTTAAGCTTAAACCAATTGAAGGTTAAAAGTCTGTTGCTTTCACTTAACAATTTCCACTTTTGTCTCAACTGAACATCAGATGATTAATTATCCAGAATGCCCAGGACCTGACCTGTTCCAGATGAAGTTGAGATAGCTTAGTTATCTTAACCCTCAAAGTTCACAAAATTTAAGGAAAGGGGCATTACCATGTAAAACATAACAAGTGAAAATCATAGCAATTTGTCCTTCACTGTGGGACCATCCTGATGCCCTTGAACTGGCTACTTATCTTCTGCCTGGTCTGTATTGAGTGGACTGGGTATCAGTAGGGGTTCTTTATAACCTGGCCAAATGCACCAGCACCAGACCTCAGATGCCACGTATACAGCAGGCCATGCTCCATTATTACAGTGGTATGATTTCTCCCTCCACTGGTAGCCACACCTTCATTTTGAAAATTTTATTGGAGTATATGATTCATACCTGAACATACATAAACAATGAGTGTATAGTCAAAGTAGATAGCCTTACAAAACCAACATGTATGTCATCACACTGGACTCCCATACATCGTCCCGCCACCAACACCTTGCATTGTTGTGAAATATTTGTTAAAAGCTTTGAAAGATCATCGTCAAAATATCACTACTAACTATAACCCATAGCTTACATTTGTCCGCACCTTCACTTTTACACTCCTTTCATAAAGCTGTGAGGAAAATAAATATTCAAATGAGTTTCCCAAAGAACACAGTGCAGACAACGAGTTAGGCTGCCAAAAGACAAAACCACTGGCTGGCAGGCATTAGCTAAAAAAAATTCATTTGTAGGCTGAGGTTTGAGAGCCTCAAGTCAGGGTACAAAAGGTAGTTTAGGGGCATCATTATGCAATGCACAAAAGCAGAGGGTGGGATGAAAGTTGAAAATGCAGAGACTAAGAACAGTCTGCATCCGTTGCTTGTCCCAGGTCTCTTAAAAGCCCCTTCTAATCTACATCTGCCCTCAAACATGCCAGACACTTGAACATCATCTCCCATTATCCTAAGACCAGCTGTAGACTGTCAAAATGGAAGCAATCCATACAGATCTTGTCATCCAGAGATTGCTCATACATGACATGCATGCTGCCAGTTATCCTGCTGTGCTCATGCCAGGCATCACTAATTGATCACAGCACTCTTTGCAGCTGAGCCTGGATGCAGCCTAAGAATAGCACTCCAGGCAGCCCTCAGAATCCGCCTGGACAAAATCCACCTATTTGCCTGCGTGATGCAGTCCATCTTTCATTGATACCTTGTCAGGGTTGCTTGCAGGTCTTACCCAAGCACCCTTGAGCACAGGGTTGCTGAATGTTTGCGTGCATGAATAAGACTCCCTAAGTCATGACAACCCACAAACAGGATCAAGCCATAAAGATAGGCTGGAAAAGGGCTCTCACAGTACCTGAGAAGGGCCTCAGCCTTCTCTTGGCTGCTGTTTGAGCTGGGTCTCCACTCCAAGGAAGAGGCAGAGTCAAGAAGGGGATACAGGGAACTAGCCAAGGATGTGGAGGTGGGCACAGAATACTGCCCCCCTGGGACACGGAGGAACCCCCAGGTTACCATCCCGGGGCTCAAGCTAGAATGAGCCTCACCTCTTGCCTCATCTTCCTCCACATTCAGTCAGTGACCCAGCCCTGCCAATTTGATCTCCAGCTGTATTCCCAAGTTGCCTCCCCTCCTCATTCCCACTGCCACGGCCCTTGTCACCTCTCTTCTCAGCCACTGTCCGCACCAGGGCGTGAATTGCACACAGTGATGTGAGTTTCAAAAATACTAATCTGACACATCCCGTCCCTGTTACTGGAGTCTAACCTCTCTAGCCCCACTTTTGAAGGTTGTGGGGTACAGTGAAATGGGCTGGGCTCTGCAGTCAGACAGCCCTGGGTTCAAATCCCGGCTGAGTGCCTGGCTATGTGACTTTGTCTCAGTCCCTTCTCCCAGCCACTCTGCTCTCCCAGGTGTGCAGCTGTGGCAGACCAGGCCAGTTCCTTCAGTCTTTTCTCATGCTTCCTTAAGTTCATAATGTCCATCCCCAGCTCCTCAGTCACCCAAGGGAAACTGACCCTCTGGAGCCCAGCTTATGAGGCAATCTTCATGGAGCCTTTCCCAGAGCTGGCCGCTCCCCAGCACGGTGAAGCTGTCTGTCCCTCCCTCGGCACCCCACCGTATCGGCCTTAGTCCTGCGTATGTCTGAATCCCCACAAAGCCAAGACTCGTCCGTCCCAGCTGAGACACCATTGTTCTGTCCATTTTACAGTCACAAAGCTGGGGTTCAGAGTGGCCCATGTGAAGTCTTACTAGTCTCGCTATAGGAGCTCCCTCCTTAACCAACACACCAAACCGTCAGCCCAAAGGTCGAGAGGAGGAATTACTAGGTCCAGCCTGACCCCTTTCTCACGTTCATCACCCCAGCCATTCCGGCAGCCTCCGTCGGCTGTCTTATTGCCGTAAGCTCATGATTTCTCAAATACAAGTTCTACGAGGGAAGGGATTTTTGTTTTTCATTTTCCTGCTGAGTCCACAGTGCCCAGAGCAGTGCCTCATATATGAGAAGTGCTCGATAAATATTTGTGGGAGGGATAAACAAGCCCGCAGGCTGAGGTCTGGGCTCTGAGGCTGGAGCGCCCCTGCGTGCATCATCCAGCAAGAAACGCTGGAGCCAAGTAAGCTGGGATTCAGAAAATAGAACTGAATTTTAAAAGGTGTGTTTAGAGGTAGGAAAAGTCCAAGGGACTTGGTTTTAGAGGAAGGGCCAAAGACGGAGGGCAAGGAACTGCAGGGGTGGGGAGGCTGGATACTTCCTGGCAAAGTTCAGTGTCCATTTCAAGACACCCAAGGCCCTCGGATTTCTCTGGAAGAGCCAAGGGGCTGCCGCAGGGCTCAGGCATTATGCTAAATTATGCAGTGCTTGGTGACAGGCACAATAAGGTCTCTGACAAGGTACCATCAAGCCAGGCTGCTCCTGCCAGAGCGGCTCAAGACTGAGAGGTCAGGGTGGGGGGCTGGGGTGGGGGGTCTGATCTGCCAGCCCTCTCAGACCCAGGGAAATGAAGCCCTGCTTCCCAAACACACAC
Organism: Dasypus novemcinctus; assembly: GCF_030445035.2. Classification (NCBI taxonomy): domain Eukaryota; kingdom Metazoa; phylum Chordata; class Mammalia; order Cingulata; family Dasypodidae; genus Dasypus; species Dasypus novemcinctus. Next base: position 49,016,835 of record NC_080698.1, on the reverse strand, counting down.
TGTGGTTAAGAAAGAGTTTTCCCCTTATTGTTTCATTTCCTTTTAGCAGGTCAAGTCCTTGTGAAATAAAGGTTAGCACAACTGGTGGTAATTACACTGTATCCTGTTTTAATGGGCTCTAATTGCTCATTTGCATACCACTCCCAGCATAGTGGGGTGTTTCCCCCCCTATTTCCAGGATACAGCTACTTATTCCATAGCAGGAAGATCACTGGGAATGTCACACAAGTTGCAGACGGGCCATCCCTCCTCAAGTTTTCCAGGGTAACGGGGTTAATTGGAAGGCCCAGTGTTGCTCAGAAGGCACTGGAAAAGCAGGTGGCATGAGGGCAAGAACCCAGAACCACAGGGTCAGAAGATCCAGTGTGCTGGGCAACGCGGGCAACTTCCACCCCCTCTCTGGGCTGGCATTTTACTGTCTGTAAAGAGGCCAGGTTAGACTAACCCAACCTTCAATCATTCCTGTACCATTTTCCTGATTTTTTTGTGTGTGTTATATTATCACCTTTGTCTTATTTACTTAGTATTTTCTATAAATCAATACACTTTGTTACCATAGATATATTTAATGAGAAAGCTTTGAATCACCACTGTAAATTGAAAAAGGATTATCTCTTACCACAGAGGGTAATTTCAAAAATAAACAATGAAAACAAAATTTGATTAAATTCTTGCCGAAGGATCTGCGCCTGAGCTACGCTTTCTCTTTGTTCAAAAACAAGAGTAGCAAGTGTCAGAGAAGTGTTAAAAAAGAAACCAGCACCTCATTCAACCTTTCTCTTTAAGAGAAAAATTTTCTTATGACGTGATTGAATGTCATAGATTGATCTGGGCTTATGCATCACTAAATTAGCCTAGGGACAGCGTATACAAGAGGACACTTCTTGTATTTGGGGAGAATAGCAGATAGATGATCTCTGGGTCCTTCCCAGCTCTGACAGTGTTTACTAGCAGAAAAGTCCTTTTTCAATTGCAAGTCCTTCCAAAGCAGCAGGGCGCCGCGGAGCTGTCCAGGGTCCTGACGTGAACTGACCCTTCTGTGAGGCGGCTCCTTAGAGCCTTAGAGGATGCTGCCGTTAATGGAACATCAACTTCGTGGCAGAGACCTTTACATAGTATCTCTAGCTGATCTTCACGCCACTCAGGTGCTATCCCCACTTTGCAGTCCCCAAGCCTCCGAAGACTAAGGAAGCAAGTGACTGCTCTCTGCCTCAAATCTGGCTAGTCATTGCCTTCCTGTTTCACCTCCTGTATTCTCCTTAGGATGCCTTAATCTCAAGGGTCCAGCTTGCCTGCTCTTGGCAGTGAGTCATCACCGCCCACTGCCCGAGCCGGGGAGACTGTTTCTCCCGCCCCTCCCCCACTGCCGTCACCAGCCAGTCTTGCCTCTGTGTCTGGGGTGCATCTGCTCACCCCATATGGTTGGAACTGAACACCCAACTATTACAGAATCATTCTTTTGAATACCAACTGATTTTTTTCCCTTTGGGTTTTTAGAGACTACTATCTGAATACCCAGGAAAGAATGCTATAGCAGTCACCAAACAATCAGACATAATCTCCACTAAGATATCATTTATCTTTGGGAACATGATACTATGAGAAAGCATATCTGAAGAGAAAAGGTCACCATGGACACATTTTGCCTTTTCACAATCTTCACCAGCATCAGAGGTATTGTTAATAGAATGTCCTAATGCAAATAACAAATGTAGAAAAAACCTTCCTATCTGTTTTAAGCAACCCAATTCTAAATAGGTAAAAGCACGTTCTCACAAGAAAATCATAGTATTTCTTCAAGGAGGTAATGATACTTTAACACTGCAGTGACATTTCCATAGAGAGCTAAAGTTATAATTTTTGTGCAATGATAAGTGGATTCTCATTAGCTATGAAAGTCAGCCCATGCATGGAATCTAAAATAATTGAACAAAACATTGGCTTGCCTGAGGATCCATTTTCATGCCATCAGCCCTGTGGTAGTTGGAAAATACATATACCCCAGAAAAGCAAGTTCTTAAAATTAATCTACTCCTGAGAATGTGGTCCCATTTTAAGTAGGATCTTATAACAAGGCTATAAGATCATTCAGGATGGGTCGTAATCCTCTTACTGGAGTCCTTTATAAACAGGATGAATACAAAGAGAGAGAATGCCTGGCGGCGGACTTGGCCCAGTGGTTAGGGCGCCCGCCTACCACATGGGAGGTCCGCGGTTCAAACCCCTGGCCTCCTCGACCCGTGTGGAGCTGGCCCATGCGCAGTGCTGATGCGCACAAGGAGTGCCCTGCCACACAGGGGTGTCCCCTGCGTAGGGGAGCCCCATGTGCAAGGAGTGCGCCCCGTAAGGAGAGCTGCCCAGCACAAAAGAAAGTGCAGCCTGCCCTGGAATGGTGCCGCACACACGGAGAGCTGACACAACAAGATGATGCAACAAAAAGAAACACAGATTCCCGTGCCGCTGACAACAACAGAAGCAGACAAAGAAGACGATGCAGCAAATAGACACAGAGAACAGACAACTGGGGTGGGGGAGGGGGAGAGAAATAAATAAATAAATCTTAAAAAAAAAAAGAGAGAGAACACCACGAAAGCATGAACGTGAGAAGCTGAAAGCAACAAAACCTGGAAGAGAGGGGAGAGACCGGCAGACACTGCCATGTGCCTTGCCACGTGACAGAGGAGTCAGGGATCACGGGCAGCTAGTCTTTGGGAAGAAAGCACCACCTTGATGATGCCCTGATTTGGACATTTTCACAGGCTCAGAACTGTTAGCTTGTAAGCTAATAAATTCCTACCGTTAAACCAAAAAACAAAAACAATAAAAAGACAAAAACAAAAGTAAAAACAAACACACACACACAATTCTCACTGTTAAAAGCCAATCCATTTTAAGGCATCTGCTTTCGACAGGCAAGCAAACTGAAACAATACCTGAGCTGAGATGCAAAGGAAAAGAGGGAAGGTGTGAAGGGACAGGGTTAGAGGTGACAGGCAGCGTGGCAGGATCTAGTGTCCGATCTCCACTGTGGCAGAGACCATGAGTTCTCCCCCATATCTGCTTTCCCTTCTTCTGCAGTGGTAAACCACTAATTTCCAACTGGACCCATGGTCACCTCGAAAAAAGACCTTGCTGCTAGATGTGGCCACGTGTGTACATTCCCCTGATTAAAATATGAACAAAGGAAATATGTACAACCTCAAGGTCACATCCTTAAAAGAAAGGGGTATATCTCATCCCAACCTTCTTGTCCTTCCCACTGGCTGGAACGAGGACAAGGCAGCAGGCCAAGGTAGACCACATAAACGAGAGCAGCTCGCTAGGCAGGCCCAGCAACAGAACAGAAGGTGCTGGGGCCCCTTCTGGGCTTATACCTGGGCTGTTGTGTGAGAGAGAAGTAGAGTTTCTTGTTTAAGCTACTGCTCTTTGAGGTCTCCATCATGAGAAATGAAATTTTTAACCCAAATAAACCACCACTGATTGCCTCTGTGATCATGCCCCTAAGTCTGTCCCCTTTTTAGTTAAATGAAGGCACTGGATCAGATGATTCTCACTGATCCTTTTGACTCAGACATGAAGAGAAGATTTTAAGGATGATCTGAGTCTCCTGTCAGTGAATGTATGAGAGTGACCATCCTTCTATACCTGAAGTCAATGAGGAATGACAAGAAATGGAGTCAGGAAGTGACTAGAAAGGTCTAGCAAGTAAAATAGATGGAAAAAAAACCCAGATATAACAGATCAGCCAAGATATCACCATTTCTTGGCTAAACCATGGTTAACCTTCTCTGCCACAGTTTAAAATGAGCATTATAGGGGTGGCCAAATTTGGTACAGAACCCATCACCAAGTAAAAAGATCCATGCATGGGTTAGAAGGTCTTTAAGGCCTTCCTGACATTGTCTTCCTTATCTGTGAAATGAGGATAATGCTTATTTCTAAGATTGATGTGAGAAGTACTTAACTTTCACTATGCAAAGCACCTGACACAAAGAAACTGCTCAATGAAGGGAAAAATGGCGATTGCCTTTGGCATGCTCTCACTGGATCAATAAGCAACGCCTCTCCCACCCAGTGAGAGCAGGGCCTTGGGTGGCAGAGAACTGGGGGTTCTAGCATGTGGGCAGCAGGGCTGGAGTCAGCCCTGTCTCGGCTGTGCGTGGAGACAGGTGAGTGGCTCTCTAAGACCCTTGGGGGACCCTCTCCCTGGTGGATGGCGGCAGCTGGCAATGTAGTGGCAGGGAAGGCTGGTCACAAGAGGTGGTCACTGCTAGCTCCTGGCTGGGGACAGCTGGGTGAATGGGACCCAGAGAGAAGAAAAACTTCAGAAGAGGAGCTGGAGGAGCCAGACTCTGGAATGAAGAGTCAGACAAAGTAGACTTGTGGAGGAGAATCCTCTCCAGTCCCACTCCAGCCAATGGCCATGGCAACTGAGGGGCCAGGTACAGGCAGGACTTAGAAGAAATTTATCAGATGAAACCAGGCAAGGCCAAATTCCAATCTGAAAGGATAGAAGGGACTAACTGATGAGTGAAGAGGGAGGATGGGACCCAACTGTGCCATCTCAGACACGTACATAACAAGGATGAGGCTTGTCCTATAAAGGCAGAAGCCAGACTTTCTCGAGATGGTGAGGACAGTGAGTGTCACCAAGCTCTGTGAGGTCCAGGATCTGGTGAGGGCCACGACCAGGAAATGTGGGGCTACGTGGAATTTTTTTTTGGGGGTGCTCAGATCCAGCTAATGGAGGAAAAGTTGCTGAGACTTCTCAGATGCTGACCCCAAAATGCCACTCCTCAGCTCTAAAAGATCAAAATGGAAGGGTGAGACCATCAGAGACATCTTCAGGGGCTGGGGGACTGAAGGCAAGAAACAAAACATGCTAGGAGTCCAGGAAAAGTGTGAGCCTTTCTTCTTGCTGATTGTTGGAGTCAAAAAGATCATCAACACCAAGATCCTTTTCGACCCTGAGATAGCCTTACTACTTGGCAACTGGTGACATCCTGGTTGGAAGCAGAGGGCTTGAAGTGCTCAGAAGAAAAGGACAATGAAGAGATATCTAATAATGATGGGGCCAGCATTTATTGTCTGCTTTATTATTACATAGTTCAGTTCTATAAGGTAGAAACTATTATTTCCATTTCACAGAAGTGGAAACTGAACACCCTAAGTTGAATATTTTGCTCATAAAGCCAGACAATATAGCAAGAGTCACACTTAGAGCCACCCAGCTCTGAAGCCTGTATGCTCAACCACTGCAGTCCTGTGCAGGGAATCCTCACACCTCATCTCCCTGTGTGTTCCCTGAACAAACCCTGCAAGCTTTTGCTTTTGCCATGCTCTTTTTTTTTTTTTTTTAAAGATTTATTTTTATTTATTTATTTAATTCCCCTCCCCCGGTTGTCTGTTTTCTGTGTCTTTTTGCTGCGTCTTGTTTCTTTGTCCGCTTCTGTTGTCGTCAGCGGCATGGGAAGTGTGGGCGGCGCCATTCCTCGGCAGGCTGCTCCCTCCTGCGCGCTGGGCGGCTCTCCTCACGGGCACACTCCTTGCGCATGGGGCTCCCCTACGCGGGGGACACCCTTGCGTGGCACAGCACTCCTTGCGTGCATCAGCACTGCGCATGTTGCCATGCTCTTTACCTTGCAACGTCCTCTCCCCTTTCTCTACCTGTCAAATTCTTGCCAACCTTCCAGACCAGTTCAGTGACCATTGTAGCAATTCGATATTTTATGAATTCCAAAAATAGGTATTGGATAATGTTTATAAGCTGGTTTGTTTCTCTGGGCAGATTAGGTTATTTTGGACTCAGAGGTTTCACTTTGACTTGATTAAATAATGATTAAGGCTTTGATTGGGCCACGTCAGGTGGACATTGAGTCCCCACCCCCTTGGTGAGAGAGAAACTGTACCACAGAGAAGGGAGGAGGAGTTTCAGTGCTGGAGCCCTGGGAAGTAAGCACACAGAGGAGAACACAGAGGAAGAGAGTCTCCTTAGACATGGCAGAGGCCCCTGTAAGAGAGATGAGCTGTTCGCCTGATAGTCCACAGCTGGCTTTGTGGAGAGAGCAGAGCAGCTGAGCCTGGAGAGAAGCCAGCCCTGGGAGAGAGATAAGACTTGTCCCAGACTGCAGCTGAGATTGGAAGAAACTGGGACTACAGAGGAAGAGGAAGCCTAAACCCTTGTAGAGACCGGCAGCCATCTTGCTCCAACATGTGGCAACAGACTTTGGTGAGGGAAGTAACTTATGCTTTATGGCCTGGTAACTGTAAGGTTCTACCCCAAATAAATACCTTTTAGAAAAGCCAACAGATTTCTTGTATTTTTCATCAGCAGCCCTTTGGCTGACTAATACGACCAGGTCTTCCAAGAGTCAGCATAGGCTGTCCAGGTAGAATGAAACATCCCTTTTACAAACCCACCATACACTGTAGCAATACGACATATGGATTCAGGAGAATGGCCTTGACCTCAGGAAAACGAGATGCAAACCCAGCCTCTGGCACTTTCTATCTGTGTGACTGGCCTCAGGCAAGTTATTGTCTTTCTTGGTCTCTTCTGCAAAATGGGGATTATGATAATACAGTGGATTAATTCAACCCTTTTGCATCTCAGGTTCTTAATCTATGAAACGTGGAGAAGAGTTCCTGCCTCTCAAGGCCAGTGTGAGAATGACATGAGTTGCTGCCTCAACAGCTCCAGGTATAGTATCTTGACCCATCAGCCCTTAATGAAGAGGAGCTTTCCTTCCTCCTTTGATTTAGCCCCTTATTGCATTCTGCCTCGTAATCTAGTTAGCTGTTTACACATCTGCCTCCCCTTGTAGGTTGGAATCTATTCAAGGATAAGTAGGATAAGGGCTCCGAAACACTTCTCCCAAAGTCCTAGAGAGAATGCAAATAGTTGGATGAATAATGCAGTAAGAATGAAGGGAACAAAGCAAGATAAGCCCACACGTCTGTAATGGGCCTTCTGTGTAAACAGTCCATGTTCTCATTTAAGCCTCTCCATCCAAGAGCAAAGCACATTCTGTAAGTCAATTCACCAGCTGCCTACTGAGCCCGCTGTGTGCCAGACCCTGTGCTGGCTTCTGAAGGCATGCTGACGACTGAGCCGGGTCCCTGCCAGCAAAGCGTGCATAAGATGACCCTTAGATACGGACATAAATCTACAACTGACCTCTCAGTGGAAGTTCAGGGGCATGCAGGGTGATGCTGGAGTGGGCAGCTCAGGCAGAGCGGGGCAGGCACGGTGCAGCCAGGGACGTTTTCCTGGAGCAGGGCTCTCAAGGGGGCAAGAGGGGGACCCTGCTGCTCCAGAGATTCCTGATCCCAGAATGAGCTACATGAACAAATGCCTTAATCCAAGAAGGGCTCAGGACGTGGAGCAGGCAGAGCGCATTAGCCTCTCCAGGGAAAGAAACGAGCCCTGCATGGGTCCACAAAGCCAGGCGCCTAGGGAGACATTCTTCAACAGCAACCACTGCCATTAAGATGGCTGAGCCGCGACTCGAATCCTTGTCCATGGGCCAGCCAACCGGCACTGCCTGGGGCGTGGCCAGGCTAGCGCGGAAGCCCATGTCACGGTGGATTAAGATTAGCTGGAGAATTAAGATTAGCTGTTGATTTTTACATAGTTCTGCCATAAAGACCACAAAAGTGAACACAAATCCCCAAACTAGCCCAAGCAACATAAATATTCCATGCAGTGCCCAGCCAAGCTGATGCTGGTATTAGGGGCTATTATTTACTGCCTGGAAGACACACTCGGTACCTTGGCTAATAATGATTTAAATCCCATTCATCTCTCTTGGACTAGAAAGCTGGTGTCACCATGGCAACCAAGCGCACCATGCAAGTGCACATTCCCCAGGCAGGGATTTGCTGGTGGGGAGATGCTGGTGGGTGAGAAGCACCATCCCGCGTCCTCTTACTCTATCAAACCGGATCGTGGTGGGGAGGCACGGGGAGGAGAGCGCCATACTCAGGGACAACATCAGCAGCCAGAAAGAGCAAGGGGCTGCCCGGATCCTCTTCTCTGAACCAGACTCTCTGCCCCCCAGCTATCCCCTAGACCCAGGACGTGGGGCTTTCCAGGACCCTTCCTCAGGAGTCCTAAGCAAGCAGGCAGCCCTCCCGGACCACCTGTGCTGACTACAATGTGCTCCTTCCTTTCTTGACGCAGCCTCATTTCTTGATGCAGCCTCATTTCTTGAACGTATAATCTAGGCTCACTTCCTGTTCTTGCCTCAGTTGACACAATCTGGCTTTTGCCATCCGCCTCTCTACTGAGCAGCCAATCCAGAGGCCACCAGGACCCCCCCCCCCCCCCCCGCCGCTAGTCAGACCTCACGGCTTCATGGTTTTTGTCTTCCTCCCCATTGAACCCGGGACCTCACACATGCGAGGCAGGCGCTCAGCCCCTGAGCTACACCCACTCCCCATCTTTTCAGCTTTAAACACTGTCCCTCTTCTCTGTCTCCACATCAGACTCCTCTCACTTTCTGCTTTCATGATTTCCCCATGATTTTTTAGTAACTTTTACAGGTTCATTTCTTTGCTTCTCCTTTCAGGTAATCAACCAACCAATCCACTTTGATTAGCTTCTGCCGTGGGCCAGATGCTGTGCTAGGCCTAGGGGACGCAAAGGTAAATTAATCAGGAGCAACTCCTACCCTCCAGAGCTCACCGTGGTAGCTTGCTCTCTGCAGATGTCTAAGCCACTCCCTAAATCTGCCCTCACCCCACTTCTATTCTCCCCACACTCCCATGAGTTTCCTTCTCTGCTCCTGAGGTTCCACGAGCCAGCTACGAGCCGATGGCCTCCACTTTCTCCCACCAGCCTAATCTCTTGCGATTAAGACTCGTATGTTCAACTCCCTGTGTACACGTCCACCTGGGTTTCTTACAAACTCCACATGCTGAAAACAAAAACCGTGATCTTCTCCCCCACATCTGTTCCTCCTCTGGTGTCCCTGTTTGGAATAATGGTGCCACCCTAGATACAAACCCATTGTATCACCTTCGATTTCAGCAACCACCTTCTCTCTCTCCTCCCTTCACGATAAACCTCCGGAAAGGGGAAAATGCACAATCAGTCCACACTCCCCTCAAGCCTTCTCCCTCCACAGAAGCTGCTCCTGCCAAGTGGGGCCCCTCCACGTCTCCTCGAACGCTCTCCTCCCCTGGCCTGCTCCAGGTGGGGCTGTCCTGGCTTTTCTCCTACTTCTCTGGGAACTCCTGTTTCCTTCGCAGCTTCCTCCTCCCCTCGCAGCCCCTCCCACGCTGCTTGAGTTCCACCTTGACCTCTCTGCCCCTCTCTTTTACAGTCTCCTCCTGGGTATCCTCTGCTTCGACCCAACAATCCTAAGGCGCAGCTTGCTAGAACTGCTCACAGTGTCGTCTCTGAAGTCAGGCGGTCTCCCCGGTGGCAGCTGTGATGTCATTACCGGGGCCTGAATGTAGGGCCCAGGACTTGGCTGTTCCTACGTTTGCCCTTCCGTTGAGGTATGGGCTTTGGGGGTTAGAGAGTTTTTCATTAAATTAAATTAATTGCTCTTTGGTGTTTAAAATGCCTTTTAAAAGATGATGCTGTGTTTTTGGCAGAAAGGCACAGAAACAAAGCAGGGTGAAATTTGATACTGGGAAGCAAATATAAATCATGAGAGAAAACGCCAATTCCACACTTTCTTGCAAAGAAGCAATCGAGTGCTTTAGGGATCTGTATTAGTCAGCCAAAGGGGTGCTGATGCAAAATACCAGAAATTGGTTGCTTTTTATAAAGGGTATTTATTTGGGGTAGGAGCTTACAGATACCGGGCCATAAAGCATAAGTTACTTCCCTCACCAAAGTCTATTTTCACTTGTTAGAGAGAGATGGCTGCCAACGGCTGAAGGGTTCAGGCTTCCTGGGTTCCTCCCTTCCAGGGTCTTGCTTTTCTTTGGGTTCAAGGTTCCTTTCTTCCTGGGGCTGGCTTCTTTTTCCTCTGTGAGTTTCCTTCCCTGGGCTCCAGCTTAAGTCTTCAGCATCAATCTCCAACATCAGAAACCCTCAACTCTGTTCTTTGCCATGCCTTTTATCTGCAAGTCCCCACCCATCAAGGGGTGGGGACTCACCACCCTAATCGTAACTCAATCATGCTCAGGTACAGATCACATTACAAACATAATCCAATATCTATTTTTGGAATTCATCAATAATATCAAACTGCTACAGGATCTAAGACAAGAAAATACCCACAAGTAGATGAAGATGTATCACATTCTGTGATCACAATGCGTGGAATTAAATTGCTATTAAACTCCCAAACAATACACCGAAGACAGGAGAATTTGCCAATTCCTTGGGAATAAAGAAACTTCCAAAGAGTTTGATATGACTACTTGATGAGTCACACAGCAACAATGTTAAAACAAAGTGTAGGGGTTTAATTGGAAGTATTTTACTTCTGGTAAATATCCTTAACTTGATATATTAGGTACCCTCTGGGACATAAAATAATGGTGTATCTTAGGGCAGATGAAATATGGCATCAATTTGATCATATGAAATATATTTCGGGGCTCAGGCCACTTTGAAAATCATATTATAGCTGTAGACACTCACCGTAGAAAATGTACATATTCATACAATCCCATGATTTTTACACAATTCCAAAGGGTTCAGGCAAAGAAATTCTAACATATGCTATTGACATCACTCCACATTTCTCTCTTCAAGCTCTAGACATCCCTGCCTGCCACCCAAAGACCTCTTCTCCCATGAGTTTCTTTTGGGACCCTTTACATTCAGTCTTCCGTGGCTTCATTCAAACATCTGCATAGCTCTCAAAGCTGTCCACCTGCATCCGTGTCTCAGCTGCCATCCTCTCCGGCCGGAACTTGCACCAGGAGGGCTCTAGTGTCCTCCCTCCAATCCACCCCCCACGATCAGAGTGGCTCTCTTATAAAGAAAGACTGGCCATATCACCCCTCCACTCTGAGCCCGTCAGTGACTCTCCATTGCGCTCAAAGTGTTACCAGGAAAACCTCTACCTACCAGTCCAGCCTGTCTCCCTCCCACTCTCGAGGGTTCCCTGTTCCAGGCACACTGAGCTTTTTCCCTTCCTTTACTTTTACTGGGCCACATTCTCTCTCTCTCTGGACTATCACACATGCTGAACAGGGACCACATCTTAGATATTTGCCTTCTGTCTCCAGCACCCATTACTACCTGCACCTTACCCAGTAAGGGCACCTACCTGCCCATTACCCAGTAGGTGTTTAATAAATGCTTGCTCCATTCCCCTGGAGGTACATGGATCCAGAAAATGCAGACACAGTACCAGAAGTGACAGTAAGGCAGAGAAATGGAGCGGGTTCCAGCTCCTGCTCTGTGACCTTGAACAGGTTACGGCACCTCTCTAAGCCCAAGAGTGCACATCTATAAAGTGCGGTGGGAAATACTCACTTCAAAGGACTGGTGTGAAGATTAAACAATAGAATTCAAGTGGTTGTTTGCAACAAAGGCAGTCCTGTCCTCTCAGGAGCAACTTGGAGAGGCTGGGGGCACTTGTGTTCATCACAAAGAGTGAGGTGCGGCATTTAATGACTAAGGGCTAGGAAGGTTGGCAAAGCTGCAATGCATGGGGCAGACCTGCACAATAAAAAACTGTCCTCCTCCTTGCAATTTCCATATGTCCCACCAGACACTTGGGCATGAGTGGAGAAGCTGTTTATAATTATTAAGCCTAGAATCGAACTCTGCTTTGCATATAACAGCAAAGTATTTTTTACATCATTTTAACATATGAACAATTTTCCAGAAATGCAATTACCATGTAAACTGGAGGATGCATGTACTCTCTTTTGCTCAGTTCTTTACCAAATGTCATTTATCATTTTGCAATATCATGTCAGTAATAACAATGCTACCCCTGGAATTTAAAGTCCCCCACCCAACAGCCCTGCATCAGTCTGCATTTGTAGCTGTTGTGTTCACGGTGATTCTATAAGAATATATGTTAGCTCTCATTTCAAGGTACAGCACACAGAGCAAAAGGCCTGACAATATTCAGTGCAACACTGTCTCTCTTCTCTTACATCCAAATATATTCATGGTAATTGGTGCCAGCACCTGATGGCTTCATTATGTTTTCCAGTGCGCCTGAGCATTTACATATTGAAACTCATTATTTTATCATAAATTGATTTCCTTCAGTTTTCCCTTCTATTATAGCTAGGGTTTTGACATCCATTTTCTTGAATCTATGTATAACATAGGTTATTTACAAATTCTGTTTCAGGGGGTTCAAGGCAGCATTACAAACTATCCTTGTCGTAAGTGGGGTGCTGGGTCTGTGAGTGGCTTGGGAAGCACCAGGGGTTTGTAAGGTCCCCAGCGCCGGTGCTGGCATGGAGTAAGCACTCACTTCCTGTGGTTGGCACTGTTACCATCAAGACAGTGGGTCAATCACAGCGATGATGCGGCATCATCATGCTTCAGGATGAAGATCTTGTCTGGCTCAGAACAGCGAAGTATCACCTGCTCCCATGTTCTCACAGGGGCTTCTTGTTCATTACATGTGGGGGGTTGTCAGGCAGGAAGGAAGACGGCTGCTGCAGCAGCATACAGCACAGTGTGAGGTCTGTCGGTGCCACCTCCACTTTCCCAAAACACACCCCAGCTCAAGAACCTTCGGCAGCCCCCCACTGCCCACAGGCGTGTTCTCCCTACCCCTCAATTCGGCTCAACCTATGTCTTCCCACTCCCCTCGTCATCCTGAACTCCCTTTCCCCACCCCTCAGCCTCTCCACTTGGCTGTCCCTCGAAGTGAAGCGCAAATCCCACCTCTTCCAGGAAGCCTTCCCGGGGCCACAAGAACTGCCTTATGCAAACTCGGTAGCAGCTTTGACTGTACCATTACTTGGCAATGAATATATACTACGAGTTCACAGTCATGATCTTCATATGGGAATCAAATCCTACTTCTTCATTAGACTGAGAATGCCTTTAAGGCAGAGAATGGCTTTACAAAAACCCCAAGGGATCAAACAAAAAAGTTAACAGTGGTGTGAGCCTCTGTGCTGAGTGTGGAGCATGCACTGTGCTAATATTTCCATGCACTTAATCCTATAATAAACTAAAGAGGCGGGCTATGATCGTCCCACATTAAGGTGAGAAACAGCTCAGAGGCAAAGGCCCAGGCCTGAGGTCACACGGGAGGCAGAGCTAGGAGTCAACCCAAGTCCACCTGGCTCAGGGGCAGCGCCCCTGGACTCTGCTTTCTTCTGCCCGCCCGCTTTTGTGTCCTCGGGTATGGGAAGCACTCAGCCTGGCTGATGAGTGAGTGCTCGCCAAGGTGAGGAAGGGACCCCACACTTACCGATGGATGGGTCGTGCCAGTGGGGAAAGCACTGGTTTGGAATCTACCTGTGTGGACCTGGGTTCAAATTCTGACTTCTGCCCTAGCTCTGGAATCCTGTGCATGTTACCTCTCAGGGCCCCAGTATTTTCATTTGTAAAGCGGGTTTGCTAATACGTCCCTGACGGTCTGTTGTGAGGATTAAATTAAATAATGAGAGTAGAGTCCTAAGCCCAATCAGTGAGACAGGGTGGGTCCTCTGTCAAGGATGCTTCCTTCGCTCAAGGGTGAGTGTGGGGCGGTTGGGGAGTGGGGGTCAGGGGAGGGGCTGAGCTTTGAACTCCGCTCTGCCTGACTCTATGGCATCTGCACCTTCTCCCTCATCTCCCCGCTTCCCCATCACCCTGCGCTCACCCTCCATTTGCTCCCGGGCCTCACGCCCAAAGCTGCATACTCAATCATACACAAATTCCTCAGTTTCCACTCCTCTTCCCCAAGACATGCTTCCTTAGCCACTGTGGGGGGAGAAGGAGAAGAGGAATTGCTTGTGTGGCTTCCAGGAAATGCTGTGGAAGTTTCACCACAATCACGTGATGACTATGGGGCCAATCGACCAACGACCACTCACTGCACCCCGTATGTGGCTCACCTCAAGGACCAAGAAATTCGTGCTCTCAGAGTCCCTGATGGGCAAAAGATGCTCAATCCAAAGGATGCTCAACATATGTAAGGAAGAGAGGAAAGGAGGGGCTAAGGAGGAAGCAAGCCGGCTTTGTGACCATTGTAGACGAACCCTCTTTCTCTCCCGCCTTCAGGTAATTTACATCCTTCACCACCTTAGATGACCCTGCCTCCTTTTCTCCAACCTCTGGAGATGGAGATGGTGATGAGCGTAGGTACCTCAATTTATCCCTTCTGTGGGGAATTTGTTAACGGCCTGTTTACTTGTCCGTCTCACACTGTAGCCTGTAAACGTGTTTCGAGTTTATATTTGCAGCTCCTGGCACAGGCCATGGTATGTGGTAGGTGGATAGTAAATATTTGCTTCATGGGGTAAAAGTCCCCGAGCTCACAAGCCCGACAGTCACAAGACAATGAGGGGCCAACTGCGGACACGAGTTGGAAGCTGCTGCAGTGGAGTCACAGGTGCAATTAAGGGAAGGCAGAGAATGATGAGGTGGGGAAAGTCAGGAAGGCTTCCTGCAAGAGCAGGGACAGAAGGGTGTGGTCAAAAACAAGGGACAAAGAAGCAAGAGCCAGAGCACCCACAACTACAGTATTCTAGAGGGAGAGGACTGCTAGGGATCCCAGTCACAATACCTGGATCTGAATCATAGTTCTGCCACTAATAACTAACCTTGGCATGGGTTTTCAACCTTCAGAGCCTCAGATTTTCACATCTGCAAAATGGGCTGACTCATACCTACTTCAGAGGTGCTTGTGAAGCGAGCACATATGAAGGGAGGTATTTTGTTAGCTAATTGTCATCCGAAGCAAATCACCACCTCACCAGTAAAGAGAGAGGACTGGACTTGTTGATTAGTTGATCCACCTGTCCATCTGTCTATATAGCTGCCCATATGCCTTTCCATTCCTCCACCCACCCACTCATCCACCCACCTATCCATTCAACCATCCTCCTACACATTTACCTATACCTCTGTTCATCTAACCATCCATCCACTCACCCCCTCACGCACCCACTTAGTCACCCTCTCATCTATCCACCCAACCTCCTAGTCATCATTTAGTATTTATGCAGCAGGTTCATTGCCAGGCACTGGAGAATGAAAGAAAAAAATACCCTGCCTTTCAGGAACTTATTTTCTAATGAGACATATAAGTGTATAAACACGTAGTAAAATTCTAAATTTATTAAGTCTACAATAAGGTGACAGGAAGACTGGACTCCAGTGGAGAAGGGGCCTCAGTTCCAGGCTAAGGAGTGACATTAAAGCAAATGCTCTGGAATCAGACAGGTCTGGGTTCAAATCCTGCCACTACCACATGCTGGCTGAAATCCTGACTAGGTTATGCAACCTCTCTGGGCGACACGGCCCCCAGAGGGCTGCTTTGAAGATTAAGGAGGTAAGCAGCAAAGTACGTGGCACAGTGGCCATGGTGAGAACCCCATGAACATCAGCTCTGATGGTGCCGCAGCTGCTTCCTTCAGCAGGAGCTCTAGATGCTTCCAAAGCACAGAGCCGCAACTGGGCAGAGCACCTTGTGGGAAGGCTGGCGTGTATGTGTGGCGAGGGGGGCGGGGAAGAGGGCAGGTCTGGAAGGGAGGAGGGGAGGGGGAAGCGGGAGTGACACGGGCAGGGGAGGGGAGGAGCGTTGGGGACGAGGGGTCTTAAATCTTCTCCATCCACTCCTAACATTTCCCAGCTGCCCAGGCAGGCTTTAAGTGAGCTTTCAACCATGCGCAGAATGGAGCGGGAAGAGGCTTCCAGGCAGATGAAAGAACAATTCCACCCCCTTGAGAGAGGACAGCGGGGCAGCCAGCCTTGCTTGGAGGGGCGAGAAGGACACAGATTTTTCCAGACAGATAAAACAGGCAGTTTTGGCAGTGGGTTCCCACCGTCTAACCTTCCTAACAAAATAAACTCCATATGAATGAAATAGTGACTGTGTGGAAAAAGTGTGACCATCCTCACAGTCCAACAGTCATGGGATAGTTTATCACGTCGTGGCATATTTACCCAGTGGGATTTGAAAAATCTTTGTTTGGCAAAACAGAGGTAAACAGTCAAGAGAAAAAGGCAGTCTATTAAATTATATCGTGTTATAATTAAAGGAGGTACAAACACGGTTATACCCACACAGGCGTTAGAAGGCAACATGCCAACACCAAGTGTTTGTGGTCGTGGGATTTGGAAAGAATATTCTTTGATTTTGAAAGAGCCTGTTTTATAATCTTTTTTGGGCAATTTTTAAAAACCAAACTTGATGCTCTGGGCAATAGGGAGCCATTGAAGGGTTTTGAGGGGAGGAGTCACAGAACGAGAGGCGTCTTTAAGAAAACTGAGTCTGGCAGGGGCGGCCCCAACAGACAGGGTCTGGGGCTTGACATGCCTTAGCCTGGCGAGGCGGCAGACCCGGTTACCCAGTCAAGCCCTAACCTGGTGCTGCTGTGCAGGTATTTCGTAGATGCGATTGAAGTCCGGAATCAGGTGACTTTAAGTAGATAATCCGGAGGGTGTGATGCCATCTATTGAGAGGGCGTAAGAGCAGAGCTGAGGCTTCCCCGGGGAAGAAGGGATTCCACCTGTGGACGGCAGCATCCGCCTCGCAGGAGTCCTGCCTGCCCTTCCCGGCCGCCTTCTGGATTCTGAACCTGCCTAGCCAGCCCCACGACTGCCCAAGCTAATGCCCTGCATGTGTCTTCATCAGCCCTCCGCCAGTTCTGTTCCTCTGGAGGGACGTGGCGGGTGCAGGTGGGCGGTGGGGAGGGGCCCAGGCAGGCACCCTGGGGGAAGACACAACCCTCTGGAAGAAGCTGTCCTTCCCGAGGCAGAGTGCGCTGCTTCTAGGCCAAGGGCAGGCAACACTTCCGGAACACGTGACCCCAGGCTGAGCTGCCCTTCCGTCACCTTCCCGTGCTTACGTCATCTGTCCTTGCTCCTCGTTGCTCCACCACTTCTGCTCAGGGCCCGCTCACGCCGCCCCTGCTGGGAGCATCCCGGCACGTGCTGGCCCCAAGGCCGCCTTCTGCTGCTCCGTGCTGGCCAGGCTCAGGCCGACTCAACTGCGCCCGGTCAACAGCACAGCTCCGCACCCACCAGTGCACCTGTCAGCACACCTTGGCAGAAGGGGAAAACGAGGTCCAGAGAGGCGGCTCGAGCAGACACTGCCCAGGTGGACTTGGTGGCTTGTCCAGCAAATCTCTCAGCTG
The DNA here is from genome assembly GCF_030445035.2 of Dasypus novemcinctus. NCBI lineage: Eukaryota > Metazoa > Chordata > Mammalia > Cingulata > Dasypodidae > Dasypus > Dasypus novemcinctus. The sequence goes on along the minus strand of NC_080698.1, from coordinate 48,999,600 downwards.
GTAAGTAAGGACTTCTGACTCCATATGCCTGCTGGTTCCACTCTCCCTCTTTGCTGTCTGTGTTTTCGTCTTCTTCCCCCAATTCTGAGGGTAGGACACACAGCTAGGAATTCTTTTAAAGGCCACCCCCAGTTGTGTCTCACACAGCGTGAATTCTCAAAAGGGCTCTCGTGCTCTCTCGCCTCTGGACCCGGACTCCAGGTGCCTTCTCCCCTGCTTGAATCACCACGCAAGTAACACCTGGGCCTTTATAACCTATAATGGGAAACTGTCGCCTGTAAATTAGCCCTCTTTTATCACTTTTCAGCCCCTTCCTCTCTCGTTGGGACCGACCCCTGCTCTGTTATTTTCTCCCATTTCTTTTCCCTCCCTACCTTAATAAATTACTGGTCTAAAAAGAAAAACTTAAAAGGCACAAAATGATCACCTAACTGATCTCTGCTTTCGCTTTGCAGTAGCGCTGCACTTGATCCCACTGATTGCTCCATGTCCCCGGGAAGAGGAAGGGGCCGAAACCCCGGAGCTGCGGGGGAAGGGTTAACAGTGTCCATCCCGCCCCAGGCCGCCCAGAGCCCGCGGAGCCCCCACCGGCCCCAGCCATCGCTCCGACTTTGGGGGGCCTTTGTGCTCTAATAAAGACAGTATTACTGAGTCGCAAAGCCTTCCCTCCTCTCCAGCCTTCCTCGGCTGCCAGGGTTCTCGCTAAAGGTGAAGTCCTGCCAGTCAAGGCCAAAGAAAGGGCTGAATCAAGGCGAAAGGCTTTTGACTTGACGCTGCAATCTACCGCTCTCCCAGAGCCCCGGGGGCGTGGAAAGGGTCCCGAGGCCCGCTCCAAGGCCCCCTGGTCGCGGCGGGTGTCCTGGGGCCCTGGGAGCCGCGGAGGGCAGGGGACGGTCCCAGGGCCAGCAGGCGGCGGGCTCTCTGCATGCATCTCATGAACGCTCTAGTTTCCTCTCTGAATGCAGACATCAGCCCCGGCCCCGCTGGCAGGGCCGGCCACCAAGGGCCGTTCTCCCGCCCGCGCCGGGCTGCAACAAAGGGCGCTCCAGGGCCCAGAGGCAGCGCTGGCCAGTTCTCTTTCCCGGCCTGTCCTCTTCTCTTTCACACATCCCTCCCTTTTCTTTTCCCCCCGGCCCCCTTCGCTCCTTCTTTACGCCTCATTGAATCCATTAGCCACTTTACAGGGTGCTCCTGAAGAATAAATTTTCTGTGTGGGGCTCCTGACAGTCTTGCCTGTGGGCAGCCCGGGCCTGCCCCGGTGGTGGGCGGCGGAGGGGAGGGGGGCGGCGAGGGCACGCGGGCTCACGGGGCAGCGGGGAGGCAGGGCCCGCTGCGGCCCAGGGGACCCGCACCCTGCTCCTCCCTGACCCGTGCGGCTCGTTCAGCCTTGCCCTGCAGCCCGCGGTCTCGGGGCGCCACCGCCCGCTGGCTGTGTGCACTCGTGCCTTTGTTTCCTCATCTGTGAAATGGGGCCAAGGCCTTACCTCCCTCGGTGGGTCCTGGTGAGGAATGGATAGTACAGGCCAAGGCCGCAGGGCAGGCCTGGAGCGAGGACAAACGCCCTGGAAGGGTCTGCTTAGCCGCGATCATCCTCCCGAGGAGGGGGCCTGTTGGAGTCCTGGTGCCACCCCCAGTTCCTCAACTTGCCAGTGAATGAAGCAAGGGAAAGAAAGAAAAACCAATTCAAGGCTATTTGCAGCTGTTTCTGTGCGAGTGCGTGTGTGTTTTTCCTGCCTTGGTGTCCTGGAGCTGAAAAGAATGAAAACAGAGCCCTAAAGCAGTGAAAAGGCATGATTCTTCTTAAAATCCCAGCTAATCCTGCAGCTTCCTTTAAAACGGCACTAGGAGGAGGCGGGGAAGGACCCAGAATTGTTTTTGCAGTGCCCTCCCCTCTCAACCACTGCTCCTGGAAACCAGGAAATGAGGGGGAAAAATCCATAAATCATCCACCAAGCGAGGGACAGGAGAAGGAACTGGGCAGGGGAGAGAGCAGAGACCAGGAGCCAGCCGGGGAAGGGGTGTGGGGGCAGCACGGGGGACACTCTGTCTGGTGGGCGTGATGGGGGCAGCTGTCTGCAGAGGGCACAGTGTCCAGGCCAAAGGCCGGGGAGCCACCTCCGTTCCAAAGTCAGAGGACAGCAAGATCTCCAAATACAAGCCAGCATCGGGCCAGGTTCAAGATTGCCTTGGAGCACAAGAACGCCGCCCCAGAAGAGGTCTCAAATCGGACCCCTTCTCTCCATTCCAGTCGCCACCACCCCAGGTGCCTACACACATCTCCCACCGCTGCTCAATTCCCCACCAACCCATTCTCAGCAAAGCAGGCATAACGAGCATTTAAAGATGAAAATCAGACCATGTCACCCCTGCTTAAGAACGTTCAGGGCTCTCCACCGCTCTTCAAATCAGACTCCCAGTGCTCCAGCAAGGTGCACGAGGCCTGACCCCTGCCAATCTCCCGCCTCACCTCTCGCCACCCTCTCTCTCAACCACAGACTCGAGCCCCTTAGCTTTCCTTCGCCTCCCAGACACCCCACCCTTCCCACTTCACGACTCCAAGTGCCTCTCCCCTGGCCGGTCCCTTCTCATCGTTCTAGAGCAGATGGAGCTGAAGACTCAGCGTCTGGGAGGCCTTCCCTGCCCTCTCTGAGGCGGTCCGCTGCCCCGTTTTTCTCTCTCAGCCCTCACTCTCCCCTCCACAGTACACTGTGGCGTGTTTACTGTCTATCTCCTCACCAGTCTATGAGCAACGAGATCTGGTTCACTCACCCCTGAAAATGGTCCCCAGCCAGTGCCTGGCAAACAGCAAGTGCACAGTAAATGAACAAAAGGATGAATGAGTGAATGATACCAACACATGAACATCTGGATACAAGAGCTAATCATACTCAGGAGTTGGAAAGACTGGGGGTCAGATTTCAAGGATCCTTTGGGTGACAACAATTTATACGTTACAGTTTCTTATTAAATGGAAAATAATTTGCATGCATTCATTTTCTAGGTTAGACTAGAGGTCTTCAGACTTTTTCTGCAAAGGGCCAGCATGTGAATATTTTAAGCTTTGGGGGGCACATGGTCTGTGTAACAATTACTCAACTCTGCCATTGTGGTAGCATGAAAGCTACCACAGATAATACATGAACAAATGGATGTGGCTGTGTGCCAATAAAACTTTATTTACAAAAACAAGCAGTGGGTGGATCTGGCCCTCAAGCTATAATTGGCTGATCCCTGGATTAGACCAAGGCCCAGGAGAGCCACAAGAGAAAGGTACATAGTAATAATGAGCTTTTTTTAGTCATCAACAAATAGGCATAGCAGGTGCTGGGAAACTATCACAAAACCATAACATTGTCACACATGATAGAATAAAAACAGAAGCACTATGCATATATTTGAAACTGTTTCATAGAATATAGATATTTCACACATATTATATGCATATCAGCAATATGTTTGTTTAAATGGGAAATTCTAAGAAGAGTGTTCAATCTGGAGATACTAGAGAGTTACTAAGGTCTCAGTATTTGATGACTGTGTGGGTAGATAAATGTGGGTGGATAGGAGAATGGATGGATGGATGGACGGGAGCGTGGGTAGATAGGAAGGTGGGTGGATGAAGGGATGGGAGGGGTGGGTGGGTGGATGGTAGACGGATGGATGCATAGTTGGAGAAGAGGAGGGGTGGGTGGATGGGAAGATGGAGAAGAATGTAGAAGACAGAACTTTTCCAGGGTGATTAAAAAATAGACATGGTCAATAATTGGATGAGGGTAAAGGGAGAAGTTGTCAAAAGTAACATAATGGTTTCAGCCCTATGAGAATGGGAGGGGAAGCAGAGGCAGGAATGGGTGAGATGAATTTGGCTGATGTATGAAAACAAGGACATGGGAAAATCACAAAGCTATCTCCATGTTCGGGTCACTTGATTTCAATTGTCCAGGTTTCAATGATCCAGAGCGAAATTATTTATCATCCAGAAGATGTCAAGTTCAGATAGCATGGAAGATTCCTCCTGAACAAAGCTAGAGCTTCAGATCCTACCTTTTCTCAGCATTTAATATACAATTGAGATAGGTTTTTATTGCGTCTTGTTAATGCACAGGAGACTTCTGGAATGTTCAATACTGTCTAAAGAGAGAGGAAGAATAACTACGTGGAACTAAACCTGAAGCTACGTCCCTGAGCCCTGGAAATAAACTGCCTACTGAGACAGATGTCAAGAGCGGCCCAGGTTTGAATCCCAGCTCTGTTCCTTTCCAAGTGGGGTAGATTTGGGCAAACCTTGCAATCCCCTAGGCCTCCACTTCCATATTTGTAAGATGAGATTTGGATTAAAAACCAAGATGCCTCCCAGCTCTGACTTGCTTTATTCTAACAGCCTGTCAGTCCTTAGGATCTCCAAGTTCTTAGGATCTGATTCCTCCAACCCTTCTTTTGTTGAATGCTAGCACCAATACTCTGAAGTACGACTGCTTATCTGTTGCTGCCCCACGCCTGGGAGGCTGCACCCTCTGCAGGGACACAGTCACGCACTGCTCTCTCTGTTGTATCCCCAGCACTTTGCGGTGAGCTGAGGCACAGCTGGAATTTAGTCATTCCTCAAATGCTCATTAGGCAATGGTTAGGTGGCAGGCACGGTTCTAGGTCCTGCAGCTGTGACCTAGTTAGTGACTCTCCAGGGTCAGAGGAGCTATGTCTGAGTCTCGTCTGCTCACCTTGACCCTGGAGAGATCCCCAACGCTGAGACGTGAGAGGCTGTGAGATGCTGGAGGCGGGGCACCAGAGAGGGCAGCCTGATGAGCTCGTGCGGGTGTTTCCCGGGCGGCGCGCCGCAGCGCCCGCCCAGCCTCGCTGGCCCACCTCCTGCCCGCTGGCCCGCTGGGGGGTGTGGCTGGGGCTTGCCCTGTGGCCGTGCCATGCCTCCTCGGTGGCCTACTTCTCAAATCCCCACACAGAGACCCCCTCGCCTACAGGTCAGCCCTGCCATTTCTAACTCCCCAACCAGGGGGCAATGCTGTTGAACTGAATTAAAGTTGGGCTTACAGTTTTTATCCAGGGGATACATAGAGCCAAGACCTTTTTCTCTAGTTAACAAACATTGATTAAAACAGAAGTTTCTGCCGAGGTCCGAGTACGGGGAGCAGACTGAAAGTCCCGTCAGGAGAGGAAGAGGACACGACAACGCCATCAGGGTCGGGACGGGAAGATGGGGCTTCTTCCTTGAAAGTGACTCTGGCCAGGGTCTCACAGACAGGGAGGCAGGAGTGACCTCTGCTCACTCAGGGAGACTCAGATGACCCTGTGTTTAATTTTAGATATTTATGTACCGAACCAAAAAAAACAAACCAACAACAAACCTTTGGACACTGGGCTCCTCTCCAAGGTGAAGCAAGTAATAAACACTAAGAGAGGTACCAGTTCTCCCTGTAGAGCCCAGCTGATGACCCGGGCTGCTGGTCTGATGGGACCCTCAGAGCCACATTGTTTATACACGGCTGGGGACCTGGGCCACCAGCTTCTCTTCCTGGTCTGACTCAGTTGCTGTGTGGCCTTGGACAATTTCCTATCCCCCTCTGAACCTCAGTTCCTCCATCCATAAAAATAAGGGTAGGAGTGGACCAGGCGGTATTTAAGGATTCTCACAGCTCTGGAAGCCACGTTTCATCCTGGATACTAACAGTCTTGGCACGGGCCATCTGGAAGAGCCGATGAAACCCAGTCTCCAGGAACATGCGGCCGTGGCTCATGGCATTTCCTTAGTGACTCCACTTAGATGCAGCTGCAGCCAGCAGTCAGTGAGCACTCCCACAGGTTAGACTCTGTGGTTGACCTGCCTCTTTGCCCCACGAGGAGGCTGTCGCTGTCCCCAGTTCACAGATGGCAGGCCAGGAGCACGCTCCAGGCATGGTCCTGCCGTCACCGAGGCTGGTGTTTACCTGGTCCTCCCTGAGCTCCTTCGTCTCTCCAAGCCTCACTTCCCTCACCTGTAAAATGGAGATAAGGACAGCCCCTGTCTCGTGGGGTTGTTTCAAGGCCGACTGGAATAAGTACGTGAAGCACACAGGAGGCTCTCAAGAAATGTTAATAAATGTCAAATCCTAATTAGGATTACTACAGCAAGGAATGAAAAAAAAGGTCCAGGGCTGCACGTGAAAGGACATCACTCAAAACACCACTGAGTCCAGGGAGAAGCAAGGCGGGCTGTCGCTTTGGGGCCAGCCAGACCTGGCTTGAGGTAGAAAGGTGCTCTGAAACCTCAGCCAGGTGGCCAACCTCTCTTAGCCTCCATTTCTCCATCTACAGAACAGGGGCATTCCCTCTCACCCAGACCTGGGATTAGAAGAACTAACGTAGGTGACAACTCCCGGCCAAGTGCCTAGCGAGCCGAAGGCTGTCGATAAATATCAGCTCCCTTGTGGTGCCACATGCCTCGTCTGACATCTCTGAGAATTTGGCCTGTCCTTCCTGGAAACGGGTTTCTGAATTAGGACGCTTACATACAGGCTCCATCACCCAGCAAAGGGCAAATGATGCCGCTCTCGACCTGAGCTTCCCTGGAGGTCTGTAGGAACCAAATTTGGCTGTGGCCCATGTCCTGGGCATGGACAGTCCAAATGTGTCCATCCACTGAAACCTCTTCTGAGCAGCCCTCCCCTCATGGCCTTGGCCAAGGCCTGCAGGCTTCTGCCTCGACTTCCCAGAAGGTGGAGAAAGCAGCAGTAGTCCTAACAGTGATAACCACAGGGTATGCTCCCCTCCTCTTCATGGCTCACAAGCCCTCTCACATATGTTATTTGGGAAGGCTACAGGGTGTGATTAATTCACGGTTAGACACTCACTGTATAACACTAGGTACATAGTTGGTGATACAGGCAGATCTCAGGGACGTTGCATATTTGGTTCTAGGTCAGTGCAATAAAGCGAAGCACAATAAAAAGAAGTATCATTACAGCAAGATTTTTAAAAAATTCCCATTTCCTGAGCATTTACTATCAGCCACACATTCTGGAATGCATTTAATCCTTACAACCATCCCATGGAGCGAGTGTCCCTGTTTTACAGAAGAGGAAACTGAGAAGTTAAGTTGTATACACAAGGTCGCCGTTAGTGAGTCACAGACCTGGGATCTGAAACCTGATTCCAGATCTCGGAATGATTCCTTCTGTTTTGTCCTTGGTCCTTCTTTGTCCTTCTGTTTTGCCAGAAGAGGAAGCAAGGAGGAGGGTGGGGAGCAGGTGTTTGCTCCAATGAAGTATATCAGTAATTCAATTTTATATTTGAAAAACTAGAAAAATCTTCTTGTCTTTATAATAAAAACTAGAGAAGGCAAAGATCAGCAAAATCACCCTGGCTGGCGGGACTTGAGAATCTCTATTCTACCTTCCAAGACCCTTTGTGGTTATTTTTTTTTTCCAGGCCATCCTCAGCTTCCTCTGAGCACCAAACATGGCTCCTGCTCTCTCTTCTTGGCTCAGCTAACTTCCCTTCTGCAGGTCCACTCAACCTCAAAGAGTTGAGCAGTCTCCTCTTTATCCCTCCCACCATGGTAGGAGCTGAGGGACCCATCTTTTGGTAAAAGGGCCCAGAGTTGCTAAATTCCTGTTTCTCTCCAGCCCGGGCCCAATGGCTTAGAACAGAGTTTGTAAACAGTTGCCTATCAGAACCAGACAGGCAATGAGTGATGTGATCAGGGTGACCTACACATAGGAAATGCTTCATTTTCCTCTTTTCAATTAGAAAAATGAGTAGCACAAATGAGGGGACTAACAGCACTGACACTTAATCACAGGCTTGGGCATATTGATAGGGAATGGTGGGGACTGTAGCTAACCAGGGACCTCGCTAAGAAGGTGGCTGCTGCTCAGCTCAGCCCAATGCTGCCCTATGGCTATGCAAGCTGTGCTGCCAAACTTTCCAACTTTTCCAGGGTTGCGAGAACTCAGATTTGTTTTTTCCACATGAAATCTGATTTACGAATATTGGCAACTTTTTTTTTTTTTAATAAAACACACATATGGGCTGGGTTTGGTTATGAGCTACAAGCTTATAACTGCTGTACTGACCTTTCTGGGTACAGACAATTGAGTTCACTAAATGCCCCGTACCCTCCAGCATTTCCCAGCCTCCCTTGCAGGTAGGTTGGGCCAGGTCTCAGGTTTGGCCCACGGCCCATGAGCCAAAGTCCTGCATGTATCCTCCAGGCCTAGGTGGCTAAGAGCTGGGCTGCCTCCTCGGTTTCAGTTCCTGATGGCCACGTGGTCCAGGTGGCTTAGCAAGCTGGAAGAGGGTTCTTCACCCTCCAGAGACTTCATGTGAGTAAGAAATACTTCACTGGGATCTTAAGATGTGTGTGTGAAGGCAGCTAGCATTCCTTGCCCTTACACACTACTGAAGCTATGTCTAAATTACAAAAGAGGGAAGCGGACTTTGCCCAGTGGTTAGGGCGTCCATCTACCACATGGGAGGTCCGCGGTTCAAGCCCCGGGCCTCCTTGACCCATGTGGAGCTGGCCCACGCGCAGTGCTGATGTGCACAAGGAGTGCCGTGCCATGCAGGGGTGTACCCCACGTAGGGGAGCCCCACACGCAAGGAGTGCACCCGTAAGGAGAGCCACCCAGTGTGAAAGAAAGTGCAGCCTGCCCAGGAATGGCGCCACACACACGGAGAGCTGACACAACAAGATGATGCAACAAAAAGAAACACAGATTCCTGTGCCGCTGACAACAACAGAACCGGACAAAGAAGAACATGCAGCAAATGGATACAGAGAGCAGACAACGGGGGTGGGGGTGGGGGGAGAGTTAGGGGAGGAAGGGGAGAGAAATAAATTAAAAATAAATCTCAAAAAAAATAGATGATAAAAATTGTAAGTTTAAAAAAAATTAAAAATAAATAAATATAAAACACAAAAGAATCATCACAGGAGTTTCACACTTCCTGTCCAAAAGCACTTCAATGCCCCTTACCTGGTGTGACTCAACTCAGTAAGAATGACAGGGCAAGGCCTGGCAATTTCGTAGAAGAGTAAAGTGAAGAGCCCTAAAGCATGTGCAGCAAATAAGCGCTGCAGCTGGGATTCAAACCCTGGGCCCCCAAATGGACTCCCAGGCCAGTGCTCCTCACACCTCCCAACTGAGCCGCTGGGCTGTACAACAGGGACTCCAAGCGCTTGGCTGGGGTTTGCACGAGGACGACGCGTGCCCTCCTCTGTTCCCCTCGGTTGCTTGAAGTGCCGTCTCTTACCTTTCCCGTAGACTTGGTCCCCTTCCAGATACAGAAGTAACAGATGGTCCAGGCTGCCAGGAGACACAAGGCCAGCTCCCCACGGAGGTTCCCGATGTGCTCGATACCGTCGGAGATGGCCAGGACACGGCGCCTGCGGAAGAGAGGGCGAAGAGGCACTGGGGCTGGGGGACGGCCCACCCCAGGCCCGTCCTCAGCAAAGCTGGTGCTGCAGAGGTGCAGGCACAAGCCCAGGCACTCATTCACCCGGCCCACCGCTATTCGCCAAGCGGCTCCTGGGAGACAGACCCTGGCCTGGGCACAGGGGCCTTGGAGAGAAGCAAACCTGGGCCCCAGTCTTTCTAGGGAAAAAGATGAACCAGTTAGCAGATCCTTTACAGGACAGCAGTAAGGGCTGTGAGGGAGGAAGCGTGGGGGCTCGGGGAGACCAGGCAGACATCAACCTGTCTTAGGGGTGCCTGGGAGCCCGTAGTACTGTTCACAGTTATCCTTGTCCTGCTGAGTCCGAGTGTGGCCCCACGACTTGTGCTGGCCAATGGAACGTGTGTCACTTCAGGCAGAAGCTTTAAGAGCCAGGAGACGTGGCTCCCCTGTTCTCTTTCCCCGCCTCTCACAAGAGCACATGTCAAGATGGACTTTCTACAAGTCTCAGTTGCCGAGCGACTACACAAGCTCTTCTTTCACTCTCTGTCAGAGATGTAGTGTGAACAGGAAATAGACTTTGTTTCTTTAAGCTAACAAAATTGGGGGGGGGACATTTGTTACCACAGCACAACCCAACTTATCCTGACTGCTACAGGGGATCAGGGAAACCTTCTTGAGAGAAGCGAGATAAACAGAGGATATCCTCTTTTAGAGGATAAACAGAATTTAACCAGTAGAAGAAGGGAGTAAAGAGTGCTTTAGACCAAGGGAAGAGAAGGGCAAAGGCCCAGAAGATGGAGCGTGGATACCTGGGGCACAGTCAGCTAGAACACAGCACTAAAGCAGGAATAGCAGGGAAGGTGGACAGAGGAGGGAGCACAGGGAGCCCCAACTATCACACCAAGGGGCAGAAGTACCCCGGAGGGCCCAGGCCACAGGAAAGGGAGGACTCCTGGGCCCGCCTGGCCAGCCCTTCCCTCTGAACCGGTCAATTCTTCAGATTCAACCTGAGCCTGGCTCCCAGCCCCCAAGCCTGTGGCTTGTGTTTTTTAAAGTCAAACTTGCCACACTCCATATTGTACAGAACGGCAGCACCAACCCAAGCCCCCTCCAAGCTCACTCCACGAACCCCAGTCGGGCTGCCAAACCACCCCCAAACCATGCCAGCCTCCTCGGCGCTCTGGAACGTCCTTCGAGAGAGCAGCTCCCATCCCACCAAGCATGAAAGCCTCGTGTCTGTCTCCCTGGGAGTCCACTTGGGGCCTGATTCTGCATTAATTACTGAATGACCACCAATTAGCACTGGGCTGCAGGCTCCCTCCAGCCCCTAACCCCGCCCGAGAAATCAGGCAGGTCCCAAACAAAATTGGGCTGTGTGCAGCCGTGCATTTATTCAAAAGGAAAACCAGCTCCCCCTCGTATAACCAGGAGAAGAGGGAGCCTCCAACCAAATAAATCTTTATTGAGCACCTACTGTGTGCCAAGTACTACATTAGCTATTGAAGCTAATAAAGGTAAGCATGATATGATTTCTTGTCCTCTACTAGGATAAGCTGGACAAAAAGAGATTTGGGAAAGAAAGGAGAGAGCTGCTCAGTGATGACTTGTTAGCAACCACTACATTATTTCCATCTTATACCTTAGCAGGATCAGTCTTTAATTCATTTTAAAACTCTAGGCTTTATTAATGGGACCTTTAAGAGAATCTATCAGGATAACCGAGAGGCATGTGCCAGAGCTTGGTCCTTGGGGTGCTTGCAAAAATACAAACACACCTGCATCCCACCCCAGCCCCCCTGACTCAGAACCCCTGTGGGTGGGTCCCAGCCATCTGCATTTTGTCCAGTTCCCCAAGGATTTCTTATGTTCAGTGAAGCTTAAGCACCACGGGAGTAGTTTCCTAGTAAGGAAGGAAGGGAGACAAACTCTGCCTGAATATTTCTGAACTCTCTTTCGGGAAGGAGCTTGCATGGGTGGGGAGTGGGTTGTGGCTCCTCTGACCAGCCACTGGAGGCCAGGGAGCTTCTCCCCAGAGAAATACCCTCCTTCGCAAAATCCTCCCTTTTCCCGCATATGAAAAAAATGGAATATAGACTGTAAGCTTTATGCCAATGTTAAATTTCTAGAACTTGATGACTGTGCTTCAGGTAGACAGGTGACTGCCTTTGTTCTCAGGAAATGTACATGGCAGTACTAAGGGCTCAAGGAGCATGATGCAGGCAACCTACTCTCAAATGTTTAGAACACGGACAGGACAGACAAACGGATGGAGAGATGGATGGTTGGGTGGATGAATAGAATGATACAGCAAATGTGGCAAAATGTTAAAAGATGATCAATTTGGGAATCTGGGTTAAGGGTATGTTGGTGCTCTCTGTATGGGATTTGTATTATTTTTGCAACTGTCCTGTATTTTTTTCCAACTGAAAAAGTTTTAAAAAATTCTTACGTGTCCCCATATGCCTCCCACCTTACGAACTGTGGCTCAGGGCGTCCCGCCGCCCGAGAGCTGACGCATGAGCAAGGACAGCACAGAGCAGGAAAGGAACTGGGCACTGCAGACGGACCCGACCTGGGTGCATTCCACACCAGCCGCTCCAGACTGCCTATCATCAAAGAAACACACGAGGCCCCTCTCCTGCAGGGGGGCACACCCCACATGCCTTCTTGTTGATGCAGTTGTTTTTCCAACCGGGAATCTGAAAACCGGAGACCACACAGGGGCAGAGGAAGAAAAGAAAGGGCAGACCTGCCGGGAGCAAGCTGGCTGCGGGCACCCCTCTCCTCCACGTTTTGGATGCTGCAAACTTGTGAGTCACGCTGCCTACCCCTGGGCGCTCTCGGTTACTTGAACAATCTAATTCCCAGAATGGGAAGCAGGTTACTAAAAGCGACAGAGGATGAATTGCTCTTTTGTTCCACCAGACGCTATTTGAAAACATCCTAAAACTATTTTCTTTAGGGTTTACCAGTGCTGACTTTGCCTAGGATTGGACCTTCGGTTGCTAAAGAAAGGGGGGCTCGAGGGCCAGGCTCTCAGCTCGCAGGGCCGCGGAGTTGCTCCGAAACCCACAAGGACAGCCTTTCAGCGCGTGGGGGCTGGGACACTCAACTCCGGAGACTTGGAGAAGGCACAGCTCTTCCTGGGAAAAAACTTTCTTAATGACCCTCCCCTGTGAAGCGCCGGACAGAAGAGAGGCTGAATAAGGAAGAGGTGGCTGCCAACACCCTGGCAAAGAAAGGTCCAAGCCGCAGACACCGCTCAGGGAGCGGGAAACGACGGGGCTCTCGGGAGAGGCGCATCTACGCGAAGAATTATTTACTGTGTACCTCCTCGGTGCCCGGCACTAAAGCAGGGGCTTCACAAAGCACCTCTGTCGGGCTAGCATGTAGAATATTTCTGGAGATTTCCACCCAGAGGCCAAAAGCTCAGAGCTCGAGGCTACAGTTCGCCTGCTGCTTCAGACCTTGGCACATAGGAAAATGAGCTGGGCTCGAATCCCAGCTCTGCGCCTTAGCAGCTGTGCAAGCTCGGGTGAGGGGCGACCCTCTCTCTGAGGCTCTGCGTCCTCATCTGTAAAAGGAGGGGAAGGAGCTCTACTTTCTATGACTTTAGAAGCACTGCTTTATTTAACCCTCCCGGCAGTCCTTGAGGTAGGTACAATTAGTATAACCATTTTTAAGCCAGGGAAACCGAGATACAGAGAGGTTAAGGAACTTGTCCAAAGTCATGTCACAAGCAAGTGACAGAGTTTGGATTTGAATCCAAGCATCCTGGCTCTGGAGCCTCAGGGCTAGCTTCTCCGTTGCTCCGTAACACTGAAATCCCCTCCTTTCTCTCTTCTTTATAAATTAAGCCATCTTCCACACCTCCGTGTACCAGGTACAAGTAGCCTGTAGCAGGCATCCACTTACACATGGAGTAATGTCATAGTTTTTAAAGCGTCTCCAACGTGCCAGGCACTGTGCTAAGCCTAGGGGCCCTCAAGGAGCTCGTGGAATAACAGGACAGGCAGAGCCGAGCATGCAGAGGGCCAAGGCAGAGGGAAGGCCGGGGACTTGCAAGCCCCTTGGCACGGCAGAGGACCCTCGCCGGGGGTCAGGGATGAGGGCCAGGTGTCAGGATGTGGGGGGCAGAGAGGGGCGCCCTCAAGAACAGGAGGAGAGTTAGCAAAGGGGGCAGGTGCACTCAAGGGTGGAAGCTGGAGGCTGTGGGGGTGCTCAGCGGCCAGGGAAGGCCAGTGCCGCAGGGGCACTGGGTGAGAGGCGGAGAGGGTGGCCAGGGCAGGGTGGGGAGTCCTGCTGAGGAGCTGGGGCCTCGCCCTTGTAGGAGAGCCTCAAGCAGGGGTGAGACACCACAGATGGACATTTTAGAAAACCCTCTTTGGATGCAGTGGGAAGAAGAGATGGTCAGGGTGAGACCAGTGCAAAGAATTTTGCCCGCCTTTGGGCAATAGGTGGGATAGTCTGGTCTGAGGCTGAGGAATGGATGGATTTGAGAGCAGCAGAAGCAAAAAGTTTGGGTGTGGCAGGCTAAAGGGAGGTCTAGGCTGGCACTCAGGTTCATGCCACCAGTTCCTGGATGGTTTGGGGGATGATGGCAGGAGAAGGGCATTAGCTGAGCAGGGGTGAACTGGAGCGGGATAGGAGAGCAGAAGGTGGAGAATCATTCCTTTCGACAAGATGGTTTGGAGGTGCTTGCAGGATACCCAGGTAGCTGCAATGCCCAGAGGCAACTCTGGATGCAAAGCTCAGTGACCAAACGCAGGCAGGAGACTCAGACCTGATCTCTCAGCCTCAGGCTGCCTGCCGAGAGTGGGAGAACGGGAAGAGAGAGGGCCTGCCCAGAGCCCCGAGCCCCCAACCTGTAAGGGCAGAGAGAAGAGCCCTTGAAGGAAGCAGAGGAAAGGGGCAAGCAAAATGGGAGGCAACAGAAGATGGACTCCCCAAAGGCAGAGGAGGAGGGAGTTCCCAGAAGGGGTGCTCGTCCATCTGTCCAGTGCCTCAGAGCAGCCAGAGTCTGCAGGATTTGGGGACCAGGAAAGGTGGGGAGCATTCTCAACGCAGTGGGTGGGGAGCGAACAGAAGGTGCGCTCCTAAGTGAGCTGGCTCTTTTGGGAAGTTTGGCTCTGAAGGGTTAGAGAAAAGGTGGTAGCTGAAGGGGCCCCAAGGTACAGAGAGCTTTCTACTTATATTTGTTTTATTTTCAGGTAAACACAACTTGAACAGTTAATAGGAAAGGCAAGAGAGGAAGGAGAGGTTTCAGATACAGAAGGGACTGGAAGAAGAGGGGGGAAAGGAGAAAAGGTTTCTGAGATTGCAGCAGGGAAAGAATTCAGGGCCCAGGTAGAGGCATTAAGTATGGCGATGCTATTTCTACAGGGATGGCAGGGAGGACTGGGGAGAAAAGAGGTGAGCTTGGGCTTAACAGCAGACTACATCCTTCTTAAGAGGCTCTTGGAGGAAAGAACCGGAAGGGAGCTGGCACCATCTGGCAGGCCGTACATCCTGCTTTATTCAGGCCTCATGCAAACATAACTACTAAGAGGGAATTGTTTTGCCCGTTTTAGAGATGGGCAAACCAAGGCCCAGAGAGGTAAAGTGCCCCTACTGGGACTTGAACCAGGTTCTTCCAACGCTGACATGCCGCGCTGCCCGCAGGAACTGACCCTGGAGAGGGGGTGCACACTGACTGAGGCTCTCCTGCCCTCGCCAGTCTGAGGGAAACGCCTCCCCGTGAAGCCGCATCACCGTCGTTTCCCTCCTGGCACCTACATACCCCAGTGCTGAGCCTGGAGAGGAGGACGCCTCACGCCCGAAGCGGCCCTTCCAAACACACCAGCTTCCCAGAGCCACCCGTGCTAAGCCGTGGGGAGCAGGGCGGCGCAGGCCCCGGGGGAAACCCCAGCCGGCCTGGGGAGCCCTCATTTTACTGTCCTGCCCAGAGCAGCAAACAGATGACCTTGCTTTGCCCGGGGGTCACCATTTAACCCGCCACCAAGAAAAGTGCTGCCACGGACGCAGGGACTGCCCCGAAAGCCGGCGTGGGAGGGCTGGCCTAGAAACAGCCTTGCTCCTTCCTCCTTTCTGGTCTCCCCAAGTGACAAACAAAATAAGGGCCCATCACCGGGACAAACGTGGCTTTCCTCACCCTCCAGGGCTGCAGCCGGGGCCGGGGATTCTCCTCCGCCTTCTCTGGAAAGAAGGAGGTGTAGCCGCCACCTTGTCGATGGGAGCCTGCTCCTCCAGGGTCCACAGCAGAGACCCCTGAGGTGAGCTGGGGACCCAGAGAGGGCCCTCCTCTGCAAGAAATCCTGGCCGCTGCATCATTTCCATGCACTCAGCAGCTCTCTGGTGGGCTGATGCTGTGCTGAGCACCGCTGCAGACCAGAGGTGCAGGGAGGAAGGAAGCAGGCACGTGGCCCCTCAGGGAGCTCACTGTGCAGGGGTAAAAAATAACCAGGGCGGCGACGGCTGGCGTCTCCCACCAGGCACGCCACAGGAGACTCTCATTCACCCTTCCCAGCACCCTCTGAGGTGAATGCAACGACTGTTTCCATTTCAGTTGGGGAAACTGTGGCGTAGGGACGGGACATGAGCTTCAGACATCTGTTAGGCTCAGAGGCAGAGCTTGGATCCCCCTCTTTGTTTTGGCTAGAACAGGCCAGAATCGTGTCATTAGGAGTGTGACAGCCGGTTCCGGGGAATGCACAACCAGGCACTAAGGGGTGTGAAGCTACTGCTCCAATTTCCCCTGTCATCCCAGAAGTCCTCCACCACGGCTGCCAGTCTCTAAATACACCCCGTACCCCCCCATCCTCCAGAAGTCACCCCACTCTTCCCCCTGCCACGAAGGCCCTTCCCAAGTCTCCCCATCTATCAAAATTCTACGAACTCATGATGAAAACGTTTTGGCAATGGATAATGGTGATGGTAGTGCAACACTGTAAGCAATGCCACTGACCTGCACACCTAAAATGGTTAAAAAGGCAAATTTTACGTTATGTCTATATTTTACCACAATAAAAAAAAATTCTACCCATCCTTCAAGCACCCCTCAAATGCCACACTCACCCAGTGTTTCAGCAGGCCCCATGCTCCCTTAGGGCTGGATCCTCCCTTCCCGTCCCAGGCACTTGCCTAGGCCAGGGGTCAACAAACTTTTTCTGTGAAGGGCCAGATACCAAATATTTCAGGCCGTGCAGTCTTCATGGTTGTCCCAACTACTCAAGCCTATTGCATAATGAGAAAGCCTTTCATAGAATTTTGTAATTGAATGGGCGTGGCTGTCTTCCAATACATCTTTATTTACAACAGGCAGTAGAGTGGATTTGCCCAGTAGTGTGCTAACTCCTGCCCTAGGCTAATGCTCCCCAAACAACACTAATGCTTCAAGACACTCCGAGTTCCCAGGCCAAACTAGGACCTCATTGAGAAAATACTGCACCCTGGAGCCCTCCTTAGAGATTCTCAAGGCCCATTGGTATACTAAAAGCTCTGAAAAGGCCTATAATAAAGACACCTGTATAGCTTTGTCTAACCTAGTGTTTCCCAAATTTATTTAGACGTGCCCTGGACCAAAATGCATATTGGAACCACAATGCAATAAATAAAATAAATCTTAAAAAAAAAAGTGAAAAATAAAACTCAGCAAATGCACTCTGAGGTTTCTACCCAAAAGAAATGGAAACTCAGTCCACACAAACCTGAACATGAATGTTCATCATGGCATTATTTATAAAGCCAAAAAGTAGAACCAACCCAAAAGCCCATCAACTGACAGATGGACAAACAAAAGGCAGCATGTCCAGGCAATGGAATTTTATTCAGCCACAAAAAGGAATTAAGCACTGACACGTGCTAAATCATGGATGGTGCTCAAAACATTTTGGAAAGTGGACGCAGTCGCAAAAGACCATGTATTGCACAATTCCATGTCTACGAAGTGTCTGGAACAGGTAAATCTACAGAGACCGAAATTAGGTTAGCGGTCACCTGGAGGGAGGAACGGGGTTGACTTTAAATGAGCATGAAGGGTCTTTTGGGGGCGATGGAAATGTGGCAATGGTTGCACACTCAGTACGCTTACTAAATTCACTGGATTATAGACTTAAAAAGTGGCTAGATTTTATGGCATGTCAATTGTACCTTAACAAAGTTGCTAAAAAAGTTGTTAAGAAGGAAGTGCCACACCCGCTATCATGCTTCTACTTCTCCAAAGCAATAATTAGTAACATTGCACAGAACACACTTTAGCATAGTGTCTGCAAAAGGACAAATACTGTATGACTGCATTACTATGAACCAAATACATTGTGTAACATTGTATGATTTTTTAAAAAATCTATGAATATGGTACATTTAATTGAGAAATGTACATTTTTATTCAACTATGTTTTCTTTTAAAATTATTGTTTATATTTTCAATTAAACTTACAAAATAAAGTTAAAAAAAAAAAAAAGAATAGTATCTTGCACTTTCATGCATGTTACCTTTACACCCACAGCTCAGAGGAAACGGAGGCTCCAAATGGTTATTTGCTTTGCCCATGATCACAAAACTCTAGGGTGCAGAGCCTGGCCTTCAACCCAAGTCTCCTAAACCCACGTCAGCGCTTGTCCTGCTCCCCCAGGGCTGCAGGGTGGGATCTGGGGAAGTAGAAGGGTGTGAAAGAAGAGAGTGGGGCTAGAAGCGGGGCATGTTCAAGCTTCGAGAGTCAGGAGAAGGCCCCGTGTTCCTCACAGAGAAGCGAACAGAGGCTCTGCAGGCCGGGCGAGTGTGCCAGTGGAGGGCCGAGGCACAGAGAGGCCAGTCCATCACGCAGCCCTTTCTCGCACGTGGACGCTGATGCACTCGGGCGTTTTCAGGACTTGGAGTTGTCCTAAATGATACTGCAGGGACAGATGCTGGACATTACATATCCTGCCACAGCCCACTGAGTGGACTGGGGGAGAGTGTAAACTACAATGTAAACTATAACCCATGCTGTGCAGCAGTGCTCCAAAATGTAGTCACCAAATGCAGTGAATGGGCCAAGATGCAAGAGGTTGTTGATGTGGGAGGAGTGGGGTGGGATATATGGGAACCCCTTATTTTTTTTTAATGTAATACTTTTTGTGATCTATGCATCTTTTTTTTAAAAAGGTAACTAAATTAAAAAAATAAAATAAATGAAAAAAAAAAAAGGGCCTCACCCCCCGGGCCCTCTGATTCCTGGCCCTTTCTCCCCTCACAGCACTCGGCCCCAAGGCACTGCCTGAGCCGGCTTCTAGAACAGAGGGCCGAGCCCTCTCAGAGCCCTGTGCTTTGTCCCCTGGAAAGCGCTCTGAACACACAAGTCACGAGAGCTTGGGCAAATCCTGGGCCCTCTGGAGGGCTCTGCACTAAGGCCGGCAGGGCGCTGCTGCTTGGCTGGGCCGGCGATCGGGGAAGTCCTGGGGAAGGAGGCCCGGGGTGGGGCAGTGTCTGGTTCCCCCAGGCCGGTCACTTCTGTTCTTTGAATGCCAGGCCTAAAAGTAAAGTGACAGCCGGGGTGGGATGGAAAATGAGCCTGGTGAAGAGAGGAAGGGGAGCCCACGCTGCCCCTGACCTTCACCTTCCCCGGCGCAGCTCATCTAGCAGCAGTCGCACCTTGGAGGCTGGCGTGCCAGGCAGGGCTCTCCAGAGAAGAAGAACCAAGAGGAAATCAGAGGATACTTCATGAAGACAAATGTGTGAATGCACGCACACATGGAGACATATGTGCATGCATAGACGTACATGAGGGTGCATGGTGTATTTTAAGGAATTGGCTCATGTGATTGTGGGGCTGGCAAGTCTGAGATCCGCAGGGCAGGGCGGCAGGCTGGAAGCACACACAGGACCTGACGCTGCAGTCTAAGGCAGACCATCTCCTCCAGGATACCTCGATTTTTGCTCCTAAGGCTTCCTACTAGCTGGATGAGGCCCAACCCAATTCCCAAAGGTAATCCTTTCCTAAAGTCACCGGATTGTCATAGCGTCACCTAGATTTAGTGTTTGGTGGAATAACTGGGTACTACAGCCTGGCCAAGTTGCCACATAAAATTCACAGGCAGGATCATCACACCTGTTTAAAGCCAAGGAGAAAACTGGAGTTGAGAAACACCTGCCCAAGGTGCCCAGCTGTAGGTGGGAGAGGCAGATTCCCACCCAGCCCTGGTGCTTCTCCCACACCTGGATGTCTCCCACCTGTCCGCCCTCAGGGGCAGGAACGTGAAACAGAGGCTGTGCGCCTGCATATGAGTGCGTTTACATCTGGAGGGCTTTACATACTTTCTGTGGCCTTATTAAAAAATAATCTGGAAGCAAGACGGAGCACTGAAATTTGGTTAAGAGCCACCGCGCTGTTACGCTTCTCTCGACCCTAAATGAAGTCATTCGCTTTCGTTCAGGGTCACCCGCTGCAGGGCGCAAAGCAGGCTGGGGCCCAGAGCCAGCTTCCATCTAGTCATCACGTAGTCTGCTCAGCTAGAAACCAAGGTACTCTGTTAAAAGAAACCTCAAGTCGCTTCTTAAAGGAACTCCCGGAAATCCAGGCACAACCTCACCCAACAGTTGTTCTTTGTTGAGCCCCGGAGCCTTCTCTTAAGCCATTCCTACTTGGTTTCTCTGCCTTCCTTCCTTCCTTTTTTGATCAATTATACCTCCCATCTGCTGAAAAGCTCTTCCTTCAAGGGTCTAAGTCCCCCAGGCTGCAGGGAGGAAGCACGTGCTGGTCAGTTCTGCTGCCCACAAGAAAAGAGGAGCTGCCGGCGTCTCAGACTCAGGCAGGTTTGGGGAGCAGGGCAAGCAGAGGGGCACCGGCGGGCAAGCAGAGGGGCGCCGGCAGGCTCGGAGCCCGCAGGTAGGCTCGCTAGGCTCGACTCCCCCAGGGGAGTTACTTCACAGAAGTCCTTTAACCTCTCCTTGCCTCGGATACCTCCTGAGGAGATGAAGATTGGACAGCACCTACTGTGTCATTTATACTGGGTGGATGGATGAAATGAAGCAGCAAATAACACACCATGCTCAAGACCCAGGTACACAGTGGGTGCTGAGTAAGTACACGTGCCTTCCCTTCCCTCACTGCATCGATCGTGGCATAAAAGGAACTTCGGGAAAAACTCTTCTGGTTCTATAAATCACTGTTTCCCATTATAAGGTAGAAGACATCCAATGTGAAAGTACAAAACCCTTGTGGCTGATTTTATACCCCATTTTTTTTACTCTAATTAACATGAATGGATAATAGATTGCAGATATTCTGTATTTACTAACCCCAATTGCTACAACTATGTGGTGGTTAGGCTACTCTGTCAACTCAGTCAGGGGACTGTGACCAGTTGTTTGGTCAAGCAAGCACTGGGCTAATTGTAAAACAAGGACATTTATGGACTTTAGTCCCCAGTGAGTTCACAGCATAGATGGCTGACTACACCTACATCAGTCAGGGAGATTGCCGCCAGCAATGAGTGAGGCTTGAACCAATCAGTTGAATGCTTTAAAAGGGGAAGTGAGTTCAGCATTCAGAGAGAATTTCTCAGCTCGTCTTTGGACAGCCAGAGTCTCTGGGAAACTCATCAAGGACCTTCACCAGACTCTCATCAGAGCCCCTGGTTTGCAGGCTGCCTGCGGAACCTGGACTTGTGCATCCCCACGGTCACGTGAGAGACTCTTATAAAATCTCATTTTATTAATGGTATCTCCTGTTTAAAAAAAAAAAAAGGTATCTCCTGTTGATTCTGTTTACTTATAGAACTCTGCTAATACAAATTACTATTAACATTATTCCCATTTTACAGGCAAAGAAAGTGAGTTGCAGAAAGATTTGAGTCACAAGCCCTAAGCTAGTAAGTAGAAGACATGGGATATTCACATTCTTGCTGTCTGACCTCAGAGCCTAGGTGTCTGTGAGCACATCCAGCCGAGGAGTCTTAAAGAGCATTTCAGTAATCACGGATACAAGCAGCACCTCCACTCAGCTCCTGCTTCCAGTGCAGCATTCAGCGGGCGTCAGCGTCAGGGCGTTAACTTGTCCTTCTCTGGGGTAGGGGCCCTGAGCAAGGGCCACCTCCAGAGTTGACCACTTAGGGCAGAGAGCTTCCTGCAGGGACAAGACAGGGACCTGGGTGCTCACCCTGGGCCTCCGTCTCCTAAGCGTCGCTGGCAGTGAGGGAGCGCTTCAAGCTGCTAGGTCAACAGAAGGCCTGGCCCGAGGGATCATTCCAAGTGTTAATCAGCGACACGCTTGGAGGAAGACTTTACTGAAAGGGGAAGTATTAACTAAAATGGAGTTTTTATGGCTAAGAGGTTTGAAAGTGAGTTGGGAGGTCATTCAGGAGCTGTGATTGTGCAGGTCTCAGGTAGACTTCACAAGCTGCCACAGTAAACAAAGCCTCAAGCAAAAGTGCTCCCAAGGGCTCTAGGGATGTCTGGATGCCACAGGCAGGCCACACGGATGCCATGGGCAGGCCACACGGACGCCACAGCAGGTCACATGGACACCACAGGCACGGACACAGACGCCACGGGCACGGCACACGGATGCCACAGCAGGCCACATGGATGCCACGGGCACAGCACACGGACACCACAGCAGGTCACATGGACGCCACGGGCACAGCACACGGACACCACAGCAGGTCACATGGACGCCACAGGCACGGCACACAGACGCCACAGCAGGCCACATGGATGCCACGGGCACAGCACAAGGACACCACAGCAGGTCACATGGATGCCACGGGCACAGCACACGGATGCCACAGCAGGCCACATAGACACCATGGGCACAGCACACGGACACCACAGCAGGTCACATGGACGCCACGGACACGGCACACAGACGCCACAGGCATGGCACACTGACACCACGGGCACGGCACACGGACACCACGGGCACGGCACACGGACGCCACATGGATGCCACGGGCACGGCACACGGACACCACAGCAGGCCACACGGATGCCATGGGCACGGCACACGGACGCCACAGCAGGCCACATGGACGCCACAGGCACGGCACACGGATGCCACAGCAGGCCACATGGACGCCACGGGCACGGCACACGGATGCCACAGCAGGCCACATGGATGCCACGGGCACGGCACACGGACACCACAGCAGGCCACACGGACACCATGGGCACGGCACACGGACACCACAGCAGGCCACATGGACACCACAGGCACGGCACACGGACACCACAGCAGGCCACATGGACACCACAGGCACGGCACACGGACACCACAGCAGGCCACATGGATGCCACGGGCACAGCACACGGATGCCATGGGCATGGCACACAGACGCCACAGCAGGCCACATGGACACCACGGGCACGGCACATGGACACCACAGCAGGCCACATGGACGCCACGGGCACAGCACACGGATGTCACGGGCACGGCATACAGATGCCACAGCAGGCCACATGGACACCATGGGCACAGCACACAGACGCCATGGGCACGGCACACGGATGCCACAGGCAGGCCACGCAGGCGCCACAGGCACGGCACAAGGCCTCACGAAACCAACACCCCCTTGGGGGGCCTTATTTGGGAATACATGAAAAGCTATTTCTCCGGTATAACCTAGAAACACTCACTTATAAATCCCCTGATCATATTCTTCTTTTATTTGAACCTACACTTTTCAATTGACCTGTTAGTACATTTCCCAGACAATAAGGCCTTGGGCTCGTCCTGTGCCGACGCAGCCCTGACACCCAGCAGGGACGGCCAGCTCCTCCTCCCAGCCAGCCCTCCAGGCCTGCCCTGGACCTAACAAAATGACAACGATGGGCAGCCCCTGCCCAAAGGCAAAGGACAACTTCAACTGCAGGCGAAACCTCTGCCCCCAATCCCACATCCCTTCCCAGCCCGGAGCAGAGGGGCCATGGTCCCAAATCCCTCAAGACTGAGGAATGAATAAAATAAGGGGGGAGGGTAGCCACTGGCTGAAGCAGATTTATTGTTATCGTAGCTATTATCGTGAGTAACTTGTAAAATTGATACAAATGTTTAAATAAAATAAATATGAATAGGCCAAAAAAAAAAAAAGTGACAAGGATGACTGCAAGAGTGGGTCTGATAGATGCCAGAGGGCTGGGGAGAGCAGACTTTGGCAGGTAACCTGATTTATCTTCTTAAATATGTTTCCTAAAATTTCTACAATCAACACAGATTACGTTGGCAAGAAGGAAATCACGGGTCCACAGGAGAACCATAAAAGAGGTGAATTCAATGCCTATACTTCTGAAGCTGAGGATGTATATTCTAGGGCAAAAATGAAGGTAAAAAGAATGTTAATAAATATACAGCGAAATACCAGCAGGAAGAGACTGAAATGCTGAGTTATCTCTAGAGAGGGGGCTGTGGCAGCAACATATTTATAAGTTGTATAACATCATATGTCAATGTATTATGTTCATATATCCGTTGCATTTTAATTGCTTGTCATAGCATCCACTACTTTTTAAAATATATTTTTATTTATTTTTAAAATATACTTGGATTACATAAAATGTTACATAAAAAATATAAGGGATTCCCATATGCCCCACTCCCCACGCCTCCCACTTTTCCCCACATTAACAACTTCTTTCATTAGTGTAGTACATTCATGGCAATTGATGAACACGTTTTGGAGCACTGCCACCAAGCATGGATTATAGTTTACATTGTCGTTTACACTCTCTTCCACTCCTTTTGGAGGTTATGGCAGGATATATATGTCCTATATCTGTTTTTGCAATGTCAATCAGGTCAATTCCAAGTCCGGAAAATGCCCCCATATTACACCTCTTTGTCCCTCTCCCTGACTTCAGCACCTCCAGTGGCCACTGTCTCCACATCAATGACAGCATTTCTTCCATTGCTAGAATCACAAGAAGTCTATAGAAGAATACCAGTCAGTCCACTTTAGTCCACATCTTATTCCCCAACCCTGAGGATTCTGGGCATCTTCTATTTTTGGAGTAAGTTAAATATTATACTATTAGAATAAAAAAGACAGCCACACCCTGGCTGGACAACAAAGCAGGGTCTGCTCTGGTAACACCCCTGGGAATTCTAAAGGGCTGCCCAGGACTAGGCCCTTGGCACGAGCCACTGGTGTTGCGGAAATGTGTACCGAACTCAATGGTCCCGTGGACTCTAACTGGGGACCCAAGCACTCTGCTGGTGGGCCGAGAGCACAGGAACGAACCTCTCTCCATCAAGCCCCTCTGTTCACCCAGGTGGCCGGCAGCACCCATGGGAGAGGCAGCTTCCCCAGGGCAGGGGCTTCCGGAGACATGGGGGCTGGGTTCTGGGTCTATGAGCTGGACAATCGATCCCTCAGCAACTCCAAGAACGCCTTGGTTAATAGTAAAATGCGGAGTGCTTGTCTCCCCCTCTATTATGAATTGAACCACGTTCCCCAAAGACATGCTCAAGTCCTAACCCCCGATGGGAACCACCTGCAAACAAGGTCTGTGAAGCTGTACTGGTTGAGGCCAAACTGAATCAGGTGGGCCTTCAAGCAGCACAACGAGAGGCTCGGAAGAGAGGAAATTAGGTCTCCATCAAGGAGGAGGCAGGAGGCAGATGGCCATGTGACGAGGCAGGGGCTGAGCTGGGACTGCCGCATCCCTGACCAGGGAGGGTGCTACAGACGTCGGAGAAGGCACAAGCTGCCCGCACCTTCGTTCTGGACTTCTAACCTCCCTACGAGAGCCAATAACCTGCTGTTGTTCAAAATCAACCAGGCCGTGGTATTTGTTCTACCAGCCCCAACAAACTAAGACAGCATTGCACAAGGACGTTTAAGAATGAAATGAAATAACGTTAACAAACATGACTTTATTTTAAAAAGGAAATGACTTGTAAAGTTGAAACCAGAGCCGTAAACGGCACTTATCACACAAATGGGAGGGATTGCTAGAATAAATTACCGCTTATTTGGGAAACTCGTGATTCCTTTTATTAAAATTATGAAATCATCATGTTCCAAGTTTTAATTTTTAAAAATTCAAATAGCACAAAAGAATATAAAGTAAAATGTAAAATTGTCTTTTGAGCCCTAACTCACCCCCTACTCCACTCCAGGTGATAAACATTGCCAGAAGTTTCTTGTGTATCCTTCCAGAAATGTTCTATGGGTATAAAGGCATAAACATGCATTTACGTATATGGTATTATATACAACAGTCTACACCTCACCTTGGTAACATAATTGTAGCTTAGAGGTCTTTTCCATATCAAGACATTTTCTATCTCCTCATTCAGCAGCTATTGCAGGGATACACCATAATTTAAGAACATTTTGTGTGCAGTAGGGGGGCCCGGCTAGTGCGGGTTCGATTTTCTGGTGTTTCCCCCTCTTTTTTTCTTTCTTTTTTTTCCTTTTTTGCTCTTGGAGGAGCATACCAGCTGGCTTGGGGATAGTCTGGGAAGATCGGAGTGGCGAATCTGCTGAGAAAGCCCGGTTTACCTAAATACCCTGGAATAGGAAACTTGGCCTGGGAGAAGGTGGAGTCAGAAAATCAACTAGACCTCTCATAGCACACCTAAAGGAGAGGGACTGTAGGAGGTGATTTCCAAGCCTCCAATAGGAAACTTGGGGTTCCTGGTGAGGTGTGAGTGCTCTCTCTCTGGAAATTAAGAGTCATTGTTTTCTGTGTGGAGCTGATTCAACAAGGACCCACTTGCATCTCCTACCAAACCGCTCAGGCAGCTTTCCTGCTGCCTGGGAGAGAGGGAAGTGAGGAAGGGAGAAAAGAGGGAACGTCAGATCCCTAAGCATTTTATTTAACTACAAACAGGATTCCTTGCTTGAAACTTTCCCTAGTATTTGGTTGGTTTTTCCTAGTTTTTCCTTCCTCTTTTTCCCCCCAAAGCCCTTTTTTCTTTCTTTTTCCTTTTCTTTTTCCTTCTTACTTCCCCACTCCCTTTTGTCCCTTATTTTTTCTCTTTCCTTCTTTCTCTGCTTTATTCTTCTTCTTACATTAGGTGCTGCAGGGATAGCTTCACATTTGATGTATTTCCTCATCCTCCATTTACACTTTTCTGTGTATTGATTTTGGCCACCAAAACTATTCCCTTTCCTCTACATCTTTCTATCCTTCCTCATTGATTGTTTCTCTTACATTACACCTCTCTTTGTTTGCCCCATTTTTTGACTTCTTATTACTAATGCCTTTGTTCTGTTTTCTGCCTTATATTCACTCCTTATATTATTGTCCTCTCTTTTCTCTTTCTCTCTCTCCTGAATGCACAGGCCTTTTAATTCACATTGTATTCCTCCCTATTTCAGATTTTTATGTACTCTACTTTTCTTACTGTTATAACTCTACTTACCTTACATGAGTCTAATATCCATTCTCCTATATCTCAGATGGTTCCTCTGTTAATATTTACTATCAATACTACTATTATTCATTTTCTTTTCTTACTCCTTTTGCTTTCTCTGGCCCTAACATTTTCCTTCAAGTGAACTTAGCCAACAACAAGGAAATAGAAGAAGAACAAAGTGACAAAGAGTATACTTACCATGCACAAAAACAACAACTAATTTAACTCCAAACTAGACAAAGAAGCTAAGCAACTGACTAAACCCGTCAAGATAAAATGATGACCAGACAGCAACAAAAAACTACAAACCAAACCAATAATCAGGAAAACATGCCCCAATCCAATGAACAAACTAAAAACCAGGAAGAGGAGCAGAACATTGAAGAGAACAAAACATATATTAGGGACCAATTTGATGAGGTAAAGGAAGAGGTTAAGAATATGAAGAAAACAATTGAAGAGAATACGGAAGAAATTGCAATCATATGCAAAAATATAACGGATATGATGGTAATGAACAGCACAATTCAAGAAATCAAAAATATACTCTCAGCAAATAACAGCAGACTCAAACAGGCAGAGGAGAGTTTAAGTGATGTGGAAGACAGTACATCTGAAATCAAACAGATAGCAGAACTGGTAGATAGAAAGATAGAAAAAATCCAGCAGGGGCTTAGGTACCTGAATGACAATGCAAAATGCACAAACATATGCATCATAGGCATCCCAGAAGGATAAGAGAAGGGAAAGGGGACAGGAGGGGTGTTGGAGGAAATAATGGCTGAAAACTTCCCAAACCTATTGAGGGAAATGGATATACATGTCCAGGAAGCACAACGCACCCCAAACACCATAAATCCCAACAGGCCTATCCCAAGACATATATTTGTCAAGTTATCCAATGCTCAAGACAAAGAGAAAATACTAAAAGCAGCAAGAGAAAAGAGAACCATCACATAAAAAGGAGGCTCCACACGATTAAGTGCTGATTTCTCATCTGAAACAATGGAGGCAAGAAGACAGTGGTATGATATAGTCAAGGTACTAAAAGAAAAAAATTTCCAACTGAGAATACTCTATCCAGCAAAGTTAGCATTCAAAAATGATAGAGAGTTCAAAATATTCACAGATAAACAGAAACTAAGAGAGTATACCAACAAGAATCCTGCCCTTCAACAAATACTAAAGGGAGTTCTCAGGAAGAAAGAAAAAAACAAGAAAGAGTTGGAGGAGAGTGTAAGAGCAACTAAAAAGACAAAAACAGAAAAAGAAAATCAATCAGAATATGACAAACACAAATCCAAAGAAAATATGGCTAATACAAGTAATTCCTTGAAAGTAATAACACTGAATGTCAATGGATTAAACTCCCCTGTCAAGAGACTCAGACTGGAAGACTGGATAAGGAAATATGACCCATCTATATATTGTTTGCAAGAAACACATCTTAGACCCAGGGATTCAAGGAGGTTGAAAGTGAATGGCTGGAAAACAATCTTACAAGCAAACAATAACCAAAAAAAGGCAGGAGTAGCTATATTACTATCAGAAAAAATAGACTTCAAATGCAAAACAATTAAGAGAGACAAAGACAGACACTACATATTAGTGAAAGGGATAATCTTTCAAGAAGAAAGAATAATCATAAACATTTATGCTTCTAACAAGGGTGCCTCCAAATACATGAGGCAAACACTGGAAAAGCTAAGTGAAGTAATAGATACCTCTACAATTATAGTGGGGGACTTTAATACACCACTATCAACTTTGGACAGAACATCTCAAAAGAGAATCAATAAAGAAACAAAGACTTTGAATAATATATTAGAGGAGCTGGACCTAGTAGACATATACAGAACATTACGCCCAAATACAGCAGGATATACATTCTTCTCAAGTGCACACGGATCATTCTCCAAGATAGACCACATGCTAGGCCACAGAAAAAGTCTCAGTGAATTCAGAAAGATAGAAATCATACAAAATAATTTCTCTGACCACAGTGGGATGAAGCTGGAAATCTTCAAGGGCCAGAGACCCAGATTTGACACCAAGATTTGGAAGTTAAATAACACACTCTCAGAAAAACAGTGGGTCAAGGAGGAAATCTCAAAAGAAATTAATAACTACCATGAAACTAATGAAAATGATAACACAACATATCTAAACTTATGGGACTCAGCAAAAGCAGTACTGAGAGGGAAATTTATAGCCATAAATTCATACATCAAAAAGAAGAGCTAAA
Organism: Dasypus novemcinctus; assembly: GCF_030445035.2. Taxonomy (NCBI): domain Eukaryota; kingdom Metazoa; phylum Chordata; class Mammalia; order Cingulata; family Dasypodidae; genus Dasypus; species Dasypus novemcinctus. The sequence continues at coordinate 48,970,626 of NC_080698.1, read as the reverse complement.
GTTGAAGAACTAAATGCACACTTGGAGGAATTAGTTAAAAAGCAACAAACTAACCCCAAAGGAAGATGAAGGAAAGAAATAATAAAGATCAGAGCAGAACTAAATGAAATAGAAAATAAGAAAGCACTTGAAAAAATAAACAAGACCAAGAGCTGGTTCTTTGAGAAAATCAATAAAATTGACAAACCCTTAGCTAGATTAACAAAGAAAAAAAGAGAGAGAATGCAAGTACACAAAATAAGAAATGAGAAAGGAAATATCACCACTGATTCCACAGAAATAAAGACTATCGTAAGAGGATACTTTGAAAAACTATATTCCAACAACAACAACAAAAAAAACAATTTAGAGGAAATGGACAAATTCCTAGAAACACATAAGCAGCCTACATTGACAAAAGAAGAAGTTGACGATCTCAACAAACCAATCACAAGTAAAGAGATAGAATCGGTAATTAAAAACCTCCCAACTAAAAAGAGCCCTGGGCCAGACGGCTTCACAGGTGATAAAACACTCCAGAAAGAACTAACACCAATCTTGCTTAAACTCTTCCAAAAAACTGAAACAGAAGGAACATTGCCTAACTCATTCTATGATGCCAACATTACTCTAATACCAAAGCCAAACAAAGACACCACAAGAAAGGAAATTTACAGACCAATCTCTCTAATGAACCTTGATGCGAAAATCCTCAACAAAATACTTGCTAATCGTACTCAACAACACATTAAACAAATTATACACCATGACCAAGTGGAGTTCATTCCTGGTATGCAAGGATGGTTCAACATAAGAAAATCAATTAATGTAATACACCACAAAAACAGATTGAAGGAAAAAAATCACATGATCATATCTATAGATGCAGAAAAAACATTTAACAAAATACAGAGCCCTTTCCTGATAAAAACACTGCAAATGATCAGAATAGAAGGAAACTTTCTGACCATGATAAAGAGTATATATGAAAAACCCACAGCTAACATCATTTACAATGATGAAATCCTAAAATCTTTCCCTCTAAGATCAGGAACAAGACAAGGATGCCCACTATCACCCTTCTCATTTAACATAATCTTAGAAGTATTTGCTTGAGCACTGAGGCAAGAACCAGACATAAAAGGCTTCCAAATTGGAAAGGAAGCCAAAATTTCACTATTTGCAGATGATATGATCCTATACATAGAAAACCCTGAGAAGTCTACAACAAAGCTTCTAGAATTTATAAATGAGTTCAGTAAAGTTGCAGGTTACAAGATAAATGCACAAAAATCAGTAGCATTTCTGAACACCAATAATGAGCAATCTGAGAAGGAAATCAGGAATCAAATACCATTCACAATAGTAAACAAAAAAATCAAATACTAGGAATAAATTTAACTAAAGATGTAAAAGACTTATACAAAGAAAACTACACAACACTGTTAAAGGAAATCAAAGAAGACCTAAACAAATGGAAGAATATCCCCTGTTCATGGATAGGAAGACTAAATATTATTAAGATGTCGATCCTACCAAAACTGATCTACAGATTCAATGCAATCCCAATAAAAATCAACACAGCATTCTTTAATGAACTAGAGAAACTAACTATGGCATTTATTTGGAAAGGAAAGAGGCCCCGAATTGCCAAAGACATATTGAAAAAGAAAAATGAAATTGGAGAAATCACACTAAGTGACTTCAAAACATACTACAAAGCTACAGTAGTGAAAACAGCATGGTATTGGCGCAAGAATAGACACACTGACCAATGGAACCAAATTGAGAGTTCTGATATAGATCCTCGTACATACAGCCATATGGTATTTGACAAGGCCACCAAACCCTCTCAACTGGGAGAGAATGACCTCTTCAACAAATGGTGCCTGGAGAACTGGATATCCATATGTAAAAGAATGAAAGAGGATTACCAAGTTACGCCTTATACGAAAATCAACTCAAGATGGATCAAAGACCTAAATATAAGACCCAAAACCATAAAGACCTTAGAAAGTAAAGTAGGGAAGCATCTACAGGACCTTGTAATAGGAAAGGGCTTCATGAACTTCACACCAAAAGCACGAGCAGCAAAAGAACAAATAGATAAGTGGGACTTCCTCAAAATTAAAGCCTTCTGCACCTCAAAGGAGTTTGTCAGGAAAGTGAAAAGAGAGCCTACACAATGGGAGAAAATATTTGGTAACCATATATCTGATAAGAGACTTATATCTTGCATATATAAAGAACTCCTATATCTTGAAAATAAAAAGACAGCCTATCTAAAAAATGGGAAAAAGATTTGAACAGATACTTCCCCAAAGATGATATACAAATGGCTAAAAAAACAAGAAAAACTGCTCAAAATCCATAGCTATTAGGGAAATGCAAATCAAAACAATCATGAGATACCATCTTACTCCCATAAGACTGGCAGCTATCAAAAAATCAGAAGACTACAATTGTTGGGAGAGGATGTGGAGGAATGGGAACACTCATCCACTGGTGGTGGGAATGCAGAAGGATCCAGCCATTCTGGAGGACAGTTTGGTGGTTTCTCAAAACACTAGCTATAGATTTGCCATACAACCCAGCAATTCCACTGCTGGGTATATACCCAGAAGATCTGAAAACAAGGACACAAACTGATATATGCACACCAATGTTCATAGCAGCACTATTCACTATTGCCAAAAGTTGAAATTAACCCAAATGCCCATCAACAAATGAATGGATAAATAAAATGTGGTATATACATACAATGGAATACTACTCAGCTATAAGAACAAATACAGTAAAAACACATGTGATAACATGGATGAATCTTGAGAACCTTATGTTGAATGAAGCAACCCAGGCATTGAAGGACAAATACTACATGATCTCTCTGATATGAAATAAGTAAACCAAGCTGTCTCAGAGAGCTAGAGACTGGAAGATAAACTTTACGGTGGTTGGAGGACAGAGGAAGGTTGTGAATTGACAGGTACTTGGGTGAAATCTATGATAAGCTGAAGGTTAAGTATTTGTACAGGGAAGGGATAAAATAGGGCATAGGGATAACTTAGGGTGGGGCTGCGTGGGCTTTAGAGGCGCTAGGGATGAGGATGAGTCAGATTGCCCAAAAAACTGGGGAGAGGGTGAGGGAACATTTGTTCATGGGAGATTGTCAGGTATGTGGTTGAAATTGTGGTGCAGAGAAAACTCTTTAGAGAATGTAATACGGAAGGTTGCCTGTTCGGGATGCTTAAGAGAGGGGGTAGCATCTGACACAGGGCAAGCTTCTGGGGAGAGTGTGAGTGCTCATTTTGTCATAGTGGATTATATCATTGGGTGGAAACCCATACAATGAGAGTGAAGGTATACCCACATCCTGGGGAGGACAGAGGGAATTGTATCTCTTGAGAGAATCGGTGGCTCCCAAAGGGTTAGGGCAGTCAAGTATGTGAAGCCCTCAACATTTTTGCAAATATCTCTGCATATGGTCCCTCAAGTAAAGAAGATTGATTGTCATGGTGGGCTCTGAGGGAGGGGGAAAGAGGTGTTGAATACATGGAATCAGGGTAACCATGGGGCAATGGAAGTGCTCCACAAGATCATGCCATGATAGATACAGGTCTTGTTAAATTACACCAAAAATGTATAAAAGTCCATAGCTAAAATGTAAACCATAATGTAAAACATAAGATAACTAAAAATTTTGAAAATATACAATTAGACTATACAAGTCTAAAATATAAACCATAACGTAAACGCATGTGGAACCATGTTTGAAAGCTATTGTTTCAATATCTGTACATTAGCTGCAGCAAATAAAATATGAACATGTGAAAAGATCACTGTTGGGGAAGGGACAAAGAGTTTGATGTTGGATATGTGGGAGCACCATATATTGTATATGTGAATTACTGTGACCTAAAACTTATGTCAAGAGAAACTTAATAATCAGGAAAAAAAAAAGAAAGGAGGTAGACACTGAGGAAGAAATGGAAGAAACTGCCTTGCCACTGTACATACAGGGCAACACCTGTAGCAGTGATGAAAGGCAAAATGTCAAAAACAAAGCTTTTTCATTTTTTCATTTTTTTGATACCCCAATTTATTTTTCCTTTATTTAATTTTTCTAAATTTCTATGTATCCTATATCTAACCTTTAAACCCATCACTGTATTCCATTTTTCTATTAAGGGAACCTGGCAATATATTGGGCTTCCTTTTTGAAGAAGTTTTGGACTACAGAGAGGTTCAACTATGGCGGGGGAGGAGCACTTGTGTGGGGTGTCATTGGTGAGGGGCACACGGTTGGGAGGGAGTTCTCCAGGGCATGTGTACAGGGTAATAGAAAGGCTTGGATATTTTCATAGTGGTTTCAGTTGGAAATGACAAATGAGAGAGTGCTCAATTCCTGACCAGGGGAGCTCTATCACATTCCCCAATAGAACAACAACAATCCCCCAAGTGCAATGGCAAAGACCAATAAAGATTGATGGTCCAGCGATGAGCCCTTGATACTGATGGCTCCGATTATGAGCCTGTGTGCTTGAAATATGAACTAGGCCTATAGCTGTGGGGTGCCTAAGAGTTACCTCCTGAGAGCCTCCATGTTGCTCAAATGTGGCCACTCTCTAAGCCAAACTCAGCATATAGATGCATTGCCTTCCCCCAGCATGGGACATGACTCCTGGGGATGAGCCTCCCTGGCACCGAGGGATTACTACCAAGCACCAGCTGATGATGTAACTACAAAAAGACCATGAACAAAGAGGTCAACTCAGACTGGCAGAATATCTCAGCCTACATGTAATATCAGGTGTTAAAAACTGCCTTTTGACTTTGGATAAAAAGGAGGAAATGGAAAGGACAAGTGAGTTTATATGGCTAAGAATCTCCAAAAAAGAGTCGGGAGGTCATCAGAGGGTGATGTTTATGCATGCCTCAGGAGGGTATCAGAGACAGCCAAGGTAGGTGGAAACCCAGGTGATGGTTCTCGTGAGGGCTGCAGTGACCCACAGGTTCTATGGTCAAGACAGATGGTTCTGGAGTTCAGGGCCATGTCAGTTGGCCCTACTTTGTGTTCCTGAGTGTGATGGAGTTGGACTCAGATATAACCTTTCCACACATGCCTCTTCTGTCACTTTTACTGGACCTGTGGTTGGTGTTTGGGTTGGTGTATACTCAGGATACCTGAATCTCTGAACTGTCCACGTGATGGCCAGGCCCTGGGCCTCAGCAGACTTGCAGCTCCTACCCTCTGGTTTCTTGGACTTACCCTGGCCAGCTGATAGGGAGTTGAAGAGGGTCAACTACCACACCAGGGAGCCAAGAGGGCCTACAGCTGCAAGCAGGAGAATTGCATCCATCATCCATGTGGACTCTAAACCCCCTCTTGATGTAGAGGGGGACTGGACATAGCCATCCCAGGTCCACAAGATGGAGGAATAGAGTATGGATTAGAGTGGACTTACTGGTGTTCCGCTGAGGAACTATTGTGATTAGTAAGGGAAGAAATTGTAGTAGTGATATGGAAAGGGTGGCCAGGGTGGCTGCTGATGGTCGGGAGAGGGAAGAAGAGATATGGTGTGGGGGCACTTTCAGGATTTGGAGTTGTCCTAGGTGGTGCTGCAGGGATGGATGCTGGATGTTGTGTGTCCTGTTGTAGCCCACTGGGTGGACTGGGGGAGAGTGTGGACTACAATGTGGACTACTGTCCATGTGGTGCAGTGGTGCTCCAGAATGTATTCGCTGGATGTGGTGGATGTGCCACAATGATGGAAGAGTTTGTTGATGTGGGAGGGGTGGGGGGTATATGGGAATCTCATATTTTTTTAATGTAATATTTAGAAGAAAATAAAGAAGAAGGAAAAAACATTTTGCACGTCTCTTTTTAAATCTCATGAATAGCGCTGCTGTAGACACACTCTGCATAATCAGGGTGGCCACCCTGTAAAAGCAAGTTTTCAGAAGTGAAATTTCAGAATTGGGACAAGTTTCAGAATTGGCACACAGCATGTATGGAATCTAAGGGTTAAGGGTTATTGTTAAACCGACTTTCGTTGTCCAAAAAGCCTTGAGTGTTCAGGCAAATTGGGAGCCCCCATCTGTCTCTTTCAGGAAAAGCCTACCAAGGATGTGCAATGTTAGAATAGCCCTCTTCAAACACGTGGGTGGCTGTGGAACTGTTAACAGGTCAGAGGGACAGACCTCTTATCCCCTTCGATCTGTGGCAGGTCCACGAAGAGTTAGCCACCTTCCTCCCAAGACTGCCACCGCCCCTTTATTCCCAACACGTGAGGAGCACCCTGCCCACCCTCCCAGCCCGGGCAGAAGCCTGAGCTTCTGCATGTGGACTGCAGCTCCGCCTGCCTCTGCCCTGGGGTCTGGCTTGTCCCCAGACCTGATCACATAGAGCCACGGTTTCCCTCTGAAGGCACACCACGGGTCATTTCCACCTCTTGCAGAGGCACAGGTCCTCAGGCTCTACTCCAGCCCTCTGACCACCTGAGTGTTCGGCCAGCACAAGCACCCGTCCCCACGGTGCCGCCCCGGCTGCCCCCTTGGCCGGCAGCGCTTGCCCCTGACACCCACCCAGCTTGCCCCCTCACTTCTCTTGGGTCTCTGCTCAAATGCCACCTCCTCAGAGAGGCCCTCCCTGACCCCCGACTACAGCCACAGTCCTTGATGTTCTCTAGTCGCTCACTGTTTCACATTGCTTCAGAAAACTGATCACAACTTGACATCGTACCTCATGTGCTTGTTTGTGCAGCCGCCCCCGCTAGGATGTCAGCTCCTTGAGAGCGTGTCTGCTTCGTTCATGCTGCACCGCAGAACCTACAGTGATACCTCACAAGCATTAGTGCTCAAGCAAGACTTGGGACTGCACCAGTGCTCTGGCCCCTGCCCCCCTCCTCAAGTCCACATCCCTTCTCTAGGCCTGCAGGTGCAGGAGCATCACAGGTAAAATCCACCGGCCTCAACAGAAACCAGGTTTCTGTGCATTTGCCTATGCTGTTCCTTGCACTTTGCATGCCATGCCATTCACTCGTTCCGTAGTCAACCACCTGAATTTCTATGCATCCTTCAAAACCCAGCTCCATGAAGCCTTCCCCGAAGCCCAGGCAACCAGGCTTCCTCATCTGGCTTCCAAGCAAGCATCCTACACGTATCTGTTGCCTTGTGTTCCAAAACCTCTTTTCTTTCTTTTTTTACTTTCCAGCTTCCCCTTCCAGGCAGTATACTTCTTCAGGAAGTGGCAGTGTCCTCCACATCTTTCTGGCAACTGGTAAGGCATCCAGCACCCAGCAGATGCTCAGAAAATGTCAAAAGACAACCAAATGGAGAAAATACACCAAGAAAGTTCACCATGTCCACCTTGGTGGGCAAACAAGGCCTGTCTGATGAGCCTTTCCTAAAGAATGTTGAAAATAATCCATGTGGGCTTTCAAAGATTTAGATAGCTTTTCTCATAAAAATAGCTACCATTTATTAAGCACTTACTGTGTGCCAGGCAATGTGCTAAGTGCTTTAGAGGTATCATCTCATTTGATGGTCTCAACAACTCTAAGAGGTAGCTACTGTTATCACCCCTTTTTCAGAGGAGCAAACTGAGGCAGAAAGAGGCCAGATGACTTGCCCAGAATCAGGCAGCTGGCAGGTACAGGAAGCAATGACTAAAGTGGGCCCCAGAGCTTGCCTGAGTTAAGTCCACTCCATAGCCTCATGTGGGGTGAGATACATGAAGAGGGAGTAGCCAACCTAGCCATCTGGATGGTGCCACAAAATGTTCAGCTTTGACTTAGGGGAAGGGTCTGGGGTCACTTCTGACCCTGAACTTAGAGTCCCATAGGCTAGGTCAGGCAAAAAGGCTGACACTGGGCAGGTCTCAGCAGGACAGTCTCAACCATGGGTTCATCATCTGCAGAGACAGGCCGGCCAGGTCACCATCCCCCAAATATAGGAGCCAACTTGTGTACCCCACTTATATCCTATCAACATCCTTAGCATGCATTATCTCATTAATCCTCATAGCACCCCAGAGGGGCTGGTAAGGTAGGATCTGGGCTCATCCCCACTTCCCAGCTGCAGAATCAACTGCAAGCACTTAGAAGTACTTAGGCTTCTAACCTTTCCTAAGAACCACTGACGTACTGGGCTAGGTCCACGGGAGCTCTCGCTTAGCCCTCTTACCAGCCCTGCAGCTGGAGATTACACGCAACTCCAAGCAACATTAATTTCAACAAATATTTATTGAGCACCTAGAATGTGCTGGCAATACAACAGTATATGAAACAGACATAGTCCTTGGCAGCATGGGGCTTATATTCTAACAGAAGGAGAGAGAATAAACGTGTAAAGAACTACATTAGGGCTTCAGATAAGAATAAGTACTATGTAGACAATAAAACAGAGCCATGGGGTGCTGACTCAGCTGGGGTGGTCAGAGAGGGCTGCCCAAATGCATTAAAACTCTATAATGCATTAAAACCAATAATGAGGAGCAGGAGCGGGTATAACTCCACGGTTGAGAGCATGTTTCACATGAACAAGGTCCTGGGTTCAAACCCGGGTACCTCCTTAAAAAAAAAACAGAACGAAACACCTCAGTGATGAGGAGCTAGAAATACAAGGATCTGGTGAGGAATCTTCTAGGCAAAGGGAACAGCAAGGACAAGAGCTAGAGGCTAGCACAAGCCCAGGCCACTGAAGGACAGAAAGAAGGCCAGGGTGGCTGGAGGGCGGTGGGCAAAGGGGAAGACAAGGGCCGGGAGGGAAGCAGGGACTTGCCCCATTCCAGAGTGAGCCCAGGGTTCACCCTGGCTCCTCTGATCCCGCATTCGGTGTCCAAAGAAAATTAATTAAAGTGTCCGGGTGTTACCAACAGTAACGCACAGCAGAGACAGACCAGAAAGATGAGGTCTGTGCCATTTGAACAAATATATAAAACCAAACATTCATAGGCCTTCCCTGGGGCCCGCCCAGCAAATGTTTCTTGCTTGGCCTGCAGTGCAAAAGCCATTTAGACTGCATGCATGCTGAGCTCAGCTTGCTTGTAAACTTCGGGGCTAATAGCATTTGGGGGCTTGGGAAAGGGAAGTGAAGACTTACAAAAGCACACCTCATGTCTTAATGCCAGTTACACACTTGAGAGAATGCAATCCCCCATAGAAGAAAGGCTCTGAATACAGACCTGCCAACAGTTTTAGATAAGTGCATGGATGCCAGATGCATCATTGGTGAGGAAGGGAAACTAGGATGACCTGCTTTTGAAATCTGACCCCAGGAAGACAAGAGGTCCCTGTCCCATAGGCCCCCGGGGCGGGGGGTGGGAGGTGTTCCTGCCAATGGCAGAATCCAGGACTGACCACTGCTAAGTTTCCTCCTCAGTGATTTTAATTATACCCTGAAGAGCGACAGGAAGCTTCAAGATGGGAATGGGCCAGGTCTCCATGGCCAAAACGAAGCCACGGCCAGCATGGGCAGGTAAGCAACACCCTGTAACTGCTTTTATGGGAATGTGTGCGTCTGCTTTACCTCTGCTTCTAGAGGGCTAACACTGCATCTCACACTTCTACCCCCCAAGAGACCTCATGGTGACCTCCTCATGTGCAACTTATGAATGAATACACAAAATAAAACCTCACATTTTCACCATTTTCAAGTGTACACTTCAAAGGTATCAACTATACTCACAATGTTGTACTATCTTCAACTGTCCATCACCAAGACTTTTTCATGACTCCAAATGGGAACTCAGTGCTTACGGAGCAATATTTCCCCATCCCTTCCCTCCCCCCACACCAAGCCATCCAGTCCGCTGACCAAACAGTGTGGGTCAGAACGAGGTCCCAGAGCTGGAGGCCATGATGAAAGCACCAGGGGGACACATGCAAGATATGGACAGAGAGGGGCATCTGTGAACTAGGCCACACAATGGAGAGAACTGGAGAAAAAGCATGTTTGAAGAAACCGAATCCAATCTGTGAAGTGCCATCACATGGTAAAGAAACTAGGCATGTTCTTTCCCAAGCCTCAAGGGTCAACTTTCAGCTGAATTCAAGGAGGGGCTTCCTCTCAGCAAAGTGTTCCCCAGAGTGTGTTTGCTGGAATGCAAGCTTTCACAGGTGGGGATGGGAGGGTGGGTGAGCAGCCAGGGTGGAAAAGATTTTCATTTCCAGCTGCTAAAACAAATACCATAATGTGGGTTGGCTTAAACAATGGGAATTTATGGGCTCATGGTTTTGAGGCCAGGAAAAGTCCAAAATCAAGTTGTCAGTAAAGTGATGCTTTCTCCCTGAAGACTGTGCCATTCTGAGGCTGACTGCTGGAGACCCTTGGTCCTTGGCTTTTCCAATGCACATGGCAGCACCTCCTCCTTTCTCTTCTAGGTTCCGCTGATCCCAGCTTCTAGCCGTTCCCCGTGGTTTCTCTTTTCTGCGTCCAATTTCCTTTGCTTATAAGAACTCCAGCCGTATTGGATTAAGACCCATCCTCATTCAGTTTGGATGCATCTTAACTGGTAGTAACATCTTAAAAAGTCCTATTTACAAATGGGTTCACACCCAGAGCATCAGAGGTCGGGACCTGGACATGTCTTGATTCAACCCCCACCAGAGGTGATAGATCTCAAATGATTTCATAGGAAAATAAGTTTGGAAAGTTGGGCTAAATAAAGGTAAACAGATGTCTCATTGAAGGATATGGCTTTCAGCCCTTCCCAAACTTATGTGGCTCCAGAAGCTTTGCATGGGGTGCTATGAACATCTCACACAGCCTGTGTTCCAAGTTCATCACTGGAGAAACGAAAAATTAGAGCTATTTGACAAAAGCGTCTTATGCAAGGGTGAGCACTGCACAAGTATTTGTGTACTTTTAGGATGTGGAATTCAATACTGCCTATGTGTCGCTGAAGCAATCTGAGTAGAAAATTAGAATGATGGGCCCATTCACCCACTGAATTTTTATCTTGAATGGCCAAGTCACAGGCAAAAAAAAGATCCATTGAACTGTGAGGATGCAGACAAGCCATCAACTTCAACCACTTGGTGCCCAAATGAGTGCATGACATAGATACTGTAAACGGATCCTCGAAGCAATCAAATATTTGGGTGGGGAACTTAGTGACAGCATGAGTTCTTGCTAGAGCCCAATTTGACCCTTTTCATATAGTGTTTTCTAGAAAATATCTTCCTTCCTTCCTCCCTTTTCCTTCCTTCCTTCCTTCTTCCCACCCATCCATTCTATGAGTATTTATTGAAAGTATTCTATAGCCCAGCCATGAATAAAATATGACAAAATGCTGCTGCATAACTAGGAATACAAATAATGAGCAAATATATTACACAAAGAAGTATTTAATGAAGGTTTTCCATATATGTTATAAAGAAAAAGAATTGTGCAAAACAACGGTCAGTTACACAGGGACCTCATCCAGCCTGGGAGTTCAAGTTGGGTTCTTTGAGGAAGCAGAGACACCATGCTTTGTAGTCCCTGAAACGTTCAGGTCCAAAGGAGATCTCTGTGACATTCCCTTGGGGAACTATGGTGCTTCCATGGGGTGGAGAAAAGCCACAGAGGCATACCCACGCAGACGCCTCCCCTCTGACACATCTAGTGGACTCTCCATTTGTGGACATGACTCATTATGTCTAATATAGGGCCTGAGAATTTGCTTTCCAAACAATATGACACTAATGCTACTGGTCTGTGGACCACACTTGAATAGCACTACTCTCTAAGGTATTGTAAAAGGCCTAAATAAATGGAGGGTGGGGCTATACCACGTTCATGGACAGAGAGGTTCCCTTGTAAAGATGCCAGTTCTCCTCAAATTAACTTTTAAGTTCAATATACTTCTAAGCAAAATCCTCACAGAGTTGTTCTTGTTGTTGTTGTTCTGTTATTATTTTTTAATCTGACAAACTGATTCTAAAATTTATTTAAAAGACTAAAACCATTTTGGAAAAGAACAAGGTGAGGGACTTGCCTTAGCAGCTCAAGGCTTACTATAAAGTTCTAGGTGTGGTATCGACACAGACATAGACAAAGAGACCAACAGAACATAACAAAGACCCCCAAACCAGCTGTGCTTTTAGGAAAACCATATGCAGAAGATGGTATTGCAAATCAATGGGGAAAGGATGACTGATTCAGTAAATACCGCTGGGAAAATTGGTTATTTATATTAAAAATTAAATTTGATACCAACCTTACACCATATACAAAAATACATTCCATGTAGATTATACCCCTAAATGTGGAAACAAAGGTTTTAAACTTTTAGAAGAAAATACAGAAAATTTTTACAACCTTGGGGTAGGAAACTATATCTCAAATAAGACAACCACTGTGTAAACCAAAAAGAAAAAGACTGAAAATTTGACTTCAATAAAATTGAAACTCTAGGATGCCAGAAACAAATAAGAAAGAAAAGCCATACAGTGGAAAAAATATTTGTAAGAGAGAGAAAAATATCTTTAATGTATCAAGAATTCCTACCGATAAGGAAAGACAAACAATCCAAATAGAAAAGCAATTGGGGCGGCGGGGAAGGGGAGAGAAATAAATCAAATAAATAAATAAATCTTTAAAAAAGAGAGAGAGAGAAAAAAAAAAAGCATATGGACAGGAAATTCACAGAGGAGGAAACCCAAATAGTGAAAAATGTGAACAGATGCCCAACCTCACCCATAATTAGAGAAATGAAAAAAAAAAAAATACCAAGGGGTTTTGTACCCATGACATTGGAAAAACTTAAAAACTCTGACCATACCTACTGCTACCCAGAATGTGAAGCAGTGGAAATTCTCATACTCTTTTGTCTGGAGTGTAAATCAGACCGATCCCTTCAGAAAGCCATTTGGCAATATCTGATAAAAGTGAAGACACATGGACCCTAAGACCCTGCAATTCCACTCTTAGGTATCCAACCTAGAAACCTTCATTCCAGCAAACAGGGAAGCATGACCAAGACATTCTCCTAGTATACTTAGCAGCAGTGGGAAATGGGGAACAATCTAAATTCCCATCAAGAGGAGAGCAGACACAAGGTAGTATATTCTTATAATGAGATACTATATAGCAAGGAAAAACAAATGAATTAGAGCTATATGTATCAACATGGAGATATCTCAAAACCAATACTGAAGCGAAAAGGAATTGTCAAAATGTAAGTAGTGAATACTATTAATATAAAATTTAATATTATATTAAGTATATTTTAATATATTTAATAAAAACCTATTAATATATTTATATATCTAATAAAGACCTAGGTACTATTTGGGGCTTATACATTTGTAGAAAAATACAAAGATATGCATGAGGATGAGAAATCTAAATTCAATATAGTGACCTCTAGACGGGACAGAGAAGAACAGGATCTGGGAAAAGAATAAAGATCATTCATAAAACCACTGTGGGTACCCGCCCCCCACTACAATTAATTAGTATCAGGGTAGGGGATCTGCTTCAATGAAGCCAGGCCTTTTCAGTTTGTAAAGCCTCAGAAAGCACTTAGTTCAGCCTTCAACCCATAGAGGAACCTGCTCTTCAAAATCTTGGGGTAAGAGACCCTCTGACCTGTACTAGAGAAGCTCCTAAGTCAGGGCCACTCTGTATGGTTGTGCAGGTCACACACTACACAAGTCTGGAGTGCACATCTTATAGTGTAACCAGTGCCCCCTAGGGTTGTGCAGTGAACAACTTATACATCCATCTGCAGCAGCCCTGTAGCTAAGGTCACAGACCCCTGAAGAACTCTAATAAAAACCATGCTCATCTCCAGGGAAAGGCTCAGCCACACAGACACAAGATGCAGCCTCTAATTCCAGTAGCTTCAGACACCTCCTTGGCAACACTCAACAGCCCTCTGTGGGTTAAACACCTCCAGGGGTTATGTGCCGGCCATCCTCTGAAGTACTTCCAGACAATACTATGAGATTTAGTTCTTTATGCAAATTGAAAACCTGCTGCTTTATAACCTCCACCCTTTGGACTATCTCTGCTTTTGTGCCATAAAGGCAATCTACTTCCTTTCCACAGGACAACACTTCAGCGACTGAAAGTCAACTGCCGTCCCCGCCCCCCCCCCCCCCCCCCCCCGCCCCACCCCGCCCCGAGACTTTTGCTTTCCAGGCTAAATACACTCCTTTTTTTTTAAAGATTTATTTTTTATTTATTTCTCTCCCCTCTCCCCCGCCAAGTTGTCTGCTCTCTGTGTCCGTTTGCTGCGTGTTCTTTTATGACTGCTTCTATCCTTATCAGCGGCACCAGGAATCTGTGTTTCTTTTTATTGCGTCATCTTGTGTCAGCCCTCCGCATGTGCGGCGCCATTCCTGGGCAGGCTGCACTTTCTTTCGTGCTGGGCAGCTCTCCTTACAGGGCACACTCCTTGCACATGGGGCACCCCTTGCACATGGGGCACCCCTATGCGGGGGGCACCCCTATGCGGGGGACACCCCTACGTGGGGGACACCCCTACGCGGGGGACACCCCTACGCGGGGGACACCCCTACGCGGGGGACACCCCTGCGAGGCACGGCACTCCTTGCATGCATCAGCACTGAGCATGGGCCAGCTCCACACGGGTCAAGGAGGCCTGGGGTTTGAACCGTGAACCTCCCATCTGGTAGGCGGATGCCCTATCCATTGGGCCAAGTCCACTTCCCTAAATACACTCTTAATTTAGCTTACTGCAAATACTCTACATCTTCTCTCAAGCTAATAAATGAATTTTCTAAATGCCTATCATTTTACCAAGTGCTTCTTGCCCTGGAGAGCAACCAGGCATGCTGACACGTCATTGGAGAATAGGAAAGCGTTTCTTTCAGCTGCCCCTCTGGGAAACCTCTAAAAGTCCTCACTCTGGCTTCCAAAGCTGTCGCCTTCCCACGGAGGAAAGGTCAGGCTTTCGCTCGGAGCGGGGGCCAGGTCAACTGAGCAGAACCAAGACAGCCCCCACAGGTCGCGGGGAGACAAGCTCTTTTGTCACTTACTCCCAAAACTCCATGACTGGGGAGACGGCATTCTGCAGTGTCACGTGGCTGTAGTTGCTCACGTTCAGTTTCTGGAACTCCACACAGTTCTCTACAGTGGAAACAAGGTAAGAAAGACAGGAAAATTAACCTCCGCGAGGGCTGCATTTCGGAAAACATTCAGAGCTGATGACGCAACCGGGCAGCTTTACCTAGTCATTTCGAGTAAACATGCTTCAAAGAACACTGGGGAGGGGGGCGGGCAGGGATCAATAATCGTTTGAAGAGAAGCAGGTGAAGAGGGAGAGGGAGGCCCAGTCTGATTAGAACAGGAGGAGCAGTTTGGGCAGGAGGCCTGCTCTCTCCCATCCCCTCCCAGCATGCCCTATAGAAGCCTCCTTTCCTTCTTCCACTTCTCTGCCTTAGGCCTGTCCCTGGCATTTACCTGCCCTACTCAGTGCCCCTGGGGGGTGCAGAGAGGGGAACTAAAGGCATGGCTTAGTCCCGGTGCACCCTGGGGCAGCAATGTGGTTAGACTCAGTTTCCCTTTTTGTAAAAAGGCACTAACAACGCAGCTGCCTGAAAGACCTGATGAAGAATGAGAGGACTGAGTCTGTGTGTAGAGAATCCCTAGTTTCCTCCTCATTCCCTCCTCGGAGCCAGTCAATGCCAGTGAATGAAACTTGGTGACCAAGGGAGTTGGGAAGCTGAAGTGAAAACATTCCAGGGTTCCTCCTTCAAGGCCCAGATCCGCCACTTCTCCCCTCGTCCAGAAAACCCTCCCTGACTCCCACCTTTCTAAGAAAGGGAGAATGTAAAGGCCCTCCAGGGAATCACTTTCCCCAGCCCCTTTATTTGGAGGAGGAAGACTCTAAGCTTCAGAAATCCTCAAGGGACGCCCACCCTCTTCTCTATAAAGTCACCCAGCCAGCGAGGGGTGGAACTAGGAATGGACTCAAACCGGGAGTTCGCGTCCTTGGCTAGTTATTTCCCGGGACCGTCGGCCACCGTGGGACCCGGGCACCCGAGCCTCTTACAGCAGCGCTCTGCTTGCAGGGCAGCCTGGGCCACCAGACCACGAGCTCCTTGAGGACAGGTGTCCCTGTGCCCAACCACCCAGAACTCCCTGTGCCCAGCCAGCGGTGGCACCGAGTTGGGCACCGAGTTGGGCTCGGCTTCCCACTTGTACTTCTCTCTCTTCACTGGTGTGAACAATCTGAACTAGCTCTGTGGCCTCTGGGGCAGGAGGCGCCTCCTGTGTGTGATGTTCCCTTGCAGCAAGTGCTCACACGCCTTTGGAGAAAGAGGGAGAAGGATTGCAAGGCAGTGAAAGAGACGGGTCTGGAGTCCGCTGGGGTAAGCTCCCCCCCCATTGCCCGCCTGCTCCCCACTCCTCTGGGCAAGTGGCAACCATATTCTGCAGAGAGGCAAGCATGGTTCTTTGGGGCCCAAAGTCTGCACAGGAATCTGGAAACTTGAAATTATATGCAAAAGACGTGCGCCTGTGCCCTTGCGCCTGTTCTAACTCTTATCAGGCTCTCAAAGTTAGTGTCTCTCAAACTGTTTTTCTCGAGCAAAAAAATTTCTCAGACATCCAAGGTTGGCAGGTTATTTTTATTAAAATGATATTTAATCATGCACAAATGGAAAATAAATTATAAAGTCTTTGTGATGATAATAGCATTCATACGACTATAAAACCCAAAATAAATTTGCAAATTAAATACAAGCTAAACTATGGAACCAACACAATTCAAACTGATAACATAAAATGACTGCAGGATAATCCTGTTTTGCAAAATTGTTTTCCCACCTACACACACAAAAAAGGCAGGGAGGAGGCAGGGTGTGTTGAGTTCACCTTGCTTATCCTTCCACAGGCTATTTGAAAGTCAATACTGTAAACCCCTTTTTTTCCGATCACGTTTCTATAAAAGCTCTGTTCCTACAGTTTATTATATTCTCAAGTGACCTTCCCTTCACACCAAGGCACCATTCATGAGTTTAGTCTCTCTGCTCTTCTGTCTTTGGTCACCATCACCCTCTCTGCCACAAACACAATCTGAAATTGGAAACACACCCACTCTCAGGCACTAAGGTCTCCTGACCGTTCTCAGTTAAAAGGTGTTATACAGAGGATCCCGAACATGCTTATATTTTTAGAGTATCCTCAAAATAAACACATAAATTAAATGATCATCCAGGACTCAGGCTTCCAAGAACATGTCCTTGAATTTTCATTTGATAAACATCTCTAGGAGGCCGCCGGCCAAAGAAAGGCTAAGAACCAGGGCTCTCAAGAGATACAGTGAGATCGGGGAAACAGGGCAAAGAACTAGATCACAGAACTTTCTAGATCCAATACCTGCTGTTCCAACATCCTACTCGCCCTCCTGCACCTCGGCCCTTGGAATGGCAGGCACTTCTAAGCACAGCCGAGCACACACGAGTTAGACCACGGACGGTAAATGGGATATGGTGTGTGTACCAATTCCAGTCAAATGGTATGGGCTACCTTGAGGACTGCTAAAATGGGTCCTGAGGCCAGAGTTAGACCCAAAAGGAAAGAGTGCTACAGTCCACGATGGACACATGAGTGTGCTCAGCGTGGCCACTGAGGAAAGGAGCTGGGCAGGCATTGCCTTCACAAGATTATAAGGCAACTCTGAAAGGAGGACAAGTTGTAAAACAAACGACATACCTCAAGCTAAAGCAATCTAAAAAAACCATATAGTCTGGTGGGGAGGGGCGGGGTGCAGAGAGGTGGATATGCTAAAACCTCTACCTGGGTTGAGCAGGTAACGTGGGCTGGACAGGCACTGTGGCCCCCTCCTAAGGGAATGCCCACTCATCAGCTCTAGCTGAGCGCTGCCAAGCAGGAAGGTGGGTCGGGTCTGGCCAAATCTCCTGTTTTTTTCAAGAGAAGCTGGAAATCCAGATTTTCACATAAAGTCTTCTGATTTTTTACTTTTCAGCAATCAAATGCATGTTTTAAGTTTGCCGGTCACTGGTCTGAGGACTGATTTGGCCCATCAGCTCCCTGTCCCCAGTCCTTGAACTAATCTAATCCTCAGGGAGGGGACCTGGAGCCCCAAACCCCTGAATCCCAGCCTAATGTGGCCTCCTCAAGCCCCCACTCTGTCCCCAAGGGGCTCAGCCTCTGTATCTGGCCTGGAGAGGAAAGAGCATCGCCATTCTACTAACCATCTCACCTTTGGACTGAACGCTCAGCTCAGGCTTCAGGAGCACGGCACACAGAATGCCCCGAGGCCAGTGCAGGATGCCCCCCCTGCTCCCGGGAAGCCAGCCCCGGAAACTGGAGGACTCAGGACCAGAGAGGCCCGGGGCCAGGGCTGGCCTCGAGGACAAGGACCCTCACCCCCACCCCAGGTCCCCAGCAGGACCAGCAGAGAGACCCTCCCTGGGGGCCATACCTGTGTTCCACTCATGCCCACAGGTGGCCCAGGGGAGCTCGGTGGTGAAGCAGTTGCTCAGGTAGAAAATGGCCCACGCTAGGATGATGATGTAGTACACGTTGAGATGGGCCTCGATCACCTGCGTTGCATAGCCGATGCCTGCAAGGATGAGGCCAAGGCGTAATCAGAGTTTCTCTCTCTCCCTCCCTTCTCGAAAGAGCCTTCTGCTATGCTTAACAGCTGGACATTTCCCAGGCCAAACTTTATTTTCTGATGAACTCAACACTTACCTTCAAATAAAGGGCAAACTTTCCTCCAACAGGTGATGCCACCTTCACTTGTGAACTGCCCCAGAGCCGTTTCCAGGAAAAATACAGGTATTCCACAGCAAATGAAAAATACCACATAGGGAATCAGAAACGCCCCTGCAAGGATACAAAGTTAAGGAGCACAATGAAAACCATCCCCACAATTTCCTGTTAAGCGTACAAATCTTTAATAAGGCACAGTGTTTTCTGAACTTGAGGGCATGGTCCTGCAATGAGGATCAGGGTCAGAAAACATGGACCTCAGTTTGTGCTCCCTGCCACCTACTACCTCACATCTCCAAGCCTCAACTTAGCCATCTGTAAAGTGGGGCTTTAATATGAAATACTACCTGCACCACTGAACGCACAGAACAGTTGTACAGCTAAGACAACAATGTGGACTTGTTTTGTTTGCTTGGTTCTTTTATGTATACCTTTTCTCCTTCAGCACGGGTCAAATCCACTCCCTTCCTGAATGCCACATCTTCCTTTTTCATCTTTAAGTAACCTCAACAGGTCAGGTGATGGGGAGCGCCCGCCTTCTTGTTTACTTTGAAAGTGACTTGCAAATTTTCTTTATCATGAAGCAAAGCATCTTCGGGCAATAAGTAATGATGTGCTTCAAATCTTTCAGCACCCTTGTACCCAAGGCCCAGGTGTGGGGCTGAGTTGTAAGACGTTTGCAGCAAGAATCTGTCCAGCAAGGCTGGCTTGGAAACGGGTTTGAGAAAAGATCACCCTAAGCCTCAGTGCCTCAATCTTGAAACACAATACCTAGCAGGGCCTTTCTGAGAAACAAATTAAATAAGTGAGGTGAATAAGAGCTGTTATAACCTGAAAGGGATTTTCCCAAATCCCTCTCTTTCTCTCCCCCTTCTAATAACAAAATCTGAAAACACATGCTATTTCCCCACCATCTGATCTCCTAAATGAAGACTTTAACTGAAATGGCTTTTAGCTAAATGAAGTCACTTGAACTTCAAGGATTAATGACAACAGTTTTGATCAATCCCGATAGCAGGGCCACATCTATCAGGTTTTGAAAGCGTCTTAGCTTTTCTGGGCAGGAGGCTACTTTAAAGTTTCACATTGGGAAAGAAATATTTTCAACTATTGTTGAGATCTAGGAGAGAGCTATGTGGATGCTATTTAAAAGGCTATTTAAAAGGCAAACAGTTGAGCAAATATCCCAATTATATTACAAGGCAAAAAGGCATGTGAAAAGGGATAGGAGAGTCTTCTGCCTGAATCTAAATATAAGTGATTTAAACAAGCTGTAGCAGGTTCCCTAATGTGTTATAATCCACCTATGGGTCCTCTAGAACCTAACAGCTCACCCTTTCTGAAAGTTATTTTTGGCCCATGTATTCACAAAGCTAGGAATCCTTAAGATAACAAATTCAATCAAACCAGTATCTCAGTATACCCAACAAAGGTTCTTGCCAAGTTAGAGTAAAAATAAAATGACTCATTTTTTAAACTTAACTCATTACAACTTTTTTTTTTTAATCTGCGGCAGAATTTGTAATGAACCTAATTTACCCTGTGTGCTGCTTTTAAGGAATGCTTTTGTTTTGTTTTGCTTTGGCCTTACAAATTTCTTGTATTAAGAAAAAGATGTTAAAGCAAGTTTTGCATGCAACTACCCGGAAGGATAGCCACTGGTTTCAAAGTGGACATGACAGCGTGTAAAGGATGAATCGGCAGAGAGAGGTGGGATTCAGAGCCAAGGACGTGGGGTGCATTCAGGGTCTCTGCGTCCACCCCTTCCACCTCCCTTGCCAAGCCACCAACACCGGCGGCCACTTCGTTGCCAGTGCAGAGCAGGCTTGGAGCAGCCTGTGCCCTCGGGATGAATGTCTCCAAAGAAAGGACGCAGGCCAAGAAGTACCCTTCTCACTCTCCCTTCAGCACTCGCACAGGAAGTCCTGCTCCACACAGCCTAGCCAACTTCTGAGCTACCTTCTTTGGGGTTTGGGGCTTTTTTCTGGAAGGGCTGAAAGCACCACAAGAGAGGGGAGAGTACATAGGCACAAGATGTTTTTCTTGGAGAAACTGTGCCACCGAGCTAAGATTGACAAGAGCCCTTGCCATGGGCCCGCGGATATGACAGGTGGGTGCTTCTGATGGCCCGTTCCCTGAGCTGGGAGACGTGTGGACTCAGCTACTTCTGCCAAAGTGACTCTGAGATGTCGTCACTAAAAATGGCCTCTCCGTTCACCTTCCTTTCCCTGCACCTGCCCCCACCATCTCTATGCAAAATAAACATTAAATCAATGTTTTCGCTGTTTGCCGTGGATGAAAGAAACCACTCTGTTTATTCTTCTAAAACGAGGCTCCAAGTATGAGAAAGGGCACATGAGAGACTGCGCAGGAAATCAAACACCAATGCCTCACCTGTTGTCAGTCCAGCTGAAAACAAGATCTTTTGTCAGAATATCACCTTTACCATTTACTAAGGGCATGGCCTCTCTGACCCTTGGTTTCCTCATCTGCAAAATGGGTATACCGTTGCCCACCTCAGGAAGATGACGGCAAGGACTAAAGGAGCGGCTGCAGGCAGAGTTTAACACGGTGCCTGGCAGCTCCAAGCTCAGAAGCCGGGCCTACTCGGAGTTCTTCCCCTCAGGGTTTCCAGAGGGGAAACTGAGGCACGGAGGGCTAAGGTCTCCCAGCTCCAAACGGCAGGGCAGGGACCAGAAGCACCGGCTCCTGCCTCTGCGCCCTAGGGTCGCACCCCAAGCCCGGGACGCAACGCGCCTGGTGTGCCAGTCCTCGCCGGCGGACAGGTGGTCCTCGCCGGCGGACAGGTGGCACGCTCAGGTGCGAAGCGGCGCGTGCGCATTGGCCAGAGGCTGTGGGGGGGCGGGGGGTCCGCGCCAGGGTCCCGTGTCACGCAGGCGCGAGAGGGGGTCTCGCGCTCGCCCCCGGCCGCTGCCCGCCCGCGCTCCCCGGGCCCGCGCGCCGCCTCACCGCCTCCGTTCTTGTAGCACAGGTAGGGGAAGCGCCACACGTTGCCCAGCCCGATGATCTCCCCGGCCACGCTCAGCACGAACTCCACCTTGTTGTTCCAGTGGCCGCGCTCGTGGACCGCCTTGTCGCGCGGGCCGCGCGCCCCCGCCGCGCCCCCGCCGCCCGGCGCCCCGGGCTCCCGCGCCTCCTCGGCAGCCTTCCCGTTGCCCAGCGGCAGCGCCTTCTCCGCCGTCATGGCCGCGCTGCCCGCCTCGTGCGCCCGGCCCGGCTCTGCGCCGCCGCCCCGGGCGGGCCGGCTTTTCAGGAGGCGCGGGCGCGCGGGCGGGGGACGCAGGGGGTGGAGCTGAGGGGCCGGGCCGGGCCGGCGCGGGGACCGGGACGCGGCGCGGCCGCCCGGGGCCCTCGGGGCGAACACGCCGCCCGGCCGGGCCGGCCCCCGGGGCCTGCTGCACCGCTGCGCCCGCGGCGCGCACCCTCCTCCCGGCCCTCCTCGCTGCCCTCTTAGGACGAGAGGAGAAGCGCCGGTTCAGGCCTAGGCCGGGCTTCACACACCAACCCTGGAGTTGCATCGCTCTCTGCAACCTTCCACCCTCTCGGCCCGGTGGGCTTCCCATCGCCAGACCAGATTCCCCACCTTTAGTGTGCACTCGAATCAACCGGGGCTTCTCTTAAACTCCAGATCCCCGGAGGTCTGGGAGGAGCTGGAGAGTCTTCCTTTCTAACGAGCTCCCCGTGATGCCAGCGGTCGGTGCACCACGCTTGGAGGAAGAAGGGAATAAGCGAACCCCAGGTGTCTTTCCAGCACTCAGGGACGACGGTGTAGGGCAGGGCACCCTTGCACCCAGTGCTCTAAATGCAGCGAGTCAGGGCAGTGGGGGAGCAGAGGGCGTGGGCCACAAGACAGGCAGACCTAAAGTGAACCTCAGGCCTCACCCATTCGAGCCGTATCTCCAGTTATTTGGCCCCGTCATCGTCCTCTCTGTGCCTCGTTGCCTGATCCACAAAGGGGAATGCCAGTAGAGCATTTCCTTATAGGCTTGCTCGTTTCGTTCCTTTGTGGTGAGGAGTTAATGAGAAAGTGCTTATGAAGTTCTTAGTGCATGGGAAGTAGTCAGTGAAATTTAGTGGCACACATTTGCCTTCTTGTTTAATATCTGTCTCCTCACCCAACTGTAAGAATGATATAAACTATCTTGTTCGTTACATTAGCCACAGAATCTAGCACAAGGCCTGGCACATAGTAGGTGCTTTGCAAACATTTGAGGGGAGGAGAAGGAAAGGGAAAGAAAGACCGTGAGAACTGCAAAGGGCCGTGGAGGTTGCCTATCCAAGCCCGCCCTTTGACAGCCTTGGAGAAGTCCCTGTGCAGCAGGAGCTCTCATTACGCAGGCCCGCTCTGCTCTCCACCCGTCCTTTGGAGCGCTCAGGCTCTGTCAGGGAAAGAGCCCTTCTGCTTGTATCCTTCAGACTCTTGCCTTCTGCTTCTCCTTTGTTCCTGTCTCAAAATGGCTCAAGTCTCTCCCCTCCTCCGTCCGCCCAGGAAACCCTTCCTGCCACCATCTTCCCCTTTGGGCTCTTTCCTTCCCTCGCCCTTACTGTCATATTTCTTGAAAGAGGAAGCTTACCTGCTGCAGGCCCTGTCTTCACCTCTCACTCGTTCTTGTGCCCACAGCAACCTAGCACCCACCCCATTGACCCTGCAAATGCTGCCTGTTGGGCCCCTGGAAGCCCTTGGAATATGGCAAATCCTGCAGCTCCTTTGCCGTCTCCATCCCGCCTGGCCTCTAGCTCCTGCTCTGCACTTTCCTTCTTAAAAGTCTCACCACCGCGGTTTCCTTGACCCCACCAGCCTGAGCGGCTGTTTCTCTCCCTGTGTCTTTGGTGGTTCTTTCCCTCCCTTTAAATTAGGCCTTTCTCGTGCCTTCAGCCACCCGATTAAATGCTGATGGCTCCCAAACCTTCGTCCCAGGTGTTGCCTAGGTAAATTTGGGAGCAAAGATCCTGCAGAGTATTGAGAATAAGAGTAAATAGAATTCAGAAAGAGGTGAGTTCAGATTAGGCTCTGCTCCTTAAGAGCTGTTTGACCTCTGCCTCAGGCGCCTTGTCTGTCGGGTAGGGATAATCTCTGTGCTGATCTCACCGGGAAGGTGAAGGGGTTAAGTATAGCTACAGCTTTGAGCACAGTGACACATAGTAGGTGCTGTGTGAGCAGTACCTATTATTTTTATTGTGATGATGATGGTGGCTGTGATAATGATGGTGGTGACAGTAATGATGACGGTGGGGATGTGATGGAGAGGATGGTGATGACGCTGTGATGAGGATGGCGACAGTGGTGACAACGGCGATGACGATGAGCCACATTTTCCCTTGCTTAAAAGCCCCCATTAGCCCTTCTTCACCCACAGGATAAATCAGACTGCTGGCTCTGGCACGCGATGTTCTCCCACAGTCTGAACGCCCTAGCCTTATGAGTTAACGCCATTCTCTCCCACTTTAAAAGTCCTAGTCAACGCTTTCGTTTTATGTCAGGTGATCCCTAGTGTAGCATATAGGACGGACAGTAAAGAAAGGAATCCACCTTCAACCTTGTCAGTCCCTACACACAGTAGGCCCACAACACATCAGCGTCAATTTGTTAAATCAACTACACCAAAGTTAAAAACCTATTCCCAAATCTCATGTTTTCTTTCCTAACTATTGCAGTATTAGGCTATCACCCCAGAATTGGTGTAAACCTCGTTTAGGCCTAATTATATTTTCACTCTGTACTGCTATCCAGCATAATTAGCTCCTGGAATCTACTTCTTCTGCGCAATTATACTCCTGCGAGATCTGCTTGTGAAGTAATCCTGAACCAGCAAGAGAGGGCAGGGGATGGGATAGATCTACGGCCTTGGGAACATCATCTAACCTCTCCAAGCTTCACTGTCCTCATTTATTTAAAACGAGCTTGATTATCCTCACCTCCCAGGGTGGTCCTGAAGTCGAAATGAGACCATCTGCAAAGAAGAACATTGTACAAATACTAATATCCCGAATTTGCCTCTCGAGTTTAAATGTTTCCCTTTATGAAATTTGGCCAGGTCAATTTCCTCGTATTTGAATTTAGTAAATAAATATTTAGAGTCCATCCCTTGTTTTGTTTTTTAATGGCTTGAAAGCCTTAATCTTTTCACTCTGCCCTTTTCCAGAAGAACCCACCTCCCCTCTGGGATGGGTAATCCCACGTGTCCACATGGCTAAGTTATTGCATCCAATTGTTTGGTCAAACCCTGGCCTAGATGTTGCTATGGACATATTTTGTAGATGTGATTAGACTCTACAATCAGTTAACTTTAAATAAAGGAAACTACTCTCAGTAATTTGGTGGGTCTCATAAAATCAGTTGAAGGCTCTTAGGCAAAACCGAGGTTTTCTGAAGAATAAATTCTCCTTCAAGACTGCAGTACCCACTCTTGTCTGAGTATCCAGCCTGCCAACCTCCCCTATAGATTCAGACTAAAGACCATTCCATCAAGTCTTGCCAGAATTTCCACTCTCCAGCCTGTCCTACAGATTTCAGACTTTGGACTTGCCAGCCCCCACAATTGCATGAGCCAATTCCTTAAAAGAATATAAATAGGATATATATCCTATCGGTTATGTTCTTCGGAGAATGCTGAGAATGCTCTGTTATTTCAGTACCTCTTCCCTAGGCTTTGCATCTCATTTTTTTTTGTTGCTGTTGTTGAGGTGCTGTGACTTGACGTGCACAGATCAGTTTCCATGAGATGGATGCACTCAGGTGGGGCACAGATGAGAATATGAACCATGTTTCATTCTAAAGATTCATCCTGATGCAGCATGGCAGAGTGGTTAAGATCATGAGCTCTGGAGCCACCGTGCCTGGGTTCAAAGCCCAGCTCTTCTACTACTAGTTGTAGGGCCTTGGGGAAATTGCCCCATTTCTATGAGCCTCAGTTTCCTTATCTGTAAAATCAAGGTACTAATAGTATTTACCTTTTCATTGTTATGAGGATAAAATGAGTATTTGTAAAGCACTTGGATTTGTGCCTGGCATTTAGACATGTCTGTTAATTTAAATATATAAATAGTCTTCAGACAACAGAAATATCGTGACCCCCTTATTTCTTTCTTGGGGTGGACATTCAAAGTCTTTCATCTTCTGGAAACAGGAATTGCTATCCTAAAGTTTCATTTAAATGTCAGCATTGTTCATTATTCATTCATTCTTTCATTCACAAAATATTTATGGCTCTTCAGTTATTGGCCAGGCACTTTATGGGACACCAGGGAGAAACCCAGATACCAGGCGTGCCCCAGTGGAGCCAGCTCATGCCAACGTGCTAGAGCCGATTGTTAAGTCTTCAGGAGTTTTGTGAGCCACAGTTGTTGGTATCTTGAAATCTACCCTGGTGGATGTAGTTACACCACAGTAATCTGCAAGTACTGCAGATCAGCTCTTTACCTCCCTGCCCCCAGCGCCCCCATTTGACTTATCAGCACATTTCCACAGACAGGTGGAGGAGGCAGATGCCGATCAAGTAATCACAGACGTGAATAGAAATTCAGAGGCTGTGGAAGCTGCTGCAAAGGGGAGGTGTAGAGAGCTGGGAGAGCCTGTAACTGAGGGGTCTGACCTTGCAAAGGGGACCATGGCAGGCTCCCCGAGGAAGTGGCAGATGAGCTGAAGCCTAAGGGGAGAAAAGCAGTGAACCAGATGAAGAGGGGCCCAGAGGATGTTGAAAGATGCTCGCCAAGGTTGGAGTCCAGAGCGTGGAACAAGATGTACCTAAAGGGGAAGTGCTTTTACCAGTGGGTGACATGAGCATTCTAGCATTTGATAAAGATTAGTCTGTCCATAGTGTGGAAAATGGATGACAGAGGGCAGGGAGAGGTAGACAGTGAAGAGGCTACTCAGTGGTCCAGGCAGGGGATGATGTCAGCTTAGACTAGGAAGGGAGAAAGGAAGAGGAGTTGAGTGGTATTCAGGGAGTAAAATCAACAAGACCGATCGGACCTAGGACTGGATGTGAAGGGTAAGGGAAAGGAGCATGTCAAGTGTGTCCACCAGATTAGTAGAACTACGACATCCCATCAAGGGAGTAATGGTCCTGCTCCACTCCTGCTGATGCCCCCACAGCTGCCTCACTTTGGAGTGATGGCCCACCAGGCAGTGGATTGTCCTCAAATATGGAATTGGCTGCTGAACCAGAAACTCATAAGGTAGAAAACCAAGATCAGAGAGTGGACTCAAAGAGGAATTGAATACCAAAAAGAATTCCCTGCAAGTTGTTCAATGACAAAATAATGTTCCCCAGAAGGTAGCAAGCTCCTTGGCACTAGGGATATGGGGGGAGGGAGTGAGTGTCACATGGCAGGAATACCAGAGAGGGGACATCGGGATGGGATTTCCCAATCATGAGAATCCTTGAGTCCACCTTTTCTGCAAAAAACCTTATCTCTATTCTCCTACCATATTTTTCTAGTAGGCTTGTATTCATGGTCCCAAATTTTCACACTTACATGTATCCACGTGATTCACCACGTAACTGTAGGGTCCTCCCAGAACCTGAGCTCAGCCATGTGGCTTTTTTGGCACTAGAATGAGGCAGATGTGATGATGTGCCAGTTCCAAGCTCAAGAGAGCTTGAGTATTCCTACTTGCCTTCTTGTGCCTCTGCCATCACCTGGGAGAAGCATGCTTCTAGGTCAGCCTGCTGGTTCCAGGAGAAAGACAAGATGCACACAGAGCAGAACTGTCCCAGCTCTGGAGCCCCCAGACAAACCCAGCCTAAAGCAGAAATGCCAGTCAACCCATAGACATGCAAGCAAAACCAGCCCAGATCAGCCTAGCCCAGCTCAGATCAGTTGACCTCCAGCCTCATGACCTGTAAAAATAAATGTTTTTTCTTTGAGCCTTTGAGTATTGATGAGACTTACACAGGTTTGTTCACATTCTTTCCATCCTTGAATATTCCTCGCTGCCTATTGATACAGTCCATTCTTATAATCCCAGCTTAGTGTTCACCTTTTTCATGAATTCTAAAATGATTTCTTCACCCTCTAAACTCTTCAAGAACTTCAATGACTGTGGCATCCAGGATGTCATATCATCACACAATCTTTACAATCACACACACCAGACTCAGGATTACCTTGGCCAGGTGGCTGTAGAAACACTTGTTTTAAAACTTCTAGTGCTGGTCCAGGGCAAGATCTTTAATTCTTTTCATCTTTAGGGGAAGAATTAAGATGGAAGGATGGACACCCTCTGCTGTAGTGCCTCCCTCTACTTGCCCTTGGGCAATCTCCCTGAATCTTCACCCCATGTGCTTGTCCTCTGCCACATGCCTAGGACAACCTTCTTTGGAAAGAAGCAAATGCCATAGAAACTGCCTGGTTTTCCATGGAAATGTTTGGGTGAATGAGCACATCTAGACGATAAGTCTATTTGTTTGTTGTTAGATTGAATTATTGGTCCCAACTCCTCACTCCCTGGTAATCATATTGTATAGCCTCACTCTTGTCATGTCCCATGGTGGGTGGAGTATACGTCTCCAATCCTAGACTTTGGGCTTGGTCATGTGATTCACTTTGGCCAAGCAGAGGTTTGAAATGTGCTTACGTAGTTGAGCTTGCCCTAGCTGCTGCTTGTAGCAGAAGAAGCACGTGGCTCATCTAGTTGCTGCCCATCCAGTCTGGGCCCCAGAAGGAGACAATGGAGCAGAGTTTCCCTAGCCAACCCCCAGACACAGCGGTGAGAAATAAATGTGTGTTGTTGTTTGTCACTGAGATTTTGAGGTTATGTAGCAAAAACTGACTGATACACTTATTAGAGGCTGTGCTGAGGCCCCATGTACCCCATCTCTGTTATGCTGTTCAACAGTATAGAGGAAGGGTGGTAGTATATTTCTATAGATAAAGAGACTGAAGTTCAGAGAGTTTGAGCAACCTGTCTGAAAGTACACAGCAGAGCCAGTAAGTCAGAAATCTTTGACTTACTCTCTAAAGTCTGTCATATTTGACTTCAGTCCTTTTCTAGTCAGTGGTTTCACCCACATGAACTTTGTCCTTCCCTGTTTAAACTAGGTGAAAAAAAAGTAGGGGACAAAGGAGGAAGTTGATATCCTCTTCCTCATGTAAGGAAGAAGATCTAAGAACATTGGCTCAAACTTAATCATTGTATTCTGGATGCCAATCTGGGAAGAGACGCTCCCATCTGGGCACTGTTTCTATGGGAGAAAGCTTTCCAAGTTCCACAGCAGTTATTTTACAATTGGACTTGAAGCTGCAGCCCTTCTGGAGTTGACAGCATCTGTGAGTGTGAACACACATGTTCAGAGTTTCCCTGTGTTTACATCTCACCTCCTCGCTATCCTGGGTCGGATGTCTAGAGTCAATGGCATGTCACAGACGTATACATTTACCTGTAGGTGGGACTCAGGACCACGGCATCCAGCCCCACCGGCTGTGCTCACTCAGCTCCAGGAGCATCATTCACATTACCTTGTGGTGCCCCCTGGAGTCGTGTGAAATAGTGCCCCTGATCCCCCCCTTATAGATGCCAAATTGGACCCCAGATTACCCAGCTGGTAAAGTGCCATGCTCTCCTCCTGAAACTCATCGTGCAATCCTTGAGGTCTGTATGCCCCTGGTCCCGGGTACACAGTGCCTTGTAGCTATATATGAAGGTTGCTCAGATGATTCTTAGAAGGGATCATAAGGGAAGAACTGGATAGCTAGTGAAGGTACATCCAGCCCCAAATCACAGCTTTTCAGAGTTTCTGTCACTGGTGGCAATGATTTTCCAAGCCTTGTTTTCTACCACTTTCTTTACT
This sequence comes from Dasypus novemcinctus, assembly GCF_030445035.2. NCBI lineage: Eukaryota > Metazoa > Chordata > Mammalia > Cingulata > Dasypodidae > Dasypus > Dasypus novemcinctus. The sequence goes on along the minus strand of NC_080698.1, from coordinate 48,941,137 downwards.
GTGACCCACTACAAAAAATATATCCCTTGACCACTCAGGGTCCCCTGAAGTAGGTACAGTTGTTAGCCCCATTATGCAGGTGACGATTTGGAGTCTCAGAGAGGTTAAGAAACTTGCCTGGGGTCACACAGCTAACAAATGACTCAGAAAAAATACAACCCAGCCTGGATCTAGGGACCAACTTCTCTCCACCTCTTCAAGATGCAGTTCTTCAGAGGTATAAGAAGACTCCATACCTGGCCAGGAGTCAGGGAGATGGGGGTTCTCTGGCAGTCAGGGAGGGAAGGAGAGACCCCACATGTGCACTGAGGCAGGACTTCTGTGCTGATGGGGTGATCTAGGGCTGGAAATAGGAATCATCTACCTGGATGGCCAGAGAGCTCATGTTCTGAGGTGACCAGAGCAGCATCCATTTTTTGAGCATCACTGTGTCATACCCTGTTTTTAAGAACATTTCCTTACAACAATGCCAGGAGATAGGGATGTTAGGAGTTATACCTTACAGATGGGAAAATCAAGGCTCAGAGAGGCAGAGCTATTTAACGGTGGTCACACAGTTCCTAAGGAGCAGAACCCAGATTTGCGTGCTTGTCTGCTGATTGCAACACTGATGCTGTTTACCATCATATTGCAAAACAATAAAACAAGATGTAAATGCTGCCTTTTACAACGCAAATCTTCAGGGGGAAAGCGACAGACAAAACATAGCCAACAGAGAAAGGGATCCCCAAATCAGCTGAGTGCCATCCCTGTGCCCTCCCCCTGCCCCAGGCTCTGCCCTTGCTCTGGCCAGTGGAGCCCCTCCTTTGTGCCTGGGCTCCTGGGGGTCTGTGAAGGCAGCGATGGGATTCCTTGGGATACTTTAAATATTTCAAAGAGCTTAAAATTATACAGATCCTTACACTTGGAAGGTACAAGAAAATCAACACAGTAATTGCTATTGCTGGGTAGAATTTCTTCCGCCCAGGGGGGCAGAAGCCCTTTGCAAAGTTGAACAGACGTGTGTAACAGTCGGCTGGGGGCTTTTGGCAAGGCACTTACCCTTTGCTAAGCCTCAGTTTCCACCTCTTGAAAAACAGGGATAATAGCAGCACCTTCTTCAGGGCGGGGATTAGCTGGGCACTCGGCGCTGTGCCTGACATCCGTCAGACCCTGGCGAGACGCACGCTGGCTGGCTTGAGCTCAGGAGATCTGATGGCCCATTATTTGTATTTGATGAACCAAATGTAGCAGCACACAATCCTTTCTTTAAAAAAGTGGTAGAACACAGTGGAGAAAACCTGGGGTTGAAAGCTAGATAGACTACATGTGAGTACTACCAGCCCAGCCGCTTCCTAGCTGGGTGACCTCAGCCAAGGCAGCTCACCGTGCCGAGCCTCAGTCTTCTCATCTGCAAAACAGAGCACCACGAGGTCATGTCCATAAAGCAGCTGGCTCACGGTAACCTCCCAATGAGGGTGATTTCTCTCCCCTTTCCTCAGTATGATTTGCTTGTTAGGTGCAATGTTTCAGAAGCAGTACTCTAAGGGGCCATGATGGGAAGAAGCTTGGGATGCCAGGTGGTGGGTTCACGGTAGACCTTGGCCCCATGGGTGGTGGTCTTTTTGCCTCCTGTTTCCTCCTTCCAAGGAGGACGCGCCTCCCAGCCATAGGGTGGCCTCCGCAGGTGCCCCCAGCTGTCCACTCCTTCAGGGTCTGCTTCAGCTGTAGAGGTCCCCCCGGCCTGGCAGTCCACACCTGGTGACTAAGGGGCAGGGGTATGAGGTCCAGCCGTTCGGCCAGGCCAGGGCCTTCTGATGGTCCCTGGAGCTCCCTGCTGGACCTGCCAAGACTTTGCCAGGCTTTCATCATGCTTCGTCTCTCCATCTGTCCAATCCTGCGTTTGCTTGCTTCCCTTCTCAGATACTGGCCTCTAACAAATGGCTTTGCCCCCCCTCCCCCACTTCATCTCAGCATCTCCTTTTGGGGAGCTCAGCCTCCAACAGTTGGTGCTGGGACTGGTCTGAGAACGTGGGTGGGAAGATGGACTTTGGGAGCCAGACCACTCACTGCCTGGCTGGCTGTAAGTTCCCCATCACTGGTGACTAGCTGGGCAGGGACAGCCCATGTGTTAAAACTTGCATGGGTGGGGGGCCATAAGGGTGTCCCTGTGGAAGGGAACACCACACCGGCTTGGCATCACAGGGATTTGATGTGGATGAAGACAATAGGAGACCCAAGGATTGGGTGACTACTGCTAAGCACCCTTGATGCTCTACCAGAGGTTGGCAAACTTTTTCCATAAAGGGATAAATAGTAAATATTTCAGGCTTTGCAGCTCATATGGTCTCAATTCTGCTGTGTTAGCATAATAGCAGATCTAAACCGTATGTAAACTAGTAAAATTTTATTTATAAAAACAGGTTGTGGGGGAGTGGATGTGGCTCAAACAGTTGAGCTCCTGCTTCCCACATGGGAAAGTCCTGGGTTCAGCTCCCAGTCCTCCTTAAAAAAAAAAAAAAAAAAACAGAAAAACAAACAACAAGCAAACAAACAAAATCCCCAACTCATGGGAGCCGATGTGGCTCGGTGGTTGAGCACCGGCTTCCTACATGTGAGGTCCCAGGTTCAATCCCCGGCCCCAGTACCAAAAACAACAACAAAAACAGGTTGTGGGCCAGACTCAGCCCATGGTCCATAGTTTGCTGACCCTGACTCTATGTGAAAGAAAAACAATAAACAGCTAAGGGTCAGTAACAGACAAGTGAAAGCCAGAGGTCCTCTTTGGTTGAATTCAAAGAAGCTCTTGTTTTTTTTCCAGCAGGAAAGAGAAGAAAGCTGAGGACCAAGCTCAGGACCCTAGGACGTAATCAAGGGACAGCATTTAACTGGACGACAGTTAAATGCTCAACAAAGGCAGGTCCGTTGTGGTTTTCTAGGAAGAAAAAAAAGAGTCGTGACATAGCATTTGCTGATTTTCCATATCATTTGTATATTTCACGTTACAAATATGACATCTCTGAACATGGAGCTGGGAAGAGATGAGCAGAATCAGCTCTTGCAAGGTGGTATAAGCACCAGTATGTGTACCAGTACACCCCAGCCCCGGCACACCCCGACTCTGGCACACCCCAGCTCTGGCACACCCCAGCTCCAGTACACCCCAGCTTCAGCCACCCCAGCTCCGGCACACCCCAGCTCCGGCACACCCCAGCTCCAGCACCCCCAGCTTCAGCACCCTCAGCTCCAGCTCACCTCTATCTTCAGTCACTCCAATGTCTCAGACTCATTTCAGCCTCAGAACCTTGGCCATGCTGTTCCTTCTCTCTAGGAAGCTCTTCCCCGGTGTTCTTTCTCATCCTCCATCTCTCAGCTAAATACCCCCTCCTCCAGGGAGCCCTCCCTGACTCTCAAAATTGACATATATAAGAAAAGTATACAAATCGTAATTGTACAGCTTGGTGACTTTTCACGGGGTGCACCCACCTTTGTCACCAGCACATAGATCGAGAAAGAGAACAAGGCCAGCACTGAGGGACCCTTCAACCCCTTTCCAATAACTACCACTCCTAGAGTAGCACTTATCCTGACTTCTTACGTTATAGATTGCTCATCCTGTTTTTAAATGTTACATGTAAATCGAATGGTTCCATCTCTGCTCCTTTGTTTCTGGTGGTTTTGCTCAGTTTTACCTGGGAGTGCTTCATCCATGTCATTATAGTTTCTTCATTCCCATGGTGTGAACACAGTACAATTTACCTTTTTTTTTTTTAAGATTTATTTATTTATCCCCACCCCCCGCCCCGCCCCCACTCTCTGCTCTCTGTATCCATTCGCTGTGTGTATTCTGTGTCTGCTTGTATTCTCATGAGGCAGCTCCGGGAACTGATCCTGGGACCTTTCGGAGTGGGAGAGAGGCGATCATTCTCTTGCACCACCTCAGCTCCCTGTTCTTATTGTCTCTCCTCTGTCTCTTGTTGTGTCACCTTGCTGCGCCAGCTCTCCACATCAGCCAGCACTCCTGCAGGTGGTGGGACTCCTGCACAGGGCAGCATCCCGGCGGGGTGGCGCTCCCACGTGGGCTGGCCCTCCGTGTGGGCCAGCTTGCCGCATGGACAAGCTCGCCTTCACCAGGAGGCCCTGGGCATCGAACCCTGGACCTCCTGTGTGGTAGACAGGAGCCCAACTGCTTGAGCCACATCCATTTCCCACAATTTACTTTTCTATTCTATAGTTCATGGGCATTTAGTTTGCAGTTTTTACTATTAGAAATAGTGTGCAATGAACATTTTTGTGTATCTTTTAGTGAACAAATGCTCACATTCCTGTTGGCTTATATACCTGGGAAGGAAGAATACTGGATCATCGGGCATATGTATGATCAGTTTAGATTCTCCCAAAGAGTCACCCCCAAACACTTGAACATATGAGAGTTCCATTTGCGCCACCTCCTAGTCAACACTTACTATTAGCTGCCTTTTAAATTTAGCTATTCTGGTTGGTGTTTGATGGTATTATATTGTTTTTAGTTTACATTTTTACCTTTCTCTGTCATGATGTTGAGCACCTTTTCATATGTCCTTGGACCATTTAGATATCCTCCTTTGTGAAATGCTGGTTCAGGTTGTTTGCCCATTTTTCCATTGGGTTATTCGTCTTTTTATTTCCTTGCTGTAGGGATTCCTATTAAATTCTGCATACAATGTTGTCATTTATTTGTATTGCAAATATCTTCTCTTACTATGTGTATTTCCTTTACACTACCTTAGTTAATTTTAATGTAATCTACATTTTCCTTTAGGATTTGTATTTTTTGTTTTTAGTTTAAGACGTCTTTGTATTCTCAAGCACACATAGATATTTTCCTATATTTTCTTCTGAAAATTTTATTGTTTATCTCTCGCATTTAGATCTATGAGCCATCTGGAATTTATTTTTGTGAAAGATACAAGCTAGGGGACACGACTCTTTGTTTTTTCTCCCCATACAGATATCTAACTGCTCTGGCATTATTTATTGAGAAGAGCATCCTTCCTCCACTGTATTGCAGTGACACGGTTGCATAGCCTTGTAAGTGTGGGTCTTTTCTGGACCCTCTGTCTTGTTCCTTGGGTCTGTTTGTCTATCCTTGTGTCAATACCACATGGTTTTACTTATTGTCATTTTTTTACTAAGTCGTGAAATGTTGTAAGTCTTCCAACTTGGTCTTATTCGTTAAGATTGACTTGGCTATTCTGTATCCTTTGCATTTCAAAATAAATTTTTAAAATAATTTCTAAATTTCCACAAAAAATTCATTGGGTTTTTTTTTTAATTGGGTTTGCATTGATTCTCTCAATCACTTAGAGATGTCTAGACAATATTGAGTCTCCTCTATTTATTTAGGTCTTCTTTAATTTAATTCCAAGTTTTAAAATTTCAGCATCTTTTGTTAGATTTATTCTCAGATATTTGACACTTTTGATGCTTTTGTAAAAAGTATTTTTAAAATTTCATTTCCTATTGTTTGCTGCTAGTAAGTAGCAATACAGTTGAATACAATTGACTTCGACAGCTTTATTGAGGTACAATAAACTGAACATGTTTAAAATATACAATTAATAAGTTTGACGTAGATATATACCATGAAACCATCATCATAATCAAGATAATGAAGATATTCATCATCCCCAAAAGTTTCCTCATGACACTTTGTAATCCATCCCTTACTACCCTAACCTGTCCCCAGACACCCACTTACATGCTTTCTGACCCTATGGATGAGTATTTTAAAGTGTGTATTGTCTGGATTTTATATATATGGAATTCATACATTATGTACATTTGGAGGGGGGAGTCTGCATTCTTTCACTGGGATTATCTTGAGATTTAACCATATGGTTACATGTATAAATATTTGGTTCCTTTTTTGTTGCTTAGCATCCACCGCATGGATATAACAGAGTTCATTTTTTCATTCATCTGTTAATGATGTTTGCAGCTTGGGGCTATGACAAGTCTTTCTGTGGATATTTACTTTCATTTCTCTTGTGTGTAAATATCTAGGATTGAAATGTCTGGGTCATGTGGTTGGCGTATATTTCTTTTCAGGAAACTGCAATCTGTTTTCTAAAGTGGCTAAACCATTTTATATTTCTGCCAGCAGAGTTTGAAAGTTTCAGTTTCTCCATGTCCTCACTAGCACTTCGATTGCTTACTCTTTTTAATTTCAGTCCTTCTAGTAGTTGTGTAGTGGTATCTCATTGTGGTTTTAAATTTCATTTCCCTAAAAGCTAATGATGTTGAGCATCTTTTCATGTGCTTATTCGCCATCAGTGTGCTTCTTTGGTGAAGTGTCAGTTCATAGCTTTTGTCCATTATTTATTGGGCTTTGTAAGAATTCTTTAAATATTCTAGATACAGGTCTTTTATTAGATATATGTTTGCAGGTATTTTCTTCCAGGGTTATGCCTTTTCATTGTTTAACTGTATCTGTTGAAGAACAAAAGTTTTTAATTTTGATTAATGTGTTTTTGTGCTTTTTTGTGTCCTGTTTAAGAAATCTTTACCAAATCAAGGTCACTAAGATTTTCTTCTGTGGTTTCCTCTACAAAATTTTATAATTTTAGCTTTTACATTGGTCTATGATCCATTTTGAGTAAATTTTTGTGTACAGTGTAATTCATAAAAGTCTGGGTTCATTTTTTGCTTTTGAATGTTCAGTTGTTCTGGGATCATTTGTCGAAAAGATTATCCTTTTTCCCATTGAACTCTGTTGGCACCTTTGTTGAAAATCAATGGATCACACACATGTGTGGTGTATTTCTGAGCTTTCTATTCTGTTCCATTAATCTATATGTTATAACTTTATGTTAATATCACACTGCCTTGATTACTGCAGCTTTATAATAAGTCTTGAAATCAGGTAGTCTAAGCCCTCCGATCTGTTTTGTTTTTTTTTTCCAAAATGATTGGGCCTTTGCATTTCCATATAAATTTTAGAACATTTGTCATTTTCTACCAAAAAGCTCACTAGTATTATGATTGAGATTGACTTAATCTATAGATTAATTTAGGGAGAACTGACAGCGTTTATTTTTATTATTGTTACTGTGGTAATAGAAACCATAAACTTTGCCATTTTAACCATTTTTAAGTGTATACTTCACTGATATTAATTACATTCACAATATTGTGCTACCATCACCACCATCCATTACCAAGACTTTTTCATGAACCAAAACAGAAACTCTATACCTATTGAGCAATAACTCCCTATCTCCCACTTGCACTAGTCCCTGGTCACTTACAATCTATTTTCTCTCTATTAACTTGCTTATTTTAGGTATTTTGTATAAATAGAATCACACAGTATTTGTCCACTGTGGCTGGTTTATTTTACTCACCATAATGCTTCTGAGGTTCTATCATGTTCTGAGATGTATCAGAACTTCATTCCTTTATATGACCAGATAATATCCCATTATATGGACATACCACATGTTGGTCATGCTTCTTTAAATTTCATTGAATTTGGGATTATTTCTGCCATTATTTCTTTGAATATTCTTTCTGCCTCTTTCTCTCTTTCTTCTTCTTCTGGAACTCTCGTAATGTGTATATTGATATACTTGGTGTCCCACAGGTTTCTTAGACTTCATTAACTTTTTTCATTCTTTTTCTTTCTTCTCAGCATACTCATTTCAATTGTCTTATCTTCAAGTTCACTGATTCCTTCTTCTCTTCCTCCTGATCTACTATTTAAACCCTCTAGGGAATTTTTCATTTCATTTATTATGGTCTTCAACTCCAGTATTTATGTTTAGTTCTTTTTAAGATACATGTCTGAATTACGGGACATTGTAGATCCCCCCAGGGCCCACTGGATGGAACGTGGGAGAGTGTGGGCTATGATGTGGATCATTGACTATGGGGTGCAGTGATGCTCAGAGATGTTCTTACCAGGTGCAATGATGTGTCATGAGGATGGGAGCAAGTGTTGCTGTGGGGGGAGTGGGGGGTGGGGGCGGTGGGGTTAAATGGGACCTCATATTTTTTGAATGTAATTTTTAAAAATAAATAAATAATTTAAAAAAGATACATGTCTGTTTATTGAGACTCTCAAATTTTTCTTTTTTTTTTAAAGATTTATTTATTTATTTCTCTCCCTTCCCCCGCCCCCACCCCGGTTGTCTGTTCTCTGTGTCTATTTGCTGTGTCTTCTTCTTTGTCCACTTCTATTGTTGTCAGCAGCACAGGAATCTGTGTTTCTTCTTGTTGCATCATCTTGTTGTCCATGTGGGGAGCACCATTCTTGGGCAGGCTGCACTTTCTTTCACAGCGGGTGGCTCTCCTTATGGGGCGCACTCCTTGCACGTGGGGCTCCCCTATGCGGGGGACACCCCTGTGTGGCACAGTACTCTTTGCTCGCATCAGCACTGCGCATGGGCCAGCTCCACACAGGTCAAGGAGGCCCGGGGTTTGAACTGCGGACCTCCCATGTGGTAGACAGACGCCCTAACCACTGGGCCAAGTCCGCTTTCCTCTCATATTTTTCATTCATCATTTTCCTTTACCCTTTAGTTTTTTCTCTGCATTTTTCTTTATCTCCTTGAGCATATATTGAAGATCATTTTTAAAAAGTTTTGTCTAATAGGTCCAAAGTATGGTCATTTTGGTTGATGATTTCTGAATTTTTACTTTATTCTTTTGGATAGGCCACCATTGCCTGTTTCTTTGTCTTGTAATCTTTTACTGCACACTGTATATTTTAATATTTTAAAGTATCAACCTTGGGATTTAGTCCCTGAGCAGTCTGTTCTTTAATTTCGTTTCTAGCTTATGATAAGGCAGAGATTTCCTTAAGTGTCAGGAGCTAACAAATACAAACATGCAAAATACACCATCCACAGTCTTTGAAAATTAGCTCTTTGTTGACGGGTGCTCTCCTCCAGCATTTAGCCCTCCTTTGAAGAAGATCAGTCTAAGGTGAAAAGAAACTGAGAGTCTTCCCCTCCACACTCACTCTGTTGTATTTCATAATCCTTTGCCCCAGGCCACTTTGTTTCTTATACTGCTTCCATTGCTTGAAAACTGCTTCTGCCTTCAGGGCAAGCTCAGGGAGAAGGAGCTAGAGAGGAGTATCATAGTTCAGTTTTTCAGGATGCCACCCAACAGATTGCTACTAACCATCATCTATAGTTTATTTTATAGTTTACACTTTAATCCACACTATTTTATAGGTTTTGAAAAAAAGTGTAATGGCCTGTATCCATCATTGCATTATCATGCAGGACAACTCCAATGTCCCAAAAATTCCTCATGTTACACCTCTTCTTCCCTCTTCTTCCCTTCAAAACCTCTGGTGCCACTGCCTTTATATCAAAGGCACATGTCCTTCCGTTGCTACTATATAATAAGGCCATAGTTGCATTTCCCTTTATCTTTGTTCATTCTTCGATCATAAGGATTTGAGGGTGGTGATTCCTACCCTGTTTCTGATTGAAAGGGGGCTTAGAACCATGGGGCAGATGGATGGAACTGTCTTCTTTGCAGTTGTAGATATTCACTGGTTTTTTGGATGGATGTTGTCCATCATCATCCTTTTTTCAGTTGTCCTGGGTGAGTCCAATGAACTGGAGAGTAAGTTGTGCAACTATGCTGAGATTCAGGGCTCAACCAGCATATAAACAGACTGCAGATTTAAGTCTCCGGGACATATATTTAAAGAGTATAGTGCTAATTATAGATTCAAATTGAAGGGGTAGAAGAGCCATATGTAGGGAAACTATAAAAGAGACTAACTTTGTTACTTTGGGAAGCATATATTCCAAAGTCAAGCCCATTGGCAAGGTGCTGAATTCCTGAGATTGTCCACTCTGCCTATAGTGTCTAGATGTCTCTAGAGCCCTCAGGAACCCCACTGTATGAGGCACTGTTTACTGTGGCGGTCAATAAGATTCTACTGAGATGTGCCTATGTGCAACCTCTGAAATGACCTCGCAACTCACTTTGAAATCTCTTAGTCATAAAAACTCATTTGAATTTAATATTTCTCCCTTTTGTTCAAGATCTTTTTCCAAATGCATCACTAGTTGGTATTTGGTAATAATCCCTCAGTACCAGGGAGGCTCATCCCTGGGAGTCATGCCCCATGCCAGAAGTAAGGTGGTGATTTTATATGCTGAATTTGGCTTAGAGAGAGGCCACATTTGAGCAACAAGGAGGCTTTCAGGGGGTAACTCTTAGCAGGTTTTAAATAGACCACTTTTATCAGATTGCGAAAGTTCCCTTCTGTTCTTAGTTTGCTTGGATTTTCTATCATAAATGTTTGGTGAATTCTGTCAAATGCCTATTTCTTTTATTTTTCTTTTTTGCATTTATTGTGCGTCAACATATGTTCCTTCCTTCCTTCCTTCCTAGCCTATAACTATAATATAGTAAATTACATTGATTTTCAAATGTACAACCAACTTTGCATTCTTGGGATAAACTCCACCTTTTTTATTCTTTTATATATTGTAATTATGATGTCCTAATTTTTTAAAAAATTACATCTGTGTTCATGAAAGATATTGGTCTGTAGTTTTGTTTTTTTTTCTTATAATGTCTTTTTCTGGTTTTGATATTAGTTTAATGGTACCTTCATAGAATTTGTTGGGAAGTATTATATCCTCCTCAATTTTCTAGAAGAGTTTGTGTTATTTCTTTTTTATATTTGGTAGAATTCACCAATGAAGCCATGTGGGCCTGGAAATTTTTTTTTTTTTATGGGATTTTAAAAAAAATTTATTGAAGTATATCACTCATACATAAACAATAAGTGTATAGTAATAGTTGTGAACTTATAAAACAAACATACATTAACATCATACAGGGCTCTCATACCTCACCTCACCCTACCACCAATACCTTACATTGTTATGAAACATTTTTAACTAATGATTAAAGGACTCAGATATAACCTTTCTACACATGTCTCTTCTGTCACTTTTACCGGACCTGTGGTTGGCGTTTGGGTTGGTGTATGCTCAGGAGACCTGGATCTCTGAACTGTCCATGTGATGGCCAGGCCCTGGGCCTCAGCAGACTTGCAGCTCCTACCCTCTGGTTTTTTGGACTTACCCTGGCCAGCTGACAGGGAGGTGAAGAGGGTCAACCGCCACACCAGGGAGCCAAGAATGCCTACGGCGTCAAGCAGGACAATTGCATCCATCATCCATGTGGAATCTAAACCCCCTCTTGATGTAGGGGGGGACTGGACATAGCCATCCCAGGTCCACAAGATGGAGGAATAGAATATGGATTAGAATGGACTTAACTGGTGCTCTCCTGGGGAACTATTGTTATTAGTAAGGGAAGAAATTGTAATAGTGATGTGGAGAGGGTAGCCCTGGTGACTGCTGATGCTTGGGAGAGGGAAGAAGAGATATGGTGTGGGGGCATTTTCAGGATTTGGAGTTGTCCTAGGTAGTGCTGCAGGGATGGATGCTGGACATTGTGTGTCCTGTTATGGCCCACTGGGTGGACTGGGGGAGAGTGTGGACTACAATGTGTATTCACCAGGTGCATTGGATGTGCCACAATGATGGAAGAGTTTGTTGATGGGGGAGGGGAGGCTTGGGTGGGATGGGGGTATATGGGAACCTCAAATTTTTTTAATGTAACATTTAAAAGAAAATAAAATTATAATAATAATGAAAAAAGAGCATCCTCAAAATACTACTACTGGGAAGCAAACTTTGCCCAGTGGTTAGGGCATCCATCTACCACATGGGAGGTCCGTCTTCAAACCCCGGGCCTCCTTGACCCGTGTGGCACTTGACCCGTGTGGCACATGCAGTGCTGATGAGCACAAGGAGTGCCGTGACACGCAGGGGTGTCCCCCACGTAGGGGAGCCCCACGCACAAGGAGTGCGCCCCATAAGGAGAGCCACCCAGCGCGAAAAAAAGTTCAGCCTGCCCAGGAATGGCACCGAACACACGGAGAGCTGACACAACAAGATGATGCAACAAAAAGAAACACAGATTCCCATGCCACTGACAACAGAAGCAGACAAAGAAGAACACACAGCAAATAGACAAAGAGAACAGACAACCTGGGGGGGGGGAAGGGGAGAGAAAAAAAATACTACTACTAACCAAAGTATCTTACATTTGGTATAATTTTCCCCCCAACCCAACCTATTGTTATTATTTTTATTATTACTATATTATTTATACATGAACATACATAAATAATAAGTGTGTATGGTAAAAGCTATGAACTCACAAGCATGCATATCATACAGGATTCCCATACATCAGCCCATGACCAACACTTTGCATTATTGTGAGACACTTACAAATTATGAAAGAATATTGTCAAAATTTTACTACTAACTATAGTCCTTATCTTATATTTGGTGTATTTTTCCCTCAACTCACCCTATTATTATTTTTTAAATATATTTTTATGATAGAAGTTGTAAACTTACAAAACAATGATGCACATGTGCAGAATTTCCATACAACACTCTGTCAACACATCACACCGTGGTAGAACATTTGTTACAGATTATGGGATAATATCATCAGACTATTACCAGGTCCATAGTTTACATTTGGCAAACTTTTTCCATACTTCCCCATTATCAACACAGTACATCTTTGGCATAGATGCATGAATATTACATTATTACTGTTAACCACAGTCCATAGGTCACTCCAGTTTTCTATTTCCATAGCTTCTCCACAATCCCACCACCCTGCAATAGAGATGCACGTCTGCTCTAGCTCACAAAGGACACTCTTGCATCTGTACCATTAACCACAATTCTCATTCACCTTTGGGTTCACTGTGTTATTCAGCCCCTAGATTATTCTCTAGCTTTCTTTAAGTTGACATTTACATCCCTAAAATGCCCTTTTCAGCCACATTCCCACAGAAGAGAATGCAGCGAATGGACTCAGGGAAGAACAGACAACAAGCAAGCCACGGGGGAGGGGGGGTAAATAAAAATAAAAATACAGACACACAACAGAAGAATGCACAGTGAAAGGACACAGAGAGCAGACAGCAAGCAAGCCGGGGGGGGGGGTGATAAAAAGAAATCACTTGACCATAGATATGAGGGTCTATTTCTGAACCATCAGTTCAGTTCCATTGACCTGTGTATCTGTCTTTATGCCAGTACCATGCTGTTTTTTACCACTGTAGCTAGATAATAATGCTTTAAAGTCTGGAAGTGAGAGTCCTCCAATTTTGCTTTTCCTTTTTAAAATGTTTCTGGCTGTTCAGGACACTGTACCCTTCCAAATAAATTTGATAATCATGTTTTCCATTTATGTAAAAATACTGGTAGAATTGTTATCAGGATTGCTTTGAATCTGTGTATCAATTTGAGTAGAACTGACATCTTAATGATATTTAGTCTTCGGATCTGTCAGCATGGAATATTCCTCTAATTATTTAGGTCTCTTTAAATTTCTTTTAACAATGAATTGTAGTTTTCTGAATACAAGTGCTTTATATTGTTTGTTAAGTTTATTTCAAAATATTTGAATTTTATCCTGTCATATTTTATTTTCACCACTCTTTAAACACTTTTGGTTACTTTACTGATATACTCTATTTCTAGACTCTCTTCCAAGCTTCTCTCTCCTGTCTTTTCTTCTCAGATTGTAGCACACCCTTTAGTATTTCCTGCAAAGTCAGCCTCTTGGTTACAAACTCTCAGTTTCTGTTTATCTGTGAATACTCTAAACTTGCCCTCATTTTTGAGAGACAGTCTTACCAGATATAAGATTCTTGGCTGGAAGTTTTTTGCTTGCAATATCTTACACCACTGTCTTCTTGCCTCCGTGGTTTCTGATGAGAAATCGGCACCTAATCTCATTGGGTATCCCTTATATTTTATGCATTGCTTTTTTCTTGCTGCTTTCAGAATTCTCTTTTTGTCCTTGGTATTTGACATTGTGATTAATATGTGTCTAGGAGTTGGTCTATTTGGATTTATTCGAATGGGAGTATGTTGTGCTTCTTGGACATGAATAGCTATGCCCTTCAATAGGATTGGGAAATTTTCTACCATTATTTCTTCAAATATTCCTTCTGCCCCTTTTCCCTTCTCTATTTCTTCTGAGACACCCATGACATGTATGTTTGCATGTCTCTTGCTATTGTTTAGTTCCCTGAGAACGTGTTCAATTTTTTCCATTCTTTTTTTTATCTGTTCTTTTGTATGTTTGCTTTCAGATACCATTTCTTCAAGCTCACCAATCCTTTCTTCTGCCTCCTAAAATCTGCTATTATATGATTTCCAGTGTATTTTAAATTTCATTTATTGCACCTTTCTTTCCTGTAATATCTGCTATTTTTCTATGTATGCTTTCAGATTCTTCTTTTTGCTTACCCAATGTCATCTTAATATCTTAATCTCTTTAGCCATCTCATTGAATTTACTAAGGAGACTTGTTTGAACATCTGTGATTAGTTGTCTCAACTCCTTTATGTCATTTGTTCCTTTAACTGGGCTATATTTTCCTGTTTCTTAGTGTGGATTGCAATTTTTTGTTGATGTCTTGGCATCTGGAATACTAGATATATTTATTCTGGGTGTAGTTTCTCTCTTTAATTTTAGGGCTTTCTTGCCCTTTCTCTCTTGCTGGTTGTGTAGTAGGAGCCAAGGATGTAGCTGGTTCTGCAAGCTGTGGAGGCTCAAGCTGCCCTCGTTGCCTCAGGGACCAATGAAGCTTCTCCCAACTTTCTCCTTTGCTGGAGGTAGGGAGAGAGCCATAGCTGTGTGTAATAATCCAAGTTGTGTAAGCCTATACTGTAGTTGCCCAGAGAGACTGATGAAGTTTCACACCTCTTTCTCCCCTACCTGTGGCAGGGATGGAGCTGCAGGTGTGGGAAGCAGTCTATACCATGCAGGTACAAAATGACCATAGTTGCTCTGGTAGATTTTCAACTATTCTGTCTGTGCTAGCCAAATATTCCTGCACTTATACAGAGAGGATGATGCAGGGCTCACCAGCTTTCTTCCTGCTAGCAGTGGGATTGAAGCCTAGGCTAGGGCTGCAGTCCCATCTGGCTAAAAGAAACGGGTCTCTGCCATCACTGTGATTTTCAGTCATCTGGGCTTCCCCTTATGCTGAGGGTGGAGTCAAAATGGCGGCTGACAGCCTCTTTCTGACTTGGACAGGTTCAAATTTTAGCTGTTCTTAGGGTTATACTTTAGCTAGCTGAATTTACTCATCGATAGCTGAAGTCAGTGGCCAACCGTCTCTCCCTCCCCTGTTTTTGGAAATGGAGCCTCCGATTCCAGCCACAGAATAGCTCCTGGGACAGCTTATGCCACCAGAGTAGGATGGTCACTGGCTCCCGCAGCTGACCTCTGTTTTCCTGGAGAGGCTGGCGCAGGTCCCCCAGCCTCCTCTCTGTTGGAGGCGAGACTGGGTCTTATGCTACACCTGCTATCTGTTTTGGATGAAAAGAAGCTGGTCCCCCCAGCACTGTGATTTTCAGTCTGCACCACTTCCCCTCGTGCCAGGGGCAGAGTTAAGATGGTGGCCACTGGCCTCTTTCTGACTTGGACATTTTCAAACTTTAGCTGTTCTTAGGATTATACTTTATCCCGCTGAATTTACTAATCAGTAGCTGAAGTGGAGCTACCTCCCCTGTGTTTAGGAAGTGGAGCTTCCATTTCAGCCTCGGAAGAGCTCTCAGGGTGGCTTGTGCTGCCAGTGGAGGATGGGCACCAGCCTCTGTAGCGTGGAGTGCTCTACTTACAAACCTTCTTCCAGAGGGGCAATCTCCTTCCATTCCTTCAAGGATGTTGCAGGATGCTCTCCTGGTCTCCTGGAGCCCCCTAACAGGTGCTTTAGATAGCTCTGGGTGATTGCTAACTGCCCTGTAGCATGAGCTGACTCTAGGAGCTCCTTACTCTGCTGCCATCTTGCTGGTTGTGAGGCTATTGGAGGGATTTTTTTATCCCCCCCCCCCCCCCCGAGGCTTTTTTTTACTAGCTGTCTGCTTTCTGGGTCCATTCGCTGTACGTTCTTCTGTGTCTGTGTTTATTTTTTATTTATTCCCCCCCCCCCCTTGTGGCTTGCTTGCTGTCCGCTCTCTGTGTCCATTCACTGTATGCTCTTCTGTGTTTTCGCTTGTCTCCCTTTTTTGTTGCATCACTTTGCTGAGTTGGCTCTCTGCAGCGCTGGCAGGCTGGCCGCACCCCACGGCACCCAGGCCAGCGGCTCTCGGCAGCATGCAGGTGAGCTATGTGAAGGATTTTAACTACACATTCAAGTTTTCAAACAGATATATGTCTATTTAAGATATATGGTTATTCTTGAGTGAGCTTTGGTAAATTATGTCTTTCAAGGAATTTTCCCTTTTCATCTAAATTGTTGAATGTATTATTATAAAGTTGTACATAATATTCTCTTATTAGCCTATAGGATCTGTAACAATATCCTCTCTCTCGTTCCTAATGTTTGTAATTAATGTCTTCTCATTTTTCCTGATTATTCTGGCAAGAAGTTTATATGTTTTCTTGATCTTCTCAAAGAACTGACTTTTGATTTTTCCTTGTTGCTTTTCTGTTTTCAATTTTATTGATTTTCTTAAATTTCATTTTTTTCTGTTTATTTTGCATTTAATTTGTTATTCCTATTCTAGTTTCATAAGTTAGAGACCTGGGTCATTGATGTGGCACCTTTCTTCACTTCTAATATAAGCATTTATTACTATAAATTTCCCTCTAAGCACTGTTTTAGCTGCATTCACAAATTTTGATATGTTATATTTTAAATTTGGTTCAGTTGAAATATTAGTAATTTCACTTGTAATTTCTTTTTAAACCATAGTTTAATTAGAACTGTGTTATTTTGTTTCCCTAATATTTGTGGAATTTTCCAGCTGTCTTTCTGTTATTGATTTCTAATTTAATTCCATTATAGTTCAAGACACAATTTATGTGATTTGAATAGCTTTAAACTCATTCATTTTATATTGACTTTATACCTAATGACCTTGATATCTTTACTTATTAATTCTAATTGTTTTCTTTGCCCTTGAGGTTGGGATCACAAGAGTGGGCATCCTTATTCCTAACCCTAGGGGGAAAGTACAGTATTTCACCATTAACTTTGATATTAGCCATTTATATATTGTAAAAACTGTGTTTAAAGAAATTTCCTTTTATTCCTAATGTTGAGAGGTTTTTTTTTAAAAAAAAAATCATGAACAGGTGTTGATTTCATCATGTTTTTCCTAAATATATTAAGATACGATTTATCTGTAAAAGTAGTGAAATGTATCAGTTGATATTTGAATGTTAAACTACTCTTGCATTTTTAAATAAATTTCATTGAGTCATAATACATTACCTATCTATCTATATATTGCTGTATTCAATTTGCTAATATTTTGTTTTAGACTTTAGCATCTATCCATGAGCAATATCAATCTGTAATGCTCTTTTCTTATAATATTCTTGTCAGGTTTGGTATCAGGGTTAGGCTGGTCTCAAGAAAAAACTTGGGATATGTTCCTCTTCCTCTATTTTTGCAACAAGATGATATAAGATTGATTTTTTACGGTGTGGGAGGATTGTCTTTTTAAGAACATACGATTATTCAGATGCATGTATTCTTGTTTCTGTATGTGTGTATGTATGTATTCAGATGTATTTATTCTTGTTTCTGTTTTGGCAAGTTGTGTTTTTCAAGGAATTATGGCATAGAAATTTCCCTCCCAGCATAACAAGATAATTATTGACTCCATGTAAAATCTCCTGAACCAAAAAGTGGTTTTTTTTTTTTAGCTTATCAGCACACCTACTGTGGCCAATGGGCTAATCCGGTAGCCATCCCAACACTTTTGGGGAAATAATTATGATAGCATGTGACAACATTTTAGTTGTTTTTAAGTGCATGTTTAAATAGTGTTGTTGGTTGTTAGTGGGGTGGGGACACATTTCAGAATGCCTGAGGCACTCTTTTGCTAAGCCTGTCTCTTGCCCTAAGGTGGGATGGAAAATACAGGTTGCCAGAAGTCACCCAGCGTCCAAGGCAAGTCATTGTATTTATTTGTGTTACCTTTGCAGAGTAGCCAGAAGTTGCCCTTCTTTTCAGTGGTGAAGATAGCCTTCCTGTCTTCAGGATCTCTGGAAAGCCTCCCCAGAGTACTCAAACCAAGACTTCCCTGGGAGATAGGACCACAAAAACTAATGCATGAATCAGAAACCAGAAAAATTTTGAAGAATCCTGGGCATGAGGCTAGAGGTAGCACCAAGGTCCAGGTCAGAAACCAAGAGAGGGCTAGGTGTGGCCTTGAGCCCCTGAACTCAAGTCACCTCCAAACCAAGGATGCTGCAGCCTACCTGCTCCTCCTGTCCCAGGGAGTAGGGGCTGACCTGGCTTCCCAGGTCATCAGGTGAGTCATCTCTGGCTGGCCGGAGCAGATGTTAGGACTTCGTTTTCACCCACTTGCTCACCTTGTGTCACTGCTGAGCCATGATGGCCTGTTGGTGACATCTAGCCCGATAGACACAAGCTCTCTCTCCCCTCCCTGCCATCTCCTCTCCCCTTTTCATCCCCTTGGCTTCCTTTCACCTTCTTTCCTTGTGTTTTCTCTCCCTTTTGGTCTTTCCCACCTTCCCTTTCCTTCTCCTTTTCTCACTTTCTCCCCTCTTCTCCACCGTATCCACTCTCAAGTCCACCTTCCTTTCCCCTCCAACTTTAAGAAACATTTCTCCAACTTCTCCTGCCCTGCTGCATCACTTGTCAGAGAGTAAGAACCTTGGAGGCGGTTGCCAAGATACTAGACTAAAACGGTGGCAGAAATGCAAACCGGGAGTACTTTGAGCAGGAATGAGACTGAAACAAAGATTCAGATCAGTCGACATCACACCACACAGATCTTCCAAGTACAACCAGCTTTTTCCGATCAGGGAAGGGAGAGCTAAAGACTCTCTGCCGGTTTAAGGGGACTCAGGATGAAGGACGTGTTTGGCCCCTTGGGACCGAGAAGGGGCATGTAGCTTGCTTCTGGCCTGTGCACCAGGAAAGCAGGGAAGAAGTTCCTGCTGCCTCAGTGGCTTGGAAGAGTAGTTCCCAGAATTTTTTATTCAAAATGGAATTCACAGGCATGTGATAAGGATGTCACAGGCCCATTAGTTGGAACCTTCAGAGCTTTTGATACGTATGCTCCCCTTGGCAGTGGTACCCTGTGAGCAATAAGAATCCAAGAATCATGTTTCTAAAACTCATTGATGGTGCGTATCCCTGGGTGCTTTTGTCAAGAGAACATGTCACAGGCCTGCAACTATGGAAATGGCCACTAGGGGAGGTAGTGATTAGTGTGGATTTGGAGTGTGTATAACTAAGATCCAATATTAGATCTATATATGTCCTAGATATATATACTTTCAGGAAGGTCTTAATATCAAAACAATAATTATCATTCATATAAGATTTGGAATAAAGAAGAAAAATTCCATACGTCTACATCCAACTTGCATCCCTCCTTATGGGCTTCTAACTGTGTATTTTGAGCTTGGTCCCTGAGTTGGCATCAGGAAGAAACAATAGCTTTCTGGGCTTTCCAGGTCCCCAGCTCAGTTTCTTGCTTCTCTGTATGGAGGCTACGAATTTACCTATTTATTTATTCACTTGACTCGTGAATTAAGTGGGTTTTTTTTCTTAAAATATAAAACTTGGATTCAGTGACACTATCAAAGTCTAAATTAGACCAAATATAAGTCTATTACACAACCCACTGAAATGAGTCACTTCGAAAGGGTTCCTTAAGGGTTTAGGCATTTTCTTCCATCATTTTCCTTTTTTCCTTGTTTCATTCTGCACCAGTCTTCAGCTATCATGACATGCATTTTATTCCATCAGACATGATTTCTCAGGGTGAATCCACTTTCACAATCATTAAGCCTGTTTGGAACTTCCTCAGTCTTAAGTTTTGTCACCTTAATGACACATTCCAAGATACTACTTTTCTCATGTGTATTTTTTGTTAGTACCAGAATGTTCCACAAAGAAACAAACCAAAGACGTGTGTATTTTACAGAAGATATTGGGAAGATGGTGGCAGAGTAGCTCAGGCAGGGCGCAGCTCTCTTGCAAAATAGGGGAGAAGGCAGGGCAGTGGTCCAAGGAAGCTGCATTGGGAACCCCTGCAGGCCAACAGCAGGCCACAGGCATCATCTGGGGGGACTGGGGATGGAGAGACAGAGAGGCCGAAGGAAAAACCTGAGTACATTTGTTCCCTTTAAAGCCTTGTACTATTCACTTGATCTTATCAGATAAAACAAAGTAATTGTCCACTTCAAACTATTTCAGTTGGTGAACTTCCTATGTGAACTACCTCTCCTACTTTATTCCTCCCCCCATAAAATATCTTTTTCTTTCTACATAAGGTTAAAGCTGAATTCTTTTTTTTAAGTTTACTTGGTTATTATAGAAGTTGTATGTTTACAGTTAAATCATGAAAAAATACAGAGTTTTTTAGTGGAAACAATTAAAAAGAACAGCCGGGGGGGATTACTGGGCCCCTGGCCGGGGGGTCACTGTCGTGGACCCTGGAGGAGCAGCGGCAGTCCCCCAGGTGCAACGGCAAGAACCAGGAAGGAAGGAGGGCCCAACAGTGGGCTCCTGATACTAATGGCTATGCTTTTGAGCCTGTGCACCTGCAATGAGAACAAGGCCTAGAGTAGCACTGTGCCTGGGAGTTTCCTCCTGACAGCCTTCATATTACTCAAATGTGGCCACTCTCACAGCCAAATTCAGCATGTAGATGCAGTGCATTCCCCCCAGCGAGGGACATGACACCCGGGGATGAGCCTCCCTGGCACCGAGGGACCACTACCACATACCAGCTGAAGATACAACTAGAAAATGACCTTGAATTAAAGGTTCAATACGGATCAGCAGAATATCCCTGTCTACATATAATAACATGACTTCAAAATGCTGATTGACCTAATGTAAGGGGGAAATGGAAAGGAGAAATGAGATTATAAGGCTATGAGTCTCTAAAAAAGAGTCTGGAGGTTTTCAGAAGGAATGCCCTTATGCACAACTGAGCAGAGTCTGAGAGGCAGATAAAGTAGATACAACCCCAGGTATTGGTTCTTTTGAGGGATAAAGAGACCCACGGGTTCTATGGTCATGGCAGATGGGGTTCACTGCTAGGGCAGATGGCCCTTCTTTGGAGCCTGTGTTTCTGCATGATGGAATTGGACTCAGAGGGGATCTCTTTTCACAAGACTTCCATGCTACTTTATTGGAATTGTAATAGGTGCTGGGGTTTAAGATATATTTAGGGGATTTGAATATCTGGACTGATAATATGACACCCAGGCCCAGAGCCTCAACAGACTTCAACTTCTACACTTTGATTTATTGGACTTACCCCACTCAGCTAACATGGAGTTGAAGAAGGTCAACCACCACACCATGGAGCCTAGAGTGTCTACAACTGAAAGCAGGAGGAGTGCATCCAGTATCCATATGGAATCTAAGCCCCCACTTGACATAGATGTGCAATGGACACAACTAATCCAATGTCCACAGAGAAAATGTGGAATGGGTGTGGGAAGGGTAGCCATGGTGGCTGCTGGGATTGGGGAATGGGAGGAAGAGATGAGATGTGGAGCCGGTTTCGGGACGTCGAGTTGTCCTGGGTGGTGTTTCACGGACAATTACAGGACATTGTAGATCCCCCCAGGGCCCACTGGATGGAACATGGGAGAGTGTGGGCTATGATGTGGATCATTGACTATGGGGTGCAGTGATGCTCAGAGATGTTCTTACCAGGTGCAATGGATATGTCACGATGATGGGAGCAAGTGTTGCTGTGGGGGGAGTGGGGGGTGGGGGCGGTGGGGTTAAATGGGACCTCATATTTTTTTAATGTAATTTTTAAAAATAAATAAATAATTTAAAAAATAAAAAAATAAATTAAAAAAAAAATACAGAGTTTCCATTTACCATCCCATGATTAACTCCTTGCCTTAAGGCAGTACATTTGTTACAATAGATGAAAGAACATTTTTCATTAACTATAGTCCATGGTTTACATTAAGGTTCACTGTATTGTGCAGTCCTATGTTGTTTTTTTTATGTTTGTTCTAGAAACATATATGCAACCTAAAATTTCCCCTTTTAACCACTTTCAAATATATAATTCAGGATTGATAATTACATTCACAATGTTGTGTTACCATCACCACCATCCATTACTGAAACTTTTTCATCATCCCAAATAGAAACTGTAATATTCAAGCCTTAACTCTTATTCCCTACTCCCAACCCATCCCCAGATTATCTATATTCTATGAATTTGCTTATTCTAATTTGTTCCTATTAGAACAGATTAGTGAGATCCTGCAATAGTTGTCCTTTTGTGTCTGGCTTATTTCATTCAACATGTTATCTTCAAGGGCCATCCAAGTTGTCCATGTATCAGTCCTTCCTTACTTTTTATGACTGAATAATATTCAATTGTATGTACATACCACATTTTGTTTATCCATTCATCAGTTGGTGGACACGTGGTAGCTTCCATCTGATGGGAATTGAGAACAATGCTACTATGACCGTCAGTGTGTAATTATCTGTTTGAGTCCATGCTTTCAGTTATTTGGGGATTTGTAACTGGAGTGGGACTTTCAGGTCATATGGTATTTCTATACTTAACTTTTTGAAGGAACCGCTGTCTTCCACAGCAGCTGTACCATTTTACATTCCCAAAGCTGAATTCTTATATGCCATAATCCAAGGAAGTCTGGAATTATAAACCTGATTTCCCCACACCATGTTTCTTCATGATGCTTTTTTTTCAATCCTAAGAGATGCTCCACTGGGGTGTCCCTCCCACTTTTAAAGTCCAGGATGATTCTCAGTGCTGTATTGCATGCAATGCAAAAACAAATTACTCCTTAAAATTCTGCTAGCGGACCCCTCCTCCTCTGTGTTGCCTTTTTAAAAAATTATTTCCACAATCTGAGGGCTGAAATTTTGCATTCTTCTTCCTCTGAATATTTAAATCCTACTTTAAAAATATTTGAATAAGTATAAAGTTTTAAATCAACGTGTAAACAATACACCTTCTTAAATGATTACAGATTCTGGCTCAGAAGTCAATGGACAGTGCAAAAGGGCTCCTTTTCCAAGCCAGCTCATTTATTTCCTCAAGACAGTGAGTGCTTTAATCACAACATACTACGTTTCCTTTTTAATACTGGAATCCTTAAATGTTCTTGGACACCTTCCAGCCCCACAAATATTATTTGTGCAGCTCACTGTTCATATAATCTGCCAAGTCCCTATTCTTGAACACATCCATTCGTATTTGAATGGAAATTAGATTTTTTCTTAAAACAATCAAAATGAAAACAGCTGCCATAGCCCATGTCCACAAAAGACTTCTCCATCCTTAAGTGGACTGTAAACCTTGCTTCCAAACAGTGGCTTTCAATTCCATTAGTTTATGATGCTTGAGAAGCTAAGCAGGAATTGCAATCTGGCAGGCTCCACCGTCGATGGGGGAGCTTCCCCTGGCACCAAGTTATTTGGCTTAGGTCTGAACTGAAGCACCTTTGGGTCTCTTACCAATTTGGGGCTTTTATGATGCATAAAAGCATTACATCAGCTTTGGATCTCAAATCAGAAAGTAAAAACCTTAACTGTCTTTGGCAATGAACATTAAAATGTTCCCTGTGCTTGCAGCGTGGCTTTCCAGAGGATCGTAGCTGGCAGTTCTGTCCTTGAAGTTTGGATGCTTTCACTACTCAATATTTTATTGAGCACTAATATGGACCAGATGCCGGGGATATAAAGATAAATTTGATTAGTGCCTATACCAGTGGGGAGAGAGAGGTGCAAAAAGCAATGTGAATAGAAAGCAAAATGACATAATAAGTCAAAGAATAGATGCGGTCTGTGAGAGCAGAGCGATGAGCTTTCCAGGGGGAGCAAAGGGAGGGCTTCCCAGAAGAGGTGGCACTGGAGATGTGCCTTGGGCAAGGAGCAGTGTTCTGGCAGAAACTCAGTTCTTGGGTTTGTGGAAAGGGGATTTGGGTCAGATTTGTGAGGGATTCCACATGCAGGCCAAAAGTCTCTGCCTTCAAGGGCAGTCAGAATACATTGATTTGTTCTCTGGTTTATTCAACTCTCTGGGTGGTTTGTGTGGGTCAGGGGTGCACTGGGGTGCTGGGAATGTCCCTCTTCTCCTGCCGGTCCCCTCGCCCCACTTCTCGGCATTGCTACCTGCCCCAGGAGGCTGATCTTTACCGGCTGCATGAAGGGGCATCTGTGTCCCCTGGCTGCTGGTCACAGCTGGCAAATCGGAGGCACAAGCAAGAGAGAAGAGGATGAAGGAGAGTGAGGTGAGGGCATTTGTCCCCCCAGCTCCCTCCCTGTGCGGTCAGCATGTGTCAGCAGCACCCGAGCACCCTGGCCACGGCTCCTGCCCGCCGCCCTCTCCAGCAGCTCTGGAGAAGCTGCTCCCCTCTGTGGTCCTTCGGGGCTGGTGATAGCTCCCCACTGTTCCCAGCCCTCAGAGCTCCCCATTTTGTTTCTCCTTGAACTCTGCCCCTGTCTGTACAAGTTTCCCCCTTACTCCGCTTGCTCATTTGCCCCTGGGTGCGTGCCATCTGTAGCCTTCCAGGACTGCGAGGGGTAGAAACAGCATCTAAGACTCCTGCTCTGCTGGAGCCTATCATGTGACAGCTGGAATTTCTGTAAGCAGGAGAGCGACTGAACCAGACAGCTAGGTTTGGGGGCAATCTCCTGGATGGCAGCGAGGAGGAAGATTTCCACGGAGATGAGGGAAAAGGCTGTCGTGGTTGTCACGGCGAGGGATGAAGGAGACCCACATCAGGGAGGGACAGGATGGAGACGAGGGGGGAGAAAAGGGCCACGTGTCCAACAGAGTGGGCTTGGCAGGACGTGGTGAGCGAGAAGGAGTAGTCGAGGGGGCTGGCGTTCAGGTGCTGGCCTGGGGAATCAGGTGGACCTTCATTCCTGAGATGGGGCACCCAGGGGAAAGGACAGATTGGCAAGGAGAGGCACTGACGGCTGGTTCTGAACACACTGAGTGTGCTTTGCCCATGGGGCGTCCAGGTGGCTCTGTCCAGCCAGCTCTTGGGTATATGGAGTCTTGGGGTGAGTGGAGCCAGAAGAACGGACAAGATGGTTCAGAGAGAGCGTGAGCACGGAGGAAGGTCTGTAGGAGCTCTACTATGTAAAGAGGAGATCAGCAATGGCACACGGCCTGGACTCCTTCAGGTTTGTCCCTTATTTCTGCCACAGGGTAGCAGGTGAGACCTTCCACCACCCACGCATCTCGAGAACATTGGATCTGTCATTGGTGGTTAAGGTTTGCCCAGTCCCTCGGGCCGTCATTCTGCTGAGTGTAGAGATGGGCAAAGAAGAGGGAGGAAATGTAATGTGAGTCTGAGCAACCGCAGACCTACTCTGAGAATGGGATTTAAAAGAAATAGAATCCCTGGTCTTTTTGGGTAATGAGGCTGAGGCGGCCCAGCTGGTAGGTGATGGACCTGGGGTTTGACCCGGGCTCTGCTCCCACAGCCCTTCCTCCTGTGCTCCACCAGCTCCGCTGAAGGAAAGGAGGACGGGGCAACGGACCAGCCGGAACTTTCCAGGCGGAGAAAGGGAAATGGGTATTCCAGGCAGAGGAAACTGCCTGAGCGAAGCCTGCTGGGGAGCAGCAGGAGCTGCGTCTGGAGGGGAAGGGTAGACCCAAGGATGCAGCACGTCATGTGCCCCTCAGGGGTCCCCATGCCACGGCCACGGAAGGCAGTCTCAGAGTACCGCAACCTCATTCGTGCCAGAGGAAGATGCGCTCTTGTGTCGAGCACCTCCCAGGTAAGTGAGGAGCGGTCCCCACCCTGCAAACACCGCAGTCCTCTTCTGGCTTTGTAGCACCTGGGACCCCTATCCTCAACACCTGGGACTGCAGGTCCCTGAAACGGCAGAGCGGGGACTCCAGGGCAGGCCTTACGTCTCCACCCCACAGGTCCCTCCTGCTGCACCCACGTCTGCTGACACTGATGTAGTGAGGGCAGGGCTGCTTTGCAGTGCATGAAAATACCACCCACCCCCAGATCTGGTGAGTGCTGGGGAGAGGGTGGGATTTGCTTCCTTGCATCCCAGGAACAGGACCTCTGATCAGAGTTAAGTTGTAAACCGTGGAAAGCTTTATGCACGAGCTCTTCCCTTGCTCCTGCCATCTCATTTTGGCCAGAAGGTGCCTGCTGAATTTTCGGGAAGCCCCTCAGTGGTTTAGGAGTTAGAGGGGCCAAGGCAAGACCCAGCAGAGAGAAAGCAGAACCTGTTGTGAGTTTTGAATGAGGAAACTTCCCTGTCCAGCCCAGTTCAGCCAAGTGGAGCAGGAGGGAGATGCCTGGCCCTTGGCTGGCACTTGTCTGCTGCTGTTGATGGCAGGGTAATGGGCATGGCAGAGTTCAGGGGGCCACGTGACCCCCCACGGGGGTGTAGTTAGCAGGACTGGAAGGGTGGGCTTTTCCTCACCGCGCCTCTGTGCTTTCTCCCTGCTTTGTGCATCTGCTTTTCACCCTGCGGTGGTCTGAAGCTGTTTGGACCCTAGAAAATCATGTTCTTAAAGCTAATCCAATCCTGCGGGTGTGAAGCTATTGCAATTAGGACCTTTCGATGAGGTGATTTCAGTTAAGGCTTGGCCAAGTTAGGGTCTTAATCTTCTCACTAGAGTCCTTTATAAGTGAATGAAATTCAGACAAGAGAAAGCCACAGAAGCAAGAAGCTGAAAGGAACGAAACCCAGAAAAGGGAGAGACCAGCAGACCCTGCCTCATGCCTTGGCACAGGGCAGAGGACCCAAGGGTCACCTGCAGCACCTTGATTTGGACATTTTTCTCAGCTTCGAAACTGTAAGCTTGTAAGTTAATAAATCCCCACTGTAAAAGCCGGTGCATTTCATGGTATCTGCTTGACAGCTTAGCACACTAGACTACACCCCAAAAGAGTAGAAGCCACTTCAAGGCTGAGAGTATTTCCTATGCCTTTGTGCCCTGACATTTTCAAAAAAATAAATATGACATCTTTAAAAGGCAATCAGCAAGCATAAAGTGTTCGATAAGGAAGAAGAAGAGAAAAGGACAGATCCTGTGTGCCAGCCCCATTACCCAAATGCTCTCTATATAATCTCATCGAATCCTCATTACAGCCTTGAACAGTGGATGCCATTCACCCTGGAGGTGCAGAGAGCTTCGGTGACTTGCCCAAGGTCACAGCAGAGGTGGTGTCAAGCCCAGGTCCAGCCATCCCTAGACTGACTCTCCCTGCCACTGTCCTCTCTGCTCAGCCCCCGGGGGATTCCAAAGAGGGCACGGAGCCTGCAGCCACTCCCCAATCTTGCAGCCTATTTGCCACGACAAGGAGTACACACATGAAAAAGTGTCAAACAATCCAAGATGTGAATGGAACCATTGGATTCTACTCTCAAAAACAACTGCATAGGAAGTCGACCTTGGCCCAGTGGTTAGGGCATCCATCTACCACATGGGAGGTCTGCGGTTCAAACCCCGGGCCTCCTTGACCCGTGTGGAGCTGGCCCACGCACAGTGCTGATGCGCGCAAGGAGTGCCCTGCCACGCAGGGGTGTCCCCACGTAGGGGAGCCCCACGCGCAAGGAGTGCGCCCCATAAGGAGAGCCGCCCAGTGCAAAAGAAAGTGCAGCCTGCCCAGGAATGGTGCCGCCCACACAGACAGCTGATACAACAAGATGATGCAACAAAAAGAAACACAGATTCCCGTGCTGCTGACAACAACAGAAGCGGACAAAGAAGCACACACAGCAAATAGACACAGAGAACAGACAACTGGGATGGGAGGGGGGGAGAAATAAATACCTCTTAAAAAAAAAACAACTGTGTAGCTTACTGGAATTGGGTCTGTTTGTTTTTTTCTCTTTTCAGTTGCCTTTTTAAAAAATTAGATAAGTAGATTTACAAAAAAATCATGCAGAAAGTACAGAATTCACATGTACCACCCACACATGGACAATTTTCCTTATTATTAATACTTTGCGTTAGCATGGAAACTTTGATACAATTGATGAAATAGTATTATTATAATTATACTATTAACTAGCCCACAGTTTGCATTAGGGTTCACTGTTCACATGTGTGTTTTTTTAATTCTTTTTTCTGGTAACATACATGCAACCTAAAACTCCCCCTTTTAACCACATTCAGATAGACAATTTGGTGGTGGTGATTACATGCTACCATCACCACCATCCATTACCCAAAACATTTCCATCACTCCAAACAGGAACCAGGCTTTATATACAGGCTTTCCCGCAGTGATGACTTTGGCCCTGGGGGCTGCTTTCAGACATCACCCCAAGACTTGCCGATTCCCAGGTTTCCACCGCCTAGCCTGGGTTTGCCATCACAACTGGTGAAATGCCTCTATCCCCCGCCGTCCTCGGCTCATCTAGGTTCCTGAACCGTGGCCTCTGCCCTTCCCGTCTGTCCTGGCTGCATTCCACGGCCGTCTGGTCCAGTGCCTCCACCGCAGCCCAGCTTGGTCCCTAGATCTGATTCCCAGCTACCAGCTCTCCCCACGCCTTCATCTTTCCTCCCAGAGGCAGAGATCCTTCTGGGCAGAGAATGATCAAGTGGGAGGGGAAGGGCGTCCATGGGGAACAGAACGTCAGAACCTTTGGAAAAGAGCCTTTTAAGCCAAGTGCCCGCACGAGTGCCCGCATGGCGAACCAAGGACCCACGTGGTGAGCCAGTGCCTGTGTGGCCAGCCGAGTGCCCACGCAGCAAGCTGAGTGCCCGCGCAGTAAGCCAGTGCCTGTGCAGGTGAGTCACGCAGCAAGATGATGACGCAACAAAAAGAGAGACAAAGGGGAGAGTCAAGGTGAAGCACAGCAGAGACCAGGAACTGAGGTGGCGCAAATT
Organism: Dasypus novemcinctus; assembly: GCF_030445035.2. Lineage (NCBI taxonomy): Eukaryota > Metazoa > Chordata > Mammalia > Cingulata > Dasypodidae > Dasypus > Dasypus novemcinctus. Next base: position 48,912,207 of record NC_080698.1, on the reverse strand, counting down.
GACAGGGAATCTTTCTCCAAAGCAGAGGTCCCTAGGATCGAATCCCAGTGAATCCTAGAGGAGAAAGACGTGAAGAGAAGACAAAAAAGATAAATAGATACAGAAGATCACACAGTGAATGGACACAGACAGCAAAAACAGCAGGGCCAGGGAGAGGGAAGGGAAGGAAAAGATAGCCTTTTAGACACAAATCGAAAAGGCTTGCCACTTTAAAAAATCTCAATAATGGCTTTGGCATTTTGGTTTGCACAATTCTCCCCTCCTTTCTAAACCTGTCTGACTCACTGAATGGCATTTAGGAAGACATCAACACACACCACCAATCAAAATGCAGATGAAACAAAGGTGTAGAATTATTTTAAGTTGCAGTTGTGGACAACCCTGAACTGAACAAGCTTAGGTGAGGAGATGCAAAGAAATACAAAAGACGCAGATGGAAAAGAAGGGGTGAGGGGAGAGGAACTGACAGGGGAGAGCAGAGTCCTGGATGAGGCAGAACGTAAAACACAAGGAATATCGAACCTCAGGGGGCAGAACTTTCCAGTTCACCCCACAGTGGGCCAGGCTGTGTGGAAGAGGCGGCACCTGCTGGCTGGTTAATTGAATGGTGGAATTTGGAAAACATAAAACGAACTGCTCACACTTGGAAATCAGAGAACATGAGAGGCTCTGAGAAATGCCACAACGTGCCTGGTGGTGCTTGGCTTTTGTCAGACTCTGGGGGTTGGGAGTTGGCTCTGCATCCTCAATTCTTTTCTTTCCAGAGGAAGCTCCTTGGGGCTCAGCTATAGTTTGTCACAAATGTCTCCAGAGAAACCTTTGCCACTTCCTGGGTGTCCTGGTGCTTTTCTAGAAGGACAAGGTCATGGGCCTGTGTCTGGCATCCCCTCCCACTTCCCCAAACTCTGCATCCACTCTGACCTCAAATCTGGAACCCCAAGAGTTGCCTGAGAGGTGCTGCTATTCCGCCAGCCCCCAGCCGCCTTGGCGTTTCCGGCAGGGAAATTACACTTAATTACCTTTAAGTGCATTTAATTGAGCATTCATTGTGGCTGGTGTCTTCCCTGGAATCTTTTGAAATGAGAAAGAAAAGACCTCAGAGGTGTGACTTCCAGGGCCAGGGCTGGCAGCTGGGGGTCACTGCACAGTGCAGAGGGAGCCTTCCTGCCGCCAGCCCACGTGGACACCGCCTCTGCCACCCTAGGTGGGCGGCACAGTGGATGACACTGGATACAGGTGAGGCAGTCTCGGTGTAGACTTGGAAAGGGAGAGGGAGAACGGGCGCCTTCCACTGGCAGTGGGACCCTGGGGGTTCTCGAGGGTGCCACATGGCGCCCCCCATCTCTGGAGGATCTGGTTACCACCCTCCCTCCCAGGTCACACCTGGCCTTTAGCTGCCACACATGCAGCCACGGATTCACCCCAATTTCTCAGCCATCCCTGGCCAAGGAGCCTTGGCACCACCATCCAGGGCCTTACTGCAGTTCTGAGTCCAAGGATAATACCCAGTGAGCAGATGCTGCTGATTTCCCACCCGTGCCCCTCCACATGCTGAAGGGTGCTTACCGTGGAGAACTGGTGGATTTAAAAAAAACTTGGTGGGACAATTTTGAGGTGTATTCTACACTGTCCCAGAGGTCCCCAGCAGCCTTGAGCCCCAGTTGCCCACTGTGGAAACTGGCTTGAGAACGTACCATTTATTGGCTGCCTTCCTTGCCCTGCCTCAGTCCCTACCTCCCCTACTGGTGTTTCCTAGGACCGCCTTCCAAATACACTGTGATGCTTGAAGCCTTGTCTCAAGGCTTTTCCTGGAGGGACAAACCAAGACACCCTTTCACCTCCTCCCCAGAAGCTCCTGGCTGCCGTTCCCTGCAGGTGGTGCAGCCCGGTGGGCTTGGCCTCCCTCTCTTCCTGCACTTTCTTTCTAACTTGTTGCACCCCATGCCACCTTCAGGACTGGGTCTGCCTCCCAGCTGGGGTCTTGCCTGGGCCCCCTCCATCCTGTTCCACCTGTCCTGAGGTGGCCATTTGCAGCATCAATGAAGACCTTCAAGTCTTCATGGACCATGTGGCTAGTATAGCTGCCATTTCAGAGCCAGGTGCTCAGGTTTTCCCTCCCATCAGTTGGAGGATGTGACCTCAGGGAGCGATCAAGTGCCCCAGGCAGAGGCCGTGTAGCTCAATGGAAAGACATCAAGTTTAGGAGGTGGACAGATATGGGTTCAAATCTCAGCACTGCCACTTACAAGCTGCTCCTCTTTGAGTGGGCTGCTCTCTCCGAGATTCAGCATCTTTACCTTAAAAGATGTGGGCAGAGATGGCCAAGAGTCTTCCATAGTTTGTGCTCCCTCTTCCATAGTACAGAGTTCAGTTGGAAAGCAGCTGCCCAGCCAGGGTCTGCACTTCTCAGCATGCCCCCGCCCCCGATGGGGGCATGTGACTAGCTCCCACCCATGGATGAGGGTGCCAGGGATGTGTGGCTCTCCCAGGCCAATGTGGGTAAGAAGCAGGTGTATCTTCTTCACTGTCTCTTTCAGCTTCCTCCCCAGGAGGATTCCAGAGTTCTAAGCCTGGGTCCCTGATTCCCACGTGGAGGGAAGCTGCCTGCCCAACAAGAAGCACCAGCACTGGATTATGTGCTCAAAAGACATTTGTGATGCCCCTGAATTTGGAGGGTTTATTTGTTACAGCAGCCAGTATTACCCTAACTAATCCATAATCTTGCCTCTATGTGGTGAAGACCTAAAGAGATAATAAAGAGAACAGCTATATGTAATAAGCACCTACTATGTGCCCAGCATTATTCTTTCCATGCATTTTCTCACTGAATCCTCAAAACAACTGCATTATCTATATTTTATAGCTCAGGAAATCCAGACACAGAGAGATGAAATAACTTGCCCATGGCGACACAGCTGGGAAATGCTAGATCTGAAAGAGAATCTGTGTTCTTAGCCATTAAGCTAGACTGTCTCCCCTGCACAGCCAGCATTTAACCCAGTGCCTGGCAGAGAGTGTGCCCCATTATTGAGAATCTGGCTGAACAAATGCCTGCCTTGGCGTTGTCTCCTCCTCAAGGCACTGATGGGGGAGCCTGCAGCCCAGCCCATTGCCTGACCTTGGCCTCTGGGTTCTCCAGTGCCCAAGCTCGACTCGCCCCAGTGCCCTCGCTGAACAGCTCACCCTGCCACCCACAGCCCTGTTCCCCCAACTCCCCTGCTGGGTGGATCAGGAACCCTGAGGCAGAGTAAAGCAGGTTTGGGAGTCAGTTTGGCCAGGGCCCCCTAAAACCCCACCGCCTCGGGGAAGATGCTCTAAACAGGGTGCCTTCTCTGGGGGTGCAGCCCGGGGGGCACTGGGCCAGGCAGGCCTCTGAGCCTCATGTGAACCCTTGGCCAGCACCCCTATTCAGGAGCCAGCCTGTGCACCTGGGCTGGCCGCTCACTGCTCCCCTGAGGCACCCCAGAGCGACTCCCCAACTGGACTCCTTGCTGTTGGAGAGCCTGAAATTACACACACTGTCCCAAGGCTGAAAGGTCCCCTGCCAGCCCTTCCCCGCAGCCAGCAGCACCGTGGGACCCAGCGAGCTGTCCCACTCGGCCCCGGCAGGCCTCCCGAGCCCCCTCAGATGGCTTCTCAGCCTTGGCGTCAGCCCAGCCTTTGCCAGGGCTGTTTCTGGCCGGGCGGGTAATGGATTTCTGTCTCCTTTTTGAGGGCCTTTTGTGTGTCCTCAAACCCAGAGCCAAATGTTCCTTCCCAGCTAAGTTTCAGGCCCCTGTGTGATGGAGACTTGTAGGCTGGTAGATCCTGGGGGAGAATTGGCCCAAGGTTTTATTTATGTCAATTGCCCCCCACTCCTCCCTGACCCTTGTTTCACAAAGCTCGCTTGTGGGACACCAGTGAAGCATCTAATGTGTAGTATATATCAAGGCAGCATCGCCTGCCCTTCATTTCCTGGCTAGTGATTTATGAGGTGGGACTGGGCTTGCCTCCCTCCTCCCACCCCGATCCTGCCTCGCCTGTGATTTAGAGAACCCAGAACTCTCCCTCGTGGGGCTCCAGGAACCAACTATGCCCGCTTACCCATCAGAGGCTATAGGAAAACACTATTTCCACTTTATGTACAAGGCACAGTTGGGTAAGTAGACTTGGATCCCTGGTAGGGGAGCTCGGCCGGCAGAACCTGCCTTAACTAAGGCCAGTATTCCCCCACATCTCTGCTCATTGGCATCTCTTGGGAGTGTTTAAAAATACCCGTTTCCAGCACGGGTGCTCTGGAAATTCAGACTCAGCCATGTTTGAGACCCATTGTCAGAGAGGAACGCCCATCCTGAATCCTGCAGCGACGGGGTATCGGTGTTTGTGCTTTTAATGGGACCTGAGAAACCCCCAAGTATGAAAATTGAAAAGGCCTCCAGAATTCATTTTCTGGAGGAGAAGAGGGAGGTTCTTGGCCAGGGTCCCACAACAGGGTGGCTAAGTCCTTCTCTGAGCTCAGGAGAAGGTGGGTCTGGAGGAGGCAAAGCTCACCTCCTTCAATAGGAGTGGCCCGGCCTGGAGCTCCTGGAGGCTGAAGCTGGCACTGGGTGCCTGGGGGTGTCTGTCCCCCCCGCCAGTCAAGCCTCACGGCTGGAGCGCTCCTCTCAGAAAGTCCTCCGCCAGCTTCCCCAGCTGGGACAGAAGTCCCACTCACCAGCTCATACCAGCAGCTGGCATCCATAAGGCTTGTTTGGAAAGCTGCGACAGGCCCCCAGGCAGGGAGTTCTGGGCAGGGAGTTCTGGGCTGTTCTAGGGGAAAAAGCCAGAACCACACTCAGGAAGGAAGGGCATGAGGACATGGCCACAGTCATGCCTTTCCCCATGGCCCTCCCCAGAAACCGGGGCCACCAGGTCCCGGAGCCGGGTGGTAGACTGCTTTGAAGGATGCTGGATGTGTATTTGTGTGAATTAAACAGAAATAGAGGGGTGAATGGGAAAAATGATTTACCATCAGTGAAAGATGGTTCTTGATGTAGGATTTCCTTTCATTTCAAGTGTCAGTACTTTGGGGCCAATGTGAACAGGCAGTTGTGACCTGAAGGAAGAACCCTGGACTTGCAGCCAGAAGTACATGGGTTCACAAGCCAGTCCTGGCACGTGGCTGGGTGGCCTTGTAACTGTTGTCCACCCACTCGGAGTCTTCCTGCCTTATCTGTGAAATGTATGTCATCTCTATCTTTACTTTGCCACTTGCTGGGAGCATTACGTGAGATGCTATAGGTGAAAGTTCCTGGCACGCTGCAGGTTCTGGATAAATGATGGCTAAATACGACCCTACCAGGGAACAGACAACAGTTCCCAGAGCAAGCCGGCTCACCTATCCATCCAGAGACCCTGCAAACCAAGCACCTTCTATTTTGAGAGGTGTGTGTTAACAGACATGGTTGTTCTTTCAGTGTTGGCAGAAAGGGCCGGAAATGTAGTCAGAAAAACATTTTTTCAGGAAAGATATTTCTTTCAATACTTTTTCTGCACTTAGATATGTGGGACTAGGGAGAGAACATTGAATTATTTTGAGGGCCCCCCTAATTTTTACTGAAGCATAAGAGACATGCAGAAGAATGCACATATCAGAAGTGGAGAGCTTGACAGATTTCATTAACTGAAGACATCCATGAAACTAGCATCCAGAAGCCATGGGGTGCTCTTCTTGGTGTTAGCATCGCACCGTGAGCAACAGAAGACGTGATCTTGAGTCCTATAGCGTGTCGTGTTTTTGTGTCTGGCTTCTTTCCTTTGATGCTACATGGCTGAGATCTATCCATCCAGCCATTCCAGGGTATGTAAGTTCCAGGGCTCCCCATGCTTGTACTTGCACTGTCTGTCTTGCATTTTAGCCATTGTGGTGAGGGTGTAGAGGTACCACATTGTGCTTTTAATTTGCCTTTCCCTGACCACTAACGAGCTTCTGCAGAGATGCTTATCGGCCATTTGGACATCATCTTTTTAATGTGCCTGCTTAAATCTTTTACCCAAGCAACTATTGGGCTGTCTTCTTGTTGATGTGTAGAAGTTTATGTATTTTCTTGATACTCTTTAGGTCCTTAGAACCTTTGGAAAGTTTCCCACCTCTCACTCAGATAAACTCTGAGGACTCTGGGGTTTCTGGTTCTGATAGAAACCCCTTTAATTATGAGCATTCGAGGGACTCACTCCTCCCCAGCTCTCAAACGCAGCCTAATGCTGCCTGCTTTTTCCTTTGCACTCAGAGAAGTTGGAAAATTTGTCCCTATCTCCCTCCCACCTTCACCTCTGGGCTTTCTTTTCAGTTTTTGGTAACCCCCCCACCCAGGATTAGTTCCCATGGGGGCCTGCTTTCAGCCACCAAAAAAACCAAATCACTTTTTTTTTTTTTGTATTTTTTTAATTTGTTTTTTCAATTGTCTTTTTTTTTAAAGATACATAGACCACAAAAAATGTTACATTAAAAAATATAAGAAGGAAGCAGATTTGGCTCAACTGATAGAGCATCCACCTACCGCATGGGATGTCCAAGGTTCAAACCCAAGGCCTCCTGACCCATATGGCAAGCTGGCCCATGCGCAGTGCTGATGCGCGCAAGGAGTGCCGTGCCACACGGGGGTGTCCCCCACGTAGGAGAGCCCCACGCGCAAGAAGTGCTTCCCATAAGGAAAGCCGCCCCGCGTGAAAAAAGCACAGCGTGCCCAGGTGTGGCGCCACACACACGGAGAGCTGACGCAGCAAGAAGACGCAGCAAAAAGAGACACAGATTCCCGGTGCCACTGACAAGAATACAAGTGGACACAGAAGAACACACACAGCAAATGGACACAGAGACCAGACAAAGGGGAGGTGGGGGGGAGGGATAAGGGGAGAGAAATAAATAAAAACAAACCTTAAAAAATATATATATGTATATATATATGTATATAAAAGAGGTTCCCATGTACCCCCTCACCCCACTCCTCCCACATCAACAACTTCCTTCATCATTGTGGCACATTCATTGCATTTGGTGAGTACATTTTGGAGCACTGCTGCACCACACGGATTATAGTTTACATTGTAGTTCACACTCTCCCCCAGTCCGTTCAGTGGGTTATGGCAGGTTATATAAGGTCCAGCATCTGACCCTGCAATATCATTTAGGGCAACTCCAAGTTCAGAAAATGCCCCCACATCACATCTCTTCTTCCCTCTCCCTGCCCTTAGCAGCTCCCATGGCCACTGTCTCCACATCAATGATACAGTTTCTCCCATTCCTAGAGTCACAATAGTTCTATAGTAGAATACCAGTAAGTCCTATATGTTGACCAGTTAGTGCAAATCCTTTTGGTTGCTGGATGGGGGGGGGGGGTCCTCAGGGAAAAGTGGTTAGGGCAGTCCCATTACCTGTCGCTGTACCTAGACTCCCACAATCACTGCAGTTATTTATCGATAAGATGGAATTATTTCAGTATTTTAACAATGGGCTTAGTTATACCAGTGCTCGCCAGCTAAATACCAGCCGTGCGTATTGCTGACCCCTGACCAGGTCTGTGACACCAGGCTTGTTTGTGTCTTAGCCTCCTTCCACTCACTTCCATCCCATCGCACCACCCTTTCGATCTTCAGACCTGCTGCCAATTACATTTGCCTATGAATAAGCCAAGCTCCATCGCAGAGCGCTGGGGGAGGCCAGGAGGACACCATGATGGGGGTCAACCCAGGGGAGCCGGCTGACTTTAGGGAGCCGTGAAAGGATGAGCTCCTGCTGTCCTTGGACACCCCTCCCAAGGCTGGGTGGACATGACTCTCTGCTGCCTGGATGTCCCCGGAGCAGGAAAGTGGAAGGTCTTGTGGAAATTATTGCCTTGACATTTTGACTGAGCCATTTCCCCTCCAGGTGGGTGACCCAGAGCCTGTGTGTGTTGGGCAGAGACCAAAATTAACATTCTCTGGTTTTAAAACCATGTCCCCAGCAGCATTTCCTTTTGCACATCCAAGTTCTGAAAGGGAATTTTTTAAAGGTTAGCCATCTCCTCCGGGAAAGGCATTTTGTTGTCCTCCTTGAGAAAAGAATGCGCTTAGAGCTTCCAATTGACCCTGCCAATCTGAGCAGAAGGAAGATTTCATCTGGGAGGGTCAACATGAGGGTAAAATTTGAAGCATTTTAAAACAGCCTTTTTTTCCTTAAATGAAATAATAATAGATGCGCTGGAGGAAAAATTCAAATTGTACAGAAGTTCTCCATCTTCAGCCTAAATTCTCAGTGCTTTGTGGCAAGAACATGCATATAACCAACCCCATTTCCTTGGCTATGTTAGTCACCTTAAGCTAAGTTATGCTGTGGTAACAAGGTACCACCAAGTCTCTGTGACTTGGAACCACAAAGATTTATTTCTCGCTCATGTCACTTGTCCCCTGTGGGTTGTCTATGGCTCTGTTCTTGTCTCTTTCATGGTAAGATCTAGGCTAACAGAGCAGCCCCTCTCTTGGATGTTGCTGCCTCACAATAAAAGGAAAACAGGAATTCAGTGGCACCCAGAAGTGACTTTTAAAGCATCTCTCATATATCATGGGCCAGAGCAGGTCACATGGCCAAACCAGAGATCAGGGAGGTATAATCTTCCCACAGAGAAGAAGAGTGAGTATTTTGATCTATAAAACAGCCTGCCACCATGGGCAAAGGTCAGGATTATCTTCTGCCTCTATCGACCCTCCCTTTCCATTTCTCTACCCCACGGGCCCCTGTACCCTATGGAATGGTTTGTTCCCAAACACTTTCTTCTGTAGACACTTTGATCAGTGCAGTTTCCATTCCCAGCATACCCTCAAGTCTGCTCCACAGTGGCTATTGTTTTAGGTTCCCAGCTGCTAAAACAAATGCCATACAATGGGTTGGCTTCACTATGGGATTTATTAGCTCGGGGTTTCAGAGGCTAGAAGACTCCCTTCCTCCCGGGTGGTATCGTTGGCTGGCTGGCAAGCCTTGGCTTGGTTTTTCCATCAATGCAATGCACATGGCGGCATCTTCCCCTTTCTCTTCTGGGTTCTGTTGACTTGTAGCTTCTTGCTTCTCCCGTGGCTTCTCTTTCCACCTGACTTTCATTCTGCTAATAAAGGACCCCAGGAATCTGTACTAAAGCCCAACCTGATTCAGTTGGAAGTAAAATCTTAAAGAGATCTTACCATGAGCCTACCCCACGAGAATGTGGACCGAGACCAAGGACATGTCCAAACTGGGGTGCACAATGAATCCAGCCCCGCTCCTTTCCCTGATGTCAGTAGGTATTGGGAGACAAAGGTGCTCCATGGTTAAGTAAGTTTGGGAAACATTGGGTTAAACAGGGGTCTTTCCTGTGGGAATTCACAGAGCCTTCACTATAATGAATCTTTTCGTTTTCAAAGAAAGAGACGGTCAGTTGGGCCCAAGACCTGGTCCTTCTAGATCAGTGGTCTTAAATTTGGCTGCACATAAGACTTACCTGGGGAGCTTTAAAAAATTCCCCATGCCCAAGCCCCACCCCAGACCAATTACATCAGCATCTCTGGGGATGATTGTTTTTCTAAGTTCACCTGGTAATTCCAATGGGCTGCCAAATTTGAGAACCACTTCCAGGGGGACGATGAATGTGGGAAGCCGGCAGGAGCCAGCACCCAGGAAGGGGTTGGGGTTGGGTTGTAGCCATTTCTTGCACCTGCTGAACAGACAGGCTATAGCCAGAATGTCCAAAACAGTCCAGAAGGGCCACAGACTGCAACGACCCCCGAGAAAGGGAGGATTCAGGGTTCTGACGCTGGCAGAAGCCACACACCGTGTCGGAGGTAGCACTGGCAACTGAGGGGCACTTAGGAGATGCTAGAGCCTGAATCTCCTTCAGGCACTAGCTGTACCGCATCCTGCTTTGTGTGTGAACCCCCAAACAAAACAGGTCATCTCTGTAGCCTTTGCTTTTAAAGAAAAGTTATAGACCCTTTAACAGCCTCAATGTCATCGCCATCCTGTTGGGACCCTGCAACATTGTCCGCTGTTCTCAGACCTGTTTGATCATGGACCCTTCTCCTAAAGGGCATCTGGGCACCAGTGTCGCACACAGCCCACGGTGGAAGACACTCTCCTACCTCTTGAACCGCAGCCCCTTGGTCTGCCTCCCCTGCAGAAGCAAGGCCCTCCCCGCAGGGGCTGATGTTAAAGCCACACCTCCCTGCCTGAGTGACCCCTTCACTGACCCCTGCTCCTGCTGGGATCTTGTTGATCCCATCGGGAAACCTGGAGATCATTGCCAAAACAGAGGAGGAGCCTCCGGGGCATTTTGCTGCAACAAGGATGCTCAGATTCCTCTCCTCGGTGGTCTTTAGAGATGAGTCTGGAAAGAATGAGTAGAAATTGCTGGAGCTACATTTTGTATCGGGTTCAGTCTTGAGTCATTCCTGGCTGGGGGTGGGGAGGGAGTAGGCAAATGCTGCTGTAGCTCACGGGGACGCATGCTCACACCCTCCAGCTCACACCCGAGCCCCTTGCACACCCCCAGAATAGGTCACGGCACAATCATATAGTAAGGAGATCATCTTCCTGAGAACCCTGGCTTGCCCAGATGGGGGCTGGTGCCTAGTCCCACTGCCTTCCCACAATTCAATGCAGTGCCTGGCACATAGTAGTTATTCAATAAACATTTGTACACAGAGTGCAGACACATTTCTCAAATCAAAGGACTCCCTAATGTTCTCGAGGCTTACGTGACCCAACTCTGTTGTATAGGGTTGAATTCTGACAAACCACCGGGAAGGAGGATAAACCTTGAGATTCCATTAATGTCCAAGATAGGACTATCAGTGTGGGTTTAAAGATAAACAGCTTTACTGTGGCTGCAGAGGAAACAGAAAATTAAGGCCAATGTTTTGGGTTATGAAATGGAATTGGTTCCCTTTATGTCTCTCAGTGGAAGAGAGAAACATTTCCATCATCTCAATTTATAAAAAGCAATCTTAAGGCCAAGAAAAGATAAGTGGAGTAATTTCAGAAACCCTCAATTTGGGCAGTTTCTTAAATCCCACCAGTCTGAAATTGCTGTCCATGAACTTTTCTGCAAGCATTGCATTTCCGTGCACCGGCTGCTCCATGAGACTCCAGCGGGTTGAGGGACTGTCGCCGCGGGAGCTGGGGCAGGGAGGAGCAGGTTTTGAGCTGAGCACAGCGGCAGCCTTGCGTGCAGGCTGAGCTGGGCTTTATCTCATAGGCCGGTGGCACTTGGACTTCAGTGGGCCTCAGAGTTAGCGAGGGACCACGTGGGAAACATGGCTGCCTGGACCCCAGCCCCGAGACCCTTGTTCAGTGGTTTGCAGTGGATGAGTGGGGCTGAGCAGCTGCGTGACGTCACAGGAGCCGTGCTCCCAAGAGGTGATCACGAAAGCCTGGTGTCGGAAGCCTGGCCACCTGCATTTCAAATCTGACCACCGGCCTCCTGCTCTGCTTCCTCTCTCTGACCCCTTCAGTGCACATCCCCCTGACCCCTACCTGCCAGCTGGCCCTGCACCTGCTTCCCCGAGGGCTCTCTTGAACCGGGAGTCACTCTGCCCTTGCAAACAGCAAGCCAGAAATGCTGGGAAATTAGCTCCTCCAGGAGCAGCTCGACCGATGGCTGACGGGCATTGAATATGAAGCCCCAGCTCCTCGACAGGCAGGCAGGGCAGCTTTGAGGCGCATGGTCCACCCTGTCTCCGAGAGGTCCCCAGCAGGATTTGGCTCCAGTGGCCTGTGGTCACTTGCTTGAGTGCACACCCTACCTTGGTCTCCTTCTCTTCCCGCTCCCCAGCAGGTACTCCGTGGCATAAACTACTTTCCCAGTAAATGACTTCCAATCTGTATTAGTCAGCCAAAGGGGTGCATATGCAACGTTCCAGAACTCTGGTGGCTTTTATAAAGGGTATTTATTTGAGGTAGAAGCTTACAGTCACAAGGCCCTCAAGAGTACAACTCAAGGTACCATAAGAGGCACTTTCTCACCCCGCCATTGGCCATGTGTTGAAGCAAGATGGCGGGCCAAGTCCGCGAGGGGTCAGCCCACCTTCTTCCTCTTATGGCTCTGTGGTCCCAGCTTCTTCCGATCTCAGCTGTAGGCTGGCACAGGGCTCCTCTGGCAGGCCTTCCCGGCTGCGCTGTTCTCTTCAGCTGCAAACTGTCAGGCTCGTCTCTCTTCCCGGGGCCTCTGCCATGTCTAATGAGCCATCTCTCTTCCTCTGTGTTCTTCTATCAACTTCTTTGTGAGTCTGTTTAATCAGCCCAAGGGGGCTGGAACTCAATGCCGAGTCACATTCTAAGGACGTGCTTGAATCAAAACCCTAATCTTAAAATAATCAGAGGTTTCAGCTGAATCTAATACAGTCAAAGGGCACCACACCCAGAAAACAGGCCATGTACAAACATAATCAATATCTCGTTTTGGAATTCACGAATAGTACCAAACTGCCACACATTCAGATGCGTAGCTCAGGCTCTGCTCCTGGAAGAACCCAAACAATGACAGTCAGTGAGACTGTGTGACCTGGACAAGTTCCTTAAACTCCCCAAATCCATGTTTCCTCATCAGCCAAATGGGGATAATGTCACTTAAGGCATCGGGCAGGTGTCCCAAACAGGTAGTGTAAGGACAAGATATGCTTTCTCTGGTCTTCAGATGGTTTTCAAATAATTTATCACAGAGGCTATGTCATCCATTCAAAAGAAAATATATAGCGTACGTATATAAGAATATATAAGTTCACCCATTTTTGATGGCTGAATAGTATTCCAGTGTATGGATGTATCACATTTGTTTATCCATTCATCTGTCAGTGGACCCTTGGGCTGCTTCCCCCATTGGATGTTGTGAATTATGTGGCTATGAATATTGGCGGACAAGTGTCCAAGTCCCTGCTTTCAGTTCTTCTGGGTAGACACCTGGGAGTGGGGTTGCCAGTTCAGATGGTAATTCTGCGTAAAACTCTCTGAGCAGCTGCCCACCTGTTTTCTACTGCAGCAGGACCAGTTCTCGTTACCAGCAACAAAAGAAAATGGCGCTCTGGTCCGTACAACCACATGAAGTGTGAGTGAAATAAAAAAAGGGCAGACTTTGTAGGATTTCTCTTACATGAAATGCTTAGAATAAGCAAATTCATAGAGACAGAAGGCAGACTAGTGGTTTTACCGGGGGTGGGGGTGGGTATTGCTTAATGGGTATGAGTTTCGGTGTGGGGTGATGAAAATATTCTGGAAAGAGTAGTGAAAATCATACAATATTGTCCCTCTACTTAACGTCACAGGATTTTTCACTTAAAAATGGTTAAACCGACTTATACGTGTATTTTACCACAATTTTTAAAAGTATCTTAGAAAGCAGATGGAAGGCAGAAAGCCTCGTGTGGTAAACACCCACGAACTCACCTCCCTGCTTTGGAAATCCCCCCCAAGACTGCTGGGCCCCCTAAGTGCTCTTCCTCGGCCCCTATAGGCCTTCCTCAAAAGCTTGACTTTGTGTGAAGACTATCTATTGTTTCGTTTTGCACTTTTTAAAATTGACATATTTCACGCCAACATCCTGGTTTCCAACTTCCTTTAAAAAATCAAATATCAGAAGACCCATCACCGGCTGGACCCACATCTCCGCGCAGCGGCAGCTGGCAGCCCAGGAGCCTGGGGCACCGCTGGCGGGCAGTGACGCCCGAATCCTCGCGGCTCCCGCCTGCCCCCGCTGGCCTAGCCCGGGGGCCGCCGCCGTCCTGCACGCCACCCGCCCGCTGCCCGGCGACACCCGCGCTCGTGAATTCTCTTCTGAGCACCTGTCCAGCGAGACGGCCCGCGGGAGGCCCTTCGCGGACAGCCTGGCACGGGCTCCGCTAAGTACAGCTGCTTCCTCTTACTGTCCCTACCGGCGGCCACCGAGATGTCCACAGGGCCGTTCTAAGGCCAAGGCCACCGGCTGGACAGCGGCCGAGTCAGGGCTCCAGCCAGCACTATCTGGAAAGCTTCGGGACGCCTGGAGGCCCCCGCATGCCCGCCGACCCAGCCCCGGCTCCCCCAGCGGCCTCCCCCGCTGCTGAACCCGGAGGCCCGGCAGGATCACCGCCCGGCAGCTGGGGGACCTTCTGCCAAGCTCTTTGGCCCCCCGGGATGAGCGGAAAGCGAGGGCGCCCCGGAGGCCCGCCCCGGAGCAGCACCCGTGGCCGGCCCGGGCCGCGAATCGCGCCAGCGGATGGAGGTTTTGTTGGCCTCGCCGCGGGCCCAGCCCCGGGCCTGGCTGGAGACGGGGCTCTTTCCTGAGAGGCCGGACTTTCCCACAGGAACAAAGCGGGGCTTGTTCGCGGGCGAGCCTTGGCGCGGGGCGGCGGGGCCGGGCGCTGCCAGGCCGCGGCTCAGCGCTATCAGGCGAGAGCCGCCTTCCCCACAGCTGGGGCGGCCGGCGGGGGGCCCCAGGAGGCCGCAGACAAAGGCCGAAAAATGGGCCACGTTGATTCATTCCCTGGCCAGCGCGCCCGGCTGGCCCACGCGGCCCGTCTCCATGGCGACGGGCAGCCCTCGGAGCTTCCGGTTGGCTCCTGCGTGACCACTGCCCCTTTAGTTACCGCGTGTGTCCCCCCCACACCGCCACGCAGAGGCAACGCCCCACGTGGCCAGGGGCCGCCTCGGGGCCACCTCCGCGCGTGCCGCCTGGGAGAAGGTGGGGGGGGGGGAGGCTGAACCAGGGTGAGAGGCGGGGGCGCGGGACCAGGCCAGGACAGTGGACCTGCATTGAGTCCTGAGGCCAGGGCAGCAAGTTCAAGTCCCTGCGCACATCGGGCAAACTCATTTCTTCTCTCAGCCGCTCACGGCCTTGAGGGGAAGACGACCTGTTTGACTACGGCACGCCCAGAAGGTCTGTGGGAGCCCAAGGAGAAAGCCACCAACCCTGCCTGGCAGAGAGGCCTCGCTGAGGAGCTGGCCTTGGTGCTGGCTCCTGAAGGATTCATAGGAGTTCGCCAAACGGGGAGGAAAAGGGCCTTCCAGGCAGGGCTAGCTTTAGCAAAGGCCCTGTGGTTGGAAAGCACGTGGCGTGATTAGAGGTTAACCAAAAGTCTCTTCTAACTGAAGTGAAGAGCGGATGTAGCTGGAAATGGGGCAGCGATGGGTGTGGGACGACCCCGTGACCCAGCGGCCCCCCAGTCCTGCCAAAAGAGGTCCCTGGAGTTTCTCTGAGCTGTGAGTTGGGCAGAGGGGATGCGGGGAGGTGCGTTAGTTAACGGATCTCCGCTGTTCTGCAGTTTACAGGACCTTTCATGTGTGCACACGATCTTATTAGCCCTCTAGTCACCCTGATGGGAGGGAACCTGCAGATGGGGAAACTGAGGCCCAGGAAGGTCCCGGAGGTGTCTGAAGCAGGAAGTGACCGGCTGCACTGGAGGCAGAGCCCCGAGCCTGCCACCTGCGCTCTCGCCAGCCTGCCCCGCGCCTCCCTGTCAAGGCAGGTCTTGGGGGCACGTGCCCCTGGGAGAGGGGTTTGTAGCCCATGCACGTCGTGTCCCTAAATGGGCTCTGGGATCCTGGGACAGGACAAGGACCCCGAGGGACGAGTGCATGCTCCCGAGCACCCCATTCAGAGCTCCAAAGGCCTGGAGAGAGAGCCACGAGTTTCCTCCTTCCCAGCCCCATTCCAAGGTGGTCCTGGAAGGGGCTGGAAGGCCCTGGGCAGGGTGGGTCTAAATCCCGGGAAATCTGGGCCATTCTGCACATGTGTTCAAGAACAGGGGAGAAAGCCCATTGATGGTGAATGGCCCAAAAGCGACCTTGCCCTCAGACCCCCCACTTTTGGCCAGGGGTCCCTCCTGGGCCTGCAGGGGTGAACCTGGGATCCAGAGCCTGGCGGGAGAGGGGTTGCCTTCAGGCCCGCCAGGTGTGCGTTAGTCTTCACAGCGACCTGGTGAGGGAGGGCCGTGCTCTCGTTTTACAGGAGAGGAGACTGGGGCTCCAGGAGCAGCCGCGCACCTGCCAGGCCGGTGGGAGCCAGCCCCTGCTCTGCCCATGTGCCCGGCGCCAACCTCAGTGACCTTGGCTGCCTCCACCCCTCCGACCCAGCGCCCCGAGCCCTCCTCCGTGCCTGCTCTCCGAGCCGGGCGCCCTCCCAGGCCGCTCTCCATCCTGCCCGCCGTGCCTCTGGCTGGAGCTGCGTCTCCAGTTGCTTCTGCTCTTCAGGGTTTGATGTGGTGGACCCCGACCCTGAGATCTGGCCTGGGTCTACTTCACCTGGCTGTGCTACCAGGAGAAGGAAGGGAGGAGGGGAGGGAGGGGGAGAGGAACAGGGAAGGGAAGGGAAGGGGAAAAAAAGGAAAAAGAGGGAGGAAGGGAAGAAGAAAAGGGCAAGTGGAATTAGCACCCAATCCTCCTGAATGGCTTTTTCTCAGAGTGACTTTGGCTTTGGGCTAAAGAGGAAGAAATGACAGCAATAGTACCTTAGAAAGGGAATGGCAAATGCATAGCATATGAGGACACACCGTCCAATTCTGTGCTCCTGGCAGACATAGCTAAGCAATCCCAGCACTCCTCCTGGCTCGTCCTGGCCTCAGCTTCAGAATCCTTCTCAACACAGTCATCAGGGAGCCACTACCAGGTGGAGCTGACACCTAGAGATGGTGCCTCGGTCATCCCTCCTGTATTACTTCGCACGCTCTGAAGCACTTGCTCGTCTCTGAGCCTCATTTTTGCCCTGTTAGTGCAGGTTTAACTGTGTTCGTTTTACAGATGGGGAGACAGAGACCCGGCGCGACACACAGCAGCTTAGCAGAGCCAAGACTTTGCACCGAGGTACCTCGGCTCTTCCTGCGTTCGGGACCAGTGCAGTCAAGGTGCTGGCACTTGGGTAGATTCCTCCTTTCTCCCTGGAAACCTACCCAGCTCCACTTTCCATTGTTTTGACCAGGAAGGGGGTCCCCTGGTGTCATCCAGAAATACTGAGCATCACTAAACGCGGCCATGCGCCGAGTGCCCCGGCGTGGCCCTGACTTCGCGGAGCGCAGATGAGCGCGGCTGCCACAACTGCGCCCCGACAGCCGCCGGCAGGAGGGCCCAGCCGCGCCCGCCCATTCCTGCCGGGCCAGGAGCAGCTGCCGCGGGGACGCTCCGCGGGCTGGCGGCAGGGGGCGCCTCGGGAGCAGGGAGCCACCTGGGGCTGGGGTCACGGTCCCTCCCGCGGGTGCAGTGGAGCACGCATGACCTGGCTTCGCCAACCTTCCCTGCTCGTTTGGCTGCTGAGCTGAACGAAGCTTCGTTTTTAAACCCCAACCCCTACCGTGTATCTCAGTTTCTCTTCTCTTTGCTATTCCTGGCCCCAAGCCTGGGACCCTCCCGCAAACCTCCAGACAGGGGGCTCTGCCTGTCGACCACCTGCCTGCCTGGACCCCTTCCCATCACCTTTTCCCAGGTGGCTCACCTGAGCCGGCCTTGCACCTGGGTGGGGCTGCTCGCTGCCCCCGTCCTCTCAATGCGAGGTCCCACCTGCCAGGCTTGCCTTGCTCCTCCTCGCCTGCAGACAGGTACTTCTCCAGATGCACCTGCCCGGCTGTGCCTGGTTGGCATGGTGACCCCCGCCCCCACCCCCTCCTAGATACTGTGAGCTCTCCAGACACAAATTCACCAAGGCCTTTTTCGGTCTAGCTCTGTCCCAGAATGTGCCACCTTTGCAGAGACACATATCCCTATCAGCTGCCACGTGAACTGACACACACTTACCATGCTCTCACCGTCTCAAGCCCTGGGGTCGTCTTGTTTTATTCCGTGTCAGGCTTGGTGAGCCAGCCTCGGCTCAGGCTCTCCTTCCTCCTCCGCAGACACGCTGATGGCACACACGCTCACTCACTGGCCACTGCTGAGTGCCAGGCTCCCTGCTCGGGGATTTGCCTGCAGAGGCTCATGGACACTTTGTGATGTATTTTGCAAAGAGGCAGTGTGCTTCCAGGCTTTGCAGGTGAGCTCGGAGAACAGAAGTCAGTTTGCCCCAGGGCACCCAGCCAATCAGGTGCAATGGTGAGAATTCAGGGTCCTCTAACTCTAGCGACCATCCCCACATGGCCTTGAAGCCACAGAGGGCTGACTGAGGACAGCTGCCTCCAGCATGCTTGGAACTTGGTCGGAACACAGAGGTAATATACTCCATTGGATGAAACAAAACAACTCACCTTGCTGGCCAGTGTTTATTCAAATTCCACATCAGGAAAAAAAATGGCAAAGTTTTCATTTCACCTGTCAGCACTGATCACGTGGGGATGTCTGCC
Organism: Dasypus novemcinctus; assembly: GCF_030445035.2. Taxonomy (NCBI): domain Eukaryota; kingdom Metazoa; phylum Chordata; class Mammalia; order Cingulata; family Dasypodidae; genus Dasypus; species Dasypus novemcinctus. The sequence continues at coordinate 48,893,949 of NC_080698.1, read as the reverse complement.
CGAGCACTGGGTGGGCGAGGCATCTGAGGCTGCCAGGGACTCAGAGAGAAACGTTCAGTAATCAACTCCTAATGTCTGTTTTGGGCACAGGAGTGGGTAGTGGAGGTACACGCGCCACAGATTTCATGCCTCTGTTTCTACACAGTGGAAAACAGGAGCATTTATACTAAGTTTCTAGTTATATAAAACAGACAAGAGAGGAAAGAGAAAGAGAATGCTGGGCTTAGGAGAGGCTGCTTGAAGGAGGAAGGATGTGAGCTGTTTGGGGTCACTGCACCCCCTGGGGGCTGAGGCAGCATCAGGTTCAAGTCGAATTTACTCAGATGCAATAAAGTTTGGCTCTTCCCTGGGCCTTTGTTTCTTCTGCTTTAAAATGGTTAATTCTGTCAAATTAAGATCCGCAAGGTCCTTTCCGACCTTATACTCCCTAAATACTAACATCTCGCGAAGGTGGAACACCTGACAGTCCCCACCCTCCCGTCATAGGTATTGGCTCTTCTGTGCTCTATAGAAGCCCATGAGGCTGCCAGTCCACAGAAGAAAGACCTGAGGTCTGCAGAGCTGAAGCCAAGTTCTTACTCAAGGTCAGCCCACCAGTGAGCAGCAGGGGAGTTCTAGCACCCAGCTCTCCCAACTCCGGCCACCTCCAATCTGAAGGTGCATTCGCACGTGGCTAAATCATTACGGAGACGGGCCCTTGTTAAGGCGTCTGCTTTCAGAGGAAGAGAAGAATTTTGGGGTCAGGGGCTCTCAAGGCTGCGAGGGGTCCTGCTCTGGCTCTCCAGACCCCTCCCTGCGGTTGTGCAGGGTGGGCCCCCCCCCTACCTCCCTGACCCAGCCTGTACCCCAGGGTGGACTTTTGAGATTTCTCTCTCAGAGAGCTCTGCCCTCTGAAGGCACAGGCCCGAAGCGCCGGAGGCACGGCGGGGCCTAGAGCTGGGAGGCTCCCTTGACGCAACCTCCTCTGTCGTCTTGGAACAGAGCTCTGGCAGCGGGAAACGTCCCCCTGAGTGGATGGGGGTGCTGCGGATGCCTATGGCAGAGGCTGAGCCACCCCAACATGAAGGCTCTTTTACAGAGAGGCAGAGATGGCGCTCAGCCTTCCAAACCACCTCTAGACACAGACCCGGGCTCCTGCCCCGGGCTGAAGCTCCCACTGCCGCACTCACTCCCTCGGCGGTTAATTAGCGTTCACATAGCTTCCTTTAGGGGCCTGGCTCCACGGTGAGGGCGTTATGTGTGATATTTCATTTCACCCTCTTGGAAACTAAGGGTCAGAGAACAGAAAATTATTTGCCCCAGGATATATCACCCATAAGTAACGGAACAGGTCTTATGATGATTACAATCCTAACGAAAAGACTAACATTCGTAAATGCTTACCATGTGCCAGATTCCATAACAAATACTGTACATGCATTATCTCCTTGAATCTTCATAAACTACCCTAGAAAGCACCAGTCCTTCATCCTAGAAGGATGTGGAAATCATCTGGGGAATATTTAAAGTATGACTGAGGTCCCGGGCCCCATTCCCAGAGATTCTCACCCAACAAGGTTGGGTGAAGGCCAGGTGTAGTGTTTAGCAGTTCCCTAGATGATTCTAACATTCAGCCAGGGTGAGCCCATTACTAGAAAGTGAGTTTTATGACTGACTGCAGAGAAGGAAACAGAGGCTCAAAGAGGTTAAGCAACTTACTCAAAGTCACACAGCAAGAAAATAGCACGAGAATCCCGTTCAGGAGGCAGATTGTGCAGCCCAGATGTCTGTTGGGGTCGAGCTGCTCTCATATATGATCTCACTTGATGCTCTCAACAACTTTACTGTTCTGTAGAAAGCCAAGAAAACCAATCCAGAAAGGTGAGAATAGCAGCTCAAAGCTGTAGAGTGTCCACGGGGCAACTTACACGGTCTTGATGAGATGTGGGCGCACAAGGATGCATTTGTCAAAACTCATCAAATGGTTCACCTACGATCTGTGCCTTTGGCTCTCTGTTGATTTTATGTCTTCAAAAGAGTGTAAATGGACACTGTGCGCTCGGTAATGAAATGCCGTACCTCTGGATGAGGTTGGGTGAGGTCTGCACCTTATTTTGAAATGCATAAAAAAGTTGATGGATGGAGAGGGGGGAGAAAGACGACAGCTATGTGATAAATGTCCACTGTTCAATTATTTCTGCTTTTCTGCCTGCGTGAACATTTCTGTGATAAAATGTTGGGTGTCGCAGGGAAGGCAGCTACAAAAGTCTCAGAATGTGAGCTCTGTGAGGACAGAGACCTTTGCCTGTTTTGTCCGCTTCTGAGTCTCCAGCACCTGCAATAGTGCCTGGCATGAAACGGGAACTCAAGGAAGTGTTGGCTGGATGGAAAATGACGGAGCAGACAGCACAATGGCTGGCCTGTGGCTTCCACCCCTCAAGTAAGCGCTTAGCTCCGAGAGGATTTGCTGATGTCCGTCAGCCAGGGTGTAGGCAAGGGGAGTACTGGGCAGAGTAGGGGAGGCGGGCACCGTGGCGCGAGGTCTCAGGGCTCTGTGCGCAGGAGCTCGGGCTGCCCTGGATTCTGGAAGCTGCGCTAAGATCCCCGCTCCCAAGACACGCCGCGGCCAGGGTGGGCTTTGCACGGGTGTGTGCTGCCCTCATGTGGCAAAGGTGGGAACTGCACCAGTGCTGGCGGCGTCTCTGCGCCTGGCGCCCTGTGGCTCGTCTGCGCGCTCCCGCTTGGCTAATGGTCCTCCCAGGGGCCGGTGTGGCTCTCCCGTGACCTCACAGCCCTTCTGAGATCTGGATGAGACTGACATGTATTAGGCGCCCACTGTGATTTAGGAAAACAGCCTGTCTTATTCTATTGGGGCAGTTTGATAGTATTTATGAATTCCAAAAAGAGAGAGTGATTATGTCTGTAGCCTGGTCTGTTTTCTGGGCATGGTGCCCTTTGATTGTGTTAGATTCAGCGGAGCCGTCTGATTAAATTATGTTAAGATTAGGGCTTTGATTCGACCATGCCATTAGAGTGCGACTCGGTGTCGAGTCCAGTCCTCCTTGGCCTCATAAAACTGACTCTCACGCGGAAGTAGACACACACAGAAGCAGACACGGCGGAGCAGAGGACTTGGTTTTGCAGCTGGAGCCGCAGGGATGGCTGAGCCATTCACAGCTGACCTCGTGCAGAGAACAGAGCAGCTGAGCCCGGAAGGAAACGAGCCCCGGGAGAGAGACGAGCCCGTGCCCGCCCGCGGCTGAGATGGGAAGAAGCTGGGACCAGGAGCCTCGAGAGGGAAGAGGGAGCTGAAGCCTCGCAGCGCCACCTGCCACCTTGTGTCAACACAGGGCAGGAGACCTGGGATGAGAAGGTTGGACTCCTCGTGGCTCTGTGACTGTAAGCTTCTACCCCAAATAAATACCCTTCATAAAAGCCAGCAGAGTCTTGGCTGACCGATACGTCTGTCATCACAGTGTCCTTGCCAGGTAAAGAGCATGATCTCGCTTACTGCTGAGGAAGCAGCGGCTCGGAGGTCCCAGCCACACAGCTAGCTGGGGACACGCTGGGACCAGAAGTGAGAGAATGCCTAGGAATGCCAGAGGATGCGAGGGGACACCAGCCTCCTCCCGGTGGGTTTAGAGGACTCTGAAATTCTGGCTCAGAAAAGCCTCTGGCAAGAGGTCAGGCAGGGTTCAAAAAGTCCCCGTAAGCACACACACCCCTTGAACTGTCCCTGGGGCACCTGTTCATCTACCCTTTCTCCACCTTGCCAGATCCAGCTGTGCAACCCTCCAGCAGTTCCTTAGCCTCTCTGAACCTTGCCTCAGTGTGTCAAATGGTGTGTTAAGGGTCGTTCTATAGCTAAATGGCTGTGTATAAGCAAAGCACAGGGCCACGCACACAGACAAGCTCAGAAATTATTCCCCTGAGATGTTACAGGGCAGGAGCTCTGTGGTGTTCCCGGCAGGACTGGAGGGCTCAGTTCTCAAAACAGGACAGGCTCCGCGTGGCGCGCAGGGGGTCTTTGGAGGCAGATCTCTGAGCCCCAGTCCTGACACTGGTCCTTCAGTTTGGGTGACCTTGGATAAGGTCACCTAAGACTCAGTTTCCTCCTCCGTAAACTGGGGATAACAAGCATCTACTCGATGGAGTTGTGCAAAGGGGTGAGCTGCGGTGGACAAAGCCTGTGGCGCGTGCCCGGCGCGCAGTCGACGCTCAGGGCGCTGCCGGCTGGCGGTAGGCGGGGCCGGGTGGCTGTGGATGTCGCCCGCTGCTGGCGATGACTGGTCACGCTGATTTCCCCTTAAGGCGCCATCAGCTGCAGCTCTCGGCTACTTCGCCTGCATTCGCGGGCCAGGAAGAAGAAAAGAAGGGCGAGGTGGGTGTCACGGGCAGCTGCCGGTGCAGGGGGTGGGGCTGGAGATTTGCCCACAAGCCCCCGCGCACCCTGATGCTGCGGCCTCCAGGCCGCACTTTGAGTTGGAGGTTGAAGGAGAAGCAGGTCAGTTTGTCTTGCAGGTAAGCTGTGAGGGTTCCTTGCAGCAGGTCTGGATGTGGCCTGAGCTGTTTTGCTGAGGTAAGAGATGCGCCTGCTCAGCTTGGACCCCTGGTCAGGGGGTCAAAAGGGTACTGAGTAGGTGTGCTGCTTTGTGGCCAGGAGTCCGGGTGAGCTTCAGGTGGTTGGGTCAGCTTGTCAGTGTGGTTTCTTGAGGATGAGACTGATGGTCTCAGTGAGCCCCTGAGAGGATGCTGCCACTGGGGCTGGTTAGGTCACCAGAGTACGCCTAAGTGGCCAGGTGTAAGAAGCCTAGCACTACATTCCATTTGTGCTTCCTGGTTTTAAGAGCTTAGGTGTATACCTCTCAATCCAAGAGAAAGTACATGGGGTATGGCCCTGGCATATTGGTGTGACGATCGAGCCCTCCCCTGGCCTCTTGGGTCCCTTTAAGCTGTGACGTACAATGTTACATTCGTGGTGCTGTTACATTGTATCTTCTCCCTGCAGTAAACCTTAGATTGTCAAGCATTGCCATTTAGGCTCTGTGGGTTTTCTTTGCTGCCTCCTCGCGTGCAGCGGGCATTTAAAACCTGCCTCCTGCGGGCTGACGCCGGGCTCCCACTCGGTGGACCGGGAGTTGAAAGGCCCCGTGTCTGCTCTCCAGCAGAGCTGCGGCTCTACGCTGATACCACTGGGGAGCGCTCCAGACTTCAGAGGCTGGGCCCCGCCTCAGAGGTGCCCATGCGATGTTGGTCTGCGGTGCGATCCTGGCGAGGGGGGTGGTTTAAAAGCCCCCCAGGTGGCTCCTTGCAGCCACAGGTGTGAGCCACATGCGTGGATGCTGAATTAGCAGCAGCAGCAAATTAGACTCTTGGGGGCAAACTCGCCCGTGTGGGTTGAGAATGGAACGAGGCCACCCTCCAACCCTAGATCAGACCCCCAGGGTCACGGCAGAAAGGGGTCTTTACAAAGTCCTGTCCCAGGGGCACGGTCGGGGTCAAAGTCCCCGCCCCCGGCCAGAGATCAGCTTTGGAGTTGCTTGTCTTTGAAGCACTAGTTGTGTCCCCCGTGAGGGCACAGGGAGACGGGGCAATGCGCAAATAAAAGAAAGGGTGCAATTTCTGACCTTGCTGTGCCTGGGGGAGGGGGCACTTGGGGACAGGAGACCACATTGCTGTGCCCCTCATGACCTATAGTGGGGGGACCCCACGCCAGTCCCATCCGAGAGTGTCACGCCGGCCCCAGGAGATGGACCACCCCCGGGTGGAGCGGCAATGGCTTTGAGGTCTCATCCGAAGTCTGAGACTGTCCAGCTGCTCTGCCCCCACCCCAGCTCCGGGCTCATTTGCTTCTGACCCTGAGCAGGGGATTTTCTCTCTCTAAGCTCTGGGTGCCATTGGTGCTTCCTCGGAGAAGTGACACCAGAATCCAGCCCTCCTGATTTCCTGCAGTCACCGGGACCTCACAATTTTGCATTTGCAGCCACCTAGCAGCACAGTGACGAGCCCCAGGAAGGACTGAGCTTTCTCCAGACCACAGCAGAGTGGGGGCTTATATGTTTCCAAAGCTGTGAGGAGTCAGTCCCTGTCCACTGATCTGTGACGAGCATCGTGACCATTCCTTAGAGAAAGTGAGTATTTAAGCAGCACCCCAGCTGGAGGGAAAAAAGGAAAAGCAAGTTACACTAAAGCACCAAGAGTTTCAAAGCCTTGAGTCTTCATGGGCCGTCAGATGGAATCACCTTACTGGAAGCCCAGAGGGTCCAGCGCTGCCCTCTGAGGAGGAGTCATAGTTTAACAAGTGCCCAACCCCTTTGCACATCCTCTTCCCCTTCAGAATGCGAGTTATTGGTTCAGGGGTAACCTTTGAGTTAATTTCATGTCATTTCTCTGGGGCTCAGTTTTCTCACCTGTAATATGGGCAGAGTAGAGGACCAAATATCTCCTGCACCCAGAAGTCTATAATGGGGGATTGGAGGTGGGTGAGGGGACAAAGCCCTCAGAACTGAGGTTGGAATCTCACAGGGAAAACAGTGACAGCTACTTTCGGATCCAGAACTCCAAGGTTCCATTTTCCAGCCCCGCAGCCCTGGTGGACACCAGCTCTCGTCCAGGAGTGGAAGACGCCAACCCTTTAAAGACCAGGAGGGCGTCGGAGGAAGCAGCTTCTTCCCGCTGGCCGGGTCTGCCGGGCAGTGCTCCACGCAGGCTTGGAGCTCTCCCGTGCCAGCCTGGCCCCGCTTTGGTTCCTGGTCCTGGAAACTGCCCCCTCATCCCTGCCGTTCCTTCTGCCCTGGAGTGACAAGTCAGCCGCAGTTCCCCAGGGACAGAGGCGGGCCTCGGGGCAAGCTTCATCACAACACCCTGGAAAACACTCAGAAACCTGTTTCTAATCTGCTTTAAAACCAGTTACCTTTCCCTCCTAATTTTTTATTTTATTTATTTTTATTTTTTAGGAGGTACCGGGGATTGAACGCAGGACCCCACGCATGGGGAGCCTCAACCATTCCCCATCCCTCCTAATGTTTTAAAGCAATTTACTGAACAATGTTTTCGACCTGGGACTGGCCCTGTTTTGCTTTTTATTCTTTGTATTTGTTCGACAAGTCACATATTCTGCTCCTCTCTTCCCTCTCTCTTTCTCTCGTCCTTCTCCCCTTTCTCTTTTCCTCCCCTCTCCTTTGTCCTTCTCCTCCTCTACCCTCTCCCTCTGTGTTCAGCCTGGATCTCCTCTTCCTCCAGGGGAGAAGGAAACACGTGTGAATTACCTTCTGGAAAAAAACTGATTCGCTTTGGACTCACTTTATTCATATTCTTAATTTGAACTTGAGTAATCCTGAAGTTCTCCAAGCTAAGAAGTCTTATTTCTCCATAGCTCCGGTGTTGTTAGAATTTTTTTCTTTCCCTTTGGGGCCAAAAGCTATGACTTGGAATGTCTCTCCCCATATCCTACACCACGCACACCTCAAAGTGGAGGAACTTTGTGGCAAGGTCCTTGCACTCAGCAAACAGGTACTGAGTGCACCGGGCACTGCTCTAGATTCTGGAAGGGCAGCTGTGACCAGCCCAGACACAAATGCAGTGAATGTGCCACAATGATGCATTTGATGAATACATTTTGGAGCACTGCTGCACCACATGGATAGTGGTTTACATTGTAGTTTACACTCTCCCCCAGTCCATTCAGTGGGTTATGGCAGGATATATGATGTCCTGCATCTGCCCCTGCAATATCATTTAGGACAACTCCAAGTCCCAAAAATGGCCCATATCACACCTCTCCCTGCCCCCAGCAACTCCCATGGCCACTGTTTCCACATCAATGATACAATTTCTTCCATTGCTAAAGTCACAAATAAAAAGGGGGAAATGGTAAAGCCAAATGAGTTCGTATGGCTAAGAGACTTCAAAATGAGTCGGGAAGTCATCAGAGGGGTCGCACGTCTCAGCAGGATCCCAGGGACAGCCCAGTAGATACAACCCCAGGTATTGGTGCTCCTGAGGGCTACAGAGACACCCAGGTCCTAGGTCATGGCAGGTGGCTCTGGAGCTCAGCGCCTTGCCGGTGGGCCCTACTTTGGAATTTGTGCTCCTGAGTGTGATAGAGTTGGACTCAGATGTGACTTCTCTACACATGCCTCTTCTGTCACTTTTACTGAACCTGTGGTTGGCGCTGGGGTTGGTGTACGCTCAGGAGTCTTGAATCTCTGGACTGTCCATGTGCCAGCTGGGCCCTGAGCCTCAGCAGAGTTGCAACACCTACTCTCCAGTCTGTTGGACTCACCCAGGTCAGCTAACAAGGAGGTGAGGATGGGCAACCACCACACCAGGGGACTGAGAGGGTCTACAACTGCAAGCAGGAGAATTCCACCCATCAGCCATGTGGGATTTAAGCCCCCTTTTGATACAGAGGTGGAGAGGACATCACCATCCCAGAGTCTGCAAGATGGAGGAATAAACTATGGGTTAGGGCTCTTCTTGATGATAGCAATCGTGGACTGTGCCCATAGCACCCCACCCTCAGGGAGTGGACATGCTCACCAGGGAGCTTTAGAAGAAGCCCTTTCATAGCTGGATGAAGTTGAGAAATCATATATCTGAGAAATGAATGAGGGAACATCTAGAAAAACCACGTCCCTCTTCATAATCAAGAATAAGATACACCTAGGGAAGCAGATCTGGCTCAACTGATAGAGCGTCTGCCTACCACATGGGAGGTCCAGAGTTCAAACCCAGGGCCTCCTGATCTGTGTGATGAGCTGGCCCACGTGCAGTGCTGATGCACGCAAGGAGTGCTGTGCCATGCAGGGGTGCCCCCCTTGTAGGGAAGCCCCGCATGCCAGGAGTGCGCCCCATAAGGAGAACCACCCAGTGCGAAAAAAGCGCAGCCTGCCCAGGACTGGTGCCACACTGCTGCTGACGCAGCAAGATGATGCAACAAAAAGAAACACAGATTCCCGGTGCTGCTGACAAGAAAGCAAGCAGACACAGAAGAACACACAGTGAATGGACACAGAGAGCAGACAACCGGAGGTGGGGGGAGAGAAAGAAATAAAAAATAAATCTTTGGGAAAGCAAAGATACACCCAAACAACCAAACTCATCTCAAAGGGTGCCGGTCTTGGGTGCTGTTTCCGAGTCCATCCTGGTGGGCTCCTGGAGGTGTGGGAAGGGATGAGTCCACAGGGAAAGCAAAGGGGGAAGTTCCACTCACTGAAACCCATCACATGTTCTGGCTGTCAGAGAACCTGAGAACGGGAAGAACAGGGTTTTAGATAAAGGGGGGGGGGGGCGTTCGAGGCCCCTGGGCTTGGCAGGAGGCGAGCTCTGTGCAGACTCATAGCTCTGCCTGAAAGGGGGCCAGCTCTTCCCCTCAAAGTCACACATCTCCCCCAAGCCCCAGACTGCCTACGACGTCTAAAAAAGGTGTCAGCTCTTCTTTTTTAAAAAAATTTATTTATTTTTATTGTCTTTTTTTTTCAAAGATACATGGATAACAGAAAATGTTACATTAAAAAAATATAGGAGGTTCCCATATACCCCACTCCTCACACCCCACACTCCTCCCACGTCAACAACTTCCTTCACCACTGTGGCACATTCATTGCATTTGATGAATACATTTGGAACACTGCTACACAGCATGGATTATGGTTTACATTGTAATTTACACTCTCCCCCAGTCCATTCATTGGGTTATGGCAGGATATATGATGTCCTGCAATATCATTTAGGACAACTCCAAGCCCCCAAAATGGCCCATATCACACCATATCACACCTCTCCCTGCCCCCAGCAACTCCCATGGCCACTGTTTCCACATCAATGATACAATTTATTCCATTGCTAAAGTCACAAATAAAAAGGGGGAAATGGTAAATCCAAATGAGTTCGTATAGCTAAAAGACTTCAAAATGAGTCGGGAAGTCATCAGAAGGGTCGCACTTACGCACGTCTCAGCAGGATCCCAGGGACAGCCCAGTAGATACAACCCCAGGTAGTGGTGCTCCTGAGGGCTACAGAGACACCCGGGTCCTAGGTCATGGTAGGTGGCTCTGGAGCGCAGCGCCTTGCCAGTGGGCCCTACTTTGGAATTTGTGCTCCTGAGTGTGATAGAGTTGGACTCAGATGTGACTTCTCTACACATGCCTCTTCTGTCACTTTTACTGAACCTGTGGTTGGCACTGGGATTGGTGTACGCTCAGGAGACTTGAATCTCTGGACTGTCCATGTGCCAGCTGGGCCCTGAGCCTCAGCAGAGTTGCAACACCTACTCTCCAGTCTGTTGGACTCACCCAGGTCAGCTAACAAGGAGGTGAGGATGGGCAACCACCACACCAGGGGACTGAGAAGGTCTACAACTGCAAGCAGGAGAATTCCACCCATCAGCCACATGGGATTTAAGTCCCACTTTATATAGAGGTGGAGAGGACATCACCATCCCAGGGTCCGTAGGATGTAGGAATAAGCTGTGGGTTAGAGCTCTTCTTGATGATAGCAGTCGTGGACTGTGCCCGTAGCCCCCCCCAGGCTCGGTGAGCGTGACCGTGAGATAGCACGACCTTTGGGAGGGCCATTGGCCAGTGAGGCCTTGAAACTCAGGTGCTCTGATCCAGGAATCCCAATTCTGGAAATTTACTCTAAGGAAATTATTCAAAGATAGAAAAAATAATGTATGAGGGGAAGACTGCTGTAGCCCTGGGAATGAGAACTGCGAAAGAACAAAAACAGTGTAAACATGCTAGAGCAGGGCTAAGTGGTTTGGGCGGAATGTTCTACAGCCACTAAAAGGATAAGCCTAAGACCCAGTGGATCATGGAGGTCAGAGCTGCCCCTGGCCAGCTGTTGATCTCTTAGAGATGAGGACACTGCGGTACAGAAGGTAGAAAGGATGTCTCTGAGATTGTGTACAAGGCAGGACTGGGGCCAGGACCAGCGCTCAGGGCTGCCCCCAGGCCAGCTGTCTCTCTTCCACCAATTCAGGATTCTCCAAAGTGTGCTTTATGTACCACTCAGGAGATTAGTTTCAGGGGAACACAGGCAGGACATTAAGTGCCGTGGATTCAGGGGCATGAACTGTCTTTGAACGACACTACGAAAAGGGCAGTCCGTTTTTTCAGGGCTTTCAGCCCAGTCACGCTACGTCTCTGTTTTGTGCTGTCTACCTTTAATGCACCTCATGAATTAGAGCATTAGGTTCATGCTAATCTTCCCTTCCACCAAGAGAAAAGCGGGGGCAGAGCTCAGGCCCAGAACCTCGAGCAAGGCAGCCTCCGTCTAGAATTTAATCACGTTGCTTTTGGTTTTTATTTTATTTTTATAGGTGTGTTCGAATTGTAGCTGGTTACACTAACTTTCCATCTGTGGTAGCATTATAAGGTTTCTTTGGAAAATAACTTTACCTAAATAAAAAGTGAGTGGTTTTAAAGAAAAATTTGACTGAAGATTATAATGGAGCTGTAAGGATGTGGCAAAAGTTGGGGAGTGGAATCAGAATGAATGAACTGTGGGGAACGCTTCCCAGCATCTAGAACAGAGACCAGCATGTACAGGGTCTGTGTAAGAGACAAGGAGGCACTCAGAATTGTACACACACCTTGATAGCAGCTATGAACAAAATGAGTTATGCATCTGGCTAGGGATTATAAGAGGACACAGATAAATACATGTAGTTATTATAGATAGAGGGTGGGATCAGGGGAAGTTTCTTTCAGGGCATTTAAAGAGGCATTTAAAAACCTTTTAAAAAGAGGCTTGGCAGTGAAAGGTAAAACAAAGATGATAAATTAAATGGGCTAGCAAACATTTCGGTTTTTCTCACTTGTTTTAAATGTAGAGACATGGGCATGTTTGTAGGCTGTGAGGAAGATCCAGTGGAGAATTAGATTTTCACTCAGGCCTTCATTCATTTAATTTTAAGTCTTAAGCGCCTGCTCAGTGCCAGGAACTGTACTATGTGCTGGAGATGCAACAGTGGACAGAAAATACCAAGTCCTTGCATTCATGGGGTTTGGACTCTAATGGAGGAAGGAGAGGAAAAAATAAATACATATGTCTTATGTCTCATGGTAGAAAGTGTTTTGAAAAAAATGATAAAGCAGGTTATAGATCAATAAAAGGGGCAATTCACCAGGAAGAAGTAACAATCATAGATGTATATGTACCTAACTAGGGTGCCCTAAAATACATGAGGCAAACACTGGCAAAACTTAAGGGAAAAATAGACATCTCCACAATAATAGTTGGAGAATTCAGTGCATCAGTCTCAGCAGAGGATCAAAAAGGAAACAAAGAGCTTAAATATTATGATATATGAACTCAACCTAACAGACATATACAGAACTGCAAAATTGCAGGATATACATTCTTCTCAAGTGCTCATGGATCATTCTCCAGGGCAGACCACAAAACAGGTCTCAATAAATTTTAAAAGCTCAACATTTATACAGAGCAGTCATCAAAAACCTCCCCAAAATGAAAAGCCCTGGACCAGTTGGCTTCACAGTGAATTCTACCAATCATTCAAGGAAGATTTAATACCAGTCTTACTCAAACTATTCCAAAAAATTGAATAAGAATGAATGCTACCAAACTCGTTCTATGAAGCCAACATCACCATAATACCAAAGCCAAACAAAGACATTACAAAAAAAGAAAATTGCAAACCCATTTCCCTAATGAATAAAGAGGCAAAAATCCTCAACAAAATACTCACTAATCAAATCCATCAACACATGAAAACAATTATCCACTATGACCAAGTGGGTTTTATCCCAGGCATGCAAGGGTGGCTAAACACAAGAAAATCAATCAGTGTGACACATCACATTCAACAAATCAAAGAAGAAAAATTACACGATCATCTCGATTGACACAGAAAAGGCATTAGACAAAATTCAGCATCCTTTCTTGATAAAAAACTCCAAAAGACAGGAATCAAAGGAAACATTCTCAACATGATGAAGGGCATATATGAAAAACACACAGTAACACTGTCCTCAGTGGTGAAAGACTGAAAGCTTTCCCGTTGAGATCAGGAACAAGACAAGGATACCCACTGTCACCACTGTTGTTCAATAGAGTGCTAGAGGTTCTAGCTAGGGCAGTCAGGCAAGAAAAGGAAATAAAAGGCATCCAGATTGGAGAGGAAGAAGTAAAACTTTCACTATTCACAGATGATTTGTATTTTCTAGACCTAGAAAATCCCCAAAAAACTACAATGAAGCTACTATAGCTAATAAGCGAGTTCAGCAGAGTGGCAGAATACAAGATTAATATGCAAAACTCAGTAGTGTTTCTATACACTAGTAATGGCTAATCTGTGGAGGAAGTCAGGGAAAAAATTCCATTTACAATAGCAACTAAAAGGATCAAATATTTTGCAAAAAGTTTACAAGGATGTAAAAGACCAGTATTCGAAAAACTGCAAGGCATTGCTAAAAGAATTCAAAGAAGACATAAATAAATGAATGAACATTCCATGTTCATGGATTGGAAGACTAAATATCATTAAGATGTCATTTCTACCCAAACTGATTTATAGATGCAATAAAAATTTCAATAGCCTCTTTAAAAGAAATAGAAAACCAGTTATCAAATTTATTTGGACTGGTAAAGGGTCCCAAATAGCCAGAAATGTCTTAAAAAGGAAGTACAGAAGTTGGAGGACTCTTACTTCCAGACTTTACAGTGGTAAAATACAGCATGGTACTGGCCTAAGGACAGACAGATTGACCAATGGAACTGAACCGATGGTTCAGAAACATTTTTGACAAGGCTGTCAAGCCCTCCCAGCTGGGCCAGAACGGTCTATTCAACAAATGATACTGGGAGAACTGGATAGCCATAGCCAAAGGAAAGAAAGAGGACCTCTATCTTACACTTTATACAAAAATTAACTCAAAATGGATCAAAGACCTAAATATAAAAGCTACAATTATGGAACACCTGCAAGAAAACGTAGGGAAGCATCTTCAAATCTTGTGGTAGGTGTAGCTTCTTACCCTTACACCCAAAGCACGAGCAATGAAAAAATGGATAAATGGGACCTCTTTTGTGCTTACAAGAAATTTGTCAAGAACGTCAAAAGGCAGCCTACTCAATGGGAGAAAAATATTTGGTAACCACGTATCCGATAAGGGTTTGATTTCCATTCTATATATAAAGAGATCATACAACTCAACAACAAAAGGGCAAGTATTCCAATTTAAAAATTGGCAAAAGACTTAATAGACATTTTCCAAAGAGGAAATACAAATGGTGAAAAAGCACATGATATAATATTCAATATCACTAGCTATTAGGGAAATACAGATCAAAACTACAATGAAGTATCTCACACCTCATGGAACAGCCATTCCTTGAAAAACAGAAAACAACACGTGCTGGAGAGAATGTGGAGGGACAGGAGCCCTCCCTCGCTGTTGGCGGGAATGGAGAATGGTGCAGCCTCTGAGGAAGACAGCTTGGCGGTTCCTCAGGAAGCTAAATGTAGAACTGCCATATGATCTGGCAATCCCTCTGCTAGGAATACATCCAGAAGAACTAAAAACAGGGATGCGAGCAGACGTTTGCACACCATTGTTCATAGCGGCCTTATTCACAATATCCAAAAGACAGAAACAACCCAGGTATCCATCAACCAATGGATGGATAAACAAAACATGGTATGTACACACAATGGAATACTCTGCTGCTGCAGGAAGAAATAAAATTGGGAAACATATGACAACATGGATAAACCTGGAGGGCATTATGCTGAGTGAAAGAAGCCAGACACAAAAGCATACATCTTGTATGATCTTGCCAAAATGAACTAAATTCAAAGAATAAACGCATGGAACTAACACCTAGACTATAGGTTACCAGGAGATAGCACGAGGGCTGAGAAGGGGTACCGATGTTTAGTATATGTAGAATTTTTAATTAGCTTAGCTGTAAAAGTGTGGAAACTGGTAGAGTGGCTGGTCACATAGTATGGAGAGTATAACTAATACAGCTGATTTATAAATGGGACTGTGGCTGAAAGGGGTAGTCTAGGGATGTAAATGTCAACTGAAAGAAAGCTAGAGAATAATCTAGGAACTGAGCAACATGGCAAGCTCGGTGGTGGATGAGGACTGTGGTTGATAGTACAAACACAAGAATGTTCTTCTATGAACTGAAACAAATGTACGTCACTATTACAAAGTGGTAAGAACACGGTGATGCATGGGAAAAATACAATTACTGTAACTTACGGACTATAGTTAACAGCAACATTGTAGTATTTTTGTGTCAATGTCAGAGAAGCTACCATATCAATGCTGAGGGCCAATAACAGGAGGGCATGAGATTTTTTTTCTAAGGAAAACTTCCAAAAATTTACTAAGGCAGTGATGTCATAACTCTGTGATGAATGTGAGAGCACTGAGTGCACACTTTCCATGGGCTGTACGAGGCAGGGGCTGTGTAACCCAGGGGTGAGGGACCGTGGCTAACAGTGCAAATACGAGTGTTCTCCGTAACTGTGACAAATGAGATGCTATTTTACAGCAGGTAGTCAGAGAAAGCCTTTCCGATGAGGGGTATTTGATAAAGTCCTAAATGCAGTAAGAGCACAGCTGCGGGAGATCTGGAAAAGGCGTGCTCTGGGTGGCGGGCACCGCAAGCGCAGAGGCCCTGTGATAGGCCTGTGTTTGGCACGTTTAAGACACAGCAAGTGTATGGGAAGCGGACTTGGCCCAGTGGTTAGGGCGTCCGTCTACCATATGGGAGGTCCGCGGTTCAAACCCCGGGCCTCCTTGACCCGTGTGGAGCTGGCCATGCGCAGTGCTGATGCGCGCAAGGAGTGCCGGGACACCCTGTCCCCCGCGTGCGGGAGCCCCACGCGCAAGGAGTGCACCCCGTAAGGAAAGCCGCCCAGCGTGAAAAGAAAGAGCAGCCTGCCCAGGAATGGCGCCGCCCACACTTCCCGTGCCGCTGACGACAACGGAAGCGGACAAAGAAACAAGACGCAGCAAATAGACACAGAGAACAGACAACCAGGGGAGGGGGGGAAATTAAATAAATAAATAAATCTTTAAAAAAAAAAAGCAAGTGTAGCTGGAGTAAGTGGGTGACGGGGAGAGCAGCGGGAGAAAAATCAGAGAGGCAACGGGTCAGACTCACGTGCGGCCTCGTAGGACGGGGTGAGGACTTTGACTGTGACGCGGAGTGAAATGAGATTTCCCTAGAGGGCTTGGGGCATTGTCAAGGGCTGACTGGTGTTTCGGTGGATAAGCCTGGCGTGTCGTGTTGTAGGGAGCCTAGTGGGAGGGTACTGCAGTGGTCCAGGTGACAGCTGCCCGCGGCCCGGATCACGGTGGCAGTTGTCACACATAAACATCAAACAAACGAGAAGTGGATGGGGGAAGGGCTGCAGGGGGCAGCAGGAAATGAGAGCAGGAGGAGATGGAGGAAGCGAGGAAGTAGCCTGCGAAGGGAAGTAGACTAGTCCATCCCCTGGGGAGGAAGGAAATGCAGATCACCGAGGAGCAGATCCACAGAGGAGGAGGGCAAGTGGGGAAGGTCGGTGCGGGACGTGGGAACCTCAGGACAGGACGCGAGCTTTCCCGTAAACGACGGTGGGGGAGAGGAGACCCGCGGATGGAAGACGCACTGTTACTTCTTTTTTTTTTTTTTTTGTTACTTCTTCACTGTCTTTTTTCCCTACTAAATTGTGAATTCCATGAGGAAAAAGTTTCATCTGTTAGAGTCACTACCATCGACTCAAACCCTAGTTTAGGGTCGGGTTTGCGGTGGACACTCAATTTTTGAGTAAATGGGTGAATGAATGAATAAAATGAAAGGATAAATGGAAGGAAGAATGGATGGCTGGGTGTATGGAAGGATGACTAGATGGACAGATAGTTGGAAAGGTGGATGGATGGATGGGTGGATGGAAAATGGAAGAATGAATGGAAGGATAGTGGGTAGATGGAAGGATGGAAGGAAGGATGGGTGGATGGGTGGATGGGGTGGTTGATGGTGGAACGAGGGATGGAAGTGTGAATGGAACAATGTTAAAATAGAAATCATGTGCGTCTCTGACAGCCCTGGAGCAGTTCATGTCTGCTGCTAAGGTTTCCACTATAGATGCAAGAAAAAGAAGTCCTCATGCTTTCTGTCTGTCTGGTTGTGGCAGCCAAGATTGAATGGGGGAGTACAAGGAAAAAATAAAAGAAAGAGAAATCAGAACTCATGGGTTATAGTTCAAAGTTCCTTTGAAATGGAGAATGGATGAAAGAATAAGACATTTTTGAACAGTTCTTTGGGGAAAACAGATTTAAATTAAATTTGAATGGCTGTAAACCAATTTATAGAATAAAGATTCCTTGGAGGTTCAGAATGAGTCCAGAAGGAGTTGATATTCGGAAGGGATTTTTTGTATGTGATGTGTCATTTTGTTTATCCATTCACCAGACGATGGGCATTTAGGTTGTTTACAGCTTTTGGCCATTAGGAACATTCGCTTAGGAGTCTGCAGCTGGACATATGTCTTTATTCCCCTGGGAATGCAACTGCTGGGTTAAATGTTTGTTTAACCTTTTAAGAAACTGTCAAACTCTTTTCCAAAGTGGTTGTGTCATTTTACATTTCCACCAGCATATATGAAGATTTCTTTGCATTCTTGCCAACCCTTGTTATTATCCGTCTTTTTAATTTAGCCATTCTGCTTGGGGGTGTGGTAGTCTCTCCTCGTGGTTTTGTTCTTTGTTTTCCTAGTGAGCAATAATGTTGAACATTTTCTCATATACTTATTTGCCATCCATATATTTTCTCTGGTGAAGTGTCATTTTAAAATCTTTTGCCCTTTTGTTTGTTTACTGGAAGAGTTGTAGGTTTGCAGAACCTGAAAGGGTGTTTTCTTTGAGCTGCCCAGCCTAACAAATGCAGTCCTTTTTCTAATACGGGGTTGGGAGAATTGTGCTGTTCTTGGAGTTAGGGAATCTGGGTTCAGCGAAGCACTGTGGCCTTATGCAGGTACAGAGGACCGAGCTCAGTCCCCGGGCTGGAGAGCTCCACGCCAGGCGTGGCTGAAATGAAACTTCATAGCCATCGAAATGGAGCCATACAACATACTATGTGCTTTTCCCTTCCACCTGAGCTTACCTCACCTGTCTCTCAATCCCTTCTAGATGCTCCAAGGAAACCAAGCGAATGTGACAGGCTGATTCACGCTCATGTGTTTGTGGCTGTTGTGGATGATCCACTCCTTGACCTGCCAAAAATTTACAGACGTGGAAACTGAGCCCAGAAGAAAGGAAGAGCCTCGATCAGGATAAAAGGGGGCAGCAGGTCAGGGAGGGCTGTTGAGAGGACCGACACCTGAGCGGAGTCTAGAGGAGAGCGTGGGAGTGAGGGAATGAAGACCAGGAAGAGGGACTCCCAGGGGAGAGCACAGCTGAAGGAAGACACGACGTTTAAGGCTCTTCTGGTGCCACGCAGGAGACGGGGTGAAGCGCGGGGGAAGAGGCGCTGGAGAGGCCCGAGGCGCCACGTCTCAGCTGATCTTGTGTGTTGAGCTAAGGAGTTTGCACTTGTTCTTGTCAGTCCCTTTGAGTGGGGCGCTCCTGAAGAATTTAGAGCCAAAGCAATTAGAGGCCGGAAGTAGAGTGGTTAAGAGCAGGGACTCTGGAGCCAGGCTGCCCGGGTTCAAATCCCACCATTGACACTCGCTGGCTGTGACCTTGGGCAAGTTACTTCACCCCTCTGGGCCTCAGTTTCCCATCTGGATAACTGTGTCTTCCTCATAAAGGCTGTTGTGAAGAGAATAGGAGTTATTAAGTGCTAAGCACCATACCTCATGAATAATAAGTACTCTGTTTCTGTATTAGTGGCTACCTAATTATTATGATGATTTATTAGCTGGGCTTTAGAAAGATTCTTCGAATAGCCAAAGTTTTGGGTAGATGGGAACAGGGTCAGAATGCAAATAGAAAGAATAGGTGGGAAGTACTGCAGTAATTAAAGTGGGGTAGAGCAAAGCATAACCCACAGGTAAAATCAGCCTGCTACCTGTTTTGTCAATAAAGTTTTATTGGAACCCCATAAGCCATTCATTCATATACCAGCTAACTACTGCTTTTAGGCTAGAGTAGCAGAATCGAGTAGTTGCAGCTAAGACTGTGGGGTCACAGGACTGAAGATAATCCCTCCCCAGCCCTTCACAGGCCTCAAGACAGTTCAGGTTTGGGGCAAGAGAAGACACTTTTGCTCTTTTCTAGTCATTCTAGGATGCAGTTGCCTACCCTTTCTAGGCTCCAGATACACCAGATCCTGCATTTCCCAGTAGAATCAGCCAGAACAGATGGGTAAAATGTTCAGATTTTCCCAACTTCATTTCTCCAATTAGAACCACTTTATTGTTCTTCTGCAAATTAATTCTTGCATCTTCAAATCTATAAAGGAAAAAAATATTGAGAGCAGCCCATGACCTTTCTGGCAGTTTTCAATTTCTTTCCTTTTCATTTTTAGCTTTCATGACCCCCCAGGATAGCATCTAATTATTTCTTAAGTAATCATGTCTCCTGGGCTCTGAAGAAATTTGAGAAGTTTGTTCCCTATTATGTATTCCAAATTAGTTTCTCTTCAATTTGGGGGCACTTTCTTTTGTCTTTTCATCTTCATTCAAGCCAAAAATAGTTTCTCAAATTGAGTGCTAAATTCTTCGGGATTTCGTTCACTTCAATTAACTTTCCTGGGCGCTCTCTTTGGTTCTGTAAATGAGGTCTTTGCGCCCCAGGATCTTATTCCTAGGCCGCTGGGCTGCCTGTTCATGCCTACCAGCCCCCTCCTTCTATGCGGGGTGGGGAGGAAGGGGAGAGGAAGGGGAGGTGTGGAAAGAGACAGACAGTGGGGAGGCCTGGGGGGCGTTGGGCTGGTTGACCTCAGTTTTCCTCATCTGTAAAATGGGGGACGATGGCTGCTGCATTGGGGGCATATCAGCGTATTATTACTTGAATGACAGGGGTTTCCTTATGAAGCAGCTGGGAGCAGATGCGGGGGAGCAGCACTCCCTCTTTGCTGTGTCTGGGCCTCCAGGAGTGTCAGCCATGGTCAAGGCTGCTCTCCTGGCCAATGGCCAAGCCCTTAGCACCAGCTCAGCTTATAGGCATAATTCAGAAAGCATTTGGCAATACTGTATTACTATCAA
Organism: Dasypus novemcinctus; assembly: GCF_030445035.2. Classification (NCBI taxonomy): domain Eukaryota; kingdom Metazoa; phylum Chordata; class Mammalia; order Cingulata; family Dasypodidae; genus Dasypus; species Dasypus novemcinctus. The sequence goes on along the minus strand of NC_080698.1, from coordinate 48,873,794 downwards.
AACAATATCACCTGTAAAGTGAAGCACTTTTCAGTTTACAGTTTGCTTGCACACCAATGATGCTATTTTGCAGGCCCCTAGAACAATTATGGGGTAGACTGAGCCAAGGCATTAACACCATTTTACAGATGAGGAAGTTGCAGTTCAGAGAGGTTAAGGGACTTGCCCAAGTTCACACAGCTAACCAGATGCAGAGTCTCCTTTTTTCTCAGCACATGCTCTCTTCTTCCTGTGTTAATATTTTTCTTGTCTTGGCAAAGGTCTTGAGTGCCCGGCTGGGAGACACTGTCTTCATAGTTAGCCTTTTCATGGGTAGGTAATATTCCAACATTCCCAAAGCCGGGATTCCTCCAGCCCAAGCTGGCCATCAGGTCACTGGTCATGAGCTGCTGGAGTCTGGGAGCTGAGTGCTGTTTATCTGGGCACCCTAGCTCCCAGCAAGGGCTGGGCACACTTCAGGGATTCAGGGAACGTGCCGCAGACTGGATATGAATCTTGATTCTACCACTGTCCAGCTGCCTTGTCTTGGGCAAACACCTGACCTCTCAGAACTGGTCTCCTATGTTGCATCAGCCCACCGTGCCAGCCGATTGTGTCAGCTCACTGTCTTGCATGCTGTCTTTCGGAAGCACCAGGAACCAAACCCGGGGCCTCCCGTGTGGTAGGCAGATGCCCAACTGCTTGAGCTACATCCACTTCCCTCCTCATCTTTTAAATGGGAGAAATCCTGCCCATTTCCAGTAAGGGTTACAGGGTTCAAATAAGAGGATATGGGTGAGAAGTACCGGAGCCACAGCTGTGATTTATCAGCCCTCTCCTGCTCTGCCCTCGTCTCTTTCCACTGTTGCTTCCTCTGTCTTCCCTTCCCTCCCCCTGCCTGATGTTCCACCATTAAGCCTTATGCCCTAGAACTCTTTTGTGATCCATTGATTAGGCCCTTCCACAAGAGCAAGTTTTTAAAAGCAAAGAGGAAAAGACCCAGGGTGCTGAGGTTGGGGGGCGGGGTGACTCCCTGAGGGGAGAGAAGGGGCTGGAGAAAGGGCAAGAGGCGCAACTTGAGAAGACCAGGTGTCTTTCTTCCACAGACTCACCTTGAGGTAGACCTGGGGCGGGGGGGGGGGGGGGGGGGGGGGAGCGTGATTTCTCTCTTTTTCTCCCCTCATTGTCAGATGTAAGACCATTTATCAAGGACAACCTGAGAGACAAAGTATGCATAAAGTGTTTCTTGGTAGAAGTTTTAAAAACCATTTTCTCGAGGAAGTGTCTTTTCCTCCAGGATTTGCATTGATTAACCAAAGACACCTGTGAGACGGGACGCCTCATACAGCAGCACGGTTTATAGCTCAGGCCTGGGATTAGGAGACCTGAGTTCAAATCCTGATTGTGGCTGTGCGACCCTGAACCAATGACTTCACCTCTCTGTGCCTCAGTTTCCTCATCTGTGTAGTGGGGGTAATGATGGTTCCTAGGTTACAGGACAACGTGAACAGAGAAAATGTGTGGAAAGCACTTAGTAGAATGCCAGGCACAGGAAAAATATAAAAGCAAAATACATAATATATGGTTATACATATAATATAGAAATAGAACGATACATGGGTACTAGAATTATAAGCATAATATCCTTAAAAAATGTAAAAAAATAAAATAAAGTAATACATTTATAAAATTATTTTTAAAAATTAAAATGATAAAAACATAAAATATTTTAATAATACAAATATGAAAAGAAAAGTCACATACAATCCTGTCACCTTCCCCAAATACCTCAGAAGGGACCCCCAGTGGTAAAGAAGGGCAGGTGGATGCTGCTGTGAGGCCCTCTTCACTTTATTTATTTTTTTAGATTTATTTATTTATTTATTTCTCTCCCCTTCCCCCTTCCCCCGCCCCGGTTGTCTGTTCTCTGTGTCTATTTGCTGTGTCATCTTCTTTGTCCGCTTCTGTCCTTATCAGCGGCATGGGAATCTGTGTTTCTTTTTGTTGCGTCATCTTGTTGTGTCAGCTCTCCGTGTGTGCAGTGCCATTCCTGGGCAGGCTGCACCTTCCTTCATGTGGGGCGGCTCTCCTTACGGGGCGCACTCCTTGTGCGTGGGGCTCCCCTACGCGGGGGACACCCCTGCATGACAGGGCACTCCTTGCACGCATCATCATTGCACATGGGCCAGCTCCACACGGGTCAAGGAGGCCTGGGGTTTGAACCGCGGACCTCCCATGTGGTAGACGGACGCCCTAACCACTGGGCCAAGTCCGCTTCCCCCTCTTCACTTTAATAGCGCACTGCTCCTGCCCTGTGGCCACCCTGTGTTCATAATTCCCAGGTGAGGCCCCCAGGAGCCCCCAGCGCCGCGGCCGCTCACGGGGGGCAGCGCGGGGGAGGCCCCCTTGCAGCACGGGGTGGCAGGCTTGTCCTGCTGGTGAGGGCGTCGGTGCCCACGGCCGCCCAGGGCGCGCAGGCGCCCTCTGCCCAGCGCTGGCCCTCCTCTTCCGTGCAGTCCTCCGCCCTGGCCTTTCCCCACAGGCCCCCCCAGGGCCCGTGGCCCCCCGTTCTGTGCTCACCTGGAGTGCTCACACCTCACTGTCCCAAGAAGGGCCTGGAATGATAATAGCCCTCGCCACGCCTCATTTCACGGGTCCGACCTCGCCTCGCCCTCGCCATCCGCTCCAGGGCCCGGCCACGTGCCCATTCCCCAGCAGGGGAGACCGAGGCACAGGGAGGGCAGGTCTCGCTGCAGAGCCGGTGGCCACGGCCGGCCCCCGTCCCCGCTGGGCCGGCACCTCGGTCACCGACCTCGGCTGGGAGTGGGCTGTGGGTGACGGCCAGCTGCGCGGGCGGGGGCCGAGGGTCGCCTCCGCGAAGCCGTTCACAGAGCTGGGGCCGACGCCGGCGGCTGTTCCCCCGGACGCCCTGCCCGGCTGCGGGCTCGAGGGGCAAGGGCCGCGCACTCGCCGTTGGCGTCAGGCACCCGCCGGGGCCGCCCACGGATCTGGCGCCCTGTCCCAGCACGTCGGAGCCAGGGCTGGAGCCCGAGGGGGGGCCCAGCAGGGACTCGTCCAGCCTCCTGGAGGCCGTCGACCCTCTCCTCCCCCTGGTCCGCCGGGAGGTCGGGGACAGCCGTCGTCTGAGCCCCGGGGACAAAGCGCTGCGGCGCGGCTCCGGGGTTCGAGCCTGAAGGGTGCACACACCCTTCAGGGCGGGGGTTGCTGTCGTTGCGCAGAGAGGGAAACCGAGGCCGGTGTGTGTGCGGAGGAGGAGGCGGGAGGCCGCGGGGAGCCTTGCCACCCCTGCAGGCTGCCTGGTGGAGCTGGCAGCACGGCCCGCCGTTTCCCAGCCCGTGTCCGGGATGAGTCCCCACCAAGGCCGGGGCAGGTCGCTCAGAGCCATTTCATCAGCGCTTTTGCTTCTCTGCCTCCCGGGAAAACGCCCCCGTCTGGGTCACTGTGGCAGACTGTTTCTCTCGGTTCTAATTCTCACCATCTCCCCTGGGGCCCCTTGGCACCTCCGTTCAACCTCCCCGATGCCCGTTGCCCCATGATGGCCCTGACCCCACCCTCGGCCTTGAGTAGACAGCCCGCCCGTGGCCCGTGCCCGCCCTCCCCTGTGCCCGCCCCTCTCCCCAGCTGGCTTTCCAGGCCCCGACCTGCCCCAACAGTCCAGATGCCGATGGCTCCCATCGCTCGTCTGTCACCCTGGGATGCTTCCGGGTAGCGCGTGCCCGTCTCTCCAGAAGCCTCCGAGCCCTCCTCTGTGACCCAGGCCAGGAGCCGGCCTCCCGCCAGCCTGGCCGGTGGCCCCCAGCCCCTGCCCCCTGCCCCCAGCAGTGCTGGCCCCAGCTCCTGCACCAGCCTTGCCCCACGCCCATCCCGGCAGGGCAGGATCACACATCCTGTGTTCGGCCGGCCTAGGCCCCCCGGCAGACTCCAAAAGCCCCCTCCTCACTTCCACCTTCACTCCAAGGCTCCCTGAGACCTGCCCAGGACGCTGCCTCTGCCCTCAGTCCCCCTCTGGGCCTTTGCACCAGCCTCCCCGTGCTGTGCTGGCTCCAAGGGCTGACTTTGCACCTGCACGCTGTCGCCACGGAAGGCTCCTTCCCGGGACCTCAGGGGACCCTGCCCGCGCCCACTCGGGACATCTGGCCTGTGCGGCTGGGAGGGGGGCTCGCCCCCCTTGCCTCCACCCAGGCTGCTCCTGTGAGCGCCCTGAGCTCCGTGCGCCTGGAGCCACACAGACTGGGGTCCCTGGCCCAGGTCCTCTCTGACAGCTGTGCGGCCTCCGGGGGGTCGACTGGCTGTCTTAGCTGAGCCCCCGTCACGTTAAAAAGGGGACCTATACCCGCAGCTTGAAGGCTGTTCCGGGGGATAAATGCAGGAACAGCCAGCTAGTAGCGCTCACTCATTCTTTTACTATTTACTGAGCATCTGCTATGCGCCCAGACCTGCTCCCTGCTTTCGTGATCCTTCTATTCCAGTGAGGGGGATAGACAATAGGCGCCACACAATACAAATAGCCTAGGGGGGTAGTGAGTGACACTGTGAGCCAAGAAGCTGGGGAGGGGGAAGAGGGGCTGTCTCAGCCAGGGCAGGGGTGGGGGCTTGGGCAGGAAGGAGATGTTCCAGCTGAGGCCTGAATCAAGTGAGGAGACAGCCAGGCAGCTGTCCAGAGAGGAGGGGACGGCCGTGCAAAGGCCCTGAGACAGCACCGTGCCCCGCGGTGCCGAGCAGAGGGTGCAGGGATGAAGGCGGCGCAGATGGCAGGGCCCGTACTGCCAAGGATTTTTGTTTTTTTCCAGGTGGGGAGGCCAGTGAAGGGGCTGGACAGGGTCTGACTTCCCCCTAGAAAGGCTCGTGCGGACGGCCACGTGCCTGTAACCGGCCAGAGCTGGAGCAGCCTCGGCTGCACCCCGGCCACCCCAGTGCCGCGGGCAGGGGGTGTGATCTGAGCAGGACGCAGGCCTCTGCCAAGTGCGCACTTGGAAGCAGGGAGTCACCAGGTGGGGAAGGGTGGCAGGACGGGCTCCCCGAGCGTCCTGGGCCCCACGGCTGCCCCAGGAGTCCTGGGCTGCCGCTGGCTTGAGAGCCTCCACCTGTCCCGGCCCCAGTCCCCCAGAAGCCCTGAGGGTCGGAGGAGCAGGGACAAAGACCAAGAGGCCCCCAAGTGCCCATGGCTCCAGGCCGGAAGGCGTCCACCCTCCGGGATGTTCAGCCCACTCTGTTTTGGTGAGAAAGTTAGTGAAAGGGACAGGGGCAGAGGAGGAGGAGTAGGAGGGGGAGGGGAAGGGAGAGGAGGAGGAGAGGAGGAGGAGGGGGAGGGGTGAGGAAGAGGGGAGGAGGGGAGGAGGAGGGAGGAGGAGTGGGAAGAGGAGGGGAGAGGAGGGGAAAGAGGAGGGGGAGGGGGGAGGAGTGGGAAGAGGAGGGGGAGGAGGGGGAAGAGGAGGGGAGGAGGGAGAGGAGGAGGGAGGGGGCAGAGGGCAGAGGAGGAGGAGGGGGGAGGAGTGGGAAGAGGAGGGGAGGTAGGGGAGGCAGGGGAGGCGGGGGAGTAGGGGAGGGAAGTGTCAGCGCCTCTGCTTCGCTGGAACAAAATTCCAAATTACAGACACAGCTTCTGCTTGGGGGAAACTATGTCAAAACCCTTCTGGACCCATCAGTATTAGACGCCCACAAGTTTGAGGAGTTGGAATCCAAGTAGTTTTAGGAAAAAACTGTCCTACTTTTATAATTGGTTCCCAAGGCTCTTCTCAACGATTATTAAAACACTGACACGAAACCTCGGAGAGAGAGCTCCTCGGGGCCCTGTATTTATCCTTTGCGTTGGTCAGACAAGCAAAGGACTTCCATCATGTTGGCTGTGGAATGTTTCAAGGTCGGATCATTAATTTTATTAAGGGAGAGTCAGATTTGCAAAGGGGCCAGGGACCGAGACTCTGTGTCCCTCGCAAGGCCCAGCCTCAGGATGCCATGGATCCGCGGGACAGATGCAGCTGTTGCCAGCAGTGCTCTCGCGGTGACGTCCACAGCCCCAGCCCTTCCCAGAGTGCCTGAGAGGCTCCAGAAGGTCTGTGAAGCTCCTGCAACTGTCGCCAAGACTCTCTGCTCGGGCTGCTGGGCATTTTTCTAGGCCAGGCGTTCTCAAAGTGTGGCCCTTGACCTGCAGCACCAACCTCACCTGAGAACTTGTTAGAAATGCAGATTCTTGGGCCCCACCCCCAGACCTACCGAGTCAGAAAGTGGCAGTGGGACCCAGCACTCTGTGCCTTCACAATCCCTCCAAGTGATTCTGATGCGTGCTCAGGTTACGCTCTACAGTATGACACAGTAGCGGAACGGGGAATTTGGAATCGCAGTGACCTGGGTTCGAATCCTGTTCCACCATATAGTAGCTGTGTGAGCTTAGGCCAGGCACATAACCTCTCTCAGCTTCTGTTTCCCCATCTGTACAGTGATGTTACTGGGGACCTTCTAACACAGCGGTGAGGACAGGCAGGCCCAGTCTTTATTAAGCAGTGGTCACAATGATGAATGGCGATAGTGTTTTTGAGGAGGGGAGTGGCATCAGCAGAGGCAAGGATAAGCAAGAGAATCCTGCAGGACGATCTGAACACCTCTGCAGCTGGAGGCTGAATTTGGGTTGTAGCTGGAGTAGCCGCGGGCAGAGGGGTGAGGAGGGCGTGGGCGAGAGCAAACCCTGAGGTCAGATGACTAGGATGTGCAAGCGAGTCAGCTCATTCAACAAACAGTCCTTGAGTGTCTAAAACGAGCCAGGAGCCATTCTGGACCCCGGGCACGTAGAGACGGAGAGGCCGCTCCTGGAGCCGGTTTGCTTGGAGGAGACAAAGTCAGCTGACAGCCAGCGAGCGAGGGACTCAGAGCATGCGCAGCGCCAGGGAGAGGCTGAGTGGGGCGAAGGGAGAGCGGCCGGGCAGTCGGGGTGGGGAGGGTCTCAGCACACATAGAAGGGAGGAGCCGTCCAGGGGCAGTTTCTGGCTGGAAGGGCATGCGGGCAGAGGGAAGAGCCAGCGCAGCGACCTGGAGACAGAGCCTGGAGCGTTAGAGGAAGCAAGGAAAGGGGTGGGAGCCTGGGGGACGGGGAGCCATGGAGAGAGAGGATCTGAGGGGCCCGGGGCGCCTGTGTCCCACCTCCCTGAGACTCCACTGCCTCTTCCGTCCAACGGACTCCCCCGAAGGGCCATGTGAGAACCAATGACAGGAAGGATTTAAAGCGCCAGGCGCCCGGTCTGGCCCAGAGGGAGCTCCAGGGACAGGTTCGCCAATATCGATAGCCCTCGTGGCACCGCGTCAGGACTCCAGCTGTGGGTGAGGAGCAGCATAAGCGCAGACCCTGCAGAGGAAAGTTCTGGGGCTTTAGACCAGTGTCCGTGCTAACACCAGCAGGCCACTTCCTTCAAGCAACCAATATTTGTTGCTCCTCCATGAAGGCTGATGGACCTGGGGATACAGAGAGGTATAGTGTCCCCCCACCCCCCGGCCCTGCCTTGTAGTTTGGGGGTTCTTCCTCTCTGGGAGCCGCAGCTTCCTCTGTAACGTGGCGGTGAGAGGCGCCATAGCTTGGCTTTACAAAGTACCCGTGGAGTCAGCCCTCTGCAGAGTGCCGGGGCCTGGGATCCTAGTGCCGGGGCCCTGGGGGGGCGACCCTGGATAGAAGCAGAGGGGTGGGAATGGGCATGCAGACTTGGCGACTGGAAGATAACTGGTGAGAGCCCCTCCTTCCTGACTTCCTGAGCCTCAGTTTCCTCATCTGTAAAATGCGAGTAGTCTCTGGACCCACGTCCTTGGACAGACGTGAGGATCAGATGAGGTAAGGTTTACAGTTCTCAGCACAGGCCTGGCACAAACTAACAGCTGCTGTTATTAATAATGACACCGGTGTTGCCCCTGCTGTGATCAGTTAAGGACAGGGGAAGCTGCCTGAAGACCCACTGAGCTGTGACCCTCTGTGGCCGGGGGCAGGACCCTGTGAGGGTAGCCGCCTGGTGCCCAGCCTAGACGGAGCTGGAGGCCCTGGAGGAGAGGGCGGTGGTGCCCGCAGCGAGGGCAGAGGGGCAGAGCTTTGACGAACACCAGGCCAGTGGCAGCAGGAAGCACAGAGGAACCGAACTGTGGCCACCTCCTCCAGGAAGCCTTCTCAGATCACGCCGGGTGCTCCTGGAACCCTGCGCTTACCTTCAGAGGGACACAGATCCTGCTGCATCGTAATAACCTATCCCTCCATCAGAATTTAAGGCCTGGGCATGATCTGATTTTGTACTTCTCCCGGCTCAGCACGGTGGTTGCTTGAATAAACAAACGACTGAACAAATAGAAGGATCTCGGCTTGAGGCAGCTGCACGCTTTTCCTTGGGCACAAGGGGGCACCATCACTGCAAAACCCAGCATCGGGGAGGCGGAAGGAATGAAAACGCTAAAACTGGGACCCCATCCTGGTAGGTTACAGACCCATCTGCCTTCAGACCCAAGACTTGTGTGACCAGAGCAAGAGCTTGCTAACAATGACAAGCGGTGTGTAATGTAGGTAGTGAGCTCTGCGTTACTGGACGTGTTCAAGCAGAGGCCCAAGCCCTGCTCTCTGGAGTCAGCCCCAGGCTTTTCCCCGAGGCACCCGTGGTCTCCGGCCCCCGACTCACCTGTGGCAGCTCGCGGCGCTGCCCACTCCTCAGTTGTGGGAGGAACCCCCAGAGGCTTTCCCAGTGTCAGCCTGGGAGGAAGGGGATGTCTTCAGGTCTCCTGGGAGAGTTCCCGCCTCCTTTCCCAGGAGAGCGGCAGCTTCCTTAGCTAACAACAGAGGAACGTTTTCCAAAAGTAACTGTTTTTTTGTTGTTGTTTTTTAAATTTCAAATTTACAAGAAATTGAAACAGTAACCCGAAAAGCTTTCTTTTTTCTTGAACCATTTGAAAGTTGCTGACTTGATGCCTTATCACCCTCAAAAATTTTGTATCTACTTCTTACACACAAGAACATTCTTCTATCTACCCACAAGCATCAAAATCAGGAAGTGAGCATCCATGCGTCCCCATCTAATGCTCAGATCCCATTCATTTTCACTCATCATCTCCACGTTGTCTTTGATAGCAGAAGATTCCAGTCCTGGGAGGTGTTTCGCATTTTGTGGTCACCTACTGTCTCCCTTGACTTTTCACGATCTTGACACTCTGGAAGATTCCTGGTCAGGTGTTTGGTAGACTGGCCCTCAGCTGCAGGTTGGCTGCAAATTCTTCCCTCTCAGACTCAGGTTGCCCATTTGGGGCAGGACTATCGCGTCCTGCTAGGTAGCACACAATTTCTCTTTGTCCCGTTACTGGGAACTTTAAAATTGACCACTTGATTGAGGGATGTCTGCCAGGTTTCTTTAAAATAAAGCTACTCTTTCTCCCCTTTGTAACCAATAAGTAATTTGTGGGGGAGATGCTTTGAAATTATGTGAATAGTCTATTCCGCATCAAACTTTCACCTGCTAGTTGTAGCATTCATTGATCATTCTCGCCTGAATCGTGTGTTACTAAGATGGCTGTGGTGGTGGGTTGTTTATTGTGTCCCCCCCAAAATTTTTTCAAGACCTAACCACCTGTGCCTGTGACCGTGCGTGGAAACGGTCCGTGCAGATGTGATCAAGTTAAGCTGAGGTGCTGCGGGACTAGGGCGGGCCCCAGCTCCAGTCGCTGGTGTTCTTTGAAGGACAGATCTGCGAACAGGCAGACATGCATGGTAAAGAAGAGATCTGGGTGCTGCACCTGCGGCCGGCGGGTGCCGCCAGAAGTGAGGAAGAGGCAGGGAAGCTGGCCCTGCCAACACCGGGACTGCAGACTTCTAGCTCCCAGAACTGTGAGAAAATAAGGTTCTGTTGCTTTAAGCCACCACATCGGCGGTGCTTTGTTACGCAGCACCAGGAAACTCCTGCAGTTACCAAGTGGTGATCTTCCAACTCCATCATTCCTTCTAAATTCATCAGCTGGCAATCCAACTGTAAGGAAAAGAGCTTTTTCCTCTGCCACGTATTGATTATGTATGTGCTGGGTATGGGCTATGGAGCCCTGTTTTATTTAATGGACTATAATCCATTACCTTGATGATTTCTCTTGAAGCTCAAATTGTCCCAGATTTGGCCCACAAGAGCCCTTCAAGCTGGCTCCTTGCCATTTTGACATGTCCCCATCATTCTTTGGACACGTCTATAATTTTGGCCCAAGATCTTCCAGGTTCATCTTACATGCATGGCCCTGTTTTTCCTGTGAGAGGGGCTCGAGTTTGCTCTCCTTCACAGTCATCTTGCAAACGCTTCCTCCCAATGGCCCAAGGAGGCTGCCCTGTGCGGGCATTCAACCTGACCTCTGAGTCAGACCAGCCTGGGTCCAGAACCCACCGCTTACCCACCGTGTTTCCTTGGGCAAGTCACTCAGCTTCCTTAAGTCTTTCCTCATGTGTAAAATGGGGGTAATAGTTCCCGGGAAAGAAACGAGGGAGCTCCTTCTCCGCGGTGGGTGGCTGGCTCCTGGAGCTCGTTTTGCTCTGCTGTTTTAACACTCTCCTAATACCACCCTACGTGGGAAATTGAGGGAGGGGGTCCTAGATCTGTAGCAGAGGGTCAAAGAACTGAGTTAGAGACTCTCCTCAATTGAGCTCACCTGTGATAGTTTACCTGCCAGGGGCCCCACTTCACTTCTCCCCCGGGAGTCAACATTCACTGTCTGTGCTGTGGCACCTAACGAGTGGGAAGGACAGATGTCTGTAGGAACAAGCTTCGCGGGGTTGTTGAGTTTTGCGAGGGGGTGGCCCTTAGACGCAGGCATGTGGTGTCTGCTGCTGCACAGCCACAGTGAGCATGAGCCACAGCCGGCCCCAGGTGCAGGGCCTGGCGCACAGGACGCCCGCCACAGTGAGCACGAGCCACAGCCGGCCCCAGTGCAGGGCCTGGCGCACAGGACGCCCGCCACAGTGAGCACGAGCCACAGCCGGCCCCAGTGCAGGGCCTGGCGCACAGGACGCCCGCCACAGTGAGCCTGAGCCACAGCCGGCCCCAGTGCAGGGCCTGGCACACAGGACGCCCGCCACAGTGAGCCTGAGCCACAGCCGGCCCCAGTGCAGGGCCTGGCACGCAGGACACCCGCCACAGTGAGCATGAGCCACAGCCGGCCCCAGTGCAGGGCCTGGCGCACAGGACGCCCGCCACAGTGAGCCTGAGCCACAGCCGGCCCCAGTGCAGGGCCTGGCGCACAGGACGCCCGCCACAGTGAGCCTGAGCCACAGCCGGCCCCAGTGCAGGGCCTGGCACACAGGCGCCCGCCACAGTGAGCCTGAGCCACAGCCGGCCCCAGTGCAGGGCCTGGCGCACAGGACGCCCGCCACAGTGAGCCTGAGCCACAGCCGGCCCCAGTGCAGGGCCTGGCACACAGGCGCCCGCCACAGTGAGCACGAGCCACAGCCGGCCCCAGTGCAGGGCCTGGCACACAGGACGCCCGCCACAGTGAGCACGAGCCACAGCCGGCCCCAGTGCAGGGCCTGGCACACAGGACGCCCGCCACAGTGAGCCTGAGCCACAGCCGGCCCCAGTGCAGGGCCTGGCACACAGGACGCCTGCCACAGTGAGCACGAGCCACAGCCGGCCCCAGTGCAGGGCCTGGCACACAGGACACCCGCCACAGTGAGCACGAGCCACAGCCGGCCCCAGTGCAGGGCCTGGCACACAGGACGCCCGCCACAGTGAGCACGAGCCACAGCCGGCCCCAGGCGCAGGGCCTGGTGAGCCACAGCCAGCCCCAGGTGCAGGACCCAGTGAGCCCACAGCCGGCCCCAGGGGCAGGGCCTGGCACACAGGACGCCCAGTAGGGGCTGCTGCTGCCGCACTACTGCCCTTCCGATGGTCAGAGGAGCGTGGGGTGTGCTGCACCCTAAGTCCTCTCTTGGAGAGTCACGAGGCGTGTTCAGATAATACAGACCTTGCTCATAGACGCCTCTGACTCCCGTTTTGTTTCTGGAGGGGGGTCTTGAGGTTTCCTTCCCGCTGCGCTCTGCGCAGTGCCCCTGGCCCAGGGCTGTCCCGTAGCAGGCACACGGTAAGTGCGGAATGGATGGTGTACCTCCGGCTCCCCTCACCCTGCCGTCCCTCCTCCCCATTTCCCATTCGCATGCGTGGAACTGCCTCCTCCCTCTCCTCTGTCCTTTTGACTGTCTGTCCCACCTCAGTGGTTTCTCAGAATACATTGCTACATCCCTAACTGCTACTGCAGTCGTCCATGCCTCCATCACCTCTTGGCTGACCCACTCACTAGGTGTCCAATTTACAATGCCCCCCCCCCAAACTATTCTACTTGCAGCATTCTAAAGCCATCAGTGAATCGATTGTCAACCCCTCACTCCCACACCCTCCCAGCCCTGTAGGGTAGCCCCCAAAATCATCCTTTCACTTTTAGCCTAGTTGTATCTTTATATTCAAAGTGGATTTATTATAGACAGCACATAGTTGGGTCTTGCTTTTTTTCCTATCCAGTCTGATAATATCTGCATTTTAATTGGGAGTGTTAATAACATTTAAATTTAAAGTGATTATTGATATAATTGGGTTTCAGTCATCTTGCCATTTGCTTTCCATTTATCCCAGTGGATCTTTATCCATCCCCTCCCTTTTGTTTGCTTTTATTTTTTTATCATATGAGCAGTCTTTAGGATTCCATTTTGTCTTCATTGTTGACTTATTATATACCCCAATTTTTAGTGGTTGCTTTCAGGTTAACATTCTCTATCTTTAACTTAATCTACCTTCAAGTAATACTTTGTCACTTCATTTGGAATGTAAGAACCTTTTTCTCTTTGTGTCTTATCATTTTCATGCATTTTCCTTCTCCATATATTATAAACATTACATTGCATTGTTATTTTTGCTTTAAATAGTTAACAATCTTTTTAAAAGATTTTAAAATGTTCTTTCTTATTTACCCACACACTTATAATTTCTATTGCTCTTCATTCTATTGTATAGATCCACATTTTTCAGCTGGTTATTATTTTTCCTTCTGTCAGCAGGAGTTCTTTTAGTATTTCTTGAGGTACCGGTTTGCTGGTGATAAAGTCCTTCATATTTTGTATATCTGAAACTGTCTTTATTTAACCTTGGATTTTTTTCTTTTAATAACAGTTTTATTGAGATATAATTCACATAGCATACAATTCACCCTTTTAAAAAGTGCAATTCTGCCTACAGTTCAACATCACCACTATCTACTTTTAGAACATGTCTAGCATTCCCCAAAAGAAACCTCTTACCCATTTGCAGTCATGCTCCATTCTTCTCCACCCCCAGCCTTCGAAAACCACAAACCCACTTTCTGTCTCTATGAATTTGCCTATTATGAGCATTAGATATAACTGGAATCCTATAATATGTGGCTTTTTGTGTCTGGCTTTTTTCACTTAGCATAATGTTTCTAAGGTCCATCCACACTGTAGCCTGTACTAGGACTTCATTCCGTTTATGGCCAAATAACATTCCACTGTATAGACAGACCACATTTTGTGTATCCATTCAACAGATGATGGACATTTGGGTTTTCTTTTACTCTTTGGCTGTTAAGAATAATGCAGCTATAAACATTCATGTACAAATTTTTGTGTGGACTTAAGTTCTAAATTCTCTTGGATATATACCTAGGAATGAAACTGCTGCATCATATGGTAATTATATAATATGTTTAGCCTTTCTTTTTTTAAGATTTATTAATTTATTTCTCCCCCACCCTCCTGTTGTCTGCTCTCTGTGTCCATTTGCTGTGCCTTTTTTCTGTGTCTGCTTATATTCTCATTAGGCAGCTCCGGGAACCGATCCTAGGACCTTCTGGAGTGGGAGAGAGGCGATCTTTCTCTTGTGCCACCTCAGCCCCCTGTTCTGCTGTCTTCTCACTGTTTCTCCTCTGTGTCTCTTGTTGCATCATCTTGCTGCCAGCTCTCTGAGTTGGCTGGCACTCCTGTGCGGGGCAGGATTCCTGCGTGGGGCGGCACTCCCACATGGGCGGGCACTCCGCGTGGGCCAGCTCCTGCGCGGGCCAGCTTACCTTCACTAGAAGGCCCTGGAGGGAAGTGGATTTGGCCCAGTGGTTAGGGTGTCCGCCTACCACATGGGAGGTCCGCGGTCCAAACCCCGGGCCTCCTTGATCCGTGTGGAGCTGGCCCATGTGCAGTGCTGATGCGTGCAAGGAGTGCCGTGCTACGCAGGGGTGCCCTCGCGTAGGGAAGCCCCACGCTCAAGGAGTGTGCCCCGTAAGGAGAACTGCCCAGTGCAAAAGAAAGTGCAGCCTGCCCAAGAACGGTGCCACCTACATGGAGAGCTGACACAACAAGATGACACAACAAAAAGAGACACAGATTCCCAGTGCCACTGACAACAACAGAAGCGGACAAAGAAGACGCAGCAAATAGACAGAGAACAGACAACCTGGGTGGGGGGGGAGGGGAAGAAATTAAAAAAAAAAAAACTTTATAAAAAAAAAAAAAGAAGGCCCTGGAAATCGAACCCTGGACCCTCCATATGGTAGATGGGAGCCCAACTGCTTGAGCCAATCCATTTGCCTGTTTAGCCTTTTTGAGGAACTACCAAACTGTGTTCCAAAGTGGCTGCACCATTTTACAATCCCACCAGCAACATCCAGAGTTCTGATTTCTCCACATCTTTGTCAACCCTTATTATTGTTTCACCTTTTTACTGTGCTAAAATAACACAAAATTTACCATTTTTACTGTTTTAAAGTGTTCAAGTGAGCAGCATTAAGTACATTCACAGTGTTGTGCCAGCATAAGCTCTATCTAGTTCCAGAGCTTTTTCAAAACCCCAAATAGAAATCGTACCCATTAAGCAGTCACTCCCCATTTCCCTTTCCCTCCAGACCCTGACAGCCACAGATTTGCTTTACATCTCTATGGATTTGCCTATGGTGGACATTTTCATTTAAATGGAGTCATAGAATATGTGGTTCTTTACAACTCATTTATTTCACTTAGCATAATGTTTATACATTATATCCATGTTGTATCATGCATCTTGCTTTTATTTTTGAAATACATTTTCACTATGTTTAGAATTTTAAGTGGACCTTTTTTTTCATTCACTGCTTTCAAAATGTTGCCCCATTTTCTTCTGCCTTTCATTGTTTCCAATAAAAGTCTGCTGTAATTCTCTTCTTTGCCTTATTTCTCTCCACATAACAGTGCATTTTCTCAGGCCATTTTTAGGATTTTCTCTTTATCACTAGTTTCAATTGTTTGATTATGGTATAGTGTTCTAATATTTCTTGTGCTTGAGGTTTGTTGAAATTCTTTCTAATTCCATCATTTATCATTCTTGGGTCTGTGGTGAATTAGTAGATTCCATTGAATTTGGAAAATGGCCATTTCTTAGAATATTCATTCAGTTTTCCCCTTCCTCTTCTCCTTCAGGGACTCCAATGATCTGAACATTAGACCCACTTTCCCACAGCTCATAGATACTAAATTACTTTCCTTCTTCTTCTTCCTGTCCCCTTCTTCTTCTTTAGACTTTCTCTCTATGTTTCATCCTGGATAGTTTCTGTTTCTGTTCTTAAAGTTCACTAATATTTTAAAAGAAAAGTTTACCTTGCTTTTAATCCCATTCATATCCCAGACATTGTCCTTTTAATCTGTAGATGTCTGATTTGGGTCGATTTTATTTCTTCATGTCTCTTTCTTACATACTTATAATTTCTTTAACATCTTTGAACATATAGAATACTTTTTCATAGTTGTTTTAATGCCATTCTACTAATTCTACCATATGTGTCATTTCTGTGTCTATTTCTGTTAATCAGTCTTTCCTATTATGGGTCATATTTTCCTGCTTCTTTGCATGCCTGTTAATTTTTATTGGATGCCAGACATTGTGAATTTCACACTGGGTGATAGGATCTTCACTTATCTTTGAGTATTTTTGAACTTTATTCTGAAATGCAACTAAGTTACTAGGAAACAGTTGGATATGATTGGGTCTTGCTTTTCAGCCTATTATGTGGGAACAGGACATCCTGTAGTCTAGGTCTAATTTGGCTCCCCTGCTGAGCACTCCATTTGACACCCTGTTTGTTAAGAGGTCTTTTCATTCTAACTGGTGTGGATACAAACTGCTACAGGCCGTTCAGAATTTGGGGATTGTTCTGTTCACTCCTTTTCCGTGGTTTCATCCCAAGCCTTGAGCAGTTCACTTACATGCATTTGCTGGTCAGTACTCAGTTTAAAGACCTGAGGGGAACTGCCTGTAATGGAAAACCATTATTTCATGTCTCTTGTCTGGTTTTTCAGTTGTTTAAGGAAGGATGTGTATATGTGTAACTCTGGTCCCTGTTACTCCATTGCGGCTGGGAGAAGTCCCCATTATTAGCCTTTAAATCTTTGCCAATTTGCTTGGTGAACCTGGTATCTCATTGTTTTAATTTGTACTTGTTTCATTAGTATCAAGGTTAAAGTATTTTTCAAATATGTATCTTTTATTAGTTGTTCGCATTGCCTTTGCTCATTTTTCTAGTGCAGAAGTTGTGTTAGTTTTTTCACTGCTAAAACAAATACTGTGTAATAGATTGGCTTGACAGCAGGAACTTACCGGCTCCCGGTTTCAGGGGCTGGAAGGCTTGCGTCCTCTAAGCAAGGCTGGCATCTTCCGGCTGGCAGCAGGCTCTGGGATTCCTTGGCTTCTCTGTCGCGTGGAATGCACAAGGAGACATATTCTCCTGTCTCTTCTAGATTCTGTTTATTTCCACCTGCTCGCTTCTCCTGGGGCTTCTCTTCTGTGCCCTTTGTTTAGAAGGACTTCAGCCATACTGGACTAAGACCTGCTGTATTCAGTTTGGTCTCACCTTAGCTAATAACTTTTTCAAAATCCCTATTTACAAACGGGTTCATACCCACAGGATGAGGGGTTGGGACCTGAACGTGCCTTTTGTGTGGGACATGAGTCAACCCCCAACAGAAATCCCAGTGTTTTCTTATTGGTTTTTATCTACTCTTTATGTTTAAAGACTATTAACCTTCAAAGCAGCATTATTCAAAATAACCTTTCATCATATTTCCTGCAAATATTTTATTTGTTACTTTTTAAAATAATTTTATTTCAATATACATATAGAAAAGTACATAAATTATAAGTAGACTTCTTGATGAATTATCACAACAAAACACCTCTTTGACCTCCAGCAAGGTCAATAAATAGAGACCTGCCAGCATCCCAGAAGCCTCTCCTTTTGCCACTTTTATTAATTATCCTCACCTTCTTTCTCAAAGATAATCGATATCCTGATCCCTAACACTGTCAAATAGGTTTGCCTGTTTGAACTTTATATAAATAGAATCATATATATATATATATATCCTTTTATATCTGACTTCTTTCATTCACTATTATAATTGTGAGATTCATCCATGCTGTTGCAAGTAGCAGCAATTTGTTCCTTTCCACAAATATACCACTATTCATCTGGCCTCCCATTGATCCATTGATAGTCATTTAGCATGTTTCTAGTATTTTGGTTATTTTGAATAAGGCTGCTTTGAACATTATCATACATCTATTTTGGTTCACCTGTGAACGTGATTTTGTTGGATGAATACCTACGATGGAATAACTGGTCTTATATTCAGCTTCAATATACACTACAGATGGTTTTCAAGACAGACTATAATGATTTACACCCCCGCCAGTGGTATAAGAGAGTTTAGTTGTTCCATACCCTTGTCAACACTTAATGCTTCCAGTCATTTTAGTTTCAGCCATTCTTTTTTTTTTTTAATATTTATAAGATATATTTATTATTTTTCTGACCAAAGTGTAATGGTTTTTAAATCTTCTTAAACAAATAACTATTTTTTAAAAAGTATTTAAGAAAATAAAACACAAATGAGAAATTTAACCATTAACATTTTCTTTTCTACTTTATACTAAACCTATATTTATCTTGGGAAAAAAACAAACAAACTTTGAAATGTAACTAAAATGCTAACTGAATCACTTTACCAGAAATCTAGCACATGCATTTCAAAGTTCCACTGCTAGGAATTTTATTAAGACCAGTTTAATCATTAATTACACTACAGAATAGAGTGTAAGAAACATAAGCCATTAGATGGGATCCTTGTCCCCAAGCTTAGATTTAAGTCAGAATAAAGCTGATATTCTGCAAAGTTCTGAACCCTAATGTTTCCAACCCAATCCCTGAAAGCAAAGAATATGCCCTGTCACACAACTTTGTACATACGAGTTGTAGTAAAACAAAGCCCCCAGTTTCTTACCTTTCTATAGGAAATACTCAATTATTTGATAAATACTAAAACACTTCTAGAAATCCATTTTATGAGTTTGTTTACCAAACACATTTTCCAAGAACTGACTACACAAAAAGTTGTTTTGAAATTTGGCCCATAAATTCACTATACAGGTTGGAAACTTAAAACCTGCAAGAAAAAGAGAAATTGGGGATGCCTAATCCTAACATGTTGTAATAAAAGGGATATACACACATACTAACAAGTTTTGCTCACAGAAGGCACAGGCTATAAAAGGGATATTCTTTTTAAATAAAAACAAAGAATTAGCAGATATCCTTCTTTGTTCTGTGAGCACCGTAACTAAGATGAAGTTGAACCTGAACTCACTTGTCTACTGGAACAAAACGAAAAGAAATTAAATTTTTTAATTTGTCTTACTACATACTTTCCAGAATTGAGATGAAATTAAGAAAAAACTAAAATTGCCTTAAAAAGGGGTTGGATAGCAGCTATCAAAACGATAGTCAAGCATGATTTCGAGGGTGTTTTCAGGTTCTTAAGAGTTAGCCTTCTTTGTCAAAAATCTTTACAACTTCATCAAAAACTTCATCAACAGATTTAGAAGCATCTATTTTCTTGGCCTTCCCCATTTCCTTATATAAGTCAATAATTGGCTTTGTTGACCGAAGATAGGTCTGAATTCTCTTGTCCAAGCTGTTGTCATCAGTCCTACCACTATTCTTTCCCCTTTCAAGGCATCGTTCAATACAAATCTCATTATTACAGTCAAAAGACAGAACAAAAGCTACATCTGCCTTACCACCCACGGTCGTGTTCCAACCTTGAAGGTTGCTTGATTTCTTGGAAACCTGTCAATCAAGAATTTATTCTTCCGGGCATTGGAAGCCATTGTCTGATCCATCTCCCTCTTTAATAAACTGATGGCTTTCTCACTGGCACAATTTTTCCTTCTATAATGTACTTTTCAATGAGTTCACTGTACTGTGAATCTGGGTTCTTTCTTTCATCACAAAGAAGGTCTCCTGCAGAAAGGTGTGTATAACCATATTTCTCGACGATGCGGGTGCACTGAGTCCCTTTGCAGGCACCGGGCCCGCCAAGGACAAACACCACCAGCGGCTTCATGAGGCAGGGAGGGCAGAGGAGAAGCGGCCGGCGGGCAAGCAGGGGGAAGCCGAGGCTTAGGACGTGCAGCAGCCGGCAGTGGCCGCGCCTCGGCACACACCACGCCTCTGCGTTGGGAGAGCTGAGCGCGGCCGGGGCTGCGGGGGCGCTGGGCGGGGCTGCGGGGGCGCTGGGCGGGGCTTCGGGGGCACTGGGCGGGGCTGTGGGGGCGCTGGGCGGGGCTGCGGAGGCAATGGGCGGGGCTGCGGGGGCGCTGGGCGGGGCTGCGAGGCACTGGGCGGAGCTGTGGGGGGGCTGGGCGGGGCTGCGGGGGCAATGGGCGGGGCTGCGGGGGCGCTGGGCGGGGCTGCGGGGGCGCTGGGCGGGGCTGCGGGGGCGCTGGGCAGGGCTGCGAGGCGCTGGGCGGAGCTGTGGGGGGCTGGGCGGGGCTGCGGGGGCGCTGGGCGGGGCTGCGGAGGCAATGGGCGGGGCTGCGGGGGCGCTGGGCGGGGCTGCGGAGGCAATGGGCGGGGCTGCGGGGGCGCTGGGCGGGGCTGCGGAGGCAATGGGCGGGGCTGCGGAGGCAATGGGCGGGGCTGCGGGGGCGCTGGGTGGGGCTGCGGAGGCAATGGGTGGGGCTGCGGGGGCGCTGGGCGGGGCTGCGGGGGCGCTGGGCGGGGCTGCGGAGGCAATGGGCGGGGCTGCGGGGGCGCTGGGCGGGGCAGAGGGGGCAGTGGAGAGAAAGGGGCCCGCCTCAGCCGTTCTTTTTGAGTGTATCAACGTATCACATTATAGTGTTAATTTGCGTTTCCCTGATATGTTGTTGATCAACTTTTCCTATGTTTATTGGGCATTTGGATATACTCTTCTGTTAACTGCCTGCTGATTTCCTTTGCTCATTTTTCTATTGGAGTGAGTGTCTTTCTTTTTGACTTACAGAAGTTGCTTATCTATTCGGCTACATACCCTTCGTCGGTTTTAAGTGTCACAATTATCTTCTTCCCCTTTGTGGCCTGCTTTTACACTCTCTTTAATGATGTTTTTTTGGTAAACAGAGTTCCTAATTTTAATATAGTTCTATTTATACTTGGAACATAATCATTAATACTTTTTGTGTCCTGTCTAAGAAATAGTCCCCTAATTTAAATTGAAAAGATATTTTCTTATGTTATTTTTTAGAACAGCACTGTCCACAAGAACTTTCTGGGACAATGAAATTATTCTACATCTGTAGTGTCCTATATGATTGCCCTTAGCCACTGAGCTCTGGACGTATGGCTAACTGAAGAACTGAATTTTCCACTTTATTTAATTTTAATAAATTTAAATAGCAACATGTGGGTAGGCGCTACAGTCCTGGGCAATGTTATTAATGTTTTATCTTCCACATTCGAGCTACAGTTCACTTAGGATTTATTTCTGCTTATGGCATCACGTAAGGATCTAGGTTCTTTTTTCCCCATATGATTATCCAGTTAATCTAGCTCAATTTATTGAAAAGACCATAGTTTACCCACTACTTTTCAGTACAACATTTGCCATAAAGTAAACATCCATATATATATATATGAATCTGTATCTTGACTTTCAATCTCTCTTTCCTTGTTATAGCATATACCTTCTTTTCTGTAAATTTATAAGTCTTGATATTCAGTAGTGTACGTGTTCTGACCTTGTTTTTGCCACTTATTACATTTTTATTGCCTATGACTATATCCTTTTCTAATATGCAATTGATAGAGCCCCTGTTTAAACTGAATCTGCTTCTCATTCAGTTTACAATGGATGTGGAAATCAGCTCCTCCTCCTCCTTGAAAACCAAAACACAGGTAACAAAAATCAAGGCATGTCTGGAGTTTCATGCTCCGGAAGCCTCCCGATGCTCATTCCTAGATTCCCTTAGCCCACTCCCCCCTGCATGCATCTATTTCCAAGAGTGAGACTCTAGACAAGCTTGAGTTCAAATCTCACTTTCACAACTAACTGTGAGACCTTGGGCAAATCACTTCTCTTTCTGGGCTCCAGTTTCTTTATCTATAAAATGGAAGTAATCATAGTGCTTAACTCAAAGGGTTATTGTGAGGATTAAATGAAATGATGTAAAATGTCTAATACATGTAGTAATTGGTAGATATTGCCATCCTCCTCCTCTCCATGATTGCCCCATAGATGCAAGGAGCAGTGAGCTTGAAGATAGGGCCTCTGAAAATGAACATAAAAAGAAAAGAATGGGGAAGAGGACTTGGCCCAGTGGTTAGGGCGTCCACATGGGAGGCCTGCTGTTCAAACCCTGGACCTCCTTGACCAGTGTGGAGCTGGCCCACATGCAGTGCTGATGTGCACAAAGAGTGCCGTGCCATGCAGGGGTGTCCCTGCGTAGGGGAGCCCCATGCACAAGGGGTGTGCCCCATAAGGAGAGCCGCCCAGTGCGAAAGAAATTGCAGCCTGCCCAGGAATGGTGCCTCTCACATGGAGAGCTGACACAACAAGATGACACAACAAAAAGAAACACAGATTCCTGTGCCACTGACAACAGAAGTGGACAAAGAACACACAGCTAATAGACACAGAGAACAGACAACTGGAGGCGGGGGGGGGGGGAGGCGGGGAGAAGGGGAGAGAAATAAAAAATAATAAAAAAAGAAAAGAATGGAAAAAACTGAACAGAGTCTCAAGGAACTAAATGATGACAAGAGATGTGCAAACATACATGTCATGGGTATCCCAGAAGGAGAAGAGAAGGAAAAAGGGAAAGAAGGAATATTTGAAGAAATAATGGTAGAAAATGTCCCAACTGTATTGAAGGGCATAGATATCTGTGTCCAAGAAGCACAACTTACTCCCATCCAAATAAATCCAAATAGACCTACTCTGAGACACATATTAATCAGAATGTCAAATGCCAAAGATAAAGAGAGAATCCTGAGAGCAGCAAGAGAAAAGCAATGCATCACATACAAGGGATGCCCAATAAGATTAAGTGCTGATTTCTTATCAGAAACCATGAAGTCAAGAAGGCAATGGTGTGATATATTTAAGATACTGCAAGAGAAACACTGCCAGCCAAGAATCTAATATCCAGCAAAATTGTCTTTCAAAAATGAGGGCAGGTTTAGAATATTCACATATAGACAGAAATTGAGAGTTTGTAATGAAGAAACTGGCTTTGCAGGAAATACTAAGGGAGTGTTACAGCCTGAAAAGAAAAGACAGGAAAGAGAAGGAAGGGGAAATTCACCAAGAGGAAATAACAATCAAAATGTATATGTACCTAACCAGGATGCCCCAAATTACATGAGGCAAACACTGGCAAAACTGAAGGGAGAATGTTGATGTCTCTATAATAATAGTTGGAGACAACAATACATTACTCACATCATTGGATAGATCATCTGGGCAGAGGATCAATAAAGAAACAAAGAACTTGAATAATATGATAAACAAACTAAATCTAATAAACATATACAGAATCCCATAAACAACGGAATATACAATATTCTCAAGTGTTCATGAATCTTTCTCCAGGAGACCATGTGTTGGGTCACAAAGCAGACCTCAATAAATTTAAAAAGATTGAAGTTATACAAAGTACTTTCTCTGATCATAATGGAATAAAGGTGGAAATCAACAAAAGATAGTAAATAGAAAAATTCACAAGTATATGGAGATAAACAACTACTATTAAATAATCAGTAGATGAAAGAGGAAATTGCAAGAGAAATCAGTAAATATCTCAAGAAAAATGGAAATAGGAACACATCATTTCAAAATCTATGGGATGCAGCAAAGGCAAAGCTGATAGGGAAATTTACAGCCCTCCATGCTTACATTAAAAAAGAAGAAAGAGGAACAATCAGCAAGATGGCAGCAGAGTAAGGAGTTCCTAGAATCAGCTTGTGCTACAGGGCAGTTAGATCACCCAGAGTTATCTAAAGTACCTGCTTCATGGCTCCAGGAGACCAGAAGAGCATCCTTCAAAATTCTTGAAAGAATGGAAGGAGGAGACTGCCCATCTGCAGGGAGGATTCATATTGTAAAGCACTCCATGCCACAGAGGCTGGTGCCCATCCTCCACTGGAGGCACAAGCTGCCTCAGGACCTATTCTGTGACTGAAATTGAAAGCTCCTATTCCTCAAAAAGGGGGAGGAAGAGACTGTTGGGAACTAACTTCAGCTACTTATTAGTAAATTTGGTGGGCTAAAGTATAATTCTAAGAACAGCTAAAATTTGAACCTGCCCAAGTCAGAAAGGGGTCAGTAGCCACCATCTTAACCCTGCCCCTGCCATGAGGGAAAGCTGGGCAGATCAAAAATCACAGTGCTGGTACAGACTGGCTTCTTTCCATCCAGATTGAATTGCAGCTCTAGGCTAAGCTCCAGCCCCACCTCTGGCAGGGAGGACGCTGGGGGGACCTGCACCAGCCTCTCCAGGAAAATACAGGCCACTCCACAGAGGCCAGTGATCATCCTACTCTGGTGGCACAAGCCACCTCAGGAGCTATTCTGTGGCTGGAGTTGGAAGCTCCAATTCCCAAAAATGGGAGGAAGAGAAGGTTGGCCACCAACTTCAGCTACTGATTAGTACATTGGTTGACTAAAGTATAGCCTTAAGAACAACTTAAATGTGAATCTGTCCAAGTTGGAAAGAAGCTGGTAGCCGCCATTTTGACTCCACCCCTGGCATGAGGGGAAGCCTGGCTGATTGAAAATCAAAGTGACAGTAGGGACCAGCTTCTTTCCACCCAGATTGGACTGCGGCCCTAACCTAGGCTTCCGCCTCTGGCAGGAGGAAGCCGGCAGGTCCTGCACCATCCTACCCAGGTACTACAGGTACATTCAGCTGGCACAGACTAAATAGTCAAAAGTCTACTGGGGCAACTGCAGTCATTTTGCACCTGCACAGCATAGATTGCTGCTCACATATGCAGCTCCATCCCCACCCCAGGCAGGAGAGAAAGGGGCATGAAGTTTTATCAGTGTTTCTGGGCAACTACATTCTAGGCCTTCACAACCTGGATTATTACACATGGCTGTGGCTCTGTCCCTACCCCTGGCAAAGGAGAAAGTTAGGAGAAGCATCATCAGTCCCTAGGGCAATGCAGGAAACTTGAACCACCACAGCTTACAGAACCAACTGCATTCTTGGATCCTATGCATAAACAGCAAGGGAAAACTGCACCCAGAATAAATACTCTAGTAAGGCAGATGCCAAGACACCAACAAAAACAATCCACACCAAGAAACAGGAAGATATGACCCAGTTAAAGGAACAAGATAAGCCTCCAGATGACATAAAGGAGTTGAAATAACTAATCATAGATGTTCAACAAATCTCCTCAATAAATTTAATGCAATGGCTAAAGAGATTAAGGATATTAAGAAGACACTGGATGAGCACAAAGAAGAATTTGAAAGCATACATAGAAAAGTTGCAGATCTTACAAGAAACAAAGGCAAAATAATTGAAATTAAAAGTACACTGGAACTGTATAACAGCAGATTTGAGGAGGCAGAAGAAAGGATTAGTGAACTTGAAGAAATGACCTCTGAAAGCAGACATACAAAAGAACAGATGGAGGAAAGAAAGGAAAAAATTGAACAAGTTCTCAGGGAATTAAATGACAGCAAAAGACGTGCAAACATAGGTGTCATGAGTGTCCCAGAAGAAGAGAAGGGGAAAGGGGCAAAAGAAATATTTGAAGAAATAATGGTAGAAAATGTCCCAACCATATTGAAGGACATAGATATCTATGTGCAAGAAGCATGACATACTCCCATCTGAATAAATCCAAATAGACCAACTCCAAGACACATACTAATCAGAATGTCAAATGCCAAAGACAAAGAGAGAATTCTGAGAGCAGCAAGAGAAAAGCAATGCATAACATATAAGTGATACCCATTAAGATTAATTGCCAATTTCTCATCAGAAACCATGGAGGCAAGAAGACAGTGGTATGATATATTTAAGATACTAGAAGATAAAAACTTGTAGGCAAGAATCTTATATCTGATGAGATTGTCTTTCAAAAATGAGGGCAAGTTTAGAATATTCATGGATAAACAGAAACTGAGAGAATTTGTAACCAAGAGACCAATTTATAGGAAATACTAAAGGGTGTGCTACAGCCTGAGAAAGAAAGACAGGAAGAGAGTCTAGAAATGAAGATTATATGAGTAAAAGTTCCTAAAAGTCTCAAAAGAGTGGTGAAAAGAAAATATGACAGATAAAACCCAAAGGTCAAAATGGGTGAAATAAGAATTGCCTTTACAATAAAAAGCTTGAATGTTAATGGACTAAACTCCCCAATCAAAAAATACAGACTGGCAGAATGGATAATAAAATACGAGCCACCTATTTGCCATCTACAAGAGATTCATCTTGGACCCAAGGATACCAATAGATTGAAAGTGAAAGTCTGGAAAAAGCTCTTCCCTACATTCAGTAACAACAACAAAAAGAGCCAGGTTATCTGTACTTATATCAGATGAAATAGACTTTAAAAACACTAGTAATGCACAATCTGAGGAGGAAGTCAGGAAAGAATATTCCATTTGCAATAGTGACTAAAAGAATAAAATATTTAGGAATAAGCTTAAACATCAATGTAGGGCACCTGTATTCAAAAAAACTACAATGGATTGTTAAAATAAATTTTAAAAGTCCAAATAATTGAAAGAGCATTCCATGTTCACAGATTTTAAGACGAAAATCATTGAGATGTCAGTTCTACCCAAATTGATATATAGATTCAATGCTATCCCAATAAAAATTCTGCCAGCATTTATTATATAAAAGAACACACAATTATTAATTTATTTGGAGAAGTAAGGGGCCCCAAATAGCCAGACATCTTAGAAAGGAAAAGTGAAGTTGGAGGACTCTCACTTCTGGACTTTAAATCATACTACCTAGCTACTGTGGTAAAAACAGCATGGTACTGGCATAAATACAGACACATAGACCAATGGAACCCAGTTGATGGTTCAGAAACAGACCCTCATGTCTATGGTCAAGTGATTTTTGACAAGCCTGTGAAACCCACCTAGCTTGGGCAGAACAGTCCGTTCAATAAATGGTGCTGAGAGAACTGGATATCCATAGCCAAAAGAAAGAAGGAGAACCCTTATCTCACACCTTATTTAAAAATTAACTTTAAATGGGTGGAAAACCTGAAAATAAGAGCAAGAACCATGGAGCTTCTAGAAGAAAATGTAGGAAAACATCATTAAGACCTGGTGGTAGGTGGTGGATTCTTAAAGGAGAAAAGAGGAGGACTGAGATGGGCTACTGATGCTTACTGTATGTAGAAGTTGTAATTAACTTCACTGTGGAAGTGCATAAATGTATAGAGTGCTTGGTAACACACTGTCATGAGTAACAGCTGGTTTATAAATGAGGATGTGGCTGGAAAGGGCAATCTAGGGATGTAGATGTCAATTGAAAGAAAGCTAGAGAATAATTAGGGACTGAATAACACAGTGAACCCAGAGGTGGATGAGAATTGCAGTTGATGGCATAGATGCAAGAGTGTCCTTTGTGAGCTAGAACAAATGTATATCACTATTGCAGGGTGGTGGGAATGTGGAGAAGCCTGGGAAAAATACAATTGGAGTGACCTATGGTCTGTGGTTAACAGCAGTACTGTAATATTAATTCATCTGTGCTAAAGATGTAATGGTTGATAATGGGGGAGTATGGAAAAAGTGTGCCACATGTACACTATGGACCATGGTTGGTGGTAATAGCCTGATGATATTATCTCATAATCTGTAACAAGTGTTTCACCATGGTGTGGTATGTTGATAGAGGGGTGTTGTATGGGAATTCTGCACATGAGAATGATTGTTTTGTAAGTTCATAACTTCTGTAAAAAAATTTATTTTAAAAATAATAATAGGGTGGGTTGGGATTAAAATACACCAAATGTAAGATATGGACTATAGTTAGTAGTGAGATTTTGATGATATTCTTTTATAATTTATAACAAATGTCTCACAGCAATGCAAGGTGTTGGTGATGGGTTGATGTTTAGGACCCCTGTATAATGTTATGATGTTAGAATGGTGTATGATGTTATGCATGTTTGCTTTGTAAGTTCACAATGTTTATTACACACTTATTGTTTATGTATGTTCATGTATAAATGACATAAAAATAATAATAGTAAGGTGGGTTGGGGGAAAATACACCAAATGTAAGATATAATAAAAGAAGAAAAAAGGGGAGAGGGAGAGGGAGAGGGAAAAGAAAGAGCTAAAATAATGACCTACCTACACAGCTGGAGGGACTAGAAAAAGAACAGCAAATATGCCCAAAGCAAACAAAAGGAATGAAATAACAAAGATCAGAGCAGAAATAAATGAGATTGATAATAACAACAACAAAAAAGAGAAAATTAACAAAACAAAACAAAAACAAAATTGACAAACCCTTAGCAAGATTGACAAAGTAAAGAAAAAGGAGATGATGTAAATAAAATCAGAAATGAACATGGGACATTCCTACAGACCCTAACAAAATAAAAGAGATCATAAGAGGATATCATGGGGAATTAGGGACAAGATGGCATCAGAGTAAGTGCATCCACATCATCTCTCATACAAAAAAATGACTGAATGGGGACAAAATCCTGCCTGAGTGAGCTGTTTTGGGAACCCACAAAACAGGAGGCTTCTGGACATTGATCTGGAAAGAGTGCAACAAAAAGAGTGATTACTCAAGGAACTTAAACAACATCAAGGAAATAGAATAAGAAGTACAAAGTGTCAAAGAGAAAACTTAACACCCACACAAAAACAGCACCTAAATAAAACTCAAAACTAGATGGAGATGTTAATCAACTGAACAAACCCATCAAGATAAAATGATGACCAGACAGCAACAAAAAATTACAAAACCGTACCAATAATCATGAAGACATGGCCCAATCCAATGAACAAACTAAAAAACAGGAAGAGGAATAGAACATTGAACAACTAATCAAAGCTTTCCAAACAAATATCATGGACCAACTTTATGAAGTGAAGGCAGAGGTTAAAGATATTAAGAAATATTGAAGAAATTGTAAACATACACAAAAAGATAACAGATATGATGGTGATGAATGGCACAATCCAAGAAATAAAAAAATACTCTCTCAGCAAATAACAGCAGATTTGAAGAGGCAGAGGAAAGAATTAGTGATGTGGAAGACAGTACATCTGCAATTAAATGGATAGTAGAATTGATAGATAAAAAGGAAGAAAAAAATCCAGCAGGGACTTGGGAATTTGAATGACAACACAAAATGCACAAACATACACACTATATGCATCCCAGAAGAAAAAGAGAAGGGAAAAGAGGCAGAAGGGGTGTTAGAGGAAATAATGGCTGAAAACTTCCTAAACCTATTGAGGGAGATGGATGTACATGTCCAGGAAGCACAATGCACCCCAAACACCATAAATCCCAACAGGCCTACCCCAAGACATCCTTGTCAAATTATCCAATGCTCAAGACAAAGAGAAAATACTGAAAGCAGCAAGGGAAAAGAGAACCATCATATACAAGGGAAGCTCAATAAGATTAAGTGCTGATTTCTCAGCTGAAACTGTGGAGGCAAGAAGGCAGTGGTATGATGTAGTCAAGGTAGTAAAAGAAAAAATTCCAGCCAAGATACTCTATCTACCAAAGCTAGCATTCAAAAATGACAGAATTCAAAATATTCACAGTTAAACAGAAACTAAGAGAGTATGTCAATAAGAAACCTGTCCTTCAAGAAATACTAAAGGGAGTTCTGCAGGAGGAAAGAAAAAAACAGGAGAGACAGAGTTGGATGAGAGTATAAGAACAACTAAAAAAACTAAAAGAACTAAAAATAACATACAACATATACAAATCCAAAGAAAATATGACTAATGTAAGTAATTCCTTGAAGTAATAACACTGAATGTTAATGGATTAAATTCACCTGTTAAGAGACACAGATTGTCAGAATGGATAAGGAAATATGACCCATCCATATGCTGTCTACAAGAAACCCACCTTAGATCCAGGGATTCAAGGAGGTTGAAAGTGAATGGCTGGAAAACAATCTTACAAGCATACAATAACCAAAATACAGGTAGGAGTAGCTATACTAATATTGGACAGAATAGACTTTATTTTTTTAAGGTTTATTTTTTAAATTTATTTCTCTCCCCTTCCCCTCCCTGTTGTCTGCTCTCTGTGTCCATTCTCTGTATGATCTTCTGTGTCCACTTGGATTCTTGTCAGCAACACCAGGAATCTATGGTCTTTTTTTGTTGTTGCATCATCTTGCTGCATCAGCTCTCCATTTGTGTGGCACCACTCCTGGACAGGCTGTGCTTTTTCCACACAGGGCGGCTCTCCTTACAGGGTGTACTCCTTGTGCATGGGGCTCCCCTGCATGGCACAGCACTCCTTGCACATGGCATCACTGCATGTGGGCCAGCTCATCACACAGGTCAAGAGGCACTTGGGATTGAACCCTGGACCTCCAATGTGGTAGGTGGATGCTCTATCAGTTGAGCCAAATCTGCTTCCCCAGAATACACTTTAAATTCAAAACTATTGTGAGAGATAAAGATGGAAACTACCTATTAGTGAAAGGGTAATCTTTCAAGAAGAAAGAATAATCATAAACATTTATGCACCTAACCAGAGCACCTCAAGATATGTGAAGCAAACACTGGAAAAGCTTGGAGGAATAGATGCCTGTACAAATATAGTGGGGGACTTTAATATACCATTATCATCATTACACAGAACATCTCAACAGAGAATCAATAAAGAAACAAAGACTTTGAATAATACATTAGAGGATCTGGACCTACTAGACATATGCAGAACAATACGCCCAAATACAGCAGGCTATACATTCTTCTTAAGTGCACATGGATCATTCTCCAAGATAGACCACATGCTAGGTCACAGAGAAAGTCTCAATGAATTCAGAAAGATTGAAATCATACCAAATAATTTCTCTGAACACAGTGGAATGAAGCTGGAAATCTGCAAGGGCCAGAGAACCAGATTAGGAACAAAGATATGGAAGTTAAGCAACACACTCTTATACAAACATGGGTCAAGGAGGAAATCTCAAAAGAAATCAGTAACTATCTTGAAACTAAAGAAAATGACAACACAACATATCAAAACTTACAGAATGCTGCAAAAGCTGTACTGAGAGGGAAATTCATAGCCATAAATTCATACATCAAAAAAGAAGAAAGAACTAAAATCGAAGATCTAACTGCACACTTGGAGGAATTAGTAAAAAACAAAAACAAAAAACAGCAAACTAACCCAAAGGAAGAAGAAAGAAAGAAAGAACAAATATCAGACCAGAACTAAATGAAATAGAAAATAAGAAAGCACTAGAAAAAACAAACAAAACAAAGAGCTGATTCTTTGAGAAGATCAATACAATTGAAAATCCTTAGCTAGACTAACAAAAAAAAAAAGAGAGAAGATGCAAATACACAAAATAAGAAATGAGAAAAGGGATGTCACCACTGACCCCACAGAAATAAAGACTATCATAAGAGGATACTTTGAAAAACTATATGCCAACAAGAAGGACAATTTAGAGGAAATGGACAAATTCCTAGAAACACATAAGCAGCCTACATTGACAAAAGAAGAAATTGATGATCTCAACAAACCAATCACAAGTAGAGATAGAATCAGTCATTAAAAACCTCCCAACTAAGAAGAGCCCTGGACCAGATGGCTTCACAGGTGAATTCTATGAAACATTCCGGAAGGAACTAACACCAATCTTGCTTAAACTCTTCCAAAAAATTGAAATAGAAGGAACATTGCCTAACTCATTCTATGATGCAAACATTATCCTAATACCAAAGCCAAACAAAGACACCATAAGAAAGGAAAATTACAGACCAATCTCTCTAATGAACCTAGATGTGAAAATCCTCAACAAAATACTTGCTAATCATATTCAACAACAGGTCAAATGAATTATACCCCGTGACCAAGTGGGTTTCATCCCTGGTATACAAGGATGGTTCAACATAAGAAAATCAATCAATGTAGTAGACCACATAAACAGATCAAAGGGGAAAAATCACATGATCCTATCTATAGCTACAGAAAAAGCATTTGACAAAACACAGCACCCTTTCCTGATAAAAACACTGCAAAAGATAGGAATAGAAGGAAACTTTCTAAACATGATAAAGGGTTTATATGAAAAACCCACAACTAACATCATTTACAATGGTGAAATCCTAAAATCTTTCCCTCTAAGATCAGGAGTAAGACAAGGATGCCCACTATCACCCCTCCTATTTAACATTGTATTAGAAGTAGTTGCTTGAACACTGAGGCAAGAAACAGATATAAAAGGCATCCAAATTGGAAAGGAAGAAGTCAAAATTTCACTATTTGCAGATATGATCCTATGTATAGAAAGTCCTGAGAAACCTACAACAAAGCTTCTAGAACTTATAAATGAGTTCAGTAAAGTTGCAGGTTATAAGATCAATACACAAAAATCAGTAGCATTACTGTACACCAATAATAAACAATCTAAGGAGGAAATCAAGAAATAAATATCATTTACAATAGTAAGTAAAAAAATAAATTTAACTAAAGGTATAAAAGACATACAGAGAAAACTACACAAGACTGTTAAGGGAAATCAAAGGAGACTTAAATAAGTGGAAGAATATTCCCTTTTCATGGATAGGAACACTAAATATCTTTAAGATGTCTAACAGATTTAATGCAATCCCAATAAAAATTAACACAGCATTTTTTTTAATGGGCTGGAGAAACGATGAGATTTATTTGGAAGGGGAAGAGGCCCTGAATAGCTAACGACATATTGAAAAAGAAAAATGAAATTGGAGGAATCACACTACCTGACTTTAAAACATACTACAAAGCTATAGTAGTCAAAATGTCATTGGCACAAGGATAGACATATTGACCAACTGAATCAAATTGAGAATTCTGATATAGATCCTCGCATAAACAGTCATCTGATATTCGATAAGGCCACCAAGCCCACTCAACTTGGAGAGAATGGCCTCTTCAACAAATGGTGCTTGGAGAAAGAATAAGAGAATGAGAGAGAATTACCATCTCACATCTTATACAAAAATCAACTCTAGATGGATCAAAGATCTAAATGTAAGAGTCAAGACCATAAAGACCTTGGAAAATAATGTAGGGAAGCATCTATAGGACCTTGTAATAAGAAATGGCTTCATGAACTTCACACTCAAAGCATGAGCAGAGAAAGAAAAAAATAGATAAATGGGACTTCCTCAAATTAAAGCCTTTTGCACCTCAAAGGAGTTTATCAAGAAATTGAAAAGATAATATACCCAATGGGAGAAAATATTTGGTAACCATATAACTGATAGGAGCCTAATATCCAGCATATATAAAGAAATCCTATGTCTCGGAAATAAAAAGACAAGCCATTTTAAAAATGGGCAAGGGATTTGAACAGATGCTTCTCCAAAGAAGAAATATAAATGGCTAAAAAGCACATGAAAAGATGCTCAACATCACTAGCTATTAGAGAAATGCAAATCAAAAGTACAATGAGAAGACATCTTACACCCATTAGACTGGCAGCTATTAAAACAGAGGACTACTAGAGTTGGAGAGGATGCGGAGGAATGGTAACCCTCATCCACTGCTGGTGGGAATGTAGAAGGATCCAGCCATTTTGGAGGACAGTTTGGTGGTTCCTCAAAAAGCTAGCTATAGATTTGCCATATGACCCAGCAATTCCACTCCTGGGTATATACCCAGAAGAACTGAAAACAAGGACATGAACTGATATTTGCACACCAACGTTCATAGTGGCATTAGTCACCATTGCCAAAAGTTGGAATCAACCCAAATGCCCATCAGTAGATGAATTGATAAACAAAATGTGGTATATGCATACAAATGGAATACTACTCAGCTATAAGAAGGAATACAGTACTAACACATGGTATAACATGGATGAATCTTGAGGACCTTATGTTGAGTGAAGCAGGCCAGGCATTGAAGGACAAATACTACATGACCTCTCTGATATGAATTAAGCAAATCAAGCTGTCTCAGAGAGCTGGAGACTGGATGATAGGTTTACAGGAAATTGGGGGGGGGGAGGAGGAAGGTTGTGAGTCAATGCCCACATGTGTGAAATCTATGATAAAGTGAAGGTAAGTCGTTGTGCAGTAAAGGGATAGGACAGGGACATAAGGATACTACTGGGTTGGGCTTTGCAGACTTGAGGGGGGCTAAGGTTGGGTGGATGGGTTAGATGGTCCAAGGAATTGGGGGAAGGGTTGGGGGAGAACAAGCGAAGAGGGGAGATTGTCGGGTATGTGGCTGAAACTATAATAGTTGGGAAAACTCTTCAGAAAATATAAGGAAGGGTTACTGGTTTAAGGTGTTTGATGGGAGGCATCTGGCACAGGGTGCACCTGGGGCAGGCTTCTAGGGAAGTTGTGAGTGCTCCTAATGTCATGGTGTGTTATATCAGTGGGTGGAGACTCATACAATGAGCCAGATTTATCAGGCCCCCATCCCGGAGAGGCCTGGTGTTCTCAAACAGAGGGGAGTGTGTCTCTCGAGGCATGGGTAGCTCCCAATCGGGGAGGACAGACTAGTGTGTCAAGCCCTCAGCATTGTTGCAAATATATATGAATCTTGTCCTTCAAGCAGTTAAGCTTGGTTGTCACTATGAGCCCTGAGTGGAGGAGGAGAGAAGAATAGAATAGTTGAAAGAGGGGTAACTGGGGGGCAATGGAATTGTTCTGCATGATCCTGCAATGATGGACAAGCCATGTTAAATATCACCAAAAATATATAAAGGTGCATAGTCTAAAATGTAAACCATAATGTAACCAAAAATTTATAAAAGTGTACAGTCTAAAATGTAAACCATAATGGAAACATGGTTAGTAGCTGTTTCAATAGCTATACATCAATGGCAGCAAATGTAATGTCCACATGTAAAAAGATCATTGCTGGGGAAAGGGGAAAAGGGTTTGATGTTGGGTATATGGGAGATCCCTATATTCTATATTTGACCTTACTGTGACCTCAAGCTTTCTTGAAGACATTAAAAAAAAAAAAGGATGTAGACATGGAAGAAGAAATGGAAGAGATTGCCTTGCCATTGTACAAACAGGGCAACACCTATTACAGTGAAGGAAGGCAAAATGTCAAAAAAAATTTTATGATATTTTTCATTTTTAATACCCCATTTATTTTTCCTATATTTTAGTTTTACTAAATTATTATGTATTCTATTTCTAATCTTTAAACCTATCATTACTATTTCATTTTCCTATTAATTGAATTTGGCAATATATTAGACTTCATTTTTAAGAAGTTTTGCATCACAGAAGGCTTCAACTATGGCAGCAGAGCAGCACTGATGTGGGGTTGTCATTGATTGGGAATAAATAAACGGAAGAACATTCCATGTTCATGGATGGGAAGACTGAATATGATTAAAATGTCAATTTTACCCAAATTGATTTATAAATTCAATGCAATCCTGAAAGCCTTTTTTTTTTTAAAGAAATAGAAAACCGAATTATCAAATTTATTTGGAAGAGTAAGGGGCTCCGAATAGCCAGAAACATCTTAAAAAGGAAGAACAAAGTTGGAGGACTCTCACATTCAGAATTTAAACTATATTACCCAGCTACCCTGGTAAAAACAGCATGGTACTGGCATAAAGATAGACATATAAACCAATGGAACTGGATTGATGACTCAGAAAAGATCATCAAGTCCATGGTCAAGTGATTTTTGACAAGGCTGTCAAACCCACCCAGATGGGACAGAATAATCTATTCAACAAATGGTGCTGGGAGAACTGAATATCCATATCCAAAATATAGAAAAAGGACCCTTAAATCACACCTTATACAAAAATTAACTCAAATGGATCAAAGACCTAAAGGTAGAAGAGAGAACCATACAGCTCCTAGAAGAAAACGTAGGGCAACATCTTCAAGGTCTTGTGGTAGGTGGTGGATTCTTAAACCTTACACTGAAAGCACAAGCAAAGAAAGAAAAACATGGCTACATGGGACCCCTCAAACTTAAAGACTTTTGTGACTCAAAGGACTTTGTAAAGGTGAAGACAGCCCACTCAATGGAAGCAAGTATTTGGAAACCACATATGTGATAAGGGTTTGATTTCCATGCCATATAAAGAGATCACCCAACTCAACAATAAAAGAGCAAGCAAGGTGACATTTAAAATGGGGGAAAGACTTGAACAGACATTTCTCCCAAGAGAAAATACAAATGGGGAAAAAAGCACATGAAAAAATGTTCAATATCACTAGCTATTAGGAAAATGCAAATCAAAACTCCAATGAGATATCTCACACTCATAGAATGGCCATTACTTAAAAAAACAGAAAACAATAAGTGCTGGAGAGGATGTGGAGAAATAGGAGCATTCCTTTACTCTTGGTGGGAATGGAGAATGGTGCAGCCTCTGTGGAAGACAGTTTGGCAGTTCCTCTGGAAGCTAAATGTAGAACTACCGTATGATCCAGCCATCCCTCTACTAGGAATATATCCAGAAGAACTGAACACAGTGACGTGAACAGACATTTGCACACAGATGTTCATAGCGGCGTTATTCACAACTGCCAAAAGATGGAACAACCCAAGTGTCCATCAGCCATTGAATGGATAAACAAAATGAGGTATATATACAATGGAATTCTATGCTGCAGTAAGAAGATATGAAATTGGGACTCATATGATAACATGGATGAACCTTGAGGGCAATATGCTAAGTGAATTAAGCCAGATACAAAAGGACAAATATTGTATGGTCTCACTAATATGAATGAAATATGAAGAATAAGCATATGCAGTTAAAACCTAGGCTATAGGTTACTAGGAGATAGGATGAGGGCTGAGAAGGGGTACTGATATTAACGTATGTAGAATTTTCAATTAGCTTGACTGTGAAAGTGTGGAAATGGATAGAGTCTGATGGTAACACATTATAATGAGTATAACTAACATGGCTGGTTTATAAATGGGATAGTCTAGGGATACAAATGTCAAAAGAAAGCTAGAGAATAATCTAGGGACCAAATAATAGAGGGAACCCGAAGGTGGATGAGGATTGAGGTTAGTAGTACAAATATAAGAGTGTTCTATGAACCAGAATAAATGTACGTCACTATTCTAAGGTGGTGAGAATCTAGTGATGCATGGGGAAAATACAATTAGACTATTGTATTTGTAAAATATTGTATTGTAAAAGACAATAGTTTAATTGTATTTTTGATACAATTGTACAGTTGTACAAATCTAAAATACAATTGGACAAGAGTGAACAGCAGTATTACAATATTCTTATATCAGTGTCAAAGAAGATACTCTATCAATGCCAAGGGTCAGTAACAGGGGGTATAGGATTTTTTCTTTTAGACTAAGGAAAACGTTCAGTTTTACTGGGGCGAGGACTGCAGAACTCTGTGATGGAAGTGAAAGCCACTAAGTGTACACTTTGGATGCAATACACAAGATATGGGACTGTGTAACACAGTGAGCATCGTGGAAAATGGACTGTGGTTAGCAGTTCAAATATGAGAGTGTTCTCTCATGAGCGATAACAAATGTGCAATACTAATACCTGGTGGTAATAATAGGGGATGGATGAAAAAAACACACCCAGTGTCCACTGTGGACCATAGTAAGTGTTGATAGTCTGATGATGTTCTTTCATAATCTGTAGCAAGTGTTCCACAGAAGGGAAGGTGATGTATGGGAATCGTGCACATGATGTATGATTGTCTTGTAAGTGCACTTCTCTAACTTA
Organism: Dasypus novemcinctus; assembly: GCF_030445035.2. NCBI lineage: Eukaryota > Metazoa > Chordata > Mammalia > Cingulata > Dasypodidae > Dasypus > Dasypus novemcinctus. The sequence continues at coordinate 48,836,561 of NC_080698.1, read as the reverse complement.
AAAAAGTGAACAAAAAGAAGACAATGCACATAAAAGGAACACCCATCTGCCATGTGTCAGATGAGCAGTAGGTACAGTGAGTGCCTCAGGAGATTATGTAGGGGAGGGAGCCAGGAGCTGGAGCAGTCAGGGAGGGCTACATGGAGGAGGAGAGATTCACACTGGGCTTTAGAGAAAGACAGCTGATTCTAGTGATGAGTAGGTTAACCAAAAGAAAAGAGGAAAGGAAAAGGTATCCTGGGTGGAGGAACTGAGTGAGAAAAGGTGTGTTGGTGAAAATGGCCAGGGCACGTCTTCTGGTTATCTGTTACTGCGTACCAGATCACTTCCAAATTCAGTGGCTTAAAATAACAACCATTACTTAATTTTCTCTCGTGGTTTCCAAGGGTCTGGAAATCAGGGAAGCGCCAGCTAGACGGCTGTGCCTTGGGATCTGTCCTGTGGTTGCAGCCAGTCCGTGGCTGTAGCGGTGACAGAGGGGCTGGGGCAGCGGGGGCGGGCGGGGCCTCTCCACGTGTTCTCCTATGTGGGTTAGCTGGGGCTTCCTCGCCGCTCGGTGACCTCAGGACAGTGGCTGGCTTCCGCGGTGGCCGAGGGCTCCAGAGTTGAATGTCTACAGAGAACCAGCTGGACGTGGGGTCACCTTCTGTGACCGGGCCTCCGAAGCCACCTTGTGTCGTTAGTGCTGCCTGCTGTCGGTCAAAACCACAAACGCCTGCCTAGTTTGAAGGGGAGGGATAGACCCCACCCTTGGTGAGAGGAGTGTCAAGGTCACTTGAGGAGAATACCCGGGGTGGGAGGGATGGTTGAATTCCTCTTTGGAAATTGCCTCCACCACAGCAGGTTGGAGGAACGCGCAGGAGTCCCTTTTGGCTGTACCCAGGGTGTTCAGCTGGCGGCTTGAGGAATTAGGCTTGTAAAGGTTGGGAGGAATAAGCTGGTTGGGAGAAAGTGAGTTTGAACTAGGCCCGAAGGCAGAGGAGAACGATGAAGGCTTGTGAAGCGGGAACGAGCTTTGCCTGGTTTGGAAGGAGGTAAGCTAGGGTGCTGCTTGGGCCTGGGGTGAAGGAAGGGGCGAGACTCTTAGGGCTGGCAGCACCACCATGTGGTTGACTCAGCTTGTGAGCCTCTGTGACCCCAGGGTCTTCTCTGTGCCAGGGCTCATTCCTACATTGGCATTGCTTTTCCACTCCATGAATTCTGTACCTTTTTTTTTTTTTTCAGGATCCTACTTTTGCATTGACTGAGGCACTCTGAGGGTCTCTCTCTTTCTTCCTGGGGTATCAGCAACTACTCCTAATGCAGTTATCATCTGTAGTGTGAGTCCTGGGCCGTGAATTGAGGTAGGTGGGTGGCTACTCTGATTTCAGGAGGCCTTGTCTGGTCTGATGCCAGACTCTGAGCACCCTCCTGCAGAGGGAGACCCCACACTGCCTCTTCCCAGCTGTGTGGCCTGCTGAGCTTATTTAACTTTCCTGTGCCTCAGTTTCCTTCTCTGTAAAGAGAGATTATAATGGCTCCTCCCCCATAGAGTTGTGCTGAAGATTTAGCCAGATAAGCCATGAAAAGCACTCAGCTCAGAACATGCCCTCTAGTGACTGGCCGTGAACACGAGCTGCTATGAAATTCTGGAGAGTATCTTTTGGTACAAGATCAAAAGCCTCGTATGGTGTGGTAGAAAGAGTCCACACTCTGCAGGCACAGATTGGGTACAAAGTCTAGCTGGGCCCTTTGCTAGCAGTGTAACTTTAGGAAAATCCCTCCCTTCTTCTCCCTCCCTCCCTTCCTCCCTCCTTCCCTCCGTTCCAAAACTTATTTCTTGAGTGCTTTCTCTGTGCCCAGAAGTGAACTCAGGGCCGAGGACGTATCAGTGGATGAGGCAGTCCCAGTTCCTGCCCTCGTGGAGCTTACACTCACGCAGGGAAGACAGATGATGTACACGTAGTAACTGTAGGATGTGCCCATGATGGAGGAAAAGGTGCTAGTTCAGTGACTCAACCGGAGACCTCCCCCCCCCCAGGGGGACAATTGCAGTGCCTGGAGGCATTTTTGGTTGGTACGACTTGGGGGTGCTATTGACATCTAGTGGTCAAAGGGCAGAGATGCTGCTAAAGACCCTGCAATGCACAGGAAACCTCCCCAGCCCAAAATATCAGAAGCGCCAAGATCGAGGAACCATAAGGAACGCATGGCAGCTAGAGGCCCCCGGGGGGGCGGGTAGCAGGGAAGTGACCTGGGAGCCTGGGATGAGCTGGCTGGGTGGTGTGCATGTGTGGAAGGGGACATGGGGGAGGTACAAGACGTTCCCGGCAGGGGGACCAGCCCTTTAAGGCTGGAGGGAGAGGGGAGTTATTGGGGGGGGGTGGGGCTGGGTGAGATAGCATCATGCCTGAAGCCGAGCTCCGGGCTGTAGAGACCCCTCCGGGCCGCCCTTCTGCAGGACCCTGGTCCAGCACGTCACCCACGTTCTCCCTGAGCCCTCAGAACCACCCTCTCCGACTTGTATTGTTATTTTGCCCTTTTTGCAGACGGCTCAGAGAAGTGAAGTGGGAAGGGAAGGTCACGATTCTCTGGCTGCTGTAATCCCCTGAGAAATGCATCTGGCGACCTACATTGTGGCTCCTCAGACACCGTTTCAGTCTAAAATGCTTCCCCTCGTGGGCCCCCAAACCCAGTTTTCCCAGTGTGGGCTTTGGGCTCCAGGAGCTCTCAGAGGACTTTACGAAACTGCAGGTTCCCAGGCCCCCTCGCCGGCACCCCGAATCGCCCCGAGGGTAGGGTCCAGGAAGCTGGTAGATTTCAACAACCTCCTTGGAACACTTCGAGGCAGGCCGATGAGCAAGGAACAGCACAGCAGCCAGCCTCCCCCGCGGGTGCGTGCCACCGAGGTCGCCAACTCGTCCCCGCCTGTGTGTGCGGAAGCACAGGTGCCAGGTCAGGCTCAGCCCTTCCTCGCACAGTCTTGCTCAGGGATCTACGTTCTGCCTTCTTTACAGACGAGGAAACAGAGGCACAGAGCACGGAGCTACCTTCCCAAAGGCAGTCAGCTGGAGAGGAAGCACCTCGTCACCCGCTGCCTTCACAGCCTTCCTCTTTCCACGTGCCTGCGCTGTGGATCAGAAATTACGGCCTCATTAAATACAGGTGCTGAAACCTGTCTGCGGCCTGGGAGAGATCATTCGGCCACGCTCGCCTTGCTGGGTTGTGAAATAGCCCCGCTTTTTTCCCTTTTGCTGAGTCATTTACTCGGGGGCAACCCTCTCAGAGGCTATTGGAAGCAGCTGGGGGAGACACAGTTCTCCCAGCTCCAAGGGGCCGGTGAGAATCCGAGAGCTGGGGGCCAGGAGGACCCAGTGTGCAGCTGGGACGAGGGGCCCAGCGGGGCTGGCGCCCTGTGCACAGGGGACTGGCCCTCTGACACGTCTACGCAGAGCCAACTTGCACCCAGGAAGCAGAGCGGTGGAACTAAACTTCTCTGTAAACACCAGCTCTTTGCTTAGCTGCTGAGAATGCCCCCAGCTGGTTGGGTTCCAAGACCTGGAAATGCCTCAAGAAATCTCTGCCTGGGTCCCACCAGGTATGTGCTGAGAATGGGAGCCTTGGCAGGGCGGTGAGGAGGCTGGGCTGGGGTCCAGAGATCTGCGCATGAGTCCCAGTTTCACCCCTTTGCTGTGTGAGCTTGAGCCAAGCACCGGCCGTCTCTCAGCCTCAGCATCACCTGTATGCTGTTGGCTTGGAACCGGTTCTTCTCTATGGATGTAATAGATCTAGACTTTAAATTCTTAACCTCAGGGCCGGACACATAGTAGATGCTTACTAAAAATGCCTTGACTAAGTGGATTTTCTTTCATACAAGGTTTTCTTGTTCCTTTGCTCAAACTGAGATGGGCTCAGCGCAGACATCAGACACCAACTCTGCTCAACTCCGTGGACCCCCTCACCACCTGGCTGACAGTGCCAGCCTCTCACTTCCCCCGCCCCACGACCTCCCGACCCAGCCCCTGCAGTGCAGCCAGAGGGGTCTTCCCAGGGCACATCCAGAGGCATGGGGCCCTCACCCCCCAACCTGCCACCCCGTCCTTGGCACCTCTTGCTGTGGCCACAAACCGCCCTCCCGGTCTCCCCCTCTCCCACCTGTCTCTGCAAAGGCTGGCCCTGAGGGATTTCACAGGCTCTCCCTGAACAGGAAGGATAAGGCGTCCGGTTCTCCTTCCCAGACATCTCACTGCTCAACAGCAGAGGGGGAGATGGGATGCTTGACGCAGGAAGCATCACGGTGCTGTCACCCACCCTGGGTGACAGGGTGATAGGGGATGAGGGCAAATGGGCAACTTTGTGACCCATCTGAAGACAACATCAGTGTAGAGCAGTGGGGACAGCAGCCGGCGGAGAGCTAAGCCCCTGTTGGTCTGACTGCTCCACTACCTCGCTGTGTGGCTGAGAGAGTCATGCGCCCTCTCTGAGCCTCAGCTGCAAACTGAGCTAGTGCCATTCGCTCTCTCAGGGCCGCTAGGGAGGATTACACAGATAACAGGCGTGGAGGTGCTCTGTCAACTGCAGAGTGCGTTGCCCCCACTGGCTACTGGTTCTGGGCATGCCCAGGGAAGGCTGCTCCCCCTCCAGAGCCCGCCAGCTCGGAATTCTTCCACTTGCAGCTGTTCCCAATGATGCCTGCCCGGCGAGGCTGGCTGCGTTTCCGATTTGGGCTCTGTGGCAAGCAGGGATGGGGGGGTGTTTGCCAGGATGGATGAGTGGACACCCAGGCCCTCTCCAAATGGGATCTCAACTTCTAAATGATTAATGCGCTCAGGCTGCAAATAGGACCACATGTTCCGGTGCCTCCAGGATGCTTGGGGAAAAAAAAAAACCCAAACCAGCCTCCTCAGCACTTTGGAATATGATGCCAAGGTTGAGATGCGGTCCTGTTTGCTCAATTGAGGGGTGGCGGCTCATTCGTGTAAACAGGATGTTGCAGTGATGCGGGGGACAGGGCGTGGCCACTTCTCTATCCCGGTGGGTTTGAGGTTTTGTTTCCTACTCGGTATCCCAGAAAAAAGCCTGGGTTAGCTGGAGGCGTGGCGTTTGGGTCTTGACTTTTTCTACACCTGGTTGTGTGACTTCTTCCACGGTTTGCTCTCCCACTTGTGAAAATGGAGAGGTTTCTCTCATGGTGGAAAAGCTTTTTGGGAACCAAGAAGCAAGCACCAGTCAGGCACAAAGCTGCTAGGTTTCCTGTTGGAATCTGTGTATCAAGTAAAGAGGGCATGGGGCCATTTGTGTGCTTTCCGGCTCACAAATGCGACCTAAGCGGGTGTGCGCGAGCGCTCTGCGCTCACCCCTGCTGCTGGACCCCGGGCAGTTGGCTTTGGACATTTGGGTCTCGGAGATTCTGCCTGTCCTGTCTTTTTTCCTTAGCCTCCCAGGGTAGCCTGGCCCACAGTAGGCTCTAAGAAAGATTGCATGACTAAGGGCACCATGACAGTGACAAAGATCGCACCATACATTCAATACATTAAAAAAAATGCACCGGGCAGAAATATTCCAAATAAAGCCCCATCTCCCTGTAATCAGGACAGTGAGCCATGGGAAGGCAGGGACAACCGTGTGGAATTACGTTTTATTAATTTAAATACCAGCTTTTGAAACTACCTCCCCCCGCTCCACTTCCATGAACAACTATTAGAGGAAGTTGGGCCTTTGAAGTCTTCACACTAGAATACGTGGAGTCAGTCCTGCAGACAAGCGGAAGCAAAGAACCGGATATAATTATTACTTCAGTTTTTTTGGCCAACAGATTTCCTTTTGTTTCTTCCTCTAATCTGGCTCATGATTCTCAAACTTTACTGGACGTAAGACGGGTTGTGCTCCACCACCAACCGGATTTTCCAGGAGACTTGGACTCTGCCTCGTTTTTGCCTCATACAGCAGCTTTGGACCCTGCCTCCTCTACCAGCCACAGTGCAGCCAATTCCATGGCATTGCCGCCTCTGTGATACTTGGCACCTGCCACAAGGCTTGGCACATAGTCGATCCTCGTTCACAGATTCTGGATATGCAAGTTCACTTACTTGCTAAAAACCAACATGTGCCGTGCTCTCTTGGTCGCTCGTGGCCACATCCAGGGTGGTGAAAAATTTGAATCTCCTGATGTGCACATTCCCAGCTGAGGACGAACAAGGCAACCCTCTGTCTTTTTGTTTCAGCTCTCATACTATAAACAAGTATCCTTTTCACAATATATTTAGTAACATGGGTTGTTTTTATTTTGTGTTTCTCTGCATTTTCGTGCTTTCTGTTGATGGTTTCTTTGCTTGAAATGGCCTCCATGTGTAGTGCCGATGTGCTGTCTAGTGTTCCTGTGTCCTGGAAGGCTGCGATGTGCCTGATGGAGACAACATGTGTTCAGGCATGAACTATAGTGCTGTTGGCCGTGAGTCAGTGAAAATGAATCAACAGTGTATATCTTTAAACAGAAACACACATGAAGCAGAGCTATGTATTGTTCAGTTGCTGAAAATCGTGCGGCCAGAGGCTCATGGCCACCTAACCCTGTGCTTCCCATAGTATTCAGTATTCTATAAAGTCCACAGTGACTTTGTAGAACATATTTATTGTAAATAACAAATCAATTGTACATAGTAACGGCTCAATAAATGTTGCTTGACTTTCTTTTGTGGATTAGAGTAATTGTTGGAAATGACAACTCTGACATCTCAGTGGCTTAGCGCAAGAAGGTTTATTCCTTGCTCCTGCAGAGCATCCTCTCCACCTGGTGTGACTCAGGGACCTCGTGGTTCTGTCATCTCAATTTGTGTCCCTACCCTCACCCCCTGGGTCTCTGTCAGAGAAAGGGAAAGATGGAGGAGGAGTGCTGGCTCTTACTGTGTCAGCCTGGAATTGACACGCATCCTTTTGCTCACAGTCCATTGGCCAGAACTAGTCACATGTCCCCAGTTAATGGCAAGGGAGGCTGGGAAATGCAGGGGAGCAGGTGCACTGTCGGGAGGAGAGAGCCTAACTGTGAACACCACACTGGAGCTAAGACTCACCAGGAGATGGGCTTTATGATCACACTCAGGCTTATCGAGCAGCTGTTGTATGCCAGGAACCAGGGCAGGTGTTTTTACTTTTCCCTCACAGTCTCTTCCCCATAGCCAGGGAGGTAGAAATTACTAGCTCCATTTAGCAGATGAGGAAACTGAGGCTCAGTGAGTTCAACCACTTGCCCAAGTTCGCAGGACTGTCAGTAGCGGGCCAGGACTCAGGAGCAGATCTGGGTTTTTGGTCAAAGGGGTCTTCATACAAGGAAGGGGTGGGACTGTGAGTATGGGGGAATGTGAGTAGGAGAGAAAGGCATAAAGGATCTGCCACAGTTTGAGTGTTTCTCCATCTTGGCACCACCAGGAAGGAAGTGCTAGAGTGGGAAAAAACAGTTGTGCTCAGAGGTGAAGAAAGGAGATGTCTTGGGAAGCGGACTTGGCCCAGTGGTTAGGGCATCTGTTCACCACATGGGAGGGCCGCGGTTCAAACCCCGGGCCTCCTCGACCCATGTGCTGCTGGCCCACACACAGTGCCGATGTGCACAAGGAGTGCCCTGCCATGCAGGGGTGTCCCCATGTAGGGACAAGGAGTGCGCCCCGTAAGGAGAGCCGCCCAGTGCAAAAGAAAGTTCAGCCTGCCTAGGAATGGCACCCCACACAAGGAGAACTGACACAACAAGATGACGCAACAAAAAGAAACAGATTCCCGTGCTGCTGAGAACAGAAGCAGACAAAGAAGAACATGCAGCAAATGGACATAGAGAATAGACAACGGGGTGGGGGGGGGGGGGGAGACGAAGGGGAGAGAAATAAAAAAATAAACACATTGTCAACCAGAAAAAAAAAAAAAAGAAAGGAGATGTCTTATAAATGTGGCTCGATTTATTGCCTGCCTCTCACAAAAGTCCCTTGGACACTCCAGAGAGTCATTTAGATTTTGTCTCATCTTTGAGAAATGAGGACTGTCTCTCCGTGCTCTCAGGTTATTTTTGAAATGAACATTTCCTCCACCCCACAGAGAACTCGCTATTCAGAGTCCTTTTTTTTCCTAATCGACTTCTTTTTTTGGTCTAGTTGAATCCCAGAGGGGATAATAACTACATAGAGTAGGAGGCAAAACCAAAGAAAAGAGATGAAAACAACCTCAGAGTCAACAAGCTGCCTCTGATAAGTGGGCTCAGGACTGTTCCCAGGTCCTCCTGTACTCTTAGCAAACCTCTAAGGGGCTGTCTTCCCAACACAAGAGCCACCGTTTGGAGAAGTGGTGGGATAGAGTGGGCGGAGGGGCTCCGCTAGCGGCAGCAGCTGTCTATCTCGGACAGCCCCATGGCCTGGCTCGGGGTCTCCTTGCGCGGTGCCCGTCTTGGCAGATGGCTCCCGGGCCGGCCCATGGGGAGGCCCCGGACACAGCCCCCGAGCGGCCGCAAGCGCGCCTCTGCCAAGCAGACCGTCCCACGGGAGGGCCCGCCTTTCTACGACGTTATGGCCACCCCCCTGGCCTGCAGTCCTCCATGCCCTGCTTCTCCCACCTCGTCTTTCCCGGGACCATCTACGGGGACACCTGTTCTCATCCAATCTCTCACTCCGTGCGTAAAAAGTAGGGCACGGATTCGTTTCCCAGAGCCTGAAGCTTTGAATGCCGAGGCCTTTCAGGTGGTCGGTGGCAGCCAGCACCGGGGACGCGGCGCGCCCCTGGAGGATGGGCCTTGGTCCCGGGGCCACTGCTGTGGCGTCCACGCTGGCGAGGGCTGGTCGCCGAGCAGGTGTGGGGCTGCAGACGCTCTCCCAGGGGTGTGTCTCTGTCACTCTGAGCGTGTGACACCTGCAAAGCCCATTCAGGTCCCCCCCGTCACTTCAGGATGGAGTCCAGGCGTCCTCCCGAGGCCTGCGGGCCCTGCGGTGTGCGGCCTCCTCTCCCCTTCTTCCTCCTCTCCCCGAGACTTGCCTCCCCCTTCAGCCTCCAGAAGGAAGGACGCCGAGGTGCTGTCCCCTGCCACGTGCCATGCTGTCTCCCCACTGCCTCTGCTCTCCAGGTCTGCCCTCCTCCCGTCCCATTCACGCACACACACTCACACACACTCATACGCTGTACAAACACATACACGCTCATACACACGTACACGAATGCACACAGGCACACAATGCACACATGCATGCATATTTCACACATACATGCACTCGTACTCATACACAGACATACACTCATACATGCACACTCACACATACACAAATGCACACAGGCACACACATGCATACACATATATACACACATACTCTTACATATTACATGTATACTCACATATGCACGCTCAAACACCCTTCTACACATACATGCATGTGCACACCTGTATACATGTACACATGTGTGCGCACACGCTTCTGGATAACTCCTACTTGTGACCCAAGACTGATCTCCAGCTTGCCCCCCCAGAGCCTCCCCTGGTGGCCCTGGGCTAAGGGACGGGCACGTCGTCATCCCTCAGTTTCCCTCTCACACGGGCCTGCGGGCTCTGTCCAGGGAGAAGAGGGTCCCCTCACCCCTGCTTCCTTCCACCCAGCCCGGCTCCGAGGAGGGGCGCGGCAGTCAGGTGAACCGTCCGGGGAAAGCCCGAGCCACCCGGGCCCCTGCGGGTCCACCGCGGAGGCTTCCGGTGCCTGCGGTGTCGGGCCACACCGCGGCTTGCGTCACGCAAGTCGGTAGAAATGCTGGATTTGATCCTGAGCGACTTCCCCATTAGGAGACTCTGCTGCGTCCCCTGCTCAGTCAACAGAAAGGCACCGAGACCGGGCAGGAAGCCCGAGAAGAAGGCCACGACAGATCAAGAGACGCAACGGAAGGCCTTTCGTCCTCGGAGTTTTCTTCTCGTCCTTGGCTCCATCCACACAGAACTTGAGTCAGAATCAGGGCGCTTACAGACCTGGCAGTTCCTCTCCTACGGGGAGCACCAGGCCCCCGGGCCGCTGCACCGGCCTCAGTTCTGAACGGAGACAGCGGGATCCCGCCGGGGCCTGTGGGGACACAAGGGCCCCCCTTTACCATCAGCCCTCCTGCCAGTTGTTGGGTGCTCGCCCCACACCCCACCCCAACTCCTTCCTTCTCTCTCCTCCCTGGCCCCTCCCAACATCAGCTCCACACATCCTGCCTTTATTCCTGAGGAGGAGCAACTTGACACTAACTGAGCTCCTGTTACACGCTTAGCATTTTACATGTGAGAGCCCATTTAATATAACACCCTGCAAGGAAGCACCACTTCCCCTGTCCTGTGCATATGAGAACTGAGACTCAGATCTGATACAACTGGCCCACCCCCAGGCCACTCCCAAACCAGATGAGGCCAAGCTCCTGCCCTAGTCACCTGCCTGCTATCCCGGGCTCACTCAATATGGGGTTGACCAGATGGCTGGCGTGCAGTCCGCCAGGACCCAGGTCTCCAGTTTGGAGGTAGAGATGGAGCCTGCGCATGGAGCACGTATCTCCTGAGAGCCAAGAGAAAGTCGGGGCTGAGAGCACAGACACGCTGGACTGTCGGGGTGGCTCTCCTGCTTATGGGCTGTGAGATCTTGGGAAAAGTTCTTAACCTCACTGTCTCAGATTAAATGGGATCTACCTCATGGCATTGTGAGGAGTAAAAGCTGATAAAAAAACCTGGCATATAACGCTCACTATATGATTGCCACTGTTATGAGTGTCCATTTTATTATTGTTGTCACTATATCTGATGATATTCTCTGGCTGCGACATGTCATTCCTAGGCTGAAGCTCACCCTGCTTCCCTGTGCTCTCTACCACATTTTTTTAATTACAGAAGTTGTAGGTTTACAGAAATGTTGTGCATAAAATACAGAGTTCCCATATACTACCGTACGGTTAACACCTGGCATTAGTGTGGGATATTTGTTACAATTCATGAAAGAACATTTTATAGTTGTGCTATTAACTATAATTGGACTGTTACTTAATTCTCCATGACCTTTTTTATTAGGGGTTGTGAGGCCTGAGAAGTCATGGGACATCCTGATAGATAATATTTGTTGTAGCCCTACTATGTGCCATGCCTTTACATCCATGAGCTCTACTCCTGGCAACAACTCTACTCCCGACAGCTGTTACTACCAGTTTTCCCATGAGACCAACTGAGGTTCAGAGTCACCTGAACTGCTGTGGTGCCAAAACCCAGGCTTTCCTTTTGACGCCCACATTCCCACGGAAGATGCCGAGTGCTCAGCGGCTGGAACCAGAAGAGCTACCCTGCCCCTTCCTTCCCTAACTGGAACTGTTGTTCTCAGTCCAGGTGCAGGTCACCGTGACAGACACAGCACACCTGCCCGGGTCTCTGGAAATTTCTCCTGTGGAGAAACTGGAGGTAGAAAGTCTATAAATGCCATTTGCTCCCCTGTGTCACTCCCCGCCTCTAAAACCTTCCATGGCTGGGGAGCAGGTGAGGCTTAAGCAGTTGAGCACCTGCTTCCCACACGGGAGGTCCAGGGTTTGGTTTCCGGTGCCTCCCAAAACACACAAGCAAGCAAGTAAAATTAATGAAAAAACCAACTCAGGGGCACTGATGTGGCTCAGTGGTTGAGCACTGGCTTCCCACATATGGGGTCCTGGGTTCAATCCCCAGCCCCTGGTACCTCGAAAAATAAAATATAAAAATCCCCATGACTCCCTATGGCCTTTGCTGCTCTGTCCAAAATGGTAGCCACTAGCCACAGGTGGCTCTTTAAATTTAAAGTAATTAAAGTTCATCACATTGCCATGTCTCAAGTATTCAATAGCTACCTGTAAGTAGCGGCTACCGTATTAGAGAACACAAAAACAGAATATTTCCATGATGACACAAAATTCTGTTGGATAGTGCTGTGGTCTGTGGGATAAAATCCAAAATCCTTAGCCTGGCATTTAGGGCCCTATACAATCTGACCCCCCCCCCCCGGCCTGTCCTGGCTCATCTCATTTTCCACCAGCTCTTCCCATGCACACAGGGCTCCAACCACAACACACAACTAGTGCCAAATGTATTTTTTTACACAAACATGCAAGCCTGTATGCTGTGTGTGTGTTTCTTGTTTTTCTTCCTTCCTTATATAAAGAGTAGAGTTAGGGTTGATGAAAACATTCTAAATCAGATTATTTACAACTCTGCAAATAGACTAAAAGCCATTGAAGTGTATACATTGAACAGGTGAACTTTATGTAAACTATATCTCAATAAGGCTGTTTAAAAAAAGGTAGAGGGGGAACGGATGTGGCTCGATTGGTTGAGTGCCTGCCTCCAACATAGGAGGCCCTGGGTTTGGTTTCCAGAGCCTTCTAAAGACAAAACAGACAATGAGCAGACGATGAGCACAATGAGCAAACAGATGAGGGAGCCATGGGGGAGGAGGGGGGAATGTGGAGTACTCCATGTACCAGCATATACTGTTTTTAATCTTGCTTTTCTCACTTAACAATATATCCTAGACTTGGCCCAGTGGTTAGGGCGTCCGCCTACCACATGGGAGGTCCGCGGTTCAAGCCCCGGGCCTCCTTGACCCGTGTGGAGCTGGCCATGCGCAGTGCTGATGCGCGCAAGGAGTGCCGTGCCACGCAGGGGTGTCCCCTGCGTAGGGGAGCCCCACGCGCAAGGAGTGCGCCCTGTAAGAAGAGCCGCCCAGCGCGAAGGAGGGAGCAGCCTGCCGAGGAATGGCGCTGCCCACACTTCCCGTGCCGCTGACGACAACAGAAGCGGACAAAGAAACAAGACGCAGCAAATAGACACAGAGAACAGACAACCAGGGGAGGGGGGGGAATTAAATAAATAAATAAATCTTTAAAAAAAAATATATATATATATCCTTGAAGTCTGTCCTGATCAGTACACACAGAACTTCCCTGTCCTTTACACAGCTGCAGAGTATTCTATTATATAAATGTCCCATCCTTTATTTTCCACATCTCCAGCTGGTGGATACCTGTGTTTCCAGAGCCTTGCTATTATGGGCAATGCTGAAGGAATGACACCGTACCTCTGCCATTCCACCTGTGGGCTGGTGTAGCCCGAGAACAAATTTCTACAAGTGGTATTGCTGGGTCAGATTTCTAACAAAAGGGACTTCATTTGTAATTTTGACAGATACGGCAGATCTCCCTCCACAGGGCTATACTAATTTACATTCCCACCAGCAATGCATGAGAGTACTTGTTTCCCCAAGCCTCATCAAAAGCTCGATGTCAGGCTTTTGAATGATAGATCAGTAGAGCCCTAAATTACGTTTCTCTCATGACTGTGGTTCAGTGGCTTTTCATATATTTAAGAACCTTTTGCATTTCTTTTTCAGAGAACTACCTGTTCATGTGCTTTGCCCATTTTCTACTAGGTTGCTGATTTTTTTCATCTTGACTTCTAGAAGCTCTTGATATATTGAAGAGGTTAGTACTTTGTGATATAAGAAGCAATTTTTTCCTATTTCCATCCATCTTTCATGACTGATTTATTTCTACCACATAGAATGTTTTTAAAAATTTTATATTGCTAAATTCATCCATCTTATATTTTCTGTCTTTTGGATGTTGAATGATAGTGATAAAGTCCTTACCCACTCTAAAAAATTTTTTTCTTAGGCGGTGTGAGGAATCGAACCTGGGACCTCATACATGGGAGGCAGATCAACCACTGAGCTACATTTGCTCCCCCACTCCAAAATTTTAAAGGAGTTTGTCCAAGATTTATTTTGATATTTTATGGGTTCATGTTTTTGCAATTAAATGTTTGAACCTCTTAATCCTTTTGGTATACAGTGTGGTGTATGTATTCAACCACATATTTTTCCAATGACCACCCATTTGTCACAGCACCATTTATTAATAAGTCCACACATGTCCAACTGATCTGGGATGCTGCCCTTATCATATACCAACTTCCTACATGGATTTGAGCCTATTTCTGGACGTTCTGCTCTCCCATTGGTATGCCTGTCTTTTCGTGTGCCAGGGTCATCCTGGTTTAATTATCGAGGTTTTATGTTATAAAATCCAATGCAAATCCACTTCCTCCGTGAAGCTTTCCAAGATGCCCTTAAACAGATGGAAGCCCCGCCTCTCTGCTTTTATGGCTCCAGATGCCTCTGTCTCCCCTCCAGGCGGCAGGCTCTGCCCTCTATGACTCTCCACCCCCGATGCCTGGGGTGGAGCCTGGCACAGAGCAGGCCAGGCCACCACATCTACCCTCCCATCACAGGGACAGCCAGCCAGCATGCAGAGCTGTCGTCCCCTGGATGTCACCTTTCTCCTTGTTTGAAAATCAAGACACAGCTTCCCTGTCTCTAGCCATCTGGCATTTCCCCTGGAGGGCTCTGAGATGTCGCGGAGGTGGATGGTGAGTTGGCAGTACACGGGGACACTCTTCAGGCCTGGGCCCCCAAGGGCCCCCAGGGCCTCTCCTCCCTTCTCCTCTGCTAGACTTCAGGTCCCTCTCTTTGTGCAGAAAAGGGAGTTCAAAAACCCTAGAAGAAAGCCCTGTCTTTTGTCAACATGGAAAAAGGAATGCTTTGCCCTCCTTCTTGTGTCCCCTCCTTACTGATGTCTCATAGGGAAAAATTTTTTTTTCTGTTGACCCTAGTAGTATTTTTGCAAGTCTGGGCTTGTTCATGACTCTCGGCATCTTTTATTTTTTTAAAAGATTTATTTTTATTTATTTACGCCCCCACCCATACCTTGTTGTTTGCACTCACTGTCTGCTCTCTCTGTCCATTCACTGTGTGCTCCCTGTGTCTGCACATCCTCTCTTTAAGAGGCACCGGGAACTAAACCTGGGACCTCCCATGTGGGAGAGAGGTGCTCAGTTGCTTGAGCCACCTCCTTTCCCTGCTTTGTTGTCTCTCTCATTGTGTTTCCCCTTTGTGTCTCCTTGTTGTGTCATCTTGTTGTACCAGCTCACTGCTCCAGCCTGTTCCACCAGCTTGCTGTCTTACTTGTCTTCTCCAGGAGGCACGAGGAACTGAACCTGGGACCTCCCATGTGATAGGCAGGAATTCAATCGCTTGAACCACATCTGCTTCCCTCTTGGATCCTTTTACACACCAGAACATGCCTGTGCTATCCGTTGTTTGGCAAACATTTCTGAAGCCCATCCTCCATACCTAGTTCTGTGCCAGGTGTCAGGGGCACCAAGATGGCCCTGGACCGTCCTTAGAGAGCCTCATTTCCGGGAGGGAATGGGGATAGATGCAGAAAAACCCCTCAGTACTGAGTGTGATGTGTGCATTGGATGGCCTTGCCTGGCCCCCGTTTCTACTTCCTGATGCAGAGGTCAGCCCAGCGCAGCACCTTCCCCAGCTGGGGTGGATCAGAGCCTGCCTGTTCCCCCATTTTTCCAATGACAACACTGAGGCTCAGGGAAATGGGGCGACTCACCCCAGGGCTCTGGGAAGTCAGATGCAGAGCTGAGAGTGGAGACAGAGCCCGGCTCTCTGGCCTCCCACCAGCCTTACCGTCTGCTTTTCCATGGCCAATCACTGGAAACTTCCCAAAACATCTCTTAATTCCCTTAATTTTTTGCTACCTTCACAGCTACACCCCAAGCCCAAACCAGCATTATCTCTTATCTGGATTGTTTTGGTGCCTCGTGGCTCCTCCCCTCGGGATCTCTCCAAAATGCCCTTCGGTTTACCCTCTTGTTCAATAACTCTCAATGGCTCCCTATTGCCTTTTTAGCATTTAAACTTTTTGTTTTGAAATAATTGTAGAGTCACATGCAGTTGCAAGAACTAGTGCAGAGAGGTCCCATGTAGCCTTCATGCAGTTTTCCCTTATGGTAATGTATTGCATAACTCTTCCCTATTGCTTTTAAGATAAAGATTGAGATTCATATTGTCGTTTGGTACTGGAGTCAAAGAAATCTGAGTTCAGATCCTGACTTCACCACAGAACAAATGTCCTTGGCAAGTTATTTTGTTGCTCTGGGCTTCAGGCTTTTGGGGTGTGAAATGTCTAATAAAGGTCCTCACCTCAAGTTGTCGCTTGAGGTTTAAGTGAGCTACTACTTAAAAAGTGCTAGGAACAGAGACCGCTATATTGGCCGGTAGACAGCAAATGCTGGACTGGCCCCTCACCCCTCTTCCTGCCCACAGTGCCCCTTGTCCCCTCTGCTCCAGCCAGACTTAACTTTCTTTCTGATTCTCCCCCTCCTCCTGTTAGTTTCCCACCCCAGGGCCTTTGCACGTGCTGTTCTCGCTTTCCTATATGTCCCTCACCCTTACACATTCTTCAGTCCCTAGCTCAGGTGCTCCTTCACCAGGGAAGCTTTTATTGACCTCCCAGCCCTCCTCTTGTTCCTGCTCTCACAGAGCTATGTTCATTTTCCCCTTGTGAATACTCATTTCAGCATGTGAGTATACAACAATTTCTGTTTTTGTTGATTATTGTTCTCCTCCTCTAGACTACGAGTCTCTGCAAGTCAAGGTTATGTTTGTTTTGCTCACCAAGGCATCTGCCGCATTTATCAGCGGGCCCGGCATTGAGGAATCATCAATAAATACGTCCGACTGAATCGAGGAACAAACGGGAAAGAAGGTTATGATGAGGACGAGGGTGAAGACTTGGTTAGCAAACACGTTTTGAGCGCCCGCTGTGGGCCAAGCAGTACGCGCAACCCTTGGTGCACATTAGCTCCTTTCATTCACTAAAATTTGAAACAGCCCTCATCATTCTTTAACCAGCTTGATGTTTCTTCTAGGCTTTTTTACCGTTGCCCGATACTCTGCGTTCATTTTCTGAGTTCTTCCACTGATGTAAGCTTCACAAGCTCAGAAAATTTGTCTTTTTTTTCCTTCTATGTCTCTAGGTTCTGGACACAGTGCTTTTCATAAAATAGATGCTCAATAAATACTTGTGGAATAAATAAATATATAAGTGAATGAATTATGACAATAAATGGAAGAGGTAGATACAGTTAACAACCCACCCTCAATTTAAACATGAGGGGCCTGAGAATTGGGTAAATTAAGTACCCGACCCAGGGAAGAGCCAGAGGGGGGGCCTTGAACCCGCGCCTCTGGCTAGAAGCCCATCAGCCTAACTGGGGTGCTGTGTTGGTGTTGATTCTCCTCTAGGCAGACCATGGGGAAAGGATCGAGCACTTGCAGTTGACTGGGGAGGGGATATCAGGAAGGAAAATGAGGCAGGGAAGGGAAAGCTTCGTTACCAAGCAGGTGACACTGAGGGCCCCTGGAGCTCAGGCCCCCGGGGCGGTCTGCGGGGACAGCGCAGAGCACGGGCTCAGGGTCAGCTGCTGAGGACCAAGCGAGCTGGGCTCCTCACACACCCTCTCGCCTCCGTTGCTTGCTTTGCTGTAACTTTTTATCTTGAAATGATTTCAAATTTACAGGACAGTTGCAACAATAATACAAAACCCACAGGGAGAACTCCAACGTATCTTCCCTGGCAGGTACGCAGATGCGCCAATCTTAACATTGCGCCGCATATGCCGTATGTTCTCCCTATCCATCCCGTCTACCTTTTTTCTGAATATTTGAGAGTATATTCATCATACTTTCATGTATATTTCCTCAGAGCAAGGAGAGTCACTTCTGTGGCCACCTTCAATGCAGTTACCGTCAGTCAGTCACCTGCTGCGAGCTGTCCCCGGGGTTGGCGCTCCGGCATGTCTAGCTTGCCCTGTGTGTGGGCTGATGGCATTCCATGGTCAGCCAGAAGTCCTCAGCCGGAAAGGCGTGTGTTTCCAAGGGGGTTCAGAGATGGCGCTGCCACCGTCCTTTGTGGATGTCACTCAGAGTTCCACCAACCACAGGTTGGCACATCTTCTCCAAAGATGACACAGATCAAATATCGGCAGGAGAAGAGCCCTTCCTCCTCCCCTGGCCGGCAGCCTTCCCACCGCCACCCCCTCCCCGTTCAACCCTGTGTCCTCCCGTCCTCCTAGAGCTGGCCTAGATCCTGCCCCAGCTCCGGGCTGGAGGAAGCCCCAGAGATGGCTAGGTCCTCCTTCCCGCCCAGCAAAGGGGTTTCCCTCACCATGTGGGAAGAACATTCCCTGTGGGGGCTGCAGCTGATTGCTGGGTGGCCCTCTCCCCCCGCCCTAGCTCCTCTGAGCGCACCCGGTCCTCTGGTTCATTACGGTGTGTACACCCAGCCCGGAAACGCCCCCTTCCTTCCCCGCATTCTCGGCAGGTCCTGGCGTGACACAGTCTCCTGCCTTGGACCACGCTGGCTTCTCCGGCAGCCACTGCTGCTGGCACATATTAAACAGTCACTTCACGTCCCCAGGGATCTCCGCCGAATAAATGACTTTCGGGTCGCTTGAAGATCCCCCACCCCAACTTGAGGGCTGCAGATTTAGAACCCCAGTGCAAGGCAGGCCCTTTGCCCCTGGTTAACCTTACTGAACACAGTGGCACGGGGAATCCGCCTTGCAGAGTCTACTCCTGAGCCTGCAGTTGTCCCTCCTTGCCACGCTGGCCTAAGTCCAGCCCGATGGCCAGTGTCGTTGAACACATCTGCCTTTTTCCTCCCTCTCTCTCCCATCCATCTCCAGGGGATCTGCAGCTACCTTCTCTGACTAAAATAGCCCAGTCTTGCTGTCCCAAACATTTGGTTTTTGTGCAAATCCAAGCTTTATGTGGGTCCATGCTCTTTTCCGATCCTTCTTCACATCCCAGCAGCCCCTTTGGGGGAGAAGACTTGTCCATATGGTACCTTTGAATCTTGTGCGCGATGAGCTTCAGCATAGGTGTGAGGTATTCATGTGTTACCTGAATGAATGAAACATGAATGAAGACTCAGCCTCAGACCCAGAACCTTCCGCGACCGGATGGCCATCAGCCTTCCCGACACTCCGCCCCCCCCCCCAGTCTCTGCACACCCCCACGCCAGCCAAGCCAGACACCTCACCCTCCATGCATTTTCATCTGCCGGACCCTGTGATTTTCTCCACCTGAAATGCTGTGCTCCTGCTCCCTTATCCACTTAGAAAAATCCTTCTGGGGATGGATGGGAGTCGGTCAGCCTGGCTCTTCTCCTTTCTAAATATGCAAACTTGAGAAAGCTTCATCGCTGATATGAGCCATATTTCCTCCGTTGTGAGATAGGGATAATAAAATGTTCTGGTTCCCCCGAAGCAGGGTCTAGGATGGGGATTCTTGTGTGTGATTTACTGGGGGAGTAAAAATCTATAAGAAGACAGGACAGGAAAGGAGAGGCTGGGCAAAGCTGAGGTTTCTGGAGAAGTCCATGCTCAGCCTGATCCCCTGGGGATCTCTAGCGCATGAATCTCGCCCCAGGGGTTGTTGCCACCTCGTGGTTCCAGCCGAGGGCACTGTCCCCTGGAGGAGGGTGCAGGTGTGAGAAGCCAACACCTTTGCCAACCAGGGGCTGGCTATACCTGCCAGGTAAAGGAAATTAGGGAGGGGCACCCACAGCATCTGAGAACAAATACCTACCTTATAGGATTGCGGGGACAGAGTAATCAGGTTACATATTTACAGAACTAAGAAGAAGAATTGACTCTTAATAGAGTTTAGTCACTGTCATTGTGACCCTCTCTTCAAACCCCAGCTAAGATTCCATCTCTGAAGTCTTCCTCACTCCCTGTCTAGAGAATTAATTGTCCCTCCCTAGAGCTGCCACAGCTCTTGGCGTCTTTTGCTTTTCCTTTAGGCTCGACAACTACACAGATAAAACATGGGAACGTTGTTATTGTAAAAGAGTCAAACGGGGTCTGAAATGCACAGGGTAGGAAGTCGAAGTCCTCCTCTCTGCCCCCACGGTACTTCCCAGAGGAAAACCCTGTCAAATCTCTGTTGGCGACACTTTATACCGGGAGTGAGTCGTTCTGCCTTGCTTTGGGGGACTTGGGTTGTCCTGGCTGCCTGAGTTCCTTAGTGGAGGGACCTAGCTCTGTTCGTTTCTTTACCTTCCTCTCCATAAATATTTGCTTAACTCAGTGTTAGGCAAATGTTCTAGATCTTAGGATGGGGGATGGGGAGTGTTCAAGATGCATTTCCAGCCACCTCCCCCTGGGGATTCCCATCCAGGAGAATCTCTCAAAGAGTCTGGTAACAAGTTCTCCAGGTAAGTTAGGTAGAAATCTAGCTTAAAGAATATTCTTTAAAGAGGACTTCCACCTGATGAACATCTTGCCCATTGATTTATTCAAATGCCCTCTCTTTTTCACTTAGTAGGGTTGTTATTTTGTGTGTGCATTTAATACATTTTACTGGGATTAAATAGAAACACACGGCCATGGTGGGGAACTGGAAGAGAGAGAAAATGAAGAAGTCACCTTTAACCCATCCCATCAAAACCCCTTTGAAGGGTCCTTCCTGAGGCCTGTGCTTATTTCCCAGCCTAGCCCTAGGATCACGCTGCCACTTCCGGTTTTGCCCTCGGATAATTCCAACACACCTGCCTCTCTCCCAGGCCAACTAGTCCAGTGCTTCCTTCTCTACTGATTACAAACTCAGTGATGATGACATGCTCATTCACTCGCTAAGCTCTGGTCACTTCCCCATCACCCTTCCTGGTCCCCTATAGGGAAGCAGACATCTCCCTCATCTCTTGCTGCCAGCTGCATCTCTCACGAAGTCTTCAAGTTTAATATTAAGAGTCTGTCCGAGCCCCATTTTCAGGGGAGTGGGACTTTTCTTGGTGTCCAGATTGCCCTTGCTACCAGCTGGAGATGAGTGGTGGCTGGACCCATTTGATGGGGCAGATGCCACAGTCCCCACCTCTCCTTATTACCTCCCAACGCAGATCCAGTGTCACCTGCTAACCGTTACCTCACACACATTGTTGCATTTTCTTATTGATAGATTCCAGAGAGACAGAAGCCAGTGCCAGCTCACCTCACTCAGTTATGCCGTCCTTACAGGCATTTGAGTTTGCAATCCCGCTAGAGACGATGTTCCTGAAGTCCACGCCATATCAACTTGGTAGACCTCAGAGCCTTAGCACACAGGAAGTGCTCCAGGTTCCCTTTGCTAGCTACCATTTACTGAGTGTTATCCTGGATGAGGCTGTGGCATTTACCATCCTCTTAACAGGTGAACTCAGAGGCTCAGAGAGGTTGAGGGCATTCCCAAGGTCACACAGCTGGTGGGTTTTCTCAAAACCTTGCTTAGACAGGACTCCTATGGTATCATTCAGTTTTGCACGGAGACACCTCACATTTTGTAGCTTTTCATGCCCATTCCTTTTCCCTTTTCAATTTCCCTGCTGGTTTCTGAAGGTTTCATAAAAGAGAGTAACTAAGGCTGGCTGGGCCGAAACTGAGGGTGGGGAAAGGCCTTTCCCTGGAAGGAACAGAAGAAAAGAGATACAGATGTGGCGCAGGCAGGGACACAGGGAACAAAGAGGGGAAGCTGAGTGGAAGGGTGCCTGGGGCGGTGAATATCAGCCTGCGGCTGCGGGGTTTGGGAGGGCCCTGGGGACCTATGAAAGGTTTTAGAGCAGGAGTAGACCTGCTCTACGTCTGACTTCAAGAAGGCAGTGTGGTGGGGGGCGGGGGTAGACAGGAACTGTCATCTGGAGGCAGGACAGTGTCATTAGCTAGGATGAGGCAGAGGGAGGCGATGTGGGCCGGTGGGGCACCCGTGGGGAGATGGCCCTTTGGCCCCCCAGCAGGTGGGGCTGGTGTGTGGATAGAGGATAGGGCGGTGGCAGGAGATGCAGGTGGCACCTGCCAAGCCGAGTGCGGAGCGGTGAGAACGGGGTGCTGTGAGCCAAGAAGAACCTGGAGACACCTCCTGTCACACCTGCGGGATTCCCTTCTGGTCACCAGCCTTCCAGCCCCTTCCTCTTTCCTCCCAGGCCCTAAGCCCCCCCGAGAGTGGTCCTTTTCCCGGTCCCAGGCTGCAACGCTCAGACCGCTGTGAACTTTGGCTCAGCCGGTGGTGCCCGGTCCCAGCCATCCCCGAGACGCAGGTATCCCCACACCCAGACCCGAGGGTCTCCCCAGGACGCAGCTCCTCACTCACTAACCCAAGGCCGGGGAGGGGTGGGGGGTGGGGGGAGTGACTTTGGTCAGGTCCTCCCTGCCCCCCACTCCCGTGGGGACCCGTCTCCTCTCTTCCTGCGAGCACAGCATTTGGCTTTTTATAAAGCCAATAAATAAATAAGCAAGCGGGCATGATTAATTGATGGCATGGAGCAGACCGAGGCGCGGGGAGTCAGGTGGCCGGCTTCCCGGCGGAGCTCGGCTTCGCAGCCACCGGGGCCTGCGCCAAGGAGGGGAAGCCTGCCTCGGGCTGGGGCTTTCCGTGGGCGCCCGGGGCCTTCGCCCTCTCGGCAGGCAGGGGCTCCATCCTGCCTCTTCCCGGGCTTGCCGGGATCCCGCTGGCGCTGGGGGCCAAGGCTGCCCCCGCTCTGCGCCCGTCCTTTCTCGGGTCCGTCTAAACTCCCCGGGAGGGCTCCGGCCAGTTCCCTTCCCCCACTCTAGGTCTCCCTAAATGCCCAGTCCACGCCCCAATTCACCCCACCCAGAGTCAACGGACTTTGGTTCCAGGTGCTCTGGGGCAGCCTGGTACACCCCGACCCAGGGGGCAGGTGTTGGGAGGGTGCCGGGGGCTGCTGCTGACGGAGGTACCCGCAGACCACGCCCAGGGGAGAGGGCGGAGACCCTGCCCCGCCGCCCCGCACGTGCGCGTGGAGGAGGGCGCGGGCGGGACGGCGCGCTCCTGGGGCCGGCGGGGCGCCCTGGGCGCGGAGTTTGGGGAGGGCCGAGGGGGAGCACGCGGGAGAGGGGGAGGGAGGAAGGGAGGGCGGCCGGCAGAGCGCAGTGCAGCGGTGGCAGAGGCGGCGGCGGCGGGAGGGAGGTGGCGGGCGGCGGCGGGGCCGCGGGGCGGGAAGAGCGCGGGGCGCGCGGCGCAGGAGCCGCAGCCGCAGCGGGGCCGGGCCAGGCGCGCAGCGGTGGCAGCGGCAGCGACAGCATCTCGCCCCCCTGAGCCGGCGCAGGTGAGACGGGGGCGCCGGGCCGGGGGCCCTGGGCCTCCTCCCCTCTCCCGCAGGCTCTGCCTCCTTCCCGGTCGGCTCCCCTTCCGTCCGCGCGTGGCCCCCCGGCCCCCGCCGGGCTGGAGCCCGAGCCCAAGGCGGAGCGCGTCCCGGGTCCCCTCGCCCCGCGGAGGCAGGCGCTTGTCAGCGGTGACCTTGAGCGGGCACCGGAGGGCGGGCGCCGGCGGACCCTGCGGGCACGGGGAGGGGGCGCGCGTCGCGCTTGCCCAGCGCAAACTTTCCGCGCTGCGAGCAGCCCGGGAGCTGGGGGGGCAGCCACTGCCCTGGAACCCCCCGTCTCCTCCTTCCCGGCTGGCTGTGACTGTCCGCCTGTCTTCGCCCCGGTATTGGGGGCGCCTTTCTCCTGTCCCTGCTTCCTGCAGGCCAGGCCGGGGACAGGTCCAGAGCTGTGGACGCTGGCCCTGGGCTGGGGGACTCCTGCGCTCCCCAGAGGCGGTTGCCCAGCTCCTAAGAGCCAAAACGCTGGAGGACCCTCCAGCTAGAAGCCCTCCGCGTCTCTGGCCTCGCTTTTTCCTGCCAGCAGCCCTTCCCCAAACACTCGTGGGTCCCCCCACCTGGGTGACACAGGAGCCCCAAAGCCCCGCGGTGCCTCTGGCGCACAGTAACGCGCAGTGTGATTGTTCCGAGGAGCAGCGAAGGATCCTTGGCTAGGGGCTCAGGCAGGTATGCCCCAGGCCTTCATGGTGGACCAGTATGCTCCCAGGGCCCAGCCGCCCGCCCCCCTGTCAGTGGTCTCCAGAGGAAGCCATGTCCAGGCCCTTGTGGGAGGCGGATGGGAGAAGCATCCTGGCTCTGGAAACTCAGTCTCCCGAAACGGTGGGCTTGGGAAAGGAAAGAGAGGCCCAGAGAGGGTGAGCCAGCCTCAAGGTCACACAGCCAGAGGAGGAAGACCTGGGGTTTCCTGTAATGGGTTAGGGAGTGACTGAGAGAACTCCTGTTGGTCGGTAACCTGGTGGATTTGGGCTCTGTGGTTCTCTCTCTAACTAGTGCTGTGACTTCTCTCTGAGCCTCAGTTTCCTCGCTTGTAAGGTGGGGTTTGCTACCTCGCAGGGCTGTTCCGATGGTTCATAAAGTTCTTACCATCGTGCCTAGTGCATGGTCTGTGTCCAAAACGCCGTGGCTGCCAGCCTGTGAAATTTCCTCTCTCAGCCGGGAAGGGAAGGGAGAGGGCCCCCAGATTTGGGTGCTGGTAGCTGGGTGGCCTGGTGGGGCAGGAACTGGCGGCACTCTGAGCCTCTGTGTTATTCCACATAGTGCCTGGTGGAGGCTAGGTCCAGCTCGAGCCCCCGGTGGGGCCAGCCCTGGGCTGGGGGTTCCAGTCCCTGGTTTCTAGCTGGGAAATGAAGGCCTTGCTGCAGCCCCAGGAGAGACGCTCTGTCCACCCGGTCTGGTGGGAGGGGCACCGTCCTCACCTCCCCCGTCTGACCCGCCCTTCTCCATGTGCCAGCGGGGTGTCACTCCTTCCCCCAGAGGGAATGCTGGCCACAGAGGAGCTGGGTAGCGAGGGGTTCGTCCCTTCCCCCATCCGCTCCCCAAGCCTCGATTCCTGCCTTCTCTGAGTCCAGCGGGTACTTGGAAATGCCGAGAGATCACTTGCTGGCAGTAGTGGCGCTCCTCCTGGGAGCTGAGCCTTGGCTGGCGCTGGAGACATAGCCATTCATTTAACACGCTTTTGTTAAGTACCTACTAATGTGTTAAGCTCTGCTAACGTTAGTACCGAGGACTCGGTGGTCCATAGAACAGACCTGGCCCAGCCGTCTAGGGTGACCATACAATTTGTCAACTAAACTGAGAGGCCTGTGAGAGGATACTAGAATGATGACATCATGGCCACAGGCATAAATTAGGACCATCCAGCCAAACAGGGTATGTGGCTATCCTGGGACCTTTGTGCAGTTTACGCACTAGTGTCCCTGGAGGACTGTTAGCAGTTTTTGAGCATTTGCTCCTTGGCCGACTTTGTGCTGAGCACTTTGGGGTTATCACCTGATAACCACCTTCCCCACTTAGCTGCTGGATGTCCCTGCCTCTCCGGGGCCCAGGACGCACCCCTGCTCAAAGGGGCCCACCGGTGACTCTCGTGCAGTAGCCCAAATGCTGAGGGTGGCTTGGGTGACAGATTCTGCTCGGAAGAGTCGGAGGTAGCTTCCTAGAGGAAGCATGAGCCAGGAGTCTGACTGACTCTGGAAGGGTTGGGCGTGGGGGATTCCAGACCCAGGATGCAAGAGTTGGAGGTGCGCGGGCGCGTGCACTGTTTGGGGAGATCAACCCCGAATTCGGTCCAGATCCAACCGGGGACGTGAGTTTGGTCTGAAACTGCAGGGAGTCACCGGAGGGCGTTCAGTCCAGGAGTGGTGGGCTCTGGCTCACGAGGAGTTCTGCGTTTCAGTCGGATGTTCTGAAGATTTGGCCAGCCTGCGTGTGGGGAGCAGAGAGAACATTTGTTGAACAGGATCAGTCCTTGACAAGAATTTTCCACAGCCCAATCTGTACTATGGATTGCTTTCAAGGTCATGGAAATCCTGTTGTTATATAGAATCACTGCAGGAGAATTTTACCAGCATCTGTAGCAAAAGGTTTCACCAAGCAAATTGATTGCCAGCAAGAGAAATATTAACCTCCTTAAGGGAAAGGGGTTTTTAGTAGCATCATTTGCAAATAGGAACATGCTCATTATAAATTAAGTCTTCTCTATTTGTCAAATCACATGCAAGAAACTCTTTAACGTCTTCCCTTTTCCCCTCCTCTCCATGTCTCCTCTGTCACCATCTAAGTCTCAGAGTAATAAAACTGCATTTCTTTTGGAGTGTGTTATTTTTCAGACTTTTCATTAATTCAAATTGACTTCCTTTCTTCCCTCCCCAATTAAGTGGAATTATTAAAGCTTTATGGTATCTAAAAAGTTGGGAATCCCGTAACAGAGAACAAAAAAGGGGGTCAATTTTGGGGCCTTGGGATTGGAAAATCAGCCTAGAAAGATTTGGGAAACAGAAGAGAACCTGATGGAAGGAAGGGGAGAAGGAGCGGGCAGGGACAGCTCTGTGGGCTGTGACCTGTGCCGCTCCCCAGCACCCCACGCCAATGAGGCCTCCACGCCTGAGTTAATGCTATATGGGCGCCATATTGAAATTCTTAAGAACTTTTGAAAATGGGGCCCTGCCTTTTCATTTTGCACTGGGTCCCACAAATTATGTTGCCGGTCCTGGGAGGGAAAGAGGGAGAGAGAGAGAAGGGTAGGAAGAGGTAAACAGGGGGAAAGAAGTGGATAGGAGTGGGAGAAAGGAAGCTAACATTTTTAAGCCCTTGCCATGTGCCAGATGCTGCACGTTGGTCATGTTTAATCTAAATGGCAACCCTATGAGGTAGGCGATATTATGCCCCTTTTACAGATGAGGAAGTGGCATGCTGGAATGGTTGTGCCAGGTAGAAAGGTGTGACTTATTCCAGCGTCCTAGTAAATAGTGGATGGTGGGTTCTTGAACGGACCCCCACAGATAGCCTTTCTCCTCTGAATGTGAGGAATAGATGAGTGGCAGATGGAGAAGCAAAAATATATATATATGTACATATACATATATAGAGAGAGACAAAGTTAGAGGATGTAGCTTAGCATGTGGGTGAGGGCAAATGGACTGCCCACTGAACCCCAGATTTAAGACCCCGTGGAAGTCCTGCCCAGGGAAGGCTCAATCCTGGAGGCGCAGAGCAGAGGACAGGCTTTCTGGGGGCAGGCTCCCTCCCGAGGGCATGCCCAGTTGGCCCTCCCAAGTTTGCCTCCCCAGGGCTGAGCCAGGAAAGTGGGGGGAGAGAGGCTGGGGGAAGAACCCCCGGATTCCCTTCGCTGAAAGGCAACTTCAGGAGTGAGGAGAGCAGGCCCTTACCTCCACCACACACAGCGTTCCGTAAGGAACATTTGGCGGACGTGAGGATGGGGACCAAGAAACCGGAAGCTTAGGGAGAAAAGCAGGGATGGGGGCGGGCATTGTTTGGCTAATCTCATTAAACCCAGAGGAGAATGTGCACTGGAGGGGAAGGAAGGAAGAGCCACCCGCTTCCCCCTTTTTCCCACACCTGCTCAGGTGCTATAAATATTGTAACATTGTAACACAACGGCTGGGCACTATTCTGGGGAGATGGGATGACCTGGTTTCTTATTTAAAAAGCAGAAAGTGGGATTTAGGGAAATGACTGAAGCCTGTGCCGGGCTCAGCCCGAGCCACGCTGCAGAGCAGTTGAGCGTGTCCGTGTGCAACGATGAAACGTGAAGTTTCAGCGCCCCTGTCTGAGGCTCCGTCCTCTTTCTGTCGTCCTGCCGGGTAGTGAGTCAGGAGCTGAACCAATGGCTTTAAATGGGGAGCCCTTGCACGCAGTGACACCGCAGTTCAGTCTTTCTTCTTTGATAGTTGGGGGGCCTCTCTGTGATCCCAGATGGTGTGGCCAGTTTTCTCTGCTACCTCTGGATTCCACCTGAATATTAGTAGGTCACACACAAATTAGCAGACGAAGCTTCTGAATCTTTGACCAGGTAGTAACATATATTGAGTGCCGACTGTGTACTAGGCCACAGGTGATGTACTTTTCATCATCGGCTTACTGAATCTTTTTTTGTGTGTCTTTACTTTTTTAATGTTACATTAAAAAAATATGAGGTCTCCATATACCCCTCACCCCCCTCACCCCACTCCTCCCCCCATAACAACAACCTCCTCCATCATCATGAGACATTCATTGCACTTGGTGAATACATCTCTGAGCACCGCTGCACCTCATGGTCAATGGTCCACATCATAGCCCACACTCTCCCACTGTCCACCCAGTGGGCCATGGAAGGACATACAATGTCCAGTAATTGTCCCTGCAGCACCACCCAGGACAACTCCAAGTCCCGAAAATGCCCCCACATCACATCTCTTCCTCCCACTCCCTACCCCAGCAGCCACCATGGCCACTTTCTCCACACCAATGCCACATTTTCTTCGATTACTAATCACAATAGTTCATGAATAGAATATCCGTAAGCCTACTCTAATCCATACTCTATTCCTCCATCCTGTGGACCTTAGAATGGTTGTGTCCACTCCACATCTATATCAAGAGGAGGCTTAGATGCCACATGGATGCTGGATGCCATTCTCCTGCTTTCAGTTCTAGGCACTCTTGGCTCCCTGGTGTGGTGGTTGACCTTCTTCACCTCCATGTTGGCTGAGTGGGGTAAGTCCAATAAACCAGAGTGTAGGAGCTGAAGTCTGTTGAAGTCTCAGGGCCTGGCTAGCACATGGTCAGTCCAGAGATTCAGGTCCCCTGGGTAAACACTAAACCCCAGCACAAACTACAGACCCGTTAACAGGAGAGGCTTGTGGACAAAGGTCACATCAAAGTCCAGCTCCATCACACAGAAACACCAACTCCAAAGTAGGGCCAGCTGACATGGCACTGAACTCCATCTTTATTCCCAGCCTAAGGGCGGTTTCTTACTAGCCGTGAATGGGCGCTTGTCCATGCGCTCAGGCAAGAATTAAGCTCTCCCTTTCCCCAAAGTCAGCCGCAGTTGCAAAGAATCGACAGTTGATTAGAAGGAGAAAGCAACAGGTGTTGACCGAGGCTCAGGACTCACAGCAGGTGGGACCGGCCACCCCGGCTGCGCAGGGCGTTGGAGCTGCAGCCCATCCTGCCTCTGCCCTCCTCGCTGGTTCTGCCTCCGAAGCCCCCCCTCTGATGGCCAGGGCCTAGCCCGCCGTCTCCCCTCCCCCATCTCCCCAGGGGTCTCGCACCCTCTCCCACGTGGTCTCAACCCCTGCTGCGGGGCCTCAGGCGCGGACCCTCTGGATGCTGAGGCCGTGGCTGGCCTTCTTGGGGCTCTGGGCAGGCCCCTCTGAAGAAGGGGCTGTGCAGGGGTGAGCCTTGGGGGGCTGAGCCTCCTAGGCCCCCTGGTCCAGGAGCCTGGAGACGGAGGAGTGGAGAGGGGAAGGATGAGCTTGGGGCTGAGGGTGGAGGAGACCGCCCCAGGCACTCACCCCGGCAGGTCCTAGAACGTGACAGAACTCGGGGAGCACCTGTCCAATTCTTTGCACATAAAACATGAAAGCACAAGCCCAGAGAGAGCAAGTGACTTCCCCAAGGTTTCACAGCCTTTTAAGCGGCTGAACTAAACCTAGAATCCATGTCTCCTACTATCAAACCACTGCTTTGTTATTGTTTATTTTTTTCTAGATCAGAGTTATGACTAAGTCAGATCCACCAGACTGTGAACATGTTAGGGCCTGGAGTCCTGCCTCGTTGAGCTGCGTATCCGCAGTGGGTCTGGAACGTGGCAGATGCTCAGCACACGTGGAACCGTGAATGGGTGATTGCGCACAATCTCAGGCAAGGAGAAATTCTCCCTTCCCCCAAAGCTAACCCTGGTTCCGAGGAGCTGATGGTCTGTAGAAGGAGAAAGCTGCAGTCGCAGCAGCAGCCACAACACTGCGCCGTCACATTTAGAGAGAACACGAGTAAGGTGTACACGGAAGCAGCTCTCATTCGAGCCGGCCTGCTTGGATTAACATCCTGGTGGCATCACTTACGAACTCTGTGTGATCCTGGGTAGTGGCATCAGCTCTCAGTCTCATTTTCCTAATCTGGAAAATGGGGACAATGATACCCACCTCACGGGTAATGTTTGTGAAGAATGACAAGTATTAATGCCAATAAAGTTCCTAGAACAGTGCCTGGCACACAGCAAGCGCTTTATCGTTCTCAGCTATTATATTACCCTCAAGTTGCTTAACTTCTCTGTGTCCAGGTTTCCTTAGGAGTAAAAGAAGGAAAATAAAGTTACTCATGTAGGATTGTTCTAAAAAGTATGTATAATTTGTAAACTATTTAACAAAGAGCCTGCATCACAAATATCTTTTCTCTCTTTTGCCTTCCTCCTCTTTCTCTCCCTCCTCCTTGCCTCCTTTTTCTTCTTTGTAAGTTTGCTTGGTCTTTAGTGCTGTAGAAATATTTCTAGCTCCTCACTTCCTAGTCACATGATAGAATTGAACTTCCTCACCTCTTGTGGCATTAGTTATAGCTGTGTGTCTGGCTTTGACCAGTGAACTGTGAGAAGAAATAATGTGTGTCATTTCTGGATGGAAGCTTTAATAGTAAGGGTGCTGTTTGCCAACACCCCATTTTCCTTTCTTGTCACTTGAGGTGGCATAGAGATGGAGCTCCATGAGTCTGGTTTCCTGAGTAAGAATGACACACCCAACCAGTGTTTGGCAGGTAGTGTGAGTGAGAAGTAAACTCTCGCTAACTGATACACTGAGTTTATTTGTCACTGCAGCATAACCTAGCCCATTCTGACGGATGCATGTAGGGAGTGGGTTGAAATAATCACAACTTGGTTGTGGACATTTTTGGAGTCTTTGAATTTCTTCAAGCTTTTTTTTTTTTTTTTTTTTTTTTTTTTTTTTAATTTTTTTATTTTTTATTGACTTTGTAATAATATTACATTAAAAATATATATGTGAGGTCCCATTCAACCCCACCCCCCCACCCCCCCTCTCCGCCCCCCCAACAACACTCGTTCCCATCATCATGACACATCCATTGGATTTGGTAAGTACATCTTTGGGCACCTCTGCACCTCATATACATTGGTTCACATCATGGCCCATACTCTCCTCTATTCCATCATGTAGGCCCTGTGAGGATTTACAATGTCCGGTGATTACCTCTGAAGCACCATCCAGGGCAGCTCCATGTCCCGAAGACGCCTCCACCTCTCATCTCTTCGAATTTCTTCAAGCTTGAGCCAAAATAATCAGTGTTTGAAAGTTTTGTGAAGACACAGTGGGTGAGAACCACTGGCCTCTGAGGTAGAGGCTGATTTTCCTAGCATGTCATATGTCGGCCTTTCCTACTTCACTTCAGCCTCCTCTGCTTTTGTCCCCACACGTGCTGCATGCTGTGCCTAACAAGGCCATACTGTCCTTGAAACGGGCCACGTGCTTTCCCAGTCCCAGGTCTTTGTTTAAGCTCTGCCTCAGTGGGGCATCCCCCTCCTCGTATCACCTGATGAGCAGTGGGCGTGGGAGATGACAAGTGCATGGGAGGAAGGGGAAGCACTGGGCTGCTTCGGTGAGGCACAGAGGCAGAGTGAGGACTGAGAGAGAGCGCCATTCAACATGAGGGAACCTTCTAGCCACTAGGGCTTGGCTGGCTCAGTAGTGACCTCACCATTCTAGAACGTTCCTAGCAGAGGCAGGGGTGTCATGGAGGGGCTTCCAAGATGGCAGAACTGGAACACACCCTCCAGCCCTGGCGTCCAGGACTTTAGAGCAGCTCACCAAAAAGATGGGCTCTTAGCTGCAGTTCTGTGTATTTTTTTCTCTTTTCAAAATAAAAGTAGCTTTTCTTCTACTTAGATGTTATGTAATGATGATAGAAAATTCAAACGGTGTTGAAAAGTATAAAGAAAGTCAAACTTAAATGACACAGAACAGAGCTAACCTACATTAACATTTTGCCATATCCTTCCAGACATTTCTCTGTGATTGATAGATAAATATTGTTTTTTTTCCTTTACCTTTCTCTCTCTCAAATATAGAGTGTGAACATTTCCTCCTATGGATAAATATGCCTCTGCTTCCTCTCTTTAAGTGTCTCTGCCATCGTTGAGTTAACGGATCCCTTCTGGTGGACACTCAGGTTGTGTCCCGATCTGGCAATTACAGACAACCACGCAATGAACATTCTTGCACGTGGACCTGGGCATGGGTCCAGGCAATTCCTGAGAATGGATTCTTGGATATGGAATTGCTGAATCCAGCAGAGATGTTTGGGGTGAAAGAAGAGAAGAGTGGAGTTATGGCTAAGCTGGCTTAGAGAGAGCTCACAAATGGTCTGAAGGAAGCAGGAGATGAATGGGAGTTGTGGCTGGACTGGCAGATTGGGGGGAACCAGGATACGGAGGGCAGAGAAGAAAGAGGGGGAGGGACTGGACGAGGCTAGTGTGGGAGCCCCCTGGGCCTGGGCTGTAGGTGAGCTAAGCCCCAGGCCAAGCCTAAATGGGGATGACCGTTAGGATTACGTAAAGGCAGGCGACGACAAGTGCCTTCATCTGCACAGTGCCACTGGAAACCTCACTACCACCCTGTGAGGAAAGTTCCAGTCCTCATTGTACAGAGGAGCAAAGTGAGGCTGGGAGAGGATGTGTGGTGTGTGGGCTCGCTCACGGCTTGGGACCGACCTCTCCTTTGGACAATATTTCTGCGCTAGCTCGTGCCTCCAGGCTCTGCAGATGCCATTTCATCTGCCAGGCAAACCCTTGCTCTTGAAAAGTGAGACTAGTCTTACGTCATTTTTAAAGAACATTTCGTTTACACACACACACCAAATCCACCAAACATACACTCCCATTTCCTCCCTCTCCCCATTCCCTGGTAACGTCTCATCTACTTTCCATCTTCATGAATTTGCTATTTCTGGACATCTCTTAAAAGTGACATCACGCACTCTTTGCCCTTGTGCGTTTTGCTTATTTCACTGAGCACAATGTTTTCAAAGTTCTTCCAATTTGCAGCGGGTCTCAGAACTCCAGTCCTTCTTATGGCCAAATAATAATCCATCACACGGATATACCATGTTTTGTTTATCCGTTTATTTGCTGATGGGACCCGTGGGTTGTTTCCATCTTTTGGCTATTGTGAATAATGCTCCTGTAAACACTGGCTCACAACTGTCTCTTTGAGACCCTGTTTTTTACTTTCTTTGGGGACATACCTAGAAGAGAAATGACCAGGTGATGTCATAATTTTTAGTTAACTTTTTGAAGAACTGCTTTCCACAGAAGCCACAGTGTTTTCTATTCCCACCAACAATGAAGTAGAATTCCAGTTTTCCCACATGCTCTCCAACACTGATTTGCCATTTTGAAAAAATTAATAGCCATTCTTGTGGGTGTAGAGTGAGAGCTCATTGTGGTTTTGATCTGCATTTCCCTAAAGGCTCGGGAGGTTGAGTTATGGGACTTCTTCGTGAAACTCTCCTCACAGCCACACCCCAAAGCCCGGCAGAGGTGGTCAGAACTCAGAAACCGTCGTTGATGAGCCATGTTCTGTATCAGTGGTGGATCCAGGAGTCTGCTTTTGGCTCCAGTGAACCGACTTGCCTGACTCAGCTGATTTAAATAGTAAGACCCTTTTCCGAGACCCTTTCCTTCCTCACGTAATTAAAGTTAGCTCTGGAGTTGGTTAATTCAGTGACTCATCCATGCCATGGAAAGCTAAGTTCTCTCCTTCTCTGTCATCATCTACCAGAAGGTGTTGGCATGGTCACGAATGACTGCCCTTGTCCCCGCCTCCCCTGCAGCTCTCACAGTGTCCAGTGGGAGAAAGGCAGAGGGCACCCCATCTCCCTGTATTTCTTTTTCCCCCAGAAGCCCCTGCAGACTTCCCCTTGTGTCTCACTGGCTGGAACTGCATGGCCATGCCTAAGCCAGTTATGGCCAAGGGAACGGGGCTTAGACTGACGTGATTTTATCGGTGAGCCGGGTGGGGCACAGGTGGCCCCGCAACACAGTCTGGGCTCTGATGGGCAGGAAGGAGGAGGGGGAGGTCACCACCTGACTGTGTGCCCCCCTCGCGGCTCTCTTACTAGGTGGCAGCTGGGTGAGGACAGGGGAGGGGAGCTTATTCTTTCCCGTGTCCTTAGCAGGCTAGCACCAGGCTTGACACATGGTAGATACTGAGAAACATGTTGATTGAAAGGAGTGGAATGAAATGAAATGAATCAGTAGGCGTTTGTGGAGGCCCCATCAAACCCTGTGACTTTAGGATCCTGTGTGCACCAGCAGTGCCCAGTGCTCTGTCAATTTTGGGGGGGGTGGGGGTTGTAGGTATTTCGAAGAGTACAGGAATGGCTCTGCCCTCAAAGACATTGCAATTTAGCTGTGGAGAAAACCCCAGTGTCTAAGAAAAATGTGGGGCTGGGGCCTGGACTGCGGTGCCGTCAGGGGAAATGCATCCATAGGTGCCCAGGGAAGTCCGTGCCCACACGGGCCAGCCTCAGTCGTGGGCGAGGGTGGGTGGTGGAGAGGAGCACTTGGGTGCTCAGGTGGGTGGATGTGCATGTGGCGTGTAGGAGGCAGTGAAGGCTGCCACCGGGCCTGAAGGGCACGTGTTCTTGAGGGCTGGGCAGCACCCTTCTATTGATCTCATCTCAGCTCCCCTGTGTCTATCACGTGGATCCTTCTACCCTCGTTTTCTAGACGGGGAAACTGAGGCTCAGGGGTGAGGTGGTCTACCCAGCGTCACGTAGCCAGGAAGCGGTGGAGCCTGGCTGAGAACGCCCATCTGTTTTGAAAAGCTGGCTCCCTCCTGCAGAGGGGAGTGGTCACAAATGGCCCACCCAAGACCAAGGCGTGATGCATTGAATGATGGGAAAGCAGAGCCTGGAAACCGATAGGAGGGCCTAGAAAAGGCTTGGGGCAGTGAAGATGCGGAGGAAGCAGCTTGATGGGAGAGGTATTTTGTACGGGACTGAGTGGGACTTGTACGGGCTTCAGTGCTGCACTTGACTTCAAAGCCCTGCTCTGCCGGTTAACAGCTGTGTGACCTTGGGTGAATCGTCTCCCTCTCTGTACGTCAGTTTCTCCATCGATGAAGTCAAAATGATAATAGTACCTACCCCCGAGAGCCATCGTAATTGTCACATGTGCCCCGTGCCCGACCCCTGGTAAGGACATGATCAATGGAGGTGTCGTATTGCTATCATCATCAATACTGTTATTTTAGAACTTGGCGGACAACCCCATCTGGAGATGAGTCCCTTGCGGCTGAGGGAGTCTGGGTTCCAGTCCTGCCGCGATCACCACCTCTGCGTTTGACCTTGAATTCCTCCCTCCCAGTCTGGCTGTTTCTTCACCTGTCAGCTGAAGGGGTGGGGCCGGCTGGTTTCCACCATCACATCCTCCTCTGCTCCCTAGCTCTGCGCTCGGGTGCGGTGGAAGGGGTAGGCTGCGATGACTAAGGCTTCGGAGCCGAGGGAGTGGGCGGCCGGGGCTGCCTTTGCTCTGGGGAAGCAAAGGAAGTGGAAGGGCAGAAGATGGAAGGAGAAGCCCCGGAGAACGAGGGAGGCCGAGCAGCTGGCCAGGGCCCGCAGGAGTGAAATGCCCTGGCCGGGATATGTGGACATAGGCACAGAGGTGAGCGGGTGCAATCAAACGAGGCAGAAGTGAGCTGAGCACAGCTGCACCTGACACCTGCCCTTGTCGCGGGAGACCCAGAGGGAGAGGCATCGGTCCGTGGTTCATCCTGATGTTTACTACCTGGGGGCCGAGCTTTGAAGACCGTGTGTTCAGAGACCAAAATTGAATTTCTCCAAAGTTTGCAGGAACACTGCAATTATGCCAGAGAACATGTCTATGAGATCCCCTTGAAATCTATTTTTGGTCACAAGGTTTTATAACCAGAGTCAGAAATTGAGTGGAAGTGTGTGGGAGGCTGACCCTGGACGGTTTCCATTTTCGAGAGGAGGGGAAAGCGTATTTTTAACTGCAAACATGGAGTCTCATAGGGCGAGACTGGAGAGGAGGCAGTTTCACCACTTTGGGTTTCTCACCCACTGGCATGTCAGGATGGAAACTGTCTTTGACAGAAGTTGTTAAAGTTCCTTGCTCAGAGTGGGTGGCGTGGAGCCCGTGTTGAGCTGGAGAACTTATCTGGGACTTCTGTATGTCAGAAGAGAGATATCTGAAACTTAATTTGCCAGAGACTCCTTCAGATAAGCCTCGTGGTGATGTCGCTGTTCTCAGGGAGAATTTTCTCCTACACTGATGTATCAGTTAGCTATTGCTATGTGACAAAGCATCCAGATCTTAGTGTCTTAAAGCAGTAAGCATTTATCATTGCTCACACATCTGCAAGCCAGCTGGATGGGTCTTTGGGCATTTGGCCAGGTTCATTCAAGTGACCGTGACCTGCTCTAGGTCTGGTAGGCAGCTCTGCTGATTCCGGTGGGGCTCGGCTGGCTCTAGGCTGGTCCAGGTGGACCTCAGGTGGGACAGCTCATCTCTGACCCATGTAGTGTCTATTTCTCCAACTAGCCAACCTGGTGTGGTGGTTTGGAGCTGTACGTACCCAAGAAAAACATGTTTTTAAACATAACCCATTCCTGAGGCTGTGAACTCATTGTAAGTAGGACCTTTTGATGAGGTGACTTCCATTAAGGTGTGACCCTTAATCAGGATGGGCCTTAATCTCCTGTTACTGGAGTCCTTTGCAAGCAGAGTGAAATTCAGAGAGTGAGAGAGGACGGGAACCACAGAAGGAGCAGCCGGAAGCTGAAACCAACAAAACGTGGAAGAGAAGGGAGGAGGCCACCACAAGCATTGCCATGTTACACGCTCAGGACCAAGGATTTCCAACAGCCAGCCCCAGAATACCAGAAGAAAGCTCACCTGCATTTTGCCTTGATGTGGACTTTCTCTTAGCCTCAAAACCACCCGCAAGAAGTTCTCATTGTTGAAGCCGAACCCCACTGCCCGGCATTAGCTTGAGCAGCCTAGGAGACGGAACATCTGGGCTTGCTCGTGTGGGCGTGGCCAGGCTATAGCCAGTGCATTCTACTGGCCAATGCAAGTTCACAAGGTCACACCAAATCCAAGGAGTAGGGATAGAGATCCCATATTGATGATAAGGAGTTGCAAGGCCACGCTGGAAGGGGCTTGGGCACAGACAGGCTTTTTAAAAAAAATTTATTTCTCTCCTCCCCCACCCCCAGTTGTCTGCTCTCTGTGTCCATTCGCTGTGTGTGCTTCTGTGACCGCTTCTATCCTTATCAGCGGCACCAGGAATCTGTGTTTCTTTTTGTTGCGTCATCTTGCTGTGTCAGCTCTCCGTGTGTGCGGCACCATTCTTGGGCAGGCTGTGCTTTCTTCACACTGGGCGGCTCTCCTTATGGGGCGCACTCCTTGTGCGGGGGCTCCCCTACACAGGGGGCACCCCTGCGTGGCAGGGCACTCCTTGTGCGCATCAGCACTGCGCATGGCCAGCTCCACACAGGTCAAGGAGGCCCGGGGTTTGAACCGCGGACCTCCCATGTGGTAGACGGACGCCCTAACCACTGGGCCAAGTCCACTGCCCGAGACAGGCTTTTAATAGGGGCTGCCAGTGCCATCAACATGCCACAACTGCCAGCAGCCCTGGTGACCTCCAAGGATGTCATGGTGGGCAGCAATTATTCCCAGAAATCTTCCCAGTGCCCAGGAGTCATATCTGTGGAATCAGAAAAGTAAATATCCCCAAACAATGAGAGAGCAACTTTCCCTCATTGGATTGGCAGAAATGCAAGAGTTTGATGCTATCGTGAATTGGTGAAAATGAGGGAGGGGGGAGAAATAGGCACTGTATTCACTACTGGTCAGAGTGTACACTGCGACAGCCCATTTGAGGGGGTAATTCATAATATCTATTAGAAACAAAATTACTTGGGTTAAAAACTGTGATGCTTCCACCCCATGGAATACTACTGAGCAGTTCAGAGGAATGAGCTATTGTTACAGATTTCAAAGAGTGGAAAGATCCAATCCCAAAAGGTTACATCCTGCATGATTCCATTTATGTAGCATATTAGGGAAATGTCGTAAGTGTAGAGAGCAGATTAGGGGTTGGCAGGGATGAGGGGTGGGGAGGGGGCTTGTGGCTGTACCAGGAAGTCTTGTAGTGATGCTAAGTTGAATATCTTGATTGTGATGGTAGTTACACAAAACTCGATGAGAGCTAAAATTGCCCAGAGCTACACACACTCACACGCGTGCCTCTGGAACTGATAAAATCAGAATAAGCTCTGTGGATGGTACCCAGGCCAGTGTCTGGGCTTTGATGTTGTACTGTCTTTAGGCAAGACATTAACTTTGGGGGAGGCTGGGGGGTGGTTGTACGGGTCTTCCCTGTGTATTTCTTGGCAACCTTCTGTGAATCTATAATTATTTCAAAATAAAAAGTTAAAAATAAGCACAGGCACGGTGGCCTGGTAAGTCCACTGCAGAGGGTTTGGACTGGGGTTGCAGTCCTGTGCCAGGGAGACTGATGCGGATGGGCACCGGGCATCGCTTGATACGGATCCATACTGGAAGCCGACTGAGTGCATTTGCTCATCTAGCAGTCGTTGATGGGGTGCCTTCTAGCTGCCAGGCAGCACGCTCAGCTCTGGAGATGTAGCCATGCCCAAAATAGACCACGTCCCTGCCCCGGGGGCGTCTGCACTCTAGTCCCACAAGAGGGAGCTGATGAAATAAGCCCCACAACAGCCACACTGAGGATTTCCATGGGGCAGAAACAAATGTGGTAGATCCACATCTCTATACTCATGGTTCTAGCTCCGGAGCATACCACCACGAGGAAAGAGAAAGAAGCAGAATCATGCATTTGGCAGGCTGGTTATTTTTTATTTTTAAAACAAAGAACCACAATCAAATAAAGGGCAGGACATGCTTATGCTGTACTTCCATCCCTAGAATGTAAACTTGGGGACAGCAAGGATTTTGGTCTGTTTTGTTCGCCGCAGCAGCCCCGCGTCAGAGCAGGGCCTGGCGCGTAGGAGGCATGTAAATGGCTGCGGAAGGAATGGATGAATTCTACCCATTTTACAGGTTGACCAGCTGAGGCATGAGGTCCTTCACCACCCAAGAGAGCTGTGAGGTAGGGATGCATATCCCTGACCTTGAGGCTCCCTTTTTGCTTGTGGGCATGTTTCCCACTCCACCTCCACAGGTCGCAGTTGTCAATGCTGTGGGTGACTGGCCATGTCCTAGGACTTCCTGGGCCACTGGCTCTTGGTTGTGAAATGATTTCACACTTTTGTGTTTTGCGATACGGTGTGTCAGACACGCCTGCCTGTGTTATCTCATTTGCTCCTCCTGTTTGGGGGAGAATCCCCACTATTTGTCAGTTTCCTGCCTGATCTCAGGCCCCAGCCTCTCACTGATGTTTCCAGGGACATGCTGATCAATGTCTAGAAGAAGAGGAGCCTGCCGGGTACCGGGGGGTACAGGGCACCACAAACTGGGGGCCAGCCGCCACGCCCGCCCCAGCTCCGGGGCGTCCCCTGGACAACGTGTGAGTGCTGGGTGGCCGGGGAGATGCTCGTTTCTCTCCGCCCTGCAGGGAAGCAGCCAGACCCCAGCTCCTCACTGGCCTGTTCCCTCACCCACCACGTGTCCTGGGTCCCCGGGGACAGCTCCTCCCTCTCAGGAGGGGAGCATCTGCCACCGCAATGCCTCCCCCATCTCGGTGTCCCTGTGCGAGGCTCAGGGTGGCCCTGAGCGGGCCCTCGGGGTCTGTTTGCTGAGTTGATCTGAGTTGAGGTTTTTGCAAAGCAAGTGTAGGCTTTTCGATCACGAGTCACCCTGCACAGCCCTCGGCATTTCAGGCCAGAGGAAAGAGCTCGCTGATCCCCTTTAAACCACCGTGGGAGGTAAGGGCAGCCTCGCCAGTGAGAAAACCGAGACTCAGGACGGTTCATTCACTCTCTCATTCCTTCCTTCGTTTACTACATCAATTTGTCTTGAGCACCTGGTTTGAGGCCGACCCGGTGACTGGTCTTGGACATTTGGCTTTGAACCAGGCCCAGTGTTGTCCTTAGGAAGCTCGCAGCCCAGTGGGGGGGACAAGAAAGCTGGCACATATTTTACCTAGTGTCACCCTGGGGAGACCGAGAGCCTGCCTCCTGGGGGTTCACACCCCACGAGTTGCTGCCACCGCGCTGTCCCCATCAGAGAACCACAAACCATCCCTCCCTGTGCCAGCCGAGACGCGCAGCGGATGACAGATGAAGGTGCTCTTGGGGTCGCCGAGGCAATCGTTGTGGAGTCAGAGGTCCCCCGGACTGTGCACGTTCAGTAACTCTCACCGTGACCTCGACACGTCCCCTCGTCCGTCTCCCGGCTGAGTCCTTGCAAACATTTACGGCCATGCTGCAGAAGAGCGCTGCAAGGCCAGAGGAGGCGTCTGCAGCCAGCGAGCACAGCATCCACAGAGCATAAATTAATGAATGACGGTTGGGGAGAGAAGGCAGGGAATAGGACAACAGCTATTTTAGGCTCCTCTGCCAAAGCAGATCCCAGTGCCTGCATCTTTGCGCTCACTCTGCCCGCCCTTTGAACAGAAATCGAAGTCACATCGTCTTGGGTTTTGTTTGCTTGCCAACTCTAAGTGCCTCGAGTTTGTATAGCTGGTAAAAATCTGCATATTTTAAAATTAAGTTTAAAAATTGCACTCCTCTGAAGATTGATGTCCCTCCTGTCTGTGACTTAATAGGATTCATCAAAACCTTCTGAGATCCAGCCAGGAAAATAAACAAGGTCTATGATCTGAGTTCAAATTCCGGCTTTTTTGCCTTTCATCACTCAACTCCTCGGAACCTCGAGTTTCTCAACTGTAAAATGGGGGTCAGAATGTAACAATATTGTTTGAATATCAGGCAAGATGCTACGGGGGGGGGGGGGCGTTCCCACCCCCTGTAACCCTCAGCTGATACCAGACTCCTAATATTACTCTGCAAGAGTCAGTTTCCTTCTTAGAACGAGCCTGGTCTCTGCAGATGGCAGTTCTGGTGAGACTCACTGTGTGATCCTGGGGAATTTCACTTCTCTGGGTTCATCCACCTGAGACGAGGGAGCATAGAAAATGTCCATCCTCAGCCTCAATGTTCAAGTTTGGGACGGAGGACTGGGCATAACCTTCACAGATGGTCTCTTTTTTTTAGGAGGGGCGGGGGATTGAACCCGGGTCCTCGCGTGTGTGAGGCAGGTGTTCAACCCTGAGCTACGCCTGCCCCGTGTGGATGGTCATATCTTTACTGAGCTCCTCCTAAGCAGAGGCACATGGAGATGCTGGAAACCTCATCTCTGGCTTCTGGTGACAGCCTCTAGCCAAGTGTCGTGGACATCGACCGGGTTCAGCGCGGTGTTTGTTCTCAGAAAAGCCGCAGCTCATTTTCGTGGATAAATGTGAGCCTTTCCCTGCCCGGTATTTGACTGTGTCAGGTAGAAGAGCTGACAGGGAGAATCCGGAGGAATGAATGTGAGCTGGGTGACGATAGAGCAGGACGCGCGGGTGACACCTCAGGGCCGGCGGGGATGAGCTGTCTTGGCGGTGGGTCCAAACGGGGCAGCCTGGCCCCGGGCTTTCCACGGCCACAGGAGCCCGAGGGACTTGGGAACCAGGGGAAGGAGTCGTAGCCCTGGCGCCCAGCCCCGGGACCCTGCACGAGTCCTTGCCCTCCCGGTGCCCTCGGGGCTGTGGTCATTTTACGGATGTCCCTTGATGAACCATCCTGGGACGACGGGTTACTGCTCTTCTGTTTTGCTGCTGAGACCCCTGGCACTGCAGGAGCCAGAATGTCCCCTCACCCCGGCCTGTGCTGTTTCCTTTGCTGTTTTAAAACAACATGTTGTGGCTCGAGAACATCTGGTTAGGAAGAATGCTGGGCCCTGAGCGGACGGTGCCCTCCGCCGGGGCACACAGCTCAGTGGAGACCAGGCGCCTCCCTTGTGCCAGGCACTGCCCAGGGGATATGGGATTCACTGAAAACAAAAAGGAGTTGCTCAAGAAGTAGATGTGGCCTTGAGTTCTGAACACTTGATTCTAAGGCTCTTCTGGAAAGGGTTTGGGCATTTTTAATTCAGAGCCAGGTGAGAACTCTCAGACCATGACACGTCCCACCAATAAGGGAGTTCTTTCCCCCCAGGCTCAGATTTTGCTGTCTTTTTCTCTCCACCTCGCGTGGCTGCAGCAGCTCAACCCCACGCCCCAGCTGTTTCTGGGAGTGGTTCTGAGAAAAGTTTTACGCATCTACCTTCTACAGGTTAATTGTCAAAAGGGAGCAAGTTAAATAGGCTTTAGAGCTTGAGGGGGTGACTTGAATGAATCAGGAAGCCTCAGTTTCCTCCATCTGTAAAAGGGTGAGATAGGACCCCTTATAAGGAGTGACTGAGATATGGAGATATATATCGTATGTATGTATCAATCTACCCAAATCTCTCTAATAGACCTTGTATCTGTATCTGTGTGTATCTGTCCATACATCGATCAAGCCAGCCAGCCATCACTATAAGTATATCTATATCAAAATTAAATCTCTCATCTGTCTATCCATCTATGTGTGCATTGATCTATGTATCATCTGTGTATTTATCTATGATA
The DNA here is from genome assembly GCF_030445035.2 of Dasypus novemcinctus. Taxonomy (NCBI): domain Eukaryota; kingdom Metazoa; phylum Chordata; class Mammalia; order Cingulata; family Dasypodidae; genus Dasypus; species Dasypus novemcinctus. Next base: position 48,794,346 of record NC_080698.1, on the reverse strand, counting down.
GATGCATAGATAAATAAAGATACATAAGTAGACTTATGTATCTACGCATCTACTTATGGATCTATGAATCTATGCACCTATCTGTATCTATTTACCTATCATCTCTCTATCTACGTAGGAATATGTGCATCTATATATGTATCAATGTAGCTCTGTGTCTATCTGCATGCACCTATCTTCCTGCCTATCATCTGTCTACTTGTGATACACATCCATCTATCATCCACCTACCTACCTACCTACCTACCTACCTATCTATCTATCTATCTATCTATCTATCTATCTATCTATCTATCTATCTATCTATGTCTCTCTGTATCTCTCGGTGTATATATATGTGTGTGTGTGTCTATATATCTACCATTCATCACTTAATCTATACGGGCACACCCAAGTGCTCAGTAAATGTCAGCTCTTGTGAGGTGACCCTGCCCCACTCCACTTTAAGGCCACTTGCCGTGGGGACTGGATAGGGTGCCTCTGAGTGATCCTCAAGGGGCCCCATTCAGGAATCAGGTTTATCCCGCTGGTGTCCATCCCTGACGATGAACAAAGGCACAGCTGTGACTTAGCTCCTCCCCAGTCCCCATGCTGTGCTGCCTCTCCTAAATGAAGACCCGTCTCCTTTTGCATCCCTTGGAGCCTTTTGTCTGCTCCACGGTCTGGGCACAGGACCCCCTCTCTGGGCGGGGCGGGGTGCCGTGGATGGTGCCGTGTGGTGGGCGGCTCTTAGTTTCTCCTCCCTTCGATTTTGCTCTCAGTTTTGCTGTCTCTGCAGGACGCCGTGTCCGGCCTTCTGTCCCCTCTGGGGGCTCGTCCTACCCCTGTTCACCCCCCACTCCCCCAGCGCCCTCTCTGGGCCCGGCGTCTGGGCCCCGCCCACGCAGCTGAGTGGCGTGTGTGCAGCAAATACCTGAACAGCGTGGCCGAGGGTGATAAATGCGGCCGGAAACCAAGACCAGCCAGGCCCGCCTCCGCCAGGTGCCACAGCACGTCATCTCAGGGATTTCCGGGCACCTGCACGAGGGCCGGTCCCCGGGAGGGTCCCTGGGCTGAGGTGAGTTGCAGAGGAGGGCAAGGGGACGGTGGCGAGCGTCCCGTGAAGCTAAGGGAAAGGGGGCCCTTTGGTCCCGAGGTCGTGGCCTCCCTGCTCTTTCTGGGTTTAAATGGCCTTTTCTGCCGTGATGTTGATGCGAGGAAGAGTTCTGATTATTTTTCCCCTTATCTTACTGGCCCAGGACATTTCTAGGTCTGGGAAACACTGAGTTATCTTTTTGAGTCATATAATTTAATTTTACTGACAATTCCATGAAGTAGTATTGTTCTGATTGCATGGACGAGAAAATCAAGGGAAACAAAAACAGCTTCCCCCGTCCATAGCGGCAAAGGCAAGTTCCAAACCCACCTCTGACTCAGCTCAGAGCCCACATTTCCTCCCAGCACCAGGCTCTTCTGAGAGGCTCAAGAGGTTCAACACAGTAGAGTAGATTGAGATCTGCAGAGATCATGCAAGGATGTGTTCCCTCCCTCGATCCACAGGGAGGCCGAAGTAGCCCCTTTACTTGCTTAGTGCGGGCAAATGGAGCGATGGCCTTGGGTCGTCAAGGCTGATTTTCTTTGTGTTGGTCAAACCCCTTCCCCCATTAGCCGTGAACCTGCCCTCCTGCCCCGCGCCTCACAGCGGGTCCCGGCTGTACCGGGTTGGCCTTGCTGGTTTCCATGTAGGCACAAAGAAGGAAGAGACTCCAACCCGCCATGCCTGGCCTCTTCCAGCTGAGGCCCACACTGATAGATCCGTTAGGCTGCGTGCCGGGGTGTCTTCCCTGCACCCCCAGCCTCAGTCAAGCCAGGGCTTTCCTCTTGCCCATCGTGTGTCCAGGATAAGTTCAGGGCCTGCATTTTGGCGAGTAAGCACTTCGTGGGTTTTGTAAAATGCCTCGGCTGGTTTGGCTGTTTCTGCCGGCCTAGGTGGCTGGGCGCGGGATGAGCCAGGCCAGCGTGGAGGGCTGTGGACTGAACCTTGTGCCCCTCTGAGAGTGAATTTTCTTTCCTCGTTGGCCCTCTCGGAGGACTCAGATCAGTTGGCACAAGCCGACAGGGACAAATCTATAACTGAAGTGGAATTGGACTGATTTCTGAATACACTGCCTCCCTTCTGATCTTTTTTAAAAAAAGTTTTATTTTGAAATAATTTCAAATTTGCATGACAAATTGCAAAAAACGATGCAAAACACGTGCACAGAACCTAACCTAACCCCAGCCAACTTTTAACCTTTTCCCATATGTCGTATCATTCTAGCCACCCGTCTGTCTATCCCTCTCTGAATCTATCTATCTATCTATCTATCTATCTATCTATCTGTCTGTCTGTCTGTCTGTCTGTCTGTCTGTCTGTCTGTCTGTCTATCTATCTATCTGTCTATCTATCGTTTACGTATCTCTATCCATCTATCATCGATCATCTGTTTGTCTAATCATCCATCCGTCTAGCTTTCTGGCTGCCTGCCTCCCTATTTTCTAAACATTTGAGGTTACACACATCATGCGTCTTGAGCACTTAATACTGCCCATACCTTTCCTGAGAACAAAAGTATTCACTTATGTAGCCACCTTAAGGGCAGTTACCAAGTTTAAGCAATTTAACATTAATGTAAAGCTTGTAGTCCATTTTTTTTCATTCATCCCAATAATAATATTTTGAGCATTTTCTCCTCCATTAATAGATCCAGCCCAGGATCATGTATTGCATTTAATTGGCATTGTCTCTTTAGTTGCTCTTTCTTCTTTGTTGTGGAAGCATACATACCACATACATCTCCCGATCCCAACCCCTCCCAAGCATACCATTCAGGGGGATTAATCACAGTCACAACAGTGCAGTGTGCTCACCGCCATCCATCACCAGAGTTTTTCCATCACCCCAAACAGATATCCCTCACCCATCGTGCATTGACTCCCCGTTTCCCCTGGTCCCCTGGTAACCTGCGCTCTACTTTCTTTCTCTATGAATTTGCATGGTCTAGCTATTTCATGTAGATGGAACCATACAATACCCGTGCCTTTGTATTTGACTTGTTTCACTCAGCGGTATGTCTTCCAGGCCCATCAATGTGGTGGCAGGTATCAGAACTGCCTTTGCACGGCTGAGTGACACTCCCTCGGGTGTAGCCGTTCATCTGCTGTGGGGCATTTGGGGTGCTTTCACCTCTGGGCTGTTGTGAGCAGTGTCCCCTTCTGATCTTGAATGATAGGAATTTGAGGCAGAGGACACATAGAGTGCTGACTGGAGGAGGAAACGGCCTCTCGTTCTAGGTTTGTGCGCTGGAGAGCTGACACTGTGTTTAATGACAGGCTTCTCGGGGACAGGTGGCACAGCTTGGAGCTGGCATGTCCTTCCCACAGTCTGCCCCTGGGGCCTTGTCGGTGGCTGGAACTCAGCAGAGCACGGCTGACGTTTATCAGCAGCAGTGACCAACCCTTGTCGTTGCCCAGGAGTTGGTGTCTGAGAAGCAGCTTCACCTACGTGGTCTTCTGTGTATTCCCAGCCCCAAGGTGGGCAGGTGTGGACTGGCCTCTCCCATAAGTGGAGAGGCTTGGAGCAGTGAAGTGACAAACTGCGGGAAAACCCCATTTCCCTTACGCGTGGAATGGGAACCAGACCTAATACCTTCCTCATAGGGGTTTTGGTGAGAATTAAGTTCATATATATAATACTTACAATACTGTATTGTTGTATGTGTCATATCATATGTTATATATGTGGGATGTATGTACATATATAATCAGAACAATTCCTTGGCATCTAGGAAGAATTCAGTATTGGCTATTACTATTTCTAAGGTCACACAACTACTAAGTGGCAGATTTCTTGGGTCTCAGTGACCCATTTTGTTCTCACCGTTTGAGCATCATCAGATGACCTAATTCTTTGCTTTTCCAATAAAAATGGGAAAGTCTTAACAGAGCAAATTTCCTCCAGAGTTGTTCCCAGAAGATTTTTCACTGAAAAGAGAAAAATGGCATTGAGCTGAGGTGCCATTAGAACGGCATTTTATACGTGGTTTCTTTTGGAAGCGCCAAACGAGTTCCTGCCGAGACGATAAAAGTTAGCAGCGCCCGAGCGCGCGGCGCCGGTCCAGCCACGGGCTGAGCGCGGTCCTTGGGTCTTCTCACTGCCTCCTCATGGCAGCGCCCTGCGCAGGGCATTTGCACTGTGCCCGAGTGACATGGGGGGGCCTGAGGTGCAGAGGGGTGACGCGACTCCCTGTGGCAGCAAGCAAGAGGCAGCGGGGTCTCCCCACCCTGGCTCCCTGCTCCCGGCAGTGTCTGGGTGTTAGCTGGCCCTCCGCGTCGCTGGGCACCTTGTCAGTCCCACCACTTGGGGCTGCACCTAGCAGACACCAGCCCCTCCCAGCCTCGGCCCTCTCTGCTTTCAGAAGGCAGGGTCCCAGCCCGCCCTCCATGCCCTCCAACAGCCCAGGCTCTTTCTTCTCTGGGTCTCCATCTCCCCGAGCCTGGCAATTGGCACGTTCGGCAGTATCTGTCCCGCAGCCAGCCCCACGCCGGTGTGCCAAATCCAGACGCCTCCACGAATCGAGCCTCACGTCATCTGGTCTTAGCGTTATTTTTCAGAGGGCCTGGAAATTGCCGTTTACAAAGCATCCTTAGTTTACTGGCCTCTGTAACAGGGCTGTTGTAAGGATCTAGCAAGAAGGCGTACGTCACCTGGTACAGCTCCTGAGACAGAAGAAAAGCTTACCCATCGTGAACTTGTGAAAGCAGTTCCACTCTGTGGAGACCCTTGTCACAGACACTGGTGGGGGCAGAGGGGCTTTGAGGAGCCCTGAGCTCTTCCTCCACAAGCCTAACATCTGTTTGAGGAAACCACATGCAAAGTTAAACTTGTCTCTGTGCAGCGTGGTAGGCACGGGGCTTGCTTTTCGCTGCCAGGCGTTGGCCTCTCTCTGCTTGTTAAACGAACTGACGTTCCCGTCCCACGCCCCTCAAGTGGGGGCAGCAAGGTTCAAGGCTGTGGGGATCAAAGCAGGAGTGGAGGAAGACAGGGCATGCGGGTAGGAAGAAGGGGTCCAACGAGCACGTCACATTTCATCCACGAGAGGGGAACGAGCGGCTCATTAGAAGAAACAAAATTACCCCTGCTCCAAAGGGATCCATTTGATTGAGGAAGTTTGCCCTTCAAAGACTTTAGTTTAAAAGTCCAGCTCTCCAATAAAAAGAAACTTTGTTTTAGAAATAGGAAGTCTCCTGGTTGGGAGGACAAATCAGTGAGCACTGGAGCTAGAATTCCATTTGCCAAAATTTGTCCATCATGAAGGTCCACGTGCAGGGGTTCCTGCCCCTGCCACACATGAGCACACGTGCACACACACGTGCAGATGCACACGCACACGCCTGCTCCGACACATGCGTGCACCACTAAGCCATCGGGTGCCTTCGTGCGTGTTAGGAGACGACAGCTAGGAGGCCCAGCCCCGAGCTGAGGATGGCTCCTCTCCCGGGGAATGGAGACTTCAAGGCGTGCACAGCGGTACTTGCTTTCCAAGAGTCATTTTTGCAAAACCCACAGCTTCCCTCTGGTGGCTCTGTCGCCTCCTTGAAGATAATCTAATCTGTTTTGTGCTGGGCCTCTTCACCAGCCGTGTGGTCCCAGCAAGCACACTTCATGGTGCGAGTACAAACTACAGTTTTCTTCCTGTACGCAGGGCCCCGCTTTCCCTGGAAGTCAGGCCTTAGACCTTGATCCGCAAGCAACCCTGCAGATCAGACAGTAGGTGGGTTAATACGCCTATTGTACAGATGGGGAAACAGGCTCCGAGAGGGGAGCCTCAGAGCAGCGGAAGGTCCTGGAGGAGCTGGATTTAGTTGCCTGTCACCTGGCTTTTAAGTGATGCCAGAGGCTGAGTAACGTACCCCGATTTAGACATGTTTTTAAATCTTAATCTCATTCCCGTGGGTGTGTGCCCATTATAAGCAGGGCCTTTGGAAGGGGATACTTTTAGCCAGCTGAACCAAGGTGGGCCTTCATCCTGGTTACTGGAGCCTTGTGAAGAGAGCTCAGAAGTCACAGAAGCCAGGAAGGACAGGACGCTGAAATGCAAGCCGAGTCCCCCGGCATCGTGCCAAGCCCTGCCCAGCATCCTACACATTTGGGGGAGAAAAGCATGGCCTCGCTGACACCTGGATTTTGGACTTCCAGCTTCTGAAACCATGAGCCAATAAATTCCCATTTTAAGCCAACCCTCTGTGTGGCATTTGCCTGGCAAAGACAGTAATGCTACAGCTCAGTGGATCTCCTGGCACATGCCCTCTAAAGCATGAGCCTTCGCGCTCGCCCAGGCTCGGCCCTTCTTCCCCTCTGATCCGAACCCCGATCCTAATCGACTTTCTCTTCCCTAATGAACTCACAGCAGCAGAAACGCAACCATAGTCTCGACGCTGTCATTGTGCCAAGCAAAGCAGCTATCTGGTTGACAACGGTCACTGTTGGAACTTGTTGCCACAAACTGAATTGCTGTTGAGAAGCTCAAAGCCAATTAGACTGTGCAGTTTGTGTGGGCCCTGCCATGGCTGGTGCTAAAAGGGCTGCATCTTGACCTGAAGGTGGTGGCCGCTTCACTTTGGAAATTGCCTTCGGACCCTGGCTCCAGTGTCCCAAACACTGTAAGGATGGTCAGTCTTCATCCTGGTTTCCATTAAAGCAGAGAAGGTACCGGCAGCTGACCCAGAGGTGGGCACTAAAGAAACAGTTGTCGAATGAGTCAGTTCCCTGACGACTCCTTTGAGGGTGGAAGCTTAGGTCTTCCTCTCTTAGTGACTGAGTCACACACAGACCGATTTAAGCAAAAGAGGAATTTCTTGGCTCACTTCACTGCCAAGTCCAAGGGTGATAACATCCGATGTTATTATAGGGCTCGGCTCTTCTGTCTTTTCCAGCTCTGCTTTCCTGTGTGGACTCCATTCCCAGGCACGTCCTTTCCTCGTGGTGGAGGAGGTGGCCCCTGGCAGTTCTGGGGTGGCTGTGGTTCTTAGAGCTGCTTCACAGACCCAGGCAAAGAAGTGCTCCCTCCCCTGTCCATGAGGGCAAGCTCACAGAAGGACTGTGATTGGCCCAGCTTGGGTCATGTGCCCTCCCCTTAGACCAATCCCGATGGGCAGAGGGGTGGACTGTGCTTGCCCAACCCTGGGTCCAGTGCCCGCCCTGAGACCTGGGGCCAGGGGAGACACCGTGGTGACCAGCCTTGTCAGAGCCGTGGGGTGGGGAGGCACCCTTCTGCAGCGGAACAGCAGATGCTCGCTGCAAGGGGTCAGTGGCATAGTCGTTTATAAGATTTTTTAAGATTATGAAAGTCTTATAAACCTCTTATAATAAAGACACTAAATTGAATGATAAGGCTTTGGGTCAAGATGAGAGTAATAAAATAATGAGGCATATTTTCTTGGATGATTGCACATCAGTCTTGAAAGTGGTGTTTGCAGTTTTGTTTCACCAGTGGTAGAGCTAAAAGGAACAATCTATTTCTTCTCCTGGGGACGATTTTGACGGCACAGACTCTTTAGTTGGGGCTCATGTTCTCCAATCACCCCATCCCTCCCCAATTCCAGGTAAAGAAATGGGTAGAACCAGGAAGTCAGCAAAACCCATCTTTAGCCACCACTTTAACCAACCGAACTCCTGTTCCTGTCTTCCCAGCCCTTGAGTGAGTTTCCACTATCCTAACTCATCAGCTGTATCTTCCCTCCCGTTCCTCCCCCGGCACCTCTTTCTCTGACTTATCCCAGGGATCCTGGGCACAAGCAGAGGCCCTGTGGCCACCCAGCCTGGATTCTAACCCCAGAACTCTCCTTTAGAGCAGGGCTTCTCAACAAGGGGTCCGTGAGCTTGAATTGAAATTCAAGAAAACGTCCTCGTGGGGACGTGTCGGTACGGATGTGATGTATTTACCAAACAATACACAGTGTAGTGTGGACTTAGTGAGGGGTCTGTGGGTTTTCACCTGACAGGCAAAGGGGTCCGTGGAGCAAAAAAGGTTAAATACCTCTTCCTTAGTGGTTTAACTTCTTGGAAACTGTTTCCTCATCTGTAAAATGGAACGAATAACAGGACCCCCTAGCAGGGTGGTTGAGCGGCTAGAAGGTAGTGGGTATGTAGGGCACACAGCAAATGCCAGTGGGCACTTGTGCCATCATTACTAATACCACATTCGTATTTTGCCCCTATCTTTTAGAACACCAGCTGCCATAGAGGTGGCTACCCTGCGCACAGCACTTCCCAGTCAACAGAAGGAGTGTGTGCCCTTGATGAACGGGTCGCCTCCCGTTGCCATCCTAGGTGCACTGCTGCAAAGCTGCTCCTCTGGCCTCCTGCCCCCTGCCCCGTGGCTGCCCTCTTGGGAGCCTGTGGGCTCACAGCCCTGGGCTGGTGAGGCCTCCCTCCCCCAGTCCTTCATGTGCTGAACGGTCACCCAGCACCTGCGCCAGGCCAGCCTCAGACTAGGTGCAGAGGATTCGGGATTTCTCATGGTCTCTTGGATTCATTTGCCTGAACCTCTGCCTGGCCCTGCTTCTGCCCTGGTTGGAGGTCCTCGCACTCAGAGCCCACAAGACACCACCCTCCCCTGGCACCAGTCTGTCCTCTTCAGGGACCTTCACAAAACTTCCCTGTCCTCCCAGAAAGCACCCAGTTTTGAATACTTGAGGCTAATAAAAATAAGGGAAGCGGATGTGGCTCAACCGATAGAGTGTCGGTCTACCATATGGAGGGTCCAGGGTTCGATCCCCAGGGCCTCCTGACCCATGTGGTGAGCTGGCCGACGCGCAGTGCTGCCATGTGCAAGGAGTGCCGCTCCATGCGGGGGCGCCCCTGCATGGGGGTACCGCACACTCAAGGAGTGCACCCTACAAGGAGAGCCACCCGCGTGAAAAAAGCACAGCCCGCCCAGGAGTGGCACCGCACACACAGAGAGCTGACACAGCAAGATGACACAACAAAAAGAGACAGTTTCCCAGTGCTGCCAGATAAAGCAAGCGGACGCAAAAAAAAAAAAAACAAAACACATAGCTAATGGACACAGAGAGCAGACAAGGGGGGGGGAGAGAAATAAATAAAATAAGTTTTTAAATAAAAAAAAATAGATTATGCTTACTAAGCCTCTCCCGTGGCACTTTGTAAACACTTTACATCTCCTGACTCATTTAATTGTCACTGTGGTTACCTTCACTTTACCAGTGGAGAAATGAAGGCACAGAGAGGTTAAGTACCTGACCCAAGGTCACACAGCTAGTGAATGGGGGAGCTGGGATTTGAACCCACGCTCCTCTGCTCCAAAGCAATGTTCTTGGCTAGTGTCCAATACTGTGCCTCTCGGAGTCAGGCTTCCTGTGTCAGGCATTAACCCTCTGAAGTAACACGTGCATTTAAATGAAAGGCAGACCCCAGACTTGCTGTTGGATGCAGAGCAAAGAGGATGCCAGCCCCAGTGGTGGAGGTGGATGGAAAGTTCTCCATGACAGTCCCACGGGGAAGCTTTTGTGACCTATGGATGGAACTCACGTCCCTGAGATTCGCCCTCTGTCAGTCTCTGATCACTGTGGAATCAGCATGGACTGTTGAAAGAATAGGGACTCTGAACGTGGAGTCCTGGTTTAGGTGCTTGTTGCTTTGCCTGGTGAACTCCTACTCATCCTTCCTCACTTAGCACCAGTGTCGCCTCCTCAGGGAAGCCTTCCCTGACTCTCTCAGGCATCTCCAATCACCCTGCACTGCGACTCATCTCTTCATGTAACAAGTACTTTCAAAGCATCTACTGTATACCTGGAGAACACGAGGACTCGGTATCAAATTGCAACCTCTCAAAGGCAGGAGCAGGTCAGCAGAGCAGCTAAGACTGCAGGCTCTGGAACCAGACTGCCTAGGTTTGGGTCTTAGCCCTCTGTTTACTAGCGGCACAACTACGGGCAAGTTCCTTAGCCTCAAGAAGCCTCGGTTTCCTTCTCTGTTAAATGGGCCAAATAGTATCTGCCTTATAGTGTGATCATGAAGCTTCCATGATTTAGTGCATCTGAATAAAGTAGTTCCCTAATAATTATTGCCAGTTAGTAGGTGCTTAGTAAATGTCGCCAGTGTAATCGAGTCTTTTCTTAGTGCTTGTGTCTTCAGGGCCAGGCGCAGAGGCTGCACCCAGCAGGTGTCCCTGCATGTTTGAGGGCACAGGTGAGCGAGTGAGGGAGCTGGGCACGCCACTTAACCCTTCTGCGCCAGGATCCCATCCTGTGTGAAATGGGGAGCTGAGCCCACCTCCCCACTTGTGGTGAAGATGAATGGGGGTGCAGAGGCCGTGCCAGCACCTTGGAAACGAGGCAGCGCCCTGCACACAGCACAGATGGCGGTCACCTCGGCTCTGAGGGACAGTGGCCTGGGGCTGGGTCTCCGGAAACCGGGCTCGGGCTGACCGGGAATTGGGCTGCTGGGGAGGGCCAGCAAGGGTGGAGGAGCCCCTGGCCCCCGGGGGGGTCCCCAGGGCCCCTTGCTGCCCTCCCCCCCCCCCCGAAAGCCTGGGCATTCCACAGAGCCCTTGTCAAAGCCAGTTTCTGTTGACCAACCAGAGAGGGCTAGCACGCCGACCTCGCATTTGGGTGGGTGGGGGGTCCTACAAGGGGTCTCTTACCACTGTCCCTGGCTGGCACGCTGAGGATGGGACCCCAGTTCCCGTTTTCTGCCTAGGAGCAGGCCAGGGCCGAGGCATCCCATGCCTCCCCGCCAGTGCTGCCCCAGCCCTGCCAGGAGCGAGGTAATGCCAGGGAGTGGGCACTGAGCTCAGCCACACGGGGTCTCCGTGACAAGCCCGCAGCCCCAGCTTCCGGAGTCTGCAGAGACCACGGGCCCAGCAGCAGGAGGAGACTGAACGCAGCCCTGGCAGCCCCTCGTTCTACAGATGGCAAAGCAGACGCCTAGGGCGGGACACGGACTTCCCCACGGCCCCCGAGCAAGTCGGTGGTGGGCGACAGTGTGACTCTGGTGTCAGGGCCTCGTCCAGGTTTCCTTTTTCAGGTGTGTGTCAGACACGCAAGAAAGACAGAGCAGAGGATAATATAACCAACACCATTCATTCATTCATGATTCATTCATGATTCATTCGGGTCACCCAACTAACCTACTATGTGCCAGACACTTTCTGAGGTGCTGGAGCTCCAGGAGGGAACAAAGCAAAGACCCCTGCCTTGTGAGTCCTCGCAGCATGGACTCCCCACCCATGTAATAAATAAAACACCAGAGGGAAACGGACGTGGCCCAGTGGTTAGGGCGTCCGTCTACCACATGGGAGGTCCGCGGTTCAAACCCTGGGCCTCCTTGACCCGTGTGGAGCTGGCCCATGTGCAGCGCTGATGCTTGCAAGGAGTGCCACGCCACGCAGGAGTGTCCCCCAGGTAAGGGAGCCCCACGTGCAAGGAGTGCGCCCATAAGGAGAGCCGCCCAGTGCGAAAGAAAGTGCAACCTGCCCAGGAATGGTGCCACACACATGGAGAGCTGACACAGCAAGATGATACAACAAAAAAGAAGCAATTTCCCGTGCCGCTGACAACAACAGAAGCGGAAAAGGAAGACACAGTAAATAGACACAGAGAACAGACAACCGGGGGAGGGGGTAAGGGGAGAGAAATAAATAAATCTTTAAAAAAATAATAAAAAACTAAAACACCAGAATTCGCAATGAAATAACCCGCCACCTACCCCTTGCGTGGTAATTTCTCTTCCCCTGCCTTGGAGGTACCACCATCCTGAATTTGAGGCTTATCCTTCCGATGCATCTTTTTATGCTTTCGCTTCATCAGCAGGCTCTGCAGCTTTCTGTAAGTGCTCCTGATCTTCAGATCCTTCTGCAACGCAGTGTCAATTGAGGGTGCTTTTGACACCCGAGCCTCTAGTCTAACTCACTGTTGTATAGTAGTCCACTGTGTGACCGACAGTTTACCCATCTCCCCTAGGTCAGCGCTAACGCTCCACCACGGTCACCAGGCCCTGCGGTGTCTATTCCTGTTTATACGACTCTGCAAATGGGAGAGAGACACTCTCGCTCAAGCTTTACCTGCAACCAGTTCCTTCCTGTTCGTTCCGCTCCCAAACTGGACAGGCTCTGGAAGCCAAAGAGAATATCTGCTTGTTTTGTTTATTTAAGGGACTAGTTCATTACCAAACAGACCGGAGTGGCTGTGGTGAGGGGGGAGAGGATGATGGGTGCGTCCCCTGGGCAGGCTGCTCAGGGCTTCCCGGCTGCAGTGGCGGGTGTGATGGAGGGTGTGGCATGTGAGAACCTCCCCAGGGATGGCCTGGGTCCCTGGCTTTCAGGAGGAGGGAGAGGGAGTCATGGGGTTGAGCACGGACCCCACGGGTAATTGTGTGTGGTGTGCATTATCTCATGCAGTGCTCATAAGCATTCTTTGGAGGCAGTGTATTGGTTATCAATTGCTGCGTAACGAAGTAGTCGTAAACTGAAAAGAGCACACATTTATTAGCTCATGGTTTCCGTGGATCAGGAGTCCAGGTGTGACTTCACTGGGTCCTCTGCTCAGGGTCTCCCAGGCTGCAGTCCCAGCTGGGGCTGGGGTCTCATCAGGGCTTGAGGCCCTCTTCAAGGCTTATGGGGTTGTTGACAGAATTCACATCCCTGCAGCTGCAGAAATCATGGTGGCTTGATTCTCCAAGGCCAGCAGGAGAGAGACCAAGAATATTCTGACTTCCATACTTTCTTTTAAAGAACTCACCTGATGAGGTCAAGCCTGCCCAGGATAATCTCCCTTACGATTAATTTAAAGTCAACTGATTAGGAACCTTAATTACATCTGCAAAATCCCTTCCCCTTTATACAGCCCATGTAAGCCAACAAGGTCACAGATGCGCCAGCCCATCCTGCCCGCAGCATGTCCCCACTCAGGGCAGGGGTTACCCCTGGTGTGCAGGGCCCCGGCATCTTGGGGGCCTGTAGATTTCTCCTGCCACCCTCTGGTACTATTATTGGAGCCATTTTACAGGTGAAAAAAACCTGAGACTCTGCAAAGTCAACAGACTAACCCGGTGGCAGAGCCCACCAGTGGGGACGGCCGGAATTCACGTTCTCTTTCTGCCTCCCAGAGCTCTCAGCACTTTCCTAAGGGAGCAGCAGGGATGTCCCCGTGCCCCACCCGCCAGCTCTCCTGGGCACCACCCTGCTCCCAGGCCCAGGAGAGGGGCCTTCTCAGCTCCACCTGGACTCCCAGAAGCCAGGGCCAGCGCCTCAACCTCCGAGGTAGCCCAGCACACAGTAGGTGCTCGGCCGGTGTTCGCTTCCTGCAGAGCAGCCTGCGCCTCCTTTGGTTTGCTTCCCTGAGAGCCAGCCTCCAGAGACGGCTGAGCACAGCTCGCACTCTGAGGCTGGAGCCCAGGGAGCACAGGGTTTGCGCCACGGAATTCCGTTTCACAGTCTGGCCAGGACCCGGTGCTGCAGGTAACGCAGGGATGCCTGTCCAGACAGCAGTAAACATTTGCAAGGTTTTGTTTCTTATTATAAAAGCTGCACCTAATCTTTTAGAGAGAAAATTCCAATGAGCAGAATAATCATCATCATAAAATTTTAAGCACCCAGAATGCAAGCCCGTGGAGAGAACCACTGTGGGCACATTGGTGTCTCTGGGCAGGCGGCATAACCGAGGGGTCAGGAGCACAGATGCTGGGGCCACGTTTGGGGGAGATGCCCACCCGAGTGCCTTACCATGACGTTTAATTACGGCTTTCCCATACCTGCTGTGTGTCGCAAGACAGGCTACTTAACCTCTCTGTGCCTTGTCTTCTTCATCTGTCAAATGGGCATGTGAAAAATATTCGCACCTGCCCCTTAGGACTGCGAGAGGAGTATATGGGATAATGTGTGGAAAGGGCTGAGGCCAGGACTCTGGGTGCACCCAGGTCTGGAAGCAGCAGGGGTCAGTTGCTCTGGGCGCCAACGGGTGGTCTGAATCTGAGGTTCCCGCTTTCTGATGTGGAGCCTTTCCCATTTGGTAAAATGAGTCCTTCAGCAACCAACACCCACTTGAGAAACAAAAGCAACCACAGCAGAGTTGACGGAAGACCCTTCCCGTTTCCAGCAACCACGTTTTATCCTCACGACATTGCTAAAAGTGGACAGGACCTCCAGGCAGAGAGCTGAGTCCCCCAGGAGCACCCGGCCAGTATCACAGGCGCCAAGCCACCCTCGGGGACGATTCCGCGGCCCTGCGCCTTCTCTCAGTCGCCGCGGCAGCCTCCTGCCCTCTCCGCCGTGGGCCCCGGGGAGTTCAGCGTTGCTCCCCCGTGCATTGTAAGAACTTGAATCAAAGGCCCCTCTGTTGAGCAGAGAAGGCCCTTTGGCTTCGCCTGGAGCCCAGGAACTTTCTGTCACATGGTAAGATTTGTGTTAATAAAAACAAGTGTCATTTTACAGGGCTTCCTACAAATCTGTTAGTGACCTTTAATAAAAATTTATGGACCTCATAATCTTGTTCCCCACACCCCGGTCATATTGCCGCTCACCAGCCAGTAATCTGCAAGCCTTTGAAATCCAGTGACCTGCGCCCTGCATCCCCCGCCAAGGGATGGGAATGGCGTGAGTAATGATTAATCCAAACCGCCTGCTGCCCAATGCAAAGCTGCTTTTCCGATGCAGGCGACTGGGCTGGGAATCCTAGAAAGAGCGGGAGCTGGGAGACAGCTGGGCTTTCCAGAGAGCCTGTTAAACCAGCCTTTAACCAGCCTTAGCTCCGCCCGCCTGACCTTTTCCTCCACAGCATCGGTGCAAGGAGCCAAAAATCAAGTATGGCCTGTCCCCAGCGGTTGCGAACAAAGTCCAAGGGCCTCTGAACCCATGGGCTTGCCCACGCTTTGCTTATGGGGTTGGGACCTGGGAGGTTGGGAGCCCTGGGGTTTTCAGCATCTTGTTTGTTCATGGTTCTTTCTCACCAGAAACCGGAGACTTTGAGTTTAACTGGTGCAGGTGTATTATCTCTAACGATCTCCAAAATGTTCCAAGCCCAAATCACTTTATCAAATGTTTGCTTGACTGTGGCATTGCCTAAAATCCTGTCGCTTTTGCTCTGAGGCCCTCTAACCAGGCAAAGAGAGATATTTGCGTGAATGTTACAATGCCCACAGTGCCTACTGCACCAGTCCCAGCAGCCTCAGGCTTCTCGATTACTCAGAATTCGTGGAATTCTCGATTACTCAGAATTCATGGAAAGGTTGCATCATCAAGATTTCAGGGTTTTTATTAGGGGCTCCTTTGGGGCTGCCAGAATCCCTGGGTCTTTTAGAAGCTAAGCAGGCAAAATGCATTTACTACCTCACCCTACACAGGGTATCTTTTGAGCTTGCACCCAGTTTCCTGTTCAGAAGAGTGGCATTTGCAAGAGACTTGGGTGGGCACCTGCCCAGCTCTGCCTTTCCTTTTTTGGAAGAAGAAGCAGAGATTCTGTAATCAGGGACTGTCCAACCAGGAGGGGACCTTCGAGACTGCTAGGTCC
This sequence comes from Dasypus novemcinctus, assembly GCF_030445035.2. Classification (NCBI taxonomy): domain Eukaryota; kingdom Metazoa; phylum Chordata; class Mammalia; order Cingulata; family Dasypodidae; genus Dasypus; species Dasypus novemcinctus. The sequence continues at coordinate 48,778,800 of NC_080698.1, read as the reverse complement.
TCACTTCTCAGAGACCGGGCGCCCGATCAGCAGCATCTGGGGACTTTTTATAAAGTCAGAAACTCAGAGGCACCCCTAGGCTGACCAGCCATCCTGGTATGCCAGGACTGAGGAGTTTCCTGGGATGCAGGAATTTCATGCTTAAACCTGGATGAGGGCCAGACCTGTTGGCTCGGACTCCCCAGGCAATTCCTATGCATATGGAAGTTTGAGAAGCAGGGGCTTCCTCACTGCATATTTGGAAACTGAGGCATAGAGAGGGCCACAAACCACAGAGCTGAACTGAACATAGTTCTCCCAACTCCCGATTTTCTGCTTCCCTCTCCTGCCTCACACCGTCTCCTCCCCGCTGACCTTGCACACGTTTTATCAGACACTCCTGGCTCACTGGGAGAACAGGAGGAATCCTGGATTTTTAGGGTGTCAGTGGGATGGTGTGCTTCAGGCCAGCCTGCTGATCACAGCTGCTGAGTGTCCAGAAAAGTGACACTTTTCAGATGAGAAATGACCACAAGCCCCAAAATATTTTGGGCTCTTGGGGTCAGAAGGGTCCTTAGAGGTCATCTAATCTATCCTCCCACCCACTGCAGAAAAACCTTTTTACAGCATCCCTGCCTCAAGGCTAGCCAGCTCCACTTGGATGCCTCTCATGACGGGGAATTCACTACCTCATATGGCACCCTCTCCGTTGCTAGAAAACATGAATGCGTTTGTGTTCTTTTCCAATATTAGATATAATTCTTCCTTTCTAGCAACTTTGACCCACCCATCCTAATTTGGTTCTCTGGAGTGGCTTCAAATGTCTAGGCTCTCTTCCACATAAGGAGAAAAATTACATTAGGACTTGACTTCTCCAGCCTAAACTTCCCCATTTTGATTTTTTCCTTCATTCTTTGGGTAAAATGGTTTTTTAGATGCCCCTCTCCTACCTGTACCCCAAAACCACCGGCTCGGTCATTATCCTCAGAGTGATAGCTGCCTGTCACTGTCCCTCTTGACACAATGGAAGCGCACACTCCAGCTGAGGTTTGCCTAGCCCACAGCCACCGCCGCCACCACCTCCCCCGATGAGACCTAATTCAGAGTTGGCTTTTTTATCAACCTAATTTTGAGTTGGCTTTTTTATCTTGAGCAACCACGTAACGCTGTTAGTTCATTAACCCTGTCAAAGACGCCTCTCAAATCTTTTTTCCCAGAACCTGTAATACTACCAAGCAAATTCCCCCCTGATTTGCACTTAATTTTCTGAGTCTAAATGCCTGACTTTCATCTGTCCTTGTGCATGTCATTTTCTCTCGATCTGGCCCTTCTGCCTGCCTGTTGGGGTACGTTTGGCTCTTGAGTCTTTTACAATTAGTCATCTCTCCCAGCCGGCTGGCCTTGGCAATCCAGAAGAAATTACTGAGCCCCTACTTGATCCTTCAAGCTCACAGGTGAGGGTAAAAATGGAACACGCGTCCCCGAATTTTAGGGGGTTTACATTCTGGTTTTGCAATGGGAATTAACCTCCAGGACACAGGGGTGAATTTAAACCAAGGCAGGTCCCAAGGCACCGCCTGAGAGGAGTGTAGGAGGGTGGGGGCTGCCCGTGCTTGCACCTGGCGGTGCTGACGCTGGCCATCCTTAGGGGCTGACGGACAGAGGGCAGGGAGGGGCGCTCAGGGCAGGAGGGCTCAGGAGGGAGCCGGAAGAGGGGGGGAAGGGAGGGGGAGATCCAGAGCTCCTGAGACCACCCTGTTCCCCGCCCCCCAGCCCTCCTGAGAGATATCCTGCAGCATCTCCACGCTGTGACCCCAAAGATGCGGCACTGGGCTCGAGACCCATCAGAGTCCTGCCTGGGGTCCCAAACCAAAAAAGTATTTGTCAAATAACCCCAAACCCTGGCCTCCCGAGGCTTCCCACAGACCCCCCCCCCCAACCCCCGTCCTGCACAGGGTTTCCCCTGCCCCGTGCTGTCCCCAGCCCCTCCGCTGGGGATGTTTCCTTCCTGTGGGCGGCTGGGTTCAGCGCGGTGGCTCCACCGCCTGCAGGCTGCGCCGCTCGGGCAGCAACCTCCCCGGGAGATAGTGCTCTCTCCCGAGGCTTCTGTGAGCATCGGGATTCGACAGAGCTTCCAAATGCTCCCTGTGGGCTGTGCTAGGGCCTGGGCATACAGCAAGAGCCAAGCAGAGGGGAAGCCCTGCCCTGGGGGAGAGTCAGTCCTCCTGGAGACAGCAAACAAAATACACCGAGTGGCAGATGATGAGAGGAGAAAAGAAAATAACAGAGAGGGGTCGGGGCTTTGCGGGTGTGGAAGGGGAGCTGCGGTTTTAAATCAGGGCTCAGACCTCCCTGAGACGGTGACATTTGAGTAAAGGCTCAAAGGCGGTGAGAGAGAAGGCCACGGGGGTCTCCGGGAAAGAGCCTTCCAGGAGGGGGACCGGTGGTGCAAAGGCCCTGAGGCAGGACCACGGCTGGGGGCATGGAGGTCAGTTTCAAGTGATGTGGCACGTAGTCCGTGATGAAATTGCTCAAGGATTATTATTATCCTTCTTCGTACTTCACTTCTGAAACGTGTGGCAGTTAGAGCGTGGATCAGGGTTTAGGTCAATCTGGGTGTGTGTCCCAGCTCTGCAGTTCTCAAGCTGTGTGACCGTGGCCAAGTCACTTAACCTCTCTGAGCCCTCAGCATCGCCCTCCCGTTTGACAGGCAAGCCAGTGAAGCCACGGCGGCGCACCCGGGAGCCACGGCTAGGGCCTGAAGTTCACCCTCCCCAGCCCACCCCCACATTTTCTATCCTAGTTCAGCTACTTCTTTTTAAAAATGAAATAGCAGCCCTCGATTTTGAAAATAGTTCACTCAGAGTTCTCCCTCTAATTAGGTTGTCGTGGTTGTTTGTTTTGCAGAGGGAGGAAGGGCGCTTGGCAGGCACAGGCTGGGATCCTGAGCTGGGAGACGTTTTTGGCTGTGCCTTCCCCGCCGGTCACGCCTGCCTGTCCCCCCAGCTCCCTCGTTCTGAGCGCGGCTCCCGCTTGGAGCACACGGATCTGGAGGTGGAGGGCTGGGGCGTGAGCGGGGCCGCAGCTGGCTCTCCGCCCCTTAGAACGGGGTGAGCGCGGCTTGTCCTGCAGATCCCAGGGCTCTGGGGGCGGGCGGAAGGCACGGTGCTGTCCCGTGCTGAGCGGGGCAGGTTACGGTGGAGGCGCACTTCCGGGGCTTCCCAGCGTCCAGGAGGACGTGCGAAGGGGGATCTACGCTAAAAAATGTCGACCCGGCCCCCCAGAGTTGACTCAAGTCTGCCAAGGGCCTCGTGGTGGTGCCGCCGAGAGCACGGCCGGTCTGAATCAGAGAGGCCCAGGGCGAAATGCCCTCCACCGCCGGCCAGCTGGGCGACCTTGAGCCAGCGACGCCATGGCTGTGCCTCGGTTTCCTCATCTGTCAAATGGGGAGAATCTAGACTCCCCGGTCTAGATGGCTGGACAGTGCCCAGCCGAAAGCAGGTGTTGGGAGAGAGCGCCCCGGGCTGCTCCTGCCCAGCCTCTCCGTCTTCCAAGCGGGGAAGCCGGCCGAGGAGAAGGGCCTGCTTGAGGACCAGCAGCCGGCTTGGGGCAGAGCCGGGCTCCGGGGCTCCTGGCTCTGAGCCTGGAGTTCTTTTCCTCCGAGCCCCAGTGAGGATGGAAACCCCGCGCGGATCCTAACTGGCATCTAAAGGGGTGGAAGAAATAGTCCTTGTTGCCTGGTAACTCCACTAAAACGGGAAGCTCAGAGAACGTCAGGTGGTAGAATTTTTAAGACTCAGTAGTGCGGCCAGGACACCGCGTTCCTGCAGGGGCGAGAGATGTTCTCCCTCTGGGCCAGCCATCCCCGCCTGAGCCCTGGGGAAAAGCAGATCTGGGGGAATGGTGGACTGGGGGGGGATCGTGCCCTGCCATCCCCATGGGCTCACCTCTGGGGGCCTCCTGAGCGGGCAGGGGAGTGGGGGAAAGATGGGCAGGCACCTGCTGGGGCGTTGCCCATCATTTATTCATGCATTCCTGCCCTCGTGGGGCATGGATCGGGGGCATCGTGCTGGCTGCTCAGGAGCAGGCTAGAGGTCAGAGCTGCCCGAGCCCCTTCGTCTGGGCCGGGGTGGGGGGCAGATGTGCCCATGGAAATTCTTAGTAAGCAACAAGAGGGGACAAGGACCGTGAGCCCCTGCGGTGGTCCAGGGAGGCTTCCTGGAAGAGGTGGGGATTGGATGGTCCCTAAAAGCTCAGTGGGGTGTGACAGGGAGAGGAGGGCAATAGCGAACTGAAGAGCGGCTCTGTGCAGGGCACCAGGGAGAAGGTGGCAGGGTCTTAGAGAAGGGCAGAGGCGGCGCTGCGTTCAGAGGTGCCAGGGTGCGGCCTGCGTCGGCCTGAGGGTCCAGGCATTTGTTTTCACCCCACCCTACCCTCCCGGGAGAATCGCCACCTCTTCACCCTCCTGGGGTCTCTGTAGTCACTGCCAAGTCTCTGGTTTTTAGAAGCAGCCTGGTGGGCAGGGGGAGAGGCCCCCAAACTCCACGGACACTGCCGCCTAAGTGTCTTTCGGCCCCAGCCCCCGGGGTGGGGGGCCCGGTTGGAGCAGCCGGGAGGGCAGTGCACAGCAGGAAGACTCTGAGCTGATCCGCAGGGGCCCCGAGTTCTTATCCCTGCTCGGCCACGGGCTTCGAGACCAAAAGCAAGAGTCTAGTTTGCCTGACTTCTGCTCTCCTTCTCCGTGAAATGGGCAATCAGGCCCGTTTAGGAGGCCGCTTCCAGCCTAAGGAACAGACCTGCAAGGCTTTCCGACAGTGAGGACAGAAGAGAGCCCGGGGCCAGCCCGTTAGGTTGCGGGGTCTGCTGGGGAGACGGACCTTAATCGGGGCATCCCGCAGGTACGGATAAAGTTGTATCTGCGGCGAGGGACACCAGGGCGGGGGGAGGGGTGACGGAGGCCTGGGCTCAGGCAGCGTGGCCAGGGAAGGCTTCCCCGAGGAGTGACACCAGCAGAGGCCCGAAGATGAGGAGGACCCCGTGAGGCAAGGGGAGAACGGAGAGGCAAGGAGCTTGGCCTGCGCCCAGGGCCTGGGGCTGGAGCTCCGCGGGCCAGGAGGGAGTGGGGCAGGCGAGGCAGCAGGTGGGGGGGGGCTGGGCCAGGCCGGCCCCCCCTGATGGCTTTTGTCCTTCATCCCCAAGCCAAAGTGGTGGGGCTTGGAGGCAGGGCAGATGGGCGGAGAGCCGGCCCGCGTTCCCAAACGCCCGCTGCTGGGAAGAGCAAGTGGCCGAGGAGGCCTGAGATGGATGGTGGCCAGGCAGGAGCCACCGCGGTCGCCCGAGAGAGGTGCTGCTGGCTTAGACTCGGGCAGAGGTGGCGGCGGGGACGGGCTGGGTGTGCGCGGGATTGGGGGGTGAAATGCTGGGACTGGTGCTGCAGGGATGAGGGCCCGGGAGGGTCCGTCCGGGTGACGCCTGGGTTTCTGGCATGAGCATCGGGGTGGCGGCCGGGGCCTTTTCCTGGGATGGGGGAGGCTAGAAGAGGACACCAGCTGGGGGAGGGGGAGATGAACTTTTTCCTCGGCCCCGTACTAAGCTAAGGTGACTTCCTCCGTTTCCTGTCCTTTCCAAAGGACCCGGGCGATCAAACGCTTTGGCTCTTGTGTTCCTAACCATCTTTTATCTTACCTCTGTGAAAAAGCAAATTGAAAACTGTGCCCAACAGACCCAGGACTGAGGCTCACAAAGCGTTCTGGTGGAGTAGGCTTAGGCCCTAAATCCCTTCGACGCTCGGCGCTCCTGCAGGGCGGAGGGGAGAGCTCTAACCTGCCGGGAGCCGAGTCCCATGACCCGGAGCCTTCCCCGCTGCCCGGGGCCACGCGGTGGGGGCTGGAGACAAATCTTTCCCAAAGGAGCTCTGGGCCTTTGTTTGTAAGTAGCTTGATGGCCCTGGAGTGGGGGCCAGGAGGGAGAGGCTCTGCAGCGGGGGACACGTGGGTGTGGGGCTCCTTCAGTCTCTGTTGTGAGGACAAACCAAGCCTTCCCCACCACTGACCCCCACGGCGGGGCCCCAAGGGGCTTCCGAGGCACAAAACGCGCCCAGAGGAGAAGGCGGGGGCTCGAGGTACAGGAAGCAGGGATCGGGCTGCGCAGCTCGGCCGCTCTGGGCGCAGGTCCGGCTGGACCGGCTCTGAGACCTTGCTTGACCTGCTTGACCTTCAGTTTCCTCACCTGTGAAATGGGGGAGACACTAATTCTAACCTCTCAGGGGAGATGGGGGCAGTGGGCGAGAGCGCCTTGCCACCTTCCAGGCCCGGGTGAGGTGAGTCAAATCGCCCTAAAACCTGCCCCGCAGCTGCGCGGCATTCGTTCCCTTGGTAATTTCCCTCTAGACACAAGGCAGTCATGCACAAAGACAGAGGGGACCAGCAGCCTGTCCCCAGAGCTCAACGTCTCCTAAAGAGGCCGTTGCCTTTCAACAGTGGCCCCTACCCCCCCCCCCAGGGGCAGCCCTGTGCGGGGAGGGGATCCTCACAATATCCCAGTGGGGCCCCGGGTCCCGTGTTGGTGTAGGGGGGCACGACCGTGCTCTGCCCGGATCCCTTCTGCTACTTCTGTCCCCACCCCTGCTTTGGGGGCTCTCGCTTCTCCTGCCCACACGGGCAGCTCTTCTCGAGCCGGCTGCCCTCAGGCTCCCAGAAGCCCTCTGCCAGCACCTGCAGAGAACCCCCGAGGCCTGGGAGGGGAGCCCTCCAGCAGCACGGGAGCAGGGAGCCCGGTCGCCTCCCCCGGGCAGGACGACGCGGAGGCGGAGCTGAAACTCCAGGGTCCCCGGCTGGGGGGTGGGGGCATCTGGCAGGGGCTGCCCAGAGCGGGCCTTGGCGTGAGATAAAACCCCGTCTGCGCCCTTGCCTTGCCTGGACTGCTTTGCCCCCCTCTGTTTCATGGGTACACATCTGTAGAGGAATCCTCCTCTTAGGGTGGACCTCTGGAGGAACCCAAGGTTGCAGCCGCTTTCTCGAGCTATCAACAGGGAGTGGCTGCGCCAGGCCCTGGACAGCGCTGGTGCAGCTCCAAAGTCTGAGGTTTTCCCGGCCCGGTGGCATGCGACGAGGGCTAAAGCCCAGGGAAATACTGATTTCCAAACGAGGCCAAAGGACATGAGGGCAGATGGTAGGCGACTGGTACTGGAGCTGCCCAGGGAAGCGCATGTGGGGTTTTTCAGATGGAGACGGTGGGAATGGCATTGGAGGAAGGGGGAACAGCGTGTACGAAGGCACGGAGATGGGAAAGCGGTGACTCGTCGGGGAGGCAGATGAGCCTGCCACTTCCAGCCTCATCATTTCTCACTTCCTGTCTCCCTGGGTCCCCTCCAGTCTGTTCTCCAGGCAACAGCCAAGTTGCCTTTTTATAAGGTGTATCTGATTATGTCCCACTGACCCTCTTCCCATAAAAACCGTCAGTGGCTTCCTCTTCCTCTTGGGGAAAAAAACCCGAATGCCTTTCTGGGTCCCACCAGGCCTGGGGGCCGGGGGCCGCCAGCCCCTGGCTTGTCTCCTGCCCCGCTCCCTCCCTCGCTCCAGCCTCCCTGGCTGACTGTGCCCTGACCCCTCGAAGCCTGTTCCTGCCCCCAGGGCTTGGCATTTGCTGTGCCCTCTTCTGGGAAGACTCGTCCTCCAGATCTTCCAGGGCTGCCTTCTCCTTGCCCTTGAGATCCCGGTTTCTGTCACACCCTAGAGAAGGCATGCTCAACTTTTTTTTTTTTAAAGATTTATTTTTTATTTATCTCTATCCCCTCCCTCCCCTCCAATTGTCTGCCCTCTGTGTCCCTTCCCTGTGTGTTCTTCTGTGACCACTTCTATCCTCATCAGTGGCACGTGCGGCACCATTCCTGGGCAGGCTGCACTTCCTTTTGCGCTGGGTGGCTCTCCTTATAGGGCGCACTCCTTGTGCATGGGGCTCCCCCATGTGGGGGACACCCCTGCGTGGCACGGCACTCCTTGCGCAGCACTGCGCGTGGGCCAGCTCCACATGGGTCAAGGAGGCCCGGGATTTGAACCGTGGGCCTCCCATGTGGTAGACGGACGCCCTAACCACTGGGCCAAGTCCGCTTCCCCATGCTCAACCTTTTTAAAAAGAGAAGTGGAAGACTGACAGAAAAATCGTGCAGCAGATACAGCGTTCCCATATACCCCCCTCACTTGCAGTTTTCCCTATTATTAACATGTTGCATTAGGGTGGTTCCTTTGTTCTAACTAATGAAACAATGTTATTATAATTATACTATTAACTGCAGTCCAGAGTTTATATAGGGTCCACTGTTTGTGGGGTACAGTCCTGTGGTATTTTTAAAACTTTTATTCTAGTAACATATTAAGCCTAAAACTTTCCCTTCTAACCACATCGACATATCTAACTCAGTGGTGTTGACCGTAACACATTCCCAGCGTGGTGCTGTCATCCACTACCAAAACCGCCCCGTTACCCTAAACAGAAACTCTGTTCCCTACCCCACCCCGTACGCTGGCTTCTGCCTCGATGGATTTGCGTATTCGAAGGATTTCACATCAGTAGGATCATACAAAACGTCCATCGTTTGGTCAGACCCGCCAGTACGTCCGAGCCTTTTCTTGCTCCTCTCATCTCCCACCGGACATGGGCTGCCGAGGGCAGGTGTATTAGTCAGCCAAGGGGTGCTGATGCAAAATACCAGAAGCTGGGTGGTGTTTATAAAGGGTATTTATTTGGGGTAGGAGCTTACAGACACCAGGCCATAAAGCGTAAGTTACGTCCCTCACTAAAGTCTATTTGGAGCAAGATGGCTGATGCCGTCTGTGAGGGTCAGGCTTCCTGGGGCTTGCTTTTCTCTGGGTTCGGCTTCTCTTTCCTCTGGGTGCTGACTTCCCAGGTCTTCAGCATCAAACTCTCACATCAGAAATGCCCACATCAAAAGCTCCAAGCTGTCCTTTGCTTGCCTTTTATCTGTGAGTCTCCACGCACCAAGGGGTGGGGCCTGGGTGGGGACTCCACGCCCTCGTGATAATCTCGCCCAGGTACAGATCAGATTGCAAGCATAATCCAACATTTCTTTTTGGAATTCATCAGTTATATCAAAGTGCTGCAGCAGGAGCCGGTCTCTCTCTAGCCCGAGTGCCTCTGGCAGGTCCTCCCCGATCCTTGCTGAACCCGTGGAGCTGCACTTGGCCTGTGTGTGAGGAGAGAGCAGAGGCCGAGCAGGGGTCCATTCTGGCCAGGGGAAGGCCTGTGGACAGTGTCCCTTGAGTCATGAGGCGCCCACCAGGTGCGGGCCCTCCCCAGCCAGCGCCGCTGGAGAGGGGAGGCAGGGAGGGACCACCCGGTGCCCCGGGCTGCGGAGAGCGAGGCGGGTTGGACCCCGCCTCAGCCCCGCCATCCCCTTGTCCCCGGTGCTCGGTGCTCGGTCCCGGCTCCATCCTGTCTGGGGGCCACAAAAACGACCTGAAGGGCAGGCGTTGGCCCAGACCCATCTGTGGGACACCCTGGGCCCCTCTGGGACCCCTCACGTCCGGCACACAGCTCTTCACTCCGCGGGGGCTCCCTCGCCATCGTCTTCATCTTCCGTCTTCCCTCCTCAAAAAGCCCCCTCGCCTGTGAAATAAGTCAGACCCCTTGTCCAAGTTTCTCCAAAACGGGCTCCCACCGACCCCTGAGGGAAGCGGGGTGCAGCTCAACTTGTTCTCGGGGACCTAGCCAGCGAGGTTTGCTCTTCCTCTTCCTCAGGTGTGTCTTCCAAGTGGGAAATACCGTTTGCCCTCTCACGATGGTCAAGAGCTGAAAAGGGTCATTAGATAAACCCGTTCGTCATTAAGGATTGTTCCAGGAAGGAGGTGGCGAGTGAGTTGCGGAGATTTTTAAATCGGGCTTTCCACAGTTTACCTCAGGGTGGAGGTGGGCAGGGGGCTCTCCTATAGCTCCTGGAAGCATGCTGGAAAGGAGGAAAAGAAGCTGCTGCTACTGGTAAGAGGAGAACGAGAGAGAATCACGGCTAAGTGGGAAAGGTGGGGCTAAGAGGACCGCCTGGGACAGGGGACTCCAAATAAACGAGGGGCGTGGTTCCGGGGCTCCTCTCTCGTGCACCTGACTCACCTGGGGACAGGGTTAAAGTGCAGAGCCAGCTTTGCACTGCCAGCAACTCCCAGGTGCTGCTGCCACTGCCACCACAGGTGGTCCGGGGGCAGTGTTTGAGTCGCCAGGGCCTAGTAGACTAGAGCACAGTGTTTGCCACCAGGTTGGGTTCTCCCGGAGGCCTCGGGGAATTTAAAAGGTAGCGCTGACTTGGCCCTACGCTGGGGGGTTCTGAGTGCCCAGGTCTGGGGTGGGCCCTGAGGACGGGCATTTCCAGCGAGCGCCCAGGTGGCGCACGGGCAACCCCTCGGTCCTGGAGAGGAAGGCAGGTGCGGGGCGGAGGGCCTGGGAGGCCAGGATGCCCTGATGGGCTTCCAGTCCCAATAGGAGAGGGAGCAAAAGGGAAGGGCAGAGCTGAGCAGCGACGGGGGAGGTGGAAGTCGAGTGAGAGATGGCCTGTGACGAGGGCACTTCCATTCCACCAACATTATTTTATGTCGTGTCTTGGCCAGTGCACCAGCTGGTTACTTGTGATTTGCTGGGAATTTGTACTTTCATTCACCAGTTCTTTTAGCTTATAGGAAAGCTCAAATGGCAGCATCATGTGCTTTTCCAGCGTTTGTAAACTAGGCAGGTCCCATAAACCTGACCCAGACACAAGGGTCCCTGTGAACCCCGCTAGGATGGAGGTGCGGTAACCAGCAGGCCGTGTCACGGGTCACGAGGGGCAGCATTTCTACCAGCTGTCTCGTGGACAGATTTGTCAGTCTCTCCTGGGACGTCTTGAAAATGCAGATTCTCTGGCCCCAGCCAAACCTCATGCATCTCCAGGGAACTCTAGAGTTGGCATTTTTTTTTATCAGCTTCCCAGGGTTTTGGGTTTTTTTTAAAAATTAGGAGGTACTGGGGCTGGGGATTGAACCCAGAACCTTTTACATGAGGAGCAAGTGCTCATCCACTGAGTTACACCTGCTCCCCTCCCAAGGTTTTTTTTTAAACAGAAATTTTTTTTTTAAGATTTATTTTATTTTATTTCTCTCACCCCACCCCCAGTTGTCTGTTCTCTGTGTCCATTTGCTGCATGTTCTTTGTCCGCTTCTGTTGTTGTCAGCGGCATGGGAATCTGTGTCTCTTTTTGTTGCGTCATCTTGCTGTGTCAGCTCTCCATGTGGGCGGCACCATTCCTGGGCAGGCTGCACTTTCTTTCGCGCTGGGCGGCTCTCCTTATGGGGTGCACTCCTTGCGCATGGGGCTCCCCTACACGGGGGATGCCCCTGCGTGGCAGGGCACTCCTTGCACATCAGCACTGGGCATGGGCCAGCTCCACACGGGTCATGGAGGCCCAGGGTTTGAACCGTGGACCCCCATGTGGTAGACGGACGCCCTAACCACTGGGCCAAGTCCGCTTCCCCCAAGGTATTTTAATACACTGAGGACCACCCTTGATGGAGAGAGCCTCACAAAGCACAGCACTCATGATGCCAGGCGTTCATTTTACCACTTTCCTTCTGGAACTTTCTACAACAGATGGCACGAGAGAAATATATGCTGGAAGAGAATCTGTGGATTCTCTTCTCTCAGCTTTGGCTCATGCTGGAATTCCTTCTTTCACATTCTCTTCCTGGTAGATTCCCATCCTTCATTTAGGACCTGCCTCCTCCAGGAAGCCTTCTCTCCCTGGACCGTCTGTAGTATTTATTTCCCATTTTGTCCACTCAGGTGCTTGACTTCATTTGGCCTTAAATTCATGTAGAGTCATTTCATGAATGGTACTTTGTCATTTCTTCCTCGAGTTAGTCAATCACTAATTCAACAAATATTTATCAAGACTTTTATACGTTAGGTACTGGCTGCACCCTGGTTTATAAGGATGAACATGACACCAGTCTAGAGAGGGAAAGCTCACAATATAGTGTGGGGGACAGACAGACAGAAAGTACATGCACACGTCAACAGAGTACAGTAATACACGTGCGCTAATAAGGACTTTGGAGTCAAGCTGCCTGAGCTTAAATCCTGACTTTATACCTCAGGAGCTGTATGACCTGGGGCAAGTATCTTAACCTCTCTGTGCTTCAGTTTTCCCAGCTTTAAACAGGGGAATGAATCATGCCTACCTCAGAGGTAAATACTGAATGCCAAATGCCTAACTCGCTTCCAGGTGCCAGGTAGGGTTCGGTGACAGTGGTGTGAGATGATAGCGACGCTGCCGAGGGGAGCCTGAAGAGAGTGACTCTTTATGCCGCCTCAGAAATCATGAAGGCTGCTCGGACGAGGGGGTACTGGAAATGGATGTGTAGGATGAGCAAACACTTGCCAAGCAGAGAAAGGAAAGGAGAGGTATTTCAGGACAAGGGAGCAGCCTATACAAAGGCCTAGAAGCAAGGGAAGATGATTTCATTTGGGATGCTCTGTGAAGGAGGAGGATGGAGCACATAGAGGCCGTGGTGGGAAGTGAGGTAAGGGGACTTCTCTGAACCTCCGTTTCCTCATCTGAAAAGTGAATAATAGTGTATGCCCTTCTATGGGGATGTTGTAAGGATTCAATAAAATGAACATGCATGCAAAGCTCAGTAAAGGCTAGTGTTGTCATTATTGATGCCAGGAAATATTGTCAGTGTCTGAAGAAGAATCACTTATTTATATCCAGGGATTCTGCTTTTGGCAGTATATTCTGGAAACTCCATTGGGAGCTGTCTTGAGGACAAGTTGATCAAAATACATGGGAGCCTGCGGTTAACAGAACCTCACAGCCCCACCTTCTTTCTGACCCCTCAAAAGCCTCCCTTGCCCCAGCCTGTCCTGTCTCCGTCATACTGGGCAAGGACGGCTTTGGACTCTGCGGAGAGCAAACCCCACCGTGGCCTGTGGAAACCAGGCGCTGGTACCTCGGGATGGCTCGATGGGTGGGCAGCAGCACCTGAGGGTCACTGCCCGGCTTTCCCCAGAACTGCTGTTGGGATTTGAATGGAAGTCAGGAGAGGCATGTGCACTGTCACCCCCCACCCCACCCCGCAGGAGTTGTTCTAGTCGACTACTCTAGGGCTCTTGCCTTAGAGACATTCGTAGGGACACTGCCTTTTCACGCACTCCTCTAAGTACTTAAGCAGCCAAGACCTCCTTGGATTTGATCAGCCTGTAACTTTGGTGCATGGTGCTATGATGACACCTAAATGACTAACTTATAGCTAAAGCTCTGTTTGCTAAACTGAATATTCATCAGAAATGGGAACACGTCTGCTTCGTAAGTTTGAAAGCTCTTACCTTACAGCCTCACCTGTAATTCCTGGAGGGGATCATGTCTCATGGTCTTTTCCCTTATAGAGCTATGGAAGGTTGATGGATTTCACCTGGAAATGGTGGAAACCAGCATGGCCGGTTGCCTTTGCACCTCTCCTCTGGGGCCCAGAGACTGCCTTAGAGGCTGACTCACACTGGCCAGGCCACCTTCAGGGTTGAGGTGGACACATGAAGCCATGTTTAGCCACTGACCATGAAAATATAGCCCCGTTATCTAAACTAAGATCGTCTCCTTGTAGCCCCAGGCTTCATGGTGAGCATATCAGGAGAGGACTCCATTTCATTGATTCCTGTTGACTATCACCCCAACTAGAAAACCCTGGAAATGGCATGATTAGCACATTCTCTCTTGATTCTGGGAATCAGAGGATGGCCCAGAACTGAAGCAGGAGAATGAGATGGATGGAGTATGGAACGGCATCAAGCTAAAATATACCACATCCCAGTGGTCAAAGACTAGTCAAAAGGTTAGAATTCCTAACTCTAGCTAAATCTACTACCACTTTCTTCCATCCATCCATCCATCCATCCCTGAACTGAGGTCTGAGGATGAAAAGGATTGAACTAGTCTGAGAGAGGGAAGCATTCCCAAAACTAAAGGAACAATGTATTAGCCAAAAGGGGTGCTGATGCAAAATACCAGAAATCTGCTGGGTTTTATAAAGCATATTTATTTGGGGGTAGAAGCTTACAGCTACCAGGCCCTACAAAGCTCAACTCAAGGTACCATAAGGGGTACTTCCTCACCCAGTCATGTGCCCCGTGGTGAGCAAGGCAGTGGGCAATGTCTGTGAGGGTTCAGCCTCCCTTGTTCCTCTTAAGGCTCCATGGTCCCATCTTCTTCTAATCTCAGCTGTGGACTGGCATAAAGCACGCCTCTCTCCAGGCTCAGCTGCAGCTCTAGGCTATCAGGTTCATTCTCTTCCCGGGATCTCTGCTGTGTCTACAGAACTGTCTCTATTCCTCTGTGTTCTTCTCCTGTGTATTGACTTCCCAGGGCTCCAGCCTCAAAAACCAGAATTCTCTCCTCTGCCATGTGGTTTTCTCTGAGTCCCCATCCTCTTGGGCAGGGACTCAAGGTCCTACTGACATAGCTGAATCAAAGCCCTAATCATAATTTAATCAAGTAAAAGTGAAACCTCTGAATTTATACAATCTAATATGCCCAGAGGAACAAACCAGTTTACAAACACAATCCAATATCTGTTTTTGGAATTCGTAAGCAATACCAAACTGCTACAAACAGCAAGTGCAAAGGACCAATGGTGGGAGAAATTTTGTCAGCCAGTAGGGATGGACAGATTGGATCAGGGTGAAAGGGTGAGCAGGGTTCAGACCCTGCAGGCTCTGGGATATTATGGAGAGTTTGGCCTTACCAAAGGTATCCAATGGCACTTCCTACGATGATGAAAATGTTTTATATCAGTACTGTCCAATGTAATAACCATTGGCTGTACATGCCTTATTGAACCCTTGAAATGTGGCTAGTGGGACTGAGCAACTTAACTTTTATTTTCATTTAATTTTAATTAATTTAAATTTAAATGGTCACATGTGCTTGTGGCCACTCCATTGGACAGACCAGGTCTTTACCCTAACAACAGTGGGATGCCATAAGGAGGGTCTTAGAATGGGGTGAATCGACAAAACGTCAGTTGTCTCAGTTGTTATATGGAGAATGGATTGGAAAGAGGAAGAGAGGATGTGGAGTGACCTAATGAGGAGGCTTCTGTGGTGGTCCAGAGAAGAGACAATGATGACCTGGGCTGGGGGTAGAGATGGTGGTAGAGAGAAGTGAAGAGATTTGGGAAAGATTGAATGTGAAAAATCAACAGGAGTTAGTGATGGGTGAGGTGGGCTGGTTTGGAAGCGGAAATTTTGGGTCTCTGGCAAAACTGGAAGGATAGTGGTGCTTTCTCTGAGACAGCAAGCCCTGGAGGAGGACCAAATTTGGGGGGATTTGGGAGTCCTGAGTTCTGCTTGGGTTCAATTGAGCATTAGTAGGTTTTGAGTTATCTAAGAGGAGATGTCAATTGGAAATAGAAATTTCTGAGTCATCTGTGAATACGTAGAGATTGAAGCCGTGGGCATGAATGAGAGTGAGTCTTGGAAGAGAAGAAGTCCAGACCCAAACCTTGAGGGCCTGCAGTATGATTGATGGGTGAAGGAAGGTATGCCTGCAAAAAAGCAAATGAGAGGGCGTGGCCAGAGTTGCTGGAGGAAAGCCAAGTGGGTGGTGGCCATGGAAGCCAAAGGAAGAGATCATCAACTCGTGGAGGCATGGGGAATGGGGTCAAGAGCTGGCAAGAGGTCAGGCAGGCTGAGGAGAGGAGCATGTCCAGCAGATTTGCAGGTGTGGAAGTCAATGGTGACCTGCTCAAGGATCTTCAGGTAGGCATGTGCTCTCCTATTTATACAGGCCCAGATCTGCCCATCGCTTTGCTCCTTTGACTGTTAATATCCTCCACTGAGTTGCCTTACTGACTCTGGAACAAGTTTCATGTGACCTGTGCACCTCTCAGCCTGATGTATTGATTCACAGAACGGGTCTCAAGAAGCCAGCATCTAGCTCCTCTTTTCCACATTCTTGGGAGCAATGTACTACATCCCTGTGCTCTGGAAACAGTATTGATAGCTACTCTGTCTCAAAGAAGAAGGTAGGTCCCCCCACACTTGATTAGTTAAAAATGGGACCTAGCTCTTCCCCACTGTCTCCTTAATATATCACTGCGTCTGCATTTCCACTGTCCTCATCGCATCCAGAGCCTGAGTGGCTGAGAATTTCCTTCTGAACGCCACAGCTCCCCTCTGTCTTCTGCATCTGCATAGATGCTGTTTACCATGTTTTCCCAATTATTCCTGTATTTGTTAGGGCACTTTTGATTGTTAGAGATAAAATCCAACTCCAGCTACCATGTGCTAAAATGGGGGAGTTGGCAGGCTGCACGGAATCCATTCATTCACTCACTCACTCCTTCATACAGTGTTCCAGCTAAGCATCTAGGCACTGTAAAGCTTATTGTATGTTGCATGGTGATAAGTGCAATGGAGACAATCAAGAAATGAAGTTTGCAAGTGGCAATGGAGAGAGTTGCAGTTTTCAACTAGGGCAGTCAGGCAATGCCTCACTGAGACGGTGACATTTGAACAAAGACTGGAAAGAGCAAGCACTGAGGATAGCTAAAGCTGGAGTAGGAGTGGGCCTGGCATATGTGAGGAATGGAGTAAGAGTGGCAGGGGCAGAGTGAGTGATGGGGGAAGAGGAGGGGCGACAGTGCGGGGTGAAACCCCACAGGGCCTTGCAGGACAGTGTAAGGTCTTTGCTTTAATTCTGATGGAAAAGGGGAACAATTAGAGGGTTTTGAGCCAAGGAGGGACATGATGTGACTTGGGTTTAATGGGAACAGGCTGACTGGTCCTGTTAGGAGGAAGCCTAGAGCAGCATCAGGGAGACCAGCAGAGGGGCTGATGCCACAATCAGGGAAGAGATGGTAAGTAGCAGCAGAGAGGATCCGATTCTGGATTATTTTCTAAAGGTAGATGGGTTGGATGTTGGAGAGGAGTCAGGGACAACATCCAAGATTTTGAATTTGAGAAATTGGAAGGGTGGGGTTGTCAGTAACAGTGATGGAAAAGATAACGGAAAAGCAGGGTGGAGGAGGGAAATCAGGAGATGGTTCTGGATATATTAAGCTTGAGATGCCTATTAGATATTTAAGTAGAAACATAGAGCAGGCAGGTAGACACAATGGTCCACCCGAGAAACCTACTTCCTAATATAAGTTAGGGAGTCGTTAGCATAGAGACAGTATTTAAAGGTCTTAAGATGGCATGAGATCATCTGGGTTGTGAATGTAGATGGAGAAGAGGAACAATAGCCTGGAAGGTTCTCTGACTGACTCTTCCAACTCCATTTCTTTCTTTCTCTCTCTCTCTCATTTTTTGCTCTCACCATCAACTGCCGTTTATTCTCTCTTCCTTCATCCAGCCACCACAACCTCCTGAGTTTTCCATCCCTCAGTCTTTGGCCACAAGGAGAAAGAGAAAAAGACTTCTCTTTCTCAAGTCAAGCTCTAAAATCCCGGGGAAGGAGTCTGATTGGTCTAGTTTGAGTCAGGTGCCTACCCCTGAACCAATCAACTTTGCCAGGGGGTGGGGTCATCCTGCATGTACATGGTGGCTCCCATGGTAAATGAGTAGATAGAGGGATGTGAGTAGATTTCAGTTCCTTGAAATGGTTGGACAGGATGAGCAGACATGGCAACAGGTGTCCAGCTGGGTTGTCAGCACAGGTATCAAGGCTTTTTCTTGCAGTGAGAGGTGGCCTGTGTGAGGAGCGGCTCCATGTCCTTCCACACCTGGCCCAGATTTGCTGGAGAAAGTCATCGGTTCAAGATGCTTCACTCAACTCCTGGGTCATCCTCTGGAAACTTCATTCAGCCCAGGAATCCTCAGGTTGATTTCCTGGTGGATTTGCTGATGCGACTTTTAAAATCTTCTTCCATTCCACACCCCAACTCTGCACTCACACTCCCTGTCTTCTGTTTTGTCATCCCTCCACCCCCCCATGATTTGACGTCTTTTCAGGATGGCTTCAGGGAGGAAAGTAGAGGGCAGCCTGTAATCAGAAGACGAAGACACTTGCATGTGAAATTGATCATCTTCCGTTCCCACCTTTTCCAAATGCCCACCCTCTTACCTGCGTGAAGGTGGATTTCTTCTTTTTTTTTTTTTTTTTTAAGATTTATTTATTTTATTTAATTTCCCCCCTCCCCTGGTTGTCTTGCTTTTGGTGTCTGTTTGCTGCATCTTGTTTCTTTGTCTGCTTCTGTTGTTGTCAGCGGCACGGGAAGTGTGGGCGGCGCCATTCCTGGGCAGGCTGCTCTTTCTTTTCACGCTGGGCGGCTCTCCTCACGGGCGCACTCCTTGCGCGTGGGGCTCCCCCACGCGGGGGACACCCTTGCGTGGCACGGCACTCCTTGCGCGCATCAGCACTGCGCATGGCCAGCTCCACACGGGTCAAGGAGGCCCGGGGTTTGAACCGCGGACCTCCCATATGGTAGACGGACGCCCTAACCGCTGGGCCAAAGTCCGTTTCCCGATTTCTTCTTTTGTTCACGTCTCTGGAATTCCTCTCTGTGGTTTTATTTCCTGACCTGCCTTCTCTTTTATTTACCGCCACCAGCTTCTTTTCTCTCCTCATTCAGACCTGTTCAGGCTTACTCTACTAAGGGAAACAAAGACTCCTTCATTTGATGCTACTCCTGTCCAGGGTGCATCTTTAGCCTCTCCTTCCTTCCCCAGCCTGAGCTTCTAAGTGAGAGCTGTCCATCGGCTGCTCAGCCCCTGCCCCTCCATCCACCAAAACCTCATCAGGGCCCACCACCCATCGTGGACACATCCAGTGCACCCTCTTCACACACCCCACCCCCCGCTTCCCAGCAGCTGTTGATGCAGCATGGTGAGGGCCAATCTTACCCACCTTCTTCCCCAAAAAACTCTGCTCCTCAGCTTCTGAGATGCCCATTTTGAACCGAGATGACTGGGGAGAGAGAGAGAGAAGAAAAACCAAACCAAACAGAGATGAGGACTTCAGGTCTCAGAGTTGGGGCTTCAAGGTACTTTCCATCCACCACTGTCTGCCTTTCCTTCAGTAACTCCCACCACTCACATTCCTCTCTGCCAAACTTAGCTACCCTCAGACCGCCTGACAACACCTCGTCTCTCATCTTTCCCTCTTCATAAGCCCATTTCCCCGCGGGTAATGCCTTCCCAACCTCTCTACCTATGGTAACCTACTGCATAGTCTAGAACCCCTCAGATTCTTCTTTTCCCACAATATTTCCCCGTCCCCAACCATTCCACGGCAGAAAGGGCTACCCACATTCACCCTCCCCCCACCCCCTCCCACCACGCGCTGAAGCCCCTCCGCTTTGTGGAACCACAGCATCATATAATTTTCCTTTTTAGTCCCTCCTCACCTGGCGATTAATCACATCCTGCTGAGTCCCATCTCTGACGCTTGTGGGTTTGCAGGGCGCTTCATCCCTCGTATCATTATGTAACTCCCCACGTGGTGTCTCTGCAACCTGAATGGAGTTCCGGCGGGAGTGGGGCAGCAGGCAGGGGTGTGAAAACTATCTCTGAAGCCCCCGAGCAGAGCGTCGCCAACGGGCGATGCTCAGTGAACGTGCCATGACTGAAGGGCGTGTTGCTCATCCGCCCCCCCCCCAGCCCAGCCTTTATTCTGCTGTCAGAAAAATCTTCACCGAGTATTGTTCTGCTTATGTAACTCACGCGGGCCCTCGCCTTCGTCAGCGGGCGTTGTCGAGTGTCTGCTGGGTGGGTGGTGCCAGGTTAAGGCCTTTGGGGGTGAAGAGGGAGTGAGTGAAGAAACAGCTGACAGGGTCCCCCATCCTTTAAGAGCTCAGAGGGCCCCATGCGCTCAGGAAATGATGCCCAGCAGAGGCATACGTGGAATTAAGGGGTGGAGAAGAGGAATTGCGACTCCGGAGAGTCAGAGAAGCAAGGGCGTCTTGTGAGCTCTGATCATCCAGGCAGACTTCGGGAGACACCACGCCGGGAGCCGGGTCTGGGATGGGGAGGTTTGCGACAGGTAGAGAGGAAGGAATGCCAGGCACGGAGAATCTGAGAAGCAAAGTGATTCGGATGCCAGGACCAAATCGTTGCAGCACTTGTGCCTTCCCAGGCACCCCCAGGACTGCTGAGAAGGTTAGATGACCCGTCTGATTTGCAGGCACCTAAAGTCTTAGCAGATTTCAGGAGGGTCACCTAAAGTCTTAGCAGATTTCCCCAAATAGGCGATTGGCCCGGCTCTTAAAGGCACACTCACAAAAAAAGCTATGTCAGCCAGAAGCCTGTCTACCCCACACTTGCTTTCCCATCGCCTGGAGCTGAGCCCCCCCGCCTGCCCCTGCTGGGCGGTGGCACCTGAGTCAGGAGCGGCCACGGGTGCTTGTCTTTGGGGCGGGGACTTCTGGGGCTCTTAGACACCTGCGATAAAGAGCCTCTGCCAGCTGGCCCTGAACCGGACTCCGTGTGTCCAGGTTTTTGCGACAGCGGCCCTCCTGATGTCCGGCGGGCCTCGTCAGGGACACCGTGTGAGCACGAAGACACTGTGGAAAAGCTGGGACGGTGACAGTCCCAGCTCTCTGACTCTATGCTAGCCTCATAAGGAGGCTTTAAAACATTCTAGGGAGGAAGGGAACCCACCCTGTCGCCCCAGCTGGGGCTCACCGCAGGGGAAGACGTGGGCCCACGGGGGAGGGGGGCCATTTTTTCCAGGCATCGTCAGGGCAGCCAGAGTTAGGGAAGAGGAGTTCAAACCCAATCCGCAGACCTGGCCCCTCAAGCCTCTCTCCACCCTGGCTTCTTCTTTGTTTTCTTTTTGTAACATTTTTGGGGGTGTGAGTTCAGATTGCAAAGGACTCCCGTGTACTTTTAACCAAAAGCACCAATTGTTTACGTTTTTCCCCAGTTACTTTACCTGTGAATTCATGAGTCTATATGCATCTGCTGAGTAAGTTGCAGACTTCTTTACACTTCACCCCCAATCGCCCCAGCGTGTGTTTCCTAAGAACAAAGACCTTCTCAGACATCAACCCAGGGGAGTTATCAAAATCTGGAAATTTAACATGAGCCCAGTGCTGTTGGTATTAGAGACCAAGTCATAGTGGTCTGGCGTCAGCTGCCCCAGTGCTATCCTTTAAAGCTTTCCCCCCTGGTTTCTTTTGAATGCACCCTCTTTTTATGTTTAGCTTTTTATTTGGAAATAATTTCAAGATTATAGAAATTATTTCTGTAATTGCAAAAATATTACACAGAACCCCCGGGTCTTTTACCTAGATTCCACTATTGCTGACACTTTCCTCCATTTGCTTTATCACTTGCATGTCTGTCTCTCTGTCATTCAGTCTGTCATTCTACCTCCCTCCCTCCCTGTCTGCCATCTCTCTATCCATCCCACCATCCATCCACATACATAATATTCTTTCTTAAGCTATTTCAGAGTAACTTGCAGACAACAGGTCCCTTTAGCCCTAAATATGCCAGTGCCTTTTTCCTAAGAAAAGGGGCATTCTCTTACATAGCTACAGTGCAGTCACCCAGCCTGTAAATTAAACACTAATATAATACTTTTTATCTAATTTACCACCCTTATTTGTCCACCGACCCATTTCCCTGCCCCTCCCCAGTACAGGATCCAGCCTAAGGTCAGGCTTTGCATGGATCCACCTATCTCTTTAGCTGCCTTTAATTGGGAACGTTTACTCAGTTTTTCTTTGTCTTTTGAGATCTTGAAAATCTTTGAAGAATCCAGTCTTTTTAACAGAATCATCCTCATTTGGGGTCTAGGTGACGTTTGCTGGCGATTGGCGCCCAGTTATGCCTTCTCAGCTGGAATCCCACCCAGGTGGCACTGGCAGCTTGGAGGGATTCCTTCTGATTCCTTGGGCACAGCAGGGTTTAATTTCTCCACTGTGTAATGACAGTTTTCTCCCCAGTCTGTGGGAAGATGCTTTAAGGCCATCCCTACATCCTGCTTGCTTCTCGGCCAAGCTTCCCCTAGATTCAGCCTCCACTGAAGATGCCTGCTGAGCCCACCTTGGACGGCTGCGCTGCTGCTGCTCCAGCCCCAGCCCTCCCCCGTTGTCCAGGCGCACCTGCTGTTCCGCTGCGAGCCAGGGGCTCCCCTTTGCCCCAGTTTATTCCCTGATTCATCAACTTATTATGAAGTCGTGCGTTCCTGTGTGTTTTCCCAATGGCTTATAATTCATTACTGTATTTAATTATCTTCGTGCTCACATGGCCCCAGGTTTCACCCGTGGGAGTCCCTTCAAGCTGGCTTCTGTGTCCCGTGACTTAGCTCCGGCGTTGTCATAGTCCTGGTGCTTGTTTTTGTTTCAGCACCTCCTTACCTTCTGGCACGACAAGATGCTCCCTGCCCCAGCCCTGGAATCTGCCATGTCTCCAAGGATCCAAGGTCCCTTTCGAGGGAAGTTGGAGGCCAATCTGGGCACTAAAACATACCTGCTCGTTGAGCCTCCTCAGCTCAAAGGCAGGGGCAGGGCCACTGAGCTCAGAGCCTGGGGCCAGCGCTGCTTCCCTCCCTCCAGCCTCGCAGCGCTCCCCGGCGGGAAACACCCAGCCCGCCCACGCCCAGCGCTCAGAGCAGACTAGCCGTGCACCTGCTCTCCTGCTGCACCTCTCAGCGCAGGCTAGCCGTGCACCTGCTCTCCTGCTGCACCTCTCAGCGCAGGCTAGCCGTGCACCTGCTCTCCTGCTGCACCTCGTGGTAGCCACGTCTCTGAGTGCCCCTGGCGCGACTTCCAAGGGAGGAGGGCCCCTGGGTCCTGAAAGGCCGTGTGTTCCTTCGGCGTGGGAATGGGTTATGTTGGGTGAAAGCACAGAGCTCCGTTGAGTTTTATAGACGGCAGACACTGTGTGTGTGTATCTTCAGGTGGAATTCTGAAGTTCCTTGTTTACTGCTCACTCCACAAGAGTATGGACTCCTGGAGGCCAGCGACCGGTCCTGCTTTATTCACCAGCCAGCACCCACAGCAGTGCCGGCCCATGCCTGGAAACCTGGGAAGGGCTGTTGAATGAATCATGATCGCCAAGTGTAGCTGCCCTATATTGGGCACTTACTATTGATAGGTGCCAGGCACTGGTCAAAGTGTTTTAATCCTTACCACTGCCCTACTACTTCCATCCCCATTTTACAGATGAGGAAACTGAGGCTGAGGGAGGTTAAATCTCTTACCCAAGTTCACACTGCCAGGAAACGGCAGAGCTGAATTCACTCGCAGGCAGTCTCGCTTCTGAGTCCTTGCTGTTAATTACCATTGTATTATGGATGGATGGATGGATGTGTAGGTGGGTAGATAAATGGACAGGTGGGTAGATAGTGGAAGGAAGAGAGGGAGGGAGGGAGGGGAGGACGGTGGGAGAAGGGACAGAAGGAAGGAGAGAAAGTGGGAGGGAGAGTTAGGAAGGGAAGGAGGAAGGAAAGAAGGAGGGAGGAAGGGAGGGAGGGAGCGAGGGGGGACGGGAAGGGAAGGCGGATGGATGTGTAGGTGGGTAGATAAATGGATGGCTGGGTGGGTGTGTGGACGGATGAGTCACCCAGACATGACGGCTTGTCCATTCACGTCCCGCTCCTATGACCTAGCTTCTCACTAGGACCATCTCCACACCCTCCCCTCCCATCCCATCAGAACTTCCTCACTTTCCAAGCACACCTCCCAGATCTGCGCCATCGGCTGTATTCCCAGTTAGAGCCGAGTAGTTGGAGAGAGAGACACACACCACCCTCGTTCTAACCCAGAGGTTTGTCCTAAACGAACACCATCCGGCAGCTTGAGGGCCCGGTGTGCCCCTGAATTTATTCTTTTTGACCCACCAAGCATTAAAGCAACAACAGAAAGGAGTTACTATTTAAAAACCAGGGGAATAGCCTCGAATTTTGGTTTCCAGCTTCTCTCTAGGAAAACAGCTGAAAGATTGGGGAATGCGGGCCCTCGTTTTTGCGAGGCCACTAGGGCTGGGGCCGAGAACCAGCTGCCCACGGGAGGCGAGGCTTCCAGCTTGGTCCGCTGTGGTCCCCAGCAGTTCCCTTCACCTGTCCTCTCCTTAGACCCCAGAGGGCCCGAGATTGCAGTCCCCGGGGGAACCCCTCTAGTTGGTCGGCCCCAGGTCAGAGAAGCATCCTCGGCTGCAGAGCCCGCCTCTGACTTTGGTGAGCCAACAGTTTTCCTTGAAGCAGTGTTGACCCCTCTTCTGTCTGTGTCCTTGCCACAGGGGACCCTGCTCTGTTTCTGTGAGTTCCCTTCGATGTTGAGACCCCAAGGTGGGCAGTCACCCTGGGGTTCCCCAATCCTTGTCCTGGGCCACACCCACCCACATTGGCCAGGCCATCAGCTTTCTCACCAAGGTCAGCGAGGAAAGCGAGGCCGGGGCCCTGTTGAGGACGCGGCCCTGGGGCACGTTGTCGGAGCTGCCCCTCTGGGCTAACACTTCCCGTGGCCATTCGTCCTGTGCCCTCGGCCCCTCTCGCCAGCATTTCCTCAGCACGAGGGGAGGCTTGTCCAAGCCCCTGCATTGCTCTTGTCTCCCTGGCCAGAAAGCCCTGGGAGCGAGCGGCGGCGGTGGTCTCAGCGTGCATGTGGGGGGTGGGACGTTGAGGCCCGCCCCCCCCGCCCCCCCCCCCGTCCTCATCACAAGCGGCCCTCCTCCTCCTCCAAGGAGCCCTCAGTGAAGACTCCCCGCCGCCCTTCCCTCTCCTGCCTGCGGGTCCGCCCAGCTCCCCACGATGCCTCCGATGCCCGCAGCTGCTGGGAAATCACCTCACCTTTCCCTCCTTCCCCAGGAGGCCGGTGGCCTCCTCCAGGGAACGGTGCGCTCCCCTAAAGAAAGTAAGGCCCCCAGGCCGCTCCCTCGCCCGCTCCACTGCCCCTCTGTGGTGCATCCAGCCTGAAGCTGATTCTCCTTGATAGAGAAGGCAGAAGCCAACTCAGAGCTGCTGCACTGTCTTCCCATCCCCTTGGGTAACTGTCTGTCTGTCCCTCAGCAGCCCCTCTCCTCTTGGTCCTGACCTCTGACCTAGCTCCTGAGTCATTCCCCACCTTCAGAGAAAGTCCTGTGAGGAGAAGGAACTCCTCAGATAGACATGGGACTGAATCCTGCTGCCTTGCTGTGTGGACAGTGACTGGCCTCTCAGATCTCAGGCTCCTCATCTGAGACAAGGGGATGAGAATATGGCCTGCTCCCCAGGCAGGGAATGGACCATCAGCACCACTCCTCAGAGCCCGTTTCCCATCTGTGAGATGGAAATGTCTCAGCACTTCTTAGGCATTTCCTTTGTATATGTTGAACCTGAACCTGAGCACTGTTTTGGGAGCACCACCAGTCTGGGTCTTGCAGGGAGATGTGGCAAGAACAGGGTAATGTGTGGTTTAAAACTGGTTTAGAAAACACGTTTCCTGAGTCACATGGCCCTGATGTGGCCTGGGAGGTATGATAATTAGCACAGAGTAAGCACTCAGAACTTTAAAATCCCTCCCAACCCTGGGATTCTGAGGCTCTTGTGTACCCTGTTACGATAGTACTCAATGATCTGTTGCCTTCGTTTCTGCTAATAGTACCATCTTGTATCATATCTTGACCATTTCAGATGCAAGTTACATAAACCCGATCAAACTGCTATAAAGCAAAAATGGGACTGCATAGGTTCTCATAAATAAACTTCAGGCATGGCTGGATCCAGTGACACAAACACTGTTGCCACCATTTTGTCTGCCTCCACCTGTCAGCTCTGATTTCCTCTGAATTGGCTTTATGCCTGGACAGGTTTTCCCCCAGGATATCGGCCCCCAGCAGATCCAAGCTTCTGTCCCACAATCTCAGCAACCCCAGAAAAAAGCAAGGCCCTCTTGCTCAGAAGCTCCAGCAAAACTTCTGGAATTAGGTGTTGTTGAGTGTGATTGATGGCTAGGGTGGTATAACCATGTATTAGTCAGCCAAAGGCGTGCTGATGCAAAGTACCAGAAATCTGTTGGCTTTAACAAAGGGTATTTATTTGGTGTAAAAGGTAACAGTTACAAGGCCCTGAAGAGTCCAACTCAAGGTACCGTAAGAGGAACGTTCTCACCAAAGTCTGTTGCCATGTGTTGAAGCAAGATGGTGGGCGATCACTGCCTGGGCTCTCCTTCCTTCTTCCTCTTAGGGCTGCGTGGGCCCAGCTTCTTCCCATCTCAGCTGTAGGCTGGCAGAGGGCTTGTCTCTCTCCTGGGGCTTTAGCTGTTTGAGGCTTCTCCTTTCTGTCACATGGAAGGACTGAAAAGACCAAGTTCTCTCCTCTTCCATGTGTCTTCTTGAGTGAGAGTCCATCTATCTCAGCCCGCCAAGGGGGCAGAGACTCAACCCTGAGTCACGCCCTCCTGATGTGGTTGGAACCAAAGGCCCTAAATTGATTTAATTAAGTAAACTTAAAACCTTTGAATTTAATACAAAGAGTATCACACCCAGAGGAAGAGACCAGTTTACAAACATAATCCATATATTTTTTGGAATTCATAAATGATATCAAACTGCCACACCATTCCCAACCAACCCCCATGGCCAGGAAGATATGATGATCTGGTTAGCCGGGCGTGGTACCCACCCTGGTATGAGGAGGACACGGGCCCCCCAGAACCACATGTGTTGACAGGGTGAACTGGATGACTCCAAGACCATTCTGAGGTCTAACGTTTGAAGCTTCTGCAGTCTTCCTTGTTCACTTCAAAGGCAGCATAGCAGAGTGATTAAGAGTCAGAACACTTGGGTTCAAATCCTGGCTCCACCATTTACTGGCTGTGTGATCATGAGCAAGTTGCTTAACCAGCCTGAGCTGCAGTTTCCTTGTCTGAAAAATGGGCATGCTAATAATGTCTACCTTGTAGGGATGCTGTGAAGATTGAATGAGTTAATCTTTGCAGAATGCTTAGAGGCTGGCACATAGTAAAGTCCCTATACGTGTGCTTGGTGCTGGGAATTCCAAGCTAAGCCCATCAGCCCTGGTCCCTGTCCTTACATAGTACACAGGCTGGGGTTCATTTATTCCATAGATACTGATCGATTACGTCTTACAAGAGGTAAATGGCATAGGGGGTTAGAATATGGATTTATAAGTTGTGGAAGTACGGAGGGGTTATCTCATGGGGACTTCCAGAGCTGAAGGATTAGCAGCCATTACCTGAGTGAATTTGGAGGTGGGGAGATTGTACTTGGCAGAGGGAATAGCAAATCCAACGAGACTGGCTATGCTACCTTTGGGAAGTAAAGGAAGTTGAACACAGCTGGAGGCTGGTATTTGAGGTCGGCTGGGGGGTGGGGTAGAGTGAGGAGTGGGGGCGGCAAGGCTGGAGAGGGCAGTAGGTGCTAGCTCGTCCTCCCAGGATCTTAATAGGCTCTTGCAGGAATCTGGGCTTCAGCTTAAGGTCTGAGGGGGACCCCCAAAGAGATTTTTATTTTTACTTTTAAAATCTTTTTTATTTTTTACAGCTTTACCGAGGTATGCTTGACATACAATAAAATGCACGTTTAAAGTGTACACTTTGACAAATATATACATAAGTTTTGCATATGTACACACCCAGAATAATGACTATCCCATCACCCGTGCCCCACTCATGTCCCATTCCCATCCTCTCTTTACCCCTCTTAGCAGTTCCCTCCCTAGTCAACTACGAATTTGCTTTCTGTCACTATGGATTAATTTGTACCAGTTTACATTCCCACCAGCAGTGCATGAGAGTTCCAGTTACTTCACATACTTACCAGCACTTGGTGGTGTCAGTCTTTTTAATTTAAGTGGTTTTTTGGGGGTGTTTTTTTGTTTTGATTTTTGAGCTACTGGGGCCAGGGATTGAACCCAGGATCTCATATGTGGGAAGCTGGTGCTCAGCTACTGAGCCACATCAGCTCCCATAATTTAACATTTTTAATTTATTCTAATACAAGTATAGTGGGATCTCAATGTGATTTTAAATTGCATTTCCCTAGTGACTAATGATGTTGAGCATCTTTTTGATATTTACTTGACATCTGTATGTCTTCTTTGGTAAAGTGTCTGTTCAAATTATTTCCCTCATTTTTCATTAGATTTTTTGTTTTCTTGTTAATTAGTTTTGAGAGTTCTTTATATATTCTGGATACAAGTCCGTCATTGGATATATGATATACAGATATTTTCACTGAGTCTGTGACATGATGTATTAGTCAGCCAAAGGGGTGCTGATGCAAAATACCAGAAATTGGTTGGTTTTTATAAAGGGTATCTATTTGGGGTAGGAGCTTACAGATACCAGACTATAAAGCATAAGTTACTTTCCTCACCAAATCTATTTGGAGCAAGACGGCTGCCAATGCCTGTGAGGGTTCAGGCTTCCTGGTGCCTACGTTCCTGGGGCTTCCTTTTTTCTGGGTTCAAGGTTCCTTCCTTCGTGGGGCTGGCTTCTCTTTCCTCTGCATGCTTTCTTCCCAGGGCTCCAGCTTAAGTCTCCAGCATCAAACTCCAACATCAAAACTCCAACATCAGAAAACCCCAACTCTGTTCTTTGCCATGCCTTTTATCTGTGAGTCCCCACCCACCAAGGGGTAATCATAACTCAATCATGCCCAGGTACAGATCAGGTTACAAGCATAATCCAATATCTGTTTTTTGGAGTTGATAACCATATCAAACTGCTACACATGACTATGTTTTCATAATACTGTTTTTCAAAGAGCAAAAGTTTTTCATTTTGAAAAAGTCCAATTTATCACTTTGTTATTTTATAGATAGTGCTTTGGGTATTATATCTAAGAAATCTTCTTCTATAAATTATTAAAAGAAGGGTAGTGAAATCCCTGGTTACAATTGTGGATTTGTGGATTTCTCCTTGTATTTCCATCAGTGTTTGCATCACATATTTTGATGTACTTTTATTAGATCCTTAAACATTCAAGATTATTATTATGTCCTTTTGATAAATTGACTTTTTTATTATGAAATACTCTTTATTCTTGCCAATATTCTTTGCCCTGAAATTTAGTCTTTTCTGACGTTAATATAGCCAATACAGCTTTCCTTTGGTTAGTGTTATTATGGTATAGCTTTTCCCATCATTTTATTTTTCACCATTTGTGTCTTTATATTTGAAGTGCATTTCTTGAACCAGCAGAGAGTTGTATCTTGCTCTTATATCTAATCTAATAATCTCTGTCTTTTAATTGGGATGCTTAAGTCATTTACATTTATTGTGATCATTGATATGGTTAGTTTTAAATTATCATCTTACAATTTATCCATCAGTTCTTTATTCTCTTTCCCCTTCTGCTGTGTTTTGGGCTAATTGAATATTGTTATGATTCTATTTTATTTTCTTGTTAGCTTATTAGCTCCAACTCTTTCTTTTGTTATTTAAGTGTATCTTTAGGTATCTTTAGGATTAACAGTATATGTTTAACTCATCACCGTCTACCTTCAAGTAACATTACAACACTTCACATTTAGTTTGCCTTACAATAGTACACATCTATTTTCCCCTCTCAAACTTTGTGTTATTATTGTCATATATTTTACTTTTTCAGATATTGTAAACACCACACCACATTATGATTTTTTGTCTAAATAGTCAATTATCTTTTTAAAGGTTTTAAGTAATTTTTTAAAATCTTACCATTTCCAATGTTCTTTATTCCTTCTGCAGATCCTTATTTCTGTCTGGTATCATTTTCCTTTTGTCTAAAAGACTCCTATAACATTTCGTGTAGTACAGGTGTGCTGGTGGTAAATTCTTTCAGATTTTGTATGGCTGATTGTCTTTATTTTGTCTCTTTTTTTTAAAGGAGGTACTGGGGATTGCAGGACCTCATACATAAGAAGCAGGCACTCAATCCCTGAGCTACATTTGCTCCCCTTGCCTTTTTTTTGAAAGATATTTTCATTGGTCAGTTTAAAGTTTATTTTCTTTTAATATTTTAAAGATGATGCCCCACTGTCTTCTCATTTGCATTCTTTCCAGTAAGAAATCTATCATCCTTATTGTTGATCCTCTGTACAGAACAAACCCTGCCCCAGCTGCTTTTAAGATTTTCTCTTTATTAATTGTTTCAAGAAATGTGATTATAATGTGTCCCAATGTAGTTTTCTTCGTGATTCTTGTGCTTGGGATTCTTTTGAATTTGTAGGTCTGTGTATTTATAGTTTTCATCAAATTTGGAAAACTTTCAGCCACTGTTTCCTCAAACATTTTTTTCTGCACTCCCTCCTCTTCCTCCTCTCCTTTGAGGTCTCCAGTTACACATATATTAGGCCCCTCAAAATTACTATACAACTTTAAGTTATTGCTTTTTTATGTTTTAAAATTCTTATTTCTCTCTGTGTTTCATATTGGGTAGTTTCTATTGCTATAGCTTCAAGTCTTCACAGTCTTGTCTTTTGCAGTGTCTAATCTGTTGGTGCTCGCATCTAATGTCTTCTTCATCTCAACATAGTTTTCATCTCTACAAGTTTCATTCTGGTCTTTTTTTATAACTTTCGTTATAAACTTACTTAATTTTTGAACACACGAAATACAGTGATGATAACCATTTCAACGTCCCTGTCTGCTAATTCTGACATGTATGTCAGATCTGGGTCAATTTTGATCGATTGATCTCCTCGTTATAGATTGCAGTTTCCTTCTTCTTTGCGTTCATGGGTGATGGTTGACTGGAGGCCAGACACTGAATTTTACCTTGCTTTGGGTACTGGGTGTCTTTGCACTCCAACTTTTAAGCTGTTGGGAGCAATTTGAAGCTTTGACCATTTGTTTGGTGGGATCAGAGTAGTATTCCGCCCAGAGCTGGTTACTCCCCGCTGCTGAGGGAGGCTTCTGCATAGTCCTCTCGTTCATTCCCGTGAACACTGAGGTTTCCCAGTCTGGGTGGTGCGACAGGTGCTATTTGCAGCCGTGTGTGAGTGCCAGGCCTTGCTGTCTGGACTCCTTCCTGGCGGTTCTCTCCCTGGCTCTCAGTGCCCTGTGGAGTGCTCTGGGGAGCCCCTCTGGGATCCCCAGAGTTCCCTCTGTGCAGTTCCGTCCTCCCCAGGGCTCTATCCTGGACTCAGCTCCAGCTCTTCAACCCGGGGAGTGTGGGCAGTGGAGGCTCAGAGACTGCCGTGGGCTGCAGGAAGAAAGCCAAGCCTTCGCGTTGGAGCCGCATATCACGCAAATGGCCGGTCCACACCCTGGCCCTATGGGGCCGGTAGGCCAAGGACTTCTAGCCCTTTCTAGAGGCTTGGGGTCGTGGGAGGTCACCCAGCTACTAAGTGGCAGTGTGTGTCTTTAAGCACTTGTGCGGGATTTGGGGCCCAGGGCACCGATTTTGTGTCTCTGAGTGGTCCCCTGCCCCCTCCCACATTCCTGGGGGGCCCAGCAGGGAGGCCTGGAAGTGGCTCCTGCAGCCTCCGCAGCCTCCCTTGCCAGTAGGAAGCTCTTTGAGTAGAGGCCAAGGAGCACGCGTTGAAACGCTCCCTGGAGAGCCCTTTGCAGGGGCCGCCTGACCTGGTCAGTACTGCTCTGTCGGGTAGTGATGGGGGGGACCGAGGGGGTGCCGTCCTGGTCAGAGCGGGCAGGGCTTAAGAGCAGGATGCCTGCAGAGGCTGAGTCATCACGGCAATGCTACCTGGGAGGTGTTGGTGGAATTTTCCAAGGCCGGATTACAGCAGGTGGCTCTAGACAGCTGCCTCCGTTCCTTGTGTGTCTGCAATCCTGAGTGCACCGAGCCTGGAGGGGGAGGTGGGGAGGGGGGCAGGGTGGGCGCCAGGGTCTCACACAGGGAAGGACAGTCTCAGTCCAGGGGCAGGACAGAGAAACCGAGGTGTTGCCTGGTGGTGTCCTCAGGAAGCCACTGGCGGAGGGAAGGGGACTGCGTGGAGCTTTTAGAGCCACGCGCTGATTGCTTTACCTAAAATCCCTGACCACCGAAGCTCTAAATCAGAAGCTCCAAACCAAGGGTCTTCCGGCCAATCCTGTGGGCACATATTTAATTCTGCAAGCATGGCATGGTCCTCTTTGGTGTTTGGAACTGGAATTAGTTGCCAGCATTCCCACATAGGGAGGTATCATCAAAAAACAAGGATTTCCAGCTTATCTTGGAAAATTAGAAGCTGAGATAACCCTGAGCCCATGACTGGAGCTTCCCAAAGGAATGAGCTTTATCTTTTCTTTATGTCTCAGTGACCCCAAAAGATGTGTTTCCTCGAGGCCACAGAGAGAAGGTCCTGGGGTGCTTTTTGGCATCAGGGAGGTTGGTTGGTAGAGGTTGGGGGCTGTCTTGGTGCATCTGTAAGAGGCAACAGAAGCTGAATTGCCCCGGTGGAGCTGTTGCTTGGGCACCCCCCAGAGGAAGTCTTCCAGGCTGAGTTGGATGGAGCCCCTGTGGGGTCACCTTGGGATAAGAGGCTGTGGCAGGCATTGAACAATGCAAACCAGGGTCTCACCATGCGGCCACCACCACCTAACAATGAATGGGCTGGAGCAAACCATGTGGCCTTAGTTACATTGTGTTATGTTAGGAGCATTTTGACTACAAGTAACAGAATATACGACCAAAAGTGCCTAAATAATAAGTTTCTGGTAGTGGGAGGTCCCAGGACTGATTGAGTAAAAACCCAGGAGCTTCTCATGCGTCAGCCTCATGGTCGCAAAATGGCTGCCACTGCTTCAAATCTTCCCTTCCCAAAGGAAAGTATCCAAAGATCAGAAAAGGGGGGTGTCAAGGAACAAAGGTTCTTCTTGTGTCTCTCTTTTTTTGGTCAGAGAAGAAAATCTCTCCTGAGATCCTTCTGGCCCAGGGGTTCTTAACAAGGGGTCCATGAGCTTGAATGAAAATTCAAAAAACCATTATTCTTGTGGAGACATGTTGGTGCAGGTGTGCTATAGTTATTAAATAATGCACAGCACAGTGTGGACCTAGGGGTCTGTGGTTTTCACTGACTGGCAAAGGGGTCCGTGGGACAAAAAAGGTGAAGAGCCCCTGCTCTAGCCACAGTCCGATCGGTCAGAAGGGTCAGATGGGAGGGAGCCTGGAGAGTGGGCACAGGCGCCCCGGCCTCTGCCGTGTCTTGGCAGCATGGAGGAGGCCGGGGGACGACCGACGGGCTCCCTGCCTCAGCCAGAGGGTGGAGGCCAGACTGAGGCGTGTGGCTTTCCTGCCAGGCGTCCACGAAGACGCGCTGGTCTCAGCTTTGTGGTCAGGGTTATTGTGCTGGAAAGCACTGGAATATTCAAGGCTAAGGGTTATGCCACCTCCCTGGGCGGGTTTCCAGTTCCTCCAGCTCATGCTGTGGCCGCTGTGAAGAGCCAGTGCTTCAGTATTGTACCCTCCCTTCACGAAATCCCCATCTCTTACATCAGGGCAGGAGGCATTTGATTTTGCCCAACTCATTTTAAAGGAAGGGACTGTGGCCATTAACAAATGAGGATTCATTAACCTCAGAGAAAGAACCATTGCTAGTAAGTTCCCAGCAGAGTGGGTCCAAGTTGAGAGAAACAGATTGTTTCTGCAGAGGGGTGGCAAATCCAAGGTGGAGCAAATCGCATCTGTTATTCCAACAGTGGATGGCAGCCTTGCCTGGGAAACTTTTTGAAGGGAGAGAAATAGCATTTATGATGCACCCTTGAGTGTGACCCTCACAATGACCCAACCAGGTAGGGGTTAGGAGTCTCGATTTGGAGATGAGGAGAGAGAAGCTCAGAGAGGTGAAGTCACTAGTAGAAGGTCACACAGCTGGGAAGCAGCGGAGCAGGGGTTCTATCCCCAGAGCACATTGCTGGGGAATGCAGGTCCCCCCAGCTCCTGCACATCCTCCCGCTTTTTCTCATCTTCATTGCTAGGCAGCCCCGACTCAGGCGAGGACTCTGAGGGCCAGGTCGGAAGTGACATGAAGTCACTGCTCCCTGCATTTGCTGCCCCCCTTAAGCTTCGGCTCCGGCTCAGACGTCCGCTTTTCCCGAGGATCTTGCAGCTCCCTCCTGGCTCTGCGGTGCCCTGCAGTCAGGAGCGGGAGGATGGGGGCAGGAGAGCCGCTGAGAGGGGGCTGACTGGCCCTGGCCGGCCCAGCAAAGGAGCTCAGGGACG
Organism: Dasypus novemcinctus; assembly: GCF_030445035.2. Classification (NCBI taxonomy): domain Eukaryota; kingdom Metazoa; phylum Chordata; class Mammalia; order Cingulata; family Dasypodidae; genus Dasypus; species Dasypus novemcinctus. Next base: position 48,744,753 of record NC_080698.1, on the reverse strand, counting down.
TGTTGGGGGGGGGAGCGGCGCAAGCCAGGAGCGGTAACCGAGCCGCCCGCGGGGCCGTGGCAGAGCTAGTCCACCCTCTTCAAATGACGACAGAGAGGACGCAGGGGCCCCCCCAGGCCCACAGCAGAGCCCCAGCTCCAGGCCGGGCCCCCGGACTCCTCCTGCAGTGCTCGTTCCATCGAGCCGTGAAGCACATTCTGGGGGCCTGGCTTTGGGGTCCTCCGGGGTGGGAGAGAGGTGTGGCGCCAGCCCCCGCTGAGCCCCGGAATGACTAGAGCTAAGGGGAGGGTCACTCTTGAAAGCAGTAAACGCTCTGGCTGACGGGGTCTTGCAGGGGACCTATCCCAGAGTGGCCATTCCAGTGTCCCTGGGGCCAGGCTGAGGGTGTGCGGCCCAAAGAGGGGGGGTAAGCAGTGGGGAGCGGTGAGGACTGCAGTCTCCGAAGGGAACGGCCCCGTGTGGTGCTAGCCAGCTCCTGACCAAGGAGGAACGAGGGGTCCCCGAAGCCAGGAGCATTACTTTTAAGGAAGCCTAGACATCTGAACTTTGAGATGCCGTTTTCCTCATTTTTAAAGATTTATTTATTTATTTATTTATTTCTCTCCCCTCCCCCCCACCCCAGTTGTCTGTTCTCTGTGTCCATTTGCTGCGTCTTCTTTGTCCGCTTCTGTCATCGTCATCAGCAGCATGGGAATCTGTGTTTCTTTTTTGTGTCATCTTGTGTCAGCTCTCCGTGTGGGCGGCGCCATTCCTGGGCAGGCTGCACTTTCTTTCGCGCTGGGCGGCTCTCCTTACGGGGCGCACTCCTTGCGCGTGGGGCTCCCCTGCGCGGGGGACACCCCTGTGTGGCAGGGCACTCCTTGCGCGCATCAGCACTGCGCATGGGCCAGCTCCACACGGGTCAAGGAGGCCCGGGTTTTGAACTGCGGACTTCCCACGCCATTTTCCTAATTTTTAAAGCCCGTAGGCCCACAACAGCAGGCGGTCTCCTGCAGGCTGGATTCAGCCCACGGCAGCCTCCGCGTGACCCCTGTCCTTCGCTCACGAGCACAGAGAGAGAAGGCGTTTTCCCGAGGTCACACAGCAGGATAGCGGCAGAGCCGGGCCTGGGACCCGGGTCTCCCGGTCCAGGCCTGGAATCCCATGGGCCTGCTGCACATTGCGCCGAGTCCATTTCTAGGTGGAGGATGATGTGGCTTTGACAGCAAACCATTTAGGGTAGAAGACATAGCCCTCCCGGGACTACTTCTGTAATGAGCGAAATTGGGCAACTGCAGCAAGTCGTGTTAAATCTCCCGCCCCTTCTCACCCGCGCTGTGTTTTCATTCCTGAGGCTTTCGTGCTGGAAGGACGTTGGCCTGCACCTGCCCTGGTCGTGGAGACTTGTCGCTCCCTCCTGCTGGAATGCAGGGTCCGGAGGCCTCCTCTTCAAGGCAGGCCGTGCCCAGCCCTCGCCGTGTGCAGAGCGCGTGGCGCTCTCCTGGGCTGCAGGACCAAGGGTGGCAGAGGGGCCGCTCCGCGTGGGCTGTCCAGTTGGGGCCACCGCGGCCCCTTTGAAGCCGCCTTCTCTCCCGCGGCGCGGCCCCAAAGCCTGGCTCGCCAGCAGCTGGTGTCGGTTAGTAGGAGCTTGTATGTCTCTGATCAAATGGGAAATAGGAAAGTTAAGAACACGGGCCTTGCACTTGGGTTTGAATCCTGGCTCTGCCACTTAGCAGCTGTGTGACCTTGGGCAAGTCGCTTGCCCTCTCTGTGCCTCAGGATTCCTCATCAGTAAAGTGAGTGAGTAATATTTACATGCAGAGTCGTGGTGAGAATTAGATTATAAATAGGTAGGTAGGATGAACTCGTCCTTTGGCTGTGAATAGTAACGTTTACGACAACAAATCAACACAGAGTTCAACAGAATCAAGAAACGGGAAATGTTGGGTAACAGCAGATTCTGCGAATGCTTTCCTCTTCTGATTTATGCCTGAGTTAATTTTGTTTCAATTTAATTTTTTTTGTCACATTTACTATGTGCCAGGCCCCATGTTAAACACTTTACAGACACTGACATACCGAGCCCTGCCACCATCCCCTGAGGTGGGTACTGTTGTATGCATGAGGAAATTGAGACACAGAGAGGTTAAGTAACCTGTTCCAGGACACAGAGCTGACAAGGGCCTGGGCTGGGTGGCAAAACCAGGCCGTGTGCCTTGCAACCTGTGCTCATGACCACTTCTTCCCTCCTTCCTGCTTTATTCATTCTGAGCCACCTTTTCCAATTTGGAATTGAGCAACCCGAAGGATGGAACCATTCTTTCCATACCTGAGGAAATAGTAGAAAGACCGTGGCATTTGGAGGCCAAAGACATGGGTTCAAATCCCAGCTCTGCCTCCAGCCAGCTGTGGTGCCGGGGCGTCTCGGCCCCCAGCCTCGCTCTACCTCCTCTTCCCAGGGGCCGACAGCACCACACGCCTCTCAGCCGGAGGGAGACGGAGTCAGGCACGGGAGGGAAACATGCTTTACAAAGGCTGAGATGCAGCGTAGCTGCTCCATGTAATATTATGAGTAATAACTGCCCCTGAGCCATTTACAGATGAGGAAAGCAGGGCTGGGGGACATCAAATCGGCAGGACCCTAAAGCTCTGTCATCACTAAAAAGCATCTGGCGCCTGAGCAGGACCCTCAGTCCCACCTGCCGGCAAAGGGCAGGTCCCTCCGTAGCGGCGAGGGGCGGGTCTGGCCCAGGGTGGGGTGGGGGCTCCTGGGGGCTCCTGTGTCTGCCAGCAGCCGGGTGTTTTGCAGTCAGGCGCTGAGAGGCTCGGCTCCCCCCACCCCACCGCAGCACACAGCGAGGACACCCACGTGGGTTGTAAGAGGATTTCTACCTGTGCGTTGCTTGGCAATATTTTGTTTAAATGAATGTATGCCAAGGATTAATATATAGTTTATGAGCTGAACTGCTTACTTGGCAGGAACAGGGAAATGAAAGGCGTTTTCAAAGAAACCGGGTGTGAAATGGTTTGTTTCGAATGGGGGCGTGCAGGTAAGCCTGAGGGGTGCGGGGCTGGCCTGGGAGGAAGCGCGCCTGGCTCTGAGGCCTGCGCTGCCACGCCCCTGCTGTTGGGCCCTCGGCCTGCCCCCAGCCCCCTCTGCCCCTCCTCTGTAAAACAGCAGCCCCTGCTCACAGGGCAGGGAGGGGTGGGCCAGATGACGCCCGCAGACAGGCAGCACGTGGCCAGGCACGGAGGAAGTGCTCGGGGAATCAGGCGTAAGCCCCACGGCAGCTTCTGCTGTCTCCCAGCACCTGGAATGGCATGTGGCACGTGGAAGGCCCTCCCGAAAAATTTTTCAGATAAGCAAATGCATGGTAAGCATAACTATGCGTTTAGGATTGTTCTTACATCTCAAGAGAGAATCAGGAAAGAGGTTGGGGTTTGGAGTTCTCCCACCTTGGCCGTGACTGTGAGCATCAAATATGATGAAGGCTGGGAAAGGAGGTCATAAACTGTAAAGTGCGTGGACCAGCGTTGTAAATGTCATCATCTTTACCATTGTGCGCTCGTCCTACTGTGGGGAAGTTGTCCTGTGCTGAGGCCTCTGGGGAGAGTCTGCCATGGTGGGTTGGCTTTAGGGCCTGAAGAGACTGCATTGTAAGGGGGTGGGCCAGTCCCTGTGGAGTTGACGGGGTTCGTTTCCCTGCATATATTTGTTTACCAGAGCTGAGTGAGGGCTGTCCCTGGGCTGCTCTCTGCTCTGTGGCTGCCACCCAGTCCAGGCCACCATTGTCCCTCGCCTGGACAGTGGCCATGGCCACCTCACTACTCCCCACCTCCCCTCTGAGCTCCTCTGCTTTATACCATTTAATGATTAACCGTTTGTCTCAGGAGAAAGCCCTACCTGTGAGCCCCTACCCGTGTCTCCAGCTTCATCCGATACTATCCTGCAACGCGCAGCCTGTTCCAGCCACACTGGACTGCTGTGCCTTCCCTGCCACAGGACCTTTGCATGTGCCGTGCCTCACGCCCTGTTCCTGAGCCCACCCCGTGCCCAGGACCTGCCCCTGCCCGCAGCCTGTGCGTCCTTCAGGTCTCCGCTCAAGGTGCTTCTCTGATGACCCTACCCCAGGACAAAGTAGTTCCCTCCCACCACACCTTCTCCTTCCCAGAACCCGTCTCAGGTGACATTTCGCGTTGATCTGATCTGATTTGGTAAGTGATCATGTCCCCCACTCCCTCCCCCAGACACTAAGCTCCATGAGGTCAGCCACCAGGGCTGCCTGGACTCCCCAGTCCCCAGAGCGTAGGGGAGCGCCTGACATACCATAGGCGCTCAATAAACGTCAAGTCAGTGAAGAAATGCCCGCCCCCATACCCCCCAAATCCAGGTAGCAAGGGCCAGGCCCTCCCCTTTGGGCGTCCCAGGCTGGAAGGACAACGTGCTAATGTCTGCTGAACCCCAGCCATGTCCGCGGATTATCTTCCTTGATTCCCACAACGATCCAGTGGGATGCAGAGGTGGTGTTGCCCCCATTCTAAAGGTAAATGATTAGGAGGCTCCGGGAGACACGGAGGACTGGTCCAGGGTCACACTCTAGGGAGGGGCTGGGCCAGGATTCAAACCCGGCCTGCCTGACCCAGGACCCTCCCGCGCCTTCACTGTCCTCCCCTCCTGCGGTCTGTCCGAGCCGGCACGTTTCATGGCTGTTCAAGAAGGGATCCCTCCCCTAAGAGCAGGGCCTGAGGGCTTGGCTTCCCTCACCAGCCTTTCTCATGGTTTCTCCTTGATATAAGCTGGATCCCAAGGCGCGGCATGATGGAACCTCTGCCGATTCTACACTTGGGAGCTGATTGCTTGTTGGTTGCCCTCAGCCCATCACTTGGCAGAAAGGCGATCACCTCTTACAGAAGCCAGGGCCAGCTGGCAGGTTCTGTGCCTGTGTTGGCGTCGGGGAGGGCACGCCTTGGGGAAGCCAAAGCACACTGAGATAGTGGAACTCATTTAACTTACCTTGTTTTACACGTGGGGAAACTGAGGCCCAGAGAGGGGAGGGAACTCCAAGCTCAGAGAGTGAGTTTCAGAGGCAAAATGAGAAGCCAAGGCGCTGGATTCCCTAGCTGGTGATCTCTCACCGTTGCCTCAATGTCTTGCTGGTGAAATGGAAGCGAGGTGGATGTTCCTGTCTCTACCAGCCCATCCATGATGTCTGAAAGCTCACTGTTCATTGAAAAAGAATTTCTGCTCGATCTCTAAGAGAATGTCAACGCCCTTGGATGGATGAAGTGGAGGGAGCCCTATGTGATCAGCCCAACACTTTTTTCCTTCCTTCCTTCACTCATCTATCCCCTTCCCTCTCCATCTGTAAGGTCTATCAATCCAGTCATCTGTCTTCCCTCCATCCACCCACCCATCCACCCATCCTTCCATCCATCCCCCTCTCTCCATGTGTATCTCCATTTATCAACTTATCTGTCTCTCCAACCATCCATCCATCCATCCATCCATCCATCCATATATACATATATACATTTGTCCCCCCTCCATATGTATCTCCATTTTTTTTTTAAATATTTATTTATTTAATTCCCCCCCCTCCCCTGGTTGTCTGTTCTCTGTGTCTATTTGCTGTGTCTTGTTTCTTTGTCCGCTTCTGTTGTCGTCAGCGGCACGGGAAGTGTGGGTGGCGCCATTCCTGGGCAGGCTGCACTTTCTTTCGCGCTGGGCGGCTCTCCTTCCGGGGTGCACTCCTTGCGTGTGGGGCTCCCCTACGTGGGGGACATCCCTGCGTGGCAGGGCACTCCTTGCACGCATCAGCACTGCGCATGGGCCAGCTCCACACGGGTCAAGGAGGCCTGGGGTTTGAACCGCAGACCTCCCATGTGGTAGACGGACGCCCTAACCACTGGGCCAAGGCCGCTTCCCTGTATCTCTATTTATTGACTTATCTTTCCATCCATCCATACATCCATCCACCCATCCATCATCAGGTTTTCATCAAGCACCAGCTCTGTGAGGGGGTCTGTGGGATGGAGAGGTGAAGAAGGCTGGGTGTCAGCTCACGCAGAGCGCCCACTGCGTTGCAGGCAGCAGGTCTGTAAGCCTCTGTTTCCCCTGCACTGTGAGGGTCCCGGCGAGGAAGGTGGTTGAGCCTTACAAAGAAGAGAGGTCCAAGTAAAAGAGTCTTGAGTCCCCAAACTCGAGTTCTCCATCCCTACTGCTGCGAGCGACGGGCCCTGTGTGCTCAGCACGGCGCGCTCTCTGGCTCTCAGGGTGCCCTTCCGTGAAGCGGGTGGGCTGACAAGGGCAGCGCTGTCTTGGTCTCCAGTCATTTGTTTACCTCCCTCCACACCTGGAGACCAGAGCCCCTCTACTAAAAATTGCTCAATATTTGCATTTCTTTTTTACTCACTTTTTTAACCTGAATAATTTTATTGTAAACTGGAACTTCCTTGCCACCATCCATGGGGGGCAAAACCCCATCAACTTCATCAACAGAAGGCAACCATAAAAATACTAAGGAAAAAAGGGCCAACGGCTGATGGCTAAATTCTAGCTGATATTGCTCCTGTCGATTGAGACCTGCTTCTCCTCATTGAAAGGGGAATTTAGCAAGTGTTAGGCATTTCTAGCATGAAACTTGGATTCTTTTTCCTCCAGTGGGTTTCTAGGGGGTGGGATGAATCCCCCCCAGCACGTGGGGCATGACCCCTGCCCTTGGGGAGAAGACAATCCTGGAGGGCGCCCGGCCTGTCCCAGCCCACGCTCTCCTGAGCCCTCTGCCTACGCGTGCCCCAGGGCTGCCCGTCCGGAGAATCCACCCCCCACCCCACCCCAAGTCTCCCAGGAGCCAAGGGTCAGGAAGCCGGGAGCCGGAATCTGTAACTCAAAACGGGTGGTATCTGCTTCAAATCCCGACCGAGGAGAGAAACCAATATGGAAATCTGAAGCTGTCCCTCCAGGAGCTTAGCAGGTGTCAGGTGCCTGACCTTTTCCACTCTTACCTCAACCCCGAGACTCCTCCTCCACCCCTGACTCCTGAACTGGGGTCCCCAAAGCCCATGAGAGTAGAGGGTCCCCAGAGCGTGGCCTGTCTGGGCGTCCCTGGGGCATCATCCGGTACAGTCAGGAACACCTGTCTCAGATACGCCACTGCCTGAAGCCCCTCGCTCAGCCCTGGAGGGCAGGTGGCTGGGGGGCAGCAGGCCTGGATTTGGGTTGCGTTGTGCTCTGCCTGCTCCCTGCAAGTCCCCACCTCTGAGTTTCTGGGGGTTGCTGAACCTCCCGCAGCAAACGCTGACATCAAGGGTATTACTTACTTGCAAAAATGTTCCATTTTGGATTCAGATTTCAGGGGCATATTTGAAAGGCTATAAGGCTGCTGCCAGCTCTGGTGAGGACACAGAAATGCCATGCTCTGCTCTGGCTTGGGCTCCAGCCTGGGGCAGGTGGGGTGAGCGTTTTCATCCTGTCTGAACAGCCAACCAGAAAAGTCTTAAACCCACGCAGGAGAAAAACGTTAAAAGCACAGCATTGGGCTTTGCCTTAGAAAGGGTGTTAATAGGTATAGTCTCTTCTGGAGGCCTTGCAATCTGCTCATTCATTCATTCATTCATTCATTCAATTCACCGGGGCTAGCGTGGACTCCATGCGTAATCGCTGTGTGAATTCTTTAAGGGGGAGAAGGCCACAGCAAGAAACAGTTCCAAACATTTGAGAGCATGGCGCCCTGTTTTAGGGAGCATCTCAAAAGCCTGATGCTTCCCAGGGCTCGCTCTGCAGAGTCTCTAACCTAGCCCGAGCCCCTTGTTTATAGACAAGGCCCAGAGAGGAGGTAGCACCGACCCAACATCTCGCAGGAGCAGCAGGCTGAGCTGGGTCTAGAATCCAGGGCTCCTCCCCAGGAAGTGGACTGTTGAGGGCGTCTGGGTGGATCTTGGGTGCCGGTGGCATAGGAGAAAAGAGGGATCCAGGTGGGCTGAAGCCAGCCTGGAAGGATTCCTGGAGGAAGTAGGACTCGTGTTGGAAAGTCTGAGCCTTTGGGAGCCCACGACTTGTGCCTGTGTTGACTGAACAGTGGCAACCCTGAGAACCAGGTACCCCTGGAACCTCCCTGCCACCAGCTTACCACGTGGGCATTTCAGGATGCAGATGGCCTCCCACCAAGGAGGTGAGTCCCTGAATTTGCGAAGGATGGGCCACTTGGGCTTTCCAGGTCCCTTCTTCCATGAAGCTGCCCAGATTGCCACTCCCAAGCCAGGGGGTCCCACCAGCCTGCTCCCCATTTCCTACCTCTCATGTCTGTTAACACTGTTTTCCTTTGTTTTTTTTTTTAAACCTGTGTGAGGTCCTCTAGTTTATAAGCAACTTGAGAGTAGGGTACGTGGTTTATTTCTTCCTTGTTAAGGTTGGCATTTACCGAGAACTCACTAAATGCTAACTACTTCCCCCACATCATCTTGTGTTGCCCATTTTTGGAGGAGGAAACTGAGGTTCAGGAAGTTAAAACAACTTACTCAAGAAAAGGAGTAGTAAGTGCTGGAGGCGGGATTTGAACCCAGGCCTTCATTCCTCTTTGCCTTTTGAAAAGCCTTATGCAACTGGGTCAAACCGAATCATGGATCATCCCACAGGCATTCCTGCTTTCCTGTGGGCAGTGGCTTAACTGGACTCTGCTCGGGACCCAGACCCTGGCTCTTCCCTCTCCCTTCAAGTTGGGGTCCCAGCCTGGACCCCCACACTCTGAGCCCAGCCCTGTCTCAGCTGGATGCCTGGGAGAGGGTCCGGGACGACGGGTGCTGTCACCTGCGGTTCACAAGGGCAGACCCTGGCAGCGGGGATGGCCTGCACGCTGCCAGGCCCCCCGCCCCCGTGGCCAGGCCGCCCCCAGACCTCACGCACCTGCCTTCACTCCAGCACCTTCCGTGCCAGCGCCTTGGGCCCAGGGTTCATGGCCGCTGCCAGAGTGGATGAAACAGTAACAGCCGTGACACCCAAGAACGCCCCGCCGGGGCTGGGGTTTGGGCCGGGGCCTCCTTTCGGCCCTAATTAAAAATTCACCAGCGAGGACGGACGGCTCATCAATCTTTCATCCCGACGGCCCCGCTGGAGAAGCCAGGGCCCCGCGGGCCGTCCTCGCGGGTTCAGGGCCTGGGTGGGGCGTGGGGGGGCCGGGCTGGGCCCGCAAAGCCCCTCGAGCTCACCGGGAGGGGAGTGGGCGCGGCGGGCGGCCGATTTGGGGCTTTCCGCCTGGAGACAGCGGGAGAGGCCCACTGAGGGCCAAAACAGGGGTGAGCGGCGTGAAGAAGTCGGGAGGCAGCCAAACACCCCCGCGGCTGGTGCTTATCAAATCAAAAATTAGGGAGACCACGGCAGGGGGCTCTCAGGGGGCGGCCCGGGGCCACATTTCCCGTTGCTGCCCCCGCCGCGTGCGCCGTGGCCCGGTAACTTCTCCCGGACTCGACTTCCACGCCTGCGACAGTAGCAGCCCTTGGTGGAGGTGGGGTCAGGAGTCGAGGTTGGAGGGTTTGGCCTGGTGCCCAGGGGGATACCGCTCAGCAGCAGCGCTTTGGATAAAACTGTCGTGACGTCAAGTGCGCCAGCAGCGCTGTCCCAACACGGGCGTGGCCTGCGCGTCCCAGGCCGGGTGCAAGGGCCAGCCTGGTGGGCCAGAAAGAACGCGGGCTCTGCCACCCTCTGCTGGCCTCGGTTTCCCCACCCCTACAGCAGGTGACCTCCTGGGTTCCGTGAAACCAGCACGTGGCCGCCTCTTAACCAGGCTTGTGTTTTTTCCCAGAAAAGATTTCCAGGGGGCCGTGTGCCTGGCCCGCGCTGTGTCCCCGTCCCTGGCTGCGTGTCAGCCTCGTGGCCCCGTGGCTTCCTCCACACTTGGTCTCTGTGAACTCTGGGCTGAGCTGCTTTTCCAGGAAGGGGACAGCCTGGCTCAGTACGGAGTAGAATTTGCAGAGCGCCCAGTGGAAGGGACAGGCCGGGGTGACCAGGGGAGAGCCTGGCGGGTGGCGGAGGCGGGGAGCAGAGGCTGGAGGGCAGAGCAGAGGACACAGGCTCAGGCCGAGGGGGCAGAGCAGAGCGTCTCGGGGAAGGGTCGGCGCCAGGCGCCCAGTGCCAACCACCGGCCGTTGGGGTGGCCTGAGCCTGCAGACGTTTGGGAGGGTCCGGTTGGTATTGTCTTGGGACCGAGGAGGGGTGGACTTAGTGGGTGATGTGTCCAGGGAGGCAGGACACCTGCCAGCTGCCCTTTGCGACCCGCTCTCCAGCCCTCTGCCCCCGCCCCGCGTCCCTGGAGGCTGCTTTCTGGGGACTGCATCCGGGGAGCTCACCCTCTGGCTTCCCATGGGCTGCGGCCAGTGGGGTGCTCCAGCCGTGAGGGAGAGGAGTGATGGCAGGGCCTTTAGCCTCGCAGCTCCCTCCTCCAAGGTCCCCCTGAGCTGGCTGCAGCCCTTGGGCCCCGGTGGCGGCTCCTGCCAGGAGCACTCCCTTCGCAGCTGGGGGCGTGGACAGGAATCCCCCCCCTCGCTCGCCCTGGGCATCTGCACCAACCACCACGCCCCTTGGTGAATGGTTCCTTTATTAGCCCCCCTCACTCTTCACAGGTGCCCCGGGACCCGGGCTGACTCAGTCCCCCGGAGTCTGCAGGGCAGGGATATTGGAAAGGGACCCTGGAGGCAGGAGTCAGGGGTCCCACCCAAACTGTGCCCGGAGTCTGAGTCGAGCTTCTCACATTTGATTACTCCCAGGGGTGGGCCCGGCGTGCGCCCCAGAACTCAGTTTGGTGGAAGGTGGGGGGGTGCCCAGCCAAGCCCGGGAGCCTGGTCTCCTGAAATGGGGGCCCACCTGGGGTTTGCAGGCCCCAGAACCAGAACTAGTGGCAGCCCGGGACCCCGAAGATGCTGCCGAGAATCAGGGAAATCGGGGCTGTGGGCTCCAGCCCGTTCCCATCCTGTGGAAATATGGCCCAGGGAGGCAGGTCCCCTGGGAGCAGCCAGTCTAGACTTTTGCGTGAAATCCTTGGGTTTCTCAATACTGAATTAAAGGCTCCATTTTAAATGCTGCTTCCGCCAAGCACGTGGCTGAGCCAGCGGTGGCTCCCGGGACCTGGGGAGGACGCCCGCCTGACCTGCCTTTCTCATCTGCTGCTTTGTAGGTTTTGCTGCACCTGGAGTGAGGCCAGGAAGCTGCCAGGAGAGAGGTGAGTGCTAGAGCCCAGACCCCTGGGCTCGCTTGGCGGGGCCGGGGGGAGACTCCCAGAATCCCCCTGCCTCTGCGCACATGCGCTAGTGCTCATTTTAAAACGCCCGGTTTGCAAAGCACCTGTCTGTGCATCCCCGCCCCCCGACTCCGAGTGCCCGAACCACCCAGGTCTCCCTAAGCTCCTTCTCGCACTGAGCTCTCAGCAGTCGGGAGTGGGGATGAAAGGAAAAGCCAGGGGCAGCAGCGGGGTAAGAAGGCGGAAGCGGCTGGGAAGGCTGGACTTGGACGTGTTTCCCGCACGTGACTTTCCCCTGCCCAGTCCCCCCCAGAGCCCACGTCTTCCCACGTGAGCCTGGGGGCGATGTTCTACCAAAATAAAGTGCATTTGGATTCGTGACTGTCCTTTTGAAACAGAGGGCGCTGTTTCTGGGTGGGTGAGGTGCAATCAGCCATTCACACTTTAGTGACTTTTAATGCCATCGCATTATTTTCAGTATTATTTCACTGAGGTCAGCCACACTGAGAGGTGTTTTGTTTTTTGGTGGGGGAGAAGTGGGGGAAGAGGGCAGGAGGCACTGAAAAGGGGTCTGGCCCAGGCTGGGCGGGGCCTGGGACAGAATAAAAGTCTGAAGACTGTGCTGGGAGCTCAGTGGCTGAGCTGAGCTGGCCCTGGGAACCCCGAATTTGGCTCCTCTTTTGGGTGGTGAGGGCCCTGTGGGCTAGCCCACTACCCCCACGGCCATGGCCCCCCTGGGAAAGCTTGCCCCCACTCCCCAATGTCATTTACAACAGGTGCGTGGGGACACAGCCTGTGCGTTCTCGGGGACACCAGCAGGACCTCTGCCAGGGGCCTCAGGCAAACTCAGGGATCCCCACTGAACTCAGGGATCCCCACTGAACTCAGGGATCCCCACTGAACTCAGGGATCCCCATTGAACGCAGGGACTGTCCTCGCACAGGGGTGGGGGGTGGGTGCGGAGCTGACTTCACTCCAGGGGGGCCGTGGCCTCCAGCGCGCTCGGTCTGGGTGGAGCCTTCCCTCTCCCTCTCCCGTGCCATGCCCGCTGACCTAGCCTCAGCATTTGTGCCACGCCTTGGGAGAGGGGGAGCAAGAAGCGTTGGGAAGCTTCAAAAACGTCTTGTCAAAATGTTCTTTGTAGGTTGACGGTGGTTATTTCTAAGATAAGCGATGATGGGCAATTTGAATTTTCTGTTTTCCAAGTTTTCCGTAAGAGGCATGTGTTCTTTCATTTTTATTTTTTTTCCAAATTCTGTGGGGGGGACCTCACAGCCTGTAGGCTCTCACGTACAATGATCTGGTCAGATGAGCCCCAGCAGGGCTTTTGGGAAATGGGTCATGGAACAGGTAAGTTTTAACAGAAAAGCAAAAGGCAGAGCTGGGGGAGGCTTGAACAGCAGTTACGGGCAGCGGGGCCGCCTTCTCTGAGCGTGCTCTGTCTGGAGCTCACGGGCCAATTCCTGATGTTTCTGGAAAACAGTGGTGGGCATGGCTTTTAAGGATGTACTTGCCCCTTCACTCTCCACACCTGGGCAGGGCCTCCTGGACTTACCTGTGCGTTTCCAGGGCTCAGCAGGGTGCTTATTGGTGTGGGAACTGGTGTTTGCTGAGTCCCATTCACTGGCCAGACAGGGCGCTAAGAGCATGCCGGGAATTGGGAATCTACCACTCCACTTCACTCACAGCAAGAGAGAGTGGTTACACCCATTTTGCAGGCGAGGAAACCGAGGGTCAGAGAGTACCCAGAACTGCCCAGTCATATGACTGGGGAGAGGCAAGATTCGCACCCAGGGCCACCTGCCTTCAAAGACCTGACTTTTCCCACCCCATCCCCATTTCTAAAAGATTGGAAAACAGAAAACAATCCACTTCCCACTTCACCTCCTTGTTGCCACAGGCATGTCTGGGTTCTTTTGGGGAGTTTATTGTTCCACAATCGTATATCTGCCTCCTCCTGGGCTCTTACCCAGCCCTGACTGCCCTGATGGGTGCCCACGGCAGTGAGCGATTGTGACCCAGATGGGCACGGGGCCAGCTGGTGGGCATCCAGGCTGGGGGTCCCCCGCCTTGCCGCTCGTCCCCCGGGTCACGGCTCCAGCCCTGCCTCGTCCTGGCTGTGCACACCCAGCAAGGTGGGAAGGCAGAGCCGGACAGCGGGGCTGGGTGAGGGACTCGCTCCCGAGCCGCCTGGACCTGCGTGGAGGCCAGCCCCCTGGAGCCCCCGCCTCGGGGCATGGGTATAAAGGTCAAGAGCTTGGTCTTTAGAGTCTGGCAGAACTAAACTTCCATCCTGACGCCTCCATTCCCAGACTTACACAAGCGAGTGACTCTACCCCTCTGTGCCTCAGTTTCCTCATTTGTGCAGTAGGCGCCCACCCCTGAGCGTGTTACAGGTCAGCCAGGGCATCTCCTCTCCGTCCCCTTCTGGGGGAGCAGCCTCTCGCCTGAAGGGCAGCGTCGTTTTAGGCAGCGATGGGTGTCACTTGCCTGGGTTGGCTCTGCTCACGTGCTCCAGGCTTTTTTCTTTTTGTTTTAATTTTCAGGTGTCGAAAACTATGACATAGGCTCTGGGGAGCCCTTAAGATACGTGTTCGAAAGTTGTTGTGCCCCTGACAGCGACATTACCCTCTAGAAAGTTTAAGACTTTAACAAGCTTCCTATTTCAAAATGTAACCAGTAATTCGACTTCTAGGAAGTTTGCCCCAAGGAAATTACCCAAGATGTGCACAAAGATTTATCTACCAGGATGTTTATCACAGCACTGTTTATAATGGATAAAAACAGAAAACAGCATGCATGTCCAACAGAGGATGGGGACTGCATCACAGCCCCTGAAGATGGTGGAATATTCTGGGCAGCCCTGGAAAATTATGGTTGAGATGAATTTTTAATAACATAAGGGAAAATGTTCCTTTTACAGTGTTAAATGAAAAGGCGATTTGCCAAAATTGATCCTATCTGAAAAAAAAAAAAATAGAAACGTAAGTAGGTAAGGTAGAAAGAAAGGAGAAAGAGGAAAGACTGGGGAAACATACTGAAGGCTGGTGAAGTAACAGGTGGCTTCTTGAATTTGTATGTTTCTGTATTTTCTAAATTTCTCAGTGTAATTTTTCACTGCTTGTATAATGACAAAAAGTCATTCTAGTTACGGAAAATTCTCTGGCCCCACCGATGTGTGTGTGTGTGTGTCTACATGCGTGTGTACGTTTTACCAGTCAGCTGTATAAGAAAAAATGTGCTGGCATTTCTCATTCTAAAAACAAATTTTACCCAAAGCCAGGGTCATTGTCATGTCGTTTTCCCTCCGTTCCCGGGACCTGGGGCTCTGAGAGAACCGGCTTTGAAGGCAGGTGGCTGTAGCCATCCGCTTTGCATCGCGCTGGGCTTGGAGCTGGAGCGGAAGGGGGAGGCGGGTTATAAGGTGGGGAAGCCCCCCCCCCTTTAAGAGGTCCCGGGGGAAATGAGAGGCTGACCCCTAGCATCGAGCAGCATCCCTGGGTAACCGCCCCCATCTCCCCAGCAAGGCTCAGGAGCAAACGTATAGCCATTTCCAGCTCAGCCCCCCGCAGATCGGCAGCTCAAGGCTGGAGAAAAACAGCTCAGGATGCAAGAGTTAATTTTACCGAGAGACTCCCAAGCACTTCTACCAAAGAGAGACGCGGGCACAGGCTGGACACAATGAAGTCGTTGAGGCAGGCTTCTGGCAGCTAAAACGCAAGTTTAAAAAAGTAATTTTTCTTAGAGACAACTCAAAGGGGAGAGGGAAAGAGGTATTGAATAGATGGAACCAGTGTAACTGTGTGGGCAATAGAAGTGTTCCACAAGGGTATGCAAGGATGGATATAAGACATGTAAAATTACATCAAAAGGCGTTTTGATTTTTAAAACCCATAATGGAGAGAAGGAACCGGGCGAGTCAACTGGGCACAGAAGGTGAGGGTTGTTGCGTCTGGTAGAAGTAAAGCTGACTGTTGAGAGTGGTGAGAGAGAAAGCCCTTGACAGTGAGAGGCAGGGGAGCGGGGACTGCGGGCAGCGTCCACTGGCAGGCTTGGGACTCTGGATTGAAGGTGGAAAGTAGCAGGGAACCTCTGCAGGTGCTTGAGCAAAGATGGAACAGAAGAAAAAACAAAGCCAAGAGAGATGACAGTAGAAAATCTAGGTAGGGGGCCTGTGCTGAAGCGCTGGGGATGAGGGTCCAGATGTAAGTTCTTGGGGGGTGGGAGGTGGGGTATGTGGAACCTCTTATATTTTATAATGTAATATTTTTTGTGATTCATGTATCTTTTAAAAAAAAAAAGAGAAGTTAATAAATAAAAATAAATTTTTTAAAAGATGTAAGTTCTAAAAGGAGAACTCCAGAGGAAGATCTGAGAAATACTAGCTTCATTTCAGTTCTCTTGACCTTTGTTCATACCCTTCTCTCTTCTCCATTCCAACCTGGAAAACTCCTAAGCATCCTTCAAAACCCAATTCATGGAGCCCCTCCCCGGCATTTACCCCTTCCTTGGGCCTTCCCTCCTTTAGAACCTGGGCATATGGTATTGTAGGGCTCTGTCTGCACTTCTCCCGACCTCATTTGACTGAGGGATGGGTGTTCAGCAAGTGTCCATGAGGTGTGATTGATGACATAAAGGAAAATAAGTGATTAAATGTAAGCTACATAAGTGAGTAGAGCAAAACAGAGTCAAAAATGATTCCAGAGTGAGTCTCAATTTTTTAATTATTATTAAATTCCTAGTATGTGTGAGCAAGAAAAGGGTGAGCAATGCAGACATGGTCCCTACCCTTGTGGAGTTTACAGCCTAGAGGGGAAAACAGACACTAAAATAACAGTTACAATGTGATGAAGGCTGTGAAGTCCAGTCTGCTCTGGGAGCCTAATTGGAGGGAGAGTGAGTGGGATCGAGGTGGGCTTCCTTGAGAAAGGGCATTTTTTTGTCTTTTTTTTTTTTTTTAATTTCTTTGTCTTTATTTTTTAATGTTACATTAAAAAGATGAGGTCCCCATATACCCCCCACCCCCCTCGCCCCACTCCTCCCCCCATAGCAACAACCTCCTCCATCATCATGAGACATTCATTGCATTTGGTGAATACATCTCTGAGCACTGCTGCACCTCATGGTCAGTGGTCCACATCATAGCCCACACTCTCCCACAGGCCACCCAGTGGGCCATGGGAGGGCATACAATGTCTGGCAACTGTCCCTGCAGCACCACCCAGGACAACTCCAAGTCCCAAAAACGCCCCCACATCTCATCTCTTCCTCCCCCTCCCTACCCCCAGCAGCCACCATGGCCACTTTCTCCACACCAATGCCACATTTTCTTCAATTACTAATCACAATAGTTCATGAATAGAATATCAGTAAGTCCACTCTAATCATACTCTATTCCTCCATCCTGTGGACCCTAGAATGGCCGTGTCCACTCCACATCTACATCAAGAGGGGGCTTAGATTCCACACGGATGCTGGATGCAATCCTCCTGCTTTCAGTTGTAGGCACTCTTGGCTCCCTGGTGTGGTGGTTGACCTTCTTCACCTCCATGTTAGCTGAGTGGGGTAAGTCCAATAAACTAGAGTGTAGGAGTTGCAAGTCTTTTGAGGCTCAGGGCCTGGCTATCACATGGTCAGTCTAGAGATTCAGGTCCCAGGGATATACACTAAACCCCAGCAACAACTACAGTTCCGGTAAAAGTAACAGGAGAGGCTTGTGGACAAAGATCACATCTGAGTCCAGCTCCATCATACAGAAACACAAACTCCAAAGTAGCACCAACTGACATGGCACTGAACTCCATCTGCCATGATCATAGAATCTGTGGGTCTCTGTAGCCCTCAGCAGAACCAATACCTGGGGTTGTATCTACTTTATCTGTCTGGGACTCTGCTGAGGTGTGCATAAGGGCAACCCCTCTGATAACCTCCCGGCTCTTTTTGGAGACTCATAGCTATGTAAACTCATTTGTCCTTTCCATTTCCCCCTTTGATTCAGGTTAAAAAGCATTTTTAACTCCTGGTATTATATGTAGACTGGATATTCTGCTGGTCTGAGTTGACCCTTTTATTCAAGTTTCTAGTTACATTTTCTAGTTACATCATCAGCTGGTACGTGGTAGTAATCCCTCGATGCCAGGGAAGCTCATCCCCAGGAGTCATGTCCCACACTGGGGGGAAGGCAATGCATTTACATGCTGAGTTTGGCTTCAAGACTGGCCACATTTGAGCAACACAGAGGCTCTCAGGAGGTAACTCTTAGGCATCCTGCAGCTCTAGGCCTTGTTCTTATTTCAGGTGCACAGGCTTACAAGCATAGTCATTAGTATCAAGGGCTCATTGTTGGACCTTCCTTCTTTTTTTGGTCTTTGCCGTTGCACTTGGGGGATTGTTGCTGTTCCTTTAGGGACTGTGATAGAGCTCCCCTGGCTAGGAACTCAGCACTCCCTCGGTTGTTGTTTTTAATTGTAACCATTATGAAAATATCCAAACATTTTTATGTACCCTGGATATATTCCCTGTAGAACTCCCTGCCAACCATGTGTCCCCTGTCAATAACATCCCACACCAGTATTCCTCCCCTGCCATTGTTGAACCTCTCTCTGATCCAAAACTTCTTCAAAAATGAAGCCCAATATACTGCCAGGTTCCATTAATAGTAAAATGGAATATAGCAATGAGTTTAAAAGTTAGATATGGAATACATATTAATTTAGAAAAATTAAGGTAATAATAAATTGGGGTATCAAAAAATTTAAAAATGCAAAAGCTTTGTTTTTGATGTTTTACCTTCCATCACTGCAATAAGTGTTGCCCTGTATGCAAATTGGCAAGGCAACATCTTCTGTCTTTTCCTCAGTGTCTATGTCCTTTCTTTTTCTTTTTCTTTTTTTTTTAAGAAAGGGCAACTTAAACTGAAAACTCAAGGATGCGTGAGCAGGTCACGATGACAGATGAGGGACCAAGATGAAGTTTAGGGGAAAAGAAGCCAAAATAAGGGGAAAGGGTATTCCTGGCAAAGGGCATGCATAGACTGTGCAAAGGTCCTGGGGTGAGCGGGAAGCATTGGAAACACGGGAGCTAAGTGTCACTAGAACACCAAGAGCAAGGGGAAGCTGGTGGGATAAAAGGTCAAAGATGAAGGCAAGAGATGGCATCACATGATTATAGGCAGGCCAGTGGTGCGAACAGATTTCTCGGACTGCTGCTGGGGGGTGAATAAATGGTTAGAGGCGGGAGTGGAAGAGGGGCAGCTGGGAGCCTGACACAGTCATCCAGGCCAGAAATGGTGGTGGCCTAGACCCAGCGGTGGCCACGGGACAGTGAGAAGGTAGACTAGAAAGACCATCGAGATGTGGGCAGACAGGAAGAGAGTGTCCAGGACAACTTCCAGGTTTTGGATGAAGGCCAGGAAGTAAGGCCATTTGCAGAGAAGCTTGGGGCTACCTTTGCCAAACTCTTGCCCTGCAGTCCAGACCCCAACCTCGGCGTGGCTCTGGCCGCCTGGCCAGGCCCGCCGACGTGGGTGGGAAGGACCTTGAAGGCGGCCTCAAGGCCGCGAGAAGTGAAGAGGCCACCTGCCCCGTTTCAGGGCCGAGGCTGGGGCCCAGAACTGTGCCCGGAACCTCGGAATTTTTGATCAACTGATCGGACGTGCCTCTCCCCCCTCCCCCTGCACCACTGCTGGGTGCCAGCATTTTCCTCTGATCCAGAAAAATCTCTCCCCAACTTTGCAGGGAGATCCACTTGGAACTGACTCTTTATTTCTTGCCCAAAAACCCTGGGGCTCTGCCCTGGAGGGTGTGAACCCAGGAGTGAGGTAAATGACGCCTGGTGGGCTCACGCACACCCACCCTCTTAGGGGACCCTCACGATGGCTCTGGGATATGGACAGTGAGGTATTACTGTTCTACCTATACTGCAGATGACGGTGCTGAGGCTCAGTGAGAGGATGCCATTTGTCCAAGGTCACACAGCTGGGAAACAGGAGGAACAAGGAGAAAACCCAAGTCATGCCCCATGTGTTTCTCTTAATCGTATTTTTGTCCTTACTCTCTCCGTAACTTTTGAAGTCAACAACCTGGCATGTTCTGCTTTCAGACCATCTGTTTGCTGTCTACTAACGAAGTAATTTCTCCTCTTGAGCTTAAGCCATTTAAACTGTACAGCCCTATTGCCATTCCTTATGCAACAGTGTAAATAAATATTTATCACAACCAGCCACAGAGCAAAAGATTCTATTAGATACCATTTGTCTGGTAGCTTTTCCAGGGGCTGACTGGGTTTCTTGGTGACTCTTATTCATTCATTCAGCAAACATTGAGCGAAGCCCTGGGCAGACAGCAGTGAAGCAAACTGATGTGGCCCCTGCCCTCGGGGAGCTGATAGTCTACGAAAGGAGAGGGACAGTAAGCAAGTACACAAATACATGTATGACGGAAAGACTATCAAGAAGAGTAGAGGCGGGCGAGATGCTAGAGAGAGGAGGACGGGGGGGGGGCGCTTTTACAGAAGGGGTGTCTGAGGACGTGACCGCTCATCTGCAACCACGAGGCCCGGGAAGAACAGTCCAGGCAGAGGGCGGTGCAAATGTCCTGAGGCAGGTGGGTGGGTGGGTGGGGCTGGATGAAACCAGGATAGCCAAAGGGACAAGGCCGGGGAGCAAAGGCAGGCGGCGGGGTCAGAGAGGAGGTGAGGGGCTATCGGGAGGGCTTTGTCTGAAATTCCAGGTAAGCGGGGGCCACGTGAGGATGCAGTCTGACGTATATGTTAATAGAAGCTTCCGGATGCTGTTGGGGAGCAGGCTGCGGGGGGGCAGGGTGGACGCAGCGGGACCGGCGGGGAGGCTGTCCCGAGGCTCTAGGAGAGGGACTAGGGGAGGTGGCTGGACCGGGACGGTGGCCGAGGAGCTGGGGGGACGGGGCGTGCTGGACAGACGTGGGGGCGAGCCCGGCGGACCTGCTCGTTCATTGCTTGTGGGGTTCAAGGAAGGAGAGGACAGAAGGACACTCCCGGGATGGACACCGGGGCCTTTTAGAGGTCTCGCGTGAGCGCGGGAGGGGAAGGGGAGCGTTTTGGGCGCGTTCACGGCCGTGCTCATTAAACAGCCAGATGGGGGGTGGGGAGTGTGGCGACGTCAGGGTGCAGGTGGCAGTTAAAGCGGTGGCGCTGGCTTCCCCCGGACAGCGAGCCAAGAGGAGTCGAGAGCCGAGGCTGTGCCCGGAGGCGTCCCGTCATCAGGGGAGAGGCGGTCCCCCCTAGAGGCGGGGGAGCCGAGAGCACGTGGGCCCCAGCAGGTGCCGCACACGGAGCCTTCGAGGCTGCTGCCAGGGCGGAGGGCCCAGTGTAGCCCCTGGCCTTGGAGGAAGGAGGCCGCGGGCTGAGCTGAGCCGAGCAGCAGCGGGAAGGGTCAGTGAGGAAGCAGAGACGGGCAGAGGAGAGCCCAGAGGGGCCGTGGAACCTGGGGAGGGGTGCCGGGGAGCTGGGGCCGCACGGGCGGCCGGAGGGGGCGGTCCAGCCCTCTGGGCGAGCCACTCCGGGCCGGAGCTGCAGCTCAGTGGGGTGGGGGATGGGATGGGGTGGCACCCACTGCAGGGCGTGGTGTGGGTGCAATGTTGGGGGGGATGTGTGGAAATGCAGAGCCAGGGGAGAGCACGCCCGACGGGACACCGCAGCCACAGCTGCTGTTATGGAGTGCCTGGGATCCTGCGCGGCTCCTGGAACGCCTCCCTCAGGCAGTCCTCCCAGGCTGCTCGTGTCCCCAGTTCACAGGCCAGGAGAGTGAGGCTGCAAGAGGTCGAGTCACTTGCCCGACGGAGTGCACGCCGAGGAATTGCCCGAGATCGGAGTTGATGCAGCTCGGGAAGAGCTTGGCCAGGCGAGGGGCGGGAGGGAGAGCGGACGGGCCGAAACGAGCGCTCGGCCAGGAGGAGCCAACGTGAGTGTGGGGAGCCCCGGCCAGCCCCGCCCGGAGCAGGGGAGGGCAGGCCCCAGATCCCCCCGACCCACCCAGGAGCAGGCCCAGGCCTCCTCTGGAGCACAGTGCTGCTTCGTTACCCCTTGACCTTGGCCTCCATCTGGACAGGGAGAGTAGCACCCCCTTACTTGCCTGGGGGTGCACGCAAGAGCTGGGGCAGGGAGGAAGGAGGCCACCAGTTCCTAGTGGGGAGGAGGGAGGGGGGGAGGGCTGAGGGCCACAGACACCCCCACCATCTGTGCCCTCCCGCTGCCCCCCCCCCCCACCGTGTACCCACACAGGGCGGGCTGTGCATCTGCTCACATGGGCCCTCATCTCTGAAATGGGAGTGGTGGGCCCTGCCGCCCTCCCGGGGCACGAAAGAACGAGCTAAATCAACACCCCGGGAGGAAGGACGCGTGACAGGAATGCCAAGCCCAGGCCAGGAGCGGCTGCCGTCGTCCGGGCGAGGACGGGCACCGCCGGCCCTGCCGGAAGCTGAGGTTGGAGGCGGCCTCTCTGCGCGGCGCTCCCGTGGGCCCTGCGCCCGGGTTTCCCGCCCGAGACCCCGGGAGCATCCGGCCCTGAGTCGGGCTGCGCGCCGCCTGCCGCTGAAACAGCCTGCAGTCGCGGAGCCGAGCTCGCCCGGTCCCTCCCGCGGCGCGTGTGACCCTGCCCGGCCCGACGTGGAAGCGTGTCCAGGCGGGCAGGGCCCTCTCAGGGCCCCCCAGGCTTCCCCAGGCCCCCCCATTTCACAGAGGAGTAGATTGAGGCCCAGGATTCTCCTTGGCAGGTGTTGATATTTCCTCCCCAAATCTTTCTCTATACACCATGAAAGGGTGGGAGGCAGAGATGGCAGGGGAGGAGACCCAGGGGGACAGGGCCATGTGGGGCACAAAGTGCGCCCCTGTTTTCGAGAAGCAAGTTCTAGGAGTCAGGCTCCCTCAAGCAGGGGCTGTCATCTGCAGAGCGAGCAAAGCCTCTGCTCGTCTCCGTCTGGAACCTGTCGAGCCGCAGCTTTCACCCGGAAGTCCACGGCCCCAGTTTCGTTCTCCTCCTCTACGGTGAAATTTTCAGTGATCTTGTCACAGGGTGTGCGGGGAGAAGCATCTAGAAGGAGGAAAGTGCTGGAGGGCGTGGCGTCCTGCTGTACCCATGCATGCTTGATTTTGAAGGGAGTTCAGGAAATCACGCCGGGGGCCGGTTTGAAGGTGCCTGCGATCTAGAAGCACGCAGGGGTGCGCGTGGGGTGGTCTGTCGCTCCTCTTGCCTCCCCGCCCACACCTTTGGGCAGTCCCCTTTGAGCTGCTCTTGCACGGGGTGGGTTCTTGAAAAGCCCGCCTGGCTCTCCCTGATAGCCGTGCAGCCGCGGGGGCCCTGCCTGGCTGTGGGCGGTCTTTCAAGTTCTCCTGGTCCCTCCTGTGCCTCTGGGGAGAGGTGCTGTCAGCAGCGAGGACATCTTCTCTCTGGAGCAGCAGCCTTGGGTCGAGGGCGCGCTTGCAGCTCACGTGCGTTTGAGATGGGCTGCCATCCCTGAGAGGTGTGGGCGTCCTTCTCTCCATTTCATATGCAGGGAAACTGAGGCTCAGAGAGGCTCGGTGGCTTGCCCTGGATGCCCCGGCCTTGGGCGGGGAGCGCTGGAGGGCGGCCCGGGCCCGAGGGCCGGCCTGGGTCTGGCTGCTGCCCGCTGCCCGCCCGTGTGCGCCTGCCGCCCGGGGCTCGGCGCGATCCCGACGCAGCCCCCCGATCATCCTCGGAAGCCCCCCTGGCTGCTCTCCTCAAACACACTTCACCAGCCCGCTTTGGGGATCCCCCGGGCCGCTAACCTCCAGTAGAGCCCCGAGGGGCTGGCAGTGTCCCCAAATTGGGCCAATCCAGAAATAACCCAAGGGGATGAGAGGTTTCCGGAGTCCAGAGGACAGGACTAGGGGAGGCTCGTGCCCCCCGATTCTGAGGAAGGTGGTCGTCGGATCCCCATTGCCGGAGCCTGGAATTGTGGGCCAGGAAAAAATACACGGGAGAGAAACTAAAGAAGAAAAAAGGGGGGGAGAAGAGCAAAGGAATCAAGAAGGGTCGGAGATGGTAGACTGAGTCACGGTTCTTTCCAGAGCCACGGCGGACGTGAAAGCCATGGCCACACAGCTGGCACGTGGTGGGGGCAGAGAGAGAGAGAAGCACTCGAGGCCTGAGAGACCCGGCATTACTGGGCCATGGGGCTCTGTCGGGGCCACCCCACATCCGTGAGTGTCCCGAGGTCACTGCAGAGGCCCCGCGCCTTGGCGTGACAGCGGATGTCCACACATCAGCCCTCGCCACGGTTAGGTGCTCGAGTTACCAGGAAGGCGTGCTTCCTCGCTGTGCCCTTCCTACGCATTTCCTTAAAAACAAATCCAATCGGAAAACGAGTTGGCTTTAAAGGGTTAACCCTCACTTCTCCAGAACCCCCTCCCTTTCCCCTGCCGGTACCTGTCAGCACCTTGTCTCCCAGTGGCCCCTCTGCACTTGCAAATGGTTTATTGATTGTCCAGCCCCCGCCAACGGCCCATCCGTGGACGTTTCTCTACAATGTTCTCCTTCTTACGCGCACCTCGAAAGCTCCTCCCTCAGCCAGGTGCGCTAAGGAGGCTGTAGCGGCAGGCCTGGTGGGTGCCCCGAGGCTCCTGGTGGCTGCCAGAGCCGCAGCCCTGGGTGGGGGCGGCCGCGAGCTCTGCAGCTGCCGCCCTGGTCCCACTGCGCGGCACCAGAGCTCTGGGCAGCTCCTCGCTCTGCAGCTGCTGCAGCTCCTGGCCCTGGAGCCCCGGGTGCCGGAGAGGCCGCTCCTGGGGGCGCCTGAGCTGGGGTGGGTAAGGGAGGGGCGGGGGGGCCTACAGACTCACGGGGGCTGGAAGGGGCCGTGGGCTCCAGGACTTAGAGGGACAAAGCAGATACGGCTGTTGGTGTCAGGGCTGTGGCTGCTGAGAACGAAGGAGGAAATGGCTCCAGAGCCTTTCCTGGACACTCTGTGAAGCAGCAGCCGGACTTGGCCCTGCCCGCACTTGAGGTGGCCCAGAATTCTGGGGAAGGAAGGTTGCTGTTGGCTTGTGCCCACAGCCAGGCTGTGATAGGACTTCCCTGAAGGCCCTTAGCTCCTTTCCCTCACTCTTTGCCAGATGTTTATTGAGGGCCTTGCACATGCCAGTCTCCTTCTAGGCATGGGGGAGTTCGAGGAGGACTAAAATAGGCTTCTACCCAGAAGTGTCCCATTTCTTGCCAGGGAGATGGTTCTTTCAATAATTGTAGTGCCATGTGATGTGTGACAGGGGAGGCCCAGGGAAGGAAGGGACAAACTGGGCTTCAGGGTGCTAGAGAAGGTTGTACAGAGGAGGGGCCATTTGGGCTGGGTCTTGAAGGATGAGTAGGAGTTCTTAAGGGGGAGAGAAGGCAGCTAGGATGTTATGAGTGACTGCAAAGGGATTTGGCCATATAAGATGTGATACGCATGGTGACAATTTCAGCAGGCCCAAGCAGAGGCTGCCAAAAGTGAGCAGGAAAGACTGGTAGGGCCACATCCCAAAGGGCCTCTAATGCTAGATGAAGGGGTTTGGCTCAGATCTGGCCATACTGAACTAGAAGCGCTTGTGGGGCATCGCTTCATGACATTGTTCACCAAGGCAGGCCCCCTCGGTCCCTTATCCCAGCTGGCTCTGTGCCGAGGCTCCTGGAGACGGGGAGTCAACGCTACACTGATCACCTGTGCACCCCCACATCCCTAGCATCTCCACACGGGGAGCTGAACTTGTGGTGGCAGCTGTCAGTCACCCAGGAAGGGTCTCTCCCAGCACCTATTGTGTGCTTGTCCTGATCCTCACTGCTTGGGAGTAAACAATACTGGTGCCAGCTTGAAAAGGGCTGCTGTGTCCCCACTGAGGGCTGTTTCCAAATTACGAAGGGGACTGCGGCTGCGCGGCTGGCGGTGCAGACTTTGAGCTTGAACTGAGCACCTAGAATAGTGTCACATCCCGCCCCGGCACCAGCAGACCCTGGACAGGGTGGGGGAGAGGTGGGCAGCTGGAGACTGGCTACTTGAGCATTAGCCCGGCCCACCGCAGACCCCTCCCCACCTCCCCAGGGAGGCGGGGGACCCTGCTTGGCTGTGGCAAAGACCCCTGGGCTAGAAGTAGGAGTGTGGGGGAGAGAGCGTTTCTAAGGTGAGTGGACCCAGGGTCTGTGGCAGGAGAGAAGAAGAGGGATTTGAGCAGAGTCAAGCCTGTGCAGACCCACACGGGAGAGTGGGGGGAAGGGAGAGCAGGTGCCTGCGGCGATGGGTGACTCGGGGTGCGTCTCACTGCATGGGGGTGCTGAGAGAAGCGTGCAGGGGGCCATGGCGTCGTGAAGGATGATGCGTCTGCTCTGGGTTGTGTGACGTTTAGCTGCCTGTGGGACGCTCGAGCGGAGCACCTGGGCGGCTGCGCGGCTCTCAGGGGAGGGCTGGAAGCCCGTGCACCCACCCCCCATCTCACCCCCTCTCCAGGGTCTCCTGAGGTCTTTGCTCTCTTTGAGTACACTCTGTGGCCTGAGAGTTGAGAAATTCATTTCTTGTATTAGGGTTTGGGTTTTATCCTTAGAACGGCTGGCGGGGCTGTTGGAGAAGAAGAGGGAGAAGGTAGGTTGGTACTTAATGCCAGAACAAAGATCTGCGAGCACCTCAGCTCGGGTGGCTTCCCCCACATGCACTTTACGCCCCCCCGGCCTCTTGATGTGGACGCTTGGGGAGGGAGGAAGGCAGGGAACACGGGGGTTACCCAGGCCCCACGGCTGCCACATCACAAAAACTTCCTTCCCAGAAGCCAGTCCTAGCCTGCCCTCCCAGACCCTTGCAGCAGGATTTTACCTGCGCTCGCTGGAGAGAAGAAAAGGTTTGCTAAGCAGATTGATGGTTTAACAAGAACACTTAGGAGAGCAGGCTTTTAGCAGCATCAATTTGCATTCCAACAATGAGTGTACAAATTATAAATGACTTCTTATCTATTTTTAAAGCGGTTTTAAGGCTCCTCCTCTGCTGTCAAGAGTGTCAGTGAACACACCAAGGACACTCAGAGCCACGCGGCGACTCTTTTCAAAAGAAACCCGTCTAGTAGAGAGCCAGCATCTATCCGAGCATCTGCCGAACGCCAGGGGCCAGGCTCGGCGTTCTAGAGGCCTCTGCCCACTGCAGCCCCACCGCGGCCCCCAGGGGGCTGTTAGCATTTTCCTGCGAGGGAAGGAGCGCGGCCCAGCGAGGGTGAGCTGCGGGGCTGCGCGCTCGGCTCGCGGTGGGCCGTTGGTCCTGGAGGCCAGGCTGGCTGCAAGGCCCGCCATCCTGCCAGCACCCCTCCCAGCGGTTTCACGCCAGTTCAGGTTTCTGCCCCGTGACCGGAGCAAGGTCAATCGGCAAGGGCACGTTCGAGGGTGCGGAGAGCAGAAGGAAGAGGGAAGGGGTGGGAGGCAGGGAGCAGACAAGTCAAGGGGACGGGGAGGCGCGGTGCAGGAGGAAGAGAATGAACCCGCCTACGCGTGGGCGAGGCAAGCCGGGAGGGGTGGGCCGCGGCGTGGCCAGGTTCGAATCCCAGCTTCGCCGCTCGCCGTCTTCCCTCTCTGGGGCCCACTTTCCCCATCTGCAAAGGGTCGAATTAGTGCTTGATATCAGCTTGTCCCCAACTTTAGCCATCACAATTTCCGTCATGGGCCATTATCCATTTATCCTTGCTCCAGCCAACTTGCTATTTCGCTTGATTGCGTTACTTTAAAAATGAGATTTATTACGCACCTTAAATGGAAATAGTATCCCTTGTCATAAATAGAAGCTAACCATCGAAACAAATACAAGAAATACGTAACGGGATTAAATTCTACCTAGGTTCTGTGGCCTGAGGTCTCTGCTCTGTGTCTCTCAGTTAAAAGGGAGGGGGGATCGATAAATACAGGGGCTCACTGAAGACAAACCAGCGCTGGACTGAGCCTTTTCTCCTTAAGGTGACGAGCAGGAATAAAAGGCGTCACTGGCGCCTCCCCCGAGTCACCGCTCTGGGTCCCCGTGGTCCGGCCAAGCTCTGGGGAGAACCAGGGCTCTAGAAGCCCTGGCAGCCCTGGCAGCCGGGAGCTCTGGGGGGCCTGGGGGCTTGAGAAGCCCGTGAGAGGAGGGCGAAGGAGAGCAGGGGCGCGGGGGCTGGCAGGTCGGTCCCACCTCCTGTGAGCAGGCGCGGGCGGGAGAACCTTCCCCAGCGCTGCCTCCCTCGTGGTGAGATCAGAGGGGCAGGGGTCCAGGCGGGGCCCGGGGGCTTTGACGGGCACTGCCTCTGACTTCCAGGAGCCCTGCTGGGCCTTGGTTTCCTCCTCTTAGGGGCAGGAGGCGGGGGCCGTGCGGGGGACACCTCTGAAGCCCCTCCCGCCGGGCCTGCGGTCTGCCCAGGGTCGGGCAGGGGCCGCCCCTGATCCCGCTAATCCCATATTAATGAATTATGTGCCGAAGGGCAGGCTTAGTTGGGGGAAATGAAGAACACGCGGCAAGCTGCCCTCCCTCCCCGGGAGGGCCGGGAGGGGCACCGAGGCCTGGCGGGATGGCACCCTGGCTTTCCTGTAAGTGCTGCGGCCACCCAGAGCCCTGCTGGGTTCCCAGGCAACCTGGGCTCCGCTCGGCCTCCGCCGGGCCCCGCCCAAGCTCTGGCGCCGTCGGGGACCCCGCAGCGTCCCCTGGGGCAGCTCGCTCACGGGCGTCGCCTCCTGGCCTCGAGAGGACCTGCTTGACCTCAGTGGGAGGTGGAGCCAGGTTTGTTCCAAAGGATCAAGAGTGGCCTGAGAACGTGGGGTTGACAGGCCTTAGAGACCTCTCAGTTCATTGTTACTCCAAGGCAAGGGGTGCAAATTATGACCCCCTTCCAGACGGGGAAACAGAGGCCCAGAGAGGGGACGGCCACCCAGGGGCAGAGCCGGGCCAGAGCCCAGGCTCCCGGCGCCCGGTCCAGCCTCTGGCCTCTGCGGGATTCAAGCCCCGGCACAGGCCTTGGCGTCAGAGCGTGTCCCAGGGCCGGGCCATGTCCCCACTGTTGCGGCCTCGGCGCAGGGCGCCACCCAACGCCACTCATCCCTCAGCCGGTTTGGGGGGCGTCCTTGCTCAGACGCTGGGCTCTGGTCCACGCCCCTGGGGACACTTCACCCTTTTCTGAGATTCTGGCCCCATCCCCTGCCCTTTGCCAAGCCCGGCCCTTAGGTTCTCCTCGTCTTCAGAGCTTCCTAGAGGCTCTTGCCTGATCAAGCCCTGCTGTGCTTCCCGTCAGGCCAGGGGACCCCTCTCCCAGCAGGGCCCGGCGTGAGTCGGGCCCCTCCTCTTTCAGAGCTGCTGGATAGTTCAGGCTTGGAGTGTTTCCAGGGCGTGGAACCTGGGGTGCTGGTTGAACACAGGGCAGAGGGTCCTTAGGGCTGGTGACGAGCCATGGTGCAGACCCAGCTTCTCTCCAGGGGTCTTCTCGGTCTCCCCCTGCCCCTGACACCTCACCCGGTCTTCAGTATCTCCCCCCGACCATCATTCTAGGCTCATCCTGCCAGAGCCCTCCCCTCATTGCCCCCATCACTCCTCTACAGGGAGGGAAAAGTTGGTAAGCAAAGTGCGTGGCCCCTGGGCGCCCCTGGGACAGTTGCCCACAGGCCCTCCGTGACCCCCGTCCGAGCCGGAGTTGGCGCAGTGCCGGCCAGGGGCAGGGATTGGGCTGCAGATCCCGCTGATTGGCACCAAAACACCAGCCCTGTCTCGAGCTTGAAACCAGAGGCTTGTGAGTAAACCCACGGCTGACGCCAGTAAGGGGAACCAGTTCCCATCACCGTGAAAGGGCCTTTTGTTTTACCCTCTGGTTCCTGGGTGAGCTGTGATTCCATTTTAATTAAATAGGCAGCGGCTGGGGGCTTGCCCAGACCCCCCCGGCTCTGGGGCCCAGGTGTGGTGAGATGGAGGGACAGGGCAGGCGCTTGGGCCGCTGCTCGGTGCCCTGGCAGGCCAGGGCGCCCAGAGCGGGCAGGGGTCTGTCCCCCTGCTCCATCAGGAAAATTGGGAGCGGAAGGTGGGCCAAGAGCCTGGGGCGGGCAATCAGCGCACCAGGTCGGCAGCGGGCTCGTGGTCGGTGTAGAGGAATTCACCCTGCGCCATGCCAGCTCCCCTGGGGCTCCCAGTGAACAGCATGTTTGGGGACAGACTTGGGGAATTAAACCTGATGGCAGGAGAGAGAGATTTTCTGATTTTCCACAGGCCCAGGAGGGGTACACAGAGTTGCTGGTGGAGGGCTTGGCCAGGTCAGGGGTGGGGAGGGGGGCTGTGCTGCTCTCCAGGTGGGCAGCCCCCGGACCCCCCCCCAGCTGAGCCCCTCTGCTCTCCGATGCCTTATTCTTTATCTGCCCCATGCTAGTTTCTTTTTTTTAATATTCTCTAGTAGCAAATTTCTTAAAATTCTTTTATTATTTATTTATTTATTTTATTTCTCTCCCCTTCCCCCCCGCCCCCCACCCCAGTTGTCTGTTTTCTGTATCCATTTGCTGCATGTTCTTCTTTGTCTGCTTCTGTTGTTGTCGGCGGCACGGGAAACTGTGTTTCTTTTTGTTGCATTATCCTGTTGTGTCAGCTCTCCACGTGTGCCACGCCATTCCTGGGCAGGCTGCACTTTCTTTCGCGCTGGGCGGCTCTCCTTAGGGGTGCACTCCTTGCGTGTGGGGCTCCCCTATGCGGGGGACACCCCTGCGTGGCACGGCACTCCTTGCGCGCATCAGCACTGCGCATGGGCCAGCTCCACACGGGGGTCAAGGAGGCCCGGGGCTTGAACCGCGGACCTCCCATGTGGTAGGCGGACGCCCTAACCACTGGGCCAAGTCTGCTTCCCCACGCTGGTTTCTTGCTCAGAAAGGTTCCACCGCTCAACCTGGCAGTGCAGATGAAACTCTGAATCAAGAGGCCGTGGGAAAACCCAGCCCCGCTGACCCACCCAGGCTTCCCCTTGGTTCATCTCCTGCCCAATGTCTCCTCCTCCGCAAAGCCCTCTACAGTCCCTGGTTATTCCCCTACTGCCCCACACTCTGTGTTACTTATCACTCTCAAATTCGCTTGCCTGTTTGAATTCTTGTGCATTGGCTGCCCCGCCTGCCCTCCCCGTAGGTTGTAAGCTCCAGGAAGGCAGGGGCTGTGTCTCTTTTACGCGCTCATGTGCATGGAGGTAGAGATAACCTGGGAGCAAAGACTCCACCTAAGAAAGTGACATCATTTCACGAGTGCACAAGTCCACGGTGCACTCCTATGGCTTGGGGGGCCATCCAATCAGCAGAGATCCCCTGAGCCCCTGCCTCTGCTCCACGCCCGTCCCTGTGCTGCGTCGTGCAAGGGGTGCAGAGCTGAAGCCAGCACATGCCTGTCCTCCAGGAGCTCTCAGTCCAGGGGGAAGACGGATACAAAATCATAGTTGAATGAGATCAAGCTGTAGTGAAGGGCTGGAGGAGTCCAGGCAGGGAGGGGAAGGCTTCCTGGAGGAGGGGACAATGGAAGAGAGTGAACACAACCAAAGGATCAGGGAGGGTGAGGCCAGCTCTGGAAACCAATGGTCAGAAACGGTGGAAGCTCAGGTGGCATCTGAAGACAAGGAGGTAGGGAAGACACAGCTGGAGGAAAGCTAAGAACCTGTCTCTAAAGAACTTCAAATCTCACACTCAGGGCTCCAGACTTGCCCTGAGGGCAGTAGGGAGCCATTGAAGGTTATTCAGCAGGGGCACGGCACCATCAGAACTATGTTTTAGAAAGATGCCTCAAGTAGCACCCTGGAGTGTGGACCAAGACCCCCAAGGATTTGGGGCCAACCTTTTCTCCCCTTGGGGAAATGGAATACAATCCTGGGTCCCTCCGAGGACAACTGTGACCGCAGGCCTCTGCAGAGGGCCCAGTGGCAGGAACACAACGCAGGGGGGATGGCTTACCTGTTATCAGATATACTTTCCCCCAAAGGGGATAACATCTTTTTAGATAAGTGGCCAAGAGTGCAAGGATCGGGAGCGGATCTGGCTCAAGCATTTGGGTACCCACCTCCTACATGGGAAGGTCCTGGGTTTGTTCCCAGTGCCTCCTAAAGAAGACAAACAATGAGCAGACATTGAGCAAAAACAATGAACAGACAACGAGCAAGAAAACACCTAGCAGACAACAAGAGAAAACAATGAGAAGACAATGAGCAGAAACAACAAGCAAGACAAGGAGCAAACAACTAACAGACAATGAGCAAAAACAAGCAAGCAGGGAGCAGATGTGGCTCAAGCAGTTGAGTGTCCCTCTCCCACATGGGAGGTCCCAGGTTCAGTTCCTGGTGCCTCCTAAAGAAAACAAGAAAACAGACAATCATTAGACGATGAGCAAAAAACAACAAGCAATGAGTAGAAAACAAGTAAAACAACAACAACAACAGAAAAAAGAGGGCAAGGACTACATCAGCACCCTCAGTACATTCTCAAGGCCTGGGAATACAGCTGGGTTCATTCTAGGACTCAGGAGCCAGTGTGGAAAGGCCATCCCGGTGGCTGAATGCATGTTGTGCAGTCAATCAACAAACACTTACTTAGTGCAGACCCAGGTTTTTGACTGTTTGCTTACTGTTTTTTAATTCAACTGCAGATCCTTGGCGGGGGGGTGGGGGGGGTGTGGATTTCATGGGCAAAAGCTCAGGGGTAAGACTGGGTGTGAAATACATTGAGGAGGAGGCTAAGAATCTTTTTTTTTTTAATCCTTCCAACCTTCAGGTTGTAGTTATCTTCTTCTCAAGAGGATGAAAATTTGGGAGGCATAGAAACCATATTTCTTTGCTTTGCCCATAATTTAGTCACTTAAGCATATACAGCTTGTGCCATTCAACTCAATGCTTCACATGTGTCACCTCTTGATCTTATGAAAGTAAGTCGTAATTGCCTCCATTTCATAGATGAGTAAACTTAGGCACAGAGGTCAAGACATTTGTCAAGGTCACACAGTTTGGAAGCAGGGTAACTGAGATTTACCCTGGGGTCTCGCCTCAAAATCCTGGTTGTAACCACTTTTGACATAGTCTGGGAGCAGACTGTAGAGTTTTCATCTTCAGGGACACAGAGAAGTGGCCCTTCAGAATGAGGCGAGCCCCTCTTCAGGAAATTGGCTTTCTTTTGAAACTAAGCCGGGGAAAAGCAGCAGCCAAGGAATTCATGATCTTGTCTGGGACTGGTTGGTTGGTTTTTTTTTTTTCCTGCTTTGAAGAAATAAGGGCTCTTTTGATTGCTACTCAAGTGACACTTAGCCATTCTAAAGTGACAACCTCTCCCTCTGTTAATACAACTGTGATCTGGGGCTCATTAGAAAGAAAACTTTAAGATCTTTGTTTTCAGAGCCGTCGCCTCTCCCTTGAGGTAATCAGAGACACATTGGAGAACTGCAAATTCTAAGTCTGTGGTCACTTCACGGGAAAGGTAGTGACGTGTCCTCATTCAGCAGACGTTTACTGGGTACTTACCTTTGCAGGATGCTGGATCTGTGGTGGTGTTCAGAGCAGCAGGGTCCTTCCCCTCAGGGAATGCACTAACAGATCAAGTCTATCATTTCAGACAGCGGTTGAGTGCCAGGAAGGATATCGAGCAAGGCGATGTGATAGAATGATGAGAGACGACTCAGCTCAGGCAGCAAGGAGAGCTTCTTGGAAGAGGGGACCATTGAGCTAAGAGCTGAATGACAAGACGGCACCTGTGCAAAGATCTAAGGATGGCAGATGAGCGTGGCAGATGAGGTCAGAGAGCTGGGCAGGGGCCAGCTCACACAGGTCCTTGTAGCATGGAAAGGAGTATACATTTTATTATTTTATTCTGTTAAGCAGACTGTATTCCTAGTGATGAATAAATGATGTTTGAATCCCAGAAAGGTGATAGATTATGGTCACTTTTACTGTTTGCTCTCAAAATAGAGCTTTCAAGTGTCAGGTAAGCGTAATTTTGACGAACCTTAATAGAGGACAATGGCGTGTCTTCAAATGAGTCATGGCAACTTGGTATCATGATCACTAGTGTTCAAGGTTCAGCCCTGAGGCTCCCTAGCTGTGTGACCTTGGGCAAAGCATCTAATATTTCTGAGCCTCTGTTTCCTTATCAGCACAAGTGGGGTAACACTTGACTTTCAGGACTGTCATACTGATGGACGGCCGCAGAAACATATTTTATAAACCGCCAGATGCAGCTGGAAACGTGTAGCGGTCCGTTGGGAACACTCCACCAAGGTACACCTTAGATCATACCTAGGGGAGGGGATACCCACTAGAGACCTTAAAAAAGCTCTTGAAAGACCCTGACCCCTGGGAGGGCAGGCGGAGAGCAAAGACCTCCAGCACCCCGCCTTTCCCCAAGGACTCAGAGTGGAAGGGGCCAGTCCTTAAGCGGCTTCCGGGTTGGGGCGGACGGGACCTGACCAGGGCGGGCCTATGAGAGCCTTGGAGTGCGCTGAGGTCAGCATCCTGGAACCAATCAGAGCGGAGGCGCTTGGCGCTCTCCAGGGTCCTGACCAGCCCAGGACTCCCGGGCCTCTGCCGTCCTCTTGTTAGCAGAGTTCTGTCTCAGATTGCGTTGCCTTAGGTTGATTGTGGTTGCCACATCTGGACCCAAGAAGTTATCTGGGAAAAGGAACTGCTTTTGGGAGCAGGCAGACCTGGATTAAAACCTCTTGCCAGCCGTTGACCTTAATCACTTAAACCTCCATTTCCTCATCTATAAAATGGGAATGATGTTCCCTACTTTTTACTGACTCTGCGGGTTAATAAGCTGAAGCGTTGAAGGAACCTGTTCATTTGCAGTATCAGGCAAAGGCAGATGCTCATTAAATGTGTGTGGCTTTGCCCAGGCAGCAAACCCCCACAGAAAACCTGTTCTAGGCATGAGGGATGGTTATAAGGTCCCTCACTCTTAATTCAGATTCCAGCTCTGTCTCTTCCTGGCTGTGTAAGTGTCTTAAGAACCCTAAATCTCAGTTTCCTCTTCTGTAAAGTGAAGCTCATACTATATATGTAGTATGGCTTAATAGCTAGTATTTAGTAAGTGTTCAATAAATATTGGTGGATTTGGACAGAATTTTTAGGTGACTTTTCTTTCCTTTAATTTTTGAAGTAGAATTGAATTTGAAATCCATCTCTAACCTGAAAGCAAGTTTATGTTGCTCCCCTGTGCCGCATTAAAGAAAGGAAGACAGTAAATTAAAGAAAACGGCCGTATTCCAGGGTGACAGTAAATTAAATGAAAACTGACTTGCATTTGAGTTGAACAGAAAGAACCACCGTGGGAGCATCATCACTTTTGGGGGGAATCCAGGGCACATGGCCATTGGCATTTGATGGTCTGGACCACAAGAAGAAGATTGGGGACCTTATGTGTTCTCAGAAGAGACAGAGTCCTGGGGTTGAAGGAAGAAAACTGCCTGTGAGGTGCATTACTCATATTTCCATATTCACAGGAAAAGGATAACAAAACTATGGGTCCTTGAGTGCCTGAAACTTTTTCAACAGAAAAGCACACAGCTGGGATGGGTGGAGTCCCTGTGGGCAGAGAAGAAAGGCCATAGGTGAGGGAATTGCCCAGGCTTGACTTCCAATGCCTTCCTCACCACTTAGAGGGGTGACTTTATTTTTTTTAACTTTTAGTTATGGAGGATTTCAAATCAATCAAAAAATAGAATAATATGATAAAACCCAATGTACCCATCACCCAACTTCAATAATGTTCAACTACTGGCCAATCTTGTTTCATCTCTCCCATATCCACTTCCCTCCCTCCTGTATATAGTGAAGCAAATCAGCCTCATGACAGTAACACATCATGGCTCCTCTCTGAGCCTTAGTTTGTTAAGATGATAAACAGGGATATATTAATACCAAAAGGAGGGAAGTGGATGTGGCTCAAGCAATTGGGCTCCCATCTACCATATAGGAGGTCCAGGGTTTGATACCCAGGGCCTCCTGGTGAAGGTGAGCTGGCCCATGTGGTGAGCTGGCCCACACAGAGTGCTGGCCTATGCAGAGTGCTGCCCCACACAGGAGTGCCACCCCACACAGGAGTGCTGGCCCATGCAGAGAGCTGACTCAGCAAGATGACGCAACAAAAAGAGACACAGAGGATAGGCAATAAAAGACGCAGCAGATCAGGGAGCTGAGGTGGAGCAAGAGAAAGATTGCTCAAGGGAACCATCACCTCTCTCCCATTCCAGAAAGTCCCAGGATTGGCTCCCTGAGCCACCAAATGAGAATACAAGCAGACAC
This sequence comes from Dasypus novemcinctus, assembly GCF_030445035.2. Taxonomy (NCBI): domain Eukaryota; kingdom Metazoa; phylum Chordata; class Mammalia; order Cingulata; family Dasypodidae; genus Dasypus; species Dasypus novemcinctus. The sequence continues at coordinate 48,709,300 of NC_080698.1, read as the reverse complement.
AGAAGAACACATAACGAATGGACACAGAGAGCAGACGATGGGGGTGGGAGTGGCAGGGAATAAATAAATAAATCTTAAAAAAAAAAAAATACCCAAAGGAGAGGGTAGCTGGGAAGATAAAAGGAAGAAAGGATAAAGTCCCAGACAGTGGTTGTTCCTAGCATCTGTGGTTCCCTCTTCCCAGCCTCCCACCTGGTTGAGCCCCGGCTCAATGCAGACTTGAGTCTTTAGCTCTCTAACCTGTCTCTTGCTTGGATTGGATCTCTGCATACAGACCCACCTGCTGGGCCTTGAACCCGTTATTCTAATGGTCCCTCAGCTTTCAGTCTCAATCCCTCTGGTCTGCCCTAATCCATGCATGGTGAAGATGCCATGGAATTTGAAGTCAGGAAACATGGCTTCAATTGCACTACTTGAGTGGCCTTCCCCAGCTTCCTCCTCTGGAATAATACCAACTTCATGTTATAAAAGACTTGGCAAAATTTAAGCTATTAGGACTGCTGCAGTGCCTGAAATCCTGCTGTTCACACCCTTTGTAGTAGGCATTGTAGGAGAGGATTGTGGCCTTCAAGGAAAGCAGGAAAGTGGAGCAAGAGGAGGAGCCTGAGATCAAGGGAAGCTGCCTTTATAAGAGGGGAACTCATAGCTCTTTGGAAGCTGATGGGAATGACCCAATAGAGAGGGGACAACAGGGATAATTCAGGAGAGAGTGGAGAAGGGATAACCACTGGATTGAGCTCTTGTGTGAGGCTGGACTATCAGTGAGCTTCAGGTCACACAGGCCTTGAGGGTGAGCTGGAGTGTTTGAGCCTTATCCTGAAATCAGTGTTTTTGAGCAGGGGTTGACATGGTCGTGTCTGTTGTCTGGAGGACAGGCTGGTGAGACAAGCTCCTTGAGGAAACCGGTTGAGGAGGATTTTGGAATACACAAGGGAGGTAGAGGGCGCTGTGTCTGCTCCTGACCAAATCCCCAGGGCCTGGCAGAGAACAGGGATTCAATGAAATAGTCACTGAAGGAGTGTCAGCTGGGCTTCTGAGATAGCCAGAGGGGAGGTTCCTGCACGGTGGGATGCACAGGACAAGTCTGCCTTCTCAGAAGGGGGGGCTGACTTGGGAGTTACCAGCACTGAGGCTGCTTTGGCCATGGGAGGTCATGGGATTTCCCAGGCAAGGTACATGTCAACCAGGAGCAGTAAACTCACATGCCCAGAGGGACCAGCAGGCCGCGTAAGTAAGAGAAGGGGTGGGGCATAATACAATATAGAGTGGTGGGGACTGTGGCAAGCTAGAGGCACAGGCCCCATCCGCAGAGCTCAGCAGCTCCTCAGACCCTGCTACTCATTGCCCTGAAGTCCAAGTGCCAAAATTTCAAGAATCTAGATTCTTATGTGAACTCCCCCAAAGCTATCCAATAGAAATGGAATTCAAGCCACACATGTAATTTTAAATTTCCTAGTAGCCACACTTTAATAAGTAAAAGGAAACAGATGATATTAATTTTAGTGATATATTTTACTTCACCAAATATACCCAAAATATTATTTCAACATATAATCAGTGTGAAAAAAGAGAGATTTTACATTCTCTTTTTCCCCACTAAGTCTTTGAAATCAGTGTACATTTTATACTTACAGCATACCTCTGTTAATACTAGTCTGTGAGGGAAGCAGACTTGGCTCAATGGATAGAGTGTCCACCTACCACATGGGAGGTCCAGGGTTCAAACCCAGGGCCTCCTGACCTGTGTGATGAGCTGGCCCATGTGCAGTGCTGATGCACACAAGGAGTGCCCTGCCACGCAGGGGTGTCCCCCACATAGGGGAGCCCCACGCGCAAGGAGTGCGCCCCATAAGGAGAGCTGCCCTGTGCAAAAGAAAGTTCAGCCTGCCCAGGAGTGATGCAGCATACATGGCGAGCTGACACAGCAAGATGACGCAACAAAATGTGACACAGATTCCCAATGCCGACAACAAGAATACAAGAGGACACAGAAGAAGACACAGCAAATGGACACAGAGAGCAGACAACTGGGAGGGTGGGGGGAGGAGAGAGAAATAAATAAAAAATAAGTAAACCTTTAAAAAAAAAAAAGACTACTCTTTGAAATTCTTGGTCCCCCACCCCCAAGTCTTTAAACACTGCTGCACCACATGGTCAATGGTCCACATTATAGTTTACACTCTCCCCCAGTCCACCCAGTGGCCATGGGAGGACATGCAATGTCCAGCAACTGTCCCTGCAGTACCACCCAGGACACCTCCAAGTCCTGAAAATGCCCCCACATCACATCTCTTCTTCCCACTTCCCACCCTCAGCAGCTACCATGGCCACTTTCTCCATCTCAATGCTACCTTTACTTCTTTTTCATATGATAAAATTCACCCCTTCTAGTGTACATGTCTCTGAGTTTTGACAAAGGCATGCACAAATGTGCATTTCAAAGTACAGAAGAGTTGCTGTGTAATATTCCATTGTATGGATGTGTCAGTTTGCTTTTCCATTCATCTGTTGCAAGACATGAGGGTTATTTTCAGTTTTGGGTGATTGTGAATAAAGCCACTTTACTTTTTTGTGTGAACATAAGTCTTTATTTCTCCTAGGGAAATATCTAGTAATGGGTTTACTGGTTGTATGGTAGGTGTGGGTTTAACTTTAGAAGAAACTGCCCAGTTCTTTTCCAGAATGGGATTCTAGTTTACATTTCCACCAGCAGTGTAGGAGAGCTCGGCTGGTCCTCCATCCTCATAAGCACTTGGCATTGTCCTTTTTGTTTGTTTTGAAGTTTAAGCCATTATCTAGGCACTGGGCACATTGTGTCATCAAGTGTTGGGGTATTCTATCATTTGGCAGGCTCAGGAAACTGAGGCCCAGAGAAGTCTCTGAGTTCACTCATATAAGGGCAGGCTCCGGATTTGAAAACATGACTGTCTGATCCAAAGCATTTTCCCACTGCACAGTTTCGGGAGCACTAGGGGTTCTGCTTCGAGATGGGACACTGTCAATGCACACAGTCACAGGCCTGTCTCTTCCTCTGCTCTAGCACATCTTTTATTACAGTTATTTCTAAAGCTGTCTGTTTCCTTTGGCATCTGGAAGCCCTTTGAGGTCAGGATCTTCACCTGAGTCCTCACTATCTCTAGCATTCCACACAGTCCTGGGACAGATAGAATAAAAGGTCGCTAAGTGAGGCAAGTCAACAAGTGTGTGCATGTATGCTGAGGGGCTGATTCCCACGGCTGCTCCCCAGGGGATGGCTAGCCTCTGGGTTCTGATAGTCTCTCTGGGCCATTCCCTCCTCCCCAAGGGAGGGAATTGCTGGGCAAATGGAGGGTGGCCAGAGGCCAGGAGACCAGGCCAGACATATACAGCTCTGCCAGGGGCCTCAACGGGGGTCTACCTGGACCCACGCAGGCCCTCTCCCCAGTGCCTCCCAGAGACAGATTTAGCCAGACCGCCAGTCTGTGGTGTCTGTTCTCTCCTTGCTGCCCCAGCTCATGCTCAGAGGAGAAGCCAAGATGTGGGAAATTTGTTGCTGTCTCCCAATTCCTCCTAATGCACAGGCTCGGGAGGCATCACCAGCTGATGAGGATGGGAATCTTTGAGAATCCAACTGGACTTGAAATGAAGTAAGAGAGGTTATTTCAGGTTGAGTCTGTATTAGTCTTCCAGCTGCTACAACAAATACCTTACAGTGGGTGGCTTAACAACAGGATTTACAGGCTCATGGGTTTAGAGGCTAGAAGGCTTGCTTCCACCCGGAGTCTGTATCTTCTGCGGCAATCTTTGGGGTTCTTTGGCCTTTCTGTCACGTGACAGTGGACATGGCAGCATCTTCTCCTGTCCCCCCTGGGTTCTGTTGACCTCCAGCATCTGCCTGCTGCCATGGCTTCTCTCTCTGTAAGGTCTCCAGTAGGAGGATTAGGACCACCCTGATTCAGCTGGGCCACACCTTAATTGAACTCACTTCGTCAGAAAGTCCTATTTACAGTGGGTTCACCCCACAGAAATGCACTAAGATTAAAGAGCATGTTTTCTGGGTTATACAACTCCAGGCCATCACAGGGTCTATTTCTAGGTAGGTTTGTTTGCTTTTTTAAATAACAATCCCCCACCCCCCATCCCTCAAATGACAACTCATAAACCATTAATTGCTCAAAGCCTTTGAATAAGACGTATCTGAATTTGAATCTCCCCCCTATCATGCACCAGCCATGTGACCTTGGACAAGGATTCAACCTCTCGGAGCTTCGCTTTCTTCATCTGGGAAAATGGACGTGAAAAGTGTACCACTTAAGATTGTTGTGGGAATTCAGAGAAATAATGTCCATAAATCATTCAGCAGGGACCCCCTTAGGAGGTGCTAAGGAGGTACTGGGACACAGTAATTGCCATGAAGTAAGTTGCCCCTTTGTCTCCTATGAGTCTCACCGTGATCTCAGAAGATGATGCTAGGATCTCTTTAGGACGTGCCCAGGGCCCCTGCCGCGCCTTCTCTCGGCCATTCTTCCTGTGAAATGGAAGCAGGAGGACCTCCGCTTACGCCTTCTGCTCGGAAAACCCTTCCAAGTTCCCCTTGCCCTTTCCTCTTGGCTAGCGCAGAGTGTGAGCAGATGTAATGAGGAGGCCCAGGGAGAGGATGTGAGGTTTTGGCGCCTGGTGTAGCCAAGAGAATGTGGCAGTTAGGCCGAGTAACACCACGCTCTACTTGGGTTTGCCTTTGGAACAAAGGCAGGGCACAGTCCGAGCGTCCAGCAGTGGGGGACTGGGGCAATGTCCAGAGACAATCCTGATCGTCACGACCGGGGGTGGGGGTGCTGCTGCACCTAGGAGGCAGTGTCCAAGGATTCCGATAACCATCCTACGATGCGCAGGGCAGCCCCCACGGCAAAGAACCATCCATCCCAAAATGCCAACAGTGCTGGGGGTGCAAAACCCTCACCCCAGTCCAGGAAGCCCCCAAGAGCCAGGGCTCAGCACAGCTCCTGCAGCGCAGAGAACATGCGAGAAGTGCGTTTCGAATGAATGAATTTGTAAAGAGATGAGTTTGTGTCGATGGGTAAATAAAACCCGGAAGACAGTACTCCTGAAAGTACCAGTGGTATAGTGGGATTACTGAGGATTCTTCTCTTCTTTCTTTTTTATTATAGCAGTTGTAGGTTTACAGAAAAATCATGCAGAAGGCACTGAGTTCCACATACCCCCCACCTCACACTCATAGTTTTCCCTATTATTAACATTTCAAATTAGTGTGCTAACTTTGTTGCAATTGGTGAAATAATATTATTATAATTATACTATTAACTATAGTCCACAGTTAACATTAGGATTCATTCTTTGTATTGTACAGTTCCATGTTTGGTTTTTTTTTTTTAATTCTGGTAACTTATAACCTAACCTTTCCCATTTTATCTAATTCGGTGGTGTTAATTACCTTCACAGAGATGTTTCTCCACCACCCTCATCCATTACCAAAACTTTGGTACAGAAATTCTGTACCAATCAAGCATGAACTCCCCTTCCACACCCGGCCCCTGGCAACCTGTATTCTAGTTTCTGACTCTTTTGCATACTCTGCTTATTTCATATACATGAGATCATGCCATATTTGTCCTTTTTAATCTGGCTTATTTCACTCAACATGATGTCTTTAAGGTTCATCCAGGTTGTAGCATGTATCAGAATTTCATTCCTTTTTACAGCCAAACAATATTTCATTATGTCGTTATGCTTGCATCCCACCTTTTGTTGCTCTAGTCTCCTGTGGATGGATACTTGTGTTGCTTCCGCCTTTTGGCAGTCATAAATGATGCCACTATGAACATCGGTGTGCACTGACAGTTTTTATTTTCCCCTCTTTGCTTATCTGTATTTTTAAAATCTTTCCCACTATGAATTTAAATGGCTTTTAAAACAGAACTTGTCTTGAGGAAGAAAAAACTGAATAAAGTATGGCCAAAAGGCATAAAAAATGTGCACTGAGTATATATAGCAATTAAATTCTTTTATTCATTTAATCAATATTTATTGAGTTCCCACTCTATATCAGGGATTGCTCTGGGCACTAGGCACACAACAGTGAAAGCAACAGATTTCAGGTCACCCTCCTGGAGCTTAGAAGGAGACAATCAAGAACTAGCAGAAGGAGACAGGGAACTGAACAAATAAAGACATGATATTTCTAATAATCTCATTGTCCACTGGGGATAAGTGTTGGGAGGAGACCTGAAGGGAGAGCATGGTGATGAGATGGGGAAGGACTGTTCAGCTGGGGTAATCAGAGGACACCTTTCTGCAGGCAGGTGACATTTGGGGAGGGACCTGAGCAAAGTCAGGGAGTGGGCCATGATAAATGGCCCAAAGCTAGATGCCATATGTGTTTAAAACAAAGATGTGCACTGCCCTTCTCTGGAAGGTCTCTGTCAACCTTTGAAAAATGGCAGAATTCTTATTTTGGAAATGCAATCCATCAAGATGCCCCCTCAACAGTCTCTGAGAAGAGGCCGATGGAGCATTTCTAAGCAGTGCCTCCCTCGGAGAAGGAGCTGGGGGAGGCACAGGCTTTGAAGGACGGGACCCTCCAGGATGGGTGAAAGGGTCCTCTCCAGGAACCTTAGCGGTCCTCTCCCTGGGAAGGCAGCCTCACCGTCAAAGCCCACCCCTCCCAGCTGTGTGACCTTGGTGGGTTTGCTCCAACTCCTGAACCTCAGTTTTCTCATCTGCAAAATGGCAATAATACCTACCCCATGGCAGTGATGGAGACTCAGACGAGATGATTCAAGGAAAGCCCTTGGCACGGGGCCTGCCACATGGGATGCTAAAACTGCTCCCCTCATTCCTCTTCTTTCATTCTTACTAATAACTTAGTTAAGAGACCCCAGATTGCAGATGTGAAGATAATGAAGCCTCCAATAGCACTTTTTTCCAATAACGGCAAAAGAGGACATAACGGTAAAAGTGACGCTATCGTGGTTTTGATGAGAAGCAAACAAATGCCACTATTTATCTTCTCTGAAAATGTCTTTGACTAGTAAAAACAACAGCTGAGGGGAAGGCCCTACAAGAGGAGGAAGCAGCCTGAGCAAAGATGCTGAGTCAGTATGTCACGAGACAGCTAGTGAACTCCTAATATTTGCCAGGCACAGTTCTAGGTGCTGGAGATGCCCAGTGAACTGAACGAGGAGAGTCTGTGCTTACACTCTAGTGTAAGCAGGAGAGGGATGTCAAGCATGTCAACAAATAGAGAACTTAGATTTGAGGTCATCACAACACAGAGATGAGATCGACAATGGGGGTGCCGCGTTCGGCAAGGTGGCAAGGGAAGCGTCTGTGAGCTGGAGCTGGAGTTGAGGTCCAAATCATGGGAGGGAGAGAGGCATATATCTGGGGAAAATGTGTTCCCCGTAGAGGGAACAGCAAGTGCAAAGGCCCTGAGGCAGAAATGAACTTGCTTGTTAACCTGATGGAAAGAAGGCGGTAAAGAGAGTGATGGAGCAGGTAAGGCAGAGAAGCTGGAGAGGCAGGCAGAGGCCAGCACATGTAGGGACTCGTAAGCCATAAAATGGAGCTTGCTTGGATTCTATTGGAAGAACTTGGTATGTGCTTTGGAAAGACCCATTCTGCCTGCTGTGTGGGAATTAGACCATAGCAGGGCAGGAGTGCAAGTTGGAGAGGGCGGCAGTCATCTGAGTGAGAGATCAGGGTGGCTTTGGACCCAGGTGTGGCAGGGGAGGAGTGGAAAGGGGTCAGGTTGGAAACATGTTTTGGAGAGAGCACCAACAGGACTTGCTGGGAGATTGGGTGCAAGGGGTGAGGGAGAGAGCAGAGCCCAGGATGGCTTCTTGGTTTTCGCCTGAGGAACTGGGTGGATGGTGGCCGTTGGCCAAGGAGGGGCAGGCAGGAGATGGAATCATGTTGACGAGGCCACGTAGACAGGCGGACGCTTCTGTCTGACCTCAAGGGTGGGTGCTGGGAGGCGGCGACGTAGCAGCGGAGCAGGGAATGAGGAGGAGCCGATCGTGCAAGGTTGGGGGGAAGAGCCTGGGGGCAGAGGGAATGGACAGGTGGACCCTAGGATGGGCCAGAGGTGAAAAGTACTTAAAAAGGAGGTAGGTGGGGAGTTCAGAGAATGGTCCCTGGAGTAGGGGCGCCCTTCTTTCTCTAGCACCTGCAGGATTCCACAAAGTGCTGCGTGTGTGAGGAAACCCCTAAGGAGCTCCGGGGCGTCACAGGTGGCACCCCCAAGGTGGTGTTTGCACCCCTGTGGACCGCGTCAGAACCAACAGAAGGACCAAGGTTTTGCGGCAAAACCCTCTCTGAATTGGAACCTCTGGGTCCAAGAGAAGTGATGGGCTCTGGTGGCAGTCTGCCTGCCTCGTGGAGGCCTCCTTCGGCCGTCGATGCCTCGTCCCTGCCGGTCTGTCCCCAGCTCCCTGTCCTCCCTGCCCGTCTGCCCCGTGCCTTCCTCCTCCTGCACGCCTTGGCCCTCTGGGCTTCCCACGTGCCCCCTCTGCCTCCTCCACCCGCGCCCCCCCCCCAGCCCGGCCACGCCTGCACCCGTCCAGTCTCAGCTAAAGCTCACCTCCTGGCAAGTTCCTCTTGCTCAGCGGCCAGGTCAGACCAGCCACAGCTGGAGGGGAGCCGCTGGGTCCGCCCAGGTCACCGTGACGTTCCCAGGACCAAGCAAGCGGCAGGCATTGCTGGCCTGAGGCTCCCGAGCTGAGGTCTCGGGGCCCCTCCTCACAGCCGCCCTCGCTGTCCCCTCCCCGCTCCGCGGCGCCACGCTGGTGCTTTCTCGTTTGAGTCGGTTCCTTGTACTGAAAAAAAGAGCACGATTTGGAGACAGAAGACCCAGGTAGATGGGAGCCCTGTCCGTCACTGGCCCTCTAACCTCCTCGGGCCTCAGTTTCCTCATCTGTAAATTGAGGGTCATAAATGCTCTCCCAGGAGGACCTCAGTGAGATCACGTTGGCGAAGGCGTCTGATGTCGTCCGCGAGAGAGATTCCAAGCAACCTCTGTCCTTTGCCGTCAGCCACCTGCAGTAATTGCCCGGATGGAACATGGGAAGGGGCAGGAGCCCAACGCCCCCATGTCCTCTCGCTGGGAAGGATGGACACTGCTCGGGTTGGGGTAAAACGAGCTTAGGGTCCTGGAATTGGCTTTTCCTCTGCAAGGCGCTGTCCGGATGTACCGCGGGGGTCGGCTGAATGCTCTCCAGGACTTCGCCGGGAGCCGAGCAAGTGCTGGAGGAAGCGATTAAACCATTCCAGGGGGACAGGCTTTTTCTATTTGTTGATTCCTTGAACACTTGGACGTCAACATTTTGCTGCAACTCCAGCATCGATCAGAATGGAATCTTTGCCAGCCTGGGACTTCTAAGTGACAGGGCTGAGACAGCATAGCCTCCTCGCAAGGGCTGGGGAAGCCGCGTGGTCTAAATCTCAGCCTGTACCTTTCACCCAACGAAGGGGCCACCCGAGGTCCCGAGAAAAAAGTGCTCGGCGATCACTGGAAAGAAAGCAAACCAAGAACGCCTATGCTGGCCTTAAAAACGGTTTGCTATAGCTTGACACTAAGCTGATATTTTAAAGTAAGTCTTCATTAAAAGTTTATTTCAGTACCTACTGTGTGCAGGGCGCAGTGCCAGGACAGTACCGCCCGGTTGAACAATCCAGGGGACATCATGCTCGCAAAAGGCAGTGAGCATGGCAGCAGTGGGCGCAATGCTTCCCCACTGCCCCCCCACGGAAGCCCCCCAACCCCAGGCCCCCGGTACCCCTCACTGGGAGTTCTGCAGGGGCCTCCTGATGTGTACAGTGTGATCTGGACCATGCCTCTTCTCAGCCACGCACACCGCCCTCGGCCCCCAGCCCACGACGCTCTGGCCCCCTGCTCTCCTTTTAGCCCTTGGACCGGCAGGCTCAGCTCCACCTCTGAGACTCTGTGCTTGCTGTTCCCTCTGCCTCCAGGCTCTTCCCCCCAGCCTTCCACGACTGGCTCCCCCTCCGTCCATGCTCGGCTGCTGCGTCACCTCCACCCAGGGGCTCCCCTGACCACCCATATGTCCATTCCACACATTCACACGCGCGCCTCTGCCACGTGCGCCAGTCTGATCTTCTCCAGAGCACACACAACTCTCCAGAATGATCTTGTTTATTTGCCCATCTCCGTGTCTATCGTCTGTCTCCCCACGGCAAGGTCCTTGCCCTTGACCGTTTCTGGGTCCATGGTGCCAGCCTTGCCCAAGATGCTCCCTGCACGTGTGCTGAATGAAAGAAGCCGCGGAGCCCTCCCAGGGGCCCGCGGTCCAGAGAGGAGCAGACGCCCGTGAGCTGTCAGGGTGGGGACGGGACCACCCCCTGCGAAGCCTCTTTCCGCCCCTCAGCCGTGGACACCTGCAGCAGTCCCTGCAGCCACCCAGCCCGGCAGCCCCAGAGCCCAGGGCACAAGCAAAACTTTGTTTAGACAGCAACCCCAAAGCGAAGGCTGGCTCCCCAGACTCGGTTACCACACAGCGCTGCTTGGGAATGGGGAAGGTATTTTTAAATGTTCTCGCAAGTGCCAAAGTGTGTCTTGTTAAAAATAAGGTTTGTGTTCATTGAAATGCCGTTCAGCTTCCACCACGCTGCTGCAGTGTTTAAATTAACCACACTGGGCATCCAGCGAATTCGAAACAGCATGTGAATCATGCGGGGGGAGGGCGGGGGGGTAGGTGGGGGCAGATATTTGCTGGAGTTGACGCTGACCCCTGTTCTCTGTTTACCTAATCCGCCCTCGAGAGCACTGACTCTGTGCCAGCCACTGCTCGATGTGCTTTACAAATATCAGCGGCCTTTCAGCCTCACGGAAACCCGCGAGTTTCCCCCATTTTACAGTTGAAGAAACCGAGGCCCGGGGAGCTGAACTGCATGCCCGAGCTTTTGCCAACGTTTTCAGCCACAGGGAAAGCCTGGCTTCTAACCTGCCCTGCCAAAAGCTCTGCTTCTGCTCATGTCCTTTTTAGGGAACTAGGAATTCCTTGCAGCGCCTAGGTGAAGAATTTACTGCAGCGCTCCCCTCCCGCGCCCGCCCGCGGCCTTGGCAGCGCGGGCAGCTCTGCGGAGGCATCGCCCGCGAGCCTCGTCCTCGCAATGTCTTGCTGTGGCTCCTCGCTGCCTGGCTTGGGGCCAGGTGCCCCTGGCTGGCTCGGGCAGGGCCTCGTCCCACCCTTCCGCGTCTCCTTGGTGTGTGCTCTTCCAGATCTCTCCTCTCAGCTCTCCCTCCTCCCCCGCCCCCAGTCCAGCTAAATCTCCTCTCCCTAAATGACTCAGCTCACATTCCTCCCGGCCCTCCCAGAGCCTTCCGGGGCTTCTCTGACCCCATTTCCCCTCCCCTTCTGAATTCTCATTCTGCTTAGAGACTCCATTTGCGGTAGGAGAGCCGGGCCTGTGGGAAAGAGCAAGGGCTCACCCCCTTCCCCGGTATGAAAGTTACTGTGAAAACGAGGTGTTGTTGGGGTAGGGAGACGGAGAGGGGGAGGCAGGGAGGAGGGCTGAGGCCAGAGCTAAGGCCCACGGAGAAGAGCGCAGGGTTGCGTGGGGTGGGGGCATGGGCTGGGGAAGCGGGAGGGGTACCGTGCACACTGTGCTGTGTGCTGAAACCACAGACGGGTCAAAACCCACAGGACCTCTGCCCTCCCAAAAGCTTATTAGAGCCCAGCAAAGGAGGGAAACTGAGACCCCGGGGCCCCGGAGCCAGTGAGCTTCCTTGGGTCTATAAAGCATTCCGAGGTGACTGTCGCCGCAGCGGATGGGCAAGGGACTGGGCGCCTCGCGGCACCTGAGCCCCTTCCTCCGCCGTCCAGCTGGGAGAGCTGGTGGCAGCCCCCCACCTTTGTGAGCCTCAGTTTCCCTGCCTGGATCATGGGGCTGTGATCCACGCCCCCCCTCCCGGCGTGATGTTGAGACCGCTGGGGCAATGGCCGGTTGGGGTCCTTCCTGCTAGAGCCCCTGGGTGGCTCATGATTCTCCAAGGGCGTCTCTGTTCCAGGACACCCAAAAGTCCCGCCTGCCGAGACGACCTGAACAGAGTCACTTGCGCGTGTTCATGGAAGGGCAGGGGTCTCCTTCTGGGGACCTCCCGGGGTGTAGGGCACCTGTGCAGACCCCCTCTTGGCCACCGGCTAGCATACCCCACTCTAGGCACTTTGGCTACATTATCTCAGGGAGCTGGGGGCCCCCTCCGAATTCCAGCTTTACAGAGCAAGAAGCCTAGGCCCTGGGAAGTGACGGGAGCCTCACCTGCGAGGCCGCAACTTATCAACAGTGATTAACTGAGTGGCCTCTAGGAGCTGGCACGTGACCTTCTTTAATGTTTCTACAACATGCTGTGAAGTCAGGACATCCTCTCTTGTGCCTAGCTTCTTTCCCTCAGCATGGCTGTGAGATTCATCCATGCGGTTATACGCGTATCCGCAGTTGATTCTTTTTCAGGGCTGTGTAATATTCTGTCGTGTGAGGCCATCACATGCTGTTACCCTATTCTCTTGCATTTTTAAGCTTTTATGAATTAAGCCTATGGAGATGCACATCTTGGTGTGGACGTATATTTTTATTTCTCTTACTTGGAGTGGAATTGCTGAGTCAGTAGGTCTGTGATTAGCTTTATTAAAAACTGCTAAGACCTTTTCTAAAATGGCTCTCCCCACTCTCACACTTGCCGGCCACAGAGGATGTCCATGTCACTTCATGTCCTCGCCAACCCTTGCTACGGCCAGTCGTGTTAATTTTAGCCCCTCTGGTGGGTGCTTACTCATACCCATATCATGGAAGCAGAAACTGAGGCCGAGAGAGGCTGCGCCCTTTGCCTCACATCGCACAGCCTTGGTGACGGAGCGGAGACTCAGAGCTAGCTCAGCGAGATTCCAGACACCAGGACGGCGTTATGGCCGCAGGTAAAGCCGTGGAACCCAGGGAGATTCAGAAGAGAAGAGGTGCTTAGAGATGTTTTCTGAACCCCGAGTGGATGGTTGAGAAGGGAGCACTCGTCAGTGGCGACGATGGGCCAGGCTCGCAGCCTGGGGACTCCCAGCCCAGCGCCCATCCCCCCGAGGCACGGCGCCTTGGGTCCCCTCCATCCTCCCCAGGGAAATCCCTGGTAACCCCGCTTTTCCCAGCCATGCTGCCAGGAGTGCGTCCCCAGGAGCTTGCCAGGAAAGACTGTTCTTTTGCGAGCTGGCAGGACACGGTCTGCCTTCTGCAGCCCAGGGCCCTCTCCGTGTCCCCATCCCAGGGGCTCTGCTGTCCCCAAAGGAACCATTTGTTCCTCTTAGGAAAGCAATCCATCAGGAGATGAATGAGATGAATGAGGATGACGCAGCTCCCGTCCCGCTCTGGCCCAGCCTCAGGCGTCAGGAGCCCTGGGATCCCCTCGGAGATTAAGGCGGGGGGCTGGGGCTCAGGAGAAGGGGCAATGCCCTGGCCCTAGAAGCCCAGGATCCTAGACGGGCTCTGCCAATGCCTGGCGGGGTGACACTGGGAAAGTCTCCTTCTCGTCTCACTGGCTATAAAAAGGAGAGACTTGGAAAGAAGTTGGGGAGGGCTGGGGCTTCAGGGTCTCTAGGGATTTCCTGTGGCGACTTCATGGCTTTGCCACATCTGTGGCTCACCCAGGCCGGTGCTTCTCAAGTTGTTTTGTGCGTGGGATTCTCCTGGGGATCTCGCTGAAGGCAGGTTCTGATTCAGTAGGTCTGGGCTGGGGTCCGAGAGCCTGGGTTTCTATCACGCTCCCAGGTGCCCTTGATGCCTGAGGAACGCACTTGGGTAGCAAGGGGCTAGAAACGCCCCCGTCCATGTCTTTAAGTCACTTTAGTGGTTTTTTAAAAATTTAGGATTATCCTAACCAGGAACATAAACAAACTGCTGGCTTGAATAGCAGGTGTATTTTTTTTTTGCCAAACGCACAATAAAATAAACACATGACTATTGATGCAGAGATGTCCACCCACTTTTCACCCAGCTCACCTCAAATGACCAGCTCTACAAATGGGCTCTGGTTAAACCCAGTGTTAAACTATTCACGTTAAACCCAGTGTTAACCCCACACCCCACCTAGCTGCCAGGTGTGGGGTGCCAAGTCCAGCTGCCACAAGGAACACATCCATGTCTCTGACATCCTGCCTTTTTTCCAGTTCCAGGTCTATCTTTCAAGGAAGTCAGCACAGGGTCTTAAGCACCTCTGGAAGCAAGTCAGCCTTGGGTTTGAAACTTTACTCTGCTGCCAACAAGCTATAGGACCTGCACAAATCCCCAGATTCCTCATATGTGCCAGTGCTCACAGAGCAGAGCCATTTCCAGAGAAAATTAGACTTGTTAGGTTGTGATGCATGCCTTGTGTATAAGAGATGATTCTAAAAATTCCCTACCTGTTTGGAGCCTAATCTGTGGGGTCTATGACATCCAGTCTTTGGACTGTTTCCAGAGTTCAGATTCTCCCTCAAATAATCAGCCACCTTTGGTTATCCTAGAAGGCTATAGATTGAGGGGAAACTCCCAAACATGACCCTGCCTAAAGCCAGAACCTCCTCCCCACCCAGCATCCTCAGGAAAGGAAGAAGCCTCACAGCTCAGCCAGCCGGGCAGCCCAGGGGCAATTCTCCTTCCCCAAGTATTGGTGTTATGTGTTTTTCTCTTCCTTCTCTGCACTGCCTGCCAGCTAGGTCTTCCTGAATCAGGGTCCACATATCACTCCCTTGTTCAAGGACCTTCTATAGCTCCCCACCACCTCCAGCATCCTGTACAGACTCCTCAGCACATATGAAAAGCTCCAATGTTACTGGGGTTTAATGTATACCCAGGGGACCTGAATCTCTGGACTGACCTTGTGATAGCCAGGCCCTGAACCTCAACAGACTTGCAACTCCTACACTCTGGTTTATTGGACTTACCCCACTCAGCTAACATGGAGGTGAAGAAGGTCAACCACCACACCAGGGAGCCAAGAGTGCCTACAACTGAAAACAGGAGAATTGCATCCAGCATCCATGTGGAATCTAAGCCCCCTCTTGATATAGATGTGGACTGGACACAACCATTCCAAGGTCTACAGGATGGAGGAATAGAGTATGGATTAGAGTGGACTTACTCATATTCTATTCATGAACTACTGTGATTAGTAATCAAAGAAAATGTGGCATTGGTGTGGAGAAAGTGGCCATGGCGGCTGCTGAGGGTAGGGAGTGGGAGGAAGAGATGAGATGTGGGGGCATTCTGGGGAGTCGGACTTGTCCTGGGTGGTGCTGCAGGGACAGTTACCGGACATTGTATGTCCTCCCATGGCCCACTGGGTGGACTGTGGGAGAGTGTGGGCTATGGTGTGGACCATTGACCATGAGGTACAGCAGTGCTCAGAGATGTGTTCACCAAGTGCAATGAATGTCCCATGATGATGGAGGAGGTTGTTGCTATGGGGGGAGGAGTGAGGTGAGGGGGGTGGGGGGTATATGGGGACCTCATATTTTTTGAATGTAACATTAAAAAATAAATAAAGACCAAAATAAAGGAAAAAAAAAAAAAAAGAAGAGCTCCAATGTAACTTTCCAGCCGCCCCCCCCCACTCCTCCCACAGACCCCCACGTTCTAATCTGAGCAACTTGCTCTACCCAGAGCTTTCCCCTCTCAGGCCCTCGTTCCCGCTGGCCCCTTGCCCCTCCGGGTGCACTGCCCCTTCCCTCCTTCCCTCCACTGCTGCCTTTCGGACTCAGCAAACTTGCCTCTATCGTCCTTGCCACTCCTGCTTCCTCCGCCCACCACATCCCCTGAATGTTTTCTTCCGTCTGGATCAGTCACAGACCTTGAGTTATGCGCATACACACCCAACTTCCGCTCTGACCCCCCTCACCACCCACATGCCAAGGGAGCTAATCGCATGTACGTGAGCGTGTGTGAGTGCCTGAGCACGTGTGAGAGAGTGGGGGTGGTCCCAGCTCCTGCCAGCTGTGCAGCTCGTCCTGCCAGGCACTGGACTGGGTGCTTTTCCCAGTGACCTCTCCTGGTCGTTATCTCCTTGAGCACCTTTTGCCTCCCTTTTATCTGCAAAGCTCCACGGATGAGCAGGGGTCCAGGCTCAGCCCTCTCCAGCCTTCCCTCGGGTTCTGCCCAGCTCTTCTGGGTGGTGTGGATGGTCTATTTCCTGGTTTTGAAATCTGAACAGGGGCAGGGGGAGACCTCACCCCACTCCAGCCCTTTCCTCAGGCCTCTCCCCGGGGAGGCAGGTCTGTATTTTGACCCCAGGCACTAAAGAGTCGGGAGACAGAGCTCCTGCACTGCTTCTCACTGTCCTCACTGAGACAGGAAGGGGGTTCCTGCGGGCTGGGAGAGTGAGGGGGCCGACGGGAAAGTGGGTGCAGGATGAGGAGGGTGGGTACAGGCGTGGGACTGGGAGCCCGAGCTGTCCTTCACCTCTGCACCCCTCGCTGTGTGACCTTGCGTGAGCCCCTTTGCCTCTCTGGGCCTCAGTTTCCTCATCTGCCCAGTGATCTGAAAGGGTGCTTCCCGTTCCAACCTCCGGTGAAGTTTTTGATAGTGAGTTGGAACAAACAAACCAAGTCTTTTTAGTTGTTTTCCTTAACGTTTTTGGTTAATAAGAAAGTAGAAGAGAGTGGGATGTGTGGGGGCAGGAACTTTCCCTTGCCTTCCATATACTTACATGTTGTGGGATATGTTTATGTGCCAAAAACAAAAAAACTAAGGTAAAAGGAAAGAAAGGGCTTCTGGCTCCTGCGCAGTGCTGTGACATTCATTCTGAGGCCCCTGCAATCTCCGCCACCTTGTGTCCGCGTCCATCTCCACCTCAAGATAGAAAGCGGCAGGAGCACCTGCCGGTCCCCGTGCCCGCGCCACGCCGCCATCCTCCCGCACCCGGGCCCGCCTTGCTGTACAGGGAAGAGTTTGAATCAGGAGCGCACTCAGCTTTAGGTCAGACCGGCTGGAAGAGCCAGGGAGAACGGCTTACATCTACTGCTGCGCTCAGCACAGTGCTCACTAAGCGCTACACATTAACGCAGTTTGTCCTCGAGACGTGGTAGGTGCTGGCGTTATCCCTCCTTTGCGGACGGAAGCTGGGTTCAGAGGTCACTGCCCCGTCCAGACGTGGTAGATCTTGAACTTGGACCCAGCGGCCTGTCTCCTGGTTCTGGCTCTTCACGTCCACGCCAGGTGCTGGGGGTCTCAGATGGGGCAGCTGCAGGCAGGAAGGCTGCCCTTAGGGAGCATTCGTGAGGATGAGGGAGGAAGAGCAGGTGCTGAGGTGGCTGGCACCTGGCAGCCTCAGGGAGCCCAGAATTGGTCCAATGTCACTGGGCAGAAAGTGTGCTGAAGGCACACCTGAAAATGGGGGTGAGCAAATATGTTAGAAGGAGGGGATTGAGTGAAAGTCAATAGAAAAAACATCAATATGGAGAAAGCCCTTCCCTAGTTAGTGCTGAGAATGCCCACAGCCAGGTGTATCTTCCAGGCAGAGGATTGGATGATTCTGCTCTGGGGAAGCTCACAAGCCCCAAAAGAAATGCCTGATGTGTGCTAGCATGGAGGAGGGGCCTCCTCGGGCACAGCCCACCTCAGCCACCTTTGATGAACCCCACCGCTCAATAATCACAGCCACCCCCCAGAGCTCCCAGGAAGTTTAGCACTTACCCCCTTAAGAAGAAGGAAATGTCCAGGCTCAGCAGACATGGGAAAACAAAGACCAAAACAGAGAGAAAAGAACCACGGAGAAAATAGAGACAGTGCAGGAAGCAGAAGATAACTTCCCAAAAAACGCTGTAATTAACATCTCCCAGAGATAAGAGGCCTGTTGAAAGAATGAAAAGAACTCTTGGATATACATTTTTTTTAAAGTAGCAGAAATAGTTGGGTAGGATTCCTGATGTGGGGAAAGCAGGCAGGATCTGACTGGTGAGTGGGCCGGTGGAAGAGCGGAAGAGCCTTCGGGGTGGTGGCAAGCCGGGCCCAGCAGAGCCCGTCCTGGCCGAGCTGTCAGCTCGCAGTGGAAAAGCCGGGTGGAGGGAGACCGAGAATAGGTTTTCATTTTAGATGAGTTGGGTTGGAGGGGCCCCTGGGACGTCGCATCGGAATTGTCTGTTGCTCTCAGAGTTTGGAGCCTGGTGCCCCATAAAGTGTCTCTGCCTCGGCCAGCTCCTTCCAGTGGGTGGTCCCCAGTCAAGCCCCTGAGACTGGCTTAGCAATACAGACCCCCGGGCCTGCTGGGTCAAAAGCTGGGTCTAGGGGAGGGGAGCTTTGTTGATGGGGGAGGGCAAGACTGCATTTCAACAAGCTCCCCTGGGAGTCTAATGGAGACTAAGGTTGAGACCTGCCCGTTTTGGGAACAGGTGGACAGCAATCCAGGGAAGAGACTGAAGGCTGCGTCAGGGGCCGAGGAGCCGCAGCAGCTTAAACCTGTGAGGGCGCTGCCATCCTGGTGCAGCGAATGACTACTAATTTCAAAATAGCAACAGTTCTTCTGTATTCAGTAGCAAAATCACTGATTCAGGAAGCAATTAACATAGACATTCAATCAATTATTCATTGCATTACTAATGTGTAGCAGTAATCAAATTGGCCTTTTAATATGTATTTTTTTTCTTTTAATTAACCCTGTCCAAAACTAGAGTAAAGATCCCAGGCAGAAATGTATTCAGCTTAATTTTAAAAACAGAGGGAGGAGAAAAATAACCCATTTTATCTCATTATCACCATGTCGAAGGAAGCCGCAGGCGGGAATTGCTTTGTGAGTCGTTGATGTCTTGCTCATGTGGTTTGAGATGCACCAGGAATCCCCAAATCCCATTCACAGCTGCCTGGAAGTCCACCATCAGTGACTAGATAAGGTCTTATTGTGCCCTGTCTACGAGGGAATAGAAAGAGCACTGGACTAAGAGCCAAGACACCCCACTTCCAATTACAGATGCGCCACCAAGTCAGTGAGCGACCTTGGAATTGCCTCTCTGTGCCTCAGTTTCCCCCAATGAGGGGATTGAAGTTGGACAATGCTTAAAAGTCATTCAGCTCTGACATTTTTCTCCTTATCATGTTACCAGGGCAAATTCCCATTCAGCCCATTACTATGAATGAGTTTATGCCCCTTCCTTTAGGAGTGAGCAGAGTCCAGGCACAATCACTCCAGACCCATTCGCCCAGGGGATTTAATTTATCACTCCACACAGTGAAGCTGCGGTATGGAATTTCCCACACACTTCCTCCTGCCTCCTAATAATCGCTAACATTTATCAAGCACTTACTATGTGCCAGGCCCTCTCAAAGGGTTTTACTTGGACTGTTGTCTTTGAATCCTCACCTCAACTCTGTATGGCAGGGTCCATTATTATCCCCGTGTATCAGTTAGCTAAGACCATAATAATGCTGCATAACAGCCACAATACCTCAACCACATATAACAGCAAGCACTGCTTGAGCTCACGAGTCTACAGATTGGCTGGGGGTCAGTTGACCCTGGCTAGCTTGCTCTGAGCCTCTTCCTGGAGCCAGCAAGCTAGTTGCTGGGATGTTCTTAAGGTGATGACAGAGACACAAGGGGGCAAGTAGAAACCCACAATGCCTCGGGAGATCTAGGCTCCAACGGGCATACCTTGTCCTACCAGTTAAAGCAAGTCACGTGGCCAAACTGAAAGCCAAGAGGTGGGGAAATTGACTCCTTGAGTGGGAGTAACTACAAAGTCACTTAGGCAAAAAAAAAAAAGGAACACTAAAGCATTGGGGCCAATTATACCACCTTCGCCAGCTCCATTTTATGGATTAGTAATTCCGAACTCACGGAATTATCAAAAGAGTTACCTGACTCCCTGTGGGAAGTTGTGCAGGACATTGCTGGACGCCGAGGCGCGGCCCACCAGTAGGCATTTCACTTAGGCAAAGGTTCATCCAGAGTGAATTTAAATACGGGAGCCAGTTTACATCCCTCCGCTCGGCACCCACGGCCTCCAGGCTGATCCTGCTCTCCTCCCCTTCCATGCCTGCAGCTCTTGCCAGACTCCTTTCTGCACGCCCATGTCTACACCTCCGCTTGTGTGAGCCTCTTTCTCGCGGAAACCACCCAGACTTCTGGGTCCACTTCAGGCGCCCCCTCCTCCAGGCAGTCTGCCCCTAGAGACCCCACGCAGAGTCTCAGGTGGCACCATCAGCTCCCACAGCCACAGGTCGCCAGCCCCACCCCATCCCCACATCCCTGCTGAGCACGCTTTGTCCTTGGCACCCCAGACCTTCAGCTCTTGACCTCCTTCGGTCCCGCCAGTCTGGGGGGACCTGGGGAAGAATATCACAGCGATGGCATCGCCCCGCCAGCACCAGGGCAGGCTCGGGAACAGTCTCCTCCTCTTTGCTAGGGGTACCCGGAAGCGTGAGGAAACTTCCAGAACATCCCCCAAGTTTCAGGCGAGACTCTTGGAGCCACCGAGATGCAGAGAAATTTCTCACTTTTCCTTTGGAGCTTGGGATAGGAAACGGATGAGGCAGGCCTGCTCACTGACCCAGAATTGTATATTTAGCCCTGACTTTGCATATGTGCTGCAGTAATGACAGTGAGAATTTGTCTTCATTAAGGACCCGGGAGCAGGGTCCTCAGGTGGGCAAAGGGGGCCTCCCGGGGCATGGTGGCAGGACTTTGAGGGGGCTGAGAGGTGGCGGGGAAAGCCCATCTGTCACTGCAGGGGGCAGGAGGCCCCGGGCTCTGGGCCAACAAAGCCCGGGGCTGGGGCTGGGCTGCGGCGGAGACCGGCTGTGCCAGCTCGTTGCTCCCTGCACCGCGTCTGTCTGTGGAACTCTCTCCCCCAAGAAGCCTGCCTTTGGGCTCAGATAGTTTTGGCCTGAGAAAGTGAGGAAGCTGCCTTCTGAGCCCTGCCTTGATTGTGGAGAAAGTCAGCTGGGATATTTGACAACTGCCCTTGCAGTCCCGAACTTGGGGATGTCAACCCAACCTGCTGGACAGACAGACATGGATTTCTTAAGTCCACGAACAGCAGACCTCGCTGACGGCGTGGCTAAGCAGAGTGGGCGGTCGGTCGCCTTGGTGCTGGGACTTGAGGGGTGCACGGAAGCTTCCCCCTGCTGCAAACCCCTCCTCTTTACCAAAGTGCTGCTTCCCGCCATTCCGTCCTTAGCACTTTAGCCATCGCGCCGTGAAGTGTCGGGTTGTAATGAGCCTCAGAACCTGTCTGGTTCAGTGTCCCACCTCAGGCCCCCTAACTTCAGGGTGAGTTGGTGGCAGCGCTGCATTAGGGTGCAGGGGATGAGATTCTCGGTGCCCTGCTAAATCCCTGACACCAGAGCGCCTCACCCCGCGCTGTGCAAAAGAACCTCCTCGGGATTTTGTCAAACGTGCACCCTCCCAGGTCTGTGGTGGAGCCTGAAATTCTGCTTTTCTGACCAGCTCTGAGGAGACAAACCCTCTCGTTTCATCCTCACAACAATCCCAGGAGGAATGTTATTCTCCCCATTTTGCAGGTCCGAAGGCTGGCGCTCAGAGAGTGGCATCGTGTGGTAGGCACGCCCCATCCTCGGCACTCCTGGGTACGTCACCCTCCACGGCACGAGGGACTTTGCAGATGTGATTAAGAAATGTGAGGGGAGGAGATTATCCTGTATTATCCGGGTGGGTCCAGTTGGATCAGGCGAGTCCTTAAAAGTAGAGAGCCTCTCCCAGCTGTAGTCAGAGATGTGACAATGGAAAGAGGGTCGAGGAAGAGCTCACAGGCCAAGGAATGCAACAGCCTCTGGAAGCTGGAGCGAGCCAGGAAGCGTATCTTTTCTAGAGCCTGCAGGTAGGAACCCAGCCTCAGGGACGCTGACACCTTGACTAAACCCAGTGACACCCTATTGGAATTCTGACTTACGGAACTCTTAAGTCAATAAATGTGTGTTTTGAGTTTGTGGCATTTTGTTATGCAGCAATAGAAAGTTATACAGATTGCATACCCGGAGTGGGTTGTGGCTGTAATAAATACCTAAAAATATGGAAATGGCTTTGGCAGTGGGCAGAGGCTGGAAGAATTTTGAGCGGGTTGGTAGAAAAAGCCTCGACTGCCTCGAGTAGACTGTTAGCGGAAATATGGTTGTTGACAGCTCTGCGGATGAGGTTTCAGAAGAAGTGAGGAGTGTCACGAACTCACTTTCAGTACAGATATGCTCATCGAACGGACTGCCAGGGAGGGCCCAGAAGGAAACAAGGAAAATGTTACTGGAAACTGGAGGGAAGGAGGTCCTCGCTGCATAATGGCAGAAAGCTTAGCGGAGTTGTGCCCTGCAGGTATGTGGAAAGCCAGTCTTGCAAACGGTGATCTTGGATATTTAGCTGAGATGTCCATGCAAAGTGTTGAAGGCATGGCGTGATTTATTCTTGCTGCTTAGTGTGAAATGCAAGAGGGTGAAGATAAATTGAGGAAAGAACTGTTAGCCAAAAAGGAACCAGGATTCGATGATTTGGGAAGTTCTCAGCTTATATCGCTGGCAAAAGATGCTAAAATTAAGAGGGTCACTGTCAGGAAACTGCGTTCTAGAAAAAAAGGCTGAGCATGTGGCTGGACAACTTGTTGCCAATAGCTTAGAAAGGTCAAAAGTTCAGAGTAGTCAGTCACACAAAAGGCTCTTGGAAGAGAACCCTGGATCAAACCAGAGTATCTTAGAAACGACAGGTGTGTTCCCTCAGCCCTCTCAGCAAAAGCCAAAAATAGAGAAGGAATTCTCTGGGAAAGAATGTGGCCAAGCTTCTTTTTAAGAGTGCATCCCCATGGCATACACAGGAGACCCACGAGGCTCTTGAGAATATTGTATCAGTACAATATTCTGGCCTGGGCTACAAGAAAGAGAGAAAGTACAAAATGAAAGAAGGCTGTTGGACCCCCAAATTCTACTGGCAGGCTGTGGGCTAATAAAGCTACTTGGCTTCAAATGCGTACTAGTTTTCATAAAAAAGGAAGGGTGACTCAGAGGGCAGGATGGCAAGCCCAGAGGGTGGGGTCCCAGACCACCGAGGATTATTCCCAGGCCTTGGCACCTGATGGTGTTTGGCTGGATTTCAAAGTTGCCTGGGACCACTGATTCCATTTTCTCCCATTTTGAACAGGAATGTCTATAGCTATTACCCTTTGTGCACCCCCCGCCTCCCCTTTGTATTTGGGGAGCAGATCACCTTTTCTTTGGTTCGCATGCCACAGATACAGAGGAATTATGCTGCAGGATGGAACGTCCCCACAGCCTGGCCCGCGCCTGATTGTGATGGTTTCAATGAGATTTGGGGCTTTCAAGCTGATGAGATTTTGAACTTTGGAGACCTTGGGTTGGGGCAAACATATTTTGCGCATGGGGTGGATGGGAATCTTGGGGATCTTGAAGGTGTGATTATGATGTCAACATCCTAATCCCCAGAACCTCTAAATACGTGATCTTATGTGGCAAAAGGGACCTTGATTAAGATTAAGGAACTTGAGGTGGGGAGATTATCCTGGATTGTCCGGGTGGGCCCAATGTAATTGTGTGCATCCTTAAAAATGGCGAACCTTTCCCAGCTGTGGTCAGAGAGAGGCGTGACGACGGAAGGAGGGTCAGAGAGATGTGATACTGTGGGCTTTGAAGATGAAGAAATAGGCCACCAGCCAAGGGCTGTGGGTAGGCTCTGGAAGCTGGGAAGGATTCTTCCCTAGAGTCTCCTAAGGGGAAGAGAGCCCTGCTTTGATTTTAGATCAGTGGGGCATTTTGGAATTCTAACCTATAGGGCTATAAGATAATAACTTTACATAGTGTTAAGCCACTACATTTATGGTAATTTTTATGACAGCAGGAATAAACTAATAATACAGGTAAATTGTCCACGGTGGCCTAGCCAGGATAGAGGTATGACTAGAACTTGGGCCCCTTTAATCTCTGTGCTTGTTCTTTCCTCTATAATGAGTTTCTTCCGGCTGGAGTCAGCCATTGCCCTCTACCCAGAGGCTCAGATTTCTATAGCAAATGCCCCGAGCAGGTAATCTATGAAGTGCTAGATCTACCTGGGTTTTAGGCTACAGACATCACAGATTGACCCTGAGAGATTTTTTGGCAGAAAGGGAATTTATTAAAAGCACATCAAGGGAAGCGGACTTGGCCCAGTGGTTAGGGCGTCTGTCTACCACATGGGAGGTCCGTGGTTCAAACCCCGGGCCTCCTGGACCCGTGTGAACCTGGCCCATGCACAGCACTGCGCAAGGAGTGCCCTGCCACACAGGGGTGTCCCCCGTGTAAGGGAGCCACACACACAAGGAGTGCGCCCCGCAAGGAGAGCCATCCAGCGCGAATGAAAGTGCAGCCTGCCCAGGAGTGGTGCCTCACGCACGGAGAGCTGACACAACAAGATGACACAACAAAAAGAAACACAGATTCCCGTGCTGCTGACAACAACAGAAGTGGACAAAGAAGAACACGCAGCAAATGGACACAGAGAGCAGACAACTGGGGCGGGGGGAGGGGGAAAGGGGAGAGAAACAGAATAAATAAATCTTTAAAAAAAAAAAAGATTAAAAGGTGTTGCTATGATAAAAAAAAAAACCACATCAAGCTTTGCAGGAACTCTCAACCCCAAACTGTGCCATGGAATCAGCCGGGGGAGGACCCCACGTCCCAAGGTCACAGCCTCTGCAGCCACTGGCTCCCAGTGTCCAGTGTGAAGTCCAGGGTGGCTGCTTCGGACTGACGGAGCCCAGGTTAAATGTCTTGCACTTGGCAGCAACAGAGGCTCGGGAGGTGGGCTCTGCGTCACAAGGTGGGTGGCCCCCACTTATAGGAAGGGGTTCAGATGCCAGGCAACCAAAGTAGATGACGACTATGCCAGGCACAGTGAGGTGGGCCAGGCTGGATTTTAAATGTACCCGCCGTGGTCCGGATATACCACCAAAATGGTCCCGATGGGCCACCAGTCGGGCATCCCAGTTTCATCTCCTGGGAATTCTCCAGCATCCCCCCACAGACCCAGTGTCTCCGTTTATGTTTGGATAATAGAGTCATTTGAGAGAGGCCAGCCCAGGAGATACAAAGAGCTGCCTGTGCAGGGAACTCACATCCCGGGGTCAAGTTCTGGTTCAGCCTCAAGTGGCTTTCCCTCCGCCAGTCCCCGCTCCCTGGGTCTCGTGTCCTCCACCAGCCCCGCAGATGGCTGAACCCGGAGCTCCTGCAGGCCCAGACCCTCCACAGGCTCCGAGGGGCTCGGCTTCCTGTTTTCTCTTGAGGTCACGTTCATTATCTACACACCATCGTTAGCCTTGTCCTGAGGAATAACATCCAGGATTTACATTCTAGTGATGTTCTTTGTTTTGTATTCACGAAAATAATCCATAACCGTTAAAACCAGAAAAAAAATGTCAGCATGCCATCCAAAAAGCATCAGCCCACCACTCTTTGGGAGAGGAAAGAGTTGGCTCCAAGACCTGTTTCTACCACTCATGGTGGAAACTAAGGCAGATCACCTCAACTTTCTAAGCTTCAGTTTGCTCATCTGTGAAATGGGAGTAATTCTTCCAATGAGAGTTGTGAGTGGGGAGCGGCTCACATTAAAATATTTCACCCAGATACCCTGGACAGTGCCTTGGACGCAATAGGTGCTCAGTAAAGAGTAGCTGTTGTTTTCCTAAAATTGTCTCTTCCGGCGCTGTTAACGCTTGGATGGAGATGGGCTTTGGACCCACCTGGGAGCTGGAAGCCTGGCTCTGCTGCTCCTGCAACGCGAGCTGGGATGAGTCAAGTCACCCCTCTGTGCCTCAGTTTCCTCATCTGGGGAATAAGGACAGTGATACCGTCTCACGGAGCTAAGGGGAGGCCCCGCCAAGGTGGGGAAGGGCTGCCCTGTGGGCGTTACCTTTGGCCTGGTTGTTTTTTCCTCTCAGCAGCCAATGTCTGTCCTTGCTTTTCTTTTCCCTGACGCTTGTCAGTCGATAGGTTTCTGTTTCACCTGTCTGTTGTTCCAACCAAACCCAGGCAGGGAAAGTGGAAAATCGAGGTGATGACGGCCGCAGCTGCCTTTCTCCGTCCTGAGCAGTGGAAACCACGCAAGTGGAAAGAGATCGATCGTTTCAGGGTTTGGAATAAACGGCCGAGCCTGGGAACACGTTACAAAGGCCATTTGAACAGCTAATAAGGCATGTTGCCTGATCTTATCGGAGAAGTCACGCGTGAATCTCCAACCGAACAGGCGGCTGCGGCTACCGGAGACCCCGCTCCCAGAAGGACGTTTTCGAAGCAGTCAGAGCCAAAAATTAGCTGGTAGTAAACTGAATGCTCAATGGTCAGAAATGAAGCGTGGGAAGCCAACGTCCCCTGATCCAGCCGCCTGAACCTGCGTCTCTTTCGATCTCGGACTGTTCCCGCTGCCTCGGCTGGGTTTTAGGTCCAGGAGGTTTTTCTTTCTTCGAGCACCCAGCATGTGGGTGTTCACACCCTCGGGCACCCGTAGCCCCATCCTGGCCCCACCCGGAGCCTGAAGGCCCTGGTTTGCTTTGAAAGTCTCCTCTTGGACACATGCGCATTTGCAAAGCGGGCTGGGGAGGAGCCGGGGGAGGGGCAGGCTGGCCTCGCTCGCAGTGTCAGGCCCAGGAGGGGACCCCCACCGCCCTCCCCCGGCCTCCCTTTGTGGGTCGGGCAGAGGAGAAGGCCGCCTGTCCTTCCAGCAGCAGCCCTGCAGGGCAGGGCCTGAGCCTGGACACCCCTTAGCACGGCCCCACGTGCAGAGCCTGCTCCGCCACAAAGGGCTCTCCCCTCACCTGGGGTGCAGGTGTCATTTTTGGAGTTGGCAGAACAGGAGGCGCCGTCTTCGCCCTTCTCAGAAGACTGTCAGTGCTGTCTCCACTCACTCACACTTCCTTTGCCCTGTGGGCATTCCTTGACCACCCATCAGTCCTCCCCCTGCCTCTTGACCATTTCTTCCTTCCAAACACCTGCTAAGACCGAGTCCTCAAGGAGCGCCTGGTAAATGTTTCCCGTCCCCACATCCCATTGCCCAAGCCCAGGGCTCGCTCCTCAGTTCCTCAGGAACAATGATAAATAGAAACAATACCAGTAATAATAATAGCACAGCAAGATGCCCCCTCACACCCACCAGGAGGGCTATTGTTTTAAAAATGGAAGGTAAGTGTTGGAGAGGATGCAGAGAAATAGGAATCCTCGCCGGTTGCTGGTAGGGATGTAAAATGGTGCAGCTGCTGTGAAAACAGTTTGGCGTCTCCTCAGAAAGTTAAACATAGCGCCAGCATATGACCGAGCAACTCCACTCCTGGGTATATACCCCAAAGAAGTGAAAAGAGGGACTGGAACCGATACTTGTCTAAGGATATAGAATTCACAGTTGCCAAAAGGTAGAGCCAAGTGTTCATCGGTTGATGAATGAATAAGCAAAACGTGTATTCTGGTTGTATGCAGGACAGTTGAGTATTGTTAGGTGCAAATACGACATTGTTTTTATTTAGAGATTAAGTACGGCGTGAGGAGATGTACATGCCAAGCTGACGAGGGGTGGACTGTGATGGTTGAGTCCGTGTGTCAGCTTGGCTGGGTTATGGTGTCCAGTTGTTTGGTCCAGCAAGCACTGGCCTGATTGCTATTCTGAGGACATTTCATGGATTTAAATAATCAGTAAGTTGATTGCATCTATGGCTGATGACATCTGCTGAAGAGATTGCCTTCAGCATTGAGAGATGTCTCATCCAATCAGTGGGAGACCTTAAAAGGAGAAGTGATGATTTCAGCAGTCAGATGGGAGAATTTCCATTGATACTTTAGCCTGCCAGCTTCTCCTGGGGAATTCATCAACATCCTTCATGGCATTCCCAGCTTGCAGCCTGCTCTACGGAATTCAGACTTACCCAGTCCCACAGTCACGTGAGCCAGTTCCTATAATAAATCTCATAATATTTACACTACATTATGTGTACACATAAATACACACACACACGCAGTGGAATAGTATTCAGCCATGAAAAGGAGTCAAGTTCTGATATCTGCAACGCCGTGGATGAACTTTGAGAACAGTGTGTTGAATGAAATAAGCCAAATGCAAAAGGACAAATACTGTATGATTCCACTCACAGGAAATACCTAGAATAAGCAAAGCCGGAGAGACAGAAAGTAGTTTAGAGCTTACTAGGAGCCAGGGAGAGAGGGGGATGGGGAGCTACTGCTTGATGGGTGCACAGTTTCTGTTTGGGATCCTGAAAACACGTTGGTAATGGATAGTAGTGATGGTAGCACAACACGGGAATGTAATTTACACCATCAAATTGCATACTTAAAAATGGTTAGGATATGGGAAGCGGACTTGGCCCAGTGGTTAGGGCGTCCGTCTACCACATGGGAGGTCCGCGGTTCAAACCCCGGGCCTCCTTGACCCGTGTGGAGCTGGCCCATGCGCAGTGCTGATGCGCGCAAGAAGTGCCGTGCCACCCAGCGGTGTCCCCTGCGTAGGGGAGCCCCACGCGCAAGGAGTGTGCCCCATAAAGAGAGCCACCCAGCGCGAAAGAAAGTGCAGCCTGCCCAGGAATGGCGCCACCCACACGGAGAGCTGACACAACAAGATGACACAACAAAAAGAAACGCAGATTCCCATGCCGCTGACAACAATAGAAGCGGACAAAGGAGAGGACGCAGCAGATGGACACAGAGAACAGAAAACTGGCGGGGAGAGGGGGGGCAGAGAGAAATAAAAAAATAAAAAAATAAAAATGGGTAGGATAAAATAGCTAACCTTTACTGAGGACTTGCACTGGGCCAGGCCCTCTGCTAAGCATTTTGCTTGAATTTTCTCATTCAAAAATCTCCCTCCGCTCTCTTGTGAAGCAGCGCCTATTGCCGTCTCCATTTTACAGATGAGGAAACCGAGGGTCAGAGAGGTCATGCCTCTGGCCCAGGACCACCCAGCTGCAAAATGGAGCAGTGGAATGCAAAGCCAGGCTGACGGACTCCAGAGCCTCCCCACCGCCGTGCCTTGCCTAGCAGCATGAGAAAGTTAGGATTAGCCAACTCAGGTTCGACTTGACCGACTTCTAACAATAGAGACATCATTATTCCCATTTGGTGGTTCAAGAAACCGAGACACAGAGAGATGTACCCTGACGTCACCCAGCTGAGACATTAGACTTCCGTGGCAAATCCACTTCTGCTCCAACGCTTGGCTTCCTAAATTCCAGGACGATTTTGTCCTTCTGAAAAGGTTTCTGGGCTATTGCTAGGATGAAGCCCCTGGGAGTCTCAGCTGAGAGGAGGGCTGGCCCTGGGAAGCCGCTGGGAAAGGAGGGGGCAGGTGGCTGGCCATCGGGGGCTACACCAGCACTGGGGACTGGTGTTAATTGTCCAGGGCTGGGGGCCTGCTGGCATTTAGTGGGGATGTCATGGATAATACAAAGCACAGGACAGTCCCCGACTCAGACACGGGCGACCTGTCCTGGTCTGCGCAGTGGACAGAAGTCTCACTGGAGCCAAATGTCAGCGAGCAGCCTGTTTGGGGGCACCTGAGCCCAGAGCTGAACTCTGACATGTTAACATGTTAATATATCCTGGAATTTCCAGGAAGGAAACTACCAGGTAAATCAAGGGAAAACCATACTTCGCTCTATTCAGAATGCCACCAAGAGCTGACCCCATTTAGAGAAACCAGGCCCAGCCGTGGCCCTCCTGCTCTCCGAGGTGCTGGCACAGCAGCCCTGTCTGTTAGCAGCCGTCACGTTTCCAGTGATTCAATCCATATACACAAATACGTTTATCTAGCCCGACTTCAAATGTCAAATATGAAGAAGAGAGTTGACAATATTCAGCGGAATATGGTCCTCCCTTCAATCCCCAGTTGTCCATCCTAGTCCGCTGCCGTCATCCAAGCGCCTCGACGTGCGTCCTCATGCAGGCACACCCGAGCCCTGAGCTAAGGAAATGTGCATTGTGTGGTTATAACTGGGTCTCCATTTACATCTCCTCTATATCCCAGTTAGGGCCTGACACACCGTTTTAATCGACATCGTGTGTATTGGTAGGTTCCATTACCTTGGAATTGGCTCACGGTATAGGAGAAGGGGTCCTGGATGGGATGGGGCCAGGAACCCCGGGAATCGTGGGCATTGGTGGGGCTGCAGATCCTCCCTGCCAGGACCTCAGCCTAAGCCTGAGCATCGGCTCTTACCCCCCCACTGAAGTCATTTATTTAACTCACTTCCCCTTCTAGACTAGCCAGTGGACAGTGGGTGTTGACAGATAATGGGTAATGGACATTTGAGTGGGTGGACAAATGGGTGGGCAGGTGGACACATGGGCAGGCGGATGCACAAATGGGCAGGTGGGTGGATGGGTGGACAGAAAGGTGAATGGATGGGCAGGTGGGTCCATGGACAGACAGGTGAGTGAACAGCTGGACTGATGGACAGACACAGTAAGGAGGCAGACAGATGCCTAGATGCATGTGTAGATTGACAGATGGGAAGGAAGGTGGGTGGACAGTCAGGTAGAACTAGTCCTGTGTGATTGCAAAATGTACTTAACCTCTCTGAGCTTTGGTCTCCTCATCTGTAAAGTGATGATGATATGTTTCCCTCAGGGGTTGATGTGAGAAATAGATGAAATAATATAGGCAAAGTTTTTGGCTCAGCGCCTGGCACAGAGCCAAAAACACTCACCATCACATATTTACATAGTTACTATTCTGTATTGGTTTAAAGAAAAAAAGAAAGGCTGTGTGTCAGCCCATTTATACAGTACAATAGGATTGAAAAGAAATGAATGCAGGAATCAGGAAATAGTAGGAAAATAGGATGGAACCACGGCAAGTTTAACTCACAGCATTTATGCCTTAAGTTTGGTTTGAGCTTCCTAACAGCCAAAGCAAAGAGAGAGACAGGGTTGATTACACATACATACATAAATGCAACCACACCTTAGGCAAAAACAATCATAACATGTGGATGGGTTCCGTAATTTATTCAGTTAATCCCCAGTAGATGGACCTTTAGGTTGTTTGTAACTTTTCCCTATGGTAAACAATGCTGCAGTGAACATCCTGGTGCCTATAAGTTTGCCTGATTCTTGAACATTTTCCTAACACTGTTACCAAGTCAATGACCAAATCGAGGCCCATGCCTTCCTGGTCCTTCTCCAGGGAAAACTACAGGTAGGGGGCCTGAGAGGAGAGGAGAACTAGGTCCTTACCCACTGAGTCTTCCCTCCTTCCCCACGGCCCAGTGGGAGGGAGCCTCCACGGACTGGGAGGACGAGGCAGAATCCCCCCTGTAGGCAGGGGAGCACTGTCAGAACATAGATGTGACACTGAGAATGACAGCTCACCGCCCCCAGGCACAGGCCCATGCCCAGAACTTCAGCTGGACAGCTCCCCTCCCCCACCTGGCCAGCCTTTGCTCTTGCTGTCCCCCCACCCTGCCAGCCTTTGCTCTTGCTGCCCCCCCCACCCTGCCAACCTTTGCTCTTGTTGTCCCCCCGCCCTGCCAGCCTTTGCTCTTGCTGTCCCCCTGCCCTGCCAGCCTTTGCTCTTGCTGCCCCCCCCACCCTGCCAGCCTTTGCTCTTGCTGTCCCCCCGCCCTGCCAGCCTTTGCTCTTGCTGTCCCCCCGCCCTGCCAGCCTTTGCTCTTGCTGTCCCCCCGCCCTGCCAGCCTTTGATCTTGTTGTCCCCCTGCCCTGCCAGCCTTTGCTCTTGCTGCCCTCCCGCCCTGCCAGCCTTTGCTCTTGCTGTCCCCCCACCCTGCCAGCCTTTGCTCTTGCTGTCCCCCCGCCCTGCCAGCCTTTGATCTTGTTGTCCCCCCGCCCTGCCAGCCTTTGCTCTTGCTGCCCTCCCACCCTGCCAGCCTTTGCTCTTGCTGTCCCCCCGCCCTGCCAGCCTTTGCTCTTGCTGTCCCCCCGCCCTGCCAGCCTTTGCTCTTGCTGTCCCCCCGCCCTGCCAGCCTTTGCTCTTGCTGTCCCCCCGCCCTGCCAGCCTTTGCTCTTGCTGCCCTCCCACCCTGCCAGCCTTTGCTCTTGCTGTCCCCCCGCCCTGCCAGCCTTTGCTCTTGCTGTCCCCCCGCCCTGCCAGCCTTTGCTCTTGCTGTCCTCCCAGCCAGGAAGCCTTCCTGGCCGCTCTGGGGCCCCTGGAAGTGCCTGAAGGAGCAGCTCAAATGGCCCCTCTTCTGTAAACTCTCCCCCACTCACAGCACTTAAGAGTATTATAGTAACCCCCTCCCAAGATGAAGGGTCCTGACTGTCACTGTGTTGGCGACCCATCCCCATCCAGACTCTGGGTTCCCTCAGGCTGGGGACATTGTCTCGTTGAGTCCATAACAGAAGCACGTTCTAGAAAGGAATGCATGATGCTGTTTTTGCATGAGGCGCTGGTGGTCTTTGTCAGCCCATTGGAGAGACAGGAAAGCCTAGCAGTTGAGTGCAGTGACTTTAGATCACATCAGGGTCCAAATCCTGGTTCTGCCACTGGCCAAGTGACCTTGAGAAGTCACTTTACCTCTCTGAGCCTCAGCTGCTTCATCTGTAACCTAGAGATCGTAACACAACAGCTGACCTGCTCCGGTCAACTTCCAAGGCCAGGCATTGCAGGGGTTGCCTTGTGTCAATGTCAGGGGGCTGCAGGGAGCTAGCCGCAT
This sequence comes from Dasypus novemcinctus, assembly GCF_030445035.2. NCBI lineage: Eukaryota > Metazoa > Chordata > Mammalia > Cingulata > Dasypodidae > Dasypus > Dasypus novemcinctus. The sequence continues at coordinate 48,676,676 of NC_080698.1, read as the reverse complement.
CAATGCTCTGCCACACTTAGCCCAGATGCCATGAAGAGCAGCTGCTGCCTTGCCCCACTCTGGCAGGGGCCCACAGATCAGCCGACCTCTCCCCGACACTCATCCAGACCGTCGGCGGTGCCGCGACTAGGCAGTGTTGAACACCAGTACGCTCAGCCCCTGAGAAGACCCCTGTACACAGGACAAACACTCCCTGCCCCATCAGGCAGCCCGATGGGGGAGGCAGGACTTCAGCCAATCATCCGGATAACCGCACAATTGCCACCCCAGGTAAGCGCCCTGAGAGGCGTGCGCGGTCCAGGGCGCTGTGTGGGCACGATGGCGATGGCTTCTGGGCAGAGCGTCAGGAAGACCATCTGCAGAGGTGAACTGGATGATCGAGGGGCTGGCCAGGGAGAAGGCAGGGAGCGGAAATGGTAAGTGCAAAGGCCCTGCGGTGGGACAGAGCCTTGCGCACCGAGGACCCTGAAAGGAGGCCAGTGTGGCTGGAGCTGAGAGGACGCACTGCTGAAATGAGGGCAGTCCGGGCCTGCAAGTGCTGGGTGGCGTGTGGGCTTTATCCTAACTGCAGGAAAGCTATTGAAGGATCGGACTGAACGGGGATGTGATAGGCTCCAGCGTCCAGCAGACCCTTCTGGGGACAAGAGTGGAGGCCGGGAAGCCAGGTGGGATGTTCTGCATTCACGCAGACGAGCCATGAGGGTAGCCTGGTGGTCCGGGTTGAACTGTGGTCCCTCAGAGAAAGATATGGTCACGTGATGCACCCCCATTTGGAGCTAGGATGGTGGAAGATGTTATTGTTAAGATGAGGTTAGGGGAAGCAGATGTGGCTCAAGTGATAAGGCCTCCACCTACCACAGGGGAGGACCCAGGTTACATCCCTGGGGCCTCCTGGTGGAAAAGAAGAGAGAGCGAGCCTGCATGTGAGCCAGTGCCTGCACAAGTGAGTCACACAGCAAGATGATGACGCTACAAGCGAGAGACGAGGAGGAGAGTCAAGGGGAAGTGCAGCAGGGACCAGGAACCGAGGTGGCGTAGGGGACAGGGAACCTCTCTCCACATCACAGGTCCCCAGGATTGAATCCTGGTGAATCCTAGAGAAGAAAAACGAGAAGAGAAGACAAAAGGAGAAATAGATACAGAAGGTCACACAGCGAATGGACACAGACAGCAAAAGCAGCGGGGAGAGGGAGGGGAAGGAAAAAAAAGATGAGATGAGGGCGGCCCCTCATCCGATACAACTGGTGTCTTGATAAGTAGAGAAAATTTGGACAAAGAGAGGGAAGCAAAGAGAGAAACAGCCATGCAAAAGACACCGCGGTTGAGCTGGGCCACCACGAGCCCAGGCACAACCACGGGCTGCCGGCCTCCCACCAGAGCGGATGCTCTCCCGCAAGAGGAAGCACAGCCCCGCCGGCTCCTCGGGCTTGGACTTGTGGCCTCCAGGACCGGAGGCCACTGGTTGTTTAAGCCACTAGCCTGGCAAACCAAGATGAGTGGCCAGGGCGTGGCAGCGGAGAGGCGAGGAGACGCCCAAATCTGCAGGGTTTGGGATGGGTCGGGGTGAAGGGGTGACGGGCGATGGGCAGCCAGTTGGCCGCAGAAGCCATATCCCAAAGCGGGGGAGACCAAGGAGGAACAGGCTTGGAGGGGAGGACGGGGCTGTCGGGCCATGAGACAGCCTCGATGGCGAGGCCATTTGGGCAGTTGGCTGCAAAAGCCCGGCACTCGGGAGGGGGGTGGGCAGTGGGGATTTCCTCTGTCCTAGGAGGGGCAGGCTCCTGGCTATCCACAGCCGTCAGCAGCAGCTGGAAGCTTCCCGCCGCAGGCTCCCGCTTCCCAGGGCTCCCCGTCCTGATGGACCCGAGACGCCTCGCTGTGAAGGGCGTCTGCTGCGCGGCAGCCTTCGCCGGGTCGTTCAGAAGCCTAGCTGCTGCCTCTGAGCTGCTCCCATCTCATTATCCTGGGAGTTTCTACTTCTTTTTGTGGAAATCTAATTCCCTGCTAGATTTGAAAGGGTCTGGACCAAGCCGTGCAGGTTTGGGAAGTCAGAGTTAAATGTACCGTGATCAAAGGCTGCAAGAGGCCAGCGGCCTTCTCAGCAGCTCCTTAAAATCGGAGCAATTTTACTCCTCCTCAAATCGCTCGGCTCGGGAACTTGAAAGGGCGAGGGTTAAGCGGTTCCCTGCGCTGGAACTGCCTGCTACATCTTCTTTTTTCCTGGGAAACGGAATACCTAGGACTCCTCCTGAGCCTCCCGCAGAGGGAACGCATGGGAAGCGGTCGTTTGTAGCACATCACACCTCCATGGAGGTCCTTTAAACCTCAAGCCCGAGACCAATCCTGAGAAGCTGATGAGTTCTGCCAATCATCGGCCACGCCCCCACCCCACCCCTGCCACCCCCGGGGATCTTCTCGGAGAGCCAGACTGCAAACCCCAGCACCCCAGCTTGGGAGCCCTCGAGCATCTCTGCTCTCTTCTGCCCTGCACCTACGTCTTAGAATGGGGTCAGCTCCCTGCCCGCCTCACTAGGTTACGGAGAGGCTCAAACAGGACTCTAAGGGTGAAAGCACTTTGTAAACGCCAAAACATCACGCCCATCGGTACTTAATACGGTTCATCATATTACCCCTCCCAGGGGTACTTGCAAATCAAAAATTAAGGAGCCAAGAGAAGCAGGCAGTGGTTCTCAGGGAGGAAAAGTGCTTCTGAAATGTTGGAAAACAGATCAGTGTTTGAAGGGCAGGGATAACGGTGTGACGTCACACGGAAGGGCTCGGGGTATATAAATAGCAGAGGAGGTGATGGGAGCAGCTGGCCTCACTCCTGGAGGCCGCAGGGCCACCTTCTGTTGCTCTCCTCCTCCCCCGTTCTCTCCTCTCTTCTTTCCTCTCCTCCCCTCGCCTCTCCTGACTTCCTTTCCTCCACTTTCTGTTCTTTCTCTCCCCTCACCCATCTCTCTCCTTTTTTTGTTTTCCTGAGTTCCATTCTCCCTTTTTTCCTTCTTCCCAAAAAGCCAGGACTGTGTAAGTCAGGAGTCTTTCTGTTGAAAGTATGTCAGCCCGGCTTAAGCACGAAAGGGCGTGTATTGGCCTGTTAACTGAAAAGTCCTACGTCAAGAGGCTTCAGGCACAGCTGGTCCAGGGGCTGCAACAGTGTCCTCAGAACTGGTTCTCGCTTTCTCTCTCCATCTCCCAGTTTTGTCTTCCTCTGTGCTGGCTTCACCTTCAGGCAGCCTCTCCTTGCATGGAGGTAAAGTTGCCCCAAACCTGCGCTATCTCCTCCCAGCTTGGCCACCCCAGCAGAAAGAGAGCATTTCATTCCCCAGAGTCCTAGTGAAAGCTTCAAGACTGACTCTCAGGGGCCAGCGCAGGCCACACGCCTGCCCGTGGCCCGGTCTCTGTGGTCTGGGGACTGCCAAGCTTTGTTTGGCCAAAGCTGGGACTCATGCCCACTTGGGGTCAGCCCCATCAGAGCCCCCCAGTCTGCAAGTCCTCAAAGACAATTCGGCTGCTCCTGCCTGAAAGGAGGGTCGCGATGCCAGCAGGGCTCTCGGCGTCCGCCTCGCCGGGCAGCAGGCTTGGGTTTGCTCGGTAGCTCACTGGCATCCTATAACCATCCTCCTTGCATCACCTTATTTCTGCAAAGGGAGGAAGTGTCCCCATATCACCGCCTTGCCACGTGTCTTCAGGGTACCAGCTCGCGGCAGGACGAAGCCCCCCAGCCCCCTTCTGATGCATGCCTGGCCCTGCCACTCGGCCGTTTGGTTCCCTCGGCCTCTCAATCGCCAGGGTCCTGCCCCATGGTAACCCACGATAACCCTTCTGTTCTTAGCCCAGGTGGCATGGAAACAGCAGGGGCTTTAGAACCACACCGATCCAGGGTCAAATCCCTGCTCAGCCCCTTCCTTGCCTTTGGACCGGTGACGTGACCTATGGTACGTGCACGGCTGTGCAATGACTCCAGAGGGTGTCACTCCTACCAAGGCATACAGACACAGCATCTTTGGGCTTGCACAGTGCGCAGCCTGGACAACCCGAGAACATTCCCTGACTGGGCCTCGGTTTCCCCTTCTGGAAAGTGGGAATAAGAATGATGCTTGGTCCATGTGGAATCTAAGCCCCCTCTTGATATAGATGTGGAGTGGACACAACCATTCCAGGGTCCACAGGATGGAGGAGTAGAGTATGGATTAGAGTGGACTTACTGATATGCTGTTCATGAACTATTGTGATTAGTAACCGAAGAAAATGTGGCATTGGTGTGGAGAAAGTGGCCATGGTGGCTGCTGGGGGTAGGGAGTGGGAGGAAGAGATGTGATGTGGGGGCATTTTCGGGACTTGGCGTTGTCCTGGGTGGTGCTGCAGGGACAGTTACTGGACATTGTAGGTCCTCCCATGGCCCACTGGGTGGACTGTGGGAGAGTGTGGGCTATGAGGTGGACCATTGACCATGAGGTGCAGCGGCGGTCAGAGATGTATTCACCAAATGCAATGAATGTCTCATGATGATGGAGGAGAATGTTGCTATGGGGGGAGGAGTGGGGTGAGTGGGGATGGGGGGTATATGGGGACCTCATATTTTTTTAATGTAATATTTAAAAAAAGAAAGAAAGAAAAAAAAAAAAAGAACGATGCCTGACCAGAGGGCGGGAGATAAAGCAAGGAGGCAGCTGGTGCTGAGTGCAGTCAGGCATTTCTGTCAAATCGGAGAAACTTCAGGAACGGGCCCTTGAAGGGCGAGTCCTCACAGCTCTGGGCATCGAGGCTCCGCCAGGGCTTCTGCCCGACCTGGGAGAGAAATGCCCGCGCCTCCTCTAGCTGTGGCCCTAGCGGGGCGCTGCGAAGGGAGGAACCCGGCTCAGACCTCTGGGCCCAGCACCTCAGGGGACCCCAGTGGGCCCGGGAGCCATGCCCCCCTGCCCTCCCCGCAGGAAGCACGAGCGGGCTCTGGGAAGCGGCCAGGCGTCGGGGGAGGCGGGGAGGGCACCCTGGACGAGGCGCCGCGACCCTCCCTCCTCGGCTTCCGCTCGCTCAAGGGGGGATGGTGCCCAGGCTGCGCGGGGCGCTGGGCGAGATCGGAGCTGGGGGGACACGCTGCATGCCCTCACCCCCTCCGCCACCCACCCTTCCCCAAGTATCAGCTGAGCAGCCACCGCGCCGGGTCAGGGGACAAGGCGAAGCAGACACCGGCGTCGTCATAGCAGCTCCTGCCGATTCCGCGCCGTCCCTGGCGCTGTCGTACAGGAAGCACTTTACATTTTGAACTTAGGTATTCCAGAAGACAAAAAAGCCTATTTTTCCCCCTGTATTTAATAGTTGGGGAAACAGAACTGTTCAGGCATTTGCCGGGTCCCCTAGCGGTGCGTGGTGGGGGCTGAGATTTGAACCCAGGCCGTCTGGCTCCCACTGTATTATCCAGCCTCACCGAGTTTACAGCCAGGCGGAATAAAAGAAAACAGGTGCAGGGACTTCTTATGTATTTTTTTGAATGTAACATTAAAAAAAAAATAGAGGGAAAAAAATAATTAAAAATTTTAAAAATTTAAAACAAGGAAAGAAAACAGGTGCATACACAAATGAGTGGCCAAGCCCACGCAGGCTGAGATCAGCGATGGGAAGGGGGCGTGGGGGAGGCCAAAACACGCCCCATTCCAGCCACTTCTGACCGCTCTGCCCTCTCTGGGCACAGCCCTCGGGGACAGAATGCCCCATGTCCTGTCCCCTAGGACGCCCCCTGCCCCCTGAGACATTCTGCAGAAAGCACCTGCAGCCCGGCTCCCCAGGCCCCCCGCCCCAGGATCGCTCTGCCCGCCTCCCCCCGCACTGCCCCGCACAGGCACAACCTCCCCGCGAGTCCAGCCTTGCCCGGGAAGTGGGGATGGCCCGAGCCCATCCCGCTAAGCATTTGCAGTTCCACTTTCAAACGCACTTCTAAAAGGCCTCAAATCTTCACGCTCCCCCAGGCTCTCGCTGGCAGCTTCATTTGCTTCCTCGGCCCATGACACTCCCGGGCCCCGGGAACCGTGCCTTCCAGAGCCCCCGGTGGCCCCCTAGGGCCCGCAGGATGGAGAGCCAGGCTGGTGGCCAGGAGGGAAGTCACGCCCAGGCGGGAGCAGCTCGTGGTGGGAATGCAGGAGGCTGGGGGTCCCGGGAGCCAGAGCGCGGCCGCCGGCGTCACACTGTCCTGGTTCAGATCCTGCCAGCTGTGCCACCTCGGGCAAAGCGCTCCACCTCTCTGAGGCGCTGCTTGTGCATCCCCACAATGGGGACAGCAGACAATGGCGCTCACCCCAGGGGGTGCCGTGAGCACTCAGTGGCACGATATGTGGAGGAGGCTCAATAAATACCAGTTTCCTATTCATCAAATAGGAAATGATACATGAGTAGGAATAAGTAAGTAATATTTATTTATAAAAGGCTAAATAGCCTAATAGCATCTTCGTTCGGCATCTGTTTTTGGAGCGCACACTCCAACCTCCTTGCTATCTATCAAACATGCCGGGGACGCTCCACCTCCAGCGGCTTCGCCCTCGCTCTGCCCCCTGCCGGGAACGCCCCTCCCCGGATGTCTGCAGGGCTCACCCCTCCCTCCCCAACCCGCGCATCAACGCCAGAGGCCTTCCCTGGCTCCGCCCTCGGTCCCCCCTTGCCCCGCTTTTTTGTGTTTTGTAGCAATGCTCTCCTCCTGATAACATTCTGTTTCACGTGAGTTTGTTCAATGTCTGTCTCCCCTGCCACTAGAAAGTCAGCTCATGGGGGCAGAGGCCGGTTCTCCTGGTCCCTTCTGCCTCCCACCGCCCACCCCAGGGCTAGACGAAAGCCTGGTCCACAGTAGGTGCTCAGTAAGGATTTGAGGGCCTCAGGGAGATGAACCAGACACGTCCCTGCCTGGAGGACCTTGGTTTTTCAGGAGGGCCGACTAGGAGGCATCGAGAATTATCACAACTGTTGTAACGCAAACATCTGCGGCACGCACACTCTGTGCCATCCGTCAAAAACCCTTCTCTGTAGCATCACACATGCTTTTCCCACTGAATTTTCCCACTGTCCCTTTCCCCATTTTTCAGAGGAGACAGCCAAGCTCAGAGAGGAGGCAGAACTTGTCCAGAATCACTCAGGCAGGGCTGGGACTGGAGCCCAGCTGTGTCTGCTGTCACAATGTAGACTCTGAACACTACTGCCCGGGCACACGGATAAGCCGGCAGCCCAGCACAAAGAGGGGAGCGTGACTTTGCCCATGGGGTCAGGGAAGGCTGCCTGGAGGAGGAGGCAATTGAGCTGGACCTTGACAGTCAAGGAGGAGCCTCCTAGATGGAAAGGAGCATCCAGCTGTCTGCCAAGCCTGTGTTCCATTCAGCAAGCATTCATGGAGCGCCTTCTGTATGTCAGGGAGAGGCAAAGCCCTTCTGGAAGTCGGGCCTTGGATGCCAAAGGAAGCTGGGGAGGAGGAGTCAGCGGCCTCAGGAGACGCAGCCAGGGCTGGAGCCTGGAGCTGAGCTCCCGGCACGGCTCCTTTGTCCTCCCCCATTTATGTTCACAGCAAGGCCTGGACGTGGAGGGTGCTGGGTATTTTGCAGATGAGGATACCGAGGTTCCGGGAGGTGAAAGGTGCAGGCCCTGCACCCCCGGCAGCCGTGGGCTGTGCATTCCATAACCGTGGGTTTGGCGGCGGGGACCGGAGGGGAGCGCCCTCCTGCCATTAGATGGGTCTTGGGCCTGCCTCCGGCCAAGAGAGAGGCAGAGGGGACGGGGGCGTCTGGCCTGGGGTTGCACCCAGACTGGTTGGGGGAGAACTGTCAGAGAGGGAGCCTGGAAGACCCACCCTGGCCACTGGGCTCCGTGCGCGGGGAGGAACTCCATGATCTCAGAAGCCCCCTCCCCACCCCTGCTTGGACTTTCCAGACTCTCCTAGAGCTTCCGCTGTAGCAAGTTTCCATCCGCGGAGGGCTTAGCTAACCCGCGCACACTCGTCAGCCCGCGGTGGTCGAGGTCAGAAGCTCGGTGCGGTCTCGCGGGGCTAAGAGCACGGCAGGGCTGGCTCCGTCTGGAAGGCCGAGGGCAGGGCCCTTTCCCTGGCCTTCTCCAGCTCCCAGAGGCCTCCTGCCTCCCTCACTCCTGCCCTCCTCCTCCTCCATCCTCAAAGCCGCGGTGGCCGAGGGAGTCTTCCTCCCGGCCCATCGTCACGTCACCCTGCGCCTGACTTGTCCGCCTCCCCCTTCCGCTTTCACGGACGCCCGGTGGTGGCGCCGGGCCCACGGCTCCCCAGGAGTCACCTCCCTCTGTTTAAAACCAGCCGATAAGCCATTTTATTTCCACCCACAACCCTAAGGCCCCTTGGCACGTGAGCGAACGTGGTCGCAGGTTCCAGAACCAGGAGGTGGACCTTGGAGGGGCCCTCTTCTGCCTAGCGCAGCGCGCAGGCAAGCTTTGGGCCAGCCGCCTCCCCGCCGTGGCCCGCAGCGTCCTCCCCTGTGACACGGGGGTGGTCTGAGCCCCTCCGCCCGGGGCTGCGTTGAACACACAGCGGGACGGGGCACGCTCCGCTGGCTGCAGGCCGGGCGCCGGACCTGGCTGCGTTCTTCTGCCCGGGAGTTTCTGCTGGGGCAGCCTCGCCCACCTGCCTCTCCCGGGGCGGCCCCAGCCTTCCAGGGCTTGGCTCCGAATAGCTGCAGCCCCCGCAGACCCTCCCCTGGGAAACAAACCTGGGTCTGTCAAATGCTCCTGCTCCTTCTAATAGCTATTTGCACCGAACCCCGGGGAGTGCCCGGGAATGCCACTCAAGGAGGCCTGTTGAGCACCGAACAATGGGCCCTCGTGAGGTCATGCCTCCACTTAGCAACCGCTCAGGCCCTTAGTAACTGACCCAGGAGTGTTGATATTTACCCAACAGAAACTTTTGGCTCTATCGGGAAAACCCAACTCCTTCCCAAGGGCTGCCCGCCCTCAAAAGCGAGCTCCACCCGCTCCGAGCTGCTCTCGCAAGTGCCAGCGTGAGAGAGGAGGGACCCGGATCGTCCTGGATCCCCTGCAATGTGGGGTTCCGACGGCACGATCTCTAGGTAGTGACTGCACGTCCCAGTTGGCCTGGAACAGCCCCCGTCCATCCTGATTATCAAAAAGGTCCTTTTCCGGATGTAAATTAGCTTTTTGGAAACCAAGACCATAAATGCTAAGACTTGAGAAATGTAGTAGAAGGTAGACCCAGGGGGCAGCAGAGAGGGTTTCTTTGAGCAGGCAAAAGTTCCATTTTTTTTTTGGAAGCAGAACTAAAAGATGTTTCTTTAAAAAAAAAAAAGTGCCCCTTTCCTTCCCAAAAGTGCCCCCCCCTACCCCTTTGGAAGGTAAATTTTCTGGTCACCCGCCTCTAAGGCCACATCCAGCCCTTGCAGTCCATTATTCTTCCCCTCCACCCTTTCCTGAGTCCTGAGTTAATCCTGAATAGTTCAGCCAAGATTTTTCAAAGACCTTTCTGGTCCAGGCCTGGAGCTGGGCACTGGGGAAACTGAGGCCGACCAGAAACGTGGTCCCTGTCCTCAAGGAGTTTCCAGGCCGGGGAAGAACGCCACGTCAGCCCTCTGCCGAAATCTGGGATTGAATCCAGAGCCTCGTAATCCTCAGCCTCGCTTGTGTTCTCCCCACGGAGCTATTTTGGTAAATAATAATACTACTTAGCATTCGGGTGGCATTTTGCAGTTTCTAAAGCATTTCCCTGATGTTACCTCATTTAACCCTGACATCCTCTGAGGATGTGATTTTAGTACATCCCCACTGCACGGAGGAGGAGGCCGGAGTCCCAGAGGGCCGGGCTTAGGACAGCCAAGGGCTGGGTGGCCTCGGCAAGTGACCCAGCCTGTGCCTCCTGGTCTGTGGAACAATGCTAAGATTAGCACCTGCTTCAGAGAACTCTGGTGAAAATGGCATGAAACAACACAGAGGAAGTCCTCCAAAAACATGGGAGCTGCCAAGCACGGGCTCCCCTGCCCTGAGCTGTCTTGGCCCCGGCAGTGGCATTTCCAGAACACCTGCTTCTCCCTGGCCCCACAGACACGGGTTTGGGGGTCTCCTGACCCATTTTGGAGTCCAGGAAGCCCATCTTGGTTGGAGTCCCAGCTCTGCCTGCTGGTAGCTGCAGGGCCGTGGGCAGCTCCCAGCCTCAGTTTCTTCCTTTGTAAAATGGGAACCAGTACAGGTAGTCCTGAGGATGGAATACAGCAAAGCCCCTGAAATGCCTGGAGAGGGCTGGCCCCTGCACGGGGCTCACGATGGAGGTTTGCCGATTGCCGTTGTGTTGTTCTGCGTCCGAGGTGCCTTTGAACCTGCTTGTGTGTTGGGGGGGGTGGGGAAGGCAGCCCCTGTGGGGTGGGATTTGCCCCTGGTCCCACCCCGGGAGCTTGTGCACCTGCTCCAGCCGGGGTGGAAGGCAGGAGGCCACCACCTTCTGCGAGGTTTGCTCCCCGCCGCGGCGGCAGTGAGGGGGTTCAGCTAAGGAAAGCCGCCCCCCTCCCTCCACGCACCTTGCAGGAGAAGCGGGGGTCCCCTCTCGGTACCCTGTTCTCTACTGAGCGGCTCCACGGGGGCCCATCTGTCAGATCCCAGGGTGATGCCCAAGTGGTTTCCCGCCCACGCCCCCCGCTGGGGCTGAGTCACCCCCTCCCGCGCCCCCAGCCCCCGAGGCGGCGGCCGTGGGGAGGGTGTTCCCTGGCGGGCTGCAGAAGCGCTGCCGCCGGCCGGCTCCAGAAAGCCAGAGCGGGGCTCCGGCCCTGCTGCCTCCTCTGACATTGTTCAGAGCTCGTTACCCAAGCCAACACCGGACCTCGTGATTAGCAGCTCTCCTTATCCAGCCTCCTGCGTCGCGCGGCTTCAGCGCGTGCGTGCCCAACTTCCACTGGCCACTCGGCCCTGGCCGCCTGCTGCCAGCAGCCCGGGCAGAGCTAGAGCCCCCTTTTACAGGTGAAGAAACTGAGACACGGCTAAGGCCCCCCCCAGGCCCTGCCCAGCTGCTCTCTGTGCGGGCCTCTGGGCTGCCCCCTCCGCTGGGGGCCTCTGAACTCCCCCCACCACCACCTGGGGGCCTCTGGGCCCCCCCCCTCCGCTGGGGGGGCCCTCTGAGCTCCCCGACCGCTGGCCTTCTGGGCTAGCTTTTGAATTGGAGACAGAGCAAAACAGGTAAATAAGATACCTTTTATTCTTTTGCAAATGAAACATTGTTGTGAGCAAGTAGTTAGGTCCTGGTACTGGGTGGGAAGTTGGAGCTCTGATTTCTGAAAAACAGAAAAGAAAAATCTTATTTCTAAGTTTCTAAGGTCACTTAAACAGGAAGAGCGTTTATAATGAAATATTTCTTTATGCAAAACTGGGTTGTTGCCAAAGCTGGGCCGTGGTAGATGCCTGGTATCGCTGGAGTATTAAGAAGGAAGGATCCAGCACCTACGCTGTATTGTACTTTGCGGGTAGGGGCGGTGATCAGGGATCTGTACCCCAGCTGCCCAGGCTGGCACACTGTGCCCCATCTGCACTGACCCCCTGGTATCAGCTGAAAATCAGAATCCAATTCACCGCAGCTCCTGAAAGCAAGCTACCTGCCTCTCCAGAGGCTGCCCCCTGCTTTTTCCCCCACTGAATCCACCAACTCTCTCCCCTCGGGTCGACCACTAACGAACTGCCTGGGAACTAATGAAGAGCGAGCTGAGCTCCAGGAGGGGGGCGGCAGTGGGAAACCCTCGCATAGCCCTTTCTGTGCCTTTTGCACGCCTTCTTTCTCCATCTGGAGCCCTCTTCGTGCAACGGTTCTGCCCCCTTGCCCAGGCCGGAGAGGAACGGGCATAAACAAGGGTGGAGGGAGCCGAAAGGGTCCCCAAAGCCTCCCCACCCGTCTCTGCCTGCCTGTGCCTCAAACTGGCCTGACCCACGTCCGGGAGAGGCAAACTGTGCCGCCCGCGGGCCCCTGGCCGCTCTGCCGTCCGCTGGAGGCCACCCCGCAGAAGGGCTCGGGCTCTTCCAGCACAGCCGCGCCTGCCTCCCCTGCCTTCTCACCGTGACCGCGCCCGGCACGGACTTCCTACGATTTAAAACTCTTCAGCGAGTAATTGCAGAGGTTTCGGGCAGCGTGTGCTGCTGGCACGGGGAGGGGCGGCGTTCCTGGGCTGTGCATGCTCAGCCTCTCGCGGTTCGGTACTTTGGAACCTGTACTCTCGTCGACTTTCACTGGAGCACTGGGGATGTGTCCTTCTGGAAGGGAAACCCTTCTCACCTCGAAAGATAAGAGATCTGCACCTCAGAGGGCACCAGGCCTTAAAAAATAAAAAAAATTAAAAATCACCTGGGGGGCTGTTTTCTGAGCACAAAATATCTGATCTAGAAAATTAGAATCGAGTGTATTTCTGTGTTAAATAGGAAAAAAATCAGAGGAAAAGAAAAACTTTTTTTGATGGAGTTCAGTTAAGCTTGAGGAAACACAGCGAAAAGCAAAAATATTCTACACCAAGACGATAGGCTCTATTTCCAATGTGGTCCTTATTTTTCAGGAAGGTGTCTTGCCACATTTCTGCTGTTTACTCGGGTTCTAAGCCTCAGAAAAAGTTAATATGTCTTATCAGCCTCCCTTTGAAATAAACACTTATTGCTCTCTCATTTTTCTCAGCTCTTCAGGTGCTCTTTCTCCTGAGGCTTTGGAGGTCCCGTTCTCTGTGAATAGTCCTGCACAGCAACTCCCTTGGGCTGAGTCCCTAAGACCTGTCTTGCCGAAGGAGTCATTGTTACTTTGGGGCTCTTGGCAGAACGTGGCCCTGCAGCAGGGTATTAGGAATCAGATGGGTTTGGAGGCAACCTAGCCATTTACTTGCTACATAGCCGTGAGCTGGACCTCTCTAGGTCATGTGACTCCGTCCCCTCAATTCCAGCATCACTGGGCAGCGTCCCTCCTCCAGTGCTCCCCTGCCCCCTGTGCTGGCCTTCAGTCACTGCACTGTGCTGTGATCATTCACTTGTCCATCTCCCCGGGGCCCCAAGGATCCCCGAGGACAGAGTCTGAGCCACCTCTATGTCCCCATGCCCAGGCAGGTCCTGCCAGAGAGAGCAGGAACTTTGGGTGGATGTGTGGGAAGAAGGGCAGGAGGGAGGATGGGAGGAAGGGAGGAAGGAAGGAAATGTAGGGAGAAAGGTTTTACAAACTCCTTTGCCGCTTGTCATTTCTTTTGCCACACTGGCCTAAGTGATAAGTCATGCTAAAAACAATAGTATTGCCTCACTCAACATATCGCTTCCCAGTGTTCCCAGCACGGGCATCACCCCCATCTTAGAGCTGACATGTACTGAAGATATATTTCCATTTGAGTGAGATTATGGGTGGAGCAATGGCTGCAACTCTGCGCTAACTCTTGAGAGTTGCTGGGAAGGTTCAACAGGTTCATGTGTGTGAAGTTTGGAGAACAGTCCTTGGCACAGATCAGATGGCAGCTGTGAGGGACCTTTTCCCAACATTCCCTGAGTGAGGCAAAACAGAGGCCACAGGGGTCAGCAACTTAGAACGCAGTCAGCGTTCTGCAAGCAGTGGATGTGGTCCTACTGAGGGCAGTGGTGGGCTTGAGAGAAGCCCCGTGAGGCCAGAGACGGGTAGACTTGCCCCAGGGCACATGACTGAAGGGCCAGCACCAAAACTGGACTCCTTACCCAGTGCTCCTCCCAGCTGCCCTATAAGTGGGCGTCATGCATGTGGACAGAGTTTGGCAACCCTGAGCTGAGATGCCCCATGATTATTTTTGTAGCACAGGAAACATGTTCAGCAAATGCCTAAACTGAGAAATTTCCTATGTGGAGATCCCTCCTGTCTTTGGCACAAGATGCTTTTGCATCGGACAGGGGCCTGGAAAAACCATGCCTGCATTTCCCAGGTGACTAAAATTCAGAAATTTCATGGAACCAAGCTCTGTCCTCCCTGCCCCGGCTGTGTGGCCTTGGGCAGGTCCGTCTCCCTCTCTGGGCCTGTTTCCTCATCTGTAAAATGGGGACTGAAATGACATGGGCAGAAGAGTGCTTTGGGAGATGAATTGTTCTTGGGAGTGGTGGCCTTGGGCCAACAGTCTCCTCCTCTCTAAGATGCCTCTCTCCTTTTCATCAGCTGTCATGAGAGCCTCAAAGGACAAGGAATGTGAAGGCAGCCTCCGAGACCTGCAGCCATTGTAGATGACCTTGTCAGGCCTAGAAGGTCTCGTGTTCCAGCCCCTCATAGTGGGGAAACTGAGGCCCAGAGAGGGCAGAGGATTGCCTGAAATCCCCCAACCTCAGTGGCAGTCAGGGCTGGGCCCCAGCGATGCTCACTCCCGGTCCACGGCCAAGAGCTGCCCACCGGCCCCTCTGCTCCGTGCCCTGGCCCTGAGCCTCTCTCCTCTCCCCACACCCGGGTAATTGACCGGCCCCAGCCCAGGGGCCCGGGGGTGCAGGGCCTCCAGCTGCTCAGCCCCGGGGGTGGGAGATGCAGGGCCTCTGGCTGCTCAGCCCAGGGGCCTGGGGATGCGGGGCCTCTGGGTGCAGCGTGTCCGTCTCCACAGCAAGCCGGCATTTCTGCCTCTGCAGTGGTGTGTGGCAGATGGCACCGCAGAGCCGAGCCTTGGGATTTATTTTTGACTCAAAAAGGACATCGCGCAAGCGCGTGGGGACGGCTGATGGGGGCAGCGGATCTGGAACACGGGGCAGCACCATCTCCAGGCTCTGGCAGCCACCCCAATCCTGGATTCGAATCCTGGCTTTGTCACCTTTACCTGCGCCAACTTGGATACCTGGTTTTTCCCTTGGAGCCTCGGTCTCCCCATTTATAAAATGGGGACAGTGGGGTTAACCGTGCATTCCTTGTCCGTCTGATAAGCAGGTGGCCTCCTAGTGGTAGAGGACGGAGACGCGGTGGCAGGACTTTGGGGCCCACCTCTGTCTCTGGGGAGGGAGGGGCAGAGCCGGATGGAGCTGTCGGGGCGCAGCCCCTCCGGGCCTCAGTGACTCCAGCTGCAAAGAGGCTGGCGCTGGGGGCAATCCGGCAGAGCCCGGGACCTGGCCCGTCCCCTGTGCCTTTCCTCCCAAGTTGGGCGATGCTGGACAGAGGACAGGAGAGGCCACTGCCAGCTGAGGTGGGCGGAGGAGGCCGCAGCGAGTGGGGAAGGGTGAAGGCTTGGGGGGTAGGGGGTAGGGGTGTCAGAGCCCCGTCCTTCCCTTGCCTGTCGCCTGGGGGAGTCAGGCTGACGGGGGCTTACCAGACACTGAAGCTTACCTCCACTGGGCCTTGGATAGCCCCTGAGAGGAGAGGGCAGTGGAGGGGCGGGCGGGATGCACTTGCGCGCTGGTCTCTCCATCCTAACGCATTCATATGCTCGCGTGTCTCCCACAGGCATGTTTCCTCCAGGAAACGGGGGAAATAGAGACATTTTGTAAAATAACCAAATTAGCCTTATCCACGCCAGTGCTGACATTCTTTCAACGTTATCTTTTTTTCTATACTGCAAGCCCAGGAATTCCTTGTTTGGGTCATAAAAATTGAGATCCTGTCACTGTTGTCTGCATTTTTCACTTGAGATTATGAAGATGTTTTCCTGGAACATTAAAAAAAAATGAAAACATGGTTTTGGAGAGCTGCATAATAGTCTATCCTATGGCCACTAGGTAATTTACTTAACTAATCCCCTAGGATTGGACATCTAGGTTGTGTCCAATTTAGTTCCCTGATTTTTATAAAAACAACACTATGATGAACATTTTTATGGCCGAAACTGTGTTTGCATTTCCAATGAGTTCCATTAGAATGGGTTACTAAGAAGTGAAGTTACCAAGTCAGAGAGTTTGCACATTTTTCCCTTTATTGTGCTTTTTAATATTATGTTTGTGGCATATAGAAGAAATCATGCAGCATCTATGTTAGTTTGTTAATATAATGTATGTCACAAACCCACCACCCAACTCCAGAACTAGAATGTCACCTGTAATTTGCTTATTCTTGAAAATGTGCCCAGCCTAATCCGTGGCCTCTCCCCAGAGGAAACAACCATCCTGAGTTCGTGTTTCTCATCTCCTTGCTTTTCTAAAAGCAGTTTTATCTCAGGTGTGCACGCTGACACCACGTGGAGTCTAGTTTTGCTTCTGTTTTAGTTCTTTTACGTGGCATCCTACAGGATACCATCTTCTGAGACTTGCTCCTTTCACACGCCGTGATGTTCCTCAGACTTAGCCGAAGCCGTGGCTCACATCGTCTCCCGGCTATATAGTGTTCCCTGGCAGCGCGCCGCGGTCTGGTGATTCATTCTCCTGCTGCTTTTGCATCAGTCCTGGTTTCTCCTTTCCACTGTTCCTGGGAGCGTTCTTGGCAATGGGGCCGTCCACCGGGAGGGAAAGCAGATTTGAAAGAGGGTGGAATCAAGAGGTGGACACTCACAAGCTTGAGCTGAGGAGTTTGCAGGACAGGAACTGATTTGATTTCGGAGGAGGGCTGCAAAGAGCAATTTCTCCGGGGCTGCTGAGCTGGTGTGTGCCGTTGGTTTCTCAGGAACAGCAGCCAAGGTCAGTGATCTTTGGCTCATGTCATGAACGAGGCCCTCTCCATGCCCACCTGAAGGATGCAGAAGCACGGTTTGTTGGTGGGAGCCTGCCGTACCCGCCTGTCGGTGGCCAGGCCATTCTGTAGCGCCATCACTTAAACCTCTGACGGCACCTCCGAAGTGATTCAGTGGTATGAAATAACAGCCAACCGCCTGCTGGGAAAACTAGTCCATTTCCCATCTTCTTTCAGTTTTCCAGATCACACCAAGAGATTGGTGTAGCTGCGATTACCATTTCTCCCCAACCCCTAAACAGTTACTAAACTCCATTTGAGCAAAGAGAGAGCAAACTTTGGGCTCAGAGCTTAGGCAGGCAATAGTTCTACTAAACGGAAGGACAGCCTTTAGTTTTCCCTGGATTTATTCGTTGTGGTCTTCTTTTTGTAGTGAGGAGCACTGGTTTTTCATGGGTGGTAGTGACAAGGGGTTTTTTAAGTTTTTTCTGAAGTTTTAATAAAGCTGATTATTAAGAAAAAAACATTAGTCAATTAAAGGACAGATGGTAATATGTCATGTTCGATTGACTCAGTTTTGAGAAATGCTGATCTAAATCAGTTGTTCTCCAGCTCTTTTATCTCAGGATGCTTTAATACCCTTAAAAATTACTGAGGACCCTAATGAACTTTGGCTTATGTGGTTTGTATCTCTTCAGATTTACCTTAGAAATTAAAACAGAGATGTTTTTAAAATTATTTATTAATTCATTTTAAAATAACATAAAATGGTAACATTAAGAACATATTTTATGAAAAATAACTATATTTTCCAAAACAAAAACAAAAGTTTAGTAAGAAGAGTAGCATTGTTTTATGTTTTTGCAAATCTCTTTAATGACTTAATTGAAGACAGCTGGGTTCTCATCTGCTTCTGCATTCAATTTGTTGCAATATAATCTTTTTTATTATGGTACCATGAAAAAAATCCAGACTCATGCAGACATGTCGTTGAAAACCAGGGACTCGTAATAGCCTTTTAAGATAATTGTGGCTATTCCTCTTTGATACTACACCCAAACTCAACAAGTGATAGCATCTTAAAAATTAGTTGCCGCGAAGAATCTGAAACCTTATCCATTTTGGTACATTAAAATCAATTTTTGTTGGTCTTATTCTTTGAATGAATCTTTCACCCATGCATGACTCTGTAAGATCATGCACTGGACACTTGGAAAATATTGTTTGATTGAGTTATGCGAACTTTCCAAATGTTTGCAATTTTAGTTTTACAATATTAAAAATCACATTTGTTATAGTATCACTGATCTCATCAGAAAAGTCTTTTAAGTACTGGAAATCTGTCAAGTTGATAATGGTGGATACAGGTTTTCCAAACTTCCAATTTTCACTTTGAAAGCTCAAATTTTATCATTGGCAATAAATACTGTCAGTTGTTTTCCTTGAAGTGATAGGCACACTTTGTTCCTTTTTGAGAAAACGTCTGCCAGATACCCAAGTATGAATAAGCATTGTTTGCCTGTCAGTTGGTCTTTTATGTAAAGAGGGTGTTCCATGAAAGCAGAGGCTAATTCAACGTGCAACGCAAACCGTTGCCAAAATGCTTTTCCTCCAGCAATGCAGCAGAGGTGCTTTTATGTGCACTTCCCATTCTGAGTTTTCAGGGGTTGAGATTGAATAAAATTAATCATTTCTACTCCTTTATGCAGGGCGTTCTTATGTGAAATTGGCACTCTTCGCTGCAAGTGCCTGGCAGTGAAGACTAGAGTGGCCGCTGGAGAGTTCCATGCCACTGCCTTGCCTGGTGTCAGGGAGCCAGAGGCTCTGTTCACTGCCTTAGTTTCCCATCTGCTCAAACAAATACCAAACACTGGGCTGGCTTAAAGAATGGGAATTCATTGGCTCGTGGTGTTGAGACTAGGAGGAGTCTAAAACTGAGGCATCGGCAAGGCGATATTTTCTCCCTAAAGATTGTGGCGTTCTGGGGCCGGCTGCCGGCGGAATCGGGTGCTTGGCTTACCGTGACACGGCAGGGCACCTGGAGGCGTCTTCTCCTTTCTCTCCTGCCTTCTGTTGACTTCTCTCTGCACCCAACTTCCTTTGCTTCTAAGGAGTTCAGTCATTTTGGATGAAGGCCCACCCTCAGTTTGCACACCCCTTAACTAGTAGCATCTTCAAAGGTTCTGTTTCCAAACGGGTTCGGGTTGGGACCTGAACGTGCGTTTTGTGGGGAGCACGATTTAATTCCCAACATTCACCATCGTTTTTCGCCGTCAGTGCAAATGTCGACACAGTGAAAATGGCAAGTAACGTGTTAGTGTTATTATGAAAATAATTTTGACCTCTCAGATCACTGAAGGGCTCTTGGGATTTCTCGGGAGGATCTTGGAGAACTACTGACCTAGATAAAAAGGCAAAGGACGGACCATGCAGAGCCTTGACAATGGCATTAGAGTCCAAGTGAGTCACAAGACCTGGGGTGCCCCCAGCTCTTCCAGTGTGTAGCTAAGTGGCCTTGGGCAAGTCAGGGTCCCCATGGCAGCCCATATGCGTCACACACAAAGGGGTGCTCCCTGCCTTCCATACGTGTGGAGGGGATGAAATCAGACATAGACATGAGAACATTCGTGAATGATAATGCACAGCCCAGGTAGGAGAAATTAGCAGCAGTGGGGAATGAGGCACATTTATGAACTTTCATGTCCTGAGTTGGGCCATTTATGATGCCAAAACAACCCAGCTCCCTGTTTTCCCTGAAAAGAACTGATAGGGCTAGGCCTTGAGATTGTGAAAGAGATGTCCAACTGGATTCCTATTTTCAACAATTCTGCATCTCTGGGGCTCTGCTCTAAGTTGCCTTGAAGGAGAAGGCCTCCTAAAAGTCCAAAATTCCATTTTTCTCCTGACTGGATTGGCAGGCACTCACCTGAGTCAGGTAGAAAACTGAGAGCCCACGAGAAATGGCAGGCATTTCAGAAAATATGATTTGATTAGCAGTGCTTAGAAGATGGCAGTGATTCTGAAAAACTCCAGGTAGATGGAAAGAACTTGTTAAGAAAGACTCAGGTGAGCGTCCGTTTCTGGGAAGATGGACGAGACAAACTTTTTACTGTCCTTCTTTCTAAGTACAACTGAAAACCCTGAACATCATGTTTAAAACAAGCATAAGGAAACTCTGAAAGGTGGAGAAAAGGAGGCAGATGAGGTAGGGACCTCAAGACATGACACAGTGGTGAGTGTCCTAGGTTTTCCTTTTGCCTCTATAGCCCACATTTGGAGCTGAAGAAGGCAGCAACCCATAAAAGCCAATGGACAGTCAAAAAGTGCCCCAGCAGAAGCCTGCTCGCTCTAGCCACAGGGCCAGGAAAGGGGCAGAGAGCAAGACAGAACACTTTTAGACAGTAACCACCCTACTCCAGCCAAACATCGCAGAAAACACAGTGGCCCCACCTCCATCCATGCCAGCAAAGGCCCCGTGGACAGACTAGACTCCCACCCTCACCAAACTATTTCAGGGTGCCCCAAACCCCACACTGAGGTGGGGTCGGAGAAAGACAAGGAAGGCGCTAGGACTTTCATCCTTGCAGAATGGTAACAAGGTCACCGCCACCCCACGTGTTGTCAGTGGAGGCCACGTTGGGAGAAGTAACAAGGTATTCCTACCACTCCCAGCCAGGGGGCTATCAGGGGAGGCCTCGTGTGGCCAGCAGTAACAAGGAGCCCCTCACTGGGTGTCAGCAGAGGCTGAGTGGGAATCTGAGGCATCTGCCCCCTACCTGGCAGTAAGGAGGAGGAGGCCTCCCTTCCCCTGCTGGAGCACTACCAGGGAAAGCCACTAAAAAGAAGGTTTAACTAAGATCCAGAGTTTCTAACGTAATACTTCAAAGGTCCAGGTTACAGTTGAAATCCACTTTTCATGCCAAAAACCAGGAGGATACTAAACTGAATTAAAAAGCATAATTAATAGATGCCAACACCAAGGTGACAGAGATGCTAGAATTATCTGACAGATTTTAAAGTAGCCATCATAAAAATGCTCCAGGTTATAAGAATGAACATACTTGAAACAAGGAGAAAAACAGTCTCAACAAAGAAATAGAAGATTTAAAGAAGAACCAAATGGAAATTTTAGAACCAAAAAATACAATAACTGAAATAGGAAATTTAGTGTATGGGCTTAACACCTCATGAAGGAATCAGGAAAGAATCATTGAACTGGGATATAGAGAACAATAAATATGCTTATCTGAACAACAGAGAATAAAATAGACTGAAAAAAAAAATGAACAGAGTCTCAGGGACCTGTGAGACTATAATAAAATATCAAACATTTATGTCATTGGACTCTTGGAAGGAGAGAAGAAAGAAAGTGAGATGAAAAAGTACTCGAAGAAATAATGACTGGAAATGTTCCAAATTTAGTACAAGCACTCACACGCACACAAACACACAAAGTAAACCTACAGATTTATGAGACTGAGCAAACCCCAAACACAATAAACCAAAGAAACCCACACCAAGATGTGTAACAGTCAAACTTCTGAAAATGAAAAACAAAAAAAATATACATTGAAGGTAGCAAGAGTAATACTACCCCTTATCTATAAGAGGGGGTTCAAATGATATAATATTTTTCATCAGAAATCATGGAAACCAGAAAGAAGTGTCACAACATTGTTCAAATGCTAAAATAATAGACTTGTCAACCCAGAATTCAATATCCAGTGAAAGTATCCTTCAGGAATGAAGGGGAAATCAAGTTATTCTCATAAGAAGAAAAACTAAGAGAATTTGTTGCCAGCAGACCTACCCTAAAAGAACAGTTAAAGAAAGTTCTCTAAAACAGAAAGGAAACAATTAAAAAAAGGGGGGGCAGGGAGGGGAATCTTAGAATACCAGGAAGGAAGAAAGAACATGGTAGGCAAAAATATAGGTAAATGCAAAATAGACTTTTCTACTCCTCTTGAGTTTTCCAAATTATGTTTGATTGTGGAGGCAAAAATTATAACACTGTCTGATGTGTTTTTAAATGTATGTAGAGGAAATATTTAAGATAATTATATTATAAATGTGAGAGAATAAAGGGACATAAAGGGGGTAAGATTTATATACTTCAACCAAACTGGCAAAATGATAACTAGACTATGATGTTATGTATATACAGCATAATACCTAGAGCAACCATTAAAAAAGCTATACAGATATACTAAAAAACACCCTGAATAAGTCAAAAGGTAATGCTAGAAAGGACTCAAGGAACCCAAAAGAATAGAAAAAAGAAAAGAGTGAAATGAAAAATAGAGAGGACCTATAGAAAACAGAAAGTAAAATGGCCAATGTAAGCCCTAACATATCAATAATGATATTAAATGTAAATGGTCTAAATATACCAATTAAAAGACAGAGATTAGCATAGTGAATTTAAAAACATGATCTAACCATTTGCTATCTACAAGAAACTCACTCCACATATAATGATATACCAGGTTGAAAGTAAAAGGATAGAAAAAATTTTACTGTGTAAACAATTAAAAGAAAGCAGGAATAACTGTATTAATATCAGATAAAGTCAACTTCTTCCGAGAAAAATAAATTACCAGAGAGGGAAATTATATATAGTTATAAAAAGGTCAACCCACCAAGATGACATAGAAGTCCTAAATGTGTATGCACCAAACAACAGAGCTGTAAAATATATGAAGCAAAAACTCATAAAACTGAAAGGAGAAATGGACAAATCGACAATTATTGTTGGAGACTTCAACATCCCTCTCTCAACAACTAACAGAACAATGAGACAAAAAGTCACAAAGGATATAGAAAAACTCAACAACACCATCAACCAGTAGGTTCTCACTGATATTTATAGAACAGTCCTCCCAATGGCTGCAGAATACACATTCTTTCAAAATGACCACAGAGGGAATACCAAGATAGACTGTATCCTGGGACATAAAACAAATCTCAGCAAAATTAAAGGAATGTAAGTCTTACAGAGTGTGTTCTCCAACTACAATGGAATCAAACTATAAATCAATAACAGAAAGATAACAAAAATGTCTTGAAAACACCAGGGCTGTAGTGGGAGCAAAGCATACACAATCCGTGCCCTGGTGCCACTGATCATCTTATGCAAAGAGCAGACAAGTCAATAAGCAGCTTCAGCCCAGCATGATGAGTACAGAAGGACTGCAGCATCGGAGAGGTAAAACTGGGGCAGGGGAGAGACATCAGGGAAGGCTTCCTGAAGGAAGCAGCTAGTGTGATCCATTTAAAATGCACAGTAGATCATGTCTGCCATGCACTTAAAACCTTCCTGTGACTTTGGCACCTAGAATAAAATCATAGACTGAGCCTTTTGACTTCTGCTGCCATGCCGCCTTACCACTTTCCCTTTTACTCCACTTCTTTCCAGCCTCCCTGGTCTCTGGGTAGGTTGCCAAACATACCGTGCTCCTCTTTCATCCAGCCTCTTGCCATCACTGTACCCTCTCCCTGAAACACCTTTATTTCTTTCTTTATCTTTATTTATTTTATTTCTTCCTTTATTTTCTTCAATGTCTGATGTTTTCTTGTTTGTCTTTTTAAAATTCTTATTCTAGTAACATATATATACAATCTAAAATTTGTATATTCTATACTTTGTATATTTTCAAATATACACTTCAGTGGTGTTAGTTACATTCACCATTGTGCTACCATTGCCACCATCCATTACCAAAACTCTCCACCACCCCAAACAGAAACTCTGTTCCAAATGAGCCTTAACTTCACATTTCTTACCCCTACCCTGCCCCCTAGAAACCTGTATCTAGTTTCTGACTCTATGAGTTCTCTTATTCTAATTATTTCATATAAGTGGATTCATAGAATATTTGTCCTTTTGGTGTGGCTTGTTTCACTCAACATGAATATCTTTAAGATTTATCCAGTTGTCACATATATCAGAACTTTGCTCCTTTTCATGGCTGAATAATATTTCATTGCATGCATATACCACATTTTTGTTTATCCATTCATCAGATGATAGGCACTGGAGTTGCTTCCACCTTTCTGGCCATTGTGAATAATGCAGCTATGAACATCACTGTGACAATATCTGTGCAAGTCCCTGCTTTCAGTTCTTTGGATATATACCTAGAAGTGGGATTGCCAGGTCAAATGGTAATTCTGTGCTTCACTTTCCGAGATTTCTTATTTGTGTTTAAATATCTTGTTACTTGTCTATCTCCACTAAAATAACATTCCCTGAGGGCACGACCTTCCCTTACCTTGTGCCTGGCTGTGACTCCCAAGCTCCTGCAGCCCCTGGCACATGGTGGGTGTGCAGTAAATGCATGAATGTGTGCAGTGACTCCAATGTGATCAGTGGGCAACAGTTAAATCAAGCCACTTTAAAGGAAAAGGACACAGAGAGGTGCAGCCATTCTGAGAAACAGTTGGGTGAATTCTTAAAAAACAAAACATGCAACCACCATATGCCCCAACAATTGTACTCTTGGGCGTTGATCCCAGAGAAATGAAAATGTACATTCACACAAAAACACCTGTACATGAATGTTTATAGCAGCTTTTGTCATAATAGCCCAAAACTGAAAACAACCCAGATGTCCTGCAACAGGCGATTGGTTAAACAAACTGTGGTACATCTGTGTGGTGGAAAACTACGCGGCCATAAAAAGAATGGACTATTGACACGCAACAACCTGGATGGCTCTCCAGGAAAGCATGCTGAGCAGAAAAAGCCAATCCCAAAAGGTTACACACGACATGGGTCCATTGATATACATTATTGAAAGACCAGGATCATAGAGATGGAGAATAGATGGAGGTTGCCAGGGGTAAAGGAGGAGGATGGGAAGGAGGTGGGTGTGACTCCAAAGAGGTCACGAGGAAACCTTACGGCGATGGTATAATTGAGTATCTTGATGGTGGTGGTGAGTACACAGAATTACACGAGATAAAATTGAACAGGGCTACGCACACACACACACGCAAGCATAAAACTGTTGAAATCTGAATGTACACTGTGGATTATACCAACGTCAAAGACCTGGTTTTCGCAGTGTTCTATAGTTCAAGATGTTTATTTACCATAGAAAGACTGGGAGAAGGATGCATGAGACCTCCTTGGACATTTCTTTGCAATTTCTTATGAATTTATAATTATTTCAAAATAAAGAGTTTAAAATAAATGGGTTATTAGATGAATATTACATAAATAAAAGGACCCCAGCAGCATCCAGGTGACTATTGCTACTGTTTATTGAACACTTCTAAGAGCCAGGCATTTTACTCCCATTATAATTATTTACTCCTCCAAAAAAATTCCTGAAATGTAAGTATTCTCTCTATCATGCAGTGGGGAAACAGAGGTCCCTCACCGGAGCACATGCCGGTGCCCCCCATCAGATGCCCTCTGTCCTTGCTGGTCATACCAGAGGGACGCTGGGGGGCACACACCCTGATGCCCTGCCAAGGTGCCAGTGGACTTGCTCAGGGCCTGGGAGGCTGAAGTCCACCTGGACAGGTCTTGATGGAGAAGGTGGGGGCTGGGCGCCCATGGGGCCGGGCCAGCGCCTGGGAGGCGGGTGGGGACAAGGGGCATCCCCGCCTCTCCACCATCCCCATCCCCACCCACCCCTGGCCCTGGCACACGTGACCCCCACTGTCCCCTTCCCTGCTCCTTCTTGGCCTGGAGTCCCCTCCGGCCACCCAGCCCTAACCGATGCCATCCCCCCTTTCCCGGACCAGACCTCCCCATCCAGACCCCAGAACCGGGGAGACATGGGCCCCGTTTTCCAAACCCAGATGCCTCTCGTTTAAGCGGAAGACGTGGAGGGGTGAGTCGGAGAGTGGGGTGTTGTTGGGGAGCTGGGGGCAGTCGACAGAAAGAGGGGGCCGGGGGCCGAGCGCTGATGGAGAGTCAACCTGGCAGGAAGGCAGCGCGTGTTCCCTCCGCTACCCTGGCAGGGAAACTTTCCCGGCGTCCCTTTTGCATTTGAAGCGGGAGCACGAGGAGAAGGAAGGCTCTTTTCCCCAGTGGAGGGTTGGGTGGCTCTCCCTCCCGGGGTCTGCCCCAGCCCCTCGCTGGGCTCTGGGGAGCCAGGGAAGATCAGACGCTGCGTCTGCCCCAGGAGGACAGCCTGGTGCCCTCGCGGACCTGCAGCAACGCCCCTGACCTCGGGGCCAGCCCCTGGCTGCAGGTGAGCCCAGTGGTGGCCAGACAGGCGGGGGAGCCGGGCCCTAGAAGGAGGCATTGTCGGCGCGTGGGCCGCGGCCTGGGAGAGAGGGCCGTGCTGGAGGTGGCAGGGAGCTGGTGAAGAGCTCGGGCTCCCCGGGGCTGAGCAGCCCTGGGGTCGTAGGAAGCGGCAGCTCCCCCGAGTCTCAGCTCCGTCGCCTGTGAAATGGGGATAGCAGTGGCCTCGGCCTCTGAGGACGGCCAGGCGGTGCTAGGCGACGCAAAGCACTGAGCAGAGCGGCGGGCACGTAGCAGGTGTTCGGTTGGTGCTGGCGCATGCCTAGGCACCCTAGGTGTCTTGAGTGGGGCAGCGCTCTCTCTGGGGTCAAATGCTCTCCTGCGCAGGCACACGTGGCAACCCCGGGAGGTTTCCGGGGCCCCTGGCTGGATCTAACTGGGTCTCCCCGGCCGTAGGAAGCCACGGGAGCCTCTGCTCCAGGCCCCGCGCGCCCCCCTCCCACCCTCATCAGCCGTCAGCATGGGGCTCGCCTTCCACGGGCACGAGCTCTGAGTCAGGGCTCAGAGCCATCGTCAATAGCCTGCCCGGCGTCCTCAGCCCTTTGCACAGATGGGAAGACCGAGTGCACCCAGAGAAGTGACTTCCCAGCCAGGGGGTGGAAGAGCCAGGAGGCGCGTCCCGCGTGCTGAGCCTGCAGGCGCTCCCCACGACCCCACGCCCCCTGCGGCAGGGAGGACGGGAGGGCACAGGCGCTGCAGCCCCGGGCCTGCCTCCGCCCTCGGGGAGGCGCGGGGCCTTCGGCTGCGCTGCAGCTCTTCTCGCCCAGGCACTTCGGGACTAAGCAGACTGTTTCCAAACACGTTACATAATTGCTCACGTTATTTATTTAACGGCATCTCCTGAATATTAAACCGCCGGCACTCCGGAGCAGGACCAGGGGCCTCTAAACGCAGCCGCTTTTGGCAATCGTGGGTGGGAAAGGGGGGGCGGAGAGCCAGCACCAGCCTCCCCCCCCAGGGGAGGGGGCGGCAGACACCCCCTCGCCGCCTCCCGAGTTGGCTGCACGTGCCCACGGCGGGCGACCCCCGGAGCAGAGCGTTCACCGTGGGGGTCGGCCTCTTCTTGGTAGGATAACAGAGGGGCACTGTCTTTTCTCTGCAGGAGGCTGCAGGCGGGGCTTGGCCGCCTGCCCCTGGTTTTTAAGTGTGGGTTGAACCAGTCATTGTTGGGGTTTCATTCACCCCGGGGTGCCCTCGTGAAGGAAACCGGACGCACTCCCTGTCCTCGTGGCGCCGACACCCCGGCCTCCGCGCGTGGCAGGCACCACGAGGGAAGCAGCCCCGGGTGGGCACTGGCAGGTGGCCAGGGAGGCCTCTTTGCAGAGGGGGCAGGGAGCGGGTCATCTGACCCCGGAGACGCCACCAGCCACGGGGAGATCGGGATGGGAGCGAGGGGCCCTGGAGGGGCTGAGGGCCAGCCAGGGGGCCGCGGGGGGCTGGAGGCAGGTGGGAGCAAGGCTCCGAGGCAGGTGCGGTGGGCAGAGGAGGGTGGCGGGCAGCTCTGGCCGGCCCGGAGAGCCCGTGTGCCGGGGAGTTTGCACTTAACTGCAGGGGAGAAGCTCTTGGAGAGTCCCAGCAGGGGGGTGAATATTTTAAAACTACCCCTCTGCCGCCCAGAGGCACTGGGCAGTGGACAGCATGGGGCAGGGAGAATCCAGGGCAGGTGATGAGGCGCTGCCAGGCCCCAAACGGAGAGCCGCCAGCCCGCCCGGTGGTCCATCCAGGTCTGAGTGTGCACTGCCCCCCGGGCGGCGGTGGGTAGTTAAAATAGTAACAGTGGTACCAATAATAATACCAGAGCCTGGCATTTACTAAGCGCTTGCTCTGAGCCAGGCATCTGACGTGCTCTTCCCCTTACCACCAGCCTATGGCACGTGTGGTTTTATTATTCCCATTTCACAGATGAGGCACCCGAGGCACAGGGCGGTTAAAACCCTCGGGGTCCCTTGGCTCCCACACAGGGCCCTCAGTACACGAGGGCTGGATTAATTCATTGCTAGTAATAATAGCCAGTAAATACAGTGCCTGCCATGCACCAGGCCCTGCTCTAAGGGCTTTGGAAATATTAATCGTTTAGTCCTCAAACAGCCCTGTGAGGCAGGCGCTACTATTCTCCCCACGTGGAAAGAAGAGAAATGAAGCGCAGGAGGTTCAGTCGCTTACCCTGCTGGGATTTGAACGCGGGCGGCGTGGCTCCGGCGTGCATGCAGCTGCATGTGCTGAGAAACGCAGTGAGTGTAGAGGAGCCGGGCACTGGAGCAGGCTCAGCTCTAGGGAGCACTCGGCAGCAATCTTTCTGGGCCAGGCCTGGGGGGCTGGTCCTGCGGCCCCAGGCGGCTGGGACAGGCCCCCCAAGATGCCGCGGGAGACCTGGCAAGGATGAACTGTCCTCCCGGAGCCTCCACGCAACTCCGCCGCCTGAAGTGCTACCCCGAGCGTGACCCTCCTGCAGATGTCACCTCGATAAAGGATTCCAGAAATCCCATCATGCTGTCTGCCAGCAGGGGCATCCAGAGAGCGAATGAACCGAGAGAGCCTGATCAAGCCCCAGGAAGTTTATGGGAAATGTTTGACCCCAAGTCTGTGCCAGAATAACCGCCCCCCCCTTCCCCCCAAAAAAGAACCTTCCTCAGTGGAAACCCCTTTGACGTAAAAATGGCAGGTGTCCTTTCTTATGAATACACTTAATGGCAGGATTCCCATTTCAGTGGGACGTCTTAGGCGGTCATAGCCCGCACTCTTGGACAAAGTGACTCGTCCTTCTGGACCGAGTCTCCCCTCCTAAAATGGGGAGCCCCTCTGAGGAGGCTGGGGGTGGGGGCCATGCGGGCGAAGTGCTTTGTGAAAGGTCAAAGCTGGCACAAATGTGAGGCTTCGTGATTTTCAACCCAGACACTGGTTGCTCCTAAGAAAGCGAGGGCTCTGACGGTACGGAAGGCTCCTCAAACAGCCTATCCTTTTAGGTAGTTTGAGCATTTGCCTGCAATCCTGCTTTCCTCCTTGAGAAAGCGAGGGAAACGTGGACCCTCCCGCTGGCCAAACTGCCCCAGAGCTTGAAATACAGGCCACAGAGCAGGGCACCCCGACCTCAGGGTGCAAATTCTCAGCGCCGCATGGCTGCCCTGCACGTCTTCTGGAGGCTGCAAGCTCCTGGGAAAGTTGCTGACATGCTTCCCACCTCACTGTTATCTTCTTTAAAGTGGCAGTAATAAGCCGTCCCCCTTTCAGGGATGTTGGCAGGACTAAGTGGGAGGGGAGATAGGACGTGTCTGTCCCCTGCTGGAAGTTCAACGGCTGTTCAGTGGGTCCCGGCGGGAGCATTGCCTCCAATCCTTAGGGCCCCAGACCCCTTCCCACTGCGGCCTCTCTCTGAGATGAAAAGGCCCTGGGAAAAGATAGTCTGCACCCTAAATGTTTGAGGCTCATCCTGAACAGGCCACCCCCAGCCTTGCCAGTTCAATCATGGCATTGAACTTCTCAGATAGACTCATCATTTTCCAAAAGGGCAGCATCCTTTCCCCAAATTGCTTGCTCACTCGCTTCCAGGAGGTTCTCCGCTGACTGTTGGCTCCTCTGGAAATGGGGAGGGGGATGGGAACACGTCGCAGCGCTGGCGTGAGGGCTGAAGGTGCTCCCACCCGGCCCACTCCCACCTCCTGCCCACCCACCCCGGGCCCCAGCGCCGGCCAGCTGGCCTCAGCATCACATGGCTGGGATGGGCAAGGGGGCTGGCCTGGCTGCCAAGATCTGAGTCTTGTAGGCCCTGACTCCACTTACCCCCTCACCAGTCGATCTTAGGGGGATGTTGGCAGCTGTAGTAGGGAGAGCACTGTACTTCACCTTGGAAACCTCAGTTTGCCCATCTGTAGATCAGGCACAGTACCCCTGCCTCAGAGGCTGTCCTGGGGGTTAGTGAAGCAACCAGTGCTTGAAAATACTTGCTGTGTCTGAATCCTATGGGACTGCAGGCTCTGGGCTCCCAGGTGGCACTGAGCTCCCTCAGGCTTCGCCTCTCTGCTGGGGGTTGGGGGGTACTCTCCCCAGGTCTGTGGAAGAACCAAAAAGAGGTCTGCCTGCCCTCCACTAGGCCCAGAATAATAAAACATGTAGGATCTTATTGTTAAAAGAAACCCAAGAACTCCTCAAGCACCTCCACCCAATGCTAGATGCTTTCCCCAGTATCCTTGACTGGTGGGCTTTTATCCTCTTCTTGGTTACCTCTAAGGACAGGGACCTCACTACCTGCTACAGCTGATGGAGAGCAGAGACAGAACACAGTTCATGTGCTTCATGCTCAGGTATATCATACATAAGTAAGCGCAGCACCCCTCTCTCAGGTCATCAGGATGCTTAGTTTAGACACAATTCTAACCACATGAGTGATCTGACTTCTTACAGAGAATAGAAGACCTTGTTCTGGCTTCAGTTTCCCTGGAAACCTCCCCAGTGTACCTTCCATCCTCATAAAAATTAATTGCTCCACCCTCTCATCCCCTCCAGCTCATCAACTACGCCTCTGGTGTAGAACGCATCATGTAGCCTTTCTCTGCTTGTTCTGTTACATCTCTCCCTTTCCACCAAGAACTGCTGAGGAGGAGTGGGGCAATGGAAGGCGCTTGGGCTTTTGACTCAAATGGATCTGTCTTTTGCATCTGTCCCTTACTTCTTCCTGGTTGTGTGGTCCAGAGAAAGTAAGTGAGCTGGCCTCTCTGAGCATATGTTTTTGGGATCTTCTCTCCCTCCCTGCAGATAGAGCCCCGGTCTTGCTTACTCTGTAGCCCGAGTCCCTCATGACAGCAGGTGCTCAGCACCTGTTGAATGAAGAGAGTACCAGAATTAAATGATGAGACCGCAGGACAGGGAATTGGCTCCTAGAAGCAGGAACGCCGCCTGGCAAGGGGCAAGGGCAGAGGCAAAGCGGCCCCAGAATAAGACGCAGAGACTGGAACAATCCGCCGTCTGGGGCTGTTTAGTGAAGGGACACCAGCCTCCACACACCCCTGGCTTGGCAGAGCTTCCCGCCACCGTCCCGGAACCTCTGTTTGCTGGAAAGGCCCTCGCTGATGGTCTGCCTTTTTCTAACAAAGTATTCGCTTAGTGTTTGTGTGATTTTAAATGTATGCTGAAAGCGAAAGGCTGGGAAGCAACAAAAGTTTCTCGGCTGACTAATTATGTTTGTCGCATAGATGTTCCACTATCTGTCAAATAGGAGTTGTGATTAGCAAACTATCAATACACTTAGAAGTGAAAAACAGAGCCAGGGACGACTTCCTTACACCTGAGATGTTTAAAATAAAACAAACATTGGCACGCAGAGAGGGAAGATTGCAGTAGCTGGGAAACTCACTCATGTGGAAAGTATTCCTTCTCGATGAGGCGGGGAGACGTCAAGTGTTGCGCAACAGGAAATAAATGTTTTCTTCCTTTTCTCTATAAATGGAAAGAAGGTGATCGGGTACCTTATGCAGGAACAAGCAAGGAGTGTCATGAGGCCAAAAGGCCAGGTGGGGCAGGGGACTCTGTCACCTTTTTTCCCCTTAATCCGGAGAGGCTTCCTGGAGGAGGCTAGATGCCGGGGCTGTCTGGCCCAGGCTTGTCCCTTTCTTGGATGGCCCTGGCCTCTCCCCAGCCATTCAAACTCACACGACCCGTTTCATTGGAAGCCTCCGTTCTCGGGTCCGTCGAGACTCACACATCGAGGCAGCCCTTTTCCCGTGTTTCCGGGGCCACTTGACACAAGCCAGCTGTACAGGGAGTCCTCGGAACAAAAGGACTTCCAGGTAACTGGGGCCGAGGCCAGGGCGCTGCTGATAGGATCAGGAGCCTGCGGAGAACAGTAGCCCAGGAGGAAGCCGGGGGCGCAGAGACAGGCCCGCCGCCCACGTGGCTTTTGGCAGAGATCGCCGTTTTGCCAAGCAGGGCATTGTGGAAGGCAGGCCCCCGGCCCCCGGTGGGTGCTCCTCCCACCCCGTCCGGATCCCGAGGCCAGAAAGGGAGGCGGTCAAGATCGGAGGCCTCGGCCACCTCTCAGGGTGCAGCCGCGCCGCCTCCCTCACGGCCGTCGGCGCTGAAGCCGGGCTCTCGGAGTGCGGGCGCGTGGCTGTGGCCCGAGACCCAGCGGGGACACCGGGGGATTCTCCACCACCGCCGGCCCAGGTACGGGAGGGTGGGCTCCTGCGCACGACCCACGGCCCCCGACTGGCTGGTCCCCGGAGGAGCCTGGCTCCCCAGCGCAGGGGCTTGCCGGGGTGGAAACGTCCTGCCAGCGTTCGAGTCCTGGGAGAGGTGGAGGGGGAACCCCGGGCCAGGCAAGCCCTTTGGGAATGAGGCGAGGAGTTCTGTACTGTGGCGACAGCAATTGGGCCTCACCCAGCAGCGTAGGAGCCCTCCAGAACGAGATTACAGCCTGTGAGAGCAGCAGCTCTGGCGCCGGACGGACGGGTTCAAATCCCGGCTGTGTGTGTGTGTGTGGCTGGGGACGTGTACCTCGTTCGCTCTGTGCCTCGGTTTCCTGCCCTGTAAAATGGGGGTGGTGCTAAGAGTACCTATTTCCTAAGCCTGTGGCGAAGGTGAGAGGATGGATGGAGCCCTTGGCAGAGCTCTGTAGCTTCGGGCTCTGAGCATGGCCCCGCTCCCTTACGCCCTGGACAGGGGGTGGGTGCAGCCGGCTGGCAGAGGCAGCTGGGTCAGCTCCAGAAAGAAACGATGCGGCTTTTAGGCCCCCGCCCTCTCCACCAGGGGGTCCCGGGCCCTGAGTCAGGCCGGCGTGAATCTTGTTTCTGCAGCATTTTCGCTGGGGGGCTTGGGCTGTGCTTGACCCTCTAGGGCAGGGATGGCCCTGCCTCGTGGCCGGCTGGAGGTGAAGTTCCCCGGGACACGGGAAGGGCTCAGAGCCGTGCCCCAGGCAGATGCCGTCCTCGGACTGCTGCTATCAGTGACGATGATGACGGTGATGACGATGATGATGATGATGATGATGATGAAAGGGACATGCGGGGTGGGGGCGGGACGCGCCAGCAGCCACACAGCGAAGCAGAGGGCACGACCGGCCCCGGCACCAGCCCCCACCCTCCGTCCCCCTCCTCCCCGCTCCCCTCGGTGGCCCCCGGCGGTCTGTGTCGCCCCTACACCCACCCCTCCCCAGGAGCCGCGTCGTCCTGCCTGGGGCTGGGTTTGATCCTGGAGAACGGTCACCCCAGGGCCTTTGGGGACCCGCCTCCCACCGTGAGCAGAATGACCCCTCACAAGGGGGGCGCTCGGCTGAGCCAAGGTGGGGGTTGCTGCCTGGACCCCCGCGGCACCCCCCCGAGAGCCCTCCAGGCTCCCCACGGTCCCCCAGGCTCCTCGGCCAAGGGAAATCCCTGCGGAGGGCAGAGGGGCAGCTTCCGGGGCAGGGGGCTGGGAACCGCCGAACTCTCTGCACCCCAAGAAGCTTCCTCACAAGGGAAGACTTGGCATCCCCAGTTCCACCAAAGCTTCCCTTGGCCTGGTCTGGGGGTGGTCCGAGGGGTCCCCGGGTGTGGACCACCTGCACAGGCTCGTCATTCTGTCTGTCCCCTTCCAGCCACCGCAGTTCGAGCCTCGTCTGGCCGGCAGGATGGGGACAGGGAAGGAGGCAGAAGAGGCGGCAAGGGAGAGGATGGCGCTTGCCTTAAGGAGAAAGCAGACTTGTGCACCTGTTTCAATAACACAGATATACACAATAATAACCGTTCTTCCCACGTATCGGACACCTCCAGGGCTCCGAGCACTGTGCTAAGTGGTTAAATTTGTTCTATCAGTTCATCTTACCACAGCCTGATGGGGTAGAAAGGATGATTACACCCATTTTATGGATGAGTAAACTGGCGGGGGCTTTAGAGATCTGTCTCCCGCGTGGGGGCTACAGGGCCCAAGCAGATAATAAAAAGAATGATCATGTCTTAGTGGAATAGGGAGAGCTGGGGACGGTGGCAAATTGGAGAGAGTCATTCAGCTGTTAGTCACTGAGGCCTGATGTGCGTACACTGAAGAGGGAAAAGTGCAGTCATCTTAACATCCCGCTTGATGATTTCTACCTGCGTCTACACCTCTGTAGCCAGCACCAGCATCAAAATATAGTGTTTCTCCTACCCCAAAATCCCCTCTAAGGCATTCCAATTTAATTAAACAAACAAAAACACGCTGCCAAACGGCCAGAGCCAAGATATACCCATGGAGACATGATGACGAAATGTAATGTGGGATTCCGGAAGGGAACCTGGACAGAAAAAGGGCATTAAGTAAAAACGAGGAGATTTGAATAAAAGAGACTTTAGTTGCTCTCCATGTATCAAAGTGGCTCATTAATTGTGACAAATGTACCGTCCAAATGTCAGACATTAATAATAGGGGAAACTCGGCGTGGGGCGTATGGGAACCCTGCAATTTTGTGGTAAACCTAAAACTTTTAAAAATTAAAAAAGTTTATTTAAACAAAGAGCACTGCCAATATTGCACCCCGCAGCGGTCCGAGTCCCTCATTTTCCAGATGCGGATACCGAGGCCCAGAAGGGGAAGCCCCTTCCGTGGGACCCCACAGGACCCCCGTGGCTGAGCCAGGACCGAACGGCTGGTGGGTGCCACCTGCAGAGGGTGGGGGTGGGTGGGGGCTGCACACCGGCCCCTGCAAGAAGCTGTTCTCCCTCCCTCGAGCTGAAGCCATTGCTGCCAGCTCCCCCAGCCCCGGTCCCCTCTCCCTGCCCACGCCCCGCCTCCTCCTGAGCTCTCAGGGCCAGTTAGAAACCAGTTCTCCCACTGGCCTTGGCTCCAAAGGGATCTGTCACGGGCCATTCCTGCCTTCCTGTTCTGGGGTGAGCCTTGGCCAGCCTCGGCCTCACTGCAGCTGGGGCTGGGGACCCCTCTCGGGTGTCTCTGTGACACCTCTGCCCAGCACGGGGGCAGAGGGCACAGGGTCTTAGCTGAGTGTCGGATACATGGGTGAGTGAAGAAATGAAGGAGGGAAGAAATGAATGGTGAGGGGCGAGATTTGGGAGGGGGTGGGAGGGGGTGCTAAGAGCACAGACTCTGCAGCCAGACGTGACCTTGGACAAATGACTCTCTGTGCCTCGATTGCTTTCTCTTTTAATGGGGTTAGGAGCAGTGCCTGCCTTCTGGGGTTGTCCAGACGATGAGGGGAATTGATGGACACATGAGGGAGAGGGGCGTGGGGAGGAGAGTTGTTCAGGTTGGGAGATGGAAACTTAGGCAAAGTCCCAAGACTGGCCGCCCGCGCAGAAAGTGGCTGCAGTTAGAGCACAGATTCGGGATCAGGCTGCCAGGGTTCAAATCCCATCACCACCATTTACTAGCTGTGTGGCCTTGGGCCACTGAGTTAACCTCTCTGTGCCTCAGTGTCCTCATCTGTAAATTGGGTATGAAATCAACTGTACCCACCTCCCAGAATGGTTACTGGAATTAAGCAGTTGATTAGTGTGTGCAGCCTGCTTAGGCCCGTGATATGCTTAAAACAACTTCTGGTGTGTAATGAGTTTTGCTATGTAAATACGGAAGGTTTATGGACACCCCACCACCCACCCCAGGCATTTTAAATTCAGTTCCCTCCCAAATCCATATGAGGAAGAGACTTCATTGAAGTCGGATAGGCTTGAACTGATCCCCAGAAACCCTTCTCTGGGGCGTGACTGCCTCCTCCCGCCCTCGGGCAGGGTGGCACTTCCAGTATTTCAAGAGAAACCCAGAAATCTGGATTCTTATGCACGATCCCCCAATTTTTAAATATTGGCATTTAATTCAACTTTATTTTAAGCCCTGAGCGAAACAAACACATTTTATTTTAAGCTGGATGCCTCTCACAAGCTGCTGGTTTGCAGCTTCTACTCCAGTCTGCCCGTGCCAGTTTGCTTTCTTTTCATTCTTCCTGCATCTTAGAGGAGAGGAAACTGAGGCCGGGAGAGACGCGCTGGCCCCCGCTGGGTCTGGCCGCGTAGTGGAACCACCAGGCTGCTCCTAGATCCCCACTCCCAGCCACGAGCGTGAAGAATCGGTGACACGGGGTCCCTGACTATTGGATCAGATTTTTGCGCAAGTGGTGGAAGGGGGGGAGTTAAGGGGGACTTTCCCCGCCTTAGCCCAGGGTTCCTCCGAGAACATGTTTGAAATATGATGGAAGTTACGCAGACACGGTTTGAAATATGATGGAAGTTACGCAGACACGGTCTGCCCCTTTGGGTCAGGGGTGCTGCTGGGTGTAAAGGAGGAGCCCCTGCCCTTTCCTGAACCTTAGTGGAGGCTCACACCTGGCAGAGCCCCGCTTCTCTCCTCGCCCTGGCCCCGCAGTGGGGGGTCCCGGGTTCCCAGGGTCTCCTGAATCTCGCAGGAGCCAGGAGCCAGCGTGTCTGCAGAGACCTGTGAGCAGAGGCACCAGCGTGAGAGCTGGGGGGTGGGGGGGGGGAGGGAATTGGGGGAGAAGACAGTTCATTTACGAGTTTGTCATACTCTCAATGGAGTTGTTTCTTTTTTTTTTTTTTTAAAGATTTATTTATTTATTTCTCTCCCCTTCCCCCCGTTGTCTGCTCTCTGTGTCCATTCGCTGTGTGTTCTTCTGCATCCGCTTGCATTATCCGGCGGCACTGGGAAACTGCATCTCTTTTTGTTGCATCATCTTGCTGCGGCAGCTCTCCGTGTGTGTGCCTTTTTTCACGCGGGGCGGCTCTCTTCGCAGGGTGCACTCCTTGAGCGGGGGACACCCCTACACGGGGGCGCCCCTGCGTGGCAGGGCTCTCCTTGGACGTGGCCGCACTGCACGTGGGCCAGCTCCCCACGTGGGTCAGGAGGCCCGGGGGATGGAGCCCTGGCCCCTCCCGGTGGCAGGTGGACGCCCTATCAGCTGAGCCACGCCCGCTCCCCTGCTGTTTCCTTCCTGTTAAAGAGCTGCCCTTCGGCTCCTGCTTGCCCAGGCTGCACCTCCGTCTCCCTTCTGTGAAATGGGAGGTAATGGTCGTGCCCCCCGCCCCCCACGGCTTGGGATGGGGGTGAGACGACGCTGGTGGAGGACTCCGTGCAGAGTAGGACTAGCACCAGACTCAAAAGAGACCAGCCCTCGTCGTCACAGGCGGCAGGAAGCCGTCTGCCCGTCCACCCCAGCGGAGGCTTCAGGCGGTCTTCCGCTCCTGGCCTTTACTTGACCCTAACTCTCCACTTGCTTGCGACCCTCACTCTCTCTGGGGAGTCAAGTCCCCCTGCCAGCTGTGGGGCACCTCTCCCTCCCGCCACACTCTCCCTGGGCCCCTCGGAGCCGCCCTGGGGAGCCACCAGCCTCTTAGCCGGTGACGCACCTGAGGCTCTGGGAGGGCACGTGGCTTACCCAAGGTCACCCCTGGTGGTGAACGTGACCGTGAGCAAGCCCCGTCACCTCTCCAGGCCTCCAGCTTCCCTGTCGGTAAAAGGAGGTTCCAGACACCCACGCCGCGGCCGTCGTGAGGCTCTAGCAGGCAATGGCTGGACAAGTGCTCAGTCAGCGGTAGATCCCAGCCCAAATGGTCAGCGCTGACATGAGCCTGCAGAGACCTGCTCCTGTCCACAGTTCAGGGCGTTCAGGCAGCAAGAGCTGCAGAGAAAATTTATTTCTAGTGTCCTTGTCTTGAGTAGTGTCCAAAACTGATCTCGGCCCTCCAGCTAAAAAGCCACCTCGCCAGGGGTTTTTGACACACAGCAGGTAACTTCCAGTGGAATGACTTGGGAGGTGGAAGGGAGCCTGGGGGAGACGGGTCCCGGGCTGTGGAGTCAGGCAGATGCAGGATCAAAGTCTGGCTCTTCTACTTACCAGCTGTGTGACCTGGGGCCAGCTAGGCAGCCTCTCTGAGCCATAACAAAGGGATGTTATGATGAGGGGGGAGAGCATGGCAGCTGACAAGAAGCAAAACATGGGGATCCACGGCCATCCAGTGGGGCCAGTGCCAGGTCCAAGGCTGGGGCTGCAGGCCCTACCTGGGCAGATGGTGGAGCTTCGAAGCCAGCACAGGGGCCCAGGAGAGGAGAGCAGGCTGCTGAGGCAGGAGAGGGAAGCCTGGTCATGTCGGGCTTAGCCGGACACATCGCAGGGCTGTGAGCAGCTGGAGGAAGGCCGTGTGGACTTCCCGTCTGTGACCAGACTCACAGCAAGTGCACAGCATGTCCAATCAATTTCATTAGTCCCAGTGGTTCCTTTCTATAAAGTTGCCACAAACACTGACTTAGCCAACGCTGGACCACTGCTCGTTGGGGGAAATATTGGGTTAGGTTCCTGCGAGCCTCTGGTCGCAGTATGTTCATCAGTCGAATAATACATAGTCTTATTTTCTGTGTGTTTCTGTTTAAAGATACCTACTTTAATAGATATTGTTGATTTATTAACATTGAATTCGTGGCCCCCCACTCAATAGCATTGTTTGCCTGAGCAATGCTTACCTAACACACTTTCTCCATAAGGCACATCACAGCCTTCTTGTATTTAGGAACACTAGATAGCA
Organism: Dasypus novemcinctus; assembly: GCF_030445035.2. Lineage (NCBI taxonomy): Eukaryota > Metazoa > Chordata > Mammalia > Cingulata > Dasypodidae > Dasypus > Dasypus novemcinctus. The sequence goes on along the minus strand of NC_080698.1, from coordinate 48,638,398 downwards.
CTTCAGCGCTACACTTAAAGGCCATTTTTTTAAAGGATTTATTTTATTTATTTCTCTCCCCTTTCCCCACCCCCCACCCCAGTTGTCTGCTCTCTGTGTCCATTTGCTGCATGTTCTTCTTTTTGTCTGCTATTGTTGTCAGCAGCACGGGAATCCGTGTTTCTTTTTGTTGCATCATCTTGCTACATCAACTCTCCATGTGTGCAGCGCCATTCCTGGGCAGGCTGCACTTTCTTTCGCGCTGGGTGGCTCTCCTTACAGGGTGCACTCCTTGCACATGGGGCTCCCCTACATGGGGGACACTCCTGCATGGCAGGGCACTCCTTGCACACATCAGCACTGCACATGGGCCAGCTGCACATGGGTCAAGGAGGCCCAGGGTTTGAACCGCGGACCTCCCATGTGGTAAATGGGCGCCCAATCCACTGGGCCAAGTCCGCTTCCCATTAAAGGCCCTTCTAAACAACGAAATCACCTAAAGAAAAAAAGCACAAAAATGTGAAAAACATGACACTAAATATACTGTGAAAAGGACTCTTATTTAGAGTATGAGGGCAAAAACAAGAAGGCAGGGCATCGCCTTGTTTAGCCTCAGCTGGGCACATGCACATCAGGCAACTCAATTTTTTTGCTACTCTGTGCATGTCTGCAAATGCCTGCAAAAGGGCCACAGGTTTTGATTTGGGGGTTAAAAACAAATTTTAGCAAGTAGGCAAATTCGTAAACATGGAATCTGTGAATAATGAGGATTTACTGTACTTTAAAAAATGGGGAAGCGGCTGTGGCTCAATCAGTTGGGCTCCCGTCTACCATGTGGGCGGCCCTGGGTTCGCATCCCGGGGCCTCCTTGTGAAGGCAGGCTGGTCCACACACCGTGGGGAGATGACAGCTAATGCTGTAAGGTGACACAACAAAGGGAGACAAGCAGACACAGGAAAAACACACAATGAATGGACACAGAGAACAGACAGTAAAACAAGCTGCGGGGGAGTGGGGCAGGGATAAATAAACAAATAAATCTTTAAAAAAAAAAAAGAATTGAACATTCTCCTTCTTTTCTGCACCCAGCACTTACTCCTCCTTATCTTTCAATCCCTAGCCCTGATGCCCCACCTCTAGGAAGTGCAGAAGAACACTGTTCAAATTCAAACTCTGCTCTTTCTGGCTGGGTAGGCTTGGGCAAATTACCTCCCCTCTCTGACCCTCTGTATCTTCTTCTATAAATAGGCTAATATTGCCTACCTAGCAGGGCTGTAGGAGGAGTTAAGAGAAAATGTATGTGACCACACCTGGCATGGTGCCTGATACGTAGTAGGCTTTCTGCAGAAAATAACACTTTTTAAAATGCTTCTCTTTTTACCTGGTATCCCATGACCAACTTACTCACATGCACTCTAAATTCCGAGACATTCACAATTTGTCTTTACATCTCCGGTGACACAATACAAGTTTCACCTCTGTTCCCATGCAGTCCCTTCGCGCAATTTCCACACTCTCACTGCTGCTTGATCGATTGGACATGGTGGGGCTAAGAACGTCCATAAAACACCTCGAAAAGGAGTATGCACAGGCAAATCCCCCCGGATCAGGCAGCAAATGGCCGGCAGGGGATTCAGACCCCGCACAGATCCGCTGAGCCCAGGCGCTGGCCGTGGGCGTGCACGTGCCTGTGAACGAGCTGGGGTGCGAGCTGGCGAGAGCCTTGCTCTCAAGAAGGACTCTAAACTCTGCCCCGTGCTGGGTTATGGGTGGCTTGAGTCTGGATTCCTATGAGTTGTTCTGGGAGGATGGCGGGGGGAGCAACTTGACTGGAAGCCCAGGAAGGTGGGTCCTGTGGGGGCTGGGAGCCCAAGGAAGGGCCGTCTACCCATTAGGGACACGCATGCTCTTGAACTTGAAGCTGACCGGGGCAAGACCTTGACCGATGTCTGGTTGAAGTCTGCCTGCCCTGCACGAATGCAGGCCCAGTTCTGGGCACCGCCTCCTCGGACCTCGGGGCTCAGTCTGCTCTCAGCTGGGACCATCCTACGGGCATACGCGGCTCTGCGACTTAGTGTAATTCGCACCCATCGAGCCCACAGAATGTGCTGCCTGCAGAAGTCGCATGTGCTAGAGGAAGTTCGGTCCAATGCAAACCAGAACGTAAAGGCGCCGTCTCTAAACCCGCCCCGTGCCCCTCCAGCCCCCGCCCCTTTCTCCCCCAGGCAGCGAGGGGTGTGCCCGCCCTCCCTTACCTGGCAAGACCAGGAGTCTGATCTCAAAGCCTAGCCACCCCCACCCCAGCCGCCTGTTCCAGGGCTGGCTCCGACACCCGGCCTCCTCCGGGCCCCTGAGCTAATTACAGGCTTCCCTAAATCATTGTAAGGAAAAGCTAATTAAATCAGGGTCAGCCATCAATTTTCTGGCTAATGACAGGCAGCCTCACACCTCTCTTCAATTCCAGGATCCTGAAACCGTGGCTTGTTCCAGAATGCGGGTTTCTCTCTTAGGGCTGATTTTAAGAATCGCTGCAAGACAGGGCGTTTCTGACCTTGGCTCCAGGTCAGGGTAACTGTTCGGGATCAGATTGGGGAGGCTGAAAAGCTGGGGCGTATCCAAATCCACGCCGCTTAGGAAAGGAGCATGAGGAGGCAAAGTGATAGCTTCTCCTCAAAAACAGCCATGGTGGGGGAGCCGTGGTGGCTCCAGTGGCTGAGCACCTGCTCCCCATGGACAAGGCCCCGGGTTCAATCCCCAGTACCTCCTAAAAACAGAGCAAACAAATGAAAAAACCATCTCTCGTTGGGGAGCTGATGTAGCTCAGTGGTTGAGTGCCTGCTTCCCAAGTATGAAGTCCTGGGTTCGCGCCCCAGGACCTCCTTAAAAAAAAATAGCCACTGCGCTGGCAGTGCACACCCACCATCAGCAGTTTCGGGGTGTGGAAAGCCCCTGCATTCGGTCCCAGGCTATCTCTTGCTAGGTGTGTGCCCACGGGCAAGTGTCTCTGTGCCTCAGTTTCCTCATTTGTGAAAGGGGGTAATGAGAGTGCCTACCTCACCGTGCTGCTGAGAATTAAACAAGGTAATACACGAAGCAGCCAGCACAAAGCCAGTGTTTGTTGAGTGACTAAATGACCGTAAAGTACCTAGCCCAGGGCTGCCTACAGAGGAAACACGCAAACAAATATTCTTGCGCCCCTCTTGGAAGCCCTTTTCTCTTAGGTAGGAACGTGCCTGGGACAAGGTGAATAGATCGATGGGATACTTTTCCACTTCCAGATACAAGGGCGAGAGGAGTCAGGGACGCCGGGGAGGCCCGGGAGCCCAGGGTCCGAGGGTGTGTCGTACCTGCCTGTGGCCCCGGCCCTTACTTCCTGCCCGACCTTCCCTTGTCGGGGCCTGAGGGTCCCGCTCTGTGAAGAGAAGCACCTGGTGGAAATCTGTGTTTCCCGGGCCCCCCGCCCTGTCCCTCGGTAGCCCTCTCCTTGCCCAGCCAGGCTGGACGTCGCGCTGGCGGCGGCGGAGACCAGCACGAAGCCTCCGTTAGCTGCTCCTGCCCCAGCCGCGTCGTTCAGACAGCAAGAGTCGCGCTAACGCGGGGGACCCTGACGCAAGGACGGAAACGGGGCTGCAAACTACTCAGTTCAGCCGTCACCCCCCGTGTGGTGGGAGACCCACCCTGTGAGCCGACGTTAGCACAGCGGCCCAGAGGGCAGCCGCTGGGGTCTGGCTCGAATCCTGCTGTGTGACCTTGGGCACGTGTCTGAACCTTTCTGTGCCTCCACTTCCTCCCCGGCAAAATGGGCATGATGATAATAGCCTGCCCCTCGTAGGGCTGCCGTGGGAACAAAGCGGGTTGAACGGCCTGGTACGTGGCCCTCCGCGCGCGTCGGTGGTTGCTCGAACTCAGGACCGAGGCCCGTTGAGCTCTCGCCAGCACCCAGCCTGGCCGGTGCGGCGCTCCCCTCTCACGGAGGGCTTTGGGCAGCAGAAGCCACTGTCCCGAGTCACAGAGACCCAAGTCCCTTCTCCGTTCCTCAACCCCAGAGCGGGGAGCGTAAGGCGCCTGTCGGGAAAGCGGGGCTGGGGCCGGGGCGGGGGCAGCGAGGGAAGGCTGCCGAGACGGGCCGGCCTCCCTCGGAGGCGCACGGAGTCGTGGAGGCGGCTATAAATACGGGAGGCCAGGGGCTTTCTAACTAGGCCAGGAATCTGTGTTAGTCATTGAGGTCAGAGCAGGCCGCAGCGGCTCTTCGCTGGGAGAAGGGCGATGGCGAGGCAGCTCTCGTGGGCTCCGATGAAGCGGGAGAGCCGAGGCCGGGAGGGGGGCGGCTACGGGCGCTGCTCTCAGCTCGGGGGTGTCCCAGCCCCTCCAGCCCTTTGCCAGGGTCCAGCCCCCAGTTAGGCCTTTCTCGCCTCTTCTAATCTCCCGGAGATCCTTCAGTCACCCAGATCAGATCAGCCCCTACAATCCCTCCGCGGCCCGGAGCGTTTCCCAAGGGCAGGACCGCGCAGCCCTTTTGAGCACCAGCGCGCCCTTTTCTTTTAATAGTTGTGCGCCTCTTTGAACATGTGTTGCAAGAAAAATAATGGCAAATCCAATCCATGATTTTATGGCTGGTGATGCTTAGGGCAATACTAAGTGCTTATAAAGGGAGCTGGTTTAAAGAAAAATATTCACTCCATTATGGTACACGTGGACCTGGCCAACCTCATGACTGGAGGCTGAGAAATCCGGGCCACGGGGTTCTCAGGCCTCCCCAGTTGCCTTCTGCGACTTCACCCCCGGCTGCCCCCTTCCCCACACCCCAGCCCTCAGGCAGAGTCTCACCCACCTGGGCTCTAGCTCTTCTGTCTTCCCGCAGGGACCCAGCGCCCCATCTGCGTCTGGTGCTGGCTGGTGACGGCACTCAGATGCACCGACACCCCTGCCCCAAGGGTGCAGACGCAGTGAGTTTACCCCTCCCGGGGCTTGCTCAGCCTGGCGCCTGCACGCCGCCCGCCGGCCGGGAGCATGGGCCCCGCTGCTGACCACTGCTGACACCTGGCCAGTTACTAGGGGCCCAAGCCTGCTTCTTAAATATTTCCCTTTATTTGTTATGCATTTATTACACAAGTGCACAACGGTCCGGGGTGGGGGGAAGAAAGAAGATAGCAACTTTGCATTGAGGATCAGAAGAAAATTCTTAGAAACTCTTTATCCTCTGCTCTTATTTCGAATGTGGGGAAACTGAGGCTGGTGGCTCACATCTGAGACCAGAGCCCAGGACTCCCCCTCTGCCCTCCCCTGTCCCAGCCAGCGTGACCCAGGGAGGATTTCTAGGGGCAGTTACTGGCTCCAGAGCCACCGGGTTAGTGCCCTGAGGCAGTGAATCAAAAGCCTCATTTTTTGTGCATCCCTCGGCTAGGTAGATGCAGACGTGACCTTTGTCATTTGCTATTTTTAGCAGCGCAGGCAAGGAATGACTTTTTTTTTTAATGTACGGGAGCCGACTATAAATAACGTGGCTGTGGCGTTTTTTAACACACATCTAAAAATTGTAGCTGGAAACCAGTGTTGCCCTTCAAAGCAAAAATCAGCAGGAGCATGGCGCTCAGGCCACCAGCAGGCCAGTTTCACCAAACCTGTGCTCTGGGGTCACCGCCCACGTCTGTGGGTCCATCCCTTTTTCATTCCCGTCTTGCAGATGAGGAGTTAAGGATCGGGGCGGGCTGGAAAAGCTGTCGACGGGACGCCTGGCACCTGGCGAGAGCCCCGTAAGTCTCAGAGGCTCAGTGGAGTGGCTTGTCCCTCACAGGGAAGGGCCAGGGCTGGGACTGACCATGGCCACCCGCCTCCAGGTCCAGGGGTCTCGGGGCTTTGGGGATTAGAGAGGGAGCAGTCACAGGAGTGGGTGCCGGGCGTCGCGGGCATTTCAGGATAAGAGTTTCAGCAAGAAGGGAGCGGCCAGGGCGCTGGAGGTGAGAGGAGGGGGTCTGGGGCAGGGCTTTGGGGTTGGGCAACTGAGGAGGAAAAGCGGGGAGAGGGAGAGAGAAGGTAGATGGCCAGCAGGCTCGAGGGCAGTCCCCTCGGGCAGAGCAGAGCCCTCTCCCCTGGTGGGGAGAGGACGGAGAGGGGGGCTGGGAGCAGGTAGCCAGAGCGGGGGTGGGGACTGGCGGGGCAGGGGCCGGGGCGCGGGCAGCCAGGGGCACCGGGGGGCAGGCGGGGAACCCAGCTCAGAAAGGGGTCTGCGGACGCAAAGGCAACGGTGCCGAGATCCAGCCCAGGACACGGCGGTGGGCCGGGGAACGGTGAGCCATCGCCTGTCCTGCTTTCAGCGTTTGCCAATTGCAGAGGTGTAAATGCCCCCGCTTGGTGATCGCAGGCCACCGACGTGAGGTCGCCGATACCCACGACTGGCTCTCAGGAGCCGACCCGAGAGCCGACCACCACTGCGTGAGGCTGCCGCCGCGCCAAGCCACACAGCATGGGTTCAAGGGAAGAGAGGAGGGACTTATGGGTATTTTTATGCAACCATTAATTGTGTAGGTAACACATGACAGGCAAAAGTATTTTACATACAGTATCTCAGTCCATTCTCTGGACAGCCTTCAGGAGTAGATATGGTGAAGAAATGGAGATTTACTGATAAACAATAAGCCTTCATCTTACTGACGAAGAAACCGAGGTTCAGAGAGGCACAGTGATTTGCCTATGGTCACACAGCGGTGAACAGAAGAACTCGGATTTCAACTCAGGTCTGTGTGAGATCAAAGCCCATGACCCAGCCATATACCGTCTGGGAGGTTCTGGGATCCGAGCTGGGGCTAGGTTTTCCAGTGGGGGTTTGATGGTGGGCTCCTCTGTGGGGTTGGCAGCTGACTAGCTGTGAGCTAGTCACAGGGGAGTGGTTACCACCATCTCCTGAGGGGGATGAGATGCCCTCCCTGTGGGGAGTGGGCAGAGGAAGACACCGTCTACGCCCTGCCCAGAGGCCCCGTCTGGAACCTCAGTGGGTTTCCCAAACCCTCCCTCTCTTCCTTTCCTTGCAACTGAGTATCCTCCTTTGAAGCTCTGCTTCCTGGCGGCAGTCTCCATACCACCATGCACATAGTAGGTGCTCAGTTAATGCTGAGTAAGGGAGGGAGCGAATCAATTATGTCTTCAGAATCTCTCTCACTTTGTTTTGAATCAAAAGATCAGATTTCCGGCAATGTACAGTGTTGTCACCTTTGCAAAATAGAGATGGAGAAGCAAGCTGGACTTTTCTGAGCACCTACTGTGTGCCAAGAATACATATGTTATTCATGCCCCACAGCATGCCTGTAATTGCAGGTATTATTATTCCCATTTCATAGATGAAGAAACCCAGGTTCAGATTGGCCCGGTGACATGTAAGTCGGCTGAGCTTACTAGTAAGTTTGCTCCCCAAGCCTCTGCTCTACTGTACTGTCTCCCCAGAAAGAAACGGCTGAGAAGCCGCTTCCACTTAGGGTTGCCAAAACCTTTCCTTGTCCTTCTTGTGTCTGACTGTTGTGAACCAGCCCGTGGGGCGGGCAGGGCAGGGAGACTATGGGAAGAGGAAAGCGAGCTCCGAAGAGAAGGAGGTCCCTGGCCCACAGCACTGTGTCCCACCTCCTTTGACTCCTAATCCAGTGCTCTTTCCACCTCCTGGGGCTGCTGGCCGGCGGCCCAGGCTTCGGGGCCTACGGGAAGAAGGCGGCTTTGTGCTGGGTTCGAAGCAAGCTGGCCCCACAAGCCCGGGGGTTTTTCTTACGGGGTTGTAGGGCTGCCCTGGAGGGAGCCCGCCTCTCCCGGTGTCTGCTTCGCTGCGGTGCATCCCGGGCAGACGGCTTCCCCTCGCTGAACTCCAGGCTCCACATCGGTGCAAGGAGAGGGGCGGGCTGGACAGGGGCAGACGGGGGCTCTCAGCCCCGATGCGCTCTGATTCCACAGAACCGGGGCTCCAAAGGCAGATCCCAAAGGGGTTTCCCGGCAGCCTCTGGGAAGGACGAGTGACGCCCCGTGGGAGTGCCTGCAAGAAGGCCTTCGAGCTCCACCAGCGTCACCGTCTCCAAGGCAGCCAGCCCATCTGTCCAGCCACTTGCAGGCCCTATCCAGCCCCTACATCCTACCTCTTCCCGGCTGCCCTCGGCCACTTGCTGGACCCCCTTATGGGTCCCAGATAGCAGGGAAGGCTCGGGAGCCAGATGTCTGAGTTCCAATCCCAACGCCATTGACCAGCTGGGCAACCTGGGCCAAATTATCTATACCTCTCTGTGCCTCTGCTTCATCATCTGTAGAATGGGGTGATAATCCAAACTGCCTTAAAGGGTCCTTGGGAAGAGTTAAATGAGTCGAAACATGATCAATTCTTAGGATAAACAGTACCTGGCACACAGTAGGTATTCAGTCTTGGTCTCCGACCTCTGCCGCTCTTTGTCATTTGCAGTAATATCCCCTCTTCGGCTCCCCTGCAGCCAGCCCACCCAGCTCCCCCGGGGTGGGGGCAAGCAGGTGCCCTCAGGCAGGGCCACCATCGGGGCAGTCTTGGGCCATGCCACAAGCGCTGGCGGTCCTGAGCCCACAGCGCTCCCCTCAGTCACCCACGAACTGGCCCTGGGGGCTGCCGGCCTCAGTCTCCCCTCCTGTCACGTGCTTCTGCTCAGCTGTGAGCACTTGCAGGACTCTGTAAATGCCCTGGTCTTGCTCTCCCGGCCATGGCTGTGCCAAGAGGGCCCTCTGCCTGCTCGCCAACATAGCCCCAGCCCCGAGGTGCCCTGGCTCCGGGTTCGTGGAGGGAATGAGTTGCTTTGGAAGGTGGGAGCGTCCTGTGGCAACGCCGCAGAACCCTACTGCGTGGCAGGCAGTACAGTTCATTCCATTTAATCCCTAAAACCATTCCGGCCCCGCTCCCCACCCTGTTTCCAGGGTAAAGGCTGAACTCTGTAAATGGGCTCCACAAGGTCCCATGACCCCCTGCCCTGTCCCCCTGTCCCCTCTAATCACTCGGGACTCCCTGCCATTCCTTGAGCATCACTGAGCTCCGCCCATTCCTCGGCCAGGAACACCCACCGCCTTTTTCCCAGGGAGCTCCTGCCCAGCCTCCAGGTCCCAGCGCAGTCATCGTCGGGGAAGCCTCCTCTGCCTCCTCCTTCCACTCCACCCAGAGAGGCCAGCAGGCTCCTGCTGAGTGCTCTCCTGCCCTGCCCCTGCCCCCACGCCCCTTCGTAAATTTACGTTGACCTGTGTCATCATTTATTTCCCATCTGTCCCTAAACCCTCTGGGGAGCAGACATCACGGGCTCCTCGGCTCATTACTATATCCTCAGCACCCAGCCCGGCACACAGTAGGTGCTCAGCGGGCATTTGAGTGGATGAGAAGCAGGAAGCAGGTCACATCATCCCTATTTTACAGATGAGAAGCCTGAGGCCAGAGAGGTTGAGGAACTTGCGAAGAGTCACAGAGCCATTCAGGGGCAGAGCAGAGGGTCTAGCTGACCCCAGATGCCACGCACTTGGGGCCCCACCCCCCGCGAGGCAGAACGAGCTCCTCCGCGTCCCCGAGAGCACGGCCTTGAGTGAGTGGGCGGGGACCTGGGTCCCTCCAACATCCTGGGAAACTCACAAGGGATAAGCCAGAGCCCTGCTGCATATGCAGCCTTCCAGGAAAGACCTGAATTCCAATTGTGGCTCCAGCCATGTAAGCTTGAGCTGGTCACCGCCGCTCTCCAAACCTCAGTTTCCCCAATGGCAAAATGGGGGTGATGATCTCCCTCTAGCAGGGCTGCTGTGGGGAGAGGAGGGTTAAGTATATGTGTACGTGTGTGTGCCTTAGCACCCAGGAAGCACTCAGCAAAGGCAGCTGTGACCCCTGTGCGCTCCAGCCCATCCCGACTGGGCATGTGGACATCGGGGTGGCCATGTGTTAGTTCCTAACTTCTCATCAGGTAGAGTCCTGGTAGCGTCTGACCATCAGCCAGCTAGCAGCAGGCTTCTCAGCTCGCAGCATTCTGAGTTCTCACCCTTCTGCTCCCCAATTTCTCTGTCTCCTCTTTCCTCCCCCTCTTCCTCCAGTGAGTCAGCCTTTTAGCAGGAGTGATCCAAAGAAATTCATTACTAATGGTGAAATGCCAGGCTGTAGGTACCTGGGAGGGATCACTTATAGGGACAGGGGCTCCTCCCCAAGTGCTCAGTCACCTTGTCCAGCCTCGGGATCAGGCATCCTGGTCCCAGTTGGGACTGGGTGGGATTACCTAAGCGCATTTGGCATCTCCCTTTTCCCTTCCCAAGCTGGGCATGCAGAGGGAGCCCCAAAAGTGGGGATCATTGCCCACTCATTGGGAGGCTCGTGAACAATCACCTCTTAAACTAGGACCCCCAAGCAAGTCCAAAGAATATTTCCAGAGAGATGCAAACACCAGTGCAAAAGCACCAGCAGAACCGCCTTTTCATTCAACAAACCTGCCCTCGTCGGTTCAATCACTATTAACCGAGGCTCTGTGCCCAGAGCAAATAAGGCCCAGGGGAGCCCCCCAGCCTGAGGGGTAAGACAGACTCGCATAAAAAGTTTAATAGCTTTATCTCTTCTTTGGGGGAGAAGATGATGGCAGGGAAATCAAGGAAGGCTTCACGGAAGAGAGGTTGCTGGAGCTGAGTCTTGAAGGATGAGTAGGAGTTCTCCAGGCAGAGACGAGAAGGGAGGCTCTCTTGGCAGAGGCCTGGAAATCCGAGGGTATGTCTGAGGAGCAGGGGAGGCTGGGTGTGAGGAGAGTGGACAGCGGGAGGGGTTCAATCAAGCCTCACCAGCCAAAGGGAGGAGTTTGGGTTTATGCCTAGGGCACAGGGGAGCCAACGAAGGGATTGGAGGGATTTAGAAGGCTCCCTAAGGCTGCAGGGGGTGGGTGAATGGGGGGAGGATGGCAGAGAAGAGGCCAGAGGCGGAGGCCAGGAGTCAGGCTTGGTGAAGGAGCGCGTGCGCGGTCACGAGGTGGCAGGCAGGCGAAGCGGCAGCACGGATGCTGCCGAGCAGCCTCCCCTCGGGGGTCCTCCGAGAGCAGCTCCCGGCTCCCAGGCTCTGGGTTTCCCCGGGAGCTAAGGCGCCAGCTCCCTAATGGGCCTCCGTGCCTCCTTTCGCAGGAGCCCTGAGCTCGAGCCCCTGCTCCTGGCCTCCGGGCCTCTCAGCCGCACGCACCTGCCGCCCCCCGGCTGGGGGAGGCTTTGGGCCTGAGCTCTTTTGATCCGTGTGGCCCAGAAGACGTGCCGAGCGCCGTGGGAAACCAGGTCCCGTGCGGCTCCCTGGATCCCCGTGTGGCCTCGGATCCCCGACTTGCCTCTTTGTACCTCGGTTTCCTCATCTGTAAAATGGGGATAGAAATAGGACCTACCTCCCAGGGTTCTGGGAGGATCACATGACATGAGGTATGAGAAACAGAAGCACCTGGCGCATAGTAGGACATCAGCCCCAACGGTGGTTGGAGTTAGCCAGGGGTCAGGCCTGCAGCCTCCTTTCTGAGCAGAGAATTGGGGAACCTGCGTATGAGTCCCAGCGGGGCATCCCTCTGGGCCTGTCGGGGTCCCAGGGACCAGCCCTGCTGCCCCACTAAGTGGTATCTCTGAGAACCAGTCCATGCCGTAGAAAATGCCCAGCATTCCCAGGGGTCTCCCAGAGAGTCCCAGCCCCTGCGTTTCTTGTATTAACAACAGCTGCCGTTGCCCTTCCACTCCCAGCCCCGCCAAATCCCTGCTCTTGCGGGTGAGAGGACGGGCACTCGGGGAGCCACTTGCCCAAGGTCACGCATCAGGGAGACGGAGGAGCTGGGGTTTGAGCCCAGGTCTGTCTGGCCACAGAGCCTCAGCTCAAGATCTGGTTGGCTGAGGGAGTTTGGGGCCGAGACAGGAGTGGGTGTGGGTCTCCCAAGCGGCTGGCGGGGAGATTTGGGACAAGGGGCCATTTGCTCTGGGACTTCAGCACCCACATCCTATGACCCCTTGAGGGCGGGGGCCTCAGGCTTGACGAACTTTAGGCGGGAAAGGGGGAGAGGCCCAGGGTGCGAGCAGGGCGGTCTGGGTTTGAATCTGATGCACTCTGACTCTCTGACTCCTAAGAAAGTCGCCTGAACTCTCCAGCCTCGATTTTCTTCCCTGTGAAATGGGAAGAAGCTGCACTATCTCCGAGGGTGATTCGTGCGGGGAAGACCAGGCAGGCATGGGAGGAGTCCCCGGAGACACTCTTTATCCCTTGACAGGCCCAGCCCAGCAACTCTGTGTGGCAGCAGCGACGGGGGCTGTCCCAAGACCCCTGCCTCCCAAGAGCCTGTGCTGGCCAAGGCGAGGGGTGTTGGGACCCCTCCTGCCTGCGTCTGCCCAAAAAGGAGGTGACAGAGAGCCCACATGCCCCAGGGAGGACGCAGCGGGCCTGACTGCATGTATCCTGCCTCCCACAGACCCGCCCAGACCTCCCTCGTCTGTCTCCCTTGTGCACAGTGCCTCCATCAGACTGGACAGACCTCCTCTCCACTCCCTACACTGCTCCATGCCCCGGACCCTGTCCCCAGGGGAGAAAACGTGGTCTCACCAACTAAACACCGTTTGAACCTCGGGCTGGGATGGCCCTGCCCCTCGCCCTGCCCTGGTTCTCATGGCCGAGGCCAAGGCCGTCTATGGGCGATCCTGCAGCCAGCCTCCTGCCTCTTGCCCCCTCCTCCCTGTGCCTGACCCTGACCTGCCGGTCCTTACCTTCTCGGAGTTATGACACTAGCACCATTGTTGGTCTGATTTCCCAACACCTCGGCCTGTCCTGTATCCACCCCCCGCCCCCCAACATATCCTGGAAAGACAGGTGTGTCTTCTGCAGGGAAGAGAGACGCAGGGGCCAGGGCAGTTGTCCCTGGCCAGATTCTGCCCTTAAGGATGGCCTTGGGCAAGCCACGTACATCCTCAGTTTTTGTTCAACTGTAAAAGGGGAGAGTTGAGTAGATGTCCTTAAGGGTTCTTATAGTTCTGATGTGTGTTGAAGCAAAACCACACAGCAGCAGATTCACTCAAGCCTTTACTATCCCACCCACCACGTGCCGGGAGCTGGCGATACGTTTGATGTGGTCACAGCCCAATGAGGTACTCAGAGCTGGCATGGAGGCGTGCACTAACTCAGTTGATGGAGTCAGAAAGGGTCATTTGAGTTGGACTTTGAAGGATGAATAGGAGTTGGAGAATATGCATTAGGAAAACCTTGCAACTATGCTATTCGACATTTGTGTCATCTCAGGAGCTAGGGAGCATCCCACTGCAAAGGCCGGAGAACACAGGGCCTGGAATGCCAAAGAGATGGGAGCGTGGCCAGATGCAATGCTAGTCTTCGACTCTGGGGACCAAAATCCACTGGTTCCCAAGACTTGGGCTCTTGGCGTCTGAGGGTGAAGGCCCAGGCTTCCCAATGCAGGGCAGTTCCTAGAGGGGCCAGTGGGCAGGCAGGACTCAGGAATTCCAAGTAGACGAGTGTGGGCTGAGGCTCCTGGCCGGCCCCCACTGGGCGGGCATCCTTTGGAGGGAGCCCTGGACTTGCTTCCCCAGTGCTCGGTCCCAGACTTGGTTGACATCCTCCCAGCTGTGGGACTTGTCCAGGCCACCACATGCAGCTTTGCCATCTGTACCTCGGGTGCTCCCAGCAGCTACCCAAAGGGTAGTTGTGAGGGTCAAGAGATTTCCTACTTTGTGGGTGTCCTCCGCAAACTGTAGTGTGCCGACCACAGAAGGGACTGTCACTAGCAAAAGCCCGGGGCTGTTTGGTTTGTAATCAGGGAAAGTGCTTTGTCCCCAGTAGCTGTCACAGAGATAATGGTGGGCTTTCTTGGCCCCAGCCCACCTGCTCGGTCCAGATGTGAACTGCAAGGGGCCTTCCACCGTCTGCCGTTACCCTACCCTAGCCATCTCCAGCCAGAACACCCATCGCTACTTGGCCCCGCTTTGGGGGGTGAGGGCCGTCTCTAGGCCCTGGGGAAGTGGGGGACGGGGTCTCCTGGCCTGGCCCTCGCCTGGGCGGCGGTTCGTCAGGCCAGTGCTGACCAAGAAGGCTGCCGGCGAGGGGGACCAGTGGACTCCTCCCACCTGCACCCCCTAGAAGTGCCCTCTGCGGGAGCTCCGTGTCCTGGGCTTTGCTGGGGGGCAAGAGCCTCCATAAGGAGGGCCCTGGGCTGCTCTGCCCGAGCCCCGGCAGGGACCTTCCCTGCCCGCCGCGTCTGAGTCACAGCCCTGCCCCAGCGGAGCCCAGGGCCTTAAATGACCACTCAGCTCTCGGCTTCCTTAGCTACTCGGCTTCCTCCCGGGTCGAGGCCACTCTGCCCGGCTGGGGGCAGGCCGGTCCCTTTGATGGAGCTGGGGGGAGAGGGGTGTGACGAGGAAGGGGGTATCAGGGTGGGCTTGCTCACGGGGCCAGACCACGGGCACTCCCAGCGCTCCCCCTCCCGCCGCCCCTCTGCACGGCCGGGTTCTGATTTTGGTGCAGTGCAGACTTTCAGCTTAACGAGACAAATTGATATTCTGTGCCAGCCCAGGGATGGAGCGGCAGCTCGGGACGCTCGGGTGGCCAGCTCAGAGGTGGGCAGGGGCGCAGGGAGCAGGGAACAGAGGCAGCTGTGGTCCAGAGCCGCCTCCTGGGGCAACCCCCAGCCCTGACCACCCCCCCCCCCCCCACATTCACCCTGTCCATGCTGATGGGTGCCCCTGAGACACTGGTCCTTGAAGGTCCTTCCACCTTCAGTGTCTGCAGGGCATCCTTCTTGGAGGGGACCGGGCTTTGGAGAGGGAGGCATCCGAATCCTAGAGCGGACCCCAGCCCACCAGGACCCGCCTAGCATGTCCTCCTGCCGTCTGCATTGAAAGGGGCAGCAGATCAGCCTGAGATGGGGCAGGAGGACGTGGACAGCTGGCTGGGAGCTGTCCATTCCTAAAAATCCCTTCAAGGGGGTCTTTGGTGTCCCCTGGACATGGTCAGCCCCCCAGGATGGTCAGCACCCCCCAACTCGTCCCAGATGTCCCTGCATAGAATGTGGAAGCCCAAGACATAGGCAGACACCCCGGCTGGTGACACCTGTCACTGGAAATAGCCCCTGGAGGGGCTCTTCAGCCAGGCCCCCAGGCCCCAGGCGGGTGGGGGGCACCCAGGCCGGGTGGCCAGGCTGCAGGGCCAGGGCTGAGCATGGCAGCCGGGAGCTGGCCCTGAGCTCCGCTCCAACGGGCGCTGCAAGCGCAGATGCCTTCCGTCTGTGTCGGTCCACTCCCCCCACCCCCATCCCATGCGACCTTTGTTCCTAAGGTCTGGGGTGGGGTGGGGGAGTCCTGACCAAAAAAGAGGGGCGCCAGCTGAATGAGTGCCCCCAGAAAGTAGGGTAAGGCTTGGGTCCGTTTGAGCAGAGCCCTCTCTTCTCCACTGCCACTCTCCGGCCCCCCCCACCCCAGTGCCACTCTCAGGACCCCCCTCCGGCTCAGCCCCTCCCTTCCCCTCTCCGTGCCCTTGACACTCCCTCCGGCGGCTTGCGGGGGGGGGGGGGGGGGGGGGGGGAGCAGGCAGATTGCTGGGACACTGCCAGCCTCGGTTCCTCCTGATCCCCCGGGGAGGAATTAAACCCGCAAACAACACCGTGGTGGTTAGATCCACACGATCCACACCGCCCCCCTCCCGCCCCCCGCTCCTTCCCTGGTCGTCCCCCCTGTCCCACCAGAACGCGCCCTCCCCGCGCCCTCCCCCGCCTCCGGCAGCGGCAGGGGCGGCCGAGCCTCCCCCGAGGTTGCACTCCGCCGGCGAGCTGCTCCCGAGAAGCGGGCGCCGCGCCTCCCCCGCCCCCCCACCTGCCGGGCAGGATGGTACAGTCTGCAGAGGGACCCGGGCGCGCCGGCGGGGCTCCGCGCGGCTCCAGCTGCCGCACCGCCTGCCCGGGGCTGCCCGCCCGCCAGCCGCGCCGAGGTGCGGGGATTTTCGTGGCCAAGTAAGTACGGCATCCCCCGGCATGAGAAAATAAAACACAAAGCGCGCCCCGCGCCGCGCGCCCCTTCCTCCCGCACCCGCTGGAGTCGGCTTCCTTTCATCGGCTTTTTTTTTTCCCAGCGAGGATGGTGGGAGCGGTGGCGGCGTGAGCGGGGTGGGAGCGGGGCTTGTTTATCTGGCGGCGGCCGAGGCTGCATCGGAGCCGCCGAGGGAGACACTAGTGTGAGGGTCTGGAGGGGGGGGGGGGCGGTGCTGGGGACACGGGGAGGGGGGCCTCGGACGTGCGGCTGCTCGGGGTCTCCAGTAGATTCCGGCAGCCTCTGGACTGAGCAGATGCCCCCCAAAGGATGTTACGCAAGGGCCAGCCAGCCGGGGGCAAGGTTCTCAGCCGCGTCCCGGAGAGAGGCAGGCAGCCGGAGCGCGCCCCCCAGCCTCGCCGGCCGGGGTCCCAGGAAAGAGCCGGGAGGCCCCCCCCACAGAGGGCCCCTGTGGCGGGGTGGGGACCGCTGCGTGCGGGGACCCCTCGGGTCAGGCTGGCCAGGGCGTGCGGTGGCAAAGGGACGTGTCCCCGGGTCCCCGTGATGGCCAGGAGGGGGGCTGGAGTGGCGTGGCCGGGCTATTTTGCGGCAGCCGGGCTGGGCGGTGGAGCTGGCACTTGCAGCCGGGAAGCCCAGGCCCCCGGCCAGCCTCGGTGGCTTCTGGCTGAGCCCTGGGCACCCGGGGCTCCTCCCTGCCCCCCGCAGGGTCAGCCCTGGGAAATCCAGCAGGGGGCCTCCGGACTCCCCACGGGGGGCTGCTGCAGGTGGCCACCCCTTTCCGGCCCAGCAGCCGGCCCACAGCTCCGCTGCCCTCTGCTCACCCGGGCTGTGTGTGGGGAGGGGTCTCTGCCGCCGGCTTGCCCCGTTCGGGGTCTCGGGGCCCCGACACGGAGGCCCGAGCCGGCTCGACCTTCAGAAGGGTAAGTGAGCAGGCCAGCTCGGCCGGCGGACGGTCTTGGCGTGACACTGCACGCCCCCCGCCGCCCGCGGAAGGGGCTGCCCTCCTCGCCTGCACGGCTCTCCAGATCGCTGGGAGGAGGCAGAGCTGGCGTTTGGGGCATTTCCAGGAGCGGCGGGCGCCATCCGGAGAAATTCTCCTTTGACGTGTGCAGTGGGGGGGGGGGGCGCCGGGAGCACAGGCCGCTGGGGCCTCCGCCTGTTAACTTGGTTAAAGGAGCAGTGGTGGGGAGGGGGCTGCAGCTCAGAGGGAACCCTGGAGGCGGAGCAGTCCAGGAAGGATGCTGATGATCCCCTTTATTTCGCCACCTCTGTACCCCCGCTCCCCTTCTCATCAGGACATACACACACCCACAGATTTGCATAGATGCACATGTCCAAAATATAGTACATGTAAGCGAGCCGCTGTCTGTGTTCAGCTCACGTGCACGCCCGGAACACCCCACGTCCACGGAGACTCCAGCACAACGTGAATCCAGTTCACGTCCCCGAATGCCACAGGCCCCCGTGCAGAGTACAGCAGGCGCACGAGTGCAGTGCACACGCTCGCACGGTCACATCTGTGGATGCAGCCTGCCTACGGGTGCAGCGCACACGCGCACACGCACCTGCAAGCGCAGCGTGCCCACACATGCAGGAGGCGTGCACCAGCCTCCACGTGATGCCCCGCAGCGGCCACCGATGTGTGTGCCCGCGTGAAGGCGGGCCAGGTGTGAAGCAAGGAACACTCGCCTGGGGTGCTCTTGGTGCCATCTGCATGCATGTCCGTGCAGTGGGTAGGCAGCAGGCATGGGGCCTGTGCCCCAGGGGAGGGTAGGCTGTGCCCCAGGTGAGGTAGGCTGTGCAGGTAAGAGAAGATGGCAGCAGGTGCTCAGATGCAGCACCTCTGCAGAGGCAGCCTGCAGACACCACCCCCTCGGCTTCCAGGATGGGAGCAAAGGTGGCTCCTTTGCCCCTCAGTGGACACAGGGACCCGGCTCCCAATAGGCTGAGGGGCAGGCCAGCCTGTATTCCCAGGGAGCCCGGATGGGGCTCGGCCCGGCCGTTTCGGGTGATTGTGGCGTGGTCCTGTGGAGAACGCTGCCGGAGGTGGAAAGGAGATGGAGGAGGGGGTGGTCACAGCTGCTGCCCATGACCCCGGCTTCCGGGAGCCCGGGCTGGCCCCTCCAGCCCCCTGCTCTGACACAAGGAAAGCAGCCCCCGCTGGCATGGAGTGCCCGAGAGCTGGGACCCGGGACACACACCTCTCACAGCCCCCAAACTGAAGGGCAGGAGAGCCCCCTGTGGCTTCCAGCTGCAGAGCCTGCAATGCTGGGCCCCTCCTCCTGCTCTCCCGCTGCCCCCACCCCGCCGCAGGTATGGGTGGGAGGGCCTGGTAAATAGTAGTAGCCCAGCTAGCAGTCACCGACCTACTGCTTTGCACGCACGGCCCCTGGGGGGCCTCCCACGGCACCGTTATCCCCACGTCACAGATGCAGAAGCTGCAGCCAGAGAACGGAAGCCCCTGACCCAGGGCTGCACAGCTGGAGCACGGCAGAAGAGGGCGGAAGCCGGGCCGTCGCTCCCACTCTCCCTCGCAGAGCCTCTTCTCCCCTCCTGAGCGAAGCCAGCTCCAGTGCAGGGTGCCTGCCCCCGCCCCAGGTAGCCAGGGTCCCCGCCAGCCAGCCGCTCTGCCTTGCTGTACCCCGTGGAGGTGGTGACCCGCAGAAAGCCGAAGCAGCAGCCCTGTGCCCTCGAGATCACCTGGCCAGAGCCCATTCATCAGAGGGAAACTGAGGCCCAGCCTGGGGAAGGGACCGGCCAAGGTCACCCTGGGGTCTCCAGATGGCCGAAATCTCACGGAGCTCTCGCAGGTCCCAGGCAGTGAGCAGCCGGGGTCTGAGTGGGCCCCAGATTTTCCCTGGGGTTTGACTCTGTGTCGAGAGGATGAAGGCGTCAGGCCCAGCCTCTGCTCCCGACTTGCTGTGTTGACTTTGGGCAGGTTTCTCTACCTCTCTGAGCCTCTGTTTCCTCAGACCGTGCCCCGCCTTACGCCTCAGCTGTCATAGAGCCATGGGCACTGTAGAGGGCTGTAAACACAGGTGTGACTGGCATCTGCCCTGGAGCGAGAGCCGGGGTGCGCCTTGCTACTGTGATTGGCAAACTGCAGGGTCAGGAGAGGAGAAAAGGAGGGGAAATCTTCAGGGGGGCCGGGTCTCTGGCGCCCACCCCTGACCATCGAGAAGGTTCTCTGGACTGCGTGTTCACAGGTGCCCCAGGGCTTTCATCCGTTCAGCTCTGTACCCTGGAGCTGAGCTGGTGGAGAGCCGGCTTGGGGGATCGCACAGGCCGTCAGAGCTGCCCCTGCCACATCTGGGGAAACTGAGGCCACCTGGCAAGTAGGTGGCAGAGGGAGCCTGAAACAGATGCCCTGCCTGCCAGGCCCCTCTCCCACCCCTAGCCCCAGACTGGGCCCTGCACAGCTCATTCAGCTCCTTCTGTGGGTGGAGCTGCCCTCAGAGCCAAAAGGGGGCATATCTTCTCCGCAGTGTGAGGCAGGTGAGTTCCAGAGTCTCATGGGGCCTCAGTTCGAATCCTGCTTCTGACCCTCCCAGCCATACCACCTTGGGAAACCGCTGCTTTTCTCTAAACCTCCATCTTCCCTTCTCCAGGATGGGGGTCCCAAACAGGGCTGTTGGGGAGATTTAAAGTAGTGCGTGTGAAGCAGCGGGCACAGCAGGGGCTGCGTCAGGGTTGGGTCCAGGGAGGGCCAGGCCTTTCTCGGTAGAGCCGTCCAGGGTGCAGGTGCTGGGTGCCCCAGTGCACACCCCACCCCGCCCCTGCACGGAACCCACGGTGCCATGCGGCCCACCCTGCCGCCTCCAAGGCCGGAGCATCACGCCTGCCGCTCTTGGTTCCTCCCTCCCAGTGGGAGCCCGAGACAACGAAAGGTTTAGGGAGAGCCCACCCCTGCACAGAGACCCCCGGGTGTCTGAATCTTGCCCCTCGTTAAGATTCAGTAGTGGACGGGGAGGATGGTGCCTCAGTTTCCCCATCTGTAGAATGGGGGTAATAGTGCCTTCTTCTCGGCCTGTCGTGAGCAGCTCAGAAAGTGCTAAGCTCAGGGTGTGGTCTGGGGCATGATCCAAAGAACGGGCGCTGTCGAGAAAGCGGGAATCAGTGTGGCTTCCAAACCGCCCTCTGCCACCCAGCAGCTGGCTGCCCTCCTGGAAGTCACTTTGCCCCCTCAAGCCTGGGGTGGTTCCGTCTGTGACGTGGGAGCATGTGTCAGGCTGCTGGATGGCTGAAATAGGAATTGGGTGTCAGTCTCTAGAAAGGCCGCCGGGCACCCCCTGCAAGCCGGTCAGTGTGCTATGGCTTTGTCCCTGTCTCCAGTAGGAACCTAGCTACCCAGGGCAGAGGTGTCTGTCAAGACTTTACAAGCATTATATACAGTCCAGGGAGATCTCGGCAGAATCAGAGAGTTCCAGAGACATGGCCAGGGGCCAAAGCTGGCCAGGACGGGAGCACAAGACGGCCAGGCCTGGCCAAGGGGCCCAGGGCTGGGGTCCCTGAGGCCACAGAGACCCCTGGGCACGGGGGAGAAAGGCTTGACCTAGAGTCAAGTGACCTGGGTTCCAACCACCGGTGGGTGGCCTTGGGCCGGTCGGGGCCCCTCTCTGGTCTCCGTCCTCCCCTAGGAAGACAGCGATGGCCCTCCCCACCTCTGTCCTCAGCGAGGGCGGGTTCCCGTGCCAGCTGGCCCTGGGGGCGAGGGGTCTGAGCTGCTGCAAGCCCGAGGCATTAGCCCCGGCAGCCGTAGCAGTCGTGACTGCTGTTAGAGCTGCCCTAACAAGTGACCACAAACTGGGCCGCAAAAAACAGCAGCAATGTCTTGCCCCACAGTTCAGGAGGCCAGAAGTCCAACGTCAAGGTGAGGCGGGATTGGTTCCTTCTGGAGGCTCCGTGGGGGGAACCGTCCCGAGCCTCTCCCACCTGGGCTCGTAGATGCATCATTCCAGGCCCTGCCTGGGTTGTCACAGGGCTTCTCTGTGCCTCTGTGTAAAGGACACCAGTCTGGACTTATGGTCCACCCTCAATCGAGGATGATTTCATCATGAGATCCTGCACCGATTGCCTCTGCAAAGACCCTGTTTGCAACTAAGGTCCCAGGCTGAGATTCCAGATGGCCACGACCTGGGTGGGGGCGGGCTGCCCCGCATCTCCCTCCAGCCGTCGACCTTGACCCTGGGCCAGCCCTGCTAGGGAGCCCTCTGCCAATTGCCTCGTTTCTTCCTCACTTGCACCCATTTTACAGCTAAAGAAGCTCAGGGCCAGAGAGGTTAAGAACTTGCCTGAGTCACACAGCAAGTGAAGGGTGTTGCTGGGATTTGAACGCAGGTCTCTATGGCTCTTTCTCCTTCCTTGGAGCTTGAAAGGCTTTCAGAGGCTCCCGCTGGGCCCAGGCCCTCGAGTCATGCTTGCGGAAGGGAAGTGAGCTCGACGCAGGGAAGACTCTTGCCCAGCAACCCACCGTGAGCGAGGGCGGGAGCTGGGGTGGAGCTCCGTCTCCTGACCCCAGCCCCGTGCTTCCCACCGGCCCCCACTGCAGGGTGTGCTATTTGGTGGGTGGATTTGGCCCAAGAGCGAGACACTTGCAATAGGTAGAGAGCCCGTGAGGCAGGAGTTCTTAGCCATTCTTGTGGAGCGTCAGGGCCTGAAGGGGCAAGAGCTGGAGGCAGCCAGGGGCACTTGGAGGTGTGAGGGGCCCCGACAGGCCTTTCTGGGCCCCAGGAGACCAGCGTGTGGCAGACGGTCCAGAGCCTCCAGTCCCCTCTTAGCGCCACTGCTTACACTCTGAACCTCAGTGTCCTCATCTGGAGCATGGGCTCAGCAGCACCAGCCTTGAGGTGCAACTGCCGAGTATTAAAACACTAACCCAGTGGCCGTTACCACTCGCTAACATGTAGCCTCAAGCCCTTTACCGACATTTTTGTCATTTCATGTGTGGGAAGGCACTTGCTCATCCCACGCCACGTCCTGATAACAGGCTCCGCCGTTCATTAGCTGCATGTTGAACAAGTTAGTCCCGCTGAGCCTCAGTTTGCTCCTCCGAGAAATGGGGACGGCATTGGTACCCACCTTCCCAGTCGCTGTGAGAGGCAGATGTAATCTAAGTCCAGTGCCTGGCCCAGTTGAAGAGGCAGGGACTGTTTTCTCACGTGTAGAATGGGGGTCGTCATAATGACATTGTTATTGTTGTGCCGTCGTTTGTCATGGGAGGCTCTGGTAAATAATGCCAAGGGAGCACTTGGCTCAGAGCCTGGCCCAAACAAGCAGCCAATGGAAGATGGGCGCTGAGGCGGCCTTCTCTCGCAGAATCGAGGCGACTGAGTTCCCATCCTAATGCGGTGTTAGCTTTGCTTCTTGAGCTCCGACCCTGAGTTGTCTAAGCGGGGTCCAGGAAACCCGCGTCGCCAGCTCGTGCGTGACGGATAGGAGCGAGGAGATGGGTGGGAAACCACCCCAAATGCCGCACGCTCAAAATAGGTTGCGCGTCCCTCCTGCTTCTGGGAAAGGGCCCCGGAGCGGGTTCCTTAAAGATGTGCTCAGAAGGGGCGAACCCCAGGCCACGGGGGAGTGGGTTTTTTTGGCAAGGCCTGGACATGGGAGTGGGAGAGCACGGGAGGAAGGTGAGAAAGGGTGGCCCTGTGCTGGTCTAAGTGCGCGGAGCCTGGAAGGTGGGACGGGCCCGCTCCGACGCCCCCGCGGAAGGCGGCTTTCTATCAAGCAGTGCCGCTGCCCACGCTGGCTGGGGCCGAGCCTGGGGACCTTGGGTGGGGAGGGGCCGCGGGGAGTTTCGTCTGGAGAGCTCCTTCCAGCTTGTCCCCGTGTACCCCCGCCTTGCGGGGCTGGAAGGCTTGGCCCAAGGGTGGTGCAGGGTGAGCTGTCACCCTGGAGGGGCAGGAGGTCCTTGGAAGCCGTTCAGGCGCAGGCCCAGCTTGCCTGAGGCCTCTGCCCTGGGTGAAGGCCGACAGCAATGGGTGCTGGGCTCTCGCCAACTGAGCTGTCCTAGCATTTTAGTGTGTGACCTTGGGCACGTCCCACGCGGCCTGACTTAGCCACGGTGTGGCTAGGTGGGCAGGAGTGCATCCCTGGACCCCGCCTGCCCGGGGTCAAACCCCGGGCCTGGGAACTTGCCACCTGCGTGTCCTCAGGCAAGGAAGTTCAGCTCCATGCCTCGGGGCCCTCACCTGTAAAATGGGAATGAGAATAGCACCGACCACCGTATAGCATTGTCTGTTAAGATCAAATCGCCTGAATTACAAGATACCTGCTCTGACATCTCCAAGACAGAGGTGCCGCTCCCAGCTGGTGGCGCATCCTCGTTGAACCAGCCATGCCTTTTTCCTTCTTAATGATACATAAAATAGCACTGCCTCTTCCCATCAAATGTGTCTTAGATTCAACGAAACAAGGTAAATAAGATAAAACTGATAAAGCGCTTAGAGCAGACTCAGGCTGGTGGGAAACAAGCCGGGGCTCCCCCTGGCCAGCCCCCGCAGCTCAGTCACGGCGGGACCTTTGGCACAGCTTTGGCCCTCCCTGAGCCGCCGTTTCCAATTTGGAAACAATTGGCCCGAGAACACCCACCTCCCAGAGCTGTTGTGGGAAGTCAGCAAGCTACGTGTATTTCACCAGCCCAACAGGGTATCTGTATGCAGTACGTGCTTAACACATGGCAGCTCAAAACAAACAACAAAGGCCGTGGCACAGGGAGGAGTTTAAGGCACAGACTCCGGAGTCAGATGCCTGGGATTTGAATCCCTGATCCACCACTTCCTTCCTGTGTGACCTTGGGCAAGTTTCTTAACTTCTCTGTGCCTTAAGACCCACTATCTGTAAAATGGAGATAAAAAAAGCATGTAATGCATAGGATTGTTGTGAGGATAAAATGAAATTTAGGTACTCAGGACAGTGCTTGGCAGAGATACAGGCAATTATTATTCGATGAACTTTCGATGAGTCTCTTCTTATTCAATAAATAGTGGCTAAAATAAACCCTGGGCTGCCCAAGATGATGGCAATTAGACTACACTCGTTTTACAGACGGGGAGCCGAGGCCCAAGGTGCACGTTGGTTTGCCCAAGGTCACGCAGCGAGCTTTTGGCAGGGCTGGAGCCAGACCCCAGCATCCGGGCACCTGGCCCCAGGTCGGTCCAGGAGTCCAGGATGCTTATGGCCGATGGAGCCCTTGCCAGGCGGGGAAGGGAGGGTTTCCAGAGCACGCAGCACCAGCCAGGCCGGGGCTCCGCAGAGGACTGCGGCCGTCGTTAGAAGCCACTTTCTTCTTTTTCCCATGGTACAGGGGGAAGGGATGGCCGTGCTGCCCGCGCTGCCCACTCCGTCCCCGGCCAGCCCCTCTGCAAGCCTGCCAGGCGGCACTCTCCTGGCCTCTGAGTGGCTTCTCGGCGGTTGCTGCGGCATTGACACAGCAAAACTCCCTCCTGGAGAGAGCAAAGGCCCCGGCCGGCCACCTGTGCCCAGGGCCTCAGAATGGACCGGGGCGGAGGGGCAGGGGGCATCGGCAGACCTGGGTGCAGCCCGGCCTCAACAGGCACGCCAGGTGACCTTGGACTGGTCACGGTCCAATGTGGACGCCAGTGTCCCGTCTTTGGACCAAGGACTTTGGGGCCAGATGGGCCCCCTGCAACTTTAATTTTCTGAGATTCGAAATTGCCCAGGGATTCCTGAGAGCCAAGGGCAGGGCGGAGGGAGGGGGAGGGTTGGAGGAGAGGAGCGGGGGCCTACGTGCGGCTGCGCGACTGTCTGCGTCTTGGGGTCGGGCTCCCCAGACGCCGGTGACAGTGCCCGGGAGAAAGGGGCTGAGGGAATGAGGACAGGGTGGGGGGAGGAGCGAGGCTGGAGCCCCATTCTGGAATGCCAGTTGCACTACAGAGCTTGTGCTGTCTTGGGGCAAGAGGGCTGGCCTGTGGTGGCCCTGTGACTCCCCGGCTGCGGCTGCCCTCAGAGCATGCAGTGTGCAGTCCACTGGCCACGGCAGCGCCTGTCCTTCCCGAGGCAGCTTCTGCAGAGAAGGGGGCAGCTGTGGGCGCCTCGCAGCCCGGCAGCCGGGGTGTGGATGCCACAGCTGCTGAAGGAGACCTGATCAGGGCGCCAGCATGCGTGTTGGGGGTGCCCAGGTTTCTGGGTACCATCCCTTCCTAGCAACTCGCTGAAGGCAGGAGATTAAGAGCTCTTGAGGCCACTTCTAAATTTATCAACTTCCATGACTCACTTCAGATTAAAACGAGGCCTCTCCCCATCTCACCTCCAGCCACAGTTTCTAAGCTCAGCGCGGCTTGAAGAGGGGATAAAAATGGAAATCAATAAAACCGGTATTGGGGTTTGCCAGGCATCTCTGAACCCAGAGGTGAAGCCTCTCCAGAAGTGACTGTCACAGGGCAGATGCCACAGCCCCAGGCTAGAAGGTGGCATCTGCCAGCAGGCCCCCAGCAGGGGCCTGGACCAGGAGATGACTCCCAGGCGCAGACTTTGGGTGCCCCAGAGCCTCAGTTTCCTCATCTGTGAAGTAGGGCAGGGGACTGGGGCCTGAAGGTCTGCAGCGAGGAATCTGTGACCACCCTGGCTGCCCCCGGAAGTCTGGCTGAGCCCTGGGACCCAGGGCTGTTTCTGCATGTTTCTCTGTCCTGTGGCCTCGAGGGAAAGGAATTCCAGCTTCCCACTCCCTGGGAGCCTCTGGCTACTTCTCCAGCAAATCCCAGAACTCAAGCCAAATCTCTGAAATGGGGCCGCAGGCGGCTGGAGGCTCTTGTCAATGCCGGCGTGTGTTCTAAACAGCATTCCCACTGCTGGAATTACGTTCTGTGTTTAATCCTTGTTTGCTGTCTCTCTTCTCAGGGGACAGTCAGCTCCTTGAGAACTGTCTGTCTCCCTTCCCTGTGGGATTCGAGAGCCTAGGACAGGGGCAACTGCTCAAGACATGTTTTCAGAAAATGAATGAAGGAACAAACAAACGAACGAATGAGTTGGCCGAAGCTGGAGAGGCAGTGCTGGGGAGGCAGGAAGGCACCAGAACAGCTGTTGCGCTTGTCTCTGAGTTGGGGGGCGGGGAGGGGGAGTGGAGGAGGAGGGCCGTCCTAGAAAGAGTCCTCTGAAAATCATTCCGAGGTGGCAGCCGCAGCCAAGTTCAAATTCTGCCTGGGTCTGATTTGAGCAGAGTCCTCCCCCAGCACCGCGCCTGACCCCGCATCTGCAAGAGGGGGGAAATGATGGTGGGGGGGGGGGGGCTGCCCAGAAACCTCCAATTCGGGCCACCGCCCTTAGTGGGTCTGCACATCCCCACGAGGGGCGAGGCGGCAGGGGGGGAGATCTGGGCGTCCGAGTCAGATGCCATCCACGCTCTCCTGCGGCTGAGGGTCCGGCTGGGGAGAGGGGCAATGGGGAGAGACACGCGCCTGCAAGTAGCCCAGGCCAGGGAGCGGCGTACGGTGGGGGGAAGGATAAAGCGGAGGAAGGGGGGGTGCAGGCTGGGGGTCCGGGGAAGCTGTCTCCTGGAAGCACGCGCCCTCGGCTGTCCCGGTCTGTAGTAAATTGGGCTTTGTCGCATTGTTTGTGGCTCTGCTGTGCACTTTAGAGCTTGAAGAGCCCTTAATGATGGGTTTGGGGGCCAGGCCTTAATAAAGAGATAAATAAATCAGAAGCCGATTAGCCTTGCCTGGGCCGACTCGGGAAGCAGCCCTCTCTCCCGGCCTTCGGCAAGCCCCGCCGCGCACAGCCTCCAGCCCTCTCCCCCCATCAGGCCACCCCAGAACCGCTCATGACTGTGTCCCACCCCAAGAGGAAAAGAAACCAGCAGCCACAGCCTAGAAACCTCTATTTTCCTTTTTTTTAAAAAAACTGCAGTCATTTCAATTACAAAAATAACGCACGCTTGTGGAAATAAATGAAGTGATAGAGAAGGGTCTCCCGCAAAAGTAACCCGTTTCTCCCCCTCCCCACACCCACCTGACGTCACCACCCTTCATACCCCGTTTGGGTGATTCCAGGATGCACGTTTTTATTTTTAAACATCTCTGACCTCGGGATATGTCTCGCGGCTGACAGCGTGTCACAGTGTCATCGGGGGCCCTTTTTCTTTCCACGTGGTATGTAAAATCTGGTGTGACTTGCGATTCGACTTAGATTCGATGAAATGTGGTAATTGGCTATTTCTTTCCCTCGCCGGCTCTTCCACGTACTGACAGATGTGAGTTCGTCGGGGCTTTCTTTCTCTTCTAATGGGATCGTTTTATACATACCCCATGGCTTCGTTTTGTTACTTGGCAGTGGACTGGGCCCGAGTCTAGTGCAGATAACAAAGCCCGTGCAGCTGTGGGCTCTGCTGCTTCCCAGCTGTGTGGCACCCTCTCTGTACCCCAATTATGACATCAAAGAACCACCCCGGCTCAGCTCTCCCCACTCCCCCCCCAGGACACGGATGGCTGGAGGTGACAGGGCATGCCATCGCCCCTCCCCAACCACCCAGCCCCAAGACCCCGAGGAGGGGCAGGGCATCTGAGCTCAAATAAAAAGGCTGCTAGTGCAAAAGCTTGGCTAAAAAGAAACAGCCACCTTCAAACAAGGCCAGGAGATAAAATCAGAAAACAGGCTCAAAGGTCAGAAGGGAAAACAGAAATGCAGAAAATGCTCTCCTGAAAAAAAAAAAAAGCGTCCCTCACTCCCAAAGCAAATAATACATAGTTTTAAATATCAACTGAAGCAAATAGAAGCTTCTTACTATGGGGAGGGCATGGAGAGGCCACGGGGGTCTGCTGGGGAGGGGAGGGGCTGGCACCCCTGACCAAGCCCCCCGACGCCGCGGCGGTCCAAGCGCAGGTGCAGCCTCTCCCGTGCGCGCCTTGCTTCTTCAGCTTCTGAGAAAACTCCCTCAGCTTCTCGGCATGTGCGAAGGACTGACTCTGTGCCAGGCACTAAGTGCTTGGCGGGAAATCTTTGGTAAAACTGGCTTCTGGCGGCTCTCAGCCCCATTTTACAGATGAGGAAACCAAGGCTCAGCACCACCAAGTAGGCGGCTCCCGGGCATCCAGGGGACTTTGGGGACCCCAGTTTAGCCCCAGCAGGAACAGCCCCCCATCCCGGGGCCTTCTTCCCAGCGGGGAGGCCCAGAACCCCAGGTCAGGGGGGAAAGCCAAGAGGCGCGGGAGCACAGGGCCTCCTGCTGGGGGTGTCAGGGAACAACCCCCAGCCGGCGTCACCCAAAGCTGAGTCTGGAGGAGAAGTAAGAGCTAGCCAGCTGGAAGGGGGGTGGGACGTGGGACGGGCGCTCCAGGCACGGGGCGCGCTCCGCTCCGGGCGGCGGCCGCTCTCTTCCCCTGGAGCAGGCGGGCCAGGTGGGCAGCGCTGAGCCCTGCGCCCGGGGAGGGGCCGGGCCCTGCCGAGGACTCCAGGCTGGACGGCTTTTAGCCGAGGAGGGGTGGGGTCCCACTGGCTCTTTAGGAAGAGCCCCTGGGTGCTAGTGAGGTGACGGGATGGAGAGACAAGGCGCGGCCAGGTCCCCAGGTGAGCCAGGGCAAAGGGTTGAGAGCCAGGGTCCCCAAATGGGTGGTGGGGAGGTGGGCAGGGCCGTGGGGCTGGTGGAGCAGGGGTGGGGGAGTCCAAGGGGAGTCCTGGCCGGGTGCTGGGGCCATTTAGAAGGGCCAGAGATGGTGGGAGGAAAAGCAAGTCGGGGCGAGCCTGCGGAATCCGATCCCATCCAAGGGGTCCTTAGGGACGGACGAGCCTGGACCCATTGACCGCAGGAGTGGGAAAGACCTTCCGGGAATGGAAAGAGGCCCCCCTCCCTCGGCGGGTGGGGGGCACTCATTCAGTCAGCAAACAGTTGAGGACCTACTGCGCGCCAGGCGCTGAGCCCACCCCCGAGGACTAAACCAGCCCCGCTCGCCGCCTCGGGGTGCCTCCGTGCCCGTGTCGCGGCCGCAGAGGAACACGGAGCGGGCTAAGGAGGGCCAGGGGGGCCGTCCGCAGGGGCGGCCAGCAGAGGCCTCCCTAAGGACGTGGCGTTGGAGCAGAGACCGAGGGACGCGGGGAGGGAGGCTCGAGGCCGCCCGGCGACGAGGGTTCCAGGCAGCGGGAAGGGCCAGCGCGAAGCCCCCGGGCGGGCGCGTGCCGGGTGGGCTCGAGGAAGGGCGAGGAGGTGCGCAGCGTGCAGGGGAGTGGGCGGAAGGGACGGCCACCGCGCAGGGGGGCGTGGGGGCCGCGCAGACCCCCGGGGCCTCCCGGCGCGGGGCGGCCTTGCCTTTCCCTCCGGAGGGTTCTGCACAGAAGGAGGACTTGGTTTGCCAGTCCCCAGGATCCCTCCGGCTGCGGGTGGAGAACAGACTGTGGGGAGGCGAGATGGGAGCCCGGGAGCCCGGGAGGAGGCTACTGCCACGAGCGCCGTGCAGAGGATGGCGGCTGGGGCCCGAGCGGGACCGCGGGGGCGGTGAGAAGCGAGGACACTCTGCGTCGCCTCGGAAGGTGGGGCGGACGGGATTTTCAGAGAGACGTTTGACGAGATGACTTAAATATAGAATCGACGAGCTGAGTGGAGCACAACGCCTAGCACGTGTCTAGAAGCCGGTAAGCCCTCGGCAAACCTTGGTTGCATGGACAGGCGGATGGCTGGCTGGCTGGATGGATGGATGGACGGACAGATGGATGGGTACCTAGATAGCTAGATGCAGGAAGGCAGGCAGGCAGGCCTTTAAAGCCAGACTAAAAGAGCCAAGGGTTTTCTCAGAGGCCACGGTAGCCACTGCAGGTTCTTGAGCTGAGGCACGACGGGATGCGGATGCGGGTGGAGGTACCCTCAGCTGACGGCACTGAATGCGGGGCCCCGAGCCGATGGCTCCCATCCATGCTGACGGCAGAGCCTCTCTGTTCCCTGCTGTCCAGCTTCGCACCCTCAGGGGTGCGCTCGATAACTGGGGACGTCGTGTGAATAAACCAGACACGGTCCTTGCCCCTGGATAGAGTATCCCTCCCCCCACCAGGGCCGCAGAACCCAAGACGGGGTGCAGGCCACCCCCGGGGCTCGCTGGCTCATGGACGCGGTGCTGGTAGGTGCTGGGCCGCTCTCTGCCCTTTCTGGCGACCTTGGCTTCCTGCAGCCTTGGGGGGACCTTCAGCTAGCCAGGCCGGGCCTGAAACTGGCCTCGAGCCCAGGAGGCCTGCAGACCTCCCTCTGGCACAGGGTTTTTGCTCTTGGTTTCCTCGGGCTTGCTGTGGGCCTGTCTGTGTGTACGTCTGTGTGTGTGCACAGGGGGAAAGGCTGAGCTGGGGCTGGGGACAGGAAAGGCAACCAGGGTGCCCTGAATGCCAGCTGTGTTCCAAGCTCATTACACATTTATTTTGTCCCTTTAACAAATATTTCTTGAACTATTGCCAAGTGCCAAGCACCGTTCGAGGTGATGAGGCCAGAACGGTGAACAAGTCAGACGGGGTCTCACAAATAAATAAAATAACTCCAGGCAATGGCACTTGTCACAAAGAATACTCACAGGGGAATTAATTGAAGGGACTGCCGGGGGGAGCTTGAGTAGGATGTGCAGGGAGGGCCTCCCGGAGGAGGTGACATTGGAGATGGTGAGGAGCACCCGGCCAGGCCACCCTCTGAGGGAAGAGCAGCCCCAGCAGAGCCGCCAGCACATGCAAAGGCCCTGCGGTGGGACCCAGCCAGGGGACGCACACTCGGAGACGAGGCCACTGCGCCTGGAGTGAAGGGTGTGAAGCAGAGAGAGGGGTTTGAGGTTGAAGAAGCTGTCAGGAGCCAGATCACGTGGGGCCTTGTAGGTCCCGGCACGGCGTTGGGACTTTGTCCTGAGTGGGTGGGAGGCCACTGGAGGGTCTTCACTTAAGCGGGGGTGAGAAGCAGACGCAGACCCCTCTGACCGCTGTGTGTAGAGTGGACGGTCATCTCATTCCATCCTTACCTCAATTTGGGGCGGTGGATGGTGAGATCCCCGTTTTACAGACAGAGAGACTGAGTCACACAGCGAGCGAGTAGCAGAGCCAGAGTTTGAACCCACTTCTGTGCGACGGACTCCTGCACTTGATCGTGGGCACTGTGGGAGGTCCCTGGGCGGGGCAGGTGGGCTGGCGTGGCCACCTGAGCTGGGAAGGGATGCCTCGGGTTTGGCTCCCACTCGGGGTGTCCCCTGCACCCCTGGAGACCGTCCCCCCCCCGCGGCCCCCGCTCTCTCCTCGCTCCAGGGCTGCGGGTTCCGGAGGCACTGGCTGCTTTCTGAGACGTCCTGGTCCCCGCATCTGCCCAGAGCCATTAGGGCGTGAGGGTGGCAGCACAGATTTCATAGGATTCTACCAGAAGCTTCTGCAAAAGCCCCCACCTTCTCACAGTGACCCTCGCCGGCTCCAGGGTCGGAGCGGAGCCCTGGCCAAGCACCTGCCCTAAGCGACAGGACTCCAGGCCAGAGCAGGGACACCCTGTGCCCAAGACCCCTAGCTCTTGAGGTTCCCTGCGGAGGTGAGCAGGTGGGGTGGACTTTTCTTTCTCTTCCCTCCCTACCCCGAGATGGGGCAGAGTGAACTTGGTTTCTTTGCTACAGTTCGCCAAGGTCTACTTTAGAAAGCCTCCCCAGGGAAGCGAGAGGGACCCGTCCTCAGAGATGTCCTGGCCTCGTGGAGGAGAAGCGGTGCCCGCCCTGTCCTCGTCAAGCCTGGAGGAGGCTGGGCCGAGTGTCCCCCAGGCCCGCCTGAGCGCCCCGTCCCGGGGAGGGGGCACCAAACCGTCCCCCGCCTCCTCTTTGAATCCTCCGTCACCCCGGCTTCCCCCGTCCTGCGCCCTCACCCGGCACAGAGCTCAGGGACAAAGGTCCGAGTCGCGTCGCCCACCTGCCAGGTGTCCTAGGACCACTGCCCTCCCCTCCCGGAGGCTTAGTTTCGACAGCTGTAAAATGGGGAGACTCCTCCTTCCCAGGCGGCCCCGCAGCCAGGAAGGGCCTTTGCGCCCGGCAGGGTCTTAGGATGGCGCGACAGCGAGGGCTGCCCAGCCCCCCCTTCTCTCGCCCCTGCCTCCCCCCCACGGCTGCTCTGTGCCCCCTGAAGTCACTGCAGATTCCACCTGGGCAGGAGCGTCGCCTGCGTGCGGAGCCCCCCCGGTCGGCTCCGGCCAGGGCTTGCAGCCTCAGCTCTCAGCCCCAGCGCAGCCTTGCAAGGGAATGAGTAACGTCAGCCCCTCTCCTGCCGGGGAACTGAGGCCCAGAGCGGTGCCAGGGCCTGCCCAGAAGGCGGGAGAGGGGCCCACGCCCAGGGGTGCCAGGCAGTGACCCCCCCCCACAGGGCCTTCTGGGGGGCTGGGGGCCGGGACCGCTGCCCCGGGGACTGTGCCGTGTTCAGGTAGTTTCCTGCCTTTGGTGAGGGGGAGGGGATGCCTGAGGGAGACCCCCAAAGCGGGAGGGCGGGGGGTCCCTGCGGGGCGTCAGGCTCAAGAGGGTCAGCGCTGGGAAGCGCCTGGCTGGGGCGAAGGAAGCAGGAGGGGGAGCCTGGGCCAGGTGGGGGGGGAGCACTGCAGAGTTAATGGAGGCCAGGGGTGGGGTGGGGGGTGGGCGGCTGCCAGGGTGGGCGCGTGGGGCGTTCAGGAGGCCACAGAGCCCCCCCCAGCGCTGGCCGCGAGCTGCTGTGGGAGTGAAGGAGGGAGACGCCGGGGGCGCCCCGGGGCCCTCGCTTGGGGGCAGATGGCCCGGCTGTTCAGTCCTTTCGCAGAGGGGCAGCTGAGCAGAGCCGCGCCCCCCTGGGAGAGGCAGATGGTGGGCGGGACCCCCAGCCGACACCCCTCA
Organism: Dasypus novemcinctus; assembly: GCF_030445035.2. NCBI lineage: Eukaryota > Metazoa > Chordata > Mammalia > Cingulata > Dasypodidae > Dasypus > Dasypus novemcinctus. The sequence continues at coordinate 48,605,630 of NC_080698.1, read as the reverse complement.
GGACTTGCACGTGTTCAGGCTCATTCTCTCCTTCCCCGGAGAATGGTCCCTTTCAATGCCTTCAGACTTGCCGGGACTCAGCTTCTCCATGCCCGGCCTCAGCCCTCGTCACTGAGGAGACAGGCAGACCAACTCGTGGTGGAGGCTTCGAAGCTTCGAGAGCCTCTTTCCAACTGCCTCCTTGCACAGGATGGAGATAGGCTCAGAGAGGTCTGGTAACTACCCAAGGTCACACAGCAAGCAGGGGACAGAGAAGTGGACTCTGCGCATTGAGACTCACTCCCCTGTGGGGCATTTTTGTTCTCCCACACTTCTTTCCGGGGGAGAAAAGAGTTCCCACTCTCCTTGGTCTCTGGGCCTCTGGGTGCCAGTCCCGTGCCGGGGGGCTGCAGTGCTGGCCCCCCTCCCTTTCAGGGGCGGCTTCCAGCATCTGTCTGGGTTGCTGTGGGCCAACCCAGCCATTTCTTCTTGGAAGTTCTTTCAAGGAGGCTTTTGGAGGCCTGCCAGTGGGTCTTTTCCACCGCCATGGAAATTTCCAACAATGGAATTATTAGAACCTCCCATGGCCCTTCCCCCACCCCCACTTTGTTATGAAAAACAGCTCCTTGGTGGCCAGGCAGGGGACAGAGCAGCTGAGATCCCAGAATTAAACCTGGCGGAGAATACCCCAGCCAGAGACTCCCAAGTAGATCGTTAATCGGACCCAGGGGATCCTGGTTTGGAAATCCAGGCCGCCTCTCAGGAAGGATTTCCAGCCACAAGGCCAGAAGCCAGGCTGGAGCCCAGGATTTCACTTCCTGCTGTCGGGGCTTGCAGTGTGGTGTCGGCTCTGAGTCAGGGCAGGGCTTTGCACGCAGGCGATGCTCAATGCTCGATAAATGTTGGTTGATAGATACAGAAGTTTGGAAGGGAGGGGCCAGGACGGGAAGGGATGGGCAGGGGGGAAGAGGAAGGGAAGAGGGAGCCCGCGGGGGCAGAGTGGTTAAACCAGCTCCTTTTGGAACCGCTCCTGCTGCTCTTTCCTCATCTGTAAGGTGGAGACAATTACCCCACCCCTACAAGGTGCTCTGCAAATGAGAACAGTGCGTTAGGGACCTGGCTCAGTCGCTGATAGCTTCTCCATCATCCCCCTCATTGGGGAGGCAGCATAGACTAGGGAACATGTGAGCTGGGGACAGCCCTAAATCTGTCTCTGAGAATCCTGACTTTGCCCCTTAGGAGCTGTGTGACCTTGGACAAGCAACTTCACCTCTCTGGGCCTCGGTTTCTTCATCCATTCAACGTGGAGAGGAAGCAGCACCTACCACAAGGGTGGGTTGTCAGGATCAAATGCAAGTTCGACTGGCCTGGGAGAAGCTCTCGTGGGGGTCCCTGTGGTTCTGACCAGGAAGGGCAGAGTCCCCAAAACTGGGCGTGTCTGTTAGGGCAAGGGATGGTGGCAGGTATGGGATGGCAGGGAGACCACTGCGTTAACCAGGAAGGGGAGGGGGTGTAGGCTCCTGTGGGGGGGCTCGGTCAGGGGTCTGCTCCGGTCAGCTGAGTAGGGAGCTGAGACTAACGGGGCCTCGGGGAGACCTGGTGCCAGCGCGGCCTGGACCGGGCTGCCCTGGGGACTCACAGGTGAGGAGCAGCTGCCACACTTTGGGCTTGTCGCCTTATCACAGCGTGTCTCTGCCCCCTGGGCCGCCCATCTCTATCTGCCCCCACACCCCAAGCCTGTCCAACCCTCCAGCCAGCTCTCCCCACCTGGGGTGCGGCGAAGTGGGGGTGGCTCTTCTCCTGGCCCAGGGACAGCTGCTTGGGCCCCAGGGCAGAGGGTCGGGGGCCTGAGCTGAGCAGGAGGGGCTTGGTGGCGTGCCCTGCTGCACGGCCATGAGCGCCTGGCCCCTGAGTCCAGCAGACCAGATTGAGAGCCTGGCTCCCCTGCTCGCTAGCTCCGCGCCCGGGGCCGGCCACTCAGACCTCAGGCTCCTCATCCAGAGTGGGGGGAACTACAGAGCCCGCCTCCTCGGCCTGTCATGAGGATGAGGTGAAAATATGCGGAGATATCAGACAGCCCCACCGGGCGCGCGGCCTGAGTGCACATACCCACTTCAACCACAGCTTGAGCACCAGCTGTGTACCAGCACAGGGCTGGGCAATGGGGACATGCCAGTAAACAGAGAAGGAAGTCTAGGGTCATCAACTCATCCCCGGTTTGCCTGGAGCCTGGGACATTCCTGGTTTGGGCACTGAAAGTCCCCAGTCCCGGGCAAAGTGGGACAGCTGGCCACTCGAGCACAGCCCCTGCCTGTGGAATTTACAGTCTGGTGGAAGGAGACAGACTGGAGGCTCGGTAGCAAGCACGCGGGTTTCAGTACTGTCAAGCAAAATAGCTCACAGTAGGGCGACAGGGAGGGATGACGGAGCTTATTTTCGATGGGGTCGTCAGGGAAGGCCTCTCTGAGGAGATGGCGCCTGAGCAGGGACCTCATGAGGTACGAGAGTGAGACGTGTGGACATCTAGGGGAAGGGCATGCCAGGCAGAGGGGACAGCATGTGCAAATGCCCTGCGGTGGGAATGAGAACAGAGGCGGGGCTAGGGTAGAGCGAGGGAGGGCTGGCCAGTTGAGTTAATGGGGACTCCTTTTAGAAGCAAGCAATATAGACACCCGCTCAAATTAGCTTAAGAGGAAGAAGAAGATGCATTGGTTGATCCAACAGGAAAAGACAGAGAGAGGGTCAGCTTCAGGTATGGCTCTATCCAGGTGCTCAGATGAGGTCGCTTCTTTCTCAACTCGGCTTGCATCTGCGTGAGCTTCCTTCCCGGGAAAGTCCCAGCAACCCCTGGTGAGCCTCCTGGTCTGTAACCACAATAGAGAGAGAGGATCAGGCCTCAGGTCCAGACGTGGCATCTGGGAGCTGACTGAGGCTTCGAGTGGGTGAGAGAAAGAGGAAGGAGATGCGGAGGAGCGCCGGCTGGCGGGAGCACGGGCCTGGCCTCGTGGATGCCAGTAAGGACTTTGGACTTGATTTGGAGTGTCCCGGGAGCCCCTGGGAGGTCGTCAGCAGGGAAGCAGCATGCCCTGATCTATGGATCGGGAGTCTCACTCCGGCGGCTGCGTGGAGAATGGATGACAGGGGCTGGAGGCTCAGCAAGGGGGTGGGCCAGGTGGCTGCCGCGATAGCCCCAGGGGGGCGTTCGTGGTGGAAGTGGGGATGGAGAGAAGAGGAGGGATGTGGAAGCTACTTAGCAGAGAGCCTGAGCCAAGCTCGGGGTGCAGGCCGGGGTGGGGGTGACTGGCAGGAACAGGGCAGTGTCTCAGCCCTGAAGGAGCTGCGCAGCACAAGGCAGGAGCCCCGTCCCTAGGGGTGGGGTGTTTGCCCAGATGGCACGATGGTGAACCCCTGAGCTGGAGGCCCGGGGAGCTTTGGTCCCCTCCTGGTTAGGGAGCCTATCGCCTCCGTCTGGGGGCCAAGTGGCCCCGGCAGGGAGGAGAGGAGAGCTGGATGGGCAGGGAGCCCATCCAGCAGGTAGTGGGAGGCTCCCATCATTCCTGGGGCCAGGGCAGGCCAAGACCCCCTGAGAGAAACATCAGCGTGAAGCCTGGCTCTCAGAGCATCACAGGAACTCTCCTGGTCTTCACTTGGCAGTTAAGAGCAGGTAAGGGGTCTCCCCTGCCCACCAGGGAGACTGGCTGGAGTCATGCCCAAGAGAGCATCGCCACGGGTCTAGGCTTATTGACAGCAGTGCAAAAAGGGTTGGCTTCAGGTATGGCCAGATCCAGGTGCAGCTGGGTTAAGCTTCCCGAGGGATGTAGCTGGGGCAGTTCTCAGAGACTGCATCCTTCAGAAGGGACTCTGGAATGTTCCATTCCAGCGGTGTGGCCAGACCCAGAGAAACCGGGAGAGTTTGGCTGGGTTTGGGAGCGTGGCTGGGCTCAAGGTCAGTCACGGGGTACCTGTGTGAGCAGCAGCACATGCGCACCCACCTCTCTTCTGCTGCTACGGTCCTGCACGGAGGTGCTGTTACCCGGGTAAGAGATGAGGAAACTGAGCCTGAGAAGGAGCCTGCATAGTGTTTATCACATAGTAAGTCCCTAGAACATCTGAAATGGACAGGAAGGGTCACCCCCTCTCCCTGGGATCATGCACTGAGCATCAGAGCTTCAAGGGGTCTGAGAACCCCCACTCTGGGAAGCATCTTAAAGCAAAGGAAATCAGTCTCCTCACGGCCCATGTGACGTTGCTCCCCGCTCCCCTCCCTCTGCAGCAGTTGGCAGAAGGCCTGCCGTGCGCCAGACACGGGGCTCGCCCGAGGGGTGCGGCGGTGATTAAACACGCAGCTCCATCAGTGGACGAGGGGCCAGCAAGCCGTGGGGCGTGCAAACAATGAAATACTATTTAGCCGTAAAAAGGGATGAGACCTTCATGAACCTTGAAGACATTGTGCTGAATGAAATGTCAGAAACAAAAGGACAAAGCGCTGTGTGACCCCACTTCTATGAAATTGCCAGACCGAGCACATCCCTTGAGATAGAAAGTAGAGCAGGGCTTACCAGGGGCTGGTGGGGCATGGGAGCTACTGCTTAACGGGTGCAGTTTCTGTCGCGGATGATGGAGAAGTTTTGGAACTGATGGTGGCAATGGCAGCCCAGCCTTGTGATTGTAATTAATACCACCGAATTGTATATTTTAAAAAAGCTAAAAGGGCAGATTTTATGTTCTGCATATGTTACTACAAAAAAAAAAAGGGAAAACGAAAACAGACACATGCCCTGCCTTCTCTGGTCTAGTGTCAAATATTAATCCCACTGTCACATAGCTAGGTGTAAATTACACCTGGATAAGTGCAACGAAGGAGAGTATATGCTCGGAAAATCAGGAGAGGCCTCCCTGAGGATGTGGGGACTGAGCCGAGAGCGGATGCGTAGGAGCTTACCAGGTATGATGGGGAGGGAGCAGCATTCCCGGCAAGGTCCTGGTGGAGGGAGCTGTGTGGCTGGAGCCGAGACTGAGGAGAATGGGGGGCTGGAGTCCGCTGGAGGGGCAGGCCAGACCCCACAGGGCTTTGAGGAGCACAGCAAGCCGTCTTGTCTCTATCCTCAGTAAGGTGATTTGGAGAAGGTTATAATATGATCAGAATTGCTTTGCAGAAATGTCTCTCTCGCTGCCAAATTGGGTCAGTGAAGAGGCTGCTGCAGTCCTCCGGGCAAGCGAGGAAGAGAACTTGGACAAGGTCAAGGGCTGTGGAGAAGGGGGCAAAGGGGCGGTTTCAAGGAAATTTAGGAGGCAAAATCAACAGGCCTTTGACGATGGAGCGGAAGATGGCAGAGGTGACTCTTGGTTTCCGAATTGGCCACCTGGTGAGAAGAAACAAAGCAGAAGAGGAGGACGGGTTGGTGGGGAAGCTCATGCTTCAGGAATGCATTTCAGATTTGCTGCCTCTGCACCCCTACCTCACACCACACACAGAGTTAAACGGAGAAGCATCGTAGTGTAAATGAAAGCTAAAACTATAAAGCTTCTAGAAGGAAACAGGAAAACATCTTCATGTCTGAGGGGTAGGCAAAGATGTATAAAGTGGACACCAAAAGACTAATCATAATAAAAGACAAGGTGGAGTTCAGATGAGCTGAGCTTGAGGCGCTGGGGAGATACCCAGGTGGAGAGGTCAGGTGGGGAGCTGGTAGCTCAGAGACAAGACGTGAGCAGAGGAAGCCACCTGCGAGGCTCCTGTGTGCAGCTGATACCGGAAGGCACGGTCTGCTTCTTGGGCCCACAGAGGGGTCACCTTATGACCGACCCAACTGGACCGAGTGACTCGGGCTGCTTCTAGAGCAGGTGCCGCTGTAGCTGCCCAAGCAGAGGAGCCACGAGTGTTCCCATGAAGGCCCCGCCCGGTGCGTGGCGTCTGACCACGGGCTGCTCTCCAGCCACGCCTCCCACATGGGTGTAAGCGGCTGTCCACCCAGCTCTGTCGCCTGCACTCCCTTCCCCAGCCCTAACGGAGGAGTCAGATTAAATATGATTTCCTCCCAACGAGAGGCTGATCAATGATGACTAAAGGAACTTGGCATCTGGAATGATCAGCTTTGCATTTTGCTTGGGAACGAGTCGCACCTGAGAAAGTTCTTTCTCGCGTGGTCCCGCGGCATGCCGGGGAGCTGGTCACTGCAGGAACCAAGCCACACGGCCTCGGAAAAGTTGGAGACGCCAGTGAGGGGGTGCTTTTCTCGTGGCCTTGCCTTGCTGGGGGTCTCCAGGAAGGGGACCCAAGCTTGAACCGTGCTCTCTCTGGCGATCCCCAGCCGCCTCTTGCTCCCACGTTTCTGGGGTCCACCATCTTGGTCCTGCTTCTACTCAGCCTTCCTTGGGAAGCCAGGAGCTGACTTGCTCCCCCAGACGGTGATTCTGGGTCTTTGCAGGATAGGGGGGCCCGAGGAGCCCCTGGTGAAAGCCGCAGGCATCCTGCAATTCTACACGCTTTTACGAAGAATCCCAGCAGGGCCGTGGGCCCCTCCCAGAGCCCCCACGCCCCTCCCCACTCTGAGCCTCAGCTGAAGACAGAAAGCCTGATCCGGGGTGAACCGTGATGATACCAAGGTCGCGCCTTTGGCTGTCTTCTCAGGGGTGTGTCTTTAGTGCCAGTTTTACAGATGGGACAACGGAGGCCCTGAGGGGTAGCCCATGTGCCTGCCGGATGTTTGATCTCTGAAGGAGTAATTGGGCTGTGGGCTGGGAATCCTCCTGAGTAATCTGGAATCCCCACTCCTCCCACCTTGACTCCCCTGAGTGGGAGGTGGGGTGGGGGGACGGGTGTGCAGTGGCTGATGGTGGGAAGCTCTGACTCGCCAAGCAGAGCAGGAGCTCTGCAGGGCAGCGTTTGGATCACCTTTGAGTGTCCAGGGTCCAACCCAAGGCCCCAGAACCAACAGACTGGATGACCAAGTGAAAACACGCGAGGCGTCACGGCGTGGGAAGGGGGTTTTGGCTTTGGGGGCAGAAATGCTCTTAGATCTCAGCTCTGCCTGTCCTGGCTATGCAGCCTGGCCTCCCTGAGCCTCAGTTTCCTGGTCTGCAAAGTGGGGGGTGATACTCTTTGAATAGGACGGGGTTGGGAAGACGGAAAAAGACAACTGGGTACCAGGCACCGCGCCAAGTGCTTCCCAGGCATCGTCACATGTCACCTCCCCAAAAGCCAAGGCAGGCTCGTGGAAATAGCCCCATCATATGGGGGAAGAAACTGAGGCCTGGAGCGAGGCAGGGCCCTGCCCAAGGCCATGGAGCAAGTGGCAAGTGGCAGAGCGGGCATTTTGCATGCTTGGCCGGATACCTGACATGTAGCACATAGTAGATGCTCAGGAAACAGACAGGCTGCCCTGCCCCCACACTCTAAGCTAGAGAAAGCTTTCTGCAGGAACCTGCAGAGGTCACAAACCTAATCCACGGCAGGAGGGGGGAGCTTTGATATGACCTGCCCTCCCCCCAGGCCAAGTACTACATCACCCCCCACCCACCCATGTCGCAAAGTGGGACAGGACTTCCTGCACAGTAAAGTCTATCAGGAGCTCGGTGCGGTAACGAGGGAAGATGAGTTGAACTGGCCTTTTCTGCTTTGGTAAGCCCCGGCTCAAACTGGAAATGACTAAGCCAGGGTTTTTCAGCCCACCGCAGCCCTGATGCTGGTACCCACGCGGACATTTGAGGGCGTGAGGGCTTGCCAGGACGCAGAGGTGGGCCAGCCTGCAAGGAGCTCCCAGAGAAGCAGCGACAGTGTGCTGTGGCCAGAAGGTCCTGGAAACACTGAGGCAGGTGCTTCATAGTCTGCCCAGGAGTTTAGAGCAGGCGTCCCAGGCCTGCACTTTCGAATAGTTCACGCTAGCATTATTAGCCATTGCCAGAGGAGGGCACTTCAGGCTTGGGAGGAACTGCCTGCCAAACACCCAGAGACACAGAACCTTATAAGGGGTTTTTCATGATTGAAAGGAAGGACACGGGAAGGGGTGGATGGATGTGACCCTTGGCCCGTGTGCTGGCCCAAGAATTTTGAAATTGGTTCCGAGGGCAGTAGGGAGCCCCTGGAGGCTTTAGAGCAAGGAGGCCACACAACAGGGTCTGCCAGGGCGGCTGCGTGGCTCCGTTCTCCTCCCCTCGCCCTCCGCGGGTTGGGCGCTCGGCTCCTTCCTCTCGCTGCCCCCGCCCCCTGCATCATCTCAGCCTGTCCCATGCTTTAAGGACCGTCCGCTGCCCGTATTTACATCTTCAGCCGGGGCCTCTAAGCTCCTGGCTCACACCTCCGGGCGCCCTCTTGGATCTCCCCTTGGGCGTCTCGCAGGCATCTCCAAGTTAGCCCGTCCAAAGCGAGATGCTTGCTCCTGCGCACGCATCTCCCCCCAACCCCGCTCCTTCCCCAGACTTCCCAGGCCTGTAAGCGCCCGGCCAGGGACCCTCGCTGGAGGCAGCGCTCAAGCGATCAGCCCTGCTCCCCCCACCCCCCAGCCCTGGGCCCGCACCCTGCACAGACTTCCCAGCCACCCGCCCCTCTCCACCCCGAGGCCCGGGCCCCACTCGCCTGGCCCACGCGCCTGCTCTGCACTCCCCTCCGCCACGGGCCATCAGTCCATTGGCCAGTGGATGGCGGGGCTTCAAAAACAGAGACAACCCTTGGTGCCAATCCACCTACCGTTCTTTAGGGCCATCCCTCTGCCCTTGGAGTAAAACCTGAATTTTCTCACGGCGGCTTTCAAAGCCCTGCAGGGCCTCCACCTCTCTTGCTGGCTCTCAAGGCCTGCTCTTCTCTGGGTGTTAGAAACACACCCGGTCCCTTCCTCCTCAGAGCCTCTGTGTGGGCTGGGCCCTGTGCTAGAACTTGCTGGCCCAGCTCCTCGCACATGCACCCCAGCAAAAGAGGTCCCCAGGCAGCCCCGGCCGTAACGGCTTACTTTCTTCCTAGCACCTTTCGCACTCTCTCTTCCTCAACAGAAGGTGGGGACGGGGAACAGAATGCCTGGCACATAATAGATGCTCATTAAATAACTGTTGATGGAATAAGTCGGAGAACAGGGAAAGGGGACCTAGAGCTCGGGAGCGAGTGAATGAGGCCTGAAATGAAAGGGCAGGTGGGGGCAATGGAACCAGCGGCAAATGGGATATTTGGATTTGATCTAAGGGGCACTGGGAGCCACAGAAGGTTCTTGAGCAGAACTGTGCCTGGTGGTCACATGATCAGACTCTGGTTTCAGACAGCCTTGGGTCAACAACTTCCCACCTATGAGACCTGCGGCAAACATTTGGCCTCTGGCCCTGGGTGTCCTCCTTCATAAAACGAAGGGTGCTCATGACGACTGCACCTTGGGCTCCCGAGGTGTTAAATGAGGCGGTGCATGCGGAGTTCGGGGACACCGTGCGTGCCTAGGAGACACTAGCCGCCGCTGGCGCTGCTGGGGGTGCCTGCTGAGGTGTGCCGGGGGGTCTGGAGCAGCCCCCCCACCCAGAAGCCCCCGGGCTGATGGAGAGACAGGCAGGTCAAGCTCTGCCCATGTGGTTCTCTAGGGTGAGCGCTGGCCAAAAGGTAAAGCAGGCCCTGTGCCCGCAGAGAACTACTTTTGGGAGAGACAGGGGAGGCTTCCCAAAGAAAGTGACTTTGGGTTTTGGGCAGACGGTTTCCTTGAGAGAATATTTTGAGTCAGCAGCCACTGGCCCGTGAACAGGGGAGGAGGGCGTGTGTTCAGGCTGCTCAGCTCCCAAAATAACCCCGATCCGAGGGCGGACAGCCCGGCAAGCCGCAGGAGCCGCCGCCATGTGCTGCCCGGCCCGGCCGGGCTCTTTTGACCTTGGAGCGGTCCTTGCCTGGCCGGTGCCCCCCCAGAGGTAGGAGGGGCGAGGAGGAAGCCCAGGATGCGGCTCCAGCCCCCGCAGTGCAGGTAGGGCCCCTCATAGATCCTGCGCACGGGGCCCCGGCTCTCCCACGGGACCTCACTGGCATTGGCACCCCGGCTCTGGGGCCGTGGCTGGGCCACCAGGGCCGGGCACTGGCCAGTGGCAGGAAGGCCAGCCCTGGGGCCCCGCCTCTGGGTCTCTGTTCGTGTGTCTTGGCTTTGGGCCCTCTGTCTCTCTGTCCCTCTCTCCCTCCCCTCTCTGCCTGCCTCTCTCTGTAGCCCTCTGGGTCTCTCCCTCTTCCTCTGTCCCTCCCGTCCTCCCTGTCTCTGTCCCCCTCCCCTCTCCCTCACTTTGCTCCCTCCGCACCCTTTCTCTTTCTCCCCTCTTCCCTTCTCCCCCCTCCCAGCCTTGCAAGTTCTTCTCCGCCTTGCAGCTTCTCCCTCTCCCCTCTCTCTTTCCCCTCCTTCGCCTCCAGATCCCCCTTCTCCAACAAGATGCTTCCGAGAACACACACGCAGGGACATAGGGACACGCCGAACCCCTTCCAAGACCAGAGCCCAGGCTCCAGCCTCCCGCCCTTCCCACGCTGGCCAGGCGGAACCGGCGCAGAACGCGGGGCGCGGCGGGGGGCTCGGGTCAGAGGCGCGGGCGCGGGGGCTGCTGGAGGCGGACCACCCCCACTCCACCTGCCCTCATCCCGTGTCCTCGCGCCGGGCGCCTTCTGCTGGGGCCGGGGAGGAGGCCCCTGAGCGCGTTTCCTCCCCTTCTGTGCAGCTGCCGGGCTCCCCGGGCAGGCGGGACGGCGGAGCGGGCCGCTGGGCCCATTCAGCAGAATTATAAATAGCAGCCGGGCCGGGCCGGGCCCAGAGAGCGCCCACGGCGGCTGCAGGGCCCCGGGCCCCCTGTCCTCCGCCCCTCCTGCCGTCCCTCTGCGGCGAGGCCAGCCCCTCCCCTGGGCCAGCAGTGGGTCCCCAGGTCAGTATCCAATGTCACCATGACAACCTGCATGGCCCCGGCCAGCTGAGGCTCAGGTTGCGGGGGCCGGAGGGGGAAGGCAAAGGAGAGGTCCAGTGGCCCGGAATCAAAGGTCACCGCTCTAGCCTGGGGCTTGCTCAGGGGGCTGGGGAGTGGGGTCCTGTCCCCTGGAAGTGTCACCCTGCTGGGGGAGGGGGAGGCAGAAAAGTCTGAAGCGGGTAAGGTCCAGGCGTCGTGACCACAGAGCTGGGTTCAAATCCTGCATCCCCACCTCCCACTGATGGGACCCCCTCTCAGAGCTCGGCATTCTCATGGAGACCCTCCTAGCGTCGCCCCTGGGCTCAGCCAGCCAGCTCTGAGCAGGTCTGTCTTCCCCCAGCCCTCCTCGTTGTTCTTCCTCGGTGCTGGGGGTGGTGTGGGGGCAGGGGATGGGGGACACTTGCAGACTTCGACCTGGGTTTGTAGCTGGCATCTGCCCGACCAGACAATCTTAGGTAGGTGGCTCGATCTCTCTGCTCCTCAGTTTCCCTCTTTGTAAAATGGGAGTGAAAACACTCTCCGCCCCACCGCGTCATTTTGAGGATGAAACGAGCCGACGTGGGGAAACAGCGCAGCGCAGCGCTGCGCTCCTGGTGTCGCTTTTTGAACTACTACTTCTATTCCAACCCTGCGGGCAGGGCGGTGCTGCCTGCCTCGCCGACTCCTGTGTGTCCCTGGGCGCCCTTCCCCTCCCAGGCCTCAGTCTCCCCATTTGCGAAATGACCTCAGGGCCACGCCGGCCTGGCCCAGATCAGAGGTCTGTGGATCTGGAGCAGCCCCCCAGGCTGGCTGTAGCTGTTAGTGTATACCAACGTCCTCGCCAGGGCCCCGTCCTCCGCCCTGAAACCTGACCTCGGGGACGCCTGGGTGTCAGGGTGGCCGGCCATGGGCCCCTCCCCGCCGGCTGGCGGCCTGGCACTGGGTGAGCAATGGGTGGGAGGCTCGGGGGGACCTGGCCCGGGCCAGCCGGGGGGTGAGCTGCCCGCTCCTCTCAGACCTGCCCAGCTCCAGGCTCCCTCAGAAGCTGGTCACTTGCTCGGGGCGACAGGGCCCATCGGCCAGGGATATTTTTATAGGCAGGACACGCGGTCAGGCTCAGAGAGAGAGAAATTGGTGCCTCCTTGGGCTGCTAACTGATACGGCGGCTGTCACCGCCTCTTCCTGGAAGCCCGGAGCCCAAGTGTACCCAAGAGTGTGGAGAATTCCCTGACGTGGCCGCTTTGGGCCCCCAGGGTGCTCTGGGCTTGGGCCCAGCACTTAACAAATCCTTTTACCACGCTGCTGACTCAGTCTCCTCCCCCTTCCTGCTCATTCGCTCCGCGGATATTTTAAGAGCATCCCTTCCAGCTCCGCTGTGTTCTGCCTGGGTGGCCTTGAGCAAGTCACTTAACCTCCCTGCGCCTCAGTTTTCTTGTCTGTAGAATGGGGGTGAGGGTGTACCCCCTTCGTAAAGTCGTGCGGGTCAAGCAGGTGATAGACAGTACAGAGCACACCGCTGGGCACGGACGAAGCGCCCCGTGAAAACATGGGCTTCTTGTCATCATTTTATTAGACTCTGTAACTTAAGGCATAGGAAACGTGCCAGGCAGGGAGGGAAACGTGCGTCCAATTCCTCTCCATCCACGTTGCTTTGCACAGGGCCTGACGCATAGTAGGTCCACAGCAAAAGTTTGCCGAATGAGTGGAGATGAGAATCCCTGGAAATACATGGCCCTTCAGGGCCCTGAGAGCTAAGATGTCAGCTCTTACCACTCTGGGTATTTCTTGCCATGGATTTGAGCTGCGTCAGCCCCGAAGTTACCAAGGCGTGTAAGCTCTCTTTGTAGATTTTCAGTCTCTGCTTTTTGTTTGGGGAAGGGGAGCCAGGAGGCCCAAGGGTGCTTCAGATGGACTTAAAGAGCAAGGCAGGCAGAGGGTAGAGGGCTCAGGATTTGGGTCCTTCCCTCCACTTACTGCCTGGGCAGGGCCAGGACTAGGGTGAGGCGAGCGAGGCAGCTGGGGCCCAACCTGGAAGGAGGCGCTCGCTCTCGGAGATTGGCACGTGCACGCCCGTGAGAACGAGCACCTCCTCACACTCGGCACTCCCAGCGCCTCGCTCGCCTCACCCTAGACCCAGCCCTGAGTGTCACACTCGTCACTCGCCCTCTCTGAGCCTCACGCCCGTCATCGGAAGGATGGGCGCCTACTCCCTCGGCTCCAGGGTTACAAGCAAGACAAAGGCAGCGGGACTGCAAAGAGCCCCATCAAACCTCGTCCTTAGGTGGAACAGGATAGCGGAGGGGTGGGCTGGGGCTGGGGCTGGGCCGCGGTGGGGCCGCCCTTTGTCAGTGAAGCCACCTTGGGCAGCCGCCAGCCCTGCAGCCCCGGGGGCCTTTTCTAACAGCAGGTGACACGGCCGGGCTGACGGCTCCAGAATGTCGCCCTCGACTTCTTCCAAGCACAGGAAGGGGCTGCCATCTGCTCGCCCGCCCGAGCACCCAGCCTGCCAGGGCAGCCCGAGCACCCCGCCCCTTCACCTGCGCAGGGGCCCCCGCCTCGCGCCTGCCTGCCTGTGGGCGAGCGGAGTCCCTCTGGGGGTTTCCTCATGGATGCGAAGGCTAGAGACATCCCGACAGCCCCCCCACCCCCGGGCCCCATGACCCCCTGCCCCTGGGCTGCTTCTCCCCCAGGAGGCGGCGGCTCACTGCCCTGGCCTCCCCACCACCAGAGGGCAGTACCTTTGGGCCTAGGTCAAGGTCAAGAGGTCTGTCCGGTGCCAAGGCTACGAGTACAACTCTGAGCCACAGATCCCAGTGCAAATCAGGGCCAGACGGCGCCTTGCCCTGTGACCTTAGGCCGTCGCTGTACCTCTCTGAGCCTCAATTTCTTCATCATAAAATGAGGAAAATAATAGCACCCACTTCAGAAGGGTGTTGTGGGTATAATGAAATAATGCAAAAGGAATAGGAAGTGCTTAATAGAAGGAGTGGCATTCAGTAGTAAAAAAAAGTGAGCTGCCCAATATCATATTGTTATTTCTACTCCTATGCCATTATTACTTTGGCCACCTCCCTGCCAGAACTGTTATCTCATTTCCTCTGGTTAGCCCACAGCTTTGACACTTCCTAGAGGCCAGGGCTGGGTGAGGCACACAGTGGTGCTCCAGGCACGCTCTCTGGATGAACGAGCCCTTTATATTCAATCACACATGCCCTTTGTCCTGCCCTGACACACAAAGACACACATTTGTACGGACACACATGGGAGAGCAACCAGGAGCACGTCCACCCTGTCCTCACCCGCACACACACGCCTGGGGAGGCACCATGAGCGTGAGCCTCCAGCGGTGTGGAGGAAGCAGGGATATTCCGTGCAACACCCAGAATGGGTCAGAAAATGCCCGGGAAATGTTAAACAATCCTATTTTGCAAGCAAGAAGGAAATTTCAGGTCACCCTAAAGAACTCTGTAGCCTCCAGCGCTGACATAAATTATTAAGGAAGAAGGGAGTGACCCCCCTGTCAAGAGAGGCATACAAGCACGGGCGGGGCATTACACAGGGTGCTGTGGAGCCACTGGGGACCCCCAGGGGAGAAAGAGACGGAAGGAGTGGCTGGAGAAAAGTACCTGTGAAATGCAGGGTGGCGGTGACAGAGGAGCTGGGACGATGCTTCACTAGGAGGCAGAGTTCCCAGCCCCACTCAGCCAGGGCCAAGCGGCCCCATCATCAGACTCCGGCTTTGGAAGAAGAGGGTGGATGGCAAGGCTGGGGGAGCGAGGGAGCAGAGCCTTGGGGAAGGACTCTGGATTGGGTTACCTTTGGGGTTTGGGGTCTCCTGGGACCTTGGAAGCACCTCGGCTTTTGCGCTCTTAACAAACTTTCTGGTTGAGGGATCTGGGCAGGACCTGAAACTCCATGAGAAGCTGGAGGGGTCAGGCCAGGGCTCCAAGAAGAGGAGGCCCAGGGCTGGCTCTTGGCAAGAAATGGGGCAGGGATGTCTTCAGGGGATCCTGTAGACCTCCCCAGGGGGGCGAGGTCTCTAGCAGAGGCCTTGGGCCTGAGCCCACCCTGCCAGCACCCGTTCTGTGGCCCAGAGCCTCCATCTCCCCCATCTAGAAACCACTGTCTTTCCAGCTGATTCTGTGCGTCTTCCCAGCCAGGCTCTGGGCTGAGCCTGTGCACTGCGTTAAGTTCCCAATGCCTGCAAGGCAGGTGCTCTTACTACCTGTGTTAGAGACGTGGTGACAGGTCAGAGAGCCAACCTGATGTGCCCACCTTCTCTCAGGAACGGCAGAGCAAGGACTCTAAGCCGGGACACCCACGTGACTCCAAACCCCAAACAAAGGGGCTCCGACCCTGTGAAGTTACGAGGCAAATTAAAAGTGCTTTGAGAGTCCCTAGAGGCAAGACGCAGGGGAAGGGAGGAAGCTCCCAAGAGGAGCTGGGACTGGAGGTTGTAGAGGTGGGACCCGGAGAAGAGAGAGGGCCCTCCAGGCGGGGGTCCACTGAGCCGTGGTGCGGGGGAAAGGCTG
This sequence comes from Dasypus novemcinctus, assembly GCF_030445035.2. NCBI lineage: Eukaryota > Metazoa > Chordata > Mammalia > Cingulata > Dasypodidae > Dasypus > Dasypus novemcinctus. The sequence continues at coordinate 48,590,244 of NC_080698.1, read as the reverse complement.
CCGGAGGGAGGCTCGGGGTGGCTGGTGCCGTGGATACCGGACATCGAGGGGCACCAGGCTGCACACCGCGTCCTCACTTCCTTTCATTTAGGGGCCTCAAAACCTCAGCATCAAATCCGTGGCTCTGCGCGGCTCCGGCAAGGCTGGGGTCCCCTGGGCCCGTGTCCCCTGAGAGGCTGCATTCGCATCTGTCCCCGCGCAGATGGCTGGTGAGCGCAGCTCGCGGCCCCCACCCTACCCGCACCCCCTTCTGTCGCGGGGACTCGACGGTGTCGCCGGGGAGTGTGGCTCGGTGGTATTTTTAGAAGTGGCACCATCTGCTCAAGGTGCCGGGCGGCTTCTGCTCGTCTCCGCAGTGGCCGGGGCCAGCCATGCCAAGTCAGGGGGGGGAGCTGCGGGGCTGGCCGGGCCCCCACGCGTGCACCCCAGCAGGCGTGGCCGCTAACCAGCTCGCCCACCTGCTGGACACGGGAGCCCATGCGATTCGCAGGCCTTGGGGCTGCTGGGACCCGGGGTTGGGGGCTGCCGGGGGGGGGGGGCTCTGGGGCCAGGGCAGCCCACGCAGAGGACGAGCTGTAGGCAGAGGGCATCCGCACACTCACCCCGGGTCCCTCGGCTTGACTCCCAGCGGCACTGAGTGTCCTGGCCTCACCCCGTCCCTGACCTCTGGGTTTGGATGGAGAATGGGGCGGGGCCTAAGCACGATGATCAGACTGTGGGGATCCTCTCTGGGCTAACATTAGGTGGGGCAGATGCCGCAGTCCAGGCCACAGCGACCCGGGGACTCTCTCTCCCCACTCAGCCCCCACGCTGCAGGGTGTCACACTGCCTGAGATGCCACCGGGAAGGGCTTCATCTCAAGTCACTGCAGGAGGCAGTTAGACTGTGGTTAAGAGCAGAGGCTCTCGGCTCAGCACTTTTGTGGCTCTGGCCAACCTCCTTAACCTTGCACCGCCTCTGTGTGCTCATCTGTGAAATGGGATACCAGCAGCAGCTACTTCTTAGGGGTCTTGGGTGGATTTGCCAATTTGATGCCACAGAACCGGGCACGTCCTTCATCGTAAACTCTTCCTGCCACCTGGCTGGCAAGTGTCCACATTTCAAGTCCAGATATCACTCTAAGAACTCGCGGTCCCTGCCTCTGTGTCCTTCCTAATCCGACTGCTTCCTCAGTCACTGAGCCAGCATTGGTTATTGCCCGCCCTGTGCTGGGGGCTGGGAGATCCTGTTCCCAGAGACTCTGCAGTCTAGTTGGGGAAGCAGACTGGTCAAACCCACTCCCAAGGCAGTGGATGGGCGGGTGTGAAGTCAAGGAATGAGCCACTCGTGATGGGCTGGCTGCAGGAAGGAGTTTGAAATTTGGAGTGGAGAAATTGGAGAGAACAGTGCAGAGAACTTGGCATTGGGCTGGGCCTTGGAAAGTAAGATTTTTGATTAATGGGAAATGGGCGGTAGACAGTTTCTGATAGGAGGAGCGGCATGTGCAAAAAAGGGAGGCAGGAGCATGTACTAGTTGCTCAGGAAAGTCGAGGTGTTCAGTTATAGCAGACAGCCCAGTGCGGGTGGCTTGGAGCCAGTTGGATAGGATCTTGGATGATGTGGTCATAATAATTTTTTAAATAGTTCCTAGGGAGCCAGCAATGATTTTTAATCCAGAGAGTGGCACGCTGAAGTCCGAGAGGCAGCATGATGTGTGGTTTTGAAGTCAGGCAGGACCTGGTTCTTCTCCCAGCTCTGCCACTCATCAGCTGTGTGACCTTGGGAGCATTATTTCACCTCTCTGAGCCTCAGTTTCTTCATCTGTAAAATGCGCACTTTGTGGGCTTGTCGTGGGATAAGGTATGTTCAGAGCCTCAGCACAGCTTCTCACGCGTGGGAGCCGCTCAGTGAGTGGCAGTCACTGTCATCATCATTCTGGGGGCAGCAGAGGAGGGGAGGGTGAGCCTGGGGACCCTGGGGGTCGACGGGCCAGGTGGGAGGTGAGGAAGAAGAGGCTTGAGCCGTGACTGGGGAGCTCTCTGGGTCCACCTACCTGATTGGATGTGAAAGGGGGAGCTGAGTTAAGAGAATCCAATCTGGGGGCCTCGGAAGCTGCAGTAGATGTCTACAGTAACCAAGGCGTCTGTTCTAGTTTCCTAGGCTGCCCCAGCAGATACCATGAGATGGGTTGGCTTAAACTATGGGAATTTATTAGCTGATAGTTTTGAGGTCTTCCCAAAGACCTGCGATGCTTGGCTCCTCTGTCACTTGGCGGGGCGCATGTGGCGTCTGATGGTCTCTCTCTTCTCTTCCAGGTTTCTTTGCTTGCGGCTTCTTGCTTCCATAGCTTGCTCTCTTTGTCTTGCTTCCATTTATAAAGGACTCCAGTAATAGGGTTACGACCCACGAGATGGGTCACCTCCCACCTGAAGTAGCCTCATCAAAAGGTCCTGCTTACGATGAGTTCATGCCCACGGGAATGGATTAACTTTAAGAACATGTTTTTTTGGGGTATGTGCAGCTCCAAACCTCCCCAGGGTCACAGAAGGTGAGGGCATTTGGGGGAGTCTGAGGGCCTGGAGTGTCCTCAGGGTGAAATCCCCTCCAGGGGAGACCCTCCAGAGGGGACCTTCCACCAGAAGTTTGGTTCTGGAAGTTGGGAGAAAGTACAGGGTAGAATTGTCAGTCTGGGAACCATCCGTGTTAGGATGAAAGCCGGTGCCAGGGGGGGCATTGGACACAGAGAGGGTGAGGCATTAACAGAGTCAAGGCCAGGGCAGGGGCAGAGCCCCCAGTTGCACAAAACAGAGGAGCCTGAAGAAGCCTGGGCAGATATGGCCAGAGAAACCCAGGAGAGTGGTGAAACAGGGAGGGACATCAGAGCGTGAGACTGAGAAGGGTCCCGGGGTCGTAAGTGGGGGTCACCCCAGAAACCACCCAAGGGCCAGGCCTAGCAGGAAGTGGCTTGTGGATGGGTAGGGGCAGGGAGGTGGCAGGACTCTAGAATCCAGAAGGGGGGTGTTGGCTACAAGGGGAAGGGAGCCTAAAGAGGGGTGGAATGGAGCCCCAAGACACTGGAACAGTGGTTCTGCTTCTTGAAAATCTCCAGGCACCACCACCAGAGGCTCTGATTCATCTCTGCAGGGCGGGCCCTGGGAATCTGCATTTTAACCAGCATCCTGGTAATGCCACCACAGCAGCCCTTAGAGAACCATGCTTTGAGCAGCCCTGCTCTGGGGTTCCTGAGTCCCAGAGAAACTTTATCAGGATAGGAAGAAGGAAAAGAAACCTGCATCCCAGGGGAGAGAGAGGGCCTGGGTTCAGAGCCTTTACTCATTCCCACCTGCTCTCAGCTCCCACTCTCGTTTCCTGACCTCTTGATTCACCTCCTTCATGCCTGCAACCTCATCAGTGGCCTCACAGAGATTTCTAGTTTCCCTCCAAGTAGATTCCAGGTAGAGATAACTAGGGATAACTCTGCTTTTGCCTAGAAGAGATAGATCATTATCTGGTCACACACTTGGATTTCTCAGTAGTGAGAAATATAAGCTAAATGCCACTCCGCAAACATTTATCAGTCTCTGCACCCTTCCTGCCTCCACTCTTTGAATCCAAGGGTCTTACCTTTCTGCTTTTTTCTTTTCTTTTCTTTTCTTTTCTTTTTGAGGTACCAGAGTCAGGAATTGAACCCAGGACCTCATATATGGGAAGCTGGCACTCAGCCACTGAGCCACATGGGCTCCCCTGAGTTGATTTTTACATTTGTTTGCTTGTCGTTTTTCTCTTTGTTTTTAGGAGGCACGGGGACCTCCCATGTGGGAAGCAAGCACTCAGCTGCTTGAGCCACATCTGCTCCCCTTCTGCTTTAATTTTTAATCTCTCAATATGGTTAGATTTCCTGGCTTCTCACTTCCAAGCCTACGTAGAAGAACTTTCCCCCAACCCGTAGCTTCCTGCTTCTCTGTTGTGGACCTAAAGGACTCACTCAGCTAGTCAAAAGTAATCTCCCAACTTAGAGGCATCCCCCTAACACCTCTGTGGATGAGTATGCCTCCCCACCCCATGGAGGGAAGAATTTAATAAACCAAATAAAACTGAGATGCCCCCACATAAATATGTTGCAAGTCCCAGTGGGAACCAAAGGGAATGGACCATACAGGATACAAAAGAATGAATCACTAATAGTGGAATTTCAGGCATCCGTGGTAGAGAGCACTGATGGACAGAGGTGATTCCTCTGTGCATGCACTTAAGTGACCCTGAATGGCCTTTTGTGTAGTGTCATTTTGTTGTCACAGGCTTGCCCACTGGGACAGTCCCATTGCCTGAGGACCAGGCTTTGGTCTGCACACCCAATATCTGAGATCTGTTTTGCTTGTCTGCTCACAGAGCTTATGGAAAAGGCCCTGTGTCCTCCCCCACTCCATCTGCATCTGGCACCCCGGGCACAGAGAGCCACTTTGGCCTTCTCCCTACTCCCACGCTGGCCCTCACGCTGCACTCCATTGGTCAGCACTGCTGTCCTGGAAAGGTCCTCGGGGCACTCATATCCTTTGCTCTGTGTCAGCACCACAGCACGTGGAGAACTCCTTGGCACGTGGTGCTCAAAGCCCACCCCACAGCCCCAGTCAGCACCACAGCCTTGAGGACAGCTCCCTGTAGAGATACTTGCTAGCTTCCTTGTCCTCCCTGGGGCACTGTCTTTCAGCACCAGGACTCCATGGACAGCGCTCCAGCCTCTGCGTATCAGCCTGTGGTTATCAGATCCTTCGACCTCAGCCACCCAATCCCTTCCCAGCACCCACCTCCATCCATCCATCAGCACCTCATCCCCAGAGACAGCTGGGCCCCAGCCCTCCGTGGTCAGAGGTGAAGCCTGAGGACTCACCTGTTAGCCTGTTGTGTGTGGCCAGGGCACAGACCAAAGCTCTGATCAAATTCCGCCTCTCAGTGAGAGCTGAGTACCCTACTGAAAATTGTCATTCCACCCCAGTGCTCGCTAGACTTGTTTCCTGGTTTATAAATAAACTATAGTTTACTTAGTTAACTAATTTTGTTTATTGTTCTCACACACACACATATGAATGCCAGCTCCATGAGGTCAGTATTTTGCCCAACTTCTTCCTTTCTGTATCTTCAGTGCCCAGTACAGGGTCTGACACACAGTAGGTTCTCAGTAAATGCATGTTAAATGAAATGAAAGAAAGGCATCAAGAAGACCACAAGCTCTGTTTTGTGCATTGAAGAACAGATAGATTCAGATGGACAGAGAGGAGGGAAAATGCATTTCCTCAAATAGGAATGGTGTGGTCAAGAGCACAATGACACAGGAGGAGTCGATGGTTTGAGGGAGACAGCATGGCTTGCTCAGATCTGGATAAAGAGGTGAAATAGGAGGGTGCAGCCCGTTCATGGAGGGCCTTGGACATCACTGTAATATGGGCAAGGGGAGGGGGTGTGGTTTCTAGGAGGAGATGAGAGCATATGTAGAGGATGAGCAGCAGACAAGGACAGCTGGGACTGGGGAGGGGCTGGCCGAGAAGAGCCTCTTGAGAGGGCTGAGCCTGCACAAGCCCTGAGGCATGAAGAGCATGCAGAGAAGTACTTGGGGCAGGAGGATGCAACAGACGGAACCAGCATGTATGCTCTGCAGGGGAAAAAGGTGCCAGTGCTGGGGGGGGCAGGGGGCGGTGTTCAATAAACCACACCCTGCTGACCCTTCCAATTTGGGACCAGTTGAAAGAGACAGTTGGAGACCAGAATATCACCAAATTCCTGTATTGGAACCTGGAGAATGTGGCTTTAGTAGGGTCAAGTGAACTTCCAACCACTGCCCCCAATCCAGAATTACAAAAGTCTACCCACCCCCAGTTCTCCCCAAGAAACCAACTCCTTGCCCAAGGCTGGCTCCAAAGAGGATGGAGTTGAGCCATGAGACCCAGATCTACCTCCCATATTCACTAATTAGATATCTTGGGCGGAGGCATGAGTACAAGAGTTCTGATCTCACTAAAGTCCCTGCTTAGAAACATGGAAAGAGGAGTAAGTGTTCCTCTTTCTAAAGCAATAGCTGAATTTGTGGCAATGGCCTTTGTGCTAATAAAAAAAGAAAAACATAAGATATTTCCTATACTTCTCGCTTTGCAGACAGAGCAGCAGAGGCAGATAATAGAAAGCAAAATGTTTTGCTGGTACCTCTCTCTGCCCTCTGCCTCTCCAGACCTGGCTCCTGCCTCTTGCCAACCACAGGACCTTACATCAGTCACTGCTGCCCTCTCTCTGCTTCTGTTTTCTCCTCTGTAAAATGAGGATGCTGGTGGTGGGATGCTGTCCTGGGATTGCGGTGAAAGATAAAATTAGACAAGTGTAAAAAACAGAATGGTGCTTGGCACATGGTAGACATGGTGGAAGCATTACTGTTATCATAACTTTTTGTTCCTCCTTCAGACCTCTGCTCACCACCCCAATCTGCCTGTAATCCATGGGGACAGGGAGTGTAGGTGGGAGGGGACGGTGTCACTGTAGCCAGTTAGAAGAGTTGGAGCTTGCAGGCTGGGGGCAGCCTGGGCTGCAGGGGGACCTCAAGGCGTTCATTGTGGCCATGAGAAGAGAGTTGGGAGCAGGGAGAGATGAGTCTGGGGAGATGGTGAGGCTTTCGGCTGGAACCAGAGAACAGTGTCCAGAGCTGCTGTTCCCTCAAGGCTACCATCTCCAGCTCCTCACTGCACGCCCCGCCTCTCACAGCCCAAGGCGAAACTTCCCCACTAATTTTCTGCTTCACTTTGGCTTTCTTGCTTCTGTCTGCTAGTGACTTTACTGGCTTAGCGTCATCAGAAAACTCTCAAGGGTTTTTTATAAAGGGACGATTTCTAAACACGGAGCCCATAAAGGGTATAAATCTTGTAAGGCGGACACGGCCATGGGAACACCCAAGGAGGGGCAGCCAGTGTCAGAGGCAGCCGGTAAATCCTGATCAGCTCGTGACTCCAGATTCTAGGGCATTTCTCCGTCCTTTGGCTTCCAGCCAAGCAGGACTTGGCCCACAACTGCAATGTCCACTCCTGCTGAGAAGGAGGTGGCAGCAAGGAGGCCCTAGGAAGTGGGTGTGCCCAGAGAAGCGAGTATCAGGTGATGGGAGAATCTCTGAGGATAGTATTAAATAGGTCTTCAAGACTGGGCATCTGTCCAGATCAGCCCCGCACTTTCCAGAAGGGGAAACTGAGGCATGGGGGGATGGCGCTGGCCCAAGGCCACACATTGAGTTTGTGAGGGGCAGTGGGATACCGGGAAAAGATAAGAGGTGTTAGACACATTTAACCTCTGCCAAGTCCTATCCATATGGCCTTGGCCAAGCCTTGTGGCCTCTGCAAGCCTCAGCTTCCTCTCCTGGAAAGTGGGGAGAGAGGTAGTGACTCCACACACCATGGAGTGGCTACATTCAAAAAGCAGGCACTGGCAATATTAGCGATCAGGCCAAGGTCGGGGCCAACAGATCAGGGGTCCAGGCAAGGGTTGTTTGAATTTCATCCAACCTAAAACTGAGGCAGGAGCTGTGCAGCCTGCAGCCCCTACCTCGGGGCTATTTGGCAGGTGCTTTGTGGCAGAGTGAGCTGATCTCACGCAGCCGGAAGGAGAGTGTGAGCATCTCTCTTCCTCGTGTCCGAATCCCAGGGCCTGGGACAGGACTTGAGAGGCACTGCTTTAGGTTTATTGGATGGGCGGATGGGTGGGAAGGTGGATGAGTGGGTGGATGAGTGGACGGATGGGGGGGTGGGTAGACAGATGGACAGATGGATGAGTGAATGGATGGGTGGATGAATAAGTGGATGGATGGATGGGAGGATGGGTGGGCGGATGGATGGGTGGATGGATGGGTGGATGGGTGGACGGATGGACAGATGGATGGGTGGATGGATGGGTGGATGAATAAATGGATGGATAGGTGGGTGGATGGGTGGATGGATGGATGGGTGTGGTGCCTGAAGGACCAGAAATGGAGCATTTTTCTCCCATCTAACGTTGGCATTTCCCCTGGGACCCAGGGGCAGTGACCCTGGTGGGCAGTGGAAGGCTGGACCCACCCTGCATCTTGCCAGGCATGAGGGTAAGGAGCTACCGAGAGGCCCTGCATCCCTAACTGCTCGTCCCCAGCCCTGCTTTTTGCCACCTGTGCTTCTGTAGCTTTTTTTTTTTTTTTAATGATTTTCCTTTTCTGGTTAGCAGGATAGGAGTGTTCTAAAAATAGCACTAAACTCACTTCTGAGGCATTCGTTTTCAATTCCCTTCCTTTTTCCCTGTTCTCTCTCCCTGACTAGGAAAACTCAGAGCTGAGATTGTCATTGTCAGCTTTGACACACACACCGCGGGGCTCACACTCTCAGATGGGCCTGCACTCAGGCATCTCTGGTGCGCTGACACTCAGAAACCCACACTCCGGCTGACACATAACCATGGCCTTTCACAGCACACCCCGCCCGTCACCGTCACCTTAGGTTAAGCATAGGTCTGCTGACACACTCGCAGAGCCCTCCTAGGCTCAGCCCCACACCCCTGACTCCAGTGTGCCCCCAGGCCCTGGCCCGGCCCTGCTGGTGTGCCCCCCACATAGCACGGTGCCACTGGCTCTGACACACCCATCCTGATACTGGCACCCCACGCTGACACAGACACACCAAATCCACCCATCTTTCTCTCCTCTCTCTCACACATGCAGAGAAGCCCTCTCCCTCGGTCAAGTGCATCCAGGGCAGGGGCCAAGACTCCCGGGGGCCCCTCCCCTGCCTCTAGAAGCCAGGCTGAGCTCAGCACAGAGGAGGATGCCCCGTCCCTGGGGCAGCAGGCACTCCAGAAAGGCCAAGAGAGGAAAGAAAATTCCCTATCCCATGGGAACTACCGCGAGTTAGTCAAGACCAGAGCAGGAGGGAAACTGACCTTGTCTGCAATGCCAACGAGGCTTCGAGGGGTGACAGGAAGCCTGGGGGACACCACAAAGTCAGATCTGAGTTCTGTGTTAAAGACAGCAGTTTAATTAATTTCAGTGAACAATTTCACAGCAGCCAGGAGTGAGTTAAATTAGTGTAGTATGAACAGTCACCATTTGACAAGTGCTCCCTCTGTTCTAGGAGCTGTGCTGAATTCTACCTCACTTAATATTACAGAGCCCTCTGGGGGAGGCAGTCTGGTTGTCTCCATTTGGGGAAGGAGGAAACTGAGGCATGGGGAGGTTAAAAGCCTTGCCAAGTCACACAGCTGGCAAATGGCAGAGTCAGACATGCCACCTGGGATGTCCGACTGGGCCTGGGTCCCCGCCCCCAGCTGCCATCTGTTGTCGCCGCCAGGAGCAATCCAAAGGAAATGGCGACTTTAAAAATACATATTAACGTGGCATTTAAATTCAGCACATCTTAAAACAGACGGATTCAGCATCCGAAAGTTATTTTAGCACGTAATTCATTTGCAGTTGTCCCAGCTACCATCCTTCAGTTAGAATTTGCAAAGCTGTTGGTTAGGGTTTGGTGGGGTTTTTTTTTCCCAAATCCTTCCTTCGAAAGATAGATTCCTTCTTTGTTAAATTAACTCCAAATATATATATATTGCTCCTTCCTCTGCCAGTGAAAATGTCTCCTGGCAAAGACTTTTTATCAAGGCGCCCCTAACCTATTTTTGAGTCATTGAAATGTAACAATAGAGTCATTTAAATGCTAATAAGATGGAACAAAATGCATTAATCCAATATTGTCAGAACGTTCTCCTGGATTCTGAAGGGTGTGGCATGTCAGAGACAGAAGGGACCCCAGAGGGTTCTAGGAAAGGGACTTCTTCGAGGTCACACGGCTGGAGCTTAGACCAGAGCCCGGGAAAGCAGGGAGGGGCTTCTCACGGGACTCTGGCCTCAGTGGGCTGTGTGACCCCAAGCATGTTACTCCACCTCTCTGGACCCAGGACTGCATGTATGCCCTGCCCAGGCCTCTGTTCCCATTGCTTAGGGAGGGAGAGGCAGTGTCCACTGGGTCCTTGCTGCAACCTGAAAGGCAGACACGGTCATCTCCACCTTATAGGCCCAGCAAGGTTAGACGACTTCTCCCAGCTCACATGACTAATTTAATCCTTCGGCAGGGGAGTCCTGGGCCTTGTGATGTTTGGACAAATCAGCGAGATGCCAGTCAAAGTCTGGGTGGTGTCGTGACTGAGGGGACCCTTGCCTGCCCCGGTTCAGCCTCAAACCCCTGCCTCACTACAAAGAAGAAACCTGGGACAAGGAGGACAGGCGGTGCAACTCAGAGTGAAACACTATGCACCTGCCCAGTAGGCAAGAGAGGAGCCATGACCCCATTTTAGAGAGGAGGAAACTGAAGTCTGAGGACTTTTCTGAAGTCACACCACCATTGACGGCTGACCCAGCTACCCATTCACTCACCGGACATTTATTGAACACGTTCTGCATGCCAGGCACTGCCCAAGGTGTGAAGTGGACACGGCCCCTGTGCCCGTGGAGCGCTTGGGCGCCTGGGGAAGGCAGACAGGTAGTTCGGGGGTCGGGGCACCTGGCAGGAGTGCTCTGCCGTCTAAGGGGCTAGGAAAGGCCTCCGGAGAAGAGGACACTGGCGCTGAGCAGGACACGCAGGAGCTAGTGAGGCGGAGGGCTGGGTATTGGAGAGAGCCCTGCCCAGATACCAGCAGGCTCTGGAGGAGGCAGGCGGCTGGCGGACTGGTTCTGTGAATCTGTCCAGTCCTTCTTATCACATCACGGGAGGGTTTTTGTGCCTACGGGCCTTGCATTCTGAAATCGAGTAGATCCCACAGTCAAATCAGGTACCAAAGGGATCTGGACAATTTAGTAGGAAAAGTCAAGGTCCCCCATGCAGGGGGAATGCCCATGAGATGCAGGAGTAGGGGCCACAAACCACATCAAAAGACATAACTGGTGAAGAAGGAAATTTAAGATCCTCCCTACAGGGGCAGAGTTCTGGTTTTTAACTGACATTGTTACCCCAGAGTCTCATCCCTCCGTACAAGCTTATACCAGTCCCTTCCTGCACACTTCTATGTCCCTCCCAACCTTTTCCTAATAGATAGTTGTGTATTTCAGTTTCTTCCTGGTCCATATTTTAGCTAAAGCTGCAGAAAATAGATCTTGCTTACTTGGAGTTGAGAGGCAAGGGCTTCGCTGCCACCTTGGGCCAAGTCAGATGTCCCTGCTCTAAGCGTCCATGACACCTGTAACGCCCCACCAGGGCAAGAGCATCACATCATGGAAATCACTCATTTAATCATCTCTCTGCTCCACTGCCAGCTCCTAGAGGACAGAGACCACATCTGTCTTGTTCAGTGCCTGGCACAAGGTAGGTGCCCACAAGACACGTATTGCATGGATGGATGGATGGATGGATGGATGGTTGAAGATCATTGTTCAACTTAGCACAACAGTCATTAAAATTGTGAGTAGCCAGTTAACTCCTGCCGTTGTCACCACAGATATACTGGCTGCTAACGATTCTCCCAGCTCATGCTGTTAGAGAAGTAATTATCAGTGCCTGTAAGCTACGCCGCAGGTAGCAGGGGCACAGATAGAAAACAGCACCTCAGGTTTAGAAAGTCCCTTGTGGTTTGTAAAACACTTTCATTCACATACGGTGCTTCGTTTCAGCATCATAGGAGCCCCATGAGGGAGCTTCACCAGGGGATGCGGCAAAATAGAACCAGGTGCCTGGGTTCAAATCTCAGCTCCGCTACTCACTCACCCTTTGACCGTGGGCAAGTTATTCTGCCTCTGCTGACCTCAGTTTCCACATCTGTAATATAGGAAAGAGACTACTTATCTCTTTTTTTTTTTCTCTCCCCTTCCCCCTCCCCGCCCCAGTTGTCTGTTCTCTTGTGTCTGTTTGCTGCGTGTTCTTCTTTGTCTGCTTCTGTTGTTGTCAGCAGCACAGGAATCTGTGTTTCTTTTTGTTGCATCATCTCATTGTGTCAGTTCTCCGTGTGTGTGGCACCATTCCTGGGCAGGCTGCATTTTCTTTCACGCTGGGCGGCTTACGGGGCACAGTCCTTGCGTGTGGGGCTCCCGTGGCAGGGCACTCCTTGCGCGCATCAGCACTGCACATGGGCCAGCTCCACACGGGTCAAGGAGGCCCCGGGTTTGAACCGCGGACCTCCCATGTGGTAGACGGACACCCTAACCACTGGGCCAAGACCACTTCCCCTACTTATCTCTTAAAGTGACTATGGATTGGTAATAATAATCACTAGCATGTCTTGAGTGCTTACCACACACTGGACTCAGTTCTAAATATTTTTCTTGAAATATCTCATTTAAGCTTCATGACATCTACAAGAGAGATGTTATTATTTTCCCTTTTTGTTGTTGTTTTTCTGGATAATGAAACTAAAGTTAATTTGCTTTGCATTCAGCTGGAGGTAGAGGAGCCAGAATTTGAACCTAGAATTGTGGCTTCCAGAGCACCTGCTCTTCACCTCTCCAGCATCTCAGATAGATCCTCCCTGAAAAGCATTTCGAGTGCTTGGCACATAGTAAGCACTCAGTAAATGCTTGCTTTAATGCTAGGGATGTACTCTTATTGCATATTGTTATCCCCAAGTAATAGATGCTGAAACTGAGCTCAGAGAAACTGCGTGACTAGCTCAAGGCCCCAGGGGGATCTTTCCACTGTTCCAGTAAGTCTCGGGCCGGTCTGGGGGTCCTAGAAGTTCATGCAGCTTTGCCTTCACCTGGCCCATTTTCATAGTTTAAGTGCTGAGGGGCAAGGCCTCCTGGGAACCCAGGTGAGTCCTGACTTCCTTCTAGACAGAGACCTGTGTCTTCTCGTCTCAGCTCTCGTCCCTGAGAAAGCAGAGGCTGTTCTGGAAGGTTCCCAGTACAACCTTTTCTCTAGAGCAGCCCCCCGCCCCCCACAGCCGCAGCTGCTGAGCTGGCCTAAAGGAGTCCCAGCCTCTTCTCATTCCTTCTCTGCTGACAGCCGTGCACCTCGGGTACCTCAGTCTACCCTTGGCATTCTCCAGCCGTTTGTTTTTCTCTCTCCAGCTCCCTGAACTCAGACATTGAGCAGGAGGTCAGAAGGACACTGCTTAACACAGAAGCCACCAGCTCCCTCCCTGTACTGGGCGCAGGGCTTCAGCCAGCCCTGAGCAAGGAGCTCGTGTGTGCTGAGAGATCTCCCCTTGCCTCTCGCAGCTGGTCCTAGGTCAGGGAGGGGGCTGTGTCGAGGGCCTCCACTAGCCTCTCGCTGGAGGAGGGCAGCATTCAGCCCGCATCAGAAATGCCCCCTCTCTTCCCAGAGAGCTCCAACGTCCTGGACCAGGCACCAACCGCTTGCTTTCTCATGGGGTGGTGGACAAGAACCCAAGGTCTAAGGTTCAAAAGATCTTCCACTCCCTGACACTTCCCTACTGTGTGACCTTGGGCAGGTGACTTCACCCCTCTGAGTCTCAATCTCTTTGTCTATAAAATGGGCATAATTCAGGGCCTATCTCCTAGGGTTGTAAGGGCTCGATGAGATATCCTTGGTTTCATTGTTATTTATTCATTTGTTTATTTGTTCAACAGTTATTTATCAAGCACCTACTAGGAGCCGGGCACTTTTCTAGCCACATGAGCAAACAAATCATACTAATTCCCTGCCCTCTTAAAACTTACCTTCTGATGGTAGTATGCACAGAGCTCTTAGCACAAGGCCTGACACGTAACAGATGCCCAAGAAATGCTGGTGGCAAGGGTTATTCTTGTCATTGTTATTCCCAGACATCCTTGGTCCTGCTCCCCCAGGATGGGTTCTGGGGGTGGTGCATGCTTGGATGGCCCCAGAGTGGGAACATCCCTGCAGAGTCAAAGGTGGGTGGGGGCGCCCAGCACACAATTTCTTTGGTCACGTATCTCCTGAGGCATCGCCTCCATTTTAGGTTCTATTCCATAGGACATCTGTTGGTTCCAATGTAAAAATAATGTTTCCTACTGCATCCTAGCTAAACCTGACCCTTGTGTAAGGCACGGCAGTTTTCTCCTGTGGCTCCAGCACCCCAGGTGGAAACAAACTGACTTTGAACATGACCTGTAATCAGTTCTTGATCAGTTGGGAGGTAGCATGGGAGCAAGTGACTATTATAAAGCCCCATTTTACAGATGAGGGATCTGAGGCTCCAAAAAGTGAACGGACTTGCCCAGCGCCTCACCGCCAGGACTTAGGAGAGCTTGGGTTTGAACCCAGATCTCTTTGATTTCAGATTCTATGTTCTTAATCGCTGTCTGGCACCATCTGCCCACCAGCCTTAGCTCCTCAGAGAGAAAGGAGGGAGTGCTCTCTAAGAGAGGGGAAAGAGTACTGGGCTGGCAGTCAGGAGACCAGCCCACCTGGGAGCTCCTCCACTCTCTCACTGTGTGGCCCTGGACCATTGCTTGCCCTCTCTGAGCTTCAGGTTCATTGTTGGGAAATGAGATTAACTCCCAAATGCTTCCAGCAAGAAAGTTCTGGGAAAGGGGAAGGATTGTGAAGGAGGCAGAGGGGACAGGGGAGAGTGGGCAAGAGGGAGGGGTGGGGCTGAGGTGGAGACTCAGTCCTGTCTTCCCCCACCACCTTCCCCTCGCCTGGGACGGCCAGCTGTCCGCGGCTGCTGGGCGGGGCTGGTCGCTGTGCCAGGCCCAGCCGAGCTCGGCAGGGGCCTTTTGTCACCCAACGCTTGCCGGGGCCTCGGCCACCGGTGTTGGGTGTCCGGGTGGATTGGATTCTCTCCTGGCAGCTCCGCAGATGCCCGGCTGCTGCGGGGTGGCCAGGCGGGCAGGGAGAAGCCGGCGCCCCCTCCTCCTCCCACCCTCCCAGCAGGTGCTTGCCGGTCGCTGTCCATGGTGCCGGCCGGCGGGGGACCCCTAGGTGAGCACTCCAAGGACTCAAGGCCAAGCTGGGGGGTGCAGCTAGGGGCTTAACGACGCCCTGGAGAATACGCAGCCCGGCGGAGGGGCCTGATGGACGTGGGTGGGGCGGCCCCCCATCCCCAAGCCTGAGACGGGAGCGGGGAGGAGCTCAGGGAGCAGCGTGTGCATTGGTGGGTGTGGGCGGCACGGGTGGGGAAGGACCTATGTGTGCGACCTGGGCTGTGTACTGGGGGCGGCAGGGGTGCTCCCCAGATTGTGTGCAGATAGGCTGAGGATAGTGCGGGCAAGAGGGAACGGGGCCCGTGCGTGCCCAGAGGGGCTGTGCGAGCAGGTAGGAAGGCAGGGGCTGTGTTAAGATGCGGGCCGAGGGGCGACTGCGCGTGACAGTGTGCGGGCATCCGCGTGTGCAGCGTGTGGATGGGGCCTTGTGCCGGTGTGCGTGATGTCGCAAGGCCTGTGAACCGTGTGCCCAAGGGGGTGTGCACACACCAGGGCGTGCGTGTGTGTGAGGTCGGCGTGTCACCCAGCACGACAGGTGCTCCCGGCGTGGCCTCCCGTGAGCACGTGACGGGGGTGCACTCCGGCCCGCCTCGGTCCCCAGCAGGTGCTGGTGGGCTCCGGGGTGCTGGGGGGAGCCCCGTGCCGGGGTGTGTGTGCCCCGAGCCCCTCCCGGCGGGGCCTTCCTGAGCTCCCTGTGCTTGTCCCCGCAGGAGCCGCCGCCCCTGACCATGTAGATGTCCGCTCCGGGGAGCAGCATGGGCCCCGCTGAATGGAGACTCCTGGGTCTACAGCCCTGAGCCCCTCCGGCCCCTGGACCTCGCCCTGCGCCCGGGGACGCCCCGTGGAGCTCGCCGCTGCTGTCACCAGCCCGCCCCGGCCGCCCCCGGCCCCCGGGACCCGGAGCCGGCCCCCCGGGGCCTCAGCTGTCCAGTGAGGCCGTGCTGAGGACAGCCACGCGGAGCCACCTCCCAGCGGCCTCGTGTCCAGCGCTGACCCTCGGGCTCGCCCCGAGCAGGGACCGCGGCAGACATGGGTGACATGACCAACAGCGACTTTTACTCCAAAAACCAAAGAAATGAGTCGGGCCACGGGGGCGAGTTCGGGTGCACGATGGAGGAGCTCCGCTCCCTCATGGAGCTGCGGGGCACCGAGGCTGTGGTCAAGATCAAGGAGACTTACGGGGACACCGAAGCCATCTGCCGGCGCCTCAAAACCTCACCTGTCGAAGGTAGGTGCCGAGAACCTGCACCCGGGGCTGCTGCCCCGGGGCCACCTGCTGGGTTGGATCCAGGGGCAGTGTTCAAATATTTAACAACCAGCACACCTCAGGCTCTGGCTGAAACACCAGAGCGGCCATTCTAGTGGATTCCGGCTGCGTCGGTCCTTTCAGATTAGCCAGGGAAGGGGGTCTGCCGAAGGAACCTCAGGAGCAAAGCGGGGGGCAGGGCTGCATCCTGGAAACCAGGCACCAAAGCAGCCCGAAGGGGTGGCGCGGCAAAACTGCCCAGGGTGGGCTCACCCCGGAAGTGTGGGAGGCCTCCAGTCTCGGGGTGGGGCCAGAAGGAGGCTGGGTGGGACCAGAGAAGAGCCAAACCGTGTTCCTGAGCCTGAGGCCCGGGGGTGGGTTTGGGGGGGAGGGGGTTCTTGCTTTCCCCACCCAGCCCTCAAGGCTAGGTTTTGGGGTCCAGCCAGCCAGCCCCCACCCTCCCTGCCCCAGGCCCCAGGAATCCATCCAGGCATGACAGTGAGTCAGAGTGTGGCCCCCATGCAGGCACTGCCAGCTGCCCAGCCCCTGCTGCTGGGCTGGGACCGTGTCCACTTCTCCCAAGGCCGGGCTCTGGCCTGGGGTCCCCAGGAGTCTGGGGCACCTGTGGGCCATGGAACTGCTGAGCGGACAGGATAGCAGGGGAGAGTGGGGCCGTTGTGAGGAGAGTGACAGATGCCGTGTCTGTCCCGACCTGGGGATGGGCGAGCGGCTTTCTTGCAACTGCCAAACCGAGCAGGCCTGGGATCTCCAGAAAGAGGGTGGCAGCTCCTGGGGGCCTCTCTGGAGGGACCCAAGCCAGGCCGTCTGCCGCTTTGGAGAGAAGCCAGCCCAGCTTGGGCACCGGGGCCCAGCATGTGGGACCCCACCCCCACATTCTGCTGCTGCCAGTTACCTTCTCCTCACTAGGAAGGGCCATGAATGGGGGTCCTTTCCCTAATGCTCCCCAACCTTGCAACATTGTTCCCGGAGTCTGCACCGACTCTGCAATTTCTTCCTCAAGAGAACAGGCCAACAGCCGCCTCACTGGGCTGGCCTGGGCATACAGTAGGTGCTTCCTAAGTGGGAAGGAGGCGTTCAGGCTGCCCCTCCCCCAGGAGCAGCCCCCACTTGGGAGGCAGGGGCAGCATCTGGATGACTCGCTCCGTGCGACAGGCGAGGAATCTGAGCCTGGGGCCTCGCCCGTGCAGCTGCAGTCCCCGCGCCCTGGGGGAGACCCCCGGAAGGCCCTGCCGAGGGGCTGCTGGGACCCACGGCTCGCCTGGCCCAGCCCGTCAGCCTAGCGGCCCCGTGGACCTCCACACCCCGGGCCTGGAGTCTCCCAGGAGCGGGCGGTCCTTTCCCCTGGGGCCCTCCTCTCGGGTCAGCAGGGAAAGCTGACTTCTTCCCAGGCGGGCCGCTCTCGCTGACACATCTGCCCATGCGCCGGGCCTTGGCACAAGTTCAGAAACACCTTTTCTCTCTTGGTGCTGTTCGGGTTTTGCGGTTTTTTCTGGGGCAGGGGAGGACGCATCCTTCCTTCGCAGTGTGATTCCAGCTCAGGGCTTGCAAACGGCCGCACGTGGACCTCAGATGGGAGGTGGGCTCTGCTTGGGAGCTCTGGGTCACCCGTCCTGGCAGAAGGGCCCGTGGGCATCACCCCCCACTGGCACCCCCACCATCGGGGCAGCACACGCCAGCAGGAGGCGGGGTTTGCCTGGGTGGTCTTTGCCTCTGGAAGGGAAACCAGGAGAACCTGCGGCAGGAGTTCTTAAACATCTCTGGTCCGAGACTCTGGCAAGAGCCTCATGGAAGCAGTGGTCCCTGTCCTCAGAAAATTAGCCCACGGCCCACGACAGATGGGGCTCACTACATCAGCGCCTTTGTAGCCCCCATCAAAGCCAGGCCAGGGACCCTGGGTTAGGAAACCCCCAAAAAATAATAATTCCCCAGATCTTGGGAAATTGAGCAACACACAAGCCAAGCTCCAGCCCTGTGCGGGAACATTGCCCCCACTTGCACCGGGCCCCTCTGAGGAGAGGCATCCTGCCCTGCTCCTCTCGGTACATCAGCGCCCAGCCCAGCGCCTGGCACAGAGGAGCCTGGATAACTCCACTGAGCCCCACAGGGAGCGGCTCTCAGACGGCTGAGTGGCCAGTGCAGCAGATAATCGAGACCAAGTGCTGGGAGGGCTCCAGGCCTCTGAGGAGAGGGGAGGTGGGTGGGTAGTGAAGTCAGGAAGGGCTTCCTGGAGGAGGAGGTATTTGAGCTGGGCCACAAAGGAGAGAGAAGGAAAGCACGCCGTGTGACATGGAGCTGCATTCCTTAGATGGAATTCCACTGAAGGCTGGTATGCTGCCAAAAGTCAGGGGTTACATGAAAAATAAAGAGGACCCAGTTTTCCCATCTGTAAAATGGAAAGAATAATGAGAGTCCTGGTACCACTCTGCTGCTGCCAGCTGTGTGCCTTTGGGCCAGTTGTTTGACCTCTCTGGGCCTTGGTTCCTTTGTTTTTCATGAGGAGCAAATGAGACTTCTAGTGGGGAAGGTTTCTGAGAAGGAAATTCTGTCCCAGGAGGAATGCCCCTTGAAGGATTAACCAGAGCCCCTGCTCCTTGGTCTCTAGAAGGATCTCCCAGGGAGAAGGGGGGAGCTGGAAGAGGTTTGGGGAAGGACAGAAGAGCAGAGAGCTATAGACCGCAGGCTCGGGGTGGCCTGGGTTCAAATCCCAGTCTGCCACTTACTAGCTGTGGGTCTCTAGGCAAGTTACACAAGCTTTCGGTGCCTCCGTTTCCTCGTCTGTCAAATGGGGATAATAATAGTGTCTACCTCATAGGAGTATGGTGAGGACAAAGTGAAGTAGCTGAGAATAGCACCGGCCCGTGGGTGGCTCTGGGTAAGGGTTTGGGCTCCATGCACAGCCCCGGAGCTGTGGTTATCGTGGCTGTGGAGGAAACTCGGCCCTCTGCGAGGATTAGTGGCATTCTCCAGGAAGAGCCGCCTCTGGCCGCTGCTGGGAACACTGGCCGTGTCCGCACCTCCCAGAGCCCCGTTGGCCGGTGGCTGGTCTGCTTCCCTGGTGAGGTGTCCTGCCCGCAGGTAACGAGATCCCACCTCACAGACGAGGCGCATGAGGGCTGGGGGCGCCACCCTGCACCAGCGTGTGCAGCACCACACCCAGGTGTGCCCGCAGCCCCACTGGCCCCCTCGGAGCGCGGTCCCTGCCCGGCAGGGCCTGGGTGGGGCGGGGCCGCTGGAACACGTGGCTTTATTCTCTTCCACTGTTAGCATTTGTCCGGCCTCCTCTGGCTGGAAATCCAGAGCCTTCTTTTGATTTAGAGAAATGCCTGGCCTCAGCCCCAGCCCCAGTTTAGAAGGGACGTGGTCTGGGGCTGCAGCGGCCCCAGGCGGGGGCTCACCTTGCCCCTTCCCGGCACCCCTTGCTTCTCATCTGCTGACAGGAGCCGAGAGGGCTCTCTGAGTCACCGCAGGAAACCGCTCCAGGCCGCGCATAAATTAGCCTTCCCTTCACATCCAGCTAATTTTAGGCAAACAGATCTCTGCCAGTGATAAATGGGGTTTGGAACCACAGAAATCAACTCCCACCCAGGGCCCTGCCCCCCCACCCCCGCCAGACGCAGGGCGTGGGCCCCCCTTAGCTTCCAGAGCTGCCGCATGGGGGTGACGCCCTGGTGATAAACCCACCTCCCGGTGAGTCCGGAGTCTCCCCCAGTCTGGGCCATCTTTCCTCCTCCACATCTTGATCTGGTTCTGTTAATGCCCTTCCTTCTCACTGCCCACACCCTTCCAGCCTAGCACAGTCCAGTTCCAGAGACCTGGGTTCGACTTCGGACTGGCTGCCTCTTTAGCCCCTTGAGCCCCAGGTGCCTTACACGAAATGGGGACCAGAGCCGCACCTGCCCCACAGGGGCCGTGTGAGCAGTAAATCAGAAGGTCCACAGACGGGGCTTAGCACGGCACGTTGCGGCCGTAGGGAGCGCGTGCAAAGTGATGTCCATCGCCACTGTCATTGTTAAGTCCAAATATTTCTTTTAAGCAATGGCATGCATGGGCCCTTACCCCCAACCCAACCACGAAATAATCAGGCAATGGGCTTAGACGGCACCCAGGGCAGGAGGCCTGGCGATGAGTCTGGAAAGGTGGGGGGCAGGTGGTCCCTGAGCTGCTGGAGGCAGAAGCTGTGGATTCTCCACCATGCCACCAGCAGCACGGTGCAGCGGCTGGGCGCATGAGAAGCAGACCTAGAAAGAAGGAAGGGAGGGAAGAGGTGGGAGGGTGGCGCCTGGTGACCCTCCCTTTGTGATCCAGAAGGCCGCGGAGCCAGCACAGCCCATGGGACACCTGCGTCGCCCGTGATCAGTTGGCTTTGGTTCTGCCAAGCTGCTTGCGGGCCCCCCTTTGTCCCTGCTCTTTGGGACAGCACCTCGGGCTGCCAGGGGGCTCCGAAGGGGCAGCGCTTACCCCCCTGCGTGCTCACGGCACCGCGCGCTTTGTGGCCGAAGGGGAGAAAGAGCACGGGGCGGCAGCAGGGGTGGGCAGGAACTGGATACTTCTGAGTGTCCTGAAACGAAACCTCTGGTTAATTTTGTATGAATCCAATGGCAGCAGAAAAACGAGCATGCCTACCCAAGGGGTGGAGAGAGGGGACGGGACAGTGGAAGATGGGGCTTCGTGTGACCTGTAAATACAGCTGTTCAACGAGGACACCCCTCGGACCTGGCAGCGCCCACGATGAGCCGAAGAACCACTGCCCAGTGGGTGTGGGGTGGCGAATAGAAGTTCTTCTGTTTGTCATTTTGATGTTCTCGTTCTCCGCATGCTCTGTGTCTCCCACCCCCAAGGATCCGTGGGCCGCTGAGGGGTTAATGGGGAAACTGAGGCAGCCACAGACTCAGCGGGGTCCCAGGCAGGTGGGCCCAGAGGTGGATGAGAACTCCTCCCCTAGAGTCTTCACAGGAAGTGTCCCATGCTCCATTCTAAGCCCTGGGACAATGTTAGGTGTGAAGCTGAGAGAAGACCTTATCAAGGTGCTTAAGAGGCTGCAGAAATGTGTCTTCTCAAACAAATGCGGGGACCGAGGAGGGGAAGGGCCACCAACAGTATCATTAAGTAGGCTCGGGACCTTGGGCAAGTTCCTTAGGCTCTTGGGACCTCAGTCTTCCTATCTATAAAATGGGAATTGTGCTACTTTCACTCTCTGCCATTTGGAGGCTGACAGAGGATTGAAAGTGCCTTGAAAGTTTTCTACAAAAGAACTGTTGTCTTCTGGTATTTGTTATTTTTTCCTGCCCATTGGGATTCCATTTGGCAGAAAACGCGTCTCAAACTGGCTTCCGCGAAAGGCAATTTACTGGCTTCTGCAACTGAGAAGTCCAGGGACAGATGCCGCGGGCATGGCTGGCGCAGCGACCTCTGCTGCTGCCAGGAGGGCTTTGCCCGGCCCTGCCCTGCTGCTTCCTCCTCCACGGATCTCTGAGTTGGCTTTGTTCCCGGGCAGGGCCCCGCCACGCAGGGACCCCCGGCAGCTTCGGGCTGGGCCCACCCAGCAGCCAAAGACACATCTTTCCTCATAGCCCGCCCCTTTAAGTCAAGGCAGACTCTCATTGGGCCACCTTGAGTCACATGACCCCGCCCAAACCAATCCCTGTGGCTGGGGGATGGAATAAGATCAGACCTGGGTCACATGCTCCCCCCAAACAGCGTGGCTCAGTCCCAGCCAGACCACAGGGAGACTGGGGGGGCAGGTGACCCTGGAGGGACACAAACCACAGATGCTAATGAGCCTACTATGTGAAAGAACCCTGGGCATGCTGGGGAGGATACCAGCGGGCATGGCCCGTACCCTCTGGATTCAGGGGCGCCAAACTAAGTGATCATAGACTACCAGCCAAGCCGCAGCACCAGCAGTGATTCCAGCAGGAGAACGGCATCAGCTGGACAGTTTGGTGTCACAGAGGTGAAGAGGCGGGCTCGGGCACCAGCCCTGGCTTCCAGTGTCATGCAACTGTGCGGCATTGGACCAATTCTCTAACCTCTCTGTTCCTCAGTTTCCTCCTCTGTTACATGAGGATGATAATGGTGCGTCCTTCATAGCATTGCTACATGGGCAAAAGTAACGCGTGCAAAATGCTAAGCGCGTAGTTTACGGTAGGTCCTGCAGGAGCATCAGTTATTATTCTCTGCCAGGTACTCTTGGCTTTAGGGAACAGGTTAGGTTTAAATTCACTGGGAAGAGAAAGGCAGTTTTTCTGGGCAGGCCCGTGGACTTGAACTGTACATGAGTCTAGGGATTAAAGAGAGAGAGAAAGAGAGTGATAGAGAGCTCTGTATTCAATTTGCAATGTTTGTACACCCACCCTCCCGCCCCCACAAAAAAGGGGAAAAAATTCTTTAAAAGCACAGCTTTGTGTAAAAGTCGCGTGAATCACGTGTGGACGCTTTCCAGAATTTCGCCCATGCGTCTTTCTGAACCATCAATAAAATAAACCCTCTGTGGATCGATGCGTGCTATTGATTTCCCCAGGCTGAGGCGGCAGTCTCTGCCGGGCACCCAGCTCTGCCTGCCCGGGGCAGGGGGACGGACGAGAGGGGGACGCTCAGGGGCGGAGCCTGGCCTGCCGCTGTCCCCTTCTGCAGGGTTCCCAGATGGATTCCAGCAGGACTCGGGCACTTCCCACCCCACCAGCGAGGCTGCCGCCCCGCGCCGGCAAGGCACCCCGAGGTGGGGAGTTGAGGAGCTGGCTCGTGGGGGGCATTTTGCTCTAAGCAGGCCCACCATGCAAAAAGCCGGAGTCCCAAAGCTACCCAGGCCAGGCCCTTCCAAAGGCTTGTCTCCTGTGACCCTCACAGCAGCTCCGGGGCCCGGGGGGTGGCGCCTCAGTAGGAAACGAAGCCTTGGAGAGGAAGGAGACCTGGTTCTTACCAGGAAAGCATCCGTCTCTGCTTTGCAGAATAAATATGCCCTAAACACTAAGGACCTCCTATGGGCTCAGAAAAGGAAAGAAACGAGAAGGGCATGGAATTTGAGTCCCAGATCCACCATTCAGGCCCTCGAGCTAGTCCCTCCATTACGCTAAGCCTCAGTTTCCCTCTCTGTAGATGGTCTGGTAATGCTCCCCTCCCAGTGACTCTCACTCTTCCCCCTGCTTCCATCAGGCCAAGCCGTGAAGTAGGCTGCTGGTGCATTCATTTCTTGGACAAATATATATTGTGTTCCCATTGTGTGCAGGTTTGGGCCACACGCATGCTGGGAAGAGCTGCTCCGCTCTGCTCAGGAGCAGTGTTTGTGTAAAGTGGCTATGATCGGGGCAGGCAGGGAGGCTGGGCCAGGGGGCAGCTCGGGACATCCTTTCTTGGTCCAAGGAGTGGGCAGGTCAGAGAGGAAATAAACTCCAGGGGCCCCGGGGCGGCAGGAACCAGTAAGAAAATGGCCCCCAGGGGTAGGGGGCCAGGGCCTCCATCTGGGCACAGCTCAGCTGCTGACCCCAGCCAGGGGGCAGCGGTGGGGAGGGGGGGTGTCCCTCATACACTTGCCCCACAGAGCCCCCTAACGATTCCCAGGACTGGGCTGCAGAGGTGGGCTGTAAACCACCCCTGCCCTGAAGGCACTCCCAGGCTAGCTGTGATACTAGTTACGAGCTGCAAGACTAGTTACAGCTGTGACACTCGTTAACACATAGAGCACGCCAGGCTCTCTGCTGAGAGCACCACAAACATCCCTGAGTCTTCACAATGTCCCTGTGAAACGAGCTCTGTTATTGTCCCCAGCTTACAGACAAAGGCTTTGAGGCTCAGGGTACCGTCGCTGTGAGGTGGCCCAGCCAGGGTGGCCCCGAACACACACACACACACACACACACACACACACACAACCTCCTCAATTCACTGCCTCCTGCTGGAGAAAATAGTTCTCTAAGACAGAAGGTGACATTCTCGAGTTGAAGGAGGAGGCCGTCCCTTCGTGACTGGGGACAGAAGTCAGAGAAGTCAGGCGAGGCTCACTCTGAGCTAGACCTGGAAGAACAGGGAGGAGTGGAATGTGCTAAGATGGGGAGGAAAGCACACGCAGCGTGGGGAAGCGGCATGTGCAAAGGCCCTGGGGCTTGCAATGGGAGAAGTGAGGGCCTCATCGTGCCTGGATCCTGAGATGAATCTCAAAGGGCAAGGGCTCTAGCCCATGGACTGTGGATTGGTTTTCTTTTAGACTCTGTTTTAGTTTATTTTGTAATGCTGTGTGTGCAGATGATCGACTTGGGTGAGAGTGTGTTTGTCTGCATTGGCCATGTGAGCTCCGTGAGGGTGAGAGTTCAGCCCCTTTTCCAGAGCTGGGCGGGCCAGGGAAATTCACAAAATGTAGGGAGAATAAGGTTTGGGGAAGCGGTTCTCGTACTGGGTTTGCTGGTGCCCTGAGGCGCCACAGAAGTGGCCCAGGGGACGGGAAGTTGAGTGGGCAGGGCCCTGGGCTTCCCACCCACCACGAACCTGAGCTGCTCCTTTGTTTATCTGCTTTGTATGGCGAAGCCTCTGAGAAGGTTTGTTTTCGGTTTTGGTTTTTGAACGGTTGAAAAAATTTTTTTAAACCTCTGATACCAAGAAAAGGTGCTAAGTGTCTAAAATCCTGGGTCCACTGTCTGCCCTTTACTGCATGACCTGAAGCAGCTCCTGTAACCTCCCAGCGCCTCTGCTTTCTGCATCTGTGAAGTGGAGCGGGCAGCACGCTTCCCAGGGTCGGTCTCGGGGCGGCTCAGCTTGCCAGGGCCCCACCTGGGCCGGGGCTGGCGCCCTGTCCCGGGCCCCAGGGGGCTGCAGGTGACGAGAGGAAGAGCATTCCCGCCGCCCCCGCCTGGGCATGAGGACTCCGAAATGGCAGAGGCAGGAGTCAGACTGACTTCGGCCCTTAGACTGAGACCTTCTAGAAGCATCCCACACGTACCAATCAGGAAACTAGGAGGGCGGGTTGGGCAGCCTCCGAGGCCCCTCCAGGCTCATTCATTCTGGAACAGGGAGCCTCGCTGCCTCGGCTGTCCCCGCGACGCAGCGGCAGGCTGGGCAGGGGGTGGCCAAGTCACTGCCGACTCCAGATCCCTCTTCCGTTGAAAGTCCGCGATGAGAGCTGAGATCCCCTCGTGGCCACGCGCGGGCATTGCCCTCTGCCCCCACCCAGCCCGGCCGCCCTTCCCCGCGAGGCCGCTTTGGAGCCTGCGCACGCTGGCTTACGAAGGCCTGGCCCGGCCTTGCAGCGACAGACCCCAGGGGCGTTTTCTGGCTCCCAGAGGCCCAGGAACCTGCACACCAGTTTGCAATTACTTCCCCTCCCTGAGCCTCAGTTTCCTCATCTGTCAAGGGGGCTAAGCCAGAACTATCTCTCAGTTGTCCATCCAGCCTGGGTCCCTCCGGAGAGCGAGAAGCAGCCTCTCCCTCCAGGCCTGTCTGTCACACGAGGCGGGGAGGTTATTTATACAGGCCCCCCTCGCCCCACGATTATCTTACTCCTCCTGGCACGATCCAGGCCCCGCTGTGGTTTCAGATCCAGAGTTATTTATAGTCGGTGGAAATGAGCACCTCCACAGACCGCTTCCCAGTACCCCCTGCCAATGTCAGCCTCCCCCCCCAAAGGGACAGCCCCCTGGAAACTTCTGTGGACCCAGCAAATGATCCCATGGGCCCTTTCTGACTGGGAAGACTCTGCTCTTTCTGTGGGGTAGCTTTGGACAAAATATCTGGGAGGGCTGCATGGAGGAGGCAGCATTTGGATAAACTGCTGAAGGGCACTCCAGGTAGAAGGACCAGTGTGGACAAAGGCACAGAAGGGAGGAAGGAGAGTATGTAAAACGGTCAGTCATTCTGTTTGGCTGAGGCTGGGACAGAAAGGAATAATAAGTAATTGAGCATTTTAGATGTTACAGCCAGTTTTATAAGAACCTGACATATATCATTACCTCATTTACCCCTCCCAAAAAACCTATGACATAGGTGCAAATATTATTCCCAGATGTACAAGCTGAGGTACACAGGTTACACAGCTAATGAGTAGAGGAACTGGGATTCAAACTCAGGCAGGTTAGCTCTGGGGACCACACTCGGAGCCTCTGTGAAGAGAGCTGCATGTTGAGCCAACAAAGTCTGGGCTTAGATTAAGGGGCAGTGGGGAGCCCCTGAAGGTTCTAGAGCGAAAGAGCAGTGAGGCTAAGACACTTGGTCTGGTAGCCATGAGTTTGGTTTGGAATGAGGCGAGACACCAGGAGGTAATGCCAATGGGGAGAGAGACCCCAGGAGGTAATGCCAGTGGGGAGAGAGGCTCAGGTATCTGGATGAAATGGGCAGGACCCAGGCCAGGGCAGTGGTGAGGGAGAGGAGGGAGCTTAGGGCCACAGGCCTCAGCCTGTGATTGGCAATCAAGGGAGAGAGAGGCTTCAACGCAGACTCAATTTTCAGGACAGCAGCTGGTGCCTGGTGGAGGAGACGGGGCCAAACAAGGGAAGGAGCAAGTTTGGGGGCGAGAGGAAGGGTTGGCACTGGGCGCTGTGCATGATGGGGCCTGGGGGAGAGGGTGGCAGGTCCCACAGGCTTGGAGAGAGGCTAGGCCCAGAGGGAGAACATCTCGAGGACAGAGCCATCTGCGGCAACGTCGTCTCCACTAGCAAGTCACAAGCCTGCACTCGGAGGTCAGCCAGGATATTTGGGTCTGTCTTGTTCACTGCTGCATCTTAGCCCCTAGAACAATACCCAGTAAAGAACTGACTCGATAAATGCCTAAGAATGAATTCACCTGGGGCACCTGTTAAGGATGAGCCCTCAGGGAAGGTCAGCTATTAAGAGAACGGGAAGAAGTGAGAGAAGTAGCAGGAGAGTGTCACATGCAGGTAGGGTGTGATCAAGGCATCTGATGCTGGATCGGCAGCCAGTTAGACACAGAGGTTGCCATGGAGGAGGACAACAAAAGGAGCGGCAGCCTTGAGGGCAGGCTCTGGGGGGCAGGGGGGAACAGCACAGCAGAATAGAGGGTTCCTGGGCATCCCACTCGACACACCAGGGATCTGGAAGACCGTGGAGGGTGGTCAGAGCAAGAGGGACCGAGGGCCCGAGGGATTCGAGGATGTGATGAGGGCAGGCATGCGAACTGCTGTTACTGTGCATATCTCCAAGAGAAGCAGCGTGGGGCTTAGGAAGCAGCAATGCAGCTTAAGAGCGAGGAGGCAGGCAGTCCCTGGTCTGAACCCCAGCGGTGCCATTTACTAGCCGTGTGGTGCGGAGCAAATAACTTCAGCTCTCAGAACCTGTTCACTCGACTATAAAATAGTTCCTATTCCTAGGGCTGTTACAAGGAGTAAATGAGCTGATGTAAGTAATAACGCATTTGACAAAGTGCAGGAAGCATGCAGGGAGTAGAAACTTCCATTATTATTACTACTACTATTATTATCATTATCCTCAATATTTCTAGACTAAGAAGTCGAGACCCAGAGAGGGAAGGGTCTTGCGCAAGCTCACACAGCCTTTTAGGAGCAGAACCAAGTGAGAACTCAGGTTTCCTGACCCACAGTTGCAGCTTTTTTATCCACCTCTTCTGTGTAATATATTTTTTTAAATTAAGTAATTCCTAAATGACCGTCATTAGGAGAGCAATTAAGTCCCTTTCAGCTTCTCCGCGTGCCTGATGGAACATGATAGCCATTGAAAATGGTTGTTATAGAGACCATGAAGCAGTGTGGATGAGGCTCGTGAAACAGCATGGCATAAAAAAGTGGGGTTCAGCATTGTACATTCTGACAATGGCACCATCTGTGTGAAAAGAGATGCAAGGGCAAAGAGGCTGGCAGGCAACATCCCAGAGCATGCCCCGTGTTGGGGCTGTGGGTGAGAGTAGGGGTGGTGTTTCTTCTCTCAATTTCTCCTTTCACATTTGGGGGAGTATCATTCTAAAATGGATCAGTTGAGGCATGCTGGTCTCTGGTCATAAGCAACAGAAGCTAACGGGCAGTGTCATGCAGATTTGTGGACAGGAGGGGAGTGGCCTTCCCAGGTTGGCCCCAAACCTGGAAAACCTGGCTCTGCAGAGCAGGGACGTTGGGACAGAGCAAGTGTCCCTTTGGGGAATTTGGAATTGGGACAAATCCACTCAAGCTGGTTTTTGTCTTTGCATCACTCGGGACTCCCACCAGTGCTGTGCTGGTAAATGTTTACAACTGGCTCTCTGAGGGGGGAAGACACTCTCAT
Source organism: Dasypus novemcinctus (assembly GCF_030445035.2). Lineage (NCBI taxonomy): Eukaryota > Metazoa > Chordata > Mammalia > Cingulata > Dasypodidae > Dasypus > Dasypus novemcinctus. Next base: position 48,561,904 of record NC_080698.1, on the reverse strand, counting down.
CTGTAGTGGTTGCTGATTTCCATGGTGTGAAGACTCCTACCATGTCACCAACACGACATCATTAAACCCAGAATTGGGAGGCAATGTGCAGGCGCAGGCTGTTATATAGTGTTTCTACCATGCAGACACAAGAGGATATTTGTTCAAGAGAACAGAAAACGTGCAATGAAAGTGACGGGTTTGGGATATTTATTGACTTTTTAAGCATAACCTATCATTATACGTTTATGTAACTTGTTCTAACGGTGGCTCTCTTAACCCACTCTCAAAACGCCTGAACTTCTAACACTCAGCGCTCACAGGCAGCTGTGGGCTGCTCCACGCCGGTTCCCCATCCCAGGAGGGCTCATGCGATTGGCCGAGCCTGGTCACATGCCCACCGGGTCATTTGATTGACGGCCACCAAGACTCCTCCCAGTGGGGAGTCCCAATCTCCCCAAACGCAATCAGGCCACTGTCATCAAAAAGAGGCCTGGCCCTGGATGGCTTCGCTTCCTCTTCCTGATCATTTCTTTCCATTGCACTTTTTTTTCTTTTATGATCTCTTCGTAATTTCTCATTTTAATTCAGACTTCCTTGAAGTGCCAGAGATTTTCAAAAGGATCCAGAGCTGAAGCCTGACAACAGAGAACCAAAGGACCCAGCCAGGAGAGGGACCAGGGGTGCAGAGCAGCACCCCCACCTCGCCCCAGCCCTCACCCTTCTCCAGAGAAGGAAGTTTCATTACCTAAACCTCCTGCCCCAGTCCTGCCACCCTGCCTGCAGGGCCACCATCAGAGTCCCCACAGAAAACAGGCACCCTCTCTATTCCCTTGCTGTGTGGCCTCGGATGAATCACTTTCCCTCTCTGAGCCTCTGAGAAGTAGGTTTCATTACGCTTATCTAAAGGATTGTTGGGAAAACTAAGTGAGAATATTGTAAGTAGGTGTCCCCCTTTTCCATCCTGTCCCCCTTCGAGCCATGTGCCCCACCATGGCTGGAGTAATCTTGAGAGTCAAGCTGTGCCTCCTCCTGCTCAAAACCCAGAGGCTCCCCTGCTCTTAGAATGAAGTCTAACTCCTCATTGTGGCCTGCAGGCTCAGCGTGATCCAGCCACCTGCCTGGTGCAGGGTCCTCCAGGGCAAGCTGGCAAGCTCACAGGAGATCGGGGTCTCCAGCCCGTGGAAAGCCAAAGCGTCCTTTAACACTGCAGGGAGCACCCTGTCCTTTAGCGCTTTTTGGGATTCCAGAATAAAGTAAAGATTATAACTAAAATAAATGATCATTATAATATTGAAGACGGACACTTTTTATACTTTTTTAAAACTTATCATTGTGGTAAAATATTCATAGCAAAAATAACTTTAACCATTTTAAGTGAACACTACTTTAAATATATTGAAAAGGTGGTGAAATGTCTAACTCACCATTATCTATTGCCAGACTATTTTCACCCTCCCAAACCAAAACTCGTACTCATTTAGGATAAACTCCCAACTCCCCCTCCTACCTCCATGGTAATCACAATTCTGCCTTCCGTCTCTATGGATTTGCTCATACTAACTATTCCATAAAAGAGAAATCATTAAAGATCTGCCCTTTGTGGCTAGCATTTTTCACTCAACATGGTGAATTTGTAGCATGCATTAGCCCTTCACTTCTTCTTAATGGCTGAATAATATTCCATTGTAAGGATGTACCACATTTTGTTTATCCATTCATCCGCTCATGGACACAGGTTGCTTCCACCTTTTGATCACTGTGAATAATGTGATGAGCACTGGTGTGCAAATATCTGTCCAAGTCCTATTTTCAATTCTTTGGGGATATAAATCTAGGAGTAGAATTGTTGGGTTACACAGTAATTACATGTTTAACTTTCTGACGAACAACCAAACTGTTTTCCACAGCAGATGCACCATTTTATATTCCCACCAACAATGTACGAGCATTCCTGTTTCTCTGAATTTCTCTTTTTTTTTTTTTTCAGATTTTTAAAAATAATAGCCATCCTTGTGGGTGTGAGGTGGTATCTCATTGTAGTTTTAATTGGCATTTCTTTAATGACTAATGATGAGCATCTTTTCATATACCTATTGGCCATTTGAATATTTTCTTTGGAGAAATGTCCATTCAAATCCTCAGCTCATTTTTTAATTGGATCGTTGTCATTTTGCTGTTGAGTTGTAGGAGTTCTTTATATATTCTGGATATTAAACCCTTATCAGATATATGGCTTCTAAATATTTTCTCTCATTCTATTGGTTGTGCTTTTACTCTCTTAATAATGTTCTTTGATAAACAAAAGTTTTTCATTCTGATGAAGTCCATTTTGTCTAATTTTTCTTTGTTGCTTGTGCTTTTGGTATAAAACCTAAAAACCCATTGCCTACCACAGGTCCTGAAGATGTATCCCTGTTTTCTTGTAAGAGTTTCATAGTAGTAGCTCTTGTAAATATGTTGACAATCCATTTTGAATTGATTTTTGTATGTGGTGACAGGTAGGGATCCACATTCATTTTTTTGCACTTGGATTTCCAGTTGTCCCAACACCATTTGTTAAAGATATTATCATTTCTCCCATTGAAAGGACTGGTACCTTTGTGAAAAAGCAACTGGCCATAGTTTGTATTTATCTCTGGACTCTGAATTTTATTCTATTGGTCTATATGTTTATCCTTATTCCTGCACCACACTGTTTTAATTACTGTAATTTCATAAGGTTTTTTTTTGTTAGAGAAGTTATGAATTTACAGAACAATTATGCATAAAATACAGGATTCCCATATACCACCCTATTATTAATATCTTGCATTGGTGCTGTGCCTTGGTAACAACTGATGAAAGCACATTTTTATCATTGTACTATGAAACAGAGTCCACGATTTAATTTAGGGTTCATTATTTGTGCTGCGCAGTTCCATGGATTTTAAAAAAAAATTTATTCTAGTAACATTTATACAACTTTAAATGTCCCCTTTTAACTACCTCCAAATATATAATTCAGTGCTGTTAATTATATATTTGTTCACAATGTGCTCCCGTTACCACCATCCATTACCAGAACTTTCCCATCATCTCAAATAGAAACTCAGTGCATTTAGATCCTTAAATCCCTATTCCCTACCCCACTCTGTTTCCTGGGAACCTATATTCTAGAGTTTTACTCTATGAGTTTGCTTATTCTAATTATTTCATGTCAGTGAGATCATACAATATTTGTCCTTTTGCGTTGGGCTTGTTTCACTCAACAGGATGTCTTCAAGATTTAGGATTACATTGATTGGTTTTCTTAGGTTGAACCGTCCTTATATTCCTGGCATAAATCCCATTTGGTTATGATGTATACTCCTTTTAATATACTGTTGGGTTGGGTTTGCCAGTATTTTGTTGAGGATTTTTTGTATCAATATTCATAAGGAATATTGGTCTGTAATTTTCATTTCTAGTGCTGTCTTTATCTGGCTTGGGTACCAAGGTAATGCTGGCCTCATAGAATGAATTAGGAAATAATCCCTCCTCTTCTATTTTTGGAAGTGCTTGAGAAGGATTGATATTAAATCTTGTTTAATTGTTTTGATAGAATTTGGCAATGAAACCATCCAGTCCTGGACTTTTCTTTGTTGGGAGGATTTTTTTTTAAGATTTATTTTTTATTTATTTCTCTTCCCTTCCCCCAGCCATTGTCTGCTCTCTGTGTCCATTCACTGTGTGTTCTTCTGTGTCTGCTTGCATTCTTGTCAGCGGCACCGGGAATCTGTGTCTCTTTTTGTTGTGTCGTCTTGCTGCATCAGCTCTCCACGTGTGCAGTGCCACTCCTGGGCAGGCTGCACTTTTTTTGTGCAGGACAGCTCTCCTTGAGGGGTGCAGTCCTTGCTTGTGGGGCTCCCCTACGCGGGGGACACCCCTGAGTGGCAGGGCACTCCTTGCACACATCAGCACTGCGCGTGGGCCAGCTCCACACGGGTCAGAAGGCCCGGGGTTTGAACCCTGGACCTCCCATATGGTAGGCAGACGCTCTATCAGTTGAGCCACATCTGCTTCCCTGTTGGGAGGCTTTTGATTACTGATTCAGTCTCTTTACTTGTTATAGGTCTATTGAGATTTTCTGCTTCTTGCATCAGATTAGGTAATATGTATGTTTCTAGGAATTTGTCCATTTCATCTAGGTTTTCTAATTTGTCGGCATATAGTTGTTCGTAGCACCCTCTTGTAATTCTTTTATTTCTGTAAAGTCAGTGATAATATCCCCACTTTGATTCATGATTTTAGTTATTTGTGTTCTCTCTCTCTTCTTTGTCAGTCTGGCTAAGATTTGTCAATTTTATTCATCTCTTCAAAAAACCAACTTTTGGTTTCGTTGATACTTTCTGGTTTTTTTGGTTTTGTTTTTTTTTTGTTCTCTATTTCATTAATCTCTCCACTACTCTTTATCATTTCCTTCCTTCTGTTAACTTTGGGGTTAGTTTGCTCTTCTTGTTCTAGTTTCTTTTGGTGTAAAGTTAGGTATTGATTTGTGACCTTTCTTCTTTTTTTAATGTAGACATTTTAGAGCTATAAATTTCCCTCTGAGCATTGCCTTCACTACATCCTGTAAGTTTTCAAATTCATTGGTTTTAAGATAATTTCCTAATTTCCCTTTTTTTTTTTTTTTTTTTAATTTATTTAATTCCCCTCCCCTCCCCCGGTTGTCTGTTTTCTGTGTCTTTTTTGCTGCGTCTTGTTTCTTTTTTCTTTGTCGGCTTCTGTTGTCGTGAGCGGCACGGAAAGCGTGGGCAGCGCCATTCCTCGGCAGGCTGCACTCTCTTTCGCGCCGGGCGACACTCCCTGTGCGTGGGGCTCCCCTACGCGGGGGACACCCCTGCGTGGCAAGGCACTCCCTTGCACGCATCAGCGCTGCACATGGGCCAGCTCCACACGGGTCAAGGAGGCCCGGGGTTTGAACCGCGGACCTCCCATGTGGTAGACGGACGCCCTAACCACTGGGCCAAAGTCCGTTTCCCAAAATCTCTGCCTTTTAATAGGTCAGTTTCATCCACTGATATTTAATGTAATAACTGAAGGATTTACTTCTGCCATTTAGATCTTTGTTTTCTGTAAGTCTTGTATGTTTTTTGGTCTTCAATTACCTCATTAATGCCTTTTAACAAAAATTAATTGCTTTTTTCAGTGTACCCTTTTGATTCCCTTCTTTCCTTTTCTCTATGTTTGTAAGTTATTGTCTTAATGGTTACCTTTGTAATTACCATTTACGTGTTGTGCTAATAACAACCTAGTATGACTAGTACCAATTTAGTTTCAGTAGCATACAAGCCCTCTACTCCTATATCTCTGTCCTTCCCCCTCTATATTGTTATTGTCTCAGATTACATCTTTATACATCATATGCCCATAAACACACAGTTCAAATATTTTTTACACATTTGCCTGCTAAGTCATATATGGGGGGAAAGCAGTTGCACTCTGGGAGGAGTTTCCTCCCACCTGAGTCAGGTAGCTTTAGTTTAACTGGAGGCAGGCATGCCCTAGACTTTTGGATTTTCCACTTCCTGAGGACAAGGCTATTCCATTCACCTCTGAAACCCCAGCACCTAACGGGAATTGGAAGTAACTGAGCACACAATTGAAGGAGGCAGTGAGTGTGGTCTGAGGGTCTCCCATGCCCAGTGCTCCCCCCCACACACCAGAATCCCCGGCCTCGCTCAGCGTGGGGGCCAGAGAACCGTCAGAGTCTGACCCTGCCAAAGCCACCTTCACATCTCCGCCACTTCCCTGTACGTGCCCTGGCTGGCTTCCCTGTCACGTGGAAAGGGATGTCCCTTTTGATCCTCACCAAGAGGTTGGATCCCAGGGAGGGGGGACGCCAGTCCAGAAAGGGCTGTGATAAGTGGAGACGCACCTCCCGCCGCCCCCTTTGCCAGCCACAAGGACAGCGAGCGAGAGCTCTGCTCTGGCAGGGAGCCGCCAGTGTCCTCTTGAAGTCCTGGGAGATCCAATTACCCAGACAAGGGGAAACCACGGAGCCAGTGAGCGGCAGGGTTTGGAAGAATCAGATCTTTGACTGCTGCGGTTGCTTCCTGTTCTGACGATGGGCTCGCGGCACCGCCGGCTGGTTGATCTGGGACTGCGGGCGTTTCCCTCGCCTCCAAAGCCTTTCCTAAATTGTCTTAACAAGTGCCATCTTGGCCGGCCGCGGGGCCTTGTGCCTGAGTTAGAAACTGTAACACCGAAGTGTGCCCACGATGGAAAACTGAGGGGGACCCCACCTGAGGCCGGGGCGGGGTGGGGGGAGTCTTCCTCGGGCGTCCCAGCCCTGGGGTTAAATTCCGAGCGCTGGAGGGGCAGGAAAACTAGCCCTTTGTACTTGGCATCTCATTTCAGTATTACCACCATTTTAGAGATGAGGAAACTGAGGCACAGTTCCCCAAGGTCCCTGTGCCAACAGGCTGCAGAGCTGAGATTCCAACTCAGGCCAGCCTTGCCCAAGCCCCCGCTCTTCCCATGTGTTCCAGAGGGCTCCCCCGAACTTAGATATTTCTCCCCCTCCCTAATTCATTGAAGTTTCATTCCACATCCTCTTGGGACAACATAACTGCCGGCTCTGTCCTGAGGCTTTGTCTCTGCAAAGTGCCTGGGCTTGATGGTTTTCTGCCAGTGCATTTTTCAGTTAATGGGTATTTTTGTCTTTTGCTATAAATAGCTGAAGAACTGCCTCCTTTCGAGGCTGGGCCAAGCAATGTGAGGTTTACGGGGTCTGCCCTCCCCTTTATGGGAAAGCAAAGGCTGAAGTGAAAAGACAGCAGCTAGGGCTCCTGCAGTCCTCCAGAGCCCCAGGCACTGGGACAGCTCTTCCACTCATATATTCATTCATACAGTACATGTTTCTTGAGCATCTAGTCTGTGCTACACACGGTTCTAGGCTCTGGATACGCCAATGACCAGAACCAATAAGTGGTCCTGTCTTCCTGGGGCTTCCATTCAAGTGTAGGGACAAGCCAAAAAGCAAGGACATGCAAAAGTAATTGTCACGATCCATTGGACTGAGGGCTCTGGAGGGGCTGGAGTCAGGGAATAACAGAGACCAAATCAAAGAGGCTCTAGCGCGGGGCGTCTTACCCAGGGCTAAGACGAGCTTGCGTTGAAGGCTAAGGGCTAAGGGAGCTTGCGCTGAAATTCAAAAACACGTTATTCCTGTGGGGGCGTGTTGGTGCGGGTGGGATCTATTTCTTACCTAAGACACAGTGTAGTGTGGACCTAAGGGCTGTGGTTTTCCCCTGGCTGGCAAAGGGGTCCGTGGAACAAAAAAGGCGAAGAGCCCCTGCTCTAGAGAATGGAAGAGAAGCCGCCACGTCGAAACGTGGAGGGGAGCGTGGGCCCTGATGGCAGGATTTGGGGGAGATAAAGCCACAGGAGGGACCAGGGCCCAGCTGGCAGGAGCCTGTGGGGGGAAACATGGGTTTTCCTTGAAGGTGAGGGCGCCACTGGGGGCGCTTCCAACAGAGGAGTGGCCGGACGCAGGGCCGCCTCACAGGGCAGGTCTGAAATCGTGCTTCTCTAGCAAACGGAGGGGAGACTGAGGCTCCTCGAGAACCAGCGGCTTCCCAGGGAGGGGGCGGCAGGGCCGTTTTCTTTCCCCTGATACAATAAACTTTATTTTCAGAGAAGTTTAGGTCACAGAAACGTTACATAGAAAGTACAGGGGATTCCCATATACCCTACCTTCTCCCCCCGCCTCCTTTTCCCCTATTAATAACATCTTTATTAGTGTGGGTACCTTGGTTACAACTGATGAACCAGTACTGAAGCATTGCTACTGAACAAGGGCTGTGCTTTACGTTATGGTTTACACTTTGCACTGTGTCGTTGTACAAGTTTTGACCTTGTCTCTGTCATTGTACTATCACGCAGAACAATCCCAGTGCCCTCCCTGGGTACCACCTCTTCTTCCCGCCACTCCCCTCGGAGCTTTTGGGGGCCACTGCCTTTATATCAATGTCACAGGTTCTTCCAGTGCTAGGATAATAAGTCTGCTTCAGTCCACAGTTGTATTCCTCCCTTAGGTTCGTTCATTCCTCAGTCTTGAGGATTTGGGGATGGTGATGCCCACGCTGCTTCAGATTGAGATGGGGCTTGGATCTTACGGGGGAGGTGGAAGGAACTGCTTTGCTTGCAGGAGTTGACACTCTCTGCTTTTTGGGCTGAGGGTCGTCCATCATCATCGTTTTGTTAGTTGTCCAGGACGAGTCCAATGAGCTAGAGGGTAAGTATGGGCACACCTCTGCTGAGATTTGCGGGGGCCATTTCTCGATCCCGGACCAGAGTGAGAGTCTGGGTCACACCTCCTGCTGCCCAGCGTCACCTGGCCTGATATTATGGGGACCAAGGCACGGCCAAACCCCAGCTCCCATGTCTTCCTCGGGTGCTCAGCCCCTGCCACGTCTCGGTGCTTGGTTCCGTGTGTTTTGTTTACCAGGCCTCCAATGGAACAGAATTCAGTGGAATGTGATTTGAGGGTTCTTTGGGAACTTTTTATTTCCCCATAAAATTTCCAGAGGCTGCAGAGATGTGCACTTTCTGGCTGCTGGGCAACCAGGTGTGACCTGGCGGGGGGCGATGATGCATCCCAGACGGAAGCGCTGGGCCAGCCTCCCTCCCCCTCCCCCGCCCAGCTCCCAGCCCCTCCCAGCTGGCAGGATCACCCCGGGGATTCACAAAGAAAGTGACAAAATATACCACAAAGGAGGCGCAAGCAGGAGAGGGTCACGGTTGCCAGCAAAAGTGAATCAGTTCAGCCCCAAAGGGAAAAGAGAAAGAAGGACCTGTTTCCAAAATGTAGGAAAAGCACTTCATGGACATAAGTAGTAGCCCCGCCTCTTAGCGCACAGACCACGTACCAGACACCATCCTAAGCAAATTCACATCCTCCCAGCAACCCCAGGAGGTGTAGGTACTGTTATTGGCCCCATTTTACAGGTGGGAAAACGGAGGCACCTGGGAATTAACTCCCCCAACCTGTAAGTGGCAGGGCTAGGCATCTGACCCGAGCCCAACAGGCTTGCGGGGCAGTGAGGAGAAATAGAAGACAAAGGGACTTACACAGAAACTGGAGTTGAACGCAGTCTCCTGTTACTGGGGTCCTACTGTAGACTGGGCAATTTGCCTTATACAGAAACGAAGAAAAGAGCTCAAGTTGGCAGAAAGGGGAGGGGGGGGCAGAAATTGTCCAAGCAGGCCATTGGAACATTTAGCAGAGTGTGGTGGGTGCTACAAGAAAGGGGGGAGATCATAGCTTGCAGAATTGTGTGGGAGAGAGTGTCAAGTACGTTGTGAACTGTGCTCCGTGCTCGGCGGCCGTGCCCCAGATGCGTTTATCAATCACAATGAAGGTGCCACGCTCGTGAAGGATGTTGTTTATGTGGGAGGGCGTGGGGGGTGTGGGTAGCCGGGCATATGGGAATCCCTATATTTTTTGTGTAACATTTATGTAATCTAAGTATCTTTTTAAAAGTAAAAATATATATTTTAAAAAATAAAAAATAAAATAAAGTTATGCAGAATTTAAAAAAAAAAGAAAGCGGGGAAAGATGCTGGGAGAGGATGGCATTCAGGCAGCTCCCAAGGGGGAGGTGGCAACCCACGCCTGGAAGAGGAAGCAAAGGAAAAGGGAAAGGATTTCCAGTAGAAGGCAGGAGCAAGGGCAGTTGGTCCCCTTGAATCGGGATTAATTCTGGATGTCTAGTTCCACCCCTACATCCCCATACTGTGAGCGCCTTAGAGCAGAGGCCACGGGTCATTTATCCTCGTGTCCTTAGGAGACAATGCATATCTGTCATTTAGCATGCAGCAATCATGAAATGCTTAAAAATAATGAACAAAGAAGAAAGGAAAAGGGAATGAATGGGAAGGAGGGAAAGAAGGAAGGGAGGGAGAAAGAAATTGATCTTAACTGTCGAACAGGGGGTGTTAGATGCTATTTGTTGGGCATTTGGAACCAGAGTGGAGGAGGAGACGCCCGTTAGGGCATTTAAGGGAGATGAACAGCATCTCCTGTGGGTGGAGGCAGCATGGCTGAGAAGAGGGACACCCACTAAGGAGCCAGTGCAGGAATAGCCGAGCGAGAGATGCTGGGAGCCCAAATTCAGGCGATGAGCTCCAGGGTAAAGAAGAAAGTTCAGAGCCAAGAAACACCAAGGAGGCTGATCCAGAATGATCTGAAAGAGGAATAGAGTTGAAGGAAACATTGAGTCTAGTCTTGAACTTGCTGAGCTGGAGATGTGAGCAAAATAACCAAGTGGGGCTGCCTTGTGAGCCCCATGAAATCCTAGCCCAAGAGTCAAAAGAGAGAAAAAATGGGATGAGAGATAGCAAATACCTAAAACACCAGGCCATGCTTTCTCAACCCATATCTGTGGCAGACATCACTAATCAATCCCAAATGCTCAGTATCCTTCTGGGTCCAACCCTGCAAACCCCTACTAATCAATCACAATTGCCTTGCAAGATGAAATCTATTTGTTCTCCCTGTACCTCAGGGTAGCAGTGGGAGCCTTCAGACTGGGTCACTCTGAAACTCAGAATAAAAAAAGTTCACAGGTTTGAGCACAGAGTCCTTGAAGTTAAGTCCTGGGTCTCAGCCATCTGAGGTCTCAGTTAGAACCACAAACTTTTCCCTCTTTTCACCTAAAAAAGAAAACTCCTTTTTACAGGCAAAATCACCCAATTATTATTATTTGTTTGTTCCAATTAACACAAAATCTTTCATTCTTATGAATAATATTTTCAGAGTATGGTTTGATGTTTTCTTGGTAAGCCCAGCTATTCATAACTAATGGCTGCTTTTTTATTTGGTGCCAGTCACAAGGAGATGCTTTTTTCTTACTGTGGGATCCATATCGTGCCAGCCGTTCATTCACCTTCTGTTTTATTGAACACCTACTATGTCTGGGCTCTGTTCTAGGTGACCTTGTGGCCGGCCTCAACTTGCAGACTGGCAAAGTAGGGCACCCAGCTGTCTCTGGTTTCACTGGTGGCCAGGCTGGCGACCTTACTTTCGGCCTAGACGGTTTAACCACTCAAGAGGGGGCGGGGGAATGTTCTATGTCTCCCTCCAGTCGGCGAGGACACCTTGCAGCCGGCCTTCCGGTAGCCGTGCCTTCAACTTGGCAAGAGAAGGGACAGTGGCTTGTCGGCAGAGTAATTGTGCCTTCCCCAAGGGGAGGGAGGACTCCGCAGCCCAGCCGGAGTGTCACCGTGGGGCTTACCAGCGGCCTGCAATGCCTCCAATTCCTGAAACCAGACGCATGCGCTTCTGCAGTGTCTGGAGTTAGCAGAACGTCAGGCAGTGTGCTGCAAGAAGCAGGCTTGGAGAAGCCACGTCACCTTTCTGAGCCTCAGTTGAAGTCGGGGGCCCTCTCCTTTAACTGGTGACTGCAGGTAATGTTTATCAAACACCCATTCTGAGCAAAGTGCAGGCACCGGGCACAGCCTCATGCCACCTTCTCATCAACATCACTAGGATCTGCATGACTCTCCCCACTTTAGAGCCCAAGAGGCCCAGAGAGAGTGAGTCACTTGCCTGAGATCACACAGCTGGCAAATGGGAATGCTGAGAAACCACAGTTCATCGTTGGATGTTGTGACCACTTGGCTCAGAGCCCAGACTGTCCAAATTAAGTGATATTTTATTTGTGCATATCCCACTTGCTCCCCAAAGGTTTTGAGGCCACACTTGGTGACAGCATTACACACTCAGGCCTCTAAGTGGGTGCTTGCAGAGGGGCTGGCAGAGGGAAATGACAATCACAGTTGAGTGAATGAATGAATGAGGCCAAACACTGTAGCAGTTAAAAATAGGACTCGAGCCAGCTACCCTGGGTGCAATTCCAGCTCTGCCCCTGCCTGGTTGTGGGAGCTGGGAAAGTTACCTAACCTTGGTTTCCTTTTCTGTAAAATGGGACAGTACTTTCCATATAGAGGCACCTCAAGGATGAAATCTGTTAACATATGTAAGAGCTTTTCTCCCAGAACCTGGCACAGAGAAAGCGCTGTGTAAGGGTCGGCTCTGATGACCAGGAGGGTGAAATGATTTAGCCACAAGGGTTCCTATAAATTGAGGACTGGGCATTGCCGCACCATCAGGAATGTATGTCAGGATGGCCAACACAAAAAGGGAAATTTGAGGAGTTACACAACTATTGCTTTCTGATGGGAGAAACCAAGTAAACTCATTTTACCCAGTGGAACGTGCTCTTTTTTGCCTGGAACTAAATTCATTAATTCTTTCAAAGGGCCTTCCGCAGAGGCTCTGGAGCAGCATAATATGTAAAGGCTGCTGCCACTGTCTGACAGAACCTTCTGGAGTTATCCCCGGCTTGGTCCCAGCGCTGAAGCATGACCCAGGAGGCGGGGTATGGAGGAGAAAGCCACGGTGCAGTGCGGCCTCCTCGGTCAAGGGCGTTCCAAACGGGAGTGCTGTCATCATTTCGATCTTGTTTATGTAAGGTCAGGACTTAGCGTGTCCAGTGGAGACCGAGGATCACAGGGGGTTCCAGTGCGGGTCCTCAGACCTCTCTTCTTTTGACAGAAGATTCCTTCCTCCTTCCCTCGTCCCTTTCTCCCCCCTCTCTCCCCTCCTCCCGCCTCAGTTTCCTCATCCATAAAATGGAGCTGCTTTTTCAGCCTCCTTCCGAGGGTCTCCTGGCAGGAAGAGCCGGCGCAGCCTGACTACAGAGAGGGAGACCAGGTTCGAACTCAGCGGCGGGGAGACCTCGTTAGGTCTTGGACTGGAGAACCAGACGGGCCTGGACCTGAAATCCAGGAGATAGGTTTCTCCCCATCTCCGAGCCTCAGTTTCTCCGTCTGTTAATAGGGGGTGGCAACGGGAGGTCACAGGGAAACCGTGGGGAGTCCGTGAGAAGTCAGCGGAGCAGGCGCGCCGCGGGGTGGCGCGGGTCGTCACCGTCCTGAAGTCGAGGTCTGTGACAGGGCGGGCCCCTCGGCCCCCCTGAGCCCCGGTTTCCATCTGCCGGGCGCGCCGTGCAGAGCTGCGAGGCCCCGACGCGACCCTGGGTGTGGAGGGGGCTCCTACGGGTGGACGCACGCTCGGGGTTCTGATGACTTCGTGGGGTCTCTGGTTTGGCTCGTGACTGTCACACAATGCCCCTCTCCCTCATCCCCTCTCCCCCAAAGGCTTTCATCCCGTGGGAGGCCGTGTTTCTAGGAAATGCCTCCCGGTCCTCACGGAAAAGCGGGGAGATGCCTCTGTCACAGCAACGCAGGCCTCGGCTCGCTGGCGTTTGTTCCCGACGTCTGGTTTCGCCCCCAGCCTTGCCCCCAAGTGGTAACTTCAGGCGCTTCCACTGTCCCAGGTGGAGGCTGAGGCTGGAGGCGCAGGTCTCCCCACAGGTCCGTTAGTGACCGTCACGGCCCCCGGGCTCCTCCACCCCTCCAGCAACAAGGACTCGGGGCCTCGGGGGAGCTTGCCGTGTGGCCTTGGGCCTCGGGAGAAGGCTGCAGGGGAGTGACTCGAGGGGACCCCGGAATACCTCCCCCGCCACGGACTCTCAGCCTGAAAAGGCCTCTCTTAGAGCAGGCATCGCCGTGGAGTTAAGCTCTGCCCCCTCCTCGCCCCCTTTTCTGCATATGCCGTGTGTCTAGTAGAGGCCCCGTGTTTGTTGAGCATCTACTATGGAGCTTAGAGCCAGGAGGGAATCAGGACATTAAGAAAAACTAAGCGCTAAGTATCGAAATGATGACTTTAAACATGAAAGATGTTCAGGGAGCCAGGAGAACATTCTCAAGCAGGCCCAACGTAGCCGGAGGAGGGGTCAGCCAAAGGAAGGGCTGGGTTAGGTGCTAAGGGGGAGAAGAGCATGGCAGGCAGAGGGGGCAGCCAGCGCAAGGACCCCAAGGCCTAGAGCGCTGGCCTTGAAGGCAGAGGCTGGCGGCGAGGAAGCCCCGAGGAGAGCAGGACCTTGCGGACAAGGTGGGGAGCGTGGATTGACGCTGGGTGCAATGGCAGCCATTGGCACACTTGAAGCAAGGGACACCTGCACAGTGCTACCGAAGCTGTTCAGGCGAGCAATAAAGGAGGCCCTGACCATTGGGCAGTGGTTGGATCTGAGATCGGCTTCTCTTTGGGGCAGAGGAGTTTGCATCAGGGGCAGGGGCAGGACAGGACCCTGCCAGGGAGAGGACCCAGAGGGGTGAAGCACCAGTGTGGGTCATACGCTGAGCACCTGCCGTGCACCCAGTGTGTCACCCCTGTGACCTCATTTTCATCTTCACAACCAGGTACAGAGGAGATGAAGGGACTTGAGGACACACAGGCCATGATTTTAACCCAGGAATCTTGGTCTCCAAGGCCACTCCATCCAAAGGTTATAGGAAAGCAAACCTACGTTTTCTTACATTACATACTGATTTTCCTTTTAAATTAAACTTTGAGTTAAAAATTAAAATATGTCAAAGCTAAGCGAGTCTCCTTGACTGCTGCAACCAGTCATACTACCCTTTCCCTTCCCCAGAGGTAACCATTTTCATGAGTTTGGAGCAGATCCTTACAGACCTTTTGCTATACTTTTACGTATCTATGTACCCATAGGAAACTATAGAATATTGTTTTGTAGAGTTTTCTTTTTTACTGTAGATGGAATCGAACTATCCATTTTGTTCTGCAACTAGCTTTTTTTTTTTTTCACTCAACAGTTTGTCTTGGAGTGGAGACATGACTATGCTAATACATAAAAATGGATCTTGTGTTTTTTGTTTTTGTTTTTTTTAACTGTTGCGTAGTATTCTGTGGACTGGATGTACCACAGTTTTTTCAGCCCACTCACTTTCCAAAGACAGAAATGCATTTGTCTATAAATGTTGTAGGTTTTGAAGAGCCTGTAGATTTTTTTTCTTTCAAAATATAAGCCTTTTATTTATGCTAATGGAGGAACCCACACCACAGTGACAATACAAATATTTAGCAACACCCAGCTTGGTGACTAAGTTTTCCCATTTCCCTTCAGGTGTTTGGCAACCCTGGAAGTAGCTCTTGTCCATTGCCAAGTCTCTGTTTATAGCAAAAGGCTTTCTTATGAGCAACAAGGAGAAAGATGGAGTCACTCAGCTTTGCTTTCAGTCCTGGGAGCTGAAGCCAGCAGCTGGCACGGTGGCGGGAAGAGGACAGCTGTGGAGTCCCAAAGACCTGAGTTCCCATCTCAGCTTTTGCTGTGACCCTGAGCACCTCCCTCTACCTGAGTCTCAGTTGGCCCATCCCTAAAATTGGGTTTAGCATCCCCATCTCACGGAGTGGCTGGGAGAATTAAATGCAAATTAAGGCAGATGCATGTGCAGTCGGGACTATCCTGTCTGCAGCCCCAGCCGAGGCAAGGAGGGGGAGGGGCTAGTCCTGTAGCACTGAGGTCACTCAAGGTCATTGCTGGAAGTGCCCTGTGGGGGCCGCATTGGAGTTTACCGGGAAGGAGGGATATTCCGACTCAGTGCCAGCACCTTTCATCGCATCCTGGTCCCCAGAGCCAAGTTGTCCCTCTGCCCCCAGTTCAGAACCCGTCCTCCAAGCCTAAGGGCAGCAGCTCCCAGAGCGCCCCCTCCTGGAGACATAGGGAAGCGCCGGAAGGAGGAATGGTTTTTTCTGGCCTCAGGGGGCCGAGACAAGGACTCCTCCGGGATCAAACCAGGACAGGCTGAACCCAATCTTCTTCGATGATGTTGACAGCTTTTTAGGGGTAGGGCGGCCAGATTTAACTAATCAAATCGACAGGCCATCTAGTTAAATTTGAATTTCAGATAAACAGGGAATGATTACTTTTTTATGATAAGTATGTACCAAATATAAGTATGTGTATAAGTATGTACCAAATATAAGGCAGAACTTATACTAAAAAGTTATTGTTTATCCGAAATTCAAATTCAGCTGTGCATCCTGTGTGCAGATAAGCAGGCCAGGGCCGTGACCGTGTCCAGCCATGAAAACATCACATGCTGCGTCTCTGATCCATCGTGGACCCAGGCGCAGTTTCCTGTGCTCCAGGAGCTCTGAAAAGCACGAGCCGACCCCGGACACTGCGTTGCCGATTTACGTGCACGCGGAGCCCCGGCATCTGGCCGCGTGCAGAGGGCTGGAGTGACGCCCCCGCGCCCCCCGGGCCTCGAGTCGGGGTTTGTCAGCTCTTCATACCGGAGCACCTGAAAACTTCTCTTCCACCTCGGGGGGGGCAGCTTCCGGGGGTGGAGACCAGCCCTGCAGGAGCTGGCGACCCCTGGAGAAGGAGGCGGAAGGAAGATGAGGCTGCGTCCACAGACCCCCGCCTTGAACAAGCCGCTGTCCCCGTGTCCCAGGGTGGCTGCCGAGGCTCCAGGAGGAGGCGCACGGGAGGCACCCGGCGGTCTCCATTCCCTCCTGCCCCCGGGAAGGTTCTTCTACCTGAACCTGCCTCAGCAGCGGCCAGAGGAGGGCTTGTCACAAGGCAGACGGCCAGGCCCTGCGCCCCCAGAGGGGCTGAGTTAGGGGGCCCGGCGGGGCCCGAGAACCTGCGTTTCTAACAAGTCCCGGGATGGGGGCTGAGGCTGATGTTCCGGGGAGCTGGGAGTTCTCCGCCCTGGCTGCACTGAGACTCACCCCGGAAGCCGTTTAAGAAGCCCAGGCCGCACCCCAGGCCGGCTCGGAAGGAAACCCGGGCTGCCCCGGGGCGTGGACACTTGGCGCAGCTCCCGGGGGTCCCACTGCGCAGCCATTTCAGGAGCCACTGCCTTGGCGGCAGCTCGGCGGCCCCTGGGACACTCAAGCCCCTGCAATCTGCCAGGCGCGGGGCTGAGCACGTTGCCTCGTCCCCTCCTCGCAGTGACTCCGTAAGGCCGGCGTTCTTATGATTCTCACGTCGCACGTGAGGAAATTAAAGGCCCAGAGAGGGTAGTCACCCGCCCCAGGCCACAGAGCAGGGAAGTGACCTCGGACCGGGCTCAGAGTAAGGTTTTCATCCTAGTTCACGGTTGGGGCTTGAACCGCAGTGAACCCCCGAAACATCCCAGCAGAAAGGACTCAGCAAGCTGCCCACTTCCGCGGCCCCCGGCCATGCACGGAGCACGCGGGCTGCGCACATGGCCCCGCACGCACACTCGTTGTGCCACGGCCGCCCACGGACACAGCCACACTCCACAGCGCGCACGCGTGCCGCACGCCCCTCCTGCACACGCCGAGCCACGCACCTGCGGGCCGGGCGCCTCTCGCGCACAGTAGGCCCGCTTCTGCTTTTTAACTCCGCGTCGCGGGACCGTGACGCTGGCCTTGGCTTTCCCAGGGTGCTCCATCTGAAGGTTCCTCCCGCCCCGGGGTCGCGGTGACCAGGTTGGTGCTGGCTCAAGCAGGTCAGGTCCCCGCGGGGTGTTCCTTCGGGGAAGACACACTAATCGGCCTACTCTGGAATAGATCGGGCCTGAGCAGGGCTGACCACTGGGCTTACTTCCCTCCCCGGCAGGAGGCCCCCTGTGCCTCAGCGTTCACATCTGCAAAATGGGGCGCTCACAATAGAAGACGAATTATTTACCGTTTACAGAGCACCATCGGAGCCTGGGTTCTGTTTCAGCCTCCAGTGACACAGCCCGAGGCCTACCCAGAGAGGGTGAGGGACCCACGCAAGGACACACAGCAAGTAAAGGTGGATTCAAACCAGGGTCTCCGAGGCCTGGGTAGGGGTTTGTCAAGGCCATGATGGTGGTTTCTGACAGTCTAAGAAGAGACCAGCAGCCCAGACAGAGAGGGCCAGGCTGCACATTCCTGGCCCAGAGTGAGGGCAGAGGTGGTAGCCGTGTGGTAGTCAGTCATGGTAGTGAGTGGTTGTTAGTAGTAATAACTGCAGCTATTGTTTAGGAAGGACAGGACGTGCCAAGCACTGTTTACACGTATCAGATTCCTGATCCTCTGCCAACCCTGCAAGAAACTGAGGCTCGGTGAGGATAAGTGACCCGCCCACAGCCCCAGCTCTGAGCCGCGGAGCTGGGATTCGAACCCGGGTCTGAAACCTCCCGCCCACCTGCTGTTCTCACCCACTCACGCATCCACGGCACTGAGGAGCCCCTTCCCCTAAAAAGGGGGAGCTGGTCCCAGTGCCCCACCTCTCCAAGCAGCCCTGCCCCGGCTCACCTGCCCGGCTCGCCCCTGCCCTGCAGCCCTGCCTCCATTGTTTCCACGCTTGCTCTGAGCGGCACACGGAGACTCGGGCACGGGCTCGTCACGGCTGTTTTTACTTGAAGTGGTTTGCTCCGGCGGTGGACCGTCCACTCAGCCAGACAGTGCCCCCTGAATGCCAGCTGGCCTCAGGGGGTGCCACGTTTGCTCCCGCCCCACCTCCACCTGCGGTAGAAAAATTCTCGGGGGTCCCTTTCTGGAAATGGATGCTCAGGGGAGTCTCGGAGCGGAGGGAGAAGAGGTCAGGGCAGCTAGATGGCCTGGGGCTCTCCACTCCGAACCCCCTCCCGATGCCCAGAGGCCCCTAATTTTGATAGATCCCAGCCTGGTTTCCTGAAGAGCTTTATTTCAGGGTCCACACGTGGGAAGAGCAAAGCTCCCGCCTTTTCATCCCAATTACCACTGCAGAAAGTAGCCCATTGCCTCCTCTCGCTCCCTCCTTCTGCCCTCGGAGCCCTAAGGGAGCCCTGCCCTAGCCGCTGTGCCTTTTCCTACTGTGACAGCGCCTCCTTTGTTCCAATTATTTATGTGCATCCTCCCTCCAAAGCAGCTGACACAAGTTTGTCGTGCAAAGGATTTAAAGCTACTCGAATTAAGGAAATCCAAAGGGAGAGAGGAGAAACAAGATGAAGATTCACAGGCACAACACATGCCACTGAGTGCTCCGGTAGGAGGACCCCGATAGGTGAACTCCAGATTCAGTGCTGAGTTACCAGGGAGGCAAGGTGAAGAAGGCATCAAGATAAGATACACGAGCCAGTCCCGGCTAGGGAACCCACCACGGCCTGCACAAAGACCACCCTGTGTGGCACACAGAAGAACTCAGCCTTTCCCGGCCACTGGGCGACATAATCGTAGAGACAATCCCCCCCACCTCGGGGGCAAACCAAGGATGCTCAGCCATGGTGGCCTTTTCCCAAGACTTTTGGGGTTTCTTTTGCCTTCCCCCACCTGCACCCTCTCACCTGGTCAGCCCCTGCTCGTTCTTCCAGGCTCGGCCCAATTGCATTTCTACCAGGAAACTCTCTTGACACGAGGTCTTCCTCACTGCAGTATCCCAGATACATAGAACAATGCCTGGCTATAGTAGGTGCTCAGTAAACACGTACAACCCTAAGTACGTGTTTTCTGCCTTCAGAGGGACTAGCTGGGGGTGGGGAGAATCAGGCCCCCTTCAGATGGAGGCATTCTGGGCCCTGGTACTGACACACTCCGCCCCTGCTTCCCCAGTGTGGGCACCCAGCCTCTGCGTGAACACTTTTGGGAAGCCCCTCCTCCCTGGATCACCCATGGGTCAGACGATTGTGCTAGAAACATCTTTCCCTTCTCCTTCAGTCAAGGCACAGGCTCCCTCTGCCCCCCGGGGAAACGTAAGTTGCTGTTCGCTGTCCCCCTGAGCTTTCCTTAGAATGAGGCCGTCCTCAGAGCCTTGGTGGGACCATGTGTTTGGGTCCGAAGGGCTCGATGACAAGTTCCCATCCCAGACACAGAGGCTATGTGACATGCCCTCGCTGACCAACACATTTGGATGGTCCCATGGCATCCCTGACTTTTTCATGTTTGCAACAGACTTCCATTGCTTTAAAACGGTTCAGAACAAACTAGCCCTTTCCAATGGCCTGAGCCTGCCACGTGCAGAGTGAAACAGTGATTCAGAAACAGCTACGAAGGGAGATAAAGGATCCCAGGGAAAGGAATGGGGAAGGACGGGGACAGAGGCCTAGAGGAGAAGCCCAGTTTGTGTCCAACGCAGTTGGGTAGAGATGAACTTTGGGGCAAAGATTCCTCAGCTATCAAGGGATAGCAAGCCGCCGCTACAACAAAAAATTCCTGTACAACCAAAGTTGTACTCTACTCTGCACTCCGGCCTTCTCTTTCAGAATTAATAGAATGCACAAACTCTGACCCCAGCAAAGAATTTGGACGAGTGCTGGATGTTTGGTTTTTGTTGTTCTTGTTGTTTTTCCATGAAGGTGCATTCATTGAGCCTTTACACTTTACAAAGAGCTGCCGTCTCTGTTGCTCACTTATTCTGCTCCCATTTTATTTTTGAGAAAATCAAGTCTCTGAAGGATGATACAACTGGCCGATGCTCATTCACAAGTCAGGGATAGAACCGAGACTCAAACCCGACTCCTTGCTCGGTGTTCTGTCCTCTGCTTCTGGTTATAACATGAAAGAAAATTTGTGTCTGAAAACCCACAACCCTGCAAAGCATCTGACACCAATTCCTGGGCATTTGTGTCTGACTTTTCAGGACCTCGCTAGGTTTGTCCGGCAATATTTGACACAGTGTATTGATTTTTAATATGCTAAATGGTGAGATGCTCTTTAATCTAAATTGAATCTCTAATGCCAGTCGTCTCTTACGCCAGCCCCTGTTACTTCTGCTCTGGAAAATGAATGTGTTAATTTTCAACTGGAAGGGGGGGA
Organism: Dasypus novemcinctus; assembly: GCF_030445035.2. Taxonomy (NCBI): domain Eukaryota; kingdom Metazoa; phylum Chordata; class Mammalia; order Cingulata; family Dasypodidae; genus Dasypus; species Dasypus novemcinctus. Next base: position 48,541,296 of record NC_080698.1, on the reverse strand, counting down.
AATTCTGAGACTCAGCTCCTGGGAAAATGTGATGGGGGGCTGGACCAGGTGAGCTGTCCCACCTGTAGGTCCTCAAAACCACTGTCATGGGACTACAAGGTGTCTGAGTCACCAGCCCCCAGCCTTCACCCAGGCCAATCCTCATGTCACGCCATGGGGATACTGAGGCCCAGAGAGGGGGAGTGGCTTGTCTGGAGTCACACAGGCCTTCTGCTATGCCTCCCCTCACCTTGACTGTTCCTTTCCCCATCTTATCAAAATCCTACCTGTCCAAAGTCCTCCTCCTCCAGGAGGTCTTATTGCAAGTTGATATAGTTATGAATTCCAGAAATAGACACTGAATTATGTTTGTAAACTGATCTGTACCTAGGCATGATAAAATTATGATTAGGGCTGTGATTGGGTCACGTCACTGATAAAAGCCATGGCAAAGGGCAGAGTTGGAAGTTTCTGATGTTGGAGTTCGATGCTGAAGTCTTAAGCTGGAGCTCTGGGAAGTCACACAGAGGAAAAAGAAACCAGCCCCAGGAAGAGAGGAACCCTGAGCCCAGAGAGAAATGAACCCTGGGAAGAGAGGAACCCAGGAAGCCTGAACCCTGGCAGATGTCGGCAGCCATCTTGCTCCAACATGTAAATATAGACTTTGGTGAGGGAAGTGACTTACACTTTATGGCCTGGTAACTAAGCTTCTCCCCAAATAAATACCCTTTATAAAAGGCAACAGATTTCTGACATGTTGCATCAGCACCCCTCTGGCTGACTAAACAGCCTGAAGAGGGACGGTGACAGTTCTCATAGCCACTTAGAGCCCTCCCTAGCCCAGGATGGCACAATGCACCTCACCTGGCACATCTTGCTGAGGCCTCACCCTAACCCTGTGAAGGAGGCACTGCTGTTGCCCACGTATTACAGATGGGGAAACTGAGGCACCGAACGTTGAAGTCACGTTCCCAGAGCCACTCAGAGCTGGGATTTGCACTCGGGCCCTGTGAGTCCAAACCCCACCCAAATTCTTGGGGCCCTGCACCCCCAGTTCCAGCCCAGCCTACCTTCTCCTGAGGAAGAACCAGAGCGAGGTATCACCGTGGCCATCTGCCATCTCAGCCACTGCAGGTGAGTCTTCAGGCTCAAGGTTCTCTTTTGGCTCATATTCTGGGGGGTCCGTTATTGTGCAAAGTGCCTAATAGTTTCTACTGCGGGAGTGGCCCTAGCAGAACATACAACTGCTTTTATTTCTGAAAACCAGAGAGGCTCTCAGAGGCCAGAGCAGGGCTGATGGCAGGAAAGGAGCTGCCCAGGAAGATGGGGGAGGGACAGAGAGGCTGTTCTGTGCCGGCCCCTCACCCTTCCTGCCTCCCCCCTGCTTCTAAACCCACAGCCTTGCTGGTCTCAAAGTAGCAACCCAGGGGCCAGACCCAGCCCACAGATATATAGTTATTTGATCCTGGAATGTTTGTGACGGGGAGATTTTACATCACCTTTCAGATGTCCCTCTTCTCTTAGGAGATTGAAAGAACTGCCACACAGGGCCTACCTTCCCCCATAGGAGCTGAGAAACAGACTCTTCGCTTTGCCCCAGTCCCCACTGCTCCCCTTTGTCTCCCACCCAGTTACTTCCTTCATTCACAAAACCCACCCGGCCCCCACAGCTATTTGAATTGGTGGCCTCTGCCCTGTCTGCTCTCGCAGGACCCCAGGTCTCAATGCCAGCCTGTGGAACCCCAGCATGACAATCCCCAGAGCTGTGGCCTGACTCCCAGACCTGGAGAACACCCACGTTATCAGTAATTCACAATGGAGACCCCAGAACATTTGATTCACGGAACTTCAGAAGCGGGAGACGCTCGTCTCCTTGAATTGTTCAGAAGGAGCCTGGGAGATGGGCTAACTTTTTCTTAGGGGCAAACCCTATTTTTCTACACAGAACTTTAAGAGGGTGTGAAAATGTAAAACGGACCCAGCAAGGACCACTTGAGGGCCTGCAGACCTTGGAACCCCTGGGGTCCTTGCAGGGCACCCACCCCATTGAGCGTCTCTGCGGTCTAGATGGAGAAACCGAGGCTCCAAGAAGGGAATTTGCTGGCCGAAGGCACAAGAAACGTGTGACGGCAGAGCAAGAAGCTTCAGGGTTCCGTCCCCCCACAGAAGCAAGAACTGGCGGAAACATCTTTTTCAAAGCTCCAGAAGGCAGTTAAAGGGCTGTAGTAACCGGGCAAGCGCCAAATCAGGGCAAAGCCGAGGGTCTCGGCGCCCTGGCTGTCCCCCCTCCCATGCCCTCAGTGGCTCAGCGGGAAGCTGGCCAGCACCCCCTGTGCAGATGCCCGGCCCCGGCTCCTGGTGTCACGCCCATTCTGGGAGCTCGTACCCCAGGCCCAATCTGTCTGGTGATGGCGAGGGGGACTCGTGGTCCCAGGACCCGCCCTGCGTGTAGAAGGCAGCTCACCAAGCTCTCCTTCAGAACGCTGTGGGGGAGCAGGCAAGCGGCTGCCTCAGCAAGGGGCTGCTGGCTGTAGGCCATACCGGGCAGCGCCGGGGCCTGAGGACACTTTATCAGGGAAGAGGGGCCGTTCAAATAAGAGGGAGTGAGGGAATTCCCAGGACCACAAGTGAAAGGGTGCGCCCCTGTGCGTTAGCCTGGGGCTGTTCTCTCAGCTCCTTGCATGAAGGAGAGCACGCATGCAATTGCAAAGCCTGGAAACGCTGTTTCCTGTCTCTTTTTCTTTTTAAGGGGGGGTAGGTAGCTCCTGGCTTTCAAAGGAAGTTCTGTCGTAACGCTAGTTGGATACAGCCTTAAGAAATAGATGCCTCAGAGTCTAAATTCCAAAAATAACACCTTAAAATGTCAAAATGTTCAGGTTTCAACGAAAGATCACAAGAAGTGGTGACCCAGACAAAGGAGAAGTTTAGGCACTAGAAACCATCACTGAAGAGGATCAGAACTGGGACATTCCAGAAAAAAGACTTTAAAAAAAAAAAAATGGGCCTAACGATGTTGATCAGGCTCAAGGAAAACACGGACAAAGAACTAAAGGAAATTAGGAAAACGATGGCTGACCACAAGGAGGACATCAGCAGAGAAGGAAATTATGAAAAGGAACCAAACAGAGCCGAAGGCTACAGTAACAGAAATAAAAAATTCTCTAGAGGGGTTCAACAGCAAATTGGAGCTGGCAGAAGAAAGAATCAGAGAACCTGAAGATAAAACAATTGAAATTATTCAGTGTGAAGAGCAGAAAGAATGAAGAAAAGTGAACAGAGCCTGAGGGACCTGTGGGACACCTTCAAGTGTACCAACACACACATTGTGGGAGTCCCTGATGGAGAAGAAAGAGAGAAAGGGCTGACAGAATATTCAAGGAAATAAAGGCTGAAAACTTCCCAAATTTAATGAAAGACATGAATATGCACATCCAAGTCACTTAACAAACCCCAAACAGGATAAACACAAGTAGAACCACCCTGCACCAGGTTATAATCAAGCTATTCAAATGCCAAAGGAAAAGAGAATTCTGAAAGCCACAAGAAAGGGGAACATGTCAGGTACAAGGGAGCCTCAGTAAAATTAAGTGGCAATTTCTCACCAGAAACCATGGAGGCAAGGAGGCAGTGGGATGACATATTTAAAGTGCAGAAAGAAAAAAAGAAAAAAACTACCAAGCAAGAATCCTGTATCCAGCAAAACTGTCCTTCAAAAAGGCAGGAGAGATTAAGACATTCCCAGATAAGCAAAAAAAGAGGGAGTTTGTCACCACTAGACCAGTCCTACAAGAGATGCTAACGAGAGTTCTGCAGGTTAGATGGAAAGGACAATAGACAGTAGATTGAAGCCACATGAAGAAATAAAGGTTTCCAGTAAGACTAACAACAGAGGTAATTATAAATGCCAGTACTATTGTATTTTTGGTTTGTAACTCCACTTTACTTCCTACAGGATCTAAAAGGCAAATGCCTAAAGCATAATGAAAATCAATGATTTTGGACTCATAATATAAAAACATGTAATTTGTGATGAGAACTACATCAAGGTGGGGGGATGGAGGGGTGTGGGAACATAGTTTATGTATACTATTGACGTTAAGTTGGCAGCAAAGCAAACAAGGTTTCCCAGATGTTAGAGTTTAGCCCTGTGTTAACTACAAAGAAAATATAGGAGACTGTGCAAGCTTACAGAGACAGAAATTAGAGTACAGGTTTCAGGGGCAGAGGAGGGGGGAGCTAATGCATAATGGGTATAGGGTTTCTGTTCGGGGAGAGGGGAAAGTTTTAGTAATTGAAGATGGTGAAGGTACTACAACATAATTAATGTGATTAATCCCATTGAACGGTGTGCTTGGGGGTCACTACGATGGGAAAGTTTATGTTGTGTGTATGTTTCCACAATTAAAAAAAAAAAAGAGCAACTAAAGAGATCATGACAATTAAAGGCAATACATGATCCTGGATGGGATCTAATAAGAGAGGAGAAAAGGCTCAAAGGGACATTATTGGGACAGATGAAAAAATTGGAATGCAGACTGTGAACTTTATGTCAGTGTTAAAGTTCTTGAACTTGGTAACTGCGCTGAAGATGGAGACGGAAGGCTTTCGTTTTCTAGACTGCTCGAGTAAGTACCATGAAGTGGGTTGACCTAAACAATGGGAAGTTATGAGCTATGGTTTTGAGGAAAGTCCAAACAAGGTGTCATCACAGCGATGCTTTTTCCCCAAAGACCATGGTGGTCCGGCGGGCTGCCCGCTGTCCGCGGTCCGCGGTGTGTCACCTGGCGAGGGACTTAGCGCCGTCTCTGGGCGCTCCCTTCTCTTCCGGGTTCCGTTGACTTCAGCTCTTGGCTGCTCTGTCTGTGGCGCTCTCTCTCTCACTTGGAGCCATTCCATTTATAAAGGACCCCAGTAATAAGACCAAGACTCATCCTGACCGAGGCGGGCCACACCTCATGAGAAGTCCTACTTGCGACGGGGTCACACCTATTGGAATGGATTAAATCTAAGAACATGTTTTTTTCTGGGGTGCATACAGCTTCAAACCACCACCGTAAGTGAATGTCCTTGTTCCTGGGAATCGTACGTGGCGATATTGTGTGCTCAAGGAGCATGATATATACAACCTACACTCAAGTGTTCAGAAAATGGATTGATAAAGGGACAGATAGACAGACAGATGGATAGATAGATCAATGGATTGATAGGCTGGTGGATAGATGGAATGATATGGCAAAATGAACGAATGTGGCAAAATGTTAAAATTGGTAGATCTAGGTAGCTGGGAGGACGGAGGCATGTTGTGGTGATCTCTGCTAGGGATTTGTTTTATTTTTGTAATTGTCCTCTATGTTTGAAAGTATTTCAAAATGTTAAAAAAAAATACACACTCACTCCCAGGAAAAAGCATAAAATTCATTCACACACTGGTATCCAGAACTGCTGATGGCTTCTCCTTCTCAAGGAATCTAAAGGAACTGGAGCTTTTTGTTAAAGGAATTCAGCCCCAATTAAGGACTCTCTGTCATGGCCCAGTGGGTAGAATTGGATAAAGGGAGGAAAGCAAGGAACTTTCCTGCAGCTCCCAGATGACAGCGCGGCGTGCCTGCTTCCTCCGAGTACGGGCATCCCACGGGGGATGGAGGGCATCGAGTGCTTGGAGCAGGGCTGGCCTGGGTCCTCCGGCCCCAGGGATTGCCCTGAGGCAGCGGCTTGGCCTCAGGGAGGCCTCGCCCGTCCCATCCGCAGCTTGGGCACCACCCAGCGCTGGTCTCCTCGTTCTCACTGCGCAGGCAGGACCTCTGCATCTCCAGGGTCTACTCGACCTGGCGGGCAAGGCCGGTCTGGCGTCTCAGCTGCTCCATGCTGGGGGCGGCCCCTCAGGGCAGGGCACTCTGTTCTGTTCACCGCTCTCTCCCCATGTCTTGGACAGTGCCAGGCACATAGTAGGTACGCAATCAATACTCGTCGATGGTGAGAATTGTCTCAAGGGATGATCACAACCACCCTATGGGTTAGATACAATCGGCATCCCTGTTGCAGAAGGGGAAACCGAGGCACAGAGCCAAGGGCAGCAGGCTGGGATTTGACTCCAAGCCTGTGTTCTCAGCCACAGTGCAGGCTCAACCACAGGGACCGGTGAAAGGCAAAGCAGGGGCGAGGGTGAGGAGCGGGCCAGCCCGGCTCGGTGGTCAGTATGTGTTTCCCGTGGCCGCTGTAACACATGGCCGCAAACGGCGTGGTTGAAAAACAAGAGAAATTTATTCCCTCACAGTTCGGGAGGTCAGAAATCCAAAATAAAGGTTATCAGCAGGGCCATGCTCGCTCTGCAGGCGTGAGGGGGGATCCGGCCTCAGCTTGGGGCTGCATCACCCCACAGGCCTCTCCTCCCTGCACCGTGCCCCCTCTGTGCCTTCCAAGCACACTTGTCATGGGATTTAGGGCCCCCCCAATAAGCTAGGACAAGCTCATCTCGAGAGCCTGGGTAACACCAGCAGAGACCCTTTTCCCAAATGAGGTCCCGTTCCAGGGGTTAGAACATGGGCTTACCTTTTTGGGGGTCACCATTCAACCCCCTACATGGTGGCCCTGGCATTTCGCAGGGTGCTCCCTCCGGGCCCATGCACCCCAGCCGGGAGCTGCAGGTCCCCCGTCTTCTCTCTCCCTGGGGATGATCCCCGAGAATGTGCCGGCACCACCCCCCCTCCCTGCCCCTCCAGGCCCACCTGTCTGCGCTCTGTTCACAGGTTTGCCGGGCACTGCTCCAGACCTGGAAAAGAGAAAGCAGATTTTTGGGCAAAACTTTATACCTCCAAAGAAGCCAAAAACCTTCCTGCAGCTCGTGTGGGAAGCGCTGCAAGACGTGACGCTGATCATCCTGGAAATCGCAGCCATCATCTCCCTAGGGCTCTCCTTCTACCACCCGCCCGGAGAGAGCAATGAAGGTAAGACGGGTGGCCAGGCGCCCTGCTCCCCGCCGGACACAGGCGCATGGACCCACGGAGGGCGCTCGGGGGCCACGGCCCCGCTTCTTCCGGGGGAGGAAACTGAGGCGCCAGGCCCTGAGCCTCGCCTCCAGCCAGCCAGTGTTGGAGCCGAGCTCAGAGCCCTGGCCTCCAGTGTTCCCATGTGCGACATGCATGGGTTGGATCAACAGTAGAAACCATTGTAGCAGGCACTGACAGAGCACTTGCTGCATGCCAGGCCCCCGGAAACCCAGGCACAGAGACGTGCCTTCACTTGCTCGCGATCACGCAGCTAAGGGAGTCCTCAGGTTTTGCCGTGGAGTGCTGATGACCCGGCCCCTCCCTGAGTCTGGTCTGTCACACGGGTTGGGGGGCCATGGGGCTGGATCCTAATAAGCCCAGGTGACCTGACATCTGTCCAGGCTGACCCCCTGAGGGCACAGCCCTGGAATTGCTTGCCCTGGGGACAGCAAACCGCTTTCAGTGAATGGTGCTTCAGCCCCATTCCCTGAGCGCCCCCCCGGCCCAGCCCAGGAGGCACAGCTGCCCGCCAGGACCCACTTTCGGCTCTCGCCCAGAATCCCCGAGGGATGCCCACCTTGAGAATCACTGCAGCTGCGGGCTCGGGGTGCCGTCGAGCTCTTTGCATCTGCTATTTAGAACAGCCAGGCCCGCTGGCTAAATCTGGCCCCCTCCTATTTTTGCTTGGCCTGTGAGCTAAGAATGGTGTTTACCATTTTAAACCATTGAATAATATTTCACGATGTGTGCAAAGTATCTGAAATCCAAGTTTCATTGTCTAAAATAAGGTTTCGCTGGAACCCACCTATCTGTTTTCCGTGTTGTCTGTGGCCACGGGCAGGCTGCAAGGGCACCTGCCAGAGAGAGCCCGCGGCCCGCACAGCCTAAATAGTTGCCCCTGGGCCCTTCACAGAAAAAGTGTGCTGACCCCTGGCCTAGAAGATCGGGATGGAAAGGTTTGCCTCAGAAAAACCCTTCTCCCTTTCTCTCCCGCCCTCCCTCTCTCCCTCCCGCCCTCTCGCTTTCTCTCTGGCTCTGGAAGGAAGAGGAGGGGGTTGGAGGGGTCTCTGAAGTGAGGCCCTCTACCTGGGTTGGAATCCTGCCCAGCGCGTCCCACCCTACACGGGGCACGCCCCTCCCCTGAGCCCTGGTTTCGGGGAGGGGTCCTGTCTCACAGCGGTGTTTGGAGGTAACGAAGGAGGCCTGCCCGTGCCCACCCAGCCTGCCACAGCGGAGGCGCCCCGTGTACCCGCCGTGCCCCACGAGCGGCCGCCCTGGGCTGCCCCCTGCGCGGCGCTGTCTCCAGGCCTGGCCTGAGAAGGCCCCTCGGCCTGCGCCCCCACCCCTGCCGGCCGCGTCCCCAGAGCCGAGCCCGGGGGTCACCAGCCGGCGCCCCCACAAAACCCCAGCGTGACGCACGCCTGCGGGCCGACGCGAGGTGCAGTCCCGCGAGGGCACCCCAAAATGTGTCCCCGGGCTCTGCATGAGGACTACCGGGGGAGGGGTCCGGAGACCTTCTCCAAGTCAGCACTTGGGGCTCCCGTGGAAAAAACCTCTGAGCCCCACACATCCGCTCCTTCCAGACTCAGTTCCCGGCATCTGCCGAGCGCTAGGGCTTCGCCTACTCCGCAGCTGCCTTCTCCGTGATGGGGGAGACTTTTAGCTTCCCCCAGTGCATGTTTCTTTAAGTTAAAAAGCCCACAGTTTTCCATATTACAAAAGTCATACAAGGTCACTGTAGAAAAAAATCTAAAATGCAGGTAAGGCAAAAGGAAGAAAAATCCTACCACCCTGAGAACAGCCGCTAACCTCCAGGTGCGTGGGTGTACATGTATATGTAAAACATACACAAATACACACTAGATACATCTACACACGTACTGGGGGGATATGGAATCACGCAAGATACATTGTTTATTGTTAGATTGTCTTATAAGCCACATTTTTTCAATAAGCAGCGTACTGTAAACACTTCTCTTTCTCTGATCAACATTTCCTAATGGATGTGCTGCTGTGCTCACTGCTTCCGGCAGTCAAGTCAAAAGTTAATAGCTGGGAAACGGACTTTGGCCCAGTGGTTAGGGCGTCCGTCTACCATATGGGAGGTCCGCGGTTCAAACCCCGGGCCTCCTTGACCCGTGTGGAGCTGGCCATGCGCAGCGCTGATGCGCGCAAGGAGTGCCGTGCCACGCAAGGGTGTCCCCCGCGTGGCCCCCACGCGCAAGGAGTGCGCCCGTGAGGAGAGCCGCCCAGCGTGAAAAAGAAAGAGCAGCCTGCCCAGAAATGGCGCCACCCACACTTCCCATGCCGCTGACGACAACAGAAGCGGACAAAGAAACAAGACGCAGCAAATAGACACCAAGAACAGACAACCAGGGGAGGGAGGGAAATTAAATAAATAAATAAATCTTTAAAAAAAAAAAAAAAAAAAAAAAAGTTAATAGCAGATAAGAAGGAACCACTATGGGCCTCAGTTTTTCCAAACGAAGTGGTCTCTATGGAGCCTTGCAGCATGTGTCCCCTTGTCCCCTCTTGAGCCACATTTCCAAGAGAAATCAGACAACCAGGTCCATTAGGGCAATCACTTCAACTTATGCACAAGAAAGCTAAGTCATTTTTTTTTTCTGCATGAGCTCTTCCCAGTGAGGATTTAAAGACACTTACAAGAAGGATGCATCTCACAAAATGAGGTAAATTAGAAAGTCAGACCCAAGGTAAAGAACAGAAGCAAATAAGCCAATAGCTACTGGGATTGAGATTTAAATTTTCCTTTGAGCTTCCCAGTGGCCAAAGCAGAAAGGTAATTAGGATGATTTGCATAGCTCAAGTTATCTTAAAGGAGGAGAAACATCAGTTCTTTAGGAAGAAAGTGTCTCCCCTGATGAATTCTGGAATGAACTTTTCACGTGGGACATTATAAAAAATGCATAATAACAAGCATTCTTTGCATACATTTCAAAGCAAATGTAGATTCTAGCACCTGACTGCTTATGATAAGCCTTGAACAGAACTACAGATACAAAACAAACATATAATGCCAATAATATTACTTCCTACTATTTTTGTACCTGCCACTAGTTGGTAGTTATTACGGTTAGAAGTTCATTTAACCCTGTGGGTAGCTGCTATTATTATCAGGGAAACCAAGGCCCTGAGATAGTGACTTGCTGGGTCACTCAGCCGGGAAGCAGCAGAAGGTGACTCAGACGGAGGCGACTGGCTCCCGAGCCCTCGTTCCTGGGTAGGGCTGGGTCAGGGCCACCCAGGGGAAATGGCCCGTGTGACCTGCCTGAGTGCAAGGTTAGGACTCAGAGGGTGGGTAGTGGAGGGGAGGGTGGGAACAGAGCCCCAGCCCTTCACCCACCCCAGGCCTATGGCTTCTGTCTCTGAGATGAGGAAACCGAGGCCCAGAGGGAGGGAAGGGGCGTTTACAACCACACCCCAAAGGAAAGGTGGATGCCCTTCCCGCAGCTCCCGCTGGACCCGGGGCCTCTCTGAGTCCGTTCAGCTTGACCAGGGCCTCAGAACTGGCTCCTCTCCCGAGCTCGGATGCCGCGGGCACCCCGCGTCCCACCCCCAGCCCCTCCCGCAGGTGCTCCCCAAGCAAGGAGGGGAGAGGGGCTCGGGCCGAGGTGCCCGGCACAGGTGCGGGATGTGGTCGAAGCCAGGCTTGGGAGGGGGCCCTCAAAGAGAAGGCGGAAAGAACGCGTCTGAGGCTCCTTCTGGAGGGGGGAGGCAAAGGGGAACACCACCGCGGCAGCACGCGGGGCTCTGGCCGCCCCCGCCGGGAGATGCTCCAGGAGGCCTGTGCCCTCAGCAGAGGAAAACAGCCAGGACTTGGGCCCCAGGGGGATGTGGGTTCGAATCCAGACTCAGCTGCTCACCAGTAAGCGAGTGCCCCTCTCGAGGGCGCACCTTTCTCGTGTGTCAGGTGGGGTGGTAATCGCCGCCCTGCAAGGCTGACGGCAGGGGTCAGGGTAGCAAGTGCAGAGGCGTAGCCCGGGGCCGGGCGCGGGGTCGGTGCTCCGCAGACGTGTGCTGACCGGCACGCCGCCCCGGGGGCACAGACCCGCCCAGGGCTCTGTGGTTAGCTTCCCTTCACTGCCCAGCGTCAGGTCATGTTAACTCCCGGGCTCTGTCTCATGTCTCATCTCCTCCTCCTCCCTGAAACCGCCAGAGGCAGGCGGGCTGGGCTGGGCGGGCATGTCGCGTCCTCACAGAGGTCCCCCCCCACCTCCCCCCCCAGCTTAAATTCTGGACACCCTCCGCATTAGCCCATCTTCCTTGGCACCATTGGTCAGTCTCATGTTCCACAATTTTTTTTTTTATCAGTGATTGTTTTTTCAATGCCTCTACAAGTCTATAAACCAAAAAGGCAGAGACCACATCCACCTCGTTCACTTCTACATCCACAAGACCTAGAACAGAGCTGGGCACGTATCGAGGTCCCCATAAACTTGTACTGAATGAACGAATGAGTGAATGAATGAATGTGCCTGGCATCCCGTAAGTGCTCAGTAAGTTTTTTTATTTTATTTTTAATTGTGGTGAAATAGACATAAGATGAAAATCATTTTAGCCATTTTAAGTAGACAATCATTTGACATTAAGTACATTGACAATGCTGTGTAACTTTCACCACTATCTGTTTTCAGACTATTTTCACCATTCCAAACCGAAGCTCACACTCATTCAGGAATGACCCTCCATTGATCCCCCACCCCCACCCCTGGAAACCACAATTCTGCTTTCTATCTCTATGCATTTGCTTATTCTAAGTTCATATAAGAGAATCCATATAGTGTTTGCTCTTTTTTGTGCCTGGCATCTTTCCCTCAATGTGATGTCTTCAAAGTTCATCCGTGTTGTAGCATTTCCCAGCACTTCATTTCTCCTTACGGCTGATTAAGATTCCATTGTGTGGATACACTACATTTTGTGTATCCATTCATCGGTTGATGGACACTTGGGTTACTTCCACCTTTTGGCCATTGTGAATGATGCTCCAGTGGTGTACAAATACCTTTCTGAGTCCCTGCTTTCAGTTCTTTGGGGAATATACCTAGGAGTGGAATTGCCAGGTCATATGATAATTCCACGTTTAATTCTGAGGCACCACCAACTGTTTTCTACAGCACCTGCACCCATTTTAAATTCCCAGCAACAATGTATGAGAGTGTTCTATTTCTCCACATCCTCAGCCACACCTGTTATTTTCAGGGTTTTTTTTTTAATTACACTCCTAGTTGGTATGAAGTAGTATTTCATTGTAGTTTGATTTGCCTTTCCTTAATGCCTAATGATATTGAACATGTTTTCATACTCTTATTGGCAATTTGGATATCTTCTTTGAATAAATGTCTGTTAAAATTCTTGGCCCACTGTTTAACTGGGTTGTTTGTCTTTTTGTTGTTGAGTCGTAGGGGTTATTTTTATATTCTAGACATTCAAGTCCTCTATTTTTTTACTGATTTTATGTTAAGATATTTTATTTATTATTGGAAGTGGCTATTGAAGTATCCAACTATTATTGTAGAACTGTTTATTTCTCCATTCAATCCTGCCCATTTTTGATTCATATATTTTGGTGTGCTCTATTATGAGGTGCCTATATGCTTATAATCATTATATTTTCTTGGTGGATTTAGCCCTTTATCAATATATGGTATCCTTTTTTGCCTCTTGTAATCTTTTTTGACTTAAAGTCTATTTTGTCTGACAATAATATTGCCATTCCAGCTCTCTTTTGATTACTGTTTACACAGAATATCGTTTCTACTGTTTTACTTTCAACCTCTTTGTGTCTTTGAACCTAAAGTGAGTCTCTCATAGATAGCACATAGATGGATCATGATTTTTAACCAATCTGCCAACCTCTGCCTTTTATAGGGAAGTTTCATCCATTGACATTTAAGGTAATAGCTGAGAAGGAAGGATTTATTTCTGCCAATTAGCTCTTTTTATTCTGTAATTCTAATTTTTGTTTTTCAATTATACCCATTACTGCCATTTTTCTTAAATTTAGTTGCTTTTTTTGTAGTATACCCTTTTGATTCCCTTCTTTCCTTTTCTCTATATTTTTTAGTTATTTTCTTAGTGGTTACTTTTGTAATTACCATTAACATCTTAAACCAATAACCTAATTCAATTAGTACCAAACTAGTTTCAGTAGTATACAAACCCTCTACTCCTATATCTCTCCATCCTTCTCCCTTTATATTGTTATTGTCTTAGATTACATCCTTATAAATATATCCCATTAACATAGAATTTAAACGTTTTTTACACATTTGCCTCTTAAGTCCTATATGAGGGGAAAGCAGTTACAAACCAAGAATTAAATAATATGGGGTTTTATATATACCTAGGTAGTTACCTTTACCAATGTTCCTTATGTCTTCTTATGGCTTTGAATTACTGTCTAGTGTCCTTTAATTTCAGCCTAAAGGATTCCCATTAGCATTTTTTGTAGGGCAGGTCTTCTGGAAATGAACTCTTTCTGATTTTGTTTATCTGTAAACGTCTTAATTTCTTCATTTACAAATGAAATTTTTGCCAGATACAGAATTTTTAGTTGGTTTTTTTTTTCTTTAAGGACTTTAAATATGTCATCCCATGGTTTCTGATGAGAAATCCACTATTAATCTTTTTGGGGATTTCTTGTATATGACAAGTCACTTCTCTCTTGCACCTTTAAAATCCCATCTTTGATTCTGGATTTTGACCATTTCTCTATAATGTGTCCTGGTGGAGGTTTCTTAGAGTCTGTCCCGCTTGGATATCTAGGAGTTGAGCTTCCTGGATGTGCACATTCATGTCTTTCATCCGATCTGGGAAGTTTTTTGGTCATTATTTCTTCAAATACTTTTTCTGCCCCTTTCTCTCTTTTCCTTCTGGGACTCCAAAGATGTGTATGTTGGTACACTCGATGGCGCCCCACAGTCCTTCAAGCTCTGTTCATTTTTCTTCATTGTTCTTTCTTTCTGTACCTCACACTGTCTAATTTCAAATTTTTTGTCTTCAAGTTCACTGATCCTTTCTTCTACCTGTTCAAAACTGCTGATAAATCCATCTAATGAGTTTTTCATTTCAATACTGTGTTTTACAAATTTTATAAATTTTATCTCTTTATTTTGTCCAGGCATTTTTCTAATTTCCTTTAGTTATTTGTATGTGGATTCCATTAGTTCATTGAACATGTTTATGATGGTTGATTTAAAGTCGTACACAAATTGTTCCAAGGTAGGAGCTTCCTCAGAGATAGTTTCTGATACTTTTTTCTCTCTGAATGGGCTATGCTTTCCTGTTTCTTTGCGTGTTTTATAATTTTTGTTGAGTACCCGAAATTCCAAGTATTATCTTGTTATAACACTAGAAATCTAATTTTCTCACTCCTCTGGGATTGCTGGGGTATTTTGCTATTGAGGGTGGGTCCATCAGTTTGTGACTTTTCCAACCTATTTTTACTCCCAAGCAGGGAATTGAAAGAAGAAGAAGAAGAAAATAGGTGCTTTCTCTTTAAGACTCCTCTGCTACTTTTGCCTATAGGGTGTGGGAACAATGGCTGCCCTCAAAGCCCCCACCCTTCCCACCCCCAGCAATCTGAAGTAGCTGGTCAAAAGCTGTGATCAGTAATCAGATCACACTCCCTGTGATTTCGGAGGATTCGGTCCTTATAGTCCACCCTGGTGCCAGCAAGCTGCACCAGGAGCCGGGCTGCGTGCCCACTGCTGCCTGCCAGGAGGCTGGGGAAGGGGAGATGATAGCCCCTGCGTGGGGGTGGGATGTACCAGTCTCTACCACAATTTGCCAGCCGCTTCCCTGGATGCTGCACGGTGTTCCACTAGACTTCAGAGTTTCAATTAGCTGATTCAGACAGTTCCAGCCAGTTCAGTAGTTACGCTGGTGGAAGGACTCATTCCTGGAGCTCCCTGCTGCACCATCTTCCCACAGTCCTCTCTCCAGGAAATATCTGTGGGAAGGACATGATGTTATCCCCATTTCCCTGCGCCCCCTCCTCCTGCCCTGGCCTCTCCCATCCCAGCCTTGCCCTTGCTGTCAGCCTGGGACTCGGTGATCCTCTTTGCAGAAGCCACAGGGAGGGGCTCACTGCAGGTTGCTCTCCTGCAGACGGTCCTCCCGGTTGCCAGCACGTAACACGTACTCAGTAAGCATCTGCTTCAGGCCCCGGGTGCATCCAGTGTCCCCTGGGCCATCAACGAGTCCTGGAGAGCATTTTGTGTGTCATTGCCCCTCTCAGGGAGAGCGTGGTTGATGGTCCATTTCCTCCTGGGCCTCAGTATCCTCACCTGTAAAATGGGGCAACGACAAGCACATGGCCCCTGGGAGCCTGATCGTCATTCTGCTCCCCAGACCAGTCCTTTGCACTCTGAACTCCTTTCCGGGGCCCTTTCTTAGGGATCCAAACTGACCCCAACCCCATAGGTGGCCCGTGGGTAGTCCCAAGAGGAGCCGGCCTGCTCGCCCCCTTGCTCGGGTCCCCTCGCCCCCGTGAGCACAGCCCCTGTGGCTGTAGCAGAACTGGCTCTCGGTCCCCTCCTCTGGGGACAGTGCTTGAGACATCTCCAAGGCAGAGAGGAGGAGCAGAAGGCAGGAGGGATCCTCAGCTTCAGATTTGAGAGCAGGAAGTGGGGCCACAGTGGGAGAAGGGGGGGTGATGGCTCAAGTGTCCTGTGACCCCAGGTTCCAGACCACCTAGCGCATCTGGAACCCTTGCAGCCTCCCTGCACGGGAGGGGCAGTGTAGACATGTGGTCAGGCGCACGCGTTCTAGAGCCTGCCACTCCCTGGCTGTGTGGTTGCGGGCACGTTGCTTAACCTCTCTGAGCCTCTGTTCCCTCTTCTGTCAAATGGGCATAGGGATAGGACCCTCCTCATAGGACCGTGGGGGGGTGGGCACTTGAGAGCTTTTGCATAAAAAGCACTCTGCCCGGTGCCAGGCGCGGCGTGACAAGTCGCCCCTACAATTAGCTTTAAGGGAGGATGGCAGGGGGGTGAGGAGGGCTGTCTGTCCCGCCTCAGGTGGCATCCTCACCACCGCTGCCCAGAACGCAGGGACCTGCCCGTCCTCGGCTCCTGCAGGGTTGAGGCCCAGCTCCAGACGGCCAGAGGATGGGACGGGGTGGCCCCCCGGCGGCCTGAGGCCTACCCCGCGAGCCACGTCCTGCTCTCTGGCCAGCCCGACGCCGGGCGAACCGTCAGCCAGTTCTCAGGAGATAAAAGCTGATCGGCTTTTGCTGGCAAAGGGAGTGCCTCCAGGGCCCGGGGGGCTCCTTGGCAGCGAATGGACGCGTGCAGCAGGGGGGGAGGCCGGCAGTCAACCGAGCAGGGCGCGGATGCCCCTCAGCCGCTGCGCCCCTGGCTTTCAGAAGCCCCTTCGAGGACAGGAGCCCATGAAAAGAGAGAAAGAAGCAAGTTTATGCTGTACCCACCGCTTGCCAGGCCTCGGCCAGGCCCTGAGCTCACCAGGTCCCTGAAGCCGTCCCACGTTACAGCTGTCCAGACTGAGGCTCAGAGAGGCTAAGTCACTCATCCAAGGTCACACAGCAGAGCTTGGATTTGAAGCCAGGCCTTTTCCCGTGCCAGCGCCCATTATCCTGGGCTGTCTCTCAGTGTCCTGAATGCGCTAGAACTTTCGACAAAGCCCACAGTACAGCATGGAGCAAGGGCTGGGGGAGAACAAAAGTCCTGTGAAGCAAAGCTTTCGGCTCTTTATCTCCAATAAAGCCCCACTAGATTGCATTTCCATAAACTAGGCCTCTGCTTAGCAAGATTCCCCTGGTTTTCCCAGTCCTGGGGTCCACACTGGTATCACTCGTGGGTGGCCTAGGGGTCATCATCTCCTAGTTCCTCTCCTCCCGTCACCACACGTTACTGAAATCCCACTAGCTCTCTCTCTTTAGCCACGGCTCCCATTTAGGCTGGCTATGGAGCTGAAGGTTTAATGGCATTTATTGTACGCCCGCTGCAGTGGTGTTTTGCTAAAAGCACTCCCTTAATCCTTTCTACCACCTTATGAGGGAGCACCTGTTATTAACCCAATTTGCAGATGAGAAAACTGAGGCATGGCGGTTAAGCAAACTAACACTTTAGTACCAGCAGTTAAGTAGCATAGCTGAGATTGGAATTCAGGGCGATTATGACTATCGCCAAAGGGTGATCCAGTTAGACAGTGTAAAATTACTATAAAAGTCCAAAGCTCGCAAGGCAAACTGAGAAGTGTTTTGAGACGCCCTCACAATGATATGCTTGTTCACTGGCCTGCAAAAAGCAGCTGGTTCTGAAACAGACGTGGCGTTTTCCAGTAGCACACACTGCTCAGCTATAAGGATTCCGTGCTTTCCCAAGCCTAGCCCCACCCTCCCAGGAGCCAAGATCCAGGACATGTTCCTAGTCTACCCCTCGGCCTTTTTGTCATGTTGCATCCGACGCCTGGCTTCCCAGAAGCCCCTCCGAGGGTCTCTTGAAATGCTGCTCTCTGTTGCTTGGAGCCAAAGTGAGCTTCCAGGTGGCAGCCATGAGTCTTTGGAAATGTTTTCTTCTTCCCCCTGTGAGGCCAGCACATGGCAGAGGGGCCATTGGGCCCAAGGGCAGTGGGCAGGCCAGGGCTGGGGTCAGATTCGAGGCCTGGATTCAAACCCCAGATCTGCAGTGTGACCTTGGGCAAGTCACCTGCCCTCTCTGAGCTGCTTCTCCTAGCCAACTTAAGGCCTAAAGTGAGTGCTCGGCACACAGTGGGGCCTCGGGAATTATCCAGTCCCCGGCCCAGTCCCCAAGGAAGGGACCCATGCTGAGTTGTCCAGGGGCAGATGGTCAGACGCTGCTCGGGGTCACTGTACACGGAGAAGACTGCTTCCCAGTGGTTAAAAAGTCCAGGCTGGAATGGATGTAGCTCCAGTGATTGAGCTCCTGTTTCCCATGTATGAGGTCCTAGGTTCAATTCTCAGTGCCTCCTTAAAACAAGCAAACAAACGAAGAAAATAACACTCACTAGGGAGGGGAGGCAGCTCAGCGGTTGAGCGCCTGCTTCCCACGCTGGATTCAATCCCCAGCGCCTCCTTTAAAAACAGAAGGGCCCGGCGTCCTGGAGCCAGCCTCGCCCTGGCCGTCACTGCGCTTCTCCAGGCCTCACTTCTTCGTCTGTAAACGGGGGGGGGGGGGGGGGGTACCTGCTCGCTCTCCGGGTCCTTGTGGCCTGCGGGCAGGGGGCGGGTGGAGGCTCCGCACAGCGTGGGCAGGGCCCTCCGTTGAGCCCGAGGCCTGCAGATCAGCGGCGTCTGAGGTTTTCTTTCCTGGTCAGCCCGTGGGCTCGGCATTTTGGGGGTCCCAGGCTGGACGGTTCAATTGTGAGAGGGTGTGGGTTGGCTGGAGGGCAGAGGCCGGCCCATGGCCCAGGGCGCCCGCGTCCTCTTTGTCCAGCAAGGGCTACCTGAGGACCTGCTGAGTGCCAGGCGCTGGGCGTCTCCCTTCGGGAGGTGCTCTCGGGGGTCCCCATTCTGCAGACGAGGACCCTGCCGCTCAGGAAGGGCAGTGGCTCTGCCAGGATTGCCCGGGGGCAGCGGCGGGACTAGAGCCAGCTCCTTTGACGGCAGGCCCAGGGCTGGGACTGTCACCCAACCAGCCCTGCCCCCTGTGCCCTGGAGACCTGCCTCGCAGTTACTGGGGGAACCGAAGGGGAGGATGCCGCAAGACCGCCTTTTATTTTTAATTTCCTTTTTTTTTTAAAGATTTATTTTATATATTTCTCTCCCCTTTCCCCCCATTGTCTGTTCTCTCTGTCCATTCGCTGTGCGTTCTTCTGTGTCCACTTGCATTCTTGTCATGCGGCACTGGGAAACTGTGTTGCTCTTTTTTGTTACGTTACCTTGCTGTGTCAGCTCTCCATGTGGGCGGCACCACTCCTGAGCGGGCTGCACTTTTTTTACACAGGGCGGCTCTCCTTACGGAGCACACTCCTTGCACGTGGGGCTCCCCTTCGCGGGGGACACCCCTGCGTGGCACGGCACTCCTTGCGCGCATCAGCACTGCGCATGGCCAGCTCATCACACAGGTCAGGAGGTCCGGGGTTTGAACCCTGGCCCCTCCATATGGTAGGCGGATGCTCTATCTGTTGAGCCTCAGCCGCTTCCCAAGACTGCATTTTAGACCCAAAGCACATGCAACACTTGCCTTCCTTCTGGTCCAACCTCATTTTTTCCTCTGTCCTCATGACTTTGGCCTCTCCTCTGGGTCAGGTCTGGGCTGGACACTCTACAGACCTCCCCTCATTAAACGTGAGCCCTCACAGTAGGTATGGGAGAAAAAAGAATATTCTTCCCATTTCACAGGTGAGAAAACTGAGGTTCAGAGAGGTGAACCCATTTACCCCAGATCTCACAGCTAGAACAGAGGCAGGAAACGGAAGCGGCTAAGAAGGTAGGCTCTGAAGCCAGACTGCTATGTTCAAGTCCCTTTCCCCACCTGCCCTTTCTAGCTTGGGCCAGCCACTTCACCTCTTAAGGAAGCCTCAGCTTCCCCATCTGTGAAACGGGCAGAGCGAGTACTCGGTGAGAGGGCCCTCGGAAAGCCCTCTAGGCAAGGCTTGGCACCCAGACTGAATCAACAGACCGTCCCCCCCGATGAGCAGCGGTCGTCCTTGACACCTGCGGTGTCGCTTCTGGCCCCGCGGCCCCTCCCGCTGGCTGCCTCCACCCACCCGCCGCTTCTCCTCTCTGCAGGATGCGCGACAGCCCAGGGCGGGGCCGAGGACGAGGGCGAGGCGGAGGCGGGCTGGATCGAGGGGGCGGCCATCCTGCTCTCGGTCATCTGCGTGGTCCTGGTCACCGCGTTCAACGACTGGAGCAAGGAGAAGCAGTTCCGGGGCCTGCAGAGCCGCATCGAGCAGGAGCAGAAGTTCACCGTGGTGCGGGCCAGCCAGGTGGTCCAGATCCCTGTGGCCGAGATCGTGGTGGGGGACATTGCCCAGATCAAGTACGGTGAGCAGCCCAGCCGGGCAGAGCCGGAGGCCAGGCAGAGGCGGGGACGGGCCAGGGGCCCGGGCAGCCGCCCAGGCGCTGGCCGGAGGGAGGGGGCAGGCCCCGGAAAGGCCGATCCCCAGCCCACGTGTGTTCTGAGATCCTTCAGGGGGTGGGAGGATGCCTCCTGGAGGAGGTAAAACTCCAGAACCCATTTAAACCAGAAATGGAAAATATGTGGCACGTGTACCATCACTCTCCACGCCTCCACCCCGGCAGACATCACTAAACGATCGCAGTTTGGAGCCCAGATACAGCTTGAGAAGCCTTCACAACACCAGACTCCAAGGACTCCTTATTCTCAGAATGGGTTTATGAGGTGAAACCCACTTCTTGTTCCTGATTTGGCTGTTGAGAGATGATTGTTTAGCTGGAGAAGGTGTTAGAGGCAGTAGATGGAGAAGACTGAACACTCTCATCCTGTGAGACTGCTATGGAGAAAGTGGGCAGGCTGGCACCAAAGGAGGTTTAGACAAGACGCGTCCAGGGTAAACAGAGGCAGAAGGCAGGGGAAGGCTTAGAGTAGCCTCCTCAGTCAGCCCTAGGGGCCTTGATTTCCTCTGATAATGTGCCTGCCTTGGGGTCCCCTCAGCCTAGCCAGGACAGACTGGTGCCTTCCTAAAGAATTTCCCCAAATCGTTTAAGGGAGACTCTAGAAAAGACCAAATCATTGAGAAAACGGGGCCCCAGATGCAAGCCAGCCAAGAAAAGCACTTTGTAAAGCACACACCCACCTGAGCTGGAATTGTCACCGGGCCCTTGTACCTTCATCTCCACCTGCCCATTGGTCCATGGCGGGCGCCATCTTGGTTCCCTCCCCCCCCCCCCCCCCCGGGAGCGCTCAGCCTGCGGTCCCCAGGGGAGAGCCTTCCCTCGTCATCACACCTCGAAGGCAAAGTTCCAGTCTCTCCAGCCCACCCCCCCCAGACCCTGCTGACACCCCCTCCCCTCCTCCCCCCAGGGGACCTCCTCCCTGCCGACGGCCTCTTCATCCAGGGCAACGACCTCAAGATCGACGAGAGCTCCCTGACGGGGGAATCTGACCAGGTGCGGAAGTCGGTGGACAAGGACCCCATGCTGCTGTCAGGTGAGCCGCGCCCCTCGCGCCCTCCCCCGCAGGGGGGCTGCCCGGACTTGCCCTTCGTGAGCACCTCGGGACTTTGATCCTGGGCCCTGGGGTCTCTGGCCAGGATGGGGTCTCTGCGCCCCGACACCTGTCCCCAGTGCAGCCGTGGGCTCGGCACCGTTTTAGGGCCTGGGGATGCTGCAGGGAACGAAACCAAGGCTCCCTGCGCTCCTAGAACTCGCCTTCCGGTGACTTGGTTTACCGAAAAGTCCAAACTGGAGGCTGTTCTTACCAAGGGGGAGGAGGAATCAGTCAGGTGACAAATGTTAGGACACCGACTGTGAGCCTGGTCCACGGCCGGGCGGGCTGCGGCAGCGAATGAGGCAGGGGAGACCCCAGCCCGGAGGAGCTTGCAGGGTAGCGAGGAGAGAGGGGCGAGGTGAAAATTCCAGAGGGCCCTAGGTGTATCCTTTGTAAAGGATGAGGGGAGGCAGGTGAATAAGGAGATCAGGGAAGGCTGCTCGGAGGGGGCAGCGTGGGAGCTGTAGTGGGAATGATGAGAAGGAGTGGGCCTGGTGAATAACCAGGGGCAAAGCATGCCGGCCGGAGGGAACAGCAAAGATGCAGGCTCAGAGGCAGGACCCTGGCTGAAGGATTGTGAACGAGACGGAGGCGGGGAGGGCCCAGGCTTCCCGACCCAGATCAGGAGTTTGGGAATTAGTCTGAGGGTGCTGGGCATTCTCGGGCATGGTTCTCAGCAGAGTCTTCAAGGGAGCTGACCGCACCTCCACTTGTGACAGCTCACGCTGGCTGCTGCAGGGGCGAGAGTGCACGTGGGAGCCCTGCAGGGGTGAGGCGGGCCGGGTGGACACACCCCCGCAGGGCGTCCCGGAAAGTGCCGCGGTCCAGCTCCGGGCCAGACCCCAGGCTGGATGCCAGACCCCCTGGCTCAGAGGCAGCCCCTGCCCTTGGGAGCCCCCAGTCTGGGGTCGGGTGGGGGAAGCAGACCAAAAACAGTGTTGTCCAGCAGTAGAGGAGGAAGGACGGTGTCGTGGGAAAGCAGGGGAGGGAGCAACTACCCCAGCCCTGGGGAGTGGGGCAGAGCTCGCCAGAGGAGGTGGCATCGAGCCGGGATTTAAAGAGCGATAGGTGATCGCCAAGCAGAGCTGTGAAGAGAGGGCCTCCTAGCAGAGGCTACCAAGTGCAAAGACACAGAGTCAGAATTCCAGATAGAAGGAAATCTTATTAAAACGGTATACCACTGTATTGCCATAGAGGCCCTGAGGAAGAGGTCAGGAATCTCAGTTAGGCAGGGAAGGTTTTTGAGCTAAAACCTAGACAGTGACCAGGAGTGTTCCAGGAAGAGGGAACTGCAAGTGCAAAGGCCCTGGGGTCTGACCAAGAGCTCGGAGAAGGCCTTGAATGCCCGCACGGACCCTGAAGTCACATGAGAGCTCAGTGAGTGGTAGCAGCCCCTGGGAGGCTGGTTCCCACCTCTGGGATGAATGGGTTGGCAGGGAAGCATGCGTCCCTGGGGGAAGTGGCCGGGTCAGCTGGCTCTGTGGGGGTCGCCGGGAGGCTCCGTGAGTGGATGTGACTTGGAAACGGGGAGGAAGTGTGGTTGTCTGGCAGGAGGCTGGGGAGAGAAGATCCCTGGAATCACTAGCCTGACGGCCTCCCGAGCCAGGTGGTGCTGCGGCAGAGAGGTCTGTAGAAGGGGCCAGGGCGAGGCCAGCCTAGAGGGCGTCCCTGGGGGAGCAGGGTCACTGGGCAGGGCAGGAAGGCCCCAAGGGAACAGAGGAGCCAAACATAAAACGCTGCTGAGGGCAGATGAGTCGTGTGCAGGGCAAGAAGCAGGAGAGTAGGAGGCACCCGGGGAGAGCGGGGGCCCCCGGAGCCTCTCTGTGTCGAGCAGGAGCCTCGCCAGCTGGGTGGGGGCAGCAGGATAGATCCAGGGACCCCGGGGGGCCCAGAGGCCACGGAACCGTGAGAGAGACCCGCAGTCCTTGGAGACTCTGGGCTGAGCTCTCCCCTCGATGGGGACCGGAGGGGCACGGGATGGATGGACAGACGGCGCGCCAGGTCTCGGCGGGAATCTGGGTAAATTCTACGAAGCCCAGGCTGGCCGGGTCAGCGTCAGTCTTTGGCTAGAGGCTGAGCTGGCTCAGGCCTGGGTGGTTTGTTAAACTGAGAGAAGAAAGGGGTGACCTCGAGAAGCCACCAGAGCGCCCCACCAGCCGGCTGGGTCCTGAGCTCTGCGGCCGGCTAAATGGAGTAGGAAGTGAGGTTCTCATGGGCCGGACGGAGAAGGGGGTACGCGCCGGGGCCAGGGGCTCCGTGCTGGGGCTCAGCGGGCTGGACACCTGCTGGGAGGTTTCTCGTGGCCGCCCCCGAGCTCGGTCCCATCGTGGTGTGGAAAGGGTGCTGCCCGCTAAACCAGCAGGGGCCGCGAGAGCGGGGAGGATGGCAAGAAGAAAGCCGGAGCCAAGATCCAAAAAGACGGCCACCGGCCTGTGGGAGGAGCTAGACCGAAAAAGATGAAACTCGACAGGCATCAAAGGGAGAGCCCGCGGCGCTGGTATTCAGAAAAGCAACGTGCGGGGTAGGGGAGGTGAGAGAGTGGCTTAGCTGAGGCTGATGGGGAACAGACAGCGATAAGTGAGGCGTCGGCTTGATGGAAAGTGATCTAATTGGAAAGAGAATTCTGTAATGGTCAGGCAGTTCTAGGACAAAACAGGCTGCCTGATAGGTAGTGAGCTCCCCGTCACTGGCTGTGTGTAAGCAGGGCCTGGACAAACTGTGGGTAGGGGTGTGGTAGAGAGGGTCCAGGCATTGAGTGGGCACTGCTTTCAGTGCCCTTTCCCCTGTCCCTTAACCTGTGCTTCTGCTACAGACCCACCACCCTGCCTCTGCTAACACCATTCCCTTTTCCCAGAACTTCCCCCTCCCTTCTTCTTGGCTCACTTAACTCCTACTCATCTGTTCAGGCCCCACCTCCTCCACGAAGCCTTCCCTGACCACCACTGCCCCCAGCCCCGTGGCCATCACCTGCTTCCAGCCCGGGACCCACATTTTAGCCTGTGCCACCTCACACTCTGATGGACCCACTCAGGCACAGCCCCATGATATTGATTGGGTTTTCCAATGCACAGAGCCACTCAAATAAAATCAACAGCAAGACCCATCCACAGTCACGCCATCCAAGCGAACTAGTCTGGCCTCTGCGGGGCGCTTCCATCCTTGGCCATCTGCCAGCATGGACGACGTATTAGTTTGCCAGGGCTGCTATAACAAAGTACCCCAACCTGGGCGGATTTCAACAACAGGAAGTTAATCTCTGACAGCTGTAGAGGCTGGAAGTCTGAAATCAGGTCTCAAGGGAAGAAGGCTTCCTTGCTCCTTCCGGCTTCTGGGGGCCCCAGATGCTCCAACCTCCGCCTGGGTCCTTGCACAGCCTTCCCCTATGCCTCTTTGTCCCCGTCTCCCAACCTGCCTCGGCTTTCTCTTACAAGGGCACCACTTGCTGCATTTAGGGTTCACCCTAATCCTGTATAACCTCATCTTAAATGGATCATATCTGCAAAGACCCTATTTCCAGAGGTTCGGACTGGAGCATAGCTTTCTGGAGGACACAGTTCCACCCACGACTGATCCTCTCTCCCAGAGAGGTGTGAGCAGCTGGGATCTTGGCAACCCGGAGGTGAGCAGGAAGAGGTCATTCCCAGCTCGCTGCCCTGGGCCCTGCACACGGCACAGGCTCGGCCACTGTTGACCAAAGGTGACGGGAGAGAAGCCGCCGGGCGCGGCAGGAAGGGCAGAGAGTCAGGCGCCTGGAGCGCGCTTGCTGTGTGACCCAGGGGGCACGTGGCGCCACTTCTCTGAGCCTCAGTTTACCTCTGAGGTCAGCAGGGATGCTGCTGGCGAGTGATGTAGCTTAGTGTCCAGCACTTGATGCTCAAAGCAAGCTGGTTCCCCTCCCTCTTCCTCGGATGGAGCCTGGACTTGGGCGGGAAATAGGCCTGTGTTCAAATCCCGACTCTCTCCCTCATTGGCCTGGGGGACCTCGGACAAGCTTCTCCCCGTTTCTGAGCCTCTGTTGCCCCCCATGTAAAGTGGGATGGTAGCCCCAAGCTCAGGTTGTGTTGAGGTTTGAGTTCAAAGTGTCTAGCGTGGAGCATCCAGAAATGTCCATTCCCCCCTTCTCTCCCTTCATCTCTAAGGTCTCCCCTTTCCAGCCTGTCTGGACTGCCCCCCTCTTCCTCTCCACCCTCCAACTCTCTTCACCTTCATGCCTGCAGAAACCTGCCTCCTCCAGGGAGTTTGCCTTGATTGCTCTCTTCCTCAATGCTCCCAATTCCCTAGATAACTGCCCCTTGGATGCTCATTTTCGCTCATGACAAGAGGCTGTGGACCAACGTTACCTGTGCTGGGAGGCCTTGCTGGGCCTGTAGGCTGATGACCCTCGGGGCACAAAAGGGGACAGGCTGGAGGTGCCCACAGTGGTGTTTCAGGACCCCCTGGCAGCATCTGATGTACTGGCTCAGCTGGAACAGGACACAGACCTGCTGGGGTCAGGGGTCAGTTGGCTCAATCACACCCCAGCCCTGCGACGCTGCACTGATCCTGTCTGCAGTGGGGGAGCCAGCAGGGCCCTTCCCCTCCCCGCCTTCCCCGCAGGGTTGCTGGGGGACCCTGCTCGCATGCGCGGGTGTGACTGTCCCCAGGGGACTGTGAGTGTGTGGTGCTGCGTGGGTGTCGTTTCCAGCGTCACGGCGACTCGGGCACGCCTCTCTGCCCCCGGGACCTCAGTCTCCACGTCTGAAAAATGGGGACAGACGGGCCTTCAGAAAGAGGCTGCGGAACGCAAAGCTCCGGGCTTACGGGAAGTCCTAAAGAACTGACCGGCGTCCCGCTCCCGCATCGACGTGTCTGCGGACAGAGCAGAGCAGAAAGGAACCGCAAACGCGTCCGCGGGGCAGAGCAGGGGCGCCCGCGGCGAGCACGAGCAGCTAACCCAGAGCGCGGGCACGAGCAGCTAACCCAGAGCGCGGGCACGAGCAGCTAACCCAGAGCGCGGGCACGAGCAGCCAACCCAGAGCGCGGGCACGAGCAGCTAACCCAGAGCGCGGGCCGCGCCTGCGCACACGCCGGACAGCGGGGCCAGGACTCCCATTTGCAAGAGGAGCTGG
Organism: Dasypus novemcinctus; assembly: GCF_030445035.2. Lineage (NCBI taxonomy): Eukaryota > Metazoa > Chordata > Mammalia > Cingulata > Dasypodidae > Dasypus > Dasypus novemcinctus. The sequence continues at coordinate 48,515,043 of NC_080698.1, read as the reverse complement.
GAAGTGCCGTTTTCTTAGAAGCCTGTGTGAGTTGAGCAACGTGTGGACAGGCCCCTCCTGTGCAGCCTCTGATTTAGTCCCACTTTTGTTTAACTTTGTATTTTTAAATAATTTCAAACTTTCAGAAGAGTTACAAGAGTAAAGCAAAGAACACCTGATTCAACTATTGTTAACATTTTGCTCTTTCCTGAGAGCCTGTCTTTTCTCTCCTTGCCTCCCTCCTTCTCTCTTCCTTTCTCTCCTCCTCTCTCCCCTCTCTTCTCTTCCTCTCTCCATCCCTGTCTCCTCCTCTCTCTCCTTTTCCTTCTCTTCTTTCTCCTTCCTTCCCTCACACTCTCTCTCCCTTCCTCTCTCCTCCTCTCTCTCTCTCCTTTCTCTCTTCTCTCCCGCTCTTTCTCTTTTGCTCTCTTCTCTCCCTTTACTTCTCTCTCTGACTTTCCCTCCTTCTCTCTCCCTCTCTTCTCTTTTTCCCTCTCTCCCTCCTTCGCTTTCCCTCTTCTCTCCCTCTCATGCCCTCTCTCCTCCTCTCCCTCTCTCTTCTGTCTCTCCCTCCTTCCCCCTCCCCCATCTCATCCTTGAGGGTCCCAAGGAAGCAGTGACCCCCTCTTATGAGAAATAAACACCCAGGCTCGTAATTCTGAACAGCATTTGCTGGAGTCCACAGAACCTTGGAGAACCCAGGTCTTGTCCCATTTTGCAGCTGGGGTGACCGAGGCCCAGCGCAGGAGTTGCAGGTGTAAGCTCCTCCGAGCCCTGTGCTCTTTCTGCAGCCCCGTGCACGAGCTCGCGAGCTCACGTCCCACCACTGTGTGGATGTTATGACCCGGCAGCTTTGCCTGTGTGCAGCATCTTGTGGGAACTTCCACTGTGAAACCAGAGACCAGACGCCAAGCCTATCTCCATGGATGGGACTGGGCAGGGGCGCTGCGGAGGGGAGAAGGCTGTCTTCCAAACGCAGCGGGGCTTGGCTCCAGCAGGCCTGTGGGTCCCTCCTGCCTGGCTCAGGACCCCCCCTCCAATTCCTTCTCCCATGGGCGGAGCTCTTGGGGCCAGAGCCCTATCAGCACGAGACTGCCCCGAACACCGCCAGGCCCTCTTGGGACTCATGCCCACGTCCTGGCCCCTGCTGCCCACCCAGTCGAGCAGAAGACCAGGCATGGGAGAGCCGGACCTGCCGCCACTGCCGCCGCCTCCAGGGAGCCTGGGACCACACGGGATTGCGGGAGGGCCCAAGGCTGCCGCTCGGCCCACACTCTCTCCATTACACTACCCTGCCTCTTCTCCACGAGAGGCAGCTGGGTGTAGCGGATAGAGCACGGGTTCAAGTCCCAGCTCCACCGCTCACAGCTGTGTGACCCTGGGCCGCCGCTCAGCCTCTCTGAGCCTCGGGGACTCCCTGTCCGAGAGGCACGGGTGGGTGGAGGGGATGGGCATGTGCCTGCGCCCAAACCTGCCTCGCAGGGTGGACGTGAGGGCGGCGGGATTGTCGGGGCTGAAACGCCCCATTGCCTAACGGGCTCCCAGCGGGCATCGTTATTGTTATTAGCTTCTGCAATAACAGTATTAAGGGAAGAACTGAGCCTGGCCTGGGAGTCCTGCCGGCCTTGCTTGGTGCTTGTCCCTGGAGGCAGAAGTCACCCCAGAAATGGCCTCCATCCCTGCAGGACACTCCTCAGCCGTTTGTCCTCTCTGGGCTCACGAACCTCGTTGGGTAAACCCAGGCCCCCGGCTTGGCCCCGGGGCCCCGCACAGCCCCCTGCCGCCGCACTCGGCTCTGGCCCCGGAAAGCCCACCTCTGGGTCAGGCCGATCTTGATGGTCAGGGCTGGTCCAGGGCAGGGATGGACATTGAACTTGCAGCCAGGAAGGTCCTTGCCCACGCCCTCTGCTGCCAGGTAAAAGAGGTGGGCTTCTCTGCCAGGACACCGTCAGATGGGACCGTCCAGCCCCACCCACCCCACCCACCCCCAGCAGTGACAGGAGTCCCGGTGCTCTCCAGAGGTGGCCGCCTCGGCTCTCGCCCCAGTGTCCCTCTCGGAGCCACGCCTAACCAGCCCTGCCTCCTGCTTTGCCCACAAGCCTTCCCGGCGAGGTGAAAAGAGCACGAGGTTGGAGCCGTGTTCAAACCTGAAACGGTGGGAAAGAACCTCCCTGAGCCTGTTTCCCTGTCTGCCAAGCGGGCATGGTGAGCATTTCCTCAGAGCTTTGGGACAGCACCTGAGAGAGTAAATGCTCCCGAAATATTAGCTCTCTCCCAGGAAAACAAACTTTCAGAGGCTCCCTATTGAGCACGGAGCAAAGAGCCAGCCCCGGCACCCTCCCCCCAGGCTACTTGCCATCTGGCTCCGGTGTCCCTCCGGTCCTGCCTTCCCCTGCTGTCCACTGACGCCGTCCCCCTGTGCCGCCTACCTGTCCCTGCCTGGGCCATGCCCCCTGCCGGCCCCCCACGCCCCTGAGCGCGTCCCGTCCGCCTGTCTGCAGGCCTGCATCCGTCCACCCCAGATGGACAGTGAGCCCCTCGAGAGCAGGGCCTCTGAGGATTCTGCCCAAGGGCCAAGCCTGGCCTGGAGCTGGCACTCCTCGGAGTCTGTCCAGCAAACGGATGAGCGTGGCCTGCAGGGCCTCCAGAGCGGATCCATCTGTCCCCCCAAGACTCTACCGGCCCCGGCAAAACCCCCTTCTCCCCCAGATACAGCCTTTTACGGAAGCTGCTCTACCCCACCCGAGACGTGGCCTCGTCTCCCCAGGACCCAGAGTTTCCAGACCTCCTCGCTGAGAGGTGGTGAGCTAAGCCGGCTCCCTCCCCGCTTTACAGAGGACAAGACTGAGGGCCAGAGAGGAGAGGGGCTGGCCTGAGGTCGCACAGCCGATCAGAGGCCGACTCCAGCCGGGGCCCCAGGCCCCCTGCCCCCAGCCCGGGGCTCGCTCCAGCCTTCCCACGTGCTTGTACGTTCTGAGGGTGGCTGTGCACAGTGCATCTAGATGCCAGGCCCTGCCAGGGCCTCCACGCTCAAGGCTGTACCCTGTGGCTTTTCCTCAAGGGCCTTGGTCAGCCAGCCTGTGACTCCAGGGCCTGTCCGGTCGCATTAGAGCCTCATCTCGTGGGGTTACACCTTCTCCTCTGCAAGGGGCTCGTGGAGCTGCATGTGGCAGCCTGAAGCGGGGCGACCTACCCATCCAGTTCTTCCCCTGGTCCTATTAGAGGAGAGGGGCAGCCCAGTAAGATGTGAGAAGTCAGGGGGCAGATCTGACTCTTTGTAAAAACCCCAAGAGAGTTGGTTGCAATGTGGGAGTCTCCGTTATAAACACATGCCCACCGTGGAAAACGCCGAAAAAGGTTCACAAACAACGAGCCACTGGGCTTCCAGCTACAGGCCAGGCTGTGCTGGGGGAGGCAGAGAGGGGACTTGCACCCAGACCTGCCCTCAGGGGGCTCATGGTCTGGCCTGGGAGCGTCCCAGGAGCGTCACGGGGCCATTTCAGTGCAGTTCCAAGGCGAGAGGTGACGTGTCCTGGTAGAAGTTGGGAAGGCCACCGGGCAAGGACCCCTTGTCCTGAGCCTAGAGGGGGTTTGGACAAGAGGTGGGGAGCGGCGTCCAGGCAGTGGCAGGAGCCAGAGAAAGGCTGGCGCCTGGTGCAGGGGGCGCGGATGGGGGAGGCTGGACTGTGGGGAGCCACTAAGTGTGCCTGAGCTGGGGAGCCACAGACCAGGGCGGAGCCTGGGGCGACTGCCGGGGTGGCGAGGGAGGGGGGACGCAGATGCGGGAGAGGCCGGTGCCTCCACTGCCCCTGCCCCGTGTACTGTGGGGGCCTGGGGGGCTCGTCCCAGCTGGGGTGGGGGGGGCTGGGCAGAGGCCGCCTCCTCCCGAGACACCCCGCCTCTGGATGCCGCCGGCTGCCTGCTGCGATGGGAGTGATTAGAAGAGGGTGATTTGGGGTCTGATTATCTTGTGTGGAAACTGGCCCCCTGTGTCTTTTTCCATCCCCGACCGTGGGCTGGGGAGGCGGGGACCAGACTCCCTGTTGCCACCCAGACTGAGCCCGAGGACGAGCACCTTCCTTTCCCAGTGAACCTTTTTTTTTTTTAACCACAGCGTTCAGGCCTTGCTTCCTGGGGGGAGAAGTGGGGCGGCAGTGAGAACAGGTGGATCAGGGAGAGCTTGAATCCCAGCTCTGCCCCTCGCCAGCTGGCTGACCTCGGGCAAGCCACTTCCCCCTCTGTAACCAGAGGGCAGCACAAGAACCGGCTGAGATCCTGGCACCAGGAGGGCCTGGCACACGGTAGAGGTTCTGGGAATTTGGCTCTGGTTACCGTTGTTGCTTTCCATGCTCTGTTGTCCAGTGAAGCTTGTTCATCCCACTCTTTTAAAAGGTCTACAGCGGGAGCAGATGTAGCTCCGTGGTTGAGTGCCTGCCTTCCACATACGAGGTCCTGGGTTTGAACTCCTGTACCTCCTAAACAAACAAACAAATGAATGAAAAAACAACTCTCAATGAGGCATGAGTGTAGCTCAGTGGTGGAGCTCCTGCTTCCCATGTGTGAGGTCCTGGGTTCAATCCCCAGTACCTCCTAAAAAAAAAAAGACCTACAGTGACCCCACTTTCCATCCCCCACGTGACCGCTCTGGGCCTCTGTTTCCCCCTCTGTCAAATGCTTATGTGCAACAGGCCCTCCTCCCAGCCCCACACGAGTGAGCCAGTGCGTGAGAAAGCATTCTGTGACAAGTGCTCATCCTCACCCCTGTGTGTGCCTTTTGGGAGGTGGATGGGCTCCTGGGTCCTCCCGAGATGGGAGGACAACAGGCCTGTGCTGCTCGGCTTAATCTGTGGTCCCCACTCTTCCTGGCCCAGGGACAAATGGGCGCTGTCTTTCTGTCCTGGGCACGGCCAAGGAGTCAGCTGAAGAACTCACTGTCTGAGGATCTGGGATCTGTCCCAGCGTAGCGGGCTTCCCGCCCCTCTGTGGGCCTGTGTGACTTGGTTTACCCACCGTGGATGGACAATCTGACATAACCGCGCCTTGAAGAAGCCCTCTGGGAAGTGTATCTGTAAATCCTTTCAGATCCTGAAAGGCTGGAGGCCAAGATGCTAGAACCCCACACACAGACGCTGTCTCTCCGTCGAGCTGGGGATTGAGCAGATCCTGGAGGAAAGCGTTGCTTTGGGCCCTGACCCAGAGCCTCTTGACTCTTATTTTAGATTCACTTCTAGCAAGTTTGCTGACCTGGATTCGAGTCTGAAAGCAAAGGCTGTAAAGAGACAGTTGACACGAAAAACAAGAAGCAGGAGCAACCGACCTTGCGGGAAATAAGGAAAAGCTCTGACAGGCAGAACTGAGTTCGAGAAGCAAAGGCACTCAGGGTCACTGCACATCGGGGCCCTCAGAACCTGTGCAGCAAATGCGGCGTCATAGTGCGCAGCCCAGGCCTGACATGAGACTCGGCGCCAAGTGAGGGCTGGAATCATGCTTCTGTGTTTAAGAAGGAAGTGTGTGTGGCATCTTCAAGGGCTTTCTACCCTGAGCGGCAACTACTAAAAGTAGGAAAGAAACGAGTGCCTGAAGGGCTAAACTTCATTGATCTAGATTCATCTGTAGACAGCAGCACCGGAGGGACTGCGGGGCCTCTCCGGGGTGTGCCCTGAGCCTCTGCCCATGACCTAAGCAGTCCAGAAAGGCTGAGGAGCCCACTGCCCTCAAGGCGAGCAGGGGGCGATGGTGCTGCATTGTCGGGCACCAGCTCCTTTGCAGCCTGAGGGTAAAGGGCCAGCCATGCCGAGTCTCAGATTCAGAACTGAACTATATGCCACTGCTGTTCTGTCCACTTCCCAGGCCAGGAGCCACCGGCCCTCCCTGGACTGCCTTTGTTTCCCCCGTGAGGCCAGGGCTTCAGCAGGTATATTTTTGTGCCTTGGACAGGTTGCTCTCTTGGCCTGAGTTTTCCCATCCACTCGACAGAGGGGCTTGCCTTAGAGCAGGTCCCTTGAGCAACAAGATTCTTGTCAAGCAAAATCTAACACTAAGACCCCAATGATGACACAAATAAAAAGTGGAGCCACCCAAACCAGAGGCCTCCCCTCCCCTGTTCCCAGGTTCTTAACCCTTCTTGCTCTGTGATGCCCCTGGGAGGTCGTCTGATAGGATGTGTGGACCCCTTCTGGGAATAAACTTTGAAAATGAAACCTATTATATGGAAATAATTAACAAAGCAATTTTAAAAAGTGTGGTATGGAAATGTATGTGCACCTTTATTAGCACACGAAATCACAAGATCTAGTAGTCGGTCTAATAACCATCTTTACTGCAAGATAGGGATAAACAGACATGCCATCTGCAACAGCTGTAAAGGGACATGAATAAATCTGTGACTGCTGATGTGACAGCATCCAAGCACCACTAGAACTGCTGTGGCTGGTTCCTACATTCAAAATGGGGAAAATGCTAAATATCAATTAGGGGTTTGTGAAATTTAAGATGTGATTTATTTTTCCTCCTCCAAGTTCACAGAGCCTTGGATTCTTTTCACAGATCTCTGTGGGGGTCCAGAGCGAGACGCATGGACCCCGTGTTAAGCAATCCCATCTAAGGCTCAGTGGCTGTTTCTTGTCTGGTTTCCAAATGAAGCTCAATCAGGAAAAGAGTGGCCTCTGCTTGGCCTATGAGGGGGTGAAAGGGATAGGTAAGCAGAAGGGGGGTAGGAGACCTTCCAGGGAAGGTTAGTAGGTGTCAGGAGGTGGGCCTGGAGCTGTTTCAGGGGCCTAAGAACTGAGGTATAGCCATTTTGAGCCCTAGACCCATCAGATACTGTCCCAAGGTACAATCATCTTTAAAGGGCATCTCCACACACACAGCTTGAACCTTAACCCCAGGTGGTACCCCACAACCTCCTTAGGCAATGAACTGAAGACTGACTGAGGTGGAGTCCCTCCAACTCCTTTGGGGAGGGGGGCTTTGGTCCATGCCATGGTAACTTGGCTTTTGTCCCCTTCCCCAGGGACCCACGTGATGGAGGGCTCAGGACGGATGGTGGTGACCGCAGTGGGTGTGAACTCTCAGACTGGCATCATCTTTACCCTGTTGGGGGCCGGCGGCGAAGAAGAAGAGAAGAAAGACAAGAAAGGTAAGCCCTGCCCTCTCACAGAACAGAAGATGAGCTCCTAAGGCCACATTTTTTGTTTACTCGTTCTCTCAACAAAATAATTATTGAGTGTCTTCTTGTGTCCACACCCTGTGCCAACAACCACCTCCTGCATCCTTGAGGCCCTGCTCGGGCCAGGCAGGCTCTGTCTGTTCCATCTCCAGGGTCTTGTCCCTGTCTCTGTCTTGTCCAGTCACATCATGGAGGCTCCTCCGTCCCCTTGGGGCCAGGCCAAGGGTCCTGAGTACTATGCTGCATCTGCATCCTCAAGCACTAAGTCAAGTAGAAATCCCTGCCCAACCATTTTCCTTCCACTAGTTTCACCTCCACCAAGCAGAGCTGAAAATCCACCCATCAAAGCCTCATCCCAGATGTAGGCAAAAGAGATTCCAGGGAAAGCAGCCAGCACTGGGCTCAAAATCTACCACTGTGTGTCCCTCTAGAGTCTCAGTTTCTGGCCCCTGCTCCCCCTTAAAGACTAAATTCCTTATTCTCTAGGCTCCTCTCAGCCCAAAGGGAAGAATACTCAGAAGATACAAGAAGCCCAAATCCCACCAGGCCCTTGGTCTCAGGGACAGTCCCCCTCTCACATTTTCAGTCTTTTGCCTTGCTTCTTCCTCATGCTCCAGAGGAGCTCCAACACCAAGAACTTCTAGAGTCCAGGGAAGGGAGGTGAGAGGACAGGGGGCCCCTCTCTGAGTTGTAGGGGCAGCCCTGCTACCTCCAGTTCTCATACCAATCAGGCACAGAGCCTGGGTCAGCATCAAGGGCTATAGGCTCCCAGGGTCAAAGCCCATTTTCTATTGGGGTTCCCCTCAGATTCTGGCTGCCCCACCAGCAGGAAGAAAGGAGCTGAGTAGTGATCTGCAAAACCAGAGGCAAAAGAGAACAAGGAAGTGCTAACATGGAAATTGAAGATGGAATTCTGGCCAAGAGTCCCAGAGGGTTGTCAGGACAGTGTCCACCAAGTGACTTAAAAACTGTGGTCAGGGTGCCTGGGTCCCTACTCCAGGGTATAGACAAAAGATCAGAGCGTGGGTAGTGGGACAGGGTGTGAACTCTGGGTAGGGTGTGGGCTGTGGGGCAGGATGCAGAAACCTTTGCCCATTTCCTCAGTCTCCCTGGGGTCTGGGTGAGAGGCAGATGCACCCAGAACCTCCCGTAGACCTGTTCCGTGTTTTTTAAAACATCAGTGGAAGACATGCCTCTCCTGCCCCAGAAACCTGGTACAGAGTCACTCTCTGAGCATGCCCTTGCATCCCAGAGAGATGGGGTGTCAGGGGACTCGGCCTCACGCAGAGAGAAGAGGTGGATCTGGAAGGGGCACAGCAGAGGAGGTCTGGGGTTGCCCAGCCTCTCAGGCTACCATGAGCCATAGACGGGAGTGGCCCCTCTGCCCTCCCATCCCATCACCTAGGCTAGGATATTGCTTAGAGCCCACCCACCCCAAGATCCCCTCCCAGTATGACCCCAGGTGTGCGGTTGTGTGTGTGTGTGTGTGCATGCGCGCAGATGAGGCTGTGTGTGCTTTTCCTTCATTAACATGTTTCAAAAATCATCACACAGGTGTGAAGAAGGGGGATGGCCTTCAGCTACCAGGTACAGTAAGACCCCCTCAGGGTAGAAGGGGCTTTTAGAAATAGCAGCAGCCTTTAGCACCCGGCTGGAGGAGGCTCCATGCCTGTTGGAGGCTCGGCCCCACCAGGCTCTCTTCTACACCCTCAGGAGATGCCAGTACTCCGCCCCCACCATCAGCACCAACACCCCACTCAGCACACCTGGTCATGCAGGGCTTATTCCACCAGCCAAGACTGAAGGGCACCCCCTTCCTCACCCCTCCAGCCCTGCAGGCAGCATGCAATGCCTCCCCCACCCTCCCCACCTCCACATGCCCCTGCAGCCCCTTCTCCCCCCTGCCCCATCACCCCCTCGAACCCATCCCACTTCCCTTCGTTGCATGGCCGGTCCACCACACCCAGCAGCGTGTCTCTCCCAACAGAGTCTGTTCCCTCTCCTTCCCTTCCCCTTCCCTCAACCCCCACCACAAGAAACAGCAGCAGGGCTGAATCTGACCATCTCATGCCATCTTTAATTTTTAAATTATGGCAAGATTCACGAGTACCTTTTCTGTTTCATGCACCGAAGGCAATGTGCTGGATGTCAACTTTTAAATGGTAGACATCTGGAATGGGGGTTTCTAAGGCAAACTTTTGAGACTGGTTAGGGATGGAGGAGGTGGCCATCGGCTCAGGCCTGAGCAGAGGGCGGGAAACCTGTTATGTCATGGCCATTGACACATAGCAGGCTGACGTTCCGGGACAGTGGCCCAAGCCAACGTCCTGCTGAGTGGCAGTACCCACACGGTACCAATTGTTGAGATTTTGAATTGGCTCCTGTCCATCGGCCCCTCTGGCCCAACGGGCAGCCATACCCCAATGGGGGGCATCTGTCCAGACTCTCCCCCGCAGACAATGCCAACTCACCCAACCTCCTTCATCGTCCTCCATGCTTTATTTCAAGGAACCTTCATGTCTGAGTTTCACCCCCTCACCCATCCTCTGTGGCATCTCTCTGGGAACAGTTCACTCCCCCTACATGTGAGATCCTTGATTTCCAACAGATTTTTTTTTAAGAATAGAGTCATGTTATTTCCTAACCGATAGGTTCATGTCTTTATTGTCGTTGCTTCTGCATTGTTCCTTTTCTCCATTGTGACGCACTGCATTTTCCATCCCTCCCACCCCCTGCAGCGGCAGATGGTGCAGCAGGTTCAAATGCTACAGATAGTGCAAATGCCAGCCTAGTCAATGGTATGTCTCCAGGCGAGTTTCGGGTGTGGTTGGACGGGCCTCTCTCTCTCCCACTCCCAACTCTGAGCTCTCCTCTCCTTCTTCTGGACTGCACAGATCTTGGGTGTGCATGGGCGGCTCTGGGACAGTCACCTCTCACACCGGGGCAGGCGCTTAAGACAGGAGCCACGTCCAGGGAATCAACTCCTTGCCCACTTGTGGCTTCCAAGATGGCGCCCACTCCCAGTTGGGTCCTCGACCCTTCCCGGTGCAGCCCAGAAGAACAATGCGACTTTGGCTTCAGATCTGGCCCCCAAGAAGCTGCCTTCTGCCCAGCGTGGCCCTCTCCTAAGCGCACTTCTGGCCCCAGCTTTGGGAAGGAGGCCTGGGGTCAGGACCTGGGCTGAAGCTGGCCTCTGGGTCCCTGGGGAAAGCTCAAGCCCTCGACTCTAAAATTCCCTCGAGGCGGTGGGACCCAGGCCTGGATTCAGCTTGTTGGCCCCACCCCGTAGCATGGCTGAGCCACGGTGGACGTGCCTGCCTCTTCTCTCTCTTGGAGCCAGAGGGCAGCGGGTTGGCTTGGGCTCGGGCCGAGTGCTGCCCTTCGGACGCATACTGCGTCTCCTGCTGCTGCCTTGTGGGAGCGTTTGTTCTGGATCTCTGCATTCTCACCAGCCCCCCGGGGGTGGAGGGCAGGGGGGGGGTTTCCCCCGTCTCTGGGGTCAGCAGCTTAACCTCCTTCCCCAAGGGCAAGAAGGTACTCCACTCCCTTGCCCCCAACCCTGCAGAAGAGTTCTTATTCCTGTGTCCTCCCACCTAGAGAACAGGAGGCTTCCATTTACCCAAATTCAGTCATACCGTAGTAACCTAGGCTGCTCCCCGCCCCTGAGAGCTGGTGGGGTCGTCGTGAAACCATTGCCCCGGAGAAGCAAAGACGAGGGACGAGTCTTGGTTTCCAGACTTGCCCTGGGCTCCAGATTTCTCATCCATTATATCCTCCACCCCTTACCACTCCTGTAAAAACAGGGAACCCCTGTCCCTTGCCATCCCTTGACCCGCCATCCTGGGTCTCTGGCTGAGCTACTTGGACGCAGTATCAGAAATGGAGGCACCTAGTATTCGCATGGGCTGGGTGAGACGCTTCTGCCAAACACAGCTCACCCAGGAGGGCTAATTCAGGCACGAGTCTATTTCAGGCCCAGAGAAGAAAGGAGGACAGCTTAGGGCGTGGGAGGTGGCACACGTCAGAGCGAGGAGGCTGAGGGAGAACTCAACAGAAGATAAACCTGCAGGCTCGGAACAGCTCCACCCCCATCTTGCCTGGCAGGTCCCAAAAGAAAGGGCAGTTTCACTCCCAAACCACAGCAAGAAACCCACTCCAAGTAGCTTGGGAAAAACAGCAGGAAAGATGGGAAATCCCCTTGTTTGATCACCTCCTGTGTGCCAGGCACTGTTGCAAGCATTTCATGGTGGCCATCTCATTTATTTGTCACAACAGCCCTTTGATGTAAGTTACATTGTCCCCGCTTTTAAAAGATGAGGAAATGGAGGCTCAGAGAGATGGAGACACTAGCCCGGGTCACACAGCTAGAAAGTAGCAATGCTGGGATTTGAACCCTGGTCTGGCTGGCCCTAAGTTGTGTGCTCCTCCTCCCAATCCAGGATCTCCTGATGTCCATCTCAAAAGTTTCACAAGCACAGGAAGAGGGCTTCCTCCAAAGGAATTGGTTTCTTCCTCATTATGGGGCCTCTCGGAGCCTTGAATGAGCTGGTGAGGAGTGCAGAGATAGAGCCATCAGGGCTACCCAAGCTGCTCTGACAGCAGGACCTTCCCTGCGCGTCTGGTAGGATTGGTAGGCCCCATCACAGGCTCTGGGAGACGGAGCTGGTCGGCAATGCAGGATCTCGGGCCCCACCCCAGACCTGCTGGATCAGAATTTGCATCTCAACAAACTGTCTGGGTGATTTGTCTGCGCATAAAAGGTTAAGACACACCAGGCTGGGCCTTGGGCATTGAGAGGGAGTGAACTATTCCTTCCCTCCACCCCTTCCTCTGAGCCAAATCTTGGTGCCTTAGATGTAGGGGGATAACTGGGACAGCAGCATTCCCCCGAGTCACCTCCCCCGGCCCCCCCGCTGGAAGGGGGGAGGTGCGCTCCATTCACCTCAGAGGCAGTACGTTTGTTTGTTTCTTTTCCATTTAACCATCACCGTGAACGCTCGACATGTATACGGCACTTTGCTGTGCATTTCATAAGCGTGCCCTTGTTCGTCGGCCTCGCACAACCAACGCCAAGTGTTTCTTATCAGCCCCATTTCCCAGAGAAGGAAATGGAGGCCCGGGGAAGAGAAGCGACCCTGCCCAGGCACCCCAGCTAGTGGTCTGTCGCCCCAAAGCTTGTTCGTCAGGTCATCGTCCCGGGCGTCCTCCGAGTCGATGCTGTCTGCATCCATGTCGCTGATGATGCACGGCGCACAGACCCACTTGGGAAAGCTGCAACTGCAAATGGGAGCACAGCAGGGCCTTGGGGGCCCTGCCCCAGCCCCCCATCTTGGATCCTAAGTTGGCTCTCCCGTCGCGGTTGGGCAAGCACTAAGTTTGGCCGAGGAGAGCCCCAAGTAAGTCCCATGCTCCTGGGAAACCAAGCCATCTGCGCCAAAGCACCCCCAGAACACAGCTCCGCTCCTCAAACCAATGCACTGGTGATTATTTTTCTGGCCACGTGGTCACTATGGACATAAAAGAGGAAATTGCTAGCTTGGCTTAATGGGCTATTGTATCTGATAATATGCGATACAAATAAAGGCCCCTTTGTGCCTTCTGGAACCAGCTATGGAAGCGTAGTCCTCTCATGCCCTGGAGCCCAATTAGTAAAATTATTTTTAAAAATAAGAATAATTGTTGTAGTCCATTCTCATTTGCTCTAAAAAAGCCTTTTTTGTTTTGTTTTGTTGGTTTTTTTTTTAATCCAGTAGAGAGAATTTTACAATAGAGCAGCAAAGACCTTTCTCTTTAAGCTCAGAGCAGGTCCCTACTCCTTTGCGGTGAGAAACCGTGGGAACTGCCCTGCACTTAGACTTGGGCAGATAGTCCTGGGTGGTGGTCTGTGATCCAGGTAAGTCACTTCTCCCAGGAGTCGCCTACACAGGGGGTATGGCCGTGACAGTGACAGTGTTTATGGCGACCCTAAAACAGCCGCAGGTTTAACTGTGAGGAGGAAGGCTTGAGAAAGTCCTGGGGGCAGAGCAGCAGAGCAGAGGGTTGCCTGTGAGCCTCCCTCGGCCTCAGTTTCCTCATCTGTGAAAGGCGAGTGATGAAAGCCCCTCCCCACCCCACCTTGCAGGGATCTCAGGAAGATGGCCGAGGAGATGACACTAGCCAAAGCCCTTGTAAACTGCACCATGCTGGACCGTGCATGGGGTCTTATCGATGAAACTTGGGGTGCTCTGGGAGGTGAATGCCCTCATCCCCATTTTGTGGAGGCGGACGCGGAGGCCGGGAGAGGTAGCCACCCAGCTAGTTGGTGGCGAAGCGATGGCTTGGGACCCGGTCCCACCGCCGCGTCCTGGACTCCCCTCCCCCGAGGTCCCAGTGCCCCGACCCCAAAGTCGTGGGGACGAAAAGAGCACACACTGGGGTCCAGCTCTTCAGTTTTCCCGCTGAGAGAAACCCTGCCGCCTTTTTCACCCTCTGAGCCTCAGTTTCCCATCTGTGAACGGGTGCAATAAAACAGCACCCCTCGTCGGGCTGCGGTGAGCAGTTAGATGAAATCTTGGGGGTCCTTTGCGCCCCCAAAAAGCAGAGCAAAGTGCCGGGTACACGGGGGTGCCCCTGGACCGTGAGCTGGGAGAACCACCGTGGCGACCAAACTTCCAGGGGTTTCCGACCTTCTCAAATGCCTCCCCAGGGCCACCAGGCCTGGGGCCTGGACAGGAGCCCCCTCCCAGGGCAGCCTGGTAGAGGGTGGGACCCCAGTGGGGCGCGGTGGAAGCTTCTCCTGTGCTCTGATATGCTCAGAGCTGGCCCTTTCCCCAGCACCAGGTGGCATCGGGCCTGGGGTCGGGGTGGGTGCCCGGGCAAGCCCACCAGCCCCAAACCCCCCTGTCTCCAGTGGGCCCGGCCCATCGAGCCCAGGGTAAAGAGCACCTGCCCCTTGGGGGCCAGGGCACGCTTGCGGCCCACCGCCGGGAGCCCCCGCTGGTGCCCGCCTGGGCACGCTCAGTGGGAACTGTCCATGCTGCGGGTCACGCCCTTCCCGGGGAGAAGGAGAGAAGAGAATCGGCCCTTCTCAAGCCAGGAGCTAAGGAGCCCATCGACCCCAGTGCCTGGTCCACAGTGCCTGGAAACCCTCTCTTTAGATTGGGTTTGCGCGGTGGCCTTGGCAGGAAGCCGGCAAGGCTGTAGCTGAACACGTGTCCCTTTGCCTCCTCTCTGCCCACGAAAGGCAACCAGCAAGTAAATCCTTAAAGGCTTCCGGCGGGGCTTGAGGACCTCCCGTCCTCCTGCGTCCGGCCCCCCCACGCTGGTCCCTTGTACCCTCAAAGGCTGCCGTTTACCCCGGAAGATGCCCAGATCCCCGGCGATTTCCGCCAGCGACCTCTCTCCCACCCCCGGAGAAGCCAGAGCCGCGGGGATGCCCGACCCCGCGGCTGGGTGGCAGCCAGGCTTGCTCCGCACCCGAAGCCGGGGCTCCCTGTAGAGGGGCCAGGAGCCAGCACAGGCCCCCCCAGGCCCCAGGCACGCCCCGTGTCCGTGACGCCTCCCTCCGTCCGTGACCTGATTGTCTGTGGCCCGTGTCGTCTCTGTATGACCGACCGTGCGCTGTCTGTTCTCTGTTGTCTGTTAAAATTCTCTGTCGTGTAGGTAAAATGCAGGATGGCAATGTGGACGCCAGCCAGAGCAAAGGTAACCTTTCTGTATTAACTGGCTTTTGTGGCCCCGCCCCACCACTCCGGGAGTCCCACAGAGGCAGGGGCCTGCAGAGGGCAGGCGCGGCCACTCCTACAGGTGCCTGGCGCCCCCGGGCCGAGAGCGGGGGCTGGCGGTGGGGGCCGGGCCAAGGAAAGAGCCGTCTGGCGGTGGGGGGAGCACAGCCCAGGCCGCTCCCCGGCAGCCTTGGGGCGCTGCCCATGGCACGGCAGGCTTGACTTGAAGCGGCTTCTTTGAGCCCCTTGGGGGTGACGGGGCAGTTAAGGGGAGGCCCGGGCTTTGCCCCAAAGGGCCACAGGCCACCGCTCTGCACTGATGAGACCCTATTGGCTGGAGATGGGGACCCGGTGCCCATGGACCGGGACACCCGCTTTTATCTTTTAAGTCCCTCTTTTGTCCACCCTGCCTGGTGGCTACTTAATATCCCAGGAGCATGGCCCCAGGGACCAAGCCTGTCAGTCTTGTCTGAATGTGGGGGAAGCAATATTTTTGGGGTGGGGTCCATGGGCTCATTAAGGCTGCGGGGAGCCAAGCCCATGCCTGCTGGGCCATAGCGCAGGTCCGAGCAGTGGGTGCCCGGGGCCCTGGGAGCTCCCATGAGAGGAAGCAGAGCCTCCAGCACAGGCCTTCTGGGCCAGCCGTGGGGGGGCCTGGGCGGGAGTCAGCTGCTGGTCATACTGGGTGCCGGTATCCCTGCCCCCAGGCTGACCTGCGTGTCTCTGTGCGTGTGTGTCTGTGTGTGCACGTTTGTCTACGTGCGCCTGTGCCTGCGTGTGCCTCTGTGCATGCGTGTGTGCCTGTGTGTATGTGCATGTGTGCGTGTGCACGGGTGTGGGCTGTGTGGGTGTGCACGTGTGTGCATGTGGGGTGCACATGGGTGTGCCTGTGTGCGTCTGTGTGCATGGGTGTGTCTGCGTGTGTGCCCGTGTGCCCGCGTGCGCATGCATGGGTGGGTGGGTGGGCGTGTGCCTGTGTGTGCACGTGTGCGCCCGTGTCTGCGTGTGCAATCGTGTGCATGTGTGCATGTCTGCGTGTGCGCGGATGCGCGTGCCTGTGCGTGCGTCTGCGTGCATGCGCGTGCGCATCTTTTGTGTGTTTGCATGTGCGTGCTCTGCCCCTGCAGCCAAACAGCAGGACGGCGCCGCCGCCATGGAGATGCAGCCCCTCAAGAGCGCCGAGGGCGGTGACGCCGACGACAAGAAGAAGGCCAACATGCACAAGAAGGAGAAGTCCGTGCTGCAGGGCAAGCTCACCAAGCTGGCGGTGCAGATCGGCAAGGCGGGTGAGTGGGCCAGCCTCGGCGGGCAGCCGGGAGGGCCGGGACGGCAGAGGAGGGTCCAGGGCACATGGTGGGACCCAGGCAGTTGCCTCGTCAGCCAGGGTGGGGGCTGGGAGGGACTTGGATGAGACGGTGCCTAGGCCCACCCAAGCAGCCAGTCGGAATCCTGGATACAGCGGGCCCTCGATGAGCACTGGTGATGCAGAACAGTAAGATAACAGCCTGGGCTCGGGGGCAGGCTGCCTCCTTTCTTGGCCATGTACAGCCTCGAGAGCCAGGCCAAGGGACTTTGCCTAACTCTGAGCCTCCATTTCCTCACTTGCCAAATCACGGGGTCCCCGGGAGGATTTAAGGAGCTTATGTGTAACAGAGGGCGGGACGCTGGGCTTGGGGTTGGGGGAGCTGAAGCAGGGGCCAGCTCGATAAAGGCCTCCACTTGTAAGCAGCAGGGCTTTCTCCTGAGGGCACTGGGGAGCCATGGCAGGATTTTGAGCAGGAGAGGGCAGGAGCGGGTCTGGGCTTTATGACTGCCCCAGCTGCAAGTGCAGGGGCAGCTAGAAGGGGTTGAGGGCAGTGCCAGGAACCCCATGAGGAGCCCGTGGTCCAAGCCAGCCTCACCGGCTGAAATGGTCAGCCCAGGAAGCAGAGCCCAGCTGCAAGGTGAGCGCCGGGCCCCCGGCACGGGCCTTGGCCTCCCCTCCCGGGGGGGGGGGGGGATGTGGCACACGCCACGGCCTCCCCACCTGGCCGCTGGCTCCTCGGTGACGGTCCCCAGCTCTAATTATAGGCACCCCGCGTGGGGAAGGGAGGCAAATTACAGGCTTGGTTGCCTATATTTAAACTCGGGAGCCTGGCGACAGCTCCCGGCTGCGGGAGCTTGGCTTCCCGCCCCTGCGGCTGTCAGACAGGGCCGGGCTGGCTCTGAGGCTCCGCAGCTGGGGCTGGGGCTGGGGGAGCGATGGGCCCAGGGATTTCCTCCATCCTGCCGTCCTCATCACGGGCGGAAGATGCCCGGGAAACGTGGAACTGGGGGGCCAGGAAACCATGAGAACCACCCCGTGGCCTTCAAAGACCTCCCTCGTTTCTCTTTCCCACCGCCACCCCTGCGGAGGATGGAGCGCCCCACTAAGTGGTGCTGGGTTCAAATCCCACCTCCGCGTGTCCCTCAGGCTGAGTTTCTTAAAAGTAGAACCCAAGACGGGTGGGCAAGCAGTTGATTGAGGGGGTGCTCTCAGGGCACGGAGAGGATCAGGGAAGCAGGACAGGGCTGAGGGAGAAGCCAGGTAAAGAGGAGGTCAGGAGAAGCCCAGTATCAGCTCTGGAGCGAGAAGAGCCCGGCAGGCTCGGTTCCCCCTGGAGGCAAAATCACATCACGGGTACATGCCAGACGCTTCCTGAGAAGGAGATCCCAGTCACCCAAGCACAGCCCCCTCTGGGGTGCCAGGTGTGCGCAGCTCGCAGCAGCCCCTGCAGAGGCCTCTGCAGCAGATGGAGGACGAGTGTGGGTGGGGGTCTGGACAGGTCCCCAACCGCATCTGCTCCAGCAGCCTCACTGGCCTGCAGCTCTGGGCAAGTCATTTCTCCTCTCTGAGCCTCAGTTTCCTCATCCAAAATCACACATACCTGCTTTTTCCTTGGCCTGGAATGCCCTTCCCAAGTCACTCCTTGGCTACTCCTTCTCCTCACTGCTCAGATATCACCTCCGAGAAGCCCGCCCTGACTACTCTACCTAAAGGAGCCACTCCCTGCCACCCACGTCACGTTCCAGCACCTCCTGCTGGTGGTTTTCTTCATAGCATTTATCTGTACCTGGAATGATCTTGTTCATGGATTTGTCTGTCCGTAGTCTGCTCCTCTGTCCCCCTGTCCCCCAGCGGCAGGGACTTTCTTCTTTACTGCCATCTCCCTAGTTCCTGGAATAGAAACTGCCGCGTGCCTAGCGCACACCAGGAGCACAGAAGGTGTTGGGGTTTGCCCGAGTAAATAAATGTGACCAATTTCACTATCGTGTCACACTTCATTATTGGAGGAAAGCTCTGCATAACCCGGCCTTGTGTATTTGCACAGCCATGCATTTCTCAAGCACCGGCCACGTGCCAGGCACTTTCCATGCAGCCGCTCATCGGAGCCTTGCGAAACCACGTGAGGGCCCGTACATGTGCCCCCATTGTACGGAGGAGGAAACTGAGGTTGGGGGAGGATCAGAGGGCACCGGAGCCAGTCAGAGGCAGAGCCGAGGTGTGCGCTCAGGTCCGCCGGACCCCGGAGCCCTCCCGGCCCAGGGCGCAGCCCCTGCCCCACTTCCCAAGCCCGCCCCGGGCCGCCCCCTGAGCAGGTCCCGCCCCGCGTTGCAGGCCTGGTGATGTCGGCCGTCACGGTCATCATCCTGGTGCTCTACTTCACCGTGGACACCTTCGTGGTCAACAAGAAGCCGTGGCTGCCCGAGTGCACGCCCGTCTACGTGCAGTACTTCGTCAAGTTCTTCATCATCGGCGTGACGGTGCTGGTGGTCGCCGTGCCCGAGGGCCTGCCTCTGGCCGTCACCATCTCGCTGGCCTACTCGGTGAAGGTGAGACGGGAGGGGCCCGGCTGGAATGGGCTGTGCCCCAGCTGGGGGTCTGTGGAGTGGCCGGTGGGGCCAGTGCTGGGGGGCAGGAGGAGAGCCGAGGAGAGGGTGGACACTTGGGACGCTCAGAGAGAGGATGCTCCCCGAGAACCCAAAACTCACGCGCCCCCAGGTAGCCCCGGGGGCCTGTGGCAGACCGGAGAGGCACGCTGCTACAGGGGACAGCCGTTCCTCAGCCCGCCAGCTGGCGCCCTGTGGGCAGAGCACCACAGTTTGCAAGAGAAGTCAGAAATCCACCAACTCTCCTGATTTTTTTAAACACGGGCAATCAACTCAACTTAAAAAACTGCAGACATCCCTGTGCTGGCCCAAACCTGCCTCGCCCTCAACATTTAAGCAGAAGTCTGTGTGATAAGCCCGGCGGTGGCCGTAGTATTTGTGCAATTTGTCGCAGAGGTCACTCCCTAGAACTTTGTAAAAAGCTAAGCCTCTGAAAAAAAAGGAAGTCTGAGTTGGAGGAAACCTTTTCCCCTCGGGATATGGACTAAAAATGCAGGATGTTTTAAAAGAAGTGTAAATGAAGGACCGGCAGGTCCATAAAGGGTTACTGTGGGAAAGCCGCATATCTGGGGGCATTCCCAGTCTCTGCCGTGAAGGCAAAGCCCACCTGCCTGTGGTTGTCAGCAGCGTTGACGACCTGGTGTCCCCACGGGCACTGCTAGTCCGGTCTTCTTTGGGACACTGCACATCAAGGCCAACCTCACCCCCAGCTTCCCTGCCTTGTTTTCTTCCCTTTTCCCAGGACTCTCCCCACTTCTGAGGGCAGGATCCTGGGCCCCCATTTCCCGGGGTCCCGGGATCCCGGTGCCAGAATGTCCCTCCCGTCAAGGGCGGCAGCCGCGGCATGTATAACCCTCAGACTGCGAAATTGGCGGCGCTGCCGGAGGGCTCAGTGAGCGTCAGTTTCCAAGCTGGAATTTGGGCTGGGCTTTCCGATGTAATTTCATACAGAAAAGAAAGAGATCTCCGGGCAGGTGCCAGAAAGCGGCAGCTCCGTGTAAAGAATACGGCCCTTATCATCTCCCTGTTTTAGGGTTCTCGAAGAAAATCCATTCCACAAAGCAATGCCCAAGTGGGTCATACCGCCAGCCACTCGGGGGCTCGGGGTCCAGGGAACGCAACTCGTAAACAGTCGTGAGCAAGGGGCCCCCCCCGCCGCAGCCACCCAGCCAGACTTGGGGTCTCCTTGAAAGTCACCCAGAGCTGGTTTGCGCAGATCCGGGCAGTCCTCTGCTCCTTGCGCAGTTCATCTCTGAGGCACCTGCCGTCCAGCTGTCTTAGGTAGTGTTACTTGTGCAGTCACTTGATAATCTCAGTATCACACCCCAACCCAGGAGAGGCAAACAATTCCCCCTCTGAGCCTAAGCCTAGCCCCCTGGGAGCTGCCGTCAAGAGAACAGAGGTGACCACTCAGGGCAGTGCTGGCCAGTGCAAATATACACCTATCATTTCAAATCTCCTGGTAACCAAGTTTTTAAAAAGTAAAAAGAAAGGTAAGATTGATTTAATAATTTATTTACATAACCCAATTTGTCCAAATTTATTATCAACTCAACATGTAATCAACATAAAAAGTATTAAGATATTTGACATTCTTTTTTCCATAATGTCTTCAAAACTCAACACGTGGGAAGCAGACTTGGCCCAATGGATAGGGCATCCGCCTACCACACAGGAGGTCCACGGTTCAAACCCCGGGCCTCCTTGACTCATGTGGAGCTGGCCCATGTGCAGTGCTGATGCGCACAAGGAGTGCCCTGCCATGCAGGGGTGTCCCCCGCATAGGGGAGCCCCACGCGCAAGGAGTGCACCCCGTAAGGAGAGCCGCCCAGCGCGAAAGAAAGTGCAGCCTGCCCAGGAATGGCGCCGCCCACACGGAGAGCTGACACAACAAGATGGTGCAACAAAAAGAAACACAGATTCCCGTGCCCCTGATAAGGATAGAAGTGGTCACAGAAGAACACACAGCGAATGGACACAGAGAGAAGACAACTGGGGGGGCAGGGAAGGGGAGAGAAAAACAAATTTTTTTAAATAAAATCTTAAATAAAAAAAAAACCAACACGTATGTTATACTTACAGCACATTTCACTTCAGGATACTAATGTCCCAGGTGATCACTGCCACATGTGGTCACGTATTGATCAGGGCAGGCTTGGAGAAGTCTGAGTCCATCAGGTGGGTTGGGGCCCATTGGAACTGATTAAGGCTGTGAGGCTAAAGAGAGCTGGGTTCAGATCCCAGCTGTAACCCTCATCAGGTGTGTCATCTTGGTCAAGTCACTTTGCCTTGGAGGAAATGGATCACAAGGTTCCTTGCAGGTGTCATAGGATTCTTATAACACCAAGGGAGAAAATAAGTGCTTTGAAGGGCCTTGCAAACTGTAAAGTGTATTACAAATTCAAATGTTTGTTGACCCTCCATTCAACATGCATTTATTGTTGCCATCATCACAAGTTATAATAAGAGAAATGGCAAGAATGTAGAACCCACCAGTACTCAATAATTAGAAATTATTCTAAATGGGAAGCAGATGTGGCTCAAGCAATTGGGCTCCTGTCTACCGTATGGGAGGTCCCGGGTTCGTTTCCCAGGGCCTCCTGGTGAGGGCGAGCTGGCCCACGTGGTGAGCTCGCACAACAAAAGAGACAAAGAGGAGAGACAGTGAGAGACACAACAAACCAGGAAGTTGAGGTAGCTCAAGCAATTGCGTGCCTCTTCCACATCGGACATCCCAGGGTCAGTTCCCGGTGCCTCCTAAAGAGAAGACAAGCAGACACAGAAGAATGCGCAGCACATGGACACAGAGCAGACAGCGAGCACAAACAAGGGGAAGGGATAAATAAATGTTTTTAAAATTATTCTAAATTGCACTCCTTGTTTACTCTTCCTAAAGAGTTAAAATGAAGAACAAGAATAAAGAGTATCCAGTGCTAGGCACAGACTAGAACTCCATCTGACTTCCCCCCTGGCAGCTCCTCACGCCCCTTCTTCCCAGGTAGGGCCTTGATGTCAGAGGGCCTGTACTGAGGATGGTGGCTGTTGGGGATTGAGTCGTGTCCCCCACAGAAGGCATGCTCAGGGGAGCCAATGTGGCTCAGGGGTTGAGCCCCAGCTTCCCACATAAGAGGTCATGGGTTCAATTCCCAGCCCCGGTACCTAAAAAAAAAAAAAAGCATGTTCTGGCCCCAAGCCCTGACCCTGTGGGTGTGGACCTTGGAAGATGTTATCAGTTAAATTGTGCCCAACCAATATGAGGGTGGCCATAATCCAACACGGCTGAAGGCCTTATCAGCAAAGGAACTTGGACACAAAGGGAAGCCACCAAGAACAGTCAGAAGCTGGAAGTCAGGGGAAGCCGGAAGAGAAAGGCGATACCGCCATGTGCATTGGCACGGGACAGAAAAGTCAAGGAACCTCAAAGATGCCGACCAGCCAGAAGACACCGAACCCAGGGGAAAGCCAGCCTGCCAGCCTCTGAAACCATGAGCCAGCAAGTTCCTGTTGTAAAGCCAACCCAAGTATGGTATTTATTTTAGCAGCTGAGAAACTAAGATCATTTTTGAGAGGAAAATGGGGTACTGCCATGACAAATACCTAAAAATTCCATACGGCTTTGGAATTGAGTAATGAGTAGAGGCTGGAAGAATTGTGAGGGCTCAAAAGTGAATGTGGGGGAGCAGATGTGGCTCAAGCAGGGAGTGGGTGGGACGTCCTGGGTTTGGTTCCCAGTACCTCCTAAAGAAAAAAGCAAGCAGACAATGAGCAAAACAACAAGCAGACAATGAGTGCAGGCAACAAGCAAAAACGAGCAAACAGGGAAGCGGACTTGGCCCAGTGGATAGGGCGTCCACCTACCACATGGGACGTCCGCGGTTCAAACCCCGGGCCTCCTTGACCCGTGTGGAGCTGGCCCATGCGCAGTGCTGATGCGCTCAAGGAGTGCCTTGCCCCACGTAGGGGAGCCCCACGCGCAAGGAGTGCACCCCATAAGGAGAGCCGCCCAGCGGGAAAGAAAGTGCAGCCTGCCCAGGAATGGTGCCACACACACGGAGAGCTGACACAGCAAGATGACGCAACAAAAAGAAACACAGATGCCCATGCCGCTGACAACAACAGAAGCGGACAAAGAAGACGACGCAGCAAATAGACACAGAGAACAGACAACTGGGGGGGGGGAGGGGAAGGGGAGATAAATAAATAAATCTTAAAAAAAAAAATGAGCAAACAGATGAGGTAGCCATCTGGGGAGGGAGTGAATGAGAGCTGTGGAGAGCTGTCTTACAGAATACATAATTTGTCTTGAAAAGAATGTTGGTAAAAATATGGATGATAAAGGTACTTCTGGTAAGACCTTAGAAGGATGATGGCAGTGTCATTGGAAATTGGGTGAAAGGTGATCCTTGTTATAAAGTGGCAGAGAACTTGTTAAAATTGAGTTCTGATGTCAGATAGAAGGCAGAACTTAAAAGTGTTGAACTTGGACATTTAGCTGAGGAAATTCCCAAACTACATGCGGAAACCAGGTGCAACCCGGCTTCTCCTTGCAGGTTATAGTAAAATGAGAGAAGAAAGAGATAAACTGAGGATTGCACAGTTAGCCCAAGGAAACCAGGCTGGAAAATTCTCAGCCTATCCAGAGAGTGTGCTGTGAGCCTAAGACCAGAAGCAGCTCTACCAGGGACCTCCCCGAGCTTTTGGGAAGTGAGTTCCCAAAAACAGGACTCATGCGAGTGTTTAATTGAACAACCCTCTGCTAAACAAGGACCCAGTCAGGCGTTTCAGTGGAAGTCAGAATTGGGAATGCAGTTATTCAGAAAGATTCTATCATCTGATGGTTTGGACCCCCCAGGAGCAGCACACAAAGCCAACAAGTTTTTTGTAAAACTCGTATGAGCAGAACCACTGCCAGTCTGAACCTCAAGGAACAGAGAAGGGATGAAATGAAGAAAGACATGGACAGAACCCCCAAAGCTGAGCTCTGGACAGAAGAGATTGCCTCAGGCCCAGAGAAAGGGGCTGCCCTCGTGCATGAAAAGGGCTTGGAGGGGCAGGCCATCTGCTCTGGCACATGTAGGGCACGGCCTTGAGCCCTGTTGCTCATGGAAAGTGCCACCATGCCAATGCTTAGAGATGGTGGGGCCTGTGCCAGGACCTTTGCAGAGAGCCTGGCCACCATCCTGAAGCTCAGAGAAGATGGGGCATATACCCCAGTGTTCAGAGAGAGCACTTGGAATGGTGGAGCTACCGCTCCATCGGGTCCAGAGAGCAAAACATTTATCTATCGATGACTCTCAGACCTTGAAAACTAATAGTGTTTGCCCTGCTGCCTTTCGGACTCCCTTCTGGAATGGGAACGTTTATTCTGTGCCTGTCCCACCATTGTATTTTGGAAGCAGATAACTTATTTTGTTGGTTTCAAAGCTCCACAGACAGAGGGATTTTCACCCCAGGATGGACCACAGCCATAACCCATTTTCAGGAGACTCTGTACTTAGCATTGTTACTGAAACGCCTTGAGGGCTTTAGGATATTGTGATGGAATGAATGTGTTTTGCATGTGGGAAGAACACGTCTTTTGGGGGTCCAGAGGAAAGACTTTTGGGGATTGAATCATGTCCCCACCAGAAGGCATGTTAAAGTCCCACCCCTGGTCCTATGGGTGTGAACCCATTTGCAAATAGGACCTTTGAAGATGTGCTTAGTAGACGGACCCCAGCTGCAGTCCAGAAGCAAAGGAAAATTGGACACAGAAGAGAAGCCGTGGGAGCAGCCAGAAGCTGTGTGTCAACGGAACCCAGAAGAGAAAGGAGGAGATGCCACCATGTGTATGGCCGTGTGATGGCAAAGCCGGGGGAGTCCAAAGATACTGAGCCCAGGAGGAGGCAAGCCTGCCAGCCTCTGAAGCCAGCCCCCTGCATGGGAGTTGTTTTAGCCAGGAAACTAATACCGTGGTTCCCTGAGAATTGTTTTATTTACATTACTTGCTTGAGAACCTGCAAGAAGCTAGGGGTATGGAGCTGGGCAGAGAGCAAGGGAGGCATATGGGATAAAGTAGATGATACGCATAGGAGGAGTCCCTTTTAGCTGTAAATTAAAAAAAAAAAAAAAAAAGAATGTTGATACATAGGATGTATCTAGTCTGGACGGGGTAATATTACGGCCAATTTGCCAAATTGTTTTTGTTTTCTTTTTTGTATGTATTTAAAATAAATTTTGTGGTTTTTATTATGCAACTAATAATATATACATGTTCATTGGGTTTTTTTTTCCCTTTGTTTTGTTGGGTTTTTTTTTTTTAGGATGTACTGGGGATCTCATACCTGGGAAGCAAGTGCTCAACCACGGAGTCACACTGGCTCCCTGAATGTTTTTTAAAAATGAGATGTACAGATTAAAAAATAAGACAATAAAAACCTCCTGCAATTCTACTATCCAGGGTTAAAAGACATAAATATTTTGATATATATCTTTCCAGATATTTTTCTATGTCTATGAACACATATATATCCAAAATTTATTTATTATTGGTAAAATCACAGTGATCATGAAAACCAGACACCCGTGGAAGATGGTATGTTTGAGAAAACCCACAACCAGATAAGAAATAGCTATGTTGGGGTGTAAGAGAAAAAGACTTCAAATACTCAGGAAGGACTTACTCCTGACTTTATTATCTTTTTCCCTGCTTTTTCCATAGAGAATGCAGGTTACTTCTGTAATCAAAATTAATACCATTGAAAAATACTAACAAAAAAAGTCGACAAATCCAATCTTCTAAATGGCTCCAATAATGAAAGAGAAGGAAAAGGGCCACAAACACGTGCGCGCGCCCTGACGTCGAGCTGCCAGCTGCCAGCACGTGCAGCAGGCGAACGGGCCGGCAGACCCCTCGGCCTCTCTCCCTGCGCGTTCCCCCGCTGCCCCCCCCCCCGCACCCCTCGCTCCCCCACTCCCTCTCCTCACTGTCGCCCTCTCCCCTGCCCCTTCCCCCAGAAAATGATGAAGGACAACAACCTGGTCCGCCACCTGGACGCCTGCGAGACCATGGGCAACGCCACGGCCATCTGCTCGGACAAGACGGGCACGCTGACCACCAACCGCATGACGGTGGTGCAAGCGTACGTGGGCGACGTCCACCACAAGGAGGTCCCCGACCCCGGCTCCATCCACGCCAAGACCATGGAGCTGCTGGTCAACGCCATCGCCATCAACAGCGCCTACACCACCAAGATCCTGGTGAGTGGGGCCGCCCGCCGCCTCCGCGCATGCGCGGGCGATGGCTCAGCAACGCCGGGCGGGCTGGGAGGCGCGCTCGGTAGGCTCTACCCCTGCCCCGACGCTTTGGGACCTGGTCAGAGGGGAAGGCACTTGTTTCTCTTGGACTTACCATGCCGTTACATCGCTACGATGTTTGTGTGACCCAAAACAGAGATGGTGGTTGACTGTGTGTGTTTGTTTTTTCAATCTTGTCATTGCCCACCATCCCCAGACTAAAGCTCTTTATTAGCTTGGTGGCTCAAAACAAAACTGTGTATTTGGCTTAGGATTCTACAGATGAGCAGGAGGGGCTGGGCTCAGCTTGGGTGGTCTCTCTGGGTGGGGCGGGGCTCACACCCTCTCGGGTGGCTCGAGGGGACCGCTCTGCCGATCCAGGCGGGGTGTTGGCTGATCTGGCCCAGCCTCAGCTGGGATAGCTCACCTCTGTTCTGTGTGGTCGCGCATCCTCCAGCAGGCCGCTCCCAGCGCGTTTGCGTGGCAACGGCAGGGTTTCATGAAAGCGAGCAGAGGCAGGCTCGGAACTGTGCATGCACTAGCACCCTATTAGCCAGTGCAAGTCAGGAGGCCAGCCTAGATTCAGAGTGGGGAAATAGACTCCACCCCTTACCGGGAAGAGTTTCAAAGGCACGTTGGAAAGGGCATCGATTCAGAGACGGGAACGATCGTGGCCGATGTCGATGTTTGCAAAGTAGCATTATTCCTGGTTTGGATAAGGAAGGCTCGTGTTCACACTGTGTCAGCTGAGCTGCTTCGACTCAGCGTGCCGTAATCCTTTTTGGCTTAGAAGCACACGTGGCCTCTTTGTAGTTAACCAGCATTTGGACCTAGGGAAGCGCGGGTTTGTCCAGCCAGATGTGCAGCCAGGTGTAGGGCACTGCAACAGAATGAGCATCCAGGCGAGCAGCTGAGCTCCTCTGCTTTCCCTCCCAGGTCCCTAGCACCGACCTCTCCCTTCTGCCCTGAGCCAGCTCCAACCTTGGCGATCAGGTGGGGTTTGTGGAGGCCGCCAGCAGCTTTAACTAAACAAGGAGGAGAGCGCGAGTGGGCAGCAAGGGGCTGGGAACCGGTGGGGGGAGGAGGCGGCGGCTTCTGCCCCCAGACGCCAGGGCTGCAAGAGCTGCACATCTGCTGTGGCTAAGCGGCCACTGCACCAGCCGGGAGCTGCTGGTGGAGGGAGGCAAAATTAACAAAACGGGAAAGGAGCTCCGGGAACACGTGCCACGGGTGGTAGAGAACCCTGAGGGGATGCCAGAGATGATGATGTTTCTGTCTCCCCCCCCCCAATATGGAAATCTGGGGAGATCGGGGATGCTGTATTCTATTCTCCAGGCCTTCCTTAAGTAACGGAGATTCTGTTAATGATCTCGACATGCAGATGTGGCAGAGAGGGGAGCAGGGCGGCTCCCAGAGCAGCTTCAGGCGACGGGGGTGGCCACGTGGGCAGGGCCCTGTGAAGTGGGCTTGGATTGAGATGCATGGTCTTGAATTACAGTAGAAGGCAGTTCTGTGGAAACGTCTCCACGATGATAAGTCTCAGTTAGTCAGTGTCCAGTGGCACCAGCAGCCAAACTAAAATCTCATTTCCAGATGTCGGTTGAGTGAGGCTGTGTCTAGGGCCCGTCAGCCCACCTGGGGAGAGCGTGGAGCTGCACGAGCTGGAGAGAGGTCAGTGACCCGCGACCTGGGGGCCTGGTTTGTAGGCCAAGTCACTCGCCCCGTCAGGCACCAGCGACCCCCCGGTCCTTGAACCCTGGCACTCTAGGACCCCTGGCGCCTCACCCCTGGGTGTTTCCTGAAAGGCCCCTGGCCATGGGGTTCTCCTTGCCCAGGACTGACATCCATCAGTGTGGAGGGACAGAAGAGCGCCCTGGAATGACCGGGTGGTGGTCAAAGCTCACACTCTGCAGCCCAATGGCCTGGGTTCAAATCCCCCCCTAGCTGTGTGGATGTGGGCACATTACTTAACCTCTCTGTGCCTTTCCTCTGGTGGAAAATGGGGAACCAATAGCACTGTTGCGAGAAGGAAAAGCATTAGTAAGTGGCTTAGCACAGTGCCTGGCACATATTCAATACTCAGCATGATTAGCGTTCCCATGGTTGTTAGTCAGAAATTAAAAGCACCCCTTGAGGGAGGCAGATGTGGCTCAAGTGATAAGGCCTCCACCTATCATATGGGAGGGCCCAGGTTCCATCCCTGGGTGAAAAAGAAGAAGAGAAAACATACCAGCATGGCGAACCAGTGCCCACGTGGTGAGCCAAGTGCCCATGTGGTGAGCCAGTGCCCATGCAGTGATCCAAGTGCCCACATGAGTGCCCACGTGGTGAGCCGAGTGCCCACATGAGTGCCCATGTGGTGAGCCAATTGCCCACATGGCGAGCTGAGTGCCCCTGTGGTGAGCCGAGTGCCCACGTGAGTACCTGCATGGTGAGCCAAGTGCCCATGTGGTGAGCCAGTGCCCGTTCAGTGAGCCAAGTGCCCGCATGAGTGCCCGCGTGGCGAGCTGAGTGCCCACACAAGTGCCCATGTGGTGAGCCAAGTGCCCACATGAGTGCCCGCATGGCGAGCTGAGTGCCCGCGCAGTGAGCCAGTGCCTGCACAAGTGAGTCACGCAGCAAGATGATGATGCAACAAAAAGAGAGACGAAGGGGAAAGTCAAGGTGAAGCGCAGCAGAGACCAGGAACTGAGGTGGCGCAATTGACAGGGAACCTCTCTCTACATCAGAGGTCCCCAGGATCGGATCCCAGTAAATCCTGGAGGAGAAAGACAAGAAGAGAAGACAAAAAAAGAAATAGATACAGAAGATCACACAGCGAATGGACACAGCAAAAATAGCAGGGCGGCGGGAGAAGCACCCCTTGAAAGGGGCACACCCTTTGAAGCAATGCAAAGCCTAAGAAATAAATGACTAGACAGCAGAAGCGTCAGGGCTAGAGAGGGAAAGGCTCTCACTCAAAGCCACACAGCCAGTTTGTGGCAAAGCCAACCTCAAATCCCTCCTCCTGACCCCCATAGCCTGGGTACTCCAAATCCAGCCATTGATTCGGAGTCTCCAAACCAGTTTCTTGGGCACTGAGAACCAGTCCTGCAGCATCTTCAGCCTACAGAGGTCTTGGGCAGGAAGGCTGCAGAGCATCGGGTCACAGGCAGGGCCTACCAGCCGGGTTGGGGCCAAGGGGCTCTCGTAGCGGATGAAGCCTGAGAAGGGATAGAGACGCACGATCCAGGGAAAGCCAGCCATGCTCCAAGCCAGGCTGGGAAACCCAGACTGCAGGGCCTGCTGCCATCATGCAAGCAGAGACAGGGCAGGAAAGACATGCGAAGTCCTCCCCATTTACCCACTAGCTTTGAAGGGGAAATGAGCCTGGCCTCACTCCCACATGCTGTATTTCCTCCCCTATGATGGCCTCAGTTCCTCTGTGTCCTCTTGCAGTCTAATGCCTCAGCAGACTATGGGCTCTTTGAGAGTGAGAGACACAGCTGAGCCATCTCTGTGCCTCCTGGCATGGGCTCTTGGGAAATACTGGGTGGGTGGGACAAGTGAATTAATGAGTAAATAGATGTACAGATGTGTAACCAATAGGCTGAAGGGTAGGTAGGGAGAAGAATGGATGCACAAATGGATGGGTATGTGGATGGGCCTGTCAGTGGGATGGAGGGATGAATGAATGGGGTGGATAGATATACAGATGGATGGATGGATGGATGGATGGATGGATGGATGGATGGATGAGTGTGTAGGTAGAGTGGATGAGTGGATAGACAGATGAAGGGGATGGATGGATGGATGGGATGGATGAGTGTAGAGTAGAGTGGATGAGTAGATACGTAGATGAGAGGGATGGATGGATACATGGGTGGTTGGATGAATGGATGATGGATGGATGGATGAATGGATAGATGGGATGAAAGGGCGGATGAATGGATGAGTAGATGAAAGTAGTGTGGGGGTGGATGAGTGAATATGAATTGATGGGTACCCCAGGACAGGACTGATTCTCTACCTTCTGTTTTCATGTTCTCATGGCAACAAGAGGAAGGAATTGGCCCCAGGCCCAGTCCCATGGCCAACACCGGTGGTCTCTTGACATCCCCAGCCTGCTGAGCTGACTGACCTCTTTTGCAACCATCTTCACGCATCCAGGGTGCATTGATCCAGACACTTCCTGATTAGTTTGTGCCTTTTTATAAAATAATTTTTTAAAAATTTACATGAGTCTTTGCAAGGGTAATTGTGTGAATGTAGTCTACATGGATTCACAGACCTTGAGATCATCTGGTTCTGCTCCCTCATTTTTCTCTGAGACCCAAAAGGGTAAAGGAACTTGTCCCAAACAAAGCACCCCATGGGGTAGTGGAATTAGAATCCAAGAATCCATGGTTAAGAGCTTTGGTTCTAAAGTGGAACAGACCAGGGTTCAAATCCCAGCTCCAGCACTCGCCACCTGAGCAAGTTAACCTTTCCAAGCCTTTGTTTTCCCATCTATAAAGCAAGCAGATATTAACATTGACTTAGCCAAAATCAATGCTAAGCACTTCACATATATTGTCTTGTGCAACCCCAAGAAGGAGATGATATCACATTTCCATTTCATAGATAAGGACACAAGCTGAGAACAGCTAAGGAACATGCCCAGAGTCCCACAGCATGTAAGAGCCCGTGCCAGAATTGGAACCCAGGTCTGTCTGATCCAGCCTGTGCTGTTCCACTGCCCCAGGCCCAACCCGCTGGCCACACCTCTGGGAAGATGAAAGGTGATGATGGCTATAGAGCAGGCAGCAGAGGGTTTAGCGAGCAGTAAACATTCAGTCCACAATCATTAGTATTCATTTCAGGTATCTCTTTTACTCTGTCTAAACTTTCCTCTTTATCTTGTGCTCTGCCAGCCACTGTCTTGCTTGAACCCTCCTCCCTCTTAGATGATCAGGGCAAATATGACCATTCCCATCTTGCAGCTACGAAAACTGAGTTGCAAAGACATCAAGTAACCTGCCCAGGGTTGCATCCTGGGTTTGACCCAGAGTTCAGAGAATTCTGGAGGCGTTTGCCAGGTGGGCGAGGAGCAAGGACCTTCCAGGCAGAGGGCCTCGCCCCAGCAAAGGCCTGGAGAGCTGCATCTTCGTGACTCCTTCTGGCGACGATGGGTGGTCTGAGTCCTGAGCATTTCTAAAGGACCTGAACGTGAGAAGCTGGGAGGGCTGAGGGAGCTTGTACGCCCTTAATCGTGCTCAGAAAAACCACTCCAGCATGGATGGAGAGTGGGCCGAGGGCCAAGGCAGAGAGGCCAGGAAAAGAGGCCCAGGAAGGCCTAGCTCCAGTCACAGGCCCCTCACATCTGAGAATGGTGGCGGCTCTCTCCTTTCCACTCTCGTTTCTAGTTGTTAGGAACTAAACTTGACATCCGAGGGAAGCTACCTGAGTCATCCTTCTGTCAGAAGTTGCTCCCCTGCCTGAGAAATTCTGGCACACCCGCAGATTCCCTTAGTCCTCTCCGAATCTTTGAGCATCAAGACTTGCACTGGTTCCTTCTCATTGCCCCGCTGCCACAGCCGAGCTGTCAGATAGAAACAGCTCTGTCCTCAGACTCTTGAGGCACCGATGGCTTGGGAAACTGTTTTCCTTTTCCATCCATGTTTATTCTGCATACGAAGGCTTCTAAGAAGACTTTGGTTTTATATTTTATGAGGCCTCTTTTAAAATAGGTTGGCACTGCAGTTGACAGTTGAATAATTAAACTGAGCATGAGCGTTGGTTGAGCTGAATTGTCGGGGGGGTTATGGCATAAACATAAACTATTGAGAGAAAAATAGATAACCCTGGGAGCCCCTGGAGTGGTCCTGGAAGGAGGAGGAAGAAGAATTTTGCCTTGGCTGGACAGCTTTTCTGAATAAATAGGCCATGTTTCATCTATTTGAAGTGGCCGGCAGGCCCCAAGCCTTAACCGAGGTGTCTATGATGCCTCCTGTCCCAGGAAGCCCAGTATCTCCAAAAGGGCAGGAAGGATCTGCTGTATCGTGTCGCCAATAAATCTTAGAACAGGCACAGAGTAGGGACCAAGGAGAAGGGGGAAATAGAGACATACCTTGAACTCAGACCTCCCAACTCCAAACCTAGGACTCAGTCTAATATTCTAACAAGCCTCATCACCCCTGAGTCCAACTACACTCTGAAACCAGGCTCTGGCCACACCAGGAGTGCCAGAAGGTGTGGGAAATTCTGAACGTGACTTTGCAGGATATTCAAATGCCGCGCTGGGGTATAGTTCTGGGGTGTGAAATGGCAGGTGCCTTCATGTTGAATTGAACAACAGTTTTTGTTTTTGCGTTTTTGCAAACACCATTGCGGGGAGAAGAGTTTAAAGCAAATCACCCCAAGTGCAGGCTTCTGATTCTAACAGAGCTGTTAATCTCTACATGGCACGCCAGTCACCCCATGCGTGCACACACACACTGGATTGAGGAACCTGGGAAGGCCCCCAAGCTGTCTGCCTCTAGGAGCGTGTCCCACCTGCCAGGGGTTTCCCACGTGAGCAGAGATGACCGGGCTGCCCCAGCCTGTCCCAGCTCACCGTCATGGGCGTCCACACCAGTGCTCTACTTCCCAGCCTCTGGGAAGGTCCCGTGGCTCTCTGGCATGGCCTGCCACCTCACACTCCTCGGGAGGCCAAACTTCTGGAGAAGGCAGGCCGTTCAGTGGCAATCCTGGAGGCCACAATTCTGCCCAAATTCTGTCCCGTTTGTCCCCCCCACACTGGCAGCCACTACAGAGAGAGGAAAAAGCATTCATTATTCCTTCAACAAATATTTCATGGTGCTAGAGCTGGGGATACAGAGAGAGACAAAGACAGATGCAGCCCCTGCCCCGTCATCTCTCAACCAATCTCCACCCAGTCAGCCCCATGGATCTCAAATGCTAGTGAAGAAGCAAGGCCCGTCGGGAGAGCGCGTGCGATGGCGCTCAGAGCTGGGAACCCTCGCTCGGCCGCTTACTGGTTTCCACAACTGTAAAATGGGAATCAAAACTCCTCCTGGGGAATTGAAGGATACACTTAGATGATGGATGCAAAGAGCTATTGAAGGGGCGGGCACAGAGTAGGCATTCAGAAAATGGTCACTGCTGCAGCTGGGGCATCAGCAAGGTCCAAGGCCTGTCCTTGAAGGGTGAGTAGGAGCCGGCAGGGCAATGGGAGATGGCCCCGTTCTTTACTGGTCAAGTACATTCCATGATTTTCAAAGCCCCTCTTAGAAGAATCATGGTATGGCAAATTGCTGAGGTTTACCGCACTATGCCTTTTGCAATCTCACTTTTGCAGATGTTCTTTATGACTTGCAGCTCTTCCGATTGTCATTTATTAGTCTCGGCTCCATATTTTCCCCAGCATCCCACAGCAGGCGCATGAATTGTCCTCTCAAAGTTACGCCTTTGGCTGTGCCCAGGACTCCCAGAAGATTTCTTGACTGGGGAAACGTAATGGGAAAACATGAACTGGGAACCAGGAGGCTTTGGGGGGAGGGGGCAACCCCAGGTCTGACACTCCTCAGGTCGATGAATTTAAGCAAATCCCTCAAAACGGGAACAGGACTTACATCTTAACTTCCTTTCTGAGTTGGAGCCCTGGAGGTAAAAAGGCTCTTGTAAAGTCAACAGCAATAGCAAAACCTCTGAGTTTGTCAGCATAAAAAAGGCAAAAGAAAAGGGGGGAGGATCCCTGCTTCCTAATAGTACATGTAGGCGATTTCAGAGCACAAGTTCATGGAAACAAATTGAATTACGGAGGAGGCAGCTCTGCCATTTGCAACTGTGGATTGTTTGAAATCCTTTTAGAGGAAAATTAAAATATTTCACAGAGGGTAATAAAATGCCGGGTGTTTTGCAGGCTTGACTGCTCAGCTCTCTTGGGCAAATAAGTAATTAGGCATTTTTATTTAAGTCCTCTGTGTCGTCATTTTCTTTCATTAGTGGAGGGGAAAATAATTTTTTTTTAAGTTGCTGTGGAAAATACATAAAACTCTGGAAATCACCAGAAGGTTAATTATAAAATTGTAAATAAATAAATTTCAAAGGCACAGCAAGATAACAGCACTCTGCAGAGACAAAGGGAGGTGCTTAGAATTTATTTTCCCAAAGACCAGAAATGGGAAGCTGTATCCAAAGATTCACCTGCTTCCAAAATCAAATCTGTCCAAGACCTTGGGAATGGGGAGACTTCCAAGGCACTGGATGCCAGAGAGGTAGCCTGGGGAGGCCAGGGGAGCCAGGGAGGGCCCATCCATGGCTCCCGCCCCGCCCTGCTGAAGGACCGGCAGCCCTGCCCTACTCCCCCATCCCTCGCCACAGTGGCCTTTCAAGAGAGGTTTGCATCTTCTCCAGCCAGAGACCAGATACTCCGACCTCTCCTTTTTACAGATGGGAGAACCAGGGGCATGGGCTGGCTGTGGGAGGTTCTTTCCTGCCTCTGCACCCCCAGGCCTGTGGCAGGACCGCTAAGGACTAAAAGTGGCTATCCACACCCATGTCCTCGCAGGCTCGGGGCTCCCCCTGCCCCTGAGCCCGGCTTTGTGTCTAAGAGGGTCTGCCCTGTCCCCTGCACAGCTGGCCCATGCTGACACATGCTTTGTCTTCTCGAGTCCACCTTCCTCCTGCCTAGCCTGCTCTTTGGTATGAGCAGGATGAACGAGGATGAGGCTGAGGGTCCAGAGGGCTCCTTGCACAAACCCATGAAAAGCCATTAATGGGGGCAGGGGGGAGGGATAGAGGGGGGGACGCAGGCGTGTTCACAGGGGTTTATTCCTCTTCAAAACTTCTCTAGGCTTTGGACTTATCTCTGGTGGCTTCTTAGCATCCCCAAAGCCACCTCCACCTGAGGTGCTGTGTACTGATTTTATTTAAGGAGGATGAGTGGGTGTGCGCACGGCAGAGGGAGGTGGGGCCCGTGGGTGGTGATGCAAATCTGCACTTCCCGTGGCTGCATGCTAATCCCACAGGGAGAGCCTATTAACCTGTATCTCCCCTGCCAGATTGTTTTTCATGAAGCCACTCAGCAAGCAATTAATTAGTAAGTGCCTAGTGTGTACTGGGCCCTAAGGACCCAAGAGGAATCGAGCATGATCTTTTAACTCAAAGAGAAACCGACTCACAAAGCAATATTCAAAGAGAAGGAGGTAACTGAGTGCATCCCTCAAGAACGAGGAGTTTGCACGGCTGGGAAGGGGAAAGGATGTCACAGGGAGGAATAGAAGGGGCAAAAGCACAGAGGCAAGAGCCAGTGCGTGTTCAGGCAACCACACAGGGCAGTGAGAGGTGTTGGGGGAGATGCGGCCAATGATTTTCCTAACTCTCAAGGGCTCATACAGCCCCAGCACCTGGCAGAGGATCCACACTTAGTAGGTGCTTAATGAGTGTCTGTCAAATGAGTGTGGGGAGGGAAGGCAAAAAGGGAGGGAAGGGAGAGGGGAGGGCCAGGAGAACAGAACAGTGAGTAAATTGTGGCTTTTTCATACAATGGAAACTGTACAGTGAAAAATGAATGAAATGGAGCCATAAATGGGAATATATCTCAAAAAATGTAATGTTAAGTGAGAAAAGCAAGTTGCAGAAAAATGTGTACAATCTCCTTTTATGCAGTTTTCAACTGCCAAGCAGCACTGCCTGTTGTATGTGTTTGTATATACACATACACCCGTACATACTAGGTTGAACTGCATCCAGGTGCTAATAGTTGACCGTTTGGACATACCAAATCAGCAATTTCGTTTGGTTTAACCTAAATCAAAGCCCCATGGGACGGTACATGGAATACTGCTCAGCAATAAAAAGGAAAATCTCTTGATGCATGCAACAACTTGCTCAAAAGCCTCCATCCAATGAGTCCATTTATGTGACTTGTCCTCAAAACGACATTATTGAGAGGTGAACGACATTATTGAGCGGTCGTCAGGGGCCAGGGAGTGGAGAGGGAGGGAGGTGGCTGTGACTGAACAGGGGTGGCAGCAGGCAGCCCCCCGATGGAGCTGGTCCCCTGTGGAGGTGCACACACAAATCCACACAGGGGACGAAATCGCATAGACCTAAGTATACCGGTGCACACACGCACACACACGGGCGCTCGGCAGCTGGTGGAATCTGAATGAGATCAGTTTGATGGTGCCAGTGTATTGTGGTTGTGCTATTGTACTAGAGCGATGTGCAAAATTACATTTGGGGGCACCCGGATGACGGCGCCACATCATCTCCCTGTGTGATTGCTGACACCTGCATGTGAATCTGCACTTACCTCAAAGTAACACGTTTTAAAACACGGGACTGATTAATACCAAATTTAAGATAAAGGTTATTTCTGGGGCAGGGGTATTAGGCAGCCACGGCTCAAAGGGACTGCAGCTTCATCTGTAATGTTTCATTTCCACAAAAAGAAAAGCCTGAAGCAAATAAGCCAAAAGGTTAAAACTCTACAAAGCTAGGTAGTGGGTACACAACTGTCGGTTAAAGTATTCTCTGTCATGTCTTATATTTGAAATTGTTGGAAATTTTTTGAGGGCTGGACTTGCTTTAACCCTCCTGCTTGGAGTCAGCTCTGGGTCTGGGATGCAGACGCCTGAGCGGCAGGCGGTGGGCAAAGGCTCACGGTGCGGGAAAGGAGGCGGCGACGGCTGGCACCGGCCCCCACCCACCGCGGTCTGCGGGCGGCGGGGCGGGGCCTCCCTTGGTCGGGGCGGGGCCTCGAGGGCGGGCCACGCCCCCTGCCCTGCGCCCCGCCCCTTGTGAGCCCCGCGCCTCTCCCCGCAGCCTCCGGAGAAGGAGGGCGGCCTGCCCCGGCAGGTGGGCAACAAGACCGAGTGCGGCCTGCTGGGCTTCGTGCTGGACCTGAAGCAGGACTACGACCCCGTGCGCGCCCAGATGCCGGAGGAGAAGCTGTACAAGGTGTACACCTTCAACTCGGTGCGCAAGTCCATGAGCACCGTCATCAAACTGCCCGACGAGAGCTTCCGCATGTACAGCAAGGGCGCCTCTGAGATCGTGCTCAAGAAGTAAGTGGCCGCGGGCTCGGGGGCGGGCGGGGGCGCCGGGCTAAGGGCCGGGCCCTGCCGGGGGAGCTGGGGACATCCGGGTCACGCGGGATGAGTCTTTGTCCAGGCAGGGCCCAGCAGCATGCCTGGGCTGGAGGGGTCATCGAGCACCCAGAAGCAGAGAGAGGTGCAGGCCCTGCCCAAGATCACGTCACAAGGCTCACCTCCAGGACTCCTTGCCCAGTGCTCTTTCCACAACGTTCTCTTTAAAATTTCTACAGAGCCCTCCTCCTCCCTAAGTCACTATACCATCAGGAAGTTCTACCCATGATCACCCTTAAATCTCTGTATCACTTCCCTTAGCATAGGGTTGGTTGGTGATAACTATTTTCATTGCTGACCAGTCTCTAGGCTAATTTCTGGCACCTGATCCTTTCCAGGAGCCAGAAATAAGCCTAGAGAACTAAGCAAGTCATTCCACTTCTCAGGGCCTCAGTTTCCCCACTTGTACATTGAGAAGATTGGCTAAGAATCTTAGCCCTGGCTGATCGCTAGAATCACTACAGAGAGTTTTTTGTGTGTTTTTTTTTAAATCAGACACTGAATCCTGGACTCACCCCAGACAAATTGAATCAGAAACTCTGGGATAGGGCCGACGCATGGGTAGAGCTGAGAACCACTACCTTAAGGTTTTATGCCCTTTTCAAACTATTTAAGCTGTGGAACTACTTTTTTCCCGTGAAATCTTGTCTATATAAAACAGATAAAAGTAGAGCTCCCTTGCTGAATGACATGAGGCAGATATGGCAAGAAAGCTGGCTGATTTCTTTTCGGCTGCTCCCGATTTCATCTCCGCCTGGGGCCCAGGGCCCTGAGCTGTGTCCTCCCAGCCCTGAAGCAGTATGGGAAATGGCCTGGACAGATGCTGGACGACCGAGCAAGGCCAGCTGGGCATTGCTGGAGGCAGGCGGGAGCCAGGCAGGCCGCAGCCCCCAGCCCAGCCCCGAGCCAGCCAGAGCGGGGGAGCCCTTGGGCCCTCGACTGGCCCGACCCACTGCCCTGCCGTCCTCCCGCCGCAGGTGCTGCAAAATCCTCAGCGGGGCAGGCGAGCCTCGGGTCTTCCGGCCCCGCGACCGGGATGAGATGGTGAAAAAGGTGATCGAGCCCATGGCCTGCGACGGGCTGCGCACCATCTGCGTGGCCTACCGGGACTTCCCCGGCAGCCCCGAGCCCGACTGGGACAACGAGAACGACATCCTCAACGACCTCACCTGCATCTGCGTGGTGGGCATCGAGGACCCCGTGCGGCCTGAGGTAGGCTGGGGACCGGCCCGCTCGGGCAGGGGGTGCCCAGGCCGGAGCTGCCAAGCCCGGGATGCCCCGTCCGGCGCTTCCTCTGCTGAGCCTCGGTTCCATGCAGTGCCCTCCGGGGTCTTCTCCCTGGACTCCTAAACTTTCAGGCTAGGCCACAGGGGGCATCGGTCTGCCCAGGAGGGCCTGGGGCAACCACGGCCTGCCAGCAGGACCCCACTAGGTGGGAGCGGACCTCGTGACAGGCGACCCAGCCCACCCTCGGCAGCGCTTCCCTCTGGCCCCCCCGAGGGACGGGGATGGCAGCTGCCCTGACTCAGAAGCCTGCTGTCCATCAGGGGCCAGGACCTCCAGGATCAAATCCACAGGCCCAGATTCCAGGCCCCCTGCGAAGGATGTGTCCCATAATCAGGCTCACCACACTCAGGAGACCCCACAAGTCTGGCGCCCCTATGCGTAGTGATGGTTTTTCCAGTCCAGATGCTGTTTGCCCCCAGCAAGGCTGCTTGGTAACAGTTGGCATTCTCCCTCTATCAGGTTTCCAGGACAACAGAGCAAGAGAGTTAATGGAAGGCCAAATTCCCCAGCAGAAGGGAAAGGGCCTGGGTAACCCCTTACTACGTTCCGCAGCTGTTAGACGGGGGTGACAGCTCCCACTCTGCAAGGACTGAGGGAGGTGGTGTGTGTAGGTGCCCTTAATGGGTTGCTCAGCATTCAGGAGGTCTCGAGCCTCACCTGGCA
This sequence comes from Dasypus novemcinctus, assembly GCF_030445035.2. Taxonomy (NCBI): domain Eukaryota; kingdom Metazoa; phylum Chordata; class Mammalia; order Cingulata; family Dasypodidae; genus Dasypus; species Dasypus novemcinctus. The sequence goes on along the minus strand of NC_080698.1, from coordinate 48,475,945 downwards.
GAATCTACATCTGGGAGGAAGGCAGAAACTTCCATGCTACGGGATTTGCAGGGCTGGGGAGGATCGGCTGTGCATGCGCTGGCTGGAGGGAGATTGCTGGGCAAGGAGAACTGCCTTGGATCTTCAAGACGCTGCTCAGGGGCAGGCAGGGGGAGGCAGCTGAGCCTGTGTCCAGTGCTCAGGATTCAAGACAAGCCAGGGGTCACTTCCCTGAGGACTAACCCAGCTGCCGGGTCCAGACCTGATTCTCCGGTCGGGCCCCGCTGTACCCACATTGGCCTTAGCTGCAAGGTTTGGTGACAGTAGCCTGCCCGGCCACCATTCTCTGGGGACCTCTGGGCATCCCCTGCTCCTCTCAGAGCCTCAGTTTCCCTGTCTTTAAAGTGAAAAGAGATAGCCAAGATGTTCTCCATGTCCTTGGCTCTCATGTTGTAAGATTCTGTGTTCCAAAGACTAGAAATGAGAGGATCGCAGACACGGTCTTTCACGTTTAGGCAGCAGGGAGGAGAGGTCAAGAGTGTGAGCTCAGGCATCAGATAGACCTGCGTCCTGAGTCCCAGCATGGCTGGCTGTGTGACCTCGGGCCAGTTATAGAACCTCTCTGGACCTTGGTTTCCTCATCTACAGACAGAGAAGAATAATAGAATCCCCCCTCGATATATTGTGAGGGGTCAGATCATGTGCACACAAGCAACGAGCAGTGTCTGATACGAGATAGGCAGCCCAGGACATGTGAGTCGCCTTCCTTTATCCCCCTTCCCAGGAGACTCATTACTCTGCATCCAGTGTCATTTAACAGCCCCTAACACAGAGCCTGGCAGCCCGAAGGTGCTCAGTAAGTGTGGGGTGAATGAATGGGACTTGAACCCCAATCTTCCAGAAGCATGCCCAGCACTCGTCTCTTTCTCATGCACACACACAGGTCTCCCGCGTGTCACTGCGACCGCCTCATTCCCACCCAGAGCCTAAAACGGCAAAGATGATGAGTGTCCCTGGAGCTTGGCATCTGCCACCCAAACCCAGAAGTGTTTTCCTAAGGCCTGGGTCTCTTCCCAGACAGCCAGGCCCTTTCTTGGCCTCCCTGCAGGGCGCCGCTCATTACCAGCCACTAATGCGTGCGGGCTGCGCCCTGACACATTAGGGCTTCACTGGAGATGGCTCAGAACAGGCGGCAGAGACTTGTCTTTGGGCAGGCTCGAGACGCAGCCTGGCCCACAGCCTGGCAGCACCCCGTCCCCTCCCAGTCTGTGACCGGGCCCCATGCCCAGAGCTGCTGGTTCACAACCCTGCCTGGGAACCATCCCTGAGGAGGCTGGAACTCAGGATCAGAAGCAAACTTGTGTCCATCACCCACAATAAGAAATATGTATTACCTCCTGGCTCAGTTAACACACACACATTTAACCGGCTCAGTTAACACACACACATTCACAGATAATACAGTGCAATCAGATATTTTCTTTCCTCATCTGTTTCTTGTTTTGCCGGTCACTACCCACTAAGACAGGAGTTCTTAACCGTTTTTGTTCCACAGACCCCTTTGCCAGTCAGAGGGAAACCACGGACCCCTTACTAAGTCCACACTATACTGTGTATCTCTGAATAACTATGTCACGCCCACACCCCCACGTCCCCACAAGAATGGTTTTTTGAATTTCAGTGCCAGCTCACGGACCCCTGGTTAAGAAGCCTTGCACTAAGGTGACTTCGCAGTCCAGGAATGGGGCTTGACTCGAAGTTAGAACTGCCCACCTAGCCCACACCTCTCCCTGCACCCTCCAATCTGCAGATGAAAACACCGAGGCCCAAAGAGGGACAGTGGTGTTCCCAGGGTCGTGCTGCGGGCGGCCGGGTGCGTCCAGGGCGGGCCTGGCCCCCATGCTCTCTCTCAGGTGTCTCACAGTTGAGGGGCGAGTGGTTCTAGGTGGGGAGGGTGCAGAGAGGAGAGGGAGAGGCCCCCAGGGCCCCAGAGGGCCCCCAGCGTGATGGTCAGGCAAGTCGGCTGCAGGCGCAGACTCTGGGAAGTCGGGGGCTGTCCCGCCCAGCAGGGCTGGAAGCGCTGCCATCCTGGGAGCACCCCTGCATTTGAGACAGGGGTCCTGGATCCAGGCCCAAGTATGCTGCTCACCAGCCACGTCTCCTCTCTGTGCCTCAGTTTCCTTCACCTGTGAAAATAGGAGGTTGGCCCAGGTACCACACAGGTCCCTTCCCAGCTCCGGCCTTCTCAAACGGAAGGCCACTGCCCAGGACGTTTAACCCTCATCTCTTTCTGCTTCCTCCAGTCACTGCATGCCCGTCCGCGACCTGTTCTCTCCCCTCCGATTGTGCCCGGAGTTGTGTGTTTAGAAGTGTAAAGTGTGTTTGAGAGCAGTGACTTAGGAGACACAGCAGAGTTGAGAGGCTCGGATTCGAATCCCAGCCCTGCCACTCACCGACAGGTGACCGCGGGCAAGTCCCGTCCCTGGGCCTCAGTTTCCCCATCTGAAAAATGGAAGAGTTGGACTGTCCAACATTCCCAAGTGAGATACTTGGCAGGGTTGTTGATGGCACGACTTAATAAAAGTAGAAAAGCGCGGGCCTGATGATTCTGAGCGTCCGGGTGGGGTGGGGGAGGGCACTGGGTGTGCTTTGTGGTCTTTGTGTTTTTCGGGGCAGGTTCTTTGCGCACACAGAGCCAACTTCAAAAGGTTCAGAAGCTCAGGCGGCAGGAGGACGCCCCCAGCCCCATCCCCAGCTCCCCGGGGCCCGTCTCGGGCAGCCGTTGTCACCAGTTTTGGGGGTGGCCTTCCAGGGACTTCCTGCGCCTGTGGTGGGTGTGTTTTCCGCAGGCCCCAGCCCCGGTGAAAACCTCAGGCCCAGACAATCTCTGAGGTCCTTAAAGATTACAGACCAGATGAGCGCCGTTTTGCGGCTACCGTGGGAGAACAAACCCTGCCTCCCTCGGTTTCCCCATCTGTCAAGGGGGTGAGTTGCCAGGCTGTGTTCCCCCCTCGAGAAGGCTCCAGGCCAGAATAGATAAAAGTGTATCTGCCAAGCACTCCCCTGTAAGGCCTTCCTGCTGGTACATTTTCCAAGAAACCACAGCCAGTGCGGATAAAACCATCAGGAGAGCAGGGGTCTGGATTTGCCGGGTCATCCGGGGGTGTTTGGAGCCCTTGGAGTCGCCAACAACAGCTGTCACCAGAAACAACAGATGTTTAAAAGCCTCTTTAATGAAAACAGGAAGCGCTCGCTTCCCGACTGCTCTTCCCCTGCGAGAAACATCTAGGGTAATTTTAGTGAAAGAAGCTTTTTTTTTTTTTCAATTTACAGCACTTTTATTTATGTGGAAAGCATATTTCAACCAGTTCGAAGCCTCTGGGCTTGGAGCCTTCAACATCTTGGTATTCTCAGTTCCCAGAACAGTTAGATGTTAGTAGCTGTTTGTTGAATGAATGAAGGAGCTCACCCAGGAAGAAAGTACTGAGAGCAGTTTAAGGAAATATCCCCTTGGGTTGGAGGAACCAACAGCTTCATGAATAGAGAGCATTTCACGGAAAGACGGGTGAGAGTTTTGACACTTAGAGATTAAGGGAGGACGCATTGCAGGCAGAGGGTACAGCACAGGCCGGGGAACAGAACGGGGACGGGACAAGCTGAATTTGCAGACAGATTTCCGTGGTTGGGTTGGTGAGAGTTAAGACCAGGGAGGCCACTTGGAGCGAAATTGTGAAGAGTTTCCATGGCCCTGTCTGACGTCCATTTACCCGGTTCTGTACAAAAGCGGACGCCTTGGGTCAGGCTGCAGGGGACGTACAATCCGAAGGGCACAGAGAAGCTTGGCGGTGGCCCGCCGAGGCCCAGCACCTACCCTGCACGTGGCCCTGTGTGGTCCCGCCATCTGCAGTGCGTGTGCCCCACGGAGCACACGGCCTCCGGAGATGTCCAGGGGAGGGCACTGATCTGCAGCGCGAGGGGCAGGACAGAACCAAAGCTCACCGGAAGTGCAGTTGCAGGGGCCTTTGCCCACCAAGAGAGGGGAGGATCGTGAGGGCGGCCCCTTTTTCAGGTCTCAAACGCCCCCCACCCTGGCTGCAAGTCCCAGGTCTCCTGGCCCAGGTACCTTACCCCCTCCAGCCGCCCCAGACAAAACCCCGCCCCTCCCCAGACCCCGCCCCCACTGCACCAGGAGCCACGCCCCCACCCAGAGCAGAGAGACCAGCAGGGCAGGTGGGGCCCAGGCATCCCACCCACCTCCCTCCCTCCTCACCAGGGACTGCCAGGTGCCCAGGCAAAGAGTAGGGACCTCATCCCCATTTTACAGATGAGGAAGCCGAGGCTCGGGTGGGAAGTGGACACCGGTCAGCCTGACCCCGGGGCAGAACCCAGCCAGCCGAGGGGCTGGGGAGACTGCAAAGTGGAGTCTTCCTAGGAGGCGGCGCCAGTCACGGCATCCCCAGGGCGGGACCCCCGTGGCTCCCGGGCCTGGGGCCCCTGGTCCAGCCCCTGTACCCCACGTCCTCCCTCGGCTTCTTCCCCTCCAGGTCACTCGCAGCGTCACTCCCGATCACACAGGCCCTCTGCACCGGCTGAGCCTTTGGTCTCGTGCATCCTCCCTGCTCTTTCTGCTTGTGCACCTCGTGGGACGGCTCTCCGCAGCCGGGGCCACTTCGTGGTCATCTGTTGTAACCCCCACCCCGGGCACAGTGCCAGGCAACAGAGTCTCAGTCAGTGTTGGCTGAAGGGAACCAGCGCAAACATCACCTCCTCCAGGAAGCTTTCGCTGATTTCTCCTCCCGCCCACTTTTAAAGTAATGGCGCCCTCTTCTATGCCCCCAGAACCTTTTGCACAGACCTCTCCTGGAACCTTTGCCTCCCTCTCCTGCGACTAACTCAGTACGTGTCTAACAGTGTAGGTCCGACCCGAAGTGACTGCTCTGTTGTGTGAAAGAAGAGCAGTTCCGTGAAAGAATAAGCGAGACATGTTCTACCCGGGGGCAATCGGCCTTGGAGGGAGTGAGCACCCTGTCACCAGAGGTGTGCAAGCAAAGACCGGCCAACCTTCCATTGGGGACCTGACAATGAGCCAGACTCAATGACCCCAGGTGCCTTCCATCTGCAAGTCCTCAAGCACCTTTGAGCAAGTGGACCTCCTGGGGGCAGGAGCCAGGCACGGGGCGTGCTCCCAAAAGAACAGTGACGCCCACCAGTTCTCTGGGTTGGGAGAGAGCAGGGGGCTGCAGCCTGGGTTACCACCAGTTGTGAGGACATCCGTAGATTATGTAAACAGCACCTTAGACATTCCAAAACCCCACTCCCTCTGGCTCTATAGAAAGAGGTCACGGTTTGCTTACGTGAGCAGCCGCAGCGGCACGAGACCTTGCTCGCGTGGCGCCTGAACCCTGGGCAGGCTCAGGAAGGTTCCTCCCCAGACCCCGGGCCCCCCAGAGGGGGCCGGCTGCAGGCAGCCCGTGCTCAGCTCACCCCGCTCCCCCACAGAGCCTGCCTCTTGGGCAACTCTGTTAGCTGCCCTGGGCTCCTCACCTTGACAGGAGCCTGCCTGTCTCTGAATTTCGTTCCTCAGTCCACCCGGTCTGCGGAGGTGGCGTAGCTCAGTGGTTGTGCACCTGCCTCCTAGGTCCGAGGTCCCAGGTTCAATCCCTGGTAGCTCAAAACAAACAAAAAAACAAACAAAAAAAAAAACAGCACCTGGTCCTGCCCTGGGGCCCACGTTCAGGAGTTGGGGTTTGCGCTGACAAGCAGCAGGGTGGAGCCCCGGGAGGAGAGTGGCCCCGGCAGGCTGAAGAGATCCAGCTCCAGATGATGGTGGTCGGGCTGAGTAACGACAGGTGGCGTCAATGGAGAAATCGTGCTTACGGGTGCTGAGTGCAGATGGGAGACTCAGACTCAGCAGTCACTTGGCAGGCAGGGATGGGAATGAGCTCACCGTCACTGCGGTGTGCCCGCTGAGCAGGGCCTGGGACGCAGCCCTGCCCGGCCTGAGAGTCTAATGTGGTTTAGTCTTTTGGTGCAACTAGATGCTCTGTTCTTGACATCTTCTCTCTCATTCAAAGACATTTTGCGGCAAATATTATTTTAGTATTTGTCCCATCCCATGGGTAAGAATCACTTGTTCAGTTGCTCTGTGCTGTGTCTAAAGGGCCCTGTCTAATCCCAGGCTACATTTTGCATCCTAATTTCTGGCACATCCACAGCTCTGGAAGGGTCAGGGGCTGGGCCGGGACCTTGCTGGCTTCTGATTGGTCATCTCTGCTCTGGCCTGATTGCCCGGAGAGGCCAGGACACTCCTCAGTCTTGCAGGGAAAGGTCAAAAGTGTTACCTGAAGCATAAGCATTTGTATTTATTCTAAGCCAATGTCCAGTCTATAAATAAAATGCCCCTAAACGCAATGTCTCCCCAAATATCTGAGGATACACAAGCATATTTCTCATCAGGTTTGCAGACACTGTGGGTGTGGATAGAGCAGGGAAAAACTGAGGTGTCGTACCAGAGCGTTCCCCATTCTTTGCCTGAGGCCAGGCTCTGAGGGGACGTTTACTGCGATCCTTGCCCAAGTCAGGGGGGCCAATGGGTTTTGTCTCAGAACGGTGGATAGATCGTGGTTGCTGGGCCTCCGTGCTGAGAATTCTGAGACCACATCAGGATTTCATTGGAGGATGCTGCAGTTGATTAGCAATGCCTGCCATGGGCACAGGAAGGGAGGCTGGGGCCCGGGTGCCATGTTTGCCATCGCAGCCTAGCAGGCGTCGAGGCCCCTTGCAGTGGAGCTGCCTGGGAGCAGGGCTCACTCTGGAATCCAGGGAGGTAGGAGGGGCCTGCCTGGGGTGCTGCCCTCCCCCAATGGCTCTGCCCTCATGCCCAGGTCCCAGAAGCCATCCGCAAGTGCCAGCGGGCAGGCATCACGGTCCGCATGGTCACCGGTGATAACATCAACACGGCTCGGGCCATTGCCATCAAGTGTGGCATCATCCACCCTGGGGAGGACTTCCTGTGCCTCGAGGGCAAGGAGTTCAACCGGAGGATCCGCAACGAGAAGGGGGAGGTAGGCCGCCCGGCGTCGCGGTCCTGGGGGGATGAGCTTGAGGGGGCGGGGGGCCCACGGGCGCTGCGCGACTGCACAGAAGCCAGCCAGTGTGCCGCTGGAGCCCAGTGACTCCGGACGAGGCCCCGCCCTTCTCTGGGCCTCAGTGTCTGTCCCCGCCCCTGCCCCTACCTGTCCCCCTGCAGATTGAGCAGGAGCGAATCGACAAGATCTGGCCGAAGCTGCGGGTGCTGGCTCGCTCCTCCCCCACGGACAAGCATACCCTGGTCAAAGGTAAGACTTGGGAGGGCACGGGCAATCCTAAAGCGAGGCGCGAGCTCCCAGGGACCTTCTCTCAGGTGCAGCAGCTCCTTTCCAGGAGGGAAGAGGCTCTCGCCTGGGTCCCTTTGCATGACTGAAAGGCCCCCTGAGGTCCAGAATGAGGTGGGGAGGTCGTGAGTCTTCTCTCTGGTCCTCTACCTCAATTAGGAAGGGATGAAACTGGGCCTTCCTGGGATCCAAAACTCATGGCCCGAGAACCAAACGGGGTCCACGGATGTGTTGTGTTTGGCGGATCCAGTGCCTTTTTTATGCTGACTTGGAATGACTTTACACAGACCCGGCTCTCTCGTGTTTGACGCAGTCCTCACCACTCCTTATTGTCTTACACTCAGCCCATTTCACTCACTCACATTGCCATCCTGGCCCCAGAGGCTTGTGAGTTGGAGACCCTTAGTCTGCCTGATCTCTGAGGCCCCCACTGGGACTCAAGGGGTGGGCCATCCTGGGAATGGCAACCTGCGAGGTGAGGCCAAAGGGCAGAATCTCTCTCATTCCCCGTGTCCTGTCAGAGAGAAGGCACACCACTTCCACAGCCCCTTCCAGGTGGCAGGTGCTGGGCACTTTTAAGAGCCACACAGCCCCGGGTTTAAATCCTAGCTCCGCCACTGACCTGCACTGTGACCTCAGGCAAGTCCTTCCATCTGGGACTCAGTTTCCCCACCTGTAAAATGGCCCTGGAGCGCAGGCTCCTGGCTGGGATCTTCCCTGGGGCATCTGAGAGTCCTTTCTCAAAGGAGCCACCTGAGGACATTTGTGGAGGCAGATCTAGCCTCTGCCCACTGAACCGTGGAGGCCTGAGTGGGAGGCTACAGCCCCCAACCCATCCCTGCTTCTCAGGCGGAAAACACTTATTCGGATGCTCGTTCATTCTTTCACTCATTCTCTTGATAAATGTTTATTGAGGGCCTACAGTGTGCCAGGAGCTGCTCCAGGCAGACACGGTCCCTGCCCTCTTGGAAACCCCGGGCCAGGTTCCATTCAGCAGATTAAACAGTTTCCCTACAGAGAGCTAAAGGTTGCCCTGGAGGAAGAGCGCTGTGTGCCGGGGGACTCTGCTGGCCCCTTGCTCAGGTTGGGGAAGGGGTGTCAGGGAAGGATCACAGGGTCCAGGGCAGGGGCAGTCAGGAGGGGCAGGGGCTAAGAAGGGAAAGCCGTTCAGTGTGGCCGGGTACTGGACATGAGCAGAGAAGGGAGGAGGAGATAGCCCAGGGGATGCTGGTGTCACATCAGGCTTTGTGCGCTGCGCAGTGACCTGGAACATTGCCCCGGGGTCTGGGAGCCATGGAGGGTTTTAGGGGGAAAGCTCCCTCCTGGCTGTGGGGAGAGTGGCCTGGAGGTCCAGCTGTGAGCAGGTGAGGCCTGCCCCCCGGGCTGGACAGGGGAGGGGAAGTGGGCGTCGGCGAGGCTGAGGAGTATTCACGTGGTGGGATCCCCTGGGCAGGGCGTGGTTCAGCCATAGTGGAGGGATGACAGGGAGGGAGGCATCGGGAGAACGACCCTGTGGTTCCCGAGTGGGCAGCCGGGCCTTGGGACTCACAGATGGAGCAGGTGGAAGGAGACTGGCTGAGCCAGAGGCCCTCCGCCTGCCAGGGGGAGCCGTCCGGGCGCCGCGGGATGTGGCAGCGCTCAGGAGAGAGGCTGGCTCCCAGGCGAAGGCTGCGGAGGTGTCCACGAGGGGGAGAAGCAGCTGAACCAGGGACCCCCGCCAACTGAGGGGCAGAGGCCGAGACCAAACAGGGAGGTCCCTGGTGACCGTGGCAGGGCCGAGGGCGGTGGGCCGTGCCAGGCTAAAGGGGCTCTCTGGGCCGCTCTAATGGGAGCTTCAGGGAGAAGGGCAGTGCCAGCCGTGGGCACTGGAGGCAGCGAAGAGCCCCAGCCCCGCCCTGCCTTGGAGGGGCACCCACGCAGGCCGAGGAGCCCGGCGGGGCCGAGGGCCTCCGCTGCCGCGTTGCAAGAGGCTGAGTCCAGGGCAGGGGAGCTCCGGGAGGGCTGGGGCCGCGAGGAGCGGTGGGGTCCCATCCCCGGAGGCGTCCGAGCCGGCCTCGAACAGGGCGGGATTCGGACAGCCACGAAGAGAGCTGGGTCAAGGACCGAGCAGCCGTGAACAGCGCCCCAAGCAAGGGAATGTCACTCCCTCCTTCCACAGGGCACTTATGAGGCTCCTGCTGTGTGCCAGGCTCTGGACGGGAGACACGTGGCCAGGGAGGCGCACGTAGTTAGGGCTGCTGCCATCTGATCAGGCGCACGTGGGGATCCCAGGGCGTCGCACCATCTTCCCAGAGGACAGGGCGGCAGCCAAGCGGAAACTGCAGGCAGGGGGCAGGAGCGCACCAGCCAAGGGGACACCTGTGCAGAGAGAGGCACGCAGGAGCTTGGAGGGGCTGTGAGTTGCTCCTTGGGCTGGATGGAGTACAGGTTGGGGGGCGGCCTGGGGGCAAGAGAAGAGAAGAAGTTAGAGCATGGGAAGGCCTGACCTCAGAGGACTTGGTGAGCAGCCTGAGAACTGCGTTTTACCCTGATGCCAAGGGGAGTGGGCGGTGAGAGAATGACTTTCAGCCGGTGGGGGTGGGGGGGACAGGCTCAGACTCAGGTTTTAGAGAGCCCGGGGGGGCTGCTGTATAGAAGGCAGATTGGAGGGGGGGGGGCTGGGGTTGAGGTGAGAAGGGATAATGGAGATGATGGTGAGGTGGGGGGGGCCAGAGAGAGGCGGGAGGGGCCAGCGGGATTTCGCTGCGGAGAGGCAGGCCTTGGTGCTGCACGGGGTGTGTGGGGGATGAGAGGGGCATGTCGAGTGGCCACCTGGACCTCTGCCCTGCCCCACGGACACCTCTGCTTGGAGCCTGCAAAGTCCGCCCGTCCCCGATACGCTCTCCCACCCACTCTTCCCTGCGGCCCTGGCGGTGACTAGCGCTGCAGGTCAGCTGTTCATTCTGGCGCTCCTTGAATATCTTATTCAAGTTGGATGTCTGGAGGCAGGTCAAGGCCAGAAGAGTGGGTGGGTGGGTCATCAGCCAGTGGTGCTGCTGCGACGTCCATGGGCGTGGCTGGGAGGGAGACGGTGCCAGGGCAGCAGAGGGTGGGACCCTGGCAAAGCCCTGAGAGCCCTTACAGAGGAAGAGGGACCCCTGGAATACAGGCTGGGGGGAGGGTGTGGCCCCCGCACCTGACCAGAGCCAAGGGGCGGCCAGGGGCGGAGAGCGCTGGCAAAGTGAGCCAAGGGGCTCGGCCAAGGGGCTCGCCATCCCCTGCGGGTGCTGGGAGCCGGGAGCCAGCCTCCAGCCGGAAGCAAGTGTGAGGGGCAGGGGTGGCAGGGCAGGGGCCAGTGAGGGGGCTGAGCTGGGCCCAAGCCTGGGGCTGCCCCTCTGAGGCGGACGGGGGTCCTGAGCACAGCCCCGCCCCCCAGGCATCATCGACAGCACACACACGGAGCAGCGGCAGGTGGTGGCGGTGACGGGCGACGGGACCAACGACGGGCCTGCGCTCAAGAAGGCGGACGTGGGCTTCGCCATGGTAGGCGCGGCCGGGCCGGCGGCCTGGGGGGGCTGGGGGTGGCCACAGCCCACACGAGCTCGGCCCACCCACCGTCCACATCGCCTGCGCTCAGTCCTCGTCACAAGGGCGGGGCGGGTCCCCGGGGTCTGTCTGGAAGCGGGAGGCAGGCTGCCTGCACGTGCAGGCCTGAGGGGGGAGGCAGGCGGCCAGAGGGGCCCAGGAGATGGCAGGAGGGGCCCAGGAGACGACTCGGTGAGGTGGATGAGGGCCTAGGGCCAGCATCAGGCCTGTGAAGAGCCTGAGGGTGTGTGTGTCTATGTGTGTCTGTGTGTGTCTGTGTGTGTGGTCTGGCCGTGTGGGGCGTGTGTTTGTGTGTCTGTGCGTGTGTGTTTTTGTGGCTGTGTGTGTGGTCTGGCCATGTAGGGCATGTGTAGGTGTGTGTGTCTTTGTGTGTGTGTGTGGTCTGGCCGTGTGTGTCTGTGTCTGTGTGTGTGTGTGGTCTGGCCATGTAGGGCATGTGTAGGTGTGTGTGTCTTTGTGTGTGTGTGCGTGTGTGTGGTCTGGTTGTGTAGGGCGTGTGTAGGGGTGTGTGTGTGTGTGTGTGTTCTGGCCGTGTGGGGCATGTGGAGGGGTGCGTCTTTGTGTGTGTGTGTGTGTGTGTGTGTGTGTGGGTGGGGTCTGGCCATTTGGGGCGTGTGTAGGTGTGTGTGTCTTTGTGTGTGTGTGTGGTCTGGCAATGTGGGGTGTGTGTGTCAGTGGTCTGGCTGTGTGGGACATGTGGAGGGGTGTGTGTGTGTGGCTTTGTGTGTGGAGGAGTGTGTGTCTTTGTGTGTGTGTGTGTGGTCTGGCCATGTGGGGTGTGTGTCTTTGTGTGTGTGTCTGTGTTCTGGCCGTGTGGGGCACGTAGAGGGGGTGTGTGTCTTTGTGTGTGTGTGTCTGTCTGTGTTCTGGTCATGTGGGGCGTGTGGAGGGGTGTGTGTCTTTGTGTGTGTGTCTGTGTTCTGGCCGTGTGGGGCATGTGGAGGGGGTGTGTGTCTTTGTGTGTGTGTGTGTCTGTGTCTGTGTTCTGGCCGTGTGGGACGTGTGGAGGGGTGTGTGTCTTTGTGTGTGTGTGTCTGTGTTCTGGCCGTGTGGGGCATGTGGAGGGGTGTGTGTCTTTGTGTGTGTGTGTGTGTCTGTGTTCTGGCCGTGTGGGACGTGTGGAGGGGTATGTGTCTTTGTGTGTGTGTGTGTGTCTGTGTTCTGGCCGTGTGGGGCGTGTGGAGGGGTGTGTGTCTTTGTGTGTGTCTGTGTTCTGGCCGTGTGGGGCGTGTGGAGGGGTGTGTGTCTTTGTGTGTGTCTGTGTTCTGGCCGTGTGGGGCGTGTGAAGGGGTGTGTGTCTTTGTGTGTATGTGTGTGTCTGTGGTCTGGCCGTGTGGGGCGTGTGGAGGGGTGTGTGTCTTTGTATGTGTGTGTGTGTCTGTGTGTGTGGTCTGGGCGTGTGGAGGGGTGTGTGTTTTTGTGTGTGTGTCTGTGTCTGTGTTCTGGCCGTGTGGGACGTGTGGAGGGGTGTGTGTCTTTGTGTGTGTCTGTGTTCTGGCCATGTGGGGCGTGTGGAGGGGTGTGTGTCTTTGTGTGTGTCTGTGTTCTGGCCGTGTGGGGCGTGTGGAGGGGTGTGTGTCTTTGTGTGTGTGTGTGTTCTGGCCGTGTGGGGCGTGTGGAGGGGTGTGTGTGTGTGTGTCTGTGTGTGTGGTCTGGGCGTGTGGAGGGGTGTGTGTCTTTGTGTGTGTGTGTGTTCTGGCTGTGCGGGGCGTGTGGAGGGGTGTGTGTCTTTGTGTGTGTGTGTGTTCTGGCTGTGCGGGGCGTGTGGAGGGGTGTGTGTCTTTGTGTGTGTGTGTGTTCTGGCTGTGCGGGGCATGTGGAGGGGTGTGTGTGTGTGTCTGTCTGTGTGGTCTGGGCGTGTGGAGGGGTGTGTGTAGGACTGAGGGGTGGAGGGGTGAGGACGGCGCACCTGCCCTGGGCCGCCCCCCCACCCCAGGCCTGCCCCTTCCCCACAGGGCATCGCGGGCACGGACGTGGCCAAGGAGGCCTCCGACATCATCCTGACGGACGACAACTTCAGCAGCATCGTCAAGGCGGTGATGTGGGGCCGCAACGTCTACGACAGCATCTCCAAGTTCCTGCAGTTCCAGCTCACGGTCAATGTGGTCGCCGTGATCGTGGCCTTCACGGGCGCCTGCATCACGCAGGTGGGTCCTGGGAGGGGGGCGGAAACCCACAAGTGGGGAGCAGGGAGCTTCCAGGTGTCCCTGTGGGGTCAGGACCGCGTCACCTTAGGGGCAGGCCCAGGCCCGGGGAAGCCGAGGCTCAGAGAGGTGGTGTGAGCTTGCCTGAGACCACCAGCAAGTGGGGAGCAGTCAGCCCCGACCGACGGCTGCCTGGCCAGGCACAGAGCCCGGCCCCTGACCCAGGAGGCCAGGGCCCCCCGCAGCCTAAAGTGTGAGGAGGGTACAGGGCGGGGCGGGGCCCAGGGGGATCAGGAGCCCCCGCTGAGGACACGCAGCCGCAGGGTGCCTGGGTGCGGGAGGGAGGGTGGGAGCGGGCTGCTCCCCTGGGTTCCTGAGGCGGGTGGGGCCTGGGAGGAGGAGTCGGGGTTCCATCTCCCCGGGAAAGGCAGGCATCTGTCCGGATCGCCTGGCCTGGGCCCCCTGCGCAGGGAGAGCACACCCGAGCGGGACGGGTGTCCCCGGGGCGGGTTCTGCGCTGATCCCCACTTTTCAGAGGCAGACGCGGAGGCTCAGGGGAGGGAACGGCCCCGCTCCAGCCATCGCTAGGCAGCCTCCTGGTTCCCGGGCCTCCTGCCTCCCCCAGGGCTGACCTGCCTGGCCAGGACGCGAGTGAGCGCCCCCTTGGCCTCTGGGTCGCCCAGGCCTGCTCCTCCCACCAGCCCCTCGGCTGACAAGTTCCTGTCCACGGAAGCCGTGAAGGGCCGAGTCCAGCACCCCGGAAGAGCCGCGCAGCTCTGGGAGAGCCTGTGGGGATGCACTTGGCAGCTCCTGCCCCCCAGGCAGTGGGGCGGGCCGGCAGGGGCCGGTTCCCTTCCGCTCTGAGCTGCCTTCCCTCCCTGTCTGTGGGTACGAAGCTCCCTCCAGTGGCAGTTTGGGGGATGCTCCCATAACCCCCGTAACTGGCAAGGCTCCTTGGGGACCAGCTGAGGTCCCCAAATGAGTATGAATGTGCCTGAGTTAGTGGCAGGGCCGTGCAGGCCCTGGGTGGGGAGATGAGGCGCCTGACTCTGAGGGCAGGCGGGGAGCACTGAAGGGTGCTGAGCAGGTGAGCCTGTAATCAGGGAAGGCTGGTGGGCAGCGGGGTTGCTATGAACCCAGGGCATGGGGACCCCGAGCCAGGGCAGAGGTGGGAGAGCCGGCGAAGAAGAGGGGCTGTGGTAACTGCCCCTGGAGGGGAGACAAGCAGGGCTCGGAGAGTGTGTGTGGCCGGCACAGGCAGAGACAGGGAGGAGTTGTAGCTCACTCAGCCTGTTGAGCTTGCAGGACCTGAGGACTTCCTGGAGGAGGTGTGCCACGAGCCATAGGGAGAGGTCTGAGCTGGAGAGAGTGATAGGGGAGGGAGGTGGGTACCTGAAGCCAGGGAGACAGGTACGGAGAGGAAAAGAGCAGGGGCTGAGGAAGGAGCCATGCGGAGCCCAATTTCAATGGTTGGGGAAGAGGAGCCCCGAAAGGAGATGGGAGAAGGGGCATTCAGAGAGGGGAGAGGAGGAGCAGGAGAGCTCGGGCACTCAGAAGCCGAGGGGTCAGGAGGACACGGGGGAGGCAGTGACCAAACATGGTGGTGAGGTCAATGAAACGGCTGAGAAAGGTGTACCTCGATTCATTGCAAGGAAGTCCCTGGTGACCATGGAGAAAGACATTGTGGGAGCAAGGTGAAGCCAAAGCCACGCTGCCCTGGGTGAGGCACGCAGGGGGCATGAGGAAGGAGAGGAACAAGCAGTTGGGCTCATTCAGACAGTTTAGATGACGTGACAGAGTTGTGCACAGCACGATATGAATAGTATGATCCCAGTCTCAGCTAAAGAGAGAGGTGTGCAAGGGGACGCACCAAAATGCTGATGGCGGCAACCTTTAAGTGGCGAGCTCGTTCGTGAGCTTTATCTTCTTCACCTATTCCTTACTTGCTAAAACGTTCTACTGTGAAAATGTATTATTTTTGGAACCATGGATACACACTGTAATTTTTTAAGGCAAGATGGGATGATAAGAGGAGAGGAAAAATTGGGTGTGGGTGGTAGCATGCAGGGCACAGGGGCCATGAGAATTGAGTCTCTCGGACAGGAGAGACTTGAGCACTGGAGACTTGCAGGAGGCGGCAGGGAGCGGGCAGGGGGACGCCCAGGCGAGGTGGGGAGGTTCTTTGCTTTAACCAGGAGGAGAAACCCAGCCACAGACGCCGGGAGGGAGGAGGGAAGCTGGCAGGGATGGAGCCGACGGGGATCGGGGGGCCCTCAGGCCGGGGGCACTCCGTGGTCTCCCCAGAGGACAGGGCCGATGAGGGCGGCTCTCGGAGAAGGCCTCGGCCCGCTTGATCTGGGCCTGCTAGAAGCCCACGGGACAGGTCAGCCGAGGGCCCCGTGGGCTGCGGCAGGCGTCGGCCGCGTCCCCCGCCGCGGGCTCCGGGCCCGGCCCTGCGCGGCAGCAGGCTCTGCCCGTGACAGCGCCCGCGTGGCCCCCGTCCCCAGGACTCCCCGCTGAAGGCCGTGCAGATGCTGTGGGTGAACCTCATCATGGACACGTTCGCCTCCCTGGCGCTGGCCACCGAGCCCCCCACCGAGACCCTGCTCCTGAGGAAGCCCTACGGCCGCAACAAGCCCCTCATCTCGCGCACCATGATGAAGAACATTCTGGGCCACGCCGTCTACCAGCTCACCCTCATCTTCACCCTGCTCTTTGTGGGTGAGTCCCCCTCCGGGGCGGGGGCGCCGCCTCCCAGCTGTGCCAGGCCCCAGACCCAGCATTCTGGGGTCATGGCTGCCTTCCTGTTGTACCAGTTGGGGAGACCGAGCCCAGGGAGGGAAAGCGACTTGCTCCAGGTCACATAGCAAGTCTCAGGTGGAGCCAGGGCCCCCAGGCCTGGCAGCCTCCGAAGCCGAGTGCTTTTTGCACTAGTGGTCACAGCGTCCGGGGCTGGGGACACACGGTCTGCAGGGCTGATTGGATGCGCCTGGCAGGAGGCAGGAGGCCCCGAGGCTCTGCGAGGGACGTGGCTTGCCCCTTCCCCGCCCGGCACCTGCCCCAGGCCCCGTGGAAGGCCTGGGACCACGTAACCTCCCACTGTTTCCACGATGCTTCCATTCAGGCTGCCCCGTTTGAATCTTTTTTTTTTTTAAGATTTATTTATTTATTTCTGTCCCCTTCCCCCCCACCCCGGTTGTCTGTTCTCTGTGTCTATTTGCTGCGTCTTCTTTGTCCACTTCTGTTGTTGTCAGTGGCACTGGGAATCTGTGTTTCTTTCTGTTGCGTCATCTTACTGCGTCAGCTCTCTGTGTGTGCGGCACCACTCCTGGGCAGGCTGAACTTTCTTTCACGCTGGGCGGCTCTCCTTACGGGTGCACTCCTTGCATGTGGGGCTCCCCTATGCAGGGGTCACCCCTGCGTGGCAGGGCACTCCTTGCGCGCATCAGCACTGCACATGGCCAGCTCCACACGGGTCAAGGAGGCCCGGGGTTTGAACCGCGGACCTCCCATGTGGTAGACGGATGCCCTAACCACTGGGCCAAGTCTGCCTCCCCGTTTGAATCTTATAACCACTTCGTGAGGCCGTTGCCCCAATTAGAAATGAGGTGCAGAGAGGGGACTTGCCCACGGTCACGGTCAGGGTGGGTGCAGGGTCCCCAGCCAGGGCCACCTCCCCAAACCCGGCTTCCAGCGCCAAACCAGGGGAGACCCACGGAGAAAGCCGCCGGGCGGGGCCCAGGTTGGAGAGCAGGGCTCCTGCTTACCGCTCTCCAAGGTCTTAAACTGAGCTAGACGTGCCACACTCGGGAAACTCAGCGAGCCCTCCTGGCCCCAGGTCACCCCACTTTGCAGGAGGGTCCAGGCGGCACACACCATCCCTCCCACCGGCCATCCCTCCCGCCTTAGGAGCCCCAAGCTACACATAGGGACCCGTATCCCGTGTAGCAGCCCCATGAGTGTAGCTTCCGGAGGTCTCAGCAAGAGACACACTCAGTTACAAGAACTAGTGCTTTTGCTTTTCTTTTTTTTTTTTTTATTGACTTTGTAATAATATTACATTAAAAATATATATGTGAGGTCCCATTCAACCCCACCCCCCCACCCCCCCTCTCCCCCCCCAACAACACTCGTTCCCATCATCATGACACATCCACTGGATTTGGTAAGTACATCTTTGGGCACCTCTGCACCTCATAGACAATGGTTCACATCATGGCCCATACTCTCCTCCATTCCATCCAGTGGGCCCTGTGAGGATTTAAAATGTCCAGTGATTACCTCTGAAGCACCATCCAGGGCAGCTCCATGTCCCAAAGACGCCTCCACCTCTCATCTCTTCCTGCCTTTCCCCATACCCATTGTCCACCATGTCCACTTTTCCCAATCCAATGCCACCTCTTCTATGTGGACATTGGATTGGTTGTGTCCATTGCACCTCTATGTCAAGAGGAGGCTCAGATTCCACATGGATGCTGGATGCAATCCTCCCATTTTCAGTTGTAATCACTCTAGGCACCATGGTGTGGTGGTTGTCCTTCTTCAACTCCATCTTAGCTGAGTGTGGTAAGTCCAATAGATCAGATTGTAGGTGCTGGAGTCTGTTGAGGCTCAGGACCTGGCTATCACATTGTCAGTCCAGAGATTCAAATCCCCTAAATATATCTTAAACCCCAACATTAACTGCACCTCCAGCACATTAGCATGAAAGTCTTATGAAGGGAGATCCCATCTGAGTCCAGATTCATCACACATAAACACCATTTCCAAAGAGGGGCCATCTGCCCTGGTAGTTAACCCCATCGGCCATGACCATAACTCCCATGGGTCTCTTTAGCCCTCAAAGGAACCAATATCTGGGGGTTGTATCTGCTTTATCTGTCTCTCTGACTCTGCTCAGTTGTGCATGAGGGCAATCCTTCTGCCAGCCTCCAGACTCTTTTTTAGAAACTCGTAGCCATATAAACTCATTTCTCCTTTCCATTTCCCCCTTACTTTAGGTCAAACAGCATTTTAAAGTCATGGTATTTTATGTAGACATGGATATTCTGCTGATCCGCATTGAACCTTCCGTATAAGGTCATTTTCCAGTTGCATCATCAGTTGGTAGTTGATAGTGGTCCCTCGTTGCCAGGGAGGCTCATCCCCGGGTGTCATGTCCCACGCTGGGGGGAAGGCATTGCATTTACATGCTGAGTTTGGCTTCGAGACTGGCCACATTTGAGTAACATGAAGGCTGACAGGAGGAAATTCCCAGGCACAATGTTACTCTAGGCCTTGAAGAACTAGTGCTTTTGGAGAGCCTGAACCTCCCACCAGCGATGCCTACTTCGTGCCCCGTCCTCCAGAGCAGTGGAGCTTACCAACCAGGGGTCACTTTTATAAGCAATGTCACCTGCACACACAGCAGGCATTCCCCTTCCACAGGAAGAGCGGGTGAAAACTACCCCAAGGTCTTCCAGCCGTGGAGGAGAAAGGGCTTTGTTCACTTTTTTTTTTTAGATTTATTTATTTATTTCTCTCCCCTCCCCCCCAGCCCCGGTTGTCTGTTCTCTGTGTCTGTTTGTTGCATCTTCTTTGTCCGCTTCTGTTGTTGTCAGCGGCACGGGAATCTGTGTTTCTTTTTGCTGCGTCATCTTGTGTCAGCTTTCCATGTGTGCAGCACCATTCCTGGGCAGGCTGCACTTTCTTTCACGCTGGGCGGCTCTCCTTACAGGGCGCACTCCTTGTGCGTGGGGCTCCCCTGCGTGGCAGGGCACTCCTTGCCTGCATCAGCACTGTGCATGGGCCAGCTGCACATGGGTCAAGGAGGCCCGGGGCTTGAACCGCGGACCTCCCATGTGGTAGACAGACACCGTAACCACTGGGCCAAGTTCGCCGCCCTTTGTTCACTCTTGATTCCAGTGTCCAGGGCCTGCCTCCAGGTCTCGGTGGCGCCCCCTGCTGCTCACCAGGGAATGGGTATCTCCCCCCCCCCCCCCCCGCCTCGCGCTCAGCGCAGCCCCCCGCCCTCTTGGCAGGCGAGAAGATGTTCCAGATCGACAGCGGGAGGAACGCGCCCCTGCACTCCCCGCCCTCCGAGCACTACACCATCATCTTCAACACCTTCGTCATGATGCAGCTCTTCAACGAGATCAACGCCCGCAAGATCCACGGCGAGCGCAATGTCTTCGACGGCATCTTCCGGAACCCCATCTTCTGCACCATCGTGCTGGGCACGTTTGCCATCCAGGTAGCTGGGCTGGGGTGGATGGAGCCCAAGAGCCCCAGACCTCCACCCTGGACCCTGACTGCCTGTCGCCCTCCCTCCCCTGGCCTCGTCTGCCCTGCAGATAGTGATCGTGCAGTTTGGGGGGAAGCCGTTCAGCTGTTCTCCGCTGCAGCTGGACCAGTGGATGTGGTGCATATTCATCGGGTTAGGCGAGCTCGTCTGGGGCCAGGTGAGTTCCAGGGGGGCTGCAGGAGGGGTGTCTCAGCAGGGGAGGGGAAGAGCACGGACTGGGAATGCAGGAGCCCCGGGAACAGGTCCTGGCCCTGCTCTGGGCTCACTCTCTGACCTTGGCCCGGGCCCTCCCCATCTCTGGGCATCTGAGCAGTGCGGGTTGGCTCAGGTCCCAGTACTGGTCATTTGGGTCCCCCCATTAGATAGCTTTGTGCCACTGTGGTGGGAGGGCAGGCTGGAGGTTGGATGATGCGACATTGGGTGGTCTCCTCACAGCAGACCATTAAGTTCTAGCAAAGTCTTAGCAGAATGTAGGGTTTCAGTGTCCCCACTGCCATCATCTTCAACCCATTAAGTCTCCAGCCCAATCCTCAGGATTCCACTCCTTTCTAATCAATGCCCTCACTTTAATAGCAGATACCCTGCAAGGCTGAGATTTTAGTTTCTCTTGTAACTCTGCTACTCATACATGAGACTCTGAGTCTGGTTTTCAGAGATGTCAAGTCTGCAGGTGCACAAAGCAAGATTTTCTTTCAGAGCACATATAGACACTTTCACATCATTCATGTGGTGCTTAAATTGCAAGTTTGAACTTAAGCTTATCCCTTTTTTTTCTCAATCCCTTTCTTTTGTAACTGTATCCCAGCATATTTAGAGAAAGCCAGCCGACATCATTGTGCCTTTTAATGCCACAAAACTCTGTTGTCGTTGAAAACACTCTCATCCAGATCCTTGCCTCAGAAGCATGGAAGTAGTGGTACCCAGTGGTGATATTTTGCACATCTCTACTGCTGACTCAGGCCATGGACTGTCAGTGACCTCTTGATTTTTGGAAACAGCACCATTTAGTTCTCTTGGATCTAATCAGTGGAGGGCCAATTGCAAAAATCCCCGAACCAATTCAGAAATCCCATTTTTAAGATTCTGTTTCTCAAGAACCATTCCTGGTACCAAGCTATATTAGTCAGGGTTCTTTAGGGAAACAGTAAGGAGCTATCTGTAAATAGTATGAGATTTTATAAAATTGTCTCATGCGACCGTGGGGATACACAAATCAAAATTTCATAGGGCAGGCTGCAAGCCAGGGACGCCGATGAAGGACCTGGATGAGTTCCCCAGGAGACGCTGGCTGTCCAAAGTAGAGATGGGAATTCTCTCTCTGAATGCTTAAATCATGTCCCCTTGTAAGGCCTTCAACTGATTGGATGAGACATCACTCACTGCCGATGGCAGCCTCCTCAGTTAATTGTAGAAGAAACCAGCCATTTATGTAATTCAATTCACTGATGATTAAAGTTCATGAAGTTCTTGTATTACAATTAGCCCATTGCTTGCTTGACCAAACAACTGGGCACCATTACCTGGCCGAGTTGACACATTAGCCTGCCCATCACAGCCACATGCCATTTCCATCATACGTGCTTCCAGCTGCACCAGCCTTGTTGTTGTTGTCTTAAATACATATATATATATATTTTTTAGAGATTTATTTTTTTTAATTATTACCCTCCCCTTCCCCCCCCCCACACCCCATTGTCCACTCTCTGTGTCCATTTGCTGTGTGTTCTTGTTTATCTGCTTCCATTCTTATCAGCAGCATCGGGAATCTGTGTCTCTTTTTGTTGTATCATCTTGCTGCATCAGCTCTCCGTGTGTGCGGCACCAGTCCTGGGCAGGCTGTGCTTTTTTCGCGTGGGGCAGCTCTCCTTGTGGGGCACACTCCTGGCATGTGGGGCTCCCCTATGCAGGGGACACCCCTGCGAGGCACGGCCCTCCTTGCACACATCAGCATTGCACGTGGGCCAGCTCCACATGGGTCAGGAGGCCCTGCGTTTGAACCCTGGACCTCCTATGTGGTAGGCGGATGCTCTATCAGTTGAGCCAAATCCACTTCCCTTAAATATACTTTAAAAAGCAACTTTATATCACTAACATAATTTAAAAACAGTATTACCTGTCAAAAAATAACAAAAAATAAAGCCAATAAGAAAGATGTTGTTAAACTTTAGCTAGAGGCCATTGCCTGCCAATGCTTGGATCCTGAAGCCTGCCTCTGTTTGAAGTGGTGTGAAGGTGTTTTAGACCTGCTAACACCAAGTGAGACTCACCTTCACCCAGCCAGAAGGCAGGAAGGGGGCGGAAGAGGGACTGACAGCCTATCTCGTGCTGTGTCTGCAGCCACTGAGATCATTCCCAGCTTCGGGGGATGCTGCTGGAGGCTCTCGAGGGGCCCTTCCAGCTCTGACTCCCAAACATTCTCCCAAGAGGTTCCCTTCCCTACTTTTGCCCAAATTCCAGAATGCCTCCTCCCCACCCCACCCCCACCTCAGCCCTGGCCACCTGCAGCTCAGGGGCACCTGACCCAGGAAGCAGCGCTTGTGGGAGGTACCCATGGGGCCTTCTTCCCGAGGTGCTCAGTCAGCCAGGCGGGGGGTGCAGGCTCTTCGCAGGCTAGAGTAGGACGCTACCATGACAGAATTAACTAGAGTATAAAAAGGAGGATTTACATTCATCCAAAAAGACCTTTTTAAACTCTGGAGCATCTCTGAAGAGCTGCTAAACTACATTTGACTTAGCAGCGTCCATTCGTGGGCAACCTCGGGGCCAGGCCATCTTTATCCCACTGGGACCCGGATGGGAGCAGACGGCCCCTGCCTTCCTGGAGCTCTCCAGAGCACTCCAGGGACTGAGTGACTAAGGACAGTGCCCATGGCCACTGCTGACCTTAAACTCCCAGGGAGCCCCTGAGGCCTGCCCCTCTCTGGCCCACAAGAGACGGAAGGGGCCTAAAGGGGTCTTGGACATCTGCTGCCAAAGTGTCACCAGCCCTGAGGGCAAGCCCTTTGGGGGACGTGAGGCGGAAGGCCTGTTTCCCCAGGGCAGACCACTCCCAGAGTCCCATGGGATGGGCTGCCCCCTGGGGACCCTGGCCCTGAGACCCTCTTCCCAGACTTGGGTACCCCAAGACCCAATGGCCTTAAAGAAAAGGTCACATGACGTCAACGGATGAACCCATGAGACCCGCAGGCTGGACGTGGGCGAGGCTCGGTGCACGGCAGCTGAGACACGCTACCTCAGCACTCCGAGGCTTACCCCAGCTTTACAGACAGGGGAACCAGGGCTCAGAGAGGCTAATGACTTGCCCAAGGTCATACCACCAGGAAGGCCTGGGTGTTTCAAGGCCTCTCTGTGCAATTACTAACACCCAAGCCTGTCTGTCCCCTATCTGTGCAACTACTAATATCCACTCTGTCCTCCTGACTCTGGATGAGCAAGTGGATGTGTGTGTGGATTAAAAAAGCAAATTCACAAGAAATTTTAAGATCGTGTGGGTGGAGGAATGGGGGCAATGAGTTAGGGAGTGAGTTGAACACGTGAGTGGATGAGTGGGTAAGAGAAAAAGCCAGGATGGGGGGAGCAGGTGGGAGGCCCCCCTCCCTCGCCCTGAGCCCTCCCGGGTCCCTTCCAGGTCATCGCCACCATCCCGACCAGCAGGCTCAAGTTCCTCAAGGAAGCGGGGAGGCTCACGCAGAAGGAGGAGATCCCCGAGGAGGAGCTCAACGAGGACGTGGAGGAGATAGACCACGCTGAGAGGGAGTTGCGGCGGGGCCAGATCCTCTGGTTCCGCGGCCTGAACCGGATCCAGACCCAGGTACGGGAGCCGCGTGGGCTTGGCCCGTGTCCGGCGGGGGCGCGGGGGCAGACCCCGGGACGACGGCGCCTCCCACCGCCACCAACGGCCAGGCCCCAGAGGGAGCCCGGGGCGAGGACTTGGCAGGTCCCCCCCCCCCCGCAGGCTCCACCCAGGCCCACCACCCCAGTCACCATTTCCTGCACCCACCGTCCTCACACGCTCACACCTGGCGGCTGGAGAAACAGAGCGGCCGCCCTGGAATGTTCCGCCTCGCCCTCTCAGCCTGGAGGTCAGAGGGGGCGTCACATCCCCCGAGGATTTCAAGGGGGGTTCAGAGGGAGGGCTCGGTGGGCATGGCTGGGGGGTCGGGGCTGTGGCAAAGGGCGGAGCGAGTTGCTCCGCTGGAGACCTTGACCGGAGCCTTGGGCCGTGTCTGCCCTGATTCTCCAGGGCAGGGCCGCGTGGTCAGCCGGTCAGGTACGGGCACCTGCCACATGCACACACACCTCTGCCCACCCAGCGGCCTTCACACCTGTCCCTCCTGTCCACTCAGGGTGGCTGGGCTACCCCCACGGACCGTGGACAGACACGCATGCCTGGGCAGACTTCTGCCCAGGGCCCAGGGGGCTGCCCTGCATCACTTGCACACACGGGCCCCGCGCCCCGTCGGGGTGTCGTTCCCGCCTGCTTTCACAGCCCTGGAGGTGAGGGGCGGAGGTGACCCCAGAGCCAAGAGGGGGGGCCTGGGAGAGCTGGATCTGGGGGCTCCGTGCCCATGCTCCCCCCACTCCCCTGCCCACCCCCCAGCCTGTCTCGTCCATCCGGGCTGGGACAGTGCTGGGAGCGGGGCCCGCCCCTATCTGAGGCTCCCGGTTGCAGCCTGGTCCGGTGCCTCCCATCCCGGGAGAGCCCCTGGCCCTCGTCATTGGGGGTCAGGGGAAGGGCCGTCTCTGCCTGCCCGTCAGCCCCTTCCCCTCCCGCCCTGGTCTTCACGGCCCGCCAGCCCCTCCTCTCCAGCCTGCACAGGCTCTGCCACCCTGAGCAAGGCCTGCAGCCGCTCCGTCTCCCGCAGGAGCCTCGTCTCTGCTGGCACCTCCGTTCAATAGAGCGTAACGACACCCCTGTGCACGGCACGCTGCCCCAGACACTCTCTCTTTTGACCCCCGTAGTCCCAAGAGATCCCCGTTTTCAGAGGTAACAGGTTCCAGGTGGCCCAACTGGGGGGAGCTTCCAACCCAGAGCTGCTAGCCCCAGGCCGGGGCCCCATTCCCGGGGGACTGTTTCCTGAGCAGGCACGCGCCCCTGTCTGCCTGGCTCTCCCCTAGCCCTGCACGGACCGGTCTTTGCCCCTTCCAGATAACCTGCCAGCCAGGCGACGCTGCCCCTCTCCTAAGACAGGAAACTGGGCTCAGAGCTGGAACTTCCGCAGGGTCACCTGGCAGAGCGGGATCTGGGCCAGGGTCTGCTGGCTCCAGGCCTCGCCCACCACTCCGGGCCCCTGCCCGGCCCCAGGGGAGGCTGGGCGCCCACTCTCTCGCCCGCACACGCCGTGTTTAATCACCGCCCCTTCCCCCCAGGCCCGGTCCATTGGTCCCAGAGCCGGCTAGGGGCAGGAGAAGACCAGACCCCGTGTCCTGCCTGGGACCTTGGGGCCTGCAGAGGGGCCCAGAGCAGAGCAGACCTTTTTCAGAGCCTTGGAATGTGTCTGGTATTTTTTTTTTTTTATTTAAGTGACGTCGTTGTCTGTGGCTGCAGCTGTTCTCGTGACGTTGCGCCTGTCAGTTGTGTAGCTGTTGTGTCCGTTCTTTTCGCAACTTGTCTCGTTCTCTCCTCCGTTGCAGATTGAAGTAGTCAATACTTTCAAGAGCGGGGCCTCCTTTCAGGGGGCCCTGCGGAGACAGTCCTCCGTCACCAGCCAGAGCCAGGACGTAGCCAATCTCTCTAGCCCTAGTCGCGTGTCGTTGTCCAATGCTCTTTCCTCTCCGACCAGCCTTCCTCCTGCTGCAGCTGGGCGTGAGTGTGACTCCTTCACCGCCTCCGGCGCCACGGACGCCAGCTCGCGGGCGGGCAGGCGGGCAGGGGCAGGGGCGCCACAGGACATGGGGGGCCACCAGCCACAGCTAGGCACAGTGGGCTGAGGGGGCCACAGCCATTGTGGAGAAGTACAGTTGGCCAGGAGCTTATCGGCCAGCCATGGGGTCACAGTTCATCGAGGGTCAGATATCAGTCTAGGGTCAGGGGTCATCAAGGGGTCAGAGCCAGAGGTTACAGCCAGCTGGTCGGGGTCATAAGGGTCACAATTGGTCAAAAGGTTTGACTCAAGTCAGAGGACTGCTGTTGGTCAAAGAGGTTTGAGTGGTCAAGTGGTCCCATCAGGGGATCCCAGTGGTCAGTGAGGGAGCACAGAGTGTCCCAGTAGAGGATCATACTTGGTCAGATATAACCAGCAAGGTCAGAAGTGGCCAAGAGGTCATTGTCTTGCAGTGAAAGTCAGGCAAAGGTCAAGACCTAAAAGTCTGTTGGGGAGTAGTCAGTCACAGTTGGGGTCTAACCAAGAGAGGGCTCAGGTCACTCAAGGTCTCCCAGATGGTCAGTGATGGGGGGCATGGTCCGGGGGACAGTTGAGCCTAGGGACCAAGAGGTCAGAGGCAGCGGTCCCAGGCCACCAAGAGTTTCCTGCCTGGTGGCCGCTCCGCTCTCCCCCATAGTCCCTCCCTTGCTCCTCTGACTGCGCTGGCCGCCTTACCAATGCTTTGCCCTGCAGCAGGGGTTGGAGCACTTGGCCTCAGCTAGAGGTGATGGGCCCAGCCCCACACGGCTGAGGGGCCTGATCTAACCCTTGCTTGCTGCTCCTCCTCAGCTGGGGGCTAGCCTGGGACTCGGTCCCTTCCTCCACCTCCCTCCCGTCGAGCTCATCTCCACACAGCACCGCTTCTGACCTAGGTCTCTCATCTCTGGCTTTGCTTCGCTCTTTCCTGGTCCCAGGAATAACAAGTCCCCATTTGCCACCTGCCTCCCTGATCCAGTCTTCCGTTAGATCCACCACACTGTAGGGGGGCCCCCTGGTTCTGGTCTCTTCAGATCGGCACCACGTTTTCGCTCACTTAGCCCTCAGGGCTCTTCTGATGAGAAATGAGGCTCTGCTTCTTATCCCTTGATACCTTGTAAAGTGCCTGCACTCCCACCAAAACCAGAACGCACATAACACATCCCTGCAGCTGAGCAGCAAAGGACTGTGTGCTGGGCGGTGGCTCTTCCATCTCAGCCCTCTGGCAGGAGCCACAGGCTTCAGAGAGCCTGCTGATGGCCCATGCTCATGCCCCATGCCCTTTCTGTAGGTGCAGTCTCCTGGTCCTGCCAGGTATGCAAGATGAAGAGAAGGATGCAGAGAAGTGGGCAAAAGCCCCTTGATGTTCATTCGTTAGCACAGAAGCACTGTGATGGGGAGGCCAGACGAGCCAAGATGAAAAGGAGGCTTATTTGGCCAGATGGTGTCTGAGTCACATTGCTGTGAGGTGCTGTCATGGGAAATCACAGCCAGGCTTTCTCAGGGCCCATCTCTCTCCTCTTTCCGACCAGAGAGTCCTCACATGGTGGTGGTGGGGGGGACACCCTGCCAACCTTCCTAGTCCTACATCAGCTTGGCTCTGGCTTTGCCAAAAGTGTCCCAGCTTGGAGATGCACCTGGGGGAAAATATATTTCTTTTGGTTCCTGCCGCCCCTCCCAGCGACTCCTGCAGACCTCCGGCTGGGTCTGACTGCAAGGACTCTGGCAGCTGGGTGAAAGCTCAGCTCTTTGTGCATCCTGGTGTGGCCTCTTTCTTCAAGTGTGAAGCTTCCCACTGGCCGTGACGTTCCTTGGTGCCTCTACAGCCTTTCAGAATCTTCCCTCGGTTTAGCCCCTCATCTTAGTCCTCATGATTTAGGAGGAAGAGCTCAGTCATTTTGAAACCTGGTCATTCCCTTCTCACCTTTTATAAAGCCACCCACCAAGGCCAGTCCTGGGACAAGCAGCTCCTATCATTTCTCCCTGCAGGGAAACACCCTTCACTTCCTGTCTCTCCACCAGTCTCCTTCCCAGGTTAATCCGCTTGACTCTGTGGTGACACCAGCTTTGGAACAGCCTTGGAAATGGATCCCTGGCAAAGGCTTCACAGAAGCTGATTTACTAGTCCTTGCCCCAGACCCTTCCTTCTCTCAGAGGGATCAAAGAGGTCGTGCAGGCATGAGTCCCTCATCCATCCCCCGTCTCGCCTTTCCCCTGGGTATTCTGCTTCCTAAAGAGTCCCACATTCCCATCGTCTATGCTAGAAGCCAGCCTGGAATTCGGATCCCACTGGGATTCCTCATTGGGAACGTGGTCTCAAGGAGAGCCTGACCAAACTCCGGCCCTCGGGCACCGCTTCCCAAAGGGGATCCCAACCTCTATGGTTTCATTTTGATCAACACATTCACAGTGCAAACTCTAAATCAGTACCCCCTAGTTCCTCCTTTGCTTGAATAGTCTCTGTCAATGTCACCCCTTCTGGTCCCCAAAGAGTCTGAGCGCCCTCTGGCCACCTGCCAGGACCCCCTCGGAAGTCCCAATGCCTTCTTCCCACAGGGAAGGTATGAAGCAGGTGGCCCCAGCGGGGATGAGATGGAGCCGCCTCTGAGCAGGATCCCTTCCTGGGGATTCTCCAGCAGCGCAGGGTGCATGCTGGAGCCAAAGAGATAATACCCAGGGTCTGTCAACCCTGGAAGGTGTCAAACTGCTGTCCCCTCCGTTAGCACTGGGTTCTCAGGGGTTGACCGGAGGTCACCTGAGACAGGGCAGGGTGTGCTTGCAGCTGACTTCTGACTCATGACAGGAGGAGGTGAGGAGACCTCTGGCCACATCATGTCCTTCCCCAGCACCAGCATGTGACAGAGAGGGCCCCAGGCAGACATGCGTGTCGTGTGCATGACAGTCCAGGCACACTGTCAGATGTTCAGAAGGGGGCTGTAGCTCACTTTCTTTGCTCTTCTCTTCTGACTTACTCAAAACCAAATATGTTTTACCCCAAGAAACTTCATGACACACCCCTAAAGCCACACTCAAGACTCATCCTGCTTTTTCTAAAGCTGTCCCCCACATCCTTTAATTCATGTATACCTCATCATCAAAATAGGAGGAGGAAAGGGTCTATCCGTATACCCGGGGAACGGAGAAGGACACTGAGGATCAGAGAAGTGAACTGACTTGGCCAAGATCACGCAGCAAGCGAGCAGGGAGAGGACCAACTCCAAAGTCCCTACTTTTCCAGACTACCCCCCACCACTTCCTAGACAAGCCCACAGACCTTGAGTCCACGAAGTGACTTTCCAATCAGGAACCCAGTGCCCATGACCTCACCTCGAGCCAGTCCCCCATGGTCGAGAAGATCAGGGAAGCTGCCAGAGGGAACCTTCCTTCCCATCGTTGAGGATGAGTGTTCAGCTCTCTGACCCAAAGCCAGGCCGCACAGCCCCTCTTCCTTATTCCCTTCAGATTCCTAAACTATCTCAAACCACCGTTGTGTTCGGTGAGACTGTGTAGCACACGCAATGTTCATCCGTGCAAAGCCTGCTCCTTTGAACCAATGAGCAGAGAGCATCAGGCCCATGAGCTAGGACCTGGCCACGTCTCCGCACGCCGTACCCCGCTAGGCAGAGTGTCTCCTGCTCCCACTTTCCCTTCAGATCCTGGTTCTGAGGACGGCTAGGGCAGGGAATTTTGCATCTTTGGGGGGGGCGGGAAATGAAGGAGAAGGAAAGGAAAGAAAGCTGGAGCTCTCATTAGCGTTTTGGTAACTAATTTAGTACAACCTTGGGTTGGAGAGAAAATGGCTTGCTTCTGGGGGGGGCGGGGGGACCCTAGAACTCTCCGCTGTCTGAATATTCCATGTGTTTGTTTCCCTAGAGGGCTAGAGAACCCTGGACACAGAGTTCAGCAAGAGAGAGTGAAATTAAAAGAGGTTGTGAGTCTTTAACCTTGAGCCTGAAATGAATGTGAATCAATCCCAGACTCTGGGCTTCCCTGAAGCCGGGTAAACATTCGAGTATGTCTAACCCACCCCAGACCGGGGCTGATGCCCTTCCCCGAGCCTCTGACCACAGGTGCGGGTCTCCCCGCTCCCTCAGTTCTGATGAAAACAACATGTCAGAAATCCCACCGACTGGGTGCCTTCCTCTCTTTCCCGTCACTCCCGTGCCCAAATGCGGCTCATGCCGAAGAAAATCTCATCTTTAGCGTAGGCAGGGAAGGGAGCTGGAAGAGGTTTTTTTTTTCTTCCCCTATTTTTTCCATTTCAGCCGCGGAGAGAACCGAAGTGGAGACTTGAGATGGCCATGGCGGGGTGTCCCGAAAAGTCTTGTCCCCACAGTCTTGTCCAGAGCAGTTCATTCTTTCTGTTGTCTCCATGCCAGGGGGAGGGCGGAAGGGCCTGCATCTCATTGTGTGTCGTCCCCTCTGCGTTGTCAGTCACACGACAGGGTCCTGCCCCCATTTTCTGCCCGCCCCCAGGCCCCCAGGCCAGCATCTGATGGGGATCCGGCCTCAGAGCCCCCTGAAAAATAGACTGGGTCGTGGGCATCTTTATTCCCAGTTTACAGATGAGACAACTGAGGCTGGCCACACCCTTCCCCTCCCCCCCCCCCACTTATTCAGGGGTGTACTGGCCCCCTTGTCAGGAGATCAGATTGTCTCTACAGAGACACAAATAGGGAAACCGAGGGGGCACAAAGAAATCTCAGAGCAGTCCAGATGGCCAGCACGTCGGCAAGGGGCTGCTGGCTCTGGCTTGGTGCCTGCTGACTCTTCTTTGAAGCACAAATCCACCAAGCAGATCTCCCTGAATTCCCCAGGCCACAGCGCATGAAAAGGAGAGGGGAAAGAGATGCTTTTTACTAGACAAGGCAAGGTCAGCGCTAGTTAAGTGATGGCTGATCGGAAGGAGAGGGGAAAAAAAAAACCCACTAAAAAACAATTGCAAACTGTGGGGCCTTCCACAAAACCAAGAAGGATTATTGGCAAGCTTAAATTAAATTCTACACGGTGCACTCTAAATTAGAAGGCAGAGGAGCATATGCTGTGCTTTGGAAAGCTTCCCCCATCCTTACCCCACAGAAAGAGTAAAATAAACCCCCAGCTGTGGCACTTGGAGTCATGTAGAAAATTCACTTCCATGAAATGGACTTTCTCCACCGGTGCCCTGCAAGTGAGCTGCCCCTGGGTTCCGTTGAGCTCTCCACACATCCCGGGACTGCAGGGGTCTCCCACGACAGCCTTGTCCAGTCCCCTGCCTCCCAGCAGGCCTGGGAGCTCTGCCTCCCTGGAGGCGTGGGTGCTACCTTGTTTTCCCACAACAGACCCTCCTCTGAATTGTGGACAGGTGTCCCATCAGCTCCTTGAGATGAGAGGCAAGGCTCCCCCTCCCAGGAGTTGGAGAAGGGACACCTCTTCCGAGTGAGGGTCCCGTCTCTCTGCACCCCATGAGGCAGGACAGATGACCACCAGACAGGTGGTATGGGTTGTCCAAGGTCTTGGCACTAGGAGAGGCAGAGTCAGCACTCGAACTCGGGTCTTCCTGACTCCGAGTCCAGTGCTCTCTCCATTGACCCAGAAGACTCAGTGTCCAACCTCCTGCCATTCTTCAGAGGAGGAAACTGAGGCCCCGGGATGCCTGGTTTGCAACTGAGATGCAAAAAAAAAAAAACAAAGAACTTGCTGTTCTGTGACTCTCAGTTCCACACCTCCCAGAATCCCCACCTGGGACTGATTTGGACCCTTTGACTCTGGCCTCGTTTTTTGGTTTTGAATTTTCAGAGTACAAACAGAGAAATAAATGAGCCTCCCCAGGAACTAAGGGACCCCAAAGCAAGGTCCAATGATTGGCCAGGGCTTTTAAGTCTATACTCGAGTGTTTACCTCCCAAATGCATGAAGGAAAGAAACGCTGGGTACAAGCGACCTCCGTTCACATCGTCCAGGCTTCCAAGTGTAGCCGTGTGGTCCCGGCGCCCGCTGCCTGGCATGCTCCCTGCCCAGCCGAGCGTCGGCCGTCTGCCGGCTCCCGTGTGCTTTTGGCTGCCTCCACCCCTGCACCTCAGAAGCCCTGAGTTGGCTTTGGTTTGCTTTGCTGCCTTTGGTTTGATGTTCTCTGTTTGGCCCTCGTGTGTCTCCTCTCATCCCAGCGCATCCACCCGTCTCTCCTTTCTGTTCCTTTCCTGTTTGTGGTGTGTACTCTGTTCCATGTTGTTTTGGTTTCTTAACTGCGTGTGGTTTTTAAAAGATGAATTTTTTTAAAAATAGCCTCTCCTTCTTCCTCCTCTTCCTCCCCGGCCCTCTTCCCTCTTGTGCATGGTGGAAGCTCTGCTTTCAGATTAACAAGGCTCGTCTCTCCCTAGGTCTGGGTGGCCCCCGGAGAGGACCAGGCTTCCTTTAACCCCTGCTTGCCATCATCTCTTTGATGGTGCTTGATGAACTCTTCCTGTCCTAACATGGTGGTTCTCACTCAAACCAAAGCGATTTAAAAGTCCCTCACGGGTGCATCTAACCTGAGCCTCCTCGCCCACGCCCGCTCCTCCCTGCCCGGCGGTGCGGTTCCAGCCGCTGGCGCTGCCCTAGCGCTTCTCCCGCCCGCCCCCCTCCGAGCCCCCAAGCCTGGCCGTGGCCCCCCGCGGGCCCTGCCCCTGACCCCTGTGCTTCCCTTGCAGATCCGCGTGGTGAAGGCGTTCCGTAGCTCTCTCTATGAAGGTTTAGAAAAGCCCGAGTCTCGAACCTCCATCCATAACTTCATGGCTCACCCCGAATTCCGGATCGAAGATTCCCAGCCCCACATCCCCCTCATCGACGACACCGACCTGGAAGAAGACGCCGCGCTCAAGCAGAACTCCAGCCCGCCGTCGTCTCTCAACAAGAACAACAGCGCCATCGACAGCGGGATCAACCTGACGACCGACACAAGCAAATCAGCTACCTCTTCAAGTCCAGGGAGCCCCATCCACAGCCTGGAGACGTCACTTTAGCTGAGGACCCCCGTCGCCCGCCCACCCTCACGGACCCCCCCCCCCCCCCCCCGCCGTCTGGGCACCCACCCACCCAGCAGCCACGAGCAACAGCGGAAAACCGAGCACTGGAGAGGGAAACCCACAGCCCCACCCAACAGACCCTTTCCCTGGCTGCGATGCTGTTTGAACTCTTTTCCACTCGGAGGCAAGGGCGGGGGCTCTGCTGGGGGCTTCTGGGAGTGAGCGATTTGCCTGAAACGTGCCCTTCCCGGCCCCCGCCCAAACACGGACCAGCCACGCACCCGCCCGGCCACCACGTCCCCTGCATGAATGTACTGTACACTTCCCGTCCTCCCCTGGGTTGGTTTTGGGGGGTTGGGGGAGGCTTTTTTTTTTTTTCCAGTTTGTTTTCTTAGGCGGGAACTGCAAACGGACTCTTTTCTGAGACTATTTATCCAGCCCACTGGTCTGTGAGTTTTTGAAATGCTTGCACAGCATGGTCTCAGTTGTAAAGATTAATTTAATAACTTTTTGAAGTTGCGGAGCTTAACTCGCCTAGTAGATCTGCACCAATGGAACCGAAGAACTTCATAGACACTCACGAGGTTATATCCATTTCTTTGTATCTATATCAACGTATACTTCTCCAAGACTGTATACGTCCATATAGATAGGTAGATATATATATATACATATATATACATATATATATACATATATATACATGGATATATAAAGTTTCTTTGCCGGCATGTTGCCTTGTTTCAGCTTAAATTGCTCTATTTTAACTTATTTATGTCCTAAAAGAAGAATGTAATTTGTTTACAAACCTGTAGATAATGTATTTGGCTATTTGTACGGTTTAAGGACACTGGGTGGCTAGCTGCTGTGAAAATAGCTCAGCCCCAACAGACACTTCTTCTGGATTGCATCCTCGATGTTTTACGATAGCCATGCTCTGATTTTTTGCCTGCTATTTCCGTTCAATGACATCACTACCGCGAGAGCTCAGACAGGAGCCCAGTGCTACCTTGGAGCCATCTTGTGGGTCGAACAACATGCTCCGTAGACGAAGGGAGAGGACGAGAGAAGGCTTCCCGGGCCTGTACCACCGATGGCCATGCCGGCCCACCATGGTGCCATCTGCAAAGCGTGGGTGGAAGACTTTTCTCTCAATGAAGCTCGCTTAAGTTTACCAAGAGCATTTCAAAACTAGGTTCTCATGGGCGCTGTCTGTACAGATTGAGGTAGTGTTGAAATATTATAAATGCTATTGTGTTGATTTTTTTTTTTTTTAGTTAGGAATTTAGAGATTTATTTCCTGATAAATGGCAGCGTATGAGCTGTGGGCATATTGCTTTTATTTTTATTTTCCAAGAAGAATAGCCTTTTTCTCTGCACTATTTAGATCCGAATGAACTTTACGATGTGTATATTGAGATGTAATCAGTGTGATTTTTAAACCAAATTGTCTTCCTGTAGTCACAATATATATTGTAGCCTTTTAACAGCAAGTCTTGCTTTCCCAGTCAGAAAGCCATTCTGAATCCCTCCAGTATCACGGGTGAGAAAAGGTGGTTATTTTCCCCCCAAGACAATAACAGCTCTAGTAATCCCACTTAATAAGAGCTTATTTAATTGTATGTCGGCCTCTTAACTGCTAAGCACTTTGTGGGTCTCAGCTTTTTTCATAAAAGAACTTTTGTATTTAATACAAAGTTTGCTTTGAGACTTTTCAGCATATGATCTTTTTCCATAAACTTGTACAGTGCAAAAGACATTTTGAATACCATGATCGACGACGTCCCATGCTTCGAGGAAAACCAAACACTTCCTGCCTCGCCTGCAAAATTCATTCCCCCTGCTGACCCTTCCCAGAACAGTTCTGTGTCAGCCCGGCCCCTGCCCTGCTCCAGGCCCAGAGAACTCTTCCAAAATCAAGATGAGATCCACTCGGGAAAAGAGCCATAGTCAGCCAGGAGGGCCTAGGTCTGGGATAGCTGTGGAGAAACTTGAGGGCTTGGGGTCCAGAGTCAGCCCCCCTCCACCCACTTAACCCTGCCGGTGAGAAGAAAGCTTTCAAGTCAGACCATCTTGGCCGGAGAGCACCATCGGAATGTCACGAAGAAAGAGCTCTGAGTGGAGCCAGCAGCGGAAGCCACACCTCCAAGGGGGTGACCGACCCTCAACTACATGCTGTTGGGCTCAGGTGCAGTCACCACCAGAAGCCAGCCCACAGCCCTCCCAGGGAGGAAGGGAAGACTTGCACGCGTGAACCATGGGCCGCCTTGGAACATGGTGTTTTTTGGAGTTTCCTTTCTCAAGTTCTCCATCCTCCCCTTCTTTGTTCCAGGCACATGTCCATGACCTCAGTCCATGACACCAGGGTCGTTCCACTTGCCCGTCGTGCTCCCAGTTCACCGGGAGCCAAGATGCAAGGAAAATGGGAGGGGTTTCTCTGAGCGCAGCCTAGCCTGGGAATAGGGAGTGATGGAAGCCACAAGAACGTCCAGCATTCCCGTTGCTCTTTTGCTGTCGGGAACGATGGGCTCTCACAACCCCTCACTCTCACACTTGCATCCCTGCCCACCCACAGAGGAAATGACTGGTTTGTCAAAACTCACTGTAGTATGTAAAGCTTGCAACTCTGCGTCCTATATCTAGCAGCATGGGGTACGTTTGGCAGTTCACCCCATTAGGGGGTAAATAATTTATGATCATTCATCTGTTTTTATGAATTTTTTTATCTAGACAATAATTGTAAATAAAGAACTCACCGTCTCTGTTCATTTAATACTATGCAATGGTTATGCTTTCAGTTGCTCACTCTTCTCCTTCAGTGTGGTTCTGAAATGTCTGTGGTATAAAAAAAAAAAGCAACCTCAAACAGAACATAGTAAGTATATACTCTGTAATGCATACTTTTTTTCTAGTTCGGGTCTGCATCATCCTCTTGGCTTCTTTTGTGCCCTCCAGACAGGGGCCCCGGGAGAAGATAAGAGGTTCAGTTTTGAGGGCTAAGCTCACTGCCTTGCCTCCCACGACAGATGAGGAAAGAGCAGGGAGCCTCATTCTGTGGCTGTAGGGTCACCCACCTTTGAAGGTGCCAGGGAGGAGTCTGTGGGTTTCCTTCCTGAAACTCAGGCGGAGCTTTCCCTAACTCAGGAGCAACCTCGAGGATTGCCCCTGACTCAGGAGCAACTCACCGAGCTCCTTGACCCCCTGTCCCTTTGTCCTAACCTGTGCAAAGCACTGATAAGAGGGATTCCCTGCTTCTGAGACCAGGCCATTTCCGGTTACCGCCCTGGAGCCATGCCTCTGTCCCTGTCTTATCCCGGGTGTTCCCAAGCTATTGAATGAACCACTCATTTCCCCAAACTTTTTGAAATGCCCCCTTTACCACCCCTTCGGTAAACCTGGGGCTATTTCTGGAATTCCTCTTCTGTTCTCTTGTCTGGGTGTCTCATCTGGCACCAGTCACCCAGTTCTAATAATTGTCACTTTACAATGTTTTATTATCTGGTGGGGCAAGTCTGCTTCGTTCTTTCACAAAATTTCTTGCTTATTCTCTTACGTCTGCTTCTCTAAGTAAACTTGAAAGTTTTGCCAAGCCTTCCATCCCTGCCCTCCTGCTACCCCAGATTTTGGACCCTGTCATTCTGTGTGCAAGCGTCTTCCCTCCACTGCAATTACTGTCTACTCAGGGCCGCTAAAGAAAGTGTGTGCTGTAAGGAGAAGCAAGGAGGGCACCCTGCCTCTTGTGGGAAAACTGGTGTCCCTCCCATCAGGAGTTGTCAAGAAAGACCACCAACTCCCCCCACCCCCCTAATCTCACCTTGGGACAGAGTCTCCCCACCTTAACAGTACTGGAGTGGATCCTTAATCTGCCCCTGACCCAGCTGAGAAGAAGGGGTCTCCCTCAGACCTGGAGCTATCAGAACTTACCAGAAGAGGCCTTTTGCTAAGAGTGTGCGGCCCAGTTGTCTGTACTTCTGATTCTCATCATGGACATGTGTTTTTTCTCATCTCCCTTTCCTGAGCTGTTTGGTTTTTTTGGTGGGGGTGTCACCTCTTGCTCTTATTCAGAATTTTCAGAGGCTGTGTGACAGGTCCTTAGGGAGGCAGCAATTTCTCGCCTAGACCTCGCAACCTTTACTCCTCCCGCCCCCTTCTTGACCTGCCTAAGAAACCTGCGCTCTGACAGCCCCCCACCCAAATCTCCTGCTCTTGTGTCGGAAGTCCTGGCACAAGAGGATCTTGGGGGTAAGGCGGGGTTCTTGAAGGCTTTGGGGACTTATAGAGCCAAGGCCTAAATCAGATAACAGCAAGAAATCCCTGTGTCTTTCCCAAGTTCCAACTCGAGCTCCTCTGGTTTTGATGTAGAGCTCCTACCCACCCGAGTGGGGAGAGGGGGTCCTAGGCTCTGGGCATCAGCCATCACTCCTTCCCCTGAGAGCAAAATATTTAAGGCTGCCCTTCTCAGCCCCCTAAGTATGTTTTGTATTGCCTGCGGTGCTCTCCCTCCGGGACCTCTTGGGGATCACCACACTTTGCTAACTCTTCTGTGCACATATTTTATAACAGAGTAGCGAGAGAATGGTGCCGCCTCCAGCTTCTACAAGCTGCCCGGGCTCTGGGACAATCGGGGCTGGGAAGTGACTGTGCTCTTACTGTACACTTTTTTTCTCTGTATCTCTGGCTTGTGCTCTCTGTAATTAATGGGATTTGTCTGCCTTTTCAACACTATATTGAGCAATAACAATAAATGCACACGTGGAAATGCAGACACTGTACACATCACAAGGCCTTTTTCCGCAGGACACCTGGTCCCCACCCTCCGTGGATTTGAATTTCCCTGGGCGGGAAAGGCCCTTTGCCCAAGGGCACACGGCTTAGTGGGCGGTCTCTCTCCTTCCACACGGTCCCACCTTCTGGAATGAGCGTTCGTAGCCATACCCGAAAGCCCAGGAGAGAGACAAACTTAATCTGCCATCGGCCATTAACCATCCATGAGGAATGGCCGAGAGTCCCCAAGAAGAAGACCTTGGGAGAAGAGGCCTCAGGAGGAGGAGGAGGAGAAGGTTCAGGATCGAAGAGTCTGGGGGTGGGGGTGGGGGATAAAATCGGAGAGAGCTAAGAACGGCCTGATTTGGTTCTGGGGCTAGCCGAGGAAGGGGTGGGAGATATGGGCACCGGAAGTAGGTGGCATCCCCTACCAGGAAGAGAGGACCCTGGTGCCCAGAGAATCTGAACTTGGCAGTCTTTGCTGAGCAATGGCAGAGAAAGAATGTGCCCAGACCCAGACACCATCCCCAATGTTGAGCAAGGGAAGGGGGATGCGATCACACACGCACCCCAAATCCCAGCCTCGTTTCAGGCCCAACTTCCAGTTTCACATCCATTTGATCCCAACCTTCAAGGATGTATTATTACAATTCCCACTTGGCGAAGAGTATGCCCACCAGTAAGCAGGCAATCCAGTATTTATCCCAAGGCCGTCTTGATTCCAGAGCCTGTATTCTAACCGCCTTTATTAACAATGCCTTTGGGGAAGCAGTCTTGGCCCAAAGGATAGGGCGTCCGCCTACCACATGGGAGGTCCGCAGTTCAAACCCCGGGCCTCCTTGACCCGTGTGGAGCTGGCCCATGCGCAGTGCTGATGTGAGCAAGGAGTGCCGTGCCACACAGGGGTGCCCCCGCGTAGCAGAGCCCCATGCGCAAGGAGTGCGCCCCGTAAGGAGAGCCGCCCAGCGCGAAAGAAAGTGCAGCCTGCCCAAGAATGGCGCCACACACATGGAGAACTGACACAACAAGATGACGCAACAAAAAGAAATACAGATTCCTGGTGCCGCTCAGGATAGAAGCGGTCACAGAAGAACACACAGCGAATGCACACAGAGAGCAGATTGGGGGGAGGGGAGAGAAACAAATTTAAAAAATAAATCTTAAAAAAAAAAAATGCCTTTCAGGCCTGCCAGCAAATGCCATAATGAATAAAATACAGTTCTGTTGCTTGTCCCAAATCCCCTATCCCTTCAACTTCAATGTCTAAACCGGGGCATTCCACCACATGTTACATTTACATTGTATCTAATATGCCACTATCCCCATTTTCCACTTGAGGAAACTGAGGCTCAGAAAAAAGACTGACTTGACCTTATCACCCAGAGAACCAGTGGTGCAGCTGCAGATGCGAGGCCAGGGTCTACCCCTTCGAGAACTGGAGACCCAAAAGGTCCCCACACCTTTGCTCTCTGCTCCACACCAATCCCCACTCCCACCTCCCCACCCCAAACACATCCCTGCAATATTTTTCCATCAGAGGGAATACAAGTCCTGAAGTCCACTGGAGGGAAATGCAGGTCCTGAGTTCCCTCCGGATGTGACCATCTCCAGGAAGAGTTCTTACCCTGTTTTCAAAAGAGGAAATGTTACCTAAGGGGAACTAGGCTCCACCCTAGCTCACCTAGCTCAACGCCACCTTAAGGCCCTGAGGGGGCCCAGGGCTCCTGGACCGCGTGTGGTCTGGTGCAGCCGTGCAGCATTCTCACCTGGGCAGTGAAGGACCTGGGGTTTGGGGACAATGGTGGTTGGGTCTGGGCTTTAGCTGCAAGAACCTAGCTGAGGACTCTCCTTGCCTGGTAGATCTACCTGATCGGGCAGACTCACAGGATCCCGGACTGTGGGGAAGGGGCAGTTTGGAAACATTGGCCCTATGGCTTGGGGAGAAAGGGGGTAACAAGTCTCGGAGGCCCTGGCCTTCTCAGTCCTAGCCCTTGAGTCCTGAGGAGGGACTAAGAACAAGAAAGTACTGGGTGAGATCCGTAATCATCCCACAATGTTGCGTCATATAAGCCAGTCGCATCCAGACCCGCAGGGAGGCAGGCCAAGCTGTAGTTATGAATCCTTTCTTTTATTTATGGATCTCGGGAAAAGGGAAGGAAGGAAGGACCCTACAAAAGGGAAAACCTTACTGAGCTTCAGACTGCAAATTGCCCTGGGCCAGAGTCGCCGTGGAAACCTGAGCCTTATCCCATTGGCCGGCGGGATCCTTAAGGCTGAGGGGCGGGGCCACGAGAGGGCGGGGCGCAGCCTTTGGAAGGCGCGGAACCTTCAAGTGCGCCGCGCTAGGTTGCTGGCCGGACGCTTCTGCCAGCCGGACGCTTCTGCCAGCCGGCGCCGGAAGTAGACAGTTTGGCGGCGCCCCTGGGAGCTGCCACGTCCGAGGACTGGATCCGCTACCGCTGCAGTCATGGTGAGTGTTGTTGGGGTCCGAGACGTCGAGGGGGTTTCGGCGCGTCTGCTCTCTTGACAGAACTCGCTCTCCCGGATTCTTCCTCCGCGCTGAGCCTCAAGCCCAGGGCAGGGGCTGTCCTCTACGGTTTCGAGGTTTGGGAGGCTCTGGCCCTGCCTCTCGGGACCTTTCCGAGGGGAAGGCCGCGGAACCTCCCGGAACTCTGCCGCGCCACTGCCGCATCTCCTGCTCCTTTCTTCCCTTAACAAACAAAACCAAAAGTGCTGCTATAGCTGCTGTGCCCCGAGCCTTTATTCGGTTCCAAGCATTGTTCATATTTAGTCTGCCAATAGTTCCTTGTAGTGGGTGTTGTTGTTCTCAGCATTTTACAAACGAGAAAACTTGAGGTCCAGAGAGATGAAGCGTCTTGCAGGCGGGTAAATGAGAGCTGAGATTCGAATCCTCTTAACCATTTTGTTCTGCCACCTACCATCTCTCACAGCAGAGATGGTTGTTGAACTCTTGCCTAGCGCAGGGACCCACAGAAGGTGCCCTAGCTATGATGAGCACTTCAGGAAACTGATGTAAGGATGGGCTGAAGGACTCTCTGGAGGTCAGGGACTCCGTTTTTACTTTCGTGGTATCCACAATGTATATTCACTCCACACTTACTCATTGAGTGAATGCCTGAATTGAGAACTAATGGCTGAAAGCATCCAGCCTGAGCCTGGCACAGAGTGGGGTTTCATTAAATGCACGCTCAGGCACAGACTTGAGGAACCCGAAGTCAGGACACTGGGTTTAGTTCTTGCTCTGCAGCATGCTCTTTTGTTTGGAGCTTCTTCACTTGCTGATCAGATATGGTCTCTTATGCTGTGACATTCTGCTCATTTTAAGTGAATTTTTAACTTGTTAGCTCACTCTGAAAAGCTGGATTGTTTTTTGAGTACCGCCTCAGTATTTAAAAACAACAACAACAAAGAACAGATAACCAGGTATTGAGGACGTACTCTAAGAGCTTAAAACACATACATTGAGAATCATGGTTCACCAACTCTGGTGGATGAGAGTGGTTAGCAATAAATGCTTGTTATCTCTAAGGTCCTTTGGTGACCTGTTATGAAACTGGCTCCCAGTGAACTTTATTCCTGGCTTTACGTAGCCTTCAGTCACTGGGTTTAGGGAATTCAGTGTAACAGCTACTTTATGTTCTAGATAGGCAGTCTTGTGTGTTGGTAGTTAGGTGAGGCTCTATTCCCAGTTCTGCCTTTACTTAGTCTTGTCACAGTGGCCAGGTGTTTTCTCTTCTCTGGGCTTCAGTTCCTGACTTTGTCAGACAGCCTTGATTAACTTTGCCCTTTGTTTTTTGTTTGTTTGTTTGTTTTTATTCTTTTTTTTTTAATATTACATTAAAATATGAGGTCCCCATTCACCCCCACTGTCCCCACCCCACCACTCCCCCCACAGTAACACTCTCCCCCCATCATCATGACACATCCATTGCATTTGGTGAGTACATCTCTAGGCATCGCTGCACCCCGTGGCCTATGGTCCACACCATAGCCCACACTCTCCCACGTTCCATCCAGTGGGCCATGGGAGGACATACAATGTCTGGTAATTGTCCCTGCAGCACCAACCAGGACAACTCCAAGTCCCGAAAATGCCTCCACATCTCATCTCCTCCTCCCATTCCCCGCACCCATCAGCCATCATTGCCACTTTTTCCACACCAATGCCACATTTTCTCGATTATTTAACCAGAAGTAGTTCATGAATAGAATATCATTAAGTCCACTCTAATCCTTACTGTATTCCTCCTTCCTGTGGACCTTGGCTTGGTTGTGTCTGTTCCACATCTATGTCAAGAGGGGGCTTAGATTCCACATGGATACTGGATGCAATCCTCCTGCTTTCAGTTGTAGGCACTCTAGGCTCCATGGTGTGGTGGTTGACCTTCTTCACCTCCATGTTAGCTGAGTGAGATAAATCCAATAAATCAGAGTGTAGGAGCTGAAGTCTGTTGAGGCTCAGGGCCTGGCTATCATATTGTCAGTCCAGAGATTCAGATCCCCTAGATAACTTTGCCCTTTGTACATCATAGCACATATGTGAAAGCACTTTGAAACCTGTAGAACTCTATACACAGATTTTCCCCCTTGTCTTCCTTACTTCCTTTGCAGTCCTTAGGTCTCTCTCTTTAAAGAGTCTAGAATTTCATGAAAGAATCTGTGCTTACTTGGTGTGTCCATTTTGTCCTGCTTTGCAGCCATCCTCTTCAAGTGTCCACCTTTCTGAAAACCCAAGTCAAACTTTATATCTGCAGGGCTTCTGTTTAAAAAGATGAAATAGGGGAATTGGAAAATATCAATCCCAAACTGAAAATTCATTTTCAGTCCCTTTATATCTGAAGAATTTAGAGATTAGTGGTTGAGCAAAGTGAAAATGTCAGTTTTTGGTCATTCATTTGTTCATTCAACAAATAGTCACTAAGTTCCTTCTGTTTGCCAAGTACTGTGCCTGATGATTTGAAGGGGTTCAAAATCTGCAGATGAGTCAGACCCTGGCGCCAGGAAGCTCAATTAGTCAGGAGAGAAAACAGAGTGTTGTAGACATTCAGTGCTGAAGATATTCAGAAGAGTCTAGTCATTTGGGTTATCTGGGAATTTTCAGTATGGGTATGTAATGTGAGCAGGATCTCAAAGAATGGGTGGGAAGGTAATGACCATAACAGCTGTGTTCCAGCCCTAAATATAACTCCTGCTAGGTGACAGTATAGGGTCTGTCTGTCATGGGGGTGGTCCAGGACACACAGACTTGGGAAGGACTTGAAACAAGTCTCCAAGACTTAGGTATTCACCCTGTTATGTAGAAACTGCCTGGAACATCAGAAGCTGTTATCTCTGAAGGGAGCACCAGCCAGAGCGCCATTGGGTCCCTCCTCACCCTCAAAGGGAGCCTGGACTTGCCATTTTCCCACACACATCCAGCACTCTCAAACCCCGGCGTCTTTGCTGCGTTGTTCTCTCTGTCTAGTGTACTTTTTTAACATGCGCCACCTGGCAGAATTGTTACTCATCATCTGAACTCCAGTTTACATCCTCCTCCACTACCACCAGTATCCCAGGTCCCTAGGACATATAAATAAATCACCATTAAAGTATTTGTCATGCCATGTGATAGTCATTTATGTGTGAGCTTCTCAAGGGCAAGGAGTACCTCTTATCCATCTTTATATCTCCAGTCTCTGGCACAATGCTTGGCAAAAATAAGTGCTTGGAGTGTTTACAAATGAATGAAGGAACAAACAAATGCAGTCAAGAACTTTAGAAACCTTTGGAGGATTTGAGATTAAGTTGGCAATCTATTTGGTTTGTAACCCCACTTACTAATTCCTACAAGATCAAAATGGCAATTACATAAAATGTAATGAGAAGAGAGCAGATGTGCTCAAACCGTTGAGTGCCCGCCTCCCACATATGAGGTCCCAGGGTCAATCCCCAGCCCCCAGTACCTCAAAAAAAAAAAAAAAAAAAAAAAATTTAATGAGAAATCATTGGTTTTGGACTTAAAGTCTTAGCATGTAATTTGTGATAAGAACTGAATAAAGGTGGGAGGTTAAAGGGGTATAGGAAGACCATTTTTGCATACTTTTGTTTTAATAAAATTTAATTGCAGTATATAACTTATACATGAACATACATAAACAATAAATGTATAGGAAAATTAGTGAACCTACAAAACAAACATGCATAGTATCATACAAGGCCCCCATACAGCTCCTCACCACCTTTGCTCCTCACACCTTTGCATTGTTGTGAAACATTTGTCAGAAACCATTAAAGAGCATCTTCAAAATATTACTACTAACTATAGCCCATATCTTATATTTGGTGACTTTTTTCCCAAACCCACACAATTATTAACACCCTGTATTAGTATTGTATATTGGTTATCATTCATGAGAAAACATTCTCATACTTGTCCTGTAAAGCACCATCCATCATCTACCACTGGATTTTTTTTTAAGTTATTTTATTTAGTTGTTTCTACACACACATCCTGTTTTTTTGCACTCACTATTCTCTATGTCTGTTCATTGTGTGCTTGTCTTTTTTTTTTAAGGAGGACCCGAACCCGGGACTTCCCATGTGGGAGGGAAGTGCCCAATGACTTGAATCACTTCTGCGCCTTGCTTGTTGTGTCTCTCATTGTGTTTCTTCATTGTGTCTCTTTGTTGCATCATCTTGTGTCAGCTTGTTGTCTTACTTCTCTTCTTTGGAGGCACTGAGAACCAAACCCGGGAGCTCCCAAGTTGTAGATGAGTGCCCACCTGCTTGAGCCACATCCACTTCCCCCTCTGGGTTCTTTGTGTTATACAGTCCCATGCTTTGTACTTTAGAGTGTACACTCAGTGGCTCTCATTTTTATCACAAAATTGTGCTGTCATCACCTCAGTTCACTTTTAGAACGTTTTCATTACTCCAAAAAGAAAAATCCCATACTCCCTTATACCCCCCAATTGTTGTCTGTTAGTATTGAAAAAAATACCTTCTTGCCTTTGCTGCAAAATATTACAATGTTACTGTTAACTATTGTCCATAAGTTACATTAGTCATGGTTTTCCCATGTATCATTATATTCTTAGCATTTTGTAAAAGAAGACCATTCTTTTTTTTTAAGATTTATTTATTTCTCTCTACCCCCATCGTCTACTGTCTTGTGTCCATTCGCTGTGTGTTCTTCTGTGTCTGTTTGTAGTCTCATTACACGGTCCTGGGAACCAATCCTGGGACCTTCCAGAGTGGGAGAAAGGCGATCATTCTCTTGCGCCACCTCAGCTCCCTGGTCTGCTGCGTCTCTTATTGACCCTTCTCTGTGTGTCTTTTTGTTGCATCATCTTGCTGTGTCATCACTCCCAATGGGCCAGCACTCCTTGCTTAGGGCAGCACTCCACATGGGCCAGCTTGCCTTCACTAGAAGGCCCTGGGCATTGAACCCTGGACTTCCTATATGGTAGACAGGGGCCCAATTGCTTGAGCCAAATCCGCTTCCCAGAAGAGCATTCTTTTATTTATACTATTAACCAGTCTTCATCCATCACTGAAATCAGTATGTTTTACATTCCCTCGATT
This sequence comes from Dasypus novemcinctus, assembly GCF_030445035.2. Classification (NCBI taxonomy): domain Eukaryota; kingdom Metazoa; phylum Chordata; class Mammalia; order Cingulata; family Dasypodidae; genus Dasypus; species Dasypus novemcinctus. The sequence continues at coordinate 48,431,411 of NC_080698.1, read as the reverse complement.
ATTCTCTAGTTGCCTTTCAATTGCCATTTACTTCATCAAACTACCCCTTTCAGCCACAATCATATTTATAAATCAGCAGTGTTAGTTATACTCATTATAATGTGTTACTCTCAGCTCTGTTCATTTCTACACTTTTACAATTAACCTAACTAATAATGCTACATACATTAAGCATTATCTCCCATTCTCAACTTACCTTCAACTTACTCTAGAGTTTACCTCTGTGAGTTTACTCATCGTATTTGGTTCGTATTAGTGAGACTATATATTTGTCCTTTTATATCTGACTTCGTCAAGGTTCATCCTTACTGTCATATTCATCCCAATTTCATTAGCTGAATTGTATTCCATTGTGTATGTATACCACATTTTGTTTATCCATTCATTGGTTGATAGACTATGAATGGTTCCATATTTAGCAATTGAACATCATGTGCAAATGTCAGATTGCGTCCTTACTTTCAGTCCAAACAGAGTCCCAGAATCAAGATTGCTTGCTCAAATGGCAGTTCTATATTCAGCTTCTTGAGATAATGCAAACTCTCTGCCATAGAAGCTGTACCGTCATCCTAATTCCAACCAACAGTGAAGGAGTCTTCCTGGTTCTCCACATCTTCTCTAGCACTTGCAGTTTCCTGGGTTTTTTTTTCTTTTTTAAAGATTTCTTTCCCTCACCCCCATTGTTTTTGCGCTCACTGTCTGCTCTCTGTGTCCATTCGCTGTGTGTTTTTCTGTGTCTGCTTGTCTTCTCTTTTAGATGGCGTGGGAACCAATCCTGGGACCTTCCAGAGTGGAAGAAAGGTGTTCAATCTCTTGCGCCACCTCAGCTTCCTGGACTGCTGCATCTCTTATTGTCTTTCCTCTGTGTCTCTTTTTGTTGTGTCATCTTGCTGCACCAGCTCTCCCCACAGGCCAGTGCTCACTGTGGACCAGTTCACTGCGCGGGCCAACTTGCCTTCACCAGGATGCCCCAGGACTCGAACCCTGGACCTCCTTTATGGTAGACGGGAGCCCAATTACTTGAGGCACTTCCACTTCCCGTCCTGTTTTTTAATAATGGCCATTCTATAAGGTGTGAAACGGTATCTTATTGTAGTTTGATCTGCATTGCTCTAATACCTAGTGATGAGCATTTTTTCATGTGCTTTTTGGCCATTTGTGTTTCACTTCAGAAAAATGTCTATTCAAGTCTTTTGCCCATTTTTTAATTGAGTTGCTTATCTTTTTATCGTTGAGTTGTATTATCTCTATACAACATGGATATCAAACCCTTACAGATATGTAGTTTCCAAGTATTTTCTCCCGTTGACCCAAGTATTTTCTCCCGTTGAGTAGGCTGCCTTTTTCTTTCTTTTTTTTAAAGATTTATATTTTTTTTATTTCTCTTCCCTCCATTGTCTGCTCTCTCTGTCCATTCACTTTGTGTTCCTCTGTGTCCACTTGCATTATCCAACGGCATTGGGAAACTGCGTCCCTTTTTTGTTGCATTATCTTGCTGCATCAGCTCTCCATGTGTGCGGCGCCACTCCTGGGCAGGCTGCACTTTTTTCACGCAGGGCGGCTCTCCTTGCAGGATGCAGGCACACTCCTTGTACATGGGGCACCCCTACGCAGGGGCACCCCTACATGGCATGGCACTTCTTGCATGCAGCAGCACTGCACATGGGCCAGCTTACCACACGTCTCAGGAGTCCCTGGGAATTGAACACTGGACCCTCCATATGGTAGGCAGACACTCTGTCAGTTGAGCCATGTCTGCTTCCCTTTTTCTTGACAGAACACTGTTCTTCTTTGAAGAACAACAGTGTTTTATTTTGAGGAGATCCCATTTATTTATTTTTTTCTTTTGTTGCTTGTGCTTTGGATGTTAAGTTTAAGAAACTACCACCTGCCACAAAATCTCGAAGATGTTTTCCTACTTTTTCTTCTGAGTTTTATGATTGTAGCTTTTACATTTAGGTCCTTGATCCATTTTGAGTTAATTTTTTTATAAGGTGTGAGGTAAGGTCCTCTTTTTTTCTTTTGGTTATAGATATCCAGTTCTCCAGTACCATTTGTTGACTCGGCTGCTCTGACCCAGCCAAGTCAGTTGATTGTGGAAGTAAGGGCCTATTTCTGAGTTCTTGATTTGGTTCCATTGGTCAATCTGTCTGTCTTTATGCCAGTACCATGCTGTTTTTATCATTGTTCCTAAATAATAAGTTTTAAAGTCAGTAAGTGAGAGTCCTCCAACTTCATTCTTCTTTTTATAGGCATTTTTGGCCATTCAGGGCCCCTTACCCTTCCAAATAAATTTGATAATTGACTTTTCCATATCTGCAAAAAAGGTTGTTGGGGTTTTTATGAGGATTACAATTTAGTGTTCCAGTCCATGAACATGGAATGTCCTTCCATTTAAGTATTCTTCAGTTTCTTTAACAATGTTTTGTAGTTTTCTGAATACAGGTCCTTGATGTCCTTAATTAAGTTTAATCCTAAATTTTTTATTCTTTTAGTCGCTATTATAAATGGATTTATCTTTCTGATTTCTTCTTTAGATCGTTCAGCAGAAGTGTTTAGAAATGCTACTGAGGAGCAGGTGTATCTTAGTGGTTGGGTGCCTCCTTCACATATACAAGGTCCAGGGTTAAATCCCCAGTACCTCCTGAAAAAAAAAGATCAAAGTGATTCAGTGGGCGTAGAATTTCTTTGAGCATTCAGTTAAAAAGAGAACTGAAGGTCACCTCTAGCCCTAAGGAGGTCCCCTTTAATACCAAGTCACAGAAAAATTTTGGAGCTGGTGTAGCTCAATGGTTGAATGCCTGCTTTGCACGTACAAGGTTAAATCCCTAACACATCCTTTAAAAAAAAAAAGCAGCAGGTGTAGCTCAGTGGTTGAGCACCTGCTTCCCATGTTCAAGATCCTGGGTTCGATCTCTGGTACCTCTAAAAACACTACTGATTTTTTGTGTATTGATCTTGTATCCTGCCATTTGGCTGAACTCGTCTATTAGTTCAAGTAACTTCGTTGTGGATTTTTCAGGATTTTATAGATATAGTATCAGCAAATTGCAAAAGTTTTACTTCTTTTCCTATTTGGACGTCTTTTATTTGTTTCTATAGCCTAATTGCTCTAGCTAGAACTTATAGCACGATATCAAATAACAGTGGTAACAGTAGGCATCCTTGTTTTGTTCCTGATCTCAGTGGGAAAGCTTTCAGTCCTTCGCTACTGAGTACAATGCTAGCTGTAGGTTTTTCATATATGCACTTTACCATCTTAAGAAAGATTCCTTCTATCCTATCTTTTGGAGTGCTTTTCTCAAGGAAGAATGCTATATTTGTCAAATGCCTTTCCTTTGTCAGTGGAGAGGATCACGTGGTTTTTCTTCTATTTATTAATGTGGTTTATTATACTAATTGATTTTCTTCTGTTAAAAAACCCTAGCATACCTGGTATAAAACCCACTTGATCATGATATTTGGTTCTTTTACTGCTTTTGGATTCGGTTTGCAAGTGTTTTATTGAGGATTTTGTATCTGTATTCACTAGAGATACTAGTCTATAGTTTTCTTTTTTTGTAATATCTTTATCTAGTTTTGGTATTAGGATGATGTTGGCATTCTTTCCTTTTTGGTTTTTTGAAAGAACTTGAGGAAGATTGGTATTAGATCATCTTTGAATATTAGTAGAATTCACCTGTGAAGCCATCTGGTCCTGAACTTTTCATCTTTGGGAGTTTTTTTTGTTTTTGTTTTTGTTTTGTCTTTATTTTTTTTAATGTTACATTCAAAAAATATGAGGTCCCCATATACCCCCCACCCCCTTCACCCCATTCCTCCCCCCAATAACAACAGTCTCCTCCATCATCCTGAGATACTCATTGCATTTGGTGAATACATCTCTGAGCACCGCTGCACCTCATGATCAGTGGTCCACACCATAGCCCACATTCTCCCCCAGGCCACCCAGTGGGCCATGGGAGGACATATGATGTCTGGTAACTGTCCCTGCAGCACCACCCAGGACAACTCCAACCCCCGAAAACGCCCCCACATCACATCTCTTCCTCCCACTGCCTACCCTCAGCAACCACCATGGCCACTTTCTCCACACCAATGCCACATTTTCTTCAATTACTAATCACAGTAGTTCATGAATAGAATATCAGTAAGTCCACTCTAATCCATATTCTATTCCTCCATCCTGTGGACTGTAAATGGTTGTGTCCACTCCACATCTATATCAAGAGGGGGCTTAGATTTCACATGGATGCTGGATGCAATTCTCCTGCTTTCAGTTGTAGGCACTCTAGGCTCCTTTGGGAGGTTTTTGATGACTGTTTCAATCTCTACTCATGATTGGTTTGTTGAGCTCTTCTCTTCTAGGGTCAGTGTAGGTGGTTAATGTGTTTCTAGAAATTTGTCTGTCTCGTCTACATTGTTGAGTTTTTGGGTGTCCAGTTGTATAATAAGTGGTTATGATCTCTCTTATTTCTGCAGGGTCAGTGGTAGTGTTTCCCCTATCTTTTTTATTTCTGTCTTCCCTTTCTATTGTCAGTCTAGCTAAGGATTTGTTGATTTTGTTGGGTCTTCTCAAAGAACCAACTTTTGGTTTTGTTGATTCTCTGTTGTCTTTTTGTTATTGTTATTCTGTTTCATTTATTTCTTCTCTGATCTTTATCTCTTTTGGCTTGGTTTGGAATTAGTTTGGTATTTTTCTAGTTCCTCCAGGTATGCAGTTAGGTCTTCAATTTTAGCTTTCTTCTTTTTTACTATAAGCTCTGAGGGCTGTAAATTTCCCTCTCGGCATTGCCTTTGGGGAGTCCCATAGGTTTTGATATGTTCTGTTCTCATTTTCATTCATTTCAAGATATTTACTGAATTCTCTTGCAATTTCTTCTTTGACCCACTGATTATTTCAGAGTGTATTGTTTAGTCTCCATTGAATTTTCCCTTTTTCCATCCATTATTGATTTCCAGCCTCATTCTGTTATGATCAGAGAAGGTGTTTTTTGTATAATTTCAGTCTTTTTACATTTATTGAGACCTGTCTTATGACCCAACATATGGTCCATCCTGGAGAAGGATCCATGAGCACTTGAAGAGAGTGTATATCCTGCTTTTCTAGAGTATAATGCTCTATAAATGTCTTTTAGGTCTAGTTCATTTATCATAATATTCGAGCTCTTTGTTTCTTTATCCTCTGTCCAGATGTTCTATCCAATGCCAAGAGTGATATATTGAAGTGTCCAACTGTTATTGTAGAGACGTCTATTTCTCCTATCAGTGTGTACCTCATGTATCTTGGGTCACCCAGCTTAGGGGCATACATATTTATTGTAGCTGTTTCTTTTTGGTGAATTGCCCCTTTTATTAATATATGTTGACCTTCTTCATCCCTTATACTAGTTTTGCATTTAAAATCTATTTTGTCCAAAATTAGTATTGCTGCTCCAGCTCTTTTTTGATTACTATTTGCTTAAAATATTTTTTCCAACCTTTCACCTTCAAACTGGTTGTGTCCTTACATCTGAGGTGACTCTCTTGTAGACAGTATATAGACTGGCTAAAATTTTTTTAATCCAGTACGTGTCTTTTGATTGGGGAATTCAAGCCATTAATACCAATGTTATTACTATAAAGGCATTACTTTATCCATTTTATCTTTTGGCTTTTCATTGTCATATCTTACTTTTATCTGTCTTTTTGCCCTTTAATTTACCCTTCTTAATAACCTTCATTTCTACCGTCTTCTCCAAGACCAACAAACAAGACCTTGTGTTTATTTCCTTTCAGGCTGCAGCACACCCTTTTGTATCTAATTCTAGTCTTTTGCTAACATATTCTCTTAGTTTTTGTCTCTGAAGACTTTCAACTCACCCTCATTTATGAAGGCAGTTTTGCCGGGTACAGAATTCTTAGCTGGCTTTTTCTCTTTCAGTACCTTAAATACATCATGCCACTTTCTTCTCACCCCTGTGGTTTCTGATGAGAAGTCAGCACTTAACCTTATTGAGATTCCCTTGTATGTGATGCTTTCTTTTCTCTTGGCTCTTTTCAGCGTCCTCTCTTTTATCTCTGATATTTGTCATTCTGAATAGTAGGTGTCTCAGAGTAGGTCTGTTTGGATTTATTCTGTTTGGGGTGTGGGCTGTCCTTCTTTGATACTGATTTTTATGTCTTTCACAAGGGTTGGGAAGTTTTTGGTCATTATTTCCTCAAATATGCTTTCTGCCTCTTTTCCATTCTCCTTCTGGGACACAACTAACACATACATTTGTGTACTTTGTGTTGTCGGTTTCCTGAGACCCTTTCCCATTTTTTCCCATTCTTTTCTCTTTCTTTTCTCCTGTCTCTTTAAATTCAGATGTTTTGTCCTCGGTAACACTAATTCTGTCTTCAGTCAATTCAAATCTACTGCTATGTCCTTCTAATGTACTTTCAATCTATCCACTTTGTCTTTCATTCCCATAAAGCTCTTTCTTCTTTGTAAGTTTTCAAATTGTTCTTTTTGCTTATCTAGTGTCATCCTTTGTTTTTTTTAAGGATTTATTTATTTCTCTCCCCTTCCCCCCCCCCCCATTGTCTGCTCTCTGCGTCCATTCACTGTGTGTTCTTCTGTGTCCGCTTGCATTCTTGTCATGTGGCATCAGGAAACTGTGTCACTTTTTTTGGTTCTTGTTTCATCATCTTGCTGTGTCAGCTCTCCATGTGTGGCACCACTCCTGGGCTTTTCTAGTGCGGGGCGGCTCTCCTTGCGTGTGTGGCACCCCTACGTGGGGGGCACCCCTGCATGGCACAGCACTCCTTGTGTGCAGCAGCGCAATATGTGGGCCAGCTCACAACACAGGTCAGGAGGCCCTGGGTATCGAACCCAGGACCCTCCATATGGTAGGTGGACGCTCTGTCAGTTGAGCCACAACCGCTTCCCTCTAGTGTCTTCTTAATATCCTTTATCTCTTTCATCCTGTTTTCCTTCAATTCTTTGAATTGATTTAGGAGATTGGTGTGATTATCACTGATTAGTTGTCTTAAATCTTGTATCTTGTCAAGACATTTGGTTTATTTCTTTAGCTGGACCATCTCTTCCTGTTTCCTAGTATGGTTTGTAATTTTTGACTGATGTCTAGCATATGCTGGTGAATTTACTCTGACAATCAATTTCTCTATCTTGCCTAGTGTTTTGTTTTGTTTTGTTTCATGGCTCTTTGATTTTTGGTTCAGCTTGTTCTGAATCTTTAAAATTGCCCAGCTTAAGTTATCAAAATCAGGCCAGGATTCTCGCTAATGGAGGCACAGATTTTCTCCCAGGAGTTCGGGCTAAGAGATCTAAAAGTAGTTTTTCTTCTTGCAGTTTCCCAGCCATTTAGCAGATGGTACTCATCAGCATACCTTTCCAGGAAGGTATTTTTTTCAACCTCCATTTGCTGGTGTTTCTGGTCTGGCCAGAGTCAAGATTCAAAGTGAGCTTTGCTGGCCAAATTCACTGAAGAGGAGCCACTCTCCTCACTCCACTGCACCGTTTCTCTTCCCAGGGAGGAAGGTGTCTGTTCCCCTCATTCAGCCGCAGTGGGCCACAGGTGTTATCCAGGGCACACACCTTGAGGGCAGGGGATGTGTGCCCTTCCCGGCCGCCACAGGGGTTTAGTTATTCACTGTTACCATTTTGGGTTCTTGTCTTTCTGTCCCTTGCCCTCCTGGGGGTTGCGCAGCACTCTCCTGCTCTGCTGACCCCCAGAGCAGGTCTCTCAACCTTTGGCCCTTTCTCTGTTGCTTATGAGAGAGGTGAACCCTGCCTGCCTCCTGTGGTGCCATCTACCCAGAACTCCTGTGTACTTTTGAAGTTAAATTGATATCAAAGCAAATGATATTGTTAGAGATTTAAAATGTTAAATTCAAGCCCCATGGTAATGACAAAGAAAATATCAGAGAATATGCAAGTTCATAGAGACAGAGTACAGGTTGCCAGGGGCAGCAGTTGGGTTGGTGGGGGAGGAGACAGAGAGTTAATACAGAATGGGCTTAGGGTTTCTGTTTGGGGAGGTGGGAAAGTTTTAGTAATGGAGGGTGCTGAGGGTACCACAATATTGAAATACGATTCATCCCGCAGAATGGAATGATCAGAGTGGGAGCAGGTTGAGATGGGAAAGTTTATGTTGTATATACGTTCCCACAATATTAAAAAAGAGGGGGAACAACTAAAGAGACAGTGAGAGGTAAAGGCAATATGTGATCCTGGACTGGATCTAACAAGTGATGAGAGAAGGCTTACAAGGACATTATTGGGACATATGAAAAAATTGGAATGTAGATTATAAGCTTTATATCGATTTTAAATTTTTGGAACTTTATAACTGTACTTAGGGTGCTTGAATAAGTGAATATCCTTGTTCTTAGGAAATGTATTTGGAAGTATTTTCTGGTCAAGGAGCATAATGTATACAACCCACACTCAAGTGTTCAGAAAATGGGTTGATAAATAGATATACATATAGATGGATTGATAGAATGATGGATAGATTGCTAGAATGATACAGCAAATGTGGCAAAATGTTATTGCTATAGCTGAGGGGATGGGGAATGTTGGGCTTATCTGTACAGGGTTTGTATTATTTTTGTAACTGGCCTGTAAATTTGAAAGTACTTGAAAATAAATTTTTTCCCAAAAAATTGCATTCTAACTGCCATTGACTAATTAATCGTTGATGTCTGTGGTTCTAGGTGTCGGTAATTAACACCGTGGACACGTCCCATGAGGACATGATTGTAAGTATTCTTCCAGCCCTCCCTTGGAGGCTGCAGACATGGGCATTTCTGTAGGAGGGATACAGTTTGAGTTTTTCATTACCCCTTTCTGTTGATCATTCTTGAACGCAAGTGCGGCTTTGCCAGTCAGGCAGTTGCCTTAGGGGGTATGGTCCCAACCCCAGAAGTGTCCTCTCAGTTGGCAGAGCTATGACAGGCTGGTCACTTTCTGATGAGAGGAACCTGGGAATCGTTTATAGCTCAAGACACTCAGTTTTCTGGCCAATAAAGGTGACTTGCTGTGAGATGCAAACCAAGTAGGTAGGGAGGTTTGGCAGTAGTTTTCCCACTGGTTTTCCTCCATTGGAAAGGGGGTTAAAAGCACGATACATGAAGAGAGAGAGGGAAAAGGACTTGCTACAAAGACAGAGGGCAGCAGTGAAGAAAGCCCAAGGCAGATCTAGGCAGGACCACAACAGACAGCAGACCAGTCAAGGCCCTCTGCACCAGAAGTCGTTAGCTTAGGACATCTCCTGAGAGCCAAACATAGGGCTTGGTTAAAGAGGACAGAGCTGCAGGAAAAGGTCCAGAGGTTAGAGACGCCAGTAGGAAAATGCAGGCTCTGTTTTGTGCAGGGCCCAGCAATCTAGGCAACCATTAGGCAAGAGCATTCCCACCAGGTCCATCAACTTATATGATTTCACCCCAGGCTTTCTGCCCTCATCGCTGTTTTTGGGGTTCTGAGACGTTTCCTGGTCTCAGAGATGTATCTGTTCCCTGAATTCGGTCACATGTGGTCTCACTCGAGACTCCTTTGGAAACAGCATGGTCTTCCATAGGAAAAAAAAAACAATGCAAAACTCTGTTGCTAGTCTCTTAGCTTTTCTGAGCTAACCTCAATTTCTTTTTAGCTACAGTGGGAAAAATAAAGGAAAATACTGGGTGGGTTTTGTTTGAGGAGCAAATGAGGAAAAGTAGTAATGACTGGCTAATGTCATTGCTGCACGCTCACTAAATGTCAGACCCTGTGCTAAGCACTTCTCACTCAATATCTCATTTAACCTTCATATCAACCCTTGAAGCAGATACCACAATTAGCCCCATTTTTAAAAAATTGTGGTAGCATACACATAACATAAAATTTGTTATTTTAACCATTTTCAAGTGCACAATTCAGTGGCACTAATTACATTTACAGTTTCATGCAACCATCACCACCATCCATTACCAAAACTTTTCCATCACCCCAAAGAGAAATGCTGTACCCATTAAACAATAACTCCCCATTCCTTCTCTCCCCAACCCCTAATAACCTCTTGTCTGCTTATTCTAGGTGGGTCATGTAAGTAGACTCAAAATATTTGTCCTTTTCTATCTAGTTTATTTCACATAGCATGATGTTTTCCAAGGTTCATTCATGTTGTAGCATGTATCAATTTCATTCCTTTTTATGGCGAATAATATTCTACTGTATATATAAGTATTCCACATTTTATTTGTCCCTTCATCTGTGGGTGGACACTTGGGTTGCATCCACCTTTTGGAAAATGTGAATAATGCTGTTGTGAACATTGGTATATGAGTACCTGTTGCAATTTTGGAGGGTGTATACCTAGGAATAGAATTGCTGGGTCATGTAGTAATTCTGTATTTAACTTTTGAAGAACTGCCAAACTGTTTTTCACACTGGCCACACTCTTTCACATTCACAACAGTAAACAGGGGTTCCAATTTTTCCACATATTTGCCAATACTTGTTATTTTCCATTTTTTAAATTATAGCCATCCAGTGGGTATGGAGAGGTTTCTTACTGTAGTTTCTATTTGCATTTCCCTAATCATTAAAAGATTTCCCATTTTAAGGACAACAAAAGTGAGGTTTGAGAAGGTTGGATAATATTTCAAAGGTTGCATAGCAGATAAAGTAAGGAAGTGGATTTAAATCTCTTAGGTATTATGCCCTCTTTCCTTGCAAAGTGTGTGTTAGCATTCTGCAGGACAGGTGCTTTGGAAATACACTTGCAGAGAAGATCATTCTTACCACCTGCACTGCCTGCCTTCCAAAAAAACCAAAGCCTGAAATATTGGAGGGGGTTGACTTCCAGAGAATTGAGATGTTTTCCTTGGGTAGAAAGATGAAAGGAAATGACTGAGGCAGACAAAATGTGTACTTCCCTTGAGAGGGCACAGTTGCTCCTGGTGACCACAGGAGTAACAGCTGGAAGCACCGTAAACTCCCAAGGTGGGACGACTGAGGAAAGTGGCATCCGTGGAGCTTTTTTGAGCAAGCAAGAGAGAGCAGGGCAGCAGGCAATGGACACCTGAGGAGCCATGGGCAGGGGATTGCCCTAGGTCTGTATGGTTAATCCGCATCAAGGAATTCAGTGCATGCATGGCAGGACCAGCAGTGCCGGGGCATTGTTTTCCTTGGGGGTACTTGGCACACTTCTAGTAGAAAGATAAGGCAGAAGCCCAGGCACAAAGGTATACAAAGAATTCAGTGCCAGGGGTAGAGGAAGGAGCTCAGATATCTGAGTGGATCCCTGTGTCCAGGCCAGTGGGACATCCTGGAGGACCACAGGGGCCTAGAGTCAGTCAAGCACCTGCTGTTTTGAGTCCGTATTAGCCCTTGGTTCTGCGCTGAGTTTATCCCCTAATGTATTCCCCTGTAGCCCATGGAGCCTAAGAACAGGTTGGAATCTGAGAAGAAAGAGGAAAAAGAGGGGAGCTAGGCCAGCTTTTCTTCTCCCACCCCCACCCTGCAGAACAGGTTTTGAAGGGTCCTTCCCTGGAGTATGTAAAGGATCCTTGAGATCACAGGCATACCTCAGAGATGCTACAGTTTGATTCTAGACTACCACAATAAAAGTGAATATCACAATAAAGCAAGTCACATTAATTTTTTGGTTTGCCAGTGCACATAAAAGTTATGTTTACACTATACTCTAAGCAGTTGTGGGGAGTGGATGTCATTCAAGTGGTTGAGTGCCTGCTTCCCACATGGGAAGTCCTGGTTTAGGTTCCTGGTGCCTCCTAAAAACAAAAAGCAAAAAAACCAACTTGGGAGCTGATGTGGCTCAGTGGTTGAGAGCCGACTTCCCACATATGAGGTCCCAGATTCAATCCCTGGCCCCCAGTATCTCACTATATATATATATATATGTATATGGTGACAGGCAGCAGAGCTTTCTGAGGAATCTGCTACTCATCAGATTGCCCAGAGGACCCTAAGTACTGTTTCACACAGACAATTTGAAAATAAAGTTCCAGAAAAACAAAAGCTATTTCAGGAGGATAATGGAATTCCAGTACATCTGAAGGGCAGGTTACCTGATGCCCTCCTGTGCGAGCCCCTGTGGTTCTACAGTTGATGAAACAGCATATACTGTGTATCAGCTGGGCATGGCTTCATTTTCCAAGAAGCAAGATTGACTTCAGTTTATCATTCCAGCAATCAGTTGGTTCAATTTAATTAAGCTCTCTATGGACCAGTAATCTAATAAATTCCTGAGCTTTTGGGGATCAATATTTATTGACTTGTACTAACTGACACAAATAAAGCAGTCTTTACCATGATAAAAAAAATGTGACAGAAACAAATTGAGCACATGTTGTTGGAAAAAATGGCATCCATAAACTTGCTCAGCACAGGGTTACCACAAATCTTCAATTTACAAAAACACAATATCTGTGAAACACAGTGTTATTAGGTTCTTTTGGGAAACAGAATCAACAGGACATATATTTCAATAGTATGAGATTTTACAGGATTCTTTCATGTGACCACGGAAATGCACACGTCCAGGTTCCTCAGGCAGGCTACAAACCAGGGGCTCTGATGAAAGTCCAGTGAAGGTCCTCGATGAGTGTCCGGGAGATGCTGGCTATCCAAAGACTAGCTGGGAAATTCTCTCTGAATGCTAAAATCACTTTCCCTTTTAAGTCATTCAGCTGATTAGATAAAACATCACTCATTGCTGGTGACCATCTCCCTGGTTGATTGTAGATGTAATCAGCCCTCTATGCAGTAAACTCATTGATGACTAAAACCCATAAATGTCCTTGTATTACAGCTAGCCCCCACAACTGGGCACCATTACCTGACTGAGTTGACGCATTAGCCTGCCCATCACACATAGTAAAGCAAAGTGCAATAAAATGAGGTAGCCTGTAGAGTAAGGTAGATTCTGTTCCAAACTAGACTCTGTCCTAGGGACTGCCCCCGCCTCCACCTGCCCAACCCACAGGCTTCCCTAGCTCTTCTCCCTTTGCAGCACGATGCCCAAATGGACTACTATGGCACCCGCCTGGCAACCTGCTCATCCGACAGGTCCGTCAAAATCTTTGATGTACGCAACGGAGGGCAGATCCTGATTGCCGACCTCAGGGGGTAAGTGTGGCTAAACATGGGGAAGGTCTCAAAGAAGGGCCCTGCCTCAGGCAAGGGAGGACAAGAGGAGAGCCCAGATGAACCTCAGTACATTTAGCCGAGGTTCAGGTGTTGTGCGGCTCAGGAGGGAGCCCAGCTGTGCCACCCACATGTCCCCTAGAATACCATGGGCAAATGAGTCCGCTCACCTCTCTGCTCACCCACAGGGTGGGGATGGTGCTACCCCTTCCCAGGTGGTGCACACAGTCCTCACACAGGGCCCACACACAGTAAGCCTTTACAAAGGGCTGCTTTTACGAGTGGCAAATGTTAACATTTTTGCAGTTATAGCTAGTGTGATCTTAAGTGTCATTCAGAGCATTAAAATAAGAATAATGCCCCACATCCCATAATGTGGCCTATTTACCCTGGCAGGTGTTCAGTGAATATTTACAAATGTTTGCTTTACCCTTCTCCCTACAAGATTTTTGAGGAGGTCTGTCTCCCATTTTTATGGCCACATCCCTGCTGGTTTCCCCCCAGTTCACTGCCTTTCACGTAGTTGGCGCTTCTTAACCTGGGATTCACAGATCTCCAAAGTAAGTTTTGTGGGTAGAATTCAGGTGTGGTGAATTGTGGTAGGAAAACAGTCGCTTCTTTATTTTCAGTGACTGATATTTAGCGTTTCCTTCAATTACGTATGTAAGCAAGGAACCACAGTAATATTCATAGTACTTGTCACTTGGTTACCAGTAGAAATCACTAGGTATTTTTTATCACATTATAGTTGTAGCTATCTCAAAATATTTATATTCATCATCCCTTTAAATTACAGAGGTTATTAGACCTGCCATGAGAACTTATTACTTAATATCACTATATCATAATTTTTTTTTTACATTTTTAATAACTGTAATCCTAGTTCTGTATATTTTATCCATTACTTTCTGCAGGCATCCATTGCCTTCACCAGCCCGCACAAAAGAAATTAAGAACTGAAAATTAGGTGCTCAGTATATGTTTAACTATGAATTGAAGAAAATAGAACTAAGTAGTCATTTGGGGAAACAGGCCTAAAAGTTAGCCTTCTCCTGAATGTCAAGAATTAAACCACTCCATCAGCCAAATGCCAGTTTCCTTGTGAAGGAGCCCCTGGGGGTCAGGCCTGGTTTCAGCTGGCAGCAGTGGTCACCTTTACTGTTACTAGTCTTTTGTGCACAAAGGATGTGAAATATTGGAGGATAAAAATTTACACCTTCATTGTTTTTTCTCCTGGTAAAACTGTGCTAGTTGTCAGTAAATTGAGTCTTCTCATAGTTTCAGTAGCAGCTCCTTTGCAAGGACTTGGAATGTACTGACTTTGGAGTTTCTCCAGCTCTAACGTAAAGAAGTAAATAAGGAGCAGTACTAGCTAATGGGCATTGATTGTACCCTCCCCCCCCTTTTTTTTAAGACTTACTTTATTTATTTATTTCTCCCTACCCCCTCAGTGTTTGTGCTTGCCTTTCTTTTCACAAGGCACGATCTTTTCAGGAGGCACCAGGAACTGAACTTGGGGCCTCCAATGTGAGAGGGAGGGAATCGAACATGGGACCTCCCATTGGTAGGCAGGAACTGAATCACTTGAGCTACATCCACCCCCCACCCCTTTTTTTGTATAATCACTGTTCTAAACTCTGTGTATGAATCATCACAAGTAGTTAGCTCTCATGACCACCTTATGAAGGAAATATTAATTGAAATTTCCATTTTCAGGTAAGAAGACTAAGCCATAGAGAGGGTGTGGCCCTTGCCTGAGACCAGGCAGCTCGTGAATGGGGGAGTGGGATTTGAAAGAGTCAGGGCTCACAACCACTCTTTTATGCTCTCTTGTGGAAGAGAAATGGTCCTGGTGTAAAGCCTAATACAAAGTAGGCGATAAAAGTCAGTACTTCTCAGGTGAATGGATAAAGATCAGAAAGGAAGAGAAAGGAAGGAATGCTTTTTGAACAAATCTTAAAAAGCAGAAATATGTAAAAATGAAACAGATAACTGCCTCCTTGGGGAGCTGATCATCTGGAAAGTGATTCAGTCTGTAGGTATTTACTGAGGACCACTGGGATGCATACCCAGGTCAGTTCATTGTTGTGCTAATGACAGTGACTTGCTGCATGCAGTTTGGGGCAAAGGAGATTTCTGCCTAGTCAGGACAGGGAGGCTGACTTCAAGCCTTGATTCTGTGTCTAATAGCTCTGTGCCTTAGACAAATTGCTTAGCCTCTCTGGGCCTCAAGGTTCACATGCCCGGGGAGGGTCCCTTTTGGCAGTGACACTGTATAGCTTTCCCTT
This sequence comes from Dasypus novemcinctus, assembly GCF_030445035.2. Lineage (NCBI taxonomy): Eukaryota > Metazoa > Chordata > Mammalia > Cingulata > Dasypodidae > Dasypus > Dasypus novemcinctus. The sequence continues at coordinate 48,415,988 of NC_080698.1, read as the reverse complement.
TTGAAAGTCTTAGGCAGTTCTCACCTGAGACACAGTCTCCTCCAACTAATGAAGCCACTCGTATCTGTCCAAACTACTGTCTGGTGGAAGCACAGTGGGTTCCTCTGCCCCTCTGAGCAACCTCTGACCTCTTTCCCCTGCAGTCACGAGGGTCCTGTGTGGCAAGTGGCCTGGGCCCACCCCATGTATGGCAATATCCTGGCATCCTGCTCGTACGACCGGAAAGTCATCATCTGGAAAGAGGAAAACGGCACCTGGGAGAAGACCCATGAGCACACAGGCCACGACTCATCAGGTGCACTGGGTGTGGCACATGGAGGGGGCCTAGGAGTCTGGGTGGAAGAGCGTCGTGGTCGAAGCCTTGGGTTCTTTCTCCTTGTGATGCTGCCTCTTTGTCCCCCGGGGTTTGGTTGGCTTGTTAGCTAGCCTGCCCACAGCTGAGGAAAGACCCCAAGCCCTAATGAAAAGCAAAATGAAAAAAGTAAAAACAACACAGTGGGTTTTTTTTAAGGCAAAGTTTATTCATTTTAAATACTGGCCTTTAGTCTCAAATTGTTGTCCTGCGTACTTCTTTGTTCAGATATACTTTAAGAAAAGATAACATTAGTTATTGATAGTTTGATTTTGTTTTTTATGCCATTAATTGGCAAAAATCAAGCCAATTGGGAATATGGTGACCCCTGCTAATTTTTTAAGAAACAGTACATCTGGGAAATCAAAGTCTGGAACCCTGGGCCATACCATGTCCTCCTTGCTCACTGTGCTTCCCTCCTTCCCACAGTGAACTCTGTGTGCTGGGCCCCCCATGACTACGGCCTGATCCTGGCCTGTGGGAGCTCGGATGGGGCCATCTCCCTGCTGACCTACACCGGGGAGGGCCAGTGGGAAGTGAAGAAGATCAACAATGCTCACACTGTAAGTGCAGACTGCCTGCTGAGGGGGGGCTCTGCGGCCTCGCCGTGTGTCTGCTGTAGATTCCGTCAGGAGTGAGGGGTGGTGTCTGTGACGTGCAGTGGGCAAGGAGAGGGGGCTGCTGATCAGATGCTTGGTAGAGCTCCGAGACTCCGCTCTGAAGCAGACCAGAAGCTGCATCCCGGGAGACCAGGCTGTACAATCTCTGTCAGCCCAGGTTAGGGGTTGGTCCTGGCTTCTCAGCGGCTCCCAAGTCAAAGGGGTCAGGTGATTCAGGATATGGCTGAATCTGGGAAAAGTTTTTTGTATTTATGTTGTTGGTTTTTTTTTTACTTTTTAAAAACTGAGATACAATTCACACACTATAAAGTTCACCCTTTAAAGTTTACAATTCAGTAGTCTTCAGTATATTCACAAAATTGTGAACCATTACACTAACTCTAGAATATTTTCATCACCCTTAAAGAAATCCCATTACCTTAACAGTCACTCCATATCCACACCCCAGTCCCCAGGAATCACTAATCTACTTTCTGTTTCTAGGAATTTGAATCTTACAATATATAGTCTTTTGTGACTCACTTCTTTCACTTGACATCATGTTCTCAAGGATGGAAAAAGATCTTCCATGTAAATAGTAAGCAAAAGAGAGCTTGGGCAACTATTACTAATGTTGGGCAGAATAGACTTTAAGTCAAAAGCTATTAAAAGAGACAGGGACACTATATATTAATAAAAGCAGCAGTCCACCAAGAAGAAATAACAAGGGAAGCAGATATGGCTCAAGTGATTGGGCTCCTGCCTACCACATGGGAGGTCTGTGGTTTGGTTCTGTTGCCTCCTAAAGAAGACAGCAAGCTGGCACAACAGGCAGGCACAGAAAGCTGACACAAAAAGATGACTCAACAGAGACACAAGGAAAAGCATAAGAGACACAACAAAGCAGGGAATGGAAGTGGCTTATTAGGCATCTCCCTCCCACATCAGAGGTGCCAGGTTCAGTTCCCAGTGCCTCCTAAAGAAGCAAAGAAGATGAACAGACACGGCAAGTGCAAACAACGTGGAGGTGGGAAGAAAGAAAGAAATCTTAAAAAAAAAAAAAGATATAAGCATATTTAGGCACCTAACCAGTGTATTCCAAAACACATAAGGTAAAAAGTGGTGACACTTAAGGGAGAGGGGGACCTGGCAATGGAGATGGCAACCAGCCTGGCCTCAAGGAGACCTCAGAGCACTCCCAGGGCACCCCAGTACGGACCCAGGCCTGTCCAGCCTCCTGAACTCTCCAGCCCAAGTCCAGGATGCTCCTCCTCGTCTTTGTATGGACTGTCCTGCAGGTTGTCTCGGGTCAAGGCAGTAGAGTCAGCACCTGGGGCCTCAGCCCTGGGGCCTGGCCTTTCCTGAATCCACCTCCCCAAACCCCACGCCCACCTAATCTCCGTGAGTTTAAGTGTGAAGTGGGGTTACTGTGCCTAAGAGATGGATTTTAGAGGAAAGAGGCTCATGCACTGGTGACCCCGCCCAAAGTTCTCTGAGATGCCCAGTTAGTTCGCTGAACCTACCTGTGTTTGCAGTTTTCCACTCCCTGCCTTCTCCAAAGCTACCATCCCAAACCCCTCCCTTGCCACCCTAGAAAGCAGACAGCACTTTCCCTCCTACCTGTTTGGCAGGACATCTCCAGGGACAGGTTCTCTGGGATCTAAGCTGATTCCAGGATGCTGCCCTTCAGAAGGGGTGGGGGGCACTACCCCAGAGGGACTCCGAGGTACCCAGAGAGAGATTCCATTTCAACCTCTGGTTAAAAACACAACCCTTCTGGGTACTTAGAAGGGTCCGAGGGGAAGTGCTAGAATGGAAAAAACAGAACTGCCCCTTGCAGGGTTTCTAATGAGGAATGAAAAATATGAAAAGGGGAGCTCCTATGCCCCTGCAGCAAAAAGGGCTTCCTGCATAGGGCTTCCACCCTCTCCAGTGCCAAAAAAAAATCACATTCTCCACCGACTCCCATGAGCCAGGAAACTGACTTGGTTGTAGTCTCCCACCTTCTTATTTTACCCTGATATTTCCTTGATCAGATATCTGAAGATGACTTAAGGACTACAGGTGAATCACAAAGGAAAAATTCAACAGCCTTGAACTTTTCCAGGGGCAGAAAAGTACTCCAAATAGAGCTTCTGCCCTTATTTCAGAACTTCCTTATATTAACACCACACGGGAACACAGACCAGCAGAAAGGACAAAGGATGGCTGTTTACCTTTTCTTAGTTACCTAGCCTTCCAAATCCTTGGGGCAAATTCAAGCACTAGAAAAACTCCATTAAACAAAGAGTTCTCTTTCTCATTGCCCCAGGCTAATGGGGACGTGCACACACATATTTCCAAAGATAACGGAAGGGGAGAGCAAGTTGGGAGCAGAAGGTCGGGAAAGGGGGCAAAATGGAGGGCTATTGAGGGAGCAGCTGCTACTGGATGGTAGATACGGCAAGAGAATCAAAGAGCTGATAGTATGCACAGGGCACACTTTCCACGCCACCAGAGTCTTAAAGAAAAGGATATGAGGCAAGCTTTTCCATTATAATGAATGCTCAAGAGAGTAACTAACCTGATACCAGGATGTAAATGAGGAAGAGAATACAAGAGAGAGTACTGGACAATGAGTCAGCTGACTTCCAACCCCAGCTTTCCCACAAACAAGCTCTGTGGACCTGCTGTCTATGCTTTTCAAACTTTGCTCACCTTATCTGTGAAGGAGGGCTTTGGACTAAAGGATTTCCAAAGTCCTCTCCAAGTCTAAAAGTCCTGTTTAAAAAATTTTTAAAGTAATCATTGGAGCACAAGGAAAGATGAGATTTTTAGTTTCACTTTTCCTAAGGTGTTTGTTCTCTGTGCATCACAGCCCACTCTAGATTTAACACCCATCCCAATAGAAATTGCACATAGGAATTTTTTTTAATGTTTTGTGAACTTTCTTTCTGAATGTTATTCTTTTTTTTCAAGCAGTTTATTGAGATATATTCACATACCGTACCGTCTATCCAAAGTGTACAATGAATGGCTTTTAGTATAATCATGTTGTGCATTCACCACCACAAAAGCACATAAGAATTTAATGAATTTGCTTATCACAGAGACTGGGTGCTTCTAGTTATAAGTATGATATAAATGAAAATATCAAATATCAATGGTAGGCAAAAGGATATAAACACTCTTTCCCAGAGAAAGATGGATATTTTCAAAAGAACTCTGTTGCCGTCAGATAGTTCCTCTTACAGTGTGACTTAACCTTGGGTACATGAGCCAACTAAAAGTGTTTCACTATATGGCGGCTTTGTGAGACTCAACTCTTCATGGAATGGCAAATGGTGACATGCCCGCATGCAAAGACCCGGTTCCATCAGCTTTGGATGTCTCAAACATGGGTAGAATTTTCATCAGAGAACTAAATGTTTGCATTAATCATCTGTCTGGTCCATCTGGCCTCCAGATGCACATTCATAGTCACAGAGAGGCAGGCCCACAGAGCTGGAACAGGCCTGCGATTAGTTCTGGTGTTCCCCAAGATGAAAATGGGCTCGAAAGGGAATGGGTTGGGGGGTAACTAACCGAAAAATAAAGGAAATAGAGATTACATTCATCAAACAACTTTGGGGAACTCTGGGTTAAAGTTTCGTAGAATCCTTTACTGCAGTTGTTTTAGCCTATAATATGCTAATGTGCAGGTATCAATCTCCAAGACGATGATTTGGGTATTTACTGTTTTCCTAACATTGGAGTTTAGAACCTTGGTTTTTAAGGGATTTTTTTGGTTTGGTTTTGTTTGTTTGCTTCTTTGTCTTATTTGTCTTTTGGTTAAATTGGTTGGTTTAGCGTACCCAATGAGAAAGGTGTTCTGAGGAAGACAGTGAGGAAAATAGAGTAATTTAACCCCCTGTTGCAAAGGGTTGTCCTCAATCCTAGTTCAGTAATTTTTCACCTATACTACACTAATGATTGTGTAGAGTCTTCTTGACTGTTCCACAGTATCTGCCATCATTGTCAAAAATTCATAGCTTTTGATACTGAACAGGTTGACAGTGCTCAGAAATCTTAACTCTCATGATTGCATTACCACAACTGTAGTCTTTTTTTTTTTAAGATTTATTTTTATTTATTTCTCTCCCCTTTCCCGCCCCCTCCCCACTGTTGTCTGCTCTCCGTGTCCATTCACTGCGTGTTCTTCTTTGTCCGCTTTCATTCTTGTCAGCAGCACCAGGAGTCTGTGTCTCTTTTTGTTGTGTCATCCTGCTGCGTCAGCTCTCCATGTGTGCAGCACCGCTCCTGAGCAGGCTAAGCTTTTTTTTGTGTGTGGGGGGCAGCTCTCCTTGAGGGGCGCACTCCTTGCACGTGGGGCTCCCCTACACGGGGGACATCCCTGCGTGGCACGGCACTCCTTGCACGCATCAGCACTGCGTGTGGGCCAGCTCACCGCATGGGTCAGGAGGCCCTGGGTTTGAACCCTGGATCTCCTATGTAGTAGGCAGACGCCCTATCAGTTGAACCAAATCCACTTGCCAGTAGTCTTGCAGTGTGGTGACTAAGAGGACAGACTTCCTAGTCAGCATGGTTGGTAGAAATCTGAACCCTGCCTCTTACCAGCTGTGTAACTGTAAACTTATTTAACTTCTTTATTAAGAATTATTTCTTTATCCATAAAATGGTGTTAATATCCCACTGAACTCTTGGAGTATTAAATGAGATAATATATGTGCCTGCCATAGGAATCACTGAATAAATAGTCCCCAAACATAACTTAAAAACATTCTGCGCAATGATTTATACGTTTATCATTGGATTTACTTGGCAGCCCAGTTTAACTTCAGAAACCAGGCTGCCAGGGTACTGAGTTGTCTAGTGGTATTATTTTCTTCATAACAGAAAAATAATTTGGTGTTTGTTTTTTAAAAATAGAAACCTTTTTTAAAAGACATCTTTACAATAATTGTTAGAGACTTCAATACACAACTCTCAGCAATAGATAGAACATCTAGGCATCAGAGCAATAGTGAAACAGAGAACTTGAATAATACAATAAATGAACTAGACCTAACAGACATATACAGAACATTGTACCCCAAAACTGTAGGATATACATGCTTCTCGAGTGCTCTTGGATCATTCTCCTGGATAGACCACATGTTGGGTCACAAAACAAATCTCAACAAATTGTAAAAGATCAAAATTATACATAGCATTTTCTCCAACCTAATGGAATGAAGTTGGAAATTAATAACAGGCAAAGAACTGAAAAATTCACAAATATATGGAGGTTAAACAACACACTCTTAAACAATCAGTGGGTCAAAGAAGAAACTGCAAGAGAAATCTCGAGAAATATCTCGAGATGAGTGAAAATGAGAATACACTTGTCTTAGTTTGCCACAGGACTGCTGATGCAAAGTACCAGAAATGAGTTGGCTTTATAATAGAGATTTTATTTAGGGTAAAAGCTTACAGTTTCAGGGCTGTGGAATGTCCATATCAAGGCATCAGCAGAGATGCTTTCTCACCAAAGTCAGCTGCTGGCGATCCCAGACCTTTGCCACATGGCAAAGAAGACCACCAATCTCTGCTGAGGTCCTGCCTTCTCCATCAGAATCTTCCATCTCCTGGAGCTCACCTGTGGGCAACCAGGTATAAAGCTTCTCTATTCAGCCTTAAGCTCTTCCATGGGCCTCCCCTCTTGGGGCTTTGTGTTTCAGCGTTGGCTGCCAGTGATCCTCCAGTCCTCTCAAATTGCAGGGTCAAAAATGGCAGCTTCCTTTCTGTCTCTCTGTCTTTCTGTGTCTCCACTTATATTAGACCCACCAAGAGGGCAGAGACCAAAGCTGGCTCATGCCTCACTGACTTCTAATCAAAAGCCCTAAAGCAATCTTATCAAGTAAGCTAATCAAAGGCCTCTTAACTGAATTTAATGTAATCAAAGGGTCCCACACCACAAAAATGGTTTAGTTTAAGACAATCATTTTCTGGAATTCACAAAATTCATATTGTCACAGAAACAGATCAAAATTTATGGGGTGCAGCAAAAGCTGTGCTAAGAGGGTAATTTGTAGCCCTACAGGCCTACATCTTAAAAGAAGAAAAAGCTAAAATCAAAGACCTGATTGCATACCTGGAAGAACTAGAAAAATAACAAACTAATCCCAAAGCAAGCAGAAGGAATGAAATAATGAAGATTAGAGCAGAAATAAATGAATTTGAGAATAAAGAAAAAAACAATATAGAGCATTATCAAAACCAAAAGTTGATTCTTTGGAAAGATCAATAAAATTGACAAACTCTTAGCTAGACTGACAAAAAAAGAGAAGATGCAAATAAATAAAATCAGAAATGAGGAGGGAACATTATTACTGACCATAGAAATAAAAAGGATTGAAAGAGGATACTGTGAAAAACTGTATGCCAATAAATTAGACAACCTAGATGAAGTGGACAAATTCCTGGAAATAAAACCTACACTGATTCTAGAAGAGATAGTTCTCAACAGACCAATTTCAAGTAAAGAGATTGAATCAGTCATCATACACCTCCCACAGATAAAAGTGGAGTTATATGCCAAAAAATACAATATAATAATATTGGCATTTATAATTATGCATATGATTACCTTTACCAGGATCTTTGTTCCTTTATTCTGCTTTCATCTACTGTCTAATGTCCTATCCTTTCAGTCTGAAGATCTCTTGTAGCATTGCTTGTAGGGCAGGTCTAGTGGTGATGTACTCCTTCAGCTTTTATATGGGAATGTCCCTCATTTTTGAAAGATAGTTTCACCAGATATAAAATTTTTGGTTGTCAGTTGTTTCCTTTCAGCTCTTTAAATATTTCATCACACTGCCTACTTAGGTCCATAGTTTCTGATGAGTAGTTGGCACTTACAGTCTTATTGAAACCCCCTTGTACATGCCATGATTTCCCTCTTGAGTCTTTTAGAGTTCTCTATCTTTGGCATTGAACAGTTTGATTATATTATATATCAATCTGAGACTATTGTGTTTATCCTGTTTCAAATTCATTGATCTTCTTGGTTGTGTATGTTCATGTCTTTTATTAAATTTGGGAAGTTTTCCACTATTATTCTTGAGAATATTCTCTCTGGCCCTTCTTTGCTTCTCCTTCTGGGGTTCCTACATTGCTTATTTTGGTATACTTGATGGCATCCCACAGCTCTCTTAGGCTGTGTTCACATTTTCTTCATTCCTCTTTTTTTCTGCTCTTTAGACTGAATGATTTCACTTGTCTTACATTGAAGTTCACTGATTTATCCTTCTGCCAGCTCCAATTTGCAGTCAAACCCTCTCTAGGTGTATTAGTCAGCCAAAAGGGTGCTGATGCAAAATACCAGAAATTGGTTGGTTTTTATAAAGGGTATTTATTTGGGGTAGGAGTTTACAGATACCAGGCCATAAGCATAAGTTACTTTCCTCACCAAAGTCTATTTTCACTTGTTGGAGCAAGATGGCTGCCAGCGTCTGCCAGAGTTCAGGCTTCCTGGGTTCTTCTGGGCTCATCTCCTCTGTTTCCTCCACAAGGTCAGCTGTAGACTATGAGGCTCTCTAGGCTTTGCCTCTCTCCACAAGGTCAGCTGTAGATTATCAGGCAAACAGCTCTGTCTCTCTCCCTGGGGCTCCAGCTTCGGCATCAAACTCCAACATCAAGAACCCTCAACTCTCTCCCTTTTATCTGTGCGTCCCCTTGGTAGCCCAATCAAAGCCCTGATCATAACTTCATCACTCCCAGGTATAGTCCAGATTACAAACATAATCCAATATCTGTTTTTGGAATTCATAACCATATCAAACTGCTACACTAGATAATTTTTAAATTCTCTTACTTTGGTCTTCAGCTCTGGTTCCTTTTCATGATTTCTATCTCTTTATTGATATTCTCTTTGTGTTCATCTATTTTCCTGATTTCCTTTAGTTCTTTGTCCATGTTTTTCTTTAGCACTTTGGGCATATTTAGGACCTTTAAAAAAAATCTTTGTCTTATATGTCCCAGGTTTGATCTTCCTTTTTGATAGTTTGTAATGTTTATCATACTCCTTTCCATGGGTTATTGTTTTCTGTTTCTTAGTGTGTTTTGTAATTTTTTTATTGCAACCTGGGTGTTTTGATATTTTAATGTGTTTTCTCTGGAGTTATTTAGTTACTGAGATGTCTGTTGCTTAAGTTTATATCCAGATAGTGTTATGACCGAGGTTTTCTTGAATGTATGAACAATCTTGAAAAAGAAAACACCTTTCCCTGTCTGCACATTGGGGTACGTGCTCTCCTTTAGAGTTTAGCCATCCTGATAATGAGTTTAGAGAACACTAATGCAATGCGCACGTCTTACCTTCGGCGTGTGCATGGCGCCTTTTGGAATTCCCCATTTACATTTTAGTCTTGATTGCCACAGGGCTGCTGATGCAAAGTACCAGAAATGGGTTGGCTTTTATAATGGTAATTTTACTTGGGGTAAAAGCTTACAGTTTTGAGGCCTTGAAATGTCCAGATCTAGGCACCTTCAGAGATGCTTTCTCACCAAAGTTAGTAACTGTTGATACTAGTGTCCTGCCATGTGGTGTCTGCTCAACCTTGAGCAGCTCTGTGGGCCCAGCCCATTGGGAGCCTCTTTCTGTGCCTCTGGGCTCTGCTTGTTCTAGACTGGGTAAATTCTCTCTCTCAGCCTCTCCGGGCTTCTCCGTTTTCCTGCAGTCCTCTCTTTCACATGGCAGGATCAAATATGGCAGCTCCCTTTTTCTCTGTGTGTGTCTATGTTTATCTCAGAACCAGCAAGAGGGTGGAGACTTAACCTGAGTCATGCCTCACTGATGCCCAGTCAAAAGGGTCTTGGGAAGTGGATGTGGCTCAAACATTTGAGCTCCTGCCTATCAACTGGGAGATCCCGGGTTTGGTTCCCGGCGCCTCCAAAAGAAGACAAGCAGGACAGCGGGCTGACACAATGGGCTGTACGGCAAGCTGATGCAACAAGATGATGCAACAAGAGGCATAAGGAAGAGACGTATCAGAGCAGGGAGTGGAGGTGGCTTAAGCAAGTGCAAACAATGAGGGGGTGGGGAAGAAATAAACCTTTAAAAAAAGGGTCTTACACCTGCAGAAATGGATTATTTTGAAAACATAATCTTATTCCTTTTGGTATTCATAAAAGAGCTTCAAACTGTCCCACACTACCCTCTGATCCCAAAAAGACATGTTTTTTCCATATACAAAATACATTCATTACATCACAGTATTTCAAAAACCTTAAGTCATTTCAATAGCAATGCTAAGTATAAAATCTCATAAAAATCAGTTATAGGGGAGCAGGTGTAGCTCTGTGGTTGAGTGCCTGCTTCCCATATATGAGATCTTGGATTCAATCCCTGGGAACTTAAAAAAAGTCAGTTATAGGCATGCAGTTTATCTTGGGGCAGAATTCCCTCCAGCTATAGACCCGTGAAACTTAAAGAACACATCATCTGTTTCCATTATACAAGGAGGGATAGTCACAGGATAAACATTTGCATTACTGTGGCAGTTTTGATATTATGAATTCTAAGAATAGATATTGATTATGTTTGTAAACTGGTCTGTTTCTCTGGGCAACGCTTTGTGTTAAATTCAGAGGTTTTACATTTACTTGATTAAATCAAGATTAGGGCTTTGATTCAATCACATCATTAGGACGGGCAGGATTGAGTCCCCATCCCCTTGGTGGGTTATATAAATGGACACTCAATCAAGAACACAGAACTAGATACACAGTGAACACAATGGAAGAGAGACAGCTCCATAGACACTGTAGAGAGATGAGTCTGATAATCTACAGCTGACCTTGTGAAGGAGACCAGCACGGCTGAGCCCGGAAAGAAACGAACCCTCCAGCCTACAACTGAGATTGGAAGAAGCTGGGTACATGGAACCTGAAGAGGAAAGGAAGGCTGAGCCCTCACAGACTTCACCCCCATCTTGTGCTTCAATACATGACAAGAGAGTTTGGTGAGGAAGTAACTTTGAGATGGACTCTTTAGGGCCTTGTAACTTAAGCTTTTACCCCAAATAAATACCCTTTATTAAAGCCAACAGATTTCTGGTACTTTGCATCAGCACCCCTTTTGGCTGACCAGTACAATTACCATAAGGAAAAACTGGATGAAAACGGCATCATGGGTCTCACACAGTTCCAAAAACCTGCAAGGCATACTCCATTAGATTTCAAAGTGTGAGCATCATCTCTAGAATGATATCTTCTCTCTGGGGCCTCATGGGAGTACATCCTTTCCAAGGGCTTGCCCAATGGTCATCTTCTCAGTTCTGCCCTCATCAAGCATCTGAGTGCCAGCTGAGCTTAAACCTCACCCTCCAAGAACAATGGGGCAACAGCCATACTTTCCCCAGTCTCTGGGGGACATCTCAGCCTCCTTAATACAATGGAGTGGTGACAACATTCTCCCTGATCTCTGGCACCCCTCAGAACAGTGGGGTGACAGCCTAACTCTCTCCTTCCACCAGGCAATGTGCTTCACCCTCTCTGTAGCCTGGAGTGGCCATCCTTTCCCTGAACAATGAGCTGGAGAACTGCCTCTTCAAAAATGAGGGCAAATTCACTCTTTCTACACACATGGGTGGGGTCCCTCTCCTGACCCAAGAAGATGCCCCAACACCAGCAGCCCTTTGGCAAACTGATACAAATGGATACAGATGTCCTTATTTCCCTAAGAAACAGGATTTCTTCACATTCGCAGGAGTGTGTCCCACAGCTATCAATCCTTTGTCTCACAGCTGCAGTTTGACTGTTCTGCAGCCTCTGCCAGTGAACTGCCTCTACACATTGTGCAAATTCTGGGACGGCAAGCCTGTAACACGTGTCCTGATTGAGTCTTTCATGCTGCCACCAGACAGATTAACACTGCTGTGCATGCACCCTAGTGTGTACACAAAGCTTATTCTACGCCCCTCCCCTCCGGAACCAGTTTCAGGGACCTGCACTGGGAGCATGGGCTGACCCTCCCAAGCCAGTTAGTAGATGGGGGAGGGCCCACAAGGTGCCATAAGATCCTACTTTTGTTTTTTTGTTTTTATTAGAGCTATTTTAGATTTACAGAAAAATCATGCAGAATGTATAGCATTCTCATATACCTTCTGCCCTTGCCTCCACACTCAGTTTTCCCTATTAACAGTTTGCCTTAGGGTGTTACCTTTGTTAAAATTGATGAAGCAATATTTTTTTCTTTTCATTTAAAAAAATTTTTAAAGATGCTTAGATTGCATAACTGTTACAGAGAATATATAGGGGATTCCCATATGCCCTGCTCCCCCTGCTCCCCACACCTCCCACATTTTACCACAGGAACAACCTCTTTCATTCATGTGATACATTCATTGCAATTAATAAACACATTGTGGAGCATTGCCACTAAGCATGCATTATAGTTTACATTGTAGTTTGCACACTCTCCCACTCCATTCTGTAGGTTATGGCAAGATGTATAATGGTGTTTATCTGTTGTTGTAATGTCATTCAGGATGATTCCCAAGTCCCAAAAATGCCTGTTTTTCCCTCTACCCTTAGAACCTCCAGTGGCCACTTCCTCCACATCAATGATATTTCTTCCATTGCTAGAATCACAATAAATCTATAGTAGAATACTAGTAAGTCTACTTTAGTCCATAGTTCATTCCCCAATTGAGAGGATTCTGAGATGGTGATGCCTATTCTACCTTTAATAAGGGGCGGGGGCTTCGCTCCCATATGGTGGGTGGGTGGGACTCTCTTGCTTGTAGTTATAGACACTCTTGGTTCCTTGTTAGTTGTCTTGGTTGAGTCCAATGAACTGAAGAGTAGGTGTTGCAACTCCACTGAGATTCAGGGCTCAGCTGGCACATGGACAGCCCAAAGATTTAAGTCTCTCGGACATACACCTGCCAACTACAGTACTAATTCAAATAGGGAAACCACTATGGAGTCTTAACTCTGTCACACTGGAGAACATAAATTCCAAAGTAAGGCCCACTGACAAGGGGCCAAACTCCTGAGCTATCTGCCCTGACTTTAGTGTCTGGATGTTTCCAGAGCCCTCAGGAGCCCTGCTATTTGGGGTACTATCTACTTTGGCTGTTAGTGAGATCCTGCTGAGACATGCATAGTAAGCATTACCTCTGGAATGACCTCCCGGCTCAAGTTTGAGGTCTCTTAACCATGTTAACTCATTTGCCTTTACTTTTTCCCCCTTTTGGCCAAGGTCTTTTTTCCTACCAGTTGCACTGTTAGTACTCAGTAGCAGTCCCTCAGTGCCAGGGAAGCCCATTCTCAGGAGTCATGTCCCACTGATGAAGCAATGTTAATGATACTATTATATTAACTATAGTTCATAATTTTTATTAGAGTTCACTCTTTGTGTCATACAGTTCTCTAGGTTTTTGTGGTTTTTTTCCTTATAACATTTATACAATATAAAATTTCCCATTGTAATCACTTTCAAGTATACAATTCAGTGCTGTTAACTGTATTCATAATGGTGTGCTACCATTACCACCATCCAGGACCAAAACCTTTCTGTTAACCCCAAGAGAAACCAGCACCAATTAAGCATTAACTCCCCATTCCCCACCCTGACCCTTGTAGTCTAATTTCTGGCTCTATGTGTTTGTATCTTTTAATTATTTCATACAAGTGAGATCATAAAATGTTGTCTTTTTGTGTCCAATTTCAGTATGACTCTCGATATGATGTCTTCAAGGTTCATCTGTGTTGTGGCATATATCAGAACTTCTCTCCTTTTTATGGCTGAATAATATTCCATTTATGGATATATGCCATTTTACTTATCCATTCTTTCATTGAGGGACACGTGGGTAGCTTCTCCCTTTTGGCAGTTGTGAATAATGCCGCTTTGAACACAGTGTGCACATACATTTCAGAGTCCCTGCGTTCAGTTCTTTTTGGATGTATATGTAGAAATGGGATTGACGGATCACATGGTAATTCTTTAACTTTCTAAAGAGTCACCAAAATGTTTTCCACAGCGGCTGTACCATTTTACATCCCCACCAACAATGTTCAAGGGTTTCTACTTCTCCACAACCTTGCACATACTTATTTTCTGGTTTTTTTGTTAGTGTACTAGTGTGTATGAAGTATAAAGTATTTCATTGTGGTTTTGGTTTGCATTTCCCAAATGGGAAATCTTGTCATGTGCTTTTATCCAGTTGTATATTTTCTTTGCAGAAATGTCTATTCAAGTCTTTGCCCTTTTTTTTTCTTAGAAGTTGTGGATTAAAACATTCACGCATACCATACGGGATTCCCATAGAGCACATCACTACCACCACCTTACATTGTTTTGTTTTGCGTTGTTTTTATTTATTAAACAGTTTTATTGAGATATAGTCATGTACCATACAATCCATCCAAAGTGTGTAATCAGTGGCTCCCAGTATATTGACAATGTTGTGCATTCATCATCACAATAAATTTTAGAATTATTTCATTGCTCCAAAAAGAAAAATTCCACTGCCCTTAGTATGCCTTCCCCAGCCCTACATAACCACTATTCAAATTTCATCTTTATAAATTGATTTATACTCATTTTATATAAATGGAATCATACACTGTGTTATACACTACATTTAGTTTATAGTAACACTGTCATACAGTATTTGTCCTTTTCTGTCTGGCTTGCTTCACTCAATGTTTTCCAGGTTCATCCATATTGTCATATGCTTTACAACTTCATTTCTTCTTAGAGCTGCATAATATTCCATCATGTGAATACACAACAGTTTTTTATCCATTCATAGGTTGATGGACACCTGAGTTGTTTCCAGCTTTTGGCAATTGTGAATAATGCCACTGTGAGCATTGGTGTGCAAATGTCTCTTTGTGCCACTGCTCTGTTCTTCTGGGTATATACCCAGTAGTGGTATTGCAGGGTCACATGCAACTCTATATTCAACTTCTTTAGAAACTGCCAAACAGTCCTCCACGGTGGTTGTACCATTCTGCATTCCCATCAACAGTGAATAAATAAGCGTTTCTCTCTCTCCACATCTTCTCTTAACATTTGTGGTTCTATGTCTTTTTGTTTTGATTTGTATTCTCCTAATCGTTAGTGATGTTAAGCATTTTTTTTAATGTTTTTTGCCATTTGTATTTCTTCTTTGGACAAATGTCTATTCAAATCTTTTGCCCATTTTTTAATTGGGTTGTTTGTCTTTTTATTGTTGAGTTGTACCATCTCTTTGTATATCATGGGTATTAAACACTTATTGGACATGCAAGTTCCAAGTATTTTCTCCCATTGCTTTTGGCTACCTTTTCACCCTTTTGAAAAAGTCCTGTGCGATACAAAAGTAATTAATTTTGAGGAGGTCCCATTTATCTATTTTTTCTTTTGTTGTGTATGCTTTGGGGTAAGGTCCAAGAAACCACCACCTACCACAAGGTTTTTAAGATGTTTCCCTACATTTTCTTCTAGTAGTATTATATTCCTGGCTCTTATAATTAGGTTTTTGATCCCTTTTGAGTTGATTCTTCTATAGGGAATGAGATATGTATCCTTTTTCATTCTTTTGGTTATAGATACCCACTTCTCGCAACACCATCTGTTGAAGAGAGAGTTTTGTCTTGTTAACATGGACTTGGTAGGTTTGTCAGAAATCAGTTGACTGTAGAAGTTTATATCTGGACTCTCAGTTCTATTCCACTGATCATTGTGTCTGTCTCTATGCAACTACCATGCTGGGTTTTTTGTTTGTTTTTTTAAAGATTTATTTATTTATTTTATTTCTCTCACCCCTGCCCCACTTGTCTGTTCTCTGTGTCTACTCGCTGCGTATTCTTCTTTGTCTGCTTCTGTTGTTGTCAGCGGCACAAGAATCTGTGTTTCTTTTTGTTGCATCATCTTGTGTCAGCTCTCCATGTGTGGGGCGCCTTCCTGGGCAGGCTGCACTTTCTTTCGCACTGGGCGGCTCTCCTTATGGGGCGCACTCCTTGCGCATGGGGCTGCCCTACACGGGGACACCCCTGCGTGGCATGGCACTCCTTGCGCGCATCGGCGCTGCACGTGGGCCAGCTCTACATGGGTCAAAGAGACCCGGGGTTTGAACCACGGACCTCCCATGTGGTAGACGGACACCCTAACCACTGGGCACGTCCACTTCCCTACCATTCTGTTTTCACCACTGTAGTTTTGTAATATGTTTCAAGGCCAGGCAGTGAAATTCCTGTTCCTTTTTAGAATGCTTTTGATATTCGGGTGCACTCTCCCTTCCAAATGAATTTGGTAATTGCCTTTTCTATTTCTGTAAAGTAGGCTGTTGGAATTTTGATTTGTATTCCATTGAATCTATAAATTAGTTTTTGTAGGATTGACATCTTCATATTTAGTCTTCCAATCCAGAAACACGGAATGTCTTTGCATTTGTTTATGTCTTCACTGAGTTCTTTTAGCATTGTTTTGTAGTTTTCTACATATAGGTCCTGCATATCTTTGGTTAAATTGATTCCTAGGTATTTGAGTCTTTTGTAGCTATTGTAAATGGAATTTTCCCCCTGATTTCCTACTTAGGTTATTCAGTACCATTGTACGAAAACATTGATTTTTGCATGTTGACCTTGTATCCTCCAGTTTTCTGAAATCATTTATTAGTACAAGTAGCTTTGTCATAGACATTTCAGAATTTTCTAAATATAGGATCATGTCATCTGCAAATAGTGAGTTTTACTTCTCTTTTCCTATTGGATACCTTTAAAAAAATTTTTCTTGTCTAATCTCTCTAGCTAGAACTTCTAATACAATGTTGAAAAACAGTGATGAAATTGGGCATCTTTGTCTTATTCCTGGTCTTAGAGGTAAAGCTTTCAACCTTCCCCATTGAGTATGATTTTGACTGTGGGTTTTTTCATTATGTTGAGGAATTTTCTTTCTATTCCTATCTTTTGAATTGCTTTTATCAAGAAAGGATGCTGGATTTCATTGAATGCTTTTTCTGTATCAATTGAGATGATCATGTGGGTTTTTTTTCCTTCAATTTGTTAATGTGGTGTATTATGTTGATTGACTTTCTTATGTTGAACCAGCCTTGCATACCAAGAATAAATCCCACTTGATTGTGATATGCAAGTATTTTGTTGAGAATTTTTCCATCTATGTTCATTAGAGAGATTGGTCTGTAATTTTCTTTTCCTGTAGCATCTTTATCTGGCTTTGGTATTGGAGTGATGTTGGCTTCATAAAATGTGTTGGGTAATTTTCCCTCCAGTTCAATTTTTTGAAAGAGTTCAAACAGTACTGGTGTTAATTCTTTCTGAAATTCTTGGTAGAATTCCCCCCTGAAGCCATCTGGTCCTGGACTTTTCTTTGTTGGGAGATTTTAGATGATAGATTCGATCTCTTTAACTGTGATTGTTTTGTTAAGTTTTTGTGTTTCTTTCAGCATCATTGTAGGTTGTGCATTTCTAGGAATTTGTCCATTAAATCTAGAATGTCTAGTTTGTTGGCATACAGTTTCTCACAATATCTTTCTCCTTTTTATTTCTTTGGGGTCAGTGTAAATTCTTTCCTTTCATTTCTGATTGTATTTATTTGCATCTTCTCCCTCTTTTTTCTTTATTAGTCTAGCTAGGGGTTTGTCAATTTTATTGATCTTCTCAAAGAAACAGCTTTTTTGGTTTTGTTGATTTTCTCTATAGTTTTTTTGTTCTCAATTTCATTTATTCTGTTCTAATCTTCATTATTTCTTTCCTTCTGTTTGGTGTGGGATTGGTTTGCTGTTCTTTTCTAGTTTCTCCAGTCATTTAGTTAAATCTTTTGAGTTTCACTCTTCTTTTTCAGTATAGGCATCGAGGGCTGTAAATTTCCCTCTCAATTGCCTTTGCTGTATCCCATAAGTTTTGTGGGGGTTTTTTGTTTTTGTTTTTTCGCTTTGTAACTGTAAGCTTTATTATTTTTTTAGTCTTACATTTGGTGTATTTTTCACCCAACCCACCTTACTTTCTTTGTTTATATCGTTTATACATGAACATATATAAACAAGAAGTGTATAGTAAAAGTTTGCAAACTTACAAAGCAAACAGGCATCACATCATACAGGGGTTCCATACATCCACCCACCACAAACACCTTGCATGGTTGTGAGACTGTTGTTACAGATTATGAAAGAATATCGTCAAAATCTTATTACTAACTATATTCCATATCTTATATTTGGTATATTTTTCCCTCAGTCCACCTTATTATTAAAAGATATTTTTATTACAGAAGTTGTGAATTTAGAAAACAGTCATGCACATGTGCAGAATTATGATACAATACCCCTCTATCAACATACCAAATGGTGGTAGAACATTTGTTACAGATTATGCGATATCTTCAACAGACTATTACCACTAACCATGGTCCTTAGCGTACACTGGCACACTATTTCCATATCCGCACAGTACAGCTTTGGCATAGATGCATTAGTGTTACAGTATTGCTGTTAACCACAGCCAATAAGTTGTATTTTTCCCACGCTTCTGCGCATTGCCACAACCCTGCAATAGTGATGTACATCTGCTCTAGCTCACAAAGGACACTCCTGCATCTGTACCGTCAACCACAGTTCTCATCCACCTCTGGGTTCACTGTGTTATTCGGTCCCTAGATTATTCTCAAGCTTTCTCTAAGTTGACATTTACATCCTTAGACTACCCTTTCCAGCCACATTCCCACTTATAAACCAGCTATTACTCACTACATTGTATTACCAACAACTCTATACATTTACACACTTACACAGTAAAGTTAATTAAAACTTCTACAAACATTAAGCATCAGTAGCCATCTCAGTCCTCCTCTTATCTCCTTTAAGAATCCACCACCTACCACCAGGTCTTGATGATATTTTCCTACATTTTCTTCTAGAAGCTCCATGGTTCTTGCTTTTATACTTAGGTTTTTGATCCATTTGAGTTAATTTCTGCATAAAGTATGAGCTAAGGGTCCTCCTTCTTTCTTTTGGCTATGGATATCCAGTTCTCTCAGCACCATTTATAGAATGGACTGTTCTGCCTGAGCTGGGTGGGTTTGACAGGCTTGTCAAAAAATAATTTGACCATAGATGTGAGGGTCTGTTCCTGAACCATCAGCTGGGTTCCATTGGTATATGTGCCTGTCTTTATGCCAGTTCCATGCTGTTTTTTACCACTGTAGCTAGGTAATATGATTTAAAGTCCAGAAGTGAGAGTCCTCCACCTTCGCTTTTCCTTTCTAAGATGTTTCTGGCTATTTGGGACCCCTTACTCCTACAAATAAATTTAATAATTATATAAAAAATGTTGGTGGAATTTTTATTGGGATGGCATTGAATTTCTCTATCAATTTGGGTAGAATTGACATCTTAATGATATTTAGTCTTCCAATCCATGAGCATGGAATGTTCTTCCAATTATTCAGATCTTTTTAAATTTCTTTCATCTGTGTGTTATAGTTTTCTGAATACAAGTGCTTTGGATCATTGGTTAAGTTTATTCTTAAATATCTGATTCTTCTAGTCACTGTTGTAAATGGAAATTTTTTTTCCTGACTTCCTTCTCAGCTTGCACATTCTAGTGTCTTTTAAAGTCTATTTCATCTGATGCAAGGATAGCAACTCCGGCTTTTTTGTTTGTTTGTTTGTTTGTTTGTTTGTTTGTTTATTGCATTCTTGGAAAATCTTTCTCCAGCCTTTCACTTTCAGTTATTGGTATCATTGTGTCTAAGGTGAGTCTCCTGCAGACAGCATATAGGTGGCTCATATTTTCTTATCCATTCCACCAGTCTATGTTTTCTGATTGGGGAGTTTAATATATTAACATTCAATGTACTGTAAAGGCAGTTTTTCATTTCTAGACTGTCTTCCAAGTCTCTCTCTCTCTCTCCTGTCTTTTCAGAGTGTAGCACACCCTTTAGTATTTCCTGCAAAGCCAGTCTCTTGGTTACAAACTCTCTATTTGTTTACCTGTGAATATTCTAAACTCAACCTCATTTTTGAAAGTCAGTCCCAGATACAGTATTCTTGGCTGGAAGTTTTTCTCTTACAGTGTCTTTAATATATCATACCACTGTCTTCTTGCCTCCATGGTTTCCAATGAGAAATTGGCACTTAGTCTTATTGGGTATCCCCAATATGTTATGCATTGCTTTTCTCTTGCTGCTTTCAGAATTCCTTGTTTGTCTTTGGCATTTGACATTCTGCTTAGCATGTGTTTAGGAGTTGGTCTATTCAGATTTATTCAGATGGGAGTATATTCTGCTTCTTGGACATGGATATCTATGTCCTTCAACAGGGTTGGGAAATTTTCTACCATTATTTCTTCAAATACTCCTTCTGCCCCTTTTCCCTTCTCTTCTCCCTCTGGGACACCTTTGACAAGTATGTTTGCATGTCTCTTGCTGTCAATTTAGTTCCCTGAGACCTTGTTCAGTTTTGTCCATTCTTCATGTTCTTTTGTGTGTTCACTTACAGAGGCCATTTCTTCAAGCTCACCAATCCTTTCTCTTCTGCCTTCTCAAATTTGCTGTTACATGATTCCAGTATGTTTTTAATTTCATTTATTGTGCCTTTCATTCCCATGAGATCTGCTACTTATCTAGGTATATTGTCAAATTCTTCTTTGTGCTCAACCAGTATCTTCTTAATATCCTTAATCTCTTTAGCCATCTCATTGAATTTATTAAGGAAATTTGTTTGAACATCTGTGATTGGTTGTCATGTAGAGGCTTACCTTTTTCCTTTAACTGAGCCATATTTTTCTGTTTATTGATATGGATTGTAAATTTATTTGGTATCTTGGCATCTGGCTTACTAGATGTATTTATTCCAGGTACAGTTTCTCTCCTTAGTTTAGGGCTTTTTTGTCCTTTCTCCCTTGCTGATTGTGTAATAGGAGCAAAGGATGTAGTTGTTGCTATGGAGGCTAAAGCTGCCCACATTACCCTAAGGGATCAATGAAGATTCTCCCAACTTTCTCCTTTGCCAGAGGTAGGGACAGAACCACAGCCATGTGTAATAAGCCAACTTGTGCAGGCCTAGACTGTAGTTGCCCAGAGAGACCAATGAAGCTTCATGGCCCTTCCTCCCTTGCAGACAAGGATGCAGCTGCAGGTGTGGGCAGCAGTCTGTCGGCATTTGCTCCGGTAGACTTCTGACTCTTCAGGCTGTGCCAGCCAAACATACCTGCAGTTATCTGGAGAGGCTGGTGCAGGTCCTGCCAGCTTCCTCCCTGCCAGAGATGGGGCTCATGCCTAGGCTAGGGCTGCAGTACAATCTGGGTAGAAAGAAACCAGTCCCTTTCAATCAGCCCAGCTTCCCTTCATGCTGGGGGTTGAGTCAAAATGGCAGCTACTAGCCTCTTTCCAGCTTGGACAGGTTCAAACTTTAGCTGTTCTTAGGAATTTACTTTAGCCAGATGAATTCAGTAATCAGTAGCTGAACTCGGTGGCCAACTCTCCCATTTTTGGGAAATGGAATTTCCAACTCCAGCCACAGAATAGGTCCAGAAGTGGCTTGTGCAGCCTGAGTAGGATGATCACCAGCCTACCTGGCATAGCCTGACTTTTCCCGGAGAGGCTGGCACAAGTCCCACCAACCTTTGCCCTGCCAGAGGTGGGGCTGGGGCTTAGGCTAGAGCTGCAATCCGATCTGGATAGAAAGAAGCCGTTCCCTACCAGCACTGTGATTTTCAGTCAGCCCCACTTCCCATCATGCCTGTGGTGGAGTTAAAATTGCAGCTGCTGGCCTCTTTTTGAGTTGGACAGGTTGAAACGTTAGCTGTTCTTAGTATTATACTTTGGCCTGCCAAATTTACTAATCAGTAGCTGAGGTTGGTACCCAACCATCTCTTCCTCTCCCATTTTGGGGGAATAGAGCTTCCAATTCCAGGCATGGAACAGCTCCGAGGTGACTTGTGCTGCCCCTGGAGGATGGGCACCGGCCTCCATGGCTTTGGAGTGCTCTACTTAAAAGTCTTCTATGCAGATGGGCAGTCTCCTGCATTCTTTCAAGGATGTTGCAGGATGCTCTTCTGGTCTCCTGGAGCCCCCAAACAGGTGCTTTAGATAGCTCTGGGTGATTGCTAACTTCTCTGTAGCAGGATCTTACTCATGGAGCTCCTTACTCTGCCACCATCTTGCTGGTTGTTCCCTGTATCCCATAAATTTTGATAAGTTGCATTGTTGTTTTCATTTGTCTCAGTATATTTACTGATTTCACATGGAATTTCTTTTTTTCTCTCTCTCTCTCCCCTTCCCCCCCTTCCCCCAATTGTCTGCTCTCTGTATCCATTCACTGTGTGTTCTTCTGTGTCCGCTTCTATTCTTGTCAGCGGCATGGGAATCAGTGTCTCTTATTGTTGCATCATCTTGCTGTGTCAGCTCTCTGTGTGTGCGGCGCCACTCCTGGGCAGGCTGGACTTTCTTTCACGCTGAGCAGCTCTCCTTATGGGCTGCACTCCTTGTGTGTGGGCTCCCCTACACGGGGGACACCCCTGCGTGGCAGGGCACTCCTTGTGCGCATCAGCACTGCGCGTGGGCCAGCTCCACACGGGTCAAGGAGGTCCTGAGTTTGAACTGGAGACCTCCCATGTGGTAGGTAGATGCTCTGTCCATTGAGCCAAGTCCTCTTCCCTGGAATTTCTTCTTGACCCACTGATTATTTAGGACTGTGTCGTTTAGCCTCCACACATTTGCAAATTTACCTCTTTCCTATTACTGATTTCCAGTTTCATTCCATTATGATCTGAGAAGGTTCTTTGTATAATTTCAGTCTTTTTATATTTACTGAGCACTGCATTGTACCCCAACACGTGCTCTATCCTGGAGAAAGAGCCATGGGCATTTGAGAAGAATGTATAACCCACTGAGTTTGGTTGCAGGGTTCTGCTATGTCTTGTATTATCCAAAGGGGTGCAGGTGCAAAATACCAGAAATCTGTTGGCTTTTATAAAGGGTATTTATTTGGGGTAGAAGCTTAGAGTTCCCAGGCCATAAAGCGTAAGTTATAACTTCCCTCCCCAAAGCCCATTGCCACATGTTGGAGCAAGATGGTTGCCGATGTCGGTGAGGATTCAGGCTTCCTGGGTTCCTCTCTTCCTGGGGCTTGCCTCTCTCTGGGCCAGCTGTAGACTATCAGGTAAATGACTTGTCTGTCTTCCCAGGACCTCTGCCATGTCTAATTGAGCCTTCTCTCTGCTTCTCTGTAAGCTTAATTCCCAGGCTCCAACATTAAAACTCCAAACTCCCTTCTCTGTGGTGCAGTTTCTCTGAGTCCCCGCCCACCAAGGGGGCAGGGATGCAACATCCTACTGATGTGGCGCAATCAAAGCCTTACTCTGATCAAGTAAAAGTGAAACCTCTTAATCTAGTATAATCTGATACACCCGGAGGGACAGACAAATTTACAAATATAATCCAATATCTATTTTTGGAATTCATAAACAATATCAAACTGCTTCATGTCTGTTAGGTCTAACCCATTTATCATATTGCTCAAATTCTGTTTCCTTATTGATCTTCTGTCTAGTTGTTCTATCTAATGACATGAGTTGTGTATTGAAGTTTCCAGTGATTATCGTAGAGATCCCTATTTCTCCCTTCAGTTTTGTCAGAGTTTGCCTCATGTATTTTGGGACCTTCTTTTGAGTATGTAGATTTTATGACTGTTAAATCTTCCTGGTGGGTTGTCCCTTCTATTAATTTATAATGATCTTCTGTATGTCTTAAAATTCTTTTTGCATTTAAAGTCTGTTTTATCTACTATTAGTTTAGCTACCCCTACTCTTTTTTTGGTTACTGTTTGCATGGAGTAGCATTTTCTAGCCTTTCACTTTCACCTGGTTTGTATCCTTGTGTCTATGGTGAGTCTCTTGTAAGCAGCATATGGATGGTTCATGTTTTTTTATCCATTCCGTCAACCTATATCTTTTGATTGGGGAGTTTAGTCCATTCACATTCAATGATACTACTGGAAATGCATTACTTACTTATACCATTTTCTTCTTTGGTTTTCATATATCATATCATATTTTCGTCTTTTTACTCTTTTGGTTACCCTTCCTGCTATTCTTTCTTCTGTGCTCTCCTCCAGATCTCTCTCTCCTGTCTTTTTCTCAGGCTCTAGGCTTCCTTTAATATTTCCTGCAAAGGATTCTTTTTTTGCAAACTCTCTTAGTTTCTGTTTGTTTGTGAATATTTTATACTCACTTTCATATTTGAAGGACAATTTTGCTGGATAAAGAATTCTTGGCTGGCAGTTTTTCTCTTTCATATCCTAATTGTAGCACACCACTGCCTTCTTGCCTGCATGGTTTCTGAAGCGAAATCTGCACTAAGTTTTACTGGGTGTCTCTTGTATGTGATGGCTTGTTTCTCCCTTGCTGCTCACAGAATTTTCTCTTTATCTTTGTCATTTGACATTCTGAATAGTAGATGTCTCAGAGTAAGTCAGTTTGGATTTATTCTGTTGGGGGTACATTGTCCTTGAATATTGATGTTCATGTCTGTCATAAGGTTTGGGAAATTTTGGGTTATTATTTCCTCAGATATTCTTTCTGCCCCTTTTCCATTCTCTTTTCTTTCTGGGACACCTATAATGTGTACATTTGTGGATTTTACACTGTCATTCAATTCCTTGAAACCATGTTCAAGTTTCTTCATTCTTTTCTCTTTCTGTTCTTCAGTCTTTTCAAGTTCAGATGTTCTGTCTTCCAGTTCACTAATTCTGTCTTCACGTAATTCAGATCTGCTGTTATATGCCTCTAATGTAATTTTAATCCCATCCCTTGTGTCTTTCATTCCAAAAATTTGTTACTTTTCTTTGTAGGCTTCCACATTGTTCTTTATGCTCATACAGTGTCAGTTTAATATCCTTTATCTCTTTAGTCATATTTTCCTTCAACTCCTTAAGTTGACTAAGGAGATTTGTGTGATCATTAATTAGATGTCTTAAATCCTGTGTTTCATCTGGATTCTTACTTATGGCTTGTAATTTATTGTTGGTATCTAGGCATCTGATTGACTTTACTCTAACAGTCAATTTCTCTGTTTCCTAGTGGTTTTATGTCACTGTTGT
The DNA here is from genome assembly GCF_030445035.2 of Dasypus novemcinctus. NCBI lineage: Eukaryota > Metazoa > Chordata > Mammalia > Cingulata > Dasypodidae > Dasypus > Dasypus novemcinctus. The sequence continues at coordinate 48,390,963 of NC_080698.1, read as the reverse complement.
TCTTTGATTTTGAGTTCAATTTCTTTTTTTTTTTTTTTTTTTTTTTAACTTAAAGATTATCCTGTTTATGTTACCAAAACAGGGGCAGGCATGGACTAGATCTACAGTGCTGGGATAGAAACAGGAGAGGCAAGCCTTGTCTTCCTTCATTTCCCCAGCTGGCCAGCAGATGGTACTCTTTGGCAGATCTTTCCACGGGGATGAATCCTTCAGTTTCAACTGAAGGGATTTTCTGAGCTCATGATTCAAAACCAGTTATGCTGAAGAGAAGCCACTCTCGCCCTCTTCCCAGGGAGGACTGTGTCCTTTCCCCTCCTCTCCTTTGGCTGCTTAGCCACAGGTTTTACCAAGGCTCTTTACCTCCAGGGCAGGGAGATGGGTGGCGGTCCCAGCCCAGGGGCCAGCAACTCAGTTTTCCTTTTGGCCTCTTCATCTCTCTGTCCCCAGTCCCTCCTGGATGATGTGTGCAGCTCTCTTCTGGTTTACAGGTCCCCAAAGTAGCTCCCTCTGATGACTTCTACACTCTCTCCCCAATTTTTTAAGAAAACTATACCCTGCCTGAGCTACTCCAATGCCATCTTCCCTGCCATGAGTCTCAGTAGTTTTTTATGCAATAGTAATGAACAGTGGTTTTGAGGCTAGGAGAAGTCTAAAATAGAGGCATTGGCAAGGCAATGGTTTTTCCCCAAGTCTGTAACATTCCAGTGCTGGTGGTCCTTGAGCTTCCTTAGCTTTTATGAACTAGAGTAATTTAATCAGAAGGTCCCACCCACAATAGGCTTACATGCACAGGAATGGATTAGCTTGAAGAATAGGATTTTTCTGGGGTCCACAAGAGACTCGGCCTACCAGACTTTTATAATTTTAGTTCTTACATTTAGGTCTTTGATCCATTTTGAGTTAATTTTTGTATATGGTGTGTTTTGTATGCAGACATCCAGTTTTCCCAGCACTACTTGTTGACGAAGAGATCCTACCATTTTTTAAGTTCTTTTTCTTGATTCAGCACTCACCCTAATACTGCAATCCTTTATCTGTTTTTCTGGAGTTTTGAGAATAATGGTTCTGTCAGGTCTTGTTTGTTGCTTAAAGTTCCTGTGGGGGACAAAGTCCTGGAGCATCTCACTCTGTCATCTTGACCCTTTTAGTTTCCTTGGCTGCTCAAGCAAATACCTTGCAGTGGGTTGGCCTAAACAAGGGACATTTATTGGCTCACAGTTTTAAGGGTGTGAAAAGGTTCAAATCTAGGCATCATTAAAATACTAAAAATAATGGAGGGAGATGGGGAGAGTATTTGCAAAAAAATAGTTAATGATTTTAGTAATCATTAGTGGTAGTATTAGCATCATTATTCTGAAACTGCTGTGTCAGTAAATAATGTGGCAGTGAGTATCCCCTGCACTCAGATTATAGTCTTGAAATACTTTTTCTCTCTAACAGAGATCAGAACTTCTTGGAGAAATGGCTGACCCCAGGTCTGAAGCAGGAGATATACAAGCTGTACCTAGAATATCTTGTCATACCAGATAGGAAAGCAATGATCAAAGAATTACTTTCACATACCAGGGTTTTGTCAAAAGGAGTCGACTTGAACAAGCTCAGACTACCAAAGACGGGCAGTTTGAGTGTCAAAACTGAAAATTACAATGAATTGAAACCCATCAAATAATGCTTAGAATCATGACTTCATAATGATATTTAAAGAGAAAGAACTAGTCGTCTTTAGACAATGATAGGGATCCAGTTTCAGAAAGGGTCAAACGTTTATTCTGCCTTTTTTATATGTCTTATACCCTGGGGTTAGCCAAATGGTTAATGAGTACAGTTGTCCCATCTTGAGTAATCTGTATAATAAATTTTAGAAGACAGAATTACAGTATAACCATTTTGCAAGCCCCAGTGAATTAAAATCATAAAGCACTGACAGCTGCTCATATCATAGAAAGACACATCATGTGCTCCTGATGAAAGGACACAGCTCCTCCTGTAGTCCTGACAATTTTCAGGAATTCAGAGGAGCGTGTTGAACTATGTTTTATCAGCAAAATCCAGACTGAGAGACGACAGTCAGATGACTCCAGTTCAGCAGAAAAATTGGAAGGGGGAAAAAAAGTTGGAGAGGGAATCCATAGATTACAAAATGTAATAAAACATAGTATTTTTAAATGGGGGATGTGCCAGTGTGTCTGAGGATGCATAATTGGGTGATAAAACACACACAGGGAAAAGATTAGAAGGCAGGCTTGTGGTCTCCAGGGGGACAGAGGACCTGTGGTTAGGGGGGAACACAGGACAGGGCGGGCAGGGAGCAGGGTTCTGGATCTGGTGTGGTTCAAGGCTGCCTCAGAGGATTCCTTAAGCCTTGTTTTGTGTGTGTGGTTGTCTGAATCTATTTTACTTACAATAGGGTTTTTAAAAGGTAGGCACCAATGTGCCCTTCTTTCATGTGTTTGAAAAAGTATATTCTGTATCCTAAATTCCTGAGAGTGATCCCTGCTTTAAACACATACTGCTGTAACACACACACACAATTAGGAATTTAGAGGAATAAATAGTTGTCTAATCCTTGGTTCATTAAATCTGTGTCCTACACAACCCAGTCCTGAGAATTGAAGAGGAAGTGACTAGAAGCCTTGGTCTGCAGAAGCAGTGTTGTATTGCAGGGCCAGAGGGCAAAGTTACGTCTCCTCCTTACAGATTGGCTGCAATGCCGTCAGCTGGGCCCCTGCTGTTGTACCTGGAAGCCTCATAGACCAGCCCTCGGGGCAGAAACCCAACTACATCAAGAAGTTTGCATCAGGGGGCTGCGACAATCTCATCAGGCTGTGGAAGTAAGTGGGGTTATGTGGACTTCTCAAGGGAGGTACTTCTTACACCCTCCCCTGCCTAACAGAACTTAACCACAGTTCACAGGAAACAGTGTCACCTTTCTTTTTCCCTCTAGCAGTAAAGTACTGTTTTCAGTCGGTTAGAGGACAACCTTATATACTAATCACCCAGTTCCCAACCTGGGGCTGACTTTCTGGCTGTGGAATAACAGCATTACTTGGAGATTTTCTTAGTACTTGGGTAAACTGAATAAAATTCTACAGGCTCGTTGAATGAAATCGCTTCTGGGCCCGTGGAACCTATGGGAGAGGTGGGAGAGGAATGGAGGGGTGGGGGGGTGGGAGTGGCAGCTGGAGCTCCTACTTGCTGAATTCCCCCTCTGGTTTCCTCTTAGGGAGGAGGAAGATGGCCAGTGGAAGGAGGAGCAGAAGCTGGAAGCTCACAGTGACTGGGTTCGCGACGTGGCCTGGGCCCCCTCCATTGGTCTGCCCACCAGCACCATTGCCAGCTGTTCCCAGGTCAGCTTAGACGCATGAAAGTTCTGTGTTTAATTTTCAGTGAGTCCCGTCGCTGTGGAGCAGCCCTCTTAGAAGGTAAGGAAAGAGAGCAGTAGGCACCTTTGGATCAGTGCAGAGTCGAAACACATGGAGTCACCTCGTCATGTGGTAAAGTCTTGGTCAGTAGCCACAAATGGCTTGTCTCCACTGAGATGAAGTGAGTACAGTGGAACCAGTCCCAAGAGGGAGACCAAATTCAGGATCAGTTTCCCCACCTCACCCTAAAGTGGGGAATGGAAATGCTCAGGTACAATTCTGAATGTTCCCAAGCAAGGACCAGGGGAGCTGGGATTTCTAGGACTGCAGACTCACCTACCCAGCCACAGGTGCCCCAACAGATCACCAGAGTGAAAGCAAGGAGAAGCCTTCAATTATGTACGCCCTCTAGCCAGATGAGAGTTTAGCCAGGTCTCTTATGTCAGTTAAGTCAGTTGTCTGGCTTAAATTTGAAGGGTATTTGTGGGGTTTTTTGGTTTGTTTTTCCCAATGATAGATATTTTTTCCCTTTATCAGAAAAGTTGTGGGTTTATAGAACAAATTATGCATAAAATACAGGTTTCCTCCATACCACCCACCACCGACACCTTGCATTGGTGTGGAAACTTTCATTACAATTGATGATAGCACATTTTTATAATTGTACTACTAAAATCTGTAGTTTAACTTCAGGTTCACTGTGTAGTGTAGTTCCAAAGATTTTTTTTTTTAATTCTGTTACCATATATATAATCTCACACTTCTTTTAATCATATCCAGATCTGTATGTCAGCGCTGTGTGTTGCATTCACAATGTTGTGCTACCATCACCACCATCCATTACTAAAACAATTCCATCATTCCAAATAGGAACCATGTACATGCTAAGCCTTAACTTCCCATTCTAAATTTGAGGGGGATTTTTGTGCGACTTGTTTTTAGTTTGTCCTTTTTCATTCTCTGAGCTTGATTTTGACAGCCGTCATACAACTCCAGTTGAGAAAGTATAGACTTTCTTTCCTCTTACTCCCATCCTACTCCTACAGAAAGGTCCACTGTGGCTCCGGATGGGGAAGCCATCACAGACGCAGCCTCCCTGCCTCCCATCTTCTGACTCGCCTCTCTCTTCCTAGGATGGCCGTGTGTTCATCTGGACCTGTGATGATGCCTCAAGCAATACATGGTCCCCCAAACTCCTGCATAAATTCAATGATGTCGTGTGGCATGTAAGCTGGTCTATTACAGCCAACATCCTGGCTGTCTCCGGTGGAGACAATAAGGTACACCCCATTTCCAGTGACATCGTGGATAGGGCCCTGATGGTTTTTACTTTGCCCACTAGAGAGCACAGTTGACATTTCCATCTAATCTCAGGCTTGGAAGGAACTTTAATGAGTGCATTTTGAGCATGTCTCTTGATTAGAGCATTAAATCTCACAACTGCAAGAGAGGTAATATGTCCCCTTTTACAGCAAATGAGGCCATTGGACTTGCATAGAGGTCACAAAGCTCTTAGGTGACAGAGTCACTGCCCTAATCCATCTCTCTAACCTATAGGCACCTCATCTTCATGGTGGTTCTCAATAAGCTCTGCCAAATAAAGAAGCATATAAGGAAAAGGACCCATAAAGGAGGTACATGGGGTTTTTGGTCCAAGCCACTATTAAAAATCAGTACATGTCATGACTTATTCGTTCTTGCTGTGTACCTCTTAGTGCTGTGCTATGAGCCACCCCAAGGAAAGGTAGGACGTAGAGCCAGAGTGGCCTCTGGAAAACAGTGAAACAAAGACCCAACACACCGGAGGATAGAAAGAAAGCAGTGAGGGCTGGAGAACCCTAACCAAGTGACTTTTGAAGAGCAAATATACTTGAGAAACCAACATTCCCCTTGGAACCTAACCGATGAAGTTCTGGGTCCTCTGACTTGTTGGGGAGATGGCATTTCCTCCTTTCTCCAGCCAGAGTTTATTCCGGCCTATGTCCCTTTCATCTCCAGTATTCACAGAAAAACCTAACAGACCATGAAAGCCACAGGATTTTGGAACTAGAATGGCCTTCAGTGGACTGCTGATCAAACCTGTCTAGTAGAGATCAGGACTAGATCCTTAGAATCTAATTTTGATGGCATCCAGGACAGGCCAAGGGACCTGGACTTGCCTCAAGAAGCTCTATAGTAATTTCTACAAGGCAGTAATCAAGTGCCTTGCTGCACATTTCCCAGTTTGGGATCTGCTTTCACTATGCTTTTATGCTCCTTACACTTTTCTTTATAAAGTTGTATTCCACAAGTTCAACTACATTGCTATTTCCATAGCACCCCTAGCTAGAAGGCCTATTTTCAGAACATTGTGCACAGTACATGCTTAGTGGAAAAAGTATCCCTAAAGCAGGAGTTATTTTTATTTTTTATCAAAGAAGTACATGTACAAAGCTTTAGGCAGTTTGGTGGATATGGAGTGTTTGTAAATAAAATTAAACATATATTCCTCCCCTCTCTATATTCCCTCATGAGCTCTAATCTACTTTGTCTCCATATGTTTGCTGTTTCTACACTTCTAAGTGACGGGTGCATTATTTGTCCTTACTGTTCCATAGTTCTTCCATGTTGCCATGTGTCTCAAAGTTTCATTCTCACAGCTGAATATTATTTTGTTGTATATATGTCCAGGTCATTATGGTAATTCTACATTTAACTTTTTAAGGAACTGCCCCATTGTTTTCCACAATGGCTGCGTCATATACATTGATTGATATAATATAAATTGGAGTTCCAGTTTCTCCAGCACATGTTATTTTCTAGTTTTTTTAAACAGCCATTCTTGTTGATATGAAGTGGTATCTGATTTGCATTCCCTGTGGCTAATGCTGAGCATCTTTTCATATGTTTATTGGCCATTTGTGGAAAAATGTCTATTCAAGTTCTTTATGTATTCTAGAAACTAAGCACTTACTTTATACATGGTTTGTATCTATTTTCTCCCATCTGTAGGTATCTTCCCTTTCTTGATAATGTCCTTGTGAGGCACAAGTTTTTAATTTTGACGAGGTTGAATTTGTTTCTTTTGTTGCTTCTGCTTTTGGTATCATATCTAAGAATCCGTTAACAACTCTTAAGTCATGAAGATTTGTCTCTGTTATCTTCTACGACTTTTATGTAGTAGCTCTTATATGTTTATATCTTCTTGGTCTCCTGTAACAATTGATTTAAAGTCTACTTTGTCTGATATTAGTATAACCACCCCATTTCCCTTTTGGTTACTGTTTGCATGGAATATTTTTTGTCCATGCAGCAGGTCTCTTATAAACAGCATATAATTGGGTCATTCTTTTTTACCCATTTACATTTAAGATAATTATTAATAAGGTACAACTTCTACCATTTTGCTAATTGCTTTTTGTCTTTCCTTTCCTCCATTATTGCCTGCCTTTTTGTTTAGATGATCTTTTAAAGTGATCTAGTTTGAATCACTTCTCATTTCCACTGTGTATATATGTTTTTTATACATTTGAATTTTAAGCTGCAATAAAAAAATGGCATTTAGATTGCATATCTATACCAGAGGCCTTTTTTTGTGTGTACAGCTGAGTTACTGTCTAGTATCCTTTCAATATTTTAGTATTTTTTTGTACAGCAGGTCTAAGTGGTATCGAACTTCCTCAGCTTTTTGCCTTATTTTCTCCCTCATTTTTGAAGGATACCTTTACCAGATATTAGTTTTAATTTTTTTCATCCAGCATTTCTGTCTTCCCACTGCTTTCTGCCTATATGGTTTCTAATGAAAAATCAGATGTCAGTCTTACTAAGGATTCCTTATATGTGAATTTGTTAAAACATGGATTGACATTCTACCTCCAATGTCTGAATCAAGAGATCTGACCTGGGACCAGAGAATTTGCAGATCTTAAAAACTCCCAGGTGGTAGAGATGCTCTGATCTGGGGAACAGACTTTGAGGGTCATTGTTCTGTACTGCTTGCATCATCTCAGGACAGCTATTGCAACTCGGTTAAAACGTCATCCATTGTTTACATCATTGTCCTTCACAGCCATCAGCAACTATTACACACACTCCTTTTTTTTAAATCTTTGTGAAAATGTATTCCTTTACTTCCATGCCACAAGATAAGTGTTTTGTTTCACTGACAATCCTGAGCAGTGGTTGGTCTTGATAGGGAACCAGTGAGATGAGAACAGTGAAGGGGATCGGTGGCAGACCTGTGACAGTCTGTGCGTGTTGATTTGCAGGTGACCCTGTGGAAGGAATCAGTTGACGGGCAATGGGTGTGCATCAGTGACGTCAACAAAGGCCAGGGTTCTGTGTCAACTTCATTCACAGAGAGCCAGCAGAATGAGCAGTGACAGGACAGGCAAGCCAGCCCACCACCGCCAGGACTGCCCCTTCTGGGCCAGCTGACCAAACAACTGGGAAAAACGCTCAACTCCAAGAAAAGATTATTTTCTTAGGAATAGTTACCGTTACAATTATAGCCACAGATTGATCATCTGCCTTAACATGATTTGGTATGGATTGTAACTTAATTCTAGCTGAAAACACTCTTGGTTTGGGTGGATGAGTGGGTGGGGCAGAATTACAACTGATCTTAAAAATATTTTTGTCATTTTATGTACGTTTTGGATTTACATGTTATTTGGAGGTATTATTTCCAAAGTAACTCAATAAACCATATTGTGTATAATTCCTGCTGCATGATCCCTAAACCCTCCAAAGCTCAGCCTAACTCAGCACGCACAGAGGCCTGTTCTGGGTTGACCTGGCTGTACTCTGTAAGTATCCATGTCCCCAGTGACTTGGGTCACAAGAGCATCCAGCTTCAGAAGAGAGTGCTCGGTCCCTGTCCCCCACACAAGCAAGAGCCCCTGTGGGAGGCATCATTAACTTGTCCTGGGGTCAGGTTCAGAATCTGTGCGAGAAACAAGTGCTGCAACACTGTGATTTTGTCAAAGCCGGTGTGTAGCACAGACTAAGTCCACCAATGGATTTTAAGCCCCTGAAGAGGAGGAGAATGTCTTGTTCAAATCATCTGGCACATGCTTCCTTTCTGTGCGACAGGACAGTCTTCGCTGACCATTTTACTACATGCCCCTGTGGCCTCTGCTCTAAGTACCTTATTTTATTTAGTCTCAAAACCCTGGAGTTGCTATTGGGTATAAGGTTCACCAGTTGCCTTCTCATGTAAACGGCCCCTCTGCCCGCATGAGGCTCTGGGCCTTGTTCTGGCTCCAAGCGCAGTGTGGAAGAAGAGCACGCGTGGGTGGTGACCGCTGGGAAAGCTCATTCCCCACCATGTTTGTAAGGGTCTCTGAAAGCCAAGTGCACTAAACCTAGAGCTTAGTAAGATAAAGAAGGTCCCTCGGGCAGCTTTAAGGGAAGATGGAATGTGGAGAGACACAGCTATCCTACAAGAAGCAAGTCTCACAGAAAGCATCAAACTGTATGTATAACCCTATCACTAAATCTCTCACAGAACGCAGGTATCAAGGAAAAGTCTAAAAGGGCAGCTACTTCTGTGGTTGCTTTCTTTCTAAGCAACAAAGCTGCTTTTTTGAACTAAATCTTAGATTATAATACATACAATGAATAAAAGTAGAAATGCTTTGTTTGAAGTCATTCCACAAATTGAAAACTATTTCCTCGTTTCCACTTTTCAAGTAAAAAAAGGCCTAAGGCAGCACCTTTGCTTACACTTCTCAAATGTGCGAAGATCTCACTTAATTCTGGTTAGCTATATTAGGGGAACTGTGAAAAGTGCTGGAAGAGAAGACGCCTCGGGAAACCCAACATTGAATTTCAATCAACAACAACAAAACTGGTTAGCTCTGTAAACATCTGCCATCCCCATAAGCTCTGCTTCCCAAAGACAGGCCTGGTCTTCCTTATGTGCCTGGTAACGTAACATGAATCATGAGAAGGGAGCAGTGCAGAGACACACAGTGGGCTTGGCAGTAGGTCACGGGACTCCCAACCACATGCGCTGTAATTACACCACTGAAGACCAGTTAAACTAATCCAGAGGGAAATAAAATCACCACCACCGTCTGCTGGAAGTGATGATAGCCATTAAGGCATTCCAGGGGTAAGGGAAATTCCTCAAATTTTCTTTTACCAAAAATGGGCTAGTCAGTGGAAATACCATTTCACATCATGCCCAAATGATATGAGCATAAGGGTAATTTTATGTGACAATTTGGCTAGTCTGTTGTGTCCAGTTATTTGTCAAACACTAGTCCAGATGTTGCTGTGAAGGTATTCTGTAGATGTGATTAAAATCTACAATTACTTACGGGAAGATTACTCTCAATATCTTGACCTTAAAAAGCAAAATGCTGAAATTGCCTAAAGAAGAAATTTTGCCTCAAGACTACGATATCAGCTCTTATCTGAGTTGCCAGCCTGACCTCCTTGCCTGCCCCCTTAATCATGAGCCAATTCCTTAAAATCATTCTCTTTATACACACCCTCGTATATGCCTTGATTCTTTTACTGTGCAAAATCCTGACTGAATCAAGCAGTTTAAAAGGTATAGGGAAAAAAAGGTACAGAGACGGAGCGGATGTGGCTCAAGCACATCCTCCCACATGGCAGATCCCACATTCGGTTCCCTGTGCCTCCTGGAAAAAACAACCAACCCAGGGAAGGCAGTGTGGCTCAGTGGTTGAGCACTGGCTTCCCACATAAAAGGTCTGAGGTTCAGTACCTCGAAAAAAAATATAGGGTAGCAGAAGAAACCCAAGGGCAACATTTTCATTAATTTAGTCCCTCAAACCTTTGAACATGAAGAAATAGAGCCAAGCCATCCATAGCATCGATAGCTGTGTAGGGTCAGTAGCCGTATGAGGCAGCAGAGGGGGAAAAGGGGGGCTTTTATGGTCTTAGCAGAGATGGATCTCAAGAATTGCCATTAAATATGCATCCATGCTGAATAGAAAATTCAGGAAGCCAACATGAGGGCAACTTTCAAAATTAAGAGGTTCACAGGCTTTCATTTCCAAGGGAGTTCAAGAGGACACTTCCACTTCCGCACACAAGGGAGTAATAGCTAGAGGAATGTTCCTCACACTCTAAGCAACTAGAAAGCCACACAAAATACATGGGACAACTGTTTTCAGACATGGGACAATAGGCAATGTCTGGGAAAAGGAAAACAAATTCGATGAACACCACAACTGCCCCAGCTTCCTGCCTGCCTACAGGCAGTTTTCAGACCAAAGGACAGGGAGGGAAACAGTCTTACCAATTTCACTGTGTTCAAGAGACAGAGATCACAGCTCAGGAACACTAAGACAGCTAGAGCTTACGCCTTAAGACTATCAGAGGGAAACGGACTTTGGCCCAGTGGTTAGGGCGTCCGTCTACCACATGGAAGGTCCGCGGTTCAAGCCCCGCGCCTCCTTGACCCGTGTGGAGCTGGCCATGCGCAGTGCTGATGCGCGCAAGGAGTGCCGTGCCACGCAAGGGTGTCCCCCGCATAGGGGAGCCCCACGCACAAGGAGTGCGCCCATAAGGAGAGCCGCCCAGTGCGAAAGAAAGTGCAGCCTGCCCAGGAATGGCGCCGCCCACACTTCCCGTGCCGCTGACGACAACAGAAGCGGACAAAGAAACAAGACGCAGCAAATAGACACCAAGAACAGACAACCAGGGGAGGGGGGAAATTAAATAAATAAATAAATCTTTAAAAAAAAAAAAAAAAAGACTATCAGAGAGGTGAGAGGTGAAAGAACAGACAACCAGGGGAGGGGGGAAATTAAATAAATAAATAAATCTTTAAAAAAAAAAAAGACTATCAGAGAGGTGAGAGGTGAAGGGACTCCTGCAGTCTGACCAAGTACTGATCGGCGTATACGAAGAGTAAACTCCACATGACCTGAAAGCAGTAGCCAAACAATTCCTGGAACTCATATGGCAGGGGAAGGAGGGAGGGAGGGAGGGAGAGTTCATGTTCCAAATAACCAGAGTGGAACAACATAACAAATACAATAAATAGGGCATTTCCAGGGGTTAAGTCTTAATAATACACATTAAATTAGCCTTAGTGTAACGGCTGCTCTGCCCCTTAAAAATCCCCCAAAAAATCAAACTGATTCACAAGTGATTTAATTCTGTGCTATATTAAAATCCATCCCTACAGGAATAAATAAAATCCAGCACCTGACAACATTAAATTGACAAGGTACAGCATCCAGTTCAAAATTATGAGGCACGCAAAACAAGATATGACCCATACCCATGAGAGAAAAAAAAAATCATAGAAACAGGCTCAGAAAGATAAGAGAACATGGAGTAGCAGGTAAGGACCTTACAAATAATTATTAGAAATATGTTTAACAATGTAAAGGGAAATGAACATAAAAGAGGAAAGAAATGGAAGATCTAAAAATGAAAAATTCGACATCTAAAATGAAAATTTTAAACTGGATGGGATAAAGAACAGATTAGGCACAGCAGTAGAAAAGGCCAGTAAATTTGAAGAGTACAGGCAATAGAAACTATATGATCTGAAGAAGAGAACGGAAAAAAAAAACGAACAAAGCAACTGTAACCTGTGGGACAATATCAAGTAGTCTAAAATGTGTGACTGGATCCAAGAAAAAGGGGAAAGGTAAGGGAACAAAAAAAAATATGTAAAGAAACAACCACCAAAATGTTACATATTCAAAGGAAACTATAACCCCACATATGCAAGGAAATAAAACTCAGAGAAATATTAAAACACATACAAGCAAATTTAAAAATTTATAAAAGCAGCCAGAGAATGAGACATTTTACATACAAACGAACAAAGATAAGAATGGCAGCTGACTTCTTGTCAGAAATTCCGCAAACCAGAAGAAATTAACATCTTTAAAGTGCTGGGGAGGGGGATAAATAAATCTTTTTTTAAAAAAAGACTATTGCACATTTCTTGCATCTCCAAATATTGACTGCTTTAAGCAAAAACAACAATGTACTGGGGAGAACAAAATTCTGCTAAGGTCTTACACAGTATATGAAAGGTTATCATTAAAATTAAAAACTGTAGGAAGCAGATTTGGCCCAGGATAGGGCGTCCACCTACCACATGGGAGGTCTAAGGTTCAAACCAAAGGCCTCCTGACCCGTGTAAGATGAGCTGGCCCATACGCAGTGCTGATGTGCGCAAGGAGTGCTGTGTCACGTAGGGGTGTCCCCCCCGTAGGGGAGCCCCACATGCAAGGAGTGCGCCCCATAAGAAGAACCGCCCAGCGCAAAAGAAAGTGCAGCCTGTTCAGGAGTGGCGCCGCACACATGGAGAGCTGATGCAGCAAGATGATGCAACAAAACGAGACACAGATTCCCGGTGCCACTGACAAGAATACAAGCAGACACAGAAGAACATACAGCGAATGGACACAGAGAACAGACAACTGGGGGTGGGGCAAGGAAGGGGAGAGAAATGAAAAAACAAATAAATCTTTAAAATTATAAACTGTGAAACTAGAACAAATGCTAAAAGAATAAGTCAGAGTAAGACTAATAAGCTACTAGTGAAGATAAAAAGAAATCAAAATATATTCAATCCAAAAGTGGGCATGGAAAAGGGGGGGGAGCAGAACAGATGGAACTGATGAACAAATAGTAAGATGGCAGATTTAAATGAAACTATTTACAGGATTACAATAAATGTAATTCATCTAAACACTCCAATTAAAAGGCAGAGATTATCAGATTTAATTTTTTTTTAAAGACCCAACTATATGCTGTTTATATGAAACCCACTTTAAAAATATAGAAAAAGCAGATAGATCAAAACAATGTAAATGATGGAAAAAGATATACTATATAAACACTAATCAGGAAAAAAGTTGGTGTCTCTATTAATACAGATAAAATAGACTACAGAAGTCAGGTAGGGGGAAGATGGCAGAGGCGGAGCTACAGGACACACACCTCCAAACACAGCTAGTGGATAGGCAAAAACAATAGTTCTGGGGCTCCTGAGGCCAGGGAGCACTGTACCGCATCCAGGAAAGAGCAGGATGAGGCTGAGAAGCTGCAGCAAAAAAAATGTGAATGAATCGTTCCACAGCAGTGGACAGCATCCATCCCCCACTGTTGAGACCAGCAGCTCAGGTACAGCCTGTGGCTGGCTGCTGTGGATGGAGAGGGACGTGCAGGCCTTCCTCCCTGGGAATAGGGGGCAGGGGGAACAGGGTCAGGGGCTAAGCATCATTTCTGATCAGCATGTTTGGATCTGTAGGTCCCAGCTCTGAATAGCAATTCTAGCCTGTCCCATACATGGATCCCTGTGACAATTGTTTCAGTGCTGCTCAGTGGAGGTTAAAAAATATATATATATACAGCCTTCCTTAGGGCTGCAGGGAACAGTTTGTCAAGAGCGCCATCTGCTGGAGAGGCTGGGAAAGTGCAGTCTTGAGAAGCCAACAAAAAGGTTTTTTGGGATCTTTCCTGACCCTCTGGCCAGGGCCCTTTAGAACTGATCTGTGCACCTTTCTTGGGTCCATGGCCCTGTTTTGATTGGTTAAAAACTGATCTAAAGATCTATAATAAGGGAAGCGGACTTGGCCCAGTGGTTAGGGTGTCCGTCTACCACTTGGGAGGTCCGCGGTTCAAACCCCAGGCCTCCTTGACCCGTGTGGAGCTGGCCCACGTGCAGTGCTGATGTGCACAAGGAGTGCCTTGCCACGCATGGGTGTCCCCCACATAGGGGAGCCCCACGCGCAAGGAGTGCACCCGTAAGGAGAGCCGCCCAGCGGGAAAGAAAGTGCAGCCTGCCCAGGAATGGTACTGCACACATGGAGAGCTGACACAACAAGATGATGCAACGAAAAGAGACACAGATTCCCGTGCCACTGACAACAACAGAAGCAGACAAAGAAACAAGATGCAGCAAATAGACACAGAGAACACACAACTGGGGCGGGAGGGGAGGGGAGAGAAATAAATTTAAAAAAAAAAAAGATCTATGATCTATAATAAGTTGAACCAAGTGTCAAAGAAGAACCTTAACACAAGGCCAATCAACAATAAAACCGCAGGCAAGAGAGAATCTATCAGAGTAAAATCATCAAGATAATCAGATGCCTAGATATTAGCAAAAATACTAAGCCATACTAAGAAACAGGAGGTTTCTTAGTATGCCCAGTAAAAGGACAAATTAAAAAGTGAGAGGAGACACAGAATTTGGAAAAAGTAATCAAAGATGTTTGAACAAATCTGCTAAATCAAATCAAGGAGATGAGGGAAAATATGGCTAAAGAGATAAAGGGATATTATGAAAACACTGGGTGAGTATAAAGAAAAATTTGAAAGCATGCAAAGAAAAAGTATGGAAATGAAAGTTACAATAGAAGAGATTAAAAATATAGGAGGGGGGGAACGGACTTGACCCAGTGGTTAGGGCGTCCGTCTACCACATGGGAGGTCCGCGGTTCAAACCCCGGGCCTCCTTGACCCGTGTGGAGCTGGCCCATGCGCAGCGCAGTGCTGATGCGCACAAGGAGTGCCGTGCCACGCAAGGGCGTCCCCCGCGTAGGGGAGCCCCAAGCGCAGGGAGTGCGCCCGTGAGGAGAGCCGCCCAGCTTGAAAAGAAGGTGCAGCCTGCCCAGGGATGGCGCTGCCCACACTTCCCGTGCCGCTGACGACAACAGAAGCGGACAAAGAAACAAGACGCAGCAAATTGACACCGAGAACAGACAACCGGGGGAGGGGGGGGAATTAAATAAATAAATCTTTTTAAAAATATATATATATATATATAGGAGGGACACAGATGTGGCTCAAGCAGTTGGGCTTCTGTTTACCACATAGGAGATCCAGGGTTCAATGCCCAGGGCCCCCTGGTGAGGGCAAGCTGGCCCACGTGGAGTGCCAGTCCATGTGGGAATGCCACCCACGTGACATTCCAGGAGTGCTGCCCCAGGCAGTAGCGCCGGCCAAAGCAGAGAGATGGCATAGCAAGATGACACAAGAGACAGTGGAGAGAAAATAAGATAAAATAGCAAAACAGGGAGCTAAGGTGGCACAAGAGAGTGATCGCCTCTCTCCCACCCTGGAAGGTCCCAGGATCAGTTCCCAGAGCTGCCTAATGAGAATATAAGCATAAACAGAAGAGAAAGCAGACAACAAGGGGGATAAAGGGGAAACGGACTTGGCCCAGTGGTTAGGGCGCCCGTCTACCACATGGGAGGTCTGCGGTTCAAACCCTGGGCCTCCTTGACCCGTGTGGAGCTGGCCATGCACAGCGCTGATGTGCGCAAGGAGTGCCCTGCCACGCAGGGGTGTCCCCCATGTAGGAGAGTGCGCCCGTAAGGAGAGCCGCCCAGCGCGAAAGACAGTGCAGCCTGCCCAGGAATGGCGCCGCCCACACTTCCCAGCCGCTGACGACAACAGAAGCAGACAAAGAAATAAGACACAGCAAATAGACACAGAAAACAGACAACCGGGGGAGGGAGGGGAATTAAATAAATAAATAAATAAATCTTTAAAAAAAAAAAAAAACAAGGGGGATAAATACATGAACTTAAAAAAAAAATACAGGCGATGGTGATGAATGCACAAGATTGTGTTTATACTAAAAGTCATTGATCGCACACTCTGGATAAACTGTATGGTACGTGCATATATCTCAATAAAACTCCTTTAAAAAATAAACTAGAGGGAAGCAGATATGGCTCAAGCGAATGAGCTCCTGCCTCCCACATGGGAGGTCCCTGGTTTGGCTCCCCATGCCTCCTAAAGAGGGCAAGCTGGCACACGGGCAGGCACGGCAAGCTGACGCAACAAAATGACATAACAAGAGACATGAAGAAAAAACTAAGAAACACAACAAAGCAGGAAGCAGAGGTTCCCAGTGCCTCTTAAAGATGATAACACAGCAAGCTTACGCAACAAGATGATACAACAAGAGACACGAGAAGAAAAATATAATGAGAAACAAGAAAACACAAGAAGAAAAATATAATGAGAAACAAGAAAAAGAAGGGAATGGAGGTGGCTCCAGTGACTAGGCCCCTCCCTCCCACATTGGAGATCCTGGGATCAGTTCCCGGAGCCTCTTAAAGAAAGAGGACAAACAGACATAGCAAGTGCCAACAACGAAGGGGTGGGGAAAAATCATTAAAAAATTTAAAAATAAGCTAGAAGCATACAAAAGCAGATTTGAACAGTCATAAGAAAGAATTGGCAAACTAGAAGACAGAACATTCAAAATATTATGGACAGAACAGACAGAGGAAAAAATGGGAAAAAAAATTTGAGTAGGGTCTCAAGAAATTGTATGGCAGCACAAATCACACAAACATACATGTCATGGGTGTCCCCAAAGGAGAAAAGAAGGGGGAAACGGCAGAAAGAATACTGAGGACATAATGGCCAAAAATTTCCCAATTCTTACGAAAAGACATACATGTCAAAGAAGCACCACAGGGGAAACGATGTAGCTCAGTGGTTGGGCATCTGCTTCCCGTGTACACGGTCCTGGTTTCAATCCCTAATACTTACTTAAAAAAGCAAAAAGCACAACAGATGTTTACAGAATAAATCCTAATAGACTTACTCCAAAGTAAATAAGAATGTCAAAAGTCAAAGATGGAGAATTCTGAAAGCATCAAGAGAAAAGTGATTCATCACATACAAGACTAAATGCTGGGAAGCAGACACGACTCAACTGATAAGAGCATCGGTTTACCACATGGAAGGTCCAAGGTTCAGTCCCCAGAGCCTCCTGACCTGTGTGGTGAGCTGGCCCATGTGCAGTGCTGCCATGCACAAGAAGTGCTGTGCCATGCAGGGGTGACCCCCCACGTGCAAGGAGTGCACCCTGCAAAGAAAGCCGCCCGTGTGAAAAAAGCGCAGCCCACCCAGGAGTAGCGCCACACACATGGAAAGCTGACACAGCAAGATGACACAACAAAAAAGAGATGCAGTTTCCCAGTGACACCAGATATTGCAAGCCAATGCTGAATGGAAAGAGCAGACAATGGGGGAGAAGGGGAAAGAGAGAAAGAAATCTTAAAAAAAAAAAGACTAAATGCTGATTTCTCATCAGAAACCAAGGAGGCAAGAAAGCAGTGGTATGATATACTTAAGGTACGGAATGAGAAAAACTGCCCACCAATAATTCTTTATCTGGCAAAACTGCCCTTCAAAAATGAATCAATGAGCCTTACTTTGGAATTTATCTTCCCCTGTGTAACAGAGTAACTCATTTATAGGTTCTCTACACATGGCTCTTCTGCCCCTTTTACTTGAACCTATAATTAGCACTAAAGTTGATAAATATATGTCCCAGAGACTTAAATCTTAGGTCTGTTTATGTGCCAGTTGGGCCCTGAATCTCAGGAGAGTTACAACACCTACTCTCCAGTTCACTGGACTCACCTAGGACAGCCAACAAGATGATAATGGACAGTGCCCATCCCAATGAACAGAGAGAATCTGCAACTGCCAGCAAGACAGTTCCATCCATCTGCCCCATGGGATCACGACCCCTCTCAATTAGAGGCAGAGTGGGCATCACCATCCCAAAATCCTCAAGACTGGGAAATTAGCAATGGAATAAAGTAGAATTATTATTCTACTATAGACTTAATAATAGGCTAGCAATGGAAGAACTCTTACCATTGAAATAAAGGCAGTGGCCACCAGAGTTTGAGGGACGGGAAAGGGAAAAACAGGTGTAATATGGGGGCCTTTGTGGGACAGTGGAGTTGTCCTGCATGACACTGCAGTGACAGATACAGGCCATTGTATATTTTGTCCTCACGTACAAAACTGTGCAGGACAGAGTATAAACTATAATATAAACTTTAATTCATGGTTAACAGCAATGCTTTAATGTGTTCATCAATTGTAAGAAATGTATCACACTAATGAGGGATGTTGTTGATGTGGGAAAGTGTGGCAGCGGGAGGGAGTGGGGCATATGGGAATCCCTTCTATTTTTTATGTAACATTTATATAATCTAAAGCTTCTTTAAAAATAAAAATTAAAAATTAAAAAAATAATAAAAGCAAATCACTGTATTTCATGAAAAAAAAAAATGAGTTTAAAATATTCACAGATAAACAGAAGCTGAGAGAGTTCATCAACAAAAAACCTACCCTCTAAGAAATACTGCAGGCCGAAAGGAAAACAGGATAGAAAGGCTTGAAGGAGAGTATAGAAAATAATTTTTATTAGTAAGGATAACTAAAAGGATAAAAAGAGAGGCAAAAAAATAAGATGACATATAAGAGCCAAAGGATAAAATGGTTGACACAGTCCTTCTTTGCAGTAATAACACTCAATGTTAATGATTTAAACTCCCCAATCAAAGGCCAGATTGGCAGAATGGATATCAAAATATGATCCCTCTAGATGTGGAGAACCAGCGACACTCCTCACTGTTGGTGGGATTGTAAAACGGTGCAGCCTCTGTGTAAGACAGTTTGGTGGTTCCTCAGGAAGCTAAATATAGAACTGCCATTGGATCCGCAATTCTTCTACTAGGATTATATCCAGACCTGAAAACTGTGACATGAACAGACACCTGCCCACTGACGTTCATAGTGGCATTCACGATTGCCAAAAGATGGAAACACAACGCACTAGACACCACACCTGCACCACACCTGCCGCAACGAGCAGATGCCACGAGCCAGCAGACACCACAGTCCATGGGGAGTGGATGTGGCTCGGGCTGTTGGGCACTCGCCTCTCAGGTGGGAGGTCCCAGAGTCAGTTCCTGGTGCCTCCTGGAGACGGTGAGCAAACAAGAGCGGACAGACAAGAGAACCTTCTGGGAGCAGGGTAGGGGGGATTAAAAAAAGTATTTTAAAAGATTTATTTTTCCTTCCTTACTCCATTGTCTGCTCTCTCTGTCCATTTGCTGTGTGTTCTTCTGTGTCTGCTTGTATTCTCATTAGGCAGCTCCAGGAACTTTCCAGAGTGAGAGAAAGTTGATCATTCTCTTGTGCCACCTCAGCTCCCTGGTCTGCTTCATCTCTTACTGTCTCTCTCCTCTGTGTCTCTTTTTATTGCATCATCTTGCTGCACCAGCTCTCCGCATGGGCCAGCACTCTGCGCAGGCCAGCTCACCACATGGGCCAGCTCGCCTTCACCAGGAGGCCCTGGGCATCGAACCCTGGACCTCCTATATGGCAGATGAGAACCCAACTGCTTGAGCCACATCCGCTACCTGAAGAAAACTTTTTAAAGTAATAAATAAATCTTTAAACAAAATAAATAAATCTTTAAACAAAAAAGATGGAAACCCAAGTGTCCATCAACCAATGAATGGACAAACAAAATGTGATCTACACATATGATGCAATACTATGCTGCAACAGAAAAAACAAAAATGGAACACATAACATGGTTGAATCTTGAAGACATTATGCTGAGTAAAATAAGCCAGAAAAGGACAAATATTGCATGGTCTCACTAATATGAACTAAACACAAAGAATGAACTAAATACAAAGAAATACAAAGAATGCATGGAGTTAAAACCTTGAGAACAGGTTAGGATTAGGAGATATAACAGGAGGGCTGTGATGGAGTACTGATGTTTAAGGTATGCAGAAGTTTTAATTAACTTGACTGTAAATGTGTAGGAGTGGATAGAATTGATGGTAACACATTAGAGTGAGTAGTAGTTTGTTTATAAATGGGATTGTGGATGAAAGGGAAATCTAGGTGTAAATGTCAATTGAAAAAGGCTACAGAATAATCTAGGGACTGAACGACACAGTGAACCCAGAGGTGGATGAGAATCATAGTTAATCGTTCAGATGCAGAAATGTCCTCTGTGAACCAGAACGGATGTACATCACGACCGCACGGTCGTAGAAATGTAGAGAAGCATGGGGACAATACAATTAATTTAACTTATGGATTACAGTTAAGAGCAATACTGTAATACTCTAGTCTCAATGCCAGAGACATACTGTGTGAACGGAGGGGTGGAAGAGAATGCCGAGTGTGCGCTGTGGAGCACGGTTCGTGGTAGCGATAGACGTTATCTCATAATCTGTCACGTGTTCCACAACAGTGTGGTGTGTGGTGAAGGGTTGTTATATGGGAATTCTGCACATGTGCATGATTGTTTTATAAGTTCACAACTTTTGTAATAAAAATTTTTTTTTCAATTTTTTAAAAATATGATCCTTCTATATGCCATCTATGAGACTAACCTTGTACCTAGATACAAAGAGGTTGCGTGAAAGGCTGGAAAAAGATATTCCATGCAAATAGTAACCAAAAAAATCTGGGGTAGCTATACTAATAGACAAAATAGACTTTAAGTGTAAAATGATTATAAGAGACAAAGAAGGACAGTATATATTAATAAAAGGGGCAATCCCCCAAAAAGAAATAACAATCAAAAATATTTAGGCATCCTGACCACAGTACCCCAAATACATGAGGCACACACTACCAAAACTGAAGAAAGAAATAGATGTCTCTAAAATAACAGAGATTTCGATATACCACTCTTACCAATAAATAGAACTGTACAAAGAATCTATAAGGAAAGAGAGAACTTGAATAATATGATAAATGAATTAGACCTCACAGACATACACAGAACACTGTATGCCAAAACAGCAGGATATATATTTTTTCCTCTTTTTTTAATCTCTCCGCTTTCCCACCCCATTCCCACCCCCCAGTTGTCTGCTCTCTGTGTCCATTTGCCGTGTGTTCTTCTGTGTCCACTTACATTCATGTCAGCAGCACAGGGAATCTGTGTCTCTTTTTGTTGTGTTATCTTGCTGCATCAGCTCTCCGGGTGTGCGCCACCACTCCTGGGCAGGCTGCATTTTCGCACTGGGCGGCTCTCCTTATGGGGTGCACTCCTTGCGCGTGAGGCTCCCCCAAGTGGGGGACACCCGTGCGTGGCAGGGCACTCCTTGCGCACATCAGCACCGCAAGTGGGCCAGCTCATCACACGGGTCAGGAGGCCTGGGTTTGAACCCTGGACCTCCCATGTGGTAGGCAGACGCTCTATCTGTTAAGCCAAATCCACTTCCCATATATGCTTCTTAAGTGCTCAAAGATCTCTCCAGGATATGCTGGGTTACAAAACAAGTCTCAAATTTAAAAAGACTAAAATTTTACAAAGTGCTATCACTGATCATAATGGAATGAAGCTGGAAATCAACAATAAGTGGAGAAAGGGAAAGCTCACATATATATGGAGATTAAACAACACAATATGTCAATGAAGAAATCACAAGAGAAATTAGTAAATTAGTAAATATCTCAAGACAAACAAAAATGAGAACGCAACATATAAAAGCCTATGAGGGAAGCAGATATGGCTCAACTGATAGAGCATCCGCCTACCATACAGGAGGTCCAGGGTTCAAACCCAGGGCCTCCTGGCCCGTGTGATGAGCTGGCCCACGCGCAGTGCTGCTGTGCATAAGGAATGCCGTGCCACACAGGGGTTACCCCATGTAGGGGTGGCCCCACGCACAAGGAATGTGCCCCCCCAATGAAAGCTGCCCCGCATGAAAAGCACAGCTCACCCAGGAGTGGTACCACATGAAAGGAGAACTACACAGCAAGAGGACGCAACAAAAAGAGACAGATTCCCAGTGCCGCCTAACAAGAATGCAAGCAGACACAGAAAAACACATAGCAAATGGACACAGGGAGCAGACAACAGGGATGGGGTGGGGGATGGGGAAAGGGAAAGAAATAAATAAAAATAAATCTTTTAGAAAAAAAACCTATGGGAGGGAAGCAGATGTGGCTCAGGCAACTGGGCTCCCACCTACCACATGGGTGGTCGCTGGTTCAGATCCCGGTGCCTCCTAAAGCAGACAGCGAGCCGGTGCTGCAGGTGCAGCAAGCTGACACAAGAGACACAAGAAGAAAAAGCATAATGAGAGACACAACAAAGCAGGGAGCAGAGGTTCCTGGTGCCTCCTAAAAGAAGACAGAGAGCTGGCCCAACCGGCAGGCAAGGCAAGCAGGCACAGCACGCTGGCGTGGCAAGCTGATGCAACAAGATGACACAACTAGAGACGCAGGGAGGAAAAACATAATGAGAAACACAACACAGCAGGAAGCGAAGGTGGCTCAAGCAATTAGGCACCTCCCTCCCACATCAAAGGTCCTGGGTTCGGCTTCGGGTGCCCCCTAAAGAAACAAAAATGACGAACAGACACAGCAAGTGAAAAACAACAAGGGTGTGGGGAGAAATAAATAAATAAATCTTTTAAAAAAAAAAAAACCCTATGAGAGGGGAGCAGATGTAGCTAAGTGGTTGAGCACCTGCTTCCCATGTATAAGGTCCTGGGTTCAATCCTGGTACCGCCTAAAAAAAAGCAAAACTGGGATGCAGCAATGGCAGTGCTGAGTGCTGAGGGAATTTTATAGCCCTCAATGCTTACATTAAAAAAGAAGAAAGAGCTAAAATTAAAGACCTAACTGAACACCTTCAGAAACTAGAAAAAGAACATCAAACTATCCCAAAGTAAGCAGAAGGAAAGAAACAACAAAGATTAGAGCAGAAATAAATGAAACTGAGAACAACAACAGCAAAAAAAAAACTAAACTAAAAGTTGGTTTTTTGAAAAGATCAACAAAATTGACAAACCATTAGCTAGACTGACAAAGAAAAAAAGGGAGAAGATACAAATAGATAAAATCAGAAAGAAGAAGGGGGGACATTACTACTGACCCCACAGAAATAAATGATAATAAGAGGATACTATGAACTGTATGCCAACAAAACTAGACAATGTAGATGAGACAGACAAATTCTTGGAAACACACATAAAACCTACACTGACCCTAGAAGAAATAGAAGACCTGTACAAACCAATCACAAGTAAGAAGATTCAAACAGTCATCAAAAACATCCCAAAGATGAAAAAGCCCAGGACCAGATGGCTTCAAAGGTGAATTCTACCAATCATTCAAAGAAGAATTAATACCAATTTTGCTCAAAGTCTTCCAAAAAATAGAACAGGAGAGAACGCTACCAAACTCATTCTTTACCCTAACACCAAAGCCAGATAAAAAAACATGAAAATTTCTCTAATGAATATAGATGCAAAAATCCTCAACAAAGTCCATGCCAATTGAGTTCAATAGCACACTAAAAGAATTAGACGTCTTGATCAAGTGGGTTTTATCCCAGGTATCAAGGGTGGTTCACCACAAGAAAATTAATCAATGTAATACATCACATTACTAAATTAAGGAAGAAAAATCACATGATCATCTCGATTCTTGCAGAAAAGTCATCTGACAAAATCCAACATACTTTCTTGATGAAAACTCTCTGAAAGATAGGAATAGAAAGAATAAAAAAGTACATATATAAAAAACCTATAGCTAATGTACTCAATTGAGAAAGACTGAAAGTTTTCCCACTGAGATCAGGAACAAGACAAGGATGCCCACTGTTATTCAATATTGTGCTAGAACTTCTAGCTAGAGCAATTAGGCAAGAAAGAGAAATAAAAGGCATCTAAATAGGAAAGGAAGAAGCAAAATTTTCACTATTTGCTGATGACATGATCCTATCTAGAAAATCCAAAAAATTCCATAACAAAGATACTAGAACTAATAGACAAGTTCAGGAAAGTGATAGGATACAAGATTGATATGCAAAAATCAGTACTGTTTCTATACACTACCAAGTAGTCTGGGGAAAAAATCCCATTTACAATAGAGACTAAAGGAATCAAATATTTAGCAATAAACTTAACCAAGGACATAAAGGAGGACTTGTATTCAAAAATCTACAAAACATTGCTAAAAGAAACCAAAGAAGTCCTAAAGAAATGGTCATTCCATGTTCATGGATTGGAAGACTAAATATCTTTAAGATGTCAATTCTACTAAAATTTATCCACAGATTCAATTCAATCCCAATAAAACTTCCAACAGCCTTTTTTACACAAGTGGAAAGGCCAAATATCAAATTTATTTGGAAGAGGTAAGGGGCCCTGAGTAGCCAAAAATATCTTTAAAAAGAAGAATGAAGTTTGAGGAGCCTCATTTCCTGACTTAAAGGCATATTATTTAGATACAGTGGTCAAAACAGCTTGGTACTGTCATAAATATAGATATATTGACCAATGGAACAGAATTCAGTGTTCAGAAATAGATCATGAAATTTATGGAAAAGTGATTTTGACAAGGCTTGTCAAGCCCACCCAACTAGGCCACAACAGTCTATTCAACAAATGGTGCTGGGAGAACTGGATTCATATCCAAAAGGAAGAAGACCCCCAGCTCATACCTTACACAAAAATTATCTCAAAATGGATCAAAGACCTAAATATAAAAGCTACAACCAGGGGATGGATGTTGCTCAAGCAGTTGGGCACCTGCCTACAACATGGGAGGTCCTGGGTTCAGTTCCCTGTGCCTCCTAAAGAAGACGAGCCAGACAGCGAGCTAATGCGGCAAGCTAACACGGCAAACTAACATAATGAGATGACGCAGTTTGATGATGCAGTGAGATAACAAAGGGACACAACAAGAAAACACACTGAGAGACAAAACAAGCAGGAAGCAGAGGTGGCTTGGACGATTAGGCGCCTCCCTCCCACATGGGAGGTCCCAGGTTTGGTTCCTGGTTCCTCCTAAAAAGACAAGCACACAGCAAGCACAAACAACGAGGTGGGGGGCAAGAAGCAAATAAATAAAATAAACCTTTAAAAAAAAAAGCTACAACTATGAAACTCCTAGAAGAAAATGTAGGAAAGCATCTTCAAGATCTTTTGCTAGGCAGTGGTCCCAAAGCACAAGAAATGAAAAAAAAAAAAAAAGATAAATGGGACCTCCTCAAACTTAAACACTTCTGGGCATCAAAGGACTTTGTCAAGAAGGTGAAAAGGCAACACACTTAATGGGAGAAAATATTTGGAAACCACATTATCTGATAAGGGTTTGATTTCTATGCTATATAAAGAGATCATACAACTCAATGACAAAAAGCCAAGCAACCCAATTTGGAAAATGGGAAAGAGACTTGAACAGACATTTCTCCAAAGAGGAAATACAAATGGCCAAAAAGCACATGAAAAAATGTTCAACATCACTAGCTATTAGGGAAATGCAGATCAAAACTCCAAGGAGTATCATTAAAAAACAGAAAACTACAAGTGCTGGAGGAGATGTGACGAAATATAAACATTCCTTCACTGTTGGTGGGAATGTAGAATGGTGCAGCCTTTGTGGAAGACATTTTGGCAGTTCCTCAAGAAACAAAATATAGAACTGCCCTACAATCTAGCAATCCCATTACTAGAAATATATTCAGAAGAACTGAAAGCAAGAACGTGAACTGACATTTGTACACTGATGTTCACAGCAGCATTAATCACAATTGCTAAAATATGGAAACTCAAATGTCCATCACCCAATGAGTGGATAAAAATAAAAAGTGATATATACCTATGATGGAATACTATTCAGCTGTAAGAAGAATTAAAACTGGGATGCATTTGATAACATGGATGAACCTTGAAGACATTATGTTGAATGAAATAAGTCAGACACAAAAGGACAAATATTGTATGGTCTCACTAATTGAACTGTAACAATATACTCATGGAGGTAAACTCTAGAGTATAGATTACTAGGAAATAGAATGTGGGTTGAGAATAGGAGCTAATGCTTGATATAAGAATTTTTAATAAGGTTTATTGTAAATGTGTAGAAATAAATAGAGTTGATGGCAATATTATAGTGAGTATAACTAACACCGATGATTTATAAATGTGATTGTGGCTGAAAGCAGTAGTTTGTAGATGTAATATTTCAACTGAAAGGAAGGTAGAGAATAATTTAGAGATTGTATAAGATAGTAAAACATCATGTAAAACACAAATATGGGTGATATTGCATATATAAGACTGCTTTTACAAAATATAAATACAAATATACTAGAGAGAAGGAAAAAGAATAGCAGCTATGTAGAGCAAGGGAAGCATAAAGAGACAGATGTGATGAGGTTAGTTTGTTGTTTATTATTATTAGAATAATGAAAGTGCTCTAAGAATGACTTAAGTGATAAATGTACAAATATGTGATTGCATCAAATACCACTGACTGTACACTTT
Organism: Dasypus novemcinctus; assembly: GCF_030445035.2. Classification (NCBI taxonomy): domain Eukaryota; kingdom Metazoa; phylum Chordata; class Mammalia; order Cingulata; family Dasypodidae; genus Dasypus; species Dasypus novemcinctus. The sequence goes on along the minus strand of NC_080698.1, from coordinate 48,364,526 downwards.
GTATGGATTTAAGTATTAATATATATCAATAAAATTGATTTGTTAAAAAATGTGATATATACATACAATGGAATATTACTCACCTATAAGAAGGAATGAAGGGAAGCGGATGTGGCTCAAGCAGTTGGCTCCTGTCTACTATATAGGAGGTCCAGGGTTCAATACCCAGGGCCTCCTGGTGAAGGCAAGCTGGCCCGCATGGAGAGCTGGCCCACGCAGAGTGCTGCCCCATGCGGAGTGCCAGGCAATGCGGAGAGCTGATGTGGTAAAATGACGCAACAAAAAGAGACAGAGAGGAAAGACAGTAAGAGATGCAGTAGATCTGGGGAGCTGAGGTGAAGCGAGAGAAAGATCGCCTCTCCCCCACTCTGGAAGGCCCCAGGATCGGTTCCCAGAGCTGCCTAATGAGAATACAACCAGACACAGAAG